>NC_133531.1:99726466-102601466 GCF_048544455.1 Silene latifolia
TCGATTCACACTTGAAAGGTTGTGGTATTATATCACAACTTTCTCCACCCGGAACACCACAACTCAATGGTGTTACCGAATGGAGAAATCGAACCCTACTTGATATGGTTCGATCCATGATGAGTCAAACCGAGTTACCGAACTCGTTTTGGGGATTTGCGATTCAAACCGCAATAAGATCTTTGAATAATTGTCCCACCAAAGCCACCGAGAAAACTCCATTTGAGATATGGAAAGGAAGAGTTCCTAATCTATCCTACATGAAAATTTGGGGATGTAATGCTTATGTCAAAACCAAAAATGACAATAAGCTAGCCCCACGATCTGAAAAATGCACCTTTGTAGGCTATTCTAACACCCGAGGTTATTACTTCTATAAACCTCAAGAAAACAAAGAGTTTGTGTCTTGTGAGGCTGTCTTCTTAGAAAGAGAATTTATTTCTAAGAGACAGAGTGGGAGAAATTTTGAACTTAATGAAGTTCAAGAGCCACAAACCGAGTTAGAGACGCCTGAAGATGTTCCTTCGTCGTCTAGCGTGGTTGTCCCTCCTCCACTTAGAAGAACGGGCCGAGTTATTTGCCATCCAGATTGATATGTGGGACTTATCGAAGAAGATGGAACACTCGATGTGTTGCTTTTAGAAAATGACGAGCCCGCCACCTACAAAGCCGCAATCTCTAGTCCAAATTCCTTCTTATGGCTTGAAGCCATGAAGTCCGAGATGGATTCTATGCATGAAAACCAAGTTTGGAACTTGGTGGATTTGCCTAAAGGGGCAAGACCTCTTCAATGCAAATGGATTTTCAAGGTCAAGAATGACATAGAAGGACATGATGATGTCTACAAAGCTAGGCTAGTGGCAAAAGGATTTACCCAAGTCCAAGGTCTTCATTACTATGAAACCTTCGCCCCCCGTAGCCATGCTAAGATCCATACGGATTTTGTTAGCGATTGCCGCATTTCATGATTATGAAATATGGCAAATGGATGTCAAAACCGCTTTTCTAAATGGGCATTTAGAAGAGGAGGTGTACATGATACAACCCGAAGGTTTTATTGATTCTAAAAATCCTAACAAAGTATGCAAACTTAAGAGATCCATTTATGGACTTAAGCAAGCATCAAGGAGTTGGAATCATCGATTCGATCATGTGATAAAAGAGAATGGTTTCACTCGAGTGTTGAGGAACCATGTTTATACATGAAATTTAGTGGGAGCAATGTTGTGTTCCTAATCTTGTATGTCGATGACATACTACTCATTGGAAATGATATTCCAATGTTGTCTTCAGTTAAAAAGTGGTTAGGTAACCACTTCCAAATGAAGGATTTAGGAGAGGCACAACGCATATTAGGTATCCGGATCCATAGAGATAGATCCAAGAGGATATTGGCACTAAGTCAAGAATCTTATGTTGATAAGATTCTTTGACGTTTCAGCATGGACAAATCAAAAAGGGGATTGGTACCTATGGTAACTGGGACAATATTGAGCAAGTCTCAATCGCCCTCTGAACCCCATGATGTTGAACGCATGAAGTTGATCCCTTATGCTTCCGCTGTTGGATCAATCATGTACGCCATGATATGCACACATCCTAATGTCTCGTATGCCTTGAGCATGACGAGTAGATATCAAGGAAATCCAGGTGAGAGTCACTGGATAGCCGTCAAGAACATCCTTAAGTACTTGAGAAGAACTAAGGATTCTATCTTAGTGTTCGGAGGAGACACCTAGCTCCGTGTTAATGGTTACACGGACTCAAGTTTCCAAACGGATAGAGATGACATGAAATCACAAGCTGGTTTCGTTTTCATGCTCAATGGTGGTGCCGTTAGCTGGAGAAGCTTCAAGGAAGGCGCTGGATCATGGATTCAACAACGGAGGCTGAGTACATTGCAGCATCAGAAGCTGCCAAGGAAGCTGTATAGATCAGGCAATTCACGGAAGGTCTAAGAGTAGTACCTACCGCTAATGATCCCATCACTCTCTATTGTGATAATAGTGGGACGATCTTCCAAGCTAAAGAGCCAAAGTCTAGTAATAGATCTAGACATGTACTTAGAAAATATCATGTAATTAGAGATTTCATTGAAAGAAAAGAAATTGCGATATGTAAGGTTGGGATGGATAATAACATAGCTGATCCGCTCACCAAGCCTTTATCACAGGCTAAGCATGATGGACATGTTGCGTCCATGGGACTTAAACGCATGCCAGTTTTATGTTAGATTTTGATATGAAATAAAAGAGTTGTTTTATTTGCTCATATGCATAATCACATTTGTCTTTTATTTTTCCATTACTTTGTCATATTCAAATGGGTTGTGGAGACAAGATTGAACCCCATTAAAGTGAACTAAATTGACATAGTAATCGCCCATAGTCACTTGTATGAAGTGACGTCTCGAAGTGACTAGATTGTGATGCGATTGATGGCAATTTCAAGTGCCATAGAGTCATATGAGAATGACTAGTCGATCACATAGGCAGACTGTTTGGAACACCTTGTCGGGCTAATGACCGCTTATAGAGTTCTGGCAAATTTATATAGCCTGGTCGTGGCGAGAGCTACTATAGTATTCTAATGAGTCGATTCTTTTGACTAAAGACTATTCGCCTAAGGTGGCACTGTAATACCCGCCCTTTTAGGGACCCTTTGACCGTCGTTGACCGACCTTGGGAGCGGAGGTAGTCTTAAGAAAGTATGCCAAAAACCTGTATGAGCTGCGTGTTAAGGGTGGTACTCGATAGAGTAGAGGCTACTCGATCGAGTAGCTATGGTACTCGATCGAGTAGGGGGCCACTCGATCGAGTAGGTTGGGTACTCGATCGAGTACCGGGTTTTCAGCGAGGGTTTTATATCGCGTTTTGTCAAATCCGCAAATCACTTCCGCCACTTTCCTCCTATCCTTCAGTCGCCCCTTTCCCTTCCCTTCACCTCAAAACCTCCATGGATGTCTTTTGGAAGATTCTTGTGCCTAGGAGAGCGCCTCTTGAGTCGGGTAGCGGTCTTTTGCTGAGTTTCCCCCTAATAGGTATGTCACAATCATCATCCGTGCCTTTGTCTCTATAGCTAGGGTTTGCTTGTGAGTAATAGATGTTTGTATGATGGTAATAGGCTTTTCTTGGTCGCTGGATATGTTATCTGTCAGCGTGGATTGGTTGCGGTTGCTTAAAGGTAGGTTCGCCTACTCGGTTTACGTGACGGTCTAGTGTGTCGGTCGTTGTGGTAGTGTTGTGCTTGTTTGATATAGTATTTGTGTGTATTGTGATTGTGGTTGTGATGGCTGTTGATGGTTCTCGAGATGCGTTCTCGGCTGAGTGGGGTCACTTGCGGGAGTGGCTTCACGCCCTAGTTTCGCCCTTCGTGGAACCCGCCACGGAAGGGGATGTGCACATTAATGGGACAGGGTTATCGCTCGGTATGATGAGCGGGGCTTAGGTGGGAACGGCTGCGGTCCCCCACTGGCAGGGCTGGTCCAGTGGACAGTCAGTGACAGAGTTGATTGGGTTGTGGTGATTGCGGTTGGAGTTGGTAGTGTTGTTTGTATTGTTGATTGTAGTTGCCATTGTCTTATCTTGTCTCAGTACTGACCTTGTGTGGTTGTTTGTTTGTTATGTGTCTGCCGTGATCCCTTATGGTGAGCAGTCGGTCTTAGCAGGTGTTGATGTTGTTGATAGCTGAGGTCCGGGCAGGGATGAGTCTTCACGAGATAAGATGGTCATAGCGAGTAGTCTTTGAGTTGTACCTTTGTATGGTATTTTGGTTTGAATCACTTGTAATATAACTTAATAGTTCCTTTATTGGCGTTTGATAATTACTTTCCTCGGGCAACCGAGATGGTAACGCCCTTATATGCTAAGGAAGGCCTAGTTAAGGCTCCTCTGAATATGGGGGTGTTACAAAGTGGTATCAGAGCGACGATTTTGGAACCTGTAACAAATGAACATAATGAACGTAGGGAGTCTAATAAAATGAACCTGGTGTATGTGTAATGGGAGCCCCGGCTGATGCTAGATTTTGGGTGAGTAGGCGCCCTCATTTCAAAATTTTGGCCTCATGACACTTAAGCCAGTCACATGGGATGGGAATGTGGAGTCCGTGTGTCTGTGTGTGCTATGTGTGTTAATTGTGCCGGAGCTACCTCCGGTTAAGTTTTGTTAGAATTAATAGAAGTGGGATAGTAATGTTTGGGCCGAGTATGGTGATTATTGATAAGATTATTGAAGCTCGTTGGATGAGTAGTGAGCTTATATGATGGTCATGAGATATGTGACGAAAACTTATGTAGCTGCTATGATGGTAAGTATAGTATAGTGGGTTATAATTCGAGACATAGCATGTGGTAATGCGTTATTGCCTTATAGGATGGTCGAAATTTTTCCGCTGCGTAATATTTGATTCGTGCAAGGTGAATTTCTTATGATAGAATGTAAGACATGATCGAATAGGTTGTTTAAAAGTAAGCATTTATGCGAGAGGTGATAGATTCATTTATTATGAAAATTATGCAATTACATGACAAATGAAAGAATGAACTAATGTTAATTTAAATGTTTCACTTTAGTAGTAATATATAAAGTAAGCTTAAATGTAATACGATGACGTGATTATGTTTACGGAAGGTTCGGTAGCAGGTAAACCGAGTAGGGTAATGGGTGTATTGTACGTGGGATAAGCTTCATTTGTTTGACAATATGGTAGACTTTGTTAATAATAGTAATACGTGAATGAACTTGACAATGAGTGCCGAATTCCGAACTTAGTTGGAATCGACACGCGGTGTTGTTTTTGCAGGAATCTTCAAGTTACTTCGTACTTATGATCGAGTACTTAACTATACTTGACCGAGTGCGAGTGCTTACTTGACCGAGTAGACCTCACTCGATCTAGTTAGGAAGCTATGATGTCGGGACGTGGGAAAATTCCTGCAGTTACTCGATGATTTAGCTCCTACTCGATCGAGTAGGGTGGTACTCGATCGAGTACCCCAGGCACTCGATCGAGTAGGTTACTGTGCAGTAATTCCTACGGGTTTTCTTAAAACCCTCCTTCTTTCTATTTCTTCTTCTTATTCCTCTATATTTCGACACACCCATCCTAAATCACTCTCAAATCCCTTATTCCCTCTCAAATCCTCTCTTTCTCTTGGGTTAGTAGTGATTCTTGGGGTTGATTTTCTTGTTTAATTCGTTTCTTTACCTTACTAATCAATCAAGGTATGTTATTCTTCTTAATTTATGTGATTTGTTACTTTGAATGTGTTAGAATGATGAAATAATCTGAAAGTCTCGGTTCACATTAGTAAGTTGTTGTTTTGATGGTTGAAATATGGTTCATATGCCTCCTATTCATGCTTGTTGGTGACTAATTGCTGTAAATCAGATTAGAAATTTGCAAAGTTGAAATCGAAATTTCTAGGGTTTCCAAAATTGAAATTGATTTTTGGTTGTTTTACAATGAGTTGATGGTAGAGTTGAGCCTTAAGTATTGTTTATATCATGTTGGAAGATAGATTTTGATGATTTTACCCTTAGAAAGTTGCCTTAAAACTCCGTCTTAAAAGTGCCTTAAATGGAAATTCGTGATTTATAACTGAAAAATTGATGTTGTAATTGACAGTATAAGCAAGAGTTGAACTTCAATATGCTAAAAGAACCGATGGGTGATGAATATATGCCGAAATTTTCACAGCTGTAAAGACCGTCTGAAAATTTTAGTTGAGTTGTTAAATATAATATGAAAGTGATGATGATATACCATAAATTATTCTTTCTCTTGAATTAGTAACATGTAATTAGCAATATAAACGGAACGACCTCTAGAAGCATGCTAGGATATTTGAATTGCTGAGTATATGTGTTCACATGCCAAATTTTCATAACTGCGGTTTATAAGTGACTACAAACTGAGGCTATATGTTAAAATTGAGGAAACTATTGATGAAATGTGTGTACCTAGCTGAGCATCTGAGTTTAATGGCATGATTTATGTGCTTCAAATATGGAACTAGTTGATGAGTTAGTGAACTTGCTAAGTATATAGAACTCAAATTGTATGAAGTATATGCCTACATGTTTTATACAAATTGTTTGACCATATGCCCTAAGCAGATGCCGAGACTGAACCTTGGACTACGCCAAAGCAAACGAGGGAGGGGTAACCCACCTGAGTTAGGGGAAGGAAGTGGGCCTGTGGTACCCGCAGTCCCCGAATACCCTACAGTTGTTTTTGTTGACTTTAAGCAAAGGGAGCGTTTTGTAGCCTTACAAAAACGCAAATTGAGACCTACAAAGTGTATAGACACCAGTGTATTAGAGGAGTTAGAGATAGAGACGGATGTCCGTCACATATTCGAGACCTTGGGTTTTACGGGTTTGTATAGGCTGAGGAAGCATACTTACCCTTTTCTTACCTTGGAGTTCATGAGCTCTTTTAACTATGACCCAGCGGGTCAGACTGTCGAGTTTAGATTGATGAATACCAGTTTCCTGTTGACTATGGACCTGTTTGCCTCTCACCTTGGGTTGGCCAAGCCTCCCAAGGACTCCTTTACCGACATCCCAGCTGAGTGCGGCGTCGTGCCTAATGCCTTGCTTGACTGGGAAGCAAGTTCCCACCTCGAGCAACATGCTGATTAATGATGTTCAGCACATTACCTTGAGGGTCTTTCTCCGTTCTCTCTCGAACCTCCTCTATGACCGAAAGGATATCAGTAAATTGAACAATCATGAGGTCTTACTTTTGATGTCGTACCTCAACCCGGAGCGGGCCAGGAAAGTGGTCTTTAATGCTCCTTCTATAGTTTGTGCTGCCCTTGCCTTGATGGCTTCTTCCTCTTCCCGTGCACTGAGTTGTGGTGCCATTGCCACTCGGTTAGCTGAAAAGCTAACCTCCTTTGAGGCTTCCTCGGCGTACGTGCCTCTAGCTACCCCGTGCCTACCATGGATCGTGAATACTACCTCGACCCGAAATGGTTGAGGACCTTGGTGACAGCGACCTAGCATGGAGGGTGCATGGGATGAGTTGGAGGAAAATTCCGGCTCCCGAGCACCTCCCACCCACGGAGCCCTTGGAGCCGACAGTAGTGACGGTGGACTCCGATGATGAGGAGGAGGAGGATGAGGACGGACCCCGCCCCTACGGACCTATCACATCGACGGCGCCATTCTCACGGAGATGTCGGAGCCGACGAAGGGTGAGAATGCGGGAGTGCGGGTGGCGAGAGAGACCCAGTGGTGAGGGGACCCCGTCGGGTGAGAGAGAGGGCCTCGGAGACTAGGTCACGACTGTAGCACCACAAAGCGAAGCGCCTTTTCCATGCTACCCTTACCTCGACACCCCGAGACGCGATCCGATTACAGCGGAGAGAGTGTCATCTACCTTGACACTCCGGAACATGCACGAGATGGCCTACGCTCAGGGGATAGGGACGGAGGGACCGCATCCGGTGTGGTGGAGTGGAGTCGGGGACTACACAGGGGTTTTCCATTCCTACGGGGTGGATCGGTCGACGTGGGGGCACCCCGGTCCTTCCCTTACGGTGGCTTGACCCCGTGGTACGTGGGCCGGGAGCGGGAGCGGGAGGTGATGCGGGAGTGGGTTCATCAGTGCGGGTATGGGCGGAGGTGGTGGTGGTGATGATGATGAGGTGATGATCGAGCAAAGCGGCAGGGGAGGAGTGATACTCCTTGTTTCTATCTTCATTCATGATTGTTATTAGTAGTAGTTGTTGGTAGCGGAGTTAGATTTTTCGGTTGTTTTCTTCTAGTGGAAACTTTATTTGAGAACTTGTATCGTTAGGCCATAAGGCCGGATTTGCTACTCTAACCTTTTGCAGGATAATTAAGAGTCGGGGCATCATCCCGACTCAATTTGTGTGACAATCGTGTGTATATGTGTCGGTCTATGATAGGTTGTGTAGGGCACTTGGCCTGCAGGTACTCGACAGAGTACCCCACACTCTATCGAGTAGCTGCAGGAAAGGAAGAAAGGAAACATTCTGATCTCGGGCTACTCGATCGAGTAGCCAAGACACTCGATCGAGTAGCATGGCACTCGATCGAGTACCGTTACCTACTCGATCGAGTAGCACTGTTACAGAATATTTTCGAAAATTAAAAATGTTCAATCGTTTTATAATTGCGAGTTTAATGTTTAAAGTAGTTGTGAGTGCGTAGTAACACCTTTAAACCGTTAATTCATATGTTGCAAGTTGTGATTGAACTTTTATAAGCATAGTTGTCACGATTAGTGAAGCGGTAATCATTTTCTTGTTACTTTAATATTGCATACGCCTCATTACGATCTACTTATCGGAGTTGTAACTCCGCCTATATTTGTGCATATCATTTTAACGTGTGTTGTCAACGGTAACTAGTTATTCCGGTGACTTGCGTATGATTTCTAAATTAACGAGTATGTAGTTAGCGAGTAATGTCCACAACAAATAATATGGTTTCCTTTAATGTTAAGATACAAATAATAGGTAATACGCGTTGATATCTGGGTGGTGAACTTCGGGGACGAAGTTCCTTTTTAGAGGGGAAGAGTAATGTCGCGAAATAAAAAGGCTGTTTTTGAATAATGCTTTGCTTGTTTACAATGTTGTTGGTATTATGTTTTGCTTTAGTTACAAAAAATTTCTGAGATATAACGAATTACTTTAGTTATTTAAAGTGAAGGGGTTGTATGTTTCAAGAGACGGTCATGAAAAATAGTTATAGTGTGATAAATCGTGCTCGAATCACGTTGCCAAGTAACATGGTGGCGTTGGTTGTACCATATGATAATTGATATGAGACATGTCCTGATCGTTAGTTTGATAGTCGATACCGTATGTCGATACCGTATGTCGGGTGATCGTAGGTGGTGATTCGCATGGAGAGTTTGATGTTTACATGTATATAAAGTAACGGTTAACGGTAATAGTGCTCGCATGATAATAGTAAAAGTCATTAGATATAAGTATAGACGGTAATGATGATGACATGGGGGGGGAATGATATTCCAGGGTGTAGTGAGTGAGCGGGAGGAGGAGTGAGGACGTGTTGTTCTCGTGTCTCGAGCGGGAGATGGGGGAGGTGAACTTCGGGGACGAAGTTCTTTTTAAGGGGGGAAGACTGTAATACCCGCCCTTTTAGGGACCCTTTGACCGTCGTTGACCGACCTTGGGAGCGGAGGTAGTCTTAAGAAAGTATACCAAAAACCTGTATGAGCTGCGTGTTAAGGGTGGTACTCGATAGAGTAGAGGCTACTCGATCGAGTAGCTATGGTACTCGATCGAGTAGGGGGCCACTCGATCGAGTAGGTTGGGTACTCGATCGAGTACGGGTTTTCAACCGAGGGTTTTATATCGCGTTTTGTCAAATCCGCAAATCACTTCCGCCACTTTCCTCCTATCCTTCAGTCGCCCCTTTCCCTTCCCTTCACCTCAAAACCTCCATGGATGTCTTTTGGAAGATTCTTGTGCCTAGGAGAGCGCCTCTTGAGTCGGGTAGCGGTCTTTTGCTGAGTTTCCCCCTAATAGGTATGTCACAATCATCATCCGTGCCTTTGTCTCTATAGCTAGGGTTTGCTTGTTAGTAATAGATGTTTGTATGATGGTAATAGGCTTTGCTTGGTCGCTGGATATGTTATCTGTCAGCGTGGATTGGTTGCGGTTGCTTAAAGGTAGGTTCGCCTACTCAGTTTCTGTTGACGGTCTAGTGTGTCGGTCGTTGTGGTAGTGTTGTGCTTGTTTGATATAGTATTTGTGTGTATTGTGATTGTGGTTGTGATGGCTGTTGATGGTTCTCGAGATGCGTTCTCGGCTGAGTGGGGTCACTTGCGGGAGTGGCTTCACGCCCTAGTTTCGCCCTTCGTGGAACCCGCCACGGAAGGGGATGTGCACATTAATGGGACAGGGTTATCGCTCGGTATGATGAGCGGGGCTTAGGTGGGAACGGCTGCGGTCCCCCACTGGCAGGGCTGGTCCAGTGGACAGTCAGTGACAGAGTTGATTGGGTTGTGGTGATTGCGGTTGGAGTTGGTAGTGTTGTTTGTATTGTTGATTGTAGTTGCCATTGTCTTATCTTGTCTCGGTACTAACCTTGTGTGGTTGTTTGTTTGTTATGTGTCTGCCGTGATCCCTTATGGTGAGCAGTCGGTCTTAGCAGGTGTTGATGTTGTTGATAGCTGAGGTCCGGGCAGGGATGAGTCTTCACGAGATAAGATGGTCATAGCGAGTAGTCTTTGAGTTGTACCTTTGTATGGTATTTTGGTTTGAATCACTTGTAATATAACTTAATAGTTCCTTTATTGGCGTTTGATAATTACTTTCCTCGGGAAACCGAGATGGTAACGCCCTTATATGCTAAGGAAGGCCTAGTTAAGGCTCCTCTGAATATGGGGGTGTTACAGGCACAGTTTCAGATTAACTTTGATTTATGTTACTACGACCTTTGTAAATGGGGTCAAATGGGCATATTTTGGGTTATGATGGCTGTGGCTAGTCGAAGGGAATAAGTGCGATAGAAATTGTCCACCCCTTGTCAGGGTTATAACAATATCTCAGGGCCACTCGAGGAGTAATGAACTGGAAATGCGTGGCCACGCTCGGAAGGTATCTATGGTAGATAATTCCGGTTAATCAGTTATTCTCCAGATCGAGGAAACCACTCTCGATATGATTACTTGCAAGTACGACCTGAAAGACACCTTGCATTGAGTGGGAGATAGTAATAGGACAAGAGAATTGGTGACGCACACTTGTCGAGGACATGTGGGAGATTGTTGGAATATGTGTCCTCCGACAATAATGCGATCACAACTGTCGATCATGATGATCACATGTTTAAATCTCATTTTAAGAATACATGTGGGATGTAATGTTTTACAGTCAACTGGTCCACACATATCGGTAATGATTGGCTGACTAGAGTTTGACATTACTGTCGTGCGACGGTGGTGATCAGTTGATCCCCTTAGGTCATACCTATAGGGAAATACTCTTAATTGATTATTTAATTAATCGTATGCGTCTGAGTTAATTAAATTGCTTAAAATTGACGGATGATTTTGTGAGTAAGATTAACGTGTCTTATTATAATTCGATTAAATTGGATACGGTCTAAGTAATCAAATTGTTTTATTACTTAGATAAAAACTATTGTTTACGAAACAATTGAAATAGAAATTGAATGAATAATTTATTATGAATACAAGACGTTGTAATTTATAATTTGATAAACCGTTTTGGTACAAGTAATTACGAATTACTAGTCAATATCGTATATGACATATTTTATGAGTATGTTGATTTTTAATATGTTAAAAATACATTACAATTTCACATGTCAAGTAATATGTCACATATGTCACAATTGACAAATGACAAAATAAAATGGACTACCCATTTTATCTTATATGTACCGAAATAAGGGAAGAGGTTAGGATTAATATTGTGTTTTTATTTTAAATAGGAACATGATTATTAACCCTAAGGACTAGCCTTGCATGCCTATCTTCTTGGGTAGAAAAACAAGCCCATGCATAGGGCACCCTTCCTCTCACCACCGGTTTTTCCAAGAGGAAATATAGAGTTTTTCCTCTATAATTTTCATTCACTACTTCAACTCTTTTTCTAGTGTAAGAAAAGAAATATTCTCTCTACCATTTTGTGAAAACTTAGAGAAATAAAACTCACAAATCTCTCCTCTTGGCCGAAATTATTCAAGAGGAAATACAAAATATTTTTGTGTCAATTTTATAGTAAGACTTGTATTATTTCTAGTACAAAATAATATTGGTTATTAAGAGGTTTCCTTGGGTATTCACTTTTGGGAGAGGTTCTATTTTGGACCTTTTGTTCATCCATTTTAAGGAAAGCTCAAGAACTAACAAATAGGTGAATTTGTTGGTGCCCATTAATCCGAAATCATATAGTAAGATTGATGATTTCTTCTCTTATCTTATTTATGTTTGCATGCATAAGATCTAGAATTTATTTTATGACTAAATAAATTTGAACATATGTGAATATGTATATTAATGAGATTAAATAATTCTAACACTAACAAGAATGATGGGTACTTGGGAGTCTTCAGCCATATCCATGACAATGAAATCAAATGGAATAAAATATTTCCCTACTTTAACTGGCACATCCTCTAAGACACCTAATGGCCTCTTTACAAATCTATCAACCATTTACAAGGTCATACTAGTAACACGGAGTTGACCCATATTTAACTTTTTGCATATAGAATATGACATGACACTAACACTAGCCCCTAAATCACAAAGGGCTTTATCTATAGCTATACTACCAATATGACAAGGAATAGAAAAACTCCCTGGATCCTTTAGCTTTGGTGTGAGTTAGCTTACAATGCGGTTGCGCACTCTTGAGTGAATGCTACCATCTCAACTTCATCAAAAGACCGCTTCTTGGACAAGATCTCTTTCAAAAACTTAGCATACGCCGACACTTGAGTGACCAATTCAGTAAATGGTACACTCACTTGAAGATTCTTGACTACCTCCATGAACCTTCCGAACTGTTGTTCAAGCTTAGATTTTTGTTGTTGGTGTGGAAAAGGTAGTTGAATTTAAATTGGCTCGGCTTCTTTTGCTTTGATAGTCATTTTAGAAGCATCGTCATCAGGTACAGGGTGTACTCGATTGAGTCCAGTGGTCACTCGATCGAGGATCCTATTTTCTTCCAATGTCGTAGCTGAAACACGCGAAAAATCACGTTCTGGGGGGTGTCTTCGATCGAGCCCGGAGTGCACTCGATCGAGCACAGGTGATACTCAATCGAGCCTTAGCTTACTTGATCGAGGATTCTCTGTATTCTTCGTGTTTTTGCCTTTTTTCTTATCCCGTGTTTGATCCTTGATTAATTCTTTCTCGTCATCACTTAGCTCCAAATTACCCAATCCCTTAAGATGCATATAGGTCACCTCATCTTCATCAATGGGCACATCCGGATTTTGATAAGAAGTACTGCTCCTCAGTGAAATAGCATTAACTTGTTCATGTGCTTGTTTACCTTGAGGAGGAAGATTGACGGGCTTTTTTGAAAGATTTTGAGCCGCCATTTGAGCAACTTGAGTGTCTAGCATCTTGTTATGAGCTATAAGTTCAGAAATTTGAGCCGTCTGCTTTTGTTGAATCAGTAAACTTTGTTGCAATAAAGCTTTCATTTCGACCATGTCATTGCTTGGAGCTTGAGGAGGAGGTTGCATCTTTTGAAAATCCTTGATTTTGCCGAACAAAATTCCCTTGTGGTTGATTACCACGATTTTGGGGAATAATATTGGCATCCTCTTGCGGGGCTTGAGCAAATATATTCTGACTCTTTTCAGGGAAGAAGTTAGAATAGGGAGTACCTTGCTTGAAAGACTGAAAGGCATGTACCTGTTCAATTGTGCTCATACACTTGGCCGCAGTATGGCCATCAATTCCACATCTCTCACAAGACACTTCTTGTTGAACCATATGAACCGTTTATTGCTTATTACCCAAAGACTGGGTAGTCTTCAATTCAGCTATTTGAGCCGTTAAGGCCTTCAGTTGTGCCGCAACAATACTATCTGAGCCACCCCCTCTTGTACTACCTCTGGGGTTACCATACTTAGCCGTATGGGTGGCTATCGGATCAATCATCTTCCATACAGTATCATCATTGGTTATATCCTAGAATCTGGTTGCAAAAAAAACACTTCTCGAAGCCATGGTGAGGGACTGAACGAACCAATATTTTAAAGCGAATCCATGCTTCATTAAGGTCAGTAGGACCTTGATTAAAACTCGTAATCTGGCTCCTTAGATTATTTGTCTTCTATGGAGGGAAATATATCTTGTAGAAAGCAAGAGCTAGTGAATTCTAGTTAGTGATTGCGTCGCTCCATATCCAAGTCACGTAGCCATTCTGCTGCATCATCTCTCAGAGAGAATGGAAAACGTGTCTGTTTGACTTGATCTTGAGTCACGCCAGTAGTCAAAGGAATAGAACAGCAATATGTGAAAAATTTCTACATGTGCTTGGCGGGGTCCTCACCAGCTTTTCTTGCAAATAAATTTTGCTCTACTAGGCTTATGTAAGACGGTTTGATCTCAAGGGTCCCTTTATCAGTGGTAGGAAGCTTAAAGCCTTTAAGAATAAAATCAATGATGGGTTCGGAATGACTTGCCAAGGTCGGCATCTTTAATGTTGTAGAAATCACTGGTGCAGAAACTAATGTGTCCTCTCCAAAGGATGAATCTTCTGCAAATTAAACCGCTCGTAGTCAAGTGTACTCAAGTCTTCCACTTGACTTACTTCTCTTTGAATTTTTCATCTATAGCGAAAAGTCTTCTCTGGCTCGGGATCAAAAGGTACAATCTCCGACCTGTCAAACCTGGGCATACACGATAACAACAAGAAAAATATCAAATTGTCTCAAGGAATTGACGCTCCCTGAGGAAAAATAAATAAATAAACAAAAACAAACAGAAACATTGTTGCCTCCCAGGCAACGGCGCCAAATTTGTTAAAGTTTTTTTAGTCGTTGGCCTATCAAAATAAATCCTAAATTGCTACTAATTGGTAGCTAGTGGCAAGAAAGGATCAAATCCACAGGGAGGCGAGTGTAATTATTTTAGTTTGTTTATATTTAAGTTCGTCTTAAAGTAACCAATTTCTTAAAGGATTTGTTTGGTTTGCTAAAACTAATTGCGATGTAAATAAAGACAAATTCAATAATATTAAAGAGTCTAGGGATCAAGTTCACTAGGTAGTCATCCGGGGGTCAGATTTAATTCATTAACAGAGCTAATTACGTTTTTTAAGGTTATATGATCGGTCGATTCAGTATTCCATTTAGATCTAATTTAACATGCAATCGCTATCATTAAATTATCTCTATTCAGTTATCGCAGCCTATATTGATTCTAACCCAGTCGATGAAAGTCTCAATTCGTTATACTAGGCAATTAACCCTGGCCAGCAATTAACTAACTAGATGATCGAAGAACAATAAACTGAACAACAACGAATAAACAATTTAACTATCAATTTATTAATTAATCCCCCTTCTAACAACCTAGATCCCCATTCACCCTAGATTAGAGGTTTAGCTACGCATACTATAGGGAATAACAATAACAATAATAATAGAAGACATAATTAAAGGCATAAAATATGAATAACGAGTATTAAAATAGAATTGTATGAATACCGTAGTAAATTAAGGATGAACAGAGTCTAGATCCAAAAATAATAGCAATAAAACTAAACTAAGCGTACTCGATCGAGTACATCGTTAGTTGATCGAGTCTGCTCGGGCTTAATCGAGAACTCATCCTGCTTCAGCTCTTTTCTTCGTGTTGTCTTCTTAACTTCTCTTCCTTTATTCTTCTTGATTCCCGTGTCATGCTTCGTGTATTCCTTCATGCCCACTCCGCGGTGCTCATTTCATTCCTTTGCTCCACAAATACATCATTCCTACATTAAACACCAAATAGCGGAAATATCGACATTCTAGCATAAAACGCATGTAATTAATATAAACTAGCACGAAAATCGTATCAAAAGTAACTAAGGGGAGGCATAAATATGTATATAATTATGACTCATCACTCAACCTTATACATCTTTAAAGAACTATTGAATTCCAAGGTAAGGGAGGGGTATGTTGTTGGGGCTGGTGTCCTCTACAGTTAGTGCAATAACATTTAAATCTCTAAAAGGATCAAAGGGTATACTTTTGTATTTTTATCAGTTGGTCCACGTTTATCAATAACGGTTGGCTTGCTAGATAAGTTTGACGTTATTGTCATACTGATGGCGGTGATCAACTGGTCCCTAAAAGTCACACCTATAGGATACGTTTGAGAGATGTGACGGTATGAAAATACAGTCATGTTGATGCCTAATTTGACTAAGCAGTTAGTCGGAGTTATTGACTAATAATTAGTCAAACGCGATGTTGAGATAATTATTTAATACGGATTAAATAATAATGGCTAAGACGAATTAAGCGGTTAATTCGTAAATTGAATATAAACGATTATATTTAATTGATGTATATTGAATTAATTATACAATATTGTCTTTGTCGGACAAGTATTAATATGTCGACTAATCCATGTTACTAGTCGATATTTTAATAACCGATAACCGATGACGATTTATAATAAAATCCCGTCATGTACATTTTAGCATTTTCGAGTCGGACCACGAGTTAAAAATAAGGAGAAAGTGAAAGCCCACTCTCTCCCATTTGAAACCCACGGCCGAACCACATGAACAAAAGGAAAGGGCTTCTCTCCTTTTGATCTAAGCATATTCATTTGCACAAAAATTAGGTTTTTGGAGGCATTCTCTCTGAAACCTAGATCTCACATCGAAAACCTCACAAAAACTCTCTCAATATTGCAAGGCAATTAGAGAGTACTTTCTAGCACAAGGGGCATAGTCTCAGACGGTCTTGGGTGCAACGATTAGGAGGAAATCTACTTTGATTTCTGTTCTTAGGCCGAATTTCAAAGGACCCGAGGTTGATTCTTGTTCTTTATCGTTTCTCTATTGTTTTTCGTTTATGACCATAAATCGCATGTTAAACTTACGTTATAGTCCTAAAATTTAAGGGAATTTTACGGATATTTCCCTACAAGTGGTATCAGAGCGAGGCCACGTAATTTTTTCATGTTGATTTTCATTAAACGAATTGAATCGATAAATTTTTGCATAAAAAAACGTGCGGCCAGATTTTTTTTTTCACGGCTGTTTTTAATTTTTTTTTGCATTGGAAGCCATGCCACACGACTTACTGCTGATCAGTCTCAATCGTCTGATTTTGTTTTTCGATTGGTGCTTTGCATATTGTTATTTTAAACGATAATCATAGCAATATGTTAAAAAACTTGTCAATTGTAATTTTGTTTCTATACGGATTAGATTTAAATAGCAATTTTTATCAAATCGATTTTGTTTGGCCATATATTGCTCTCGGCATGAGCCATTGAAATCAAAAAAAAAAAATTTTTTTTTGGGCAGCTCTCGGTTTGGCCGTGAGAAAAAGAAAAAAAAAATTTATGTTTTTTGTTTTTTTGCTCTCGGCAATTGCAGCAAAAAAAAAAAAAAATTCGGTATTTTTGGCCATTACATGTACATTATACGGATGTTGTACACTCGCTTGATAGTGAAACGGTTCACTCACGTACCATTTAATTATTTTAAAGCAATTTAAAGTAACGGATTATCATGAATTAAAATTAAGTTGATAGAAGCGGTTTCGTCACATAATTTTAATCGTTAAAAGGTGGTTTGGATAAATTTAACATAATTACGGAATTATGTCACGAATAAATTTTGTTTTTAGTTGATGCATTTTTATTTATTTATCGTTACTTTTGAATGCCTTGAATGTTTTATTACGTATTTATTTTTACAAACGGTTGTAACTTAGTGTGGCCTTAGTAGAACGTGTTACCGTAATGATGGAACACGGTCTTGGTTTTATTTTGAGATCTCGCATCTCCGTTTTGATTTTTCCTTGTAATTACAGTTTTAATTTAGAATGTAAATAGGTTTATATTTTGTAAATTTTAAATTGTAATTT
Source organism: Silene latifolia (assembly GCF_048544455.1). Taxonomy (NCBI): domain Eukaryota; kingdom Viridiplantae; phylum Streptophyta; class Magnoliopsida; order Caryophyllales; family Caryophyllaceae; genus Silene; species Silene latifolia. The sequence goes on from NC_133531.1 coordinate 99,744,061, forward strand.
TGAGAAGACCAAAGATGGAGATCGGATGCTCACTCATTTGCATGGACAAAGATGGAACATCAAGACAAGCTTCTCGGGTCCAACGGTGGATTCCAAATTTGTATTATGTTCTTTTTACTAGGATAGGCCACACTAGGACTTTTATTTACGTATTGCATTTTATTTATGTTTTCATCGTAACGATAGTTTGCATCATATTCCGCCTAAAACCAAACCACCTAATAATTGCATGAAAACTGACTCATATAGAGGTCACGCGTTAGTTTTCTTTGATATACAGATATCACATGTTTTAAATAAGCCATCACCTAAATTAATTCATTCACGCAATGCTAGTTTTTTTGTTCACTTAAAATGAATTAAAACTAAGTTGATGGGATCTTCCTCGTATAAACAAAAATTGAGAATAGTCTTTATAGGTCAAACTCCAATGAATCCCTTCTTCGTCGGTAGGCATAATATGACCCCTTCTACGTCGGGTAAGTTGGAACTGATTGACCTATTTTATCTCAACACTATGGTCACTCGTACGATCCTGTGATTATGGTGGACTATAGATAGGATTTACGGAAATCTATCGACCAAGAGTTCTAACGGTAGAACTAGCTAAACAGTTGGCTTATCAATTTACGGAAATTGAGTCTTGGGATCACTTGTATTATTCTTGAGGGAGATCAATTATGCAAGTGCAATGAGTCTACACGATTAAAATGAATTTTAAATAGACTTAAATCACCTCGATGAGTTGCTTATTTCGTTTTGTTTTTCCTTTCTTTTTCAGTGTAGATCACGATCACTTAAACTGCTAATAACAAAATGGCTGGCCGTGCTGACGACCCAATGCCAAGTGCCACATTGGACCGTGAGTCCTGGCTTCGGATCTTCATGAATCGGATGAATCGCCTCTACTCGACGAAGAATGATGGATCAAACTTCGCGGACCGGGAGGCGGCATTACGGAATGTTGCCGCTGCCGACGGGAAGCTCAAATATCCGACGAGCCCATCCCGTCAAACCCAAGCCCCACGGTGGAGCTAACGAGATCGCCAAGTATAACGATTTCGTCATGGAAGCGGGTGCGATTAAAAACGTACTCATTTTTGCAATGGAATCCAATTTGCAGAAACGCTTCATAGCCCAAGGTGCAAACAAGATTTTCACCACGCTCACCAAGGAATTCTCGAAAGCACCGAGAATCGTGACCTATGAGCATACCACTCGCTTCTTTGATGCGAGACTCCGAAAAAACCAACCGGTTAGCCCACACATTCTCCGCATGATTGAGAATGTCGAGAGACTGGAGGCGCTTGATTGTAAAATCAGCGAGAACATCGTGATTGACCGCATGCTTCATTCACTCCACGATGGTTTTGCGCTCTTTAGAGCGAATTACTATATGAATGATTTGAAGAAAAGTCCTCGGAACTACACTCCCTACTCGTACGGACGAGAAGGATATGAAGTTTAGTGGGAGCTTGAAACAGGATGTTCTCGTTGTGTCAAACAAGGGCAAGAGTAAGGGCAAAGCTCAGGCAGACCTAGCGGTAGGCAAACCGAAGTTTAAGAAGTCGGGATCAGGTAAGAGTGGGCCTGGTGAGTCGAGCACCTCATCGTGGCACGACAAAGAGTAAGACCGATAACATGGAATGCCATCATTGCCACAAGACTGGGCATTGGAGGCGTACATGTCCTGTTTACCATGAGGACATAAAAGCGGTCGTGTTAAACTCTGTTGGTATGTCTTCTTCCTCTTCTACTTTTATTCATATGATTGAGATTAACCACGTAAGTTACGGAACTTGGGTACTAGATACTGGTTGTGGTTCTCATCTGTGTAATCATGTGCAGGGGCTCCGAAACATCGAATCCCTCGTAAAGAGTGAGGTGGACCTGCGTGTCGGGAATGGAGCACAAGTGGCTGCCGTCTCGAGGGGAACATACGTGATCCAGCTTCCTAGCGGATTTGAGTTATTTTTATATAACTGCTATTATGTACCCAGTCTTTCTAAAAACATTATTTCAGTTTCTGCACTTGACAAACTTGGTTTTTCATTTGTAATAGAGAATAATAGCTGCATTTTCTCATTACACGATATAATTTATGGCAAGGCAGTCTCCATGAACGGAATTTATGTTTTAGATCAGACCACCGAAATATTGCACGTAATGAATAAGAAGTTAAAGGTTGGTGACAAAGATCAAACGTATCTATGGCATTGCCGTATGGGACACATTAATGAGAAACGCGTTAAACGGCTCATACGAATGGAGTTATCTCGGCCTTTTGATTTTCAATCATTTGGCACGTGTGAATCATGTCTCATTGGCAAGATGACTCGAATTTCCTTCAAAGGTGTTGGAATGCGCGTTGGTGACCTATTAGGACTCATACATACGGATGTGTGTGGACCTATGTCAATCACCGCACGAGAAGGCTATAGGTATTTCATCACTTTCACGGACGATTTAAGTAGATATGGCTATGTCTACTTGATGAAGCATAAAAGTGAGTCCTTTGAGAAATTCAAAGAATACCGAGATCGGAGTGGGCAGAACCAATCGGGCGTAAAGATTAAAACACTACGATCAGACCGTGGTGGCGAGTATCTTTCTCACGAGTTTGATCAACACCTTAAGGACTGTGGGATTGCCTTACAGTTAACTCCACCTGGAACACCTCAATTGAATGGTGTGTCCGAACGGAGTAATCGAACACTACTTGATATGGTTCGATCCATGATGAGTCACACCGTGTTGCCTGACTCATTGTGGGGTTATGCTCTTCTGTCAGCTGCTCTAATACTTAACCGAAGTCCGTCTAAAGCTGTTGACAAGACTCCATATGAACTATGGAAGGGAACGGTCCCTAACTTGTCCTTTATATGGGTTTGGGGCTGCGAGGCTTATGTCAAGTGGAGACACGAGGATAAGCTCGGCCCGCGATCGGTCAAGACATACTTTATAGGTTATCCTAAAGGAACACTTGGTCATTACTTTTATTCGCCAACCGAACAACGTGTATTTGTTGCGGCTAGTGCGACATTCTTAGAGAAGGAATTTCTCGAGAATGCGAAGACTAATAGAACCTTCGAGCTGTCGGAGATTCCAGAACCAAATACCGAGCAACCATTGGAGGAACCAGTTCCTTCAATCCCGGCTGTGGTGAACATTCCTGAGGAACCTAGGAGGTCGGGAAGAGTCTCTATTCCTCCGGACAGATACATTGGTATGGTCGAAGAACATGACATAGATGACATTCTACTCTTAACGAGTAGTGAACCCGCAACCTATAAAGGTGCCATGACTAGTTCCGACTCAAAGCTATGGCTTGAGGCCATGCAATCCGAGATGGACTCCATGTATGAGAACAACGTATGGGATCTTGTTGACTTACCTGCTAAGGTTCGTCCCCTTCAATGCAAGTGGCTTTACAAGATAAAGCATTCTGTGGAAGGTCAACAAGATATCTATAAAGCACGACTAGTTGCTAAAGGTTTCACCCAAGTGCCAGGCTTGCACTACGATGAAATTTTTGCACCCGTAGTCATGCTGCGTTCCATTCGGATTATCTTAGCGATTGCCGCTTTTCATGACTATGAAATTTGGCAGATGGATGTGAAAACCGCCTTCTTAAACGGTTATTTGGAGGAAGAGTTGTACATGGTACAACCCGAAGGTTTCATCGATCCCGAACATCCTAAGAAAGTATGCAAGCTTAAGCGTTCCATTTATGGACTTAAGCAAGCTTCTCGGAGTTGGAATCATCGTTTCGACCAAGTGATAAAAGAAAATGGATTTACTCGATCGGTCGAGGAACCATGTCTATATATCAAGTCGAGTGGGAGCAAGATTGTCTTCCTAATATTGTATGTTCATGACATACTCCTAATTGGGAATGACATACCTCTCTTAACTTCGGTAAAAGTATGGTTGAAGAACCATTTCCATATGAAAGATCTGGGTGAGGCACAAAGAATTTTGGGCATCCGTATCTATCGAGATAGATCACGTCGGATGTTATCTCTCAGTCAGGAGTCTTATATAGACAAGATACTAGAGAGATTCAGCATGACTAACTCCAAAAAGGGGTTTCTTCCTATGGCTCCAGGGGTGCATTTGAGCAAGTCTCAGGCACCAGAGATACCGGAAGAGAAAGAGCGCATGACACGGATTCCTTATGCCTCGGCTATAGGATCAATCATGTATGCCATGATATGCACACGTCCGGACGTGGCATATGCATTGAGTATGACAAGTCGATTCCAACAGCATCCAGGTGAATCACATTGGATGGCTGTCAAGAACATTCTTAAGTACCTACGGAGGACTAAAGATTGGGCATTGACTTATGGAGGCGAACAAAAGCTATGCGCAACCGGTTACGCAGATGCTAGCTTCCAAACGGATCGAGATGACTCGAAATCTCAGTCTGGATTCGTTTTTACTCTTAATGGCGTTGCAGTCAGCTGGAAGAGTTCCAAACAAAGTGTTACAGCAGATTCTACGACTGAGTCCGAGTACTATGCCGCGTCTGAAGCTGCAAAGGAAGCGATATGGATGCGTCAATTCTTACAAGGACTATCTGTAGTGCCTAGTTCGAATGACCCGATCACCATCTATTGCGACAATAGAGGTGCCATCTTCCAAGCTAAGGAGCCTAAGTCTAGCAACAAGTCTAGACATGTACAACGGAAAGCTCATCTAATCCGAGATTACGTGGAGCAAAAGGAGGTAGTGATAGAAAAGATTGCTACAGATGATAATATAGCAGATCCTCTCACTAAACCATTACGACAAGATAAGCATAAAGGGCATGTTAATTCCATGGGAATTAAACGTGTTCCTGAGTTGTAGTACTCTTTTATGGATTAGATTCATTTTCTTTTGTACTCTATACGACATCATCGTTTTGATATTTATATATTTTATTTTTCATGTGGATTTGTACGACAATTTTGAACACCACAAAGTGAACTGAACAAACATTATATTTTTGGTCCTTAATTGCCCACGTGAGCTGATAACTCTGGCAATTATTTTGTGACGTTGGTTGATGGTGGGTTCAACGAGCCATAAGTCAAACGGTAGACTGACCAATCACAGAGGCGAGTTATACGGATATCTCGTAGGACACAATTGTGACATCGACGTGGAGTCCTAAATGTTTTATAACATTCGGTGCCCGGTCGTGGATAGGACCTCCATGGTGATCCTAAGAGTCGATTCTTTTGACTATCGACTGTCTCTTGAGACTAAGGCAGATTTTGGGTGACTTTGGTTTCTTTCTCACGGTCATCCGTAACAGGGGGCCAAGTAGATTTTTTATGGGTCATTTCATGCTGTGCTTAGATCGGGAGGAGTCGAGTTGAAGGAAATATTCAGCCTTTATCAGGTACTCGATATTTCTCAGGGCCACTAGAGGAGCTGTAACTGAAATGCATGACCATGCTCGAATACGAATTCGTTTTATCAGTTAAGTTACTCTCTAGTCGGGGAAACCACTCATGATACAGATCGATTGTAAAATACGACCTTTGCGGATCCGGATCTGCAAATTGTTTCATTGAGTGGGAGAAATTTTAAATGAATATGAGAATCGGTTATCTCACATACACTTGTACGGACAAGTGGGAGTTTGTTGGAGCCGTGTCCTCCAGTTAGTGCGGATAACGTTATTGCACATACACTTGTACGGACAAGTGGGAGCTTGTTGGGGCTGGTGTCCTCTACAGTTAGTGCAATAACATTTAAATCTCTAAAAGGATCAAAGGGTATACTTTTGTATTATTATCAGTTGGTCCACGTTTATCAATAACGGTTGGCTTGCTAGATAAGTTTGACGTTATTGTCATACTGATGGCGGTGATCAACTGGTCCCTAAAAGTCATACCTATAGGATACGTTTGAGAGATGTGACGGTATGAAAATACAGTCATGTTGATGCCTAATTTGACTAAGCAGTTAGTCGGAGTTATTGACTAATAATTAGTCAAACGCGATGTTGAGATAATTATTTAATACGGATTAAATAATAATGGCTAAGACGAATTAAGCGGTTAATTCGTAAATTGAATATAAACGATTATATTTAATTGATGTATATTGAATTAATTATACAATATTGTCTTTGTCGGACAAGTATTAATATGTCGACTAATCCATGTTACTAGTCGATATTTTAATAACCGATAACCGATGAAGATTTATAATAAAATCCCGTCATATACATTTTAGCATTTTCGAGTCGGACCACGAGTTAAAAATAAGGAGAAAGTGAAAGCCCACTCTCTCCCATTTGAAACCCACGGCCGAACCACATGAACAAAAGGAGAGGGCTTCTCTCCTTTTGACCTAAGCATATTCATTTGCACAAAAATTAGGTTTTTGGAGGCATTCTCTCTGAAACCTAGATCTCACATCGAAAACCTCACAAAAACTCTCTCAATATTTCAAGGCAATTAGAGAGTACTTTCTAGCACAAGGGGCATAGTCTCAGACGGTCTTGGGTGCAACGATTAGGAGGAAATCTACTTTGATTTCTGTTCTTAGGCCGAATTTCAAAGGACCCGAGGTTGATTCTTGTTCTTTATCGTTTCTCTATTGTTTTTCGTTTATGACCATAAATCGCATGTTAAACATACGTTATAGTCCTAAAATTTAAGGGAATTTTACGGATATTTCCCTACATATGTCAATTCATTCATTTCAAAGATAGTAGACAAACCCATTGACTTGAAAAATGCCTTAGTTTGGTCAAGCACACCTAATTTGGTCAAAGTTTCTTGGCAAACAAACTTAGTAGAAACAAACTTCTTTTTGCTAAGGGATTCAAAGACTTACTTATGAGCATTATCAAGGAAAATTACCTCTGGATAATCTTTGAATTGCTCGATCTCTGTTGTTGTGGTAGTCACGACTTCCTCAATAGCTCCAACATTTTCCCTTGCTTTCTCATGAACTACTAGAGCCTTAGATGCAAGGACCTTTTGCCTTTTTGACAAATTTTTGGTTTTTGATGCTTGATTGTTCCTTTTTGTTCTTGCCATGGTGGATACTCCTTAAAAAGTTGGTAGAATTAGTGTCAACAAACCTTGAACTTGCTTGAATTTCAAGCTCTTGAAGAATTAATTAGGGATTTTCGAAATTGACTCAAACCTAGAAATTGTTGATTGAATTTGGTGGATTTGGATGTTTGAAAGGCTTAATTGTTGACAAAGGAGTGATTTAATTTGGATATGAGCTACCTTGTAAATATTTATGATAAATTTGGGTGAGTAATTGATGTTTTTGATGTTGGGGTTTTGTGTTCTTGAGAGGGAATGGGTTTTTGTGTTTGTGTGGTAGAAATGAGGAAGGAAAGGGGGGATCCCTTGTTTATGGTGGAATAGGGGAGCTCGCCCGAGCTGGGTTGGGGTCGGGCGAGCTGAGCGGAAGGGTTCTTTTTCTTCAAGGTGAGCTCGCCCGAGCTGGGGTCAGCTCCCACGAGCTATGTAGCAGCTCGCCCGAGCTGTATTCAGGTCTCACGATCTAGGCAGCAGAATTCGTTCTGACCTTGCTTTTGACTCCAACTCCCACGAGTTGAGGCCAACTCTTAGGGACGTATTCTTCCCTTAGCTCGTCAAATCTTCCTTTCTCGAACTTCCTAGCAAGGGATTACGCTATATAGGCTCGTCTAGCCTAGGCGTAAGCATCCCCACACTTGATTTTTGCATTCTATACACTTAAAACACAATTAGTAACCCTCCCTCACTTGCTCTCATGTCAAAAATATGTTAAAACAAAGCATACAAATGCAATGTAAAAACTTAAATGCATGAACTTAAATGAGTACAAGTTAAGAGGTTAGTATATTTACAAATGGTGGTTTAGGGAGGACTCCACCAAACTCTACTCCTATTTAAAACTTGTCAAGGGGGTAAGACGAGGATGTAGTTGATATTACTTAACACCTCATAGAAGTAGTCAAAGGCTTGTTCACATTCATGGTAGAAATCTTGAGTAGACTTCGGTACATCGTAGCTCTCATTTATGTAGAAGCCTATGTCAATGTTGTGATAACAAGGAACTATATTACCTTGGTTTAGGGTCATCGTATTCCCAACATAAAGATTGATCAATCCCTCGAATTCGCCATCCCACAAACGACTAACTTCTTTTACCGCTCCTCTTTTGTTGCAAAGACTATGTCTAGGCATAGTCACTTCTTGTTTCTTGTCACCTTGGCCATCAAGGCCTTCACTGTTGTTTGTCATGTGGAATGAGCTACTCAAGCTCTCCTCCTTGGTCTTGTTATGGAAAATTCCTAGCTATCCAAATAGAGTTATCTCTATGTCGTCAACTTCCTTCTTCCAATTTGACAATATCTCTTTGTCCTTCCTATTAGGAATTTCTTCCTTGATAAGATCCTTAGATGGAGATTCTGGCTTCTTCTTGTGACATTCAAAACTATAGTGATCAACCATAAAGCATGGCTCATTCAAATTTGGAGCTCTCATTGTCTTATCAAGGTTGAAGGTTATCTTCTCATCACCAACTTCAAGGGTTAGCATCCTATGCTTGACATCTATCCCGCTCCAGCAGTGTGTAGAAAAGGCCTTCCCAAAATTATTGGCATGATGGAATATTTTTCCATATCGACAACTACAAAGTCCACCGGTATGAAGAATTTTCCAACTCTTACTGGCACGTCTTCCCAAATCCCTAGTGGCTTCTTTATAGAGTGATCCGCCATTTGCAATGTCATGCTAGTGCTCTTCAACTCTCCCATTCCTAGATTCTCACATAACGAGTATGGCATGACACTCACGCTAACACCTAAGTCACATAGTGCATTGTTGATTGTAGTGTCACCAATGGTACATGTGATGGAAAAGCTTCCCAGATCTTTAAGCTTATGTGGGGAATTTCCTTGAATAATTGCACTACTTGTGCCGGAAAAAGTTATAGTCCCTGACCCTCTGATGGGCTTCTTCTTGGTAAGAATATCCTTCTTGTATTTTGAATAGGCCGGTACATGAGTAATTAGCTTCGTGAAAGGGATATAAACCTCCAAGTTTTTCACAATCTCCATGAATATTCCAAGTTGATCATCAGGCTTAGGCTTAGGCTTGGCTTGGCGACTTGAAAAGGATAGTCTAATCACAATAGGTTCTCTTTCAAACTCTTTGTTCTTATCTTTATTCCTCTTCTTCATTGACTCACTTGTAGTACAATCTACTACCTTGATGTTCTTCTTCAAAGTTTCCGATTCTTTTCTTTCATCCAACACTCTATCTTGCATCACATCCTTTGACTTGGCATTTTTCTCAACAACATCTTCTTCAATAGGCTCCTTTGGTCCCTCATAGTGTGTACCACTCCTCAATTGAATGGCATATGGTTTCATGCTTTGTAGGGGGATTACCTTAAGGAAGTAATTATCCCTATTGCTTTTGGGAACTCGAAGAGGCCAATTGGGCCATTTGAGTCTCCAATATCTTGCTATGAACAAGGATATTGTTGATAGTGATGTCCTTGGCTTGACTATCCTTTTTCATCTGAGAAAATAATTCTTGTTGATTCTTTTGCATTAGTAAAACCGCTTTTTGAACATCGAAAGCTTGGTCATTGGATTAATTGTAAGGAGTTTGGCTTTGAAATCCTTGGTTTTGGTTGTACAAGGTCTTTGAGTGAGATTTATCATTGGTGGTAGGGTGTATAACGGTTGTGGGTTTTTAATGTTTTGAGTCTTGTATGAGAAGTTGGATGGAATTTGGTTATGAAGCAATATCGGGAGATTGATCATTGGGGTATAAGATTAAGTTTCATTCGTCGTCATTTCTTGTTAACCAAATCTCGTAAGTCTTAATCTATGCTTTATAATCTGTTTATGCTTAACCTAAATCCTATGACTTGAAATTTGGGGGATTTATGTTTATTGAGAGATTTGATTAGGGCCATGGTAATTATATGTATTACTATTGTGTAGGTACCAAATTTGTAGAAGAAAGATTCTAGGCCTTTTCTTGAGTATGTACGAGTTTCGTTAAGGTAGGATTTTCCCTACTCAGTTTCAGCTAATGTGAATTATTATGTGATTATGACGATTATTGTTGTTGATGATGACTGAGTTATATAATTATTGATTTTGATGATTGTACTATGGAGTTTGTGGTTTTGGTTGTGAAGCAATATCGGGAGATTGACTTCACTCCCGAGATCGCTTTTTGTGCCTCCCGTTCACGAGGAGGATGTGATTTTCTCACTTATGTGAGGCAGAGGTGATACAATGCCTGGGAGAGGTGAACTATAGGAGGGACAGACGGGGTCTGGCCAAGATGATCCATTGGGAGGTGGGGCCTAGATGTTTCGTGGTTCAGTCCGGAAACTAGCAGAGGTGACCTAGGTTTATCCTAGGGCCTATTTGATATGTGATTTGTGAGATTGGTTGTTGTATGGCCGTGTGGCTTCCGTTGGTATCATGATGTTTTTGTATCGTTCTTATGCATATGATTATTTGTGTTAGTTGTTACTGACCTTGATATTGTTTTGACTATGCTGTGATCCATTTGATATTTCCGGCAACTTCTAACATGTGATGGTTTGCATTGAATGTATGCGGGGATCAGTTGGCATTGGACAATAGAGCTCACTTAGTCGGAGTCTTATTGGTCTAGACATTATTCCATTTGTGTTGCGATTTGATATTAGATATTTGTGATTTGACATGTTGTCGTGTTGTTGTTCTTTTTAATAAGCGATTTAAATTGCCCTTATCGTTGATTTGATATGTACTACCGCGGGAAACCGAGATGATAACGCCCTTATTTACTTGGGAGGTCTCACTAAAGGCTCCTGTGTAAATAAGGATATCACACTAGTAGAAAAAGTGCTATTGACATCGCCTTAATAACATCATTTTTTTTAAAAAACCGATGTAAATAATCTAGCCTTAGCTACTGACATCGGTTTCTAAAAAAACCGATGTGATATAAACTTATTATTTTTATTTACATCGTTTACTAGAATCGGTTGTTTGAAAACCGATGTTAATTTGGTTTCTTCACATCAGTTCTGTTGAAACCGATATTAATTTATTTACATGATATTTAGGTTGCATCGGTTATTTAGTGAACCGATGTCGGAGATAATAGGAAAAAAACCTTCAGTTCCCACTCCCCTCTAATCAAACCGCCTCAAATCGAACTCTTCTCATTATTCTCTGGAGTCCCTACGTCTCCTTTCTCTTTTTCTGTTTCCCATCCAATTCTCTCAATCTATGGACACTACGCTAGTAACGGCCAGCCGCTACCACCATTCAAAATCACCCACGGTCGCCTACCATGCCCATCATCGAGACTCGCAACTCCTTTCGTCAGTAAGTTTAATCGCGAAATTACTCATACTTTTGATTTTCATTCTTCTTATTCGAAAAGGATTATTGTTATTAGATTCAAACTAATGCCTAAATTTTTTGTCTTTATAGTTTAGAATCAATACATTTTAATGTGTGTGTATTAGGATTAGGGTTTATAATTGAATTAGGGAGAGAAATAGCATTATTGAGAGGCAAAACAACGTATGATGTTCGTTCAATTTTTGTATTCATATTTGATGTAACGTGTAATCATAATCATCGAATTTCACATTTAACTGACGATTGAATATGTTATCTGCGGTATTTATTTTACTATAACTTGAACAAATGCGATAATACTTCATGTTTAATATCAACAATTTTTTCTCCCAATATCTGGCGTGAAGTTTATGCCCTAAGTTTTCAGGAGAAATCATGATGGTGTTTCTTGATACAGTATTATACATTTACTGGAATTCTTGTTGCCATTGTTGGACAGGGAAACTAAGAGGGCTAGCAGGGACGATAGTCCTCTAGGCATTGGAAAAATGAAAATTTCCAGTCAAGTTTTGCCCCCCTCTAACTTGAAATCCTGGTTCGTCACTACCGTTGGACTTTGTCGTAGTTTCTTGCTTCAGTTGTGCTATTAGTTACAGGAATCAGTGCTAGAATGGTTAATATGTTAATAATTTCATTTGATGGTTTTGTTTGTTATGATGTACACAATTACACAAATGTGTAAAGATTTTGCATATTGTTAAAATGTTAGTTTTTGGATGGGGTGATGGGTTTAATCTAAAGTCAAACTGTTTCCTAGAGACAAAACTGTATGATGGCTGATCAGGATAATTTCTGTACAGTTCCATTTTTATTTTTCGATATTGTTTTCACTCTTTAATATTTATTCTATAATGAGAGAAAACATCAGAGTATTGAAAGGTCTATAATCTCAAAATAACTATATCTGTTGCAGTACGGTCCAGTACATGGGGTTCTTTCTCGGTTGAATATGAATCTAGCTTGGATCACGACCTTCCTTTCTTGGTATGTCCCAACAATGCATAAAATCTTTAATATTTATCATGTTTTGGAGTGGTGATTTCACATTTTGAGTTGTTTGTTATTCAATTTTTACCTTATTTTTATGTGACTGCAGTTGTTGGTGAAGGTACTCAGATCAAGGATTCACATACATCTTGCTTCTTTACATTCATCTATGTGAGTTGCTTCTACTTTGTTTCTTTCCTAATTATTCTGCATAATCTTTAGCTTTTTTTTCCTTCACTTGATGTAATGTTCCCTTAAAGTTGATTAAATGGTGGAATTATTTCTTCACATGACCATGTCGTAAGATTTTTCAATAATATGATCTTCTAATAACTTTTTTCTTCATGTTCACAATTTTGAGCCTTACAGACTTACAGTTTGTTGTTTGTGATGTGATTGTGTGCAAAAGGATTATGTAGTGCTGTTGGATGCTTGTCCAGATTGGAGCTAGAGCCTAATTTATTGGAGTTAAGGCAATGCACTTAAGCGGCAACTAAAATGCACCTACATAGGTAAAGGAGCGAGATAAGGTAATAAATCTTATCTTTGATCATTTATTTTCATTTTACTCGGCTCATTTATTTTTCTATCTAAACGTATTTATAGTTGCTGGATTGACAGATGATAACTTTATTTTTATGACACCAACGGTGGCTTAATACATTTGCTATATGGGTTGGAAGGGTGGTCATATTATTGGTGTCATGCTTTGTTGTGTTAAGAGTTGTCTGTCTTGCATAACAACTTAATTGTGTGTGAGAATGACCTTACAGTTGTAGACGGACTTAGTAGTAACATCACTGGAGAGTTGGAAGGTCTTGGATATCGCCTGAATTCACTGAAGTCTTATCCTTATTTTTTTTGGTAAGTTTCAAGATATATTGTAGCTTTTCTATTTGTTTACCTTTAAGAGTACTGCTCCTCAGAACGGTAGGTTTCAAGATGTATTAGAATACATGATTCTTAAACATGTTATTCATTTTTATCACAAAAACAGCCACATTCTCTGCAGCATGATCTGAACTAGTGGCTGAAACAAAGAACATAAGAGAATAAAACTGAAAAGACAAGAACTTTGAAAAAAATACCTAAAAATGGAAAGGAATATTAAATAGAAATAAGTGTAAGTATTGAATTCAGTGTGGAGTTTGAGAAAGTAATGACAGTCGCGCTGTGTTACTCAAGTGTGCAGTATTATGTTGGTAACTGTAATTTGAAAACTCAACATTATGTTTTGAACCACTACAATATTGAACATTTGTGCCTATTTTTTTACTTCCTTGATGAGTTGATACTCATACTGACGGTGACTATGAACACACTAGTTTCTAATATCTCCGTATCGTTACGTTGTTGACTGAATCTAAGTAATGACAGTAGCGTATTGTTTTCAAGTATCCTACTAAAAAATAACACAACAAATTAGTTGATCCTTTGTCTAACAAAAGGCTTTGTGTGCTTGTGGTACTGAGATCTTACGAGTGTTTTGGTTTGTCATTTGCATAGGAGTTAATCACTAACTCACCATACGTCCGGGTCTGTATAACACTATATATATTGGAAGATGTGTTCAATTTTGCATTAGCCATTGACATGAATGGTTGTGATTCATACCAACACTAACTTTTGTAAGTATTGTCTACAACACTGCAGACACAGGCAAGGTTGATCATGTCATGAATGTGCTTGAGCGTGTCCGTGGAGGCCAGTTTCTCAGCTCGTGGTGATATTTCAAGTGGGTATGACTTATTGTACTGATAGGAATATTAAGATCATGGCCTCTTGCAATTGTAGAATAACAAAAGAGGAGTATTACACTATTATGTTAAATTTTTTTTATTACATTTGTATACTATCATTATTAGTCAGTAGTATTATACAGGTATCATATCTATTTATATGTAGATCTAAGAATATTTATGTTAAAAACAAGTGTATATTTATAATTTTGGAGAATTTATTTATTTATAAATTATGGGTTTTAGAAATATGAATATATTTTTTTAATTGATTGGAACTTTCATTTGAGGTGTTTTCCCAATAAAAAACGCCTCAAATGTAATTTTTTTATTTAGAAATATACCTATTTACATCGGTTTTAGTCAACAAATGATGTAAAAAAGGTGATATTTACATCGGTTTTAGTCTATAACTGATGTAAATAAGGTTATATTTACATCAGTTCTGTATCAAAACTGATGTAAATTAAAGGCTATTAACATCGGTTTTAGAGAGAAACCGATGTAAATATATGTCATTAACATCAGTTGTAAAACCGATGTTAAGGTAAAAATACTATAAACGTCGCCCCAAGAAACATCGCCCAAAAACCGATGTAAATGAGGCAAAATAACCGATGTCAATAGGACTTTTTCTACTAGTGTCACAAAACCGACTTATGGATTCGTCATCTGTTATCATATTTTCTTTAACATGTTGGAGTACAATCATCATCGGGTGGCTTGCAGAAGTATAGACATGGGTGTGTACAGTTCGCGTGCGATGTGGTGGTTTTGCACCAATTATTAATATATAGCGCTTTACTTTACTTTCCTTTATTTTACATCCCTCCTAATAATCTATGAGAGACTATGTTGAAAGTTGTGTAGTTCTAGTAGATGTGGCTTTTGTTTATTTGTGACTGTGATTGTTTATTTGTGTTGGATTCTTCCGAGAGTGGCCTTCTGGGGTGTTCATAGTTAAAGGTTGGTTGAGGAGAGCTCATTATCCATGTTTATTTTTCGGTTGAGTTTCTTGGTCCATTGGTTCTTTGGTTGTCATGTTAGATCACCGAGATGTGTGAGAATTTTCTCCATCGAAAGCTCTCATTACTAGCTTGCATTCTACCAATCATTTATAAGCTTTTGTGGCATAATTCCATCTTTTTCTCGTCGCTTGATGTGGACACGGGGGGCCACGGGAGCGCTTGGGACAAACGTTTGCATTTGTGGAGTCGCCACCAATTTTTGTGGGAAATTGGAACCGTTCGAATACCCCGTGTCATGTCAAGACACAAACTAGTGACATGAACACTAAGAACTCGTTACCCTTAGCATTATATGTCTAGAATGACTCTCGTGGATGCCAATGAACACGGATGTTCACAGAGATCTGGAGTAAGGGGTGAGGGTACGTATTAGGAAGTCTTTTTACTGAACACCTAATCCCGCCCGCCTCGATAGCGGCCTCTACTAATGATTAGGGAAATCGTTCGTATTTGATATGTTGTCGATTATATGCATGCAATGCAACATCCAACGTTTTGATCCTAACATGTGAGAATTAACTATGTCGGTGAACAAATAATTAGCACTTATAATGTCGAATTAGAGTTTAGAATTGATTACATGTGAAAAACGAATAAACAACCATAATAAATAAAAGAAATAAATAACGATAATTAAAATTACAAATAATTACAACGAATTAATTGATTTATGTCAAAAATATACTTAAGACGGACGATTTGAGGAAAATAAAGGAAAAGAAATAAGGTTGGAAAATATGGACAGAAAAAAGGGTGATATTAGGACTAATAGTCAATTAATTATGTAATTAAAGGATTAAATCAAAGCAAGAACGGAAATTCGGGGACATAACTCGTCCCGGAACAGGCGCAGCATTGTTGCGTCCCTTGGAAGAGGCGCAGCTATCACTGCGTCTGTTCCTGGGTTAAGTTCTGGCTGTGAAGTCAGAACTGCGGGTAGTTAATATTCATTGGTGTGTTTAATGATTAATTATCGATATTCGACTCAAGTGAAAGTGATTTAACATGTTAATTATATATGGAACCGTCATAAAAGCAATAAACACGAATTAAAACGGGTTAAAACGGATTAGGCTTAATTTGAAGGAAGGAAACGATTTTGAAAGAACTAATAAACTGGAAATAAACTATGAAAACATGTACAAAGGTCGAATTCCAGAAACTTGATATGAACAAATCGAGTCTCTAAAATCCGGGTTTTATTTAATGACGAAAACCCGCAAATATTGATTATTAGGGATTTAAGTCGCAAATAAAACGTGATGATTATTAAGAATGTATTAAAATTATTATGTATGAAGAAAGAAAAGAAAATAAGAAAGTAAAATAAAAGGAACGAAATCAACAGAAAAACGGAGGAAGAAGAAGAAGAGCATAAACAGCGGCAGACTCTGGAAGAGGCGCAGCAGATGCTGCGACTCTTCGGAGAGGTGCAGTTGTTGCTGCGTTTCTTCTCGACGTCTGGTTACTGCTGATCCGTAAAAACGGTTTGATAAAAGGGTTTTAGAAGTCGGTTTTAAACATACTTTTGACGTAAATCATACAATAATTGGTATAAAAATAAAAATACAATAAAAAAAGATGGGATTTACACCCTCGGACTTACATGTTTGACGAAACGAGATTAACTAAGTTAACGTTTTAGTGATTGCTCGACTCGAATGTATGTAGAAAGGTGCCCTCGTTAGAGGATTTAGATTAAATTGATTGATGTGTAATGGTCAAATTGGTCGGTCATGCAACGTGACTGGAACTCAGAATGATCTGAGCTTACGTGGTCGATTGATCAAGCACGTAGGCGTCGAAAGCTTAGAGCACGGATTTAGAATGCAAAGGGAGAAGAGAAGGGCGGACACTCGCGTGAAAAATATGTGGAACGAAGGTCCCTATTTATACTAAAAAATATGAAGAGTTATGGAATGACTCAAACTTTGGAAACAAATCACGGAAAAATCTGAAAACAGGCAGAAACGAGCTAGGGAAAGAGCGCAGCAGCTGCTGCGATCCTTCCAAGAGGCGCAGCAGATGCTGCGTCATTTCCCCAGTGGTTTCCGCCTGCGGAAGAAAGAATTCCGCGTTTCTTTTAGGGAATTGCGGTAGATCTCTACTTCCTTATTCCTTAAAATAAGATTTATGGGATATATTTTTCCAAAAGATATAAAATTAAATTATGGAATAAAATATTTGGAATATTCTAGGACATTCCGACTCGGCATTTTAAACGGTTTCTTAGAAAATGAAGCGGTTTTTTACCCGGACTCCAAATGAACTCTAATTACTGTCAATACGACTGTATCGGCGCGTAGATGACGACCAAGGGGTAGACACAAGTATTTGAGCTATCACTTGATGATAAACTTACGGACTGTCATAAATCGTTCCGCGTACCAAACATGCGGCCTAATTATCACTAGGTAGTTGGCGGAAGGTATAGATATGAGGTATCTACGATACACTTGACAACTCGTATGTTCCGATGGTTTATGGGAAGTGCTGGTCTTGCAAATGTAGTGGATGATGGCTCTGGTGCCCATTCTTTTGTACCCACCCAACAACTTTCAGAAATCAAAGATGCACATCACTTGTTGTAGTTCATTCTCTTTTCTTTAACTCTATAAGTTGTATTTTCAAAATCTATGTTGTTATCTTTTTTTTTCCTACTTAAGTTGAATTTTCTTGAACAACGCCAAGATGGTTCGTTTATGTGGGAACAATATATTTTCCACCTGACAAACAATAAAATATACGATGTCTTATTTATCCAACATCTAGATAGAAGAATCATACATGATTTTTTACATAATAAATTTAACACCAAAATTTGGTACAAAGTACTAAAATGAAAATATGATTTGTTATCAAATAAAGTTAGACAAAATATACAAAAAATACTGAAAAAAATGAGAACAAATCACAAATATTATTTCCTAATTTGTAAAATAATAGAGCACAGCATTATAAATTTCACAACTTTGTTCACCAACAGTAACTCGATTATTTGGTGATCAAATTAAATTTAAGATTAGAGAACTCAAAGGTGGTGATATGAACAAAGGCGCAATGAAATCATCTCAAATTGTTGTTATTTTTATGTTGATGCTTCTATGTTTTAGCATTTTTTCAGGTAATTTATTTAGTTGAGATAATATTTTTTTATTTTATAAAATACTCACCAATGTCCATCTAGAACTTTAATATTGTCCTGTGTTTTTAATAATATGGTTATTGATAAGTGCCTACGTAATCACTACCTTAAAGGCACTTGTATCTAAAATAAATCTTACATGTCAACTTGTTTTACAACTCTAGCCTTAGTCTATGTCAATCATGTTATTTTGAAACAATTAGTCTTGGTGAAGACGGGTCGGAGCAAATGACGGGTAATGCCACTCATAAAATGGATAGGGGGACATTGAAGACGGCACCCCCATGTGCTTCCCTCTCCCCTCTATTTGGGTCATTTGTGAGAGAAAATGGTATCCGTCACTTCAAAGTGACGGATACGTGCCGTCTTCAATGAGATTTTGTGATTTTGAAATGACAATGTACTAATCTTTACTTCTTTAAATCGTAGTTGCATTGACAAGGTCACTGTCTGAATCGGAAAAGTCATTAGATGCAGTAACGAGCGTTGCAGGGTGTGATTATGCGACTGGAATTTGTGCTACGCCAACAGGATGCCAAGAGTATTGTGAAAATAAGTTGTTTAGTGTGAAAGCTACGGGTAAATGTATAATTTACCATGACACTTCGTATTGTTGTTGCCATTATGGAAAATCATGAACTTTTGATGGTCAATAATTTCATCTACAAAATAATGGACAAATAATATAATAATAATTTTTTTGGTAATTCGAGTAAAACATAGTATTAATTAAAGAATGGATTATTAGACAACACCGAGATTATTATTATTATTAAGGGGAATATATCTCATACTTTTATTCTATAGTGAAACATCACTTGATCTTTTGCATTTTATTTTTGTTAGAAAATGTGGTTACACATCATCAAGAATAAATATTATCAAAAATAGCATATCATTATTCACAAATAATATTATAAAGATAAATGTCAAGTAATAAATAAACTTATAATAACGACAAGCCGAATCAGGGCCTATGAAAAACATTCCAATCTAGGCCCTATTTATTACGACTTCGTTATTCTATTGTACATCGTTTTTATTTATTGAGATATATATTTATTTCGATTTTGGTTGGTTGAGGGTGAGGGAAACCAAAATTTGTAAAATCCACCTTATTATGTTCGTACCAAATATGCGTTGATTTTCGTAATACACATTATACTCATCGTAGTACACTTATGATAATTTTACCCTTATTATTTCCCCTCCTCTCCTCTCTCTCATCTCTTTATCTCTCCCCAACTACTCACTGGTAAAACAAAATTGCAATAAAACACGCTTCCCCAACTGAGCCCTACCACCAACTGCCTCCGGCAACCCACCGTCCACTCACGTTATCCCCACCAGCAAACCATCAGTGCCACACCGACGACCAACCAGTCCAACACCGACGACATTTCGCCTTATTTCCACCGCGCCTCCCAAGAGCAGGAACTCTCTCTCCCTCATCGCGCCGCCTCACGCCGTCACAACCTCACTCCGACGATCCTCATGTCGTTCACCACCCACGCGCACCTGACTGCCACCCTAAAACCAACAACTAACCCTAAAAATCTCTCAAACCTTAAGTAAACTAAATAAAAAATTAGTTTAATTTCACTTATGAATTCGATTTTACAAACAAATACGAGTACATTCTTTCAATAAAATTATGATTGGTAATCGAGTAATTTGATAGAATTGAGAAGTTCTTGTCTTAGATTTTGAGAGAATTAGGATTTTTGTTTGTTTTAGTAAAGGGTGGGTAAATGGAAAGTTTTGTGAAAAAAAAGAGTAGTGAAATGAGTAAAAAATGTACTGCGAAAATAAATTATGTAGTAAAATGGGACAACACTTTATTCTTCTAAAATTTTAGCAAAAACTTTAATGATGATAAACTTAACTTAGTACTTGCAAATTTAAGAATAAAAAAAAAAGAAATAATATTTTCTTATTTTTCTCTTTTAGTAAAGACAAATAAGTATGTACAAAAAAAAATGAGAGTTTATATTTGGTTTTTTTAAAAAAAAACTACCTTTTATTTAGGTTATTTTATGAGCAATTACCTTTTATTTTAGTTTTGGCTTTTAAGTACGTTTTATTTTTGCTATGGTTAAAGGCTACTAAAAATTCACTTAGGTTAATATTCCGGCGTTGACGTTATATTTTGCAAGTGTAAATGAATGAACAACTTGTTTTCCTCCATTTCTTCTCTTAATACTTTTATTTTCCTCCAAAAGAATAATATGCCTCTCTTATTTACTACAATTTTAGTTTGCCAAATGAGTTATCATCAATGAGTTGTTGATGGAGAGAATCTAAGTTAACCGATCCTAATTTCATTATGATGATAGAGTTGAAATAGAGGTTAATCCTTATTTCATTATGATGTAATGTTCTCATTTTTTTTTTTTCAATTAGGCATAATACTTCTTATGTTGGATAGTGAAGCTTTATATAGTACTTATATATGGAATGAACCACTTAATGATAACCAGATGAAAAGAGTGATTAATGTTTGGTGGGGTTGACATGAGTCTAAATTAGACCTGTCAAACGGGTCAAATGGGCGGGTTACGTGTTCGGTCATTTCGGGTTCGGCTATAATACGGGTTGGGTTTATTTCGGATTTGAAAAATACAGTTTTATACGTGTCGGGTTTATACGGGTTTTGGGTCAGAATGGGTCAGATTAACGCCTTTTTAAAAAAAATCATTTTCTTTAATTCTACTTGTAAACACATAATTATTCCTAAATGTTTATTATTATCTAGTTTAATATATAATATTAGTAAGATTAAACTTTTTTTGCTTAATATTTTCAATATCACACCGTTATACAAACGGGTCGATATAGGTTTTGGGTCGGGTTCAGGTAAAAAAAAGGGGTCGATCAACATCTTTTTCTATCATTTGTTAAAACTTCTTTTATATCGTAATTCCTACCATTTATACGTTTTTTTCTCCTCTTAATTAATCGTTTTAGTCAACTTAATTGTCACCATTCTCGCCATTACCACCTCGTCATCATCATCATCCTCACTAACTCGCTAAGTACCACAGTGAGATTCAACAAATAAGATTACAATGATGACGAGGCATGTGATTCGAGGTGATGTGGTGACAGTGCTGACGTGGAGTGCGGTTCCACGTAATACGATGAAAGGGACGGTGCGGCACACACTTCGAAGTGATGACGTGACATGTCGCCTGAAATGATGACATGACAGTGCTGACGTAAAATACGGATCGACGTAATATGGTGAAAGTGACGAAGTGGCACACACTTTGATGTGATGATGTGGCATATGGTTCAAGGCGATGACGTAGCATTCCGTATATAACATATCTTTCCTTCAAAGTTTATAAGTCAATACCTATTTGACATTATCCATTTTAAGGAAGATATATTGCCTTGACCCAACGGTCAACCCGTTACGGGTCGGATTTCGGCCCGCTATTTACGGGTCAAAACGGGTTCAGGTTGAAAAAATCGGGTTATTTGCGGGTTATTTACAGATCGGTTTTTGGGCCAGGTCAGGTTTTGAAAGGTCTAGTCTAAATGGAAGGGAGTAAAGGTAAGAAGGTAAAGAATTGAGAGATTAAAGGACAAAAAGTAATATAAGAATAGATATTAACAAAAAGAAATATGGTCTTTAAGTTTGATTGCTAGACTGATCCATTCACACTTGCAAAATATAAGGTCAACACTGGAATGTTGACTTTTCTCGTCGGAATTAGATTTTTGATAGTCTTTAACCAAAAGAAAAATAAAAGGCAGCGGAAAACAAAAATAAAAATAAAATAAAAGATAGTTGCTCACAAAAACCCTAAATAAAAATAAGTTTATGGCAAAAAAAAAAACTTTATATTTATAGATGACACCCAATAGAAAAAAAATGTAGTACAACGTATTAAAAAAAGCTACAAGAAATTAAAAACGTACACATGATTAATCAATAATCTTATCTTTATTAATTCAAAAGACAATACTACAATTGTGTGCTTCCACGTCATAATTTGCAGCATTTTTTTTTTCGAAAATTCAGAATATGGTGGGCCCCGTTGGTGTACAATTGCATTTTAATTCAGATTGTTAATTGTTCATGTTAATATTTGTTAATTCAGATTGTTAATGTTAACATTATCTATTACACATTAATCATGTACATCACAGAATGTCACCTATTGCCCAATTATTATAATAGAAATGCAAATTTAAATATTCATCAAAAAAATATTCATATCGATCTAATACATACCCGTGCAATTTTGCACGGGTTTAAAACTAGTAAAACTTTCAAATTAATAGCCCCTAATTAATTCAAAATCAAATCAAAATTTTCAATATGGTTGCTAACAACTATGGCCATTCATCACTTAATCTAATATTCCCACTTTCTCAGTTTTCTTAGTTTCTCTCCCTCTGAAAATCAATCCTATTTATTAAAAGAACAACCACAGAGCTGACATGTCAGCCTGTGGTTGAAAGTACATATTTTTTTATTTAAAAAATGAAGGCCCACCCACGTTCAGGTATCAACATTTATTTAGAAGATATATCGCTCATAGTTAACCTGATTCATATTATTATAATTATATCTAATATTTATTGTTAACTTCATTATGTTATAAAAAAAATCAATTATTAAAAAAATCCAATCTACAAATTTGGCATTTCATTCGCAGTTCAGTTATTATTTCCAATATAGTTAAGATTTTAATTTTATTTGGCTTGTATGGAAATCTCAATTGATTTTATTAGCAGTAATTAAATAAATTAGGAAATAAAAATATCACAAAATCTCATTATAGACGGCACATATCCGTCTATAACTAAAGACGGGACAAATACAATACCACATTCCTAATAGGACAAGCAACAAGTGGGGTGGTGAGGACCAACTAGCCAAAAATGTCACAAGTTTCAAGCTATTTGACCCGTCTTTAGCTATAGACGGATATATCCGTCTATTAGCTGTAAAAATATAGGATTTTTTTTTTTTTTTTTTTTTTTGTAAAAGATCGTTTTTAATTTTTTTTACACATATTTATTGCTTAAAAAATGGAAAATGAAAATCACCTTATGGATGTTTAAAAAACAAAAATCTTAAACGCTAATTTAGTGATGCAGTTTAATGATGCAATTAGATTAGATGCCAAACAATAGAACCATTTTTAATTAAAAAAAAAAAACTACAATGTTGGTAACAAATATAACATGCTAAAATTGTGTATTATCGCCTGAAACAATATTGAATCTTAAAAATGCGATTAAATATTTTTGAATAAAATGCATATAACAAATTTAAATATTATAGCTAAAAAAATGAATAAAATTTAGACTACTAACAAAAGTAAAAAGAAATACGTTTTTAAATTAAAATTTAAATTAATATATCTCCTTAAACATAAGTAAAGAATATTTTTGTAGCAATATAAACGGAAAAATATTATAATATCTAACCTTTTCAATTTTCCGGAGTATCATATAAGACACTAAAATTATTTCGGTAAAGATGAATTGAAAATGAGTATATGAAGAGAAATACTCCAAATTAAAGGAAATAGATCCTCTCCATTTCCTTTCTCTCCATTTCCTCTCACAATCTATTTAAATAATAATTACCCCCTTTCATTCTCATTTTCTCTTTTTTTTATGCGTAAATTTCGAATCGTTAGATGTTGTCAAAATACGATCCGGACCATTAATAGATACTTGCCTCTCCATTTCTTTTTAGAAAATGCAGAGAAATTGGGCTCCAAATTAAATGTGAAGAATTATTGATCTAAGTATGAGGGTAGAGACAAAGATGTCCTTAAATAATTAAGGACAGGTTGTACTTAAGTGGTTGTGAGGGAGAGTGAGAGAGAAATAAAGGAGGGAGACAATGTGCAAGGCTGCACAACTCTACGAGAAAAAGGATTACGCATCTGAGATAGTACCTCAGACCTTGTAGTTTTTGAGCATATACACATTTTTTCTGAGCATATTACCATTTATAAATATAGTTTTTTAGCAATATTATATTTTTTTAGTGTAATGTTTTAGTAAATGTGCTCAAAAACTTTATACTAAATCAGAACTCAAAAACTTTAAAATAAAACTCGGAAAATAAATAATAAGAGGTACTACCCCAGATGTATAGTCTATGAAGTGCAACTCTACAAATTAGGTTTATACAAATAGTTGATATATGTTGACTATAGATAAGTTTGTTGGACCGAAAAGAATGAATTGAGAAACAATTGAGTATATTTTATGAGCTATGGATATCTTAAAATAAAATGGGTTAAATGACACCTTATTAGTATAGTTGGAAAAAACGTTTTGCTAATATTAATGTATGTTGTTTTTGTCTCCTGTGTGAAACTTGATCGTCTTAATGTTAGTATAGATATGCCCGACTTAAATGAGGATTTGTGTTTCTTTACCTAGCCCAAATTGCACGGGTTAACAAGCTCATATTTATTTATCTAAATGTAAAACGGATCAATTTAGTGTCATAATACGGGTTAAAAATAGTTTTCGCGTCTTTTATATTCAAGGCAAGATAGTATATTTTTCAACAGGACATATTAAATTAGGGCCAATTGGAACTTGAGTAATGATTTACGGGTCTTGACCCTAAATAAAATGGGTCAGTTAAGTAGGGTTTACGGGTAGGGTCAAAATTTAACAGGTCTAAACTAGACCGATACTCACATTTACTACGAATTATGGAGTATAGGCTTTTTTATTAGAGAGTATATTCTTTCTAATTGAATAAGGATGAGGTAAGGTATATTTGGGCGGAATATATTTGGGCTATTATCATTGGGCCAAGAACGAGTCAAGTAGCCGATCAGATAGGCTAGACAAATGCAAGTCGGTTACACGGGTTAGAGTTGGAATACTGTTAAGAACAAAGATACGACGATATGATACGACTTGCTTTTCTTATTAATCAATACGGAAGTATATATAGGAGTACACAACTTGTAGGGCAAGGCAAAGTAACCTAAGCCCATATAGGAACGACATACTACTTATGAATACAGACGGGCCTCATTAAATACAAATTAGAATTAATTTATAAGGTCTTTTTTTTAATCATTTTTTAAATCAAAATAATGGAGTATAATTTATAAATATTTGATATTAGTTATTTTAACTATATTCATTACTTTTTGGTACTAATATAATAACAGTTCTACAAATTTTAATTTATTTTAATAATTTTTTTCTTATTAAATAGTATAAAAGTTATATATAATTCATTTTTTAATGATGTTTGTCATTTAAAGTAATATGATTAATCATGTTTTTTGAAAGTTACGAATGAAGTTTAAAATCTTAAATTTGATTTGGCACTAAATTTAATCATATTTATTTCAAGGGTTATTTCATGGGAATAATCCATTCTAAGCCCCCTCTTCTCATATTAATCCATCTTATTGTTTAACTGAGAAAAATCTCATCTTTGACATCATTTATCTCACAATGCACCGGGTAACCTACTACTTGTTTATCGGGTCATACTTAAAAAAAAAATGTAAAATCAATAAAATCAATAACCCAACAATTAAAACAATAATAACCTTAATCCCTTTCCTTCCCTTCATCCCCTTCATTCCACAAATTTTGCCATTACTAACAAGTCATCAAAAGAGCAGCTAATCAACAAGATATTACTATAACATCAAATTTTCTACCGTCATGCTAGTAGGCTAGTACCAGTACTTTCAAACTTTCCACAAACATTCTAAGCAATCTTTAGGCATCAGAATTTTGACAAGTATGCTTTGCAAATGTTCCTTTCTTTAGCTCAAAAATCTTGAATCCTCATAAAGCCCATAACCAGAGAACAATTAATCAATGAAAATGATGAAGACTACAAGTTGGGTATTAATCAATTAATCAATGAAAATGATGAAGATTAAAAGTTGGGTATTGTTGATTTGGGGTTTTCTTTCAGATCTTGCACATGGGTTTTCATCAAACGTATGTCATCAAAACATTATAATGGAGATGGATGAAAGCATTGGTTGTGAGCAGGATGGGGAGGAGATAGGAGAGACAGAGAAAGTGATGGGGTTGAGGTTGGGGTTAACATTTTAATGGAGGTTGATGATAATGAGGGTTTGATCTGGAAAAATGGTGAAGAAGTTCTAATTTTAATGGAGGTTGGGGTTATCATTTGAATGGAGATGGATGATAACGAGGGCTTGATCTGGAAAAATGGTGAAGAAGTCCTAATTTGTGTAATTAGGAAAATGTCAGAAGATTTAGAAAGAAAGGAAGTAAAAATTAGAAGGAAGAATGGGATCCAAAAAGTCACTTGTTTAGAAACTGGTAATATCAGGTTAAAAATGGGCTTAGTCTATTACAAGTTAAATGACGTCAAAGATGAGATTTTTCTCGATTAAACACTGGGATGGATTAATATGAGAAGATGCGGCTTAGGATGGATTATTCCCGTGAAATAACCCTTATTTCAATCTTTTTATAATAACAATGTTTTTAATAGCATACCCGTGCAATTGCACGGGTTTAAGACTAGTCCTATCAACCAACCAAGAACCCAAAATCAAGTCCGCGTCTTTAACAGAGTTGCCGCCTTATATACAGTGCTATGAGATCGACTTCCGAAGGGGTTGTAATTCTTTCCCGGAAAGGCTTTATTCATCCTTTATTAGAGTGCCTATTAATTCGGGCAGCCGCCGAAAAAATTCCCAGAATAGGGTATGGGGTTCTAGTTTTCATGCGGTACCCTATTTCGGGAACCTTTAGAAATAATTCAATTGTGGTTACGATTGGAGGAAATATTGAGCGTCGATGTAAGACATCGCACGAACGATTTCTGTGATATAGCAACAACATATGTGGAGATTTTAAAAATTGGATTTTAAAATTATCTCAAATGATAGTTTATAGTTTAAAATTATAAGGTTGAAGATGGAGGCCATGGTGAAAAACTGGCTATGTGGAACAAGACATGGAAATGGGATTGCTTGAGTTTTAGCTATAATACGAAATGTTGAATAAATTAGAAGGTTAGAATGGTAACATTGATTTTATATTTAACTAGTATTGGTGCCCGGCTTCGCCCGAGCTACCTATACTTACCATTATTTTTTTTTCATTAAATAAAACTACTTAAAGTTACATAACCCATAAATTTATCATATATATTTTTCTATGACATATCCTAAAATTACGATGAAATAAATTTTGAGACAAATTCACCACTCCCGTTATTAATATTTTACTCTTATTAATGAAACAATAGTAATAACATTTCACTACTTGCCCATATTCATTGTTCATTGTTACTTTCACTACTCCCGTCGTAATTATTGTTACTGTCACTACTGCCGCATTAATATTGATAATTTCACTACTCCCGCCGTAATTATTGTTACTTTCACTATTGTCGCATTGATATTGATTATTTCACTACTCCCGTTGTTGTTTCTACCACTTTCACTAATCTCGGTGATAATATTGTCACCTTTACTATTCAAATGAGTGATTACTATCATATAATTATATCCAATGTTACTACAATTCTTTTCTTTACTGACGAAATTACTTTTACTACTTAGGCATGCAATTTTAAGAGGATTATATATTTATATTACATATATGCATTAAATCAAATCGAAAGAATTATGCAATATTATATATTATGGAATCTAACTTGAATTATTTATAACCTACTTATATTATATTTTTGTATGTTAAATAATTAACATCTCTATATATCTAATAAACTATAAAATTTAATAAAATTGCACATATTTTAAATTTAATATATAGTTTTATGATGATAATAATTAATACCATAAGTGTGCATGTTTATACTAATTAATTATTTTATTTTAAGGAAATTGACCATCTTCTATAAATATTTAGGAAAATTACCAAGATCTTTTTTCTTTTAGTCTCCTTGGAATTGACCATCTTAATTAATTATTTTATTTTAAGGAAATTGACCTTCTTAATTAATTATTTTATTTTAAAGAAATTGACCATGTTTTAGTCTCTTACAAATGTTTAGGAAAATTACCAAGCTTTTATATAATTTAATTTTAACCCAAACTCTATAATATTTGCTTTGAGATCCCTTAATCGGGTCCATCACACGGTGCTAGTGATTTAAAACTATATAATATAATTAATTTGTATAACTTTCTTTAATTACATTGAAGTTCCTTGGTTTCTGAATTTAATATATAATATTGATATCTTAGGAGGGAATCTTTGGTGAGTTAGAAAATAAACCAAAATTAGATTAGGTGATAGACAAAAGTAGCACAGGTTAGTGCGCAAAATCATTTATTTAGTGCTGATTTTCGCAGTACACATTTTACTCATCGCAGTACACTTTGACAATTATACCTTTCTCATTTTCATTTTTTATTTTCTCTCTCTAATGTCTCTCTAATGTATTCTCTCTAATTAAACATACTAATTCTCCGTTGATAAATTATGTACTGCATTAATAAATTATGTACTTTATTGAAACATTATTCTTCACAAATACATTTACGGTATTGATAAATAAATTATTTTTACAAACGCATCTACTGCATTTATAATACAATTTCATACTACCTTGAAAAATAAATCTAACCCATCCTTACCTACTTCACTAGTTTTAAACCCGAGCAAAAAATGCACGGTAGTAATAGTAGACGCTATCATTAGATACATGAACATATAATTGAGCGTGATTAAGTGTTCAATACCGTGACAATATATTACAGTAGATTTGAATATCAGATAATAAACAACCGTATTTTATTAGAATTATATTAAAGGTATTTGACATGTTAGACCCGTTGAATGTATAGGTGGCAAACAATGACACGACACAAAAACACGACACGAACCCGACACGAAATTAACGGGTTTGGGTTGAGACTTAATGACCCATTTATGTAAGTGGGTCGACACGAACACGACACGATATTTAATTGGGTTGAGTTAGGGTTGACCTCTCTAAACACGAACCCGACACGAATGACCTGGTTACTAAATTAATCCTAATTTTTCTTGATCCTCCACCACATAAATATACTTAAACTTTCAAAATATGGACGTGACACGAAAACACGACACGAACCCGACACGAAATTAACGGGTTAGGGTTGAGGCCTTATGACCCATTTATGTAAGTGGGTCGACACGAACACGACACGAGATTTAATTGGGTCGGGTTTGAGTTGGAGGGACTGTGACCCGTTTACATGTGACATGAACACGAACCCGACACGACTCGATCTGTTTGCCAGGTCTAGTTCATGAATGTATGTAAATTGCAATATTTTATGTAAATTGTGACATTTAATAATTAAAATAGGAATAAGAGATGAGAATAAGAATTGAGTTAAGGAGAGAGGGTAATTAAATAGAATAAAAAACATGGAGGGTCCGACATGTAGAAACTCAACAGCCAAGAAAAATCTTGACTTTTATACTATGTAGATTGAAAAAAAAAGGGCTAATTAAACTAAAGTACTCCGTACATGTACTGTACTATTCTGCTCTCCTTGTTGCAAATGCCAGTGAAAATTGGTTTGAGACTTTGAGGGGGAAGCGAAAGTTTTGAGTTTTAAATTGAGTTTGCAGGTTACGCCTATTTCTAGAAAAATAGGTTTTCAATCAAATGGGACCGTAATATCTTGCGAAGTGAATTTGGCGGTAAATTCCAATTAATTTGAACATAAACCCTAATTAAAAAAGATACAAAATTTTAATAAATAGTCAATTTAATTATTAGTAATGTATTGGTGAATAAATACATGCTCTATAATCGAATAATGATTCATAATTGAAGAATTTGAAAGGGTTGAAGGAAGTTAAAGATTTAGTGATAGAGGGAAGGGAGAGAGAATTAAGTTTGATGATTTTTAGTCAAGGCTAAACAAATGAAAAAATTGGTGTAAAAAGTACTGTAATGAGTAAAATATGTACTGCGAAAATAAACTACGTTAATTTATTAATACTCAATTTTATTGGCACATTATTTATTTGGTTTTATACTTTTAAAATCGGGTTTTACTTTCATAAAGATTAATTTGGTTTTATTTTGACTCGGAATCCATTAAAAGTCGTAGTGTGAGTCTTTTTAGTGCAAAACCGAGTCACAAACTAAGTGTCTTTGTTATTTGGCCTAAAAAAACCTAAGGACCTTCTTTAAGACAACAAAACCTCATTCTTTTAGGGTTTTGCCTTTCATTTTTCAGCATCACCACTTCATCTTCTTCTCATCTAAAACTCACATAAAACCTTCAATTCTTAACCAAATTCAAATCCGTTTGTTGTTCTAGAATCATCTCTCCTTCCTCCATCTTTCTATGTAAGAAAATCTAAACTTTTTAATCTTTTAGAAAATCCATCGTTTTGTGAGATGAGTTTTCTAACCCTTTTTTTTGTCTTAAACTTGTTCTTAGGTGGAAGCTTTAGTGTTCCGGAGTTGTTTTGGGTCGGAATCTTACTTATTGAAGTGCAAAAAGGTAACGGTGATATGTTACTCGACATTATATCAAATTTGTGTGCTTAATTGTTGTAGTTTAATCTCTTGGATGTTAAAGTTGGAATCTTTACATGTTTTGACATGTTTCTTGCTTGATAAATTGATGTGTGGTTTTGCCTTAAATTGTATGGATAAATTCTAGTATGTTGCTACATGTTGGTTCAATTGGATGAAAAGGGTTGTTTACATATGTTAATTAGAGAATAATCCGTCTTAATTATGCCTAGTTAACATGTTTAATTAAATCATGAGATTATTGGTTGGAAATATTGGTATTGGAATAATTGGTAAAGTTGGGTATTTGGATGAGTTAATTGTTGAATTCCGTCTCAAATCCATGTTTATTCATGTATAATGCATTGATGAGGTTTCTGAGTCATTCTTGGGTGAGAACATGTTGAGTTTGATGGGTTTATATGTGTATTAACATTAGAAAACAAGTTGGATTAGAGTTAGAATGAAATTTGGTACGAATTGATAAAAACCCAGGCGGATCAAGCCAAAACCCGGGCAGGAGGGTCCAAATTCGGGCGGGTCACTATCAAACCCGAGCGGGTCTACCAAAATCCCGGTCATTAGGGTACAAACTCGGGCGGGTTACTATTTTCCTGCACCATTGCACTTTCGTAAAATGACCATACCTCCCTCGTTTCTTACTTGTTTTGGGCTTGTGACCTACCGTTAGAACTATAAGAAGATAAGCTATCACCTCCAATTAGTTTCACCTCATTTTTATGTCTATAACTTAAGTTATGACCATTTGAAGTTGACCCGTGTTGTATTCGAGTTCTAAACTTGTTGTTTTGCATTGGGTTTAAGTTTCTTGTTGGTTATTCTTCTTAACCTTGGTTCTAATACTTATGCATTGTATGTTAGCACTTGCTTAATATTAATTAATCTTAAATAAGTCTCATTTATATCTTTAATGATGACTTTTAGATGTATCACCCTTATTTACCATGTTTGCTCTTATTGGTCATTTTAGTCATGTTGGTAGGCTCTCATTTATTGTTGGGAATGTTGTTTTCTTATGGAAATGTGTGGACATGGGCCACCCGCGCGTTGGTTTCGAGATGGCAACACTTCTCCCACAGAACCTTGGTTTGCCAAGGTACGTCATGGCCCGTTACCGATTTGTGAGGCATTGAAACCGGTGAAAGGTTGAATAAGCCTACATTTGTGGAGTTGCCACCAATTTATTGTGGAAAAATTGGAAACCGTTCGAATACTCGTGCCACGTCAAGACACAAAGTAATGACATGAACACTAAGAACTCGTTACCCTTAGCATTCCATGTCTAGAATGACTCTCGAGATGCCAATGGACACGGATGTCCAGAGATAACTGGAGTAAGGGGTGATGGTACGTATTAGGAAGCTCTTTAATTCGAACACCTAATCCCGCCCGCCTCGATAGCGGCCTCTACTAATGATTAGGGAAATTATTCATATTTGATATGTCGTCGATGTAATGCATGCAATGCAACAAACAATAGATTAATCCTAGCATGTGAAATTAGACTATGTCGGTTAACACGTGTTTTAGCAAACAATGAGGTCGAAGTAATTATTAGATTAATTAAATGTGAATGCTAAGTAAATAAATCATACGAAATAATAATTACGATAAATGAAATACAATAATTAAAAATTACAACGATTATAAAGTTTATTTGATACGTCAGAAGCACACTCAAAGACGGGATTTTGAAGAAGAAAAATAAAAGGGAAAATAAAATTGGAATTTGAAATATGAAAATACGTCAGATTAGAGGTGATAATACGGATAATAGTTGATTTAAGTCGTAATTAGGAGCTACGTCAAAACGAGAAAGAGCTCAGGGACAGAAGCCAACCCAGAACAAGCGCAGCATCTGCTGCGTCCTCTAGAACAGGCGCAACACTTCCTGCGTCTGTTCTTGAGTTGGGTTCTGGCTGTGAAGTCATAATCACAATATCGTTATCATTCGTTGGTATATTTAGGATGGATTATCAATGTTAGACTCGAACTGAAGTGCTTTATTTGATTACATGCATTTGGACAAGTTGTAAAACGAATAAAAATCGAGAATTTACAAAGGTTTACATAATTATGATGAATTCGTGTCGGAAACACAAAAAGAACGGATCTTGAGGTTAAAACTAGACAAATTAGGACTTTCAGAACCTCGACATGAACAAGTCGAAAACCAGAAGAATCGATTGAAATTAAAACGGCGAAAACCCGCAAGTATTGAATTACTCGGGATTAAGGACGAATTAAGCATTGTAATTATAAAGGAAATTGTTAAAATTCAATTTACATATTGTAACAACAAAAAGAACAAAAGAAAAAGAGAAAAGGAAAAGTTTCAGAAAGTCGAGGAAGAAGAATAAGAGCAGAAGCAACGAGCAGCCTTTGGAAGAGGCGCAGTAGATGCTGCGACCCTTCAAAGAGGCACAGCTGCTGCTGCATTTCTTCTCGACGTCTGACCTTCGCTGTTTTATAAATACGGTATTAAAAGATGGATTTTAAATTGGTTTTTGAACGTGATTTTGATATAAATCTACATTAATTAATACAAAATAAAAGATACAATAATAAAATGGGATTTTACACCCTCAAACTTACATGTTTGACGAAATGAGATTGGCTAAAGTTAACGTTAGTGATTGCTCGACTCGAATATGCGTGGAAAGTGCCCTCATTAGAGGATTTAAAGATTGATTAGGTTGATTAAAAGTGGAGTTGGTCAAATTGGTCGGTCTATGGAACGTGACTGGGACTCAGAATGATCTGAGCTTACATGGTCAATTGATCAAGCACGTAGGCGTCGAAAGCAATAGCGTAGTCTAGAATGCAAAGAGAGAGAAAGAAGGGGCAGAACACTCGCGTGCCAAATATGGAGGCCGAAGGTCTCTATTTATATTAAACATATGAAAGAGTTTAGGAATGACACGGATATAGAAACAAATCACGGAAATATTCTGAAAAGCGTGAAAAGAGAGTTGGAGAAGAGGGGCAGCAGCCACTGCGATCCTTCGAAGAGGCGCAGCACCTGCTACGTCCTTTCCCAAGAGGTTTCCTCCTCAGCAAGAAAGATTTCCGCGTTTTATTATGGAATTTCGGTAGATCTATACTTCCTTATTCCATAAAACATAAAATACGGAAGATATTTACTTAAAAAATATTAATTTAAATTAGGAATAAATATCCAGAGAATTCTAGAACATTCCGGAATATTCCGACTCGGCATTTAAACGGTTTTTAGAAAATGAAGCGGTTTTTGACCCGGACTCCAAATGAACTCTAATTACTGTCAAAACGACCGTATCGGCGCATAGATGACGGCCAAGGGGTTGAATCGAGTGCTTGAGCTATCACTTGTCGATGAACTTATGGACTGTCATAAAATCGTTCCGCGTATCAAACTTGCGGCCCAATCATCACTGGGTGGTTGACGGGAGGTGTAGAAATGAGGTATCTACAGAGCCCCCACTTTGACTGAGGCTTGGACAAAGCAAAAGTCAAAGTATAGCCATCAGGTCAATCGAAGATTACAACCTAACGATTATGGCGACGCGAGGCGGCTCAAGGGGTCTGAACCAAGGACCTGTCGTCGGGAACATTTTAGAGTCTGTCAACTATCGGGGAGGGTCGTTTAAAGTCCATTAGACTACGTAAGGAAGCTCGCCAGCCATAAGTAAAAACCATACCTGGGACACCCCTAGGTGAAATGGGACTGAAAGCGCTTCGGCAAAACTCTTTGGTCTGAAGATAACTTGGTGTCTGAAAGCATTAAGGGTTACTGGGATTCTGAAAGGATTATATGAAGGTTGTCTGAAGGGTTATCCTGAAAGCTGTCTGAAGGAGGAACACATGATGGTCAGCAGGACGTTGGAACTGCTGCGGAATCTGCTTGCGTTGGTTTCAAGCGAACTCTGTTTCTCAGAAATACGTAGGCTGTAAGCGTCAACGAACTCTCGCTGGGGAACATATCGATGACTCTGCTGGGGAAGAATCATATGCTCAGTCGACAACGGCTCACCCTTGGCACCGTTGAGGAGAAAATAATAGATCGACAATGACGCGCCCTTGGCATCGTTGAGGAAAAGTGTTTGATCGACAATGGCACGCCCTTGGCACCGCTGAGGAGAAAATCCGCTCGGGTCGTCAAAAACGAAATTCCGATAAAGAGGAGAAACTAATGAACTGTATTTAGTGATCATGAACTTTCTCGAGGAACAAAATGTCGTGGTTGTCCGTAGTCTTTTGAAGAGAAAATGCTGATAGGGGACATATGTCGAGGAAGAGGCACATGAATAACGAACTTGTAACGAATTTCTGAGGAAACTTGCTGAGGAAAAGGAGCAGCAGAAGCTGCGACCTTTGGAAGAGGCGCAACAGGTGCTGCGTCTTCTCCCGGGTTCGTCCCTGTCTGGGTAAAAACCTGACTAAAGCCGTGTTTTGTTTTTCATTTCAAAACACAAACATATTTCATTTCTTTACAAAAACTCAACCAAATTCCGCCAAAATTTGATCAAATCTCGCCATAAATCATGACTAATCAAGGTATGTGTTTTGTACTTGCTTTATTTTGCATTTGAGCTTCGATTTTGGGTCGAAAATTAGGGTTTATATACCCATTTATTTTGAAAATTTGGGGCTTTCATCTCAAATGGATTTGTCTTATGAAATTGATATTAGAAATGAATAATTGACCATGCTAGGAACATAACCATGTATTTCTTTCGAATTTTCGTCGAGTATTAAGGATTTGGGGGCGAAATGTGAAGGTTTCTCTGCTAAACCGTAAAACCCTTCGAAAATGGCCCTATGCTAGTCCATTTTTGATGAAACTTGATATTTTTGAACCCTTGAGTAATGGGTAAACTTGATATCATGTCAGATTTTCAAATTGTGACAGCTTCTCCGGGACACTTTTATATGGCATAATTGCTATTGTAGCGACATGCTGCCGAATTTTCGACTCAAACCCGCAACTAGGCTTGAACTTAGACTCGTCTTGACTTATACTACCACATGTGTGGTTAGGCTTTGGAAATTATGGCCAAAGATGGCTAGAAATGCATGCTTTTAAACGCTTGAAATGCTTGACATTGCTTGAAAATATGCTTAGCATCACTTTGCTTACTTCGATTTTGCAGAGGACGTACCTCCACGTCGGGAAGAGACCCCATGGACACTGGCGTTGAGCCTTATACGGTCCAGGAGATGGAGGAGGACGTAGAGGAGGAGGCCGCGCAGAGGACCAATATAGGACGAGGCGGTCGTCAGCTCGTAGGAGCACCTGAGTGGGCCGAGAAATGGGATGGGAGATATCTCATTTGGGCGGCAGAGAGCCACTTGTCGTATAGGACGACGAGGACATGGTAAGCTTTCAGCTTATCACTTGTTTTTTATTTCTTGTCATTTCCTCATTTATTCATTTGTTATCATTTCTATGCTTAAGAAAGCTTTCTTTTGAATTGACGCAGGAGGCTGGGAACATGAGGTCCTTCTACGGTTACATGATGATGATGGACTCCTTCGGGAAGCTGACGGAGGAGGAGAAGGCCATTATCGAGCGGGGAGCCTTCGGTGCCTTGGTACGAGGCTGGAGGCAGATCAAGGGGAGGAAGATTCGGGCTAACCTTAGCCTAATTCGAGCCTTTCTTGATCGGTTCTAGGACACGACCTCGACTTTTCATATGCCTTTTGAAGAGATCGGGGTAACTTTAGAGGACTACGGCATGATCTCGAGTCTGCCATGTGGAGAGGAACCATTGGTGTGGCCGTCGGTGGCCATGAGAGTAGACTCGAATCGAGGAGTCTGGTTGGCTGGAACCTGGCTGGAGGTGCGGCCTAGCTTCCTGGTTTGGTGCCGAGTACTTACGTCAGGGACTACTTCGGCGGTAGGGTTCCGGCGAAAGTGAGGATGGATGGACGCATGGTGCCTTTACCACCTTGTACTGCTGAGTAGCGGGCCCGTTTGTGGTTGTGGTGGTTCATGTCTTCGATTTACCTCGGAGACAAGGGGGAGAGGCTGTCGATGAAGCTTCTTCCGTTTCTTTCTAACTTGAGTAGCCTGGGTCGCTGGGATTGGGTTACTCCTAGTTTTGCGGTCCTCACACGCTACATGAGGGCCATGGTTCGTCCGGAGTTGATGGAGAAGGGGACTTCTCCTGCCATGGTTGGTCCTAGACTTCTTTTGGTGGTATAAAACCTACCTTGAAAATATGAAAGATCATTTTTGAACAGAATGAAAGATCATTTTGAAAATATGATTTGTAATCATTATTATTTTGCTTGCAGGCGTGGGTGTACTCTTACTTTCCTAGCTTTGCGCCCACGTGGGTGGCGGACGTACCGAGAGTGTACCCCGTTGCGAGTGACTGGACAGTGTGTCGTCAGAAGAGCCAACGGTCTTCTTACGATGTTTGTCGGAGGGGCGTGAATGCCCTGAGTTTAGACAGCGTAAGTGTCTTTGATCTTCATTTCATTTTTCGTTATTTAGAGATGATCATAGGAATGACCCCTCGTTTCTCGTGTTTTAGTGGGTGTCCCGGCCTTGGGAGAGCTACTATGGGGCATGTGTGGTACCTGGGTGAGCGTTTGACTTGGCAGTGCTCTCGCGACGCTTTTACGGTTCCCATTGATCCTCCACGGACGATGTTTAGGGATCCTTCTGAGGCTGAGAGGACATCTGACCTGGCTGGCGCGAGTGGTGACGCCCTCCTGCTCCCTGGTGAGGAGTACACTGAGTTCTTCCCCGGAGGCTGGCGTACTGGCCGATTGTGGTAAGCATATTTTACCATTTACTTGCCTTTGATAAATCTGATAAATGATGAATGATTAGCAAATAATGAACCACTTGAGTTTTGCAGGAGATCGAGGTTGAGGGCGTCGAGCTCCCAGCTTTTCCAGAGACGTTGGAGTAGACTGACTCGGAGGGTATGATGGTGATCTCAGAAATTCGGGACTTCAGTGAGGCTTAGACGAGTGGCAGCACGTTGTGAGGAGGCTAAGCCCCCAGCCTTGGCTGTCTTTAGTATTTTATGCTTTATTACATAGAAATGCATTTGCTTAAACCTTTTCTGTATTTGAATGAAGGTGGCACCGTCTAGGCACGTGAAGTTGTGGAGGATGGCCAACCGTCTACGAGCTACAGCCATCGAGACCCTCAGAGGTGGCTC
Organism: Silene latifolia; assembly: GCF_048544455.1. Lineage (NCBI taxonomy): Eukaryota > Viridiplantae > Streptophyta > Magnoliopsida > Caryophyllales > Caryophyllaceae > Silene > Silene latifolia. The sequence continues at coordinate 99,782,035 of NC_133531.1, forward strand.
GGGGCGGCAGGTATGAACCTTTTGTACTCGTCTTTTTTTTTCTTATTTTTATTACCTCCAATTTTGCGAAGTGAAGTATCACTTCATTTTTCTCTGTAGAGGGAGCGTGACCTGGAGCGTGAGCTGGTGTAGTCACAGGAGGGGACGGTACGTTTGATGAGAGAGCTCGAGACCAGAGACGCTGAGATCGCAGCCTTGGAGGCGACAGTGGCTGAGCTGAGGGGTCGTCAGGATTAGTTTGTTGACCGTTGTTTGTACATTTTGGTGTACATTTTGGATGTCCTTTTGGGAAGGAGCCCGTTTTTTGATGTATATTTTTTCATGTTGGCTGTATATATGATGGCCTGCGTGCCTTTGCTGCTCGGTGTTTGTTGTATCTACATGTTAGCTTTGAAAACAGGTTTGGCATGTGACGGTTTACGCCGTCATGCTGCCGAAATTCACGTAGGAAATCGCAAGCAAAACATATAGCAAAAAGAGTTCACGTAGAAAATTTTAAAAAAGAATGGCATAAATTAGCGCGAAAAAATGGAAAATGAAAAAAAAGTGCCAAAAAGTGCCCGAAAATGGACAAAATGACGCGAAAATGGACAAAATGGCGCGACCGAGCGGTAGGGAGAACTACCGCCTAAAAAAAAATTTTAAAAGAAATGTCTAAGTGTGTCATAAACATTTTGAAAAGAGGGAGTGAAATGATTCCCCGAAAAAAAAATTGAGTAAGTGTGCGTATTTGGCGAAAATGTCGATTTTGCCTCGAAAAGCGAACCCGCAAAAGATTAGGAAACATAAATTTGGTAATTATTCGGAATTACCGAATTAAGTCCCTATAGGAATAGGAAACTTTAACTAAAACAGTTTAGGAAAGATCCACGGGTGTCAAACGAGGAAAAGAGCTTGGGGAAGAGGCGCAGGCGCAGCAGGAGCTGCGATCCTTTGAAGAGTCGCAGCAACTGTTGCGTCCTTTCTCCAGCTAGTTTGTTCTTTGACAGAAATTAGGAAACATCGAATAGTATAAATAGAGACCTCGGTTGAGCTTCTATTCTCACAATTCTCCCTTCCGTGACTTCGTCTTTTACATAAAACCTCCTATATCTTCTCAAATTTTCTAACAAAAAATGTGGATGCCTTTGAAAATCGCATTAAGGAGTTAACGAATGAATTTACAAATATGGAAAAACACGACATGGGTGCTTTCAATTTAGGATCAATTATAAGTTTGAAGCTGGTGAAGGTAATTAGGCCTTTTCTGGATGCTTGTCTTGCATAATGGAATCCTAATTTTCATGTATTTGCCTTTTCGGGAGGCGAAATTTGTCCTTTTCCTGAAGAAATTGCTGCGGTTGGAGGATGGGATGCAGAAAATGTTCCGGCTATACCTCCTAGCTCTCAAGGATATAAAAATAAATTCAAGGACTTGCTTGGATTGACCAAGGCTAAGGTAGACCGTCTTGTGACCTCAAAAGGTGTCCGTATGTTCAAATTTGTCGATCGATTTATAAATAGGGAGGACCCTACTATCTCTCATGTGGCGAGGCGTAGAGCTTATGGATTTTGCCTTCTTCATTGCTATATCTTGCGAGGGCATGTGGATAAAGAGATGAGAGGTGACCCTCGATTTTTAGGCATAGTGGAGCAAATGGAACTGCGCAGGAGCCCAACATGCTTGATTATAGGGGAGACCATTCTAGGATTGGACAATAGGAAGGCAAACTGCGAGCATCTGTATCTTGGGAGTCCTATATATGGTTTTGGGATATTGACTCCTGATCCCTTTCTTGTAGATCTGGTTGACGGAAAGACTGCGGTTGATCGAGCCCCCAGTTAACGTGACATGGTATCGCTCCCGATCGATTGCGATGCGAACGAGGCTATATATGGTGGACTTCACTCGAGTATGCAACTATTGTGAAAATAAACTAAAGAGTGAAGATGGGCCCTTGATTAGGTGGATAGTGCCATGGTGGCATCTCAGATCGGTGACTGGAGTATCGTCTTTGGATCCGACATGGTCAATTCGCGTTCCCGACTTGGAATTCATGGTCCATACTTTTCCGGAGAGACTGATGAGGCAAGTGGGCCTAAGACAGAAAATCCCGAAGCTAGACACCGTCCCTCAAACTCCCTTGGCGCATACTTCGGAGTCTTGTCGAGAGTGGGCAATTCGTTGGGCCCAAAGGAACATATGGTTCATACCCGTTCCGGTTGGCTCGCTATGGGTATCTGACTCATATCTGCAGTGGAGGAAAGCTGCCAATCCCGAGGAGCGTGAAAAGCTAAGGAAGCACGAGCCCGTAGACTGTAAGATCCGTGAAGTGGCGAAGGAGAACCAAAATTTCTTAACTGGGGAGGAAGAAGAGGTCGGATATCGGGTCGTCCGTCCGTCGAAGAAACCAAGGAATGCTCCTGCCGAGAAGTTGGTGGTGGATCGAAATGGGAAAGCTAGACCGCGAAAACGACCGTTGGTGATTGGGTCATAAATAGCGCAAGAGCGTCCCGCTCATGGTCGAGACAAGAAATTTGACAAAAGCGACAAAGGCAAGGGGAAGATGGAAGAGTAGCCTTAGTCATTCCTATGTAGTATTATTTATTATTTGAATTGTAATAAATGGTGGGGTTTTTAGAATCCTAGCTTAGCGTTTAATTTTCAGCATTTCTAAATTATATGTTTTTGGCGTACTACTATTATTTAAGGAATAATGAATAAACGATTTATTAGTTAAGAGACTTTTATAAATTTTCCTTTTATTTATTCATGTCGAATTTCAAATGCAACATGTAAATGTCCTTCAATTTACATTTTGAAATGATGGGTTGTATCCTGTAAAGTATTGCCTACGTATTCATTAGAAAAAATGAATTCAAACCCTGTACGTAGTTCGAAAAAATGTAAAAGAATAAATGTTCGAAGCAAGAGCTTGTAATGAACTTAGAAAAATAAGTGTATGCTTTACTTAGTCCTAAGAAATGCAATTCAATTTGATGATATGAGGACGTCAAAATGTCAAAACGCAAGAGCGAAATGTCATAAGCTTTTTTTTTTAGCGGGCCAGGGGCCGTTTTTATTTCGTGTCGCAAGAGCGGCACGTGTGTCACGCGAGGCGCGTTTTATCCTATTCTAAGGATAGTACCTTTTCAATTGTTCTAGGTTAGTTGTATTGGAAAACTCATTGCCGTCTAGGTCTGTGATCTTAAATGCACCTCCTGAAAGTATGGACTTGACCAAAAATGGTCCTGCATAATTAGGTTTAAATTTTCCACGTGGATCGACAGGTAAGAGAGCTCTGACTGACTTGAGTACTAAGTCCCCTTCCTTGATGTTTCTGGGTTTGACTCGTTTATTAAAGGCTCGTTTGATGCATGCCTGATATGTCTGCACATTATGTAATGCGCGTAGCCTCCGTTCGTCTAAGAGGACGAGTTCATCATAGCTATCCCTATTCCATTCAGCTTCTGGGATTTGACTTTCGAGTAAAATGCGTAGAGATGGGATCTCTAGCTCTACTGGTTGTACGGCTTCCATGCCGTAAGTCAAATAGAAAGGAGTAGCCCCAGTGGGCGTGCAAACTGACGTGCGATATCCCCATAATGCAAAGGGTATTTTGTTAGGCCAATCGCGATAATTGTCGATCATTTTCTTGAGGATTGTGACGACATTTTTGTTAGCTGCCTCTACCGCGCCATTAGTTTGAGGTCTATATGGCGAGGAATGGTGATGCTTGGTCTTATATTTGGCTAGCAACTGTGTAGCTTCGGCTTGAAAATGTGACCCGTTCTCACTGATGATTTCATGTGGGCAACCATATCGTTAGATGATATTGGTTTGTATGAACTTTGCCACATGTTTGGTTGTAAGGCTAGTGTAGGATGCTGCCTCGACCCATTTAGTAAAATAGTCGATAGCTACTAAAATGTAACAATGGCCTCCTGTCCCAGCTGGAGTGATTTTCCCGATGATGTCTATTCCCCAAGTAGAAAATGGCCAAGGAGATGTCACGGTATATAGCATTGAGGGAGGAACATGTTGCACATTTCCGAAGACCTGGCAGTTATGATAATGCCTGACGTATTTGATACAATCTGACTCCATTAACGTCCAGTAATACCCTAGACGCCTGATTTTCTTTGTCATCATAGGTCCACTCATGTGAGGATCGCATTCTCCATCGTGAACTTCTTCCATTACTTTCTGTGCCTGTGAATGATCAAGGCAACGCAAGAGGACACCAAGTGGTGTTTTTTTATATAATTCTCCCTGCATAAGGAGGTATTGAGAGGCACGTAGGCGTATAGCGTGTTGTCCCCTCTTATCCATATCTGGTGGATATGTACCATTAAGCTCAAAATTTATAATGGCTTAGAACCAAGGTTCCCCTGGGTTTTCCTCTTCATCTGTAAGGAAGTGCACATATGCTGGCTCTGACCGTTGTTCGATGCACAAAGGCATTTCAACCATGTTGTCTGGTATATTAATCAAGGATGCGAGTTTTGCAAGAGCGTCTGCAAACTGATTTTCTTCGCGAGGCAGGTGTGAATAAGTAACCTGATCGAAGAATTGAGCAATCTGATTTATCCTAGCCTGATAGGGTGCTAGACTTTCACTTCGTATTTTCCAGGATCCAGTGATTTGGTTAATGATTAAAGACGAGTCCTCATGAACTCGAAAATTCTTGATGCCTAAACTTACTGCTGCTTGTAGACCAATGAAAGAATCTTCATACTCTGCTGCATTATTTGTCACCTCGAAGTCGAGTTTGACAGAAAGTGATGTATGCTCGCCTTCAGGAGAAATGAGAAACACTCTTATTCCAAATCCTCTCAAATTGGATGGCCCATCAAAGTAAAGATCCCAAGAATCCATACTGGTTTGTAAAATATCCTCATTTGGAAACGACCACATGTCTATTGCTTGCGTATCATTGATAGAATTATCTGCGAAGAATTCAGCCACGGAACGCCCCTTTATGACTTTTAAAGGTACGTATTTGAGATCGAACTCTGAGAGCAATAGGGCCCATCTAGACAAGTGTCCATTGAGGACGAGTTTCTCGAAGAGGTATTTGACGGGATCCATTTTAGAATACACTTTGACTGAGTAGCTAAGCATGTAATGGCGTAGCTTCTTTGCTGCCCACACAAGAGCGAGGAATGTCTTCTCGAGAGGTGTATACTTACTCTCGTACTCCAAGAACTTCCTACTAAGGTAGTAGATAGCTCTTTCTTCTTTTCCAACAGTATGTGCGAGCATAGCCCCCATGGTTATTTCGGTAACTGTCAGATATAAACCAAGAGGTTGATCTTGTTGGGGAGGTATTAGCACTGGTGGCTTGGCCAGTATCTCCTTTATCCTGTCAAATGCCTTCTGACAATCATCGTCCCATATGGTATGGTCCGTTTTATTGAGCTTTTTAAAGATAGGTTCGTAGATCATTGTGAGTTTCGATATGAATCGGCTTATGTACTGCACTTTGCCCAGGAATCCTCTAACCACTTTTTCTGTTTTGGGTTGTGGCATCTCGATTAAGGTCTTGATCTTGGATGGATCAATTTCTATTCCCCTCTAGCTGACAACGTATCCCAGAAGCTTGCCTGACGTTACTCCGAATGCACATTTCTGAGGATTGAGCCTCATGTTGTATTTGCGCAATCTGAGGAAGAACTTGCGAAGGTTAGCGATGTGCCCTTTTCTATCCTTAGATTTGACGATCATATCGTCCACGTACACCTCCACCTCTTTATGCATCATGTCATGTAGCAAAGTAGTCACAGTGTGTTGGTATGTAGCCCCAACATTGATTAGCCCGAATGGCATAACAGTATAGCAGTATGTGTCCCGCTGAGTGACGAAGGCTGTCTTGTGCATATCTTCTCTGGCCATTTTGATTTGGTTATATCCTGCATACCCGTCCATGAAGGATAACAACGCGTGATATGCTGTATTATCTACCAATATATCGATGTGTGGTAAAGGGAAGTCATCTTTAGGACTCGCTTTGTTCAAGTCTCTGAAATCAACACAAACCCGGATTCGCCCATCATTTTTGGGTACGGGGACTATATTAGACACCCAGTCTTAATACTCGGAAACTTTGATGAATCCGGCTTTGAGTTGCTTATCGACTTCTTCTTTAATCTTTAGACCATTTTGTCCTCAACCGACGAAGCTCTGCTTTACGGGTTTGAAATCTGGCTTGATTGGAATGCGATGTTCTGTGGACATGGGCCACGGGGGAGCTTGGGACAAGCGTTTGCATTTGTAGAGTTGCCACCAATTTTTATGGGAAATTGGAACCGTTCGAATACTTCGTGTCATGTCAAGACACAAAGTAGTGACATGAACACTAAGAACTCGTTACCCTTAGCATTCTATGTCTAGAATGACTCTCGTGGATGCCAATGAACACGGATGTTCACAGAGATCTGGAGTAAGGGGTGAGGGTACGTATTAGGAAGTCCTTTTACTGAACACCTAATCCTGCCCGCCTCGATAGCGGCCTCTACTAATGATTAGGGAAATCATTCATATTTGATATGTTGTCGATTATATGCATGCGATGCAACATCCAACGTTTTGATCCTAGCATGTGAGATTATACTATGTCGGTGAATAAATAATTAGCACTTATTAATGTCGAATTAGGGTTTAGAATTAATTACATGTGGAAAACCAAGTAAATAAATCATACAAAATAAATATGAAATAAAGAAATAAATTACAATTTATAAACTTGAATTTACGTCATAAACATGCCCAAAAGAGTTTGAAAAGAAAAGAATATAGGAAATTAAAAGAAAATTGGAAATCGGAAAAATAAGGAAATTTGGAAAATAAGAAAATTTGAAAAATAAGAAAATTTGGCAAATAAGGAAATTTGAAGAAAATAGGAAATTTGGAAAATAAAGAAATAAAATAAATTAGGAAAACTGGAAAATAAGGAAATTTGAAGAAAATAGGAAATTAAAAGAAAATAGAAAATAAAATAAATTAGAAAAATTGGAAAATAAGGAAATAAAATAAAGAATATGGAAAATATAAATTATATGGAAAATATGTCGAATTATGGTGATAATAAGAATCATAGTTAATTAAAATCCTAATTAGAAACCCTACGTCAAAACGAGAAGAGTTCAGAGGTAGAAGCCAACTTAGAACAGGCGCAACATCTGATGCGTCCTCTGGAAGAGGCGCAGCACTTCCTGCGCCTGTTCTCCAGTTGGATTCTGACTGTGAAAGTCAGACTCGCGGTTTGTTAATGTTCGTTAGTAATTTTAAGGCCGATTATTGATATTAGAACTCGAGTTGAAGTGATTAACAGATTACATACATACTAATATTGTTATAAAACGAATTAAAAGATGAGAAAATACAAAGGTTTACATGATTAGTATTGATACGATGTCGGAAACGGGTTTATATAAAAACTCGAAGTTAATGGTGGAAACAAAAGATTACGAATTGGTAAAGAAAACAGATTTAAAACATGTATCAAAGACGAATTCAAGAGACTTGATATGAACGAATCGAGCCTCTTAAATCCGGGTTTGAATAAGATGACAAAAACCCGCAAATATTGATTATAAGGGATTTAAGTCGAATTAACCGTTATAAGTTGAAAGGAATTAATAAAATATGATTATATACTGAAACGAACAAAAGAAACGAAAGAAATAAGAAAAATAGAAAATTGCGGAAGGTCGAGGAAAAAGAAGAAGAGCAGGAGCAGCGGCAGCCTCAGGAAGAGGCGCAACATATGCTGCGATTCTTCGAAGAGGCGCAGCTGCTGCTGCGTTTCTTCTCGACGTCAGATCTCCGCTGTTTTGTAAATATGATTTTAAAGATGGTTTTTAAAGACGGTTTTGAGCGTGCTTATGACATAAACTCGTACATTAATTACAAAATAAAAAGTACAATAAATAAAATTGGGATTTTACACCCTCAGACTTACATGTTAGCGTCGCGAGATTTAACTAAATCGGTTTTTAGTGGTAACTCGACTCGATCTATGCAAATATGAAAGTGCCCTTGAAAAAGGAATTAAAAGATTGATTAATTTATTATGTGTAGTGGTCAAATTGGTCGGTCATGCAAACGTGACTGGTACTCATAATGATCTGAGCTTACGTGGTCGATTGATCAAGCACGTAGGCGTCGAAAGCTTAGAGCAAGGGCTTAGAATGCAAAGGGAGAAGAGAAGGGCGGACACTCGCGTGAAAAATATGTGAGGCAAAGGCCTCTATTTATACTAAACATATGGAGGAATTATGGTAAGGGTAGAATTTGGAAAGAAATAAGAAAGAAAGATCCGGAAATAACCGAACACGAAAACTTGGACAAAAAGAAAGCCCTGAGAAAAGGCGCAGCAGGTGATGCGTCCCTTAGAGGAGGCGCAGTACTTACTGCGTCCTTTCTCGGGTAGGTTCCTCTGGGCGAGAAAACGCGTTTTGACAGCCTGTTGTATTTTAGGCATAACTTTCTCTACAAGACTCGGAATAAGGTGATTTCAGTGGAGTTGGAAAGCTAAGAGAAAGATCTAGAACTTTTTGTGAAATAGGCCAGACCCAAAAAAGTCGTTATCACCTCGTAAAACGGGCCTAAAGGTCGGATCGCCATTTTAACTAAATGAAATGTACATTTTCTAATGTAAACTTTAAGTTTAGCCCAAAAAAGTGACATGGGACTCAAAATGAGATATACCCATAACATTTTATGACATCCTAACCTTAGGTAGACTAGCACATTGCTTTTTGACTCGGGATTTGACGGTTTTAGGAAATGAAGACGGTTTTTGACCTGGACTCCAAATGTACTCTAATTACTGCCAAAACGACCGTAATGACACCTAGACGATAACCAAGGGGTAGACACAAGTGTATGAGTTACCTTTTATTAATCAATTTAAAAAATGTCATAAAATCGCGACATATGCTAAGCATGCGTCCCAATCATCACTGGGTGTTTGGCGGGAGGTGCAGAAACGAGGTATCTACATGTTCTGCAATATCCCTGCCGATCCCTGGCATGTCCTTGTATGATCAAGCGAAGACGTCTTTGAACTCGTGTAGGATGTCAATGAAACTGGCCCTTTCAGTTGGGTTTAGGATTGTCCCTATCCTAAGTTATTGGGGTTCTAATTCTGTTCCTACGTTGATAGGTTCGGTGTCTTCTATAACTGGTGCCCCTTCCCCCTCTTCTAGTATTTATTTAATTATATAGGGAGGTAATTCGATTGAGTCTGGGTCAGGATCATCCTCATTATCATCGTAAATAGAATTATATTCAGAATAACACGAGTAAGCAGAATCAGATTTATTCATATTAAAGTTTGAAAACAGCTGAAACGAAGAAGCCATCTGCGCGGTAGTCAGTGGGTTAAAGGTACAGTTGTTGGGACATTTCCCAAGCTACTATTACTAGGTGATGCTATGCTAGGAGGATCAAAAGGGTGAGGAGTGACGACAGGAGGAGACTCTCTAGTGACTTCTCTAGACTTAGATTCTGACTCTGACTCTGATTCCGACTCTGACTCGAATTCATCGTCTTCGGGTTCTCCTTTGAACATCTCTCCTTCTACAGTAGTGACTTTGAAGAGTTTTCCTTGATATTTGGTCTACTTGATTGACTTTCTCCATCCTTTCTACTGATTTGAGCTGGTGTCAGTGATCAGTGCTGAAGGGTTGAAATGGTCGTCTTGAAGTATCATGGTAATGATCTCATCCTGCGCTGTCTTGACGAATCGATCCTCTCCAAATAGAAGGCTGATAGCCTGTTCGTCGAGACAAGGTGTCTGACGAGTTTTGACGGTAGGAACCGTTTCTGGAGGAATGAAGTAGCAATCGTGGAAGACCTCGGTTCAAGCTAGTTGAATGCCTCTGTACCGCCAAAGTTGGGGAAATCCATGAAAATATTCACAGTTCCCTTCCCTGACGAAGTACCCATTTAGTGTAGGGAGGTAGGGTTACATTTGGACTCATTTACTTTTGCGAATCTGAACCTGAGCAAGCATTTCGAGGGTTTCGGCCTTCGTGGGTTTGTACCCCAAGCCTAGTGGTATCCTTTGGGAGTTAACTTCCTTAAAAGGTGCAAAGGCTTTCCCTCTGATGGGATTTAGTGGCATTCCTGGGAACTATCCGTGGGATTTGAGTATGTGGATGACTACCAAGTTGGACTAAGGGTTGAAGTATAGGGGAGCCACCTCTCTCTCTATAAGGTTTATGATTTGAAATCCTCCAAGCTCGTACACTGGATCCGTTACTATTTAGTTGCTTGACATTTTCTCTATTACGGCCTTGATAGGTGACGAAGTGATCGTCACTACCTTGCCATCTAGAGGAATCTTGATCTTTTGGTGTAATGTAGATGTCACTGCTTTGGAAGCGTGGATCCAGGGCCTACCTAGAAGTATATTGAAATATGCCTCGATGTCCACTATCTGAAAATTAACCTTTCGCTCGATTGGCCCAGTGGCCACAGTAAGGTTAATTTTCCCCACTACTTTACGTCGCGTTCCATCGTATGCTCGAACGCTTTGGTTAGTAGGAGTCCAGTCTGATTCTTTCATGCCTAACTTGTATACTGTCTTTAGTGGTATGACATTGACTGCAGAGCCATCATCCACCAAAGTCATTGGTAGGTTTTTCTTCAAGCATGTGACTGTGATGTATAGAGCGAGGTTATGAGTGACGCCAAAGGGAGGCAAGTCCTCATCTGAGAAAGTAACTGGGTTACTTAGCTTGACTGAGTCTTGGAAGACTAGTTTGACGATGTCGTCTGGTGTAGAGTCGTGTGCTATGTTCAATTTAGCCAATGCTTGCAGTAAAGCCTGGCGATGAGGAAATGACTCGCAACTAGTTGCCAGACTGAAAGACCAGCCTTTGTCTTTTGAAGTTGCTTCAATAGATGGTCATCAGATGTATCTTCACCATCATTTGGTGTGACGACGTTGGTGTTAGTAGTTGGAACATTAGCAACTTGACCACTCTTTTGTCCTTGAGGGACATTTTGATATGGATGTCCCGAGTGAGTAAGGTGGTCTACAACTTGATATTCATTAGCCTTAACTAGAGGAAGTTCTTTGAAGTAAACATCCTCGTCGTCATCCGCCCATATTCCATTGACGATACTGAGCTCTCTCAAGCTTATGATTTCAGCCTCTAGGTTGATTATTTGATCAACCAGATTATCGGTTACTGCGATCACTTCTTGCATTGTGGATCCTTGAGATAAGATTGGAACCACTGGCATGTCTACCCTAGGTATAGTGTTGGTATTGCGTAGGGATGTCACTGTAGCTTCTAGTTCTGAAACTTGTCTACTTACACCCTTTACCAATGCGACAAAATCAGCGATTATGGAGGAGATGGTGGAATAACTCTCCTCATTTTCTAGTGCATTGACCTCATCTTCAGCTGGAGAAATGAGGTGCGAATAATCCAAGGTGGATTCCTCATCCGTGATCATCAGAATTCCAAGAGGATTCTGAGTATTTTTAGGCTTGCTTGCAGGAGGTATATCAAGCGCCCATCTTTAATCATATCCTGAATGGCATGCTTTAATTTGAAACAATTCTCTATATTATGCCCTTCGCCTCTATGGTACTCGCAGTAAGCATTCTCATCCCAGAACCTAGACTTCTTCTCTAGGTCAGGTATAGGTCCTATGGGTTGGAGTTTGCCTTGATTCATCAGTCTTTTTAGAGCATTGGAGTACGAGTCACCAACGTTGGTGAACTTCATATGCGGGTTATTCTTCTTAGTAGACGATTCGACAAGGTTGACTTCGTCGGTCTTGCTGGTGGAGCCATAAGAACGACTCGTTGTGCCTTGATATTCACGACTTATCGTTTTGGACAAGAGTCCTTTACGGATGTCATCTTCAATTCTCATTTCTAGTATAGTCAAGTGTTTTAAAGACTTTATGTTTTGGTACCTTAGGTGGTTCGCGTACATTGGCCTTAAAATTGTCCACGAACTTTTCAACAAGAGTAGCTTCATCTAGCATTCGACGAGTTGCGTGCTAGTCTTTCTCCACCTACTTAGGAATTCGGTGAAACCTTCTTTCTCATTTTGGGTAAGAACCTCTAGAGTGCGCATATTGACCTGAATTTCAGCATTATCTGCGTACTATTTGGTGAACTCAATTGCAGCATCGTCCCAAGTAGCAATTTTCTTGTGATCCAAGGAATAGAACCATTGCTTAGGAATAGTATCAAGAGATAAAGGAAATATCCTTAAGAACATCTTTGGCTTAATGCCTTTGATAGACATATAATCTTTGAATGCACGAATATGGTTCAAAGGGTTTTCATGCTCCTTAAACTTCGGGATGTCGGTCATGTTTGAAGTTAGTTGGCAGTTGAGCATTTACTGCCTCATATTTGAGACTGTTTTCCCTATAGATATCATCTCCTTTGAGATACATTAGTTGCTCCTCCAAATACCGGAGTCGCTTCTCAGCTTCATTAGGACCTGGTGGAAGATTGACTAATGGTTGTTCAAAGGGTGAAGGATCATCGCGCATGAGCGCGTTGGGAATAGGATCCTCTGCAGGAGGAAGTCTAGATTCCAGAGCGACAATACGGCCTTCGATGGCGTTAAGGCGATCATAAGCTTGGTCTTGGCTTGTCTGGAGACGAAAGAGTACAGCTAGGATTTGATCATTACCATTTGCGGACGGTTCGGGTTGATCATTAACGCTTCCATGACTAGTTCCCACCATTTTGGACTGAGGATAAGAAATCGATGATGAATCAAAACATGATCGACCATTTTTTCACACTTACTCAAAAAGACTCGACTCGTGAAGTGGGCGTGTGCCACTGTGTCAAGTGAGACTTGAAAGTGACAAATTTTCAAATGTTTATCCTAGACAACAATAGTGTAGTTGTAGGAGTGCTGACTCGAAGTGAGTTTTAAAATGGGTTTGAGGCCCGAAGTTTTAACTCGACATTTGGACAGAGTTTTGGCTTATTTTGCGCTGTTTTAGGCCATTTTGAAATGGATTTTATTTTACAAAATTTCGTCATGGTTTTGTTTACAAATGGTGATCACGTATATGATACACACATATATATGGGCATTATAACGGTATGCTGAGTGAATCTAAAGGGTTTTGGCTTAAAAAGGTGGGTTGTCATACCAAGCAATCAAACCCTGGTCCGTGGAGAGGTCCATGCCAAACATGAGTAAGGTCGGTTCCTAGTCCATTCCCTCGAGTAGTGAAAGCTCTTGATACAAACATGAGTATGTACCGTGGTATGGTTGACGTCAATCGCTATCCATCTTTAGACCCAGATAAGAATTTGGACCGTCCAGATGGGACGATTGGTCGAATGTGTTGGCTTAGGGCCTAGGAAGACCAAATGAAACGATCTAAGAAGGTCAAGCAATGAAAATCGACAACTGTCTCGTATAAACTATTCCATAACCTTGTTCAAGTTTCACCCTGGGTAACACGTAATTAAGTGTATCATCCCCAGTGGAGTCGCCAAACTGTGGACATGGGCCACCCGCGCGTTGGTTTTGAAGCGACGTCACTTCTACCACGGAACCTTGGTTTTCCAAGGCACGTCATGGGCCGTTACCGATTTGTGAGGCATTGAAACCGGTGAAAGGTTGAATAAGCCTACATTTGTGGAGTCGCCACCAATTTATTGTGGAAAAATTGGAAACCGTTCGAATACTCGTGCCACGTTAAGACACAAAGTAATGACATGAACACTAAGAACTCGTTACCCTTAGCATTCCATGCCTAGAATTACTCTCGAGATGCCAATGGACACGGATGTCCAGAGATAACTGGAGTAAGGGGTGAGGGTACGTATTAGAAAGCTCTTTAATTCGAACACCTAATCCCGCCCGCCTCGATAGCGACCTCTACTAATGATTACATAAATCGTTTATATTTGATATGTCGTCGATGTAATGCATGCAATGCAACAAATATAGATTAATCCTAGCATGTGAAATTAGACTATGTCGGTTAACACGTGTTTTAGCAAACAATGAGGTCGAAGTAAATGTTAGATTAATTATTTGTGAATGCCAAGTGAATAAATCATACGAAATAATAATTACGATAAATGAAATACAATAATTAAAAATTACAAGGATTACAAAGTTTATTTGATCTACATCATAAGCACGCTCAAAGACGGGATTTCGAAGAAGAAAAATAAAAGGGAAAACAAAATTGGAATTTGAAATATGAAAATACGTCAGATAAGAGGTGATAATACGGATAATAGTTGATTTAGGTCGTAATTAGGAGCTACGTCAAAGCGAGAAAGAGTTCAGTGACAAAAGCCAACCTAGAACAGGCGGAGCATCTGCTGCGTCCTCTGGAACAGGCGCAGCACTTCCTGCGTTTGTTCTTGAGTTGGGTTCAGGCTATGAAGTCAGAATCACAATATCATTATCGTTCGTTGGTATATTTAGGATGGATTATCAATGTTAGACTCGAATTGAAGTGCTTTAATTGATTACATGCATCTGTATAAGTCGCAAATAAAAAAAGAACGAAATTTGAGGTTAAAACTGGACAAATAAGAAAACTCATGTATCAAATTTGGACTTTCAGAACCTCGACGTGAACAAGTCAAAACCCAGAAGAATCGATTTGAATTAAAACGGCGAAAACCCGCAACTATTGAATTACTCGGGATTAAGGACGAATTAAGCATTGTAATTAAAAAGGAAATTGTTAATATTTAATTTACATACTGAAACAACAAAAAGAACTACTGAAAAAGAGAAAAGGAAAAGTTGCAGAAAGTCGAGGAAGAAGAAGAAGAGCGAGAGCAACGTGAGCGACCTGAAGAGGCGCAGCAGATCCTGCGACCCTTCAAAGAGGCGCAGCTGCAGCTGCTGCTGCATTACTTCTCGACGTCTGACCTTCGTTGTTTTATAAATACGATTTTAAAAGATGGATTTTAAATTGGTTTTTGAACGTGCTTTTGATATAAATCTACATTAATTAATACAAAATAAAAGATACAATAATCAAATGGGATTTTACACCCTTAAACTTACATGTCTGACGAAACGAGATTAACTAAAGTTAACGTTAGTGATTGCTCGACTCAAATATGCATGGAAAGTGCCCTCATTAGAGGATTTAAAGATTGAATAGGTTGATTAAAAGTGGAGTTGGTCAAATTAGGGTTCTTCGTGAATGTAGTAATGACTAGAATTCGCAAAAATAATCCTATTACTAAAAATTCTCTCCGCAAATCGTTATTAATTCAAAAACCAAAAAATATTATCTCTAATATGGATACTAGTAATAATCAATATAGTTCTAATGGTGAAATTAGGGTTGTGACAGATGATGAGCAGGTATCGGATTTGGGGTATGGGAATGACCAAGCTAGTGGTGTTCAGTCGTTCAATCTATCATCGGAGCTGGAGTCTATTGAAGAGGAACTTGAAGATGATGATGGGGAGTGGACTGAGGTTGGCAACAAAGCGAGTTCATCGACGGATACGCCTGGTATGCTCCGATTGACTTCCGATGATGTAAAATCTGAGTTAAAATATTAGTCAAATGTAGTTTATTATTATATTTTGGGGGCGAATCCTCCATGGACCATTGTTTCTAACTTTATTAAGAGGATGTGGAATGAGGAGAATATTGATAAAATCTCATTTAAATCGAATGGAGTATTTCTTGTACGGTTTAAGACAGCGGACAAGAAGCGTACTCTATTCTTTGATAATAAACCTCTTATTATCAAAGAGTGGACTCGTACTGCAAAATTGATTAAGGAGGAGGTTGATATGGTACCTATATGGATCCGGTTTTATAGTCTGAACCTTAAGTTTTGGGGACCATCGTTGTTGAAAATTGCAGGATTAGTAGGGCAGCCATTGAGGGTGGATGTTGATACACAGGACAAGTTATTTCTTAGATTTGCAAGGGTTATGGTCAAGGTGAAAATTGGACAAAAATTTCCCGACTCTATCAGATTTATGGATGAATTGGATGTAACACATCATCAAATTGTCCACTATGAATGGAAGCCTAGCATCTGTGGAGAATGTAAGGGGATGGGGCGTAAGACTCAGCATTGTAGGAATAATGAGATAAGAAAGGATAAGAGCAGAGGAGGCAAAGACAAGTGTAGAAGCCAGTACAGAAGCAAGCAGTATAACAAAAGGAGAAACGGGGTGATCCTGGGTTCATTCCGAATGCCCAGGCTTTCCCTGCGCTTAATTCAGCTGTTGGTTCTACTGCGGGTCCTTCACTAGTTACACCTTCTCATGTGCAATCTTTAGGTGTAGGGGCTTCTTTGGCCACTCCTATGCCTGGGGTTGGCTCTAAGCATCTTTTTTCTTCAGCTAGGATCATTACCAGACTCAATAGACAAGATGGGAGTAGTGATGATGTTGGGGTGTAGGAAGACTTTTCTGGAGTCTCTTAATACTCCAGTACATGGTCATCAGATAATTGGTGGTGAAAAGGGGGGTACTTTACATTCTGGTGATCATGGTTAGTTTGGGTTTCTGGAATGTAAGGGGGTGTAATAGCCCTAATAAGCAGAGAGATATTAGATGTCTTCTGCAGAATAATAATATTAGCTTAATTGGTTTAGTGGAGACTAGGGTTAGAAACTGCTCAGTCAATAAAGTGCATCAGGGACTAGGGAGTCAGTTCTCTTTAATTACAAATAACGGAGTATGTGGTGTAGGAAGGATTTGGGTTCTTTAGGATGATCTGGTATTTCAGGTGGATGTTCTGAGTTGTGAGGCATAGGTCATTCATTGTAGGATCACTTATAGACCTACTGGGTGAGTTGGTGAATTTCTTTTGTGTATGGGTATAATAGGTTGGGTGATAGAGAGCCTTTGTGGGAGTCTTTGGAAAATATGCATCATTCTGTGCAAGGGCCTTGGCTTGTATGTGGAGACTTTAACAATGTCCTAGGATATGAGGAGAGGATTGGATCAGTGGTGACTGAGGCTGAGATTAGGAGGTTCCAGGCTTATTGTGAGGTGTGTGATATAGCTGATGCTCCTGCACAAGGGGCATTTTATACCTGGAGCAATAAACAAGAGGAGGATAGGAGAAGATTTAGCAGAATTGATAGAGCTTTGATTAATATGGATTCACTACGCCAAATAATCGGTGCAACAACGGTTAGATAAGGTGATATACCGTTGTAATACAAAATACGGAACCGTTATTACATCGACCGTTGTTATTTCGTGACCACGGTTGTTAAAAAGGCGGAACCGTTATGAAATGTAAATAACGGGTTCAAATAACCGTAATACAATATTAAGAACGGTTTAAAAACCGTTGTCTATATTATTAAAAACGTGGTAGTATTAGTCCGAATGCTCTACGGAAACCTATGACAACGGTTTTACTGAAACACATTCGTTGTAAAATATAAATATGACAACGGTTTATGCTTATTAAATCGTTTTAAATGTTATGAATTCGACAACGGTTTGTGATTATTAAACCATTATATTATGGATGAATATGTCAACGGATTTCTATTTAAATGCGACCGTTTTCAATAGACTTATTGACCACGGTTTTATTTTTAATCGTAATCGAATTTATAAATATTTTTAAAAAAAGTTGTTTTAGCAGGTTCCAGCTGCTGCTGAAATGCTAACTTTTGCAGTAGTAGGTTCCGCTGAAATGCTACTGCAAAATAGCATTTCAGCAGCTGCGCATTGCAAAATTTCAATCCTGCAATATCAGAATATTACACAAATTGATCTATTCAACCCAGCATCAAAATATTATAAACAGGGTAACCAAAACTAATTACACATGGCTCTATATACACACATACATAATGAGCAGACTATTGACCATCCGCTAATGAAAGAAAATAAGTGTCCCATTTATTTCTCATGTCAACGATGTCTTCCTTCGAATAGGTTGGGTCTTTGTTGTTGATTGAAGGTGGGAACTACAAATCAAAATATACTTAATCAAAATAGACAGAATAAGTGGAATATTACACATAATTAAACCCAAGTTACATTTGAAATAATTATTAAAACACACTAACCGGTGACTCTATGCTGGTATATTTTCGGGTGATAATCTCCCACATGGACCGACAACAGTAAAAGGCGCATTGTTTTTCGTCTGGTTGTAGAGGAGACTATTATATAAATCACATACAAATAAGCCAAATTAGATCAACCTCTCGCATAAACATAAATTAAATGATAGGAGTAATTATTAAGAATACACTTACTTTTATCGTGACAAAAATTGGACTTGATGCTCCAATTGCTTGAAACACACTAATTCATAAATATATACAGGAAATTATAATTAGCATTTGGCTCAGTAATACTGATGGGACATTAAAATGAGCCTAGTCTTCAAAGGTCATACAATAACAATTGACATTATAATGTAAGGTTGTAAACTTACTCAGTCATCATCTTTACAAATTTCTCAGTGGGATTATGTCCGCAAGAATCAATCCAGTACACTATGCCTTTTTTCACATTGATTGCCGTTAGCAGCCAATGCTTGCTATGAAATATTGAAAATTGAACTGTTAGTTCATATACATGCATGTAAGCGTGTTAATATATGAATAGAATCATGATTCATTATAATAAAGCACTATACATACTGATTCTCATGGGGCAAACCATAGGCTTTTGGGCGTCATGAACCGTTCAAAAATTTTATCGATGTACTCTCTGTATTTGTATCCAAAGGACTTTTGAGAGAACAATTCAGGTAACACGAATCCGTAGTCATGAGAAACATAGTTCCCCTCAGCGATGTGTGTACACAGGTACCTATTATGTCAAATGGAACGAAGAATGTTATTTTCATTGATGATTTAAATAAACATCACTATTCGTAAAACCAAATGCCAAGTTTTAATTAAAAAACTTACTTCATCCAAATTACAATGTGCATAGCATGTAACTCGTGAAGGTCGAGAAACTGACACAGTGATTCCCAATCCGTAAAAACAGTTGTACCTTCGCCCATAACATCCTCTCCGATGTCAATCATGAGTACTTCGCTGATAGCTAGCTTCCTTTCAGCCAGCTGGTGCAAAGCTACCAACGTTGAAGTATTCAATTTTTGCTTATAATCATCGGTGTGATATCTAGGTTTAAGAGGAACACCAACGTTGTGTGCAGCAAGAGTAGATTTAACCCCGGTCTGCAATATAGAATAAAAAATATATACATTATACGAGACGTCATATATAATTTAAATAACAAAAAAAAACAAAAATAGGAAAAACTCACAATCTATTTTTCAAATTATTACTACCTCTTGAATTTTGGGTGGAGAGGCAGTCGAATCAGTGACTTAGGGTGTTGACGTAGTAGTCCTTATTTCAGCCATAATGGCTTCGTGTAAGTCCTGAATATGTTAAAATTCAAATACTTACTATATGTTAGATAAGGTTACCCTAATAAATTTAAAGGCGTTCATTATATAAAATGCATTCGCTTTAGCATAACTACCCCGGAGATGTCAACACTAATGAATGCTTCAGGCCATTGCACAATAGAACCCACGACATCTTGCAAAAGCCAATTTTCACTACGTGGTACAATTAGAGTACCATACTCCTCTAGATATAACTCGGTCACTTCCACTTCCCTCCATCCCTCACGGAAGGCAATGCCTTGATTGCCTTCAACCTCAACTTCTTGAATCTGGTCGTAATAGAACGCTACTCCCCTAGTAACAACAATTCTGCCCGATGCTACTGTAGGGGTTTTGTAGTAAAGAACACAAGGCTTCTTGCAAACGACCTTCATATTTTTAATTAATTAGTATATATACATGCACTACTTTAAATAATAAATTTAATTAGTTAGTATATATACAGCAATTATAAACTAGTCGTAGTAGCTAATACCTCGTCAAAAGCCAAATTTGGAGATGATAAGAACGTGTCTTCGACTCCCACCTCCACCTCCCTCTCCCCTGCCTTCATGGCTTCCTCTTCATCTATCTCATCTTGATCCTTTGCCATGTCTTTCTCACTTCGCATGCCCGCTTTTTTCTTCTTCTCCCCTGCTTCCTTTATGACTTGCCGAACCATAACCAACTCTTCTTCAGATGGCTTATCCCCCGTTTCCATCATTCTGAGTATCAACTTGGCCATTGTTTGTAGCTGTGTAGTAGAAATGAATATGATTAAAATAAGTAGTATAATTTCAGCATATATATATATATATATATATATATATATATATATATATATGTATATATATATATATATATATATATTTATATAGAGTCAAGATCCAGTGAGAACGACTACTCGATGAGAACGGTGAGAACGACCTACAACCATTGGATTAAACTATAATCCAACGACTAATACAACAAACGAAACAAATAAAAAGAAAATTTACAGCCATCCCACAATCTTTCTTTTCTCTCTCTACCTTTACTTTCTCTCTCTACATTCCAGAAAAATCCCGCGAAGTTTCTGCAGAAAACGACGCAATCCTTTATGAAATTGAACTTAATTAATGCTCATTAATCAACGAAATTTATGTACATTTCTTTAATTTTCTAGTTTTACTACATAATTTATGTATGTATCAAACAATTTTTACTGATTTTTTTTTCTAGGGATTTATCGGAGATTGAAAGGTCTAGTGATTTGATTGTTCCTACTTATGCAATTGTTCCAATTGGTAGCAATCTTATTGGAAAAAAACGTCTTTTGATTTAGGTATGTATCTACGTTTTAATCGTTTCAAATTGTGTTCAGTTTGTTTTTGTGTTAATCGTATTTTAATTGTGTTCAAATTCATGTATTTCTATTGTGTATGTATTTCAATTGTTTTCAGTTTCTTGTTTGTGTTAAACGTGCTCAATTTAGGTTTGTTTGTACAATCATACTAACTTTGTTAGTGGAATCAATTCATGTTCTGTCATTTTACCTACTTGATTAGTGTATCTAGGAATATAATTGATGCATATTAATTTTGGGATAACTAGACTATATATAGGTACTGTTGTTTTTCGGATTTGATTAGTGTATCTAGTAATATAATAATTATGTTGCGTATCAGTTTTAAGAAAAAATAGACGATGAATATGCACTGTTGTTTTTCGTATTTGATTAGTGTATCTAGTAATATACTATAATGGATGATTAAGAAAATTAGACGATGAATAGGCACTGTCGTTTTTTCATGTTTTATTTGTGTATCTAGTACGTAATATAATTGAAGTGTACTCATGTGTGACACTTGCTGAAATAGACGATTTCTGACATGTTTAAAGGATTCAAGGACAAGTTGCTCTCACAAAGTAATATGTCTGATTGTAGTAGTAGTAGTAGTAGTAACACATGTGAAAAGTTGAAAAACAAAAATGAAGAACTTGAAATGGTTATAGGTACAAAGATATCGGCTGAGGTTGTCGTCTTACCTCCCTAACTATCAAAGACTAAGGGTTCTGGAAAAAGAATGGTATCCTAAAAGGAGAAAGTTGTCCAAGAACATGAAAAACCGCTGAGAAAAATGCAATGCTTGTGGTGAAGTAAGATTCCACGATGGTTGAAATTGTCCTGGAGAGTATGAAGTCATAGAAAGGTAAAATATTCAATCTACTACGGAGTATATTTCAAGGGTCCGACTATTTTTTTTTATATACTTGTATTTATGTATCTAATTAGTCGTGCAATTTACCTCTTTTAGGCTTGGATGAAGGGATAAAGGTTATTGTATGAAGTCATAGAAGGCACGAAGGATTGAAGGGATAAAGGTTATTGGCAAAAGGATTGACGATTTGATTAGCGGCACAAGGTTGAAGATTTTAAAGATTGTTGGCACATAAAATTTTTTAAAATAAGAAGTGCATCTACATAGAATATTAGTGTAACTAGATAAGTCTAATAGTGTATCTACCAGAATTATGTATGGTAACAAACATTTTTGACGCTTTTGAGTAGGAGTCGTGGATGATTATGTCGAGGTTGTGCTTTGTCGGTGTTATGATTGTGCATAGGTTGAACTATCATTTTGTTTCATTGTATTAGTTGGATATTGCATTTTCAAGGACGTATTCAGTTTGCCAATGTTTGAGTTGTTTATGCATGATAGCTTGAGTATGCTAATTAGATGAAAAGAAATCGGCACATATGTAGCATATAACCTGAGATGGCTATAAAAATTAGATTTTTTTAGTTAATATAGCACCAGTTTTCTCTCTGCTTGGTGCATATGCGGCTTAATTTTGGAAATAACTTGTTTTTTTTTGAAGTCATGACTGAAGAGTTTTTGCGCATATTATTAATGTAACTAGATTAGTTTACAAGTGTATCTACAAGAATTGTGACAATTGAGCTGCCTTATTGATTTTTTTGATGCTCCTGAACACGTTAATGTACATTTGTCGTCATGGTAAATTGAGATGTATGAAATGCACTTGACGCTAACAAGCTTGAATCACATTCTCATAACATCAATTGTAAATGGATAAAGTTCAAATGCCACAAAAGTCGACATTTTCAATTGCTAACGAACTTGGAACACATTTTCATAACAATCCTAAATGAAACTATTACAAAATAACAACCCTAATTGAACAGTCCTAATTGCCACCATTACACATTGAGAATAGGACGATCAATCTCCTTGCTTGATTGCTTGCGGCCAACTTCCACTATCCCACCATCCCACGCCTACTCAAAATTTCTACATAGCAGACATGTAAATAAATACATTAGAATATAATTTAAGAAATTACGGGAAATAAAAAGGTAAATGGGAAAAAAAATTAAAAGTAAATCAATAATTAAAAATACCAATAGTAAGAAATAGTCATAAATTGAATAACCCTTGTAATTGCTCTTATTTTCACACCGCAATCATACCTTCACCGTCAAAACGAATAAAAAAAAAGACTAAGATGATAACATCATTCAAAAAGAAATAAAAGTGATGCACTTTTACCCATTTGGCTGTTGAGAAACGAGTTCATTCGTAAATTCAGATAGCGCTTGTACCCTTGTAAAATCTGGACAACATTACTTTCCTTTAAACAGAAAAATAAACTGCTACAAGTTCCTTTTCAGCCTCAAGATCATTATTATATAAGTTACAAGTGATTTTCTTTAACTCCAGGTCACACACAAAGAAACAAAGAAACAAGTGATTATTTTCGATGATAGGCATAAAACATCTATAAAACATAAAAGAGACATATAAGTTGGAGTACTTTCATGGACCAATGGTGTCAATGCTTCAGTTACGCAACATCGAATGAATCACAGGATTTACACAAAGAAAATTGTTTGCATATATATTGAGGATTATTGATTAATAAAACAATCATATATTTGTACCTACATATCTGATGGAATTAATATTGTATATACTGTACATATTAAAATTGTTTGCATATTTATTAAGGAATGAGGATTAATGGTTAAGGGGCATTTGTCAGAGATGTACCTACTAGCCAATTAAATGAATATAGAACTTATTAGAATGTACCTAATACCTATTTGAGCTCTTCAAGTAGGACGGAAAAGGGACATTTGGGGTAAACGTACCTACTAGCCAATTAGAGGTACCTAGAACCTATTAAAACGTACCTAGTAGCTAAAAGGGCACTAAACCCTAAGTCACAAAACCTAAACACTAGAAAATAGTGGTGTCATGTTAAGTCATTAGTTTTATATAGTTCAATAAATGTCAATGAATACATGTAAAACATGTATTCACCGCAATCATGCCTTCACCGTCGAAATGAATAAAAAATAAAGTTTGAGATGATAACATCAGTAAAAAAGAAATAAAAGTGAAACGAATAAAAACTGGTGTCATGTTTAGTCATTGGTCTGTATAGTCTATTAAATGCCAAAAAAATGCATGCTTCTGTGTGTTGAAATTATAATACATGCTTATAGCCTCTATTATATTTGCAGAATACACATCGTAGCATATAAGAAAACTAGAATATGTAAAAACGTACCTAAAAGCTAATTAAACGTAACTAGAACACATTAAAGCGTACTTAGTTGCTAAAGAGTACCTTAAGTATATAATAAATTAATGAATCTCACAAAATGCCACCAAAATAGCTATTACCATTTCTTTGTGTTGAAATCTTATTCTTAGCAAATGTATCAGATGATTCATTTCATTAAGCAACATACCGACACTACCAACGACAACAATAACATGCATTCAGGGGCAACAAGCAACAAAAAATGACAAACAAAAAGCAACTAATGCAACTTCAAGAATACATAGTCAAAACTAATCAGTTCAAACAGAATTAATTGAAGGCGACACGAATATGTAACAGGTAAAAACACATTAAATTTACGGAAAATGAAAGTATAAATGAAGTGCTGAGAAATCGATAAATTTTTTTATGCTTTTAGGCTTTTAGCTACTAGTATATTTGTATAATACACATCGTAGCACAACACAAAACCAGAAACGTACGTAGTAGCTACGGAGACCCTTAAGGCCTTAAGTGTATAGAATCAGTGGATCTCACAATATACCACTTAAAATAGATATTACCACACCTTTTTGTTGAAAAAGCTTGCAATGAAACGACAATCTACGAAATTTGCATTGATTTTGACACAATCTATACCATTCTTATCTCTATTTACAGGCTACATCGTACATAAAAATTTGGACCCCAAATTCATAATAAGAGTACGTACGTTCTACTTCTCCATACTCCACTACGCCTAGCCAAATTCTTAATGTACCTAGATGAGTATAATAATGTATCTACAACATAATTACTTAATTAGATCCTATTATATGAGAGCTGCTAAGTTGACCCCTAACATATTAAAGATAGATACACATGCTTGATAGATACACATGCTTTTAGTAAGCTGCCACAAAACAATTCATGCTTCTAGACACTAGTATATTTACGGAATACACATCGTAACACATACCAAAGCTATGACTCATTAAACGTAACTAGGAGCTAATTAAACGTAACTAGAAGCCATTAAAACGTACTCAGTTGCTAAACGGCTCCATAAGTATATAAATTAGTGAATCTCACATAATGCCACCAAAATAACTATTATCACTTCATTTTGTTGAATTCTTATTCTTAGCAATGGTCTCAGATGATTCATTGGACAACGTACCGCCATTACCAACGACGACAACAACTTACTTTCAGAGGCAAACGAACAACAATAATTGATAAATGAAATGATGCGAAATCGATGAAAATAAGGTTGTAATCAATGCAATTTTCAAAAGAACATAATAATTGTAGAAATAAAAAATTATATGGATAACAGCGAAAAATTAACGAAGTACGAAAAAATTAGGGTTAAGATAATACCTGATTGAGCGGATATGTCGACAATGTACTTTAACTAGAGCGAAAGAAATAATGCAATTAGGAAACAACGGCGAATACACAAATAAAATAAATGTATAGATCGTAAGAAACAAAACGGAAAATTAAATTAATCACGACAGTGAAAATATTACCTGATTAACAAATACTCAACGAAAACGCAAAAAAATTGATCCTGCACAAGTGAGTTCAAGTATGAGAAAGGAAATAAAGTAGATAGTTAAGATCAAAATCATAAAATTGAACAAAATCAAGTAATACAATTGAAAATCAAACTCAAAACAAAAAACAAATTACCTACAAAAAATGAGAGAAATTGTTCAATTACGGAATCTAAACTGAAGAAATTGCAGTCGAATGATCGTCATTCTTCATCGTAATCGTTCGATTCACTGGAATTTTGACGAATAATTAAATTGGGGAAATTAATTTGGGGAAATCTAATTTTGGGGGGAAAAGGCAGAGAGGTTGAAATGCAAGAAAAAAATGAGAGGAGAGAGAAAGAGATTGATCAGAATAACGTTTTACGCACAAAAGGTATGTGGGTTGTGTGTGTTATTCTCAACCGTTCAATTTGTTTTAATCCAATGGTATAAGTCGTTCTCACCATTCTCACCGAGTATTCGTTCTCACCGGAATATATGTATATATATATATATATATATATATATATATATATATATATATATATATATATATATATATATATATATATATATATATATATATATATATATATATATATATATATATATATATAGAAATTGCATCAAGTGAGTCTAGGTATCTTAGGTGAGTCTAGCATCTTAATCTCAGCCATTAGATCTACTCCTAATCAACGGCTGAGATTAAATCTCAAAAATTATAATTAGACTATATAAGGCTCAGATTTCACGCTGCTAACCTTACAATTCTGTTTCACTTTCTCTCTCTTCATTCACACTTTTTCTCTCTCTACGAATTTCCCTCTGTTTTTCTTCGTTCTCGCATAAAACAAATCCAGCAAAAAATATACACAAATAATTTTACTTTTCAATTCATCATTCAATTATTTCTACAGTTCAATCGTTCTCAGTTTTTGCTTGATGGTTGATACTCCTATGGATGCCGATTCTACTGAAAATAGTTTGCGCGCAGGTAATCCTTTTCTTTGATTATAATCGTTATTGTTTTTCCTGTCAAATTTGATTAGAATCGTTGTTTTCTCTCTTGAATTTGCAATTTCGCTTTATCCTTTGCTTTCATGATAATCGTTGTTGTTTTCCGTCATATTTGATCGAATTTGATTATAATCTATGTTTTTGCTGCAAATTCGCCTTTTCCTTTGTTTTTGCTACCGACATTAACATGCAAACAGGTAATTTCCGTAATCCTTTCGTTTTCAGTTTTGCTTTTCGCGATTTCATCTGGATTCTATGTCGCTGATCACTCGCTATTGTAATTTCATTATTCCGTTGCTTTTCAGTTTTTTAGGTTAATCGATTTTATGTTTGCTTCAATTTTAATGAAATCCGTTCACTTCTACTTCAATTTTACGATGTCCTTTCCTTTGATTATTCTCGTATTTGCTTTTCTCTTAAATATTAGGTGAAATATCCTTGTATTTGTTGTTTTTCCTATCGAATTTTCATATTTGCGTTCTCCTCTGCTTCTGCTTACAATCGCAGTTGCTTTATCGTCACATTCCGTCAATTTTGATTATATTTGTCTTTATTTTGTTGCTTTTCAGTTTTTTAGGTCAATCGATTTTATGTTTGCTTCAATTTTAATGAAATTCGTTCACTTCTACTTCAGTTTACGGTCTCCTTTCCTTTGATTATACTCGTAGTTGCTTTTATCTTAAATATTAGGTTAAATATCCTTGTATTTGTTGATTTTCTCGTTCAAATTCGGTCAAATTTCATTATATTTGACCTCTTTTCCTGTCTTGTATATTCATGTTCCCCTGTCTGTATATTCCTGTTCTGCTGTCAATGCTTACAGGCTCAGCTTGTTACAATATCAATGTTACTGTAACACAATCACATATATTCATTTTCCATTGCACATATAACATATGCTGTACCACTTCTGGACATCCTCTTATTCTGCTGTTACTTCAATGTACTTTAGTTTCTTGTTCTAAATTGAAGTCCATCCTCTCTTCGCATATTCCTGTTCTCCCGTCCATCCTTATGTCACTACATTGTCATAGTACTAGTATTACTGTAACAATGTTACTCTTTGTAATACCACCGTTGTATTTCAGGTCACTAATACTCGTATTTCCCTTTTTGTATTACAGACTCAAGTTAAACACTCAACCCCATTCTACGCCAATTGTCAAAGAGCAACCCAATCCTCAACCAAATAATCAGCTTGTTCTGTCTCACACGCCTAATGGAGGTGAGCGCTGGATGCGTGTGGTTGAGCACAAGTTTAGACCTACCATTGGTGCGCTTTTACGCCTCCCTTGAGGCTGGAATCAAGTTCTACGAGGTTTATGCTCGGGCATGCGGATTTACCCCTCGGAAGCACAGTACGAAAACACTACGAGGTGGTGTTGCACACCAAAAATTCGTAGTCTGCAACCGTCAAGGGTTCAGGGAATCTAAACCGAAACAGCGTCCCAGAACCAAGGATGATGAGAATATGGGTAATTGTTCGTCCATAGCTAGTACATTTACACGACGAGTTAAAATCACAAGAATTGGATGCCGAGCATACGTCAGATTTGCCCTTCTACATGGCCTTGATGGCCCAGCTATGATTGACGAGTTTTCTGAAGTCCACAATCATCGTCTCACCTCTGTCTGTAACAGAGATCTCGATAAGATTTCACGATCCCTTGATATGTTCCAGAACACGCTTATCTTGGACAACTCCAAGTTGAATATTGGTGCTGGATTGACCTTTAGACAGGTTAAGGAACTTGTCAATGGGTATGAAAATATCGGTGCTACATTGATAGATTTTAAGAACTTTCAAAGAGATATCAAGTGCTACATTGGGTTAAGAGATGCTGACCTTTTCATCGATCGACTCGAGAAACTCAAAGCAACCCAACCCCAGTTCTACTTCGCCTATGATGTTGATCCGCAAAACCGTCTAACAAAGTTCTTTTGGGCTGATGCTACATGTATTAGAAACTACTCATTCTTTGGGGATCTTTGTTTCGACCCTACTTACGGAACCAACAAGTATGATATGGTTTTTACACCATTCACAGGTGTTAATCACCACGAAAGTCGGTGTTGTTTGCGGTTGTCTCTGTTACACGAGGATGACATCTCCTTCCAATGGACCTTTCAAAGCATTTCTTGACTCGCCATGGGACAAAAATAGCCACGATTCATGATCACGGATCAATGCCCTGGCATAAAGAAGGTAATAGTGTGACAATGTTCTTGTAATGAGACTTACTTAAGATTATTGTACCCCAACTTTCTGACTCCAACTACCACTGTTCCATCTCTTCCTCTTTTACAAGGTTATTCAATAACAATGTCACTGTAACTAAATTACTAACATATAATTTACTCACTTGCTCTTTCCCTATCACTGGTCAATATCACGTTCTGACTTGCTGTTTCATTATGCCTGGCATACAACAGGCTTTCCCTTCTGTTTTCAAGACAGCTAGGCATCGTTATTGTATGTGGCATATTACACAAAAGATCACGGACAAAGTTGGTTCAGCACTCTGCAGAGACACGGACTTCCTTGCTCGCTTCAACGCTGTTGTTTGGGACCCTGATATGGAGCCGTCGGAGTTCGAAGAGAAGTGGCAGAAGGTCATTTCAGATTTCGAGCTGGAAGATAATGATTGGTTGACTACAATGTTCGACAAGACGACACCATTGGATTCCTGCCTACCATCGTGACCTTGCCTTGGGCTGCATATTAAGAACAACACAACGATCGATCGAAAGTACAAATTCGTTTTTCAAGCGCTATGAGAATCACTTTGGTACATTGGTCGAATTTTGGATGAGGTAAACAACTCTTTTTCATTCCTTACGATTGCAGAACAATGTATGTTACAGTACCATTGTTTCATTGTTACATAAATAATTTGGTGCCGAATCCTTGTTGCATTAAAACCAGGTTCCAAATCGCTGCTATGGACCCGAAGCGCTATACACGAAGGTGCGATGATTATAACAAAATGACCACTCATTCCCTGAGCTTAAGACAGAATTACCTATAGAAAAGCATGGCGCTATTATATACACACATGCTGTGTTCAAGGTGTTCCAAGAAGAAGTAATGGCGGCCGATTCATGTGGTGTTGATGACTTTGAGAAGGAGGAGCATGTGCGCATAATTCATGTAATCGATCTTTGAGAGCAGATGCATGAATTTTCAAGGTGAGGTTGGACCTTAGAAGCACAGATGCAGTATGCGAGTGTAAACTGTTCGAAAGAATTGGATTACTCTGCAGGCATATTTTGTGGGTGTACAAGGGCAAAGGAATTGGGCGAATACCAAGCAAGTACATTGTAGATCGTTGGCTAAATAACACACACGCAGCGAACAGGTTTGATTCGAAAACATTATTACAAAGGATTTTGACTTGTTACTGATGGTTGTTTTACAGTAACATTGTAACCATAATTTCTTACAGTAACATTGTCACCATGATAAACAGTAACCTGCTGTTTTACTTCCAGGCTTGATTCGAATGGGAATGTCATTGAGGATTCATATATGGCTACGTCTGATAACAGTCATTTGTGCAACGTATGGTCAGAGTTCCGTCAGATAGTTGGTGTTCTCAAAACTTTACCTGTTGAACACACGGAAGAGTTAGCATCCCTCCTAGTTGAGTTCCTGAAGTAATGTATTGAACCGCTTACAAAAGACCAAGAGATGGAGATGCTTTGTTAGGTCAGCGGCTCGTCGTCTCAAGTCACTATCCACCCTCCGAACAAGCACGCAACAAGGGCGGTGGAAAAAGATTGAAGTCGCTAAACAACAGGCCATTGAAAAAGCAAATGGCCAAAGAGGCTATGTGCATACCGCAAAGAAAGAGTTACCCACGACAGAGAACATGCCCTCTTCGCATAGATGTAGCCGCTGAGAAAGCAAGCGACTAAAAAAGAAAAAAGTTTGATCTTCATTATGATGTTACAGTAACATTGTGACCTTAGCAATAATTAGTAGGATTTTGTGTTCTTTGTGACAATAATATGTGTCACACGGAAAAATAAAAAGTAGAATTGTGTGTTGCTGTGGCAATAACATGTCACAATAAAAAGTCATTCGATTTTCCTACATCATAGTTAACATTTTATACAAAGACTTACAACATTTTATACAAAGAATACATATTGTTTTAGGACCATTTTCCGTCCCGTTTTAGGAGCATATTTCCTAAGTTTTACAATAGAATATTATACAATTTGTTATACGATTTGTTTTGTTTAAGGAAAAGGGTTTAGGGTTGGATTAGTCGGCTCCGCGAAGCGGTGCCGCCTAATCCAACCCTAAACCTTTTTCCGTCCCGTTTAGGAGCGTTTTTCCCCAAATTTAAATCCCGTCCACGACTGGGTATCACCCGTCCTTCCTTAGGGTTTAGTTTTGGTTTTACAAAGAACAACCTTTGTTTAAGGAAAAGGGTTTAGGGTTGGATTAGGCGGCTCCGCGAAGCGGTACCGCCTAATCCAACCCTAAACCCTTTTCCGTCCCGTTTAGGAGCGTTTTTCCCCAAATTTAAATCCCGTCCACGACACGGTATCACCCGTCCTTCCCTAGGGTTTAGTTTTGGTTTTATCTTTGTAACACTTGTTGTACTACGAACAACCTTTGTTTAAGGAAAAGGGTTTAGGGTTGGATTAGGCGGCTCATGCGAAGCGTGCGCCTAATCCAACCCTAAACCCTTTTCCGTCCCGTTTTAGGAGCGTTTTTCCCCAAATTTAAATCCCGTCCACGACAGGGTATCACCCGTCCTTCCCTAGGGTTTAGTTTTGGTTTTTTTGCACCACGGTTTTTAAAGGAAAAGGGTTTGGGGTTGGATTAGGCGGCTCCGCGGCGGTGCCGCCTAATCCAACCCTAAACCCTTTTCCGTCCCGTTTTAGGAGCGTTTTTCCCAAATTTAAATCCCGTCCACGACAGGGTATCACCCGTCCTTCCCTAGGGTTTAGTTTTGGTTTTACTGTAACACTGTTGTACTACGAACAACCTTTGTTTAAGGAAAAGGGTTTAGGGTTGGATTAGGCGGCTCCGCGAAGCGGTCCGCCTAATCCAACCCTAAACCCTTTTCCGTCCCGTTTTAGGAGCGTTTTTCCCCAAATTTAAATCCCGTCCACGACAGGGTATCACCCGTCCTTCCCTAAGGTTTAGTTTTGGTTTTACTGTAACACTGTTGTACTACGAACAAGCTTTGTTTAAGGAAAAGGGTTTAGGGTTGGATTAGGCGGCTCCGCGGCGTACCGCCTAATCCAACCCTAAACCCTTTTCCGTCCCGTTTTAGGAGCGTTTTTCCCCAAATTTAAATCCCGTCCACGACAGGGTATCACCCGTCCTTCCCTAGGGTTTAGTTTTGGTTTTTTCGCACCACGATTTTTAAAGGAAAAGGGTTTAGGGTTGGATTAGGCGGCTCCGCGAAGCGGTGCCGCCTAATCCAACCCTAAACCCTTTTCCGTCCCGTTTTAGGAGCGTTTTTCCCCAAATTTAAATCCCGTCCACGACAAGGTATCACCCGTCCTTCCCTAGGGTTTAGTTTTGGTTTTACTGTAACAACCTTTGTTTAAGGAAAAGGGTTTAGGGTTGGATTAGGCGGCTCCGCGAAGCGGTGGCGCCTAATCCAACCCTAAACCCTTTTCCGTCCCGTTTTAGGAGCGTTTTTCCCCAAATTTAAATCCCGTCCACGACTGGGTATCACCCGTCCTTCCCTAGGGTTTAGTTTTGGTTTTACTGTAACAACCTTTGTTTAAGGAAAAGGGTTTAGGGTTGGATTAGGCGGCTCCGCGTAGCGGTTCCGCCTAATCCAACCCTAAACCTTTTTCCGTCCCGTTTAGGAGCGTTTTTCCCCAAATTTAAATCCCGTCCACGACAGGGTATCACCCGTCCTTCCCTAGGGTTTAGTTTTGGTTTTACTGTAACAACCTTTGTTTAAGGAAAAGGGTTTAGGGTTGGATTAGGCGGCTCCGCGAAGCGGTTCCGCCTAATCCAACCCTAAACCCTTTTCCGTCCCGTTTTAGGAGCGTTTTTCCCCAAATTTAAATCCCGTCCACGACAGGGTATCACCCGTCCTTCCCTAAGGTTTAGTTTTGGTTTTACTTGTAACACTTTGTTGTACTACGAACAAGCTTTGTTTAAGGAAAAGGGTTTAGGGTTAGATTAGGCGGCTCCGCGGCTGCACTGCCTAATCCAACCCTAAACCCTTTTCCGTCCCGTTTTAGGAGCGTTTTTCCCCAAATTTAAATCCCGTCCACGACAGGGTATCACCCGTCCTTCCCTAGGGTTTAGTTTTGGTTTTTTCGCACCACGATTTTTAAAGGAAAAGGGTTTAGGGTTGGATTAGGCGGCTCCGCGAAGCGGTGCCGCCTAATCCAACCCTAAACCCTTTTCCGTCCCGTTTTAGGAACGTTTTTCCCCAAATTTAAATCCCGTCCACGACAGGGTATCACCCGTCCTTCCCTAGGGTTTAGTTTTGGTTTTACTGTAACAACCTTTGTTTAAGGAAAAGGGTTTAGGGTTGGATTAGGCGGCGGTGCCGCCTAATCCAACCCTAAACCCTTTTCCGTCCCGTTTTAGGAGCGTTTTTCCCCAAATTTAAATCCCGTCCACGACAGGTATCACCCGTCCTTCCCTAGGGTTTAGTTTTGGTTTTACAGTAACAACCTTTGTTTAAGGAAAAGGGTTTAGGGTTGGATTAGGCGGCTCACGGCGGTTCCGCCTAATCCAACCCTAAACCCTTTTCCGTCCCGTTTTAGGAGCGTTTTTCCCCAAATTTAAATCCCGTCCACGACAGGTATCACCCGTCCTTCCCTAAGGTTTAGTTTTGGTTTTATCGTAACACTCGTTGTACTACGAACAAGCTTTGTTTAAGGAAAAGGGTTTAGGGTTGGATTAGGCGGAACCGCTTCGCGGTTCCGCCTAATCCAACCCTAAACCCTTTTCCGTCCCGTTTTAGGAGCGTTTTATGACAATTTTAAACATAGTTACATAATCGTTGTTCAATTTAATATACCACAATTCAAATAGTAAATTGGACAATTAACCGAATTAAGATGTCATTCATTAAAAACAAGTGTTACAAACACTGATTACAAACGAAACACTTAGAAACAAAAGAATAATGAGTTAACTTAAATATAAGTCATCACAAGAAGCATAAACTCGTAATAAAAAGGAAATATTAAATCTTTTACTCCCTTCTTAGTCGTTTATTCACAGGAGGAGAATGAACGCTGCTTTCGCCCTCTAGCAACTCCCTTTTCAGATTATTCCTGTAACCTTCCATCTCTTCAATAGCTTTGACAACAAGAGGCCACTTCCTGTTAATCGAAGGGTTGAGTTTAGCATATGACTCCCTAAGAGCTGTAACACCAAGGAGAAATTGACGGTCTAAATCAGTTTCAGTGTACTTCTTCACTTATTTTCTTCTAGTCAAGTTTCCCAATACACTTGTTTTCCGCCATCGAAACTTGATATGAGCTTGACATTTTCCAAGTCATTTTCAAGCACTTGTACTGTTCCACCATTTCTATTACCTTACTATCAGATGATATAACCTGCTCAAGTAATGAATCTCTATGCCTTGTCATTTCTTCCAGTTCAAACTTGGTGTCTTCTAGTTTCCTTTGAATTCGTTCCATTTTTCTCTTGCTGCAACAAAAAAAAAAAAAAAAAACCTATTAAAACAGAAAAATAAACTGTTTTCCCTAAATTAGAGAAAACAAAATCTATTTATAAACAAACAGAAACTGTTTTCCCTCAATTAGAGCAAGGTTTTTAATATTACAAAAGATTTAAAAAAAATTAGACATGAAAAACCTTTGAATTTGTCTTGGCTTATTTTTTTTGTTTAGAAAATGAAGTGTAAATGTTGAATGAAAATGAGATTATTTATAGATAATTGAAAAAAACAGAACAGTTTTAAAAAAAAAAAAAAATAACTGCCTTGAAACACGTCACTTTGAACAAAGTGCAAAACTGTTTTAGAAATATAACTGCTGCAGATTGTAGAATTCAAAGCGTCAAAACCGTCTGTTACAGTAACATAATTGTGCTTTTTTACAATGACATTATTTATAGATAATTGTGAAAAACAAAACAGTTATTTTTTTAAAAAAAAAATTAACTGCTTTAAAAACCACTTTTATTAACTGCTTTGTAAACTGTTTTTAAATGATGATTGATGTTAACCACGTGCATGTTCCCCATAATTAAGTCCATTATAAATGTTTGCAGAGTGGAGAATTCTAAGCGTCAAAATCTTTTATTATAATTTTCATTTATTACTATCACGTGTTACAAGAACATTATTTTCATTTTGTCTCGACTTTTTTGTTTAAAAAAAAACACTTAACATTTTAAAAATCGTTTTTCAAAATTAAATGCTTTAAACAAACAGTTAATTTTTGAATTTCAACAGACAAAATCAGACATGAAACTTATCCAACCCATGTTTCGTATTCCCTATGAAGTGCGATTATAATAAATTTGCAAGAGTGAAGAATTCAAAACGTCAAATTATGTTTTCTCTTTTCACTCTTGAAATCACACATCATTATTCTGAAACATAGTTAATGATTTCTCGCATATAATAAGTTATCATTACGAACAAACTTATTTGTAATATATTCCAAAATATTCCAAAATATGTTCCACTTTCTATGACAGCCACTATTACGTTGTTAAAGTAACATTGTTTTAGAGTACATCACTTGATTTTCACTTTAAAACGAAGTACAGGCATTTCGGTGTTGAGTGGCTTCGGTTCATTCTCAATCGGTGGTTGTTTGTCTGACAATTCATCTTCCGTTACCTTCCCTTTGAGCATTCTAGCCGCTTCCCTCCTTGCGGCTATATCCGCCGATTGTTTTCTTTGATTTTTTGAAGATTTCAACAAATCCAACAATTCAGCCCGTATTTTGTTGATGTCAACCATGAGCAAACATGCAGCAATTTGGGAAGCACATGCCCGCCGATAAAATGTGTTGTTGAGCAAAGAAGACTTGTTTGCATATCCCAAAAATTGGAGACACTGTCATAGTGATACAGGTGACTCTTCAAATACTAAGCCCGTTTCGCCATTTAAACTTCACATTTACCACAGGATAGCGGAGCATTTCAGTTACCTTCACGTCGCCCTTTGTGTCCGGTAGTCACTCATGCAACCGGCCCGTCGAAATAGAACATTAATTTCCTTTTACTATCAACTAAGAAATCTGTGTAATCAACAATGTTACAAGATAGGTGTAACAAGAATACACTGAAACAACATAATAACGTTACGGATAATGTATTCTCGTAACACTCAAATCAAATCGAAATCGAAACATACAATTCGACAACTCGGGGGACTTACTCGCTGCCATTGCGATGTCGTAAGTGAATGAAGACTCCCAATTAGCATACGATTGACTGTCGATCACACTAATCTCTTTGTTGAGGAAATTAATACACACACAGAAGTAGTGATAGCCAGCCAAACAAGGTATAAAAATAAGTTCGGCATCAAGTCTGTAATTTGCCTTGCTCGCGTTGATGAAATTATCCCAAATTTCAAACAACTCGTTCTTTATATCGACTTTCACTATCCTCCCGCATCACAAACAAGAGAGCATGCTTTGTAGTTTTTAAAAAAAAAAAATGTAAGGGTTAGATTTCCCTTGTAAAAGAATCATATGTTCTTGAACAAAGCGGACATTTAACACCGATGCAACTTACCATGTGACCTAGTCCTAAGTAAAGTATGGTTGGCCCTGCTTTTTGTGCCTCTTTTCTTTTTCTTCGACATAATTCAAGAGTAGAGACCAGCATTCAAACACCATCCAATTTGTGTGACTCCTAGGACGTAGTGAGAGTATATCGCTCTTGTCAACCTCCTATTGTCTCCAAACGCAGCCAGATCTCACTTTACGGAACCATAAGAGTCGATTACTCAAGAGTTTTCGCAAAACAGTGTAACATAAACAAGTGTTTAAAAACCAGTTTCTGACAAAATGTCACAAAAACACTTTCACAAAGAACAACAAGTATTTTACCTTTTGTGGAAGTCGATATCATCCATAAACGCATAATCAAGAACGTGCCTTCTCGATTAGTTGTCTTTGGCCGACAATTTAGCGATTTGCTCTCATAAATTCAGAGACTAGGAATATATCACCGTCAATTTCACCGTCACCTAGAGAACATCCCATAACATCATCTTTATGAAATTTAAATATTATCTCCTCATCTTCACCAATTGCTCTAGGAGAATGCTTGTAAGCAACCGACTTTACCCTACTGTTTGGGCTCTTCCCCCTTTTGTTTTTCCTGTGGCTTCTTTGTTTTTTCCTCTTCCTTTTTTTCCTCTTCCTTTTTTCCTTCTTCTCTTCCAAATTTTCTTTTTTTGCAGCAGCTTTTCCTTCAGCTGTTCCCTTTCATTCCTGAATTTTGATATCCTCCCTTGCACCTCTTTTCGTACTTGATTCAAGTCGCTAAGAACAAGTATTGCACATATTTCAGCACGGTACAACATTCTTTTCCGTTCATCCCCAAACTTTCGAGTCAAAAACCTTCCCCGTGTAGAAAGCCATGTGCATCATCATGAAAACCCCACAATCCACGTTTTTTGCAATGCTCTGCCATTTAAATTTCACATTCTTAAGTGGGAAACTTTCCACTTTGGAGCCTTTTGCAATTTGCATTTCTAACAACATTTTCCCCATGATATTTGCCTCACAAAAAAGTAATCATTCTATCGTATCTATGTTATCAGTAACTATGATTGCCAAATTTATTAATGGAAATTTAAAGGTATAACATTGTCACTGTAAGTAGAGAAACTTACCGCATTTCTTGCCATTTTTACTTTTCGGGATCTGGCATATAAGGGTTTGTTGTCTAGGTAGTCAACGGTTTTCGACATGAAATTTATGCAAGCACGTAAAAAAGTGGTCCTCCAGAATGAGTGGAATGAATATCTGCAATTAAGCAGATATATATCATTGCTAAACAGAATTTCTATACACTCTACTTATATAAGAATAAAAAAAAAAAAATATTAACAAGAATGTGTGGTTTACCATATCACAATAAATTCAAGGACTCTTGTTGTATTTGATCCACTTTGTGTGAAGGACAAAGAAAAACTTCACTTTCTAAATGTCTGTTTTGAATGGGTTTTCCAACAGACATAGTTGCTAATGCGTCCTACAAAAATAAATATAAATACAAAGTCAATAAACATTATAGAAACACAAAATCAATAAGAATAAAAATTTATTTATTACAAGAATATACTGATTGACCCAAGCCCATGAAGATCCTCAATGGTGTATCACTTGCTACCTTCCTGGAGATGAGGTCATTGAGCAACATTGACCAACATTCAGTGACCATTATATAAATAAGCTCACCAGGAGCCAATGAAGTTAAAACTTCCCTTGGAATGAAGTGATACTTCCCATACGAGACAAGCCTTTCCCTGTTGGACAATGAGATGTAATAGTCGAACACCTTTTAATAGAGTAACATTTAACAAGAATAACTATTCAGTTAAAACAGTATTCACTTGCAAAGTAAAACGTTTTGTTTATCACAGTGCAAGAGTAAATAAAGTACTCACGTATCTGAGAGGTTCTCGTCATCGTCGATAAAACAATAGTCAATTGTTTCTTTCCTAACTTCAAGAATAGGCGCCATTATCTCCTTGTGTTTTATCATACTCTTGGACACAAGTGTTAGATCCGGAGCTGGTAGGCCACATTCGATTGTGCGGCCGTAGCGAGGATCCATCACGCGCATCCGGTCTTGATTGTTTCGACATGTAACAAATAGTGGTCGCCGATATCTTCGTCGTAATTGTCATACAAGATCTCATCACTGCAATCATCGACAATATCAACTTCATCATCGTCGTCATCTTCTCGCTACCCGATCGCACCGAGTAGTTATTGGTTCTTCGTCGCCAACCTGTCTCATCATCACCTCACTGGTTTTTCTCCTTCCTCGCCTTTTTCATCATTCCCATCGGCGTCTTCATTACCAGCTTGCTTCATCCTCCTTCTCGTTATCTTCGTTTTTATCGCCAGCATTGTCTTCATCTTTATCATCATCGTTCTCTTCATCTGGTTTATCATTCCCATCATCCTCTTCATCTTTATCGTCATCTTCCTTTTCATTTCCCTCACTGGTTGGTTGGTCAACAACCTGGCCTGATGCATCATCATCGGCCTCTTCCTTGTTATCTGTGGCACAAGTAATTGAATTGAATATAAATTACTAATGTTTTTCGGACCAACAATGTCTCATAGTTATACTAACAGTTATTATCAGAAAATTACCTTCGAAGATCCTTCTTCGCCTCGATCGTTGGTTCTCTTGACTTGGCCCGATGCATCATCTTCGGCCTCTTCGTTGTCATATGTGTAGCAGATAATTGAATATATATATCATCAGTAAACTTCGATAAAACTACGACACGAATAAATAAGTTACTATATACAAAGATGTTACGAAAGAATAAATAACGTGTTACATCGCTAATACAATACAACGAGTGCAAATAGATTTCTCTATTACCTTAGGGAGATCCTTCTTCACCGCCTCATTGGTCAGTTGTCTTCAGGCTTGCCTGATTCATCAACTTCCGCCTCTTCCTCGTCATCTCGTGTCACGAGTAATTGGATTCAATATATATTAACAATTTTTCTTTGAACCAATAAAGGCACAATAGATAAATCAGAAACTTCATTAAAACTACGTCACAAAGAACATTGTTACTATAACGATTGTTACAAGAATAAAGTGCTAACAAAGTGTTACATCACTAATACAACGAGTTTAAATAGATTCCTCAATTACCTTCGGAGATGCCTCTTCACCGCCTCACTAGTTGGGTTATCTTCAGGTGGCCGATGCATCACCTTCGGCCTCGCCTTGTCATCCGTGTAGCAGATAATGAATGAAAATATATTACTAAATTGTTTGTTAAAAAAGCACCCAAGAATGTAAAGGCTATAACAAAGATTACACTATTACCTTCACCGATTCATCTTCCTCGGCTCGCTAGTTGTTTTGTCACCCTGCCGGACGCATCATATTTATCAAGATCATCGTTTTCATCTAAAAGGAAAGTAATTGATTATTAGTAATTATTTGTAAAATGAAAACTCTAAAACAACGATCATGTAATGTGTTAGTGCAAATGATTAGATTATTGTAGTATTGTTACTATATTACCTTCATCAGATGCATCTTCATCATCCTCGCCACTCCCCTCTTTGTCGTCTTCATTTTCTTCTTCTTTATCATCCTCCTCCTCTTCATCTCCGTCATCCTCTTGACCTTTGCCAGATTCATCCTCCTCATCTGCATCATCGTCTTCATCTGCATCATCCTTTTCCTCTGCATCATCCTCTTCATCTGCATCACAAGTAAGTAATTGAATATTATATTACTAACTATTAATATATATAAAATATTACAAAGAATAATGTTATTGTAAAAGTATAACTAAAAGTAATAACAGAAACATCATTACTCGATCTATTACCTTCACCGTTGGCTTTCAAAGATCCTTTACATCCTCCTCTTTGTCCTCTTGGTCTTCTTCCTCTTCATCCTCCTTTTCCTTTTCATCCTCTTCATCGTCTTCCTCCTCATCGGCACTTTCTTCATCGTTATCTATGTCCGTGCCACCCTCTTGAAGACTCTTGTTTTTAAGACGACTCTCAACATCGCCGCCATCGTCATCCCCGTCCTCATCATCATCCTCTGCATCATCAGTCCCGTCATCATCGTTGCCATCATCAGTCCCGTCATCATCGTTGCCATCATCAGTCCCGTCCTCATCGTCACTTTTCACTCTGTCCTCCATCTCATCTTGCCTGTCCTCGTCATGAACCTCCTCATCCTCTTCATCATCTTCTTCATGATGTTGCTCACTTAAACTACTCAATACTTCCTTTACCAGGGATTCTGACTTAACTGTCCTAGGACTTTTCTCTGTTGGAAATGGTTCCAACTTCCAACTGACTTTGGACCTTGTATATACCGGGAAGTCATTCGCCCTCCTCTTCAACGATTCACCTTTCGCACAACATCTTCGGATATTTAAGGTATTCAGGGCTTTAGTGGTGATTTCTGTTTCGCTTTGATTCGAAAACCTTCATCATTGAGCAAATCTCTCGTGAACAAGGTTGGAATCCCTTCTATACATCAACAACATCAGGTCGGTCTCCTAAGTCAATAAACCAAAAAGAAAGAAATGAATTAGATACCGATTTGGGAGTTGTAAATAATTGCAGACAATTAAATTTATAAAAACAACTCACATCAACAGCTTTTTCCTTCAACTCGGCATCTGTTTCAATGCCAGGAAGCTTCTCCATCAAGATGTACTCCTTCCCTCACTACTCTTAAGAAAAACTCGCTCGTCATCCTCACCTTCATCGATTCTCGCCCATCCTATTTACAAAAACATATTAGTAATTAGTAATTAATATTAATAATTAACAATATAGTAAGGTAACATAATATTATTACGTAAAAGCCATTACGAAGAACGATATCACGGTGACCATATTACAGTGACCATATTACACCGACGATTGCCACATTACCTTCACTGGGATCCCTTGCCAAGGCAAATAGGATAGACGATTTCGACATCTCATTAGCTCCTAGACAGCCAATCTTTCCTTCGTCTTTGACTCTTTTTGAAAGACTTTCATCTGTCCAATGCTGTATCGTAGGTAAGTCGAGTTGGTTGTACCTCGCCATGGAACTCAAACCGGTGAATGTAGGCCAACAAAGAAGACCAAAATACACCCACAAAGACACTTAACCGTTCCTGTCTTCAACCCCTTGACACCCTCTACTACCTTCTCATAGACATACTTTGACCAATTAAAACCTTTTATTTTTTCAACATCGTCCACACCTTCAACGATCAAATCAACAGAATAATTTGGAGTCGGCGCTAAAAAGTGGAGAGCGCATAAAGAACGAACATCTGCTTGAACTCATCACCGCAAGCACCCTTGTTATTCTTAAACCAACTAGTCACCAAATCTAGCTTGATGTTCTCAGGCTGTAGAGATGTTGAACTTCCTTCTCCATTTGTTTTTTAACTCGGTGTCCTCAAGATGGGATCCGCGACCGACGCGGTCAAGACCACATTATTACCCTTCACCGGCAAAAAATAGGTCATGAACATCATACTCGTGACAAAGACAAACTCCTCTGTTTCAGTTACATGAACCTTCAAACTGTCGCAATCAAAAGCCTCAACAAGCAAGTCTCATTAGCCCGGAAGGGACTACTGATATATTCATCTTCAATAGTCCTCCAAAACCAATTTCTTTAATGGCTTTCTTTTGCTTAACGGTAAACTTGCTCATAACATCAACCAACGACCGGGCCCTGCACTTAGTTGGGTATTTATCCGGCTGTATTAAGGAAGTGTAAATTAGCACCACTTTGCTTAAACAAGTGTGACACTATTTTATGCCAACAAACCAAAAGAAGAAAGCAAAAAACAAGGATACAAAGAAAGTCATATCATCGTAACACGACACTTTAAACAACTCAACACGACGAACAAATAAATCAGTAGAAAGGAGAACGGTAACACACATTAATTGCTCATTTATTACAAATTATTAACCCTAATTTTGAATCGAAAAACTAGAACGCAGAAAATCAATTACTCACTTCGAGCAAAACAGTTAGGATAAATTTATTACGAATCAAGATAATCGACACGAACAACAACAATAACAAGAAGAACAAAGAACAAGCTAATTTTTTAATGGAAAATTAATTTCCTTCTAAGATCAATTAACAAACAAGTATAATCGACAATGTTACAAAGACATCCATTACGAGCACTTAAACAACATAAAAATGTTACAAAGATAGGTGTTATCGTAACAATGAAACTCGAAATCAAACTTTAAACATACAAGTTTTGGCCACTAGAAAGACACATACTTTTTTAAGACCTCTTCTTTTTCAGCCTTCACCACCGTCTTGGCTGGTCTCTTCTCTGTTTTAGCCCTCTTCGACATTTTGGAGCTGACGCTCGAGTCATCCGAAACCTCATAATCTCTATCACTTT
The DNA here is from genome assembly GCF_048544455.1 of Silene latifolia. Classification (NCBI taxonomy): domain Eukaryota; kingdom Viridiplantae; phylum Streptophyta; class Magnoliopsida; order Caryophyllales; family Caryophyllaceae; genus Silene; species Silene latifolia. Next base: position 99,824,625 of record NC_133531.1, read on the forward strand.
CATCTTCAGATGACATGGGCTTATCTCTAGGTCTCTTTTTTGTTACTCGTACTGGTTTCTTTGTTTCTTACCTTTTTTGGCATTGCGTTTGTTTTCTTTTTTTTTGCGTACACCTTCACGCTCTCTTTCTTGCTTACTAGCTTTTCTGCTATTGGCTCTTTTGCCGCTGAAACTTTCTTTTTTGGTACAACCTTCTCCGCCATCTTTTGTTTGGGCACCTTCTTTGCCACCTCTTCTGTCACCAACTCGCAGATTTGGCCGTTCTTTGCTTTCGGGTCCGACCCTTTGTTACGATAACTTTTTTTGGGCACCTCTTCTTTTGTCTCCTTTGCAACCGATTTTGATTGCTTAGTCGCGCCTTTGACGTTGGCACGATTCTCGCCTTTTGAGGAGGTGCACTTGCTTGCTTCTCAATGGGCACCGATTGCTCCTTCAACAACACTGGAACATCATGCGACGGCTTTTTCTCACGCCTTCTTCCCTGGTCACATTGGTTTCTTTTTTACTTTGCTTTGGATCGGAACATTCGCACTGCTCCTTTGGTACTTCTTCTGGGTGGCTTAAGGACCTTTTCGTAGGCACCTTACTTTCCTTCACTGGCACCTTTTTTGAAGGAGCGAGGTGTTGCCTGCGTAGACTCTCTCGTAGGCACCTTCGTCGCCTTTTCACCGTAGGATTTGAAAGCTTTTCGGTCTGCATCTTCTTAGTCGGCTTTGGCAAGTTCTCTGTCGGCACCTTTTTGCTCTGTGGCTTCTCTGATGCGGCCACTTTAGCCTTCTTAGTGGTAGCTGATTTCTCGGTACCTCTTCTTTCCGACATTGTTATTTTCAAAAATTAAAATCGTTTTACAATAACAATATAAAAGACAACAATTAAATTGAAAAGGAATGATGGTAGTCAAGTCGTTGAAGAAATGACAAATGGAATACGAATAATGGCGGTCGAATAATTTTTTAAAGATCAATTGATTCTCATTTCTTTTTACAAAATGAGACAATATATCATAAACCCTAATAGTAGTGACTTGCGGTCGAGCAAAGATTTGTAGACACATACTCAGATGCATGAGATGCTTCGACTTCCTTCTGTGCTGTTGGTTTTGATGGCTTCTGTGTTGGCACCTTTTTGCTAGGTGTCTTCTCTGATGCTGCTACTTTTGCCTTCTTCGTCGCAGCTGATTTCTCGGGCACCTCCGCTTTCCTGACATTGTTTTTCCAAAAATCAAAATCAGAATAAGATTAAAAGTAAATCAATTACAGCTACTACACTGATAGGTAATGATGCTGCTCTTTAAAAGGATAGGGGGTAGTATACGCACTGTTATCAGAGTGTTACAAAGAACATTGTTAATGTATATATGTTGAGAAATATTATAAACTTCAGGAAAAGGGACATTTCATGCAAATCACTAACAACTCAACACAACGAAGAGTTATAGGGACATACTGATCCGCATGAGATGTTTCAACGTTTTTCGTTGCTGGCATTTTGGAAGGCTTCGTGTCGGCCGCTTTTTTGCTCGGGTCTTTTTCCGAAGCTTCCACTTTAGCCTTCTTACGACAAAGATTTCTCGCCATACTACGCCTTTTCCCGACATTGTTTATCAAAAACCAAAACAGAATAACATTAAAACTAAAACAATTACAACTATTAAACTGAAGCAGAATGATGGTGGACGAGTCTGACAAAGAATGTGGAATGGAACAAGAATGATAGTATCCTCACAGAATGAGACAGTGTTACAGTATTGTCAAACAATTGTTTTGTTATAAAACTACAAGAACATCATTATGAAGCAATTCGCCCTTCAAAAGGATAGGGGATACACTTTTACTCGATAGTGTTACGAAACATTGTTAATGTAGAGTGTTGAGAAATATTATTAATTTCGGAAAAGGGACATTTCATGCAAATCACCAAAGACGACAAAGAGTTATAGGGACATACTGATCGATGAGATGCTTCGACGTTTTTACGTGCTTGACGGTTTGGAAGGCTTCGTGTCGGCGCTTTTTGCTCGCTGTCTTTTCCGATGCTTCCACTTTAGCCTTCTTATCGACGTCGATTTTTCAGTACTACCTCTGCTTTCCGAGATTGTTTATCAAAAAACCAAAATGAATAACATTAAAACTAAAACAATTACGCTATTACATCAAGAGGAATGATGGTGGACGAGTCTTAGAAAGAATGTGGAATGGAATAAGAATGATAGTATCCTCACGAGAATGAGACAAAGTGTTACAAAGATTGTCAAACAATTGTTTTAATATAAAACTACGGTAACATCATTATGTATGCAATTGCTACTCTTTAAAATGATAGGGGATACACTTTTACTATGACAGTTTTACAGTAATATTGTTACTGTAGATTTGTTCAGAAATTTTATTAACTACAGGAAAATGAAAATTCCCTGCAAATCACAAATAACTCAACACGACGAACAAATAAATCAATCGAAAGCAGAACGGTAATACACATTAATTGCTCATTTATTACAAATCATTAACCCTAATTTTGAAGCGAAAACTAGAACGCAGAAAAATCGCTTACTCTCTTCGAGCAAAACAAAGAACATTAACAACAAGAACTGTAATAACCTAATTTTTTTTTAATACAAAACTCAATTTCTTTCTTCGATCAATTAATAAACGTTTCAAATCACTATAATCGAGACTAACAACAACAACAATAACAACAACAACAACAAGAATAACCTAATTTTTTACCAAAACTCAATTTCTTTCTTCGATCAATTAATAAACGCTTCAAATCACTATAATCAAGACTAACAACAACAAGAATAACAACAACAACAATAATAACTTAATTTTTCGCGGAAAAATCAATTTCCTGCTTTGAGCAAAATAAGAACCCTAAGTCGGTGTTTATTTGAAGAAAAAATAGTATAATCAACACTAAAAACAACAACAATAACAACAATAATAGCAAACAAAGAACAACATGAAGTGGCGAAATAAGTTTAAAAACAATATAATGAAATAGAGCGATTTTATACCTCTTCGTCATCTTCAAACGATTGTTCTGAGTAAATATAATAATGATCTTCACTTGATTAATGCGATTTTGCTTGATGTAATAAAATTTTCGGAAAAAATTTATGCTTTAGTGAATTAACTGCCAAAGAAAAAGAACGTGAAGCGGTTTGTACAGGGAGATACAGGCGTTTTAGAGAGAAAAAAGAAAGTGAATTTATGATGAATAATGAATGTGTCGTTCTTTATATATCAGCGCGCCTAGTTTTTTTTTTTTTTTTTTTTTTTAAATAAACACACGTGTCATAATCAGGACGGTTGGATCAATAAGATCCAACGGTTCTTATTGATATGCTAGACTCATCTAAGATGCTAGACTCATGGGATGCTCACTCTATATATATATATATATATATATATATATAATAATATATATATACTACAAATCCTTGTGATTTTTGACGCTTTGCTCTTGACGCTTACTAAGAGTGTCAAGGCCCATTAACAAGCGAAAATAAAGTAATTGAGCTTCTCGACACAAGGAACCGTCTAAAGTTGAAAACGGTGTCGTTATGCTTAAAAATTTTATTCTCACCCAAAACCCTAATTCCCAAAACTGCTACCCCTCGTTTACCTTTCTGATCTACTCGGCAGATCTCACTCTCTCTCACTCTTTCCTTTCTTTAATTGTTTGATCTTTGCTATTCCGCAATGGTTACAGATTTCAATCTCAAGCCAAATTAGAAGATGGTTTATTTAGGCAACATTAGAGATCTTCAATTTTTCATTGCAAAATGAAAAAAATATAACAGGAAATTGAAATTAGAAGATGGTTTAATTGAAGTTGGCTGCATATCTTTCTCCACTTGATCTATTACAATATCAACGGTGTTTGTGCTAACATCCTTTCATGTAAGTATGAATTTTGTACTTCAATTTCCTGTTATATTTTTTCATTTCAAGATGTATGTATCAATAGTTGGTGATAGATTAATGGGGGTGATGCAGTCGTCATGCCCTTAATGTGAATCAAAGTGTTTACTTACCATTACTTTGCACGGATGGACCAATGCCTTTTTACAGGTCAATTAAGTTATTCATTCTTTCATTATTATTAATTAATGGTTTTAAAATGCATATTCATGTAATCCAGTGTAACACAAATCGTACGCTTCATCTTAATGAAGAGATTGGAGAAAATAATGATAGACGTTTTGGTTTAGCAAAATTGAGTTATAATGATTTGTTGGGGACTTTTCATCTCCTTCCTAAGAGGAGAATTAAAATCCCTCAACATTTACAAGGTTTGGAGTAAGAACGGAGGTAAAACTTTGTTTTATAACAAGAAACGTCCTTTAAGTCACTCATAAATGAATGGGTTAATTAATGAGAATACTCTAAACTAATGGGGTGCTTCTTAAAATACTCTAAACTATATTTTAACTACCAATATACCCAACTTTTATACTCCTCTTCTTTTGCTAGAACAAGTGGAAGGGCTACTGTTAAGCCGGTTTCTTTCTCTTTTAACCCATTTTTTTGTTCTTAAATTCCCATATACTCCATGAAAACTCCATTAACCTTCTCCAAAACACATTAATCTTATGCAAACACCATTGATCGAATTATAAACAAAAAAAAACACCATTGATAAAGAGAGAAGGCGAGAGAGTTAAAAGTTATAAACCCTTAATCTATGAAAATTCAAGAGCATAAATTAAACCTTCTCCTTGACTAAGTAATAACCCCTTGATCTATAGTTTTTGCTGCTTCATTAATTTCTAATGGCAACAGTTGCCATTTGTTTGCCATCTGCTCCATGATTAATTTCTATTGACATTTTTACTAAAACAAAACGCCGTTAATTTTTTTCTCCAAAACGCCATCTTCTTCTAAACACCATAGATAATCTCATATTCTCATAAACTCCACTTATTATCTTCTCCAAAACTACCAATTATTTCTAGGGTTTTGCTATTTGTTTGTTTTATTGAATAATGTTTACTTTGGAAAAAACAAATAGTCTTTTGTTGTAAATTTTGGGATCTGGATAATTTTTCTTTGTTTTGTAATTGTAATTAATAAATATCTAAATGAATCTGTTAGCATAAATAAATTTCAAAGTTGTATCAGATTTGGATGAATCTGGGTTTTGCATCGCGAGTATATGATGTGGGAATTGACTCAATTGGTTGTGGATGAAAGTGGACCGTCATAGATTCAATTAGGTGCATTATGATTATATTCGGAATCGTTGGTACATGTTCATAAGATACAAACATTAGAAAATGCTAATAAGCTGGAGATGGAGAAATTAAGGCTGTTAATGTTGGGAAAGAAGAAGAGGAAGATGAAGATACAAGGAGAATGGTGGGACCTGGGCGAACTTTTACCTGCTGCAATAGGTTAACAAGAGACTAATAATTCTATTAAAAGAGAAAGGTGTAAAAGTTGGGTATATTGGTAGTTAAAATATAGTTTGAAGTATTTTGAGAAACACCCTAATAGTTCAGAGTATTTCCATAAAATAACCCTAAATGAATAGGGTACTAGATTTTCTAGATGGTAACAATGTTACAAAAGGTTGGGAATGAACTTGATTAATTGTGAATATTGATGCCATTACAGGGGAAAAAAAAATCTGCCAACGACTGATTATAGATTCTGTCGCGAGTAGTAAATAATTTTCTTTTGCAAGAATGGTATTTGTTTTGTACAAAAATTATTCCGTTCTTGATTATACTCCCTCCGGCCCAAACATTTGTTAGCCTTTTGAATCTTTGATTATAATACCCCTCACAATGAATAAAAAAGCAAACAAATGATTAGGACAAAGGGAGTGTTTGTCTAATATTCCAATATTGTATGCTTTGACTAATCTAAGATAATTAGAATTTTATTTTCAATAAAATAAGAGTTAATTCTTCTATTAAAGAAACAATGTAAAGATGGATGGAACTGGAGGGACTTTTGGAGGTACTTGTGCCCCTTGTAACCTAGCCTTCATAAGGTACGTGGTTTCTAGTTTTATTTTCATATAGTAATTATAACCTTTGATATAATCACTAGTATTATATGATTGTTTCATTATAGTTTGGTGTATATGTGAATGTCAAATGGATAAATCCCGTCTTTCTTGTTTATGGTATGTATTATATTTTTTCTTCTGAATTTGAAATGGTAGAGGCTTTAGTGTAGACTTACAAATTTATGGAGCAAATAAAAAAAATGTACTATATTATTATTCATGTCTCTCCCAATTTCATTCTAAGCAAGCCCCTGATGGTTAGAACAACCTACTCATTTTAAATTGACCTATTATAAACAATATAATAGAAATATGAACTTTTGCCTTTTAAATGCTGAAAGTAGATTAAACAAAGCCATATTCCTGGTTTGATTATTGTTTTATGTTATTTATGGCTTTAGTGTATATGTAGTATGTACTAATCAAATATATTCATATAAATTATATTTTGTTTGCCCGTTATAGGTTTCGGATTCATCAGATGGTGACGATGCGCCATTATATGTTGATTACTCAGGCAGCAAAGGTTCGAACAGGATGGAGGTTAGTAAAAACCAACTCTCTTTCTTTAGGGTTGGCAGAAGAAGAAGAGCCTGGTGATCGGCCCTAGTAGTTAGGGGTGACCGCGTAAGGGCAATCCATCTTGATGACGAATTCCACGATAACAAGAAATAGAAGTCCCTTTGACATTGCGTCCTACATGGTTGAAGCCCCTACGACGTTCAAACTACTAAGTGTCCTTGTCTAGCTAGTTACATAGCATTATTTACGATTTTTTTTGGACAACTTTATGTTGGATTTTACTATTATCCGGATCCCTTTTGATATTTTTGATTTTGTCGTACTATAAAGTACGTACTTGTTAAAATGTCAATGCTATAGTATTTGTGACGGAGACGATATATGTATCAAACGTATGATTATTTATAAAATTACGTAGGTACGTACTACTTCATTATATTGCATTATGTTTTTTCATGATTTAGTAATAGCTTGTAGTACTACTACTTATAGGTCTATTTAATTAATCTCTATGATTTTATCAAGAAATGAAATTTTCAAAAATCTAATACCCCAAATTATACCGTGACAATAAGAAATGTCAATATATAAATAGTTGACGCCTAATTCTGTCTCGACTGACATATAAAAGCATCAATAGTTGCTTAGGACGCTTAAAGGCGTCAAATTTGTGGACAAATAAAATCGTCAATAGTCAATGAAGACGCTTAAAAGCGTCAAATTCGTTGACAAATAAAAGCGTCAATAGTCAATGAAGACGCTAAAAAGCGTCAAACTTGTTGACCCAAAAAAGCGTCGACGGTCATTGAAGACGCTTAAAAGCGTCAAATTTATTGACAACTAAAAGCGTCAATAGTCCATGAAGACGCTTAAAAGCGTCATATTTGCTGACAAAAAAAAGCGTCAAAAAATAACGACGGCCCAAAAATTAACGCTTTCTTAAAGCATCGATAAACAAAAAATTGACGCTTAAAAGCGTCGAAAAACGCTTGAAAAAGCGTCATTAATGAACGGTATTTGTAGTATATATATATAAGCGATGTGGTTATCATTATTACGTGCATATCACGTTAGATCTCATATAATCACATGAATGTACATCAAATAATAAGAATATGCGGACTCCATATAACACGTAAAGAATGCCACAAATTAGTCGTAAAATGGTTCAATTACTTTCAATACTTCTACTTTCGTATATATCACATCACGCATATACCGCGTCAAATTCATCCGTCACATGATCATACATGTTTTCTCGCATCTACTTCCATCCATCATGATCACTTCCATATATAAAGAAGATTACAATACTAAATCATACATTTAATAACCACCATATGACACAGAAATGGTACCCATCACGTAATATAGGCATCGTTATCAGTTTGTTTCCACAAAATAGAATCGGGTCAATTAACATGTACCATACAAGATTGTCGTATGATCTTTGTTACCAAATTACTCAGGTCAAATTAATACTTGCCAAATAAACACAATAGGGTGGTAAAATGCCATATAATATCGTCATAAGTACACAATTCATGAGAACCAACCATACAAGAGTACGGTGTCCACCTAAATGTACGGTGAACGATACAACCATGAAATGAAAGGTATATACCCATTACTCGGTCTAGTATTGACGAAACGAGGCCTAAAACAGGCCACTCAGTCGAGTGGAAAGGGTCACTCGGCCGAGAGTCGGCTGGGAAGGATATGGTCGTTCCCAAGATTGTTCCAGCTTGCTTATTCTATCATACAAATGTAAATAATCTCCAATGGTGACTAATAAACCACCATATAACCAAATTCAAGCAAACTCTTGGCCTTATGGCCATGATTACAATATCATTAAAACAAATATCCAAGTTCTACAACTGATACCAAGGTTACGTATAATCCGACTCCAAACATATAAACTAGCGAGAATATTTCATCTTTTTGCCAAACAAGCGTGACCAATGACTTAAGTTTTCATCACTACAATACCCTCTCGTCCTCGTTGCGGCTTGCTCTCCGTCCAATTCACTCTCCTCCTTCCTCCTCTCCTTCCTCTTCCCCGCTTTCACCATCATCATCATCATCATCATCATCATCATCATCATCATCATCATCATCATCATCATCATCATCATCATCATCATCATCATCATTGTCCTCTTACTCCACATTCCTTATCGCCGTTTCGGATGTGCCCGCTCCACTCCCCTCTCCTTGAAAGGTTGAAATACTTATCTCTCTTGGATGTATTTGTGTGATAACAGTGTGATTGAATTAGAGTAATAGCTAATTGCTTTAAGAAATGGGGAGGGAGGGGGTGATTGGTTGAGTTGTATTGTGTTTTGAGGGTGGGAGATGAGAAAGAAAATGACAAGGATAATATTATAAAAACTGTATGTGAAATAGTAAATTTCGTATACGAAAAAGTACAACCCTAAAAATATTGTCCGAACAAAAATAACAAGTGTAAAATTATAACATAAGTATCCTATTTATTAAAAGAACAACCACAAGTGGTTGAAAGTACAAAATTTTATTTTTAAAAATTAGGTGGTCCACCATGTTCTCCAAACTCTTTTTTATCTAAAAAACCAAATTTTTATGTTGCGTTTACGACAATCAATCTAACAAATTTCTCAGATATGTTACTTATGTCAATTGCTTATAAATAACTTGGATAAAATAATTATTAATAATTTTTATTGTGAAATTAATTACGATATAAATATCAACAAAATCAACAAATTAAAAAATACGATCTACAAATTTAATCCAAAAATAATTAAGCAGGAAAATTATTGAGCAATTTTTTAAAGAATATTATTACTATCGGAAAAATTTAGAAAAATAATCCAAACAAAGAAAAACAGAAATTGTTACAAAAACGAAAAAAAAATAGTATTGAAACCGAAAAATAAGATTATTGAAACTTGAAAAACTTGGCCAGAAATATTTTGATAAAAAAAAAATTAAAATTTAATGGAACCCAAAAATATGCACAAAAATGCTCTTATACATAAATTTTTTATTGAAATATGGTAAAAAAAGGGTTAATTGATGGGAATAATCCCAACTATGCACGTCCTGCTCAAAATAATCTCAACTTCTCAATAACCCGTAGTAATCCAAACGATGCCATCATTTAATTTTAATTGCCTTAAATGAAGGACAACCTGTTCAATAGGTCACCCTTCATCTTAATTCAGATTAAACCCTTTACTTTACACCTTAACCTATTCCATTACCTAATTTCATCTCCATTAATCTATCTTCTTCATCGCCATTTACCTTCATCTCCATTAGTCTATACAGTCTATACACTCCACCTTTCTCCTTACTAACACCAACTCTCCATTAAAAAGCCTTGTGTTACCACTTCTTCATTCTCCATTATTACCAAACACCACCATTCGCTACACATTAGTACCAACATCATCAAACAACTCATATAAACACCCCTTTTTACAATTTCACCCACCCAATTTCACTCTACCTCCCACCACAATCTGCATAGTAAACCCAGATCCTCTTTAAAGTTAGGTTTTCAATTGTTTTGGGTTTGTTGATGAACCCACAAAAAATCTGGGTTCACTCATAAATCACAATCTTGGTTTACCCATTATAAACCCCCAAAAAATCGATTAGGTTTGCTGAATCTAAAACCGATTGGAATCGATTAGAAGATGATGGTGGCTGATTGTTGATGATTAAAATCGATTTGGGTTTGTCTGCTACTTTTTAGTTTTTACTTCTTTTGGAGGGATGTTTTGGGTTTGTTGATGATTATAATAATCGATTATTTGGGTTTGTTGAAACGAAAATCAATTTGGCAATTCATGCGTCACATGCAAATTAAAAGCAACGAGTCCTCGTCCCAACTAAAACTCCCACCTTTATTAGTTATTAACTTATTATCTGGGCTTCTCTTTGCTCTTAGTGGAAGTTGATTAGATACCATGATTATGCGATCCTGTATAATTGATGATGGACCCTTATTATCTGGCTTTTTTCAGGCACTTTAATAGTAGTAAAACAAAGAAAGAAATTTGGAGGAAAAGAATTAGAGTGAGAAAATTAAAAAAACTGGAGGAATGCAATGGAGTGAATTTTGAAGGAATGGGAATGGAGCAAGAAGATTGTAACAACAAAGGAAGAGAAAGAAGATTATAAAAACAAAGGTAATATGCTAAAAAATTAGGCTTACCGGTGACAATAGGTAAATAAGAGGAGAATAGCAATTAAAGTTAAATGATGGCATCGTTTGGATTATTTTGGGTTATTGAAAAGTCGAGAATATTTTGAGCAGGCCGGGTATAGTTGAGATTATTCTCATCAATTAACCCAAAAAATTACTCCTTATAAAGGTTTGCAGCGAGAGAAAGGGATTGGGATATTGAGAGTTGAAGGGTGTTCTGGTGATCTTGAAATGGCGAGTGTTGCGAAGTAGGTGAGACGGAAATCAAATGAGAAAGAGGCAAGATGGAATGTACTCGATATACTGAGGGGTCGTTTGGTTCACTGCATAGGAATGGAATGGATTGGAATGAGAAACCATAAAAGTATGGGGTTCTAATTCCATACCTTCCAAAACATGTTTGGTTCATTAGAAAAAGAAAAATAATGGAATGGAGTTTGAATCCATGGGGAGGAGGTGGGTATGAGATTCCAAGGGATTGAGGTGGAATGAGAATCCATCAGGATTCTAACTCCATTCCAAAATACCCCCAACCAAACACTAGAATGACTAGAATCCATTTTATTTCATTCCAAACCTCCCAACCAAACACCCTATGAGTAATATGTTATTGAAAGAATGAAAGGTAGCAATTTATATATGGGGTAATGGTATGGGGAGAATTTTAGGATATTATGGGCATAATGTGGGTTCCTAATTCTTTAGTCCTCTAGATATACGGGCTATCGCTTAGTTTGGTTCTGCATACTCCGTAACATCTAAAACCCTTATTATTGTCAAATTATTTATTTATCACAAATTCTCATTGAAGACGGCCTATATCCGTCACAAGGGAAAGACGGGTCAAATAGTTGCATATTTGGCTGAAATGGGCGGGTGGTTTTGCTAGTGGGCTTATTATTATATACTCAAAGACTCTCGGTTTTTGTGCTGGGAACAATTATTCTATTAACCCAACCCCACACACACCCCAACCCATCACCCTTTGGGTTGACGTTAGTCACACTCAAATCAGCTTTTCAAAAAAAAATCCTAGGCAATCTTCATCTTCCATGAACTTCTTCTTTGTTCCATAATTTTTCTGTAAAATCATGTAAATCTTCACACAAAATAACAACTTCTACAAATATTATTCACTAAAAAAGTGGCAGAGGAAGAACTTTGCTTGGCTTTAGAGACGGTTTTAGAAGATCATGTGTGTGTTGTTGATAACGATGATAGTGTGGTTCCAGTCGTTACTGACGATGAATTTGTGACGATGATGATAAATAAAGGTTCGTTTTTGTCCCTTTTTATGATGGTAAATATTTTTGTTGTGTTTGTCGATGATATTCAGGGCATTATAGATCAATTTAGTGTTGGAGCTAGTGTCCTCCACAATTAGTGTGATAACGTTTATAAATCTCTTATAAGTTCACAGGGTATACTTAGTATTTTATCAGTTGATTAACGTTTACTAATAACGGTTGGCTTGCTAGAAGTTTGACGTTATTATCGTACTGATGGCGGTGATCAACTGGTCCCTAAAAGTCACACCTATAGGATGTGTTTGAGAGATGTAATTATATGAAAATATAATCACGTTGATGCCTTATATGACTAAAAGGTTAGTCCATGTTTTTGACTAAAAAGTTAGTCAATGTGATGATGAGACGATTATTTAATACAATTAAATAATATTAGCTGAGACGAATTAATTGTTAATTCGTAAATTGAATATAAACTGTTATATTTAATTAATGTATATAATGTTAGCTTAAACGAATTAAGATGTTATTTCGTAATTAAACGTAAACGGTTATATTTAATAAGCAAATTATAAATATGCGATATTTATAGTTAATGTATATATTATACGAAATTGTCATAATAAATGATCACAGACCGGTAATAATAAATCGACTACAAACTGTTGTGTGTGGACTTATTAATACGGGACGACATAAATGACAATTGATAAATAATACACATTTTATACATTTTGATAACAACCAAAATAAGAAGATTTTCTCCTTATTTTTGGTAGTTGATCAAACCGAAAAAGGAGAAAAAAAGGAAGAAAAAGATCTTCCCATTTGACTCTCCATTTACACGGTTAAAAGAAGAGCAAAGGAGATCATTTACTTCACTTCTTTTTGACCTAATTCTCACATCACAAAAACCCTAAAATCATTAGAAATTAGGGATCTCATTCTAGCAAAAGGAGAGGCATTTCTCAAAGCATTTTGGGTGCAACGATTAGGAGAATATCGATCTCGATATTTGTTCTTAGGCCAAATTGCTAGGACTGAAGGTTAATTCTAATCTCTATTCTTTTGTTTATGCAATTCGTTTATGACTAGCAATTTCATAATTATAATTTCGTCATAATCCGATTTTCTTGATGAAGTATACCGATATTTTCCACAAGTGGTATCAGAGCATAGGCCACGAAATTATTTTATATGAATTTCATAAATGGATTTAAAAAAAAAAAAAAAAAGGTTTCAGCCGAATCATTTTTTTTTTTTGCCGAGAGTTTTTCTGTTTTTTTTTATGTTTTGTTTCCATTTGATTTATTGATATTGTTGTTTTAATATGTTAAGATGATAATATGATAAATTTGTAGATATTTTGATTTAATAAGAATTAAATTAAAATGTAAATGGAAATCGTTTTGATTGATGATGTTCATTTGTTTTTGCTATATAATTTTTGGCATAGACGTTTTAAATTGTTGTTTAGAATCATGATTCATTAATTTAATAATGTTCAAATCAATTGTGATGAATCAAATATTCGGATAATCGATTTAATCATAATTTAAATATTCATTTTAAGAGGTTAAATTGAATCATCTAGTTTGGATCCATGTTTATATTAAAAGTTGATGATTATGCCAATCTTGTTATAGTAGCAACATTAAACAAATTGTTCACATAAAAGTTTTTTTTCGAGAAAAGAAAGAAGAGAAAAAAAAAACGGCTGAATGCCGTGAGCTTTTAAAAAGAAAAAAAAAATCTGTTTTTTTTTTCGTATTTAGGGCAAAATGCCGAGGGCATTTATAATTAAAAAAAACTGTTTTTTTTTTGTTTTTGGATATGCCGAGAGCTTTTATTAAAAAAAAAAAAATTATGTTGGTTTTGGCCAATAATTATTATACATTAAATTTATAATGTATGATTGTTTGTTGTGAAAAAGTCACAAATTAAAGATGCCCAATTATTTTAAAGAGGTTTAAAATAATGTTGGATTAATTCATATCACTAGCTAATGTGAATTAAGATTGGAATTATTGTGAGTAATTGAGGAATTGTCACATAATTTTGATAATTATAAAATAGGTGGTTTGGATAAATTACTCTACATAATTAAGGAATTATGTCTTGAATGATTAATTTATACTTGATGCATTTTTATTTAGTTGTATGAATCGTTGAATGGTTTAATTTACGTATTTTTGCAACCGGTTGTAATTTGTATTACCTAGTGTGGCCTTAGTTGATTATGTTTTCGTAATGATGGAAACATAATTTTGATGTAATTTTGAGATCTCGAATTTCCTTTAATTTTCTTTAGTATTATGTTTTTGAAATTAGAATGTAAATAGGTCTATTTTGTAATTTATTAATTGTAATTTTGAGAAGACTAAAGATGGAGATTGGATTGCTCACTCTCGCTACATGGACCAAGATGGAACATCAAGACAAGCTTCTCGGGTCCAAGGAAGGATTCCAAAGTTGTATTTATGTTCATTTTGGTAGATAGGCCACACTAGGACTTTGTTTTTGTTTTACGTTTTTACATTCTCGTTACTTTTCTATGCATGATAATTAGTGCATCATATTCCGCCTAAACCAAACCACCTACTAATATGCATGAAAATTGACTCATATAGATTGAATGTTAGTTATCATGGACATAAAGATGTCACACTATTTTTAAGCCATCATCTTAATTTATTCATTCTCGCATGCTAGATATGTTGGAGCTAGTGTCCTCCACAATTAGTGTGATAACATTTATAAATCTCTTATAGGTTCACAAGGACATACTTAGTATTTTATCAGTTGATTAACGTTTACTTAATAACGGTTGGCTTGCTAGAAGTTTGACGTTATTATCATACTGATGGCGGTGATCAACTGGTCCCTAAAAGTCACACCTAAAGGATGTGTTTGAGAGATGTGATTGTATGGAAATATAATCACATTGATGCCTTATATGACTAAAAGGTTATTCTATGTATTTGACTAAACAGTTAGTCAATGTGATGATGAGACGATTATTTAATTCAATTAAATAATATTAGCTGAGGCGAATTAACTGTTAAATTCGTAAATTGAATATAAACTGTTATATTTAATTAATGTATATAATGTTAGCTTAAACGAATTAAGATGTTAATTCGTAATTAAACGTAATCAGTTATATTTAATTAGCAAATTATAAATATGTTATATTTATAGTTCATGTATATATTATGCGAAATTGTCATAATAAAATGTTGACAGACCGGTATTAATAAATCGACTACAAACTGTTGAGTATGGACTTATTAATACATGTCGACATAATTGACAATTAATATAATACACATTATATACAATTTGAGACCAACCAAAAATAAGAAGATTTATCTCCTTATTTTGTGGTTGGTGAAACCGAAATATGAGAATAAAAGGGAAGAAAAATGTCTTCCCCATTTCATCTCATTTTGGACGGTTTTAAGAGCAAAGAGAGGAGATCATTTTCTCATTCCTTTTTGACCTAATTTTCTCATCACACAAAACACAAAACCCTAAAAATAATTATCAATTTTGGGGATCTCATTCTAGCAAATTGAGAGGCATTTCTCAAAGCATTTTGGGTGCAACAATTAGGAGAATATCGATTTCGATATTGTTCTTAGGCCAAATTGCTAGGACCAACGGTTAATTCTAAATCTCTATTCTTTTGTTTATGCAATTCGTTTATGACTAGCAATTTCATATATCATAATTCGTTATAATCCGATTTTTCTTGATGAAGTATATCGATATTTCTTACAAGTGGTATCATAGCATAGGCCACGAAATTATTTTATACGATTTTCATAAATGGATTTAAACAAAAATTTGAGAAAAAAAAAAGGTTCGGCCGTTTTAAAAAAAAAAATTCTGCCGTTTAAATTTTTTTTTTTTTGCCGAGACCTTTTTGGTTTTTTTGATGTTTTGTTTCCATTTTGATTTATTCATATTGTTGTTTTAATTAGTTAAGATGATAATATGATAAATTTGTAGATGTTTTGATTTAATAAGAATTAAATTAAAATGTAAATGGAAATTATTTTAATTGATGATGTTCATTTGTTTTGCTATATAGTTTTTGGCATACATGGTTTTAAATTGATGTTTATAATCATGATTCATTAAATTTAATAATGTTCAAATCAATTGTGATGAATTAAATATCCGGATAATCAATTTAATCATGATTTAGATATTCATTTTAAAAGGTTAAATTGAATCATCTAGTTTGAATCTATATTTAAATTAAATGTTGATGATTATGCCAATCCTGTTATACTAGCAACTTTAAACAAATTGTTCATATAAAAGTGGTTGTTTTCGATTAAGAAAAAAAAAACTGCTTTTCCTCGTTTTTAGGGCTAATGCCGAGACAAAAAGAAAAAAAAAATTTCTGGTTTTTTCGTTTTTGTGGAAATGCCGAGAGAAAAAAAAATTTCTTTTTTTTTCGTTTTAGTGGAAATGCCGAGAGAAAAAAAAGAAAAAAAAAGGAAAACAGTTTCGGTTTTTTGTTATTTTTGGCCAATAATGATTATACATTAAATTTATAATGTATGATTGTTTGTTGTGAAAAAGTTCACAAATTAAAGATACCCAATTATTTTAAAGAGGTTTAAAATAATGTTGGATTAATTCATATCACTAGCTAATGTGAATTAAGATTGGAATTATTGTGAGTAATTGAGGAATTATCACATAATTTGATCATTTAAATAGGTGGTTTGGATAAATTACTCTACATAATTAAGGAATTATGTCTTGAATGTTTAATTTATAGTTGATGCATTTTTATTTAGTTGTATGAATTGTTGAATGGTTTATTTACGTATTTTTGCAATCGGTTGTAATTTGTAATACCTAGTGTGGGGGCCTTAGTTAATTATGTTTTCGTAATGATGGAAACATAATTTTTATGTAATTTTGAGATCTCGAATCTCCTTTTGGTTTTCTTTAAGTATTATGTTTTTGAAATTAGAATGTAAATGGCTTATTTTGTAATTTTAATTGTAATTTTGAGAAGACTAAAGATGGAGATTGGATTGCTCACTCCCGCTACATGGACCAAGATGGAACATCAAGACAAGCTTCTCGGGTCCAAGGAAGGATTTCAAAGTTGTATCTATGTTCATTTTGGTAGATAGGCCATATTAGGACTTTGTTTTTGTTTTACGTTTTTCCATTCTTATTGCTTTTCTTCACATGATAGTTAGTGCATCATATTCCACCTAAACCAAACCACCTACTACTTAAATGCATGAAAATTGATTCATATAGTTTGGATGTTAGTTTTCATAGACATACATATGTCACACAATTCTAAGCCATCATCTTAGTTTAGTCATTCTCGCATGCTAGATATTAGTTCACTTAAAATGAATTAAAATTAAGTTGATGGGATCTTCCTCTAAAACTGAAATTGAGACTAGTCTTTATAGGCCAAACATCTATGAATCCCTTCTTCGTTGGTAGGCATATAGGACCTTACTCTCCATATGACCCCTTCTACGTTGGGTAAGTAGTTTGTGTTGACTTAGTTTACCTCAACATTATAATCCGAAGAGTTTCTTGAGATTATGATGGACTATAGATAGAATTTACAGAAATTTATCAACCAAGAATTCTAAAAGTAGAATTAGCCAAAAGGTTGGCTTATCAATTTACAGATAATTGAGTCTTGAGATCATTCATATAATTCTTGAGGGAGGTCAATTGTATAAATGCTTGAGTCTTCGCGTTATAACAGTATTGCATTAGACTTAAATCATAACGATGAGTATGCTTATTATATTATTCTTCTTTTCGCAGTATAGAATTCGTTTTATATTGATAATACTGCTTACAACAAATGGCTGGAAATAATGATATCCCTATGCCAAGTGCCACACTTGGACGCGAGTCCTAGCTAAAAGCTTTCATGGACCACATGAATCAGTTCACACGACTGAAGAATGACGGGTCCAACTTTGCGGAATGGGAGGCATCATTACGGAATGCTGCCATTGCTGACGGTAAGCTCAAGTACTTAACTGAGCCAATACCGCCAAACCCAGGCCCCAATGCAAGAGCTAACGAGTCAATTGCTTATAGTGACTTCGTTACGGAAGCGGGTGCGATAAAGAACGTACTCATTTTTGCAATGGAAACGAATTTGCAAAGACGCTTCATTGCCCAAGGTGCAAACAAAATTTTCACCACGCTCACTAATGAGTTCTCAAAAGCACCGAGAATCGTTACTTATGAGCATACCTGTCGCTTCTTTGATGCGAAACTCCAGAAGGGCCAACCGGTTAGCCCACACATTCTTAACATGATTGAGAATGTCAAGAAACTGGAGGCACTTGATTGCAAAATCAGTGAGAGCATAGTCATTGACCGTATGCTTCATTCACTTCATGATGGTTTTGCCCTTTTCAGGGCAAATTACTACATGAATGACATGAAGAAAAGTCCTCATGAGCTACACTCACTTCTCGTACTGACCGAGAAGGATATGAAATTGAGTGGGAGCATGAAGCAAGATATTCTCATGATTTCCAACAAGAATAAGGGTAAGGGCAAGGCTCACGGCGACCTAACTGTAGGAAAGCCAAAGTTTAAAAAGTCAGGAAACGGTAAGAGTGGGCCTGGTGAGACTAGTGGCTCACTAGGCAAAGCAAAGAGCAAGGACGGTAACGTTGAGCGCCACCATTGCCACAAGACTGGGAATTGGAGGAGGAACTGTCCCGTGTACCGTGAGGACATAAAAGCAGGCCGCGTCACTCCTGTTGGTATGTCATCTTATATTCATATGATTGAGATTAACCATGCAAGTTTCGGAACTTGGGTACTTGATACTGGTTGTGGTTCTCATCTGTGTAATCATTTGCAAGGCCTAAAAAACATCACACCTCTCGCAAAGGGTGATGTGGACCTGCGAGTCGGGAATGGAGCACGAGTTGCTGCAGTCTCAATGGGAACATACGTAATCCAGCTCCCTAGTGGTTTTGAGTTATATTTATATAATCACACTATGTACCCAGTTTATCTAAGAATATTATTTCTATTTCCGTACTTGATAAAGACGGTTTTTCATTTTCAATAAAGGACAATAGCTGTATTTTCTCTTTTAATGAAATGGTTTATGGTAAAGCAGTTTCCATAAATGGAATTTATATCTTAGATCAAACCACAGATATATTACATGTGAATGATAAGAAATTAAAGGTTGGTGACAAAGATCAAACTTATCTATGGCATTGTCGAATGGGAGACATAAATGAAACACGTGTAAAGAAACTCATTGATAATGGGACTTTTCCCACATTTGATTTCTCTTCATTTGGCACGTGTGAATCATGTCTTATCGGCAAAATGACTCGAATTTCCTTCAAAGGTGTTGGAATGCGCGCTAGTGACCTATTAGGACTAATACATACTGATGTATGTGGACCTATGTCAATTACCGCAAGAGATGGCTATAGATATTTTATCACTTTCACGGACGATTTGAGTAGATACGGATATGTCTACTTAATGAAGCATAAAAGTGAGTCCTTTGAAAAATTCAAGGAATACCAGAATAAGGTTGAGAACCAACTGGGAAGAAAGGTTAAAGCACTCCGTTCAGATCGGGGTGGCGAATATCTTTCAAATGAGTTTGATCAACACCTTAAAGACTGTGGAATAGTTTTACAGTTAACTCCACCTGGAACACCTCAATTAAATGGTGTGTCCGAACGGAGAAATCGAACACTACTTGATATGGTTCGATCCATGATGAGTCGCACGGTAGTACCTGATTCATTATGGGGTTTTGCTCTTTTGTCACCGCTCTTATACTTAACCGAAGTCCGTCTAAAGTCAAGCTGACAAAGACTCCATATGAAATGTGGAAGGGAACGGTCCCTAACTTGTCCTTTATTCGGGTTTGGGCTGCGAGGCTTATGTCAAGTGGAGACACGAGGATAAGCTTGGCCCGCGATCAGTCAAGACATACTTTATTGGTTATCCAAAAGGAATGTTTTGTCATTACTTCTATTCGCCTACCGAACATCGAGTTTTTGTTGCGGCTAGTGCAAAGTTCTTAGGGAAAGAATTTCTCGAGAACAAGTCAAGTAATAGAACCTTCGAGCTGTCGGAGATTCAAGAACCAACAACCGAGGAACGGTTGGAGGAAGATGTTCCTTCAACTGATGATACGGTTAATATTCCTCAGGAACCTAGGAGGTCGGGTAGAGTCTCTAATCCTCCAGACAGATACATTGGTATGGTCGAGGAGAATGACGTTTTGTTCCTAGAGAGTAATGAACCCGCTACCTATAAAGGTGCCATGGCCTGTTCCGACTCTAAGCTATGGCTTGAAGCCATGAAATCCGAGATGGACTCCATGTATGAGAATGACGTATGGGATCTTGTTGATTTACCTAACATGGTATGACCTCTTCAGTGCAAATGGCTTTACAAAATAAAGCATTCTGTAGACGGGCAACCAGATACCTATAAGGCACGACTAGTGGCAAAAGGTTTCACTCAAGTGCACGGATTGCATTATGATGAAATTTTTGCACCCGTAGTTATGCTGCGTTCCATTGTGATAATCTTAGCGATTGCCGCTTTTCATGACTATGAAATTTGGCAAATGGATGTGAAAACCGCCTTCTTAAACGGTTATTTGGAGGAGGAGTTGTACATGGTACAACCCGAAGGTTTCATAGATCCTGAAAATCCTAAGAAAGTGTGCAAGCTTAAGCGTTCCATTTATGGACTTAAGCAAGCTTCTCGGAGTTGGAATCATCGTTTTGACCAGGTGATAAAAGAGTATGGTTTCACTCGATCGGTCGAGGAACCATGCTTATATATAAAGTCGAGTGGGAGCAAGATTGTTTTCTTGATATTGTATGTCGATGACATACTCTTGATTGGGAATGATATTCCTCTCTTATCTTCGGTTAAAGGATGGTTGAAGAACCATTTCCAGATGAAAGATCTGGGTGAGGCAAAACGTATATTGGGAATCCGTATCTATCGAGATAGATCACGACGGATGTTATCATTGAGTCAGGAGTCTTATTTAGATAAGATTCTTGAAAGGTTCAGCATGACCAACTCCAAGAAGGGGAACCTTCCAATGACGTCTGGGATGCATTTGAGCAACTGTCAGTCACCCACGACACCTGAAGGGGTTGAACGCATGAGTCGCATTCCTTATGCATCAGCCATAGGATCGATCATGTATGCCATGATATGCACACGTCCAGACGTGGCATATGCATTGAGTATGACGAGTCGGTACCAACGCAATCCAGGTGAAACACACTGGGTGGCTGTTAAAAACATCCTTAAGTACCTACGGAGGACTAAGGATTGGGTATTGACTTATGGAGGATATACTAAGCTATGCGCAATCGATTCTGTGAGATGCTAGCTTCCAAACAGATCGAGATGATTCGAAATCTCAGTCTGGATTCGTCTTTACTCTTAATTGTGCTGCGGTCAGCTGGAAAAGTTCCAAACAGGAAGTTGTAGCAGATTCTACTACTGAATCCGAGTACTATGCCGCTTCAGAAGCAGCAAAGGAAGTTATAAGGATGCGTCAATTCTTACAAGGACTAACCATAGTTCCTAGTTCGAATGACCCAATCACCATCTTTTGTGACAATAGAGGTGCCATCTTCCAGGCCAAGGAGCCTAAGTCTAGCAACAAGTCTAGACATGTACATCGGAAGGCTCACCTGATCCGTGATTACGTGGAGCAAGAGGAGATAGTGATTGACAAGATTGCTTCGGATGACAACATCGCGGATCCTCTCACTAAACCATTGAAATATGATAAGCATGAAGGGCACGTTATTTCCATGGGAATTAAACGTGTTTATGAGTTGTAGTAGTTGATTATGAATTCGATACATTTTCTTTTTCATATGCTATTTATAACTTCATCGTATTATTTCATATTTTGTTTTTCATGTGGATTGTACGACAACTTTGAACGCCACAAAGTGAACTGAATTACATTATATTTATTTTGGTCCGTAATCGCCTACATGAGCTGATAACTCTGGCTATTATATTGTGAAGTTGATTGATGGTGGGTTCAACGAGCCATAAGTCAAACGGTTGGCTGATCGATCACATATGCGAGTTATAACGATACCTCGTAGGACAATTGTGAAAATGTAATGGAGTCCTAAATGTTTAAAAACATTCGGTGCCAAGTCGTGGATTGGACGTCCATTGTGTTCGTAGAGTCGATTCTTTTGACTATCGACTGTCTCTTGAGATTAAGGCAGTTTTTGGGTGACTTTGGTTTCTTTCTCATGGTCGACCGTAACAGGAGGCTAAGCAGATTTTTTTTGGGTCATTTCATACTGTGCTTATATCTGCAGGATTCGAGTTGAAGAAAATATCCAACCTTTATCAGGTTTAGTTATTTCTCAGGGCCACTCGAGGAGTTGTAACTGAAATGTATGGCCATGCTCGAATGATGATTCGTTTATCAGTTAAGTTACTCTCTAGTCGGGGAAACCACTCTTGATATTAGTTCACTTAAAATGAATTAAAATAAAGTTGATGGGATCTTCCTCTAAAACTAAAATTGAGATTAGTCTTTATAAGGGCAAACAACTATGAATCCCTTCTTCGTCGGTAGGCATATAGGACCTTACTCTCCATGTGACCCCTTCTACATTGGGTAAGTAGTTTGTGTTGACTTATTTTACCTCAACATTATAATCCGAAGAGTTTCTCGTGATTATGATGGACTAAAGATAGAATTTACAGAAATTTATCAACCAAGAATTCTAACAGTAGAATTAGCCAAGAGGTTGGCTTATCGATTTACAGATAATTGAGTCTTGGGATCTCTTATATAATTCTTGAGGGAGGTCAATTGTATAAATGCTTGAGTCTTCGCTTATAACAGTTTTGCATTAGACTTAAATCATAACGATGAGTATGCTTATTATATTTTTCTTCTTTTTCGCAGTGTAGAATTCGTTTTATATTGATAATACTGCTTACAACAAATGGCTGGAAATAATGATATCCCTATGCCAAGTGTCACACTTGCACGCGAATCCTGGCTCAAAACTTTCATGGACCACATGAATTAGTCCACACGACTGAAGAATGACGGGTCCAACTTTGCGGACTGGGAGGCATCATTACGGAATGATGCCATTGCTGACGGTAAGCTCAAGTACTTAACTGAGCCAATACCGCCAAACCCAGGCCCCAATGCAAGAGCTAACGAGTCACTTGCTTATAGTGACTTCGTCATGAAGCGGGTGCGATAAAGAACGTACTCATTTTTGCAATGGAAACCAATTTGCAAAGACGCTTCATTGCCCAAGGTGCAAACAAGATTTTCACCACGCTCACTAATGAGTTCTCAAAAGCACCGAGAATCGTTACTTATGAGCATACCTGTCGCTTCTTTGATGCGAAACTCCAGAAGGGCCAACCGGTTAGCCCACACATTCTTAACATGATTGAGAATGTCGAGAAACTGGAGGCACTTGATTGCAAAATCAGTGAGAGCATAGTCATTGACCGTATGCTTTATTCACTTCATGATGGTTTTGCCCTATTCAGGGCAAATTACTACATGAATGACATGAAGAAAAGCCCTCATGAGCTACACTCACTTCTCGTACAGACCGAGAAGGATATGAAATTGAGTGGGAGCATGAAGCAAGATGTTCTCATAATTTCCAACAAGTATAAGGGTAAGGGCAAAGCTCACGGCGACCTAACTGTAGGAAAGCCAAAGTTTAAGAAGTTAGGAAACGGTAAGAGTGGGCCTGGTGAGACTAGTGGCTCACAAGGCAAGGCAAAGAGAAAGGAAAGTAACAGAGTGCCACCATTGTCACAAGACTGGGCATTGGAGGAGGAACTGTCCTGGGTACCGTGAGGACATAAAAGCAGGCCGCATCACTCCTGTTGGTATGTCATCTTATATTCATATGATTGAGATTAACCATGCAAGTTTCGGAACTTAGGTACTTGATACTGGTTGTGGTTCTCATCTGTGTAATCATTTGCAGGGCCTAAAAAACATCACACCCCTCGCAAAGGGTGATGTGGACCTGCGAGTCGGGAATGGAGCAAGAGTTGCTGCAGTCTCAAAGGGAACATACGTAATCCAGCTCCCGAGTGGTTTTGAGTTATATTTATATAACTGTTACTATGTACCCAGTTTATCTAAGAATATTATTTCTGTTTCCGTACTTGATAAAGACGGTTTTTCATTTTTAATAAAGGACAATAGCTGTATTTTCTCTTTTAATGAAATGGTTTATGGCAAAGCAGTTTCCATAAATGGAATTTATATCTTAGATCAAACCACAGATATATTACATGTGAATAATAAGAAATTAAAGGTTGGTGACAAAGATCAAACTTATCTATGGCATTGTCGAATGGGACACAAAAATGAAAAACGTGTTAAGAAACTCATTGAGAATGAGACTATCCCCACATTTGATTTTTCATCTTTTGGCACGTGTGAATCATGTCTTATCGGCAAAATGACTCGAATTTCCTTCAAAGGTGTTGGAATGCGCGCTAATGACCTATTAGGACTCATACATACTGATGTATGTGGACCTATGCCAATCACTACAAGAGACGGCTATAGATATTTTATCACTTTCACGGATGATTTGAGTAGATACGGATATGTCTACTTAATGAAGCATAAAAGTGAGTCTTTTGAAAAATTCAAAGAATACCAGAATAAGATTGAGAACCAACTGGGAAGAAAGGTTAAAGCACTGCGTTCAGATCGTGGTGGCGAATATCTTTTAAATGAGTTTGATCAACACCTTAAAGACTGTGGAATATTTTTACAGTTAACTCCACCCGGAACACCTCAATTAAATGGTGTGTCCGAACGGAGAAATCGAACACTACTTGATATGGTTCGATCCATGATTAGTCACACGGTAGTACCTGATTCATTATGGGGTTTTGCTCTTTTGTCAGCTGCTCTTATACTTAACCGAAGTCCGTCTAAAGCTGTCGACAAGACTCCATATGAAATGTGGAAGGGAACGGTCCCTAACTTGTCCTTTATTCGGGTTTGGGGCTGCGAGGCGTATGTCAAGTGGAGACACGAGGATAAGCTCGGCCCGCGATCGGTCAAGACATACTTTATTGGTTATCCAAAAGGAATGTTTGGTCATTACTTCTATTCGCCTACCGAACATCGAGTTTTTGTTGCGGCTAGTGCAAAGTTCTTCGAAAAAGAATTTCTCGAGAACAAGTCAAGTAATAGAACCTTCGAGCAGTCGGAGATTCAAGAACCAACTACCGAGGAACGGATGGAGGAAGATGTTCCTTCAACTAATGACACGGTTAACATTCCTCAGGAACCTAGGAGGTCGGGTGGAGTCTCTAATCCTCCAGACAGATACATTGGTATGGTCGAGGAAAATGACGTTTTTCTCCTAGAGAGTAATGAACCCGCTACCTATAAAGGTGCCATGACCTGTTCCGACTCTAAGCTATGGCTTGAAGCCACGCAATCCGAGATGGACTCCATGTATGAGAATGACGTATGGGATCTTGTTGATTTACCTAACAAGGCACGACTAGTGGCAAAAGGTTTCACTCAAGTGCACGGATTGCATTATGATGAAATCTTTGCACCCGTAGTTATGCTGCGTTCCATTCGGATAATCTTAGCGATTGCCGCTTTTCATGACTATGAAATTTGGCAGATGGATGTGAAAACCGCCTTCTTAAACGGTTATTTGGAGGAGGAATTGTACATGGTACAACCCGAAGGTTTCATAGATCCTGAAAATCCTAAGAAAGTGTGTAAGCTTAAACGTTCCATTTATGGACTTAAGCAAGCTTCTCGGAGTTGGAATCATCGTTTCGACCAGGTGATAAAAGAGTATGGTTTCACTCGATTGGTCGAGGAACCATGCTTATATATCAAGTCGAGTGGGAGCAATATTGTTTTCTTGATATTGTATGTCGATGACATACTCTTGATTGGGAATGACATTCCTCTCTTATCTTTGGTAAAAGGATGGTTGAAGAACCATTTCCAGATGAAAGATCTGGGTGAGGCACAACGCATATTGGGAATCCGTATCTATCGAGATAGATCACGACGGATGTTATCACCGAGTCGAGTCTTATTTAGATAAGATTCTTGAAAGGTTCAAAGATGACCAACTCCAAGAAGGGGAACCTTCCAATGACTTCTCGGGATGCATTGGAGCAAGTCTCGATCACCCACGACACCTGAAGGGGTTGAACGCATGAGTCGTGTTCCTTATGCATCGCTTATAGGATCTATCATGTATGCCATGATATGCACACGCCCGGACGTGGCATATGCATTGAGTATGACGAGTCGGTACCAAAACAATCCGGTGAAACACACTGGATTGCTTTGTTAAAAACATCCTTACCTACGGAGGACTAAGGATTAGGTATTGACTTATGGAGGAGATACTTGAGCTATGTGCAATCGATTCTGTGAGATGCTAGCTTCCAAACGGATCGAGATGATTCGAAATCTCGGTCCGGATTCGTTTTTACTCTTAATGGTGCTTTGCGGTCACCGGAAAAGTTCCAAACAGGAAGTTGTAGCGATTCTACTCATCAATCAAGTACTATGCCGCCTGTATGTGAAGGAAGCTATAAGGATGCGTCAATTCTTACAAGGACTAACCATAGTTCCTAGTTCGAATGACCCAATCACCATCTATTGTGACAATAGAGGTGCCATCTTCCAGGCCAAGGAGCCTAAGTCTAGCAACAAGTCTAGACATGTACATCGGAAGGCTCACCTGATCCGTGATTACGTGGAGCAAGAGGAGATAGTGATTGACAAGATTGCTTCGGATGACAACATCGCGGATCCTCTCACTAAACCATTGAAATATGATAAGCATGAAGGGCACGTTATTTCCATGGGAATTAAACGTGTTTCTGAGTTTTAGTAGTTGATTATGAATTCGATACATTTTCTTTTTCATATGCTATTTATAACTTCATCGTATTATTTCATATTTTGTTTTTCATGTGGATTGTACGACAACTTTGAACGCCACAAAGTGAACTGAATTACATTATATTTGTTTTGGTCCGTAATCGCCTACATGAGCTGATAACTCTGGCTATTATATTGTGAAGTTGATTGATGGTGGGGTTCAACGAGCCATAAGTCAAACGGTTGGCTGATCGATGACAGATGCGAGTTATAACGATACCTCGTAGGACAATTGTGACAATGTAATGGAGTCCTAAATGTTTAAAAACATTCGGTGCCAGGTCGTGGATTGGACGTCCATTGTGTTCCTAGAGTCGATTCTTTTGACTATCGACCTGTCTCTTGAGATTAAGGCAGTTTTTTTGGGTGACTTTGGTTCCTTTCTCATAGTCGACCATAACAGGAGGCTAAGCAGATTTTTACTGGGTCATTTCATACTGTGCTTATATCTGCAGGATTCGAGTTGAAGAAAATATCCAACCTTTATCAGGTTTAGTTATTTCTCAGGGCCACTCGAGGAGTTGTAACTGAAATGCATGGCCATGCTCGAATGTTGATTCGTTTATCAGTTAAGTTACTCTCTAGTCGGGAAAACCACTCTTGATATTGATCACTTGTAAAATACGACCTTTGTGAAAACGGACTTTGCAAATTGTTTTACATTGAGTGGGAGAAATTTTAGGATATGAGAATCGGTTATCGCACATACACTTATGAGGACAAGTGGGAGATTGTTGGAGCTAGTGTCCTCCACAATTAGTGTGATAACGTTTATAAATCTCTTATAGGTTCACAGGGTATACTTAGTATTTTATCAGTTGATTAACGTTTACTAATAACGGTTGGCTTGCTAGAAGTTTGACGTTATTATCATACTGATGGCGGTGATCAACTGGTCCCTAAAAGTCACATCTATAGGATGTGTTTGAGAGATGTGATTATATGAAAATATAATCACATTGATGTCTTATATGACTAAAAGGTTAGTCCATGTTTTTGACTAAAAAGTTAGTCAATGTGATGATGAGACGATTATTTAATAAAATTAAATAATATTAGCTGAGACGAATTAATTGTTAATTCGTAAATTGAATATAAACTGTTATATTTAATTAATGTATATAATGTTAGCTTAAGCGAATTAAGATGTTAATTCGTAATTAAACGTAAACGGTTATATTTAATAAGCAAATTATAAATATGCGATATTTATAGTTAATGTATATATTATACGAAATTGTCATAATAAATGATCACAGACCGGTAATAATAAATCGACTACAAACTGTTGTGTGTGGACTTATTAATACGGGACGACATAAATGACAATTGATAAATAATACACATTTTATACATTTTGATAACAACCAAAATAAGAAGATTTTCTCCTTATTTTTGGTAGTTGGTCAAACCGAAAAAGGAGAAAAAAAGGAAGAAAAAGATCTTCCCATTTGACTCTCCATATACATCGTTAAAAGAAGAGCAAAGGAGATCATTTACTTCACTTCTTTTTGACCTAATTCTCACATCACAAAAACCCTAAAATCATTAGAAATTAGGGATCTCATTCTAGCAAAAGGAGAGGCATTTCTCAAAGCATTTTGAGTGCAACGATTAGGAGAATATCGATCTCGATATTTGTTCTTAGGCCAAATTGCTAGGACTGAAGGTTAATTCTAATCTCTATTCTTTTGTTTATGCAATTCGTTTATGACTAGCAATTTCATAATTATAATTTCGTTATAATCCGAATTTCTTGATGAAGTATACCGATATTTCCCACATTTAGGCCAAATTGTTGTTAATGGATATCAGAGGATGATGAATATGGGACGATGATTATAATACTCTTAAGATTGATATTTACTGTATCTTACTTCAAAATATTAGCATTCCTTCGAAATGAACATGACCTTTGAAATCTTACAAACAAGAACAAATGTTTATATATTCATCTTGTTGTCGATAATTTACTGTTATTTTTCTATCAATTTTGTTTCCCAATTTATAATACATTGTATGTTGTTTTGTTGTTTTGAGTAGAGTACCGTTTTCGGCTACTGTTTCAAAAGGACGTTTTTAATTTGGTATTTCTTGTCGCAGGTATTGACCTTTTTGGGTCTCTTCTTGGAATCAAAGCTGCGAAATGAGAGCACATTTACGCTCTCTATATCAAACATTCGCAACAGATTGGATTTAGTGTCAAGAAATCCACATCTCGTAGGGCTAACATTAAAGATCGACCGTTCATTGAGCGATACTTTCGATACTCTTGCGAAGGGAATCACAGGAACAAGAGTAAAGGTGGTTTAAATGGAGGCGTTGAAATATTCAACAACAACTTGAGGAATGTCTCAATTACTCGTTGTGAGTGCAAGGCCTGTGTCCGGACGCAAGTAAATGAGGAAGGATTATGGGAGGTACTGCAGCATGAGATCGAACATAATCACCCGTTAACCCCCCCCCCCCCCTCCCTCTGAGTGGCAGCATCACCATAGGTCCGAGCGTAAAATTTCAGAAGCGGAGGGTGAGTTAATAAAGGCAATGACTGAAGCGCACGTGTCCCCTTCTGCGCAATTCAGAGTTACTACGGCTGCTGCTGGTGGTGATGAGTTTGTCGGGCACACAAAGCGAGATCATATTAACTATATTAATTGACTACGGATGAAAAAAATTGAAGGAGGTGATGCAGCAACATTGATCAACCTGTTAACAAGTAGGCAAGCGGAGGAGCCGGGTTTCTTTTTCCGTGTCCAATTTAATGAAGAAGGAAGATTAAGTAACATATTCTGGCGGGACGCGATGATGAGAGAGGACTATTTGCTGTACCGAGACGTTATCATATTTGATACTACCTATCATACGAATAGGTACAATCTTATTTGTGGCGCCTTTGTTGGTATCAACAATCATTGGTCGAATGTTATGTTTGGTAATGCTTTCCTGTCAAACGAGAATCAAGAATCATTTGAATGGTTATTCAAAGTCTTCAATGAATCCATGGGCGATGAAATCCTACCAGTCTCTATCTTCACTGACCAAGACCAAGTAATAGCAAATGTCGTTAAAGAGGTTTGACATTATCTCATTAGAGCTGACAACATAAAAATGTTAAACAGACCATGTCGCCATCTGTGCATATATATGTTATCAAATTCACCTTACATTACTGTCTAAGCTATCAACATTTTTACGCTTATAATTACCGTGTCACCACCTGAGCTGATATATGTTCCTCCTGCTACCAATCTTAAAAGTGGTAACATCTTAAGCACTGTGATAGTGACATTTTAACACATTTAACAGATGACACCATTGTCAGACTAAATGTTCTAAGTATAAGATTTTGCCACTTCATATAAGTAATATTTGATACTACTTACATTACTGTCTAAGCAACCAATATTTGTAATTCTATTTACCATGTCACCACCTGAGATGATATATGTTCCTCCTTTTATCAAATTACACCATCTTGCTCTATAAATGTTACATGTATAAGTTTTTGACACGTTTTATAAATAATCTTTTATACTGCCTACATTACTGTCTAAACTACCAACATTTATATTTTTTATTTACATGTTGCTTTATGAACTGATATATGTTCCTCCTGCAATCAATATGAAAAGTGGTGACATTTAAACCCAGTGACAGTAACATTGTAACACATTTATCAGATGACACCATTTTCATCTATAAATGTTATCAATATAAAAAAAATGATACTGCTTACATTACTGTCTAAGCAACCAATATTTCTTATTGTAATTACCATGTCACCATCTGAGCTCATATATGTGCCTCCTTTTAACAAACTACACCATTATTGACACTTCATAAAAATATTTGTCTTTACTCCTTACAATATTGTCTAAACTATCAACATTTGTATTACTCGTTAATATGTTGCCATATGATCTGATTTATGTTCCTCATGATATCAATCTAAAGAGTGGTTACATTTTAACGACTTTGACACTAACATTGTACCAGGTTTATCAAATGTCACCTTCTTCAGTATAAATGTTGGCGGTATAAGATCTTCACACATCATATAAATAATTTTGATACTCTTTACAATTTTGTCTAACCTATCAACATTTATATTTATAATTAACATGTTACCATTTTTTCAATTTTTATATTTTATACACTCGAAAGTGGACACATTACTGACCATTACAATGGTTACATTTATGCACTAAACCATGAACAAAGCAGATGTAACCATCTGAATTGATATTTTGGTGATCACATATAATAATGGTGACATGTCCACATGTGTATCCCACATCAAGACATAGGTTATGCCATTGGCATATTCAACAAAACGCCATATCTCTCTTTGGGAAATTAAAGCGTGATCGGCCGTTCCAGAACTTATTCAACAACTGTCTTAACGATTGTTACAATGAGGCTGGATTTGAAGAAACTTGGTGGAAAATGTTTAAAGACTATGGATTAGAGGGCCATTCATGGTTTAAGAGATTATATAAACATCGAGTGAAATGGAGCACTGCATTGAACAATGAATACTTTTCAGCCGGTATATTATCGTCTCAGAGGAGCGAGAGCACAAACCATGCTATGGGTTTCCAAGCTTCAAAGACCACTTCATTCACCGCTTTCTTTGGGATATTTGAAACCATGGTGAAAAGATGGAGAAGTGAGGAGGAGCGGAAAGAATTCAACCGTATAGATCTACCCCAACCTCCGTGTACCCTCTTACTAATCTGTTGCTGTATGCATCTCAAGTTTATACTGTCGAGCTCTTTCGCATCTTTGAGAGAGAATTCGCTCTTTCCATGGGGACTCGGGCCAATATCTTACCAGTCAATGATCCTCTGTTGGTGTATCACGTTCAACCTGCTGTTTCTGAGGAAGGGCCACATCATGTTACGTATGATTGCTCTAATTAGTTAATTGAATGTACTTGCCGAAAGTTCCAAGTTATGGGAATGTTCTGCAGTCACATTATCCGCGTCCTCCACATGCATTCTGTGGCCGAGATACCGTCCAAGTATATATTCCGCCGATGGACTAAATTTTCAAAAACAGTTGTGTGGGAGAGGCTCCTCCCAAGCGACATTCGAAGAAGCGCTGCTAACGACGCCATCAACTGGCGTCGTTTAATGTTGATAGCTACCAACCACCTTATCACTAAATGCCACAATGTGGTTGAGGCAAGAACTATTTTTGAGAAACTGTGTGTGAAGGCTAATGAAGAAGTGCAGTCGTTACTGTCCAAATATAGTATAGAAGAAGAACTGCGTAACAAAGATCCACCCAACGTTGAGCCGACTGGTCCCCCAATTCTAGATCCAGTACGTTATATGACAAAGGGTCGTAGTGTACGTAAAAAAAGGAATTTGGGGCCAAAGAAGAAGGCTAAGAAAGCGACCGAAGAACGCAGTACCATGTACACCGTTGTTCCGCGCCTCATTTCAATTCCACGGTTCCACATGAAATAGGTGAAACATTTTGGGAAGTTTTTTAGGCTGAAGATGAACTGTTTGTTAGACCAGTTAATTTTGTGTCAACACTATACTCATATAAGCTGTAACATATATGAAATCAGATTGATATATCTGCGTTCATACATGTTACCATTTTATGATGCTACAAACTGGTCACATTTGTATAACAAGGTGGTGACATTATTACTTATACTCCAATGTCACCATTTTTAGTCTAAAGTATGTATTTTGACTTGAAGTTTAGTGTATGGCTGTTTATTTTGGATAATTTGCGACCTTTAACATTTGTGTTTCTGTTGAAAACATGGATTACCTTTATCACATTTGTAAAAGAAGAAGGTGACATTATTAGTTATACTCAAATGTCACCATTTTTTGTTATAAACTAATTTTATTCAAGTTCCTTTGCCACCTGTTAACATGGGAACATCAGTGACTAATTATGGTGACATGTATGGAATGGTAAAAAATTTGTTGATAAATATGAGGGGAATTTAGCTGTGGATGATACCATTGTATAACAAATATTTATTAACATTTCGTTTCATACTAAAGTTAACATTGTGACTTAACTGTTAACATGGGAACATCAGTGACTAATTATGGTGACATGTATGGAATGGTAAAAAATTTGACCACCCTAGCAGAGAAATGCTTCTATGTTGTTACATGTTAAAAGGCGAGCTCTATAACTTGTTGACATTTATGGTCATGATGACAACCGTACTTTATAAGTGATGGGTGATGTCGTCGGGTCTCCCAATCAAACACATTTATATTCTCAACAAACAACTAGTTAGTGGTAAGTCGAGGTCGATCCATGGGACGGTGTGCTTTGGGTTCTAAGTCTATCTATCTCAATTTATGCTAGTGTCACAATTTGTTTGGGTTTGTAGTTGTATCTAGACTAATGCAAGCAATAAAGTAAAACAAGCAATAAAAGGAAGGATGTAAACAAATGATTAAAAGTGCTAGGATATCATGGGTTCATAAGGAAATCATGGGAGTTGATCATACAAACATGTTCTCAATTATAAGCAAGCAATTATTATTGTGATGGGATCGAGTTAGTGTATATCTTACAATCCCTAAGAAGGTTTGGGTCCCGGAGCCGAATCGATTAGATTGTACAACACCTACAAGTCGACTTAGTCCTTCCTATTCAACTATATGCATGGTCTAATGAGACTCGAGTTGGTTTATGTCTTACAAGTCTCATTGAAAAGGTAAGTGATGG
Organism: Silene latifolia; assembly: GCF_048544455.1. Lineage (NCBI taxonomy): Eukaryota > Viridiplantae > Streptophyta > Magnoliopsida > Caryophyllales > Caryophyllaceae > Silene > Silene latifolia. The sequence goes on from NC_133531.1 coordinate 99,858,343, forward strand.
GTAAAAAATGCAAGGATTCATAGGCTCGCATTTCATCAAATATAACATGTGCATAAGTTGAAATCACAACAAGCAAGCAAATAAATTATGTGAACATATTAGATTAAGCATGAATCGGTCCCCATGTTGGTTTCCCCTAATTACCCATTAATCCTAGCTAAGAGACTACTCACTCATTATCAAGTTTATCATGCTAACAAGGTTGTCAATCATATTAACAAGGCAAAACATGATGAATGAATGGAAATGATTAACAATAATTAAAAAAGGGATTAAGAGAATTATACCTAATGATGATTCCAAAATAATAAGCAAAGAATAATAAAAGTACTTGATGATTGATGGAAGGTTGTCAATCTCCAAATAATAACCCAATAATCTTCTAATTACCCAATAATAAACTTGAATTACTCAATAATAAACTTGAACAATAATTAAGGAAAGATTAATGTGTAATTTGTGGAAAGATTAAAGAGTAATCTATTCTAATCTACTCCTAATGAAGGTTTAATCTAATCTAAGAGAACTTGATTTAATCTAAGAAAGCTTGGTTAAGAGAGCTTGATAATCTAAGTAGTACAATGGGGTATTTATACTAAAGATTAGGTACAAGAATTAGGGTTACTAAGGGCTTAAATGACGATTAAGACCCTTAAGAAAAGTTTAGGAAATGCTCCTCTCGAAGGAAGATGCTAGTCTCCTTTTTGCTAGTCTTTCATAAATATGCGCATCCCGAGTGGAACAAGGAAGAGACGTGCTGTACTGGGCAAGAATCCGAGCGGCCAAGGGGTCGGGACGAGCGGATTGTTTGGCCTCAAGACGAGCGTCTTGGCATCGGGACGCTCGGATAATTTGGCTTCAAGACGAGCGTCTTCTAGCAGGAGACGAGCGTCTTCTTGCAGGGGACGAGCATCTTGAGTCTCGGGACGAGCGGATTGGCGGACAGCTTCTTTGTTTGAGCTCGGATTGTAAAACGGACGTCATTTTCTCATCCGGACTCCTATTGGAGTAATTCAAAAGCCTAGACCACTTGATTTTTCGACGCCGTTTCATCTAGCATACTTTCAAAGCCAAAGGAGCAACTCTTGGTTTGGGTTCCGAGCAATTTCTTCTTGCAATGGCTTCCTTCTCGTCATCCTTGCCTTTAAACTTATGATCCTTCTATATACTCTTTATTCCTACATCCTTGGTCATCATTCTTGCCTCCTCTTCATACTAGTCCATCCAATATCATCAAAAAGCTTCTAATTATGCACGGGAGACGGGAATTTCCGCCTAATTGTCTTCTTTCCTACAAAACATACGAAATGCACTAGGAAAGCAAAATAGAAAATATTTGACGGATAAAATGGCTATGGAATGTTATAATAGTATGCAAAATAGGCTCAATTAGGGGACTAAATGTGCGCCAATAATAGTCACATCAATAAGTTACTGACATTTACGGTCAACATCAAAATGTTAATACTTTACTACAACAATGTGACCGTGTTTGTTCACACATGTCACTATATTCGTACATCATAAGGTTGATACAATAAGAGGAGTGTTTGACACCTTCAAAATGGTACTACAGTACTGATAATACTAATACCAAATTAATCTACACATCGGTAGATCACAAATTGTTTACAAAACGAGGACAATTGAACAATCCCTTCACAGTACGACGGACCAAAAGTGGTGTCCCAAAATACATCATTATCAACAAACGATAGCTACGTGCCCCTACTTCACTTCTTCTTACCGGCAGGCTTTGTTGCTGGACGGCTCGGGGCGCGGGTGACATTTGTAGGGCAATTAAGAACAGGACCTCCTGGTGCACAGTTTCTAGCACGAGTGTACTTGAGCTCGTACGAGCGGGTTGGTGCTTGTTTGCCAATGTCATCTATCCACAAGTCAAACGATGGTGGGAGTACCACGTTTTCCAAAGCCTGGTCCACCTGATCAAGCATGGCAATGAAGTCAGCATAGAATACGGGATCGTTATCCAATTTCTGCGTCAACGACTCTGCTACTTCTCCCGTCTCTCCAACATCTGCGGGCTGCTGTTGCCGCGCCTGCTGAGACAGGGGAGGATCCGCCGTTATATCCGCTACCATTTCACGATGTAAGCGTGATACCAACAGTTGGTTTCTCTTGGACTGGTACCACTTCAGTACACGCGCCTACACATTCACCAATATCGATTATGAGCATATTTAACCAACCTGAATACACTAATATAATGTTAAAACACACATACATATAATGTCACATTTAATGAAGAGCTACATTTTACCTCTATGAACCTCACCTCTTAATATGTAACAACATTTAGTCAGAATGTCACCACTTTAAGTTCTCAACAAACACCTACGTATCACAGCTATGATGGACACATGTCAACAGTCCATGAGAATGTAACCATCTTTAGTCAATATGTGACCATATAATGCTTGTTTTATATACACATAACATGCTGACACATTTCATACTAAAAGAACTGCATATCACAACTACCATTGCCACATCCTAACATTAGATCACAATGTAACCATCTTATCTTAGAATGTCACCATTTTAAGTTTTACACACACATACCACTTGCTGTCACAATTAATACTACAACACCTACAAATCCCAGCTATGATGGTCACATTTTATCAGTCCACGAGAATGTATCCATTTTTTATCAAAATGGTGACATTGACAGTTTTAAACACACATGGTCACATTTTACACTAAACAAGGGTCACGTTATAAATGATAATGTAACCACATTTCATCCCAATGTCACCATATTAAGTGTTCCACACACCCAAAAGATTGTAACCATCTTTAGAGTAATGTGTTCCCAATGTAACCATCTTAAGCACCAATGTCACCATTTTAACAGTCCATAACATTTTAACCATATTTAGAGTTGATAACACACAGAACATGGTGTCATATTTCATACTAAAACAACTACATATCACAACAACTATGGTCACATTTAAAAAGTAAATCATAATGTAACAATACTAACCCAAAATGTCAACATTTTAAGTTTTTAAATGACACACAACATGCTGTCACATTTCATACTATGATGGTCAAATTTAAAGCTTCAATCAAAATGTAACTAACTTTAGTAAAAATGTCACCAATTTCAGTTTTCAACACATTACATGTTGATTAAGGGTCGTCTTCATATATCATACAGTATTAATTGATTTTCAAGGCTAGACAAGTGCTGGTACTTACGTCGTTATATATACGGCGGAGATCCTCGTCAGTAGGGAGGTCATCTGGCAGCGGTAAAGACACAGTCCTACATCCCTTATCATCTGAAGTTATACTGTTCTCGGCCGGACGAGCTGCTTCTTGCACGGTAGCTACTACTTCAGGAACCACCATTTCAACCGTCTGTCGGTAGAATGACTTTTCCAGATTAATGGAGACTGGGTATGTCTTCAGATCCCACACCCCTATACCAAACCCCCTATGGACTGTGTAAGCTTTGCATTCCTCTTTAACTCGCTTCTTCAGTTCGTCATAGGTCTAATGCTGTATCAAGGGTAGTGTACTCAGTGCAGGTTCACCCCTCCAAATCAGTCGGTGAAAGTAGAGTAACTAAAAGAACATTAGGCATCCCCCAATGCTTTTCGAGTCGTTGTCCTTCCATGACTCCACTGAATGGTCAAAACGATCCAGAACGTAAGAGCACCAGTCCATCTTCGGAATGGCAGCCACATCCTCTACCGCGCCAATTAACCTCGTGTCAACTCGATTGTGAATGGTTGGGGACAAGAACGATCCCATTGCGAACAACACAAACATTCTCTTAAAATCTGATCCACCTTCTACTAATTGTAGCATCTCACCTCTAACCTTGTCCAATTGTATGTCTTTCTTCGGCAACGCACCGAACCTCTCTCTCCAAGACTGCACTAACTCCTTATCGTCTGTAACCAGCGACACTTCCTCCCCCGCACACGGCAACATGAACACATCGTAGATATCATATTTACTGATATAGAAGTGGACAAACCTATTAAACAACATCAACCTAGTATGCGTATCATATCGCTCCAACAACCAATCTACCATGGTATGAATAAACTTAGACGCCTTCAACTCAAGAAGCCCTCCGAAGCCAATATCTTCAACGTCTTTTCTTTGAGCTGTCGATAAATGGCTGATGACATAATGTAGGGAAGCTGGTGACCCATGCCCCTCCACTCCTTTCAATTTCCTATATCCGAATATAATCAATTAGTCGTTAAAGAAAACAGTTAACTTGGTTGCATGAATAAGAATAGTTAAAGCAGTCTCAATCAAATGGTAACAGATTTTAAAGGATTGTAAACATACGTTCCTTCCTTTCTCTGTCGTTTTTTTTTTCCCAGCCACTGCCCCATCTGTTAACTTTCTCTTTGAGCCTTGGCCAACCTCCACCTCTTTCGAGCTTTGCCCAATAGCTGCCACTTTGAGATCCCCTGCTTGCACAAAAACAGGGTTGATGGTAAAAGAATATGTGTACAAGTTACAACCACACATGTCATCATGTTAGAATAAAAGTATGTCATAGATGTTACCATTTTAGAATCTTAATCTCACAGATGTTACCATCTTATAATCAAAGTATGTCACAGACATATCAGACGTAAGATGGTCACCTGATAACCCTAAACAGGCATATCACAGATGTTACCATTCTAAGAATAACATTGTAACCATTTTAGAATGAATTTTATAATGCAAGATGGTCGCATGTTAACACTAAAGAATATGTCACCATTATTAAGATGATCACATTTCCACTACTAGTAAATATGTCACCCTTGTTTTCATAGATGTCACCAGATTAAGCGAGCTATGGTGGTCACTTTTCCAACAACACATATGTCACACTGTTAAGCAAGATATGTCACCATGTTAAGATTTATGGAAACTCAGATAAAACTACATTTTCTAACAAAAATTGGTCACATAATAAATATTTTATAATATGTCATTATGTGTTATTATATATGTTATGCTGTTAAGTTCATGTCACATCTTCACTCTATTATGTAACCATGATGGTCACAATTTAAACAACAACACATATGTCACTATGTGTAAGTATACATGTTATGATGTTAAGCTCATGTCACAATATCTCTACTCTGTTATGTAACCATGTTCAGATATTTAGTCTACACTACAGTGGTCATATTTCATACTGTATACAAACCACAAGGATATGTTATAGTATTCACTCAATTATGTAACCATGTTAAGATATTCATTGTACCATCAAGTGGTCACATTTCATCAGAAAATTCATAAAACTCAACACATACGTACATTTTCAAGCTATGGTGGTCACATTTTAAACAACAACACATATGTCACTATGTGTAAGTATACATGTTATGATGTTAATTAGCTCATGTCACAATATCTGAACACTGTGTTGTAACCATGCTCAGATATTTAGTCTACACTAAAGTGGTCACATTTCAGACTGTATACAGACCACAAGGATATGTTATAGTATTCAGTTTAATTCAACACAATAGATATGGAACATCCACTTGTCAAAGTAGTAACATTTCAAAAGTGACTAATATCTTACCATGTTTTAGCATATTTGTAACCCTGTCAAAGTTTGGTAAAAAAACCCAAACAGAGGCCTATAACCCTGACTACGTCACATATCTTAGATTAACCAGTGACATTTATCAGATAAAATGGTGTAGATACCCAGTATCTACTGAGACTCCAACAAACACCCGATGATTATCGGACTACAACATGCTTTGGAATCGCGGCGTTTGATCGACAGTTTGTGTACAACATTACGTCAGAAAACTTAAAACGATTTCGAAAATAAAACATTTCAAAACTTTTCAAAATTACCTGGAGTTTTAATGCATGACGACGGGGTCGCAATGACACTAACTAGAGTCAAAACCGACACCGGACCAAAAACCGACTCAAAATTCATTTCTCGACTCCAACAACGAGTCAAACCGAGTCAAACACAAAAAACAAAACCATTCAAATGCTTCCATGTTAAGATTTCCCGGGATCATGCATGGTCAAGTACCAAACATGTGCATACAAATCCTAGGATAGAATAAATCATGATTGCATTTATGTGAAAGCGACAAGACACCTCGAAGACGTGCGACGTGGCTCGCGCCTCTTTGAGCAGCCCAGGTGGCCACGTCACTCAAAACTCACACAACCACTCATTTTACTATAAATACCCCTCAAATGCAACCATTTAAAGGTTACGCGAGTGTCCGCCCCCTCTTTTCTCCCTTAAAATTCTAGACTCGACTTCCTAAGTCACAATCCGACACGTCTTTACGACCTACCGATCGTAAACACAAGCCTTACACATTGTTTGGTACCGTCATCGTGCATTAAATCACTTGACCGACCATTTCGACCACTACACCATCACTAAACTTAACAAAACACTCTTTTTACTTACTAAAACGGTTTTAAACCGAGTCTTTTCCGACCAAACGAGTTGATACACTTACGTCGGTTTCTCGCCATAAGCCAAGCATGTAACTATGAGGGTGTAAAAATCCTTTTTTATCATGTCTTTACTTGTTTCATGACTATAACATGCTAAATCATGCATAACATGGCCCAAAACATGGGAAGAATGAGCCAAAACCGGACTTTTTAGTTGAGGCAGAGGCTACTTACATAGCACGTAGGCTCGCGCTTAAAGCACCCTACCCAACCTTAAGTCCAATCCGTATTTGGTCTCTTCTTTTCCTCTATTTTCATTTTCATATTTGTAATCGGTTTTTACCATTCCAAGTATTTTCAAACCATTTTCTACAAGTTTTAACCATAAAACATTTTTCACCCTTGGTTCTTAAAACCATGACGGTTTAATCCGTGTTTCGGTGATAATATTTGGTTAATTACATTTAAAAGGTATTTTAAAGTCTTTTATTTCATTTCTTTACATTTTGGAAGGTATTTTAAAGCCTTTCATCATTTCTTTACATTTTCAAAACAAATATATTAGTCACCAACACAAAGCCATCCTTGGTTCTACATACCATGTCGGATTTTAGCCCGAGTAATATGATGAGTATCGACTAATTATATTCAAATGAACTTAAAACAATTAGTTCATATTCATTTTCAAAACTATTCATGTCAAGCTTAAAAAGTCGAACCCGGCATCGATTACCGTCAAAACAATGACGATTATTCAAGTCTCGTTCTTTAAATCAACACAAATACGGCCTAAACGGTCCTTTCAAACCAAAAAGGGTTCAAATACCCATCTTTCAACACGTTTTATAAACGTTTTTCAATGGTCAGAACACGTCATATACAGTTGACTGACCCGCGCCTAAACAGGCCATTTCTTTTCCTATTTTCAAACCAGGAGAGACCCCCTTACATCGCCAATAGGCTCGCACCTATTTTGGCTGCCTAATGCAGGGTCTGTCCCCCTTCCAGCATTGGTCTAGGATGATCCCGACTCCGGCTAACCCGGATATAGGACGGATCAGACGACTAATTTGCTCATTCAAAAACCGTATTTGCAAAATGGCTTACTAAGACAAATGGATTACGTTATGCGCCATAAACCTAATTTGGTAAATGGATGTTTAATTTCCGTCTTGCATGCAAATCAACCGTAAATCCAACTCGACATCTTATATTTGATACTTGGATTAAATCAACCGACTTAGAAAGCTCTCACATGTTAGGTTTAAACTATTGGATGCGCATTCATGCGTTTAAACCGTTTTATCAAATTTTGCATTCAACCAACCAAGATCGATTCGTAGAGGCCGCTACCGCGGGCGGGATTGGGTGTCTGATTAAAGGGCTTCCCAATACGTACCTTCACCTCTTACTCAGAAACTTTGGATAGTGGACGACCTTATCCAGGGCGTACGAGAGTCATTCTAGAGATAGGATGCTAAAGAGGGACGATTCCTTATCTTTAGTACCTATGTCAAACACTGCTTTGTGCTTCGTTTGACCGAGGTATAAAGTGGATTCGAACGGGTTCCAAGCATCCCACAAATGTTTGGTGACGACTCCGAACATCTCTAATCGTTTCGAGACCCTTGCTGAGACGAAACCGACCGATCTAAAACGATCCGGTCGAAAGCATATTCTTACGCCGTCGAGCGTGGCTTTCAAAAGACCGTTGTACGTTCACAGATCGGCTGGGCGTGTAGGTGGGCCCACGTCCACAGATTGGCGACTCCGCTGGGCAAAACTAGGACACTTATGTCTTTGTGATCCCTAGATGATGAGACTCGAACGAGGTCTTGGTTGGAATGTATTAATATATATTACGGTCACGGTCGGGTTCCTTGTCCGGGCCCATAACCTAACCCTTTTCGACCAATTGGCTCGTCTCGTCGGCGTGAGTTTTCTCATCCCCGCGTTTCGAATCCCGGTTGAGTCAAGCATGCCATTGACGATACACATTTCTGTTTCGTCAAAGAGCTTTCATCACCTTCGAGCACGAGGCTAGGGCACCCTCCTTACACATTTTGTTTGGATTGGTATCCCTCTCGCAAATCGGGGTTTGATTTCTTGGTGTGTAACCCACCCTTTTAAGCCAAAACCCGTGTCAGCATTATGCATAATATAATGAAACTGTGAGTGCTTATGTGCTATGTGATCATAAGTCCTTCCGTGTCATTTATAAACTTTCAAAAAACACCTTTTTGCGCCGTTATAATGGCCATTTCAAACCTCGGTCTTTTGCTGACCGTTGCATTTCAACACGCCTTCCTAGGCCGTCGTAATGACGATTTTCAAACCCGGTTTTTATAACCATTTCAACACGCCTTTCTAGGCCGTCGTAATGACGATTTTCAAACCCGGTTTTTATAACCATTTCAACACGCCTTCCTAGGCCGTCGTAATGACGATTTTCAAACCCGGTTTTTATAACCATTTCAACATGCCTTTTTAGGCCGTCGTAATGACGATTTTCAAATCCGGTTTTTATAACCATTTCAACACGCCTTCCTAGGCCGTCGTAATAACGATTTTCAAACCCGGTTTTTATAACCATTTCAACACGCCTTTCTAGGCCGTCGTAATGACGATTTTCAAATCCGGTTATTGACGATTTTCAAACTTGGTTTTTACAACCACTTCAAAACACCTTTTTACGCCGTTATAATCGTCGCGTCTAGACACGGATTTTAACCCGTTTCGCGACGACAATGGCTCTTTCAAAACCCGAGAAAAGCACACACCCTTTTCTCGAGACACTTTCGAGATCCCGAGGACCATACACCGTCCCCGAGACCTTTTCAAACATTTCAAACCCGATTTTCAAAACATACAATTTTGAATTTCAGAAACCGTCTTGGGAAACAATACATTGTTTTCCGGGCCGACTCAAACTCAAAACCGTCTTTTGCAAACAAGCTTAAGACGACCTTTAAACTGACCGACTTGCGGAGATCCCTATCTTCGGAAGCCGTCCATAAAGCGACGAATGAATCTTTTTGAAAATTTCTATTTTCGATTCCGCCTCGTGTCTATCGAGTTGAAGAAAACGTACTTATGGGTCTTTACTTATGAGTCATCTCACCACGAGACTCGTCCAACGGCGTCACGCCGCTACGTTAGACGCGTGCCAAAAGTTCGGTCAACACCGTCACGTCATAAATCGAGTCAGCACCGAGGTACCACACACGGTCACCCTCGTCTGGTTGAGTCTGATCTTTGTCCCGTCCTTTATGTTGTCTGCGTTCAGTCTTTGAGCCGTTTCGGATTGAGTTGTAATGTGAGCCGTTTTCTCTGCCTCGGAACCATGGCCTCGTCTTCAACTTCGTCCAACAACAACAATGATAACAACAAAGATGTCACAACTGCTCAGCTAGCCAGCCTACTCACTGCTCTTAAGGTCACTCTGGACTGTGTCGAGACCCGTATCGACACCCTGGAAAACAAGGAAACTGGAGAGCACAACACTCCGCCTTTGACTGAAACTGAGAAAAGGCTCAAGCTCTTGGAAGAACAACTCCTAGCCCGGGGTAACAATATCCATCTTAAGAAAAATCGAAGATTTGAACCTGCTGGGGATCAACTACCTGACAACTTTACCCTGACCGATGTGCCCAAATTCAAGGGAGTGGAGGACCCACTCAATCATATTCGAGCCTTCAAAGACTACATGGCCATAAAAGGGGTTAAACACGAACTTTTCACCCGGATCTTTCCATCATCCTTGGAACCGATCCCTCGCCAATGGTACTACTCCCTTGACCCGAAGAACCTCACTACCTGGGATGAGGTCGCAGTTGAATTTGCTAAGCAATATGCCGACAATGTCGAAATCTAAGCCAATACCCGTACTCTTGAGGTCCTAACCGAGAATGACAAGGAGGTATTCACCGAGTTCCTAACCCATTGGAGGAGGGTAAGCACTCAGTTGGTCAGCAAACCGAGTGAGTCAACTTTGGTGGAAAAGTTTGTCAACAATCTCCGCCAGGTATATGCCAACTTACTGAGGTACCAAAACATCAAGACCTTCCAGGATCTGCAAATCCTCGGGACACGCATTGAAGACGACCTCCGAAAGGGCGTCCTAGCCAAAACCACCGGTCGAGGCTTCCATGGATCCACCTCAACCGGATCTCGCCTTTATGGTCAGACGAACAAGATTGATGAGGTCAACCTCCTTCAACCAACTGCCAAGAGAGCTGAGCGCCCCCAGAGAGTGTTCACCAATATAGGGTCAACTTATGCAAGCGCCCTGAAAAGGCTTATGGACCAAGGGAAATTACAACCGATCGGACCCACCCCGGATCCGTCTGATGCTAAGAAATCCCGCTTCTGGAACCCTAATGCCTACTGTCAGTACCACCAAGGGAAAGGTCATGACACGGAAACCTGTTTCAAGCTCAAACACATCATACAAGACATGATCGAAAAAGGAGAATTGCCTTTGCCTCCACCGACTAAACCAAACAACAAAAAGAACCCTTTGGGAATCCATGTTATCTCCGATGATGAGCCAACCTTGGACTGCTCACACCTCATCCTGCCAATTGATGACGAGGTGAATGCCCTTGAGAAGGATGCCTCGGACGGGATATTTGTGTTCAGTGCCGCGACTATGCTTGCCATGTTCCAACAAGTTGAGGAAGCTATAGCTAGTCTCTCCGAAAGGATTACCCGACTTGACGATGCTTACCGCCGATTGATTTTCAATCTTCCAACACCACGCCCGAGGGAGGGTCCCCCAAGCACCCAAAACTACCCTCACCAGGATGGATTGCTCCTGCGACCATTCTGGCACGCACCTCACAATAATCACCCCCACAATAATCAACCTCACAAAAACTACCCTCACAAAAACTAACCTCACAAAAATGTCCCTCACAAAAACTACCCACCGAGGAATACCCCTCCAAGGTACCCTCAGGATCCCGAAATCAATGGTATCTGGAGAGATGATGTTGAAGATGTCTATATTGTCCCAGGGAAAGTGAAGCAGGCGAAAGAGATCGGTCATCTTACCCGGTCCGGACACCCCTACCAAAACCCGAACAATTCAACGGTCGCTCCAACAACGAATGACCAAGTTGTCCCAGACACGGACACTCAACCAAAGGCTCCCGAGAATTCGATCCTCAAACAACTGCAGAAAGCAAAAGCCGAAATTTCAATTTGGCAACTCATTGCCACGTCCTTCGAACATCGACAAGCTCTACTACAAGCCTTAGGAAAACTGACTGTGCCCTCTACCTCCTCCCCGAAAGAGGTGGTAGCACACATGATAAGAGATGTCCCTGATTTGAGCAACCCGGTCATCTTCTCTGACGAAGATATCCCTCCCTTCGGAGCCAACCATAACCTGGCCCTATACATCACCGTGCAGTGCCTCAAAAAGAATGTGCCTATGGTTCTTGTGGATGACGGATCCGCGGTGAATGTCATCCCCCTCAAAATGGCTCACAAACTGGGTATCAAAGAAGCTGATTTGGTCCCAACCAATAAAGGAGTACGCGCTTATGACGGCACTCGTCGTAAGGTCGCATGGCTTATCACTCTAACCGTCGCAACCGGACCACTGGAAAGGCAAACCAGTTTTTAGGTAGTCGACATCGACGCCTCCTTCAACATGCTTCTGGGACGTCCCTGGATTCACGCCGTCAAGGCAGTTTACTTCTACCCTCCATCAGAAAATCAGGGTCCCCTTCAACGGGAAAACAATCACGATCCCTGCTTCCCCGATCAAAGCCGTCATGAAAAAGGGAATAGCCTCCCAGGCCATTGAAGAGGATGACAACGAAATGTGGGGATTACAAGCTGTGAATGCCATAACTTATGAATCAACACCCTTTGATTGTGACCCATTTGCCAACCTCACAGTCAATCGCATTCTGATGCGCCAGGGTTACTTCCCGGGTTTACCTCTCAATCCGCTGAAGAACACCTTACCTCCCTTGAAACAGGCTAAGGTCCCCAACATCCCCTTTGGGCTGGGCTATGAACCTACCAGTGAAGATATCCAGGAGATGAACCTCCTAGTTCGGAAGCGCAAGAAGCACGGAGTTATCCTCCGTCCCTATCATTTGACCCTCAATGGATACTTTGTCCCCGAGGGAGAGTCCGAACTCTACCATGGATTTCCTGAGCCGATCTATGACTCCGTGGCAGAGGTCAGACACCCGGGTGTGGAAGTCTTCCAGGACTGCTACTTCATCCCCAACAACACCAAAGCTGCATCAACCGAGTCTAAGTCATCCTCATGCCTCGACGGACAAGCTGTCACACTTCTCTTTGGAGAGGATAACATCAAGCACCTCGACTATGAAGACATCATCAATATTGCTCTATGGGACAACCAATTTGACCCCACCACCTTGATCTCCGACATTGACCCGGAGAAAGCTACACAGGGCTGGAGGAAAACCGTCAAGTGGACCGATCGCCAAGGCCGCATTCTCAAGATCAAAACTGGAGAAGGCCCTATGTTCAAAGAGGGAAGTGAAGAAGAATCTGAGTCTGAGTCGGAGTCAGAGTCTGTCTTAGCTCCTAGCACTCCTGATGTCCCAGTCAAGGTCCCCTTCCTGCTGTTTTATCACAAGCTTGTGGCTGCTTCAGAGGCTGAGTCAACTAGGGTCATCCCCACTCCCATGGAAGGGGACAAACTGGAGCCTGTTCCAGGAGCCACCTCCTCTGCTGTGTCGCCTCTGGCTGACCATGAGATGTCTGTCCTCTCCGTGCTTTTCGCTCGTGTCAACTTAATGAACGCTAAGTTTGCTTATGACTCATCTCAATTTAACTACAATGCAATTCTGAATGACTATGAGGAATTCGACTTGAGTGACTACCCACCTCACTTAGCCAAAGAACTTGACAAACGGGAAACCGGGACCCCCATCATTGAGGAGACCGAATCTATTAACGTAGGAACCGACAACACACCTCAAGAACTTAGGATAAGGACAACCCTTGACCCCTCGAAAAGACAACAGTACGTTGACCTCCTACACGAATACAAGGACGTATTCGCCTGGTCCTACAGAGATATGCCTGGGATCGACAGGGAAATTGCCGAGCACCGGATACCCATTAAGCCCGGAGCTAAACCCGTGAAGCAAAAACTGCGCCGAATGCGTCCTGAATGGGCCCTTAAAATCAAAAAAGGAGTGGATAAACAGTTCAAGGCCGGTTTCATCAAAGTGTCGGAATACTCTGACTGGGTGGCCAACATTGTTCCCGTGCCGAAGAAAGACGGGAGAATTCAGGTTTGCGTCGACTTCAGGGACCTGAATAAGGCGAGTCCAAAGGACGACTTCCCTTTGCCACATGTTGACATTATGGTGGACAACACCGCCGAGCATGCCCTCCTATCATTCATGGACGGGTATGCTGGGTACAACCAGATCAAAATGGCTGAGGAAGATATGCACAAGACTGCATTCACTACACAGTGCGATACATATTGCTACACGGTCATGTCCTTCGGCCTCATCAATGTCGGGGCTACCTATCAAAGAACCGCTACCACTCTCCTACATGATATGATGCACAAGGAAGTAGAGGTATACGTCGATGACATGATTGTCAAGTCAAGAGAACGGGATGGCCACATCAACACCCTCCGGAAATTCTTCGCTCGTCTGCGCAAATATAACATGAGACTAAATCCTCAGAAGTGTGCATTCGGGGTCACCTCTGGAAAACTCTTGGGACATATTGTCAGCAAAAGAGGCATTGAGATTGATCCAACCAAAATCAAAGCCCTTCAACAACTGCCACGGCCTAAGAACGAGAAGGAGATTCGGGGATTTCTCGGTTAGGTTCAATACATCAGCCGCTTCATAGCCAAGCTCATCATAATTTGTGAACCAATATTCAAGAAACTTCGCGCCTCCGATCACACCGATTGGGACGACGACTGCCAAAAGGCCTTCGACAGGATAAAGGAGATCCTATCCAAACCTCCTGTTCTCATGCCACCTCAACAAGGGATTCCTTTATCCCTATACCTGACTGTCACCACCACAGCCATGGGAGCAATGCTAGCACAAACAGTCAAGGGTGAAGAACGAGCCATCTACTACATCAGCAAAAATTTCATTGAGTACGAGACAAGGTACACCCAACTGGAAAAGACATGCCTTGCCCTACTATGGTCAACAAAGTAGCTGCGACATTACATGCTCAGCTACACGGTCCACATCTATTCCAAGATGGACCCGGTCAAGTACATCTTCGAAAAACCCGTACTAAACGGAAGGCTGTCTAGGTGGACACTCATGCTGTCCGAGTTTGATCTCAAGTTTGTACTCCTCAAGGTTATCAAGGGAAGGGCAGTCGCCGATTTCCTAGCAGAAAATCCAGTCAACGACAATCCAACGACCGACACATGGTCACTTTCTGACGAGGACATCCTTTGTGCCGACACCGACGCATGGGACCTATACTTCGACGGCGCATCTAACCTAAGAGGCTTCAGGGTAGGAATCCTTCTAATATCACCAGAGGGAGAACATGTTCCGATCTCGGTCAAGCTAGACTTTGCCGTCACCAACAATGCCGCTGAATATGAAGCATGCCTCATCGGCCTACAAGCAGCCATCACACTTGGCATCAAGAGACTGAGGGTCCACGACGATTCCTCGCTCATCATCAATCAGGTGTCCGGATCAAGGAAAATCTGAAGTGACAGTTTAGCTCCCTACCGAGCGAAAATCAATCAAGAGGCCGGGTTCTTCGACCAAGTCGACTACTTCCACTTGCCACGAGAGGAAAATCAATTTGCTGATGCACTGGCAAAACTTGTCGCGCTTGTCAATATACCTGACTACGTGACGTCAATGCCCCTATGTGTCGAGAGAAGGAGCGAGCCAGCTCACATCTGTGCCATCAACAACGACGAGGAAAGCCATGTCGAACCCTGGTACCAAGCCATCCTCAACTACAAAACCAAAAACGAATTCCCTCCTAACTCTGATCCAAGAGGAAAAAGAGCCATCCGTTTACTTGCATCATAATTCGTGATGAACCAAGACCAACTATACAAAAGAACACCCCAAGGGATTCTCCTCCTTTGCATCGACCATCACAAAGCCAAAAAGGTCATGGGAGAGGTCCATGACGGAGAATGTGGCCCTCACATGAACGCAATGATGCTTACCCCAAAGATCATGCGGCTAGGATACTATTGGACCACCATGGAAGCCGATTGCCGTAACTACGTCAAACATTGCCACAATTGCCAAATCTTCGCCAACATACAACACATACCGCCATCCCTTTTATACACCATGACATCACCCTGGCCTTTCTCAACCTGGGGCATCGACATCATCGGGAAAGTCAACCCGATAGGCACCAAGGGGCATTGCTTCGACCTTGTCGCCATCGACTATTTCACCAAATGGGTAGAAGCGCAGTCATATGCAGTCTTGACCGCCAAACAAGTGGCCAAGTTCATCCAAAACAACATCATCTGCAGATATGGGGTACCCCATGAAATCATCAGCTATCAAGGCTCTCACTTTCGGGCGGAAACACAAACCTTGCTGGACAAATACAAGATCAAACGACATCGATCATCCCCCTACCATCCCCAAACCAACGGAGCAGTGGAGGCAGCTAACAAAACTCTTGTCATCATTATCAAGAAAATGCAAGACAACTACCGCGATTGACCGAGCAAACTCCCATTCGCAATCTGGGGATACCGAACCTCCATTCGAACACCAACAGGCGCCACACCCTTCTACCTAGCATACGGTATGGAGGCGGTTCAACCGGTAGAGTTAGAGGTCCCTTCTCTATGCATCCTACTGGAGAGTCAAGTTCCTGAGGCGGAATGGACCCGTCGAAGGTATGAACAACTCACACTTCTAGACGAGTGGCGGCTCAACGCCCTACACAACGTCCAGCTATACCAACGACGTATACAACGGGCATTCAATAAGAAGGTTAAACCCAGGAACATCAAGGAAGGCAACTTGGTCCTCAAGTCGGTTCGAGCACCGTTACCCATCGATCTGAGGGGGAAGTTCAAACCCAACTGGGTCGGGCCATACCTGGTCAAGAAAATACTTTCAGGGGGCGCAGTGAGACTGAGTGACCTAGAAGGGGAGGATTTTACAAACCCGACCAACCTAGACCAACTCAAGAAATACTACCCTTGAACCGTAGCAACCAACGACCTAACCCTACAACTAGCAACCACCTTAACCCTTTTCAAGTCAAGTTCCTCAACGCATTCTGATTTGACATTGTATGTTTTATCGAGTCTAAGTTGCGGCACCTTACCCGTTTCGAATGCCCTTTGATCTGTCAAAGGCAACATCCATTTGCACTAAACAAAAAACCCCTGAACTACGAGCATGGTTTGATTTCACCTCTTCAGGTGGATACGTAGGCAGTCCCTCTTATACATGAGGGATACAACAACAAAACCCAATCAAATTTACAAAACATTTCAAACTAAGATCATGGTTTGATTTCACCTCTTCAGGTGGATACGTAGGCAGTCCTTTCTTACACAAGAAGGATACAACCATCCCCATAATAAAAAAAACATCCCCATAATAAAAAAAAAAAAACATCCCCATCAAAAAAAGAAGAAAGGAAAGAACATTCCCTTTCCCCACAAAATACAAAAAAGAAGCCTTTCTCCCTTCCTACAAAAATCCCACTTTCCCAAGTGCAAATGTTTAGGACGATTCAAACCGAATTGCCTTTACAAAATGGATGGAAGAAACAAGCATTCACAATTTTGACACGAGCAATCCTCTTATTTAATTAATAATGGGAGGGATTACAATTTCAACAACAAATAAAGCTCAACGAGTCTACAACTTGTCAAAGCTAAGGTGTCGACTAAAACACCTCACATAGTAAAACTAGCACAAAACACACAAAACATAGCTAGTACAACATAATAAAAACTCACAACGCTAATACAACATAATAATAAAGTGGGTAATGGAGGTCTTCATTCTTCCATTCTACCCTTGCCTTTTCCCTCGAGGTACATCTTCCCCTTGTTCTTCCTATTGGCCCGCCTAGCATGGACTTCCTCCTCAGAACGGATCCTCAACGGATCTACAACGGCGACGGCCTCCGGTCTATTGCAGGACCCCATGTTCGGCCCAAAATGAGCCCATGCACGGCCCACTACATTTTTGGGACCCGAGTTTCTCCTCTTTGGTGGCCTCATCACATCCGGGCTAACTCCATCAACATAATCCTCAAAGAAGTCACGGTTGGCCTTGCCAACCTCTCGATATTTCAAGTCAACAACCTCGTCCTTACGTGATTTGGAACTCTCCTCCAAGGATGAAGCTCTTGACCACTTGACATAAGCGGGAGTCACCCATATCGTGGCAACGGGGTCTGGCACCTCCCAAAGCGGCCGAGTGGCCGACCATCTTTCGAAGACCTCCACAAGCTCGGAGTTCCGGAAAACACTCTCTTGGACAAGGGTATCTTGAGCGGGCACCTTTTGTTGACGCCCCATTTGCCTCGTGAGCCTTTTGGGATAAATGAAGGAAGCAACCTTCAAACCCACCACCATCAAAGAACGAGGACTAGCACCCGAAGCGGGCAACCCCATGAAGGACCTCAAGTGCCACCATGGCGCCACCCAACGGATATGAGGACCACCCTCCTCCGCCAATCTTGCGGCCCAATAGGCCTCGGTGGAAGCAAAACTATCCGAGTACAACTTCTTCCTCATAGTAAGGTGGCGAAAGGAATAAGAAGAAGAATCAACCGAAGGCTCTACATTCCTTAGCCTCACCAATAGCCACACTTGGTGGATCCTTGGAGATCCAAACGAGGGAGCTTCTCCACAAGAGCCCTTTTTGTTCAAGGCTTGGATGATCTCGCCAAGCACCAACCATGATGGATCTCTACCATGCTCCATTTGCTCGACTATGTGCACGAAGGTCATGCTACCAAAGCATTTTGGCCCCTTCTTCTTCAAAGCATCAACAAAGAGATATACATGGACAAGGCACCTCCGAAACATTGGCATCCAATCGGTTTGAGAAGATGTTGATAAGAGCAAACATATCCACACCATGAGGAGCAAGGAGGAAGTTGACTTGGCTTGTTGGCAAGCCCAACATGGAACGGAATTTTTCCTTATAACACAACCGAGTCAGAGGAAGCACCGGAACACAACCCGGCCACCCACCAATGGCTCCAACTTCTTCGGCAAGAGGAAAAATTTCACCTTTCGGGAAAACAAAAACGTGATGTTTCGAATCCCAAAACCGAGAACATGCTTCGAGAAATGAGGATTGCACCTTGACTTGACGGAGCACCAACAATTGACCAACTCCCATGCAAATGAGTTGATATTTTTCGGGAGGCGACAAATCCCGGCACCAATGTCGCAACGCATTCTCAAAGGCATCCATGAAATATTTTTGTGGAAGAATAAGAGGTTTTGTAGAGATGTTTTTCGTGTTTCGGATGATGAAACAATGAAGCACAAACATCACTATTTATACGAAACAATCAGCGCGTTTTTCAGAAAAAGGGAGAGCTGCTTCCTATCGCCAAGTAGCTCGCGCCTCTTTGGTCCTGTGTGGACAGCAGGGGGCCCA
The DNA here is from genome assembly GCF_048544455.1 of Silene latifolia. Lineage (NCBI taxonomy): Eukaryota > Viridiplantae > Streptophyta > Magnoliopsida > Caryophyllales > Caryophyllaceae > Silene > Silene latifolia. Next base: position 99,877,413 of record NC_133531.1, read on the forward strand.
CGGGGGCGCTTGGGAGGAAGAGAACAAGCGTTTGCATTTTGTTGGAGTCGCCACCAATTTTTATGGGAAATTGGAACCGTTCGAATACCTCGTGCCATGTCAAGACACAAAGTAAAGACATGAACACCAAGCGATCGTTACCCTTAGCATTCTATGTCTAGAATGACTCTCGTGGATGTCAATGAACATGGATGTTCACAGAGATCTGGAGTAAGGGGTGAGGGTACGTATTAGGAAGCTCTTTTGATCGAACACCTAATCCCGCCCGCCTCGATAGCGGCCTCTACTAATGATTAGGGACATCATTTATACTTGATATATCGTCGATTATATGCATGCAATGCAACATCCAAGTTTTAATCCTAACATGTGAGAATAAGGCTAAGTCGGTTAACACGTAATTTAGCATACAATTAATGTCGAAGTAGGATTTAATGTTCAATTACATGTGAAGGCATACAAATGATACAAGAAATATGATAAATAAAATTACAATAATGAAAATTACAATAATTACAATGGAATAGGCGATTTATGTCGAAAATACCTTTAAAACGGATAATTTGAGAAAAAAAAAGAATAAAGGAATGAATTTAACGAACAAAACAGAAAGTGATAATACGATTAATAGTTAATTATACGTAAGCTAATTAAACTTGGTCAAGCAACAACGGAGTTCGGACGAACTCAACTCAACTGAACAGCGCAAGAGATCGCGCCCTTTGAAGAGGCGCGCTTGCCGATTCTGCGTCTCCAAGGGTGAATTCTGGCTGTGAAGCCGGAACTGCAAATCGTTAATATTAATTGGTAAATTTAAAGATCGATTAATATATTTACTCGGATGGAAGTGATTAATGGGTTATTTACATGTGATTAAAGTCATAAAAACAATAAAACATGGATGAGACAGATTTAAGACGAATTATTTACATGGATGAACGATTAATTAATGACATGGGTGAATGAAATAGACTAAACATGATGAATTAATGACAAATTAATAATGAATGTGATGAACAAACAATGAATAACAGGTGCAAATATGTCAACGACGAATTCCAGAGACTCAATATTGATTGAATCGAACCTCTAAAACCCGAATTGAGTTTAATGACGAAAACCCGCAAATATGGATTATAAGGGATTTAAGTCGGATTTTAATGACGAATTATATGTGAATGAATGACAAATAATATACATGTGAAATTAGTGATGATTATATCGAAGAATTAACAAGAACAAACGAAAAACGAATAAAAGCAAACAAATTAACAGAGGACGAAGGAAGAAGAAAGGAAGCAGGAACTGCGGCAGCCTCACGAAGAGGCGCAGCAGGAACTGCGCTCCTTCGAAGAGACGCAGCAGTTGCTGCGTCCTTTCTCGACGGTTTGTCTTCTGAAAATCCGTAAAATAGGGTTTTAAAACATGGTTTTAGAAATCGGATTTAAGAGGTATTTTCGACATAAACCTTACATTGATGATACAAAAAGGTAAATAACAATAATAAAAGAGAGATTTACACCCTCAGACTTACATGTTTGACGAAACGAGATGAACTAAGTTTACACTTAGTGATGCTCGACTAGAATGTAATGAAAGTGCCCTCGTAAGAGGAAAACGAATAGATTAATTAAGTTGATTGATGTGGAGTTGGTCAAATTGGTCGGTCATGCAAATGAGGCTGGTACTCAGAAGGATCCGAGCTTACGTGGTCGAATGTTCAAGCACGTAGACGCCAAAAAGTAAGAACAAAGGTCTAGAATGCAAATGGAGAAGAGAAGGGCGGACACTCGCGTGAGAAATATGAGGAGCGAAGGCTCCTATTTATACTAATCACGTGAAGGAATTAGGGTTTAGGAGAGTCTTTGGAAGTGAATCTCAGAAAGATATGAAAAAGAAACGAAAATTACGCAGAAAAGGACCTGGGAAGAGGCGCAACAGTCACTGCGTCTCTTGGAAGAGGCGCAGCACCTGCTGCGTCTGTTCCCAAGTGGTTTCCTCCCGCGGAAGAAAGATTTCCGTGTTTAAATTATGGAATAAAGGGATAATTCGGGTTTTCCTTAATATTTTGTGTAAATATTACGGGAAATTGTTTACCAAAGAATAAAGATTTGTGAAATATGGAATAGAAATATCCGGAACATTCCAGAACATTCTGACTCGGGATTTAACGGTTATCAGAAAATGAAGACGGTTTTAGGCCCGGACTCCAAATGTACTCTAATTACTGTCAAAACGACCGTATTGGCGCGTAGATGACAACTAAGAGGTAGACATTAATATTTGAGCAATCACTTGACGATAAACTTACAAACTGTCACAAATCGTTCCGCGTACCAAACATGCGGCCCAATTATCACCGGGTGGTTTGCGAGAGGTGCAGAAATGAGGTATCTACAGAGCCCCCACTTTGACTGAGGCTTGGACAAGGCGAAAGTCAAAGTATAGCCATCAAGTCAATCGAAGATTACAACCTGACGACTATGGCGACGCGAGGCGACTCAAGGGGTCTAAGCCAAGGACCTGTCGTCGGGAACATTTTAGAGTCTGTCGACTATCGGGGAGGGTCGTTTAAAGTCCATTAGACTACGTAAGGAGGCTCGCCAGCCATAAGAAGAAATCATACCTGAGACTTCTGGACGAAACGGGACTGAAGACGCTTCGGCGAAACTCTTTGGCCTGGAGATAACTTGGTGTCTGAAGAATTATAAAATGATGAGGAAAGACAGCAGGACACAGTCGGGAACTGCTGGGAGAAATCTGTTTGTGTTCAGCTTCAAACAAACTTCAGAAGAAATAGGAGCTGATGTTGATCTCCATGTCTCGAGAGGGAAAGTCTATCCACTTACTCTCGTTGGGAAACATACTCGGGAATTAATCTCCATGTCTCGAGAGGGAAAGTCCATCCGCTTACTCTCGTTGGGGAAATATAATGAAGGCGTGTCGAAACACCTGTAAAGGAATAAATGCTCGTTGCGACAAGCAAATGTCTTGGAAGCGATAAATAACGTGCAATAGTCTACTTGCTGGCTTAGAAATACGGGTCGGAACGAAAAATAATCGTCAAACGGACCAAAAGGATAAAATAGCATCGGGGAAGAGGCGCACCATAGATGGGCCCACAAATAACGAACTCATAACGAATTTTTGAAAACTCGTAAGGAGGGAACACCAGGAAGAGGCGCGGCAAGAGCTGCGTCTCTTGGAAGAGGCGCAGCGCCTGCTGCGTCTATTCCCAAGGGTGTATTTTCTGCGTAAAAACGCGATAAACAGAGGGATTGTTTCATTTGTTTCGAAACACAAATTCGCACAAAACTCTCTCAAATCCTAACCATTTCCGCCAAGGTTTGATCCGAAAGCTCACATTAATCATGACTAATCGAGGTATGTGTCTTATTCTTGCATTAATCTTCCATATTTGTTCAATTTTGGATCGAAAAATTAGGGTTTATGACCCAATCTGATCGAAAATTTGGGGCTTTTCCCCCAAATGCATTTGCCTTGTGAAATGGGTATTAGAAACGAGTAATTGGTAATATGAGGAACATAACCATGTATTTGTTTCGAATTTTCGTTGAGTTTTGAGCATTTGAGTGAATTTGAGACGGTTTCACAGCTAAACCGTAAATTGCTTCGAAAATAGCCTTAGGATTGTCCATTTCTGATGAAACTTGATATTTGGGATCCTTGGATGATGGGTAAACTTCCTATAATCTCGGAATTTTGGTTTGTGATAGCTTTTTCAGGACACTTTTCTAGGGCGTAATCGCCGTTATAACGAAATGCTGCCGAAATTTTGACTTGTACCCAGAACTAGGCTTCAAATTAGGCTTGACTTGACCCAAATTACCACATGAGTGATCGGGTTTGTGAGAATATGGCCAAAGATGGCGAGAAAGAGCGATTTCAGGGCTTCCGAAGGCTCGAAAATCCCTTAACTAAGGCTCGTCGTCACGTGACGCGGCCTAAATTTGCTTTAATGTTGCAGGTGATGAGGTTTATACTGCTGGGAGAGTTCCCATGGAGATATATACTGCTGTTGTCAAGGAGGCTTTAGAGCAGGCCTTCACCGCCGCGGTGATGGCTGCTGGGGACGAGATCCATGAGGAGGAGGCTGTTGAGGAGGAGGAGGCCCCGAGACGGGCCAACATTGGACGAGGAGGTCGTCAACTGAGAGGAGCTCCCGCGTGGGCTGAGACTTAGGAGAGCAGGCACCTACTTTGGGCTGCAGAGGGTCACCTGTCCTACAGGACGGTGAAGAGCTTGGTAAATAGGAATTCACTACTCATCACCCATCTTCTTTCATTCATTTGCTCACATCTCTTCCAATTTTCTTTCAAAAACTAAAGATAGCTTCTGTTTCGAATCAGAATAGGAGGCCAGGAACATTAGGTCGTTCTCGGGTTACACGACAGCGATGGAGTGCTACGAGCGGCTTTCGGCAGAGGAGCGCGCCATGATCGAGCGCGAAGCGTTCGGTGCTTTGGTGCAGGCCTGGAGGGATATCGCGAAGAGGAAGCTGCGGGCTAACCTTAGCCTGGTCCGCGCTTTCTTGGACCGATTCTGGGATACGACTTCCACTTTTCACATGTCTTTTGGTGAGGTGGGAGTCACTCTGGAGGACTACGGCATGATTTCTGGTCTGTCGTGCGGGTCTGAGGCTGTGGAGTGGCCGGAGACTACCATGAGGGTGGACTCGGCCGAGGCTAGGAGGTTGATCGGCTGGAACTTGTCGCCGAGGGCTGTCACAGTGCCGGGTTTGGTGCCCAGCTCCTACGTTCGAGACAACTTTGCGGGAAAGATCCCGGCGCTGGTGACGATTGACGGGAGGGAGACGGCTCCTCCTCCCCGTCTGGTGAGCGGAGGGTTCGTTTATGGCTCGTGGTTTCTGTCTTCGATTTACCTCGGAGACAAGGGAGAGAGGTCACGTCGACGGCTTCTTCCCTTCCTTTCGACCCGAGCTCCCTAGGGCGTTGGGACCGGGTCATCTTTCTTGGTTTTGCGGTCCTCATCCGCTTCATGAGGGCCATGGTTCGTCCGGAGTTGATGGAGAAGGGGACTTCTCCTGGCGCTGTCGGACCTGGACTACTGCTGGAGGTATGAACCTTCATTTAGACCAAAATCAATTCCTTTCTTTGCCAAATCATGAAAGATCGTTATTGACTATCTTGCTTTACAGGAGTGGGTGTACTCCTACTTTCCGGGCCTCGCGCCCAAGAGGACAGAGCCGCTGGAGAAGGCCTATCCCGTGGTGAGGGATTGGGTGATGTGCAGGACGAAGAGCAAGCGTTCTTCTCAAGGTGTCTACCGGCGGGACGTGAACGCTCTTCAGCTAGACAGCGTAAGCATCTCACTTATATTCATTTGCTTCTTCATTGCTTTTTAAATTGATCATAAGAATGATTCCTTTGTTTATCTTGTCCCAGTGGGTGCCCAGGCCTTGGGCGGAGTACGCTGACGCGCCTCCTTTTGTGGCTGAGGTCCTTGAACCTAGGAGCTCGAGTCGGCTACTGTTGAGGACGTCGATGGGTCCTGTGTGGTACTTGGGCGAGCGTTTGGCTCGTCAGTGCTCTCGGGATGTGTTGACGGTTCCCATCGATCCTCCCAGGACGATGTTCAGGGAGCCTTCTGAGGCTGAGAGGGAGGCGGACTTGGCTGGCGCTAGTGGTGATGCCCTCCTTCTTCCTGGCGAGGACTACTCGGCGTTCCTCTACGGGAGGTTAGCGTACTGGCCGGTAGTGGTGAGCATCTTTACTCTCCTTTATTCTTGATTTTGAGAACTATGATGAATGATCATCGACTAATGAGAAATATTTGACTTTGCAGGAGGTTGAGGCGGCGGGCATCGAGCCCCCAGAGTACCCCGAGACCCTCGAGTACACTGACGCGACCGGGAGGACGATGATCTCCGAGCTACGTGACTTTGACGTGGCTGTGACGGATGCTGGCTTGGGCGATTGGCAGCATCTGATTCGGAGGGTGAGCCTCTAATTTGCATAACTTTTTGTGTAAGAATACATTTGATTGAGTTTATTCAATTAGTGAGAACTTCTTTTTGAAAATGCAGGTTGCGCCGTCTCGGTTCGTGGCGTTGTGGAGGGTGGCCAACCGGCTGCGAGCTACTGCCGTCGAGGCGCTTGTCGGCAGTCGAGGCCGTCAGGTATGAACCTTGTGCCTATTTTGTTTTTTGAGTTTTGATTTTCCAACTTTTCTTGTAATTGCCTGAAATGATTGACATGAGCCAATTTTGTTGTTTACAGGGGGACCGTGAGTGGAGCGAGAGTTGGCTCAGTCTCGGGAGGAGACAGCTCGCTTGTTGAGGGAGCTCGAGGTTCGAGACGCCGAGATTGCAGCTCTTGCGGCAAGAGTTGCAGAGCTGGAGGGCGACCAGCAGTAGCTTTGTTTAGTTTTTGCCTATATCTTGCACATTTGTACATTTTGGACCTTGATTTCGAACATTTTGGACTTTGTTTGGGGCGAGAGCCCCCAGTTTGTTGTACATTTCCCTTTTTGGTTGTATATAAGATGGCCTGAGTGCCTTTGCTGCTGGGTTGTGTTGCTTGTATCTGCAGGTTAGCTTTGAACAGGTTTGGTAGATGACGGTTTACGCCGTCATGCTGCCGAAATTTACATAGAAATCACGCAAAACATACATTTGTATACACACATGGTCTGAATTAGCGCAAAACGGATGACTCAAAAGCACGCAAAAATGCAAAAATTTTTGCCGGAAATGACCGGACGGTAGGGAGGGTTACCCCTAAAAAAGAAAAAAAAAACAGAAACCTATAAGTTGGAAATGAAATGATTAAAAAAGAAGTGAAAGAAATATAAATAAATATAAATTTTGAAATGAATTAAATTAGTTACTTCTTAAAATGAATTACATTAAAAATGAAAATTATTTCCTAAAATGAAAATGATGCAAGTGTGGTAAAATGGCAAAAATGTCGACGTCGTCTCGAAATACGTGCCCGCGGAATTAGGAAACACGAAATATGGCAATTTCCATGTTTATACCAAAATAATAACCCATAGGAATAGGAAATTATGCGGCACGGAATTAGGAAAGATCCAACGCGGAAAATCACAGAAATCAAGCCGAGGAAGAGGCGCAGCATGAGTCGCGTCCCTTTGAAGAGGCGCACAGTGTTGCTGTTCCCGAGCGTTCCGTTCTGCGATTTTTGGAAACATAAATTAGTATAAATAGAGACGTTGATAGAGCTTTTATTCACACAATTCTTCCGTCTCTTCTTCGTCTTATTACATAAAATTCTCAAAATAATCTCTTCATCATGAATACTTTGGAGATTCGCTTGAAAGAATGGACCAACGAATTTTCTAATATGGAGATACACGACATGGGCGCCTATAATCTTGGATCATTGTTGAGTTTGAAGCTTATTAAGATTGTCAAACCGTTCTTGGATGCGTGTCTTGATTATTGGGACCCGAATTACCATGTTTTTGCGTTCCCTGGAGGCGATATTTGCCCATTTCCTGTAGAAATTGCTGCGATTGGCGGATGGGACCCTGAACACTTGCCTGCCATTCCTTCTACTTCGCAAGGGTACAAGAGCAAATTTAGAGACTTGATTGGGTTGACTAGACTCGAGGTGGACCGTCTAGTGACCTCGAAGGGAGTGCGAATGTTGGACTTCATTGATCGATTTATTAACAGGGCCGACCCCACCGTTTCTTATGTTTCTAGGCGAAGGGCATTTGGGTTTTGCTTGTTGCATGTGTATGTCTTCCAAGGGCATGTTGATAAAGACTTGAGAGGTGATCCCCGTCTTCTGGGCCTTGTTGAGCAAATGGAGCTGCGCAGGAGCCCAGCTTGTTTATGTCTAGGAGAGATCCTGTTGGGCTTGGATAATAGGAAAGCCAACCGCGACCTACCGTATTTGGGAAGTCCCGTCATTCTGCAGGTAAAAGAACTTTTCTTCTCTTTTTCTTTTCTTTCCTTTTCTTTTTTTTTTTCGTTTTTTTTTTCTTTTTCTTTTTCGTTTTTTCTTTTCGTTTTTTTCTTCGTTTTTTTTTTGTTGTTGTTTTTTTTTTATGTCTAATACCCGCTTTTGGTAGGTTTGGCTTATGGAACGGCTTCGATTGATCGAGCCCCCAGTTCACGTTCCATCCTATCATGCTCGTTCAATTGCAATGAGGACCAGGCTTTACATGGTGGACTTCACCCGAGTCTGCAATTATTGGGAGAACAAACTGAAGAGTGATGATGGCCCTTTGATTAGGTGGATTGTGCCGTGGTGGCACCTCAAATTTGTCACTGGAGTGTCTTCTTTGGATCCTACTCGGTCCGTGCGCATTCCTGGCTTGGAATTTATGGTGTGCATCTTCCCGGAAAGGCTGATGAGACAGGTTGGACTAAAATAGACAATCCCGAAGCTTGATACTGTCCCGCAGACCGCCGTGGCGCTTACTACAGAGAGCCGAAGGGAGTGGGCCATTAAATGGGCTCAAAGAAATGTATGGTTCTTGAACTCTTCTGCTAATGCTTTATGGGTGTCGGATTCTTATCTGCGATGGAGGAAAGCTACTACTCCGGAAGAGCGCGAGAGATTGAGGAAGCGCGAGCCCGTTGACTACAAGGTGCGCGGGGTGGAGAAAGAGAAAGAAAAGCATTTGAATGAGGGAGAGGAAGAAGCCGAGTTTCGAGTTTTTCATCCTTCGAAGAAACCGAAGACTTCTCCTGTCGAGGACAAAGTGATTGACAGGAATGGGAAGTCGAGGCCTCGAGAAAGACCGTTGGTGATTAGGTCTGAAGTGGCGCAAGAGCGTCCGGCCCGAGGTCGTGACAAGAAGTATGACAAGAATGACAAGGGCAAAGGGAAGATGGAGGAATAGCCCTAGTCTTTATTTATTTATTTATTATTATTATTATTATTATTATTATTATTATTATTATTGGTGTAATAAGAAGGTGGGGCTTTTAGAATCATGGCCTATTTTATTTTTATTATGTAGCGTATTATTACTATTAGAAATTGAATGAAATAAAAAGGTTAAATAGTTATGAAACCGTTGTGATTTTCTATTTATTATTCTTGTCGAATTCCAAATGCAATGCAAATGTCCTTCTATTTACATTTTAAAATAATGGGTTGTATCCTGTAAAGGATTGCCTATGTATTCATTTAAAAAAATGAAATCAAACCCTTGCGCGTAGTTCGAGTAAATGTAAAAGAATAATTGTTCTAAGCAAGAGCTTGTAATGAACTTAGAAAATAAGCATGAGCTTTTTGCTTACTCTGAAGGTGCAGTTTAGTTTATTTGATGATATGAGGATGACAAATTTGTCAAAATGCAAGAGCATAGTGACATTAGCTTATTTCAGCTTAGCCAGGGGCCGTTTATTTAGTGCCACAAGAGCGACACGTGAGGTTACGCGAGGCGCGTTTTTGTTCCTATTCTAGGCATAGTACCGTTTTAGTTGGTCAAGGTTTGTTGGGTTTGAAAATTCATTCCCATCTAGGTCTGTGATTCTAACCGCACCCCCTGGAAGTATGAACTTGACTAGAAATGGCCCGGCCCAATTAGGTTTGAATTTTCCTCGTGGGTCGATAGGTAAAAGAGCTCTAACCGACTTGAGTACTAAGTCTCCTTCCTTGATGTTTCTTGGCTTAACCCTTTTGTTGAAAGCTCGTTTGATACGTGCTTGATATGTTTGGACATTATGCAAGGCGCGTAGCCTACATTCATCCAGGAGGATGAGTTCTTCATATCTATCCCTCTTCCAATCGACACGGGATTTGACTTTCGAGTAAAATACGCAAGGATGGTATCTCTAGCTCGACTGGTTGTACAGCTTCCATGCCGTAGGTCAAATAGAAAGGAGTAGCCCCAGTGGGCGTCCTAACAGATGTACGATGTCCCCACAAAGCAAAGGGTATATTGCTTGGCCAATCTCGATAGTTGTCAATCATTTTCTTGAGAATTGTGACAACGTTCTTGTTTGCTGCCTGTACGGCGCCATTAGTCTGTGGTCTATAGGGCGAAGAGTGGTGATGCCTAATTTTGTACTTGGCTAGCAATTGCTCCGTCTCAGCTTGGAAATGTGATCCATTATCACTAATGATCTCATGTGGGCAACCGTATCGACAGATGATGTTGTTTTGTATGAACTTTGCCACATTTTTGGCCGTGAGACTAGTGTAGGAAGCCGCTTCTACCCATTTGGTGAAATAGTCGATTGCCACTAGGATGAAACAGTGACCTCCTATTCCTACAAGGGGTTATCTTCCCGATTATGTCAATTCCCCAGGCAGAAAATGGCCAAGGAGATGTCATCGTATAGAGCAATGAAGGAGGGACATGTTGTACATTCCCGAAGATTTGGCAATTATGGCAATGTCTTACGTATTTGATGCAATCGGATTCCATTGTGGTCCAATAATACCCCAAACGTGTGATTTTCTTTGCCATCATGGGCCCACTCATGTGAGGACCGCATTCTCCATCGTGGACTTCTTCCATTACTTTCCGTGCCTGTGAATGATCAAGGCAACGTAGGATTACACCAAGAGGTGTTCTTTTGTACAACTCTCCTTGCATGAGAACGTATTGGGAAGCTAGTAGGCGTATAGCACGTTGTCCCCGTTTGTCCATATCAGGTGGATAGGTACCATTGAGCTTGAAATTCAGGATTGCTTGGAACCAGGGTTCCTGCGCGATTTCCTCTTCGTCGGTGATTTGATGGACATAAGCTGGCTCTGACCGTCGTTCGATGCACAAAGGCATTTCCACCATGTCATTTGGCATATTAATCAAAGATGCGAGATTTGCAAGAGCATCTGCAAATTGATTTTCTTCCCGAGGTAGGTGTAAATATGTCACGTGGTCAAAGAATTGGGCAACTTGGTCTATTCTAGCTTGATAAGGTGCTAGGCTTTCGCTTCGAATTTTCCAAGATCCTGTAACTTGATTGATGATCAGTGATGAATCCCCATGTACTCGGAGGTTTTTAATGCCTAAGCTCACTGCCGCTTGTAATCCGATGAGACAAGCTTCGTATTCTGCAGCATTGTTTGTCACCTCGAAGTCGAGTTTGACAGAGATTGGTGTATGCTCGCCTTCAGGAGAAATGAGCAAAACTCCTATTCCAAATCCCCTTAAGTTTGATGCCCCATCAAAGTAAAGGTCCCAGGAGTCTACATCAGTTTGGAGTATATCCTCGTCCGGAAATGACCAAGTGTCTATTGTTTGTGCATCATTGATGGGATTTTCTGCGAAGAATTCGGCAACAATAGCGCCCTTTTTTATAACTTTTAGAGGCACGTATTTGAGGTCAAATTCTGAGAGCATCAAAGTCCATCTTGCTAGGCGTCCGTTGAGGACGGGTTTCTCGAAGAGGTATTTGACTGGATCCATTTTGGAGTATATTTTGATGGAGTAGCTAAGCATGTAATGGCGTAGCTTCTTTGTTGCCCACACAAGAGCGAGGCATGTCTTTTCGAGTTGTGAGTATTTGCACTCGTACTCCAAGAATTTCTTACTAAGGTAGTAGATAGCCCTTTCTTCACTTCCTACAGTTTGAGCTAGCATGGCACCCATGGTCATTTTTTGATTCTTGTGAGATATAAACCAAGAGGTTGATCTCGTTGAGGTGGCATGAGCACGGGTGGTTTAGCCAATATTTCTTTGATTCGGTCGAATGCCTTTTGACAATCATCATCCCACATGGTGTGGTTTGTCTTCTTGAGCTTCTTGAAGATGGGCTCACAAATCATGGTGAGTTTCGATATGAATCGACTTATATATTGCACTTTTCCTAGGAATCCTCTGACTTCTTTTTCTGTTTGAGGTTGTGGCATTTCGATCAGAGCCTTGATCTTGGAAGGGTCTATTTCTATACCTCGTTGGCTAACGACGTATCCCAGAAGTTTGCCAGACGTTACTCCGAATGTGCATTTCTGAGGATTGAGCCTCATGTTATACTTTCTTAGCCTTGCGAAAAATTTGCGAAGGTTCGCAATATGCCCCTTTCTTTCCTTGGACTTGACAATCATGTCATCTACATATACCTCAACTTCTTTGTGCATCATGTCATGTAAGAGTGTAGTTGCGGTACGCTGATATGTAGCTCCGGCGTTGATTAACCCAAACGGCATGACCGTATAGCAATAGGTTCCCCATTGAGTGACAAAGGCGGTCTTATGCATGTCTTCTATGGCCATTTTAATTTGGTTATAACCCGCATACCCATCCATGAAGGATAGTAATGCGTGGTCTGCAATATTGTCCACCAATATGTCAATGTGTGGTAGAGGGAAGTCATCTTTAGGGCTTGCTTTGTTTAAGTCCCTAAAATCAACACAAACACAAATTCTCCCATCCTTTTTGGGTACAGGTACTATGTTGGCTACCCAGTCAGAATACTCGGAAACTTTGATGAACCCGGCTTTGAATTGCTTATCAACTTCTTCCTTAATCTTGAGAGCCCATTCCGTTCTCATTCGTCGAAGCTTCTGTTTGACAGGTTTGAAACCTGGCTTAATCGGGATTCTATGCTCGGCGATATCCCTGTCGATTCCTGGCATGTCTTTGTAGGACCAAGCGAAAATGTCTTTGAACTCGTTTAGGAGGTCTATGAAATCGGCCCTTTCGGTAGAGCTCAAGGTAGTCCATATCCTAAGTTCTTGGGGTTCTAGTTCGGTTCCTACATTGATGGGTTCGGTGTCCTCTATTACTGGTCCCCCTTCCCCTTCCTGTAGTATTTCTTTGGCTACGTAGGGAGGTATTTCGATTGAGTCTGGGTCTTGGTCATCCTCAGTATCATCGTAAAAAGAATTGCACTCAAGATAACACATAGTGTAAGCAGAACCTGATTTATTCATATTAAAGTTTGAGAAAAGTTGAAACAAAGAAGCCATCTGATCTGTGGTCAGTGGCGGCAAATTGACAGTAGTTGGGACATTTCCCGAACTACTGTGACTACTCGAGGCTAAGCTGGGAGAAACAAAGGGAGTGGGGATGACGACAGAAGGAGACTCCCTAGTGACTTCTCTAGACTCTAACTCTGACTCCGACTCCGACTCGAACTCATCGTCTTCTGGTTCTCCTTTGAACATCTCTCCTTCTCCAGTGGCGAGTTTGAAGAGTCTTCCTTGATTGTTGGTCCACTTGATTGATTTTCTCCATCCTTTCTGCTGACTTGCGTTGGTTTCTGTGATTAACGCGGTGGGGTTGAAGCGATCGTCTTGAAGTATCATGGTAATGATCTCATCCTGTGCGGCCCTAACAAATCGATCTTCTCCGAACAATAGACTAACAGCTTGTTCGTCCAAGCAAGGTGCTTGACGGGTTTTGACGGTAGGAACCGTTTCTGGAGGGATGAAGTAGCAATCGTGAAAGATCTCGATTCCGGCTAACTTCCTCTCGAGATAATGCCAAGGCTCGGGAAATCCGTGAAAGAGTTCTAGATTTCCTTCCTTAACAAAGTACCCATTTAGGGTAGGGAGATAGGGTCGCATTTGGACTCCTACGTGCTTACGGTTTTGAACTTGAGCAAGCATCTCGAGAACCTCTTCTTTAGTGGGTTTGTACCCTAGTCCAAGTGGTATCCTCTTTGAGTTGCCTTCCTTGTATGGTGCGAAGGTGTTTCTTCGAATAGGGTTCAAAGGTATTCCGGGGAAGTATCCCTGGGATTTGAGTATGTGGTTGACCACCAAGTTGGAGTAGGGATCATAGTATAAGGGTGCCAATTCGCTTTCTATGACACTTATGCTTTGGAAGCCCCCAAGTTCGTATACGGGATCTGCAAGGACTTGATTGTTTGGTTTCTTTTCGATTATTGCTTTGATGGGCGACGAAGTGATCGTCACCACTTTGCCATTTAGTGGGATCTTGATCTTTTGATGAAGGGTGGACGTCACCGCTTTGGAAGCGTGAATCCAAGGTCTTCCTAGGAGTATGTTGAAGGAAGCTTCGATGTCCACTATTTGGAAGTTAACCTTTCGCTCAATTGGCCCTGTGGCTATGGTTAGGTTAGCAAGTCCTACCACCTTTCGTCGTGTACCATCATATGCACGCACACCTTGATTGGTAGGGGTCCAATCCGACTCTTTCATGCCTAATTTGTATGCCGTTTTGAGGGGTATGACGTTGACCGCGGAGCCATCATCGACCAAGGTCATTGGCACATTCTTCTTTATACAAATGACAGTGATGTAAAGAGCTAGATTGTGACTAGCGCCAAAAAGTGACAAATCTTCGTCTGAGAAAGTAATAGGATTACTTAGCTTTGGTGATTCTTGGAAGACCAAGTTGACTACATCTTCGGGTGTCGAGTTATGTGCTACATTTAGTTTGGCCAAAGCTTGCAGTAAAGCTTGGCGATGTGGGAATGAACTTGCTACTAATTGCCAGACTGAAAGATCAGCCTTTGTCTTCTGTAATTGCTTGAGCAAATGATCAGTGGGATCTTCTTCGTTATCATTTGGTATGACAACGTTGGTTGGACCATTTTGAGTAGTGCTTTGATATGGACGTCCCGAACGAGTTAGGTGGTCCACATCTTGGTCTTCACCATTTTGGACTATTTCCTTGACTAGGGAGTTTTCGATGAGGTACTCGTCCTCATCATCGTCGGCCCAAACTCCATTGATTGTAGCTAGTTCCCTCATTCTCATGATTTCATCTTCTAGTCGTATGATTTGGTCGACTAATTTATCAACCACGGCGACTACTTCTTGCATAGTTGCGTTTTGAGAAAAGGTTAGTGGTACATGCTCCCTAGGTGTTGCGTTGGGATCGTGTAAAGCTGTCACCACATTTTCTAATTCCCAAACTTGCCTATCCACACTCCTTGCCCATGTGATGAAGTCGGAAACGGTAGGAGAGATAGTGGAGTAGAGCCCCTCATTCTCGATTGCGTGGATATCATTTTCGACTGGAGAAATGAGGTGTGAACAATCTAAGGTAGATTCGTCACTTGTAATCACTAGAACTCCAAGAGGATTCTGAGTGTTGTTGGGTTTGCCTCCCGGCGGTATTGGTAATCGACCATCTTCAATCATGTCTTGAAGCACATTTTTCAACTTGTAGCATTTTTCTGTGTCGTGCCCTTTGCCCCTATGGTATTCACAGTACGAGTTCTCGTCCCAGAATTTGGATTTCCTTTCGGGTTCGGGAGTAGGTCCAATGGGTTGAAGTTTGCCTTGCTTCATTAACCTTTTTAGAGCGTTGGAGTAAGTATCCCCAAGATTTGTGAATTTCCTTGGTGGGGTACTTTTCTTGGATGGCTCGAGAAGGTTAACTTCATCGATCTTGCTAGTGGAGCCGTATGAACGACTTGTTGAGCCTTGATATCCTCGACCTACCGTTTTGGACAAGAGTCCTTTACGGATGTCATCTTCAATCCTTGTCCCTAGTACGGTTAAGTCCTTGAAAGTCTTGATGTTTTGGTATCTCAAATGGTTGGCATAAATGGGTTTGAGATTATCCACAAACTTCTCCACAAGGGTAGCCTCATCCAGGCGTTCAACTAGTTGGGTACTAGTCTTCCTCCACCTACTTAGGAAGTCGGTGAATCCTTCTTTGTCATTTTGGGTAAGAACCTCTAGAGTGCGCATGTTAACTTGGATCTCGGCATTATCCGCATATTGCTTAGCAAACTCGATTGCGGCATCTTCCCAAGTAGCGACCTTATTGTGTTCTAAGGAGTAGAACCATTGCTTCGGGATGGTGTCAAGAGATGAAGGAAAGATCCTTAAGAACGTCTCGGGTTTGATGCCTTTGATAGACATGTAATCCTTGAAAGCACGGATGTGGTTCAAAGGGTTCTCGTGCCCTTTGAATTTAGGGATATCCGTCATATTGAAGTTGGTTGGCAATTTGGAATTGACGGCCTCATACTTACGATTATTCTCCCTGTAATTGTCATCCCCTTTAAGGTACATCAATTGCTCCTCTAAGTATTGGAGTCTTTTCTCGGCTACAATTAGTCCCATGGGAGGATTTTCGTCCCTGGATTCATCCGCGGAGTCACCTATTACTTCACTTTCATGAGGAGGCAACCTCCCCTCTACGGCATAGATCCGGCCCTCGATGGTCTCAAGGCAATCATGGACTTGGTCTTGGGTAACTTGGATTTGGGCTAACGCGGCTAGGATTCGATCATTACCATCTTGAAGTTGGTGGAGGTTTGTTTCGCTGGATCCAGGCATCTTGAAAACTGGATAAGAGATCGATGACGAATCAAAACACGATCGACCAATCTAACACACTTGCTAAAATAAGAAATGTTTTGACTCGTGAAGTGGGTGCGTGCCACTTGTGTTGAGTGAGCTTTGAAGAAAGGACAAAAATTTTGAAAATGTGTATCCTAGTCAACTATAGTGTAGTTGTAGGAGTGGACTCGAAGTGAGGTTTTGAAATGGGCTTGTGACCCGGATTTTGACTCGACAAACGGACGGAGTTTTGACTGGGTTTTGCGCTAATCAAATGGCCTTTTTCGAAATTTTGATTAAAAGAAAGGGATTTTGATTTTTACAAAAATCGTCATGGTTTTGTTTAGAAATAGTGATCACGTAAGGTACAAACATTCATACAAGCATTATAACGGGATGCTGAGTGCATTTAAAAGGGTTTTGGTTTAAAGGGTGGGTTGCCATACCGAACCCTCAAACCCGAAGTCTGTGGAGAGGCTCGTACCAAACAAGAGTAAGGCCGATTCCTAGTCCATTTCCTCAAGTAGTGAAGGCCCTTGATACAAACAAGAGTAAGCATCATGGTATGGATGACGTCAATCGCTATCCATCTTTAGGCCCAAATAAGAATTAGGACCGTTTAGACGGGACGATTGGTCGAATGGGTTGGGTTGGGCCTAGGAAGGCCGAATAAAACGGTCTAGGAAGACCGAGTTATGAAAACCGACAATTGTCTTGTACAAATTATTCCCTAACCTTGTTCAAGTTTCACCCTTGGCTACACGTAAGTGTAAGATCCCCAGCGGAGTCGCCAAACTGTGGACAGCGGGGGGCCCACGGGGGCGCTTGGGAGGAAGAGAACAAGCGTTTGCATTTTGTTGGAGTCGCCACCAATTTTTATGGGAAATTGGAACCGTTTGAATACCTCGTGCCATGTTAAGACATAAAGTAAAGACATGAACACCAAGCGATCGTTACCCTTAGCATTCTATGTCTAGAATGACTCTCGTGGATGCCAATGAACACGGATGTTCACAGAGATCTAGAGTAAGGGGTGAGGGTACGTATTAGGAAGCTCTTTTGATCGAACACCTAATCCCGCCCGCCTTGATAGCGGCCTCTACTAATGATTAGGGACATCATTTATACTTGATATATCGTCGATTATATGCATGCAATGCAACATCCAAATTTTAATCCTAACATGTGAGAATTAGGCTAAGTCGGTTAACGCGTAATTTAGCATACAATTAATGTCGAAGTAGGATTTAATGTTCAATTACATGTGAAGACATACAAATGATACAAGAAATATGATAAATAAAATTACAATAATTACAATGGAATAGGCGATTTATGTCGAAAATACCTTTAAAACGGATAATTTGAGAAAAAAAAGAATAAAGAAATGAATTTAACGAACAAAACAGAAAGTGATAATACGATTAATAGTTAATTATACGTAAGCTAATTAAACTAGGTCAAGTAACAATGGAGTTCAGGACGAACTCAACTCGAACAGGCAAGAGATCGCGCCCTTTGGAAGAGGTGCATCGATTCTTTGTCTTCCCAAGGGTGAATTCTGGCTGTGAAGCCGGAACTACAAATCGTTAATATTAATTGGTAAATTTCAAGATCGATTAATATATTTACTCGGATAGAAGTCATTAATGGGTTATTTACATGTGATTAAAGTCATAAAAACAATAAAACATGGATGAGACAGATTTAAGACGAATTATTTACATGGATGAACGATTAATTAATGACATGGGTGAATGAAATAGACTAAACATGATGAATTAATGACAAATTAATAATGAATGTGATGAACAAACAATGAATAACAGGTGCAAATATGTCAACGACGAATTCCAGAGACTCAATATTGATTGAATCGAACCTCTAAAACCCGAATTGAGTTTAATGACGAAAAGCCGCAAATATGGATTATAAGGGATTTAAGTCGGATTTTAATGACGAATTATATGTGAATGAATGACAAATAATATACATGTGAAATTAGTGATGATTATATCGAAGAATTAACAAGAACAAACGAAAAACGAATAAAAGCAAACAAATTAACAGAGGATTTAAGGAAGAAGAAAGGAAGCGAGAATCTGCGCGGCCTCACGAAGAGGCGCAGCGAGAATCGCGCTCCTTCAAGAGGCGCAGCGATTCTTTGCGTCC
The DNA here is from genome assembly GCF_048544455.1 of Silene latifolia. Taxonomy (NCBI): domain Eukaryota; kingdom Viridiplantae; phylum Streptophyta; class Magnoliopsida; order Caryophyllales; family Caryophyllaceae; genus Silene; species Silene latifolia. The sequence goes on from NC_133531.1 coordinate 99,895,766, forward strand.
TTTCTCGACGGTTTGTCTTCTGAAAATCCGTAAAAAAGGGTTTTAAAACATGGTTTTAGAAATCGGATTTAAGAGGTATTTTCGACATAAACCTTACATTGATGATACAAAAAGGTAAATAACAATAATAAAAGAGAGATTTACACCCTCAGACTTACATGTTTGACGAAACGAGATGAACTTAGTTTACGATTAGTGATGCTCGACTCGAATGTAATGAAAGTGCCCTCGTAAGAGGAAAACGAATAGATTAATTAAGTTGATTGATGTGGAGTTGGTCAAATTGGTCGGTCATGCAAACGAGGCTGGTACTCAGAAGGATCCGAGCTTACGTGGTCGAATGTTCAAGCACGTAGACGCCAAAAAGTAAGAACAAAGGTCTAGAATGCAAAGGGAGAAGAGAAGGGCGGACACTCGCGTGAGAAATATGAGGAGCGAAGGCTCCTATTTATACTAATCACGTGAAGGAATTAGGGTTTCGGAGAGTCTTTGGAAGTTAATCTCGGAAAGATATGAAAAAGATACGAAAATTACGCAGAAAAGGACCTGGGAAGAGGCGCAGCAGTCATTGCGTCTCTTCGAACAGGCGCAGCACCTGCTGCGTCTGTTCCCAAGTGGTTTCCTCCCGCGGAAGAAAGATTTCCGTGTTTAAATTATGTAATAAAGGGATAATTCGGGTTTTCCTTAATATTTTGTGTAAATATCACGGGAAATTGTTTACCAAAGAATAAAGATTTGTGAAATATGGAATAGAAATATCCGGAACATTCCAGAACATTCTGACTCGGGATTTAACGGTTATCAGAAAATGAAGACGGTTTTAGGCCCGGACTCCAAATGTACTCTAATTACTGTCAAAACGTCCGTATTGGCGCGTAGATGACAACTAAGAGGTAGACATTAATATTTGAGCAATCACTTGATGATAAACTTACGAACTGTCACAAATCGTTCCGCGTACCAAACATGCGGCCCAATCATCACCGGGTGGTTTGCGAGAGGTGCAGAAATGAGGTATCTACAGCATGTTCTCAGGATTCCCACCTTGAATTGTCCCTTTCAAGTTGTGTTTTCTCCTGACATTTCAAACCTCCCGCCGGAATGCTCGCGCCTCTTCAGGACGGTCCAGGACATTTTGTGTTTTCTCACATTTCCTTGTTTTCGCGTTTTACGAAATCCGACACGGTTTCCATGACGCGGCTTTAAACATACGGATTTTTCTTTCTTTTTTAAAGGGGGAAGGGCTAGTCGCCCCGATCCGCGACGGATCGTTTCCATGTCAATCGAAATTCCGAAAATTTTTCACTTTTTCGCACTTTTTTCAGCAAAAAATAAAATCGAAAATTGATAACACGACATCAGTTTTCCTCAAAAATTCAAGCACTTACAAATCCGAGTCTTGATCTCACAAAAAATCAAAAATCAAATACACTCAAAAAAATCTATTCTAAAATTCACCCCTGGCGGTTTGAGTTTGAATTTTTTCGAGTAACAAATCAATTTCAACAATTTCGATGCAATTTAATTCCAGACACGAGTTAATTGCTCGAATTTTCAAATCAATCCTTTTGAAAAGTCCAAACGTGACGACTTGTCACGGAATTTTGAAAATATCATTTCAAATTTCGAATTTCAATTTTAACTTTGAGTCACCGTGATTAATTTCGCTTTGAAATACTTTCTACGTGTTTGCATATGTGCTACCTGTTGCCTATTTTCTACACTAACGATGCAGGAACTAGTGCGAAGCAAAAGGGGAATTGACAGCCGACAGCGCTCCTCCGAAACACAACACAAAAAAGCCAAAATCACAAAATAAACCATAATCCAAAAACACATATATACAAACCGCCTCACGCAAAATACATCGACACACGTTTGATACAAACGACTGACCATATAAACAGGAGTTAGTACCGACATCTATCATACAGACACTGGCCTAAAACAACAAACTGGGGGCTATCTGCCACCTACCGAACTAAGCACTCCCTATCCTCTCGATCAGAAAATAAAAGGAGCAACACGGGAAAGAAGGGAGTAACAACGGAAGCAGAGGTGGTTACCACGACGGTAATACCTCGCTCCTACTCCACGACAAAAAAAGAAGACAAGTCCGCGGACTTTGGATGATAAGGAGGCCAAGAACCATGATGCGGCGCACCACCCCGGTGTTGACCCCCAATCATCAGCCATCCTGTCTATGAGCCACAATGAAAAGGACAAGTCAGCCACGTCAGCCGCCTCCCCTCCTCTACGGAAGCATCCTCTACCACCACCTCGGCTCCAACAGCCTCCCCGGTCGCTTCTGCTCCTCCCAGATCATCCTCCTCCTTCAAGACCTCAACGACAGACCCTGTGGGTCCCAGACGATCCCCTACAACCAAAGGCAATCAAAGAACGTCAGCCAAAATTTCGGATTACGACGGCATAAAATGGACAAATCCAAAAAAAACTTGCAAAGCAGAACAAGGGCAATCCCGCCCAAACCCAACCAAACAAAACAATTTACAAAAAACGCACAAAAAAACGACTCGCCCTTCTTTTCAAGCAAAAGACGAGTCAAAACAACAACCACAACAAAAACGGCACCTCAGGACCCGCACAAGGTCCACCAACAAACCAAAATACATTCCCGGTGCAATGGGGTATCTTTCTACATCTCGAAAAGGCAATTTCTACGCCAATTTGAGCACAAACAGGTCAAAATTTCAAAATACGACCACAACGAGGCAACGTGATTTTATCACGTCTCAAATCGACCTAAACTACCAATAAGGTCCGTTTCAAAACAAACTGACTCAATTCAAGCCCAGACGGACGCTTATTTTGTCAGCCATAAGACCGTCACAGAAGGCAAAAATTCCCATTTTGCCCACAATACCAAACAAAGGTCCAAAATGGCAAACACGGTCTTTCCCGACTACAATACAACCTAGTGGGACCAATTACCCAAGCAAATAAACTTGGCATTGTGAAATGAGACGGTTTCTTCACCTCACTCACGTTTTTCGAGCATAAGGGACGTAAACGGGGACCAAAATGCAAACTAAAAGCACCCCTATACTCCTAAACAGGTTTCTAACCTAATGCAATCATCAATTTCACTCGAAATAGGCTCAATCAAAAACGCCCAAATCGATTTTAAGGGTATCAAATTTCGCCCTAATTCAATCAAAAAGACCAACAAATTCAAATGGATTCAAGAGGAAATAATACCTTGAGATGACAGGTTAATGATGGCACGAAATCAAGCAAGCAATAAGACCAACAATAGCGATTTTGTTTGGGTTTTATCGAGAGGATGAAGAAGGCGAAGTGAGAATGACAAGCAAGCCATTCTCGCGTCTTTTACAGAAAAATAGGGAAGCCCCCTTACCTCGCCAAGTAGCTCGCGCCTCAATGGGGTACTCCCTGCTTCATTCTGCGAAACTTTGGGCTTTGGCCCAATTTCCCATAACAAACCTTAAATCTTCGACGACGGCAATTAAAACCGTCATTTCAAAATAATAGTGAAAATTCAAAATTCACTATTTCTTCAAAATTCAGACGACGGCAATTAAAACCGTCATTTCAAAACATAATAGTGAAAATTCAAATTCACTATTCCTTCAAATGTCAACGGCGGCAACATAAACCGTCACTTCAAAAAAACATAATAGTGAAATTCAAATTCACTATTTCTTCAAATGTCAACGGCGGCAACATAAACCGTCCCTTCAAAAACAAATAGTGAAAATTCAAATTCACTATTCCTTCAAATATCGACGGCGGCAACATAAACCGTCACTTCAAAAACAATAATAGTGAAATTCAAAATTCACTATTTCCACGGCGGCATCAAGAGTCCGCTATTTCAAAACAAGCCCATCCAACGCGGCTATTCTCACGATCGATCAACCGACCCCACCATGGCTGGCAAGCCTTACAATGCACCGCGGCTGGTGAGCCCTCCTCATATACGCACCATGGCTGGTGAGCCTTATAACGCACCACGGCTGGCGAGCCCTCCTCATGTACGCACCATGGCTGGCGAGCCTTACTACGCACCGCGGCTGGCGAGCCCTCCTCATATACGCACCATGGCTGGCGAGCCTTACTACGCACCGCGGCTGGCGAGCCCTCCTCATATACGCACCATGGCTGGCGAGCCTTACAACGCACCGCGGCTGGCGAGCCCTCCTCATATACGCACCATGGCTGGCGAGCCTTACAACGCACCGCGGCTGGCGAGCCCTCCTCATGTACGCACCATGGCTGGCGAGCCTTACAACGCACCGCGGTTGGCGAGCCCTCCTCATATACGCACCGCGGCTGGCGAGCCCTCCTCATATATGCACCATGGCTGGCGAGCCTTACTACGCACCGCGGCTGGCGAGCCCTCCTCATATACGCACCATGGATGGCGAGCCTTACAACGCACCACGGCTGGCGAGCCCTACTCATGTACGCACCATGGTTGGCGAGCCTTACAACGCACCGCGGCGGGCGAGCCCCTTCATGTCCGCAGCACAGCTGGCGAGCCTTTGTCCGCAAGCAAGATACAACCCAAGGACGTATCCCGAAGATGACTCGAGTGTGACTCGTTATCAAGCTGGCGAGCCTTTGTCCGCAAACACGCGAGGAAATATCCGAAGATGCCTCAGGTATGACTCCTTCTTATGGCTGGCGAGCCTTTGTACGTAGTCTAACGGACTTTAAACGACCCTCACGGACAGTCGACAGACTCTAAACTGTTCCCGATGACAGGTCCTTGGCTCGTACCCTCAAGTCGCCTTGGCGTCGCCCTTCCCGACGGCAGGTCCTTGGCCCGGATCCTTTCGAGCTGCCTTGACGTCGCTTGGGTCTCCAGGTTGTAATCTTCGATTGACCTGGGGGCTCTACTTTGACTTTCGCCCTGTCCAAGCCTCAGTTAAAGTGGGGGCTCTGTAGATACCCAGTATCTACTGAGACTCCAACAAACACCCGATGGTTATCGGACTGCAACATGCTTTGGAATCGCGGCGTTTGATCGACAGTTTGTGTACAACTTTACGTCGGAAAACTTAAAACGATTTCGAAAATAAACATTTCAAAACTTTTCAAAAGTACCTAGAGTATTTAATGCATGACGACGGGGTCGCAATGACACTAACTAGAGTCAAAACCGACACCGGACCAAAAACCGACTCAAAATTCAAATCCCGACTCCAACAACGAGTCAAACCGAGTCAAACACAAAAAACAAAACCATTCAAATGCTTCTATGTTAAGATTTCCCGGGATCATGCATGGTCAAGTACCAAACATGTGCATACAAATCCTAGGATAGAACAAATCATGATTGCATTTGTGTGAAAGCGACAAGACACCTCGAAGACGTGCAACGTGGCTCGCGCCTCTTTGAGCAGCCCAGGTGGCCACGTCACTCAAAACTCACACAACCACTCATTTTCTTATAAATACCCCTCAAATGCAACCATTTGAAGGTTACGCGAGTGTCCGCCCCCTCTTTTCTCCCTTAAAATTCTAAACTCGACTTCCTAAGTCACAATCCGACACGTGTTTACGACCTACCGATCGTAAACACAAGCCTTACAAATTGTTTGGTACCGTCATCATGAATTAAATCACTTGACCGACCATTTCGACCACTACACCATCACTATACTTAACAAAACACTCTTTTTACTTACTAAAACGGTTTTAAACCGAGTCTTTTCCGACCAAACGAGTTGATACACTTACGTCGGTTTCTCGCCATAAGCCAAGCATGTAAGTATGAGGGTGTAAAAATCCTTTTTTATCATGTCTTTACTTGTTTCATGACTATAACATGCTAAATCATGCATAACATGGCCCAAAACATGGGAAGAATGAGCCAAAACCGGACTTTTTGGTTGAGGCAGCGGCTACTTACGTAGCACATAGGCTCGCGCCTAAAGCACCCTGCCCAGCCTTAAGTCCAATCCGTGTTTGGTCTCTTCTTTTCCTCTATTTTCATTTTCATATTTGTAATCGGTTTTTACCATTCCAAGTATTTTCAAACCATTTTCTACAAGTTTTAACCATAAAATATTTTTCACCCTTGGTTCTTAATACCATGGCGGTTTAATCCGTGTTTCGGTGATAATATTTGGTTAATTACATTTAAAAGGTATTTTAAAGCCTTTTATTTCATTTCTTTACATTTTGGAAGGTATTTTAAAGCCTTTCATCATTTCTTTACATTTTCAAAACAAATATATTAGTCACCAACACAAATTCATCCTTGGTTCTACATACCATGTCGGATTTTAACCCGAGTACGATGATGAGTATCGATTAATTATATTCAAATGAACTTAAAACAATTAGTTCATATTCATTTTCAAAACTATTCATGTCAAGCTTACAAAGTCGAACCCGACATCGAATACAGTCAAAACAATGACGATTATTCAAGTCTCGCTCTTCAAATCAACACAAATACGGCCTAAACGGTCCTTTCAAACCAAAAAGGGTTCAAATACCCATCTTTCAACACGTTTTATAAACGTTTTTCAATGGTCAGAACACGTCATATACCGTTGACTGACCCGCGCCTAAACAGGCCACTTCTTTTCCTATTTTCAAACCAGGAGAGACCCCCTTACATCGCCAATAGGCTCGCACCTATTTTGGCTGCCTGATGCAGGTCTGTCCTCCTTCCAGCATTGGTCTAGGACGATCCCGACTCCGGCTAACCCGGATATAGGACGGATCAGACGACTAATTTGCTCATTCAAAAACCGTATTTGCAAAATGCCTTACTAAGACAAATGGATCACGTTATGCGCCATAAACCTAATTTGGTAAATGGGTGTTTAATTTCCGTCTTACATGCAAATCAACCGTAAATCCAACTCGACATCCTATACTTGATACTTGGATTAAATCAACCGACTTATACAGCTCTCACATGTTAGGTTTAAACTATTGGATGCGCATTCATGCATTTAAACCGTTTTATCAACTTTTGTATTCAACCAACCAAGATCGATCAGTAGAGGCCGCTACCGCGGGCGGGATTGGGTGTCTGATTAAAGGGCTTCCCAATACGTACCTTCACCTCTTACTCAGAAACTTTGGATAGTGGACGACCTTATCCAGGGCGTACGAGAGTCATTCTAGAGATAGGATGCTAAAGAGGGACGATTCCTTATCTTTAGTATCTATGTCAAACACTGCTTTGTGCTTCGTTTGACTGAGGTATAAAGTGGATTCGAACGGGTTCCAAGCATCCCACAAATGCTTGGTGGCAACTCCGAACATCTCTAATCGTTTCGAGACCCTTGCCGAGACGAAACCGACCGATCTAAAACGATCCGGTAGAAAGCATATTCTTACGCCGCCGAGCATGGCTTTCAAAAGACCGTTGTACGTCCACAGATCGGCTGGGCGTGCAGGTGGGCCCACGTCCACAAATGGTCACATTTCTCAGACAAATCACTAACAGCTTACCATCTACCGTGCTTGTGTCTTCTTTAGTCATCTTCTTTGCACCAAGAGCAGCTGCCATTTTGACGACTTTACTCAGCATATCTGCTAAGCCACCATCTTCAGATTCCGACACCTGCTTCTCCTCCTTACCGCTGTCTTCCCTCTCCTCGTCGCCACTGCCTTCCCCCTCACCACTGGCTTCCCCGTCCTTCTCATCACTGGTTTCAGTTTCCTCTGAAATGTCCTCTAATTCATCACTTTCTTTCTTTTCATCCCTTTCCACTGGCTCTCTAACAGAAATACCACATTTCACCTTCTCTTTACCCTTCTGCATCGGCTGCTTCCCTTTTATTTTCTTCTCATCTACATATCCATGAATATTGGTATTAATCAATTTTATCAACCAAAATAATTTCTTTAACAGAATGTGACATTAACTGACATTATTTCAACCTAAACACCAGTTACAAAACCAATTCTGGCCTCGTTTTACCCATTTTAATTACATTAATGTCACCAGTCTTTACTAAATAAAACCGACTCCATTTAACAGAATGGTACTTCACCTGACATTATTGCAACCTAAACAATAGTTACAAAACCAGATCTGCTAATGTCACCATTCTTTAGTAATTAAAAATCAACATTTTCTGTTAACTCCATTGATCACATCTACTCATGCATGCATGGTTAATCAACAACATTGAACAATAAAGACCATTTTTTTTACCTAATCTGACCTCACACAGCATTGAACAATAAACAACATTCAACAAATGCAATAATATCATACCTTCCATATTTTTCTTCGGAGGTGTTCTTCTCGCCATTTGTTTCTTGCCCATCGAAGTTCAAATGTTGAAGAGATGAAGCTTATGACGGAGATGTCGAAGCTTAAAGACTGCTAAAATGGCGACTGAAATGGAAAAAGGACGATTATTGTAGATGATAGAGAAAGAGTGATAACAAATATAAAAATGGATGTGAGAGTGATGAGAGAGGGTGAGGTATAATAATATCCCTGACACCAGATGAAATATTGGGTACTCCCCAATTTTTTTCTATTTTTTTTGTTTGCTTTCCCAAGACTTTAATATATTAATAATAGGTAGACATGTCCCACTAGTATCCATATTACTCAATATGGTATTGATTTGGCCCATCTTCACCTTGTGACGGATATATTCCGTCACAAGGGAGACTAATTGTTTATTTATTACTCCTTCCTCTTTGTTTACCTATTCCATTTATGGGGTCTCATTTAATTGTTTACATTTTTATATTGAAAATATTTTTGAGGGTAATTTGATCATCTACGTAATCTCTTCTGTCAAATTTTACATTGATTTGTATCAATTGGATTTTTTCACGTCATTTTTTTTGTCTAAAATACTTGTAAAGTAAATTTAGTTGTTTTTTTTTGTGTAAAAAATTTACGTATTGGGACCTTAACTCGAAACTCTATTATGAACTCATTGCTTAGACCCGCGACCTATTACCTGTATCCTGTGATTTAGACTTGTGACCCGTGGCTTGTAATATATCTCTAGTACCAGTAGTTGTAATACTATGGTTTTATGAGTCTTTGGGTACTCTATCGAGTGGGCCTTACTCTGTCGAGTAAGGGTGTTTTGCTTTTTAAAATAGTTTCTGACCTGTTGGATACTCGATCGAGTAGCCTTCGTTCTCGATCGAGTAGGCGGCACTCGATCGAGTACGTCAGTTACTCGATCGAGTAACCCGGTTTACGGGTAATGTTTTGTCGGGTTTTGTTAATAATGTGAATTGGTATATAAACACTTCCGTCACTTTCATAATACGCTTTTACAAACTTAATTACTTTGAAAAAGAGATTTCAACCTACGTACTTCGCATTCGTCGCATTATTGACAAATCCCGGAGCTTGGAAGGTCGGAATTCATCTTTCTTTATATCTTTGTGATCCTTGCGTCGAGGGTAAGGTCTACGTACCGAATTTGTTATATTTAATTAAGTTTCGTTAAACCCTAATTTTGGGAATTGGGGATTTGTGTTAGTTTTGTGTGGTTAGTGATATATGTGATGTTATGTTAGGAGGAGGATTCGTAGAAGAGGCTTTTTGATAACAGCTGTTGAGATCGTCTGACTGTATTGCATTCCAGGTAGGGTTTCCCTACTCAGTATTAGTCCCATAAAGTGTTGGTGGTGATTTGTGATTGTTGATTGTTGTCATACGAGTATTGTGACGGTTGTTGGTTTTGATTGCTGATTAGTAGTTGTGATTGTTTGTATCTGTCTGTGTTCTTTGGGGTGCGTCCCTGGCTGAGTGGAGTCACTTGCGGGAGTGGCTTCACGCCCATTATTCGCCTTATCTGGAATCCGCCACAGAAGGGATGTGCACATTAATGGATTTAGGTTTATCGCTCGATGGAGATGAGCGGGGCTTAGGTGGGAACGGCTGCGGTCCCCCACTGGCGGCGAGGAGTAACCTGTTGCGATGGGTACTCTGGCAGGGCTATACACTTTAGTGTGTAGTCAGTATTGTGGAGTTGGTGATGAAGTTTAGAGTATATCCGTGACGATTGAGCTGTGTTGGTTGTTGTATTGTTGATTTATATAAATTGTGTGATTAGTACAGACATCGTTTATTGTTTTAAAAACTGTGGTGATCCATTCGGGGATGGTGAGCAGTTGTTGAGCAGGTATGAGTCGACATACATGGGCTAGCTGGGATGTGTCACCTTCAGATGATAGAGTCTTCCGCTGTAGCTTGAATAGTTTGTCAGACATTTTATTTAGTTGATGAGATAGTTGTTTTGAGAACATGTAACCCGTATTTTGGGCATTTGGTTTTGGATTGTATTCTTTCACTAAACTTATACTATTTGAATGTCGTTTCGTTATTGTCTTATGATTATCATTACCTCGGGAAACCGAGATGGTAACGTCTTTATACCTGAGTGGTCCTGGTAGGGCACTTGGAATATGGGGGTGTTACAAAATGGTATCAGAGCGACGATCCTGAAACCTGTAACTAATGAATCTAATGAATATAGGGAGTCAATTAAAATGAACCCGGGGTAAAGGTTGTAGGAGCTAATGCAAAGTCTTGGGAGACGTCCTAAAGTCGCAACCTCGCCCTAAAATTTTGAACCGGTCACATGGGGGGATATATGTCAACGTCGTATGTGGTGTTTGTTAGCTTGTATGTGAACGTAACAATATATGTTGTGAATTGTTGGATGTTGGGAGTAGGAGATTGAAATTGTGATTGAAAATTTGATGGGGTGTGCATATATGTTGGTTTGAATAAAGAAGCATGATGGTTATTTATTATGTGGCATTTGATAACATGAAGTAGTTTATTTTGTTGATTATATGAGGAATTGTGTAGAATCGCATGCGTAGTTATATTATAATGTTGAGATTATGAAGTTGCATAGTATGTTGGGTTATGAGAGATAACATGCGGGTAGTATGTACGAGTCAGCATGAATCGATCGAGTGGGGGGCACTCGATCGAGTAGGTAAGGTACTCGATCAAGTGGGTCTGACTCGATCGAGTGGGTATTTTGACGTTTTTATGATCAGAAGCGTGTTTTTGGGTACTCGATCGAGTACATAAGGGCACTCGATCGAGTAGGGGGTCACTCGATCGAGTGGCTATGCTACTCGGTCGAGTATGTTAGAGATCAGAAGGTCTGTTTTGGGTCTGGAGTCAGGGCACTCGATCGAGTATGGTGGGCACTCGATCGAGTAGCCTCTACTCGATCGAGTAGGTTTAGGCACTCGATCGAGTGGGTTCTGGGCAAGATGTTTTCGTGTTTTGGGTTATGGTATGCATGTTTATATCTACCTTTTCTTATATAGTTTCAAGATGCCACCAAAGAAAACCGCTTTGTATGCGAGAGCTGAGAACATGAACATCGACGATATAGTTAAGATGTTGGAGCATCAAGATGCTCTTACGGACGCCCTAAAGAGAGTGGGGAAGGATAAAGAGGTTGATCACTCTAAGATCAGTCTTTATATAGCGAGGTTTAACCCAAAAGAGTATAAGGGGACCGGGGAGCCAAATCTTCTTGACAATTGGCATCGCGAGATGGAGAACATTCTAGATCTGGTACATTGTCCTGATGAGATGAAAGTAGAACAAGTTGCGTTCTACTTGAGGGAAGCGGCTGGTGAATGGTGGGATAAGGTGAATGTGAGTGCTAGGGAGATGTATACGAAGCAGGGTCTACCTGCTATACCTTGGGAAGAGTTCCGGAGGGCTATGAGGAGAGAGTTTGCACCTGAGCATGTGAGGAGTAAGCTGAGGGAGGAGTTTGATGGGTTTAGGATGACATCTGACATGTCGGTAGCTGAGTACTACATGCAGTTTAATGAGAAGTCTAGATATGCTGAGGACATGGGTTTGAGTGAGGAGAACCTAGCGCTGAGATTTGAGAGGGGGTTGACCATAGGATTATGGACAAGTTACTCGTGGGAGTCCTTACTGATGTTAAGGAAGCTTATGAGAGGGCTGGGAGAGCTGAGAGGTTGGTGGAGATGGCCCGGGAGAGAGGTAGTGAGAAAAGAAAGGCTGAGAGTGAAGGTGGTGGCCAATCTAATTACAAGAAAGGCAACCACAACGGGCTAGAGCGTTTTCTTCGGTTCGGGGTTCGATCTTGGGGCTTCCTTTGGGCGTGGTCGTGGGAGCGGTAGTGGTAGTTGGGGGATGACTTGCTTTGGCTGTGGCGGTGTAGGCCATAAGAGACATGAGTGCACGAGTGTACCGGGGGCTTTTCAGAGACCGGCTCAGGGGAGCTATTCTCAGGGACCGGCACAGAGTTATGCGAGCAACAGACCGGCTGGGTCATGGTCTAACCAGGGTGGAGGTAACCGCAATGGCGGTAATTCTTATCAGAAACCAGCTACGAACAACAACAACAATCAGGGGTCGGGTGCTAAGCCGACCACATCACCAAGATCTTGTCCGGGAGGTGGACGGAAGACCGATGGAAAGTCATTTTTATGATGGACAAGAAAGCGGTGAGGACGATGCACATGTTATCACTGGTACCTTTCTTGTTAACGGTATTCATACCTTTGTTTTGTTTGATTCGGGGGCATCTCAGTCGTTTATATCTTCGAGTCATGTTAAACGGTTGGGTCTGAGGGTATATGAGTCTGTAAGTGAGAAAGTTTTTATACCTTCGGGTGAGTCTGTATCATGTGGGAGGTTGTATAGGGATGTACCTATGATAGTTGGGCAAGTTGACCTACCTGTAGACTTGCTAGATTTTCCTTTAGACGGTTTTGAGATGATAGTCGGGATGGATTGGTTGGGAAAGTACAAAGCTAAGATAGACTGTCATCAAAAGAAAGTGTCTTTGAGAGGTCCTAAGGGCGTTAGTGTGTCTTATCGCGGGTTTGTGGTCAAACCCAAAGTTAAGTTGATTGCAGCTGTGACCTTGAAGTCCTATCTGAGGAAGGGATGCCCTTTGATCTTGTGCCATGTGAGAGATGACCGGATAGAGAGTCCGACAGTTGATCAGATACCAGTGGTGGGTGAGTTTGCAGATGTCTTTCCAGAGGAGATTCTGGGGTTGCCACCGAAGAGGGAGATAGATTTCACGGTTGAGTTGAAACCGGGGACGGGGCCAATCTCTAAGGCACCGTACCAGATGGGTCCTAAAGAGATGGAGGAGCTCAGGAAACAGTTAGATGATCTGATAGAGAAGGGATACATTAGACCTAGTGTATCACCGTGGGGAGCACCAATTCTTTTTGTGAAGAAGAAAGATGGGAGTTTGAGGTTGTGTATAGATTACAGGGAGCTGAACCGAGTGACGGTGAAGAACAAGTATCCTTTGCCAAGGATAGACGACCTGTTTGATCAGTTGAGTGGTGCATCAGTCTTTTCCAAGATTGATTTGAGGTCGGGGTACCATCAGGTGAAGATTAGAGAGGTGGGCATACCGAAGACGGCTTTCACGTCGAGGTATGGCCATTATGAGTATGTGGTGATGCCTTTTGGGTTATCTAATGCACCGGCTGTGTTTATGGATTTGATGAACAGAATCTTCAGACAGTTTTTGGACAAGTTTGTGGTGGTGTTTATCGATGACATCTTAGTCTATTCCAAGACTAAGGAGGAGCATGAGGAGCATCTGAGGGTTGTGTTGCAGACCTTGAGGGAGCACGAGCTATATGCTAAGTTGTCCAAGTGTGATTTCTGGTTAGAGAGAGTTGCTTTTCTGGGGCATGTGATCTCTAAGGATGGGGCAGCTGTGGATCCAGCAAAGATTGAGGCAGTGACAAAGTGGGAAGCACCAAAAAATGTTGCTGAGATCAGGAGTTTCTTGGGTTTAGCTGGATATTACAGACGGTTTGTGAAGGATTTCTCCAAGATTGCTAGACCTATGACAGCTTTGATGAGGAAAGAGAACAGGTTTCGTTGGGATGGGAGTTGTGAGACGGCGTTCCAAACATTAAAGGAGAGTTTGACCACAACTCCTATCTTAGCATTGCCTGAAGGGATTGAGAACTTTGAGGTTTATACAGATGCCTCAAAGAATGGGTTGGGATGTGTGTTGATGCAGAACGGTAAAGTGATTGCCTATGCTTCTAGGCAATTGAAGCCTTATGAGGAGAATTATCCTACACACGATCTAGAGTTGGGTGCAGTGGTGTTTGCTCTCAAGATTTGGAGACATTAACTTTATGGGGCAACCTTTAAGGTATTTTCTGATCACAAGAGTCTCAAGTACATCTTCACTCAAAAGGAGTTGAACATGAGACAGAGGAGGTGGATGTAGCTGATTGGCGATTATGACATGGATATTATCTACCATGAAGGGAAAGCCAATGTTGTTGCAGATGCTTTGAGCAGGAAGAGTGTACATTCTTTGTGTACAGCTTTATCTTTGATGAGGTTGAGAGATGAGGTGGGGAAGTTTGGGATACATATGATGCAGAGAGGGGATGCCATGGGAGATTTGACAGTACAGCCTGACCTTTATGATGATATTCGAGAAAAACAGGTGTTGGATCCTAAGATGGTAGAGTGGAGAGCTGGAGTAAAGAAAGGGACAGTGTCCAGATTCTCTATTCATTCAGATGGTAGTTTGAGGTTTGATGGGAGATGTGGTGTCCCTAATGATGAGGAGCTGAAAAAGACAATCATGACAGAGGCACATTGTACACCGTATTCGGTACATCCAGGTGGTGACAAGCTGTACAAAGATTTAAAGAACACGTTCTGGTGGCCTGGGATGAAGAAAGAAACAGCTGAGTTTGTGGCCCATTGTTTGACATGCCAGAGAATTAAAGGGGAACAACGACGACCACAAGGTAAGATTCAGTCTTTAGAGGTACCTGAGTGGAAGTGGGAATCCATTTCTATGGATTTTATCGTGGGTTTGCCAAAGAGTCAACAGGGTAACAACATGATATGGGTAATAGTGGATCGACTGACCAAGTCAGCTCATTTTGTGCCAATGAAAGATACATGGACTAAGGCACAATTAGCTATGGCTTACCGGAAGAATGTGCTAAAGTTGCATGGAGTCCCTAAGGACATAGTATCTGACAGAGATGCGAGATTTATCTCAAAGTTTTGGAAAGAGTTGCAGGAATCTTTGGGAACGACGTTGAAGATGAGTACAACATTTCATCCTGCGACAGATGGTCAGACAGAGAGAACAATCTAGACTCTTGAGGATATGTTACGAGCTTGTGTGATGGACTTTGGTGGTAGCTGGGAACAGAGGTTGGATTTGTTAGAGTTTTCTTAAAACAACAGCTATCACACTAGTATTGGCATGACACCGTTTGAGGCCTTATATGGGAGGGGATGCAAGAGTCCGATTTGTTGGGATGACAGTGCTGAGACAGTGGTTCTAGGACCAGAGATGGTACATGAGATGGTTGAGCAGATTAAGATGATCAGGGAAAGGATGAGAGCGGCTCAGGATAGGCAAAAGAGTTATGCAGATCTACATCGCCGGGATATAGAGTTTCAGGTTGGGGACAAGGTTCTTCTGAAAGTATCTCCTATGCGAGGGGTTATGAGATTTGGGAAGAAAGGCAAGCTGAGTCAGAAGTTCATAGGGCCTTATGAGATCTTAGAACGGGTTGGAGAGGTTGTTTATCGTTTGGCTTTACCAGCTGCGTTGGAGAGGGTGCATAATGTGTTTCATGTGTCCCAGTTGCGCAAGTATGTGAGTGATCCGTCACATGTGTTATTGTCCTATCTTGAGGTGCCTAAGCAGATTCTTGACCGGAAGGTTAGGAAGACTAGGGGTGGTGAGACAGTTTTGCTTAAGATCCTTTGGTCTAATCATGAGGTTGAGGAAGCTACATGGGAGGCAGAGGAGGCCATGAGAGAGCGTTACCCTTTTCTTTTTGATCAGGTATGTATGGTTACGGGGACGTAACCTTGTTTCTTTTAGGGGGGTAGAAGATGATCGCAAAGAGTTTTTAAGAGTTTTTACATCTTTTTGTGTTGTGTCGGTATGGTTAGTAATGGTTTGAGTCGAGTGAGTTGGTTGGTAACATGTTTTATGTTGAGTTTTGGTTTGGTTGTTGTGTCGGGAGCGTGGTGTATGTCTTTTCTTTGTTGTGGTTTGAACTTCGGGGACGAAGTTCTTTTTAAGGAGGGAAGACTGTAATACTACGGTTTTATGAGTCTCTGGGTACTCTATCGAGTGGGCCTTACTCTGTCGAGTAAGGGTGTTTTGCTTTTTAAAATAGTTTCTGACCTGTTGGGTACTCGATCGAGTAGCCTTGGTACTCGATTGAGTAGGCGGCACTCGATCGAGTACGTCAGTTACTCGATCGAGTAGCCCGGTTTACGGGTAATGTTTTGTCGGGTTTTGTTAATAATGCGAATTGGTATATAAACACTTCCGTCACTTTCATAATACGCTTTTACAAACCTGATTACTTTGAAAAAGAGATTTCAACCTACGTACTTCGCATTCGTCGCATTATTGACAAATCCCGGAGCTTGGAAGGTCGGAATTCATCTTTCTTTATATCTTTGTGATCCTTGCGTCGAGGGTAAGATCTACATATCGAATTTGTTATATTTAATTAAGTTTCGTTAAACCCTAATTTTGGGAATTAGGGATTTGTGTTAGTTTTGTGTGGTTAGTGATATATGTGATGTTATGTTAGGAGGAGGATTCGTAGAAGAGGCTTTTTGATAACAGCTGTTGAGATCGTCTGACTGTATTGCATTCCAGGTAGGGTTTCTCTACTCAGTATTAGTCCCATAATGTATTGGTGGTGATTTGTGATTGTTGATTGTTGTCATACGAATATTGTGACGGTTGTTGGTTTTGATTGCTGATTAGTAGTTGTGATTGTTTGTATCTATCTGTGTTCTTCGGGGTGCGTCCCTGGCTGAGTGTAGTCACTTGCGGGAGTGGCTTCACGCCCATTATTCGCCTTCTGTGGAACCCGCCACATAAGGGATGTGCACATTAATGGATTTGGGTTTATCGCTCGATGGAGATGAGCGGGGCTTAGGTGGGAACGGCTGCGGTCCCCATCAAGCGAGGAGTAACCTGTTACGATGGGTACTCTGGCAGGGCTACACACTTTAGTGTGTAGTCAGTATTGTGGAGTTGGTGATGGAGTTCGGAGTACATCTGTGACGATTGAGCTGTGTTGGTTGTTGTATTGTTGATTTATATAAATTGTGTGATTAGTACTGACCCCGTTTATTGTTTTAAAAACTGTGGTGATCCATTCGGGGATGGTGAGCAGTTGTTGAGCAGGTATGAGTCGAGATACATGGGCTAGCTGGGATGTGTCACCTTCAGATGATAGAGTCTTCCGCTGTAGCTTGAATAGTTTGTCAGACATTTTATTTAGTTGATGAGATAGTTGTTTTGAGAACATGTAACCTGTATTTTGGGCATTTGGTTTTGGATTGTATTCTTTCACTAAACTTATACTATTTGAATGTCGTTTCGTTATTATCTTATGATTATCATTACCTCGGGAAACCGAGATGGTAACGTCTTTATACCTGAGTGGTCCTGGTAAGGCACTTGGAGTATGGGGGTGTTACAGTAGTATTATGTTAGTTAATTATATATGTAATATAACTTTAACAATGTAGTAGAAATATCATAAATAGGAGTATTATATTAGCTAACTATATTTGTAATATATCTTTGATGATGTATAAAAAAGCGTTATTATAACATTTAATGATATATGGTAATTGTATCATGTATATATCATTAAACTCGTGCAAACTACTCAGGTCAATTTTTATATTTTTGATTATATAATAATGGATTTTTTAACGTGTACCTTTGTAATTCTAAATAAAGTAAAAAAAAATCAAAAATTTCTTTACTAAATGTTTTATTAATAATTTAATACTTACATTTATCATGATTTTCTTTACTTAGACAAACCGATGTAATAATAAATCTAATGCCAACTTCATATTTGAAGGATGTTCTCTGCTTTTAATGCAAAATCATTCCCGTTGCTTGTGAATCATGAGTTTTTAATGAGACTATTCAACATAGGCCAAATATCACACATAAGATAAGATACAAATAAAATGCAATGAAATTTGTAAAATTTTATCGCATTTATAAAAGTGAGTGTTATTTAACCCGTTTTATACTGTCATTCTTTAAAACGAATATAATCATCTTAAGAAAAATCAACTATAAATAACAGAGTTTTTCTATCATGTACCCAATATACACATGATAAGTTGAAAATTAAAAAGGCAAACCGTACAACTTGCACAGATTTAAGATTAGGGTAAAAGATCAAAAAAATGTGTACTCCTAGATAAAAAAAGGGCAGCCCATATAGTCAGCTTATAACTTCTCACTACCCTTTCCGGCTTTCCCACTTGCTCTCCCACTTAAAAATTAAAATTAGAAGAAAGTGCATTTGCCGAGACGGCATAGATGCGGGCGTGACCTCAGAGAATTTTCACTCACTATCTCTGCAACATTACGCGATTCTCCACCATTTCCACACGCATGTAAACTTCTTCCTCTATCTTCCTCCTTTGTCTTATGTTTTTTGTGCTTTTCTAAACTTTTGTTTTACCTCTGATTGTTATGGAATTTTTTGTTTTTTTTTTCATATATTTTGTCGAGTATGAGTCCTGCATTTTCCTTAGTCGTCTTACATTGTTTGCAGACCAATAATTTACATTACATTTTTAGCGAATTTTCTGTTCTGGATTTCTGCTGTTTTTCTTATTGATGATTTTACATTCAGAATATTACATTTATGTTGATGAATTTCTTAATTTCGGTTGTAATTTGGAAATTGCTGCGTTACTTTTTGTTTTGTGTTCCTATTTTCTTATTAATTCCTGGTCTCACTCATTTGTTTACCTTTTTGTTCTTTCCGAAGGTATTTTAATCAAAGATAAACAAATGAGTAGGACGGAAAGAGAGTATATATGTGTGTAGTTTTCTTGAGTGAATGTTCTTATATTACCAATTCTTTCCAATCTATTGCATTTTCATGAACAATCCTTAAATAAATAGAATCCTGCATCATTGCATAAATTATTGGAATTTTGCTTTCTGTTTTTTCTCTTTTAAGTTAAAATGATAGTTCAAGTTTGATTAGCTTTTTTTTTCTTTTCTGGACTTGGGTCTTTTATTGTTTGCTGAAGCATTACGACAATGGTAGATGGACATAAAAATCACAATTGATGCAGAAGAGGGCGAGATGAAAAATCGAAAAGAGGGCAATGTAAAAACTGAATGTGTGGCAAAAGGAAGCTATCATATGGCAGATGATGCAGAAACAACCCCATACCAAAAGAACCACTCTCTACTCTAAGAAATCCACCAAACTCCATTTCCATCAAACTGTTTGGAAAGTGGAAATATAAATTCACGATTCCCCTATTCAAGGAGGTGCATTAGTGTAAAATCTTTCAAAATTTGATTTTTTGAGGACATAAATTTGTCTTACTATTCAGGATACGTATTCTTTTTGCTCGGTTGTTACATATAGCAGTCAATATAGGTGTACATATAGTTACAGATGTATAGAAACTTCTTTATATACATGTCATTGAGCGTTTATGCTTATAATTTAGCAGTTGAATCAAAATTATCACTACGAATTAACAAGATGAGAACTGACACTTAATGACAAGTATATGGATATATCAGTAACTAAATCTAACCACTAAAACAAATCGGTGCTTGTAATCTTGTATCTCAAATTGCTAGACAATTCTATGCTCTCGAAAGTTCAGTTTATGTAACATAGAATTATTCTCGCGCACTTCCTTGAGCAAGGTCATCACAGTTGAAGCCTTCAACTTCCCAAAGAGTTTGGTGGGCCTCTTGGGGTGAATATTAAATTTGGTGGATTTCTTATAGTGGAGAGGAATTCTTGTGGTTTCTGAGACTTGTTTATGGGCATCCTCTGTCATGCTAGCTTCCTTTGCCAAGCCTTCCCTTTTCAACTCCTCATTTTCATATTTTGTAAGGAGAAAAATTCTAATGAAAATATGATAATAATAGGTAGCACTTGGTAGTGAGATGGTTTTGAGTTAGATCTGCTGAGTATTTCTTTCTCAATGGAGATGTAATGCCTTCTTAATAGAGAAGACAACGCCTGGCAATCACAGTATAATTGATGGCAAATCACAGCATCCCACAGGCTTCATTGCTATCCTTTGTATAGTACATTACTGTTTACCCACCAAAGGCTTTGTATATGATTTTATAGCGTGGTTTATATGATATATAGATGTAATCGTCTATGATATTTGAAATGTAGACAAGTCACATAGGCTGATGAAACAATTCGATCTGTATCAGGTAAATGTTACTGGACAATAGAATTAAGTTGACCAAACACCTTCATTATAGTTCAATACCACCAAACAAGTGGGAAATTGTGGTGGATTGGTGGTAGCAAGAGTCACTAGCTTTGTCATTTACCTTGATTATCTCTTAGCTTTCGGAACATGGATTGCATTTTTTTGCTTTAGAGTGTTCTTTTTTAAGTTCCCTTTCAAATCCATTACGTGGATGGATTTCATAGCTTTGCCGTTTTCCTTAATTTTTGTTGCTTTTTATCATGCATTTACAATGATTTTATTTTTCTTGTCAGAGTATGAGTCTCAATTTCTACATCTTTTTTATTTTATTACTAACCTCCACTCCACTTTGATACAACAACAACAACATCAGAGCCTTAATCCCAAAATGATTTGGGGTCGGCTGACATGAATCATCCTTTCGAACCGTCTATGGGTGAACGCACGCCTCAAAATGCGAATAAAAAAGGGAAGATAAAAAAACAAAAGGGAGAACGAAAATGTAATGGAAAGTCAAGGTGAACTTAGGGGTTTTAAAATCGAATTCCGTCTTTCTTTTATAAAAACTTAAAATTTAAATTGAGAGAAAAGGTTAAAACGATTTTTAAAAACCGAAATAGAGTTAAGGATCCGGAATGAACCAGGTAAAATCCATAAGAAAGTGGTTGTTGAAAAAGTGTGTAATAAAGGAGAGAAAAATAAATAAATTAATTTCTTTAAATTAAATAAATAATAAAAAAAAAAACACTAAATCTGTCAAAAAAACATCAAATACTAAAAATCCACATGTATCATTTCCCTCCATTGTGCCCTCTCCGTCACCATACTCTCCTCAAGCCCCAGAACTCTCATATCGTGCTCTATCACTCTCAACCATGTCTCTGTCTCGGTCTTCCTCTCGCCTCTAGGGACCTTTTTCTTCTCTCCAAGTCTCCGGCCTCCTAAGCCAAAAGCGTCCATAGGTCTCCTTCTCACATGGCCAAACCATCTTAGTCGGTTTTCCATCATCTTGTCCTCTATTGGCGCCACTTTTACCTTTTCCCTAATCACCTCATTCCTTAACCGATCTTTCCTTGTATGTCCGCACATCCACCTCAACATGCGCATTTCCGCCACACTCATCTTTTGAATGTGACAATGTTTCACGCCCAACACTCGGAGTCGTAAAGTAGAGGGCAGCAGAGCCTAATTGCCGTGCGATAAAATTTTCCCTTTAATCTTTGGGGCATATCTTTATCGCATAGAAACCCCGAAGCACTCTTCCATTTCAACCATCCCGCTTTAATTCCGTGAGCCACATCTCCGTCTAACTCCCCATCTTTTTGAATAATAGATCCTAGATATCCGAAGAAATCCGAACCCTCAACAACATTCCCATCGAAAATAATACTCCCCGCCTCTCGTCGATCTCAACCCCGCCACCTTAGTGAACGACACCTCAAATACTCGCCTTACTCCCCGCTCGGCTGAACCCACGAGTCTCTAAAGTCTGCCTCCACAATTCCAACTTTCTCTCCACCCCTCTTTTGTCTCATCAATCAACACAATATCATCAGCAAACATCATACACCAAGGGATGTCGTCCTGAATATCCCTTGTCAACTCATCCATAACTATAGCAAAGAGAAAAGGACTAAGTGCGGAACCTTGATGCACCCCGATGGTAATAGGAAATTCTTCCGTTCTCCCAACATTAGTGCGAACACTTGCACTAGCCCCCTCATACATGTCCTTTATGAGGTCAATATATTTTCACGACACACCCTTTCTCGCCAAAGCCCACCAAAGTACTTCTCTTGGTACCCTATCATATGCCTTTTCCAAGTCAATAAAAACCACTCCACTTTGATCTTCCCACTTTATTAAAATACTCCTCACATATTATATTAGAGAAGTGGAAAAATCAAAGTGGAAGGGAGTTTAGTATTATTTTTTAGGGGTGTGGTTGGGGCTTGACATACCACAGGATCACTAGTTCTCAGGTGGTGGATTTTGAGATTGGCAAAATGAAAGAAAAGGGGGTTGTGTCAGAAAAAGAGTTTCCTATCTAGGATGATTTCTTCAAATTGTCTCTCTTTAATCTCATTTACCATTTTGATGTGCCTAACCTTGAAGGAACGTTTAGAACCAACCTCTCGATTTTGTGAACTCAGGTGCCTCTTGGCTTTATTCCTTATTTTTACCTTTTCAGTTGTCCACTGTGAATCTGGGTTTAGTATGATATTTCCCGCTATAAAATTTTATGACCATCTTTTAGACGAGTCAAGACAAGGTTATTTATCACACTGCTTCACAGTTTCAGCCTACTACAGCAAGATTGTCTGCTTACTTTCTGTTCCGCGTATTGTTTATCATTTGCTCTTTCAATTCACTGACTTGAGCTTAATGTTGTTTGGCTTACAGAATGGGTAATCGGAAGAGAACGCTGAACTCTACTCCAAGTCTATTTAGAAATTTGGATAAGGCTGATCTAGGCGGTGTCATATTTGGCTGCAACGATAAAACCATTAACGAATGTCTCTCTAAGCAGCTTTTTGGTGTGTCATTACTTTACTCGTCTATAGCTTTGAAGAATTATGCCTATTTATCTCTTTACCTACCAGGCTACCATTTAACTTTTCCTTTTTTAAATTCGTGTCTTAATCTTGCAATTTTATTCCCAAATGCTTTATGATCTTGTATCTGAAAGGCCTTTCACTTGTATAAACTCCTTTTGATTATTTGATACTTACCTTTACAAGTAACATATCTTGGGCTGTACATTCTATTAAGACTGCTCTATTACTTTTGTTGACAGTTAATGTGTTATCCCTTGATCTCTTAACAGGTTTACCTTCTCAACACTTCACGTATGTAAAGAATATTGATCTTGGCTTGCCAATGTTTCTATTCAACTACTCGAAAAGGGCACTTCATGGAATTTATGAGGCTGCTAGTACTGGTCAGATGAATATTGATCCATATGGTTGGACTAGAGATGGTTCAGAGCGAACTGCATTTCCTGCTCAGGTACTGTAGGTTTGCTAGCTGTTTAATATTAACCATTTCATTTGCTGCAGACTGACGTGTAATTAGGTTCAATGAAGCTTTCCACCCTCAATTGTCATATTAATTGATACAGGTTCTTATACACACCCTGAAGAATTGCCGCCCTTTGCTAGAGAATCAGTTTTCACCAATAATTAAAGGGAATTACTATACTCCAAACCATTTCCGGTTTGAGCTAGATCATGTTCAAGCCAGCAAGTTGATCGCCTTGTTCTCAATGCAAGTGCTTGCACCATCTTCGTCTGTGATAAAAAATACAGGGAATCGGAAGATGTTAAATCCACGACAATTAAGATTGCTAAATGGAGAGAGTGATGGTACCATGTCATCTGATGCAATTGTTACTCCTAACTTTGATGATGATTCAAATGAGCATTTGATTCTTACAGACCCCTCTATATCTAATGGGGAAAAGCACCATTGCCTAAGCGATGATATGGAAGTAATTGGTAAGAATGACATGGAGCTGATATATGAAAAGTTACAAAAGTTGGCTGTGAATTTTAAACCGTTACTCTATTTCAGAAACCCAAGTTTATGAGCCTTTAAATGGCAATACGATGCATTTTGAGGCTGGTGGTTCACAAGAGAAACAAAGTGTTGAAGATGATAATGTCAAGGATAGCTCTTTATTGCCACCAGATTATCAGTCCATTATAACTCAGGTTGTTAGACAAGATTTATCTGATGTCATGATTTGTACATACCTTATCACCACGAGTCTATATAGTTTGGCTCTTTGCTATTTTACAGTTGATGCTAGAAGTTCAAGAGCTGAAGGCATTTAAGAAAGAATCCATTGATAAGATGGGACAACTGGAGCAAAAGCTGGTAAATCACCCTCCCTTGTATTCTAATATGTCGTTTTCTTGCTCACTTATTGATATTCCTTTTGGTATCTCGCATTTATGGACAATTTGTTTTCTTTCTTGTACATGGTTCATTGTGATTTTCACAGGTCAAGTTAGAATCAGTTAATCTTTCACAAAGTTATGATGATGGGACGGTGGTGCATATGGAGTCGGGCAGTGACCAGCCACTGGACGCAGATGATTTTATATATTTAGCAGGAGGTCATGATGGGAAATCATGGCTGGCATCTCTAGAATCCTATTATCCATCAAAAGATATTATTAAACCTCTGTGCCCTATGCACTCAGTTCGCTCGTATGCTTCTGTGACGAGATTTAATGGTGAAATTTATGTAATTGGGGGTGGTCCTGGTGGACATGAGGATTTGTGGTATGATACAGGTAGGAGGTGTTTACCGATCCCTTTGTCTTTTCTTTTCTTTTCTTTCTTTTTTTTTTTTTTTTTTTTTTTTTTTTTTTTTAAATTTTTTTAATTTACTATGGGTCTCCAAACCAGTCTCTTTTTGTCAACCAACACAAGGGTAAGGTCTGTATTGTCATGTTAGTAGCTCTGAGAGCTGGCGCTGGGGTAATGTCTTAATGTTTTTTGATTTGTTATGTTAGTAGCTCTTGATATGGCTGTGTTTCTTTGCAGCTGAATGCTACAATCCTGTAAATAATGTTTGGACTTCACTCCCATGTTTGAGCAAGAAGAAGGGGAGCTTAGCTGCACTTACATTGCATGACAAAATATATGCATTGGGTGGTGGGAATGGAGTTGATTGCTTTTCTGATGTCGAAATGCTTGATCTCGATGTTGGGAGATGGATATGTGCTAGATCAATGTTGCAAAAGGTGAACTTGTTGAAACTGCACTTTCTCTTTTCAGTTGCCACTTGCCACCACTTATGGGCTGTTTGGTTAGGGGTCTAAAGGAAAGGGAAAGGGAAACAAAGTTAATGATCCCTTTGTTTGTGTTTGTTTGACACAAACAAAGGAAATAGAATTCCCTCCCTTACCCCCAAATCCCTCTAACTCCTTACCCCTCAACTCCCAAGGGAATGGGATTCCATTACCTGAGGTGGACGTCGGCGGAGCACAATATTGAATAGAGAACGACTGGACGGTGGAGCACAATATTGAAATTGAGGTGGACGTCGGCGATGGGGGCAGGGTCGCTGGTGACGTCGACCGGCGAGGGTGGGGGTGTAGTCTTGGCTGTTTTTGATAGTTGTGGTTGAATTGAGTGGTGGTTGTAGTTTGTGTTATTCCCTTTGATGAACGGACCAAACAATTAGGAAAGTTGTGGTTAATCGCATTCCTTTCCACTTGTTTCCCTTTCCGATTGCCTTTCCCCTTCCCTTTCCCTAATGCGAACCAACCGGCCCCTTAGTATATTGAGGACAGTTTTTGAATTTGAACTCGCTGGCATCCTTTGATTTCTCAAGTAAATAACAATGTGTATATCTGTTCATACTTCATATTTATTAATTTTGTTGTCAAATTTATGCAAATTCATTTTTTGTGTAGAGGTTTGCTCTTGCCGCAGTTGAGCTTAACGGTGCTCTTTATGCTGCTGGTGGCTTTGACGGGAAAGATTACTTGAGGTAATGCCTTTATGGTTTTCCATTACTACCCCATTGATGTGTGCGGTGCGCCTCAACGGCTGCCTTATTGCATGGTGATGAAACATCTACAGGAGCTAATCTCTTCATAACCTGTGTTAGCTTCACTGGACTTAGATCCTGTGTTGTTTCTACTCCTTTTTGAGGTTATGCCCATGTCCGCCAGGAAGGATAGGAGTATGAAATCCTTATCTGACACTTCTGCTGAGATTAATAGCGAGGTTTGCATGGCAAAAGTGGAGAAATAGACCATTATATAATAGACTCCTGCCGAGTTAGGTTTTGTTCCTTTTTACTTTGGCTCTAAAAATAAGGAATGGGTAAAATTGTGATTGATTCACCATTCTACCCTCACCTTAAGTAATATACCACTCACCACCCACCAACCCCATAACCATTACATCCACGCATATCAGTCCCAACCCCAAGCCCCCAACCTAAGTCCCTCTCATGCCATCCCCAAACCTCCAACAACATCAACCTCGGCCCCAACCTCAAACGTTACTGACACGCCTAAAATGTCGCACTAAAAGACGGCCAAATTAACAATTTATATACCACTAAACACACTAATTAACACTAATTATAAACTAGTAAAATAGCAAGCAAGGGATCGAACCCAAGAGAAGATGGGTTTTGCAATAGTGAAATTAAAAGAGTAATTAGAATAATTAAGACAAAGTAACAACAATTATATAAAAAGGGGGGGTTTTGGGTTGAGTTTCAATTGTAACAAAAGCAAGGAAATTCGAACAAGAGTGCAAAGCAAGTAATCAATCAAGAGTTTAAAAGATGGAATTTAATCAATTTGAGAAAGACTTAACCCGACCCAAAGTTTGGCACTTTAGTTGACAAAACCCTTCAATCAATCCTTCAATTATATATTATCACTCTATTGTGAAGATTAATCTTCTAAATCTCCTAAATAATGGCCAAATGACAAGGAAATCACACTTAATCAAATAACCCAACTTATCAATTCTACCAAGTAGAAATCACATACATTGGTCAAATTAACAAGAAGATATGAGCACAAGAGATTCAATAGAGGTAATTAGACACAATGAAATCACAATTAATGCCTAATTACAAGTTAATCCTTTACTTGCTAATTAAGCCAAGAAGAAATCACATTCATTAGCATAATAACAAGGTGTTGCAAGATGAGATTACAAGGAAATCACACTTAATAATCCCAACAACAATAAATAAAGGAACTTGATTAATTAAGCAACAAGGAAATCACACTTAATTACTCAATATAAACAAGGATTCCAAAATTCAAACAATAAACACAAAAGGATTAACAATGATAATGAAAATTAAGG
Source organism: Silene latifolia (assembly GCF_048544455.1). Lineage (NCBI taxonomy): Eukaryota > Viridiplantae > Streptophyta > Magnoliopsida > Caryophyllales > Caryophyllaceae > Silene > Silene latifolia. The sequence goes on from NC_133531.1 coordinate 99,922,863, forward strand.
AAGGATTAAAGGGTCTTACAACCAAAGATTAAGCCTTGAGTCGGATTAAGATAGGAGATTAGTTCTCCATAATTAGATCTAAAACCCAATTCAAAAGATGAAAATATTCCCAAATTACAACCTTGATTAATTAAAGTGAACAAAAGATCTTAAAAACCTAATGGTGTTCAACTATTTATAGTCCTAAGATGCGGAAGATTAATGGGCTTTAAGTTAGAAGCAAATCCGTAATCAAAACATGCTAAAACACGCTGAAACCCAGATATTTCGCACCGTGCGAAATATGGGTCCTGGAATTTCGCACGGTGCGAGTTCCCTGCTGGACAACATTTTTTTTGAAGGCCATATCTCTCTCGTTACTTGGGCAAATGAGGCGTGTGACCTACCGTTGGAAAGCTAAGAACATAAGCTTTCACCTCCACTTGGCCTTGCATCGATACGAGCTCTAGAACTCAATATATACCCATTTGAAGTCGATCCTTATGCAAACGACGCTTCAAATCTTCAATTGCTTCATCCTTTCACTTCTTCATGTCTTAGCTAGTCTTCCTTCTTGATTGTAGATGTTTTGTACCATGGTAGACTTCAAGACATGCCTTTGCTTCCGATCATTGCTCAAAACTCCATTACTTACTCGACATTAAGAATATGGTAAATGTGACGTAAATCATGTGAAACCACGTCCCAAATGCCGCTTTATTATGCATAAAATAAGCTAAATAGATAGTATAAATACGAGCTTATCAAATACCCCACACTTAAGCCTTTGCTCGTCCCGAGCAAACTATTATAGAACCAATCAATAAACAAAAGGCTCACAAAATAAGTATGGGTAAGCTCAATCGATCCATCCCTCTTCTCTTACACCTCATCCTACTTATGTCACCCTCATCACATTATCAACATGGTCACTATTCCATTACAACATCATCACAAAAGTAAGTGACCCAAAGCCTCCATAATGAACGCTCTTCACTCACGCGCCCTCCTTATGTCTTCCCTCATCTAAGATGATCCTAATTTCTACCAATTCAATCTCATTTTCATAATCCAACATAACATCCTCCTTATTTCTCCCCCTTATCACTCCATCCATTTGAAACACAAGGTTATCTAGCATCAAACACCTCAAAACTCAATAATTAGACAACCTCAAAATCCTCCAATAATACTTCAACACAAACAACCAAAACTCAACCACACAATCCATGCATAAGACAAGGCAAAGCAATCCAACTCCAAACAACAAGTATGCCAAGCACTAGTATCAAAATAAGCTTCCAAATCCCCCTCCTAGTCTCTCCTAGTCTCGGCACACTACTAGCCTACCCTTACAACCTTCTTTACCACCTCCACTTATGTCACCAACACCGTGTAGGAAGTAGTAAAAATATGTGACAAGACTTGAGAGTTTCAATCATATTCATTTTCCTAAATCTCTCATTTTGCCTAAACCGCCCGCCCTTGCGGGTTTTCGGTTTAGCTTTCTCCTCACTCTATCTCTCGTGGCTCACACTCATTTTTTCGTTTTGCCCGGAGTGCCCTTTCGGGTTTTCACTCCGATCTCGGCCACTTTCCCATTTTTGCCTAGGATGCCCTTTCGGGTTTTCACTCCTAGCCGGGTTTTTCTTGTCTTTCTTTTTTTTTCTTTTTTTTTTTTTTTTTTTTGAATTGAAATACGATGCATGTAATGAAATATAATACAAGATATTATCAACTCATGTCCACCCCACACTTTGTTTTTCACTTTGTCCCCAAAGTGAAGGTGAACATCACAATCAACCTCAATGAAATGACTTGAGGCACCCTCTTTCTCTTCAAATTAGAACAAGTTCAACTCCATCTCACAAGCTCACTAACTTACACCACCAACACCCTCGACTCTCGATGATGAGTTCAAAGACTCACACCTTACATCCTCCTCTTCATCTACTTCACTTGGTATTATCATGGTGTACCAAGCACAAATCATGGGCAAAATGATAACTCAACATACTTCACCATTTTTCCAACAAAACTCTTTCATATTTGAACTTTTGATTGTTTCTTTTTCATTGTTTGATTTGGGGAAGTGAAAGTGGGAATTCCTTTGTAGGTGATTCCACATGATTGAGGTAATGATATGGAAATAAGGTGTTTAGACATTTAGGCAAAGAAGAGTGGTGATGTATGTAGTGATTGTGTCAAAAATGAACTTGGGGATAATGGAGCACAAGGATAGCTTGATGGGCTTGATAAGGAGCATTGGTGGAATTGTCAAGCATGATAATTTTTACTCTCAAGCAAGGATTTATCAAAAGATTTTAATAAATCACTTGCACCATTTCACAAACACCTTGTGTGCACTACTCAAGAACTTGAGTTTTACACACAAGTAACCACTCATAATCCATTATTAGGAAAAGACAATAATAAAAACATTAAAGAAGAAGTACGGGTTGCCTCCCGTAAAGCGCTTTTGGTTTCCGTCGTTTGCTCGACGCCTTTTCAAGTTTCATCTTCTACCAATGGTCAAGAGCGGAGCAACTCAATGCTCTTAGTAACCTATCAAACATGTTAGCCCACAAACAAGAAAAGTGACAATAATAGAAAGTCAATACATACCAAGCATGAACAATGAAAGCATATGCATATGACAAGTGATTCATTGAAGCATGTTCGAAAAACAATTCAATGTCACGATAAGCCTCCTTGAAACAAGGGTTAGACTTGGTAAAAACCAAGTAAGAGTGAAAGGACACAAGAGGTTTTTTAGGAATTAGAATGGGTGGCTCTTTCATGTAAACTAGGGGAGGTTATTCTTTGTGTGGCAAAAATTCAACAATCATCATGTTCTCTACCCTCTTAACATTCTCTTTAAAATTCATACTCACTAACTTCTTAGCCAAACAAGGGTCACAACCAACATCTTCAAGTACCACAACATTCTCGTTTTCTTCCAATTCCTCCATGGGTAGATTTGCCTCCTAATCTTGTAAGGTTGTCTCTAAATCACAAGACAACATACCCCAAATCTTCTCCAACCATTCCATTAGTTAAGGCAACATCCAAAGTGTCACCTCCACACAATTCATAAATGGTTTGAACAATAGGTTCAAATATCTCAAGAAAACATAGAGAAGAAGTCTCGAGAGGGTATTTTATTGCCTCATATATGTTGTGTTTGAACATTTGACCCTCAAACTCCATGGTAAGACACCCACTAGACACATCTATCATAGTGTTGGAGGTTTTCATGAAAGGTCTTCCCAACAAGATTGGTGTTAGTGCCTTTTTCGGGCTCCATGTCAATCACATAAAAGTCGGCGGGAAACATCATGTCACCCACCTTGACCAAAACATCCTCAATGATACCTTTGGGGTAGATGTTGGACCTATCGGCCAATGAAATGACTACACGAGTCGATTTCAATGGCCCCAACTTGAGAGACTCATAAAGGTAATTAGGCAAAACATTAATAGACGCACCCAAATCAAGCATGGCTCTTTGGCATTCAAACTCACCAATCTTGCAAGGGATGGTGAACATGCCCGGATCACCACACTTTTGTGGTAAACGCTTTTGAAACATAGCCGAGACATGTTCACTAGCCCTCACTTTCTTCATGCTCTTTGCCTTGTTGGTCCTCTTTGTAGTGCACAATTCTTTCAAAAATTTTGCATGCTTGGGCACCCTACTAAGAAGATCAAGAAGAGGAATGTTTACCTCCACTTTACGAAAGATATCATAAGGGCTTGAAGTTTTCTTGTCAATTATCCTTGCATCATTCAAAGCACTTGGAAATGGAGCTTGTGGCTCATATTCCGGAAGAGGTTTATTGATCCTCACTTGTTTGGGTGTAGATGTTTCCCCATGTTCTACCACCACTTCAATTTCATCTTCAATCACATCTTCCACTTCATGAACAATAGGAGGTGGTCTTGATTTCTTAGGAGCCTTGGGTGCCTCTACCATTCCTCAAAGAGACCGCTTTTGCTTGTTCCTTGGTGGGTGGAGGAATGGTGTGAGAAGGGAGGCTCCCTCCTTGAGTGGGTTGAGAATTGAGTGTATTGAGGATTTGACCAACTTGGGTCTGAAGGTTAACAAACCTAGAGTCGGTGAGTCGGTTTTGTTGAAGCACGGCGGTTTGAAATTCCCTGGTATTGTTTTGCATTGCCATTTGATTCATGGCAAGTGTTTTCATTATGTCTTCTAAAGATGATGAAGTTTTAGGAGGGGGTTGTTGAGAGTTTTGAAACTCCCATTGATAAGTTTCATTAGCCAAGTATAGAAAAAATTCCCACTTCTCTTCATAGCTAAACATATATCTAAATTTCCCCTCACTCAAATGATTAACACCGTTTCATCATTCAAACCATTAAACACCACATGACATAACTCCCAAGTTTGATATGGGTATCGACATCTAGAGACATACTCACCCAACCTATCAAAATACTTGTGAAATGGTTCATCCTTAAATTGAGGAAAATCAAGAGAAGCCATTAAAACAAACAAGAGAGCAATAGAAACTAGTTAAACTAATCCTAATATTTACAAAAACACACAACTACTCTAAAAACACCAACAAAAACACTAGCAAAACCGTTACCTTCCCTAAGAATAACGGCGCAAAATTTGACACGCCTAAAATGTCGCACTAAAAGACGGCCAAATTAACAATTTATATACCACTAAACACACTAATTAGCACTAATTATAAACTAGTAAAATAGCAAGCAAGGGATCGAACCCAAGAGAAGATGGGTTTTGCAATAGTGAAATTAAAAGAGTAATTAGAATAATTAAGACAAAGTAACAACAATTATATAAAAAGGGGGGGTTTTGGGTTGAGTTTCAATTGTAACAAAAGCAAGGAAATTCGAATAAGAGTGCAAAGCAAGTAATCAATCAAGAGTTTAAAAGATGGAATTTAATCAATTTGAGAAAGACTTAACCCGACCCAAAGTTTGGCACTTTAGTTGACAAAACCCTTCAATTATATATTATTAGGGTTGAGCAAAACCGGTTACCCGGCCCAGTTTTGCAAACCGGTTCGGTCCCCGGTTTAAAAAACCTTAAATTTCTTAAACCTCACCCGCACCTCTTTTAATCCGGGTAACCGGTTTTTGTGAAATTTTCAAACCGGATTTGAAAACCGGTTACCCGAACCGGTTTTCGAACCCGGTTTTTGGTTGAATGCTCTTGAATGGCACAATAAACATGCTGCCAATTTGACTTTTGAAGACATTGGTTGTCAAATGTTAAAATTACTTCATAAAAAAGTCATACATATTAAAGTTCAAAGAGTCATAGACATGTAAACGATGTTCAATACTACAATTAAAGAGTCACACATCTAAAATTACTTCATAAAGAAATAGCGTTTTGATGTTTTGGGCTTAAGTCTTGGCTTGGGTGTGTTTAATTCATAGATGAAATTATATTTTTGAGAAAAACGTCAATCCGGTTTTAAAAGCGGTCTCCGGTTTGATTTTATTTAGACCCGCACCCGCACCTCATTTATGCTTAAAAATTCGGTTCGGGCCCCTTTAAAAAAACCCGAATTTTTCGGTCTCCATTATTCGGGTTTCGGTCCGGTTTCGGTTTAAAAATGCGGTTCGGTTTTTTGTGCTCAGCCCTATATATTATCACTCTATTGTGAAGATTAATCTTCTAAATCTCCTAAATAATGGCCAAATGACAAGGAAATCACACTTAATCAAATAACCCAACTTATCAATTCTACCAAGTAGAAATCACATACATTGGTCAAATTAACAAGAAGATATGAGCACAAGAGATTCAATAGAGGTAATTAGACACAATGAAATCACAATTAATGCCTAATTACAAGTTAATCCTTTACTTGCTAATTAAGCCAAGAAGAAATCACATTCATTAGCATAATAACAAGGTGTTGCAAGATGAGATTACAAGGAAATCACACTTAATAATCCCAACAACAATAAATTAAGGAACTTGATTAATTAAGTAACAAGGAAATCACACTTAATTACTCAATATAAACAAGGATTCCAAAATTCAAACAATAAACACAAAAGGATTAACAATGATAATGAAAATTAAGGAAGGATTAAAGGGTCTTACAACCAAAGATTAAGCCTTGAGTCGGATTAAGATAGGAGATTAGTTCTCCATAATTAGATCTAAAACCCAATTCAGAAGATGAAAATATTCCCAAATTACAACCTTGATTAATTAAAGTGAACAAAATATCTTAAAAACCTAATGGTGTTCAACTATTTATAGTCCTAAGATGCGGAAGATTAATGGGCTTTAAGTTAGAAGCAAATCCGTAATCAAAACATGCTAAAACACGCTGAAACCCAGATATTTCGCGCGGTGCGAGTTTCCTGCTGGACAACATTTTTTCTGAAGGCCATATCTCTCTCGTTACTAATGAGGCGTGTGACCTACCGTTGGAAAGCTAAGAACATAAGCTTTCACCTCCACTTGGCCTTGCATCGATACGAGCTCTAGAACTCAATATATACCCATTTGAAGTCGATCCTTATGCAAACGACGCTTCAAATCTTCAATTGCTTCATCCTTTCACTTCTTCATGTCTTAGCTAGTCTTCCTTCTTGATTGTAGATGTTTTGTACCATGGTAGACTTCAAGACATGCCTTTGCTTCCGATCATTGCTCAAAACTCCATTACTTACTCGGCATTAAGAATATGGTAAATGTGACGTAAATCATGTGAAACCACGTCCCAAATGCCGCTTTATTATGCATAAAATAAGCTAAATAGATAGTATAAATACGAGCTTATCAGTTACCCCTGCCAACTAGCCCACCTCACCGACACCCCACCTACCCAAATTAGCACATCACCACCCACAGCCACTGTGTCACAACCCCAACTTAACCCACTACCTTCTCCACCCTCTCCCCGTCCTCGACGACCCCCTCCCCCGTCATCGCGGCCAGACATGGTGGTTTTCTTGAAGGGAAGGGCGTGTCAGTTTTGGTGGTTGTGGGCTGGTTTGGGTTGTGGATGGTGGAGAGAGGGTTTGATCGTCGTCTGGATTGTGTTGTGGATGGGGAATGGGTGAGGTTATTGGTGTTCATGTGATTAATTGAGTGGTAATGGCTGTTAGTAGTGAAAATGAAAGATGTATTTTAATCTTATTACATGTTAAAAACTTTACCACATGGAAATACGGAACAAAAGTCAACTCAACCCAATAAGGAACAAGGGAGCAAAATCCCAACTCAGAGGGACTATTTGATTTTAACCTTTTTAAGCATATGCGTCAAACATATCTCTATTTCACGTTAAAACTCTACATATAAGATACTTCATTTTTTTTAATACCGTACCACTTGAAAATGACTATCTTTCTTAAGATAAGAAAAATTATGCACTATACAAAAGTAGAGAGAAGATAAAGTAGGTCGACCACATGAATGTGAGAGAAATGAAATACCAAAAAAGAGTAGAGTGGAAGAAATCAAAGAAATTGACCAAGAAAAAGTAAGTGCAAGAAATCAATGAAAATGAGGAATAGTTTTTATATGTTTGTCTTGAAAGCATGTTCCGACACCCTGTACCTTTACCCTTATGTTAGGATAGAGTTTCCGTGTCTCGAAATTTTTGTCTCGGCGAGTCCAACTTGGAACTTGGATATGTACTCTTATTCGCCACCCCGTACACGAGCCTGATTAATATGTGATGAACTTCTTTTCAGTATTCTTTCATGCCTATTGTACTCAGCTTGCATTTCCTTATACAGATATGCTTATCCGACTTTCCCATGATAACTGATAAGTTTTGCAGTAGTGGAGTAGCCCTCAAGTTCATGGATTTAGCTTTTCTAATTTATTCTATTCAAAATTTCTCAAGCTCAACTTCTCAATTAGATAAAAAAAATCTGATAAAAGGATGCTTTAACATGCATTGAGGAAACTGCTCACTTGCAATAATTTTCGTTTTTTTTTTTGCACTAACTCTCCGGTGGGATCAAAAGCAAATGGGGTCTGTGCGTAAATTACAAATCTTCTCTTGTTGGTTTCTTTCCAGTGCCAGTTTTGATTATTCTTTGTTTTGTTGAAAATATTTTGTTAGTTCCGTTATTAAAAAAATGATCAATGGTGACAAGTAATTGTATCATTAATCATCAGCATAAACAATCTCCTTTATGCACCAACTGTATTGTAAGCCATCAAGCTGTACTCATAATCATTCAACTGTCCTATTATTATCAACATAATAATATAACTAATAACAATGATATTTTTGTGAGCCTTTAGTTTCAAATTTTGAAGCGCCCCTCGTGTAGATGTATTGTTTCCCTGCTGGTTTCATCGTCATTCTGCAGTTATGATGTGTATTGTTAGGGTAGCTTTTACCAATGTTCTATGGTTTTTGGGAAAGATGTCTATAATCTTTTTGTCCATGTTCTTTGCTCTCCCACCTTTTATTACTTGACATCAATATACATTGGTAAAAAACATAGATAACATACATACTCAATTTAGCAATATCGATTGTTCAAATCAATTTTATAGCACATTGGATAAAACATTGATATGAAAAAACCTTCTAGAGAGAGTAACCTGATTGTGCAGAACTTTTTCCATGACACAAGGATGTGAAGAATTAAGTATTTAATATTTGGGAACTCAGTGCCTCGAAATTTTTGAAATTTTTAACAAGATAGAAGTTACTATCAAGACCTACCCATCAACATCAACAACATTGAGGTTAACCCAATGCCTCAAAGGCTCTCGCTAATTTCGAAACTTGTGCATGAGATAGAAGGCTAAGGAATAATCCAACAAATATGACTTATATTTCTGTTGGTGGAAAATAACAGCTTAAAATCTGAAAAACGCCAAAGGAAAATACATGAAATGGAAGCTAAGAAAAATACCTGACTTGCCACTTTTCATTTCAGTTCTGCTGAAAGATTTGACCCTAGAGAACATTCTTGGAGCAGACTTGGAAGCATGAATTCAAAGAGGGGATGTCATGCGATGGTTGTGCTCAATGAAAAACTGTAAGCAATTTTTTTTCTTATAATTTTAATTGATTGGATTTAGAACTTGTGACACGCTCTTTTTAATATTCCCTCTGTTTTTTTATGCATGAAGTGTTTTCGTTTTTTGAGACACTACTTTTTACAAAAATAATAGTTTAATTAAAAATAATAGTTATGTCATGAAAATATTAAATTTCTTACCATATGTTCTTTCATGAGTATACATTTCATAAAATTTACTCCTGTATTTTGATAGATAATGAAAGAAAAGTGAGCGTCTTGAAATGTGCAAATGACTTGTCTAAAAAAAAAAAAAAATAGATGGTGGTTATTTTCGGCAAACTAGTTGTTAATGGCTTAATGCATATTCCCACTGTACCTGTCCTGGTTAAACTTAGTATTCGAAATATGTGAGGGAATTTTGAAAGTTAGACGAATAAACTGGGATGGGGGAGTATTCTTTTTTTTTTTTTTTTTGTTAATATGTCGTTCTCTCATGTTCTCTTTAGTGTCCTCATAATATACTTTCTTACGAAATTATTTTCGATTAGAGTATGATGGTGTAATGTTTAAGATTATTGGTGATCTTTGTCGTTTATGCTGAGAATTGACTACCAGTCTACCACCTCATTTGAGTTTATAATTTTAGTTTTCGATATTAACAAAATGAAAAGGAGTTTACTACTTTATAAAACCAAGTAATGTTTGAATGTAAGAAACTGACATGTGAGGAGTAGAGTTTTTGCTCGCTGTATAAGGCCTAGGGGTTCTCCTTCTGTTTCCAATTGGTTGTAGGAAAAATAGGAAAAATGGATTTTCCTTGGCTTGTGAAGCGGGTACTCTCTCTCTCCCCCTTCCCGTATGGCCAGGCCCATTTCGAATTCTATCTATGGGAAATTGCTAGTCTCTTTCCCTTGAATTCCTCCATCCAAACACATTTACTATGTTATCACTAACCTCTTAGAAAAGGGAAGAAGTCTAGTGAAGCCTGACAACAAACATGAATTTTGCTCGTCAGTTCTAGTCAATGGCTATTAAATGATTAAAACCTGTCTGATAGGTATGCAGTTGGGGGTTTTGATGGAAGTGCAATGGTGGAAAGTGTTGAAGTATATGATCCTCGACTTGGGACGTGGATGATTGATGCACCAATGAATTATCAAAGGGGATACGCTGCCGCTGCAGTTCTAAACAACAACATATATGTGATTGGAGGATTGGATCACAGTCAGAACATTGTAGACAAGGTACTTTCTCCTTCTTGTAGTGGTGGAGTTTGAAATTAAAGGATACTAGTATTGGTGCCCGGCTTCGCCCGGACTACCTCTACTTACCATTAATTTTTTTTTTTCATTAAATAAAATTACTTAAAGTTGCATAACCCATAAATTTATCATTAATATATTTTTCTATGACATATCATAAAATTACGATGAAATAAATTTTGAGACAAATTCACTACTCCCGTTATTAATATTTTACTCTTATTAATGAAACAATAGTAATAACATTTCACTACTTGCCCGTAATCATTGTTACTTTCACTACTCTCGTCGTAATTAATGTTACTGTCACTACTGTCGCATTAATATTGATAATTTCACTACTCCCGCCGTAATTATTGTTATTTTCACTATTGCCGCATTAATATTGATAATTTCACTACTCCCGCCGTAATTATTGTTACTTTCACTATTTCCGCATTGATATTGATTATTTCACTACTCCCGTTGTTGTTTCTACCACTTTCACTAATCTCGGTGATAATATTGTTACTTTTACTATTCAAATGAGTGATTACTATTATATAACTATATCCAATGTTATTACAATTCTTTTCTTTCCTGACAAAATTACTTTTACTACTTAGGCATGCAATTTTAAGAGGATTATATATTTATATAAATATATTACATATATACATTAAATCAAATCGAAAGAATTATGCAATATTATATATTATGGAATCTAACTTGAATTATTTATAACCTACTTATATTATATTTTTGTATGTTAAATAATTAACATCTCTATACATCTAATAAACTATAAAGTTTAATAAAATTACATATATTTTAAATTTAATATATAATTTTATGATGATAATAATTAATACCATAAGTGTGCATGTTTATACTAATTAGTTATTTTATTTTAAGGAAATTGACTATCTCCTAGTCTTCTATTAATATTTAGGAAAATTACCAATATCTTCTTTCTTTTAGTCTCCTTGTAATTGACCATCTTAATTAATTATTTTATTTTAAGGAAATTGACCATCTTAATTAATTATTTTATTTTAAGGAAATTGACCATGTTTTAGTCTCTTATGTTTAGGAAAATTACCAAACTTCTATATAATTTAATTTTAACCCACTCTCTATAATATTTGCATTGAGATCCCTTAATCGGGTCCATCACACGGTGCTAGTGATTTAAAACTATATAGTATAATTAATTTGTATAACTTTCTTTAATTATATTGAAGTCCCTTGGTTTCTGGATTTAATATATAGTATTGATGAGGTCATTTTTATACAATAATTGTGATTTGTGTCTTTTTAATCTGGGTCTTTTAGGTTTAGATAAATTCAGGTAGGGAATAATTGGTAGTCTTGGACTCTTGGTACCTTCCTATATTTTTCATTTTTGGTGAATAGTTTACCTTTCTATATTGAGTAAAAAAAAAGCAGTGAGCTATACAATCTTTAGCTAAGTACTTTCTCTGTCCCAGTTAATTGCTTGCATTTTTGTTCTTTGTAAGCGGTATTTTTATTAAAGGTCAAAGGATTGCAATGGAGAGAGTAGTAGTTGAGAGAGAAGTCCAGAAATTGCTGGGCCCAAAACCCCTCTGGGGCACTAGCCTAAAGTTGGCGCTGCTGCTAGTTGATTGACTGACTCTCTTCTTGGCGAGATTTTTCATAACCATTTTTGCTATTCATGTACATCTTTAGTTGTGCATGTTAAAGCCCGGTGCTGTATGTTTATCTTAATTCTTAAGGGCTGTTCTTCCTACCGACCTATACGGGTAATTGAGCAACTAATCACTATGGCTTAACATATGGTGTGCTGACAGGTCGAACAGTACGAGGAGGGTTGTGGTTGGCAAGTGACAGGCCTCAAAGCTATCGGGAAAAGGTGTTTTGCTTCAGCTATAGTCTAATAGCTTCGTTACTGTGGCAGTGAAGCCTACATTTCGCCCTAGTTCTCCTGTAATTTTTGACTGTGACTAGAGAAGCGTACGACCTGCGTCAGTAACGGACTTTGCATCATCAAATGTGGTCAGGTTTTCGACGAAATGAACGAATAGGTTTTGTGAGAGTATGACGAGAATATAGAGGTTAGAGGAGGAATGTACTTGTAATTTATTTACCTTTTAACATTAAAACTAGTCTAATTTCCCGTGAAATTGATGGGTTCGTTTATGACATGTGCCTTAAGTGAACTTAATCTCATTCATAATTCATATGCACCTATATAAGTGCTATAACAGATGAGGGTAGCTCATTATGATACGTTGCACACCCACCGTGTAACACGAACCCACAATTTACATCTAAAATGGATATAGTGGCATCATATACAATTCGCAATATTTTGCTACATAGAGGTAATTGTCATCATTAAAGCCTATGGTAGAATCGTACAATGGATTGGGATTTACTTGAAGTTACCCTCAATAAGATGGGGTTTCCGAAGAAGTTTATTGGGTCAGTTCTAAGTTGTATTTAGACAATAACATATAAAATTCTAATTAATGGTGTATCACATCATATGGCACCCAACACAGTGGACAACAAATAAACTTATATCGACCATGATTAAAATACGTTGTTCTCTTTTATGGACAAACATGAATGAAACATTGATCTTTAACTAATTGATTTATAAAAAAGGCCAAATGACCATATTGGTAAAAAAAGTAGCAAGTATGTGACATATTGGTAAAAAAAAACTATACATGCGACAAATTGGTAAAAAAAGTGAAGTGCAAGTGCCAGATTGGTAAAAAAATGTATCGCAAGTAAATCCGCTTATTGTCGTTATTTTTTACACGCCTCGGTTTAATTACTAACGTGGAAACGGGTAGTTTTAGAATTTATTATGTGTTTAACAAGGAAATCACAAATACGATTGTTCATTATTATCACTATGGGAGATAACGACGACCTCACCGAACTCGACTCTACGCTTAAGAGTTGGGTGACTCGATATGACCCAATATCCCAAACCAGACAGGACTCGACCCGACTTTAGTCATGTCAAACACGACTGACCCGATTCAACTAAAGGCGCCAATCGGGTCAGTCGAGTCAGGTTTGGGACGGATAAAGTCGGGTCGAGTCTATCAGGTTTGGGTCATATCAGGTCACCCTACACTTGAGCGAGAGTCGAGTTCGGTAAGGTCGTTATCGGATCAGGTCATTATCATGGTTATATCTTTGTATAACCATATCAGTTACCCGATTGGCGTCTCTAATCGAACTTGTGTGATAAAATAATATTTTGATCTTAATTTTTAAAAATATTTATCATGGTTAAATCTTTGCATAACCATATCAAATGTTTTCATTGATTTACCAAATATTTTTATATACAATCTTTAAATTCGGTTATTTAAACGGATAAATAAATAAAAAACTAAATTCACAATTATATTAGGCTCGTGTCATGAGCTCGAAAGCTCCAGCTCGGGTTAAAGCACGCGAGTATGATAACGAGCTCAAGTTTTTCAAGCTCGGATAAGCTCGAGAACGGCTCGAGCTCGAGTTTTGTTTCATGAGTAAAAGTTGAGCAAGTCCAAGCTCCGACTCGGCTCGTTATCTCCCCTAGTGATAATAATGAACAATCGTAGGACTGACGTAGGACCGCATTCCCGCATGTCTGGTTGGACATGGTGGTTCCACATCCGGGCCCTGGTGGGGACTACCGCCACCATATCCACACCTGGGTTGGACGTGTTGGTTCCACGCCCGACCCATATCCTTTTTTTACGCAGCCTTATTTCACGCTTTTCGAAGAAATTGGCCATAATGTTAGTGCTACTGTCTTCTTGCTTCTTCGTTATCAAGTCGTTATATAAATCAATGGATCAATGAGAGAAGCATTGGTCCCCTTAATCAAGTTGTTGATATCAAATAGTGCTAACCTCGTTTGTTCTTCCTCTTTTTTCATCAGTATCAGTTATTTGGTGTGAGCTATTGCTGAGTATTGGTATGGTGAGTAATTTTGTGGTATTAGTTTTAAATCCTTGCAAAATTACACGTGTTTCGTGTTTATACATGTTTTATACTACTAAATTCAATTAATGGAGAAAAATAAATGCTAAATACGTAAATCCCGCTGTATAAACGAAACAACAACAACAACAACAACAACAACAACAACAACAACAACAACAAAAATAACAACATCAGAGCCCTAATCCCAAAAACGAAACGATTGTCAAAATTTAGAACCGTATACAATACGATTCAACAATCAAAAATATGCAAATTATCAACGTCTATAATATTACAAATATTGGAAAATTTCATGGTAAAATACATTAATTATTGTATTAGATGTACAATTATTACTATTGCAAATCGAAAAATTCAAGCCTTGTTTTCCTGTGACCCTGGAAATCGCCACATAAAGCTGTCTATGACTAAAAACCGGTCTTGAAAGATAGATGATGGCCTAAGATAAAAATTATCCTGACTCTTATTTATCTTTTATGACGAAACACTTCCTTCTTTTATACTCCCTCCATACCACACAAATGATAACATGGTAAAAAATGGGGTTTTTAAGAAAAAAAGGGTAAAAGCAGGGGTAAAGAGGGAAAAAAATAGGTGGGGTATGTAATTGCGGGTTGACATGTGAGGTATGTAATGTCATTTTTGTGTAAATATAAAAAAAGTATAAGGATAACTTGGTAATGTTGTGGGCCAAATAAGGAATGTTACCATTGCTGTCGTACGGCCATGTTAGGTAAATGTTACCATTGGTCTGGTATGGAGTGAGTATACTAATCCCTTCCCTTATATAAAAGAGAACAAGACTACATACTATTCCTAATGAATAGTATTATGAATAGTCGAAATGCTTGGGTCGGGTTAGGGTGTTGGGTTAGCGGGTATGTGCGATGGGCTCAACTTTTGAGCTGATTATTAAGCCTCCTTGCGGAATGGATATTGGGCCAACCTCTCAGCCCTTTATTCGTTTTTTCTCTACTCACTTCCACACACCTTCACCTTTTCCCTTCACATTCACTCTCACATACACCGAGTTTGATGACCACTATAACCTCAACCTTACAATCACAGACATCGGAATCAACGTCGGAAGACAGGGCATCAGCGACTTTCAGGTATTAGGGTTCTCACCACTATAAAACTCTCTTACTTTTATTTTGTGAGTATCCATTGTCATCCATTTGCTTGGTTTTGTGTTGGGTTTAGACTCTTGATTCTATGATTTAATGCTATTTTTAGGTTTTAATTTAGTTTAGTTCAGTTTGGTGTAATCAAACCGTAATTGCTGTCTAATTTGTCAATCATTGTGATTTTACATTTGATTAGCTTATCTTAGATGAGTTGTTATATTTTGATGAAATATTACATCTTTCTCATCTGGGTATTCTTATATTTCAATTATCTTATCTGGGTTGTAATTAATTTTGATTAATTTCGTCAAATTTCTGCTAAATCATGTAAATTTTCATTATATTTTTGTATTTTGAGTGTTTGTTGAACATGTGATTTTAGTTCTCGAGTTGTTATCTAATTCTCATTAATCAATCTCGATTTTTATGACTCCTTCCGTCCCAATCATTTGCTTACCTATCGTAAATTTCATACTGTTTTTTCTTTGTTAGTGTGTGACACGCCTAAAACGTCGCAATAAAAGACGGCCAAATTAACAATTTATATACCACAAAACATACTAATTAACAATAATTCTAAACTAGTAAAGTAGCAAGCAAAGGAATCGAACCCAAGAGAAGGGGGGTTTAGCAATAGTGAAATTAAAAGAGCAATTAGAACAATTGTGACAAAGTAACAACAAATATGTAAAAAGGGGGGTTTTTGGTTTGGTTTTCAAGGACAACAAAAGGAAATTCAAACAAGAGTAAGCAACAAGTAATCAAACAAGTGAGTTTTAAGATGGAAATTATCAAATTTGAGAGAAAACTTAATCCGACTCAATAAAGCGAGGCACTTTAGTTAATAAAACCACAAGATCAATCCTTTAATTATATTATCACCCTATTGTGAAGATAAATCTTCTAAATCTCCTTAATAATGGCCAAATGACAAGGAAATTACACTTAATCAAATAACCCAACTTATCAATTCTACCAAGTAGAAATCACATACATTGGTCAAATTAACAAGACGATAAGAGCACTAGAGATTCAATAGGGGTAATTAGACACAATGAAATCACGATTAATGCCTAATTACAAGTTAATTCTTTACTTGCCAATTAAGCCAAGAAGAAATCACATTCATTAGCATAATAACAAGGTGTTGCAAAGATGAGATTACAAGGAAATCACACTTAATAATCCCAACAACAATAAATTAAGGAACTTGATTAATTAAGCAACAATGAAATCACACTTAATTACTCAAATTAAACAAGGTTTCCAAAATTCAAACGATAAACACAAAGGATTAACAATGATAATGAAAATTAAGGAAAGATTAAGGAGTCTTACAACCAAAGATTACACCTTTGAGCTGGATTAAGAAAGGGAGATTAGTTCTCCAGGCTAGATCTAAACCCAATAACAAAGATGAATAATTCCCAAAATTACAACTTGATTAGTTAAAGTGGCATAAGATGTCTTAACCTACTTGAAAATATCCTATATATAGTCTAACGTAACATAATAATCATGTGCTTAACAAAGGAAAAGCCCGTAATACAAAACGGCATGAAACCCAGAAAAGTCGCACCGTGCGAGTTTGGTCCTGGAATGCGTTTTTCTTTCGTGCTTTGCTTGATCCTTGGAAGGCTTTCTCATGGTATTTCTTCAATGCTTGTTCATCACTCTTCCTTGGACACTTCCATTGTTCTCTTGACATCTCATTCTTCACTAGAAATCGTGCTAAATGATAAGGTATTCAGAATTGGTTAAATAACGTGAAAATCGTCAAAAACCGTCACCAAATATTACCAAATGAGCTCCAAATGATGCCAAAACAATGTAGAAATAGGAGCTCATCAAACACCCCACACTTAGCCCTTTGCTCGTCCCGAGCAAACTAGAGTAAATCTAATCACCACCTAGGCCAAGAAGGTATGGGCACTCCTAATTCCCCTCTCTTCATCTCAATCTTCCTTCTTATATCATCCCTCGACTAAAGCACATGGTCACTTTTCTTCATAGCTCCAACAAGTGAGTAAGCGACCCAAATTCCACCAATACTAACCTCTCTTCCCTCACTCGTCCTCCTTATGTCATCCCTCTTCTAAGATGATCCAGTCCACCAATTCAATCATTCACCTTTTTCCCAAACTCATCACATCCTCCTTATTACTCCCCCTTATCACTCCACTTAGTTAAACACAAGGCTACCATAGTCAACAAAGCCTCTCCTAACCTCTCAAATAGGCAACCTCAAATACCTCCATACTTCAACCTAACTCCAACAATTCACAACTCAATCTCACCAACAATGCATAAGACAAGTCAAAACAATTCAACTCCAAACAACAAGTATGCCAAGCACTAGTAACAAAGTAAGCTTCCAAATCCCCCTCCTAGTCTTGGCACACTACTAACCTACCCTTCCGGCCTTCTAGAGCTCCACCACTTATGTCACCAACAACAAAAGGAAATAGTCATGTATGTGACATGATTTCAAGGCTTCAAAGAGGTCAGCAAGATTTTTCAATTTTTTTCCTAATTCTCTCATTTTGCCTAAACCGCTCTTTCTGGTTTTCGGTTTAGCTCTTTTCCTCACCTCTACTCTCGTGGCTCGCACTCTTTTTTTCATTTTGCCCGGAGCGCCCTTTCGGATTTTCACTCCGGCCTCGGCCACTTTCCCACTTTTGCCTAGGATGCCCTTCCGAGTTTTCATCCTAGCCGGTTTTTTTCTTTTTCTTTTCTTTTTTTTCAATTTTTTTTAAATTGAAATACGATGCATGAAATAAATA
This sequence comes from Silene latifolia, assembly GCF_048544455.1. Lineage (NCBI taxonomy): Eukaryota > Viridiplantae > Streptophyta > Magnoliopsida > Caryophyllales > Caryophyllaceae > Silene > Silene latifolia. The sequence continues at coordinate 99,941,007 of NC_133531.1, forward strand.
TATTAGAATATATACATGATTTTACCAACTCGTGCCCACCCCACACTTAAATCTTCACTTTGTCCCCAAAGTGTGAGGTGAACACACTAAACTCACTCAAGAGTGTGAGCTTGAGGCACCTTGATGCGATCCCGCTAAGTTTTCACAAATTAAGATGTGGTCGTTGGGTCACGGTCGAATCAAAACACAATTTATAGCTTCACAAACAACTCTACAATTAGTAAAGAGGCAAGTAAAGGTCGGATCCCAAGGGACGGGTATTGAAATGAGATTTCTATTGCAACTAGTGGTGTCTAAGGGGTGTCACAAATTGGGTTGATGTAGAAGGTCACTAAACTAAAATAGCAATGAAAATAAACAAGCAAGATGAATTAAAGGGGTGTAAACAATTGATTAAAGGCACTAGGGTGTCATGGGATCATAGGGGAATCATGGGATATGATCATACAAACATGTTCTCAAATTATAAGCAAGCAATTATTGTTGTGATGGATTGAGTTGGGTTATATCTTACAATCCTAGGAAAGTTTGGGTCCCGGAGCCGAATCGATTAGATTGTACAACACCTACAAGTCGACTTAATCTTCCCTACTCAACAACATGCATGGTCTAATGAGACTCGAGTTGGGTTATGTCTTACAAGTCTCATTGAAAAGATAGGAGATGATAGTAAATGCAAGGATTCATAGGCTTAGCATTTCATCAAATAACATGTGCATGAGTTGAGATCAAAACAAGCAAGCAAATAAAACATGAAAGCATATTAATTTAAGCATGAATCATTCCCCATATTGGTTTCCCCTAATCACCCATTAACCCTAGCTAAGAGACTACTCACTCATTATCATGTTGATCATGCTAGCAAGGTTGTCAATCATACCAACAATATGAAACATGATGAATAAATGAAAGTAATTAACAATAATTAAAAGGGATTAAGAGATTATACCTACTAATGATTCCAATAATAAAGCAAAGATAAAAGAAGTACTTGAATGCTTGATTGAGAGGTTGTCAATCTCCCAACAATAACCCAAATAATCTTCAATTACCCAAAATAAAGGATGAACAAAAGAGAGATTAAAGAACTAAAACTTGGATTAAAACTTGATTAATACTTGATTACAATATTAAAGAGAGATTTGATTGATATTAACTACACTAATTATTGATAAGAAGAACATGCTCCTCTAATTAGACTAATGGGGTATTTATAGTGGAAATTAGGGAGGATGCATTAGGGTTAACTAAGGTCTAAACTAGTAATTACACTTTTTAGATTGAGCAAGGAGGAGCCGGTATTTTCCGAGAGAAGGGCTTCTTTCTTCGTAGCTTGGAGAAGACAATCCGTGCTGTGCTGAAATCCGGGCGGAATAGGGTCGGGACGGGCGGATTCTGGCGTTGGAATCCGAGCGGATTCAGGGGAATCCGGACGGATTGTGGAGGTGGAAGCCGAGCGGATTAAGGCAAAGCCGCTCGGATTGTGCTGCTGCGGGACGGACGGATTGGTGACAATCCGCTCGGATTGTCAGTCAGCAACAAATCTTCTTCTTTTCTTCCCTTTTCTTCACAAATTCCTTGGGGATTTCCTTGGGGACTCAAGGATCCTTTCTCAACTTTGCTCTTCTACTATAACATGTACAAAGGCCTTCTAATCTTGTCTCTCCTTGATGCTTGGTCATTGAATTCGATCAATTTAGTCTCGTTTTGCCATGAAAATGCAAGATTCTTACTCCTTTCCTACCAAGGGATCAAAATCTCAAAGAATATGCAAAACAAAGAACTAAAGATAAGAAATGACCCAAATAGGCACTAAAAAGCATGGGAACAAGGCTAATTCGGGGGCTAAATATGCGCCAATTATGGTCACATCACACCTCCATGCCCCGGAGGTCCTCCCCTTCTTCTTGATTCTCTTCTTCTTCTAAATCTAGCCATTTCGGCTCTTGCTTCATTGAATTGAGTCTCATTATACCCTTGGTATCGGGTGGGGAATTGTTGCATGTATTGAGCATTCATGGCCGCCACCATATCAAAAGTTGCGTTTTGGGTAAAACGCATCTCTTCAAAATCCTCTTGGTAGTGGTGGTAGCGGTTTTCGGTGATTCCCCATCGAGCATTCTCCGTAAGTTGCATTTGAGAAAGGGTAGACTCAAGGTTTGTGACACGGTTTGTGATGTTCGATTGCCATGTTTGGAAAGCCGGGTAGTTGAATTGAGGACCCGTGAAAGGATATTTTTGTTGTTGTTCTTGAGGCATTTGAGGTGGAGTGAAATGGGGCTCATCAAAAGGAGCATTTGGCATGGGTTCATCATATGGTGCATCATCATGTGGCATGTCACCAAAAGTTAAAGCTCCCCCACTTGTGGTTGCTCTCCATCCTCATCATTATGCGGTTCAACTACTTGGGCTCTATCAACCCAAAGGTCCACAAATGCGTCGTCGGGAGGCATATAGAAGTCTTGTGCACTCCCCCAACCCAAGGGTGAGTTGGGGGGACGGGTTAAGTACATGTAGTACTTGTAGTTTTGGCCACCCATGCACCAAATTACCAAGGAGGTGATTTTGTCGACCACCTCAAGCATGTGTGCTTTTCCCAAAAATTTGTAGTCCATGAGACCACTTCCGTCAAGTTCATAAGCATTAGGTGGAATTGGTACACCCGTCTTTTCCACAATCAATTCAATCATGCCCCCAATGAAAATGGTCCCCTTTGGTTCCTTTTGTAACTCAAGGCAACCGCTCAGAAATAAGTCAACCCAATCCGGTATTCCCCTCCCCTCCGGGGTCATGGATCATAGGCATTATATTTGTTGGTAGTTCATTTTTGTAGGTTCGGTCATGACCAAGAAGTTGGTGTTTATGTGACGGCTCAAGAGGCGCAAAACCGGGTTTTGAAGGTTTGTGTTTTTTGAGTTTCCATGCCTCACATCCCCCGTGATATCATTCTAAAAGGCACTCATCTTCTTTTTGTCAAGGGTCTCTTTGATGGGGGCTTTGGTGATATGGAGGGCCTCTCTTACCTCATCATAAGTCAAGGTGTGGGTAAGCCGGTATGCCCGGAATTTGATCCCCGGGGTCTTATCCCTTCCCAACTTTACCTTCTCCAAAGAAGAAAGAAATTTAAAGGTAACACCTCTTCGGGTGTGTGCGGCCATGTTAGTGTAGGCCTCAAGCCCGACCTTTTCTAAGAGCATTTGGGCCATGGAAACATTCCCAACCCGATAAGAACGTTTTGGTCAAGGAATTTAGTTTGTGCTACGGTTGACACCGAAGCAAACTTTTTCCAATTTGTGAGGGCTTTGTCTCGGAGACCCTCCTTGCCCGAGTACTCATTCTCATCATAAGCCGAGGCTCCCTTGGGTCCTTGTGAGGAGGAAGCCTCGGTAGCTTTACCTTTTCCCATTGTATAACAAATTTTTCTCAGAAAAACACAAATTTGGAAAGGATTTTTGGGTGAGGCAAAAGAACAAACACCTAATATGCACTAGAAAGATGATGTGCTAATTAGTTGTTTGTTGAAAGTAAAACACCTCACAAGTTTAGAAATTGTTTAGGGACAAACTACAACACAATTAAACAACCAAATTTCGAATTTGAATCAAGCAAATTCGAGATTAAGGCAACTATGAATTACAAGAATAAGAATAAGGTTTATACCTCCCTTTGATTCTTGTTTGTGTTGTAGGATGATGATTACTACCCAAGAATGCCTCAATTAGTCCCTTAAATCCAATTTGCAAACCCAAAAATCTCCAAATCTTCAATCCAACAAAACCCTAGGTTGAAATTTGTGACGGATTGGTGAGTTTTCTGCAATTACCTTGCCCAAATTGATGTTGGGTAATGAAGATTGATGAAATTTGAAGGTTACTTGCTTGAATTTGATGATTTGTGAAGGTTTTAGGGAGTGATTTTGAGTGGGTTAGGGTAAGGATGAAGAGAGAGGATGAATATGAAAGGAATTGGGGAAGAACAAATGAAGGATGTCGCGAAAATTTGAGCTGAAGTGGGTATAACGCGATTTCTCGCACGGTGCGAGAATTGCTCTTGGAAAAGTCGCACGGTGCGACATTGCTGCTGGAAGTGACTTTTTTGTTGCTTAATTCTTCAATCTAGCCAATTCTTTTACACATATTTCTTCCTTCCTTTCATCACACATCCCTTTGAGTTGATAACCTATACACTAAAACACACATTAAAACATCCTAACATGCTAAAACATTAATGAAAATGCAAATGATTTAATTTATAATGCAAGAATTAAAGGATGCAATTAATTTAAACATGCAAAATGCAATAAAAACAATGAAATGCGGAATTGAAATATGCAAGGGAAAGAAATATTTACAAACTTTTGCCGTTTATTTAACGTCGATGGCTCGACAAAGTTGCATCTTCATTAATTTGAATAAATTGGATAAATAAGGTGGAGTGTTTCCACTTCACCCACTTCAATTCCTTCATGATAGTGCTTAAGCCTTTGACCGTTCACTTTCAAAACTTTCCCGGATTTTAAGCATTTGATCTCAATTGCTCCATATGGAAAAACGCGAACCACCTCATATGGTCCCATCCATCTAGACCTCAATTTCCCGGAGAAAAGTCTAAGCCGATTTTGAAAGAGTAAGACTTTCTCTCCCACTTGAAACACTCTTCTTGAAATTATGTTATCGTGCCATGCTCTTGTTCTTGCTTTGTAAGTGGAAGCATTTTCATAAGCATCATTCAGAATTTCTTCCAATTCTTGAAGTTGGAGTTTCCTATGAAGTCCCGCTTCACTCATTTGCAAGTTGAATGACTTGATCGCCCAATAAGCTCTATGCTCAACCTCCACGGGTAGATGACACGGTTTCCCAAAAAGTAAGCGGTAAGGTGACATCCCGATTGGCGTTTTGTAGGCCGTGCGATAGGCCCACAAAGCATCATCCAACCTCAAGCTCCAATCCTTGCGATCGGGATTCACCGTCTTCTCAAGGATAGCCTTAATCTCCCTATTAGAAACCTCGGCTTGACTGTTGGTTTGAGGGTGATAGGCGGTTGATACTTTGTGAATTACCCTATACTTTTTGAGAAGAGCTCCAATGGCTATGTTGCAAAAGTGAGTTCCACGGTCGCTTATCAAAGCTTTTGGGAAGCCAAACCGAGAAAAGATGTTGGTTTTGATGAATTCTCCAACTACCTTTGCATCGTCGGTCTTGGTGGCTTTAGCCTCCACCCACTTGGAGACGTAGTCCACCGCCAAAAGTATATAAATATTGCCACAAGATGCGGGAAATGGTCCCATAAAGTCAATACCCCACACATCAAATATTTCACAATAGATCATGGGTGTTTGTGGCATTTCTCCTCTTTTTGAAATGTTGCCAACTCTTTGGCATCTATCACATGTCTTCACCATAGTATGAGCATCTCGGAATAATGTGGGCCAAAAGAAACCGCTTTCCAAGACATTCCTAGCCGTTTTCTTGGCTCCAAAATGCCCACCACAAGCATATTCATGACAAAATTTAAGAATTGGAATGATTTCGGTATCCGGGACACATCTCCTAATGACTTGATCGGCACAAAATTTCCAAAGGTATGGGTCATCCCACACATAATATTTAGCATCACTCTTGATCTTATCCCGTTGGGAGCGAGAAAGACCCTTTGGAAACTCTTGTAAGACCAAGAAGTTGACTATATGGGCATACCATGGCTCAATGGAAGACAATTCTAGAAGTGTGTCATCCGGAAAGGAGGCTTGTATTGGTGATTCCAAGACTTCTTGAGGCTTCTCTTGCACAATTCTACTTAGGTGATCCGCCACCGTGTTAGTTGTGTCCTTCTTGTCTTTGAGCTCAACGTCAAACTCACTCAAGAGTAATACCCATCGCATCAAACGGGGCTTGGACTCCTTCTTGTTCACCAAATGCCTTAAGGCGGCATGATCCGTGAAGATGATGACCTTGGCTCCAAGAATATAAGGTCGAAATTTCTCTAAGGCAAACACCACCGCAAGAAATTCTTTCTCGGTAGTTGTATAGTTTCTTTGAGCTTCATTCATCATTGTCGACGTATATTGAATAACATGAGGTGCTCTTCCTACCCTTTGGCCAAGTACCGCGCCAAGGGCATAATTACTTGCATCCGACATTAATTATCTCAAATGGTTCATTCCAATTGGGAGGTTGAATTATAGGTGCCGAAATAAGCTTCTCCTTGAGCATATCAAAAGCTTCCTTGCATTCTTCACTCATAATAAATTCACAATCCTTTTGAAGTAGCTTGCATAAAGGAGCGGAAATCTTGGAGAAATCCTTGATAAAACGCCGGTAGAACCCGGCGTGACCTAAGAAAGATCTCACTTCACGCACATTAGTAGGATAAGGCAAGGTACGAATGGTATCGACCTTGGCCTTATCAACCTCAATCCCTATAGAGGAGACCACATGTCCCAAGACTATTCCTTCATCAACCATGAAATGACATTTCTCATGGTTGAGAACGAGGTTGGTATCAATACATCTTTGCAAGACCCAAGTGAGATGACTCAAACAATCCTCAAAAGATTGGCCATGAACGGTAAAATCGTCCATGAATACTTCAATAAAGTCCTCAACATGATCCGAAAAGATGCTCATCATGCACCTTTGGAACGTTCCTGGTGCGTTACAAAGACCGAAAGGCATCTTTCTATAGGCAAACGTTCCAAAGGGACATGTGAAAGTTGTTTTTGTTTGGTCCTCGGGTGCAATTGGAATTTGAAAGTAACCCGAGTAGCCATCCAAAAAGCAATAAAAAGCTTTTGCCGCTAACCTCTCCAACATTTGATCCATGAAGGGAAGCGGGAAGTGATCTTTTCGGGTCACGGCATTGAGCCTACGGTAGTCGATACATACTCGCCACCCATTTTGAACTCGAGTGGAGATCAAAACACCTTCATGATTCTCGACTACCGTTAGCCCGGATTTCTTTGGGACAACTTGGGTTGGACTAACCCATTGACTATCGGAGATAGGATAGATCATACCTACATGAAGGAGTTTGAGTACCTCCTTCTTCACAATATCCATCATTGTAGGGTTCAAACGCCTTTGTGGTTGTCGAACGGGTTTTGCTTCATCTTCAAGAAGAATCCGGTGCATGCATAAAGTGGGACTAATGCCTTTGATGTCGGCCATTGTCCACCCAATTGCTTCCTTGTGTTGCTTAAGAACTCGGATGAGAGCCTCTTCTTTCCCACTAGTAAGCTTGCTTGAAATAATTACCGGTAACGTTTCTTCATCTCCTAGAAATGCATACTTCAAGTGGCTTGGTAAGAGCTTCATTTCAACATTAGGAGGCTTGACAATAGAGGGAACGGGTTTCTCTTTTGGTAGCTCTTCTAACAATTTGGAAGCAAGGAAGCAAAAATCCTGGACAGAGGAGAACTCGCACGGTGCGAGTTCTGGGGCTGGAAAACTCGCACGGTGCGAGTTCCCTGCTGTTTTCCGGATTTCTTCCTTTTCTTCCCATTCTTCCATTGGGGGGTTTTCCTCTAGGTCCTTGATTGTTTCCTGCAAATTACAAGACAAAGCATACCCCATATCCTCTCCAACCAATCCATTAGTCAAAACAACATCTAATGCATCAACCTTACACAATTCATACACGGTTTGCACAATTGGTTCAAAAATTTCAAGAAAACACAAAGAGGAAGTCTCGGTTGGGTATTTCATTGCCTCATGTATGCTATACTCAATATTTTCCCCTTCAAATTCCATTGTGAGGCGTCCACTAGACACATCAATCTTGGTGTTGGAAGTTCTCATGAAAGGCCTTCCCAACAAAATGGGAGTAGAGCCTTTCTCGGGTTCCATTTCAATTACATAGAAGTCGGCGGGGAAAAGCATATCCCCCACCTTCACCAAAACATCTTCCACAATTCCCTTAGGATAGATATTGGACCTATCGGTCAAAGAAATGACCGTACGAGTCGGTTTCAAAGGCCCTAACTTGAGAGACTCATAAAGGTAAGTGGGCAAGACATTAATAGATGCACCTAAATCAAGCATAGCATGTTGACAATGCAAGTCACCAATTTTGCAAGGGATGGTGAACATGCCCGGATCACTACATTTTTGTGGCAAACGTTTTTGAAAAATTGCCGACACATGTTCACTAGCCCTTACCTTTTTCATGCTTTTTGCCTTATTGGACCTCTTAGTAGTGCACAACTCTTTCAAAAACTTTGCATGCTTGGGCACACTACTAAGAAGGTCAAGAAGTGGAATGTTTACCTCCACTTTACGAAAGATATCGTAAAGGTTTGAAGTCTTCTTGTAAATTATCCTTGTGTCATTCAAAGCACTTGGGAATGGAGCTTGTGGCTCGTATTCCGGAAGCGGTTCATTGATCCTCACTTGTTGAGGTGTAGATGCTTCCCCATGTTCCACTACCACTTCAATTTCATCTTCAACTACATCCTCCACTTCATGAATAATAGGAAGTGGTCTTGTTTTCTTAGGAGCCTTGGGTGCCTCTACCAACTCTCTACCATTCCTCAAAGAGACCGCTTTTGCTTGTTCTTTGGTGGGTGGAGGAATGGTGTGATAAGGGAGGCTCCCTCCTTGAGTGGGTTGAGAATTGAGTGTATTGAGGATTTGACCAACTTGGGTCTCAAGGTTAACAAACCTAGAGTCGGTGAGTCGATTTTGTTGAAGCACGGCGGTTTGAAATTCCTTGGTGTTGTTTAGCAAGGCTTGGCTTTCTTTTTGCATTGGCACTTGATTCATAGCAAGTGTCTTCATCATCTCTTCCAAGGAATTTTGTGATTGGCTTGATTTTGATTTGGCTTTTGAAATGAGGAATTTGAGGATCCCTTTTTGTTTTGATTTTGATTCCCCCCCCCAACCCATATTTGGATGAGATTTCCACCCTTCATTGTAAGTGTTGGAATAGGGGTCAACTTTCCTAAACCTAATAGCCCTCACCGCTTCAATTGCCTCCTCCGTTTGCAAAGATGGACACCCATCGGTGGGATGAGTTGGATCATTACAAAGACCGCAAAATTTCACATGAGAAGCACTCCCACTTCCTTTTGTAAGTTCCTTGACCAAATTGGTAAGAAAATCAACTTTTTCCTCCATATGGTTGGAGCTTTGCCTTGAATAAGATGCCCCACTTGTCTTCCTAATTCTCCTCCCAAAATTCCTAGAGCTTCCTACCAATCTTTCAATCAACTCATTTGCTTCTTGGACCGACATATATTCAATCCCTCCTTGGGTAGCGGCTTTAATCATCCTAGCATCATCCTCAAGTAGACCACCACAAAAGTTCAAGAGAAGATCGTGATCGGTATACCCATGGTATGGGCAACTAGCAAGAAGTTGTTTAAACCTCTCCCAATACTCATACAAGTTCTCCCCATCCATTTGTTCAACATTACTCCACTTGTCTTCCTAATTCTCCTCCCAAAATTCCTAGAGCTTCCTACCAATCTTTCAATCAACTCATTTGCTTCTTGGACCGACATATATTCAATCCCTCCTTGGGTAGCGGCTTTAATCATCCTAGCATCATCCTCAAGTAGACCACCACAAAAGTTCAAGAGAAGATCGTGGTCGGTATACCCATGGTATGGGCAACTAGCAAGAAGTTGTTTAAACCTCTCCCAATACTCATACAAGTTCTCCCCATCCATTTGTTCAACATTACTTATTTCTTTCTTCAATTGAGAGGAGATACTAGCGTGAAAATACTTTTCTAAGAAAGCCTTCTTCATTTGATTCCAAGTGGTGATGCTTCCGGTGGGAAGATAGTAAAGCCAATCGTTTGCCGCGTCCTTGAGTGAAAAAGGGAAGGCTCTTAGTTGAAGTTGCTCATTGGTAACCCCATTAGGCTTCATGCTTGAGCAAACCACATGAAATTTGTTTAGATGCTTGTTGGGATCTTCCGTGCTAAGTCCATGGAATTGGGGCAATTGGTGAATGAGCCCGGACTTAAGTTCAAAGGTGGCATTTTCCGCCAAGGCCGGAAAGGAGATAGACAAGGGTACTTGTGTAAGATCCGGGGTGGTAAGTTCTTTGATGCTTATAGGCCTTGGTGGATTCTCTCTCTCACCGTCTTGGTGTGGATGCTCGTCCTCACGATCACCCATGATGATTCTTATAGGTACGGGTTCGGTTTCAAAGGAAATGATGTTCTCTTCCTCTTGGTCTTGTTGAGTCACAGGGTTAACTTCTTCAATAACCGGGGGGGTCTCTTCTAATACCTCCTCCTATCCAAGCTAGTGATCTTTGAATCTCCGGATTGAATGTAAAAAGTGGTTCACTTGAATTCCTAGTATTAACCATAAACAACTCTACACAAGAGCACACAATTAAAAAGGTTCACACAAGTGATGAACAAGACACTATCAACAAGAAACAAAGATTAACTAACACAACTATCCTAAAAACACCAATAAGAACACTAGCAAAACCGTTACTGATATGTTCATTTTATATATGCTTTTACCCCTCATTTTAGCTCGGTTTTTATTGATTATCATACTTTAATTAGTATATTTTTGAGCTAATTTTGTGTTCTAGGTGTATTGTTGTGTTTGTTACGGTTTTGTAGGAATCTAAGCATTTAGAGGCTTTTTCCTATGATTTTGTACACCAAGTTCACTAAGCTAAACAAGGCTAAATATTGGACTAAGTATGTGAAGATTACTTGGGTTTTTGCATGAAGATTAGTGGATTGAAGTAAGGAATTACAAATGAAGCCAAATGCAAAGTCAAGCCCAAAATGAAGGTCCATATCAAGGTTGCAAGCATTGGATGCCAATAGAGCTTAGGATGCTAGGAATTTAGAACATTAACCGGGTGATTAATCGCACATTTAATCACCAAACATTGGATACCTTAGCAATTAAGAGGAGAGTTAAGGCAAAATACCGAGGATCATATGACCCCGATCGGGGCCGCCCAACCCCGATCGGGGTTGCATGCTCGTAGGTCCTTACGTTTTTCTCCTCCTCTCCTATAAATAGGAGAGGTATTCCTAGGTTTTAAGCATCCCATTTTTACGTCCAAGTTTACTACAAATAGCCTCAAGCATTATAAGTTTTCTCTCATTAGTTTTCATTTCAAGTTTAAGTTGTTTAAGCATTTCTTAGTTAATCATTCAACACTTTGTATTTCAAGAGATTCTCAAGCATTTGTTATTCAATCTTTTGGTTCTAGTTATTTGTTCTTCCATACAAGTCTTCCTTATTAAGGTATTTCTTATTACAAGTTTACAATTTACATCATTGCTTTAGTTATCACATAGTTTTTATAATTGTTACTTTAGCTTTGTTCTTTTCATATGTTATATCACCCAATTAATATAATTCATACAACCATGTTTAATATTCTATACAATTTAGTTTGCATTTTATATCTTAGTATGAGTAGCTAAATTCTCTAGTCTAAAGGCTAGGGGAGCCATGCAAAATCAAACATATAATATGATTAAATAAAGTTCATAATAATATTGATCAATTGCTTCCATCACATGTTTACTTTGTTACGCTTAATCTTTGATTATCGGCCGTAGTCGTAGATTAAAACTTGTTTATTCGTTCTAAAGTCGAGAGGCACGGAATTGAATTAGACTAAGCATGTATGGTAGGACGACCTAGTCATGGACGAGAGTTTTTCTAGGACCCGGTCTATGGTTGATGCTAATGCCGTAAGGTGGGTATCTTTAAACCTAAGTAATTGACAAAGATTTTTAGTACCAAGTTTATCATGTTCATATGTTTACCTTTGCATGAGTGACCCGACCCCTTTAGACTATCTTTTATCATATTATTTACATTGCAATTTTCATTAATCATCAAACCAAACAAACTAAAACCAAATCGTAATCGACCTTGATAAAAATCCACCCATAGCAATTCACGACGTAATTCCCGTTTCCTTGTGTTCGACCCCTATTACTACATTAACTTGTGTCTAGGGAAATTATTTTTGCATAGGTACGCGATAAGCCTATCAGTTACCTTCCCCGGCAACGGCGCCAAAATTTGACACGCCTAAACGTCGCAATAAAAGACGGCCAAATTAACAATTTATATACCACAAAGCATACTAATTAACACTAATTCTAAACTAGTAAAGTAGCAAGCAAAGGGATCGAACCCAAGAGAAGGGGGGTTTAGCAATAGTGAAATTAAAAGAGCAATTAGAACAATTGTGACAAAGTAACAACAAATATGTAAAAAGGGGGGTTTTTGGTTTGGTTTTCAAGGACAACAAAAGGAAATTCAAACAAGAGTAAGCAACAAGTAATCAAACAAGTGCGTTTTAAGATGAAAATTATCAAATTTGAGAGAAAACTTAATCCGACTCAATAAAGCGAGGCAGTTTAGTTAATAAAACCACAAGATCAATCCTTTAATTATATTATCACCCTATTGTGAAGATAAAGCTTCTAAATCTCCTTAATAATGGCCAAATGACAAGGAAATCACACTTAATCAAATAACCCAACTTATCAATTCTACCAAGTAGAAATCACATACATTGGTCAAATTAACAATAAGATAAGAGCACAAGAGATTCAATAGGGGTAATTAGACACAATGAAATCACGATTAATGCCTAATTACAAGTTAATCCTTTACTTGCTAATTAAGCCAAGAAGAAATCACATTCATTAGCATAATAACAAGGTGTTGCAAAGATGAGATTACAAGAAAATCACACTTAATAATCCCAACAACAATAAATTAAGGAACTTGATTAATTAAGCAACAAGGAAATCACACTTAATTACTCAAATTAAACAAGGTTTCCAAAATTCAAACAATAAACACAAAGGATTAACAATGATAATGAAAATTAAGGAAAGATTAAGGAGTCTTACAACCAAAGATTACACCTTTGAGCCGGATTAAGAAAGGGAGATTAGTTCTCCATGCTAGATCTAAACCCAATAACAAAGATGAATAATTCCCAAAATTACAACTTGATTAATTAAAGTGGCATAAGATGTCTTAACCTACTTGAAAACATCCTATATATAGTCTAACGTAACCTAATAATCATGGGCTTAACAAAGGAAAAGCCCGTAATACAAAACGGCATGAAACCCAGAAAAGTCGCACCGTGCGAGTTTGGTCCTGGAATGCGTTTTTCTTTCGTGCTTTGCTTGATCCTTGGAAGGATTTCTCATGGTATTTCTTCAATGCTTGTTCTTCACTCTTCCTGGGACACTTCCATTGTTCTCTTGACATCTCATTCTTCACTAGAAATCGTGCTAAATGATAAGGTATTCGGAATTGGTTAAATAACGTGAAAATCGTCAAAAACCGTCACCAAATATTACCAAATGAGCTCCAAATGATGCCAAAACAATGTAGAAATAGGAGCTCATCAGTGTGATATTGATGTTTCTGACAGTTGATTGAGTAGGTGATTACGCATTAAGGGTGGAGCAGTGTGGATTGCAATTGCTGCAACAATTGGAAATTTTCTTCAAGGATGGGATAATGCTACAATTGGTATTTTTTGTTTTTTTATTCAATATTATCATATAAATTTTGTTGCTTTTGTTTGTTTGTTGTCTTTTACAAGTGCAACTGGTGATCAAGCTAAATTCGCATATTCAGGAATTATTTCTAATCGCGCTTTTCTCAATGTGCAGCTCCATGGTAATAGAGGTGCAATTGACATCACACATACAATATCTTTCCGTTAGGTAGTGATGGCTACCATCAACCTATCATGCAACTTACGGAGGTTTGTTGTAAAAACTCTTACTGTAGTTTGTACTAAACCTTGATGCATGACAGTTGCCAGCATTTGATAGCCTCTCTGTTTTTACCGTTTGAGTTTCCATTATGTGTAGGCCTAAAGCTTACTTGATGCAGATTAAGGTAGCAGTTGTAGTCACACGACACAGTCGTGGCTTACCTTTTCTGGATGAATTCAAGAAGCTTTAGAATTCCAAGGCCCTTCTTTGACATATTTGACTGGCTAGGTTTTTGCTTTGGATTTCAGGTAATTTGCTTTTTAGCAAGCCTTATGCATTGTTTAGTTTTATCTCTCAGTAATCTTGACACGCTTAAGATCAAATGTTATCATTTATAGATAGGAAATTTTGATGATTAAAGGGAACATTTGATTGTAAACTATGGGGATGAACCAAAATGAAATATGTAAACTATTGACTGGGACAACGACGAGGTAGTAATTAAGAAGTTTTAATAAGGTTATTTTGGTGAATATTCGGTGTTTTTACATTATATTTGGGTGAACCCATCTAATTGAGTCATTCATTGCCTATATGTGTTCTATACAATTGTGTTTCAAAAGCCATATCATACATATGGAAAGGGGAAAATGTGTTGTTTTTTCGGACAAATAATGGTAGGAGGTCAATAAATGGAGGGAGTAGAGTAGACTTGTTTTTTTTTTTTTTTTAAAACAGAGAAGAGATTAACTCACCACCGTCTATTTTTGGTCATTATTGAAAGCGTTTTTTGTATGATGAGCCAAGCAGTCGATATGTTTGCGCAGAGTAGACTTTCTAATTCTTTGAGTATAAAATAAAAAAGATTCTTGAATAACAAAGAATCTGAACTTTTAAGGGATGGAAAAACAAAATTCAGAACTGAAGTAACAATTGAAAACAAATATAAGAAAATGAATCAACTCTTTGAGAATTTTCAATACTTCTGTAACTGCACACTTGAACTGACTGTTGTTGATCTTCTAGATGATCGACTTTGAGACTCTTTTGTCAACTATTTTCATCGAGTTGCAGTCTTCTGAGAAAATAATCGACAAGTTTGATTTCTGGCTGAGTGTTTTTGAGCGTTTTTGTATACTTGCCAGAGTCTTGTATTTCAGCTTAGTTAGCAGCTAACTGAGTGTATTGAAGGAGGAAATGGTTGTAAGAATGAGGTTGAGTTGAGGAGGAAGAGGACATTAGAGGAGGAGGAGGAGGAGGAGGAAGAGGAGGTTCTACCATCATTGGTAGGAAAAAATTTACCTTCCTTTGCAATATTTTTGTTGGCAATGTATTACCTTTACATACGAAGTAAAATGGATGAAAGGATTTGTTGCCATGTAACTATCTTGCCTTCCTCAAATCATTTTGATTTACATAATTAGCAATTGTGCGACATGACCACATAAGGGCGGGGGAGAGAGAGGGATGAGGGATGGAGGGAGGAGAGATGAAGTGAGTGGGAGAAAGATGAATGAAAAACAGTTTGTGTTTGATTTTTCTCGTATTAAGAGGGATAAGGGAAAAGGGAAAAAAGACTTGGTGTTTGGTTTTGTTTAGATGGTGAGGGAGGGACAGGGGAGTGCGTTGAGAGGGATGGAAGTAGAGGAGTGGTGAGCACATGTTCTATGCTTTTCTCACCATCTTCACATGCGGTGTACCTGTATTGATTCTTGCTTAAAGTACAGCTAGCTGCATGCTTATCAGAGAATCAAGAGAGAGTTTTGTACTTAGTTTTGTTCATGTTGCTTTCACATGTGTGATGTACCCATAATTGATTCTACCTTATATGGGGCTACCTGCATATCTATCATAAGACCCCAAATGACATGTGTTTATATAGGATAAGATTCATACCCTTATTTTAAGAACGATGTTCATGCTAATACTTAATATATAGTCGTTGAGGATAAACCTGTTTAGAAATGCAATAGGATACAACGATTATCTCTTTGATATTTAACTTCCAAGTTCCAATGTTCTGTTAGGGACCTCTGTTTTTGCCATGATTGGTACCGTTGATGTTAGTATTTTTACTTGCCTTTTAAAAAACTTGGAATATCGTCTTTTCTAAATCATATAGATTCACTTAATTTGTAATTTAGTGACAGACCTATGTGAGGAGGGAGCAGAGGGAGAGAGGAGAGGTGAAGGAAGCGGGAGAACGATGGAGACAAAAAGAGTTTATGCTTGGTTTAGCTAAGATTGAGAGGGAGAGGGGGGGAGATGAGACTCCATGTTTAGTTTCTTTAGATTAGGAAGGAGGGAAGATGTATAGTGGGAGAGGGTGGAAATGAGGGGAAGGGTCATTGTTTTTCAGATGGCCTTCGCCCGTATGGTTTACCCGTGATGGATTCTTTATTATATAGGGCTATCTTCTTCCATATCAGAGAATCACAAAGGAAAGGGGAGAGTGAGGGAAGGAAAAAGAGGTTCTACTTGGTTTTGCTCAGTGAGACTTTCAAAGAGAGATAAAGGGAGGGATGGAGGGAGAGAGGCTTTTTGGTTGTTTTGTTGAGATTCAGAGAAGGGGAGGGTTAAGGTGAGGGAGAGGGTGGGAGTAGAAGAGTGAATGAGATAGTTTGTGCTCGGTTTTGTTTAGATTACATTCGCATATATGGTGTATCAGTGAATGATTCTTGTTTGATTATATGGTAATTTTGCCAGCTCTGCTAATGTTCTTTTATAGTTTTGCTTGAATTGGGGAGTGTTGATATTTAGGTTGGGAAATGCGGTAATGAGAGTCGGTAGTGCAACTACCGATTGTTTAAGTTTTTTTTGGAGGGGTGTGTGCGATGCGAAGAGTAGGTTGGGGAGGTCAGGACATCTCTTTACTTTACTGGCATTTGGTTCACTGAAAATGCTTGGCAATGCAAAGAGAAGGCATGCAGTTGATAATCGTCAGAAACTGTAAAACTATATTTTACTATTTTTTAAGATATAAGCTTAGATAAAGGCGGGCAGGGGATGAGTTAGGTGCAAAGGTTTATGGGAGAGAGTGAGAGACAATACCTATGGAAGCTAGAGATAGTCATAAAGGGAGATAGTATTGTACTCTGAGATTTGTCTTGTGGAAGAGTTAGGTTTGAGACTATCTCCGCATTTACAGAACTCCTCAGGTTTGATTATTTAATTTGCTTATTTTCATCTTATAATCATCATAGTTTTCAGATTTTGTGGTGAACTCTATACAACGGTCTCTCATTTGATTTGTTTATGATGATAAAGTTTGCGAATTTTAAAGTAAGTTGGAATAATTAATGTAATGAGATCCATTAGAGATTACACAATGGTATGCCTTAAGCATCCATTATAGACCCCAATCCACAAATCATTTTATCTCGCTAAAGAAATCAAGAGCTAATATAAGACTAAGCTGCCTAGAGGTGTTAAGGCTACATGTAGTTAGCTCTTCTTGTTTATACTACAAATACAAATTACCCTTCTTTTTTTCCCTTCTACAGGATTCATGTAAGTACTGTATGTTTTCTGCGGCAGGAAAATTTGTTTAGTTAAAAAATTGTTTGGTTTAGTTATTTGATCTCTTGTAATGGCAATTGAATTTGTATGAGTAAGTTGATTTGTTGCATTTTTCAGGAAGTACAAAATTGCTTTGCTATTTCGAATGATCAAAGAAGAGCATCCTGGTGATTGCTTTGCTATTTCAAATGATCGTGTCAAAGGCTCGTTTAAGGTCACTCGAGCTTTTGATGTTGGTTTTCTCAAGCAGGTAGTGAGCTCATTACCATCTACTTTAGTTCAATGACATGACGTTTATGCACATATGAGTCGTGCAACACTTAATAATTAATGCATTTTAATAGAAGTTTTGTGAGCTGAAGGTAATGTGCTCACCAATTTGATCACTATTTTCATATATCGGAATTAAATGAAGGGATTATCATTTGATTTATGTAGGGCATTATAAATTTCCTTAGAATGCTTGTAGGTCAATTTATGGTTTGAATAAAGATAGTTCACGTCATGCTTTATTGAATAACTTTGAGTTCGGTGGCTGAACTACTAAATCGAGTGCGACCTTCGGTGTCTATTTATTGGAGTCAATGAATCAAAGTATACTTGTCCTAACTTCTGACTGAACGAACAGACAATATTTCATTGTGATTACCCTTACTGTGAATGGAACTGCTGAAGCTGTAGTCTACAATCTACATTTATCTCGAAATCAAAGGGTGTTGAAATATGCTCCTTTCCGATGACAATTTCTGTTTTATCTTTTGCAATCTTATAGTCTCTTTCAGAATTATTTAACACGGATTTTTCTACAAATTTGGACTCATGATTATTTTAAAAATCCATAATTAGGCACAAATTACATCCAATTGCGGTTAATGATTATTGTTTTAATGTGATTGATTTTCTTACTCGTTCTTTTGACATATTGTAGAAAAAGTGGAATGATGCACTTTTAGAGATGTTCCGAATTACCTATGTCGGGAATTCACCATACCCTAACTGCCTACCGTTCCTATACCACCATAGATTAGGAACAAAAGACCAGTTCTTGATATTGTCATCAGACGGTCTTTATCAGTACTTCACAAATGAAGAGGCTATTTCAGTGGTAGAGCACTTCATCTCATTGTCGCCGGAAGGCTATCCAGCTCAACAAATGTTGAGGAACTTCTGTTCTGTGCAGCGAAAAGAGATGGAACGATAATGATTTTCTACATATTATGTCTTACTCACTATAACTTCGCCGAGTCTTTGCGGCTGAAACTGTGGAATCACTCAATACAATTGTCCAAATATTTCATTTTGTTGGTATATGGGGGAGTATAGAAAGTAGAGTGGAGATTAGTTATTAGTTAGTTTAGTTGATTAGTTGAAGGTTGATTAGTTGAAATTTAGTTTGAAGGAATTAGTTTGTGTATTAGTTGTTTGTGAATTTTTGGATACATTGAAACGGAAGGGGAGATCCTCTATTTATAAAGCTCCTCTTCCTTCTCATGCATTCTAAGAGCACTCTAGAATAGGACATTCTAGAGTGACCTAGACATGGAACTCTCTAGCTAGAGTTGCTTACCACTTATACACATGTCTAGAAGGTTCTAGGTTGTTCTACATAAACCTAGAACATATATAACTCTTCTATATCCTTCTAGACTATTCTAGTTATTTCTACATTATTTTAGCACATTCTGGATAAATCTAGAATATTCTGGAAATTTCTAGAATACACTAAAAGCTCATACTTCAACACTTC
The DNA here is from genome assembly GCF_048544455.1 of Silene latifolia. Taxonomy (NCBI): domain Eukaryota; kingdom Viridiplantae; phylum Streptophyta; class Magnoliopsida; order Caryophyllales; family Caryophyllaceae; genus Silene; species Silene latifolia. The sequence continues at coordinate 99,959,965 of NC_133531.1, forward strand.
TCCTTGAGACTTTTGGTGTAACACTCAGCTTGAACATTCCTCTTCTTTTTCTTTTTTTCTTTTGTATCGCCAAACTCGGAGGTTGCTCGATGTACGTCTCCTCCATGAGCTGGTAGCATGACGAACAACTGGAGCAAACGTATCTCCGTAGTGAATTCCATATTGTTGGGAATATCCTTTGCCGATCATTCTTGCTTTGTACTTGTTGATAGAGCCATTAGGATTCAACTTAGTTTTATAAACCCATTTTACACCAATCACCTTTCGATCTCTTGGCTTGTCAACTCCCAAGTGTTGTTCTTCTTTATCATGTGTATTTCCTTCTCCATAGCTTTTTGCCATTCCTTGTGTTTGGAAGGCTCATCAATGTCTTTTGGCTCCTAAAAAATGAAGTAGCATCGCTCATATTCCTCTTCATTCAGACTAATAACAGGACATTCTGCATAAATTTCGGAGAGATCTTTCTTACCTTAAGGTCCTGTAGCATTCTCCGAATTGTCGTTAGAGGGCGGAGAGTGTGCATGCATTGGAGTTGATGGAGGTGTAGGAAGATCATTATTGTTGATCATATCATCATCACCTTCTGGATGTTGGTGATCATGAACTAGGATCACAATTCTTTCCACCTTCTTTTCTTCCCAATTCCAGATTGCATCTTCATCAAACTCCACGTCTCGGCTTATCATAATATTCTCCGTATTGAGATTGAAAATCTGATAGGCCTTTGATTTTGAGTCATAGCCAAGGAATATACCTTTCTCTACCTTATCAACAAGTTTACTCCTCCTTTTTTGCGCTGGGACATGAACATAGCAAATCGAGCCAAACACCTTGAAATGTTTAGCTGTAGGCTTTTTACCGCTCCCAGCTTCTACTGGAGTTTTTCCCTTAATTGCCTTTGTTGGAAGTCTGTTGAGCAGGTCTACGGATGTGTAGACAGCCTCGGCCCAAAATTTCTTCGGCATTTTCTTTTCGGCCAACATGCACCTGGCCATCTCCATCACGGTCCTATTATTTCTTTTGGATACCCCGTTTTGTTGTGGAGTATATCCTTGACGTGAGCGTGTCGTTGTACGCCCAATCAAACACATTTATAATTCTCAACAAACAACTAATTAGTGGTTAAGTCGAGGTCGATCCACGGGATGGTGTGCTTTGGGTTCTAAGTCTATCTATCTCAATTTATGATATTGTCACGATTGATTTGGGTTTGTAGTTGTATTCTAAACTAATGCAAGCAACAAAGTAAAACAAGCAAGTAAAGGTGTAAACAAATAATGAAGGATACTAGGATGTTATGGGTTCATATGGGATTCATGGGAGTTGATTATACAAACATATTCTCTACTAGATGCAAGCACTTATTGTTGTGATGGAATCGAGTTGGTGTATAAGCTTACAATCCCTAAGAAGGTTTGGGTCCCGAAACCGAATCGATTAGATTGTACAACACCTACAAGTCGACTTAGTCCTTCCTATTCAACTATATGCATGGTCTAATGAGACTCGAGTTAGTTTATGTTTTACAAGCTTCATTGAAAAAATAAATGATGGGTAAAAAAATGCAAGGATTCATAGGCTCACGTTTCATGAAACATAACATGTGCATAAGTTGGAATCACAACAAACAAGCAAATTAATTATGAAAATATATTAGATTAAGCATGAATCAATCCCCATATTTGTTTCCCTTAATTCCCCATTAATCCTAGATAAGGAAACTACTCACTTATGATCAAGTTTAGCATGTTAATAAGGTTGTCAATCATACTAATAAAGCAAAATATGATGAATAAATGATGTGATTAACAATAATTAAACAAAGGTAAAAGAGAATTATACCTATGAAGATGATTCCAAATAATAAAGCAAAGAATAAAAGAAGAGAACTTGATTAATTGATGAAGAATTGTCAATTCTCCAATAATAACCCAATAATCTTCAATTACCCAATAATAATAAACTTGAACAAGGATTAAGGAAAGATTAATATGTAATTTTGTGGAATGATTGAGATTAATCTATTCTAATCTACCCCTAATCTAATCTAAGAGAACTTTCTACTATGGGAACTTGATAATCTTGATTATTACAAATGGATTATATATAGTGGTGCATTACTAGGTTAAGTAAGGATAAATTAGTAAATAACGATGTTAAGTTTTAAAGTGGAGAAATGTAAGTCTTGCGAGGAGATGAGCATATCGCGCTAGTGCTGTCACGATCCGCTCGAATCAAGAAGGGAGATGGTCAGATTGTGAGGGGAGGAGACGAGCGTCTTTTGCACGGGACGCTCGGATCATGAGAGGAGGAGACGAGCGTCTTTTGCACGAGCCACTCGGATTGTTCCTCAGTGTAATTCTTGCTTCCCACAGCCCTGATTCTCTCAGTCACCTTGTCAATTAGCAGCTGACAGTCCATAATCCCCAATCTCTTTGGAAAAATATTCACCCCCAAGTATCTAAAAGGGATATCTCCTCTTTTCATACCAGTAGCATGTTCAATCTGAACCATAAGAGTTTCAGAGATGCCATTACCATACAAGTTTGATTTCCCTTCATTCATCTTCAGGCCTGAAGATCTAGAAAAAGTCTCAAAGGCTCTTAACATCAATGTTATAGATGCCAGATCTCCTCTGCAGAACACCACTAGATCATGAGCAAAGCACAAGTGTATAAGTCAAATTCTAGTACAGAGGGGATGATATTTAAACCCCTTAATTCTCTGAACTCCCTCCAACAAACGACTTAAGTATTCCAAGCAAATTGTAAAGAGGAAGGGTCGATATACCCTTGTTGTGCCATTTGGTAGTATTGAGGATAGAGGGCCAAGTAATTGTCCTCTTGTCCTCGGTGTACTCCAAGATCGACCCGTTGTATAAGGCTCATCAAATCATTCACATCTGGAGCATTGGGAACTTGTGGTTTGAATGGCACATAAGGAGTGGGGTAGGGTGGAATGGGTACATAAGATGGTGGTGCATTACCCCTTACCGGCATCCCACGAGGTTGTTGAGGTTGGCGAGGTGCTTCTTCTCTTTGAGGTGGGTTGGGGTGGATCTCAATATCGAGGAGGTAGCTCGGGGTAGGCGAGTACCGACTCAATCGTGGCTCGGTAATTGGTACATTTCACCCCGTGAGGACAATAGAAGAGCACCCTTTTGTAAACCATTCCACACTCCCGGTTTGAGTGTAGGTACACCATCGGTGGTGGTTGAAGATGGCATCCTCATCAATCAAGGTGCTCCCTTAGAGCTTTACATAATTCCCATGAAGGTTAAACCCGAGACAAAGATCATTAGCCAACATTGTGACTAGGCCTCCCATCACGAAGGTCTTAATGTGGGAATTTCCTTGAGCATAATCAAAGAACCTTGTGAGCATCTCAAGGGGCGTGTTAAAATTATAAGGCCTTGTCCCTTGAACATTTAGATAAGACTCTAAAAAGGTCAAGTCAAGGAGAGTGCACCTATCTTGTTCGAATCTCCCATTGATAGTGCCGGCAATGAAGCGTTCGGTGATTCGATGTTGAATTGCGAAGGTATAGCATTGTTTCAAATGAATGAGGTTTCTCCCGGAGATAGCTCTCCAAATGTGGTTAACATTGAAGTCGGAGGGTTTGTCGGTGTTTTCCGTTGGCACATGAAGACCAAAGACATTTGCAAATTGATCAAGTGTTAACCTATGGTCTTGATTGCATAGTCAGAATTCCATACAAATAGTTCTCCGAATATTTGTGACGATGCGGAGACTACACAAGAACTCTAGGGTAAGGCTAAGGTAGGTTTCCTCATGGGCATATAATAGCCTTTTGAGACCCATTCCATCAAAGAACGTTTCAGTTTGATACCTTATACCTAGGATCTCTAAAACATTGGTATCAATGAATTGAGTTGGCTCATAATGTTTACCTAGCAATGTGATGAATTTTTGGCGATGTTCATTGCAAGTGAAGATCACCTCCGGGAAGTATTCGAGTTGTTCCACCCCTCCTATCATCACATTGCGATGGCCTCTTGCCTCTGCTTGGGCGGATGAAGAAGTGCCCTTGAGCTTCTTGAGTGCGGTCTCAACAGACTTCTTGCCTTTTCCTTTTAGGTTCATCATTTTTAATTGGAAAAGCTAGGGTTTTGGGTTGATTTTGTGATGGGGGTTTTTGAGAGATGATGATGTGAAATTTTGGGTAGATAAGATAAGGAAAATGAGGGATGGTGTGGGTGTTTATAAAGAAAAGAAGGTGGAAGACGAGCGGATAAGGGCCGGGCTCGGGCGTATTTCACGAGGTTTCCAGCTAAAATCAGGGAGATCCGAGCGTCTCGTGAGGGCGACGAGCGTCTTCGAGGAACAATCCGAGCATCTTGGTAAGAGGACACGCGGATTCTTAGTCAGGGATTTTGGTACTTCTGAGATCGGTTGGGGACGAGCGTATCCTGTCTGAGACGAGCGTCTCATCTGGGTCGAGCGTCTTCTCATGAATCCGAGAGGACTCTCTTCCAGCGAAAAATTATTTCCAAGTCCAAGCTCAAGGCGAGCGTCTCAGGTCTGATACGAGCGTCTTCCCTATCGAGACGAGCGTCTTCTCGTGAATTCGAGCGGATTCTTAGTCAGCGCTGATTAGTGCTCAGGACAAGGCTTTGGACGAGCATCCTGCCCTCGGGACAAGCGTCTTGTGCTGTTTTTCCCAGTCCTTTATTCTTTTCATTCAAAAATCGTTCCCTTGCACCCTTTTGTGATTCCCTCTTATCTCTTTCTGAAATTATGCTCAATAAATGGGTAAGAAACCCTCTCTTAGTACTATCATGTAAGGAAATATAAGAAATGCAAATTTATATACAATATTATACAATGCAAAGATTATGGGAAGGAATATTTTACAAATGGTGGTTTGAGATAGGACTCCACTAAACTAGTTCAAATTGTCGAGATTCTTTGTCCATAGAGCTCAAGGCTCTTAGAAGATCAAAGGCTTGTGAACAAGCCCAAAATAAGCATAAGTATGGTTTTCTTAACTTCAAAATAAAGCTTGGCCAAAGGAATTTGTCATTCATTTTCTTTTTCACCCTTCTCTTGGCACTTGAATACTTGGGATGCTTCAAACCAACAAGCCCATGATTCTTATCAACACTAGGTATAAAGTATGGCTTATTTTCATCCGGAGACTTCCACTTGCCATCTTCTCTTTCAATTTTGGTGATGATGATAGCATTTTGATTTTTCAATCCTTCCAAAGTAGAAGGAGAATTCTTGTAACATTGATGACCGGATTCTTTGGAAGTTGAAATTGCGGATGCCAAATTTCCACAAGTGGCTTCATTTACAAGTTTGTTCTTGAGCTTTTCCACCAAGTACCCTTTATATGACATTTTGACCTTTTGGAGAAGGTCCACCATATCATCTCCAACAATCATAGGTTCCATGGTGGGTGTAAGATAGTCTTCATAGGCAATAGGGAAGGGGCATTCTTCTTCTTCTTCATGATAAGATATCTCAAATTTCTCAAGGATAGGCTCCTCAAGTAGAGTGATCTCACGAGCTTCCTCTTCCTTATCCCATAAGTTCTTGCAAAACACGATCTTGTCATCATGGCTATCTTCATTGGAATCATAAATGGGGGCTTCATCTTTCCTCAATAATCCTTCCTTCACCATCTCAATATTCACATCAAATGACACACCCTCATACTCACAAAGAATATCTGGCTTACTCAATCTCGTGTCTTCTTCATCAAATACAACACTTTCATACTCACAAGAGCTCAAAAGGATTGGCTCTTCCCACTTCTCATCAAAGGTAAATCCTTCAAACTTGCATTTATGATCAACGTCTAAGGAATGGTGAGGAGTAGTTACTTGGGTTTCCTTTATTTGGGCAATTTGAATCTCCAACTCCTCACCTTGGGTAACAATGCCTTAAAGAACATTGTCCCTATTTTGGCTCTCCTCTAGCATTTGTTTGAAGATTTTTTGTTGATCTCCCATCATTTGGAGAATCACATTTTGAATGGGTTCATCTTCTTATTGTGGGTGGGTGTGAAAATGGTTATATTGTGGCAATTGAAATTCATTATGAAGTGGGTATTGGTTGGGTGGTTGTTGTGGATATTGGATGTGGTGATTTTGGTGGGAAAATTTGGGGTAGTAATTAGGATTTTCATTGTATGAATAGTAAGGTAGGTTTGTGTTGACTTGCTCCTCAAACTCCCTATATCCATAGTCATACTCGAAAGATCCACCACATACTCCATATATCAAATTTTGGGTCATCATCATGGCCAAGATAAAGATGCAACTACAAACATGGAAACTATAATAAAACGGTAAAAACGAACCTTGAGGGACAAGTTCCTCAAGGTTAAAGCACAAATAAAAATAGACAAACAAGTAAGAACTTATTCACATAACACCGTCCCCGGCAACGACGCCATTTTGACGTGAGCGTGTCGTTGTACGCCCAATCAAACACATTTATAATTGTCAACAAACAACTAGTTAGTGGTTAAGTCGAGGTCGATCCACGGGACGGTGTGCTTTGGGTTCTAAGTCTATCTATCTCAATTTATGCTAGTGTCACGATTGATTTGAGTTTGTAGTTGTGTTCTAAACTAATGCAAGCAACAAAGTAAAATAAGCAAGTAATGGTGTAGACAAATAATGAAGGATACTAGGATGTCATGGGTTCATATGGGATTCATGGGAGTTGATTATGCAAACATGTTCTCTATTAGATGCAAGCACTTATTGTTGTGATGGGATCGAGTTGGTGTATAAGCTTACAATCCCTAAGAAGGTTTGGGTCCCGGAGCCGAATCGATTAGATTGTACAACACCTACAAGTCAACTTAGTCCTTCCTACTCAACTATATGCATGGTCTAATGAGACTCGAGTTGGTTTATGTCTTACAAGCTTCATTGAAAAGATAAATGGTGGGTAAAAAATGCAAGGATTCATAGGCTCGCATTTCATCAAACATAACATGTGCATAAGCTGGAATCACAACAAGTGATACCTGTCGAAGTAAGTATCAAAAATAATATTTATAAAACCAAACTACTACTAGCAAGTGGTAGTAAGGGTCGATCCGCAGGGAGGTTGGGAGATAATAGTTGTTATTAATTCTAGTCTAAGGGTAACTGTTGTGGGGGTTTTGATATGTATTAAATCTAAATCTAGAAATATAAACTAAATAGCAGATAGAAATAATAAAAGATGTAAACAATGATAAAAGGAATGCTAAGACGGTCGGTTCACTATAGCTGCGATGGCACACTAATCCTAGGTAAGTCCGAAATACAGTCGCGTAGGATGGGTAAAACAAGTCCTTTCGGTCCAAGTTAACTAGTAGCTCCTTTCGGCCTATGCTACTAGTCCCTAGGTCTCACTAATACTAGCTCTCGCCCTGAAAAGTGATTCCTAAAGCCTAAATTACATTATCTCTCGATCTCAGCGATTTAGTCGTCTCAACTCGTTAATTAATGCCCTTCCCTATCTTTCGATCTACGGGTTGGTCAAAACTAAGCATCTAACAAGTCTCCTCTCGGTCTCATTGTTAAATATTGCACTTAACGAATTATACGGTGCTAATCAGACACGAAGTCAGTCGATCGACCAGCTACTCCAGTCGATCGACTAACCGGCTCAGTCGATCGACCAGTTAAGCCAATCGATCGACCAAGCCCTAATCCGGGGTTACCTATTCTACTGCCATCTACGCCATAGATCCCCTACATCTTAGCAAAGGGTATTTAGCTAGACATACTAGCGATAATAATAACAGTAAAATTAACAACTAAAGCAAATGAACTCATAATTGAATTAACTAAACAAATAATCAACATGAAACGATAAATTGGCTTTGGGAAAACTAAACTAGCAAGAACTAAACTACGGAAGAAATAAAAGTAAACTGAAATTAAGGAATAGAGTTACCGAAGCAAAGGAATAAGCAATGAATCCGAAAGTAAGATGAGAACTTTGTTGAGAATTCTAACTACGAATAACTAATGTATTATATGAACTGAATTAAACTAAGCTAATGAATGATAGATGTGTCAAGCCGCAGGTAAAGTTACGTTATATAGGAAAATAACATAACCTATTCCTAAACCTAATTACAATTGGGCTTCGGTCTCTCGTCTTTTAAATTTCGCATCATCTCGTGGGGTGGTCTATCGACCACTTGGACCAGTCGATCGACCACAGGCGCTGTACAGTAATGCATTCTGACAATTCCTGCAGCGCGCACCGATCTTAAAACAGCCGCCATTTCTTCGTTACTTGGTCAAATCAGGCGTTCTACGCGGCGTTGGAAAGCTAAGAGGATAAACTTTCACCTCCAATTAGAATCACTCGATTATCTTCTCCAGAACTCGAGATATAGCCATATGAATAAGGCTGCAATGTCGAGAAGCATTCTGACAGTCTATAGACCATGTAGGTCAGTCTATAGGCTGCCGTAGCTGGTAATTCGCTTATGAAGCTCTCGTAAATTTGTCTTTCAACCCTCGAAATGCGCACCAAGTTCGCTTCCCGAGTCTTTACTCCATGTCAAATGCAATGCTAAGTACTTAGGGACGGATTCGGCTCATTTTCCGCTGGATTCGTCACATTTCTGCAATTTTATACAAAACACGAAAGTAGACGGAAATAGGGAAAATAGTAGCATAAACTACATAATTGAGCTCTGAAATGCGTGTGAAATAAGGTGTAAAAGATCATATTTAGGACACTGAAGAGTTAAGAACGATAAACACCTAAGAGGGAGAGGGGGTGAATTAGGTGTACCTTTTAAAAATTTTCTCGTTTACTTGGTTAATGATTAACACAAGTAAGATCTATTAGGTACGATTTTGAGAAACTTAATGGATTGTAAGTTCACAAACGGTACATGACGAGTCTATGCAACAAGATGATGAATCGTTTGCACAAAGACTGCAACGAGATAGGTAGATAAAAATGCAAAGAATAAACGAATGTAAAAGTAAATAAACAAACAAGATGATGTTTTAAAAATTGGTTCAACTCCTACTCCGGAGCCTACGTCCAACCGTTATTTTATTGCTTGTTTAGAAATTTACTCAAACTTAACTAAACCCCTTACAATGAAAATAACTCGCCAACCTACTCCGGTTGCAACTGCTTGAAGCTACTTCGCTTCAAGACTTTCCTTTGCTCAAAGCTACTCCGCTTCAAGACTTAAAGTTCTATCTCAACGGTTTACAGAGTCAGAATCTCAGTGGTTCACTTAAGAACATGGAGATTACAATTAAGACCTAAACACGAGAATCATTGAACATATTCTTTATGCAACAGATTAAACCGATACTTGGAGATTTTAGAGCTTTGAAAAACAAGTGAAGACTTTTGAAAACAGAAAACGGTTTTGCAAATATTTGAAGAACAAAGCTTAAAATGCTGAAATGATTTTGCAAATGTTTTACAATGAGTGTTCTGAAAAGTCTTGCAATAAATGATAAATGAAGTGGCTATTTATAGAGAAAGGAAGTGTGTAAGAGAAGGGTCTTAACACTTCTTTAATCTAATATCCATAGGTTTGTAGTATGCATTTTCATTTAAAATTATAAAAGAACAATCAGATTGCAAGGCTCAAGGCAGCTGCATTTTTCCAAAGCAAAGAGTGTTTCCCATAAAGTTTATGGGAACTCACAATTTCGCCCAAAATGGAAAAAGCAAAAGACCCATTTTTAACATGAAAATCCACTTGCATTAATAGGATTAACATCTTTAATTTGGCTTGGAAGAATATCCTTTTTGTTCTCAATTGTTCTTCAGATTTGGAAAAATGGTATCCTTTAGAAAACAATAAAACCTTTTGAAAGATTTTAAACACTTGTAAATTTTTTCGAAAATTCTCCATAGGTTAGTACCAGAAACCCTGGTGAAACAGTCACAGGAACTGTTGCATGGTTTTGCAATCACTTATGCTTAAAGAGGATATGTTTAACTACCTCGTTTACAACATTCATTCTAGGCAATGGGCTTTCTTGTCTTGCCTTCATCTTGATCATCTTGTTACCTTGATTAGCTTGTGGACTCTTTGATTGATCATCAATAGCTTCAATTTTGCTAAACAATTTAACTAAGAGGCAAACAAATAAATAACAAATGAAACTTGACATCATTAACCAAATGTGTTCTAACAAATTCCCCCTTTGATGATGGCAAGTTTTAAATATGTGTTAAGTTCCCCCTAAGCCCATGGTGAGTCGGTCTTTGAACCATATTCAATAAGACATCAAATAAACATGACATGATCAAGGTGAATGAGGGTCAACATGCTTATCCTAAGTGGAACATCTAATCATTATAGCTAAGACATTTCCACGGTGAACGTTAGCCTAAGAGTCATTGAATGAACATAAACACATAATTAACATACTTCCCCCTCTTGACATCATCAAAAGAAGGATGAAAACATGTTCAAGTAGTACAAGATAAACCACCAGCAAATTGTTCGAGAAAAACTTAAAAACAGTTCACAGATTGCATGAGATATTAAGACAAGAAGTCAAAAGGGTTAGGAAGGCAATTTGGGTAAAAGATGGTTCGTTCATCATCACCGGGAACATTTCTTCCAAGGATTTGGACACGCTCTATGAGATATTCATTGATGGTTTTGAGTGCAACAACTTACTTCTTAAGGGTCATTATTGACAGCAAGCCTAGTCACAATGGTCAAAAGCTTATCTAACTTCGCATTTACCGGACCCATTGCAACAGTTGATCCAACTGTTGCACCAGACTTAAGCTTCTTGGCCGCTTTAGGATTTGATCCTCATTTTGTTTTGGTAATGGGTTTGGGTTTTGTGTTTGGTTTGAGATGAGATTTAACAAGTGGTTCATCACCATCACCCAAAAGTTCTATGATTTTGGATTTGGATTTGGAATTGGGGGTTTTCGGTAAAGAGGGGATCAAGACCATTATCAAGTACCTTGTCATAATTGTTTGGTTCATCAATTTGGTCATCATTTGGGATGAACTCATCTTCATGCATAACCTCCTTTTCTGATTTTTCGACTGGAGTATCCATATTTTCAGCAACATCATCATTTTTCCCACCTTCGGTTTCCTTTTCGTTTTCAACAATTTTTTTTTTTTTTTTTTTTTTCACTCTATCTTTCTCCTTTCCTTTTTTTTTCGACATCAACTTCCTTTTCAACAATACTTTCAGCTTCTTTTTCTTTCTCAACATCATCAACATTCTCCTTTTCTTTTCCTTTTTCGATAACAACCACTTCTTCAAAACCATCTTCAACGATCACTTTCTCTTTGTTGATTTCACTTGCCAATTCATTAAGTGTAAGCTTATCTTTCTCAGAATCAATATCGACATTAGAGTCCAACATCATTGAAATTTGGGGACTCCTCTTTAATCCACCACGACCTCGCCCTTTGCATGTCATGGTTTTCTTTCATGCAACAATGGACTTGACTGTTGCAGGCTTGGTAGGAGACGGTTGGGTTTTGTCGGATTTTTCGATATATGCAGCGGATTGGGTGGCCATTTTTTTTTTTTTAAATTTGGCAATGTATTCTGGGTTGAAGGAGGTAATAGGAAGGTCGGTTGGCTTAGTGAGGGTGTGGGTAATGAGCGCTAGTTGAGTGTAAGAGTGAAGAATTGATGCTCAAAAAGTGGGCTAGATGGAGGGATTATCTTGATTTGAAATAAGGTGAAGTTGAGAGGCTCAATGAAATAATTCACATGCAAGTGCAAGATTTTAATTAAAATTCTCGGTCCATTTTGCATGTTGGAGATTTTGACATTCTAAAACTTTAGACATGTACATCCCTTTTTCTAGTCAATCATATAGGAAAAATAAATTCATTAGAGTCACATATCACCCAACAAACCAATTTCCAACCGAAGTTTTACGAATTGTTCTCTTTCCAACGGTTTTGTAAAAATGTTCGCAATTTGATTTTCTGTTTTACAAAAGTTAAGACTAATTGTTCCTTTTTCGACTTGATCACGTAAGAAATGATGCCTAATCTCAATATGTTTAGTACGTGAATGTTGTATTGGGTTCTTTGAAATGTTAATTGCACTAGTATTATCACAAAATATCGGAGTTGTTTCGAAGATCATACCATAGTTGTGCAATTGTTGACGAACCCAAATGATTTGTGTGGAACGGAGCGCTGCACTGTTGTATTCACTTTCAGCCGTGGACAATGATACCGTGTTTTGCTTCTTGGATGCCCAAGTGGTTAAACAAGGGCTCATGAATGTAGCAATTCCGGATGTGCTTTTTCTGTCCACCGTGCTGCCCGCGTAATCCGCATCATAGAATCCTACAAGATCAAGTTCGTAATGAGATGGATACCAAAGATGCAAGTCTTGTGTTCCAATCAAATACTTAAAAATCCATTTGACGGTTTTAAAATGTGATTCCTTAGGATTTGATTGGAAACAAGCACACAAACATACGCTAAATTGAATGTCGGGTTGACTAGCGGTTAAATAATGCAATGAACCAATCATACCTCGATACACCGTTTCAGTACCACTCTTACCATTTTTGTTTTGATCAAGTTTAATGTTAGATACCATTGGTGTAGCAATGGATTTGGCATTAGTCAACCCAAACTTATTTCCTTCAAATACTTTTGTTGATGGATCATGGTGCCTTGTTCACTTTGTTTGATTTGGAGACCAAGGAAAAATCCTAGTTCTCCCATCATACTCATTTCAAATTCAGAGTTTATTAGATCCGAAAAGTATTTGTAAAGAACTTCACTTGTTGCATTAAAAATAATGTCATCAACATACATTTGCACAAGCAACAGTTCATCGCACTGTGACATGATAAATAATGTTTTATCGACCGAACCACGATTAAATCCATTTTTCAATAAAAACTTTGAAAGCCTATCATACCAAGCTCTAGGAGTCTGTTTTAAACCATAAAATGCTTTATCAAGTTTATAGACGTGGTTAGGAAAAACATTATCTATGAAGCCCGGTGGTTGTTCAACAAAAACTTCTTCATTTAGATAACCATTTAGGAAAGCGGTTTTTACATCCATTTGAAAAAGTTTAATACCATGATGTGATGCAAAAGCTATGAGTATTCGTATGGCCTCAAGCCTAGCTATCGATGCAAAGGTTTCATCATAATCGATTCCTTCTTGTTGGTTATAACCTTGCACCACTAGTCTAGCTTTATTCCTTACGATTTCTCCACTATCATCAAGCTTATTGCGGAAGACCCATCTAGTACTAATTACAGTACGATTAGATGGTCTAGAGACAAGATGCCATACCTCATTCCTCTTGAATTGATCTAGCTCCTCTTGCATGGTCGTCACCCAACATGAGTCATTAAGAGTAATGGTGATGTGGCTAGGTTCGATTTGTGAGAGGTAGGCATTGTAGGCACAAAAGTTTTGGAGGATGACCTGGTTTTTACTCTTGATTCAAGGTCACTAGTCTGATTTGTGGGAGGATAGGAGCTTTGGCGTTTCCATTTTCTTTGAACAATGGTGTTTGGAGGCTTCGTTTGTTTCGTTTGGTTCTGATGCAACAGTTGCAGTGACTGTTGCATGAGGGTGATTTTATGAGAGTGATTGTGGATCAGTTTCTGTTTAAGTAGTGAATGGTTCACTACCATCCTCATTTCCCCTGGATGAGTTAGCTCTATTTAAAGATGAGGAAGGGTTAGTTCCCCCTGAATTTTGGCCAGATTCTTCATGCAACAGAGGCTCTGACTGTTGCATAACTTCCTCAACCTCTTCCACCATGTCCATGTCATGACAAATCATTCCAATGTCGAAATCATCATCCTTCTCTTCATCATCAGCATGTTCATTTGACATAAAAAAGACTAGATTCGTCAAATATTACATGAACGCTTTATTCCATTTTCATAGTCCTTTTGTTGTAAACTTTGTAAGCTTTACTATGACTAGAATAACCAACAAATACTCCTTCATTACTACGAGCATCAAATTTTCCTAGGTTGTTTTTGCCATTGTTGTGAACAAAGCATTTAATACCAAAGCATTTTAAATGTGAGATGTTAGACTTTCTTCCTCGTAGTAATTCATAAGGTGTTTCGTTAATTATTTTCCTAATCATGACTCGGTTGTAGATGTAACATGATGTTTATGGCCTCGGCCCAAAAGTTCTTTGGTACTTTAGAGCTAATGATCATAGTCCTAGCCATGTTTTCAAGAGTTCGATTCATTCGTTCCACAACCCCATTTTGTTGAGGGGTTCTTGCGGCCGAAAAATTATGGCTAATACCATGATCATTACAATAGTCCTCAAATGATGAATTCTCAAATTCGGTTCCATGGTCGGATCTTAAGGATGCAAGTTTTAGACCAAATTTATTTTGAAGCATTTTAACCCAAATTAAGAATTCATCAATTGCTTGGTCTTTGGAACTTAAAAAAAGTAGCCAAACATATCTTGAAAGGTCATCTACAATCACACAAATATAGCGACTTTCACCCTTGCTAACAATACGCATGGTTCCACATAAATTAATGTGAACAAATTCAAGGGCATGAGAAGTGTTAACACAATTTTTGGATTTAAAGGAGCATTTAACTTGTTTACCTCTAACACAATCATCACAAAGTAATTTAAACTCAAATTTCATGTTAGGCATGCCATCTACTAGGTCAAGTTTCTTGAAAGTATTAAGGGTTTTAGCATTAACATGACCCAACCTTTTATGCCAAAGCAAAGGGTTATTTTTGTGAACACTCATACATGATAAAGTTTGACCCGACAATGAGCATAGGTTAATCATGTACACATCTTTGACACGCTTACTTTCAAGAATTAACTCTCTAGTTTTACCATCAAGTATTCTACATATACTAGCATGAAATTCAACAATGTTACCTCAATCACACAATTGTGAAATGCTTAGAAGATTGTGTTTCAAACCTTTGACAAGCAACACTTTGTCGACACATGGTGACTTTGACTTACCAACTTTTCCAATACCAATGATTTCACCTTGTTTGTTGTCACCAAAAGTCACCATGCCACCTTTGTAGGCTTCTAGCGAGAGGAATTGGTTTTCTTCTCCCGTCATGTGACGAGAGCATCCACTATCTAAGTACCAATTGCTGCTGCCTCCCACTAATGTCTATACAAGATCAAACAGTTAGTTTGGGAACCCAAACAAGTTTGGGTCCCTTCTTGACACTAGCTTGTTTCACCAAGTCTTTCTTGATCCATACCTTTTTAGCTAATTTAGTGTTCTTTTCTAGGTCACATTTTCTCTTTTCACAATTGTTCAGCTCATGACCAGTATTACCACAGTAGTTGCAAATAACAAAATCAGGAAGTCTAGCGTACTTTCGTCTTCTAAAATCAGTTTTGCTTGGGTCCTGGTTTCGGATGCAACAGTGCATGCTACTGTTGCATTTGAAACCAAGTTCAGCATTCTTTGCAAGCTTTTCATACTCTTGGGACTGTTTTAGAGGAAATTTTAAAACATTCTGACTTCCTTCCCATTTTAGGTGAAACATCTTAGCCTCATCTAGCTCTTTAGTTAATGTATCAATTTTAGCAAGATGATTAAGATTTAGTTGACCTACTTTGTCGAAAGTGTGTTTAGCATGTCTTACTTCATCACTAAGCAGTAAACCAATTTGCTCAAGTTGCTTGTTATCTCTTTTACACAAAGTGAGGTCAGCTAGCAGAGAGTCACGTTCCTTAATTAGCGAGGACACATGTTTTGTGAGAGTCTCAATTTCCCTTTTAGACTCAGATGCAACAGTTGTATCATCTGTTGCATGGATTTGTTCGGCCTTTTTCAGAGTTTTAATTTGAACAAGAAGGTCATCGTTTGATTTTTGCACTCGATCTAAAGCACTTTTAACATGACTTGACTCGTCGTTCAACATTTCAGCAATTTTGACAAGATCATCTTTTTGAATTTCGCATGTTGCAAGATCAATCAAGAGTTGGTCACGTTCTTTTGTTAGTAAGGACACAGTTTTGATGAGGGACTCATCTCCTTTGTTAGACACAGATGCAACAGTGCAGTGCTTTGTTGCATGCGTTTCATCAACCCTTTTAGCAAGAGACAAATTCTGTTTTCGGAGCTTTTTAATCTCCTTTTCAAGACTCAATGATGTACTAGGTTGATCAACCTCATTTAGACGTTCTTTGAAACCAACATTTTCTTCGGCTATGTCTTCAATTTCAGTTTGCATAGCCTCTAATTTATTGTTTTGGACACGACACTTATCAATGAATTGGTCTAAGAGGAGACAAACTTTGTCTTTAGAGAAAGATTGAACCTTTTTCTTGAGCTTATTTACCTCATTGTCTGAATCTGAATCTGAGTTCACGGAGTGAGCCATAAGACATTTGACATTTTGTTTCTTTGTTGACTTTTGATTATCATTGATTGATTGAGAAGAGATGCACATTTTGGCGTCTAATTCTTCCTCAAGGACATCGTCCTCATCGGAATCGGACATGCCCCAAATGGCTGTCATTACTTCATTCTTGTATTCTCTTTTAGCAAATTCACGCTTTTCTTTAGATTTGATGTCATTCCACTTAGGACATTCTTTTATTTGGTGACCGTTGTCACCATATTTGAAGCAACCCATAGTGGAACTAGATCTTCTTTTGGGAAAACGTCTTTTGCTAGTATAGTTGTTTGACCTTTGTGAGTTTCGACCATTAATCATGCCAACAATGTTTTTAGTGAACATTGCAAACTCGTCATCTTCATCCTCCTCATCACTTGAGAGAGCATTGAGAGCGAGTCCTTTCCCTTTAGAGCTTTCACTAAAGCGCTTCATGAGAGTTAACTCATGAGCCATGAGTGAGCCCATAAGTTCATCAAGGGACAACAAGGAAAGGTCTTTAGCTTCCTCAATAGCCGTAACCTTCGGTTGCCATTTTTCAGATAGGCTACGAAGGATTTTACGTACTAAATCCTCGGATTCAAAGTTTCTACCTAGACTCTTGAGGTCATTAACAATACTAGAGAAGTGTGAAGACAAACTATTAATTGACTCATCTCTTCCCATGTTGAACATCTCATATTGTTGCATGAGAAGATCAACACGGTACTTTTTGACTTGTGACGTTCCCTCATAAGCAAGATTAAGGGTGTCCCAAATTTCCTTTGCCGAGTCACATCCGGATATCCGGTTAATCTCTTGTTCACCGATGCCATATTGAAGGATGGACATGGCTTTAGAGTTTTTCTCGAATTTCCTATAATCGGCTTCAACATATTTGTCCTCACTTTTGAGGGACTTAGTGCCATCGGCATTAGTCATCTTAATTTTGAGAGGACCCTTTTGAATGACCAACCAACATTCGTAGTCCGCACTTTTGACATAGTGCTCCATGCGGTGTTTCCACCAAGCATAATTTTCCCCCTTAAAGATGGGAAACTTAGTATGTTTTGAATCGTTCATAACTATAGGATCAACTCTTTGGTTTTAACCAATATCAAGAGCACGAGGCTCTGATACCAATTGAAGAGTTAAGAACGATAAACACCTAAGAGGGGGAAGGGGTGAATTAGGTGTACCTTTTAAAAATTTTCTCGTTTACTTGGTTAATGACTAACACAAGTAAGATCTATTAGGTACGAGTTTGAGAAACTCAATGGATTGTAAGTTCACAAACGGTACAACAGGTCTATGCAACAGTATGATGAACTGTTGCACAGCACTGACAACGAGATAGGTAGATAAAAATGCAAAGGATAAACGAATGTAAAAGTAAATAAACAAACAAGACGATGTTTTAAAAATTGGTTCAGCTCCTACTCCGGAGCCTACGTCCAACCGTTATTTTATTGCTTGTTTAGAAATTTACTCAAACTTAACTAAACCCCTTACAATGAAAATAACTCGCCAACCTACTCCGGTTGCAACTGCTTGAAGCTACTCCGCGTCAAGACTTTCCCTTGCTCAAAGCTACTCCGCTTCAAGACTTAAAGTTCTATCTCAACGGTTTACAGAGTCAGAATCTCAGTGGTTCACTTAAGAACATGGGGATTACAATTAAGACCTAAACACGAGAATCATTGAACATATTCTTTATGCAACAGTGATTAACCGATACTTGGAGATTTTAGAGCTTTGAAAAACAAGTGAAGACTTTTGAAAACAGAAAACGGTTTTGTAAATATTTGAAGAACAAAGCTTAAAATGCTGAAATGATTTTGCAAATGTTTTACAATGAGTGTTCTGAAAAGTCTTGCAATAAATGATAAATGAAGTGGCTATTTATAGAGAAAGGAAGTGTGTAAGAGAAGGATCTTAACACTTCTTTAATCTAATATCCATAGGTTTGTAGTATGCATTTTCATTTAAAATTATAAAAGAACAATCAGATTGCAAGGCTCAAGGCAGCTGCATTTTTCCAAAGCAAAGAGTGTTTCCCATAAAATTTATGGGAACTCCCAATTTCGCCCAAAATGGAAAAAGCAAAGACCCATTTTTAGCATGAAAATCCACTTGCATTAATAGGATTGGCATCTTTAATTTGGCTTGGAAGAATATCCTTTTTGTTCTCAATTGTTCTTCAGATTTGGAAAAATGGTATCCTTTAGAAAACAATAAAACCTTTTGAAAGATTTTAAACACTTGTAAATTTTTTCGAAAATTCTCCATACGTTAGTACCAGAAACCCTGGTGCAACAGTCACAGGAACTGTTGCATGGTTTTGCAATCACTTATGCTTAAAGAGGATATGTTTAACTACCTCGTTTACAACATTCATTCTAGGCAATGGGCTTTCTTGTCTTGCCTTCATCTTGATCATCTTGTTACCTTGATTAGCTTGTGGACTCTTTGATTGATCATCAATAGCTTCAATTTTGCTAAACAATTTAACTAAGAGACAAACAATTAAATAACAAATGAAACTTGACATCATCAACCAAATGTGTTCTAACAGACACGCATCAAACTTCCCCAAACCAAACCCTTGCTTGTCCCCAAGCAAGAACTAGACTCGATCCTAGGACCTAATGGAACGAGTTCAATCTCAGAGCGAAATGCAACCATAAAGCCTAAACCAATTTAATGCAACAAATAAACAATCAGTTAGCAATATGAATCATGCAAACGAGTTATGAAGTCGTTAAAAACTGCTGAACCGTCAACTATAGAGACTTATCACTATGGACTCTCACGGGTCGCTCATATCACACAAAAGCACAGGTGAATGTATGTAAAGATAGAAAGAAGTAAATGTAAAGACTCTCACCTAACTACGACCTATAAGAACATGGCTGCAATCTAATATGAAAATAATCTCTACAACCGTACATATGCATTCCAACCAAACAAATGACCATGACACATGCCGAGGTAAATATGGATATGTGAGGTGTGGGTAAGAAGGGGCTAAGATAAATTTTGATATGAGGAGTTAAAGCCAAGCTAGTAACTACAGATCCAAATTATGGGAACATCCCAACTTCAAACTCAAGATCAACAATAAAACCGGTGCTAATTGGAAGCACAAATCTCGCAATCTCCATAATAAGTCAACTCCCCATAAGATACAAATACAACATGGGAGTGTAAATCACCAACTTATAACAATTGTAACATGTGACTTTCGAATTTTTTCTTTCACTACTGCGGTCCACAGTCGATCGACCAATGTAGCCGGTTGATAGACTGATCTTTTTTCCGAATCTCTTTTTTTTCTTTTTCGTATTCTGTTTTTTTTCTTCTTTTTTTTTCTTTCTTTTCAAACCTTTTTCTTTCCTTCCCTTTCACCATTTCACCAACATCTCAATAAAGAGTGAAATAACCAAACCGCAATAAACACATTCCCAAAAACTAAGACTACTAGCTTGACAAAGGCAGGCTAAATATAGGATGTAGTTAAGGGACAAAAGGCTAAATTTGGCTATGAGGGGTTTATGAGTAAGAATGGAATAAAGGGAACCTCTACCACATGTGTCAACAAACCACGAACCGAATGCATACGGGTATTAAGTAGATTAAATTCATATTTATGCAAATCAATGTAACATGTCTCATAAGGAGTACTACTCACAAATCCTAAATAAACTGGTCATGAATGTCACCAGTTATAGGCTCTAAACCTCAGAAAATATAAGTAGTTTGCCAAAAATCTAAGTCAAGTCTCAAAATTCAGCGAATAAATTAACGAAAACTCGTAGACTATGCATGTATGATTCTACTAATAACATGTTAATTAAGCATGGCTTAGGCATAAACAGCTGCAAATGCAATGTCATCATTGAAATACTACCGTTCCGACTCAACTAAATGCTAAAATAAACGTGCATTTTTTGAAATTTTTCTGAAATTTTTTCAATTTTTTTGAATTTTTCTATATAAATAGGAAATGAAATAAACAATGCAAACTGAAATGCAATAAACGTGAAACAGAAATGCAATAAAACATGTGAATGCAACGCAAAACCCTTCCCCAAACCAAATCACACAATGTCCCCATTGTGCAAAATAATGAAATAAAAGGGAAACGGGAATTTGCGTTAAAATTAGCTAAATAAGACATGAAGAGGAACTCGGAAACTCACAAGACTTTAAGCGCAGCAAAAGGAAACCTCCCCAAACCAGCGTGAGCTAGGAGGTTTCAGTAGCCAGCAGTGCTACCATAAGTACCTGAAAAGAAACAAAACATACCGCGCATAATCCGAGAAAGCAAAAATTGAAACGGTAATTATGTGCAAAGAATTAATTAAAAGAACGAGGTATAGCAGCTACAGTGGTCGATCGACCGCTCTAGCCAGTCGATCGACCAAGTTACCTGGAACAATAGCCTCTGTGCTGCGAAGGTCAGTCGATCGACCACTCTAGCCAGTCGATCGACTAAGTTACCTGACATGAACAGTTTCTGATCACGAATTAACTCAATAGATTGAGTTAAAATTGGTCTTAATACCTGCAAGTGCACATAATAACGCGCCCAAAATTGCGCAAAACCCAAAGTAACAGTCTAAAGTCTATAAAATCCTAAGCAAACCAATTAAAATGCGAAGTCTCGCGCACACGAAAAACGATAAATAGTCTAAAAGCAATAAAATAGTCTTTAAAAGGTCCAAGAAACGAATAGATCAACGGAAACTGCGGAAAATCTCCGACCAAGGCTTCTGTATACATGAAGTAGCTTCCGCAGTGCTCATCTCAGAAGCTGGACTCCACTCTACTCCGACTGGAATACTCAATGGATCATCTCTAGCATCTTCCCAAGCATGGCCATCATCTTCTAGCTCCTCACACTCAAGATCCGACTCCGAAATTTTGACTGGCTCCTTCTTCTTGGGCTCCTCATCTGGCTCCTCATCAGTTGCATAGCTCAGACATCCCAAACCGCCTCTCTGAACAATGGGCTCCTTAACAGCTGGAGCGATCAGCGGTTCTTTCTTCCCCAAACCGGTTCATGCAACATCCAAAACAGAAGATTTGTCCTCCAATTTGCTCCCATTCTGGGGCGGAGGTGTCATAACAGGAATAGGCACAGGTAATGAAGGAGGAGTGTCAGTAATTACAACATAAGACTTACGAGTAGAAATCGCATTACAAGTCACATGACACAGAGCATCTTTCTTCCTATAAGTCTGGGCAAAACTAATGGATCTTCCCCACCTTAAAGGTCGGTGTCCCCAACCAACATCAATAATCGCACCAAATAGCGGTGTGCGAAAAGGGTCTACCCAAAATGATAGGGATATGGGCATCCTCGGGTATGTCTAACACAATAAAGTCAACTAGGAAGAAGAATTTTCTTATTTGCACAGAATATCCTCTAGGACTCCTACGGGCCGGACCGCATGAACGATCGACCATTTGCACCGTCATATTAGTGACCGCAAATCTAGTCAATCCTAATCTCCTAGCAAGACTCAAAGGCATGACACTAATACTAGCCCCTAAATCACATAATGCCTTCTCAATTGAGAAGGTACCAATTTTACAAGGGACTGAAAAGCTACCCGGGTCAGCTAACTTGTGTGGAGCAGTGTGAGTCAAATAAGAGCTAGATTCTTGATTAAATTAACGACTCGACCCTATCAAGTTTCCGCTTCTTATTTAAAAGCTGCTTCATGAATTTCATATAAGCGGGAACTTGATTAACCAACTCAAGAAAAGGTACTTGCACATTAAGACTATGAATGACATTTTTAAATTTTTCAAAATATACCTCATCTCTCGTTGGTACCAGCCTCTCTGGATATGGGGCTTGCAAAAGTAACTTAGCCCTCTCCTCTAGGTCTCTCATACCGGCATCGGTGGACTTAGGCTGAAAATCCACTACTTTATCCTTGTTATAGCTCGAACCTTCTTCAGTCCGTCTTAGGAATGAACCATTGACCGCCGTAGGGTCATACTTTAGAATCGGAACGGACCCATCTACATCTGGATCTTGCCTCGATAATTTCGGAGCCGTCGTACCCCGAAACAAGAAGTCCCTCAAGTTGTCTGGCATTGGAGGACGAAAAGGTTCAACATCGCGAGTTTGATCGATCGACCAGTGAGGTTGGTCGATCGACGCTTCTTCAGACCAGAAGCCGCACACTGCGCGCGGATCGTCGATCGATCGGGTGATGCGGTCGATCGACCGTGATTACCGCGATCGTCTTTTTCTCGCCCTTTTTTCTTCTTCCCTTTTTCAGCACTTTCTCGAGTGTCCATCAAGAGTAGACCCGCTCCTTAGCGTCATTGCATGTACGGTCTCAATACGCTGATTCAGAGAGTGAAATTGACTCGGTATCTCAGCTGCATTCTTATCTATTGTAGCAAATTGAGATTTCAGCTCCGTGATTGAGACCTCATTTGCGCATTACTTTTCTGTATCTCCACCATAAGCAGCTGCACTAGACTCGTCAACTCTGCAACTTCATTATTCGACTCTTGCTGTGATGGAGTGGATGGTGGTGGGGCTACATAAGGAGGCACATATGGTTGATGCGGTGAAGTAGAAGCGTAATTATACGCATTGTCGTACTTAAATTGATGAAAATCGAACATCTTCTCCATAGGGCTCCTGCATGCATCAGCTATGTGTCCTGCTCCGCCGCATCTCCCACAAAACGGCACCTGCTGCTCCTGAGAATGGGATATGGGCGGGCCCTTCTGAAGTACTGTAGATAGGACCTGTAGGTCCTAACAAAACAAAACTAGAGGAAATGGTAAGAACTGCCTCAAGGTACTCAGTCTTCCCTTGAGGCGAAACACAGACTAAAATAAAAAAAAACAACTAAAACTAGCGCTGCCTCCCCGGCAACGGCGCCAAAATTTGATACCTGTCGAAGTAAGTATCAAAAATAATATTTATAAAATCAAACTACTACTAGCAAGTGGTAGTAAGGGTCGATCCGCAGGGAGGTAGGGAGATAATAGTTGTTATTAATTCTAGTCTAAGGGTAACAGTTGTGGGGGTTTTGATATGTATTAAATCTCAATCTAGAAATATAAACTAAATAGCAGATAGAAATAATAAAAGATGTAAACAATGATAAAAGGAATGCTAAGACGGTCGGTTCACTATAGCTGCGATGGCACAATAATCCTAGGTAAGTCCGAAATACAGTCGCGTAGGATGAGTAAAACAAGTCCTTTCGGTCCAAGTTAACTAGTAGCTCCTTTCGGCCTATGCTACTAGTCCCTAGGTCTCACTAATACTAGCTCTCGCCCTGAAAAGTGATTCCTAAAGCCTAAATTACATTATCTCTCGATCTCAGCGATTTAGTCGTCTCAACTCGTTAATTAATGCCCTTCCCTATCTTTCGATCTACGGGTTGGTCAAAACTAAGCATCTAACAAGTCTCCTCTCGGTCTCATTGTTAAATATTGCACTTAACGAATTATACGGTGCTAATCAGACACGAAGTCAGTCGATCGACCAGCTACCCCAGTCGATCGACTAACCGGCTCAGTCGATCGACCAGTTAAGCCAGTCGATCGACCAAGCCCTAATGCGGGGTTACCTATTCTACTGCCATCTACGCCATAGATCCCCTACATCTTAGCAAAGGGTATTTAGCTAGACATACTAGCAATAATAATAACAGTAAAATTAACAACTAAAGCAAATGAACTCATAATTGAATTAACTAAACAAATAATCAACATGAAACGATAAATTGGCTTTGGGAAAACTAAACTAGCAAGAACTAAACTACGGAAGAAATAAAAGTAAACTGAAATTAAGGAATAGAGTTACCGAAGCAAAGGAATAAGCAATGAATCCGAAAGTAAGATGAGAACTTTGTTGAGAATTCTAACTACGAATAACTAATGTATTATATGAACTGAATTAAACTAAGCTAATGAATGATAGATGTGTCAAGCAGCAGGTAAGGTTACGTTATATAGGAAAATAACATAACCTATTCCTAAACCTAATTACAATTGGGCTTCGGTCTCTCGTCTTTTAAATTGCGCATCAGCTCGTGGGGTGGTCGATCGACCACTTGGACCAGTCGATCGACCACAGGCGCTGTACAGTAATGCATTCTGACAATTCCGACAGCGCGCACTGATGTTAAAACAGCCGCCATTTCTTCGTTACTTGGTCAAATCAGGCGTTCTACGCGGTGTTAGAAAGCTAAGAGGATAAACTTTCACCTCCAATTGGAATCACTCGATTATCTGCTATAGAACTCGAGATATAGCTATCTGAATAAGGCTGCAATGTCGAGAAGCATTCTGACAGTCTATAGACCATGTAGGTCAGTCTATAGGCTGCCGTAGCTGGTAATTCGCTTCTGAAGCTCTCGTAAATTTGTCTTTCAGGCCTTAAAACGCGCACCAAGTTCGCTTCCCGAGTCTTTACTCCATGTCAAATGCAATGCTAAGTACTTAGGGACGGATTCGGCTCATTTTCCGCTGGTTTCGTCACATTTTTGCAATTTTATACAAAACACGAAAGTAGACGGAAGTAGGGAAAATAGTAGCATAAACTACATAATTGAGCTCTGAAATGCGTGTGAAATAAGGTGTAAAACATCATATTTAGGACACGCATCAACAAGCAAGCAAATTAATTATGAAAACATATTCGATTAAGCATGAATTAATCCCCATGTTTGTTTCCCTTAATTAACCATTAATCCTAGATAAGGAAACTACTCACTCATGATCAAGTTTAGCATGTTAATAAGGTTGTCAATCATACTAACAAAGCAAAACATGATGAATAAATGATGTGATTAACAATAATTAAACAAGGGTAAAAGAGAATTATACCTATGAAGATGATTCCAAATAATAAAGCAAAAAATAAAAGAAGAGAACTTGATTGATTGATGAAGAGTTGTCAATTCTCCAATAATAACCCAATAATCTTCAATTACCCAATAATAATAAACTTGAACAAGGATTAAGGAAAGATTAATATGTAATTTTGTGGAATGATTGAGATTAATCTATTCTAATCTACTCCTAATCTAATCTAAGAGAACTTTCTACTATGGGAACTTGATAATCTTGATTATTACAAATGGACTATATATAGTGGTGCATTACTAGGTTAAGTAAGGATAAATTAGTAAATAACAATGCTAAGTTTTAAAGTGGAGAAATGCAAGTCTTACGAGGAGATGAGCATATCACGCTAGTGCTGTCACGATCCGCTCGGATCAAGAAAGGAGATGCTTGGATTGTGAGGGGGAGGATACGAGCGTCTTTTGCACGGGACGCTCGGATCATGAGAGGAGGAGACGAGCGTCTTTTGCACGAGTCGCTCGGATTGTTCCTCAGTGTAATCCTTGCTTCACACCCTTTTGCATACTCCTTATTCTTGCTTTGATGGTCGTCGTTCTTGCCTCCTCTTTCTTACTAGTCCATCCAATATCATCAACAAGCTTCCAAATATGTAGGGGAGACGGGAATTCCGCCTCATTATCTTCTTTTCCTACAAAACATATAAAATGCACTAGGAAAGCAAAATAGGAAGAAATTGACGGATAAAATGGCCATGAAATGATATATTATTATGCAAAATAGGTTTAATTAGGGGGCTGAATGTGCACAATTAAGAGTCACATCAATCCTGCCGCTAGCTGATGTTCTACACCTTTATCTTCACAAAACTGGTCAAATTGTGAAGAAGTATATTCTTTCCCGCGGTCGGATCTAATCATCTTTAATTTGCACCCGCTTTGATTTTCAGCGAGAGCTTTGAATTTTTGAAAGACTTGGAATACTTCTGATTTTTGTTTCATAAAATATACCCAAGTCATTCAAGTAAAGTCATCAATAAACAAGATAAAGTACCTGTTTCCAAGATGAGATAAAGTTCTTTAAGGACCGCATACGTCTGTGTGAACAAGCTCTAGTTTTTCACTTGCCCTCGATGCTTGGCCCATCGGAAATGGTAGACGATGTTGCTTTCAAAGTTGACACGGCTCACATAGCTCTTTGGTTGCTTGAATAATTGGGAAATCTCGCACGATATGTTGCTTGTGTAAGTCAGGGAGTGCACGTAAGTTGAAATGTCCGTACCTTCTATGGCATAGTGTAGATACCCGTATCTGTCGATATTGGCATCTATAGAAATCCCGACCAACACCCAATGATGATAAGACGACATGTACACAATTGTTCGACTAAGTCATTATTCCGTGCTCATTTTCGATGTAGAATGGGCGTTATCGATAAGGAATTTAATTAATTTAAATGAAATTTTAAATTAGTTTTCGCATTTCAAATGAATTCATTTTATTTTACCATAATTTGAATTTATTTATCCATATTTATTTTTATTGAAAATAAAATAAATATTATTTTTCGTCATTTAGTTTATTTTGATTTGAAAAATCATTTTAAATTGCATTTTAAATCTCGATTAGAAAAACTCGAGTTTCGTTACGATTTCTAGCTCGAAACAGCTCGATTTGGAGCTCGATTTTGAGCTCATTTTGACCCGATTTTCAGAAACATTTCTAACCCATTTTCATCTACAGAGAGTCTAGTATTCAAATATCCTTGCTCGCAACCCAACCTACCATTTTTAGCCCACCTTATACCTCCCATCGACACAACTACCCAAACCAAGCCCGAGCCTCGACCTTTGCTCACTTACGGTCGGATCGACCTACCCTGCGCCTCGAAGCTCGAGCTCGAACTAACACCTATCCAAAATAGACACTCAAGCCTACCCACTAAGCCTTATTCAGTTAAAAATGTCAGTCAAATACTACTCCTAATTCATTGCCAAAACCGTGAATTACAACTTCTAAGAAGTTGTTATTCTTCCTTCCATAAATTCAATCCAAACTTTCCAATTCTAGTAGGAAACCTATCTATAATATTAATAAGACTAATTAATATTATTTTAGGAGCTTCCAACTCAGAAAATAACCATAAAAACCCTCCAAAATTTCGAACCACACAAACTGCCAAAAAGAGTTTATTCCACTTTCCTAATTTCAATCCAATCTTTCTTTAAGGTAAAATATTTGTTGGTATCTTTTCCATACTTGATAAATTTATCTTTTAGGAAATTACAACTCATTAAAATAAGCTCGTAAATCACGTTCACATTGCTTATTCCAAACGTGTGAGAGTAAGACTTCCTTACTTTCCACAATTCAATCGATATCTTTTCTTTTGTTAAGAGAATGTATTTGAATCTGGAAGGAGTTTAAAAATTAGAAAATACTCTTTATTTTTTTTGTGTGAACGTCCAATCCACCAAAACCCTTCCCCAAGAAAGATTTTCACTATAAATACCCTTCATTTGAAAAAAAATGGAAAACTAATACAATTCAAAGTTCAAACCCTCATCAAATCACTAAACACCGAGACACAAACCCTAAAATTTCGTACCTCAAACACTGAAACGACCTGACCAAAATCCCAGATCTGAAAACTAGACTCTATTAGGTTTCTAAAACATATTTCGGATCTAAAATCGGATTAGTAACGAATTCACAAAGCTAAAAACAAAATCAACCTTTATTTTCTAAGAAGATTTCGATTTTGCAAACAAACTCGTCGAAGGCGGCCCCTCGAGACAATATCTACAATCGATTACGACATGAAGACTTTGTCAACGATACATATAGGTTGAGGGTGTAATAATCACTTTCTCGTTTTTCCTTTTTTATTTCGTTTTCTTCAATTATTATCATATATTGTTTATATCGTTGATTAACTCGTTTGCATGTTGATTTCGATATTATTATGATATAATTTATGTATGAAGGAGGATGGGATATCATATATTGTTGTTAATGCCTATGGATGGCTTATATTATATGTGGATTTATTTTCTGTTAGGAATTAGAACGATTTCTGACAATCTTGTTGCACATATCACATGTTTATTTCAATTAAGCATAGAACTTGTTTGATTATGTTCTTTTATTAGATCTATCTTAGAATTTGTTTAGATCTGATATTTTTGGCATGTTAACCTATAAAAGATGAAATCTTTTTTATTAACTCACATGTCTAATTTAGTTATGAAATAATTAAAGCGGAGATTGCATGTTTGTTTTAATCAGATTAATTATGAAATAACTTAATCTAACTTGATTGTTCACCACATGTCACATGAATGAAACCCGACTTGACTTAGAATAGGTCTTGTATAATCCCAAATTGACCGAATAGGTCTCAGCCAACCTCGTTATCCGTGCTCTCCTTGGTTTTCTCTTTTGCACTCGTTTGTTGTTTGATTTGCAATTGTTATTGTAATTGTTATGCAACTAATGTTTGCTAATCTATCTTATGCTAAAGATAAGTAAACCTTCTTCTCTATCTCCTTTTTTGTTTATTTACTAGAATAGTTAATGAACTTCACATGCTAAATAACTCGACGAAGTTTAATTGCATTAAACCAACATAGAATTGATGTCACATGCCAGGGTTTTAAAACAACGATTACATATATGAGCTCGTAGCCAATATAGCCATTGTTTTCTATTAGTAGAGACCGTTATTGCAACGGGCGGGGTTGGATGTTAATTAAAGAATTTAATCAAACTTCCTAACACGTAAACTCAAACAAACCTAAATCTCTACTTGGTTTCTAAATTCCATTTAAAAATTTAGTGGCGACTCTAAATCACATATTCTCGCGTGGATGTAAATTTCCCTTGTCCACAATTTGGCGACTCCGCTGGGGACTTGAAGCTTGAAAATAGAAAATAATGGCTATTAGGTTTACCTAGTTCATATTTTATTTTTGTTTATCATGCATAAACCCTAATTGAGACTTTAGGAGGACCATCAAGCCCGTGTATCGATTGCATTGTTACTTGATGACGTCCACTATGTCCGGTTTAAAGACCAAGGTGGTTTCGTGGAGGTTAGCAAGTGGATTCCCGACCATTTTGTACAATACTTATGGCGGGTCTTCTCTTCCCTAATGAAGCAGAATCATTGACATAGACCCACTTTAGAAGACCGACCGAGACTTAGAAGAGTCTAGGCCATGCATAGCATCCATAATATGTGAATGACTACGTGATTGCTTGATCATGAGTCATGTTTTTCAAACCAATTTTCGAAAATCCCGTGCCTAGAATAGGCTTCTGTTTTCGAAAATTCAAATTAATTTCAATCAGTCAAACTCGAAATTTTGGTCCGTCTTTTTACCCAAATTTTCGAAAATTACATACCCTATTTCAATCCTGAGTCTTTAAACTCATCACCTTTTGAAAAAAGATTCATTTTCCAAGGCGAAATAATGCCCAAATAGAGTTAAGATTTCATCCATATTTTAACTCTATCACGAACTTTCGAAAGGATCACTTCCTAAGCGAAGTAATAGAGTTAAGATTTTTACCCATATTTTAACTCTATTTTCGATCCGAATTTTCGAAAATAGCATTTTCAATATTTCAAATTTCAAAAACGATCTAAAAGGGACATTTTTAGGCCGTTATAATGGCTATTTTGATTTAAAAATTCAATACAACGTTTTTCAAATTAATCCAACCCATTTAAATCCTCGATTCTTAATCAAGCATGAAATTGAGTCGAGTCTAAGGTAGTGTCTTAACTATACAAAGTCAACTACCCCATGTCCTAAAGAATCTAGGATATGACACATTTGGATCACACAAGTTAAAATCTTGGGTCCAAATCACATGAGTCCAAGTCAAACCACAAGGAACGCCTCAACTAGCCCACATAGGCATCCCTCCATCGAACCCATGGGACATACACGGTCCAATCACGGGTTTGGTGATACCAAGCCTAGTCTAAAATCGAGTCGTTATGCCGTCGAATCTCGTTAAAATCCCAAGTTTGTGCCAAACCGATGTCTAAAGTCAACCATAAGTATAACCCATGTCAAAATGAACGTAGGGGTCGAACCTATAGTCTTGTTCAAGTCCGAGTCTTCTCATATGGGTCAAGTTTTTGGGTCAAGTCGAAGGTGTGCAGGTTTTATCCAAAATATTGATTGGTGCGGGTTTTCTTGTAGAAAGGCGGCCGAATACCCGACTTACAGTAATGGAAGACGCAATCAACAAGCTTAGTGCGACAATGGAACGTATGATGGCTCGGATTGAGAATATCAAGTCCAAGCTCACCGACTCATCCGTCCCACCTCAATACAATTTGGAGAAGCGGTTTCAGTTTATCGAAGATAGATTGAAATTAGCCCAAGGGAAAAGTATCCATTTCGAAAATGCAAGGACCTATACTCCAGTTCTAGACAAGCTATCCGCAAACTTCGCACTTACTGATATTCCAAAGTTTGAGGGTACTGAGGATCCGGTCCATCATGTTAAGTCCTACAAGGATTACCTAGCTTTGAAGAGAGTACCTGCTGAAATGCTCTCTAAAATATTTGCTCAATCCTTGGGTACTCACCCAAAAGCATGGTTCTACAACTTAGACCTAAATAATTTTCCCACTTTTGAATACATCACAGTGGAATTTTGCAGACACTATGCTGATAATGTGGAAATCCAAACCTCTATGAGAACATTAGAGGTGATGACCCAAAAAGAAAAGGAAGGTTTCATAGAGTTCTATTCAAGGTGGCGTGGTGAAAGTGTGAAGCTAGCTAAGAAGCCCGATGAGGTTGAAATGGTGGATAGGTTCATAAAGAATTTACGACCCGTCTACCGAGATGCTCTCAAGTACCATAACTTCAATTCTTTTAAAGAATTGGCCCGAAGTGGATGGAAAGTTGAAGACGATCTTAGAGCCACTGAAGTCGAAAAACCTAGGGGATACCCGGGATCATCTTGTAAAGGTAAGGCTCTCACAACTACTAACTTTGTGGAAGCCATTAATGCACTTGAAAATGGGTCCAAAAGGCCACAACGCCAAAGCCCAAGAGTATTTACTGATATTGGGTGTCCCTATGCTTATGCTCTTCAAAGACTAATGGGCGAAGGAAAGCTAAAGCCCATTGGTCTAATCCCCGATATACCGGTTGAACAACGAAAGAAATGGTACAAACCCGATTCTTATTGTGCCTACCATCAAGGAAAGGGTCATGACATTAAGAATTGCTTTAAGCTAAAGCATGAAATCCAAGATATGATTGAGAACAGAACGCTTCCAATCCCGACTACAAAGCCCAACACGTCACTAACCCATTTGCTGACCATGTCAATTTCATCACTGTCGAAGACAATGTTAATCATTTTCGCCACACTCGCTTGTGTTATCTAAAGGGAGTGTACATCGGGAGTATATTTGTGGATTGCTCTAAGTACCTACCAAGCCCAAAGAATGAAATCAAATTGGGAATTTTGCTATAGATTGTACTCCTTATCTCTCCGGAAATACCAACGAAGTTAACGGTATTTGGGCCAATGATGAGGATGATATATACCTTACTAAGGGTGCTACTATTCCTCGCACACAAGCAGAAATCCAACAAGTAAGGAAAGAAGCCCATGAGTCTAATCATTTGACTCGATCTAGGCGCCCATTTCGCATCGAGAAGGCAAGCCATGCCTCTAGTTCTAAGGACATCCCTGAAAAAGTGTCCTCCAAAGAGCCTGCAACAGTCGAGGTTATTTGTGAAGGGACGACCTTCGAGGCTTCCCTAATCAAGCAACTCCAAAAGACTAAGGCCGATGTATCCATTTGGCAACTCATGTTGAGTTCATTTGAACACCGACAAGCTTTACTTCAAGCTCTTATGAATATGACCGTGTCACCAAATGTCACTCCCGACAACATGGTTACTTCCATCGTCCGACCAAGGCTCACTAATGCCGTGACATTTTCAGATGAGGATCTTCCTCCGTTTGGGCCTCAACACAACTTGGCCCTTTATATTGCTATTATATGTCGAAACAAACACATTCCGACGACTTTAGTAGATGACGGGTCCGCTGTAAATGTCCTTCCTTTGAAGACCGCTCACATTTTGGGCCTTGAAAAGAATGACATCATACCAACCCATCAAACGGTTCGGGCTTTCGATGGTACAGTACGTCGAGTGTCCGGACTAGTCAACACAATGATTCGGTTTGGATTCACGGAACAAGAAATAGCATGTCAGGTGATAGTGTCGCTTCATCCTTCTATTTGCTATTGGGTAGACCTTGGATACATGCGGTAGGGGCTGTATCTTCAACATTACATCGAAAAATCAAAATCCCGTTCAAGGGTGAGGTCATTACCATCAATGCTACTCTAATTGTAGTGGCCGGAGGGGATATCACTTCCGAAGTAAGGGACGATCCCCCCAACGATCTGTGTGGGTTCGAAGTAGCCAACACCATCGAGCTCAATCCCGAGTTGGAGAATATGGACCTATACACAAATAGTCACGTTTGCGAGGCCGTTTTCAAAACCGGAAAATACTTTGGTTTATCATTATACCCTCGAAGAGAAAATAAATTTGAAGTCAAACTACCCATGGACAAAGGGATGACATTTAGGCTTGGATATAAACCCACCAAGAAAGATTATCTCAAAAAGAGTAAGAAACCGATCGAAGACTGGGAAATTGAAATGGAACCGTATCCCCTTACTTTAAATGGATACTTTACGAGGGCCGGCGAAGCCGAGCTTTTCTTGGATTTTCCCGAACCCATTTATGATTGGAAGCATAAGAGACTACTTCCCGGGATTGAAATATTCCGAGATTGTTACTACATCCCCGAGGATATCCTAACCGTGATGCCGACTAAGACAAAACCGGCCCCAATCACTGATAATAGGGCTTTGGGCCTTCTCTTCGGAGAAGAGAGGAAAATTGAGATACCGAACAAAAAATTGGTAAACATGATCCTTAGAAGTGAAAGGTTCGATCCATCTACCCTCATTTCCGAGGTAGATCTTCAGAGGACTAGCTCCGGATGGTGGAAAACCATTAAATGGACCGACAACAAAGGGCTTTTATTCAAATTGACTACTGGAGAAGGCGAGATATTCAACCCAGATGATGAAACTGGTTCCGAATCTGAGTCCGAGTCCGAGCCTGAGTCCGAGTCGAGTCCTAAGTCTGAGTCTAAGGAGTCGAGTGTTGAAAACACCCCTTCCCCAGTCTTCGCTTCTCATGCTGGTATTCCGGGGCCTGTCCTGAATACCTCTATTCCACAACTGAATTCTGATCAGTTGGCCCAAATGTTATCGCATTTCGCGAATTTTCAAATTAATAATAAAATGAACCAGTTTGCTTATGACTTGTTTTATTTACATTGTAATTCAATTTTTGAAAATGATTGTTTTAGTAATGACATTGAGAATAAGGCCAGAGACGAATTGATTAAAGATGATGAGGAGGTAGAACCGCCTCCACAATTGGTTAAAGGGTTGGAAGAATACGACCAAAGAAGCTCGGTAATTGAAGATACCGAAACCATTAATATGGGAACCTTAGTCGAACAGAAGGAACTTAGGATAGGAACTACATTAGATCCCGAAGAAAGACGAGGGTTTATCAATCTACTGGGGGCTTTCAAAGATGTATTTGCATGGTCCTACAAGGACATGCCGGGAATTCACCGGGAAATTGCAGAACATAAAATCCCGATCAAGCCGGGTTTTAAGCCAGTGAAACAGAAGCTACGTAGAATGCGTACCGAGTGGTCTTTAAAGGTAAAGGAAGAAATCGACAAACAATTCAAAGACGGGTTTATCAAAGGCTTGGAATATTCAGATTGGGTTGCTAACATCGTTCCAGTACCAAAGAAAGACGGGAAAGTCCTAGTTTGTGTGGATTTCCGTGATCTAAATAAGGCAAGTCCGAAGGACGATTTCCCACTTCTTCATATCGACATTTTGGTCGACAATACCGCTAATCACGCTATTCTATCATTCATGGATGGGTATGCCGGATATAACCAAATAAAAATGGCCGAGGAAGATATGCACAAAACCGCATTCACAACGCAATGGGGAACCTATTGTTATACCGTGTTGCCTTTCGGTTTGATCAATGCCGGGGCAACATATCAAAGGACAACAATGATGTTGCTACATGACATGATACATAAAGAAGTAGAAGTTTATGTCGATGACATGATCGTGAAATCCAAAGAACGAAGTCGTCATCTTGAAGCACTTCAAAATTTCTTCGAAAGATTGCGAAAATACAACATGAGATTAAATACACAGGAGTATGCATTTGGAGTCACTTCGGGTAAACTATTGGGCCACATCGTTAGCCACCATGGCATCAAAGTGGACCCATCCAAGATCAAGGCTATCGTATAAATGCCTCCTCCCGGGACCGAGAAACAAATCCGAGGATTTTTGGGCCGAGTCCAATATATAAGCCGATTTGTCGCGAAACTGACAATGATATGCGAGCCGATCTTAAAGAAACTAAAGGTTGGAGAACATGAAATCTGGGATGAACAATGCCAAGCTGCTTTTGACAAAGTCAAAGAAGTGTTATCATCACCTCCAGTTCTAAGCCCACATGTATCTGGGTTGCCCTTATCACTGTACCTTACAGTTACGGATACCCCAATGGGGGCTATGCTAGCCCAAACTATTGACAAAGAAGAAAGAGCAATTTACTACATTAGTAAAAAGTTCTTAGAATATGAAGTGAAATATACTCCACTTGAAAAGACATGCTTAGCTTTCGTTTGGGCCACAAAGAAGTTAAGGCACTACATGCTTAGCTACAGTGTTAGCATTTATTCAAAAATGGATCCGATCAAGTACTTGTTTGAAAAACCGGTACTAAATGGTAGAATGTCAAGATGGACCCTTATGCTATCCGAATTCGACCTCAAATACGTACCCTTAAAAGGTATAAAAGGAGGGGTAGTGGCCGATTTCCTTATCGAAAATTAAAGATGTGGTCGTTGGGTCACGGTCGAATCAAAACACAATTTATAACTTCACAAACAACTCTACAATTAGTAAAGAGGCAAGTAAAGGTCGGATCCCAAGGGACGGGAGTTGAAATGAGATTTCTATTGAAACTAGTGGTGTCTTAGGGGTGTCACAAATTGGGTTGATGTAGAAGGTCACTAAACTAAAATAGCAATGAAAATAAACTAGCAAGATGAATTAAAAAGGGGTGTAAACAAATGATTAAAAGCACTAGGGTGTCATGGGATCATAGGGGAATCATGGGACATGATCATACAAACATGTTCTCAAATTATAAGCAAGCAATTATTGTTGTGATGGATTGATTTGGGTTATATCTTACAATCCTAGGAAAGTTTGGGTCCCGGAGCCGAATCGATTAGATTGTACAACACCTACAAGTCGACTTAATCTTCCCTACTCAACAACATGCATGGTCTAATGAGACCCGAGTTGGGTTATATCTTACAAGTCTCATTGAAAAGATAGAAGATGATAGTAAATGCAAGGATTCATAGGCTTAGCATTTCATCAAATATAACATGTGCATGAGTTGAGATTAAAACAAGCAAGCAAATAAAACATGAAAGCATATTAATTTAAGCATGAATCATTCCCCATGTTGGTTTCCCCTAATCACCCATTTAACCCTAGCTAAGAGACTACTCACTCATTATCATGTTGATCATGCTAGCAAGGTTGTCAATCATACCAACAATATGAAACATGATGAATAAATGAAAGTAATTAACAATAATTAAAAAGGGATTAAGAGAATTATACCTACTAATGATTCCAATAATAAAGCAAAGATAAAAGAAGTACTTGAATGCTTGATTGAGAGGTTGTCAATCTCCCAATAATAACCCAAATAATCTTCAATTACCCAAAATAAAGGATGAACAAAAGAGAGATTAAGGAAATAAAACTTGTATTAGAACTTGATTAATTGTTGATTACAAAACTAAAGAGAGATTTGATTGATATTAACTACTCTAATTATTGATAAGAAGAACATGCTCCTCTAATTAGACTAATGGGGTATTTATAGTGGAAATTAGGGAGGATGCATTAGGGTTAACTAAGGGCTAAACTAGTAATTACACTTTTTAGATTGAGCAAGGAGGACCCGGTATTTTTCGAGAGAAGGGCTTCTTTCTTTGTAGCTTGGAGAAGAGGAAATCGTCTTTGTCTTTGGAATCCGGGCGGAATAAGGTCGGGACGGGCGGAATCTAGCGTTGGAATCCGAGCGGATTCAAGGGAATCCGGTCGGATTGTGGAGGTGGAATCCGAGCGGATTAGAGCAAAGCCGCACGGATTGTGCGGCAAACGGGACGGACGGATTGGTGACAATCCGCTCGGATTGTCACTCAAAGAACACATCTTCTTCTTTTCTTCCCTTTTCTTCATAAATTCCTTGGGGATTTCCTTGGGGACTCAAGGATCCTTTCTCAACATTGCTCTTCTACTATAATATGTACAAATGCCTTCTAATCTTGTCTTTCCTTGATGCTTGGTCATTGAATTCGATCAATTTATTCTCGTTTTGCCATGAAAATGCAAGATTCTTACTCCTTTCCTACCAAGGGATCAAAATCTCAAAGAATATGCAAAACAAAGAACTAAAGATAAGAAATGACCCAAATATGCACTAAAAAGCATGGGAACAAGGCTAATTCGGGGGCTAAATATGCGCTAATTATGATCACATCAAATATCCCCAAACCGAACCTTTGCTCGTCCCGAGTAAAGAGGGGACAAAGACTAGGACCAATACTAACCTATCCTAATAATATAGCCGATATGAGACAATTAGCGGGTCTCATTCCGCCCCTTCAACTCACAACAAGACAACCATGAGGTAGGATGCCTTCTTGCAAGGCAAGGTGGGTCTTGCCAAAATGGCGACACATCCAAACATTAAAGCACACAAAATCACATAATGGATGCATCTACAAAAAGAATAGCCACTCCCTCATCAAGTGGCGGAGGCACTAAAGAGGAACAAATTTAAGAGCATGTAATCCTTCACAAATACTAGTTCAACAAATTACTAAGGCTAAGAGGATGGCACCAAATCACCTCCAAATGGTGTTAAACTAGACTAATTTCGTCCTCAATTTCCAAATACTTTCGTCAAGAGCGATCGGATGGTGGTGGAATGATGATCCCTATGATGCTAGTAGCATATGACATGACAAGTCTCGAATTCTCTACAAAAGTAAAGGTCATGGATCGTCCCAAACTCGACCAAGTGGCTTGACAAAAAGGCTTTTTGGGAATGAAATGCTCAAATCTTTATTCACAACGGGTGGATATGACTAGTATTCAAAATTGTCCTCATTTCACTTTCACATTTCAAAAACTTAAGATGGGGTTTGTCCCTTCCGGGCTAGTGTCCTTTGCTTTCGCCAATCGCTTATTAGGCAACCGGTTAACCTCTAGACAATAGCTTTTCGGGGTGATAGTCACTCTGTCTCTGGGCGGCCGAATTCACAACCGTATGGGGGCCCAATTCAATGGATCCCGCACCAAAGCACATCGAAGTGGTACGCCTCCATCAAAACAACTTAAATTTCTCAACTTTCAACAATTCATAATATTTGAGGTTTCCTTGGCATTACATTACTTCCACATGACAAAATTTCTTTGAAATGAGCACTTCAAGGTTACTGATAGAAAATATTTTTGGGTTGCCTTACCACAAGGTCAAACAAGGTCACCTAGACAAGTTAACCAAGTCCACATCGCATCACGGGGTTGGATAGGTGACTCACATGCAAACCCTTGACTAGGCCTTGGGTCATGGGTCAAAAGACACTAGTATGACACTATCTAGGGTGTTTTACAACCATTCTAGTAGGCAAAGTCTTAAGTTGAACAAGTATTTGTAATGGCTTAGTTGCTCTTGTCAAAGTTCCTAAATAGGCATTTTTCAAAACATTTCTAACATGCAACTACATGCCATGATGCAACTAATATAAACATCCTAATGCAAGTGATTCTATCAACTAATATGACATATAAACTAAATGCAAGCCTAAATTCACATTGTTTTACCGCATCAATCAAAATACAGCCACATAGTCATTAACATAAAGAGGAAAAAAGAGATTGGAAAGATCATACCATACGGTCTTCATGATCCTCATGTCTCGGATGTGGCGTAGTCAATCAATGTGAACAAGGATAGAACAAACACAATATATACAAGACAATATATACAAGACTACAAAAGGAAATAAACATGTTTTTGGGTTTTCAATTTTCAAATTTTTATGATTTTTGAAATTTTTCAATTTTTTTGGATTTTTGAATAAGAGTTAAATGTTAGAATTCCCATCCCCACACTAATATGGGCATTGTCCTCAATGGCCAAAATGATGGAAATTATGCAAAGATGATGCATGATTTCTACACTAAATGCAATCTACACTAAGCTACACTACATGATGCATGGTTTTTGTTATGACGGAGAGGA
Source organism: Silene latifolia (assembly GCF_048544455.1). Classification (NCBI taxonomy): domain Eukaryota; kingdom Viridiplantae; phylum Streptophyta; class Magnoliopsida; order Caryophyllales; family Caryophyllaceae; genus Silene; species Silene latifolia. The sequence goes on from NC_133531.1 coordinate 99,998,672, forward strand.
TAATTTAGATTACCTCCCGTTGTGTATGCATTAACTTCCCCAAACCGAGTGAGACACTATTGCTAATGTCCAAGGATGGGTGTAGTTCATGCACATACTATGCAATGCATGAAACTAATTCGTCATTTTGGATTTTGAAAATGGGAACAATAAAATGAGAACACCTCAATGGTACCGAGGTGTGAGTCCTCTATGGTGCTAGGACTACTCCAACAATGATCAAAATTAAATAAAATATAAGGTAACAAGACACAAACTTCTTTTCATGAAACATCGAAAGATAAAGAGGAGAGTTGAGAAAACTTCACTTGAACTTAGGTGGGTGCCTCTTGCCCGCTCCACCTAGTTATGAAGTAATCTTCTAGACATCGGCATCATCTCCCTCTATATCGCTATCCCAAATATCCTTTGAAGCATCACTCAAACTTGGATCCATGAATTCGTCTTCCTCACTCTCAAGCTTCACCGTGTCACCTCCACAAGAATTGCCACTCTCCTCCTCTCGGCGACCGTTCGCCCCTTCATTAGCCTTCTCCGAGTTGGGGAAGAGCAAATCCTTTTGAGCCCATGAGGGGAAAGCTCCTTCCTCACTAATCCGTCCTTTTCGAACCAACTCATGGTATTGGGGGTAAAGAGCATAGTAAGTGTCCACGGAGGTCTCGTATTGACGGTAGTGTAGATCTTGTAAGATTCCCGTGACAAAGTCGTCACGGGGGAGGATGAAGGGATTTGGATGGTTATATGGTTGGTAGGGAAAGGGGTAGGGAGGCACTTTTATCTTCTCATATTGGGTTTGTTGTTCTTGTTGTTGTGGTGGTGGATTTTGGGGTGGTGGCGCTTGCTTTGTTTGACTTGGAATGAGGTAGGAGGGCATTGGGGACAAGTTTCCTCTTCTTGGGGAGATCCGTGGTAGATCGGTCATTGGGAGATAGATCGGATCGCTTCTTTTTGTCAACCACTTTATCCGCTTATTGACCCCCTCAAGGGTTATCCAATGGTGTTGGACAAGAAGGAGATCTTCATTAATTCTCGTGCTCCCCGTAAGTGGAGTGTACTCATTGTTCTCATTGAACCTTGGGTTGAAGTGCTTTGCAAGTCTAGTTATGAGTCCTCCATTCACTATGTGCTTCATTCCATCATCGTCCCCATTTCTAAACTTTGCCCATTTCTCTAGCAAAACTAGAGGTGCATTGAAGTGATACCCATCTCTCCCTTGAATGTTGAGGTATGATTCCATAAACACAAGGTCTAATTGGTTCACGATGGCCGGATCTCGGCGGGCAAAGAGAGTACCCGAAAGAAATCGATATGTAAGCCTCAAGATCGGGTTTTGGATATGAAAAGCAAGACATTCCTTGGTAAGAATGAAATCCCGGCCCGTCATGGCCCTCCATAAAGGCGCAACACTATACTTTTTGGGTTTCGATGTTCGGGTAGGCGAAACATCAAGTCCAAACACATTTGCGAATTCTACAAGGGTCATCATCCTAGAAACATTCTCCAACCTAAACTCTATGCATATCACTTTGTTCAAGGTTGTAATCTTCAAAAAGCTCAAGAATTCAAGCACAAGGGACCGATAGGTTGGTTCATACATGCGAAAAAGGGTTGAAAGACCAAAAACCTCAAAGAGAGCTTCCACTTGGTGAAAAATCCCAAGTTTTCTCAAGGTAGCATGACATAAAAATTTAGTGGGAAGAATATTCTTACTTAGAAGCCGGTGGAAGACTAATCTCTGCACATCATTGAGGAATTCCATATTTGAGAAATCATCAAGCCTTCTGAGATCTACAATTTCTTCATGTTCCCTTCTAATGGTGTTGATATGGGAGGTAGAAGAACTTCCCATCATCCTTGGTCTTCTTGCACTCCTAAAAGAGGATCTCCTTGGTGCCATTCTTGATTCTTTTGTTGGGTTCTTTTGATTTGTGAAAGGGTAAGGATGTTCCTTGTTGATTTAGTGTTAGAAACCCTAGAAAATTGGGGCTTTTTGATTTTGTGGGTAAAGAGAGTGATTTGGATATGTATGGGAGTCATAAGGAGGTGGGTTTTATAGTGCAATTGGAAGGAGTAGTGATGTGTCACTGTATGTGTGGTGGAGTGTATTTTAATTAGGGAAAAGTCGGGTCAAAACACCGTGAGAAGACGAGCAGATTCGAGCTGAAGACGCTCGGATTCGTGCTCCTCGGGACGGGCGGATTCTGGGCAATACGCCCGGATTACTGTCACAAATGAGAAATTCCAAAATTTGACGCTTGAGAGGGGCGTCCCGTGCATGAGACGCTCGGATTCTTTTATGATAGGACGGGCGTCTTCTTGTGAAGACGGACGGATTCTCTCTGAGAGATTTTCTTTGAAATGCACAGGTAGAAAGACGGGCGTCTTTCTTCAAATCCGGCCGGATTCTATAAGACGGCGTTTTTCCTCCTTTGGGCGCTCGGATTCAACCTCGGTCAAAAATCTTCAAATTTTTCAGCGCACTGACGGACGGTTTCTCCTCTAAACGCCCGGATTCCAAAGAAGACGGCCGGATTCCAGGGAATCCGCACGGATTCAGGCTGCGAGTTTTGACTTCTTCTCCTCTCTTAGATGCGTCCCCACACTTGAGAATTTGTTCCTTCCTTCATTCAAAATTCATTAGTAACCCTCCCTTACTTACGCTCATGAAAAGAGTTCATGCTTTTATTAAAACAAATGCAATAAATACAAGTTAGAGGGTTAGTATATTTACAAGTGGTGGTTTAGGGAGGACTCCACCAAACTCTCCCTTAGATGGTCCTTTCAAGGGGGAGGAGGCCCGAGGTAGGTAGCCTCGACCTCTCCAACAAACGCTCCTTCATAGTATGGCTTCAACCTTTGACCATTTACCTTGAACTTGCTTCCATCGTCCACCTTGAGCTCGAAATCTCCATATTTTCCAACTTCGGTTATCACATAGGGACCCATCCATCTAGAGTTCAATTTTCCCGGAAAGAGTCAGTAGCGGGAATTGAATAGAATGACTTTGTCTCCCTTGTGCAAGGCCTTTTGTCTAATTCTTTTATCATGAAGCAATTTTGTTCTTTCTTTGTAAATCTTTGCATTCTCATAGGATTGTAGTCGAAATTCCTCCAACTCTTGGATTTGAATCATCCTCCTTTGACCGCTCAATTTGAGATCAAGATTAAGTGCTCGGATTGCCCAGTAAGATTTGTACTCCAATTCAATTGGCAAATGACATGCTTTTCCATAGACAAGCTTGTAGGGGGAGGCTCCTATGGGAGTCTTATAGGCCGTCCTATAAGCCCAAAGAGCATCATCAAGCTTTGATTCATCAAGGTAAGCATATTTCAAATTTGGGGGAAGAGGTTTCAAAGTAGGAGTTTGTACCTTACTTTCCTCCTTTGGAGTTTCATTGAGAATTTGCTCCATCTCCATTAGACATTCCATTCTCATAGCATACTCAACTTCACTTTCATCAACCTCATCATATTCAAATCCCATGATGGGTTCCTCTTGCTCTTGAGCTTGTAAAATATCCTCTAGGATGGATTGCTCATCCTCTATGGGTTGACATGCTTCCACTAGAATATTATGCACTAATTCGGATTGTGCACGAGTAAGTTCCTTGTTAGCTAGAGCGGCCTCAAAGAGATCCACCTCCAACTCCCAATACATGCTCTTAGCCTCACTTGCTTCCAAGGCTTCCAATGCTTGCATGGGATCCTTGAAGTAAGGGATACTCAAGTGGTCCTCTACAAAACAATCTATGAAATCCATCTCGCAAAATATCAAACAACTTGAAAACGATTAGAGCAAACCTTGAGGAGTTTTACTTCCCCAAGGCGAAGAAAGACACAACAAATAACAATAAAAAGAAATCTAAATCAAGTAAACACCGTCCCCGGCAACGGCGCCATTTTTGATGCGAGTCTGTTTCGTATTCACAATTAAAGATGTGGTCGTTGGGTCACGGTCGAATCAAAACACAATTTATAACTTCACAAACAACTCTACAATTAGTAAAGAGGCAAGTAAAGGTCGGATCCCAAGGGACGGGAGTTGAAATGAGATTTCTATTGAAACTAGTGGTGTCTTAGGGGTGTCACAAATTGGGTTGATGTAGAAGGTCACTAAACTAAAATAGCAATGAAAATAAACTAGCAAGATGAATTAAAAAGGGGTGTAAACAAATGATTTAAAGCACTAGGGTGTCATGGGATCATAGGGGAATCATGGGACATGATCATACAAACATGTTCTCAAATTATAAGCAAGCAATTATTGTTGTGATGGATTGAGTTGGGTTATATCTTACAATCCTAGGAAAGTTTGGGTCCCGGAGCCGAATCGATTAGATTGTACAACACCTACAAGTCGACTTAATCTTCCCTACTCAACAACATGCATGGTCTAATGAGACTCGAGTTGGGTTATGTCTTACAAGTCTCATTGAAAAGATAGAAGATGATAGTAAATGCAAGGATTCATAGGCTTAGCATTTCATCAAATATAACATGTGCATGAGTTGAGATCAAAACAAGCAAGCAAATAAAACATGAAAGCATATTAATTTAAGCATGAATCATTCCCCATGTTGGTTTCCCCTAATCACCCATTTAACCCTAGCTAAGAGACTACTCACTCATTATCATGTTGATCATGCTAGCAAGGTTGTCAATCATACCAACAATATGAAACATGATGAATAAATGAAAGTAATTAACAATAATTAAAAAGGGATTAAGAGAATTATACCTACTAATGATTCCAATAATAAAGCAAAGATAAAAGAAGTACTTGAATGCTTGATTGAGAGGTTGTCAATCTCCCAATAATAACCCAAATAATCTTCAATTACCCAAAATAAAGGATGAACAAAAGAGAGATTAAGGAAATAAAACTTGTATTAGAACTTGATTAATTGTTGATTACAAAACTAAAGAGAGATTTGATTGATATTAACTACTCTAATTATTGATAAGAAGAACATGCTCCTCTAATTAGACTAATGGGGTATTTATAGTGGAAATTAGGGAGGATGCATTAGGATTAACTAAGGGCTAAACTAGTAATTACACTTTTTAGATTGAGCAAGGCGGACCCGGTATTTTTCGAGAGAAGGGCTTCTTTCTTTGTAGCTTGGAGAAGAGGAAATCGTGCTGTGCTTGAATCCGGGCGGAATAAGGTCGGGACGGGCGGAATCTAGCGTTGGAATCCGAGCGGATTCAAGGGAATCCGGTCGGATTGTGGAGGTGGAATCCGAGCGGATTAGAGCAAAGCCGCACGGATTGTGCAGCTGCGGGACGGACGGATTGGTGACAATCCGAGCATCACTCAGCAACACATCTTCTTCTTTTCTTCCCTTTTCTTCATAAATTCCTTGGGGATTTCCTTGGGGACTCAAGGATCCTTTCTCAACATTGCTCTTCTACTATAATATGTACAAAGGCCTTCTAATCTTGTCTTTCCTTGATGCTTGGTCATTGAATTCGATCAATTTAGTCTCGTTTTGCCATGAAAATGCAAGATTCTTACTCCTTTCCTACCAAGGGATCAAAATCTCAAAGAATATGCAAAACAAAGAACTAAAGATAAGAAATGACCCAAATATGCACTAAAAAGCATGGGAACAAGGCTAATTCGGGGGCTAAATATGCGCTAATTATGATCACATCATCCATATCGAAGATGACGTGTGGGACCTATATTTTGATGGAGCATCCAACTACATTGGATATGGAGTCGGAATTCTCCTCATTTCCCCAACAGGTGAACATGTGCCAGTCTCAATCAAATTGGACTTCAATGTCACCAACAATGCCGCCGAATACGAAGCATGTTTGCTCGGTTTGCGTAGCACTCTAGACCTGGGCGTGAAATGACTTCTAGTGCACGAGGACTCGTCTTTGGTAATCAATCAAGTAACCGGGTCCTGGAAAATCAAAAGTGAAAGTTTGGCTCCTTATCAAATGAGGATCGAGGAATTGGAACGATTCTTTGATGATGTCAAATATGTTCATCTTCCGAGAGATGAAAATCAATTTGCCGATGCATTATCAAAATTGGCAGCCTTAATCAATATTCCCGAGCATATGGTAGTATGCCCATTTGTGTGGAAGAGAGATCCGCACCATCAGACGTGAATGCAATCGACAATCCCGAGGAAAGTGAAACCGATCCTTGAAATACCGCCATCTTGAAATACAAAGAGACGGGAGAATACCCTTCAGACCTCGATACACGAGGAAAGCGGGCCCTTTGAATGTTGGCGGCCCAATTTATCATGACCGATGACGGGCAGTTATACAAAAAGACCGCCCAAGGAGTTCTTTTACGATGTATCGACAAATTAACTTCCGAGAAGGTTATGGAAGAAGTCCATGATGGAGAATGTGGGCCACACATGAACACACACATGTTAGCCCGGAAAATCATGATATTGGGTTACTATTGGACCACGATGGAAGTGGACTGTCGGAAATATGTTAGGCACTGTCATAATTGCCAAATTTTTGCGAATGTCCAACATGTACCTCCTTCGATGTTGTACACTATGACATCTCCCTGGCCATTTTCAACCTGGGGAATCGATATAATTGGAAAGGTAAACCCTTCCGGAACGGGAGGGCATTGCTACATTTGAGTTGCCATTGACTACTTCACGAAGTGGGTAGAAGCTAAATCCTACAAGGTTCTCAATGCAAAACAAGTGGCAAAGTTCATTCAAAATGACATTATTTGCCGATATGGGTCCCACACGAGTTCATAAGTGACCATGGTACCCATTTTTAAGCTGAAACCGAACTTATACTTCAGAAGTATAAGACCAAACATCACAAATCATCACCTTATCGCCCACAGACAAATGGTGCGGTAGAAGCTGCCAACAAGACTGTCGCAACTATTCTAAGGAAAATGACCGATAATTATCGGGAATGGCCTGAGAAGATACCCTTTGCATTATGGGGGTATAGGACTTCAATAAGGACAGCAACGGGGGCAACCCCATATTATTTGGTGCACCGGATGGAAGCGGTTCAACCAGTCGAGTTAGAAATACCGTCTCTAAGAATCCTACTTTAAAGTGAGGTCCCATAAGCGGATTGGGTCCAAGCTCTATATGATTCTCTAGTAATGCTCGATGAGCGCTGTTTAAATTCCTTATATCATGTACAACTCTACCAGAAGAGGATAGAGAGGGCCTTTAACAAGAAGGTCAAACCCGAGGAATCAAAGAAGGAGATTTGGTCTTGAAATCCGTGCGTACATTGTTACCGGTAGACCCGAGGGCTAAATTCAAACCAAATTGAGCCGGCCCATATTTGGTCAAGAAGATTTTGTCGGGTGGAGCCGTTCGATTGACAGATCTGGATGGGAATAACTTTGTAAACCCAACAAACTTAGATCAACTCAAGAAGTACTACCCTTGAAAAAGGGACCTCATTCTCAAATGTTATGAAATAATATTTGAAATTGCAATGCATTTAGAATAAATCATAAGTTGTCGGTATTTGCCAACACTGCATTAAATACCTTTGTAACCAGAACTACGGACTCGGTTTGATTCTGCGCAAGCAGATACGTAGGTAACTCTTGAAAAGAGTACAACCGAAACATCAAGTTTGTAATACAAAAATGAAATTTTTTGAATGCAGAAATTGGGGATTCTTAATAAATAATAGTCTTTTATTTATTTCTAATTCCGGGCGAAGCCCATTACAACTTTTATTTCCGAGCGAAACTCATCACATAAACGAGAAGGAAAACACACAACATAATATAAATAATAATAGTAAAATAGCGAAGACTAAGTCTTAAGCCTAGCTACATTCCGGGTCGCGCGGCCCATCACCGCGAGACGATGTCTCACCCATCTTCACTTTGGCCCGTTTCGCCGGAAGACCCCTATCTTCTTCCCGCGGTCCTAGTTGGTTTCTCACACTCAGTCGAGGGCCGAGCTTGTCAGCTAGTGTCGGCCCAATTGTGGTCGATGAACCCAATCTTTGCCAAACATTCGAAGTCTTAGGGTCAGTCTTAGAACCCTCACCAGTCTCAGCTTCGGTCTTATCCAGAGTCGGAAAAACGTCCTTGAAATAGGCCTGGTTCTCTACTTCCTCTTGGCGATACTCCCAAGCTCGAACATCATGTTTGTGCAATTTCTTGCGAATCTCGAAGCATTTCTCAGTAGTTCATTCCGAATAAGGATTAGAAACCCATGTTGTCTCTGCGGGTTTGACCATAAGCCAAATGAATGCCAAGCCTGCAACCAACTTTGACACTTAGAACGGCTAACATCAAAGATTGGGCCTCTAGCAGCTTCAATCTTAGGGAGAACCTGTCGACGACCGAATTGGCGAAGTACTCGGTCCGGATAAATATAGGTCGAATGATCTAAGCCCAGTAGGGTAGTATACCTAGTCTTATCCATATCAGAGAGGCCCGTAAGAGAGTCCAAAGATAGCCATGGCAAAGTCCAACGAATATGGACCCAGCTCCAATAGTTATCACATCATGCCAATAGTTGGCGGTCATACCAAATCCACATCTTGGTGTCCGAGAAGGAAAGCTGCTCACTCGATACTTCTTTGAAGTTGTTTTATCAATCAATCCAAGCCGCTCGAAGAGCCAGGCCTGCCAAAAACCCGACATCAAAAAAAAAATGGAAAGCCCGCTGAAAATAAAGGAGGCGGTGGCAAAAAAGGAAAAAAAAAGAAGCAAAAAAAAAAAGAAAAGAGAAAAATCAAACCTGATGAATTCGGGTTGATCCAGTATATGGCAAGGCGGGATTGCGTTTCCGAGCATCCAATCCTCTTATGGTTTCGGCAAGAATAACCCAAGCTGTGTTTAAACCATTTCCCATTTGCTCAACAATCCAAATTAGACGGGCTTGACCCTGGCCCGATAAGTCATTCATGCTACCTTCAAAACAATAAAGGTGAAGCAAGATAAGCCCAAATGCCCGTCATCGGTAAACAGTAGCGATTTTGGGATCATTTGTCTCCTTAAACTTGGAAGATAAGGCAAGTTGGTTAACTCGCCCTCCATCAATGATTTTGTCAACCTCAGAACGAGATAAGTTGAGGTAGCCCAGCTTGGTAAGAAATCTGGGATAGCAGGCTCTTGAGAAGGGTTCCACCCTCCTAGAATGGAAAATTCCTCAGGAAGAGGGCAAATTTCCCCTCCGGGAAAGGTAAAGACATGATGGGTAGGATCCCATCTTTTCAAGCATTCGTCTAAGAAAGCAATTTGAGGAGAAATTTGTCTAAAGGCAAGGATTTGTTGAATCCCCATCTCCACAAGTATTTGGGTATCATGTTTTCTAAAATCATTAGCCCAACCCCTTATAATTCCAATTAGTGAACTCATGTTTGAGGAATTTTTTGTGAAAAAGATTGAGAAGAAAAGTTGATGTGACTCATATTTGAGCATATTTTGTCCCCGAATTAGCCTCGTTCCTATGCTTTTTAGTACATAATTGGGTCATTTACTATCTTTAGTCTTTCGTTTTGCATATTCTTTGAGGTTTTGATCCCTTGGTAGGAAAGGAGTAAGAACCTTGCATTTTCATGGCAAAATGGAGCTAAATTGATCGAATTCAATGACCAAGCATCAAAGGGAAGACAATGCTAGAAGGCCTATGTAGATAATGAAGTATATTGGGCAATGATGAAAGGATCCTTGCATCTCCAACAAGATCCCCGAGGATTGTTGAAATAAGAAAAGAAGAGAAGGTGCTGACCTACAATCCGAGCGTCGCAGTGCCCAGGACGAGCGTCTCCCATTGCTACAATCCGAGCGTCCCGATGCCAAGACGCTCGTCTTGTGGCCAAATGGTTCAAGCGTCCCTCCCACAAGCTGCTCGGATTCTGCTCCAGAACCAACCGTCCCTCAGCTAAGACGCTCGGGACGAGCGTATTACTTGAAGACTACCAAAACGGAGATGAGCATCTCCTTGGAGAGGAGCACTTCCTCAACTTTTCTTAAGAGTCTTAATAGTCATTGAAGCCCTTAGTAACCCTAATCTTTGTACCTAATCTCTAGTATAAATACCCCATTGTACTACCTAGATTGGCATGTCATCTTAATCTTATTCTAATCAAGTCTAATACTCTCTTAATCTTGTAATCAACTTTTAATTTAGCATTAATACAAATTTCATTTCTTAATCTTTACTTAATTTCTCTATTGTTCATCATTTATTTTGGGTAATTGAAGATTATTTGGGGTTTATTTGGAGGATTTACAACCTTCCATCAATCATCAAGTACTTCTATTATTCTTTGCTTTATTATTTGGAATCATCTTTATATGTATAATTCTCTCTTAATCCTTTTTAATTATTGTTAATCATCTTCATTTGTTCATCATGTTTTGCCTTGCTAGTATGATTGACAACCTTGTTAGCATGTTAAACTTGATAATGAGTGAGTAGTTACCTTAACTAGGGTTAATGGAGAATTAGGAGAAACCAACATCGGGATTGATTCATGCTTAATCTAATATGCTTTCATAATTAATTTGCTTGCTTGTTGTGATTCCAACTTATGCACATGTTATGTTTAATGAAATGCGAGCCTATGAATCCTTGCATTTTTTACCCATCACTTACCTTTTCAATGAGATTTGTAAGACATAAACCAACTCGAGTCTCATTAGACCATGCATATAGTTGGATAGGGAGGATTAAGTCGACTTGTAGGTGTTGTACAATCTAATCGATTCGGCTCCGGGACCCAAACCTTCTTAGGGATTGTAAGATATACACTAACTCGATCCCATCACAACAATAATTGCTTGCATCTAGTAGAAAACTGATGGAAAAGTAGATCTATATACTTAACATATTCATATATGTTTTAATTTAATTTGTCATAAAATTAATGAATGATCTTATGCATGCAAACTTTTAAACAAAATAAAGAAGAAACATTGTTCTTACATTGGAAATTCGGTTAATATGGGCACAAGAGAGATTACCTTTCTCTCTTGTTCTAGTGCTTTCCTTTAATGGAAGAACTAAGATCCAAGTGTAGGATCTCTCCCAAAGATAAATACCCAAAGCACACTCTTAATTAAAATTAATATTATGAATACTAGACAATATTAATTTTGTAGAAAATTGACCCAAAATAATTTTGGTTATAATCCCAAAAACCGGTTAGGAGAAGAGAAGAGGAAGTGGAATATTTTTATCTCTCTAAAAATATTTTTGGTGGATGAATGAATATTTTCTAATGCACTAATCTATAAACTAGTGCAAGTAAAAATATAAAGCAAAAACTCTTGGTTTGGCTCCATGAGAAACCGGGTAAGGGAAGAGGAGGGAAAAAAAGAGAGCCAATGCATGCTCTTGTTTGTCTTCACCATGTAAACTAGGGTTGCATGGCTAGTAAGGTAAGTAATCATTATGTTTACCACTCATATTATAAACACAATATTTATCCTTAATCCTCCTCTTAATTTCGGCACTTTCATAAAATGGAATCCATTTTATTTTTGTCAATTTGTCAATATGTCACATGTCTCATGTCACATAAAATTTTTATGTATTTTTAACATATTAAAATCAACGTATTAATAAAAATACGTCATATACAAAAATCGACTTAGTAATTCATAATTACTTGTACCAAAATATTTTACCAATTATAAATCACAACAATTTGTATTTATAATAATTCATTCAAATTCAATTGTTTCCTTAAACAATAATTTCGTCTGAGTAATGATACAATTGGATTACTCAGACCGTATCTTATTTAATCAAATTTCAATGAGATACGTAAATATTACTTCCAAAATCGTCCGTCAATTTTAATTAAATTAACTGACTCGTAACGTTATACGATCAATTAATTGATCAATTAAGAGTGTTGCCCTATAGGTATGACCTAGGGGATCAACTGATCACCACCGTCGCACGACAGTAATGTCAAACTCTAGTCAGCCAATCATTACCGATATGTGTGGACCAGTTGACAGTAAAAATTACTTCCCAATTGTATTCTTTATAATGAGACTTAAACATGTGATCATCATGATCAACAGTTGTGATCGCATTATTGTCGGAGGACACATATTCCAACAATCTCCCACTTGTCCTCGACAAGTGTGCCTCACCAATTCTCTTGTCCTATTACTATCTCCCACTCAATGCAAGGTGTTTTTCAGGTCGTACTTGCAAGTGATCATATTGTAGATACCCGTATCCGTCGATATTGGAATTTATAGAGAACCCGACAAACACCCGATGATGATAGGACACATGTATTCATTTAGTTGTCATTGTCATTATTTGGGTTCGTTTTACGATGTAGAATGAGCGTTGTCGATGGAGTATTTTAATTTAAATGATATTTAAATTAAAGCCTTTTTTAAGGTGATTTCAATTTATTTTATTTTGTTTTGAATTTATTTTCTTGAGTTTATTTTATTGAAAATAAAATAAATATTTGATTTGAAAAATCATTTTATGAGTATATTTGATTTGAAAAATCATTTATTTTAATGTGTTAATTGATTTGAAAAATCGATTTAAAAATCGAGAAAAACTCGTTTTTAAACACACGTTTTTGAGCTCGATTTTAGCTCGGTTTTTGAGCCCGTTTTCTTTACGAGTTGGCACGAATATTGAGTAAACTAACCAACCTAAGCCTCTACCCATCCAACCCCAGTTTGAACCCCATAACCACGGCCCAAATCATGCCCCAAATCACCCCCACTAGCCCGCAAAACACGAAACAGCCCCCCTGTTTTGCAGCTCAATCCCGAGCCCAAAACCCGCTCCAAATACCACCAAACCCGTGCCCATTAATCCTAACCCATACCCTAATATCCTACCCATATTACCTTACCTTAATCACCAAGAAAACCCCCCATACGAACCCTAGAAAACCCCCCAAAAGCTGCTGGACAGCAGCTATGCTCAGCCGAGCCCGTCTGCCTCTCCTCCCTTTTACCCTACTTTAACTCCTTATAAATACCCACCCTTCACCATACATTCATGCCTTGAAGTTCTCCACACACACTACCTTCACTTATAAGCTTTAAACCCCAGAAACAAACCCTAATTGCCTCTCAAAAACCCTCCACAAAACAGACATCCAAACTGGAACAGTTTGTGTGTCCTCTTCGAAAAACAATTCGTTCCTCCTTCAAACCTCCATCAAAATTCGAGTTTCTTGTTCCAAATTAACCATATAACATCCATCTACACATTAGACAAAGATTTACGAGCCAAATTGCCCTTGAGAGTACACGAATTCCCTCAAAAAACAGAGTGTTATACACTCTGTTTTCGCGGCTTTTTCCTGTCTGTCCAGTTCTGTTTGTGCTCGTTTTTCGTGCCCAATAACTCAAAACGAGCAGGGGTTGCTTTAAGATCTCTGTTATCCTCTCTTTCTAGTTTTCAAAACATCTTTTAAATCGAATTTTCACCGTGAAACGAGAGAGAAATCGCTGTTTGAAAGTTGCTGTCCAGATTCGATAAAAACGTGTTGTTTGCTTTGTTTCTTCGTCGACGACGGCCTCTCGAGATAAAATCTACCATCGATTACGACCCAAGACGGTGTCAACGATACATGTAGGTTGAGGGTGCATCAAATCTTCTTCTTTCTCCCTTTTTATTTCGTTTTTTATGTTTGTTTTTTATAGTTTGTTTTTGTTTGTTTATCGTTTTTTTGTTTATCGATTGTTCTAATTAACTACGAAACTAATTTAGTCCGAGTATGAGTTAAAGTACCACCATGAACACCCGCGTTGACTTGAGATGGGAAAGAAACCGCTACATCAGTCGGTCGTACACCCCCGTCTCATTTACATATCCTCGTGTTCAAGGTAGGACATAAATAAAACGAACTTCTAACTTCGCTCCTCGTTTTTGACCCTTTGTTTGTTTCGGCCAATTCGACACACCCTAGGACCATTTACATGTTAGTATGACCTCTGATTGTTAACATATGACTTATTTAGGCGACATTCGATCATTTAAATAACCTAATTAGACATGTTAGGGTGCTTCGACATAGCTTTTAAAATCAATCGACAATTCTGTAACTTAATGAACGCATCTCTCTCTTTCACCTAATTTCTCGCTAGTATAAGAGTGCGTGACTAGCACCTTCTTATTAACACTCGACGAGTTAATTTAATTAGCGAACTTGACCTAATTTGACCCCTTAGGCCGTGTAGAACACCCGGTTTTAGGCGAAGCCTTCTGACCTCTTTTTTGTCATCGATTTCTAATGTATTTTCCGCATCGCTTTGCAAATCCATCTAACCTAATGAATCTAACCTAGGAACTAGGATAGCCGTGTATGAGGTCGTGTTTGGGCCGTGTCTTTTGTATCCCTTTTCTCGTTTTTTTTTTTAATCTTAGTCTCATTGTTTGTATCTTGTAACCAATTTGTGTTTATCGAGTCGCGTTTTGTAACTTGTTTGTAATTAGTTCTCCTTTATCGAGTCAAACGATTTCTAAAAACCTTAGTTTTGTTTAGTTAGACGGTTGTGCCCCAATGCAAGTGAGAGCGTAGTAAATCGCATGTTGTTTAAAGCATCATGGCCCGATTTATGCTAATGCATGCTTTGGTGTGTGGCCCAATGTCTAATTCGATAAGATTAAGTGGAAGCACGCATTACGAGGAGTGACCCAAGGCCGTGAGTCATGTAGGCCGTGAGTCACCCCTTTGTGCACGTTTTCCTAGGCCGAATGGCCATGTGTCGTGTATGGTGTCGTATATAGCAATTGTATTTAGATCGAGTTGTATCTTTAATTTATTGCTGTGTCGGCATGAAATGCCTGGTTTGTAATAGGTAGATCCCACGGCTCCCCCATTCCCCCTTAAGCCTTGTTTGCTTTGTTTTGTATGTTGTTAGATTAATCAACCCACATGCTAAATTACAACTTTGACAAAGTTAGTTTAGTTGCATTTAAAACGACATAGAAATTGTTGTCACATGTTAGGGTTTAAAACGATGTTTGCATATCATATATCGTAGTAGCTATGACCTTGTTTGAACTCCGACACTTGACTTAGTAGAGGCCGTTATCGACGGGCGGGGTTAGGTGTCCTTATGGGCTTCCTAACACGTACCCTCACCCCTTACTCAAGATCTATGGTTTGTGGATCCGTCTAAATACCATTGGATTACGAGAGTCATTCAAATCGAGTGATATAGGGTACAAGTCTTTATCTTTAATCACTCGTAGTCGATTGGCCTTATGCTTTTCGATAAAAGGTGTAAAGTTGACTTGAACGGTTCCAAGTTCCCAAAAAACTTGGTGACGACTCTAATATGTCTTAATTCGATTCGAAAGAACCTCGAGTCGATTATGCCTAGTGTGGATCCCGCGGACGCAGCCTTCCGAGGGCCTTGTCCACGATTTGGCGACTCATTTGGGAAAAGAGGACTAGTTACACTTAGTTTCTAGGGTCTTTTCCTCCGAGGTGAAACTTGAAAAGAAAGTGTTGGAAAGTAAAACATTACTCATAGTGCTACGATTCATGCATAAACCCTTAAGGATTTTCCGGGCCGTCCCAAATTTTCTTTGTGATGCGTGGGGGCGACGTCCCACTATGCTAGGAAGCTGCACATTGCTCGCTTCCACTTCACCTCGCGTGGTTCTTGATGGTGGGGACGCTCTTCTAGGTACTTTACCTTAAGGCCCTTGCTCTATAAGACCGCAAAAGGATGGAGGGCATATACCTTCTTGTAGAAGACTTGCCGAGACTTAGAGATGTCTAGGAGCATACATCCTTATAACATGAGAATGACAATGTGCAAGGTGTTTTCCCGAGTCTTTTCAAAATTTTCCATGTCCATTTCAAAACCGAACTTTTGAACAACTTACTTTCAAATAGCGTGATTTTCAAAACGCGGAATGCTGCCCAAATAGGACTAGAAATTTCGGCCAAAATGAGCTTTTATAGCCGGCATGCTGCCCATTTCAAATCTCATTTTCAAATCAATCCTTCGTTTTTCAAAATCAATCCAAAATGCCTCTCGAACCTCAACCAAGCATGAAATGCGTCAAGTCGTGTCCGGGTCATGGCCGTGTTAGGCCGGGTGTGTTTCGTTCTAAGAGTCTAGAACACGACCTTGTTGGGTCACCCAAGCTCACCTCTTGGGCCTTGAGTCATGTTGGTCGACCATTTGGTCTAGGATAGTCCACAGACACGTCCAAGCTAGGCCCTTTAGGACGTTTCACCCGAACCTAAGGACTATGTTGGTCCAATCACGGGTTTAGTCACACCGAGTCCGGTTTAGAATCGTGCTATGATAGTTTGAGTCATGTCGTTTTGCCGAGTCTAAAATGAATCAAGGTCTAAATCCAACCGTGAGTCGAACCTTTGGTTAGTCAGTTTCAAGTCGAGTCTTTGTTTGAGTCAAGTTGGGGTCGTGTCCTTAAGTGTGAAGGGGCTCTTACTTTAAATATTGACTCAGTACGGGGTTTTCTTGTAGAAAGGCCGCCAAAAACCCGACGTCAAGCAATGGAAGATGCTGTTAACAAGCTCACTGAGGCCGTGAACCTCATAATGACCCGAATGGATGCAATCGAATCTAAGTCGGGTGAAGATTCCCCTCCACCTCGACGATCCGGAGAAACGGTTCAAGTTCATCGAAGACCGTTTGAAACTCTCCCACGGAAGAACATTCACTATGAGAATGCTAGGGCCTATGCCCCTGCGGAGATAAGTTGCCCACGAACATGGTACTCACCGACATCCCAAAGTTTAAGGGCACGAAGATCCATCCACCATGTTAAGGCCTATAAGGGGTACTTAGCACTAAAGGGAGTACCTGCGACATGCTCTCTCAAATCTTTGCCCAATCTCGGATGAACACCAAAGGCGTGGTTCTATAATCTTGACCTTAAGAACTTCCCCACTTTTGAAGATATTACGGTGGAGTTCTGTAAGCACTATGCTGATAATGTCGAGATTCAAACCAACATAAGAACATTGGAGGTGATGACACAGAAAGAAAAAGAAGGCTTTACTGAATTCCTTGCAAGATGGCGCGCTGAAAGCGTGAAATTAGCCAAGAAGCCTGATGAAGTTGAAATGGTAGATAAGTTCGTAAAGAATCTACGACCTATTTACCGCAATGCTCTGAAATACCAGAATTTTGGCTCTTTCAAAGAATTGATAAGAATCGGGATAAAAGTAGAAGATGATGTCATAAGGGCAGAGGCTGAAAGGCCGAAAGGGTACCAAGGGGCCTCATCGTCCAAGGGCAAGGCCCCAGCAACGTCCCATATTGATGAAGCCATAAATCTCTTAGAAGGACAATCGAAGAAGTCGCAGCGCCAAACGCCTAGGGCATTCACCGATATTGGATGCACTTATACATATGCTCTCCAAAGGCTCATAGCCCAAGGAAAGCTGAAGCCTATTGGTCCAACCCCGGACCCTCCCGCTGATCAACAAGGTAAATGGTATAAACCAAATGCCTACTGTGCCTTTCATCAAGGAAAGGCCATGATACTGAAAGGTGCTATCGACTGAAGCACGAAATTCAAGACATGATTGAGAACGGAACGCTCCCGATCCCAGCTGTTAAACCTAATAACATCACCAATCCATTTGACGATCACTCCAACTTTGTTTCTGTCGAAGACAAGGTCGATTATTCCCATCTTATCCGCCCATGTCACTTAAAAGAGGTGTTTATCGGGAAAATATTTGTGGATTGCTGTGAATTCTTGCCAAACCCGAAGAATGAAATTCAAATCGGGAGTCTCGCTTTAGAATGTACTCCTCTCATTAACGAAGTTAATAAAAGACAATTCGATTCACCAACCTTCATCACTGGCGTAGATCCTCAGAGGACTACCTCGGGATGGAGGCCGATCATCAAAGGGATCGTGGACAAGAGCCGAGCATCTAAGCTGACAGCTGAACAAGAGAAAGCTCAAGACCAGATTTGAAAATTATGAGTCGGGATCTATTTTCTTATTTTAGTCGAGTCGAGGCTAGGACTTTCTTTTTTTGAAGTTGAGTCGTTTGTCCCGCGATGACCTAGGGTGTGTCCTAGGAATCGTTCTTCAAGTCTGTTAAGCATGTGTCATTCCAATAAAAGTTGTAGTTCGTTTCCAAATATCTCTTGTTTTCAATCCTCAATCATTCCGAAACATGATAAAACGCACAACACACTCAAAGGCATCCCTGGGGTAGAAATATGTCCTGTTTCAAAATGTAAGGTACATTAGGATCCCGTGTTTGATTCCTTTACCTATTCCATGTCTGGTGGTAGAAAACCTCCATCTGAACCAATGTTTGTGACAAGCTTTTAGATGATTCTATGACAAACCCGGACTAGCTCCTTGTTTCCCCTATCGATGATGGAAGGCAAGCCTTTTCCCCATAAAATCATCCCATCTCGAAGAGAGAAGATATCAACCCGTTTTAGCAAGGAATTGTTAGTTCTAACCCAATTTAGTTGGCGAAGCCCAGTTTTCAAGGTGTATCCATTTATGACTAAGAGAATGAATAGAAGATCATTTTCAAAGAGAGAGAAAAAAGATGAAAAAAAATGAAAAAGAATGAGAAAAAGAGAAAAATTGGAAAAATGAAAAAAAAATGAAAAAAAATGAAAAATGAAAAAAAGGTGAAAGAAAAAGAAAAAAGGAAAAAAGATGTTGAAGTTATTGCAGAATGCTTTGGTTGGATGTCGAAGTTACGGAAGCCAGAAGTCAAGTCAACTACCCATAGTTGAAGTTCAATGGGCGAAGCCCAAAAGCGTAAGTAGTGACCTCTTTACCCTCTAAGTCCTTCCTGAGACGGTTACAAGGGGATAGTCAGGAATTTTGAGAATCATTCCGCTTGTGCTGTTACACCCAGCCTTTAGGGTCCAGATATGGAGATTTGAACCCATATTGTTTTCCAACCCATTTGCACTCGGATTTCGTCAAAACCGAGACACCTTTCCAACCACGATGTAAGCCATAACCCTTAGCCTTAGCACCACAAAACGAACCTTCAGAATGATGGTTTACCTTACGAACCTGTTATTACCAAGCTCCACATCCCAAAAGATCCAAGCCTTTTACACCTAACCCCAAACACGGGATTTAACGGTATTTTACAGGCTAGAATGGGATATGACATGATACCTTAGGTGAAACCTTCGAGTGTGTACACACAATCAAAATGCCAATTTAATGCACCAAGATCGAACTACGTCGGATTTGATTTCGCTCCACGCGAACACGTAGGCAGTCCTTCAGAATAAGGGATTCAATCCACTTATCAACCAAGTTGTCATCTTGTCGGTTTCTTAAGGGTCTTAACCAAGTCCAAATGAAGCCACCTTTGTTTGAGTAGGTCTTAGCACTCGATGTAGGCTAGGATGAGGATATAGGTTCGGATGAATAGTATCGAGTCTCAGAATGAGCTTTATCGAACGGTTTAGGCAAAGATGCCGAGTCATATAGATGCAGGTTTGTGTTGGGAACAGAAAATATGAAAAACCCGCTGAAAAGAAACAAGGCGTGGAAGAAAAATAGTAAAAGCCCGCTGAAAAGAAAGAAGGCGGTGGCAAGAAATGATGAAAACTCGCTGAAAAGAAAGGAGGCGAGAAGAAGAGTGACCGAATGTTCCCAACAAGAGTGATGTGTGATGTCTAAGTATTCTCATAGAATCAGTCTGTGTTTAGTGTCTGGACGACGCCAACGTTGTTGCTCTGTGAGTTTAATCCACCTTGTCAATGCCAAGTGATCTTTATTCCCATGTGCCTTCGGGAGCACGCCCATGCCATACGATATCTCTGTCTCAAGTCTGACGACCTTGTGTTTCCCACTTGCTATCTTCTGCCAGAATGGCCAATTTACATTTCTACCCCCAACAAGTCAATAATTGAATTAAAACCCGTGCACACTTACGGTTTTATTTTCCTTTTTTGTTTTACGGTAGCGGGTTACGCCCACGTTGTTTACGGGTCATACGGAGTGTCTGAGTCGTATTTCATGCTCACCCATCAAGGTTCGATTTCAAAGAATTTCAAAATTTCAAAATTCCAAAAACTTTTTGCGAATTATGGATAGATGATCCAAGTAGTGGAATCTTTTCGGGTCAATGACCCCAATCTTTCGATATTCAAAATTTCAAATTCAATTTTTGAAGGGTCGATGGCCCAACATACCAAGTGATGTCAAATTCAAAATTCGGGTCGATGACCCAATTATTCAAAATTTTCAAATTCAATTTTCGGGTCGATGACCCAATCTTTCAAATGATCCAATTTTAAGATCGATGATCCAAATGTGCTTATGTGATGATTATTGCTAGTACGTTTTCTATGTTTCAAATATAGCAGGATATGCTTCAACTGGGGGCTCTAAAAGCTTCGACTTTAGAGCCATTGCAAACTGGGGGCTCTGAAGCCGTTGGCTTCAGAGACCATTATCAAGATGAAATGGATGACATCCACTCAGAATTCAATTCAATTACAAGAGTATGAAATGGAAGAATTCCGTAGCTGAAAGCAAATGATGAAAGCGGCGGCAACCTCCTTGGAAAGTCCCGTCCCATTTGGGCACCTGCTAGCAGATGATAAGCTTTGGGCAGGTGTCAACAGATGATGAATTTTGGACAAACGCCAGTAGATGATAAAGTTAGGGCAAGTGTCAGCAGTGGCCGAACTACGACGCGGGTTTGATTCCGTCAGAAACGGATACGTAGGCGCCTAAGGATAAGGCTCAATCCACCATATATGCAATTTTATGGGTCGACGACCAACGATAATAATTTGACACAACAGAAGCAAGAGTTAATCCCCGACGAAGTTTCAGGTATGACCTCTTCTTATGGCTGGCGAGCTTATATACGCAAGTCTAATGGACTATAAACGACCCACAGAATCCTCAGGTCGAAAGGGACCTGGGGTATACTTTGACTTTCGCCTTGTCCAAGCCTCATTCAAAGTGGGGGCTCTGTAGATACCCGTATCCGTCGATATTGGAATTTATAGAGAACCCGACAAACACCCGATGATGATAGGACACATGTATTCATTTAGTTGTCATTGTCATTATTTGGGTTCGTTTTACGATGTAGAATGAGCGTTGTCGATGGAGTATTTTAATTTAAATGATATTTAAATTAAAGCCTTTTTTTAAGGTGATTTCAATTTATTTTATTTTGTTTTGAATTTATTTTCTTGAGTTTATTTTATTGAAAATAAAATAAATATTTGATTTGAAAAATCATTTTATGAGTATATTTGATTTGAAAAATCATTTATTTTAATGTGTTAATTGATTTGAAAAATCGATTTAAAAATCGAGAAAAACTCGTTTTTAAACACACGTTTTTGAGCTCGATTTTAGCTCGGTTTTTGAGCCCGTTTTCTTTACGAGTTGGCACGAATATCGAGTACACTAACCAACCTAAGCCTCTACCCATCCAACCCCAGTTCGAACCCCATAACCACGGCCCAAATCATGCCCCAAATCACCCCCACCAGCCCGCAAAACACGAAACAGCCCCCTGTTTTGCAGCTCAATCCCGAGCCCAAAACCCGCTCCAAATACCACCAAAACCCGTGCCCATTAACCCTAACTCATACCCTAATATCCTACCCATATTACCTTACCTTAATCACCAAGAAAACCCCCCATACGAACCCTAGAAAACCCCCCAAAAGCTGCTGGACAGCAGCTATGCTCAGCCGAGCCCGTCTGCCTCTCCTCCCTTTTACCCTACTTTAACTCCTTATAAATACCCACCCTTCACCATACATTCATGCCTCGAAGTTCTCCACACATACTACCTTCACTTACAAGCTTTAAACCCCAGAAACAAACCCTAATTGCCTCTCAAAAACCCTCCACAAAACAGACATCCAAACTGGAACAGTTTGTGTGTCCTCTTCGAAAAACAATTCGTTCCTCCTTCAAACCTCCATCAAAATTTGAGTTTCTTGTTCCAAATTAACCATATAACATCCATCTACACATTAGACAAAGATTTACGAGCCAAATTGCCCTTGAGAGTACACGAATTCCCTCGAAAAACAGAGTGTTATACACTCTGTTTTCGCGGTTTTTTTCCTGTCTGTCCAGTTCTGTTTGTGCTCGTTTTTCGTGCCCAATAACTCAAAACGAGCAGGGGTTGCTTTAAGATCTCTGTTATCCTCTCTTTCTAGTTTTCAAAACATCTTTTAAATCGAATTTTCACCGTGAAACGAGAGAGAAATCGCTGTTTGAAAGTTGCTGTCCAGATTCGATAAAAACGTGTTGTTTGCTTTGTTTCTTCGTCGACGACGGCCTCTCGAGATAAAATCTACCATCGATTACGACCCAAGACGGTGTCAACGATACATTTAGGTTGAGGGTGCATCAAATCTTCTTCTTTCTCCCTTTTTATTTCGTTTTTTATGTTTGTTTTTTATAGTTTGTTTTTGTTTGTTTATCGTTTTTTTGTTTATCGATTGTTCTAATTAACTACGAAACTAGTTTAGTCCGAGTATGAGTTAAAGTACCACCATGAACACCTGCGTTGACTTGAGATGGGAAAGAAACCGCTACATCGCCTCGGTCGTACACCCCGTCTCATTTACATATCCTCGTGTTCAAGGTAGGACATAAATAAAACGAACTTCTAACTTCGCTCCTCGTTTTTGACCCTTTGTTTGTTTCGGCCAATTCGACACACCCTAGGACCATTTACATGTTAGTATGACCTCTGATTGTTAACATATGACTTATTTAGGCGACATTCGATCATTTAAATAACCTAATTAGACATGTTAGGGTGCTTCGACATAGCTTTTAAAATCAATCGACAATTCTGTAACTTAATGAACGCATCTCTCTCTTTCACCTAGTTTCTCGCTAGTATAAGAGTGCGTGACTAGCACCTTCTTATTAACACTCGACGAGTTAATTTAATTAGCGAACTTGACCTAATTTGACCCCTTAGGCCGTGTAGAACACCCGGTTTTAGGCGAAGCCTTCTGACCTCTTTTTTGTCATCGATTTCTAATGTATTTTCCGCATCGCTTTGCAAATCCATCTAACCTAATGAATCTAACCTAGGAACTAGGATAGCCGTGTATGAGGTCATGTTTGGGCCGTGTCTTTTGTATCCCTTTTCTCGTTTTTTTTTATCTTAGTCTCATTGTTTGTATCTTGTAACCAATTTGTGTTTATCGAGTCGCGTTTTGTAACTTGTTTGTAATTAGTTCTCCTTTATCGAGTCAAACGATTTCTAAAAACCTTAGTTTTGTTTAGTTAGACGGTTGTGCCCCAATGCAAGTGAGAGCGTAGTAAATCGCATGTTGTTTAAAGCATCATGGCCCGATTTATGCTAATGCATGCTTTGGTGTGTGGCCCAATGTCTAATTCGATAAGATTAAGTGGAAGCACGCATTACGAGGAGTGACCCAAGGCCGTGAGTCATGTAGGCCGTGAGTCACCCCTTTGTGCACGTTTTCCTAGGCCGAATGGCCATGTGTCGTGTATGGTGTCGTATATAGCAATTGTATTTAGATCGAGTTGTATCTTTAATTTATTGCTGTGTCGGCATGAAATGCCTGGTTTGTAATAGGTAGATCCCACGGCTCCCCCATTCCCCCTTAAGCCTTGTTTGCTTTGTTTTGTATGTTGTTAGATTAATCAACCCACATGCTAAATTACAACTTTGACAAAGTTAGTTTAGTTGCATTTAAAACGACATAGAAATTGTTGTCACATGTTAGGGTTTAAAACGATGTTTGCATATCATATATCGTAGTAGCTATGACCTTGTTTGAACTCCGACACTTGACTTAGTAGAGGCCGTTATCGACGGGCGGGGTTAGGTGTCCTTATGGGCTTCCTAACACGTACCCTCACCCCTTACTCAAGATCTATGGTTTGTGGATCCGTCTAAATACCATTGGATTACGAGAGTCATTCAAATCGAGTGATATAGGGTACAAGTCTTTATCTTTAATCACTCGTAGTCGATTGGCCTTATGCTTTTCGATGAAAGGTGTAAAGTTGACTTGAACGGTTCCAAGTTCCCAAAAAACTTGGTGGCGACTCTAATATGTCTTAATTCGATTCGAAAGAACCTCGAGTCGATTATGCCTAGTGTGGATCCCGCGGACGCAGTTCCCGAGGGCCTTGCCCACACATATCGAAAGTGGTTTCCTCGATCTGGAGAATAACTGATTGACCGGATTTATCCACAATGAATACATTCCGAGCGTGGCCACGCATTTCCAGTTCATTACTCCTCGAGTGGCCCTGAGATATTGTTATATCCCTGACTAGGGGTGGACAATTCCTATCGCACTCATTCCCTTCAACTAGCCACAGCCATCATAACCCAAAATATGCCCATTTGACCCCATTTACGAAGGTCGTAGTAACACAAATCAATGTTAATCTGAAACTGTGCCATCTTAGGCGAATAGTCTTTAGTTAAAAGAATCGACTCATTTGAATACTATAGTAGCTCTCGCCACGACCAGGCTATATAAATTTTCCAGAACTCTATAAGCGGTCATTAGGCCCGACAAATTGTTCCTAACAGTCTGCCTATGTGATCGACTAGTCATCTCACATGAATCTATGACACTTGAACTTGCCATCAATCGCATCACACTCTAGTCACTTCGAGACGTCACCTCATGTAAGTAACTATGGGCAAATACAATGTTAATCCATGTTCACTTTAACGGGGTTCAATTGTCTCCACAACCCGTTTGGATGTAACAAAGTATATGGTGAGTTAATAATAACTCAAACGACAAATGTCGACATCACACTCGGGTAGTCAATATCATATTACAACCTTGTGATGCATATGGTAAGTGTAAACACTTATTGATTGCAATAGAAGTTTAACATGCCATGTGTCCATGTGTTCAAACTTCTTATACTTGCATTTTCCTTTACATTCATGTTCTCTCTCATAGCATGAACCTTACCAAGTACACATCAAGGTTCCCGACCTTGGTTTCGGTTCTTTATCTTGAAAGAACTTCCTAATCGCTTATCACATAACGAATGAATTTGTGGTGAATGATATAACTTGTACTGATCAAGTACTCCATCCACACACAATGCACTAGGTATATGTTTTGTAGAATCTTGCAACAATTTGTCAAGATGATTAGCCTAGCACTTCTCACAAGTCCTAGCATATTAGGAAAGATTAGTTTTGAGCAACTTATTCTCAAACTATGTATCTTTCCAAAACTTCTTATTTCTCTTTCTAGCTTGAAAAGGTTTAGGATTCTCATAAATCCTTGCATGTGCTCGGATTTTCTATAATATGTGTAACCTCTTGACACACAATAGAGCATTCCGTCAAACACCGAAATCGCTCATCGGATTCTACTCGAGAATTCATGACGTTTCTATTATGGCTTACCAATGAATCATCATGCTCTTATGCATATGATTCACCATTGGACATGTGCATGATTATTCTAATGGCGGAAACATTAGTAACTTTTAATCATGTCATCAACTATATTTAGGTTCAAGGAACGACCATGACTGCTAATGGCAATTCCATTTTTATTTAAATGAATAACCTACGTATCTCGTTGATTCGATGTGTATCTAACAATACTTATCCAACATCTCATGATGTAGTTGGATTCATCATGGTCCATTTTCATCCAGAATTGAAAACTCAAATGCTTCTTTATGAAAGAAGGTATTAGCTCGTCATTCTTCAATGAGTGATGAGTTGTAAACATTCAAAGGATGATAGCTCCTACTAAATTCCATGTCTTCACATGATAATTTCCTAACTCCCACTCAATTCCACATGTTTCGAAATTGACTTCTCAATCGAAATTTTTCAAGAATTGAAATATAAATTGCATTGCTAAGTTATTAAGATAAAACCATATATGTTCCCATCATATCCTTTCAAAATACCTATTTTGAAGTGGTCTCATCTTAACCTTATGGAAAGAGATTTTAATCTCTAACTCACACACATCATAATGATGTGCAACGATGTCATTATTCAAATATAAATAATATCTAGAACACGTCCTTCGAAATACCCTTTCGGAAGGAGGTTTAACCATTTCATAATGAGGTTAAGAAATGACATCTGTGTGGTCAAAACTTGGCTATTGAAGATATCGGTATATCAATCCTTGCAACTTATTAATAACTAGTATGTTACTATGATTCATTTAGGCTCTTAAGTAAATCTTAAGGTTGAAACTATTGGTCAAAATTTTTCATAAACTAGTCAAAAACTCTTGTTAAGACTTTACATTAGTCATTTTGTTCCAAAACTTTCTTTTGCTCTCCTCGTGTAGTTATCTTGAGAACATACTCTTATGATTACTTCACTTGGTCTCTTTAGTCATATAGAACTTACTTGAGACCATAGATCTCATCTATTCGGTATACTATATAAATAGATATACCTTCATTCAAATCATTCTCTCTTGCGTAGATCTTCATTTACACAAGTACACAATTTTATCTTGCCTCGTGTGTTGTGTTCTCATTTTTGTCTCACTCTATCTTTAGAATAAATACTCTAGAGATTCAAAGATAGCATATGAGACACAAGTAATGATGTTGAAGTATAAGGAGAACTATCTCATAGATTGACTAATAGTTATAGATTTCGTAAGTGTACTTGGTGATTGACATTCCTTTAAGAGAGTTCATAGACTCAACACCACTTTATAAATGATCATACACAAGCCTTAAGCATGTGGACATATAATGAATCCCGTCATTATATTTGTCTATTAGATCACTTTAAGTGAATAATCATATGTTTCTAAGAGCAAGCATTTAAATACGGATTTTAGAACAAAGGATAAAATGATAAAACGGGTGACTTGGGTTGCAAACCAAGCCACCTTTATCCAAAATACAACCAATTATCCAAAATACCTTTCCATGTCGAACACGGAAACTTAAAGGTTCTAAAAATCCAAAACATAATTAAAATAAGACAATGAAAAGCGAAGCTCCATGAAAGCTATTCCTAGCTTCTAGATGGTTTCTCATGCTTGCTTTTCCTTTCCCTTGTGTTTGCTTGGTGGAGGCCCTATTTACAATAAAAAGGGAGATACATTATCACAACTTTGCATCACAATACCATAGTTGAATTAGAAACATAAAAGAAGGGATAGTCATTTACCTACTGGAGTGATTTTTCCAGCCTTAATATCACCAAGGTATTTGGAACAATTTCTTTTCCAATGTCCCATACCATTACAATAATGGCATTTATCAAGAGGACCCTTCTTGATTTTCGAAGTGCTAGCATCATTAGCTTTAGCTTTGGTGAAAGTGGGAGCTTGCTTCTTACCCTTCCTCCCATTCTTTTTGAACTTCCCCTTACTCTTAGTGCTTATGTTAAGCACATCCTTTGGAGGGTTCACATTTAACCCCATGTCCCTCTCGGCTTGCACAAGTAACTTGTGCAATTCTTCAAGAGACACATCCTTGTCTTGCATGTTAAAATTCACCCGGAATTGAACATATGCTTTGACTTTGGACAAGGAGTGTAGAATCCTATCTACAATGAGTTCTTTGGGGATTTCAACCTTTTGAATTTTCAAGGTCTCTATAAGCTTCATAAGTTTGAGCACATGAGGGCTAACCTTTTGGCCCTCTTTGAAGTCGAGATCAAAGAATGCCGCGGCCGCCTCATATTGGACGATCCGCGGAGTTTGTGAAAACATTGTCACAAGCTTGGAGTAAATCTCATTAGCGTTGCCCATTTTAAAGGCTCTCCTTTGGAGATCCGCCTCCATTGCAAATATCAAGACGTTTTTCATTGCGGCGGACTCCTTTTGGCAAGCCTCATATGCTTCCCTAGTGGCGGTGGTCGACCTAGTAGTAGGTTCGGGTGGAGAGGCCTCGGTAAGGTAACGAAGCTTGTCGTCACCTTGGGCGGCTAATTTGAGTTGGGCATCCCAATCGGAGAAATTTGACCCATTCTTTTCAAGTTTACATCGATCCATGAAGGATCGGAGCCAAGATGTATTAGCGAGAGGCGTGGCGTTAGGGGTTGGTGTTGCCATTTGTTATGAGAAAAAGAAGTGGTCTACAAAACAAAATAGAAGGAGTAAAACAAATGTCGTTTTAATAATAATACTCGTAAAAATTTATAATTTAAACAAGTTTTATGCATTTTTCTAGTGACCTCTACCCAACTAGATAAATGATTCCAAGACCCAAATTCATATCGACTT
The DNA here is from genome assembly GCF_048544455.1 of Silene latifolia. Lineage (NCBI taxonomy): Eukaryota > Viridiplantae > Streptophyta > Magnoliopsida > Caryophyllales > Caryophyllaceae > Silene > Silene latifolia. Next base: position 100,026,833 of record NC_133531.1, read on the forward strand.
AGGCACGGTATGGCCGATGAAACCTTTATCAATATAACTCGGTGGATTAACGTTTTAATCGATTCTACTTTTAGAACTCTTGGTCGATAAAATTACTCTAATAATTATCTTTAGCCCAAAACACATCCGACAAGGGCACGGTATGGCCGATGAAACCCTTATCAAAAACTTTTGTTGAGTTCAATCCAAATTTCGAATAAATGTGTCCATGATCCAAATCCACATCAATTTAGGCACGGTATGGCCGATGAAACCCTTATCAATATGAACTCGGTGGATAGACATTTATCACCCACTTCCCCTACGTAACAAGGTTTGTACCCCGGTAGGGCCGAGTGCACTCCCTCGCGAAATAGGTTTTCATGGTTTCTACTATTTGGTAAGGCTATGTCTCAATTAATTGTTTTAGCGAGAGGTCATGTCAATTTATTATCTATCACGTTTTAAGTGAACTAAAGCGGTGAACTACGATAATTTTAATTGACACGGTCGATAAACTCGATAAAAGACAATGCATGTTTTAGTTATGGCGATTTAGCGATGCATGCGACATTTAAATAAAATGCAAACATAAAAAAAAATCCTAGTATGGCCTTCCTAAAATAGAAAAACTATTTAACTATTACATATTCGGAAACCAACTCCATTGGTCCCTTGAACTTCGGTTGTGGCACGCATCTCGAGGTAACACCGTCTTTATGTATCGCCATTCTTGAAGAAATCCGTCTTTGGGAACTCCGAAGTAAATTAAATTACATAATGAATTACATAATTTCCTATTATACATATGTAACTAAAATAAAATTAAATCTATTAAATTACAAAACGGTGATACGAGATCACAATAAATTACAACCGAATCGATATTCCCATACATTTCGGGAAATACCAATTAAAAACGAAGGCCATACTAAGTAAAAATTACATAATTCAAAAATTACATAAAATAAAATTATGACAATCATAAAGAAAATGCAGCATTATAATATGTAAGAACATGCCCAATTTTACGCTAAATCGCCTTTAAATAGCCAATATCGTATATTACTCGGTTTTTACGGATTTGCGTGATTCAACATTTTAAAAACACAAAAATTACATAAATTCATATTTATGCATAAGTTAATTACCCTAACCTCTTAGGACTCAAAATTTATTCTTCACTAATTATTTGACCATAATTAACTCATAATTCTAAAATTTGTTCATTAATGGACTTAAAATTATAAAAATAAGTTATAATATTCAAATAAATCACAAAATTTCAAATAAATTCAAAATTCAAAATTTAAACTCATGAACATTCTTGAAAAATACCATGACACTCATAATGTTCAAAAACTTAGGTTAAAAATTTCGAAATTTTTCCGGAAAAACAATGTTGCGGTTTATCGGTTTTAACAAAATAATCATAAAAACATGAGAAAAATTATATTCACCAATTTTTCAATTTTAGATCTGAAAAAGATAATAAAATGCAACATTTAACGTTTTTCCTTAGTCATGGAGTATGTTTTATTAATTTTTCACTAATTAAGTCACTATTCATGCCATTTTTCTTCAAAAATCCATAAATCATGCAAAAAGACTTCACTATAGCCCATTATTTTACACACATCTTGTAAAATTGCATGTGACAACATACTAAATTTCTATGACCAGATTCAAAATTTATCTCATATTAACCTATTTTTCACCTAAAATCGATTTTAATAATGAAAAATCCATTTTTCGAGCATAAGAAGTCCAAAAATTATGAAACTTTACAGGTTATCTCAAAATAATATATGTGACAACATATCAAAAAATCACTGGAAAATTAGAAGTTTAGCTATTTTTAGTCCGAAAATGACATTTATACTCATAAAATCATATTTTAATGTCATTATTATGTAATATGAACAATAAAAATCCATAAAATAACCAAAATATCCTAAAAACATTTTAGGACCAGAAATTTTAACATGCATAAATTAATTTCGTGATATATCATAATAACACAAATTATTCAAGTTTTATATGTTATTCTTATAACTCGAAAAAACTTTTAACCGATTTGCAAGCAAACAACCATGGCTCTGATACCGATTGATGGAAAATTAGATCTATATACTTAACATATTCATATATGTTTTAATTTAATTTGTCATAAAATTAATGAATGATCTTATGCATGCAAACTTTTAAACAAAATAAAGAAGAAACATTGTTCTTACATTGGAAATTCGGTTAATATGGGCACAAGAGAGATCACCTTTCTCTCTTGTTCTTGTACTTTCCTTTAATGGAAGAACTAAGATCCAAGTGTAGGATCTCTCCCAAAGCTAAATACCCAAAGCACACTCTTAATTAAAATTAATATTATGAATACTAGACAATATTAATTTTGTAGAAAATTGACCCAAAATAATTTTGGTTATACTCCCAAAAACCGGTTAGGAGAGGAGAAGAGGAAGTGAAATATTTGTATCTCTCTAAAAATATTTTTGGTGGATGAATGAATATTTTCTAATGCACTAATCTATAAACTAGTGCAAGTAAAAATATAAAGCAAAAACTCTTGGTTTGGCTCCATGAGAAACCGGGTAAGGGAAGAGGAGGGAAGAAAAGAAAGCCAATGCATGCTCTTGTTTGTCTTCACCATGTAAACTAGGGTTGCATGGCTAGTAAGGTAAGTAATCATTATGTTTACCACTCATATTATAAACACAATATTTATCCTTAATCCTCCTCTTAATTTCGGCACTTTCATAAAATGGAATCCATTTTATTTTTGTCAATTTGTCAATATGTCACATGTCTCATGTCACATAAAATTTTTATGTATTTTTAACATATTAAAATCAACGTATTAATAAAAATACGTCATATACAAAAATCGACTTAGTAATTCATAATTACTTGTACCAAAATATTTTACCAATTATAAATCACAACAATTTGTTTTTATAATAATTCATTCAAATTCAATTGTTTCCTTAAACAATAATTTCGTCTGAGTAATGATACAATTCGATTACTCAGACCGTATCTTATTTAATCAAATTTCAATGAGATACGTAAATATTACTTCCAAAATCGTCCGTCAATTTTAATTAAATTAACTGACTCGTAACGTTATACGATCAATTAATTGATCAATTAAGAGTGTTGCCTTATAGGTATGACCTAGGTGATCAACTGATCACCACCGTCGCACGACAGTAATGTCAAACTCTAGTCAGCCAATCATTACCGATATGTGTGGACCAGTTGACAGTAAAAATTACTTCCCAATTGTATTCTTTATAATGAGACTTAAACATGTGATCATCATGATCAACAGTTGTGATCGCATTATTGTTGGAGGACACATATTCCAACAAAAACATGTTTGTATGATCAAATCCCATGAATCCTCTATGAACCCATGACACCCTAGTGCTTTTAATCAATTGTTTACATCTCATCTTAATCATCTTGCTTGTTTTACTTACATTGCTATTTAGTTTAGTTGATCTCCTACCTCAACCCAAATTGTGACACCCTTAGACACGACCATTTGCAATCGAAAATCCTACATCAATACCCGTCCCTTGGGATCCGACCTTTACTTACCTCTTTACTAAAAGTAGAGTAGTTTGTGCAGTTATAAATATTGTTTTGGACTAGGTAGCTCTTAACGACAAGTAACCGAAAGCAATCCGACCAAAAATGGCGCCGTTGCCGGGGACGGTGTTAACTTGATTTGATTTTCTTTGATTGTATTTAGTTGTGTCTTTCTATACCTTGGGGAAGTAAAACTCCTCAAGGTTTGTTCTAATTATTTTTGAGTTGTTTGAAATTTTGCATGTCTAGAAGGTCACAAGGTGATTTGTTACCTTTTGATCGTGAAATTGAAAGAACTTTTACAACCAATAGAAGACTTGCTAGGAGAAATTTGAGAGGTATTGGTGAGGTTTTGGATATTCAACCAACTATTGAGTTCATCAACCCTTTTGCAAGAGAAGGAGAGGATAACCCAACACAAAATCAACCCACAATGCCTAAATTTACATCACATTCCGTACTAACCGAGGAGAACCTACCAAATGGTACTCCCACACCACAACACTTGACCGGTAATGTCATTGCAAAATCCGCATTTATCCAATTAGTCGAAAGAAGTCAATTTGGAGGGATGCCTAGTGAAAACCCTCATTCTCATATGGAGACTTTTTGTGACTATTGTGATGCCATTTCTCAAACCGGAGTTACTTAAGACCAAATTCGATGGGTCTTATTTCCTTTTTCTTTGATTGGTACCGCGAAACAATGGTTAAAGAGCCTTGATAAGGCTACTCTTGGTATTGACTCTTGGAAGCAATTGGCACTTGCTTTCTACAAAAAGTTCTATCATCCGGAAAAGACTAACATGTTAAGAGCCCAAATCACCGGGTTCAAACAAAGGGACGAAGAATCTTTGTATGAAGCATGGGAGAGATTCAAGGATACTTGCCATCTTGTCCACATCATGGACTTAGCGAGTGGTTCTTGGTACAACAATTTTGGAATGGTCTTTATGAAGACTCCCGAAACATTCTCAATATGGGATCAAATGGTATGTTCACCGAAGTTGACGATAATCAAACATGGAACAAGATTGAGGAAATGGCGGTCCATAACTCACAATATAGTAGGCCTCGAAGGCTACTAGAGGAGGAAAGCATGAAGTGGACTCTATTACTCAATTGGGTGCTCAACTTAGTGCTCATATTGATACCATTAATTTGAAGTTTGAGAAAGCTATGGCTAAGCTTGAAGAAGCCTCCAAATCACCTAAGCAACATGTTAATGCCATGTTGGCATCTTCATCAATTCCAAGTGGAGTATGTGAGAGTTGTGGAACTTTGGGACATGACCAAAGTGAATGTAGGGGAATAAGTGAACAAGTGAATGCTTTCCAAGCATTCAAGAGTGGTACCCCTTATTCGAACTATTACAATGAAAACGCCAAATTCCATCCAAACCTCTCATACAAAAGCCAAAATGTTCAAAATCCTCAAACAACATACACCCCACCTCCAATGAGAAACCAAGCTCAAAAACCCTTTTACAACCAAAACCAAGGTTATCAAAATCAAACTCCATACAATCAATCCAATGACCAAGGTTTTGATGTTCAAAAAGCGGTCCTACAAATGCAAAAGAACCAACAAGAATTTTTCACTCAAATGCAAAAAGATAGTCAAGCAAAAGACATCACCATCAACAACATCCTAGCCTACACCAAAATGTTGGAAACCCAAATGACTCAATTAGCATCTTCTAGCTCTCAAAGACAAAATGGGCAATTGCCACCTCAAAGTAATCCCCCAAGACATGAATCGGTGAATGCCATCCATTTGAGGAGTGGCACAAGCTATGAACGGCCGAAGAAGCAAATTGAGGATGACATTGTGGAGACTAGTAATAAGGAAAGAGTTATGCAAAACTCTAGGGAAGAAGAACCCACCATTCAACAAGTTTCAAAGAAGAATGAAGAAAAGGCTAAAGAGAAGGAGCCTATTGTGATTAGACTTCCTTTCCCAAGTCGTCAAGTTAAGCCTAAGTTTGATGACCAACTTGGAAAGTTCATGCAGATTGTGAAGAACTTAGAAGTATCGATTCCATTCACGGAATTGATCAATCATGTTCCGGCCTATGCAAAGTACATGAAAGACATTCTTACAAAGAAGAAATCCATCCGAATGCTTGAGACTATTGCTTTAACTAAAGTGAGTAGTGCTATTCTTCAAGGAAATTCACCTCCAAAACTCAAAAATCCGGGAAGTTTCTCCATTCCATGCACTATTGGTGACACTACAATCAACAAAGCTTTATGTGACCTTGGGGCAAGTGTAAGTGTCATGCCATACTCGGTAAGCAAGCGGCTATGAATAGGAGAGCTCAAGTGCACTAACATCACACTTCAAATGGCGGATCGATCAACAAAGACATCTTTAGGGGTATGAGAAGATGTGCCCGTAAGAATTGGCAAATTCTTCATCCCGGTAGACTTTGTTATTGTTGATATGGAGGAGGACTCCAACATCCCTATCATTTTAGGAAGACCTTTCTTGCACACCGCGGGAGCGGTGATCGATGTGAAACATGGAGAGCTCACCCTTGAAGTGGGAGATGAAACAATCACTTTTAATCTTGACAAGACAATGAGAGCTCCCCGGTTACATGAGCCGTGTTTCATTGTTGATCACTAGAGCCGAGAAAGTGATAGGAAGAAGTTGGCATCTCAATGCAAGGAACAAGCTATGGGTAATGAACCACCACCCATATGGAAGAAGAAAGTGGAAGATGCTCTACCCAAAGAGCAAGAAAGTTTCAACAAAGAGAGCTTGAAAAGCTCACCCATGACAAGTGAAGAATAAGGCCTCATTGGCCATGACAAGAAGGAAGGAGAGTTGTTCTCATCAACTCATGACATTTTTGGGGATCAAGTAGACGAAGTGTGCGGTCTTTGGGATGATGAGTTTGAAGGGATATTCAATCCTTATATTGGCAATGCTATGAACCAAGACCACCATGAACAACAAGTGTAAAGGTCTATTGAAGATCTTTATCATAACAATGAACAAGCTTTCGACTACTTCTTCAAGGTGTTGAGCAACATCAACAACACCTTGAACATGCCCCCTTGACATCTCATTAATGGATGAGAGTTTGGTGGAGTCCTCCCTAAACCACCACTTGTAAATATTCTAACTCCCTAACTTGCATTTTACTTATTGTATTGAATTTTTGTCAATTTTGGATTTATATTTTTATGCCTTGATCAATATTTTCATCATTTCGAGAGAAAGTTAGGGAGGGACTTATGTGATTATTGATGTGTAGTGTTTTGACATAGTGTGGGGATAGCAATTCCCTAGGCTACTCAAGCCTTCGTAGTGCCCCCACAATGAAGACTTGAGTAGCCTAGGGAATTGCTATCCCCACACTATGTCAAAATTGGGTGTCCTAGAACAAACTCAGCCTTCGTAGTGCCCCCACGGGTTATGAAGTACCCACGGATGGAACTGAATTCGTGTGGTAGAGGGAAGATTCGAGCGGCCCAAAAGAAATCTGCTCGTCTTGAAGACAATCCGAGCGTCCTGGGTAGGATCCGCTCGTCCTGAAGGAGCTGGAAAAAGAAGATTTTGCTCTGACTGAGAATCCGAGCGTCCCCATAGAGAATCCGCTCGTCTCACTGCTGAAAATTTTTGGGATTTCTCCCTGACAAGGAATCCGAGTGTCTTCACAGCAATCCGCTCGCCCTACATCGAAAAGACGCTCGTCTCCCTCAGAAGACGCTCGTCTCAGCACGCCTTTTTCCTGAAGCCAATTGCAGCAGAATCCGCTCTCCCGACTTAAAGCCGCTCGTCTCCCCCTGAATTTCAAATCTAACGGGATTAAAACCCCAACTTTTCCAATTCATTTACTCATTCACAACATAAACACAACTCCAAACCCTCAAAACCCTCATTCTCTCCATCAACCAACATCAAATTTCTCAACCAAAATCACTCAAATTAATCCCAAACTTCCTCAAAAATCAAATAAACCACTCCTTTACCAACAACAAGTGATTAAAACACCAACATCTTCAAAGTTTGAATCGATTTTTGGAATACAAGGCAATATTCAACTATCCTAAATCGATTTGGGTCTTATTGGAATTTGAAGAAATCAAGCTTATCTTTGGTGTTACTACATAAAGGAGAACATGGCAAGAACAAAAGGCGGAAGTAAGTCACCCTCAAAGAAGAACCTTTCCAAAAGACAACAAGCTATTCAAGCATCAAAGGCATTGGTGGTTCAAAATGCAAGGTTGGAAATTCAAGAGTCTAATCCTCCTATGGAAGCTACTACTTCTACTCCGGTTGTTGAACAACTAGATGATTATCCGGAGGTAATTTTCACTTCCGACTCTCATAGGAAGAAATTTGTTTCCTTTGCTAAGAAAACCATTTTGCCCACCAAATTCATATGCCAAGAAATTTTGTCAAAATTGGGTGTCCTAGAACAAACCAAGACTTTTTTCGAGTCTATGGGATTGAGTACATTGTTTAATATGCAATAGTTGACTTACTCTTCCCTCACCTTAGAATTCTTAAGCTCTTTGAAAGTTACCAAGGTGGAGATCCAAACAAATATTGAATTCCGTCTCAAGAATATTGATAGGAAATTGTCTTTTCGAGAGTTTGGTGAAATTTTTGGCCTTAGCAATGACTCGACTTACACGAAGAAACCTACTAAGTATGATCCCGCTCCCTTATGGAAGGCTATTACCGGAAGAGAGTTTACATCTTACCATGATTGTCGTGCTCTTTTTGTCCATCATCCGGGCATAAGAGTATGGCACAAGGTTGTTGGGCATACTTTGATTGCTAGGAAGGGTACGAACCATTTCATCAAACTTGACTTTATTTTTCTCGAGTCAACCTTGAACATTGGAAGAGAGTTCACCAAAAAATACAACATCCTTCAACTTTCGATTGAGAGGTGGTGCAATGTTGATCATGGCAAAGAAGGCACGACCTTTATTGTTAATGGAGGATTGGTAACTTATTTGGCTAAGCACTTTAACCAAAACTTCAACAAGGATGGAACCTATAAACCGGTAAAGGGAGGCCATATCATTGATTTAGCCACCATGGTTCAAAAATTCAAATGGGTCAAGAATGATACTCTTGATAACAAGTTTGGGTGGTTGACAAAAGATGCTAGATCCTTCATATTGCCAAGCAAGATTTGCCGATTAAATGTTCATAGGCCAAACTACCTTCTCCCACTCTCCGAAGAAGCCGAATATATTATACAACACCAAGGGGAAGACATTGCCGAGCCCTCCTCCTCCATTATCACCCCACCTTACCCATGCCTCTACCGCGAATTTCAACCCGAAAATGCTAAGGCGGGAAATGACTACTTGACTCTCTTGATGAAAGAAATGCACCAACAAGCTTATGAGGATAGAGTCGATGCTTATAAAGCATAATATCCGCCCCTCCTACATCTTGCTAGGCAAGGACTTCTCGATCCATCTTTTCCTTTGCCTAGTTGGGCGGATAAGGAAGTCTTCTTTCCTAGTACTTCTAGAGGTGGTAGATTGGGTGAAGAGGAGATGGTTGTTATTGAGAGTGGTGCACAAGAAGGTGAAGAAAATGAAGAGAATGAAGAAGAGGAAGAAGAGGGAAGTGCAAGTGAAAGTGGTGATGATTCCGCATCCTTTACTAACATTCATTAATCAAATCACAATATTTTATCCCCATTACACAAATTTGAAACAACATGGCAATGAACCCTAATTTTATCAACAACGAAGAATGGCTTACACAAACGATTGAAGATCATGGGAAGGTTCTCGCCGGGCTTCATGCCGATCAAAACCCATTAATCAAAGCATCCCTTGAACATCAACGGAATTATTGGATTAAGAGTCGTGAAGCAGTCCGACTTGTCAACAAAGCCTCATCATCATCATCATCATCATCATCATCATCATCATCATTATCATCATCATCATCATCATCTTCATACCCTCGTCGGCCTGTTACTCGCAACTTGGCTGTAGCCAGAGATATGTTGAGTTGTACTCTTCCAACCTTATCTCCACATGCAAGTCGTGTCCTTGCATATATTCAATCTGTTATTGCAAAATATGAAGCCAATGACCCGGAAGTTAGCGGTATACCAAAGTGGTGTGATTGGTGGTAGGTTGAGAAGCGCTTTTTACGCTTAACCGGGGTTGTTCCGGCTTATTATACATCTTCTGATTTCTGATAAATGTTGTAATGTATTTGGTTTAAAATTAAATGAAATGATCATTTTGAAAGTGTTGAGTTATGCTTGTTTGATTTGCTTTCATTTTTTGAACTCTTTAGATCAGTCTGTAATCAAGATCCAGATGGCTGCTACGTAATACTCATCAACAACGGTTCACCTGCAACGGTTGTCAATTGGCTCATCAACAACGGTTCCCCTACAACCGTTGTAAATTTGCTCATTAACAACGGTTAACCTAAGCTACAAGTACAACTGTTGTAAATTTTTTCATTAACAACGGTTCACCTACAACCGTTGTCAATCGTGACGTTATAACTTCAACGTGCACCGTTTATTAATTGTTTGACCATACGACTCAATATACTAAAAAAATAAATATATGTAAGATATGACCATACGACTCATTATATTAAAAATAATTAATTATTTGACCGTACGGTATTTTTTAAGCCTTGTGCCAGTGGCTAATATTTCTCATTATTCTTGATTTGAGCAATGCACAGACGGTTCAGTTATTTTTTATTGAATCAATGTTGCATTATTGGTGGGTTTGAATCAACACTGCATTATATATTGGTGGGTGATTCTATAATTTTAATCTTGTTCCAAAATTATGGTCATTAACCAAGGTACAAATATTGTGAGTTCATGGGTGTAGAGGGATCGTAAGTTGTCAGAAGAAGCAGAAAATAAAAGATTAAGGGAATTGCGGCGTCAACCGAGCTATATTGAAAGCGAGAAGAAAATGGATGCGTTACGAGAAAGGTTAAAGGAATAATGTCCTTTCCATTTCATTAAGTTCCCCCCTAAACATATAATTCTTGAAGGTACAGATGAGAATTCATCGGCTTTTGAAGTTGGTTCTTCTGAGGATTTGATGGTGGGGTATATATTACCCAGGTGTGATTGGTATGCATCTATCGTGAGTGAAGCAACAAAAGCTTGACGTCAATGGTGGTTTAGGTCATCGAAAGTGATGTCGGTTTGGAGGAAAAGACCAGAGTTGAAATAGACTCCTACACCATCATTAATGGAAAGAGATATTGTCCATGACGTAATGTATTTTGGGTCATTTGATTAATGTATGTTTATTAATTGTTCATTGGGTTGTATTTAGGAAACTAATTGAGGAAAGAAGTTATATTGGGTTGTGTATAATTTAGTCTTGAATTTCCATTTTCCGCCACTTGCTATCCCAGTTGCCTAATTGAGGAAAGAAGTTTGTACTAACTTAATACGGATTACCAAATATGGAAGATGCTTTTTTTTTGCGGGAAAAACTTGACACAACGAAATATAAATGACAACGGTTAGGCACCAACCGATGTAATATAATGAAAACAATTACGAGTTTATAGTCAGCCGTGGTCATATTGTAAAATATAGAATACGGTTTCGCTTAACCTGTGTTTACTAGTTTCAATCTAATATTCAAACAACACACATGCAAACCTTCTCCTCGCCCACTTAAAACCCTCCAACTACTGAGTTTCCCTAGAACTAAAACTATTCTCCGTCGCCGTCGTCTTTGCAATCGTCATCGTCGCCTCTGCTGTTGCCATCCCCATTGCCTCTGCCGTCCCCTCCGTCATCGCCATACCGGGGCCGACTTCTCCTCTTTGAAGAAGTAATAATAAACCCTACTCCTTCGTCTCATTAACTTAATGTCTTTATTTTCTTAGTTGTGATATTATCCCCTAATTATCTTAAGTTATTGTGTGTTAAACAACACCTATTATTTTAAGTATATTGTGTGTTAAACAAATCTATATTTTTAGGTATATTGTATGATCATTTATTTGAGACGGTGCTCCTGCTATGTCGACTTAACGCTTAAAGTTAGTAGTTTGTTAATTTCTAGTTTAGATATGGGTGGAAAGCGGAAAAGAAATGATGGGAAAAGGTCAAACGAAGAAGATTCAGGTGATGAGAATAATTTGGAATCGGATACTGGGCGAAGGACCCATAGGGTTTCCCTAGAAGCAATATAGAGAGGGATACCTAATGAACTTTAATGGGATCCATTAACGGGGCTTCTAGATGACACCTTTGCTGCAAATTTCGCGAGTTGGATTGGTTATTGTGTAAGAGAGTATGTGCCTATCGGTTTGCCGCGTATCAATCAGTTGAGTCAAGACTGGGAGGAAAAGCTATGGGGGAGAATAAAGGTATGTATATACAATAATAAATGCAGTAAGATGAAATTATCTTAGTATTCGATATGTGCTATTAGCCGAAACTAACCAAATATGCTCACCACATATGCAGGCAGCTTACACTGTCCCCCAAGAATATGATGGTTACCTAAAAAGAAAGATAGGGGATTCCTTCAGAGCATGGAAGTTAAAGGTTGCTCAGAACCACTTGTTCGACAAGAAGACCGGGGAGATAAACAAGAAACCACCAAAGAAGAAGTATCGGTTTGTCAGCCAGCAAGATTGGCTTAACTTTATTGCTTATAGGCAGTCTGACAAGTTTAAGGTAATTTATATGCGACTCATTGGGATCACTTTATTAGTAATCACTTAATAAGTAGTGAAATATGCTTACGTTACTCTATACAATTCATTTTATGAAGACTATGAGTAGGTAGAACCAAGAGAACATTTCAAAGAAAGAGAGCGTCTTTCATGGCTCCAGAGGTGGTTATAGATTGATTAAGAAGAAGCTTGGAACCGTTAATCATCACGACGCTTGTGTGGCCGGTCACACTCCTAAGAATGGAAAGTTAGAAACTCCATATGATAAGGCCATCAAAGAGAAAATTATAAGTTTGAATAAATATGTCACTCCTACCACTAGTGGTCGGTTATATAATTGTGAGTTTAAATAAAATTTAGTTACATAATGGTTTTATGTGTATGTAGAGGATCTGTGAGAAGGAGGCACATGAAGGAAAATGGAAGCCTGAAGGACGCGATGACATTCTTGCTAGGGCAATCGGCAAAGCAGAGCATCCAGGTCGTGTGAGAGGGGTATCGACGCATGTTGTTATCACTAAGTATTTTGAGAAAAATACTCGAAGGACAATGAGTGGTGATGATAGGGTATATAAATACTGTATTTTATTCAACATAATATATATATATATATATATATATATGCTGAAATTAATATAATTTTAATCATATTCATTTCTACTACACAGCTACAAACAATGGCCAGGTTGATACTAAGAATGGTGGAAACGGGGGATAAGCCATCTGAAGAAGAGTTGGTTATGGTTCGGCAAGTCATAAAGGAAGCAGGGGAGAAGAAGAAAAAAGCGGGCATGCAAAGTGAGAAAGACATGGGAAAGGATCAAGATGGGCTAGATGAAGAGGAAGCCATGAAGGCAGGGGAGAAGGAGGTGGAGGTGGGAGCCGAAGACACGTTCTTATCATCTCCAATTCCGGGTTTTGACGAGGTATTAGCTACTACGACTAGTTTATAATTGCTTTTAGGAAGTTACAGCTCATTAAAATAAGCTCATAAATCACGTTCACATTGCTTATTCCAAATGTGTGAGAGTAAGACTTCCTTACTTTCTACAATTCAATCGATATCTTTTCTTTTGTTAAGAGAATGTATCTGAATCTGGAAGGAGTTTAAAAATTGGAAAATACTCTTTATTTTTTTTGTGTGAACCGTCCAATCCATCAGAACCTTCCCCAAGCAAGTCTTTCACTCTAAACACCCTTCATTCATCCTTCATTCGAAAAAAATGGAAAACTAATACAATTCAAAGTTCAAACCCTCATCAAATCACTAGACACCGAGACACAAACCCTAAAATTTCGGCCTCAAACCCCAAAATGACCTGACCTAAATCCCAGATCTGAAAACTAAACTCTCTTAGGTTTCTAAAACATCTTTCGGATCTAAAATCGGTTTAGTAACGAATTCACAAAGCTAAAAACAAAATCAACCTTTATTTTCTAAGAAGATTTCGGTTTTGCAAACAAACTCGTCGAAGGCGGCCCCTCGAGACAATATCTACAATCTATTACGACACGAAGACTTTGTCAATGGTACATTTAGGTTGAGGGTGTAATAATTCCTTTCTCTTTTTTCCTTCTTTATTTCGTTTTCTTCAATTATTATCATATATTGTTTATATCGTTAATTAACTCGTTTGCATGTTGATTTCGATATTATTATGATATAATTTATGTATGAAGGAGGATGGGATATCATATGTTGTTGTTACTGCTGATGGATGGCTTATATTACATGTGGATTTGTTTTATGTTAGGAATTTAAACGATTTCTGACAATCTTGTTGCACATATCACATGTTTATTTCAATTAAGCATAGAACTTGTTTGATTATGTTCTTTTATTAGATCTATCTTAGAATTTGTTTAGATCTGATATTTTTGGCATGTTAACATATAAAAATGAAATCTTTTTTATTAACTCACATGTCTAATTCAGTTATGAAATAATTAATGCGGAGATTGCATGTTTGTTTTAATCAGATTAATTATGAAATAATTTAATCTAACTTGATTGTTCACCACATGTCACATGAATGAAATCCGACTTGACTTAGAATAGGTCTTGTACAATCCCAAATTGACCGAATAGGTCTCGGCCAACCTCGTTATGCGTGCTATCCTTGGTTTGCTCTTTTGCACTCGTTTGTTGTTTGATTTGCAATTATTATTGTAATTGTTATACAACTAATGTTTGCTAATCTATCTTATTCTAAAGATAAGTAAAACTTCTTCTCTATCTCCTTTTTTGTTTGTTTACTAGAATAGTTAATGAACTTCACATGCTAAATAACTCGACGAAGTTTAATAGCATTAAACCGACATAGAATTGATGTCACATGCCAGGGTTTTAAAACAACGATTGCATATATGAACTCGTAGCCAATATAGCCATTGTTTTCTATTAGTAGAGACCGTTATTGCAACAGGCGGGGTTGGGTGTTAATTAAAGAATTTAATCAAACTTCCTAACACGTAAACTCAAACGAACCTAAATCTCTATTTGATTTCTAAATTCCATTTAAAAATTTAGTGGCGACTCTAAATCACATATTCTCGCGTGGATGTAAATTTCCCTTGTCCACACATAGCCAGGTCTTGGCGGTGTGAGCTCGATATGATGACTCTTGGCCATACTTCCATTTCAAGGAGAAGATTTTATTTTCCATGGCAACTTTAGCAATCTCCTTATTTCCGGGGTCATATATGGTGCAATGATTATTCGAAAAGACTAGTGAATAACCATTCTTGATCATTTGTGCCACACTTAGCAAATTTTCAACAAGATCCGGGACAAGCAGCACATCTTTAATGTATTTTGTACCTCTCTTTGTTATAACAATGATTGTACCTTTGCCCTTCGATGTCAGAACTTCGCCATTCGCCATTCCCCATTCTTACCAAAGTTTGGACAGAAGTATCCAACTCGCTAAAGATGCTTGAATCATTAGTCATGTGACTTGTACAACCACTATCAATTAGCCACCTACTTTCTTTGCTTGAAGTCTTTGCTTGGCCGGCATAGAAGAGATGCTCATTATTAACACTACTTGAATAATGAGCTTGGTCCTTGGACTCCATTTGTTTTTGTCTACAATCTTTTTGAAGGTGCCCATATTTCTTACAATGGTGGCATTGAGGCTTACCTTTGAAATAACAATTCTTTTCTGCATGATTATTCTTTCCACAAATGCCACAAGGAGTAAACTTACCCTTTTATTGTGACATTTGTTTATTGTCACCATCGTCACTTTTCTTCTTCCACCCTCCGGACCGTTTTTCATTATGTGATGACTTGAACGCATCCTCGGAAGAAAATTCTCCAGTCTTGAATTTTTGATCATAGGCAAGTAAGGATCCAAGTAGCTTGGTTACTTGGTTACTGTGAGTTTTGAAAGATCCCTTGATTCTTCAATAACAGTGACAATCATGTCGAACTTTTTGGTTAAAGTCGCGAGTATGTTTTGCACGATTCCCGTGTCGGTAATATCTCCACCATATATTTTCATTTGGTTAGCTAACTCCGTTACTCTTGAAGTATAGGTTTGTATGTCTTCATTCTCCCTCATCTTCAAATTTTCGAAATCTATTCTTAGGGTATTGAGACGTATTGTTCTTATCCTTTCATCACCATGGAATTCTTTGGAGTGAATCCCATGCTTCTTTTGCGGTAGAAGCTCGCATTATTTTTGGAAAAATGGTCTCCAAAACGGCATTAAAGATGAAAGACAAGACTTTGGCGTCCTTTATCTCATCTTCATTTATTTTCTTTAAGGATGCTTCGGTAGGTTGAACACCTTCTTGTTGCTTTTGGAGACCATTTTCCACAACCTCCCATAGTGTATTTGGTTTTAAGAAAACCTTCATTTTAATGCACCAATAGTCGTAATTTTCTCCTCCAAAAATTGGAAGAATAGAAGATAGTGAGTTTGATGTGGAAGCCATAGTTTTATTTTGTTGCCCTAAGATCTTTAGAGCTCTTGATACCACTTGTTGGTGTATGGGGGAGTATATAAAGTAGAGTGGAGATTAGTTATTAGTTAGTTTAGTTGATTAATTGAAGGTTGATTAGTTGAAGTTTAGTTTGAAGGAATTAGTTTGTATATTATTTGTTTGTGAATTTTTGGATACACTTGGGTACATTGAAATGGAAGGGGAGATCCTCTATTTATAGAGCTCCTCCTCCTTCTCATACATTCTAAGAACACTCTAGAATAAGACATTCTAGAGTGGTCTAGACATGGAACTCTCTAGAGTTGCTTACCACTTATACACATGTCTAGAAGGTTCTAGGTTGTTTTACATAAACCTAGAACATACATGACTCTTCTACATCCTTCTAGACTATTCTAGTTGTTTCTACATTATTCTAGCACATTCTGGATAAATCTAGAATATTCTGGAAACGTCCAGAATACACTTAAAGCTCATACTTCAACATATTTAGGGTATCCAAAGTTATCTCTACCTGTGGCAGTATCATAGGGTTGCGTACATTAGACTCCCCTATCCTACCATTGGTGAATCCGTTGACGCACTTTGAGTAGCAATGTTGTTGTTGTGGTATTCTGTTTCGGTCTTGTACAATGTTACCAAATACGGAGTATCTATTTTAGCTTGATCTCAAAATTGAGCTGGAGCCTAATCCCAGATTCCCAGTCATTGTGTCATAAATGCAAGTTGATATAACCTCTAATGATCGGTTACCTTGGAAATCATCACAAATTGGTGTCTATGTCAAGGGATCACAACCCAAATTTAAGACCATGACATGTGACATTATATTATCATTCGTTTTTACTGAATTATAACACCCATCTTGTACAGGTTTGGATTTCCACGAGTTGCTTGAAATACCGCAAGAAGATCGACGCAGGTATCACGATGATGTCTCCATTATTGTCATCTCTTTCGAAGGAAGGATATGGAGATTATGTTTATTAGAAGAAATCACCATATAGAAGAAGCCTTCAACTCTTCAAGGTCTAGATAAGGGAGGTTGAATTGAAGGACCTTAGCAATTGTCCTTGTCATCCACATAACAGGCTCAATTGATGATCAAGAAAAGGCTAAGTTATGTTATTGACAGGGTATTAGCAATTGTATCTTATCTTACACATTAAAAGTGTGTAACACCATCTATTATTCACAATGTGGATTGTCATGACAAGCATTATTGGTATGAAAATTAATTTATTTATCCTTACTTTTTGAGACCATCCAAACCAATGATAACATCTCTTTACATTATTTACATACTTGAAATGTTCAACCCCGTACTTTACTTCCACATAAAAATTGTGCAAAAGGTAATGTTACTAATGGATTGGATTTGGGGTCGGCTGACGTGAATCATTCTTTAGAACCGCTCTTGGGCCGCACACTTCAATTGCGTAAATATAGAAAATGTAAAGTTAAACATCATACGAAAGTCAAGTTAAACTTATAGGTTTGAAAATCAAAATGCAAATTTCTTTTTATAAAAAAATTAGAATTTGTATGGAAAATACAAACTAAAACGATGTTTTGAAATTCGAAGTAAAAGTTAAAGTTATGGAATAGCGTAAAAGTAAACCAAGTATATTATTATATAAGAATGTTTTTTGGTAAAATGTGAAATAAATCCAAAAAGAACAAAAGATTTTTAAAAAATTAAAATAAACACACTAAGAGCATGTTTGGCCTAACTTTTTGAAAATGAGTTTTTGTTTTTTATGTTTAATTTTTTAAAAGTGTTTTTCAAAAGCAGAAGTAGCAAATTATTGCTTCTATTTTTATGGGCAAAAAGTTGATTTTTTAGCTTTTGAGAAATTTTGCTTTAACTTTTAAATAATGATGTGTTTGGCCAAAAACTAATTTAAGGACAAAAACACTTTTAAAAGTGAGGCCAAAACATACACTAAATATATCAAATAAGAGCAGATACTAAAAAATGCACATATATCGTTTCCCTCCATTGTTCCTTACCCGTCACCATTCTCTTTTCAAACCCGAGAAATCGCATATCATGTTCTATCACTCTCAAGCATGTCTGTTTTGGTTTCTCTCTATCCCTAACAACCTTTTGTGTTCCTCATGTCTCGAGCCTCCTAAATGGTGCATCCATAGGTACCCTCACATGGTTAAACAATCTTAGTAGTTTTTCCATCATCTTGTCCTCTAATTAATCATGTGGTTGAGGATGCGAGGACGTTAGAGAGATTAAGAGAGAGAGAGAGAGAGAGAGAGAGAGAGAGAGAAAAAAAGAAAGAGAGAGAGAGAGAGAGAGAGAGAGAGAGAGAGAGAGAGAGAGAGAGAGAGAGAGAGAGAGAGAGAGGAAAGAGGGAGATAGATACAGAGAGAGAGAGAGAGAGAGAGAGAGAGAGAGAGAGAGAGAGAGAGAGAGAGAGAGAGAGAGAGAGAGAGAGAGAGAAAAAGAGGGACGATGTAATACCCGTCCTTTTAGGGACCCGTTGACCGTCGTTGACTGACCTTAGACACATGTCTAGAACTTTGGTAGCCTTACGAGTTTAGCCTTACGACATAGTAACCCTTTGAGTCTAGGAGGCTCGATCTAGCGAGGCTACTCGATCGAGTAGTGATCCCTCGATCGAGTATGTTACAAACTTGATCGAGTTACTGGAGTTCAGCGGTAAAATATAAATCGTGGAATCGTGAAACCAAAATCATTTCGTTTCATTTTTTCCTAAACCTAACTGCTATCATATATCTCTCTCCTTCACTCATATTCATCCTTTTGGAGCCTTTAAGAGTTAAGACACCATGGGGATGGGAAGCATGAGTCTGGTAGCGGTCTTGTCACCGGAATGTTATGTATAGGTATGTTTCCATCATCATCATCATCATCATCATCATCATCATTATCATCATCATCATCGTCGTCGTCTTCCTTAGTTCTGTTTATGGTTGTGGTAGTAGTAATAAATTGTTATACTGTTTGTATAGGTGGTTATAGTGGTTGATTGTCGTCTTATGGTCGTATGCGGTAGTGCTGCGTATTGCTAAAGGTAGGTTTTCCTACTCAATACTGTTGGTTGTTTAGTGTGTTGTTGGCAGTGTCTGAATGGATTGATTGTAGTTGGTAGTTGTATGTTTGTCTCTGGTTTGCGAGGTTCGTCCTCAGCTGAGTGGAGTCACTTGCGGGAGTGGCTTCACGCCCATGATTCGCCCCTTGTGGTTCCCGTCACAAGGGGGATGTGCACATTAAGGAACTTGGGTTTTCACTCGGTGTTGATGAGCGGGGATTTGGTGGGAACGGCTGCGGTCCCCCACTGGCGGCGAGGATTACTGGTTGTGGCCGTAATCTGGAAGGACTTGACCTTCCGGCAGTCAGAGGAGTCATGGTGATTGGATGAGGTGTTGGGTATATGTTTGTTGTATCTAGTTTTGTGTGTTCCTTCGGTTAATGACCTTGTGTGGTGTTGTCTGTGTTTTTTGCTTGTGTTGTGTCTGCCGTGATCCATTATGGTGAGCAGTCGGTCTTAGCAGGTTGATATGTGGAGCTTTGCTGGGTGCTTTGGAGGGACGTGTCTTCCACGAGTCATGGCATAGATAGTATCACGTAGTTGTTAGATGTCAAGAGTTGTATCTTTTATTTTGTTGATAACTTGTAAATAAACATAATTGTTCTTTTATTGACGTTTGATATTTACTACTCCTCGGGCAACCGAGATGGTAACACCCTTATCTGTCGGGGAAGGTCTTGTTAAGGCTCCTTTGTAGATGGGGGTGTTACAAAGTGGTATCAGAGCGGCGATTTTGGAACCTGTAACCAATGAGCCTAATGAACGTAGTGAGTCTAATAAAAGGAACATGGTGTATGTGTGTTGGGAGCCCCGACAATTGCTTGTTTTTGGGTGGGAAGGCTTCGTCATTCCAAAATCCTGACCCCATTATGCTTTAGCCAGCCACTTTGAATGGGAATATTGAGTCGGGAATTGTGTGTGCATAGTTGTGTGTGGTATGTAGAGTGGATATAGTTGTGTTTGAGTCTGAGGTAATGTCTTGTGTGTACAAGTGGTAGTGTAAGAACGTGCAAGTGTTGTGAATAGCTGGGAATGCGTATGTGTATGATAGAGAATGGCGGATGTGTTGGAAGTTTTCATAAGAATATTTGATAATGTGATAGTTAGTAGTGGAATGCAAGTCTCAATATATGCCTTAGGTAGTATTCATTGTCATGTGGTGCTGTGGAATTTGATAAGTAAATGATTTCGTATACCTTGTGAATAAGTGTAACAATGTGAATCGTAATTTGTGATTGTCGGATTGTTGTGATATGTCAAACAATAGGGCAAGTATGAGTAGTAAGTAAGAGTTGATTTGCCGAAGAAAATATTTAACATATTGTAATCACATGTTGACCGATCAAATCTGAATATGCATAAGTAAAAGTAGAATAATGTTGTTGTTATATATGTACACGTGGGTTGAAATATGTCATCATTGGACTACTTTGTAAAGTGTTGGCATAGGATGGAATAATATCTATAGTGTTCGGTTGAGGTAGTCGTGTTACATATGAGTTAGTGCTAATGGATAGTAATTGGATGAAAATAATCACTGACGAGTTCCAAATACACCTTGGGACTCGGAACGAGTTGTTGTTTTGCAGGAACTGTTAACCGAATTCGTAACCTTTGACCTTGTTCCCAGTCTTATTCGACCGAGTACGAGTGCCTACACGACCGAGTAGACCTTACTTGATCTAGTAGTTGGGTTATTAGATCGAAATTGTTGTATCTACCAGCGAAAACTCGATCGAGCAACTTCAACTCGATCGAGTGGCCTGAGTAACCTAGTCACTCGATCGAGTAAGTCGCTAAAGTACCCGGATTAATGCGGATTCTTACTTATTATTTCATTCACTTTCTTCTTATTCTTCTTCTTACTCAAACCCTAAATTCTTCTTAAAAATTCTCCTCTCAAAGTTCTTGGGTAGATTGTGATTAAATCCTCTTAAAATCTTCTTGCTAATTCATTCAACCAATATGCAACTCATTCAAGGTAAGATTGCTACTCTCCTTCTTTGTTTTAATCAATTAGTAGCATGTAAAAGTGTTAATTTTTTCTGAAAATTCGATTTGTACCCATGGATTTTGGTTTATAGATGTTGTATTTTGGTAAAAATTGCTTTAATTCATTGTTATTTATGCTAGAAGTTGTAAAATCAAACCGATTTGTGAGTATGTTTGGGCCGAAATTTCTAGGGTTAAATCTAAAAATTGGATTTTTGTTCATCTTTTGCATACCTAAAGGGGAAAATAGAGTAAGGAATGTTGTTGGTATCATGGCTAGGGTTGATTTTGCCTAATTTCACCCAAAATTGTCTTAGAACTTCGTCTTAAAAGTGCCCCAAAACTGAATTGTTTGGTTCGAGACCCCATAATTAGACTCTTCTAATTAGTTTCTAAACTACTCATTAATTTAGAAGATTTAGATTTAGTGCATGCAATAAAAATTAAAATGAAATAAGGAGGAAAATGAGTTTCCTTACAATAATGGGGACGGTTTATGGGCACAAGGTAGGACCCCGTCCTAACCTTGTTCTTGAGCTTAAATATTTTAGGATGATCCTCCAAGATCTTGTGGACGCGGGCCCATGGGGGCGCTTGGGAAAACAAGCGTTTACATTTGTGGAGTCGCCACCAATTTATTGTGGAAAATTGGAAACCGTTCGAATACCTCGTGCCATGTCAAGACACAAACTAGTGTTATGAACACCAAGAACTCGTTACCCTTAGCATTCTATGTCTAGAATGAATCTCGTGGATGCCAATGAACCCGGATGTTCACAGAGATCTGGAGTAAGGGGTGAGGGTACGTATTAGGAATCTCTTTTGATCGAACACCTAATCCCGCCCGCCTCGATAGCGGCCTCTACTAATGATTAGGAAAATTGTCTATACTCGATATATTGTCGATTATATGCATGCAATGCAACATCCAATAGATTAATCCTAGCATGTGAGAATTAATACTAAGTCGGTTAACACGAACTTTAATCATACAATTGGGTCGAATTGGATTTAAGGATTGATTACATGCGAGAGCATACAAGAAATACAATAAAAGGAATACAATAATAAATACAATAATGAAAATTACAATAATTACATCGGATTTATGATTTATGTTGAAAATACTTTTAAAACGGATAATTTGAGAAAGAATAAATAAATTAACGAACAGGAATTAGGGCGATAATACGAATAATAGTGAATTAAATACGTAATTAATAACTAGGTCAAAGCAAAACGGGAGTTCAGGGACAGAAATCAACCAGGAACAGGCGCAGCAGAGCTGCGTCCTTGAAGAGAAAGCGCGGCGATTCTTTGCGTCTGTTCTTTGTCTCGGTTAAAGGCCGTGAGCGGAATTGCAAATTGGTAATGTTCGTTGGTGATTTTAATGATTGATTATATTATTTGACTCGGATGAAAGTGGTTAGCAGGTTATTTACATGTGATTGAGGGTCATAAAAACGATAAAACATGGATAAAAACTAATTAGGATGAATATTTACAAGATTAATAAGGTTAATTAGCAAACTAAACAAATTAATTAGGTTAAATAAGTTATTAATGACGAATTAATGATGGATATGATAAACAACAGATGGGAATATATCAAAGATCGAATTCCAGAGACTCAATATTAATGAATCGAATCCCTAAAACCCGGATTGATTTAAATGACGAAAACGCGCAAATATTGGTTACAAGGGGTTTAAGTCGGGATTTAAAAGATGAATTAATACTAATGATGATGAATGATATATTACATGTTAGAATTATCACGATCAAATTATTGTGTCGATGAAACAATGAACAAACAAAGAAAACGAAAACGAACAGATAACAAAAGACGAAGGAAGATGAAAGGAAGCAGGAACTGCGGCAGCCTCACAAAGAGGCGCAGCAGGTGCTGCGTCCCTTCGAAGAGGCGCAACAGTTGCTGCGTCCTTTCTCGACGGTTGTCTCCTGATAATCCGTAAAAAGGGTTTAAAAACAAGGTTTTACAAATCGGTTTTATACATACTTTCGACGTAAATCTTACATTAATGATTACAATAATAAAGAATAATAAATAAAATAGGGATTATACACCCTCAGACTTACATGTTTGACGAAACGAGATGAACTAAGTTAACGTTTAGTGATGCTCGACTCGAATGTAGACGAAAGTGCCCTCGTAAGAGGAAATTAAACAGATTGATTAAAGTTGATTATTGTGGAGTTGGTCAAATTGGTCGGTTATGCAAAATGAGGCTGGTACTCAGAAAGATCCGAGCTTACGTGGTCGAAAGTTCAAGCACGTAGACGCCAAAAAGTAAGAACGTGGTCTAGAATGCAAAGGGAGAAGAGAAGGGCGGACACTCGCGTGAGAAATATGTGAGACCGAAGGTCTCTATTTATACTAATCACACGGAGGAAATAGGGTTTTCGGAGAAACTTTGGAAGTGAATCTCGAAAAGATATGAAAAGATACGCAAAACACGCAGAAAAGGACTTGGGAAGAGGCGCAGCAGGCACTGCGTCTCTTGGAAGAGGCGCAGCACTTGCTGTGTCCTTTCCCAAGTGGTTTCCTCCTGCGGAAGAAAGATTTCCGTGTTTTGGTTATGGAATAACGGATTAATCTTGTTTTCCTTAATATTTTGTGTGAATATTACGGGAAATTATTTGCCAAAGATTAAAAGATTGCGAAAATATGGAATAGAAATATCCGGAACATTCCAGAACATTCTGACTCGGTTTTAGAAAATGAAGACGGTTTTTGACCCGGACTCCAAATTTACTCTAATTACTGCCAAAACGACAGTATCGGCGTGTAGATGACAATTAAGAGGTAGACACAAATGTTTGAGCGATCACTTGACGATAAACTTACGAACTGTCACAAATCGTTCCGCGTATCAAACATGCGGCCCAATCATCACCGGGTGGTTTGCGGGAGGTGCAGAAATGAGGTATCTACAGAGCCCCCACTTTGACTGAGGCTTGGACAAGGCGAAAGTCAAAGTATAGCCATCAGGTCAGTCGAAGATTACAACCTGACGACTATGGCGACGCGAGGCGGCTCAAGGGGTCTGAGCCAAGGACCTGTCGTCGGGAACATTTTAGAGTCTGTCGACTATCGGGGAGGGTCGTTTAAAGTCCATTAGACTACGTAAGGAGGCTTGCCAGCCATAAGAAGAGACGATACCTGAAATTCCTCGAAACTCCAGGGGAAACAAAACGCGATATTGGGAGAAGACAGCAGGACATAGTCTAGAACTGTTGGGGGAAATCTGCTTGTGGTCGGCTTCAAACAAACTTCGGAAGAGCTTGGGGTCGATGTTGATCTCCATGTCTCGAGAGGGAATGACTGTCGGTCGTGAACTCTCGCTGGGGGAACATAATCGGGAACTGATCTCCATGTCTCGAGAGGGAATGTCTATCCTTGTACTCTCGCTGGGGGAACATAATAAAGGCGTGTCGAAACATCTGTCAAAGAAGAACCGCTCAGTGTGACAAGCGAGGTCTTGGCAAAAATAATATATGGCAGTTGGCAGTTGGCTTGGAAAATACGGATCCGGGAGAAGAATATACGTCAAACGGATCAAATATCTGATATGGCATCAAGGAAGAGGCGCACCAAAGATGGGCCCACAAATAACGAACTCATAACGAATTTTTGAAAATTCGTATGAAGGAAAGCTGAGGAAGAGGCGCAACAAGAGCTGCGTCCCTTGGAAGAGGCGCTGCACCTACTGCGTCTTTTCCTGAGCGTGTCTTTCCTGCGTAAAAAACCGATGAAACAGGGGGTTTATTTTATTTATTCGAAACACAAATTCTCAATTTCTCTCTCAAATTCCAACCATTTCCGTCAAAATTTGATCCAAAAGCTTACATTTTCCATGACTAATCGAGGTATGTGTACCAATCTTGCATTTATCTTCCGTATTTGATCAAATGAGAGCGACAAAATTAGGGTTTTCGACCCTAATTAGTCAAAAATTTGGGGCTTTTCCCCCAAATGATTTTGCCCTGCCAAATTGACTTTGTAAATGGCTAATTGGTAGTATAAGGATCATAACCATGTATTTGTTTCGAATTTTCATTGAGTTTTGAGCATTTGAGTGAAATTGAGACGGTTTCACAGCTAAACCGTAAATTGCTTCGAAAATAGCCTTAGGACTGCCCATTTGTGACGAAACTTGGTATTTGGAATCCTTGTATGATGGGTAAACTTCCTACCATCTCGGAATTTTGATTGGTGACGGCTTTTTCAGGACACTTCCTAGGGCATAATCGCCGTTATAACGAAATGCTGTCGAAATTCTGACTCGAGCCCATGACTAGGCTTCAACTTAGGCTTGACTTGACCCAAATTACCACATCAGCGGACGGGTTTGTGGGAAATTTGCCAAAGATGGCGAGAAAAGAGCGATTTCGGAGCTCCGAAAACTCGAAGATCCCCTAATCAAGGCTTGTCGTCACTTGACGCGGCCTAAATTTACTTTACTTTTACAGGTGATGAGGCTTCTACATCCAGGAGGGATCCCATGGACGTGGACACTGTTGTTGACCCTTCTTAGGTACTTGAGGAGGCGTTGGAGGAGGCTTTCACCGCTGCGGTGATGGCTGCGGAGGTTGCTGAGGAGGAGGAGGCCCCGAGACGGGCCAACGTTGGACGGAGTGGTTGCCAGCTGAGGGGAGCACCTGCGTGGGCTGAGACATGGGACAGTAGGCACCTGCTTTGGGTTGTGGAGGGTCACCTGTCCTACAGGACGGTGGAGAGCTTGGTAAATCGAATTCATCACTCTTCATTCATCTTCTTTCATTTCTGTTTGTCATTCCTTTTCTTCTTCATCTGAGCTAAAGTTAGCTTTTGTTTCAAATCAACATAGGAGGTCGGGAACATCAGATCGTTCTCGAGCTATACGACGATGATGGGGTACTACGAGAGGCTGTCGGCGGAGGAGCGAGCCATGATCGAGCGGGGAGCATTCGGTGCCCTGGTACAGGCTTGGAGGGATATCGCGAGGAGGAAGCTTCGGGCTAACCTCAATCTCGTCTGAGCTTTCTTGGACCGGTTTTGGGACACGACCTCCACATTTCACATGACTTTTGGTGAGGTGGGGGTCACGTTAGAGGATTACGGCATGATTTTTGGTCTGCCGTGTGGGACTGAGGTTGTGGAGTGGCCGGAGACAGCCATGAGGGTTGACTCGGCTGAGGCTAGGAGGTTGATCGGCTGGAACTTGGCGCCGAAGGCGGCTGCGGTACCTGGCTTGGTGCCTAGTTCTTACGTTCGGGACTACTTTGCGGGGAAGACCCCGGCGTCGGTGGTGATCGAGGGGAGGGAGACGGCTCCTCCTCCCTGTACTGCAGAGCAGAGGGTCCATTTGTGGCTCTGGTGGTTTCTGTCTTCGATCTACCTCGTAGACAAGGGAGAGAGGCTTTCGACGAAGCTTCTTCCCTTTCTTTCTGACCTAAGCTCCCTAGGTCGTTGGAACTGGGTCACTGCTGGTTTTGCGGTCCTCATCCGCTTCATGAGGGCCATGGTTCGTCCGGAGTTGATGGAGAAGGGGACTTCTTCTGCTGCTGTCGGCCCTGGACTGCTGTTGGAGGTATGAACCTTCACTTCATTTCATGAAAGATCATTTCCTTTCCTTACCGAATCACGAAAAAATCGTTGTTGATTATCTTGTTTTACAGACATGGGTTTACTCCTACTTTCCGGGCCTCGCGCCCAAGAGGACGGAGCCGGTGGAGAAGGCCTATCCCGTTGTGAGGGATTGGGTGATGTGTCGCACGAGGAGTCGGCGTTCCTTCCACGACGTCTGTCGGCGGGAGGTGAACGCTCTTCAGCTGGACGGCGTGAGTATTTTACCTTGCATTGTTTGTCTCTCTTCTTTTACTTTTAGAACTGATCATAAGAATGACCCTTCGTTTGCTTTTCTAGTGGGGGCCCAAGCCTTGGGAGGAGTACGCTGGCGCTCCTCCTTTCGTGGCTGAGGTCTTTCGACCTAGGAGCTCGAGCCGGCTGTTGTTGAGGACGTCGATGGGTCCTGTGTGGTACTTGGGTGAGCGCTTGTCTCGTCAGTGCTCTCGGGACGTCTTGACGGTTCCCATCGATCCTCCTCGGACGATGTTTAGGGAGCCTTCTGAGGCTGAGAGGTAGGCTGACCTGGCTGGCGTCGGTGGCGACACCCTCCTTCTTCCTGGTGAGGACTACTCGGCGTTCCTCTACGGGAGGTTGGCGTACTAGCCGGTTGTGGTAAGTGCTTTATCCTTTTTATTTTTGATTATTTGAGAACACGATGAATGATCATCGGTTAATGGAAATCACCTGTCCTTACAGGAGGTCGAGGCGGCGGGCATCGAGCCCCCAGAGTACCCCGAGACCAATGAGTACACTGACGCGACGGGGATGACGACGATCTCCGAGCTACGTGACTTTGACGTGGCGGTGAGAGATGTTGGCTTGGACGAGTGGCAGCATCTGATTCGGAGGGTGAGTCTCCTAACTTGTATAATTTTGTGTAAGAACACATTTGCTCGAGTTTGTCTAATCGTTAAGAATTTTCCTTTTGAAATGCAGGTTGCGCCATCCCGGTTCGTGGCTTTGTGGAGGGTAGCCAACCGGCTGCGGGCTACTACCGTCGAGGCACTTGCTGGAGGCCGAGGACGTCAGGTATGAACCTTCCGTTTTCTTCCTTTTCGAATTTTCTAATCTTCCTTTATGTTTGAAATGATTGACATGAGCCAGTTCTTGTTGTTTGCAGAGGGAGCGTGAGCTGGAGCGAGAGCTTGCCCAGTCCCGGGAGGAGACAGCTCGCCTGCTGAGGGAGCTCGAGGTCCGCGACGCCGAGGTTGCTGCTCTCGAGGCGAGAGTTCTTGAGCTAGACGACGACCGCGAGCTTCCGTGTTGCTTCTTGTTTTTTGGCTGTATTTTTGTACATTTGTACATTTTAGGACCCACATTTTGGACATTTGGATCTTGTTTTGGGGCTCGAGCCCCCAGTTTGGTGTACATATCCCCTTTTGGTTGTATATATGATGGCCTGAGTGCCTTTACTGCTGGGTTGTTTTGTTTGTACCTGCAGGTTAGCTTTGAACAGGTTTGGTAGATGACGGTTTACGCCGTCATGCTGCCGAAATTTACATAAAAGTCACATAGAACATACATTTGTACACATTGCCTAAATTAGCACAAAACAATGACTCGAAAATGCAAAAATTTGACCGGAAATGAAAATGCAAAAATTTTGGTCGGAAATGACCGGACGGTAGGGAGGGTTACCCCCTAAAAAAGAGAAAAAAAGAAAAATATAAGTTTAAAATGTAATGTGGAAGGAGAGTGAAATGATTCCCCAAAAAAGAAAATTAAAAAGAAATGTATAAATTTGAAATTGAATAAATTAAATTAAATAAAAAAAGATTAAAAAAAAAAGAAATGTATAAATTTGAAAAATAAATAAAATTAAATTAAATTGGTGAAATGATTCCCCAAAAAAGAAAATTAAAAATAAATGTATAAGTGTGCTAAAATGACGAAAATGTCGATATCGTCTCGAAATGCGTGTCCGTGAAATTAGGAAACACGAAATATGGCAACTTGACGTATTTACCAAAATAATAACCCGTATGAATAGGAAATTATTCGTTGAGGAATTTAGGAAAGATCCAACACTGAAAATCACAGAAAGAAAGTTGAGGAAGAGGCGCAGCAGGTGCTGCGTCCCTTCGAAGAGGCGCAGCAGGTGCTGCGCCTGTTCCCCAGTGCATCCGTCCTGATGGATTTTAGGAAACAGCTTTTAGTATAAATAGAGACGTCGAGGGAGGTTTTATTCGCATACTTCTTCCTGAAGGAAAAGTAGATCTATATACTAACATATTCATATATGTTTTAGGTTAATTTGTCATAAAATTAATAAATGATCTTATGCATGCAAACAATATAAAATATAGAGAAGAAATCATTTTCTCACCATATGATTTTCGGATATATGGGCACAAGTGAGTTCTCCTACTCACTTGTTCTTGAGCTCTCCAAATGGAAGAACAAGGATTCAAATATAGAATCCCTCCCAAAAGCATATACCCAAGGAAAACTCATAATAACCAATATTATTTAGATCTAGTAATAATATTAGTTTTACTATAAAATTGACACAAAATAAATTGTATTTTTCTCTTGAAAATTTCGGTCAAGAGGGAGTATTTTGTGTGGTTTATTTCTCTAGAAATCTCATAAGATGTAGAGAACATATTTATTTTCTTACTCTAGAAAAAATTATTGTCTTGAATGAATGAATGAATGGTAAGAAAAAGAACCTCTCCTTTTCTTTTCTTTTTGGCCGAAAAATGGCTTGGGTAGGTTGCCCAATATTTTTCATTTTTGCTCTTCACAAGAGACTAGGCATGCAAGCCTACAACCTAGGCTTATGATTGTGTCTCCATTTAAAATAAACAACACAATATAAACAATACACTCCCACCCTTATTTTCGGTTTTAAGCATAAAATGGAGAATCCATTTTATTTGTCATTTGTCAAATTTGTCACATGTAACATGTTACATGACATGTCACAATGTAATGTATTTTTAACATATTAAAAAATCAACATACTCATAAAATATGTCATTTACAAAATCGACTAGTAATTCGTAATTACTCGTACCAAAAATGTTTCCAAATTATAAACTACAACATTCTGTATTTATAATAATTTATTCATTCCGTTTCAATTGTTTCTGTAAACAATAATTTCATCTAAGTAATAAAACAATTCGATTACTTAGACCGTGTCTCATTTAATCATATTTACAATAAGATACGTAAATTATACTCACAAAATCATCCGTCAATTTTAAGCAATTTAATTAACTCGTATCGGTATACGATCAATTAAATAATCAATTAATAGTATTTCCCTATAGGTATGACCTAAGGGGATCAACTGATCACCACCGTCGCACGACAGTAATGTCAAACTCTAGTCAGCCAATCATTACCAATATGTGTGGACCAGTTGACAGTAAAATATTACATCCCACATGTATTCTTAAAATGAGATTTAATAATGATATATAAATCATGTGATCGCACTGTTGTTGAGGACACATTTCCCAACAATCTCCCACTTGTCCTCGACAAGTGTGCGTCACCAATTCTCTTGTCCTATTACTATCTCCCACTCAATGCAAGGTGTCTTTCGGGTCGTACTTGCAAGTGATCATATCGAGAGTGGTTTCCTCGATCTGGAGAATAACTGATTGACCGGATTTATCTATCATATATACCCTCCGAGCGTGGCCACGCATTTCCAGTTCATTACTCCTCGAGTGACCCTGAGATATTGTTTTAACCCTGACAAGGGGGTGGACAATTCCTATCGCACTTATTCCCTTCGACTAGCCATAGCCATCATAACCCAAAATATGCCCATTTGACCCCATTTACGAAGGTCGTAGTAACACAAATCAAAGTTAATCTGAAACTGTGCCATCTTAGGCGAACAGTCTTTAGTCAAAAGAATCGACTCATTAGAATACTATAGTAGCTCTCGCCACGACCAGGCTATATAAATTGCCAGAACTCTATAAGCGGTCATAAGGCCCGACAAAGTGTTCCTAACAGTCTGCCTATGTGATCGACTAGTCATCTCACATGACTCTATGGCACTTGAACTTGCCATCAATCGCATCACACTCTAGTCACTTCGAGACGTCACCTCATGTAAGTAACTATGGGCGAATACAATGCTAATCCGTGTTCACTTTAACGGGGTTCAATTGTCTCTACAACCCGTTTGGATGTAACAAAGTATAATAAAAGAGTTTTAAAGTAAAACTCGAACGACAAATGCGATTATCACATATGAATAGTCAATGCCTGATTACTATTTCATGTTCTATAATCTAATTTCATCTTGTATGTAGTTGTTCATTTTAATTCAATTGAAATGACATGACTCATCATGTTAAGCCTATGAAAAGGCTTTGGTTAGCAGGTTTTATCAACTTCTTGTACCTTACTCAACCTCACTACATACTCGTTTTTCTTTGTAATGTATACATTTGCATTACAAAAATTTCTGAGTACGTGTCGAGATCCAATCAAGACATAGGCCTTCTAGCCTTAGAATAGCTCCCACTGTTTTCACAGTGTGCGGGACTCATCCTTCTTGCACATCTCATGATTGCAAGTGTACTCAATTTCCGTTATAAATATCTCTCATTGTTCTTTATTGCCTAGAACGATTCTAGAAAATCTACTTCTTAATTAACATAGCCACAATGGTATCTTAACCATCCTAATGTGTTTTGATTATGGTTTTGTCGGAAACCATGCGCAATCTCAATTGTCAATTGTCACTTGTGTAACACCCTTACACAAAATTGCATCATAAACACTTTGCTTTACTTCCTTAATGCTTCTGCAAGCACTTAAGGGTAATCTTTATTGCTTACTTGGTAAAGATTACTTAAATTCGATTTTGAAAACAATTCATCATACTCAAGATATATAAAGTGTTATACATCATTACTTATTTAATTGATCCGGCAGCGGAAGCAAATGGAATCAATCAAATATGTTCAATTTAATTGAACTAGTCATGAATCTTAACAACGTAAGACTTCTTATTGACTCCAATATCATGTGGATTTATCTTCATAAATCCGGATATTAAAGATGTATTATAATACTCCAAAAGTCTTAAATCATTCGCAATGATCAATATGTCATCCACATATAAGACTAATTAAAATTACCGTAACTCCCACTAAACTCCATGTATAAACACAACTTCTCGACTTATCGAGAAAAGTTTTATAACATGATCAAAACATTGATTCTAACTCATTGATGTCCTACTTAAGACCATCTCTTAAGTTGCACATTATCTTAGGATTGCAAGAATCTATAAAACTCATGACATGTATTGAATACATTCCTTCTTTTGAAGAAGTGGGTTTTAGATTCACATGCTGTATGCGTATCCTCATAATGAAATACAATCCCTAAGAAGATCCAAATAGACTTAAGCATTTCAGTTAGTGCAAAACCCTTTGCAACCAATCTTGTTCTGAAATCTCTCTTTATTAGTGCAAAACCCTTTGTCACTAATCAAGCCCTTTTGTTTCGGATTTTCATGGCTTTAAGCCTTGTATTGAGTTGTGACTTAAACACTCTTATGTAAGTCATATGTTCATTACTTTCTAGAAGTAATCAACTTGAATCAAACAATTTCTTTTGTAAGTTATAAGCTCTTTACTTTCTTAAAAGTAGCATGAATTCATCATTTTTAACAAGTGACGAATTTAACCTCCTAGGTTTTGAAGAAACAATGTCTTACACAAAACGTCTCATGTAGCCAAGAAAGACCAAATTCTTGCGACATAACATTCTCTGTGGCATTCTTTGTGGCTCTTGAATAATTTCTCCCGCTCTTTCTTCTAGAAATAAACTTGTATTTTAGAAAGACAGCTTCACGAGCCGCAAACCCGTCGTTCTCGTGATAATTGAAAGGGAAAAATGAGCATTTGTTTCTTGTGAAAACTTACAAACATGGTACCCTTACCATTTCATATCTCATATGATTCGATTTAGTGGAAAAATAATTTAGACAAAAAAATGATAGAACCCCCAAAAGGATCAAGTAACTCAAAGTAACTTGATTGAAGTCCAAACCATATCGAATAGCATTTGATTTCTTATCCAACCACACATTAATCCATAATGCGTGCTAAGAGAGATTAACTTGTGATACTATATCACATTTCCTTTGGCTTATATCAAAGTCTTCACTTTGATAATCCCATCACGACTAAATCGTGATTCCTTGAACTCTTTAAACTTCTTCAAAGATTTTTCTATTTACCTTATTAAGTGAACATATTAGCGTCAACTTAAATCATTGGTAAAAGAAAATGATCAACCTATTTTGGATCGATGATTTACAACCTCGATCTCCTTTTCAACCAAAAGGCACGAGACATCTTGCTTTGAATACAAGATACGCATATACCATTAACAATCTAATGGTTTCAAGAGTACTCGATAACTCTTTGCGTTCATCATTCCAAAATTTAGGGTTTAATCTTGGGTTACCAATTTGAATCTTACATCATCTACATGATATATCATTCTAGTTTGGTTTAGAATATAATCACCTTGATAATGGGCTAGCCATACATCAAATCGTGGTGTATAGGGTCACAAAAGTGAAAACCTCTTTTGTATCTTAACAAGTTTATATTCTTATTTAGAGTTTATGCACTTAATAGTCATAATTAAGTACAACTTTAAATCCAAAAACTAGATTAAGTACACAATTACTCTATCTCTCGACATTATTGTTGCTAGTCGTCATATTCTAATCATCTTATGTGTCGAATACAATGATTAAAACCTCCACCGGTTTCTAATATTGACGAAGTGGTACTAGCAAAATTTATGTTTAATCAAATAAACATTTAAAGAAGAAGGTCCCATTAGATGTCCCACAACTAACTTTGTTGATTCTTCAATAATTTGGGGTAGTTTCCTTTCTTGTGTCCAACATTTAAGACAATGGAAACTTTATAGGTCGGGATTGATAGGTTTAGTATCGTCATTTCTCAATGACTTTACTTTTAACATTACCTTGTATCAATTCCATCATTATCTTTACTTCTTGAACCTCGTCCTCATCTTAACGGTTTAAGAGAATGCTCCCACTCATTTCAATGACTCTTTGCTTTGAGAAGCAAAATTGAATTCATGAAGATTACTCTTCATTTGTTCGTTTTAGTCTTAAAACTTTCATTGAAGTGGTTGCGTTATTTTGGTCAATTACGAATTCTGAAAATCTAATCACCAAAACAATTTATCGCTTCAAGGTACTTAATTCAATTAAGTATATGAAACATAATCCATTGTAAGTAGAAGTGTTAGTCAAGAATCAAAAACCTGTTTGATAATGAATAACTTTAATCTATACTCTTTACAAGAGATCCTTAGCAATGGTTCGTTTGAGGTTTTAGAAGCAAATTCAAATTTTTGTCTTTAGTTACGCTGTTTTAATGGAGATTTGTATCAAAATCGAAATGATATCGTATATGAATTGTGGTAAAGAAATAGAACAATATAAAAACGGAATAGGGAAAACTTAACATTTATCGTTTTATTAATACTTGTAAATAACAAGTAAAGCATTTACATAGTGACCTCTACCCAACTATGATAAATGATTCCAAGACCCAAATTCATATTGACTTAGGCACGGTATGGCCGATGAAACCCTTATCAATATAACTCGGTGGATTAACTTTTTAATCGATTCTACTTTTAGAACTCTTGATCGATAAAATTACTTTAATAATTATCTATAACCCGGAACACATGCAACTACGGTCACGAATACTTCCGTTGAGCTCAATCCAAATTTCGAATAAATGTGTCCATCATCCAAATCCACATCAACTTGGGCACGGTATGGCCGATGAAACCCTCATTAACATGAACTCGGTGGATAAACATTCATCACCCACTTCCCCTACGTAACAAGGTTTGTACCCCGGTAGGGCCGAGTGCACTCCCTCGCGAAATAGGTTTTCATGGTTTCTACTATTTGGTAAGGCTATGTCTCAATTAATTGTTTTAGCGAGAGGTCATGTCAATTTATTATATATCACGTTTTAAGTGAACTAAAGCGGTGAACTACGATAATTCTAATTGACACGGTCGATAAACTCGATGAAAGAAGATGCATGTTTTAGTTATGGCGATTTAGCGATGCATGCGACATATAAATAAAATGCAAAGCATAAAAAAATCCTAGTATGGCCTTCCTAAAATAGAAAATCTAATTAACTATTACAAATTCGGAAACCAACTCCATTGGTCCCTTGAACTTCGGTTGTGGCACGCATCTCGAGGTAACACCGTCTTTATGTATCGCCATCTTGAAGAAATCCGTCTTGGGGAACTCCGAGATAAATTTAAATTACATAGGAAATTACATAATTTCCTATTATACATTTGTAACTAAAATAAAATAAATCTTTTAAATTACAAAACGGTGATACGAGATCACAATAAATTACAACCGAATCGATATTCCCATACATTTCGGGAAATACCAATTAAAAACTAAGGCCATACTAAGTAAAATTACATAATTCAAAAATTACATAAAATAAAATTATGACAATCATAAATAAAATGCAGCATTATAATATGTATGAACATGCCCAATTTTATGCTAAATCGCCTTTAAATAGCCAATATCGTATATTACTCGGTTTTAACGGATTTGCGTGATTTCAACATTTTATAATCACAAAATTACATAAATTCATATTTATGCATAAGTTAATTACCCTAAGCTCTTAGGACTCAAAATTTATTCTTCACTAATTATTTGACCATAATTAACTCATATTTCTAAAATTTGTTCATTAATGGACTTAAAATTATAAAAATAAGCTATAAACTTCAAATAAATCACAAAATTTCAAATAAATTTGAAATTTGAAATTTAAACTCATGAACATTCTGGAAAAATACCATGACACGCATAATGTTCAAAAACGTAGGTTAAAAATTTCGAAATTTATCCGGAAAAACAATGATGCGGTTTATCGGTTTTTAACTAAATAATCATAAAAACATGAGAAAAATTATATTCACCAACTTTTCAATTTTAGATCTGAAAAAGATAATAAAATGCAACATTGGACGTTTTTCCTTAGTCATGGAGTATGTTTTATTAATATTTCACTAATTAAGTCACTATTCATGTCATTTTTCTTCAAAAATCCATAAATCATGCAAAAAGACTTCAATATAGCCTATTATTTTACACACATCTTGTAAAATTGCATGTGACAACATACTAAATTTCTATGACCAGATTCGAAATTTATCTCATATTAACCTATTTTTCACTTAAATCCGATTTTAATAATGAAAAATCCATTTTTCGAGCATAAGAAGTCCAAAAAATATGAACATTTACAGGTCATCTCAAAATAATATATGTGACAACATATCCAAAAATCACTGG
This sequence comes from Silene latifolia, assembly GCF_048544455.1. Taxonomy (NCBI): domain Eukaryota; kingdom Viridiplantae; phylum Streptophyta; class Magnoliopsida; order Caryophyllales; family Caryophyllaceae; genus Silene; species Silene latifolia. The sequence continues at coordinate 100,063,133 of NC_133531.1, forward strand.
AAAATTCAAAGTTTAGCTAATTTTAGTCCGAAAATGACATTTTATTCATAAAATCATATTTTAATGCCATTATAGTATAATATGAACAATAAAAATCCATAAAATAACCAAAAAATCCTAAATATATTTTAGGACCAGAAATTTTAACATGCATAAATTAATTTCGTGATATATCATAATAACACAAATTATACAAGTTTTATATGTTAATCTTTATAACTCGGAAAAACTTTTAACCGATTTGCATGCAAAATAAGCATACATCATGAATACTCTTGAAATTCGTCTAAAAGAATGGACAAATGAATTCTCTAATGTGGAGAAACACGACATGGGTGCTTATAATTTTGGATCGCTTTTGAGCTTGAAGTTGATCAAGGTAGTCAAACCATTTCTAGATGCTTGTCTTGACTATTGGGACCCGAATTATCACGTATTTGCCTTCCCTGGAGGCGACATTTGCCCATTTCCCGAGGAAATTGCTACGATTGGTGGTTGGGACCCAGAACACTCGCCTGCTATTCCCTCCACTTCTCAAGGGTATAAGAACAAGTTTAGAGACTTGCTTAGGTTGGCAAGAGCTGACGTGGACCGTCTTGTTACCTCTAAAGGGGTGCGGATGTTGGATTTCATTGATCGATTCATCAATAGGGCAGATCCCACTATCTCTTATGTTGCGAGGCAAAGGGCATTCGGGTTTTGCCTATTACATGTATATGTCCTTCAAGGGCATGTTGATGAGGATATGAGGGGCGACCCTCGTCTCTTGAGCTTGATTAAGCAAATGGAGCTGCGCAGGAGCCCAGCTTGCCTGTGTTTAGAAGAGATCCTATTGGGTTTGGATAACAGGAAAGCCAATCGCGACCTACCTTATTTGGGAAGTCCCATCATTTTGCAGGTAAAAGAACTCTTTTTCTTCTCTTTTTTTTCGTTCTTTTTTCTTTTTGTTTTGTTTTTTTTTTTCGTTTTTTTTAATACCTGCTTTTGGTAGGTCTGGCTTATGAAGCGTCTTCGATTGATCGAGCCCCCAGTTAATGTTCCTGCTTATCATGCTTGCTCAATTGCAATGAGGACTAGACTCTACATGGTGGACTTCACTCGAGTTTGCAATTACTGGGAAAACAAATTGAAGAGTGAAGATGGCCCCTTAATTAGATGGATCGTACCATGGTGGCATCTCAACTCTGTCACTGGAGTATCTTCTTTGGATCCTACCCGATCTGTTCGCATTCCCGGCTTGGAGTTTATGATATGCATCTTCCCGGAGAGGTTGATGAGGAAGGTTGGATTGAAGCAGATGATCCCGAAGATTGACACTGTCCCGCAGACTACCGTGGCGCTTACTACTGAGAGTCGAAGAGAATGGGCCATCAAATGGGCTCAAAGAAATGCATGGTTCTTGAATTCTTCTGCCAGTGCTCTATGAGTGTCAGATTCCTATCTGCGGTGGAGGAAAGCTACTACTCCGGAGGAGCGTGAGAGATTAAGGAAGCGCGAAACTGTTGACTACAAGGTTCGTGAGGTGGAAAAGGAGAAGGAGAAGCATCTGGCCGAGGGAGAGGAAGAAGCCGGATTTCGAGTTGTTCATCCTTCGAAGAAACCGAAGACTTCTCCTGCTGTCGAGATGGTGGTTGACAAGAATGGCAAAGCAAGACCACGAGAGAGACCATTGGTGATTAGGTCGGAAGTGGCGCAAGAGCGTCTGGCTCGAGGTCGGGACAAGAAGTATGATAGAAATGACAAAGGCAAAGGGAAAATGGAAGAGTAGCCCAAGTCTTTATTATTATTATTATTTATTATTATTATTATTATTATTATTATTATTATTATTATTATTATTATTATTATTATTATTATAAGAAAGTGGGGTTTTTAGAATCCTAGCCTATTTATTTTTATTATGTAACGTACTATTATTAGAAATGAAATAAAAAAAGGTTAATTGGTTATGAAACCGCTATGGTTTTCTTTTCATTATTCTTGTCGAATTTCAAATGCAATTGCAAATGTCCTTCTATTTACATTTAAAATAATTCAATGGGTTGTATCCCGTGAGGGATTGCCTACGTATTCATTTAGAAAATGAAATCAAACCCTTGCGCGTAGTTAGAGTAAATGTAAAAGAATAAATGTTCTAAGCAAGAGCTTGTAATGAACTTAGAAAATAAGCATGAGCTTTACTTACTCCTAAAATGCAATTTAGTTTATTTGATGATATGAGAATGACAAATTGTCAAAGTGCAAGAGCAAGATGACATTAGCTTAAACCAGCTTGGCCAGGGGCCGTTTATTTCGTGCCACAAGAGCGGCACGTGGGGTTACACGAGGCGCGTTTTTTGCTCCTATTCTAGGCATAGTAACGTTTCAGTTGGTCAAGGTTTGTTGGGTTGGCAAATTCGTTCCCATCTAGGCCCGTGATCCTAACCGCACCCCCTGGAAGTATGGACTTGACTAGGAATGGCCCGGCCCAATTGGGTTTGAATTTTCCTCGTGGATCGACAGGTAAGAGAGCTCTAATTGATTTGAGGACCAAGTCTCCCTCCTTGATGTTCCTTGGCTTAACCCTTTTGTTGAAGGCTTGTTTGATACGTGCCTGATATGTTTGCACATTGTGTAATGCACGTAACCTTCATTCATCCAGAAGGATGAGTTCTTCATATCCCTCTCCCATTCGGCTTCTGGGATTTGGTTTTCGAGTAAAATACGCAAGGATGGTATTTCTAGCTCGACTGGTTATACGGCTTCCATGCCGTAGGTCAAATAGAAAGGAGTAGCCCCAGTGGGCGTCCTAACGGACGTACGGTATCCCCATAAAGCAAAGGGTATCTTGCTTGGCCAATCTCTATAGTTGTCAATCATTTTCTTGAGAATCGTGACAACATTTTTGTTTGCCGCCTTTACCGCGCCGTTGGTTTGTGGTCTATATGGCGAGGAGTGGTGATGCTTGATTTTGTATTTGGCTAGCAATTGTTCAGTCTCAGCTTGGAAATGTAATCCATTGTCGCTGATGATCTCATGTGGGCAACCATATCGACAGATAATGTTGGTTTGTATGAACTTCGCCACGTTCTTAGTTGTAAGACTGGTGTAGGAAGCCGCTTCTACCCATTTGGTGATATAATCGATTGCTACTAGAATGAAACAGTGACCTCCTGTTCCGGCTGGAGTGATCTTGCCGATGATGTCAATTCCCCAAGCAGAAAATGGCCAGGGAGATGTCATGGTGTAAATTAATGAAGGAGGGACATGTTGCACATTCCCGAAGATTTGGCAATTATGGCAATGTCTTACATATTTGATGCAATCAGATTCCACTGTGGTCCAATAATACCCCAAACGTGTGATTTTCTTTGCCATCATGGGTCCACTCATGTGAGGGCCACATTCTCCATCATGGACTTCTTCCATCAGTTTCCGTGCCTGTGAAGGATCAAGACAACGTAGGATTACACCAAGAGGTGTTCTTTTGTATAATTCTCCTTGTATGAGAACGTATTGGGAAGCTAGCAAGCGGATAGCGCGTTGTCCCCTTTTGTCCATTTCTTGTGGATAGGTGCCATTGAGTTTGAAGTTTAGGATTGCTTGGAACCAGGGTTCCTCCGCAATTTCCTCTTCATCGGTGATTTAGTGCACATAAGCTGGCTCTGATCGTCGTTCGATGCATAAAGGCATTTCTACCATGCTATCTGGCATATTAATCAAAGATGCAAGTTTTGCAAGAGCATCTGCAAATTGATTTTCTTCTCGAGGTAGATGTAAGTAGGTCACTTGATCGAAGAATTGGGCGAATTGGTCTATTCTGGCTTGATAAGGTGCTAGGCTTTCGCTTCGGATTTTCCAAGATCCCGTGATTTGATTGATGATCAAAGATGAATCCCCATGTACTCGAAGATTCTTGATGCCTAAACTTACTGCCGCTTGCAATCCAATGAGACAAAGCCGATTCTCGCGGCGTTATTTGTCACCTCGAAGTCGAGTTTGACGGAGATTGGTGTATGCTCGCCTTCAGGAGAAATGAGCAACACTCGTATTCCAAATCCTCTTAAATTCGATGCCCCATCAAAATAGAGGTCCCAGGAGTCTACATCCGTTTGGAGTATGTCTTCATCCGGAAACGACTAGGTGTCTATCGTTTGCGTATCATTGATGGGGTTTTCTGCGAAGAATTCGGCAACAGCGCGCCCCTTTATAACTTTCAAAGGTACATACTTGAGATCGAACTCTGAGAGCATCAAAGTCCATCTTGCTAAACGTCCATTGAGAACGGGTTTCTCGAAGAGGTATTTGACAGGATCCATTTTGGAGAATATTTTGACGGAGTAGCTAAGCATGTAATGGCGTAGCTTCTTCGTTGCCCACACAAGAGCGAGGCATGTCTTCTCGAGTGGTGTGTACTTGCACTCGTACTCCAAGAACTTCTTACTAAGGTAGTAGATGGCTCTTTCTTCTTTTCCTACAGTTTGAGCTAGCATGGCGCCCATGGCCGTTTCAGTTACCGTGAGATATAAACCAAGAGGTTGATCTCGTTGAGGTGGCATAAGCACTGGTGGTTTGGCTAGTATTTCCTTGATTCGATCGAAAGCCTTCTGACAGTCATCATCCCACATGGTGTGATCTGTTTTCTTTAACTTCTTGAAGATAGGTTCGCAGATCATGGTGAGTTTCGATATGAATCGACTTATGTATTGCACCTTGCCTAGGAATCCTCTAACTTCTTTCTCTGTTTGAGGTTGCGGCATTTCGATTAGAGCTTTGATCTTAGAAGGGTCTATTTCTATACCTCGTTGGCTAACGACGTATCCCAGGAGTTTGCCAGATGTCACTCCGAATGCGCATTTCTGAGGATTGAGCCTCATGTTGTACTTCCGTATCCTTGAGAAGAATTTGCGAAGGTTTGCAATGTGTCCCTCTCTTTCCTTGGACTTGACAATCATGTCATCTACGTATACCTCAACTTCTTTATGCATCATGTCATGTAAGAGAGTAGTTGCGGTGCGTTGGTATGTAGCTCCGACGTTGATTAACCCAAACGGCATAACCGTGTAGCAATAGGTTCCCCATTGAGTGACGAAGGCGGTCTTGTGCATGTCTTCTATGGCCATTTTAATCTGGTTATATCCTGCGTATCCATCCATGAAGGATAGTAGCGCGTGATCTGCTGTGTTATCCACCAATATGTCGATATGTGGTAGAGGAAAGTCATCCTTAGGACTCGCTTTGTTTAAGTCTCTAAAGTCAACACAAACACAGATTCTCCCATCCTTTTTGGGTACGGGTACTATGTTAGCTACCCAGTCTGAGTACTCGGAAACTTTGATGAACCCGGCTTTGAATTGTTTATCGACTTCTTCTTTGATCTTGAGAGCCTATTTTGTTCTCATTCGACGAAGCTTCTGTTTCACGGGTTTGAAACCTGGTTTGATTGGGATTCTATGCTCTGCGATGTCCATGTCGATCCCTGGCATGTCTTTGTAGGACCAAGCAAAAACGTCTTTGAACTCGTGCAGGAGGTCTATGAAACTGGCCCTTTCGGTGGGGCTCAAGGTTGTCCCTATCCTAAGTTCTTGGGGTTCTAGTTCAGTTCCTACGTTGATGGGTTCAGTATTTTCTATCACTGGTCCCCCTTCCCCCTCTTGTAGTATTTCTTTGGCTATGTAGGGAGGTATTTCGATTGAGTCTGGGTCAGGGTCATCCTCATTATCATCGTAAACAGAATTGCATTCAAGATAACACGAAGAGTAAGCAAAACCTGATTTATTCATATTAAGATTTGAAAAAAGTTGAAACAAAGAAGCCATCTGATCTGTAGTCAGTGGCGGTAAAGGGACAGCGGTTGGGACATTTCCCGAACTACTGTTGCTATTGGACACTAAGCTAGGAGAAACGAGGGGAGTGGGAATGACGACATGAGGAGACTCTCTAGGAATTTCTTTAGACTCCAACTCTGACTCCGACTCTGACTCTGACTCGAATTCATCGTCTTCTGGTTCTCCTTTGAACATCTCTCCTTCTCCAGTAGTGAGCTTGAAGAGTCTTCCTTGATTGTTTGTCCACTTGATCGATTTTCTCCATCCTTTCTGCTGATTGGTGTTGGTTTCTGTGTCCAGTGTGGCAATGATCTCATCTATGATGCTTTCGGCCTCTTGATTAAGGGAAGATCCTGGAGGTAGACATCTTCCTCGCTATCCGTCCATATTCCATTGATCACCTCTTCTTTTGGGGAGATAAGATGTGAGCAATCTAAGGTAGATTCATCACTTGTAATCATCAGAACTCCAAGGGGATTCTGAGTGTTTTTAGACTTACCTCCAGGTGGTATTGGTAGGCGACCGTCTTCAGACATATCTTGAAGTACATTAATTTTTCAGTTTGTAGCATTTTTCTGTATCATGTTCCTTACCTCTATGGTATTCGCAGTATGAGTTCTCATCCCAGAACTTGGATTTCTTTTCTGGTTCGGGTGTAGGGCGTATGGGTTGAAGTTTACCCAGCTTCATCAACCTTTTCAGAGCGCTGGAGTATGTGTCCCCTAGATTTGTGAATTTCCTTGGAGGGGTACTTTTCTTAGATGGCTCGAGAAGGTTAACTTCATCAGTCTTGCTAGTAGAGCCGTAAGAACGACTTGTTGAGCCTTGATATCCACGACCTATTGTTTTGGACAAGAGCCCTTTACGGATGTCATCTTCGATCCTCGTCCCTAGAACGGTTAGATCTTTGAAGGTCTTGATGTTTTGATACCTCAAATGATTTTCATAGATGGGCTTTAGGTTGTCCACGAATTTCTCCACGAGGGTAGCTTCATCCGGACGTTCAACAAGTTGAGTACTAGTCTTCCTCCACCGACTTAGGAAGTCAGTGAAACCTTCTTTGTCATTTTGGGTAAGAACCTCTAAAGTGCGCATGTTGACTTGGATTTCAGCATTATCCGCATATTGTTTAGCAAACTCGATTGCGACATCATCCCAGGTGGCGATTTTCTTGTGCTCTAGCGAATAGAACCATTGTTTTGAGATGGTGTCAAGAGATGAAGGAAAGATCCTTAAGAACATCTCGGGTTTAATGCCTTTGATAGATATGTAATCCTTGAAAGCACGGATATGGTTCAAAGGGTTTTCGTGCCCCTTGAATTTAGGGATATCCGTCATGTTGAAGTTGGTTGGCAACTTGGAACTTACGGCCTCATATTTGCGATTGTTCTCCCTATAAATGTCATCCCCCTTGAGCTACATCAATTGCTCCTCTAAGTATTGGAGTCGTTTCTCAGCTGCAGTCATACCTATGGGAGCGTCTTCGTCCCTGAAGTTGTTCACAAATTCATCAGCCACTTCACTTTCTCGAGGAGGCATCCTCGTTTCCACGGCATATATTCGGCCCTCAATTGTGTCGAGGCGATCATACACTTGGTCTTGAGTAACTTGGAGACGAGCTAGCGCGGTTAGGACTTGATCATTACCATTCTGGAGTTGGTTGAAGTTCGCGTCGCTTGTTTCAGGCATCTTGGAAACAGGATAAGAGATCGACGACGAATCAAAACACGATCGACCATTCTAACACACACTTACTCGAAAATGTTTTGACTCGTGAAGTGGGAGTGTGCCACTTGTGTCAAGTGAGTTTTGAGGAAATGACAAAGTTTTGAAAAATGTTGGTCCTAGTCAACTTTAGTGTAGTTGTAGGAGTGGACTCGAAGTGAGGTTTTGAAATGGGTTTTGAGGCCCGAATTTTGACTCGACAATTGGACAGAGTTTCGATTGGTTTTGCGCTAATATTAGGCCCAAATTTCGAAATTCTACATTTTAAAGAAGGATTTTGATTTTAAAAAACATCGTCATGGTTTGTTTTAGAAATGGTGATCACATATGGTACAAACATTATACAAGCATTATAACGGGATGCTGAGTGCATTTAAAAAGGTCTTGGTTTAAAGGGTGGGTTGCCATACCGAACAATCAAACCTGAAGTCTATGGAGAGGTTCGTACCAAACAAGAGTAAGTCCGATTCCTAGTCCATTTCCTCAAGTAGTGAAAGTCCTTGATACAAACAAGAGTAAGTACCATGGTATGGTTGACGTCAATCGCTATCCATCCTTAGGCCCAAATAAGAATTAGGACCGTTTAGACGGGACAATTGGTCGAATGGGTTGGGTTGGGCCTAGGAAGGCCGAATAAACGATCTAGGAAGACCGAGTTATGAAAACCGACAATTTTCTTGTACAAACTATTCCCAAACCTTGTTCAAGTTTCACCTTTTTGGGTACACGTAAGTGTATTATTCCCCAGCGGAGTCGCCAAACTGTGGACGCGGGCCCACGGGGGCGCTTGGGAAAACAAGCGTTTGCATTTGTGGAGTCGCCACCAATTTATTGTGGAAAATTGGAAACCGTTCGAATACCTTGTGCCATGTCAAGACACAAAGTAGTGACATTGTGGACAAGGCCCTCGGGAACTGCGTCCGAGGGATCCACACCTGACATAATCGACTCGAGGTTCTTTCGAATCGAATTAAGACATATTAGAGTCGCCACCAAGTTTTTTGGGAACTTGGAACCGTTCAAGTCAACTTTACACCTTTCATCGAAAAGCATAAAGCCAATCGACTACGAGTGATTAAAGATAAAGACTTGTACCCTATATCACTCGATTTGAATGACTCTCGTAATCCAATGGTATTTAGACGGATCCACAAACCATAGATCTTGAGTAAGGGGTGAGGGTACGTGTTGGGAAGCCCATAAGGACACCCAACCCCGCCCGTCAATAACGGCCTCTACTAAGTCAAGTGTCGGATTTCAAACAAGGTCATAGCTACTACGATGTATGATATGCAAACGTTGTTTTAACCCTAACATGTGACAATAATTTCTATGTCGTTTTAGATGCAACTAAACTAACTTTGTCAAAGTTGTAATTTAGCATGTGGGTTGATTGATCTAACAACATGTAAAGCAAACAAACAAGGCTTAAGGGGGAATGGGGAAGCCGTTGGGATCTACCTATTACAAACCAGGCATTTCATGCCGACACAACGATAAATAAATTACAACTCGATCTAATTACAATTGCTACATACAACTCAAAACACGACACAAAACACACGGCCATTGGGCCTTGAAAACCGTGCACATGAGGGTGGCCCACGGCTCACATGACCCACGGTCCTTGGGTCACTCCTCGTAATGCGTGCTCGCGCTTAATCTCATCGAATTAGACATAGGGCCACGCACCAAAGCATGCATTAGCATAAACCGGGCCATGTTGCTTTAAACAACATGCGGTTTACTACGCTCCTACAAGCATTGGGGAACAACCGTCTAACCAAACAAGACTAAGGTTTTTAGAAATTATTTGACTCGATAAAAGAAAACAAACTTGAAAGATTACAACTCGATAAACCAACGATAAATTACAAACAATGAAACAACGAGAAAACAAACGGTATAAAAACAAAACGAGAAAGGTAAAGAAAAACGGCCACCTCACGGCCCAAACCGACGGCCACCCTCACGGCCAAGATGAGGCCAACCTAGTTCCTAAGTTAGATTCATTGGTTAGATCGAATGATTGCGAAAAGGGATAGGAAACAAGTTAGAAAACGAGTTAAAAACGATGTTGATTGATTGTCGCGCAAGGGTGCATTCTACACGGCCTAAAGGGTCTAATTAGGTCAAATTCACTAATTAATTTAACTCATCGAGTGTCAATAAGAAGGTGCTAATCACGCACTCTTATACTAGCGAGAAATTAGGTGAAAGAGAGAGATGCATTCAATTAATTACAGAATCGTCGATTGATTTTATAACTTACGTCGAAGCCACCTATCGTGTCTAATTAGGTTATTAAATTAAATTAAAGTCATCTAAATACGTCATAGGTCAACGATCAGAGGTTAAACTAACATACAACGGGTCCTAGGGTATGTCGATTTGGCCGAAACAAAAGGGGGTCGAAAACGAAGAACAAAATTAGATAACTTGTTTTATTTATGCCCTACCTTGAACACGAGGATATGTAAATGAGACGGGGGTGTACGACCGACAGAAGGAGCGGTTTCTTTTCCCATCTCAAGTCAACGCGGGTGTTCGTGGTGGTACTTTAACTCATACTCGAACTAACTAGTTTCGTAGTTAATTTAAAACAAACGATAATTAAAACGAAGAACAAACAAAAAAAGACAATAAAAAGGGCATAAAAAAACGAAATAAAAAGAGAGAAGAGAAGGGGATTTGATGCACCCTCAACCTACATGTATCGTTGACACCGTCTTGGGTCGTAATCGATGGTAGATTTTATCTCGAGAGGCCGTCGTCGACGAAGTAACAAAGCAACACGCGTTTTGGAATGTTTCTGGACAGCAGTTTTAAAACAGTGATATCTCCCTCGTTTCACGACGAAAATTCGATCCGAAAGATGTTTTGGAAACTAGAAAGAGAGGAGAACAAGGATCTTAAAGCAACCCCTGCTCGATTTGGGTTATTGGGCACGAAAAACGAGCACAAACAGAACTGGACAGACAAGAAGAAACCGCGAAAACAGAGTGTTATTTCACTCTGTTTTTCGAGGGATCTCGTGTGCTCTCAAGGTCAATTCGGCTCGTAAATCTTTGTCTAATGCGTATATGGATGTTATGTGGTTAATTAGGAACAAGAAACTCGAATTTTTATGGTGATTTGATGGAGGAACGAAAGGGTTTTTTTTTTTTTGAAGGAGACACACAAACAGTTTCAGTTTGTGTGTCGGTTTTGTTTAGGGTTTTTGGAGGATGTTTAGGGTTTGTTTCTGAGGTTTAAAGCTTGTGGGTGATGCTTGGATGTATGGAGAACTTCGAGGAAGGAATGTATGGTGAAGGGGTGGTATTTATAAGGAGTTAAAGTAGGTTAAAAGAGAGGGAAAGGCAATCGGGCTTGCTGAACATAGCTGCTGTCCAGCAGCTTTTGGGGGGGTTTCTAGGGTTCGTTTTTGGGGTTTTCTTGGTGATTAAGCTAGGATAATATGGGTAGGATACTAGGGTATGGGTTAGGGTTAATGGGTACGGGTCTTGGTGGTGTTTGGAGCGGGTTTGGGCTCGAGAATTGGCGGCCAAAACAGGGGCCTGTTGCGGTTTAGTGCGGGCTGCTTGGGGTTGGTTTTGAACGAGAATTTGGGCCATGGTATGGGGGTTCGAACATGGGTGGATGGGTATTGGTCTAGGGTGGGTTAGTGTACTCGAGATTCGTGCCAATTCGCAAAGGAAACGGGCTCAAAAACCGAGCTAAAAACGAGCTCAAAAACAAGTGTTCAAAACGAGTTTTCTTCGCTTTTTAAAATCGATTTTTCAAATCACCTAATAAATTGAAGTAAATGACTTTTCAAATCAAATATATTCATAAAATGATTTTTCAAATCAAATATTTATTTTATTTTCAATAAAATAAACTTGAGGAAATAAATTCAAAATAAAGCTTTAATTTAAATATCATTTAAATTAATAAAATGAATTCACTTAAAAAAACACATTAATTTAAATATCATTTAAATTAATAAAATACTTCATCGACGACGCCCATTCTACATCGTAAAACGAGCTCCAAATAATGACAGTGACAACTAAAGAATACATGTGTCCTATCATCATCGGGTGTTTGTCGGGTTCTCTATAAATTCCAATATCGACGGATACGGGTATCTACAGAGCCCCCACTTTGACTGAGGCTTGGACAAGGCGAAAGTCAAAGTATACCCCAGGTCCCTCTCGACCTGAGGATTCTTCGGGTCGTTTATAGTCCATTAGACTTGCGTATATAAGCTCGCCAGCCATAAGAAGAGATCATACCTGAAACTTCGTTGGGGTTGACTCTTGCTTTTGTTGTGTCGAAATATCATCGTTGGTCATCGACCTATAAATTGCATAAATGGTGGATTGAGCCTTATCCTTAGGCGCCTACGTATCCGTTTCTGACGGAATCAAACCCGCGTCGTAGTTCGGCACTGCTGACACTTGCCCAAAGTTTATCATCTGCTGGCGTTCGTCCAAATTCATCATCTGTTGACATTTGCCCAAAATTTATCATCTGCTGGCGCTTGTCTGAATGGGACGGGACTTTCCGAGGAGGTTGCCGTCGCTTTCATCATTTGCTTTCAGCTGCGGAATTCTTCCATTTCATGCTCTTGTATTGAATTGAATTCTTGGTGGATGTCATCCTTTACATCTTGATAATGGTCTCGAAGCCAACGGCTTCGAGCCCCCGATTTGCAATGGCTCTAAAGTCGAAGACTTTAGAGCCCCAGATTGAAGCATATCCTGCTATATTTGAAACACAGAAAATGTACAAGCAATAATCATCACATAAGCACATTTGGATCATCGATCTTGAAATTGGATCATTTGAAATACTGGGTCATCGACCCGAATTTTGAATTTGAAAATTTTGAGTTATTGGGCCATCGACCCGAATTTTGAAATTGGCATCACTTGGAATGTTGGGTCATCAACCCGAAACTTGGGTTTGAAAGACTGGGTCATCGACCCGAAATTTGAACATGTTGAAAATTTTGAGTAATTGGGCTATCGACCCAAAAGATTGAACTCGAAGCGAATCATAAAAAGTTTTTGAAATTTTTGAATTTTGAAAGATTGGATCGTCGACCCTTGGTGGGTGAGCATGAAATGCGACTCAGACATTCTATATGACTCGTGAACAACGTGGGCGTAGCCCGCTACCGCAAAACAAAAAAAGAAAATAAAACCGTAAGTGTGCACGGGCTTTAATTCAAATATGGACTTGTCGAGGGTAGAAATGCAAATCGGCCGTTCCGGCGCCAAAAGATGGCAAAAGGGAATCATAAGGTCGTCGAACTTGGGACGGAGATATCGTATGGCATGGGCGTGCACCCGAGGGCACATGGGAATCAAGATCACTTGGCATTGACAAGGTGGATTAAACTCACAGAGGAACAACGTTGGCTTCGCCCGCACGCTAAACACAAAAGTTAATCTTATGAGAACACTTAGACATCACATATCACTCTTGTTGGGAACATTCTCACTCTCTTCTCCTCGCCTCCTTTCTTTTCAAATGAGTATTCATCATTTCTTGCCACCGCCTTCTTTCTTTTCAGCGGGCTTTTAATATTTTTCTTCCACGCCTTCTTTCTTTTCAGCGGGTTTTTACTATTTTTCTTCCACGCCTTCTTTCTTTTCAGCGGGTTTTTCATATTTTATGTTCCCAACACAAACCTACATCTATATGACTCGGCATCTTTGCCTAAACCGTTAGATAAAGCTCATTCCGAGGCTTGACACTACTCATCTGAACCTATATCCTCATCCTAGCCTACGTCGAGTGCTAAGACTGACTCAAACAAAGGTGGCTTCATTTGGACTTGGTTAAGACCCGTAAGAAACCGACAAGATGACAACTTGGTTGATGAGTGGATTGAATCCCTTATTCTGAAGGACTGCCTACGTATTCGCGTGGAGCGAAATCAAATCCGACGTAGTTCGATCAAGGTGCATAAATTTGGCATTTTAAATGTGTGTACACAATCGAAGGTTTCACCTAAGGTATCATGTCGTATCCCATTCTAGCCTGTAAAGTACCGTTAAATCCCGTGTTTGGGGTTAGGTGTAAAAGGCTTGGATCTTTTGGGATGTGGAGCTTGGTAATAACAAGTTGGAATGGTTAACCATCATTCTGAAGGTTTGTTTTGTGGTGCTAAGGCCAAGGTCTATGGCTGCTGATGTGGTTGGAATGGTGTCTCGGGTTTGATGAACCACGAGTGCAAATGGGTTGAAAAATGATGTGGGTTCAAATTTCCATGTCTGGACCCTAAAGGCTGGGTGTAACAACACAAGCGGAATAATTTTCAAAATTCCCGACTATCCCCTTGTAACTGTCTCAGGAAGGACTTAGGGGTAAAGAGGTTACTACTTAAGCTTTTGGACTTCGCCCATTGAACCTCAACTATGGGTACTTGACTTGAATTCTGGCTTCCGTAACTTTGACATTCAACCAAAAAGCATTCCGCAATAACTTCAACATCTTTTTTTCTTTTTTTCTTTTTTTTCTTTTTTTTTCTTTCATCACTTTTCTTTTTTCATTTTTCTTTTCTTTCATCCTTTTTTTTTCATCTTTTCATTCTTTTTCATTTTTCCAATTTTTCTCCTTTTTCTCCTTTTTTCATTCTTTTTGAAAAAAAAGTCTTCTACTCATTCTCCTAGTCACAAATGGATACACCTTGAAAACTGGGCTTCGCCAACTAATTTGGGTAAGAACTAACAATTCCTTGTTAGAACGGAATGATATCTCCTCTCTTCGAGATGGGATGATTTTGTTGGGGAAAAGGCTTGCCTTCCATTATCGATAGGGGAAACAAGGAGCTAATCCGGGTTTGTCATAGAATCATCTAAAGGCTTGTCACAAACATTGGTTCAGATGGAGGTTTTCTACCACCAGACATGGAATAGGTAAAGGAATCAAACACGGGATCCTAGTGTACCTTACATTTTGAAACGGGACATATTTCTACCCCAGGGATCTCTTTGAGTGTGTTGTGCGTTTTATCATGTTTCGGAATGATTGAGGATTGGAAACAAGACAAATTTGGAAACGAAACTGCAACTTTTTATTGGAATGACAAATGCTTAACAGACTCGAAGGAACGATTCCTAGGACACACCCTAGGACATCGCGGAACAAACGACTCAAATTCAAAAAAAGAAAGTTCTAGACTCGACTCGACTAAGATAAGAAAATAGATCCCGACTCATAATTTTCAAATCTGGTCTTGAGCTTTCTCTTGTTCAGCTGTCAGCTTAGATGCTCGGCTCTAGTTCTTGATCCCTATGATGGTCTGCCTCCATCCTGAGGTAGTCCTCTGAGGATCTACGCCAGTGATGAAGGTTGGTGAATCGAATTGTCCTTTATTAACTTCGTTAATGAGAGGAGTACATTCTGGAGCAAGACTCCCGACTTGAATTTCATTCTTCGGGTTTGGCAAGAATTCAAAGCAATCCACAAATATCTTCCCGATGAACACCCCTTTCAAGTGACATGGGCGTATAAGATGGGAATAATCGACATTGTCTTCGACAGAAACAAAGTTGGAGTGATCGCCAAATGGATTGGTGATGTTATTAGGTTTAACAGCTGGGATCGGGAGCGTTCCGTTCTCAATCATGTCTTGAATTTCGTGCTTCAGTCGATAGCACCTTTCAGTATCATGGCCTTTCCCTTGATGAAAGGCACAGTAGGCATTTGGTTTATACCATTTACCTTGTTGATCAGCGGGAGGGTCCGGAGTCGGACCAATAGGCTTCAGCTTTCCTTGGGCTATGAGCCTTTGGAGAGCATATGTATAAGTGCATCCGATATCGGTGAATGCCCTAGGTGTTTGGCGCTGCGACTTCTTCGATTTCCCTTCTAAGAGATTGATGGCTTCATCAATATGGGTCGTTGCTGGGGTTTTTGTCTTAGACGATGAGGCCCCTTGGTACCCTTTCGGCTTTTCAGCCTCTGCCCTTATGACATCATCTTCAACCTTTATCCCGATTCTTATCAATTCTTTGAAAGAACCAAAATTCTGGTATTTCAGAGCATTGCGGTAAATAGGTCGCAAATTCTTTACGAACTTATCTACCATTTCGACTTCGTCAGGCTTCTTAGCTAGTTTCACGCTTTCAGCGCGCCATCTTGCGAGGAATTCAGTAAAGCCCTCTTTTTCCTTTTGCGTCATCACCTCCAAAGTTCTTATGTTGGTTTGAATCTCAACATTGTCAGCATAGTGCTTACAGAACTCCACCGTAATATCTTCGAAAGTGGGGAAGTTCTTGAGGTCAAGATTGTAGAACCAAGCCTTTGGGTGTTCACCCAGAGATTGGGCGAAGATTTCGAGAGCATATCAGCGTACTCCCTTCAGTGCTAAGTACCCTTTATAGGCCTTAACATGGTGGATCGGATCTTCGATGCCCTTGAACTTTGGGATGTCATGAGTACCATGTTCGTGGGCAACTTATCCCGAATCGGGCGTAGGTCCTAGCATTCTCATAGTGGATGTTCTTCCCCTGGGAGAGCTTCAAACGGTCTTCGATGAACTTGAACCGTTTCTCCAGATCAGTCAGCGGTGGAGGGGGTGGAGGTGAATCTTCACTCAGCCTAGATTCGATTGCTTCCATTCGGGTCATCATGAGGTTCACGGCCTCAGTAAGCTTGTTAACAGCATCTTCCATTGCTTGACGTCGGGTTTTGGGCGGCCTTTCTACAAGAAAACCCCGTACTGAGTCAATATTTAAAGTAAGAGCCCCTGCACACTTAAGGACACGACCCCAACTTGACTCAAACACAGACTCGACTTGAGATTGGTTAACCAAAGGTTCGACTCACGGTTTGATTTAGACATTGGTTCATTTTAGACTCGACAAAACGACATGACTCAAGCTGTCATAACTCGATTCTAAACTGGACTTGGTGTGACCAAACCCGTGATTGGGCTAACATAGCCCATGGGTTCGCGTGAAACGTCCATAAGGGCCTAGCCTGGACGTTTTTTGTGGACTATTCTAGACCAAAAGGTCGACCAACATGACTCAAAGCCCAAGAGGTGAGTTTGGGTGACCCAACAAGGTCGTGTTCTAGACCCTTAAAATGAAACATACCCGGCCTAACATGGCCATGACCCGGACACGACTTGACGCATTTCATGCTTGGTTGAGGTTCGAGAAACATTTTGGATTGATTTTGAAAAACGAAGGATTGGTTTGAAAATGAGATTTGAAATGGGCGACATCTGGCTATAAAAGCTCAATTTGGGCCGAAATTCTAGTCCTATTTGGGCAGCATTCCGCGTTTTGAAAATCATGCTAGGTTTGAAAGTAAGTTGTTCAAAAGTTCGGTTTTGAAAAGGACTTGGAATTTTCGAAAAAAAGACTCGGGAAAACATATTGCACATTGTCATTCTCATGCTATAAGGATGTATGCTCCTAGACATCTCTAAGTCTCGGCAAGTCTTCTACAAGAAGGTCTATGCCCTCCATCCTTTTGCGGTCTTATAAAGCGAGGTGTCTTAAGGTAAAGTACCTAGAAGATCGTCCCCATTCCCAAGAACCACGCGAGGCGAAGTGGAAGCGAGCAATGTGCAGCTTCCTAGCATAGTGGGACGTCGCCCCCCACGCATCACGAAGAAACGCTGGGACGGCCCGGGCAAGTCCTTAAGGGTTTATGCATGAATCGTAGCACTATGAGTAATGTTTTACTTTCCAACACTTTCTTTTCAAGTTTCACCTCGGAGGAAAAGACCCTAGAAACAAAGTGTAACTAGTCCTCTTTTCCCCGTAGTCGCCAAATGGGACAAGGCCCTCGGGAACTGCGTCCGAGGGATCCACACCCGGCATAATCGACTCGAGGTTCTTTCGAATCGAATTAAGACATATTAGAGTCGCCACCAAGTTTTTTGGGAACTTGGAACCGTTCAAGTCAACTTTACACCTTTCATCGAAAAGCATAAAGCCAATCGACTACGAGTGATTAAAGATAAAGACTTGTACCCTATATCACTCGATTTGAATGACTCTCGTAATCCAATGGTATTTAGACGGATCCACAAACCATAGATCTTGAGTAAGGGGTGAGGGTACGTGTTGGGAAGCCCATAAGGACACCCAACCCCGCCCGTCAATAACGGCCTCTACTAAGTCAAGTGTCGGATTTCAAACAAGGTCATAGCTACTACGATGTATGATATGCAAACGTTGTTTTAACCCTAACATGTGACAACAATTTCTATGTCGTTTTAGATGCAACTAAACTAACTTTGTCAAAGTTGTAATTTAGCATGTGGGTTGATTGATCTAACAACATGTAAAGCAAACAAACAAGGCTTAAGGGGGAATGGGGAAGCCGTTGGGATCTACCTATTACAAACCAGGCATTTCATGCCGACACAACGATAAATAAATTACAACTCGATCTAATTACAATTGCTACATACAACTCAAAACACGACACAAAACACACGGCCATTGGGCCTTGAAAACCGTGCACATGAGGGTGGCCCACGGCTCACATGACCCACGGTCCTTGGGTCACTCCTCGTAATGCGTGCTCGCGCTTAATCTCATCGAATTAGACATAGGGCCACGCACCAAAGCATGCATTAGCATAAACCGGGCCATGTTGCTTTAAACAACATGCGGTTTACTACGCTCCTACAAGCATTGGGGAACAACCGTCTAACCAAACAAGACTAAGGTTTTTAGAAATTATTTGACTCGATAAAAGAAAACAAACTTGAAAGATTACAACTCGATAAACCAACGATAAATTACAAACAATGAAACAACGAGAAAACAAACGGTATAAAAACAAAAACGAAAGGTAAAGAAAAACGGCCACCTCACGGCCCAAACCGACGGCCACCCTCACGGCCAAGATGAGGCCAACCTAGTTCCTAAGTTAGATTCATTGGTTAGATCGAATGATTGCGAAAAGGGATAGGAAACAAGTTAGAAAACGAGTTAAAAACGATGTTGATTGATTGTCGCGCAAGGGTGCATTCTACACGGCCTAAAGGGTCTAATTAGGTCAAATTCACTAATTAATTTAACTCATCGAGTGTCAATAAGAAGGTGCTAATCACGCACTCTTATACTAGCGAGAAATTAGGTGAAAGAGAGAGATGCATTCAATTAATTACAGAATCGTCGATTGATTTTATAACTTACGTCGAAGCCACCTATCGTGTCTAATTAGGTTATTAAATTAAATTAAAGTCATCTAAATACGTCATAGGTCAACGATCAGAGGTTAAACTAACATACAACGGGTCCTAGGGTATGTCGATTTGGCCGAAACAAAAGGGGGTCGAAAACGAAGAACAAAATTAGATAACTTGTTTTATTTATGCCCTACCTTGAACACGAGGATATGTAAATGAGACGGGGGTGTACGACCGACAGAAGGAGCGGTTTCTTTTCCCATCTCAAGTCAACGCGGGTGTTCGTGGTGGTACTTTAACTCATACTCGAACTAACTAGTTTCGTAGTTAATTTAAAACAAACGATAATTAAAACGAAGAACAAACAAAAAAAGACAATAAAAAGGGCATAAAAAAACGAAATAAAAAGAGAGAAGAGAAGGGGATTTGATGCACCCTCAACCTACATGTATCGTTGACACCGTCTTGGGTCGTAATCGATGGTAGATTTTATCTCGAGAGGCCGTCGTCGACGAAGTAACAAAGCAACACGCGTTTTGGAAAGTTTCTGGACAGCAGTTTTAAAACAGTGATATCTCCCTCGTTTCACGACGAAAATTCGATCCGAAAGATGTTTTGGAAACTAGAAAGAGAGGAGAACAAGGATCTTAAAGCAACCCCTGCTCGATTTGGGTTATTGGGCACGAAAAACGAGCACAAACAGAACTGGACAGACAAGAAGAAACCGCGAAAACAGAGTGTTATTTCACTCTGTTTTTCGAGGGATCTCGTGTGCTCTCAAGGTCAATTCGGCTCGTAAATCTTTGTCTAATGCGTATATGGATGTTATGTGGTTAATTAGGAACAAGAAACTCGAATTTTTATGGTGATTTGATGGAGGAACGAAAGGGTTTTCGAAGGAGACACACAAACAGTTTCAGTTTGTGTGTCGGTTTTGTTTAGGGTTTTTGGAGGATGTTTAGGGTTTGTTTCTGAGGTTTAAAGCTTGTGGGTGATGCTTGGATGTATGGAGAACTTCGAGGAAGGAATGTATGGTGAAGGGGTGGTATTTATAAGGAGTTAAAGTAGGTTAAAAGAGAGGGAGAGGCAATCGGGCTTGCTGAACATAGCTGCTGTCCAGCAGCTTTTGGGGGGGTTTCTAGGGTTCGTTTTTGGGGTTTTCTTGGTGATTAAGCTAGGATAATATGGGTAGGATACTAGGGTATGGGTTAGGGTTAATGGGTACGGGTCTTGGTGGTGTTTGGAGCGGGTTTGGGCTCGAGAATTGGCGGCCAAAACAGGGGCCTGTTGCGGTTTAGTGTGGGCTGCTTGGGGTTGGTTTTGAACGAGAATTTGGGCCATGGTATGGGGGTTCGAACATGGGTGGATGGGTATTGGTCTAGGGTGGGTTAGTGTACTCGAGATTCGTGCCAATTCGCAAAGGAAACGGGCTCAAAAACCGAGCTAAAAACGAGCTCAAAAACAAGTGTTCAAAACGAGTTTTCTTCGCTTTTTAAAATCGATTTTTCAAATCACCTAATAAATTGAAGTAAATGACTTTTCAAATCAAATATATTCATAAAATGATTTTTCAAATCAAATATTTATTTTATTTTCAATAAAATAAACTTGAGGAAATAAATTCAAAATAAAGCTTTAATTTAAATATCATTTAAATTAATAAAATGAATTCACTTAAAAAAACACATTAATTTAAATATCATTTAAATTAATAAAATACTTCATCGACGACGCCCATTCTACATCGTAAAACGAGCTCCAAATAATGACAGTGACAACTAAAGAATACATGTGTCCTATCATCATCGGGTGTTTGTCGGGTTCTCTATAAATTCCAATATCGACGGATACGGGTATCTACAGACATGAACACCAAGAACTCGTTACCCTTAGCATTCTATGTCTAGAATGACTCTCGTGGATGCCAATGAACACGGATGTTCACAGAGATCTGGAGTAAGGGGTGAGGGTACGTATTAGGAAGCTCTTTTGATCGAACACCTAATCCCGCCCGCCTCGATAGCGGCCTCTACTAATGATTAGGAAAATTGTCTATACTCGATATATTGTCGATTATATGCATGCAATGCAACATCCAATAGATTAATCCTAGCATGTGAGAATTAATACTAAGTCGGTTAACACGTAATTTAATCATACAATTGGGTCGAATTGGATTTAAGGATTGATTACCTGCGAGAGCATACAAGCAATACAATAAAAGGAATACAATAATAAATACAATAATGAAAATTACAATAATTACATCGGATTTATGATTTATGTCGAAAATACTTTTAAAACGGATAATTTGAGAAAGAATAAATAAATTAACGAACAAGAATTAGGGCGATAATACGAATAATAGTGAATTAAATATGTAATTAATAACTAGGTCAAAGCAAAACGGGAGTTCAGGGACAGAAATCAACCAGGAACAGGCGCAGTAGAGCTGCGTCCCTTGGAAGAGGCGCAGCAGTTGCTGCGTCTGTTCCTTGGCTCAGTTCTGGCTGTGAAGCCGGAATTGCAAATTGTTAATGTTCGTTGGTGATTTAATGATTGATTATATTATTTGACTCGGATGAAAGTGGTTAGCAGGTTATTTACATGTGATTGAGGGTCATAAAAATGATAAAACGTGGATAAAAACTAATTAGGATGAATATTTACAAGATTAATAAGGTTAATTAGCAAACTAAACAAATTAATTAGGTTAAATAAGTTATTAATGACGAATTAATGATGGATATGATAAACCACAGATGGGAATATATCAAAGATCGAATTCCAGAGACTCAATATTAATGAATCGAATCCCTAAAACTCGGATTGATTTAAATAACGAAAACCCGCAAATATTGGTTACAAGGGGTCTAAGTCGGGATCTAAAAGATGAATTAATACTAATGATGATGAATGATATATTACATGTTAGAATTATCACGATCAAATTATTGTGTCGATGAAACAATGAACAAACAAAGAAAACGAAAACGAACAGATAACAAAAGACGAAGGAAGAAGAAAGGAAGCAGGAACTGCGGCAGCCTCACGAAGAGGCGCAGCAGGTGCTGCGTCCTTTCTCGACGGTTATCTCCTGATAATCCGTAAAAAGGGTTTAAAAACAAGGTTCTACAAATCGGTTTTATACATACTTTCGACGTAAATCTTACATTAATGATTATAATAATAAAGAACAATAAATAAAATAGGGATTATACACCCTCAGACTTACATGTTTGACGAAACGAGATGAACTAAGTTAACGTTTAGTGATGCTCGACTCGAATGTAGACGAAAGTGCCCTCGTAAGAGGAAATTAAACAGATTGATTAAAGTTGATTATTGTGGAGTTGGTCAAATTGGTCGGTCATGCAAAACGAGGTTGGTACTCAGAAAGATCCAAGCTTACGTGATCGAAAGTTCAAGCACGTAGACGCCAAAAAGTAAGAACGTGGTCTAGAATGCAAAGGGAGAAGAGAAGGGCGGACACTCGCGTGAGAAATATGTGAGACCGAAGGTCTCTATTTATACTAATCACACGGAGGAAATAGGGTTTTCGGAGAAACTTTGGAAGTGAATCTCGAAAAGATACGAAAAGATACGAAAAATACGCAGAAAAGGACTTGGGAAGAGGCGCAGCAGGCACTGCGTCTCTTAGAAGAGGCGCAACACTTGCTTCGTCCTTTCCCATGTGGTTTCCTCCTGCGGAAGAAAGATTTCCGTGTTTTGGTTATGGAATAACGGATTAATCTTGTTTTCCTTAATATTTTGTGTGAATATTACGGGAAATTATTTGCCAAAGATTAAAAGATTGCGAAAATATGGAATAGAAATATCCGGAACATTCCAGAACATTCTGACTCGGTTTTAGAAAATGAAGACGGTTTTTGACCCGGACTCCAAATTTACTCTAATTACTGCCAAAACGACCGTATCGGCGTGTAGATGACAATTAAAAGGTAGACACAAATGTTTGAGCGATCACTTGACGATAAACTTACGAACTGTCATAAATCGTTCCGCGTGTCAAACATGCGGCCCAATCATCATCGGGTGCTTGCGGGAGGTGCAGAAATGAGGTATCTACAGATCTTGAAGTTTCAAGTATAGAAATACTCCTCTTAGTAGCACCCAAGACATTATCCATAACACTAATAATATTATTAACTAGATAATATTACTAGTAACCTTAAATTATTAAATCTAGTATTAATATAAATACTACATTAGTATTCTTGTGATAATATTAGATTTAGAACAAATTTTATGTACATAAACTATTTATGAGAGAAGGAGGAGTGAGAGCATGAGAATTTTCAATGTCTTAAAAAGAGAACTAATCTCATTATAAGGAGGGGGTGTGCCGGTTTTGGGCTCTTGGGAAGGGCATGCCTACTCTTGCTTTTGGTCTTACCAAAACATTAGGGTAGGTCTAGGTGTGTAAGAGTAATCATGTTGTTTATGCATTAAAACAACCAACTCATCACAACCCTAACCACCCTAATTAAAAAACCGGTACCCATTCAAAATGGACCTCCAATTTATCTTACATATTTTGTCAATTGTCATACAATGTCTAATATGTGACATATGATATGTTGTTAGTCATATTAATGCATATTTAACAATTAAATATCATTACATATCAAATAAATCATACATAACAAACTAAATAGTAATTCATAATTACATGAATGTAAAATGAGTCATTTTGAATTTAGTTAATATAATCTACAACATTTTGTAATTATAACTAACTAATAATTTTTATCTCAATTGTTTCATAAACATTAATCAATTTTAGTAATATAACATTATAATTACTAAATTGAATCTTATTTAATCATATTACAATAAGATATAATATTCTCACTTATAAATAAAATTTGTTTAAATTTAAGGAATTAATTAATCTGTATCGATATACAATTAATTAACTTTACTGTTAAGGGAATTTTCCTATAGGTGTGACCTTAAGGGATCAACTGATCACCACCGTCAAACGACAGTAACGTCAAACTCTAGTTAGCCAATCGTTACCGATAAATGTTGATTAGTTGACTATATAATGTGTCATCCCTTATATATTCTTATTATGAGATTTAAATATGTGATCGCACTATTGCTGAGGACACATACTCCAACAATCTCCCACTTGTCCGAGATAAGTGTGCGTCACCAATTCTCTTGTCCTATTACATCTCCTAGTCAATGCAAGGTGTCTTGCAGGTCGTACTTGGATGTGATCATATCTAGAGTGGTTTCTTTGATCTGGAGAGTAATTGTCTGATCAGAATTATCTACCGTAGATACCTTCCGAGCATGGCCACGCATTTTCAGTTTACTATTCCTCGAGTGGCCCTGAGATTTGGATAACCCTGACAAGGGGGTGGATAATTTCCATCGCATTGTTCCCTTTGTTCAGCCACAGTTCATGATGACCCAAAAGATGCCTATTTGTACTGCATATTCGGAAGTCGTAGATCAAAACAATCAAAAACTGTGCCGACTTGGACGAACAGTCTCTAGTCAAAGAATCGACTCAAAAATAAAACTATAGTAGCTCTCGCCACGACCAGGCTATATGAATTTCAAGAACTCTAGTAGCGGTCACTGCCCGACAGAGTGTCCCATACAGTCTGCCTATGTGATCGACTAGTCATCTCTCATGCCCCTATGACACTTGAACTTGCCATCAACTGACTCACACTCTAGTCACTAGGAGATGTCACCTCATATAAGTGATTAGGGACCAATACTATGTTAATCCAGTTCACTTTAATAGGGTTCAACATTGTCTTTACAACCTATTTGGATATAACAAAGTAATAAAAGAGTTTAGAATAAAACTCAAACGATGAATGCATTATCACATATGTAAAATTGATACAATATCAATTACTACATAATCTATAATTCATATTTAATTTTTTTATATAATTGTACATCTCAATTCAATTTAAATGGCATGACTTATCATGTTAAGCCTATGAGAAGGCCTTGGTTAGTGAGTTTCAACAACACGTTGCACCTTTCCTAACCTTACTAGATAATATTTCCCTTCGTTATCTATAAGCTTGTATTATAAAAACCTTTTTGAGTACGTGTCTAGATCCAATTTAGACATACGCTCTCTTGCCTTAGGATAGCTTCCACTGTCCTCACAGTGTGTGGGACTCATCCCTCTTGCATATCTCATAGTTGTAAGTGTACTCAATTTCCGTTGTATATATCTCATTGCTCAACTACCTAGAACGTTTTTAGCAGAGTTACCTCCTCAAATAATCATAGCCAAGATGGTTCTCTAACCATCCTCATGTGTTTAGAACATGGTACTTGTGTAACTCTTTGCACATAAATTCAATAGTTATTTCTAAACACTTATCCTCTCGTATCTATCACTATAGATTCGGATACAAAAGATGCCTTGCGTCTCTTACTAGTCTCCCAATCACTCCTTCACGGAAGAGAGTATTGGCACATCATTCCCAATGAATAATATGCCATCTACATATGAGACATGGAAGACATATCATTAGTGCTTCTTGAGTACAAATGGATGGACTATATGGCTATATAGTGACTTTCACAAAGATTCGATTTTTAAACTTTGTCATACTCGAAGTACAAAAAAAAGGTGATACATCTTTGCATAATGAATGAATCCCGCAGCGGAAGCAAATGGATTCACATTCTACATATTCAATACTTTTGAACTTGTTAAGACTTTTATCAATATAAGAATATTAACTTAACGCTAATATCCATCGATCTGGATATCTTAGAGATGTATTATTCTTTTCCTAAATCTTTCATCACTCATAGTGATCAATATGTCATTTACATATAAGATTAATAATACCACCCTACTCCCACTAAACTTCATGTATAAACACAACTACTCGACAATTCGAAAAAAGTTTATCACATGATCAACACATATAATTCAACTCCTTGACGTCTACTTAAGACTTCTTCTTAAGTTCGCCTCCTACCTTTGCGATTTACAAAACTCATGCAAGACGGTTTTAAAATCCAACTGTCAAGTATCACTATGAAATCCGAATTTAATGAAGCGTTGTTATTGGTGCAAACCTTTTACCACCAATCAACCAAGTTATGGAAACATCTTGATGTTTATGTTCATTTCGGACTCTTGTGGAGTTGAAACTAGATAAAGCATCTTAATAAGTTACAGGTTTGTTACTTTCAAAAAGCAACATGACTCCTATCCACTTAGGTTTCGAAGAAATATCTACTGATTTTGACCAAGAAGGAACATTTTCCTACGTCTTATGCTCAGTTTGTGTCTCTTAAACATTTTCTCCCACTCTGTCTTTAAGAGATAATCCTCTTTTCTTAATAGACAACTGTTTGGATTCATTAATCTCATTAGTATACATATTCATAGTATGATAGTTTAATTTAGTCATAAAATTAAAACAAGATCTTATGCATGCAAACTAAAACAAGATTAGAGAAGAAATTGTCAATCTTACTTTGGTTTTTCGGATTTATTGGGCACCAACAACATCTCCTACTTGTTAGTTCTTGAGCTTTCCAAAATGGAAGAATAAGATTCAAGTTTAGAATCTCTCCTAAGGAATTATACCCAAGGAATACCCTTAATAGATTTTATTAACATAAGACTAGTATTAATAAAATCCTACCTAAAAAAATGACACAAATAATATGTATTATGCTCTTGAAAAATCGGTCAAGAGGAAGAGTTTTTGTGAGATTTTTGCTCTCTTTTTCTTTCTCAAAGTATAGAGATATTTTGCACATTCTAAAAATTATCACATCCATTTTTGAGTTGTGGAATGAATGAATAATAATAGAAGAGAAAAACTCCTTCTATTTCTTATGGTTGGCCGAAAAATAGCCTTGGGTAGCATGCCCAATACTTTTCATTTTTGCTCTTCACAAGAGACTAGGCATGCAACCCTAGTTTTAGGTTTGTTCTTCTCAAGATGTTTAGCCTTGCATGCCTACACCCTAGGGTTATGATTGTGTTTGTAGAATAAAATAGTTCAAACAAAAACAACCCTAAAACCCCTCCAATTTCGGTCACCCATATAACATGGTGGTCCATTTTATTTTTTGTCATTTGTCAATTGTGACATATGTGACATGTTACATGACATGTTACATTATAATGCATTTTTAACATATTAAAAATCATCATATTAATAAAATATGTCACATACAAAAATAACTAGTAATTCACAATTACTTGTACCAAAATGGGTCATATGATTATAAATCACATCTACATGTGGTTATAATAAATTATTCATTCTATTTTTAATTGTTTCATAAACAATAAATTAATCTAAGTAATAAAACAATTCGATTACTTACACCGAATCTTATTTAATCAAATTACAATAATAGACGTAATTTTACTCACAAAATCACTCGTCAATTTTAAGAAATTTAATTAACCCGTATCAGCATACGATTAATTAAATAATCAATTAAGAGCATTACCCTATAGGTATGACTTTAGGGGATCAACTGGTCACCACCGTCGCACGACAGTAATGTCAAACTCTAGTCAGCCAATCATTACCGATATGTGTGGACCAGTTGACAATAAAATATTACTTTCCCTCTTGTATTCTTAAATATGAGATTTAAACATGTGATCATCATGATCGACAATTGTGATCGCATTATTGTCGGAGGACACTTATTCCAACAACAACATCACGAGCCACAAACCCTTCGTTCTCGTGATCATGTAGGAAAAATGAGCACATGTTTACTATCGAAACAAGCTATAACTTAGCTACCATGCCTAACCATATATAATATGAAATGTATACGATTGCTTTAACTATGTTTTGTTTTAGTGAAAAATTAAATACAGACAAAATTGTAACAGAACCTACCTCCAACTCTATTGTAAAGATTTGAATCATATCACATAGGATTCTTTCTCTCTTTCTAACACACTCTATCTAATATTATGTGCTTATGTAAGTGAACTTGTGATACCATATCACACTCTATTTGGTGCAAATCAAAGTCATTACTTTATTGTTCCCTACCTTAACAAAGTTGTAATACTCTGGTTTTATAATCTCTAGGTTTTGATACTTCATGTAAAGAATTCGTTGAACTTATTCAACGAATTTCTCTTCTTACCTTACTAAGTGGATACCAAGTATCTACCTAGTTTGTTGGTAAAAGAGATAAATAATACTGAACTTTTCTGATTGAAGTTGTATTCGACCATACACTTCAATGTGTAAATAAGGTGAATAACTTATTCTATTCGATATCTTTTTCAAGAAAAAGTCACGAATCATCTTGTTTTGAATACAAGATTTGCATATTCTATGAGATTCCTAATCAAAATGGTTTGGGATACTAGTCAAATTATTTTCTAAATGCGATTTTCAATCAAGAATTGAGAAATGATAGGAGTCACCAACTTGAGTCTTTTATAGAATATCTATGACATTTATTTATAGTTTGAATTAGAATATAATTACCTTGATTTGTCTGGTATAACCATGAGCCTAATCGTGGACGCTTGTTTTAATTTCATAATAGTGTAACACTTTGTGTTTTATGCAAAACTTGAATTATATATTCTTATTTAGAGTTAGTGTACTTCATAACAATTATTGAGGTACATTTCTAAATCCAAAACTAGATTGAGTATACTATAACATTTATATGTCTATGGATGAAGTGGCAACTACCTTAGTTTTATTCATGTAAATTTCTATTTTCATTCTTGCTAGTCGTCATACGATTATATCAAATATTATGATGAAATCCGCAAATTTGTATCAAATACTCATGATGTGATATTTAGCAAGAATGAAATGTCAATGTCATAGATATTTAAGAAGGAATAAGTTGGAGTCATACAACCAACTTCCTTGATCTTTACTTATTTAGGGTTGTATCTATTTTAGTGTTTAACACTTTCCCTTTCGAACCTAATTCTATCCTTAACAATTTAAGATAGATACGTTCTTCTTATTGCTCTCACTCACTTCTAAGAAATTATACTCGGTGAAGACATTTCTTATTTTAATTCCTAGTTAAACCCTCATCAGGGTTAACTTTATGAAGCATTTGTGCTACTTGGTCAATCAATATTTCTAACAAATCAATTTACCAATTTATTTTCAACATTGTCATGTTCTTAACTATTTAAGTGCTTGATGACAAGTGTTTAGGTTGAGCAATAAGAACTTTGAACCGTGAATGCATAGAAGACATTATCAAAACATATTTTGATTAATTATCACTTCTATTCATACTTTTTCATAAGAGATCATATATAGGTATGTAAGGAGTTTAAGATGCTAATCTTATATTACATAGGACGATTCCTTTGGAGTTCTATGGAATAGAACAATTCCTTATGAAGCTAGTTCATGCCCTATTTGAACGGTTCATTTGAGGCCTTTTAAAAAGAGATTCTATTTGTCTTTCGCGATAGTGGATTAATGGAGACTTGCATTACAATCGAAATTGATATCGTATATGTATAGGAGTAATGATGTAGAACAATATTAAAACAACGAAAGAGTGAGAAAACAAACGTTCATCGTTATATTAGACTTGTAAACATTTTAACAAGTTTTAACATTTATATAATGACCTCCACCCAATTATATAAATGATTCTGAGACCCAAATTCATATTAACTCGGTTGCGAGCCTACGGGCCCTCTACATCCTTACTAATATAATTTGGTGGGTTAACCTTATTAACCGACTACACTTAGAACTCTCGGTCGATGAAATTACACTAAGTTCATCTTTAGCCCGGGCCTATTGAGACAACGGTCCCTCTAATACTTCTGTTGAGGTCAACCAAATTTTGAAATATAATAATATTTTATTACCTCACTTACCCAACGTAAAAAGAAAGCACCCCGGTATAGTAAAATATCGTATTGTACCCCTAATGAAATTGGGATTCATGGGTTCCTACTATTTGGTAAGGCTAAGTCTCAATCTTTTAAAAAGTGAGAGGTCTTGTCAATTTATTATCTATCTCTTTTGATGAACTAAATTAGTGATCTATCGATAATTATAACTGACAAGGTCGATGATTCGATTTAATTTGCATGTGATGATATGGCGATTTGGCATGCATGCAAACATAAAGTAAGGCATGTAAAGAAAAACAATTTCCTAGTATGGCCTTTCCTAAAATAGAAAATCTAATAATCTATTACAAATCCGGAAACCAACTCCTTTGGTCCTTTGAACTTCATGTGGCAAGTCTCCCAAGGAAACACCGTCTTGATCGGAACGCCTTTCCGAATGGCACCGTCTTTAGGAAACGCCGGAATTACAAAATAATAATAAAGATAGTTATTCCTATTTTACATCAATGAAATTTAAATCTATTAAATTAAAAAACGATGATGAGAGATCACAATAAAATTACAACCAAATCGATATTTCCTTATATTACGGGTAATACTGATTAAAAACTAAGGCCATATTAAGACAAATTACATGATTCAAAATTACATAAATTTAAGTGACATCATCCCTAAAAAAAAGCAACAAAATATATGTATTCAGACATGCAAAATGAATGAGCCAAATCACCTTACTAGATTATATCGTATATAGCTCGGTTTTATGGAAATGCGTGATATTTAACTTATGAAAATTACTAATTAATACTTAAATCAAAGTTAACCCCAAGTTAAGCATCCTAACTGTTTTAGGACTCAAACATTAGTCTTCACTAAAATTTTGACCATAATTCAACTTGATTTTCTATTATTGCTCATATTTAACCTCTTTTATCATAACATTTATGAAATAATTCCAAATTTAATTACAATAATCTTAAAAATTTGAAATTTAAATTTTGAACATTCTGTAAAATTTACATTACTTAATGTCAAAAATTTGGGCTAAAAATATCGAATTTATTTACAGAAAAATATAGTTGCGCTTTATCGGTTTTATCAAATAAAATACTTAAAGCATACGACAATTAATCTAATAAATTTTCCAAATTAACATCTGATATGTAGGACATAAATGCAACCAAAAATAATTTTCTCGTGCCATAAAAAATAATTTAGCTATTTATGCTTATATAATCTCTATTTAATCCAATATTAACCATTAAAACCATAAATCATGCAAAATTAATCATATTAATCTCAAATTTTACATACAATAATTAAAATATACATGTGAGATCATATTAAAATTTCATGTCCAGAATCGAATTTTAACTATTTTTAGTCAATAAACCACCGTTTTACTCATTAAAATGTAATTATTATTCTAAAAATCATAAAAATGAGCAATAAACTTCATAAATCATTTAAAATGACCTAAAAAATTTTAGGACCAGAATGTATACATGCATCAAAAATTTCGTGCATATAATATATTTACACAAATTTTCGGTTTTTATTTTAGTTATCAAATAACTCGTAAAAAAACTCATAAAATTATTTGCATGCATCAACAAAGCTCTGAAACCACTTTTTAGGTTCAAGAACCACTAATTAGACTCTTCTAACTAGTTTCTAAATTAATCATTAATTTAGAAGATTTAGATCTAGTGCATGCAATAAAAATTAATATAAAATAAGGAGGAAAATGAGTTTCCTTACAATAATGGGGACGGTTTATGGGCACAAGGTAGGACTCCTTCCTAACCTTGTTCTTGATCATAAATATTTTAGGATGATCCTCCAAGATCTTCAAGTTTCAAGTATAGAAACACTCCTCTTAGTAGCACCCTAGACATTACCCATAACACTAATAATATTATTAACTAGATAATATTACTAGTAACCTTAAAGTATTAAATCTAGTATTAATATAAATACTACATTAGTATTCTTGTGATAATATTAGATTTAGAACAAATTTTATGAACATAAACTATTTATGAGTGAAGGAGGATTAAGAGCATGAGAATCTTCAATGTCTTAAAAATGAGAACTAATCTCATTATAAGGGGAGGGGGTGTGCCGGTTTTAGGCCCTTGGGAAGGGCATGCCTACTCTTGCTTTTGGTCTTACCAAAACATTTGGGTAGGTCTAGGTGTGTAAGAGTAATCATGTTGTTTATGCATTAAAACAACCAACTAATCACAACCCTAACCACCCTAATTAAAAAACCGGTCCCCTTTCAAAATGGACCTCCATTTTATCTTACATATTTTGTCAATTGTCATATAATGTGTAATATGTGACATATGACATGTTGTTAGTCATGTTAATGCATATTTAACAATTAAATATCATTACATATCAAATAAATCACACATAATAAATTAATAGTAATTCATAATTACATGAATGTAAAATGGGTAATTTTGAATTTAGTTAATATAATCTAAAACATTTTGTAATTATAACTAAATAATAATTCTTATCTCAATTGTTTCATAAATATTAATCAATTTTAGTAATATAATATTATAATTAATAAATTGAATCTTATTTAGTCATATTACAATGATATAATATTCTTACTTACAAATAAAACTTGTTCAAATTTAAGGAATTAATTAATTTGTATCGATATACAATTAATTAACTTTACTGTTAAGGTAATTGTCCTATAGGTGTGACCTTAAGGGATCAACTGATCACCACCGTTAAACGACATTAACGTCAAACTCTAGTTAGCCAATCGTTACCGATAAATGTTGATCAGTTGACTATATAATGTATCATCCCTTATATATTCTTATTATGAGATTTAAATATGTGATCGCACTATTGTTAAGGACTCATACTCCAACAATCTCCCACTTGTCCGAGACAAGTGTGCGTCACCAAATCTCTTGTCCTATTAAATCTCCCACTCAATGCAAGGTGTCTTACAAGTCGTACTTGGATGTGATCATATCTAGAGTGGTTTCCTTGATCTGGAGAGTAACTGTCTGACCAGAATTATCTACCGTAGAGACTTTCCGAGCGTGGCCACGCATTTTCAGTTCACTATTCCTCGAGTGGCCCTGAGATTTGGATAACCCTGACAAGGGGGTGGACAATTTTCATCGCACTATTCCCTTTGTTCAGCCACAGTTCATGATAACCCAAAAGATGCCTATTTTTACTGCATATTCGGAAGTCGTAGATCAAAAATCAAAGCCAATCAGATGAGGCCCTTTTGGAGGTGATGCCGGAGCCGACCAAGGGAGACCAGGATAGAACTGAGGACCATGTACCTAGGGTGGGGAGAGGTCCCAGTCGAGTGAGAGAGAGGGTTGGTGAGACCCAGCCTATGCAGCTGATGCCTCCACAGTTGCAGTATCCCAGCTACCCATTTTCCTTTAGTCCCGCGATGCAGGTGAGTGAGATTACAGAGAGGGTATCCAACACGTTAACGCTCTGAAACCTTCATGAGATGGCATACGTGCAGGGCATTGGGACCAACCTGGCCCAACCAGTTTGGTGGAGAGGTGTCGAGGATAATATTAGAGTCTTCCACTCTTATGGGGTAGATCCGGCTACATGGGGGGAGCTTATGAGTTATCCTTCCGGATGTCTTGCGCAATGGTGAGCAGGAGGAGACCCGGGTACATGAGCTACAGCAGGAGGAGGCACTAATACCCGTATTTTATATAATCGATTAAACGGATATTATTATATATTAGTATTATACATTTTATATTGGTTGCATCGTAATATCGTGAATGTTATTAAGTCGGGTTTATATCGTATATGTTGAGTCGGGCTACATCACATTTTGTC
Source organism: Silene latifolia (assembly GCF_048544455.1). Taxonomy (NCBI): domain Eukaryota; kingdom Viridiplantae; phylum Streptophyta; class Magnoliopsida; order Caryophyllales; family Caryophyllaceae; genus Silene; species Silene latifolia. Next base: position 100,096,545 of record NC_133531.1, read on the forward strand.
TTTTGGGTCAAGAATTACCCATCTACATTTACCCAACGACCATACCCGTTTAACCCATTTGCCCTACCCGGAACATGTAACCACCATTTACCCTAAACCTAATCTAAGAGCCGCTCTCCCTCTCCCCTCTTTTCATTTTATCATTCATAAAATCATTTCTAAACCTAGAGAAAGGGAGAGGAAGAAGAATTGTCGAGCCTTTCATTTGATTGAAGATTTCTCATCGATTCCAACCTAATTCGATTTTCCTGTTTGTAAGTCGATTTCATTCCATTGTTTATACTGTTTTAAAGTGTTCGTCTTCAAAAAGTTTGAAAACAGAGTCCTGTTTATTTGATGTCTAGTTTATGCATATAAAATCTCGTAGTCAAATTCTTTATGGTTTGTCCTAGGTGATTTATTTATGAACATGTCGCTGAAAAGTCCGCGAATCTGATTTAGTTGTGGAAAATGATTTGAAACCCTAATTTTTATGTCGATTCAGTTATGAGGCTTCTTCATACATTATCTTTGTATAGTCTAGATGATAATAGGATTTGGAATTACTGCAAAATAATGTTTTAAACTTGTTTTATGAATCAATACTTTTTATGCGACGGTTTCTGTCAGTTTTTGGAAATCAGTCTGAAAACTCTTGATAAGTTTGGAATTTGAGAAAAACACGTTAGATATAATTTGTAGCTAAGACTCATGGGGTTCCAATACAATTGGCCTTGTATCAATTTGATTTTTCTGGAATTAGTTATGTATTTTATTCCGAGTCTGTCATGTGCTGGAAAATCAGGAAAAATCGTGCTTGCTCTTTAAGTTGATATTCTTATTAAGTTATGATGAGTCTAGGTTATGTGCATGATTATTTAATTGAGTAGGTGGTAATTATACATAATTATGTTATGTAGGTGATGGATATGTGAAGGATCATAATTGATTGCTTGTGTGCTTGGATTGCGAAAAGGTAGGGAAATACACTTGACTTATTATCGTTGTTGTTGAATTGTGTTGACTTGTTTGTGTTTCATATGACCAAACTGTGAACGTTGACGCGTGATTCGTGGTTGTTGATTCATGTTATGATTCATATCCTGGAATGTGCTTGATCAATTGATCGTATTGAGTATATTATCACAACATTCGGTAACCGGCATGATTCTATGATTTACCAGTTCAATGATATACATATTGTGTTGCATTAATTTCTTGAGCATTCATATGCATTGGATATGGAGGATGTTATGGTGACGTGGTGTGGTGATGATGATGTTGTGATAAGGCCCGGGCGGGTTCTGCGGGACTTGCCCTGGTGTCCTCAACATGAGTGCGCGGATCGGCTACGGTCGATATATAGTCTACCGGGGATCGGTATGGCTGGGTTGTACGGGTTATGAGATATGAGTTGAGATGGAGGTGGAGGTGACGGAGGAGCATGCATATCATATTTTGTTGTTTCATTGTATTCCCTACTCAACCTCGTGGTTGACCATGTATTCGTGAACACCTGTGATGACCCAAATATTAGCGAAAGCGGACTTGACGGGTTTATGAGATAGAATGGGAGCTTGATGGGCGTGAGACACTGGATCGAAAGACTTAGTAGCTAGATCATCATTTAGAAGACTTTCACTATTATTTATGTTAGTTCTTTGTAATTTGATGTAAATGAGGTTTTGTAAAAAGGTTAAGTTAAAGAAATTATGTAATTTGCCTTGGAGTTTAATTTGTTATTCACTACCTCGGGAAACCGATATGGTAACAGTCCGGTTTATTAGGGAATGTCTTGCTAGAGGCTCCTTTATAAATCGGGGTGTTACAAAGTGGTATCAGAGCGAACGATCCTCAGGCCTAAACCAATGAACCCAATGAACGTAGGATGTGTCTAAATAAAATGAACCCCTGGGAATAAACTGTTAGGAGCTCACAGTGCGGTTAAGAAGGCGCCCTTAATGCGTGCTCTTTTGCCCTCTCGATTTTGAACCGGGTAACCCGAGAGAAATCGAGTGAATGGGGTAGTTAGAAGGAAAACCTTGGATATAATCGAGTGGGTGTACACCTTAAGACCTATATATTCTAACCACTCTGCAGGACAACGTTACGGTAAGTATTTTGTATGAATGATGACGTGATCATATGATGTTGTGGAGATGAGAAATAAATTTTCGTGTTCAGGTTGATAATCAATGAAGTGTTGGATTGTGGTAACCGTGAGCGTAGAAATAATTGCGAATTGATGATATTTATCTGGATGGATGTTGAATGACGTGTTGATAGTGCTATTATATCTAATGATATGCGGTTATGTGATCCCGAAGCCATGCTAGTATAGTATTGTGATAGTAATTAGAAACACTATTGAATTGCATGTTTCTAGTCATAGCAATCGTGATTTAGATGTAAGGAGTAGATTGAGATGCGAAGGGATTCTATGGGATAGATGTTTACGTAAGTACAAAGTGTGAGATTTAAGTTGGGATGGGTTAGTATACATAGTATGTTCATAAGAGCTTATAACATAGTAAAGAATGACCTAGTGCTGAAACTCGTTTTGTTTGATTTTACTCTTTAATTGACCTTACTGCCATATCTTTTCTGTTTATTGCCTATGGATGAAAATTTTATGGGAGATAACCTCGGGAGTTAGTGTTCATTTGGCGTTGGTTTTATACTTATAGGATATACGGATTAGGAGTAATAAATATTTTAGTGGGCTGTGGTCAGGAAGTTCCTGTGCAGTGATGTTTTGACCAACGATTTTGTAAAAATCCTCATTTAAATTGTATTAATAATTTTTGCATAATTCCAACTCCATCGATCAGAAGATTCACATATGTTTTCAAATTGATAAGCCACGAAAATTGTTGATGTTTCTATATTAAATGGTAAGTTTTGAAAACTGACCCAAGTTTCGGACCAATTGCTGTCACATACTTGTTTGGACCAACTGAGTTGTAAAATCCTTTAAAAATTGAATTCTTGAGCTTTGGACCTCATTATTTTTCTCACGAATTATTAACTCTCTGTATGTTATAAAAAGTAATATAACTCAAGTTTTCGTTGAACGGTTATTTATTCGTGATTTTTGGAAGTTACAACGTGAATCATAACTTTTAAAATGTGAATTCTATGTTGAGTTTTCATACAGTTGTTCGATTATTTCATGAGCCTTATTAATGTGAAATTATAGTGTCCTTATATGATGATAGTAGCACACATATTCATTGGTTATGTATCTTAACAAGTGATAAAAAATTAAAGTTTAGTTTATAACATTGTTGGCATGATAGTATGTGTGAAATTGAATAGCTTAATCTGATCCTTAATCGAGGGTGAAATATTTTATACGAGTCCAGTTGTTGCATATTTTATATATGTTTGGCATGTTGTAATATCTCTGGTGTGTTCATCATATTTGTATAGTGGTCGGATATGTATAAATATAAAACTATATTGTCATATCTTGGTAAAGTTGGTGGCGTTAAATGTTAACTTGATTGTTCTAATATACTCGCGTGAATATTTATAATAATTATGTTTAAATGTTTACACATGGATGGTAGTAATGAGTATGTCTAAATGTTCACACATGTAAGATGTCATCTGAGTTCTCATGTCTTTTATGTGAGTCTGTGTGCCTATAGTTATACTTATTACTTTCATTTCATTAATTTATTTCAGTTGAACCTAAACTTATGATATGATAATAAAATAGTGTTGTTGTTCCTTATTGGATATGTTCATAGTTGTATTGTCATGAAATGCTAAGGTGATTGTTGCAATTGTCACGATATTTGAAATATAGTTGATATAGTTACGATATAGTTACGATATTTGAAATATATTCTCGAACCGTCGAATTATAATGAGATAACCCTTTGATGATTCACATGTCATGCGTATGTTTAAATGATAGTCGTTACGATTCGTTTAATTGAGCCGCGAGTTGCCTATTTGTTCAAACCGTGCAAACCGGAGAACTTGTTCACCTTACTAATCTTTTGTCATAGATAATGTTTTACAAGTTATATGATGGTATATGTAAATGTTTAAGTTGTTTATGCGATATCTTTTATTTTTGCTGAAAATGAATTATACTGAGTTGATGGATACAATTGAATGGTATGGTTGCTAAAATGTTAAACATATGTGTGATATGGAAGTAATTTTGTTGTTATTGTGAATCATATAACTATTAATACTCAATTGTAATTTCAGTTGTTTGACTTCTACATTATTAAGTTAATTACTCATGACGCACAGTCGATGGTTCCGTAAGGAGTTTAACTGGGAATTTTATAGTGTGCCTCCGATCTAAACTAATAATCTTCTTATATTGACTATATGGTTAGACTCTTGTCTAGTTCTTATGACGTGATAAATCGTTTTAAAATTTAACATGTAATTGAGTTGGTACTTATACTTTGTGTGACCATGCAACCTGTGATAAATAGATCTATAATAAAGAGGTAAAAATTTGATTGAACACGGTTAAATTGTAGTTACTTGCTTTACTTTATGGTGCGAATCGTATGCTTTGATGAGACGTCACCGGGGAATGTGTACTATCTAAAAGGTCTCCGATTAAATGTTTGTAGTCGTGTTAGCCGTGTATATAATCGAGTAAAGAAGTGTGACTAGAACCATGATGTTGAGGTAATAGTCGTTCATTAGTAAAGATAGGGTTGAAATGAATAAGATGAACATCGTAAATTATGAAATATGAGTCGACACCTAAGCTTGTATTGTTTGAAGGAATTGAATTAAGTTTATCTCGATTTTGAGTTTCGTAGTAAGTCAGTAAATGGATTCTATGGACGGCCCTGTTATAAGATTTATGTTAAGAAAGTTATTCACCGTCCAGTATGAAAGTAAAAGTTTTGAAAATGAAGTTAAATTTTGTCGTGTGAGTATAAATTGGAATGAGATTTCCAAATAGTGTCCGGTTGTATGGTTTCATGATATTTGCTAGTATGGAGGAATGAAGCTAGAACGGAGTCACAAATTAGTGGGTTAATTTGGTCATGTTGTTCGTTCATGTAGTGAATTGGTGGGTTGTGGTTAGTTACGAATGTCAAAACGGAAAATGTAATGTGGTGATTTAAGTGAGTTATGTGTTAACATGGTATGTTGATATTAGCATAATATGTAATGAATATTTGTAAAATTGGTGTAGTTAAATACATTTAATCTTTTATGTCATTGTGTTGGATGCAGTTTAAATATATTTAACACCAAGAACGAAATTTTATGTATGATAGTCTTGTATGTTAACTTTCCAATATCGCTGTTTACTCGCTTGATTGACTCGACCAATAAGTTTGTAAAATTTGCCAATCAATGTGCGTTCGTCATTCGTGAATAAATCCCAAACCCTTTGTTATGAGGATTAAAAATATTTCTAGGATGATAAGTCTGCGAAACCCAGGTTGTCTTCATTTTATTGGTGATTACGTGTCTTGACCTAAATCATGTACGATTATGTAAAGGAAAGTCAAATTTGGACCTATTAGGTTACAAATTTTCATAAATCGATTTATTAAGTTTTGACCCTAATTCTTTTCTTATGTTGATTGATTCCCTATGTTCCTAAGGTATGAGATTACAATGATTAGTGAAATGAATAATTACTAATGATTTTTACTGGTAACCTTGTAAAGCATTGTTTCATTCATAATTTGATTATTCACATGAATAAATGTTACCAATATTTTTTGGAAAATATGCTGCCACGAGAATACGCCGGATAGGATTATCGTGGTATGTTACGTTAGTGATCTTGCTTAGTAACCTTGATGAAACGATGTTATTTGACATGAACCATATGTGAGCACCTAGGCATCTTGAGAGAGCTTGTATATTGATTGTCTTTAGTAGGGATTAGTAACTTGAGCGTGAGTTGTGAATCTTTTATCCTCTTTCGATTGTTAGCGATAGTTTGAGTACTTTTGTTATAATAATGAAGGTTACGGGGACGTAACCATGTTTAAGGAGGGTAGGATTGTAAAATCTTTATACTTTCATGTGTGATTTCTCAGTTTGGCTATATTGGTTATGCGTTGTGTGGGTTATGTTGGAGTGTTACATGATGTGTTTCTGTTATGGTTAAACTTCGGGGACGATGTTTATTTTAAGGAGGGTGGAATGTAATACTGCGTTTAATATTCAATTTGGTGGGTGCCTTACATACTTTTGTATATGCGTTTCATAATTCGTTTGCGTTGGTTGGTAGAGAGGGTAAACTTCGGGACGAAGTTTCTTTTAAGGAGGGTAGACTGTAATACCCGTATTTTATATAATCGATTAAACGGATATTATTATATATTAGTATTATACATTTTATATTGGTTGCATCGTAATATCGTGAATGTTATTAAGTCGGGTTTATATCGTATATGTTGAGTCGGGCTACATCACATTTTGTCTTTTGGGTCAAGAATTACCCATCTACATTTACCCAACGACCATACCCGTTTAACCCATTTGCCCTACCCGGAACATGTAACCACCATTTACCCTAAACCTAATCTAAGAGCCGCTCTCCCTCTCCTCTCTTTTCATTTTATCATTCATAAAATCATTTCTAAACCTAGATAAAGGGAGAGGAAGAAGAATTGTCGAGCCTTTCATTTGATTGAAGATTTTTCATCGATTCCAACCTAATTCGATTTTCCTGTTTGTAAGTCGATTTCATTCCATTGTTTATACTGTTTTAAAGTGTTCGTCTTCAAAAAGTTTGAAAAGAGAGTCCTGTTTATTTGATGTCTAGTTTATGCATATAAAATCTCGTAGTCAAATTCTTTATGGTTTGTCCTAGGTGATTTATTTATGAACATGTCGCTGAAAAGTCCGCGAATCTGATTTAGTTGTGGAAAATGATTTGAAACCCTAATTTTTATGTCGATTCAGTTATGAGGCTTCTTCATACATTATCTTTGTATAGTCTAGATGATAATAGGATTTGGAATTACTGCAAAATAATGTTTTAAACTCGTTTTATGAATCAATACTTTTTATGCGACGGTTTCTGTCAGTTTTTGGAAATCAGTCTGAAAACTCTTGATAAGTTTGGAATTTGAGAAAAACACGTTAGATATAATTTGTAGCTAAGACTCATGGGGTTCCAGTCCAATTGGCCTTGTATCAATTTGATTTTTCTGGAATTAGTTATGTATTTTATTCCGAGTCTGTCATGTGCTGGAAAATCAGGAAAAATCGTGTTTGCTCTTTAAGTTGATATTCTTATTAAGTTATGATGAGTCTAGGTTATGTGCATGATTATTTGATTGAGTAGGTGGTAATTATACATAATTATGTTATGTAGGTGATGGATATGTGAAGGATCATAATTGATTGCTTGTGTGCTTGGATTGCGAAAAGGTAGGGAAATACACTTGACTTATTATCGTTGTTGTTGAATTGTGTTGACTTGTTTGTGTTTCATATGACCAAACTGTGAACGTTGACGTGATTCGTGGTTGTTGATTCATGTTATGATTCATATCCTGGAATGTGCTTGACTGAATTGATCGTATTGAGTATATTATCACAACATTCGGTAACCGGCATGATTCTATGATTTACCAGTTCAATGATATACATATTGTGTTGCATTAATTTCTTGAGCATTCATATGCATTGGAGATGGAGGATGTTGTGGTGACGTGGTGTGGTGATGATGATGTTGTGATAAGGCCCAGGCGGGTTCTGCAGGACTTGCCCTGGTGTCCTCAACTGCGAGCTGGCAGATCGGCTACGGTCGATATATAGTCTACCGGGGATCGGTATGGCTGGGTTGTACGGGTTATGAGATATGAGTTGAGATGGAGGTGGAGGTGACGGAGGAGCATGCATATCATATTTTGTTGTTTCATTGTATTCCCTACTCAACCTCGTGGTTGACCCTGTGTATTCGTGAACACCTGTGATGACCCAAATATTGGCGAGCAGACTTGACAGGTTTATGAGATAGGATGGGAGCTTGATGGGCGTGAGACACTGGATCAGAAGACTTAGTAGCTAGATCATCATTTAGAAGACTTTCACTATTATTTATGTTAGTTCTTTGTAATTTGATGTAAATGAGGTTTTGTAAAAAGGTTAAGTTAAAGAAATTATGTAATTTGCCTTGGAGTTTAATTTGTTATTCACTACCTCGGGAAACCGAGATGGTAACAGTCCGGTTTATTAGGGAATATCTTGCTAGAGGCTCCTTTATAAATCGGGGTGTTACAGGCACAGCTGGAGCCGACACATCCGGTGGAGGAGGAGTAGAAGAGGAGATGGTAGAGGATTGAGGTGGCGACCTCGAATGATTGCTTCTTGTTGTTGTCGTCTAGTGGACTAGTGACATTTGTTTTCTTTTTTTTTTCTTCATACATTGGATTTGTTTTGTGTTGTAACTGGCCATAAGGTCGTATTTTGTCGGATTGTTTGAACTCGTAGTGCAGGTGAATGATGCTGGGGTAAAACCCCGGAGTTTGGCTAGACTTTATTTAGTTTTGTTGGTATTGGAGGGTGACCTGACCAGTGGATACTCGATCGAGTGCCCTCTACTCGATCGAGTACCTGCTGGGTGAAACCTATGCAGTGTACTAACATCTCGGTACTCGATCGAGTACGCCTTACTCGATCGAGTAGCCTAGCCCGGACTCGATCGAGTGCCTTTAACTCGATCGAGTACCCCCTGTTGACCCTATGCCCCGTTCTTTCGACCTTGTGAGGGGAGTTGGATGCTCATGTCTTGTGCCGTGTTTAGTAATCATGCATCTATATTTAGTATTATATTACAGGTGTTGTCATGGTGGTTTATGTTAGTTCCATGAGATGCCATGATCTTAGCTTGTTACTAACCTTTCCAAACGGTGGTTGAGTTGTAATATCGAACTAAATGTATGTTGCGTAGTCATGTTACAAAGCAAGTAAGCAATTTTCACCCAAATTTGGTTGGATAACGCTGCGTTTCATGAACTCTTTTTTCGTTTGGTTTCCCAAACTATATGCACCTGTATACATATTATCTAAGTAATGTCAATGAGGTATTATGATAGTTGTTGGTCTCAACGTATGTAAAATTATTTCGTAATGTCAAGGTTGTGTGGAATTATCATTTCGTGTAATATTTGTAACACGTCTTGAAGGTGAACTCCGGGGACGAAATTCCTTTTAAGAGGGGAAGAGTAATGTCGCATGAGGAAAAATGACAAATTGTGACAAAAATATCATATTTTAAGTAGATTCTTGGTAAAGTTCACCATATTGTTGTACTCCATTTTGGGTTGCTTAACCATTTTGGGTTGCTTAAAATTTAAACTATGTGTAGGTAATGCACGTAGTTGTGATGTTAAGTGAAATTTCTTAAGTAATTTGAATTGTTACATTGTTGAGTAATATATATGTTGTGGAAATGATTAAAATGAATGTTAATCTATTATTGTATAAGTGACTGATAATTTACTATACTTTGGTGATTAGTAATTAATTGTATTGACAATTAATTGTTGGATGAGTAAATAGAATAGTTGTATCAGGTGAATATAATGTGTATGGTGTATGGAATCGTGCAGTGTTAAAATTCGGTTAGTAAGGTAGAAGTAACAGTCAGTGCTAGTGTGTTCTCCCGTATAATGTATGTTTGATGACTCGGTAAGAGGTCATATTGGATGGTATGTTTGCTGAGCTAGATGATGATGATGAGTGACGGGCGTAAAAAGATGGGTGGTATAAGGGAAGGGTTGTGTTGTTCTTGTCGGGATGAGTTGTCGTCACTTACCTTAGTTCACGTTACACCTTGAGTCGTGAGGGGTGGTGAGTTGAACTTCGGGGACGAAGTTGTTTTTAAGGGAGAAGACTGTAATACCCGTCCTTTTAGGGACCCGTTGACCGTCGTTGACTGACCTTAGACACATATCTAGACCTATGGTAGCCTTATGAGTTTAGCCTTACGTCATAGTAACCCTTTGAGTCTAGGAGACTCGATCTAACGGAGGCTACTCGATCGAGTAACTCAGTCACTCGATCGAGTAGAGGCCACTCGATCGAGTAAATTACATACTCGATCGAGTTACTGGAGTTCAGCGGTGAAATATAAATCGTGGAATCGTGAAACCAAAATCATTTCATTTTATTTTCTCCTAAACCTAACTATCGTCTGATGCATGCCTTTTATATAGTCTTTCTCAGCCTTTATCGCACGTATTTCTATGTAATTTACGTAGTATTATGCTATAAATGTCCCCCGAATTGTATACTTTGGTTTGCTATGTCTAATTGGCAGGAAAGTACCAAAGAAGGCGGAATCATGCCTTTTTCCTGTCCCTTAGCCTCCATTTATGGAGATGGAAGAATTGGAACGGAATTACTACTGCCTCGTGAAGCGTGAAGTGGTCTCGAAAGTTAAATCAACAAACAAGGAGCTGGCTCAGTGGTGTTTACCTCGATCGAAGCCTTTTGGAGTCCATTCTGTTCGATTGAGTGCCTAGGATGAAGAGAAGTTGCTTGATCGAGTCCCTGCTGCACTCGATCGAAAGGTTGTATTTTGAGGTTCCTCGATCGAGAGGTACTGTTCCTCAATCGAGAAGTTTTGCTGGAAGATTACTCGATCGAGTTGTTTAAATGTACTCGATCGAGTACTTTGTGTCGGACGTGATATTTTTATCGTGTGAACTTATTTATTCTATTAAGTACGTGTTTAATAACTATCTTTCCTATAGAAAGGAACGTCACTTAGGTTTATGTTATCTTTTAATCAACTCTTAATCACTCTTGAGCATTATGTTGGAGCATTAATCCTTGGCGACATTGCTTTGTTCATTATTTCCGGATCTCACTCTTGTAATCTTTATAGTCTTTTCATTTAATTTTATTTTCTTTTGCACCCTTAATTCCTTGTTCTTAATTTTTGTTTTAATTAGTGTTGTTAATTAGTTTATGCAATTTCTTATTATCAATCTCTATATCATTCACTACGCCAAATCGGACCATCAATAAGGAGCGTATCACAACGGCTTAATGCATTTATTAATGACACTTATATTACCAGTTTCAAAATATTGGCGGAAACCTAGACCGCGCTAATAAGAATAACGGTTTCCATCGAAAACCGTTCTTATTATAATGTGACAACGGTTGTTTAACAAACCGTTATCAAAAACGTTTTACGGTTTCCATAAACTCGTTATATAATTGTAGATACCCGTATCTGTCGATATTGGCATCTATAGAAATCCCAACCAACACCCGATGTTGATAGGACGACATGTACACAACTCTTCGGCTTAGTCATTATTCCGTGCTCATTTTTGATGTAGAATGGGCATTATCGATGAGGAATTTAATTAATTTAAATGAAATTTTAAATTAGTTTTCACATTTCAAATGAATTCATTTTATTTTAACTTAATTTGAATTTATTTACCAATATTTATTTTTATTGAAAATAAAATAAATATTATTTTTCGTCATTTAGTTTATTTTGATTTGAAAAATCATTTTAAATTGCATTTTAAATCTCGATTAGAAAAACTCGAGTTTTGTTACGATTTCTAGCTCGAAGCAGCTCGATTTGGAGCTAGATTTTGAGCTCATTTTGACCCGATTTTCAGAAAGATTTCTAACCCATTTTCATCTACAGAGAGTCTAGTGTTCAAATATCCTTGCTCGCAACCCAACCTACCATTTTTAGCCCACCTTATAGCTCCCATCGACACAACTACCCAACCCAATCCCGAGCCTCGACCTTTGCTCACTTACGGTCGGATCGACCTACCCTGGGCCTCGAAGCTCGAGCTCGAACCAACACCTATCCAAAATAGACACTCAAGCCTACCCACTAAGCCTTATACAGTTAAAAATATCAGTCAAATACTACTTCTAATTCATTGCCAAAACCGTGAATTACAACTTCTAAGAAGTTGTTATTCTTCCTTCCATAAATTCAATCCAAACCTTCATATTCTAGTAGGAAACCTATCTATAATATTAATAAGACTAATTAATATTATTTTAGGAGTTTCCAACTCAGAAAATAACCATAAAAGCCTCCAAAATTTTGGACCACACAAACTGCCAAAAAGAGTTTATTCCACTTTCCTAATTTCAATCCAGTCTTTCTTTAAGGTAAATATTTGTTGGTATCTTTTCCATACCTGATAAATTTATCTTTTAGGAAGTTACAGCTCATTAAAATAAGCTCATAAATCATGTTCACATTGCTTATTCCAAACGTGTGAGAGTAAGACTTCCTTACTTTCCACAATTCAATCGATATCAATCTGAATCTGGAAGGAGTTTAAAAATTGGAAAATACTCTTTATTTTTTTTTGTGTGAACCGTCCAATCCACCAAAACCCTTTCCCAAGCAAGCATTTCACTATAAATACTCTTCATTCATCCTTCATTCAAAAAAATGGAAAACTAATACAATTCAAAGTTCAAACCCTCATCAAATCACTAGACACCGAGACACAAACCCTAAAATTTCGTGCCTCAAACCCTAAAACGACCTGACCTAAATCCAAGATCTAAAAACTAGACTCTCTTATGTTTCTAAAACATCCTTCGGATCTAAAATCGGATTAGTAAGGAATTCACAAAGCTAAAAACAAAATCAACCTTTATTTTCTAAGAAGATTTCGGTTTTGCAAACAAACTCGTCGAAGGCGACCCCTCAAGACTATCTACAATCGATTACGACACGAAGACTTTGTCAACGATACATGTAGGTTTAGGGTGCAATAATCCCTTTCTCTTTTTTCCTTCTTTATTTCGTTTTCTTCAATTATTATTATATATTGTTTATATCGTTAATTAACTCGTTTGCATGTTGATTTCGATATTATTATGATATAATTTATGTATGAAGGAGGATGGGATATCATATGTTGTTGTTAATGCCGATGGATGGCTTATATTACATGTGGATTTGTTTTCTGTTAGGAATTAGAACGATTTCTGACAATCTTGTTGCACATATCGCATGTTTATTTCAATTAAGCATAGAACTTGTTTAATTATGTTCTTTTATTAGATCTATCTTAGAATTTGTTTAGATCTGATATTTTTGTCATGTTAACATATAAAAGATGAAATCTTTTTTATTAACTCCCATGTCTAATTTAATTATGAAATAACTTAATTTAACTTGATTGTTCACCACATGTCGCATGAATGAAACCCGGCTTGACTTAGAATAGGTCTTGTACAATCCCAAATTGACCGAATAGGTCTCGGCCAACCTCGTTATGCGTGCCCTCCTTGGTTTGTTCTTTTGCACTCGTTTGTTGTTTGATTTGCAATTGTTATTGTAATTGTTATGCAACTATTATTTTCTAATCTATCTTATGCTACAGATAAGTAAACATTCTTCTCTATCTCCTTTTTTGTTTGTTTACTAGAATAGTTAATGAACTTCACATGCTAAATAACTCGACGAAGTTTAATTGCATTAAACCGACATAGAATTGATGACACATGCCAGGGTTTTAAAACAACGATTGCATATATGAACACGTAGCCAATATAGCCATTGTTTTCTATTAGTAGAGACCGCTATTGCAACGGGCGGGGTTGGGTGTTAATTAAAGAATTTAATCAAACTTCCTAACACGTAAACTCAAACGAACCTAAATCTCTACTTGGTTTCTAAATTCCATTTAAAAATTTAGCGGCGACTCTAAATCACATATTCTCGCGTGGATGTAAATTTCCCTTGTCCTGAATAATCACCCTTATCAACGGTTGTTAGACAACCGTTACCAGTTAAAGAAAACGGCGTTTTGAAAATCGTTACTAAATTAACACTAGCAACGGTTTTTGGTACCCGTTGTTATGTTATAGCTACGGGTTTATTGTAACCGTTATCATTTGCTATTATGATATAACGGTTCCTCTGTACCCGTTGTCATTTATCATTTACGGGTGAAAAATAACCGTTATATACCTTTTTCAATGTAAAATATTCAACCGATGCATGTATGATAAATAATGAACCGTTGCATGCATTGTTTTGTTTCACCATTATTTACTATCCGTCCATTATTATATCCACACATGCATACATATTTTCCTATGAATATCACTTATAATGTGATCAATTAACCATATTCACCAATTCAACGTTCAATTAATCATAGCCTATAATTTAATTAAAAACATTACACTTCGATCACCATGTCGTTGTCGTCTTCTACACCCGCCGAATCACAATCAAATACGCGCTATGTCCATCCTATTACGTGTATTATACACAACCTTCCAATCAAATATGATGACAATGGTAAGGCTTTTTCGAGAAGTTTTACGTGGATGAGAGATATGCTTCGTCAAGGTGGTTATACGAACGTTAAAAAGGTCCACCCAGCTTGGACTAAAGTTCATGGTTTTCTTGGTTACGCAATGATCGAGTTTAAAGGTTTTGGGAAGAAGCTGGAATTTTTCCATCAAGCGAGAAAACTCCAGGCAAGATACGAGGATCATGATGCTGGGAAGAAAAATTATTATACGGATGATGTGTTACAAGCGCAATATTTATGGATTGCAACCGATTGTGACATTAATCTATTAAGAATATATCGGCACTATATTGACATTGTGCCTCGTTCATGGGAGGCAGAACAAGTGCCTCTTAATAATCCACATATTAAATTCCCAATATTTATCGCAATCGCAGGGGAATTACAAGATAATTATGTTAATTAATTATTATTATTATTATTATTCTAATTACTGGTTTTCAAACCGCGCGTCTTTTAATTTCTTGTTATGTATGTGTTTTTCTTGAATAATATATGTGTGGTAGAGTATTTTATTTTCTAATTATTTATTGCGAGTTACGTAGGTTTAAAATATTTGTTAATAAGTCAACTTTTACATTAAATTAATTACCAACGGTTTTGAAAAAAACTTATAAATGTGACTATAAATGTTAAAGCATCCTTTACTAACATTCATTAATCAAATCACAATATTTAATCCCCATTACACAAATTTGAAACAACATGGCAATGAACCCTAATTTTATCAACAACGAAGAATGGCTTACACAAACGATTGAAGATGATGGGAAGGTTCTCGTCGGGCTTCCCGCCGATCAACACCTATTAATCAAATCATCCCTTGAACGTCAACGGAATTATTGGATTAAGAGGCTGTTAGGTTTATTTACCTATTATTAGACTCCTCTAATAGTGAACTAATTAACTTCTTAATAATTTGTTCTTTAGATCTAGTGCATGCATAACAAAATAAGAGATTTATAAGAAAACAATGTCCCTTACATTGTTAATTTCGATTTTGTGGGCACAAGTAAGGTCTCCTACCTTCACTTGTTCTTGAGCTATGATGAGTAAACGATGATCCTCCAAAGACTTCAAGTATAGAAGCCACTCCTCTTGATTGCACCCAAGATTATCCCTTATCTCTACTAAATAATATTTGCTAGATATTTGTTTAGTAGTTTACCTTAAAATTGATTACTAATACTCATATATTACACTAATAATATTAGTAATCTTTTATGAACAATTTGAATCAAACTTTCTCAAGTTTTTAGAGAAAGATGAAAGAGTAGAGAGAAAATGCATGTAGATTGAATGGTAGTGTAAGAATGATAAGATAAAAAAACCAAAACTACTCTAATAAGAGTAGTATGGCCGGCTAGCTAGAGGCCAAAAGGAGAGCACCTTGCTTTCCCTTTTTGTCTTATCAATATTGTAGGTGTAAGGCTATGTAATAATAGGTATGATTATAATAATTTTAGGCATTAAAATAATACACCCATTATCTCCACTACCTACAATATTTCGGTCCATATGTAAAATAGACTACCATTTTATTTTGTCAATTTGTCACTTGTCACACAATATGTCACATGTAGTATGTTACATGTTATTAATTAATTTAATGCATATTTATCACATAAATATCATTTTATAAATTAATTAAATTACATACAACAAATTGACTAGTGATACTTGATGACATAAATAAAATGGGTCATTTAATTATAATTCACAACATCTTGTAATTATAATTAACCATTCATTCTTATCTCTATTGTTTCTCAAACAATAAGCAATTTTAGTAATAAAGCATTTTATTACTAAAATAAATCTTATTTAATCCCATTACAATAAGATATTAATATTCTCTCTCACAATTGAATTGTTCAATTTTAAGGAATTGATCAACTTGTATCGTCATACAATTAATCAACTTTACAGATAAGGGCATCATCCTTTAGGTGTGACCTTAAGGGATCAACTGACCACCACCGTCCCTCGACAGTAACGTCAAACTCTAGCAAGCCAATCGTTACCGATTAATGTTGATCAGTTGACTATATAAATGAATCATCCCTTACGTATTCTTAATATGAGATTTAATTATGATATTAAATCATGTGATCGCACTATTTTTGAGGACACATTTTCCAACAATCTCCCACTTGTCCGAGACAAGTGTGCGTCACCAATTCTCTTGTCATATTACAATCTCCCACTCAATGTAAGGTGTCTTGTAGGTCGTACTTACACTTGATCATATCTTGAGTGGTTTCCTCGATCTGGAGAGTAACTGTCTGACCGGAATTATCTACCATAGATACCTTCCGAGCGTGGCCACGCATTTCCAGGTAACTACTCCTCGAGTGGCCTTGAGATTTCAAACAACCCTGACAACGGGTGGACAATTCCTATCGCCCTATTCCCTTTGTTCAGCCACAGTCCATCATAACCCAAAATATACCCAGTTTGACCTCATTTACGAATTCGTAGAGTATAAATCAAAGCTAATCAGAAGTTGTGCCAACTTCGGCGAATAGTTGATGCGTGTCTTTTATATAAGGTTTTTACCTCATTTTTACGCGCATTTCTGTGCTTTTTATGTAGCATCTGGCTACAAATACCCCCGAATATTCTACTTTGGTCCGTTTATTGTATTTTGCAGGAATTGACCGAAGAGGAGCTAAAACGAGCCTTCATTGTCCCATTTGTATGCATTCATGGGAAATATGGAGCCGGAGTTAAGGAATCTTACACTTGGAGGACATATGAGCTGAGTCAAGGAAGGCATACAAGTCCTGATTGCGCCTATATAGCTCGATCGAGTGCTTTGTTGCTCGATCGAATGCTTTACATGCTCAAGACTGGTCGATCGACCAGCTGAAGGAGTCGATCGAGGAGGACCAGCGAAAGCGATGCTCGATCGAGAGGTTGCTCTAGCTCGATCGAGTGACTGGGAGCTCGATCGAGTGATCTCTTTACTCGATCGAGAGGTTTTCGTGTGCTTTTAGTCTTTTTCCGCCTAATCTTTTATGGGTTTTGTTAATCAGCCCATAGATTAGGTTTTAAACATTTTTTTACAGTATAAGACTGAGGAGAACACTACGTTACTCCTATCTCCTTTACTACGCACATTTCCACTTGTTACTTTTGTGAGTTCTTCGGATCTTTGTTCACTACTTTGCTACTCGAATTTCGGTATATTCAATCCATTTAATTCTTGATCATTTTTATTGTTCTTAATTCCTTTTCTTCCCTTGATTTATAGTCGTTCAATCATCTTTTTATATTTGTCATCATGTTTAGTTTTGATTGTTTGGTTATTATGATCGTTACCCCCGTAATTATGAGTAGCTAATTTCCCATGCTAAGACTATAGGGGATCCATGATTTGAAGGGAGAGCAGTCGAATTACCGGGTTAATGCGAGTATCGTCCATGTTGTTAAAATGCTACATTTAATTGTAATTGCCTAATTGAGTCGACGCAATTAGACCCTTATTCTTAGTGAACCTTAACCTAGACCGAAAGGTTGGAAGAGGGAGACTAGTAGCGGACAATAGAATATTGCAGCGAGGGCGAAAGCTAAACTGTTTACGTCTTAGGGTGAATTAAGGACCGAAAGGCGACGTTCGCTACCCCTTGGACCGTGTTGTATTAACCTAGGACCTTGAGTGCTCTACCAGATAATTATGGTGAACCGTTTGTCTTAGCTCTTCTCTTTATCTGTTAAACTCTTTCCTTTATTTCTCTTTCCCTTACTCTGTTAGTTTAGAAATCACAGTTTATAAACCCCCAAAATCGGTTACTTAGACGAATCTAGTTCTAGCGGACAAATTCCTACCTCTCTGTGGATTCGACCCGACTTCCCTAGCTATATTAGTTAGTTGGCCGAGTTGGTTATTTTTGACAGTGCGCGACGGACGTGTCAAATTTTGGCGCCGTTGCCGGGGAGGTGGCGCATATTTGTTGCTTAAATTAAGTTTGTCTCTCGTCTCAAGGGATTCATTCCTTGAGACTGATCTCATTTTCGCAAAGCTTTGATTAGTTTTGCAGGATAACAGTCTATTTGTCAAGATGCCTACGATTACAGAGCATACAGAGCCATGTGGTAGATGCGGCGAGGAAGGGCATGACCTTTATGAGTGCACGGCAGTGTGAAGGCGTGCCATTGCATACAAGAAGTTCAAGCAGGGAGTTCCTTTCTCCCAGTTGTATGAGGAGATAAAGAGCGTTTCAACCCCTTCTACGCCAATATCACAAATGCTCTCCTTCTTCAAGAGAAGCAATTGCCGAACTGAAATCCATCATGTTGCAATCGGATTCCGTTATATCTGAGTTGAGAGAGCAAGTCGCGCAGTTAACGCTCGCGGCAGATCAAGCCAAGACTCCTCCAATATGTGATCCCATCGAAAGGGGATGAATTTCCGAAGTGACCTCCTTCACGAAGAAAATGGGGTGTCGACAAATGAAGAAGAGGCCGATTTAGATGAGTTCTGCAGAAATGCTTGTGCGTGTGCGAGAACTACTCGATCGAGCAAAGATATCCACTCGATCGAGCGGTTCTAATCACCCACCACTCGATCGAGTGACATTGACATCGATCGAGAAGCACGAGTCTCGGGTTGGTCGATCGAGTAAAGAGGCTGAAGGAATCACTCGATCGAGCGCCAGGATGGGTCGATCGAATGAAATTGAGGAAGAAACTGGTCGATCGACCAGTGAAGACGTTCGATCCAGTGCTGTAAGTGGCGGGAATCCCAATTTATTTATTAATACCGCCACCGTGTCATCTCCCCCTGCTGTGGAGACGTCACGAATTGATAAGGGTAAAGGCAAGGTCGCAGGACCATTCATCGCTACCAGGGTACCTTTTCCGAGTCGTCTAAAGGACGCGAGGATCGAGCAACAGTACGGTAAGTTCGTGGACATCGTGAAGAACCTCCAGGTAACTGTTCCTTTCTCCGAACTTGTCACTCAAGTGCCCACTTACGCTAAATTTATGAAGGATATCGTGACGCGTAAGAGGAACTTGAGTGAATTTGAGACGATTTCATTTATGGAAGAGTCTAGTAACCTGTTGTTGAATAAGGCCCCTCCAAAAATGAAAGACCCGGGCAGCTTTTCTATTACTTGTGTCATAGGCAATATGATTATTGATAAGGCCCTTTGCGACTTAGGTGCCAGTGTTAGTGTCATGCCCCTTCCCGTCCGCAAGAAATTGAAATCGAGTCACTTCAAAGTGACTAACATCACCCTACAGATGGTGATAGATCTTAGGAGACCTTTAGGTGTCTTGGAGGATGTGCCTGTGAAAATAGGCAAGCTTTACATCCCAAGAGATTTCATTGTTTTGGATATAGGCGAGGACACCCGACCCAGTTATTTTAGGAAGACTGTTCCTTTGTACACTGGGGCCGTTATTGATGTTAGACAAGGTCGTCCCGACCCTTGCGAGGGGAGATGATGCTATTACATTCGGTTTGCCCGATTTCTAGCCCACCCAATGATAGAGGACACCTGTTATTCGGTCGATATCATTGATGAGTCTATTTATGATTTCTGGTCGGGTTCTTTTATGAAGGATCCACTGGAAGCTCTCATGCTTTTTGATGAGTGTGCAGATAGCCCAGAGGACGATGACGCTGCATTGGATTTGCTTGTCGATGATTTGGATGAGCATGAGGGAGAGCAAGTGGAACAAATGATCAGCACTCTTTGCTCCATTGAGGTAAAGGTACCGGAACGTAAGCCTCTTCCTTCTCATCTTAAATATGCTTTTCTAGATGACACGAGAGCGAGATCCGTCATTGTTAGTGCCAAACTTAGTGATGATCAACTAACTTCTTTATTAGTCAGTACTTAAGAAAAACAGGAAAGCGATGGGCTATTCACTGGATGATATCACGGGGATTAGTCCCGATATTTGTATGCACGGGATAGAGCTGGAGGAGGATCACAAACCTTGCAGACAGGGTCGGTCGCCAGGCTGAACCGGAAGATGGAGGATGTTGTGACGGCCGAGGTAATGAAGGCTGCTGGATGCGGGTATTATCTATTCGGTAGGCAATTCTAGATGGGTAAGCCCGTACGAGTAGTCCCGAAGAAAGGAGGGACAAATCGTAGTTAAGAATGAGAAGAATGAATTAATACCTACTCGAATAGTAATCGGTTGGCGGATGTGCATAGATTACAGATGACTAAATGCCGCCACCAAGAAAGATCACTTTCCCCTTCCTTTTATTGATCAAATGGTAGAAAGGTTAGCTTCCCACAAATTTTTCTCGCTATTTAGACGGGTATTCGGGGTTCTTTCGATCCCTATCCACCCGATGATCGGCCAAGACTACATTTACCCGTCCTAAGGGCGTTTTTGCGTACCGCGAGAATGCCTTTTGGTTTATGTAATGCCCCCGCCACCTTCCAAAGGTGTATGATGGGGATATTTTCAGAGTATATTGAGTCTATCATGGAAGTTTTTATGGATGACTTCAGTGTATATGGAAGTGATTTTTCGATTGTCTGTCTAACCTTGAGAAAGTGTTGCAGTGTATTGAGGTTAACCTTGTCTTTGAATCGGGAGAAGTGCCACTTCATGGTCAACGAGGAGTTGTCCTAGGGCACTTGGTTTCGATAGGGGAATAGAAGTTGACAAAGCAAAGGTGGAAGTGATTCAGCAATTACCACCTCCCGTTAATGTTAAGGGGGTGAGGAGCTTCCTTGGTCACGCCGGCTTTTATCGTCGGTTCATCAAGGATTTCTCCAAAATTGCTAAACCACTTACACAAATGTTTAAAGATGCCCCTTTTGTATTCATCGATGCTTGTCTTTCTGCTTTTAACAGTTAAAGCGGGCCTTAGTCTCTGCGCCGATCATACACCTCCCAACCGGACTTGCCGTTCGAAATCATGTGTGACGCGAGTGACTACGCACTAGGAGCGGTGCTTGGCCGGAGGAAAGACAAGGCCTTGAGTGCTATTTATTATGCGAGCCGAACTGGATGAGGCTCAAGTGAAGTACACTACCACGAGAAGGAGTCATTAGTCGTAGTTTATGCCTTAGAAAAGTTTCGTACTTATTTAGTTGGGTCGAGATTTACCGTTTTTCTTGACCATGCAGCTCTGAGGCATCTCCTTGCTAAGAAGGAGGCAAAGCCACGGCTCGAGGTGGATACTCCTCCTTCAGGAGTTTGATTTGCAGATCAAAGATAAGAAAGGAGCCGAGAACGTTGTAGCTGATCACTTGTCGCGGTTGATGCGACAAGAAGGGGAAGATTCTCTACCCATTGATGATTCTTTTCCCGACGATAGTCTAATTGCTTTTGTGTCGTCTATTGTTGACCAGGAACCTTGGTATGCGAGATATAGCTAACTTCGTTGTCGGTGGCAAGTCGCCGCTTTGATCTTTCTCATCGCAAAAGAAGCGTTTTCTTTATAACGCTAAACATGATATTTCGGGACGACCCTTACTTGTTTAAGGAATGTGCGGCGGTCTCTACGGACGGTGTATTCCGCAGTGGGAGACCAAAATAGTCCTGGAAGGCTGTCACTCCTCTTCGTATGGTGGTCACCACGGTCCATCGCGCACCGTGGCTAAGGTACTTCAGTCCTGGTTTTTTCTTGGCCTTCTTTGTTTCTTGACGCCAAGTCTTTTGTTTCGACTTGTGATGCATGCCAACGATCCGGGAACATTTCGAAGAGACATGAGATGCCACAAAACGGCATCCTAGAGGTTGAGGTTTTCGATGTCCGGGGCATCGATTTCCAAGGACCGTTCCCATCCAAGAAAGGTAACGGTACATTTTAGTAGTCAGAGACTATGTGTCAAAGTGGGTTGAAGCGATTGCTTCACCTCATTGTGACGGTAAGACCGTGATTAAAATGTTCAAAAAGATCATATTTCCCCGTTTTGGTGTCCCTAGGGTCGTCATTAGTGATGGGGGAATGCATTTTAAAGAAAAGAAACTCACTTCCATACTGTCTAGAGTTGGTGTCCAACACCGGCGTGGGTTGGGGTATCATCCCCAAACTAGTGGTCGGGTAGAGGTCTCTAATCGTGAATCAAGGAGATCTTATCTAAAGTAGTTTCTAAATCACGGAAAGACTGGAGTCTTAAGCTAGATGACACATTATGGGCTTATAGAACCGCCTTTAAGACACCAATTGGTGCATCACCTTATAGGCTAGTTTATGGGAAATCGTGTCACTTACCCGCTGAGCCGGAATGTAAGGCCTGGTGGGCAATTCGTGAGCTTAATTATGATCCTAAACTGTGTGGTCCGAATCGTCTTTTGCAGCTAGATGAATTAGAAGAATTTAGGCTCAATGCCTATGACGATTCGCGCATCTACAAGGAAAAGACGAAGAGATGGCATGACAAGAGAATCTTACCTCGGGAGTTCCATGTGGGGCAAAAGGTGTTCTTTGTTCAATGCCCGGTTAAGACTATTTCTGGCAAGTCAAGTCCGTGGACTGGTCCGTACACGGTGACGGGTGTTACCAAATTCGGATCCGTAGAGCTTGAAGACTCCGAGGGCCATAGATTCAAGGTGAATGGCCAATATGTGAAGCATTACTATGAGGCGAGTGAAGCGGACAAGCCTGTTGAAGTTTTGCACTTCGACGAGCTCGACGCGCCGAGAACTTGATATCGAAAGGTCGTGCGGGACCTCTTAAACCGAGCTCTCCGGAGGCGGCCGGACGATTTTATTTGTGTTTTTGCTGAACTATTTGTTTTTCCGTTTATTTGCTTCTCTTTAAACTTTAAGTTAACATTTAGACGCCGCTTTGGAACAAGTTCGTATTTTCCTTGCTTTCATGCGTCCTTTGCAGGCTAAAAGTGGTCGATCGAAGGGACTTTGTGCTCGATCGAGCACTTTCTCTCGACGCTGCTACTCGATCGAGGGATGATGTCCTCGATCGACCAGTTCCTCACTCGTGCCTGCTCGATCGAGTGGGTTGGTAGTCGATCGAGCTCTTCTAATGCATAGGCTCACTCGATCGAGCTGTTCCAGGAGGTCGATCGAGCAGTTATGACTTCCAGCCGCTGTTCTTACGTCTGCAAGGCCGCTGTTGACTTTCTTTGACCTCCCATGTTCATGGTCGGTTTGGGGAGGTCCCGCTATATGACGTCTTGTAAGTTTCCCGACTCCACTTCTCCTTTTCCTTCTAGTTTGCATTTCTTTCCCTATTCTTGGTACAATGAGGGCATTGTACGGTTTGGTTTGGGGAGGTATGCATCCATATCTGTGTCTGCATGTTTCTTGCATTTTTGCTTGCACGTTTATTTATTTCCGCACGCATTGTTTTTAATTAATTCCAAAAATCATAAAATTAAAAAAAATTTCCATATTTTCATGTTTAAATTAAGTCGGAACGTTTGAACATTGACGCTACATCGAATCCTTATTTTGAGCCTTGCATTTTCTTGACTTTTAGCTGGCGTGTTCATGTGCATAATCTACGAGTTTCTGTTTCTCTCTTATCCGAACGAATAGACTTGATTCTTGATGTCGGCAAGCTACACTACATTCTGAGGTTAGAGCTTATTAAACTGGTGACATTCATGACCGGTTTCATTTAGGATGTGAGTAGTACTCTCTTTAAGACATGTAACATCAATTTGCATAAGCATGAGTCTAGTCTTCTTAATACCTGTATGCATTCGGTCTGTGGATGGTGACACGTGTTAGGAGAGGCAGTCCCCCTTATTTCATTTTGCCCATGAGCCTCACATAGCCAAATTGCCTTTTTGTCCTATCAACTACTTTCTATAATTTTTCCTACCCTAGCTAAGCTAGCAACGAGTAGTTCTTGGAATGTGTTACTGCAATATGGTTATTTCATCTGATTTCAGAAGTTGGCGGAAGAATCAAGGGGAAAGAAAGAAAAATGTGTTGAATTGTGAAAAAAAAAATGAATCAAAAAAGAAAGAAAAGAAAGCGGAAAAAGAGACAGAAAATTCGAAAGAAAAGAAGAAAAATTCAATTGAAAGAGAAAAATGAGAATTGTGCATTGTTTCACACTCCCATGACTTATTTATATCCTATGGGGAGTTGACGATTTTTGGTATTTGTGAAGTTTAGTGCATAGTTTTGCACCGTTTCATCTTGTTGTAATGAGTACGAAGTTGGGATGCAGTCTATATTTGGATCCATTGTTGCTAGCCTAGCTATTAACCCCACATATCCAAATTCCTTTTTGCCCCTTCCTACCCATTACCTCACTAACCCAAATGTAAGTCCTCGGCACGTGTCTTGGTCACTAGTATGGTTGGAATGCATGTGTACGGTTGTAGAGACTTTATTCATGTTAATTGCATGCATGTTCTTATAGGTCGAGTTAGGTGAGTGTCTTGCTTCTTCCTATCTTTCATATTTATACTCACCCTGTACCTGATTTTGAGTGACGAGCGACCCGTGAGAGTCCGACATCTTTGAATCTTGCAAGGTCGACGGTTCAGTAAGATTGAAACATTAATTTAACTCGTTTGCACTTTTCAGTTGCCACTTCGTCATTTTGTTGCATTAAATTGGTTCTATTGGATGATTTGTAGTTGATGCGTTGGTCCCGTTCTTTTGTTCACCCTTAGTTGCATTCATATTTGCTTGGGGACAAGCAAAGGTTTGGTTTGGGGAGATTTGATGCGTGTCTTTTATATAAGGTTTTTACCTCATTTTTACGCGCATTTCTGTGCTTTTTATGTAGCATCTGGCTACAAATACCCCCGAATATTCTACTTTGGTCCGTTTATTGTATTTTGCAGGAATTGACCGAAGAGGAGCTAAAACGAGCCTTCATTGTCCCATTTGTATGCATTCATGGGAAATATGGAGCCGGAGTTAAGGAATCTTACACTTGGAGGACATATGAGCTGAGTCAAGGAAGGCATACAAGTCCTGATTGCGCCTATATAGCTCGATCGAGTGCTTTGTTGCTCGATCGAATGCTTTACATGCTCAGATCGGTCGATCGACCACCAAGGAGTCGATCGAGGAGGACCAGCGAGCAGTGCTCGATCGAGAGGTTGCTCTAGCTCGATCGAGTGACTGGGAGCTCGATCGAGTGATCTCTTTACTCGATCGAGAGGTTTTCGTGTGCTTTTAGTCTTTTTCCGCCTAATCTTTTATGGGTTTTGTTAATCAGCCCATAGATTAGGTTTTAAACATTTTTTTACAGTATAAGACTGAGGAGAACACTACGTTACTCCTATCTCCTTTACTACGCACATTTCCACTGTTACTTTTGACAGTTCTTCGGATCTTTGTTCACTACTTTGCTACTCGAATTTCGGTATATTCAATCCATTTAATTCTTGATCATTTTTATTGTTCTTAATTCCTTTTCTTCCCTTGATTTATAGTCGTTCAATCATCTTTTTATATTTGTCATCATGTTTAGTTTTGATTGTTTGGTTATTATGATCGTTACCCCCGTAATTATGAGTAGCTAATTTCCCATGCTAAGACTATAGGGGATCCATGATTTGAAGGGAGAGCGAATCGAATTACCGGGTTAATGCGAGTATCGTCCATGTTGTTAAAATGCTACATTTAATTGTAATTGCCTAATTGAGTCGACGCAATTAGACCCTTATTCTTAGTGGACCTTAACCTAGACCGAAAGGTTGGAAGAGGGAGACTAGTAGCGGACAATAGAATATTGCAGCGAGGGCGAAAGCTAAACTGTTTACGTCTTAGGGTGAATTAAGGACCGAAAGGCGACGTTCGCTACCCCTTGGACCGTGTTGTATTAACCTAGGACCTTGAGTGCTCTACCAGATAATTATGGTGAACCGTTTGTCTTAGCTCTTCTCTTTATCTGTTAAACTCTTTCCTTTATTTCTCTTTCCCTTACTCTGTTAGTTTAGAAATCACAGTTTATAAACCCCCAAAATCGGTTACTTAGACGAATCTAGTTCTAGCGGACAAATTCCTACCTCTCTGTGGATTCGACCCGACTTCCCTAGCTATATTAGTTAGTTGGCCAGTTGGTTATTTTTGACAGGTACGCGACAGACGTGTCAATAGTCTCTAGTAAAAAGAATTGACTCATAAGAATACTATAGTAGCTCTTGCCACGACCTGGCTTTATGAATTACCAGAACTCTATAAGCGGTCACTGTCCGACAGTGTCCCATACAGTCTGCCTATGTGATCGACTAGTCATCCCATATGACTTTATGGCACTTGAACTTGACATCAATCGCATCACACTCTAGTCACTTCGAGACGTCACCTCATATAAGTAACTAAGGGCGAATACCATGTCAATACAATTCACTTTAATAGGGTTCAATTTGTCTCTACAACCCATTCGGATACGACAAGGTAGCGGGTGAGTTTAATGAAACTCAAACGATAAATACGGTTATCACATATGAATAGTCAATACACTATTACTACTTCATATTCTACAATCTTTAGTGTATTATTAACACTATTTAAAATGCAAGACAAGCTTGGCAAGTGGATATACCCGATATCCATATATTCCAACTTTATTAATTGCTATTTCCTTCCATTCAATGTCATCTCTAATGACATGAATTTATCTAAGTATATGTCTAGACATCTTACTAGACTTGCGCTCTTTAACTTGAAAGATGCTCCCACTGTTATCGCATAACATGTGACAAAATCATTTGTAGAGAGATTCACCCTTAATCTCTACATTGACGATTTTATCACAATTTACTTAGATTCCTTTTTGTAGAATTTGCAATGCACGAAACTAAAACACTTTTCTTAGTTTTTTACTCCTTAGTCAATAAAGCAGCCTAGGATTTCGACAAATCCCTTTTGGTTTGGAAACTAAAGTTTGTGCAACCCTTCAACACCTAACTTAGTTTATCATCCAAACATATGAACAAGTCTTCAATTGTTCTTTAAGGCTTTCTCAAGCCATATCATGGGAATTATCTTATTATTGACTCATCATGCCCTAGGCATATATCACATCATGACATGTGTGTCTGTTGGCATACATGATCATTCTAATGGCGGAAACATTAGCAAACGATTTCATGTAGTCAACAACTTAATAGGTTCAGTGAACGACTATGACTCCATCATAGTAATTCCACTTTCATCATCATGAATAACCCATTCAACCTTGTTGATGTACAACAGATACGAAAGATCTTATCATCATAAGACTCTTAACCCCATGCCAATATTCTCTCACACAGATTCAGAAATCTTAGAATATATCGCACCCTTTCCTTGTCTCCCAATCACTCTTGACAGAAGAGAGCATTGGTACATTATTCTCAATAATTAATATGTTATCAACATATAAGACATGGAGAAACAATTCTAACTCCCACTTAACTTCATGTATAATCATGATTCTTCAATCATGTGAATGAAACCATTCACTATTATCACATGAACGAAAAGTATAATCTTTTAATGCTAGCTTAAGGCCATCTTGTGATCACTTAAGATAGCTACGCATAATATGTTAGGATTCTTAGATCTTCATCTAAGGTTTTGTGTTTCAAACAATTCCTTCTCTGAATTCCCATTTTAGAAAAGCGAATATAAATTTCATTTGCCATTCACCATCAAATGTAATGCGGCAATTCCTAACATAATTAATCTTGATCAACATCTTCATGTTAATCTATGCTTTTAAGCACTCTAAAGCTCTATTCACTTTAAGGAGACCCTCGCCTTTATGTAAATCTACTCTTGAGTAACTATTTTCGGATTGTAATGCTTTGACTCGTATGTAACAAAGTCGATTTAGGACAATACCATTAGTTTCTCAAAGCAATATTTTAACAACAAGACATGTGAGCTAAACTCCCACTTAGCTATACTCCCACTCTATCTTTATAGATTATAGTTTCATTACTTTCACAAAGTAATACTATAAGACATGTTTGTGACGATCTCATCTGTTAGATATCTAGGTCTATATACTCAACATTTTCATATATGTTTTATGTTAATTTAGTCATAAAATTAAAAGTGATCTTATGCACGCAAACTATATGTAAAATAAGGAAGAAATCTTCATTCTTACATTGTTTTCGAATCAAAGGGCACAAGAGAGTTCTCCTACTCTCTTGTTCTTGAGCTCTCCTTAAATGGATGAACAAAGGATACAAGTATAGTATCCCTCCCAAGGAATAATACCCAAGATATACTCTTAATAAAATTAATATTATTAATACTAGAATAACATTAATTTAAATAATCATGTTTTCCACTAACTTAATTAACATAATATATATTGTTAATCACACCCAATATTTCGGTCCATTAGGAGATAAAATGGATTCCATTTTATCTTTGTCAATTTGTCAATTTGTCACATGTCACATGTCATGTAAAATTGTTATGTATTTTTAACATATTAAAAATCAACGCATTAATAAAAATACGTCATATACAAAATCGACTTAGTAATTCACATCAACTTGGGCACGGTAGGGCCGATTCATCCCTTATCAACATGAATTCGGTGGATAGACATTTATCACCCACTTTCCCTACGTAACATGTTTTGTACCCCGGTAGGGCCGAGTGCACTCCCTCGCGAAATAGGTTTTCATGGTTTCTACTATTTGGTAAGGCTATGTCTCAATTGATTATTTTAGCGAGAGGTCATGTCAATTTATTATCTATCACGTTTTAAGTGAACTAATGCGATGAACTACGATAATTCTAATTGACACGGTCGATTAAACTCGATTAAAAGATAATACATGTTTTAGTTATGGCGATTTAGCGATGCATGCGACATATAAATAAAATGCAAAGCATAAAAATAAATCCTAGTATGTCCTTCCTAAAATAGAAAAATCTAATTAACTATTACATATTCGGAAACCAACTCCATTGGTCCCTTGAACTTCGGTTGTGGCACGCATCTCGAGGTAACACCGTCTTTATGTATCGCCTTCTTGAATGACACCGTCTTCAAGGAACTCCGGAATAAATAAATTACATAACAAATTACATAATTTCCTATTATACATTTGTAATTAAAATAAAATAAATCTATTAAATTACAAAACGGTGATACGAGATCACAATAAATTACAACCGAATCGATATTCCCATACATTTCGGGTAATATCAATTAAAAACTAAGGCCATACTAAGTAAAATTACATAAAATAAAATTACATAAAATAAAATTATGACAATCATAAATAATATGCAGCATTATAGTATGTATGAACATGCCCAATTTAATGCTAAATCGCCTTTAAGTAGCCAATATCGTATATTACACGGTTTTTTGACGGTTTAAACGTGATTCAACGTTTTATAATCACAAAAATTACATAAATTCATATTTATGCACAAGTTAATTACCCTAACCTCTTAGGACTCAAAATTAATCTTCACTAATTACTTGACTATAATTAACTCATATTTCTTAAAATTGTTCATTAATGGACTTAAAATTATAATAAAATGCTATAAACTTCAAATAAATCACAAAAATTCCAAATAAATTCAAAATTCAAAATTTAAACTTATGAATATTCTGGAAAAATACCATGACACTCATAATGTTCAAAAACTTAGGTTAAAATTTTGTAAAATTATCAGAAAAACTATGTTGCGGTTTATCGGATTTATCAATAAAAATCATAAAAACATGAGAAAAATTATATTCATCAACTTTCAATTTTAGATCTGAAAAAGATAATAAAATGCAATATGTGACATTTTTTCTTAGTCATGGAGTATGTTTTAGCAATTATTTACTAATTAAGTCACTATTTATGCTATTTTTCATCAAAAATCCATAAATCATGCATAAAGACTTCAATATAGCCCATTAATTTACACACATCTTGTAAAATTGCATATGACAACATACTAAATTTCTATGACCAGAAACAAAATTTATCTCATATTAACCTATTTTTCATCTAAATCCGATTATAAACATGAAAAATCCATTTTTCGAGCATAAAAACTCCAAAAATTATGAAAATTTACAGGTCATCTCAAAATAAAACATGTGATAACATATCCAAAAATCACTGGAAAAATCGAAGTTTAGCTAATTTTAGTCCGAAAATGACATTTTAATCATAAAATCACATTTTTAATGCCAATACATTATAAGATGAACAATAAAAATCCATAAAATAACCAAAATATCCTAAAAACATTTTAGGACCAGAAACTTAACATGCATAAATTTATTTTCGTGATATATCATAATAACACAAATTTAAAAAGTTTTATATGTTAATCGTATAACTCAGAAAAACTATAACCGATTTGCATGCAAACAACCAAGGCTCTGATACCGCTTGTTAGATATCTAGATCTATATACTCAACATTTTCATATATGTTTTATGTTAATTTAGTCATAAAATTAAAAGTGATCTTATGCATGCAAACTATATGTAAAATAAGGAAGAAATCTTCATTCTTACATTGTTTTCGGATCAAAGGGCACAAGAGAGTTCTCCTACTCTCTTGTTCTTGAGCTCTCCTTAAATGGATGAACAAAGGATACAAGTATAGTATCCCTCCCAAGGAATAATACCCAAGATATACTCTTAATAAAATTAATATTATTAATACTAGAATAACATTAATTTAAATAAAATGACCCAAAAATATTTTTGTCCTCTTTGGATTTCGGTCAAGAGGAGGAAGAATAAGGAAGAAAATATTTTTATCTCTCTAAAAATATTTTATGATGATAGAAATGAATGAATAATACACAATCTTTTGCATGTAGTGAATAATGATCTTATTGAGCAAAAGACCCTTGACTCTTTACAAGGGAAACCGGGTAGGAGGGTGGGAAGAAGGCCAATGCATGAGTTTGGTGCTCTTCACAAGAGGCACTAGGTTTGCATGCCTAGTTATAGAAAATAATCATGTTTTCCACTAACTTAATTAACATAATATATATTGTTAATCACACCCAATATTTCGGTCCATTTAGAGATAAAATGGATTCCATTTTATCTTTGTCAATTTGTCAATTTGTCACATGTCACATGTCATGTAAAATTGTTATGTATTTTTAACATATTAAAAATGAACGCATTAATAAAAATACGTCATATACAAAATCGACTTAGTAATTCACAATTACTTATACCAAAATAATTTACCAATTATAAATCACAATATCTTGTGTTTATAATAATTCATTCAATTTCAATTGTTTCCTTAAACAATAATTTCATCCAAGTAATAAAACAATTCGATCACTTAGACAGTATCTTATTTAATCAGATTATAATGAGATACGTAAATTTTACTTCCAAAATCGTCCGTCAATTTTCAAGTAATTTAATTAACTCGTAACGTTATACGATCAATTAAATGATCAATTTAGAGTAATATCCTTTAGGTATGACCTAGGGGATCAACTGATCACCACCGTCGCACGACAGTAATGTCAAACTCTAGTCAGCCAATCATTACCGATATGTGTGGACCAGTTGACAGTAAAAATTATTTCCCAATTGTATTCTTTAAAATGAGACTTAAACATGTGATTATTATGATCAACAGTTGTGATCGCATTATTGTCGGAGGACACATATTCCAACAATCTCCCACTTGTCCTCGACAAGTGTGCGTCACCAATTCTCTTGTCCTATTACTATCTCCCACTCAATGCAAGGTGTCTTTCAGGTCGTACTTGCAAGTGATCATATCGAGAGTGGTTTCCTCGATCCGAGAACAACCGATTGACCGGATTTATCCACCATGGATACATTCCGAGCGTGGCCACGCATTTCCAGTTCATTACTCCTCGAGTGGCCCCGAGATATTGTTATAACCCCGACTAGGGGTGGACAATTCCTATCGCACTCATTCCCTTCGACTAGCCACACCATCATAACCCAAAATATGCCCATTTGACCCCATTTACGAAGGTCGTAGTAACACAAATCAAAGTTAATCTGAAACTGTGCCATCTTAGGCGAATAGTCTTTAGTCAAAAGAATCGACTCATTAGAATAATATAGTAGCTCTCGCCACGACCAGGCTATATAAATTTGCCAGAACTCTATAAGCGGTCATAAGGCCCGACAAAATGTTCCTAACAGTCAGCCTATGTGATCGACTAGTCATCTCACATGACTCTATGGCACTTGAACTTGCCATCAATCGCATCACACTCTAGTCACTTCGAGACGTCACCTCATACAAGTGACTATGGGCAAATACTATGTTAATCCGTGTTCACTTTAACGGGGTTCAATTGTCACTACAACCCGTTTGGATGTAACAATGTATAAATTAAAGATAAAAGACAAATGTGATTGTGAACATGAACAAAAACAACACTTTCATTTCATTTCAAAATCTAACAAAAACTTGGTACACGTTTAAGTCCCATGGACGCAACATGTCCATCATGCTTGGCCTGCGATAAAGGCTTGGTGAGTGGATCGGCTATGTTGTCATCCGTCCCAACCTTACAAATCGCAATTTCCTTTCTCTCAATGAAATCTCTTATTACATGATATTTTCTAAGTACATGTCTAGATCTATTACTAGACTTTGGCTCCTTAGCTTGGAAGATCGTCCCACTATTATCACAATAGAGAGTGATGGGATCATTGGCGGTAGGTACTACTCTTAGACCTTCCGTAAATTGCCGATCCACACACTTCTTCTGGCGCTTCCGATGCTGCAATGTACTCAGCCTCCGTTGTTGAATCCGCGGTCACAACTTCCTTGAAACTTCTCCAGCTAACGGCACCACCATTAAACATGAAAACGAAACCAGCTTGTGATTTCATGTCATCTCTATCTGTTTGAAAACTTGAGTCCGTGTAACCATTAACACGGAGTTCGGTGTCTCCTCCAAACACTAAGATAAAATCCTTAGTCCTTCTCAAGTACTTAAGGATGTTCTTGACAGCAATCCAGTGACTCTCACCTGGATTTTCTTGATATCTACTCGTCATGCTCAAGGCATACAAGACATCAGGACGTGTGCATATCATGGCGTACATGATTGATCCAACAGCGGAAGCGTAAGGGATCATCTTCATGCGTTCAACATCATGGGGTTCAGAGGGATATTGAGTCTTGCTCAATATAGTCCCAGTTACCATAGGTACCAAACCCCTTTTAGATTTGTCCATGCTGAACTGTCGAAGAATCTTATCAACATAAGACTCTTGACTTAGTGCCAATATCCTCTTGGATCTATCTCTATGGATCCGGATACCTAATATGCGTTGTGCTTCTCCTAAATCCTTCATTTGGAAGTGGTTACCTAACCACTTCTTAACAGAAGACAACATTGGAATATCATTTCCAATGAGTAGTATGTCATCGACATACAAGATTAGGAACACAACATTGCTCCCACTAAATTTCATGTATAAACATGGTTCCTCAATACTTCGAGTGAAACCATTCTCTTTTATCACATGATTAAATCGATGATTCCAACTTCTAGATGCTTGCTTGAGACCATAAATGGATCTCTTAAGCTTGCACACTTTGTTAGGATTTTTAGAATCAACAAAACCTTCGGGTTTTATCATGTACACCTCCTCTTCTAAATGCCCATTTAGAAAAGCGGTTTTGACATTCATTTGCCATATTTCATAATAATGAAATGCGGCGATCGCTAACAAAATCCGTATGGATCTTAGCATGGCTACGGGCGCGAAGGTCTCATCATAATGGAGTCCTTGGACTTGGGTAAATTCTTTTGCCACTAGCCTAGCTTTGTAGACATCAACATGTCCTTCTATGCCATTCTTGACTTTGAATATCCATTTGCATTGAAGGGGTCTTGCCCCTTTAGGCAAATCTACCAAGTCCCAAACTTGGTTTTCATGCATAGAATCCATTTCGGACTTCATGGCTTCAAGCCATAAGGAGGAATTTGGACTAGAGATTGCGGCCTTGTAGGTAGCGGGTTCGTCACTTTCTAAAAGCAACACATCGAGTGTTCCATCTTCTTTGATAAGTCCCACATATCGATCGGGATGGCGTATAACACGACTCGTTCTTCTAAGTGGAGGAGAGACAACCGTGTTAGACGATGAAGGAACATCTTCTTGCGTCTCTATTTTGGTTTGTGGCTCTTGAACTTCATCAAGTTCAAAATTTCTCCCACTCAGTCTCTTAGAAATAAATTCTCTTTCTAAGAAGACAGCCTCGCAAGACACAAACACTTTGTTATCTTGAGGGTTGTGGAAGTAGTATCCTCGAGAGATCGAGGGGTAACCTACAAAGATGCATTTTTCGGATCTTGGGGCAAGCTTGTTGTCGGTCTTAGCCTTGACGTAAGCATCACATCCCCAAATCTTCATATAGGATATATTGGGAACCCTTCCCGTCCACATCTCACATGGAGTCTTTTCGGTGGACTTTGTGGGACTATTGTTCAAAGATCTAATTGCGGTTTGAATCGCAAATCCCCAAAACGAGTTCGGTAACTCGGTTTGACTCATCATGGATCGAACCATATCAAGTAGGGTTCGATTTCTCCTTTCGGCAACACCATTGAGTTGTGGTGTTCCGGGTGGAGAAAGTTGTGATATAATACCACAACCTTTCAAGTATGAATCGAATTCAAGGCTAAGATATTCACCACCACGGTCGGATCGTAGTGCTTTTATCTTTTTGTTCAATTGGTTCTCTACTTCATTTTGAAATTCCTTGAATTTCTCAAAAGCTTCACTCTTATGTTTCATTAAATATACATGCCCATGTCTACTCAAGTCATCGGTGAAGGTTATGAAGTAGTCATAATTTCCTCGAGCGGTGATACTCATTGGTCCACATACATCAGTGTGCACGAGTCCCAATAGTTCACTAGCTCGTGTCCCTTTACCACTAAAAGGATTACGAGTCATTTTGCCAAGAAGGCAATATTCGCATGTTCCATATGACTGATAATCAAATGGTGTAATCACATTACTTGAAATTAATCTTTTGATGCGATTCTCGTTTATGTGACCTAATCGACAATGCCAAATGAACGCTTCACTTGGGTCACTTGATTTGAGTTTCCTTGATTGAATGTTATAGATATCATTAGTCGGATTTGAGGTCTCTAAAATGTAAATGCCATTGATGGAAGAAGCTTGGCCTATAACCAAATCATTCCTTGAAATAGTACAACGATTGTTCTTAATGACAAAACAAAAACCGTCCATGTCTAGCATGGCGATTGAAATAATGTTTTTAGAGAGTGTAGGCACATAAAAACAATTATGTAAATACAACTCAAATCTGTTAGGCAAAGCTAAAACATAAGTTCCTTTGGATTCGGCCGCTACTCGAGCTCCATTTCCAAGGCGTAGATCCACATCTCCCTTGCTAAGCCTCTTCACGTCTCTTAAACCCTGTAAATGATTACAAAGGTGAGAACCACAACCGGTATCTAGTACCCATGTCGTAGTGGAAGTATAATTTATATCAATAACATAAATTTCTTTAGAATTTTACCTTTTGGAACGATGATTCCTTCCCTTATATTTCGCAAATATACGGGACAAATCCTAAGCCAATGTCCCATGCCATAACAATAATGGCACTCATCATTAACTTGCTTGAAGTTTTTGACTTTCTTTCCCTTCTTCTTGAACTTTTTGCCCTTTGAAGCAAGAACTTGATTGCTTGAGCTCCCACTAGTTATGGCATCTTTATCTACC
Organism: Silene latifolia; assembly: GCF_048544455.1. Lineage (NCBI taxonomy): Eukaryota > Viridiplantae > Streptophyta > Magnoliopsida > Caryophyllales > Caryophyllaceae > Silene > Silene latifolia. Next base: position 100,132,446 of record NC_133531.1, read on the forward strand.
AGAGACAAAGACCCTATAGATTGTATGAGGTAGTCTTCCTGAGACGGGCTCACACGAGATCTAGTAGTAGTAGGTGGTCTAGAAGAAGTGATGAAGTTAAGGTTTCCATCCGAACCTATCCCAAAATGAAGTTCTCTAGTAGTGTCGAAATCATTGTTGGAGCAAACGTCGTCAAGAACATTGTGGTAAGACTCAATAGTTATCGGTGCAGTAGCATTTGATGGATTCATTGTAATGAACTACAAGTATGGAGGAAAAGGAAATATTAACATTTGTCTTTTAATATCATACTTGTAAATAATTAACAAGATATGAACATTTATATAGTGGACCTCTACCCAACTATTATAAATGATTCCAAGATCCAAATTCATATCGACTTAGGCACGGTAGGGCCGATTCATCCTTTATCAATATAACTCGGTGGATTAACGCTTAATCGACTCTACTTTTAAAACTCTTGGTCGATAAAATTACTCTAATGTTTATCTATAGCCCGGAACACATGCGACTACGGTCACGAATACTTCCGTTGAGCTCAATCCAAATTTCGAATAAATGTGTCCATGATCCAAATCCACATCAACTTGGGCACGGTAGGGCCGATTCATCCCTTATCAACATGAATTCGGTGGATAGACATTTATCACCCACTTTCCCTACGTAACATGTTTTGTACCCCGGTAGGGCCGAGTGCACTCCCTCGCGAAATAGGTTTTCATGGTTTCTACTATTTGGTAAGGCTATGTCTCAATTGATTATTTTAGCGAGAGGTCATGTCAATTTATTATCTATCACGTTTTAAGTGAACTAATGCGATGAACTACGATAATTCTAATTGACACGGTCGATTAAACTCGATTAAAAGATGATGCATGTTTTAGTTATGGCGATTTAGCGATGCATGCGACATATAAATAAAATGCAAAGCATAAAAATAAATCCTAGTATGTCCTTCCTAAAATAGAAAAATCTAATTAACTATTACATATTCGGAAACCAACTCCATTGGTCCCTTGAACTTCGGTTGTGGCACGCATCTCGAGGTAACACCGTCTTTATGTATCGCCTTCTTGAATGACACCGTCTTCAAGGAACTCCGGAATAAATAAATTACATAACAAATTACATAATTTCCTATTATACATTTGTAATTAAAATAAAATAAATCTATTAAATTACAAAACGGTGATACGAGATCACAATAAATTACAACCGAATCGATATTCCCATACATTTCGGGTAATATCAATTAAAAACTAAGGCCATACTAAGTAAAATTACATAAAATAAAATTACATAAAATAAAATTATGACAATCATAAATAATATGCAGCATTATAGTATGTATGAACATGCCCAATTTAATGCTAAATCGCCTTTAAGTAGCCAATATCGTATATTACACGGTTTTTACGGATTTGCGTGATTCAACGTTTTATAATCACAAAAATTACATAAATTCATATTTATGCACAAGTTAATTACCCTAACCTCTTAGGACTCAAAATTAATCTTCACTAATTACTTGACTATAATTAACTCATATTTCTTAAAATTGTTCATTAATGGACTTAAAATTATAATAAAATGCTATAAACTTCAAATAAATCACAAAAATTCCAAATAAATTCAAAATTCAAAATTTAAACTTATGAATATTCTGGAAAAATACCATGACACTCATAATGTTCAAAAACTTAGGTTAAAATTTTGTAAAATTATCGGAAAAACTATGTTGCGGTTTATCGGATTTATCAATAAAAATCATAAAAACATGAGAAAAATTATATTCATCAACTTTTAATTTTAGATCTGAAAAAGATAATAAAATGCAATATGTGACATTTTTTCTTAGTCATGGAGTATGTTTTAGCAATTATTTACTAATTAAGTCACTATTTATGCTATTTTTCATCAAAAATCCATAAATCATGCATAAAGACTTCAATATAGCCCATTAATTTACACACATCTTGTAAAATTGCATATGACAACATACTAAATTTCTATGACCAGAAACAAAATTTATCTCATATTAACCTATTTTTCATCTAAATCCGATTATAAACATGAAAAATCCATTTTTCGAGCATAAAAACTCCAAAAATTATGAAAATTTACAGGTCATCTCAAAATAAAACATGTGATAACATATCCAAAAATCACTGTAAAAATCGAAGTTTAGCTAATTTTAGTCCGAAAATGACATTTTAATCATAAAATCACATTTTTAATGCCATTACATTATAAGATGAACAATAAAAATCCATAAAATAACCAAAATATCCTAAAAACATTTTAGGACCAGAAACTTAATATGCATAAATTTATTTTCGTGATATATCATAATAACACAAATTTAAAAAGTTTTATATGTTAATCGTATAACTCAGAAAAACTATAACCGATTTGCATGCAAACAACCAAGGCTCTGATACCGCTTGTTAGATATCTAGATCTATATACTCAACATTTTCATATATGTTTTATGTTAATTTAGTCATAAAATTAAAAGTGATCTTATGCATGCAAACTATATGTAAAATAAGGAAGAAATCTTCATTCTTACATTGTTTTCGGATCAAAGGGCACAAGAGAGTTCTCCTACTCTCTTGTTCTTGAGCTCTCCTTAAATGGATGAACAAAGGATACAAGTATAGTATCCCTCCCAAGGAATAATACCCAAGATATACTCTTAATAAAATTAATATTATTAATACTAGAATAACATTAATTTAAATAAAATGACCCAAAAATATTTTTGTCCTCTTTGGATTTCGGTCAAGAGGAGGAAGAATAAGGAAGAAAATATTTTTATCTCTCTAAAAATATTTTATGATGATAGAAATGAATGAATAATACACAATCTTTTGCATGTAGTGAATAATGATCTTATTGAGCAAAAGACCCTTGACTCTTTACAAGGGAAACCGGGTAGGAGGGTGGGAAGAAGGCCAATGCATGAGTTTGGTGCTCTTCACAAGAGGCACTAGGTTTGCATGCCTAGTTATAGAAAATAATCATGTTTTCCACTAACTTAATTAACATAATATATATTGTTAATCACACCCAATATTTCGGTCCATTAGGAGATAAAATGGATTCCATTTTATCTTTGTCAATTTGTCAATTTGTCACATGTCACATGTCATGTAAAATTGTTATGTATTTTTAACATATTAAAAATGAACGCATTAATAAAAATACGTCATATACAAAATCGACTTAGTAATTCACAATTACTTATACCAAAATAATTTACCAATTATAAATCACAATATCTTGTATTTATAATAATTCATTCAATTTCAATTGTTTCCTTAAACAATAATTTCATCCAAGTAATAAAACAATTCGATCACTTAGACCGTATCTTATTTAATCAGATTATAATGAGATACGTAAATTTTACTTCCAAAATCGTCCGTCAATTTTCAAGTAATTTAATTAACTCGTAACGTTTTACGATCAATTAAATGATCAATTAAGAGTAATATCCTTTAGGTATGACCTAGGGATCAATCGATCACCACCGTCGCACGACGATAATGTCAAACTCTAGTCGACCAATCATTACCGATATGTGTGGACCATTGACGAAAATTACTTCCCAATTGTATTCTTTAAAATGAGACTTAAACATGTGATTATTATGATCAACAGTTGTGATCGCATTATTGTCGGAGGACACATATTCCAACATCATCTACTCCCACTCTATCTCTTAGAAATACCTATATCTTCTAAAGAGATAGCTTTGTGAGACACAAACATAGTATATATATATATATATATATATATATATATATATATATATATATATATATATATATATATATATATATATATATATATATATATAGTGGAGTACTAGGAGTTCTTCTAGACTGGAATTAGCTCATAAAAGACCAAAATTGTTTTACTACAGACATTATATACGAGTCTTATCCATGTCAACTGTTAAATAGACTCTCTATTCTAGGTATCTCCAGGTTGACCCTCCAGATTAAAATAAATTCCCCAAAAGTGAGTTCAACAACTCAACCTGACTCATATTAGTTTGATCTTATGGGTAGTGACACTAGGTCATAATCCATCTTTAATAAATCAAATTTATTACTTAGATCTTTGCTAGTACGATCGGATCGTAATGCTTTAGTACTTTGTTCAATTGATTCTCTACATCATTTAGAAATTTCTCAAATCTCTCAAATGCTTCACTTTATATTTGATTGAGTAAATATGCCCATATCTACTTAAATCATCGATAAAAGTGACGAAGTAGTCATAAATTCTCCTTGCGGCGATGCTCATTTGACCACATACATCGGCATGTATTAGTCCTAACAAATCACTTGCTCGCGTTCCTTTACCACTAAAGGGAGTACGAATCATTTTGCAAAGGAGACAAGATTCGCATATTCCATATGATTGATAAATCAAATGGTTCAAAATCTAGTCATCACTAGCCTTTTAATGCGTTTCTCATTTATGTAACCTAATCGAAAAAGCCAAATGTACAAATCATTTGGATTACTAGTTATAGTCTTTTGGATTGTATTATGAAGATATCTTTGCTTGAGTTGGAAGTGTCTAAAACTTGTATATCATAAAGATAAGTCACATGGTTCACAGTCATGTCTATTTTCAACAAAATACAACAATTGTCTTTGATAGCAAAATTTAAATCCTTTCATGTCTCACATAGAAATGGAAATAATGTTTTAGACAAAGTGGGTACATAATAACAATTATGTAGATTATAACTCAAAGTTATTAGCAAAAACAAGTACATAAGTCCCTCTTGAAGTGGCGGCTATCCTAGCTCCATTTCCTTGTCGAAGATTTATATCACTCTTGTTTAGCTTTTCCACATTTCCAAGTCCCACTTGGAGTGATAAGTCCAACTTTATATCTTCCAAATACTCGGGGCAATTACGCTTCCAATGGCCCATGACATTAAAATAATGACATTCATGGTAGGATTGGGCACCCTTCTTGGTTTTGTGGTAGTCTCACTATCAACTTCCAATTCACAATCGGATTTGGGTTTCTCACCTATCTTTGCCTTTCCTTTATTAATACCAATACTCCTTTCAGTTGCAAGGACACTCTTGCTAGAACTCCCATTTAATTTGATATTTCTCCTTGTTTCATCAAACAAGGATATCTTGGAATTTGTGAGATTCCCCTCATATGATCCTCTTACCTGAGAGGTAGGCATGAGTATGTGAGTGGGAGGTGTAGAAGTAGTAAAAAGACAAAGATTTCCATCCTCACCAATGCCAAAGCGTAGTTCTTTAATCGGGTCATCGTCATACGAGGAGCATTTTTCATTGAATGATTGGAGCCATGAATTAATGGTGATCGGTGTATGATTATTAGATGAAATTGGAGTTTCCATTGCAATTGTGAAAACAATTTCGACTACAAAAATAGGAAGTGAAGGAAATAATTAACATCTATCATTTTAATAATACTCGTAATTTATAACTACAAGTATTGCATTTATATAGTGACCTCCACCCAACTATATAAATGATTCCGAGATCCAAATTCATATTAATACGGCTACGGTAAGCCGAGTCATCCCTTATTAATATAACTCGGTGGATTAACTCTTTAATCGATTCTACTTCTAGAACTCTCGGTCGATAAAAATTACTCTAATTCTTATCTTTAGCCCGGAACACATGCGACTACGGTCACGAATACTTCCATTGAGCTCAATCCAAATTTCGATGTAATAACATTTTATTACCCACTTACCCAACGTAACAAAGTTTGTATTACGGTAAAGCCGGCTCAACTCCCTTATGAAATTGGGATTCATGGTTTCTACTATTTGGCAAGGCTAATTCTCAATTATTATATGTGAGAGGTCTTGTCAATTTATTATCTATCACGTTTTAAGTGAACTAAAGCGGTGAACTACGATAATTATAATTGACACGGTCGATGACTCGATATGATATGCATGTGTTGTTATGGCGATTTAGCAATGCATGTAACATATTAAGAGAAATGCAAAGCAATAAATAAAATTCCTAGTATGGCCTTCCTAAAAATAGAAAATCAAATAATCTATTACATATTCTGAAACCAACTCCTTTGGTCCCTTGAATCTTCAATTGGCACGCCTCCCAAGAACACCGTCTTCGTCGGAACACCTTTCCGAATGGCACCGTCTTTGAAGATGCTCCATAATTACAAATAATAATACAAAGCTATTCCTATTATACATTTGTAAAATGGAAAAACTGATAAACATAAAAGTGATACGAGATCACATTAAATTACAACCGAATCAATATTCCCTTTCCTTACGGGTAATATCGATTAAAACTAAGGCCATACTAAGATAAAATTACATGATTCAAAATTATATAAGTAAAAGACATTCAACAATTGAAATATGCAGCATTATAATACATACCTATCACGCCAAATTATGTGCCAAATCGCCTTATTTAACTTATATCGTATATATAACCCAGTTTTACGGAAATGCGTGATAATAACCTCTTAAAATCACAAATTAACACTTAAATCACATCTAAGCTCAAGTTAATTATCCTAATACTCTTAGGACTCAAAAATTAGTCATCACTCAATTTTTGACAAAAATTCAACTTGATTTAAGTTTTATGCTCATTTTTGACATTAAAATCATAATATTTATGTAATAAATCCAAATTAAATTAAAATAATTTTAAAATTTGAATTTTAAATTCCTGAATATTCTGGAATATTTCCATGACACTCATAATGTCAAAAATCATGGTTAAAATTTTCGAATTAATTTTGAGCAAATATAGTTGCATTTTATCGGTTTTATCTCATAAAACATCTAAAGTATCCTAAAATTACTCCCATTAATTTTAAAACTTTAGATCTAATAAGTGGGATATTTATGCAACCTAAAATAATTTTCTCATGCCATGCAATTCGTTTTAGCTATTTATGCTAAAATAGTCACTATTTATGCCATTTTTACACTAAAAATTCATAAATCATGCTAAATGAGATCATTTTATCTCGAAATTTACATACACTCTGTAAATCATGCATGTGTCAACATATTAAAGTTTCATGGCCCCATTCGAAATTTAACTATTTTTAACCATTTTACCTCTTTTAATCCATTTTTATCTCATAAAAATCATAAATCATGCAATATTAATCAAATTAATACGAGATTTTACACACAACTTGTAAAATATGCATGTGAGGTCATATAAAATTTCCAAGGTCAGAAAGTAAGTTTAACCAATTTTAGTTATTTTAACCTCCATTTATGCCATTTTTACACTAAAAATTCACAAATCATGAAATATTAATCACATTAATATGATATTTTACATGCAATACATAAAATATTCATGTGAGGTCATACTAAAATACCACGGCCATTAGTGAAGGTTAACTTATTTTAGTGAATAAAAGTACATTTTAATCATAAAAATGTAATTATTTCACTAAAAATCTTTTAAAATGAGCAATAAATTTACATAAATAATAAAAATGATCTAAAAATATTTTAGGACCAGAATATATAACATGCAAAAATTTTCGTGGCTTACTCATATAAATCACAAATTTTCGGTTTTATTTTAGTCATCTTATAACATCGTAAAAACAATAAACGTTTTGCATGCAATATCCTATGCTCTGATACCACTTGTTAGATTTATTTACCTATTATTAGACTCCTCTAATAGTGAAATAATTAACTTCTTAATAATTTGTTCTTTAGATCTAGTGCATGCATAACAAAATAAGAGATTTATAAGAAAATAATGTCCCTTACATTGTTAATTTCGGTTTTGTGGGCACAAGTAAGGTCTCCTACCGTCACATGTTCTTGAGCTATGATGAGTAATAGGATGATCCTCCAAAGACTTCAAGTATAGAAGCCACTCCTCTTGATTGCACCCAAGATTATCCCTTATCTCTAATAAATAATATTTGCTAGATATTTATTTAGTAGTTTACCTTAAAATTGATTACTAATACTCATATATTACACTAATAATATTAGTAATCTTTTTTGAACAATTTGAATCAAACTTTCTCAAGTTTTTAGAGAAAGATGAAAGAGTAGAGAGAAAATGCATGTAGATTGAATGGTAGTGTAAGAATAATAAGATTAAAGAACCAAAACTACCCTAGTAGGAGTTGTATGGCCGGCTAGCCAGAGGCCAAAACGAGAGCATCTTGCTTTCCCTTTTTGTCTTATCAATATTGTAGGTGTAATAATTTTAGGCATTAAAACAATACATCCATTGTCCTCCACTACCTACAATATTTCGGTCCATATATAAAATGGACTGCCATTTTATTTTGTCAATTTGTCACTTGTCACACAGTATGTCACATGTAGTATGTTACATGTTATTAATTAATTTAATGCATATTTATCACATAAATATCATTTTATAAATTAATTAAATTACATACAACAAATTGACTAGTGATACTTGATCACATAAATAAAATGGGTCATTTAATTATAATTCACAACATCTTGTAATTATAATTAACCATTCATTCTTATCTCTATTGTTTCTCAAACAATAAGTAATTTTAGTAATAAAGCATTTTATTACTAAAATAAATCTTATTTAATCCCATTACAATAAGATATTAATATTCTCTCTCACAATTGAATTGTTCAATTTTAAGGAATTGATCACCTTGTATCGTCATACAATTAATCAACTTTACAGATAAGGGCATCATCTTTTAGGTGTGACCTTAAGGGATCAACTGACCACTACCGTCCCACGACAGTAACGTCAAACTCTAGCAAGCCAATCGTTACCGATTAATGTTGATCAGTTGACTATATAAATGACTCATCCTTACGTATTCTTAATATGAGATTTAATTATGATATTAAGTCATGTGATCGCACTATTGTTGAGGCCACATTTTCCAACCGAGGCATGAAGCAGTCCGGCTTGTCAACCAAGTCTCATCATCATCATCTTCATACCCTCGTCGGCCTGTTACTCGCAACTTGGCTGCAGCCAGAGATATGTTGAGTTGTACTCTTCCAACCTTATCTCCACATGCAAGTCGTGTCCTTGCATATATTCAATCTGTTATAGCAAAATATGAAGCCAATGACCCGAAGTTAGCGATATACCAGAGTGGCGTGATTGGTGGTAGGTTGAGAAGCGCTTTTTACGCTTAACCGGAGTTGTTCCGGCTTATTATACATCTTCTGATTTCTGATAAATGTTGTAATGTATTTGGTTTAAAATTAAATGAAATGATCATTTTGAAAGTGTTGAGTTATGCTTGTTTGATTTGCTTCCATTTTCTGAACTCCATAGATCAGTTAATAATTAAGATCCAGATTGCTACTACGTAATACTCATCAACAACAGTTCACCTGCAACGGTTGTCAATTGGTTTATCAAAACCGGTTCACCTACAACCGTTGTAAATTTGTTCATTAACAACGGTTCACCTACAACCGTTGTCAATCGTGACGTTATAACTTCAACGTGCATCGTTTATTAACTGTTTGACCATACGACTCAATATATTAAAAAAATAAATATATGTAAGATATGACCATACGACTCATTATATTAAAAATAATTAATTACTTGACCATACGGTATTTTTTAAGCCTTGTGCCAGTGGCTAATATTTCTCATTATTCTTGATTTGAGCAATGCACAGACGGTTCAGTTATTTTTTATTGAATCAGTGTTGCATTATTGGTGGGTTTGAATAAACACTACATTATATATTGGTGGTGATTCTATAATTTTAATCTTGTTCCAAAATTATGGTCATTAACCAAGGTACAAATACTGTGAGTTCATGGGTGCAGAGGGATCGTAAGTTGTCAGAAGAAGCAGAAAATAAAGATTAAGGAAATTGCGGCGTCAACCGAGCTATATTGAAAGCGAGAAGAAAATGGATGCGTTACGAGAAAGGTTAAAGGAACAATGTCCTTTCCATTTCATTAAGTTCCTCCCTAAACATATAATTCTTGAAGGTACAAATGAGAATTCATCGGCTTTCGAAGTTGGTTCTTCTGAGGATTTGATGGTGGGGTATATATTACCCAGATGTGATTGTTATGCATCTATCGTGAGTGAAGAAACAAAAACTTGGCTTCAATGGTGGTTTAGGTCATCGAAAGTAATGTCGGTTTGGAGGAAAAGACTAGAGTTGAAATAGACTACTACACCATCATTAATGGAAAGAGATATTGTCTATGACGTAGTGTATTTTGGGTCATTTGATTAATGTATGTTTATTAATTGCTCATTGGGTTGTATTTAGGAAACTAATTGAGGAAAGAAGTTACATTGGGTTGTGTATAATTTAGTCTTGAATTTCCATTTTCCCCCACTTGCGATCCCAGTTGCCTAACTGAGGAATGAAGTTTGTACTAACTTAATACGGATTACCAAATATGGAAGATGTTTTTTTTTGGCGGGAAAAACTTGACACAATGAAAGATAAATGACAACGGTTAGGCACCAACCGATGTAATATAATGAAAACAATTACGGGTTTATAGTCAGCCGTGGTCATATTGCAAAATACAGAATACGGTTTCGCTTAACCCGTGTTTACTAGTTTCAATCTAATATTCAAACAACACACATGTAAACCTTCTCCTCGCCCACCTAAAACCCTCCAACTACAGAGTTTCCCTAGAACTACTACTATTCTCCGTCGTCGTCGTCTTTGCAATCGTCGTCGTCGCCTCTACTGTTGTCATCCCCATTGCCTCTGCCGTCCTGATGTGACCATAATTAGCGCATATTTAGCCCCCGAATTAGCCTTGTTCCCATGCTTTTTAGTGCATATTTGGGTCATTTCTTATCTTTAGTTCTTTGTTTTGCATATTCTTTGAGATTTTGATCCCTTGGTAGGAAAGGAGTAAGAATCTTGCATTTTCATGGCAAAATGAGACTAAATTGATCGAATTCAATGACCAAGCATCAAGGAGAGACAAGATTAGAAGGCCTTTGTACATATTATAGTAGAAGAGCAATGTTGAGAAAGGATCCTTGAGTCCCCAAGGAAATCCCCAAGGAGTTTATGAAGAAAAGGGAAGAAAAGAAGAAGATGTCTTGCTGAGTGACAATCCGTGAGGATTGTCACCAATCCGGCCGTCCCACAGCTGCACAATCCATGCGGCTTTGCTCTAATCCGCTCGGATTCCACCTCCACAATCCGCCCGGATTCCCCTGAATCCGCTCGGACCCCATCGCCAGAATCCGCCCGTCCCGACCTTATTCCGCCCGGATTCCAGCACAGCGTGATTTCCTCTTCTCCAAGCTACGAAGAAAGAAGCCCTTCCTTCGAAAAATACCGGCTCCTCCTTGCTCAATCTAAAAAGTGTAATTACTAGTTTAGCCCTTAGTTAACCCTAATGCATCCTCCCTAATTTCCACTATAAATACCCCATTAGTCTAATTAGAGGAGCATGTTCTTCTTATCAATAATTAGAGTAGTTAATATCAATCAAATCTCTCTTTAGTATTGTAATCAATAATTAATCAAGTTCTAATACAAGTTCTATTTCCTTAATCTCTCTTTTGTTCATCCTTTATTTTGGGTAATTGAAGATTATTTGGGTTATTGTTGGGAGATTGACAACCTCTCAATCAAGCATTCAAGTACTTCTTTTATCTTTGCTTTATTATTGGAATCATTAGTAGGTATAATTCTCTTAATCCCTTTTTAATTATTGTTAATTACTTTCATTTATTCATCATGTTTCATATTGTTGGTATGATTGACAACCTTGCTAGCATGATCAATATGATAATGAGTGAGTAGTCTCTTAGCTAGGGTTAATGGATGATTAGGGGAAACCAACATGGGGAATGATTCATGCTTAAATTAATATGCTTTCATGTTTTATTTGCTTGCTTGTTTTGATCTCAACTCATGCACATGTTATGTTTGATGAAATGCTAAGCCTATGAATCCTTCCATTTACCACCATCACCTATCTTTTCAATGAGACTTGTAAGACATAACCCAACTCGAGTCTCATTAGACCATGCATGTTGTTGAGTAGGGAAGATTAAGTCGACTTGTAGGTGTTGTACAATCTAATCGATTCGGCTCCGGGACCCAAACTTTCCTAGGATTGTAAGATATAACCCAACTCAATCCATCACAACAATAATTGCTTGCTTATAATTTGAGAACATGTTTTTATGATCAATTCCCATGATTCCCCTATGATCCCATGACACCCTAGTGCTTTTAATCAATTGTTTACACCCCTTTAATTCATCTTGCTTGTTTATTTTCATTGCTATTTTAGTTTAGTGACCCAAACGGTAAATATCGACCACCTTACCCGGTCGATCGACTGACCTCGTGAGCTTTATTTCGTTTTAATTGATTTTAATGTTGTATTTAATGAATCGAATGCATACGACCAGTTAGATATCTTTTTATGACCGACCCATTAGATCGAAAGATAGGGGAGGTTGTTAGACCATCAATTGAATCGACTAAACTGTGCTAAGATCGAAAGATAGGTATAGTTTAGACCGTTAGTCACTTTTCAGAACGAAAGTTAGTATTAGTGATATTAGGGACCTATAGCGAGATCGAAAGATGCTATTTGTTAAGAGTGGACCGAGAGGACCTCTTTATTTCCCGCCTCACCTGTGTTGACTCAGACCGACTTAGTTTGCTGCCGCCGAAGCTATAATGAACCGATCATCCTAGTACCCCTTCTTTATCTGTTAAATCGTCTTTTAGGTTTATTATCATTATTTGTTCTTAGCTATAGACCATCTCAACTCAACCCCCACAATTGTTACCTTAGACTGAATATAAACCCACTAGAATTTACATCTGCCTCCTTGTGGTTCGACCCTGTTACCACTAACCTAGGTTAGTCTTAATAGGAAATTATAAATCTAATTTTTGGTACTCACAACGACGGGTATCAAATTTTGGCGCCGTTGCCGGGGAGGCAGCGCTAGTTTTAGTTGTTTTTTTTTAGTTTATTTCTTGTCTCAGGGAACTTCGGTTCCTTGAGACCGTTCTCATGTTTCATGTTCTGAGTTTTCCACAGGAAGAGGATGAAATCTTTGGTGCTTATTTAGCCAGACTTTGGGAGTTTATTGAGCCCAGACGAGATGCCTTTTCGATCTCCAAATATCTTTGCACTATTTTCCGGAATATGAATGACCTTACGCGAGCATACCTCGAGTCTATAGGTAAGTGGGATTTTGAAGGAATCCCCGTAATTGAGGTATTAGAATTCTTTAATTGGTTTGCTACTAAATCTCTTAAACCTACTTTTTCTCTTCATGTTGACTCAGATGAGGGGGTGGGTGAGACCTTAGAAACCAATCTAGGAAATACCGACGGAGACGTAGAGGAGACCATTAGCGTGGTTGACAATCCTTTTTATGAGGATAGTCAACAACCCCTTTATGATTCTAACACAGATAGTGAGGACGATTTGGAGGCTCTCTTTGAGAACCTCCATCTTGACGAGTCTAGCGATGAGGAGAGGGATAGTCTAGAGGTTAAATGGGATACTTATGATGATATCGATGATGAGCCTATTTTAGGAAACCCCATTGACCCATTTGACTTTACTATCCCATGCATTTGGGACGATTATCCACCTTATCCCTTAGTTGACCAGACTCCTCCACCTCACATTTCATACCCGTCAGAGTATTTTAATTCTACTCGCGTTATTATTGAGTCGAATGCACCTGAGTTCGTTAATTCTCCATCTGTGGTTAACTTGAGCTTTTATATTCTGCCCTTAGCTGGAGGGCAGAATTATTTTGTGGATGATTTTAGGAGCTGCCATAGGAAATTTGTTAGGCTTAAATGTTTTTACATTTTGATTTCCTATGTTATTTCTATCTTATGGTGCTACTTACAGTTTTGGGTAGCACATGCGCAGATGTATGATAGGTTGCTGAGAGCCTTGAGTTGTTTTGATTGGGCTCCATTAGAGTAAGCTGCTGAAGAAAAAGAGGTCGAGCGGGACCTGTCTGAAACCAGCGCTACCCGGGAGGCAACCCGGATGTGTTTTGTTTGTTTTGAATAAAACTTCATAGTTGTTTAGAAATAAAAACTCTTAGTCGTGTGCTTGGTTTTTAAAGACTTTAGACTCTACATTTGGGTTTTGCGCAATTTTGGGCGTGTTATTATGTACTTTTACAGGTATATAGAACATAATAGCTCAAGTTATTGAGCTAATTCGAAGAAATCGAAAAATTCACAGACTATTCCGTCGATCGACGTCTCGTAGGGTCGATCGACTGGTTGCACAGTTCCAGGAGCTTCTGTTCCTGACATCATGGTCGATCGACTGGGTTAGGTGGTCGATCGACCGTTGTCGCTGCTGTACCTGTTCACGACCTTTCCCCTGCTGTGTTTGGTCGTTTTGCGGAATTGAGGGAGTCTTTTCTCCACTTTATTTTCCGACTCATTTCTACTTTCTTCCATTCTCTTAACTTTGCACATAATTTTACCGCCCCAATTTTGCTTTCTCGATTTTACGCGTGGTATTTTTTGTCTTTTCAGGTACTTTATGGTAGCACTGCTGGCCACTAAAACCTCCTAGCTCACGCTGGTTTGGGGAGGTTTCCTTTGCTGCGCTTAAAGTCTTGTGAGTTTCTAAGTCTTTACTTCATGTCGTATTCATTTGTTTTCTCGCAAATTCCCGTTTCTCGTTTATTTCATTACATGATTTTGCACAATGGGGACATTGTGCGATTTGGTTTGGGGAAGGGTTTTGCGTTGCACTTCATTTGCTTGCATTCACGTTTTCATTTTTTTTCTTGCATTGTTGTTTAATTTCTCCATATACAGAAAATTCAAAAAAAAAAAAAATTGAAAAATTTCAACAAATTTAAAAAAATTGCACGTTTATTTTAGCATATAGGTCGAGTCGGAACGGTAGTATTTCAATGATGACATTGCATTTGCAGCTGTTTATGCCTAAGCCTTGCTAGATTGACATGTTATTAGTAGAATCGTATATGCATAGTCTACGAGTTTTCGTTAAATTTCTTGCTGAACTTGAGACTTGACTTAGATTTTTGGCAAGCTACATCATTTTCTGAGATTTAGAGCCTATAACTGGTGACATCTATGACCAGTTTATTTAGGAATGTGAGTAGTTACTCCTTATGAGACATGTCACATTAATTTGCATAAATATGAACTTAATCTGCTTAATACCCGTATGCATTCGGTTTGTGGTTTTGCTAACACATGTGGTAGAGGTTTCCCTTTTCTTATTTTGCCCACGAACCCCTCATAGCCAAATTTAGCCTCTTTTGTCCCATAAACTACAGTCTAAAATTAGCCTACCTAATCCGAGCTAGTACTTGTATTTTTGGGAATGTTTTATTGCGATTTGGTTATATGCTCATTTTGAGATAATGTTGGGAAGATGAAGGAAAAAGGAAAGAAAGAAAAAAATAGAATTGAAAAAAAAAGAGAAAAAAAAGAGAAAAACGATTCGAAAAAGAAAGAAAAGAAAAAAGGAAACGAGTGCTGTAGAAGCTGGTCGATCGACTGACCATATTGGTCGATCGACTGCATCCCGAGAAAAATAAAGTTCGAAAAAAAAAAATCACATGCTTCATTTGTTACAAGTTGGTGATTTATACTCCCATTTTATCATTTATATTCTTTGGGGAGTTAACTTTTATGGAGGTTGTGAGCTTTGTGCCTCGAATTGGCACCGTGTTGTAGCATTTACATTGAGTTTGAAGTTGGGATTCGCTTATAGTTTGGATTGAAGTTACTAGCTTGGCTTATTACTCCTCATATCCAAATTCACTTTTGCCTCTTCTTACCCATTACCTCACATATCCATATCTACCTCGGCATGTGTCATGGTCTTTTGTTTGGTTGGAATGCGTATGTACGGTTGTAGAGATTACTTTCATATTAGATTGCAGGCATGTTTTCATAGGTCGTAGTTAGGTGAGAGTCTTTACAAATTTTACTTCTTTCTATCTTTTACATATATTCACCTTGTGCTTATTTGAGTGTTTGTTGAGCGACCGTGAGAGTCAATTTGATAAGTCTCTACATTGATGGTTCAAATAATTTTTAACGACATCATAACTCGTTTGCATGACTCACCTTGCTAATTGATTGTTGGTTATTGCATTAAATTGGCTTAGGCTTGACAGGTTGCATTTCGCTCTGAGATTGAACTCGTTCCATTAGGTTTTAGGATCGAGTCTAGTTCTTGCTTGGGGACAAGCAAGGGTTTGGTTTGGGGAAGTGTGATGCGTGTCATTTATATGATGTTTTACACCCTATTTTACACGCATTTCAGAGCTCAATTGAGTAGTTTATGCTGCTATTTCCCTTGTTTCGTGTATTTCTTCCTTTTCTTGTGATTTTGTAGGAATATGAAGATTTCAGTAGAAATCGAGCCAAATCCATCCCTAAGTACTCGGCATTGCATTTGACATGGATTATTGATTCGAGGAATGAGCTTGGTGCGCGTTTCAAAGCCTAAAGATAGCAAAAGCAAGGGTGCGTACGAGTTTAACAAGCAAAGAAGCATTTCACGATATTGCAGCCTCGTTCAGATGGATATATCTCGAGTTCTAGAGCAGATAATCGAGTGACTCTAATTTGAGGTGAAATCTTATCCTCTTAGCTTTCCAACGCCGCGTAGAACGCCTGATTTGACCAAGTAACGAAGAAATGGCAGCCGTTTTAAGATCGGTGCGCGCGCTGCGAGAATCGTCGAATGCAATTGCAATACGACACCTTTGGTCGATAGACTGGGTACTATGGTCGATCGACCACTCCACGGGTCTGACGCAAAATAAAAGATCGAGAATTCCAAAGCCCATTGTGATTAGGTTTAGGAATAAAGGTTACGCAGGATTATTTCTATATAATGTATCCTTAGTTTTCTAATAAGCATTGATTTTGATCATCAAGTTCTACAGATACATTAGTTTAGATTATTTCCATTAATAAAGTCTCTAGTTTCGCATTCGGTTTTCGATCTTCTCCTTTCAATTCCTTTACACGGTATCCTCTGTTCCTTTATTCAGTTTTACTACTTTCCTTCGTAGTATAAGAATTGCTAGGTTAGATCTCCCGAAGCCAAATTTATCGTTTTAGGTTAATTGTTCATTTTATTAATTCAAGTATGAATTCGTTAGCTTTAATTGTTGATTTTGTTGCTTCCATTATTTCTAGTATGAGTAGCTAAGTACCCTTTGCTAAGATGTAGGGGATCTATGGCGTAGATGGCATTAGAATAGGTGACCTCGCATTAGGGCTTGGTCGATCTCTTTGGCTTAACCAACAGGTCGGTCGATTGAGCCGGTTGGTCGATCGACTGGGATAGCTGGTCGATCGACTGACTTCGCATCTGGTTTTGCTTTGTTTGTTTCGTTAAGTGCTTTATCTTTCAATAAGACCGAGAGGAGACTTGATAGATGCTTAAACTTGACCATCCCGTAGATCGAGAGATAGGAATGGACAATAATTAACGAATTAAAACGACTAAATTGCTAAGATCGAGAGATAACGTGATTTAGTTTGCATTAGGAATCATTAATCAAGAACGAGAGTTAGTATTAATGAGACTTGGGGATTAGTAGCATAGGCGAGAGGTAGCTACTATTTAACATGGACCGAGAGGACTTGTTTTCCCCATCCTTCGCGACCGTATTTCGAAGTTACCTAGGATTATGTGTCATCGCAGCTATAGTGAACCGACCGTCTTAGCATTTCTTTTATCATTGTTTACCGTCTTTATTTACTTTTACTTCTTTATTTAGTTTATGTTATTAGATTCAGTTATACTTTACATCAAAACCCTCCTCATTGTTACCGTTAGACTAAAATTAGAAATAACTATTATCTCCCTACCTCCCTGCGGATCAACCCTTACTACCGCTTGCTAGTAGTAGTTTGGAATTTATAAATATTATTTTTGGTACTCACAACGACGGGTATCAAATTTATATGATGTTTTACATCCCATTTTACACGCATTTCGTCGGCTTCTGGCTACTAGAGGTAGCCTCAATGGTATCAAATTTTTGATACCCGTCGTTGTGAGTACCAAAAATAATATTTATAATTTCCTATTAAGACTAACCTAGGCTAGTGGTAACAGGGTCGAACCACAAGGAGGCAGATGTAAATTCTAGTTGGTTTATATTCAGTCTAAGGTAACAATTGTGGGGGTTGAGTTGAGATGGTCTATAGCTAAGAACAAATAAAGATAATAAACCTAAAAGACGATTTAACAGATAAAGAAGGGGTACTAGGATGATCGGTTCATTATAGCTTCGGCGGCAGCAAACTAAGTCGGTCCGAGTCAACACAGGTGAGGCGGGAAATAAAGAGGTCCTCTCGGTCCACTCTTAACAAATAGCATCTTTCGATCTCGCTATAGGTCCCTAATATCACTAATACTAACTTTCGTTCTGAAAAGTGACTAACGGTCTAAACTATACCTATCTTTCGATCTTAGCACAGTTTAGTCGATTCAATTGATGGTCTAACAACCTCTCCTATCTTTCGATCTAATGGGTCGGTCATAAAAAGATATCTAACTGGTCGCATGCATTCGATTCATTAAATACAACATTAAAATCAATTAAAACGAAATAAAGCTCACGAGGTTAGTTGATCGACCGGGTAAGGTGGTCGATCGACCAACACGCGGGTTCAGGCCGTGTATAATCTAATGCCGCCTATGCTACAATTCGCCTACATCCTAGCACAAACTATTTAGCTACTCATGCTGAAAGTGATAACAACAATAATACTAGGGCGTAAAAGAATTGAATTCATAATTAAAGCGATAGGGCAAACAATTAACATGCAACAATAAAGATGGTTTCGGGAAGCTACTAGCAATTCTAATCTAATAACGAAACAGATGAATTGAAATAGGGCAGAAGAATACCGAGAGTAGCAGAAGAATGATTAAGATCAAGAGCGAAAATTCCAATGCTTACAATATTCCAAACCCTAATTCTTCCTAAAAACCGTATGTAAACTTAATGTAAAACTGATAATAAAACTTAGGTAAAACTGAATGAAAACTGAATGTTTCTAGGTTACGTTATATAGCAATTAACGTAACTTCTTATTTCCTAAACCTAGCATCATGGGCTTGCGCTTCCTCAGTCTTCTAATTCTCGTCTGAAATAGCAGTTGGGTCGATCGACTGATAGGACTGGTCGATTGACTGGAGGAGGTGGTCGATCGACTGGACCTCAGCAAACAGTAGCTTCTGGAACCCGATAGTTGGTCGATCGACTGAAGGAGGTGGTCGATCGACTGGATGAGCTGCTACTTGCCTCTTATAAACTCGTGGATTTGTCTTTTGGGTCTTGAAATACGCACCAAGCTTGTTCCTTAAGTGATTCCTTTACGTCATTTGCAATGCAGGATACTCGGGGACGGATTTAGCTTGATTTTCCCGTTGAATTCTTCACATTTCTGCAATAATGTACAAAAATACGGAAGTAGACGGAAATAGGGAGAAATGTAGCATAAACTACATGAATGAGCTCTGAAATGCGTGTAAAATGGGATGTAAAACATCATATAAAAGACACGCATCAAACTTCCCCAAACCGAACCCTTGCTTGTCCCCAAGCAAGAACTAGACTCGATCTAATTATCTAATGGAACGAGTTCAATCTCAGAGCGAAATGCAACCTGTTAAGCCTAAACCAATTTAATGCACAACCAACAATCAACTAGCAAATGAATCATGCAAACGAGTTATGTAGTCGTTAAAAATATGCTGAACCGCCGACTATAGAGACTTATCAGATTGGACTCTCACGAGTCGCTCAAATCACTCAATAAGTACAGGTGAATATATGTAAGATAGAAAGAATTAATTTTATAGTGACTCTCACCTAACTACGACCTATGAAGACATGCCAGCAATAAAATATGAAAGAAATCTCTATGACCGTACATATGCATTCCAACCAAACAGATGACCAATGACACATGCCGAGGTATATATGGGATATGTGAGGTATGGGTAAGAAGAGGCAAAGCATTTTATGGTAAAGTGGAAGTATAGGTGATCAAGCTATTACCAAAACGGAACCAAATGGCAACATCCAACTTCTTGCTCATAATCAAACGAAACGGTGCTATAGCAAGCACAAAACTCACAATCTCCAAAATACTAAATCAATAAACTCCCCATAAAATATAAATGGAACATGGGAGCAAAAATCGCCAAAAGATAAGGATTAAATTATGCGAATTGATTTCTTTCTCGGATCTTCAGTCGATCGACTATAATTGGCAGTCGATCGACTGCTTTGAACAGTACAGAACTCTTTTTTTTTTCTTTTCTTTTTCTTTTTCAAATCTTTTCACTTTGTTTCTTTCCTTCCTTTATTTCATCTTCCCAATAACGTCTCAACAGAGCATATGCCACCAAAAATGAGTAACAACCCCAAGAACACGGACTACTAGCTTGACAAAGGACAGGCTAATTGTAGGATGTAGTAAATGGGACAAAAAGGGATATTTTTGGCAGTGTGGAGTTTATGGGCAAAATGAATAAAAGGGAAACCTCTACCACATGTGTCGACAAACCACAAACCGAATGCATACAGATATTAAGCAGATTAAGTTCATATTTATGCAAATTAAGGAAACATGTCTCATAAGGAGTACTACTCACATTACTAAATAAACCGGTCATGAATGTCACCAGCTATAGGCTCTAAATCTCAGAAATATGATGTAGCTTGCCAATTTTCTAAGTCAAGTCTCAAGTCCAGCGAATAAAATAACGAAAACTCGTAGGTATGCATTTATACGATTCTACTAATAACATGTTAATCTAGCAAGGCTCAGGCAGAACAGGTGCAAATGCAAAATCATCATGGAAATACTACCGTTCCGACTCGACCTATATGCTAAAATAAACGTGCATTTTATGGAATTTTTTGAAATTTTTCAATTTTTTGGAATTTTTGTATATATGGATGTAATGGAATAAAACAATGCAAAGCAGAATTAAACGTGAATGCAAACAAATGATATGCGACGCAAAACCCTTCCCCAAACCAAATCGCACAATGTCCCCATTGTGCAAAATCATATAATGAAGAAAAGAGAAATGGGAATTTGCGAGAAAGGAATTAAAATATGACATGAGGTAAAGAAATCAGGAACTCACAAGACTTTAAGCGCAGCTAAGGAAACCTCCCCAAACCAGCGTGAGCTAGGAGGTTTCAGTAGCCAGCAGTGCTACTAAAAAGAGTGCCTGAAAGACAAAAATTACCACGCATAAGGCTGAGAAAACAATTTTGAAGCGGTAAATATGTGCACAAATGAGAAAATTAGAAGAAATAAATAATTGGACGGAAAAGAAAGCGGAGTAGAAAACTCCCTTAAGTCCGCATATCGACCAAACACAGCAGGGGAGAGGTCATGAATAAATACAAGAAGGCGCGATCGATCGACCACTTAACCCGATCGATCAACCAGGTAAACATGAACAGTGTCTCCTGGAACTGCGGATCGGTCGATCGACCACTCGAACTACCGATCGATCGATCAAAACACTTCTTTGCAACCTCATATCTCTTCGTAATTGCTCAATGATTTGAGCTAACAAGCTCTAAATACCTGCAAGTGCACAATACAATGCGCCCAAAATTGCGCAAAACCCAGAATAAAGTTTAAAGTACTTAAAAAAAATGCGTAATTGTTTAGTGACCCAATATCACTAATACTAACTTTCGTTCTGAAAAGTGACCCAAACGTCATTGCTACTGATGCGTGTCTTTTATATGATGTTTTACATCCCATTTTACACGCATTTCAGAGCTCATTCATGTAGTTTATGCTACATTTCTCCCTATTTCCGTCTACTTCCCTATTTTTGTACATTATTGCAGAAATGTGAAGAATTCAACGGGAAAATAAAGCTAAATCCGTCCCCGAGTATCCTGCATTGCAAATGACGTAAAGGAATCACTTAAGGAACAAGCTTGGTGCGCATTTCAAGGCTCAACAGACAAATCCACAAGTTTATAAGAGGCAAGTAGCAGCTCATCCAGTCGATCGACCACCTCCTTCAGTCGATCGACCAACACGCGGGTTCAGGCCGTGTATAGGCGGCATTAGATTATACACGGCCTGAACCCGCGTGTTGGTCGATCGAAGAACCTTACCCGGTCGATCGACTGACCTCGTGAGCTTTATTTCGTTTTAATTGATTTTAATGTTGTATTTAATGAATCGAATGCATGCGACCAGTTAGATATCTTTTTATGACCGACCCATTAGATCGAAAGATAGGGGAGGTTGTTAGACCATCAATTGAATCGACTAAACTGTGCTAAGATCGAAAGATAGGTTTAGTTTAGACCGTTAGTCACTTTTCAGAACGAAAGTTAGTATTAGTGATATTAGGGACCTATAGCGAGATCGAAAGATGCTATTTGTTAAGAGTGGACCGAGAGGACCTCTTTATTTCCTGCCTCACCTGTGTTGACTCAGACCGACTTAGTTTGCTGCCGCTAAAGCTATAATGAACCGATCATCCTAGTACCCCTTCTTTATCTGTTAAATCGTCTTTTAGGTTTATTATCTTTAGTTGTTCTAAGCTATAGACCATCTCAACTCAACCCCCACAATTGTTACCTTAGACTGAATATAAACCAACTAGAATTTACATCTGCCTCCTTGTGGTTCGACCCTGTTACCACTAGCCTAGGTTAGTCTTAATAGGAAATTATAAATCTTATTTTTGGTACTCACAACGACGGGTATCAAATTTTGGCGCCGTTGCCGGGGAGGCAATAGTTCTAATTTTAGTTGTTTTTATTTTTAGTCTTTCTTAGGTTAAGGGACTTCTGTTCCTTAAACTTTTCTTATATTCTTTTCGTAGTTTCCTCTTATGCGCAGGTCACAGGGTGGTGAACTAGTACCATTTGACCCTGAGTTAGAGAAATGTTTGCGCGAGTTGAGACGAACACAAAGGATGCTACCGACAGAGGAAGAGTTGAGTACTCTGGCAAGCTATTACGAGAACGATTTGTTCGAAGAAGACCCACAGTCTTCACCCGTTTCCACTTCTTCAGCCGAGACAGTTACTTCTCCAGAAATTCCAGTCATGGCCGAGGAAGCAAGTATAGCTAGTCATTCTGAGCTGACAGCTGAAAACTTATATAAGGGGTTCGAATTACCAGGAGATGCCAGGAAGTTCGAACCAAAGCCTTCATACATTAGCATGGTTGAGAAGAACCATTTCGGGGGAGATGCAAATGAAGATGCAGCTAAGCATATGGAGACCTTTATTGACTCTTGCTTTTCCATACCCCCACCAGGCCAGGCGTGACCCAAGACCAGATCAAGGAGACCATGTTCATCTTCTCCCTTCGTGATGCTGCAAGGGAGTGGTATAGAGATTTGGACCGAACCGTTCAGGGGATCACCGATTGGAATTCATTGGCATTGGCATTCTACAAGAAGTACTTTTCTGCTTCAAGGACGATTGCTATTAGAGCTCAAATCACGGGCTTTAAACAAGGGCCGGATGAGAACTTCCACGAAGCATGGGTCCGTTTTAAGAAGCTGGTGCGAACCATACCGCACCATGGGTTCGAAAAGTGGAGCTTGTGCAATCATTTCTACAATGGGTTGTACGACGATCAGAGGGCCATTTTGGATCTTTGCAGCCAATGGCCGATTTCTTTGAGAATTTGGGAGCAACCAAGGGGTGGAAGATCATTGACGATCTAGCTACCCACAAGGCCGAGTATGGTAATTCCAGAGGGAACCAGAGAAGAGCTGCTGAATCTTCCTCTGTCGCTGCGCTTGAGGCTCTCACTGCGAGATTTGACAAGTATGAACTAGGAGGAGCTTCTAAAGGTGGGATGTACCAAGTAAATGCTGTGTCAGACGGTCCTTTCGTCTGTGAAAGGTGTGGAGCTGAGGGCCATGTCTCGAAAAATTGCCCTAGTCCCTTTGAGTCCTGTGCTGCCTTTCAACACTATAGGCAGACCAACACCTACTATGAGCCGAATACCCATCCAAACTTGAGTTGGAGGAGCCAAAATGTCCTGAACCCAACTCGAAGCTCCGCCGCAAGAAGAACCCTATGTGCCCCCTCATCAAAAGCAACAACAATATCAGAAACCTCCCTATGTGCCGCAGCAGCAACAATCGCAGAATTCTGAATTTTCCGAGCTTAAGAACTTGTTGCTAAAGGAGTCCCAAGCAAGAGAGGTCGGGATGAAGCTACTAGAGAGCCAAATTGCTCAATTGGCTAGCAAAAGCAACACTCGAGCTCCCGGACACTTGCCAATCCAAACTGACCAAAAGGAGACCTTAAATGCCATCACTTTGAGGAGCGGGTCCACCCTTGATGGTCCTGCCATGGTCGAGGCTGCTGTTGAAAAAGATGAGCGGAAATAAGTCAAAAGAAAGCTTCAACGAATAAATCAAAGAAATGAATAGTCTACCAGGGTATATCGATCGATCGACTGATATACCTAGTCGATCGACTGAAGCACGGGTTACAGGAGCTTCTGGAACTATACACATCGGTCGATCGATTGGGGATAGTGGTCGATCGACCGAGATTACTGCTGATAGCGAGGAATTTCGTCCTTTAATGCCAAATAATCTGCGAGACCACTTGTTTCGGGGTTCGACAGTCCCGAAGACATTAGGACAAGACCCGAATGCTGATGGGTCAGTCCTGGCTCCGAAGTTCGATCCAATGACGGTTAATGGTTCTCACTTAAGACGGTCTGAGGAAGGGTCAAGCTTCAACAAGGAAAAGGTGGTGGACTTTCAGCCTAAGTCCACGGATACCGGCACACGCGATTTAGAGGAGAGGGCTAAGGTACTTCTCACAACCCCTTACCCGGAGAGGCTAGTGCCGACCAAGGAACAGGTATCTTTCAAAGAAATTTGAAAAAGTTATCCGTAGTCCGAATGTACGGTTCCTTTTCTCGAGTTAGTTAACCAAGTGCCCGCTTATACTAAATTTATGAAACAACTTTTGTCCAAGAAGCGGTCACTTGAAACGATTGCACACTGTCGCACTTACTAAGGAGTTTTGCTCCTATCTCTCTCACACCGCACCCCTTAAGTTAGAGGACCCGGCGTTTTTCTTTCCTTGCAACATAGGTACCTTCCCAATTGAGAAGGCATTGTGTGATTTAGGGGCTAGTATAAGTGTCATGCCCTTGAGTCTAGCTAGGAAGCTTAAGTTGACCCGGTTTGCTATCACGGACATGACATTCGGATGGTGACCGATCTGCGGTCGAGCCTATAGGAGTCCTAGAGGACATACCCGTCCAAATAGGGAAGTTTTTCTTCCCTGTTGACTTTGTTGTCCTTCACATGCCCGAGGATGCCCATATACCGATCATTCTAGGTAGGCGTTTTACGCACACTTCTTTGTGCGATTATTGACGTAGGCTCTGGAACTTTGACCTTCAATGTTGGGAAACATTCTATCATCTTTGCCCAACCTGCTAAAAAGAAGGACCCCATGTGGCCTGTTACTTGTAACACGGTTTCTGAAATGAAATCGTACTTTGTGCTTCCTGAATTTCATGTCTCTATTACTACTCCTGTGCTAACCTCTCCGCCCCATATTGGGAGCAGAAAGGAGGAAGAATCTATTGTTTTAGACATTGCAGGAGCTGGTTTGGAGAAGGATGAGCTGCAGGTCACTCTAGCTGCGACAAAGCCTATCATTCAAAGAGGAGGTCTTGGTTGCCTGAGCTATGGAATTGATGAGATAGTTGATGACGAGCCAGTCAAAGCAAAGGAGTCCGACTTGGATTCCGATGAGCCCAAAGAGACCCTTGACTGGGAAAATGATGAGAATGCTGGTCCGTTGAGCCATACGGATGTGGAAGCTAAGATGGGTGCAGCCGCTCAGATTAGCACCATTGAGGCTACCTCTAGTAGCCAGAAGCCGAAGAAATGGGCCATACCGTGGTCTTTCTTGATAAACTATTAGTTGATCGAGTTCGTTATAAACTTCATTTTATTTGCTTTTGTTAAAACAATTTTTATTGCTTTTTGTGTGCGCGAAAACTTCGCATTTTATTTCGCTTGTTTAGGATTCTTAAGTACTTTAGACTTTATTCTGGGTTTTGCGCAATTTTGGGCGCGTATTATTGTGCACTTGCAGGTAGTTAGAGCTTGTTAGCTCAAATCATCGAGCAATTACGAAGAAATATGAGGTTGCAGCAGTGTTTTCAGTCGATCGACTGGTTCCAGTGGTCGATCGACTGATCTGCGAGTTCCGGGGAGACACTGTTCATGTTTACAGTCGATCGATTGGGTTAAGTGGTCGATCGACCGCTATTTCTTCTTGTACTTATTCACGACCTCTCCCCTGCTGTGTTTGGTCGATATGCGGACTTAAGGGAGTCTTCTACTCCACTTTATTTTCCGTCCAATTTATTTATTTCTTCTGATTTTCTCATTTGTGCACAATCTTACCGCTTCAAAATTGTTTTTCTCAGTCTTATGCGTGGTATCTTCTGTCTTTCCGGTACTTATTAGTAGCACTGCTGGCTACTGAAACCTCCTTGCTCACGCTGGTTTGGGGAGGTTTCCCTTGCTGCGCTTAAAGTCTTGTGAGTTCCCGACATTTGCTTCATGTTGTATTTTCTCGCAAATTCCCGTTTCTCTTTTATTTCATTACATGATTTTGCGCAATGGGGACATTGTGCGATTTGGTTTGGGGAAGGATTTTGCGTCGCATACCATTTGCTTGCATTCACGTTTAATTCTGTTTTGCATTGTTTTATTCCATTTCATCCATTTATTAAAAAAAACAAAAAAAAACAAAAAAAAAAAATTGAAAATTGAAAATTGAAAATTTTCAAAAATTTCCAAAAAAAATGCATGTTTATTTTCGCATATAGGTCGAGTCGGAACGGTAGTATTTCCATGATGATTTTGCATTTCCACCTGTTTTGCCTGAGCCTTGCTAGATTAACATGTTATTAGTAGAATCGTATAAATGCATACCAACGAGTTTTCGTTATTTTATTTGCTGGACTTGAGACTTGACTTAGAAAATTGGCAAGCTACATCATATTTCTGAGATTTAGAGCCTATAGCTGGTGACATTCATGACCGGTTTATTTAGGAATGTGAGTAGTACTCCTTATGAGACATGTTTCCTTAATTTGCATAAATATGAACTTAATCTGCTTAATACCTGTATGCATTCGGTTTGTGGTTTGTCGACACATGTGGTAGAGGTTTCCCTTTTATTCATTTTGCCCATAAACTCCACACTGCCAAAAATATCCCTTTTTGTCCCATTTACTACATCCTACATTTAGCCTGTCCTTTGTCAAGCTAGTAGTCCGTGTTCTTGGGGTTGTTACTCATTTTTGGTGGCATATGCTCTGTTGAGACGTTATTGGGAAGATGAAATAAAGGAAGGAAAGAAACAAAGTGAAAAGATTTGAAAAAGAAAAAGAAAAAGAAAAGAAAAAAAAAAGAGTTCTGTACTGTTCAAAGCAGTCGATCGACTGCCAATTATAGTCGATCGACTGAAGATCCGAGAAAGAAATCAATTCACATAATTTAATCCTTATCTTTTGGCGATTTTTGCTCCCATGTTCCATTTATATTTTATGGGGAGTTTATTGATTTAGTATTTTGGAGATTGTGAGTTTTGTGCTTGCTATAGCACCGTTTCGTTTGATTATGAGCAAGAAGTTGGATGTTGCCATTTGGTTCCGTTTTGGTACTAGCTTGATCACCTGTACTTCCACTTTACCATAAAATGCTTTGCCTCTTCTTACCCATACCTCACATATCCCATATATACCTCGGCATGTGTCATTGGTCATCTGTTTGGTTGGAATGCATATGTACGGTCATAGAGATTTCTTTCATATTTTATTGCTGGCATGTCTTCATAGGTCGTAGTTAGGTGAGAGTCACTACAAAATGAATTCTTTCTATCTTACATATATTCACCTGTATTTATTGAGTGATTTGAGCGACTCGTGAGAGTCCAATTTGATAAGTCTCTATAGTCGGCGGTTCAAAGATGTTTTTAACGACTACATAACTCGTTTGCATGATTCATTTGCTAGTTGATTGTTGGTTGTGCATTAAATTGGTTTAGGCTTAACAGGTTGCATTTCGCTCTGAGATTGAACTCGTTCCATTAGATAATTAGATCGAGTCTAGTTCTTGCTTGGGGACAAGCAAGGGTTCGGTTTGGGGAAGTTTGATGCGTGTCTTTTATATGATGTTTTACATCCCATTTTACACGCATTTCAGAGCTCATTCATGTAGTTTATGCTACATTTCTCCCTATTTCCGTCTACTTAGTATTTTTGTACATTATTGCAGAAATGTGAAGAATTCAACGGGAAAATCAAGCTAAATCCGTCCCCGAGTATCCTGCATTGCAAATGACGTAAAGGAATCACTTAAGGAACAAGCTTAGTGCGCATTTCAAGGCCCAAAAGACAAATCCACAAGTTTATAAGAGGCAAGTAGCAGCTCATCCAGTCGATCGACCACCTCCTTCAGTCGATCGACCAACTATCGGGTTCGAAGCTCTTTTGTTCTTGAGGACCGATCGATCGACCATCTATCGATCGATCGACCCAAATGCTATTTCAGACGAGAATTAAAAGACCAAGGAACTTGAAGCCCGTGAAGTTTAGGTTTTGGAATAATTGTTACGTGAACTTTCTATATAACGTAACTGGGAATACCTAGTTTAGGCATTCAGTTTTCATTCAGTTTTACCTAAGTTTTATTATCAGTTTTACATTAAGTTTACATACGGTTTTTAGGAATAATTAGGGTTTGGAATATTGTAAGCATTAGAATTTTCGCTCTTGATCTTAATCATTCTTCTGCTACTCTCGGTATTCTTCTGCCCTATTTCAATTCATCTGTTTCGTTATTAGATTAGAATTGCTAGTAGCTTCCCGAAACCATCTTTATTGTTGCATGTTAATTGTTTGCCCTATCGCTTTAATTATGAATTCAATTCTTTTACTTCCTAGTATTATTGTTGTTATCACTTTCAGCATGAGTAGCTAAATAGTTTGTGCTAGGATGTAGGCGAATTGTAGCATAGGCGGCATTAGATTATACACGGCCTGAACCCGCGTGTTGGTCGATCGACCACCTTACCCGGTCGATCGACTGACCTCGTGAGCTTTATTTCGTTTTAATTGATTTTAATGTTGTATTTAATGAATCGAATGCATGCGACCAGTTAGATATCTTTTTATGACCGACCCATTAGATCGAAAGATAGGGGAGGTTGTTAGACCATCAATTGAATCGACTAAACTGTGCTAAGATCGAAAGATAGGTATAGTTTAGACTGTTAGTCACTTTTCAGAACGAAAGTTAGTATTAGTGATATTAGGGACCTATAGCGAGATCGAAAGATGCTATTTGTTAAGAGTGGACCGAGAGGACCTCTTTATTTCCCGCCTCACCTGTGTTGACTTAGACCGACTTAGTTTGCTGCCGCCGAAGCTATAATGAACCGATCATCCTAGTACCCCTTCTTTATCTGTTAAATCGTCTTTTAGGTTTATTATCTTTATTTGTTCTTAGCTATAGACCATCTCAACTCAACCCCCACAATTGTTACCTTAGACTGAATATAAACCAACTAGAATTTACATCTGCCTCCTTGTGGTTCGACCCTGTTACCACTAGCCTAGGTTAGTCTTAATAGGAAATTATAAATCTTATTTTTGGTACTCACAACGACGGGTATCAGTGACCTTCTACATCAACCCAATTTGTGACACCCCTTAGACACCACTACTTGCAATAGAAATCTCATTTCAATACCCGTCCCTTGGGATCCGACCTTTACTTGCCTCTTTACTAATTGTAGAGTTGTTTGTGAAGTTATAAATTGTGTTTTGATTCGACCGTGACCCAACGACCACATCTTTAATTGTGAACACGAAACGGACCCGATCAAAAATGGCGCCGTTGCCGGGGACGGTGTTTACTTGATTTAGATTTCTTTTTATTGTTATTAGTTGTGTCTTTCTTCGCCTTGGGGAAGTAAAACTCCTCAAGGTTTGTTCTAATTGTTTTCGAGTTGTTTGATATTTTGCATGTCTAGAAGGTTACAAGGTGATTTGTTACCTTTTGACCGTGAAATCGAAAGAACCTTGACGAACAATAGGAGACTTGTTAGGAGGAATTTAAGAGGTATTAGTGAAGTTATTCAACCCACTAGTGAGTTCGTCAATCCTTTCGCAATAGAAGGAGAGGAGAACCCATTACACAATACCCCACAAAATCCACCTACAATGCCTAAATTCTCGTCACACTCCGTACCCACCGAGGAGAATCTACCAAATGGTACTCCTACACCGCAACATCTAACCGGAAATTTTATTGCCAAGTCCGCCTTCATCCAATTAGTTGAGAGGAGCCAATTTGGGGGGATGCCGAGTGAAGACCCTCATTCTCATATGGAAACCTTTTGCGACTATTGTGATGCAATCTCTCAAACGGGCGTGACTCAAGACCAAATTAGATGGGTCTTATTTCCTTTTTCTTTAATCGGCACCGCGAAGCAATGGTTGAAGGGCCTTGATAAGGCCACCCTCGGAATAGATTCTTGGAAGAAGTTGGCTCTAGCTTTCTACAAAAAATTCTACCCACCGGAAAAGACTAACATGCTAAGAGCTCAAATTAAGGGTTTTAAGCAAAGGGATGAAGAATCTTTGTATGAAGCTTGGGAGCGGTTCAAGGGAATTTGTCGCTCATGTCCTCACCATGGACTTAGCGAATGGTTTTTGGTACAACAATTTTGGAATGGTCTATATGAAGATTCTAGGAACATTCTCAATATGGGATCAAATGGAATGTTCACCGAAATTGATGACAATCAAACATGGAACAAGATTGAGGAAATGGCGGTCCATAACTCACAATATAGTAGACCTCGCAAGGCTACTAGAGGAGGAAAGCATGAAGTGGACTCCGTTACTCAATTGGGTGCTCAACTTAGTGCTCACATTGACACAATCAACTTGAAGTTTGAACAAGCTATGGCTAGACTTGAAGAAAACTCAAAATCATCAAAGCATCATGTTAATGCCATGACGGCATCCTCATCAATCCCAAGTGGGATATGTGAGAATTGTGGAACTTTAGGACATGACCAAGGTGAATGTAGGGGAACAAATGAACAAATGAATGCTTTCCAAGCATACAAGAGTGGTACCCCTTATTCCAACTTTTACAATGAAAACACCAAATTCCATCCAAATCTCTCATACAAAAGCCAAAATGTTCAAAACCCTCAAACAACATACACTCCACCCATGAGAAACCAAAATCAAAGACCCTTTTACAATCAAAACCAAGGTTACCAAAATCAAAATCCATACAATCACCAAAATGACCAAGGTTTTGATGTCCAAAAAGCGGTCCTCCAAATGCAAAAGAATCTACAAGAATTTTTCACTCAAATGCAAAAAGATAGCCAAGCAAAGGAAACCACCATCAACAACATTCTAGCTCACACCAAGATGTTGGAAACACAATTGACTCAACTAGCATCTTCAAGCTCACAAAGACAAAAGGGGCAATTACCACCTCAAAGTAATCCCCCTAGACATAAAACGGTTAGTGCCATTCACTTGAGAAGTGGTACAAGGTATGAAGCACCGAAGAAGCAAGTTGAGGATGAAGTTGTGAAAGCTAGTGAAAAGGAAGAAATTGTGCAAAGCTCCAAAGATGGAGAATCATCAAAAGAAGAAAGTTCAAAGAAAAATGAAGACAAGGTCAAGGAGAAGGAGCCCATTGTGATTAGACTTCCTTTTCCAAGTCGTCAAGCCAAGCCCAAATTTGATGATCAACTTGGAAAGTTCATGGAAATTGTGAAGAATTTTGAAGTCTCAATTCCTTTCACGGAATTAATCAATCACGTGCCGGTCTATGCGAAATACATGAAAGATATCCTCACAAAAAAGAAGTCGATCCGGAAGCTTGAGACTATCGCCTTCACTAAGGTGAGTAGTGCAATACTTCAAGGGAGTTCACCTCCAAAGTTAAAGGATCCGGGAAGCTTCTCAATACCGTGTACCATTGGCGACACGACGATCAACAAAGCCTTATGTGATCTAGGGGCTAGTGTGAGTGTCATGCCGTACTCGGTGAGTAAAAGGTTGGGGATGGGAGAGCTTAAATGCACCAACATCACACTCCAAATGGCCGATAGATCGACGAAGACACCATTAGGGATATGGGAAGATGTCCCCGTGCGAATTGGGAAGTTTTTCATCCCGGTGGACTTTGTCATTGTTGATATGGAGGAAGATTCCAACATTCCAATCATTCTAGGAAGACCTTTCCTACACACCGCGGGTGCGGTGATTGATGTGAAACATGGTGAGCTCACTCTAGAAGTGGGAGATGAAAGCATAACTTTTAATCTTGACAAGACTATGAGAGCCCCTCGTTTGCATGAACCATGTTTCATGATTGATCATTATAGCCGAAAGGATGAAAGGAAGAAATCGGAACTCCAATGGAAGAAGAAAATTGAAGATGCTCCATTCAAAGAGCAAGTGAATTGTGACAAGGAGAGCTTGCAAAGCTCCTCAAAATCAATCAAGGAAGAAGAGGATGGCCTCATTGGCCAAGAGAAGAAATTGGGAGAGTTGTCTCCATCTAAGCAAGAGATTTTCAATGATCAACTTAATGAAGTTTGTGGTCTTTGGGACAACGAATTTGAAGGGATTTTTAATCCCTACATTGGTAATGCCATCGATCAAGACCGACAACAAGGGCCAAGGTCTATTGAAGATCTCTACCATGATAATGAACAAGCTTTCGATTACTTTTTCAAGGTGTTGAGCAACATCAGCAACACCTTGGACATGCCCCCTTGACATCTCATCAAGAATGAGAGTTTGGTGGAGTCCTCCCTAAACCACCACTTGTAAATATTTCTAACTCCCTAACTTACATTTCAATTCTTGTATCGCATTTTTTGTCATCTTTGGATTTTTATTTACTTTGATCAAGATAATTGTCATGTTTGAGAGAAGTGAGGGAGGGACTAACAATTTTAATTGATGTGTAGTGCTTTACCTTAGTGTGGGGATGACAATTGCCTAGGCTATCCATGCCTTAGCAGTGCCCCCACAATGAAGAACACAAGATTTGAAGAAAGAATAGAAGAATGGTAAGGGTAATGCATTGTGCACGGATGGAACTGAATCTGGGTACAAGGGGTCGAATCCGAACGGATTCCTGAGAATCCGCCCGTCTTCAGTAATCCGAGCGTACTGGGTCAAAGACGCACGACTTTATAAGCTGAGATTTTGGAAGATTTTTTGACTGTAAGAGAATCCGGGCGTCTTGGAATATAATCCGCCCGTCTCTGCAAATCCGTCCGTCCTGGACAGAAGACGCCCGTCTTCTCTGCTGAGGAAAACAAGAAAAATTTCCTGGACTGAAATCCGTCCGTCTTCAGGCAAATCCGCCCGTCCCACATCAAGAAAATCCGAGCGTCTTCTTATGAATCCGCCCGTCTTTAGGCGAGTTTTATACAACCCAGAAAGAGCAGAATCCGCACGGATTGGGCAGAATTCGCACGGATTGCCCCTGCAGTTTGAAAATTTCGGTCTTTATAAAATCCCTCCCACCTTCCTTCATTCATTCATTCATTCATAAACACTACCCACAACATCAAAACCCTCATCCTCTCCATCACAAAAACAAAATCCCTCAACAACATTCACCAAAAACAAATCAAATCATCCTTCTAACAACAAATCAATCACTCCTTCTTCAATACAAATCAAAACCAAGCACAAAATCTTCAACCTTTGGGTCGATTTTTGATTTCATAAAGGCAAAGCCTTTCACCTTTAAATCGATTTGGGTACACTACAAATTGAAGATTTTTCATTCTTTTCTTGATTAGTTCATCAATGGCAAGGACTAAGGGAGCAACAAAGGCAACAAAGGCACCAAAGGCTAAGGCACTCTCACAAAGGCAAAAGGCTCTTCAAACAAAGAAAGCATTGGCTATGGTGGTAGCAACACCAAACTTGGAAGTGCAACAACAACAACAACCTTCTATGGGAGCAACAACACCTTCTACTCCGGAAATTGATCAACTTTTGCATTATCCGGAGGTAACTTTTATTTCCGAAACCCATAGAAATACCTTTGTCAAGTTTGCTAGAAAGTCATTACAATCCACCAAATTTATATGTGAAGATACCTTAGAAAAATTGGGTGTTCTTGAGCAAACTAGAGCCTTTTTCAAAGCCATGGGGTTGAAGAAATTGTTTGAAACAAAGGAATTGACATACCCCTCCCTTACCTTGGAATTTTTGAGTTCTTTGAAAGTCACCAAAGTTGAGAATAGGGAGAATCTCGAGTTTCGTCTAGCTAATATTAGTAGACGCATTTCCTTTAGGGAATTGAGTGAAATTTTGGGTCTTAGTGATGAACCGCGTTATTTTAAGAATTATGGAAAGTATGACCCCGAACCTCTTTAGGAGGCAATTTCCGGGAGGAAATTTGAGGACTTTCATGCGAGTCGTGCTCTTTTGGTCCACCATCCGGGCATAAGAGTATGGCACAAGGTCATGGGAAACACCATAATTGCAAGGAAAGATACCAACCATTTCACCAAACTTGATTTTATTCTCCTTGAATCGGCTTTGAACATTGGAAGAGTACACACCAAGCCTTACAATTCTTTGAGGCTCTTGGTAGATAGATGGCTCAACATTGATTGTGGCTAAGTACTTTGATCCTAACTTCAATAAGGATAACAAGTACAAAGCAAAGGAGGGTGGTCATCTTGTTGATTTGCATACTATGATACACAAGTACAAGTGGGTTGCCCATAACCCCCTTGACACTAAGTATGGATGGCTCACTAGTGAAGCTAGATCGTTCACCTTGCCTTCAAAGATTTGTCGTCTAAGCGTCCACCGGACCAATTATCTACTTCCCCTTTCTAAAGAGGCCGAGTATATTATCCAACAACAAAAGGGTGATCTTGAAATGCCCTCCTCTTCCATTGTCATACCACCTTACCCCTTTGAGTATGAAGAGTTCAAGCCGGAAGGAGTTGAAGCTAGAAATGATTATGTGACTCTTCTCATGCAAGCAATGCACATGCAAGCCTTTGAGGACCGGAAAAATGCTTACTTGGCTCAATATCCACCCCTCCTACACCTAGCTAGGCAAGGACTACTTGATCCATCTTGTCCTTTGCCTAGTTGGGCGGATAGAGAAGTCCTATTTCCGGGTGCATCTAGGGTCATTTCGGGTGACAATGAGGTTGTTGGTAATGATGAAGAAGTTGATGATAACATTGATGAAGAAGAAAGTGAAGAAGGAGAAAAGGATGGTGAAGATGATGATGAGCAAGATGAGGAAGAAAGTGAAGAAGCAAATGACAAGGGAAGTGGCAATGTGACCACTTCTAATGAGGAAAGTGATGGTGATAGCATGATGGAAGATTAGCAAGCCTTGGAGACTCCTACCCTCTCATGGTTTGTCTATTTCTCTCTTTGTTTTAATTATAATTTTGATCATTGTTGGAGTAGTCCTAGAACCATAGAGGACTCACACCTCGGTACCATTGAGATGTTCTCATTTTATTGTTCCCATTTTCAAAATCCAAAATGACAAATTAGTTTCATGCATTGCATAGTGTGTGCATGAACTACACCCATCCTTGGACATTAGCAATAGTGTCTCACTCGGTTTGGGGAAGTTAATGCATACACAACGGGAGGTAATCTAAATTATCCTCTCCGTCATAACAAAAACCATGCATCATGTAGTGTAGCTTAGTATAGATTGCATTTAGTGTAGAAATCATGCATCATCTTTGCATAATTTCCATCATTTTGGCCATTGAGGACAATGCCCATATTAGTGTGGGGATGGGAATTCTAACATTTAACTCTTATTCAAAAATCCAAAAAAATTGAAAAATTTCAAAAATCATAAAAATTTGAAATTTGAAAACCCAAAATCATGTTTATTTCCTTTTGTAGTCTTGTATATATTGTCTTGTATATATTGTGTTTGTTCTATCCTTGTTTACATTGATTGACTACGCCACATCCGAGACATGAGGATCATGAAGACCGCATGGTATGATCTTTCCAATCTCCTTTTTCCTCTTTATGTTAATGACTATGTGGCTTTATTTTGATTGATGCGGTATAACAATGCGAACTTAGGACCTGCATTTAGTTTATATGTCATATTAGTTGATAGAATCACTTGCATTAGGATGTTTATATTAGTTGCATCATGGCATGTAGTTGCATGTTAGAAATGTTTTGAAAAATGCCTAATTAGGAACTTTGACAAGAGCAACTAAGCCATTACAAATACTTGTTCAACTTAAGACTTTGCTTACTAGAATGGTTGTAAAACACCCTAGATAGTGTCATACTAGTGTCTTTTTTCCCATGACCCAAGGCCTAGTCAAGGGTTTGCATCTGAGTCACCTATCCAACCCCGTGATGCGATGTGGACTTGGTTAACATGTCTAGGTGACCTTGATTGACCTTGTGGTAAGGCAACCCAAAAATATTTTCTATCAATAAGCTTGAAGTGCTCATTTCAAAGAAATTTTGTCATGTGGAAGTAATCTAATGCCAAGGAACCTCAAATGTTGTGAATTGTTGAAAGTTGAGAAATTTAAGTTGTTTTGATGGAGGCGTACCACTTCGATTTGCTTTGGTGCGGGATCCATTTAATTGGGCCCCCATACGGTTGTGAATTCGGCCGCCCAGAGACAGAGTGACTATCACCCCGAAAAGCTATTGTCTAGAGGTTAACCGGTTGCCTAATAAGCGATTGACGAAAGCAAAGGACACTAGCCCGGAAGGGACAAACCCCATCTTAAATTTTTGAAATGTGAAAGTGAAATGAGGACAATTTTAAAAGATAGTCATATCCACCCGTTGTGAATAAAGATTTGAGCATTTCATTCCCAAAAAGCCTTTTTGTCAAGCCACTTGGTCGAGCTTGGGACGATCCATGACCTTTACTTTTGTAGAGAATTCGAGACTTGTCATGTCATATGCTACTAGCATCATAGGGATCATCATTCCACCACCATCCGATCGCTCTTGACGAAAGCATTTGGAAATTGAGGACGAAAGTAGTCTAGTTTAACACCATTTGGAGGTGATTTAGTGCCATCCTTTTAGCCTTAGTAATTTGTTGAACTAGTATTTGTGAAGGATTACATGCTCTTAAATTTGTTCCTCTTTAGTGCCTCCGCCACTTGATGAGGAAGTGGCTATTCCTTTTGTAGATGCATCCATTATGAGACTTTGTGTGCTTAATGTTTGTATGTGTCGCCATTTTGGCAAGACCCACCTTGCCTTGCAAGAAGGCATCCTACCTCATGGTTGTCTTGTTGTGAGTTGAAGGGGCGGAGTGAGACCCGCTAATTATCTCATATCGGCTATATTATTAGGATAGGTTAGTATTGGTCCTAGTCTTTGTCACCTCTTTACTCGGGACGAGCAAAGGTTCGGTTTGGGGATATTTGATGTGACCATAATTAGCGCATATTTAGCCCCCGAATTAGCCTTGTTCCCATGCTTTTTAGTGCATATTTGGGTCATTTCTTATCTTTAGTTCTTTGTTTTGCATATTCTTTGAGATTTTGATCCCTTGGTAGGAAAGGAGTAAGAATCTTGCATTTTCATGACAAAACGAGACTAAATTGATCGAATTCAATGACCAAGCATCAAGGAGAGACAATATTAGAAGGCCTTTGTACATATTATAGTTGAAGAGCAATGTTGAGAAAGGATCCTTGAGTCCCCAAGGAAATCCCCAAGGAATTTATGAAGAAAAGGGAAGAAAAGAAGAAGATGTCTTGCTGAGTGACAATCCGTGCGGATTGTCACCAATCCGCCCCACATTTGCACAATCCGTGCGGCTTTGCTCTAATCCGCTCGGATTCCACCTCCACGATCCGCCCGGATTCCCCCGAATCCGCTCGGACCCTATCGCCAGAATCCGCCCGTCCCGACCTTATTCCGCCCGGATTCCAGCACATCGTGATTTCCTCTTCTCCAAGCTACGAAGAAAGAAGCCCTTCCTTCGAAAAATACCGGCTCCTCCTTGCTCAATCTAAAAAGTGTAATTACTAGTTTAGCCCTTTGTTAACCCTAATGCATCCTCCTTAATTTCCACTATAAATACCCCATTAGTCTAATTAGAGGAGCATGTTCTTCTTATCAATAATTAGAGTAGTTAATATCAATCAAATCTCTCTTTAGTATTGTAATCAACAATTAATCAAGTTCTAATACAAGTTCTATTTCCTTAATCTCTCTTTTGTTCATCCTTTATTTTGGGTAATTGAAGATTATTTGGGTTATTGTTGGGAGATTGACAACTTCTCAATCAAGCATTCAAGTACTTCTTTTATCTTTGCTTTCTTATTGGAATCATTAGTAGGTATAATTCTCTTAATCCCTTTTTAATTATTGTTAATTACTTTCATTTATTCATCATGTTTCATATTGTTGGTATGATTGACAACCTTGCTAGCATGATCAATATGATAATGAGTGAGTAGTCTCTTAGCTAGGGTTAATGGATGATTAGGGGAAACCAACATGGGGAATAATTCATGCTTAAATTAATATGCTTTCATGTTTTATTTGCTTGCTTGTTTTGATCTCAACTCATGCACATGTTATGTTTGATGAAATGCTAAGCCTATGAATCCTTGCATTTACCACCATCACCTATCTTTTCAATGAGACTTGTAAGACATAACCCAACTCGAGTCTCATTAGACCATGCATGTTGTTGAGTAGGGAAGATTAAGTCGACTTGTAGGTGTTGTACAATCTAATCGATTCGGCTCTGGGACCCAAACATTCCTAGGATTGTAAGATATAACCCAACTCAATCCATCACAACAATAATTGCTTGCTTATAATTTGAGAACATGTTTGTATGATCAATTCCCATGATTCCCCTATGATCCCATGACACCCTAGTGCTTTTAATCAATTGTTTACACCCCTTTAATTCATCTTGCTTGTTTATTTTCATTGTTATTTTAGTTTAGTGACCTTCTACATCAACCTAATTTGTGACACTCCTTAGACACCACTAGTTGCAATAGAAATCTCATTTCAATACCCGTCCCTTGGGATCCGACCTTTACTTGCCTCTTTACTAATTGTAGAGTTGTTTGTGAAGTTATAAATTGTGTTTTGATTCGACTGTGACCCAACGACTACATCTTTAATTGTGAACACAAAACGGACCCGATCATGTCCCCTCCGTCATCGCCATACCGGGGCCGACTTCTCCTCTTTGAAGAAGTAATAAAAAACCCTACTCCTTCATCTCATTAACTTAATATCTTTATTTTCTTAGTTGTGATATTATCCCCTAGTTATATTAGGTTATTGTGTGTTAAACAACACCTAT
This sequence comes from Silene latifolia, assembly GCF_048544455.1. Lineage (NCBI taxonomy): Eukaryota > Viridiplantae > Streptophyta > Magnoliopsida > Caryophyllales > Caryophyllaceae > Silene > Silene latifolia. Next base: position 100,171,941 of record NC_133531.1, read on the forward strand.
TATTTTAAGTATATTGTGTGTTAAGAAAATCTATATTTTTAGGTATACTGTGTGATCATTTATTTGAGACGGTGCTCCTGATATGTCGACTTAATGCTTAAAGTTAGTAGTTTGTTAATTTCTGGTTTAGATATGGATGGAAAGCGGAAAAGAAATGATGGGAAAAGGTTAAACGAAGAAGATTCAGGTGATGAGAATAATTTGGAATCAGATACTGGGCGAAGGACCCATAGGGTTTCCCTAGAAGCAATAGAGAGAGGGATACCTAATGAACTTGAATGGAATCCATTAACGGGGCTGCTAGGTGGCACCTTTGCTGCAAATTTCGCGAGTTGGATTGGTTATTGTGCGAGAGAGTATATGCCTCTCGGTTTGCCACGTATCAATTAGTTGAGTCAAGACTGGGAGGAAAAGCTATGGGGGAGAATAAAGGTATGTATATACAATAATAAATGCAATGAGATGAAATTATCTTAGTATTCGATATGTGTTATTAGCCGAAACTAACCAAGTATGCTCACCGCATATACAGGCAGCTTACACTGTCCCCCAAGAACATGATGGTTACCTAAAAAGAAAGATAATGGATTCCTTCAGAGCATGGAAGTTAAAGGTTGCTCAGAACCACTTGTACAATAAGAAGACCGGGGAGATAAACAAGAAACCACCAAAGAAGAAGTATCGGTTTGTCAGCCAACAAGATTGGCTTAACTTTATTGCTTATAGGCAGTCTGATAAACTTAAGGTAATTTATCTACGACTTATTGGGATCACTTTATTAGTAATCACTTAATAAGTAGTGAAATATGCTTACGTTACTCTATACAATTAATTTTATGAAGACTATGAGTAGGCAGAACCAAGAGAACATTTCAAAGAATGAAAGAGAGCGTCTTTCATGGCTCCAGAGGTGGTTATAGATTGATTAAGAAGAAGCTTGGAACTGTTAATCGTCACGACGCTTGGGTGGCCGGTCACACTCCTAAGAATGGAAAGTTAGAAACTCCATATGATAAGGCCATCAAAGAGAAAATTGTAAGTTTGAATATATATGTCACTCCTACCACTGGTGGTCGGTTATATGATTGTGAGTTTAAATAAAATTTAGTTGCATAATGGTTTTATGTGTATGTAGAGGATCTGTTAGAAGGAGGTACAGGAAGGAAAATGGAAGCCTGAAGGACGCGATGACATTCTTGCTAGGGCAATCGGCAAAGCAGAGCATCCAGGTTGTGTGAGAGGGGTATCGACGCATGTTGGTATCACTAAGTATTTTGGGAAAAATACTCGAAGGACAATGAGTGGTGATGATAGGGTATATAAATACTGTATTTTATTCAACGTAATATATATATATATATATATATATATATATATATATATATATATATATATATATATATATATATATATATATATATATATATATATATATATATATATATATATATATATATATATATATATATATATATATATATATATATATATCTTTGAAATTATGCTAATTTTAATCATATTCATTTCTACTACACAGCTACAAAAAATGGCCAGGTTGATACTCAGAATGGTGGAAACGGGGGATAAGCCATCTGAAGAAGAGTTGGTTATGGTTCGGCAAGTCATAAAGGAAGCAGGGGAGAAGAAGAAAAAAGCGGGCATGCGAAGTGAGAAAGATATGGCAAAGGATCAAGATGGGCTAGATGAAGAGGAAGCCATGAAGGCAGGGGAGAAGGAGGTGGAGGTGGGAGACGAAGACATGTTCTTATCATCTCTAATTCCAGGTTTTGACGAGGTATTAGCTACTACGACTAGTTTATAATTGCTGTATATATACTAATTAATTAAATTTATTATTTAAAGTAGTGCATGTATATATACTAATTAATTAAAAATGTGAAGGTCGTTTGCAAGAAGTCTTGTGTTCTTTACTACCAAACCTCTACAGTGGCATCAGGCAGAATTGTTGTTGCTAGGGGAGTTGAGGTTGAAGGCAATCAAGGCATTGCCCTCCATGAGGGACGGAGGGAAGTAGAAGTGACCGAGTTATATCTGGAGAAGTATAGTACTCTAATAGTACCATGTAGTGAAAATTAGCTTTTGCAAGATGTCGTGGGTTCTATTGTGCAATGGACTGAAGAATTCATTACTGTTGACATCTCCGGGGTAGTTATACTAAAGCAAACGCATTTTATATAATGAACGCCTTTAAATTTATTAGGGTAACCTTATCTAACATATGGTAAGCATTTGAATTTTTACATTTTCAGGAGTTACACGAAGCCACTATGGCTGAAATTAGGACTACTACGTCAACACCCAAAATCACTGCTTCGACTGCCTCTCCACCTAAAATTCAAGAGGTAGTTATAATTTGAAAAATAGATTGTGAGTTTTTCCTTTTTTTTGGTTATTTAAATTATATATGACGTCTCGTGTAATGTATATTTTTTTTTTCTAAATTGTAGACCTGGGTTAAATCTACTCTTGCTGCACACAACGTTGGTGTTCCTCTTAAACCTATATATCAGACCGATGATTATAAGCAAAAATTGAGTACTCCAAGGTTCGTAGCCTTGCACCAGATGGCTGAAAGGAAGCTAGCTGTCGGGGAAGTACTCATGATTGAAATCGGAGAGGATGTTATGGGTTTCGGTTTCACTATTTATATGGACGGGGAATCATTGTGTCAGTTTCTCGACCTTGATGAGTTAGATGCTATGCACATTGGAATTTGGATGAAATAAGTTTTTAATTAAAACATGGCATTTGGTTTTACGAATAGTGATGTTTATTTAAATCATCAATGAAAATAACATTCTTCGTTCCATTTGACGTAATAGGTACCTGTGTACACACATGGCTGAGGGGAACTATGTTTCTCATGACTACGGATTCGTGTCACCTGAATTGTTCTCTCATAAGTCCTTTGGATATACATACAGAGAGTACAACGATAGAATTGTTGAACGGTTGATGACGCCCAAAAGCCTATGGTTTACCCCATACAATGAGAATCAGTATGTATAGTAGTTTATTATAATGAATCACGATTCTATTCATTTATTAACACGCTTACATGCATGTATATGAACTAACAGTTCAATTTTCAATATTTCATAGCAAGCATTGGCTGCTAACAGCAATCAGTGTGAAAAAAGTCATAGTATACTGGATTAACTCTTGCGGACATCTTCCCACTGAGAAATTTGTAAAGATGATGACTGAGTAAGTTTACAACCTTAAATTATAATGTCAATTGTTATTGTATGACCTTTGAAGACTAGGATCCTTTTAATGTCCCATCAGTATTACTGAGCCAAATGCTAATTATAATTTCCTGTATATATTTATGAATTAGTGTGTTTCAAACATTTAGAGCATCAAGTCCAATTTTTGTCACGATAAAAGTAAGTGTATTCTTAATAATTACTCCTATCATTTAATTTATGTTTATTCCAGAGGTTTATCTAATTTAGCTTATTTGTATGTGATTTATCTAATATTCTCTTGTACAACAACCAGGCAGCAACGAATGCGCCTTTTTCTGTTGTCGGTCCATGTGGGAGATTATCACCCGAAAGTATATCAACATACCCTCACCGGTTAGTGTGTTTTAATAACTATTTCAAACGTAACTTGGGTTTAATTCTATGTAATATTTCACTTATTCTGTCTATTTTGATTAAGTATATTTTGATTTGTAGTTCCCACCTTCAATCAACAACAAAGACCCAACCTATTCGAAGGAAGACATCGCCGACATGAGAAATAAGTGGGCCACTTATTTTCTTTCATTACCGGAGTGTCAATAGTTCGCTCATTATGTATGTGTGTATATAGAGCCATGTGTATTTAGTTTTGGTCACCCTGTTTATAATATTTTGATGCTGGGTTGAATAGATCAATCTGTGTAATATTCTGATGTTGCAGGATTGAAATTTTGCAATCTTGTGAATTTCTTTGAAATGCTATTTTGCGGTAGCATTTCAAATGAACCTCACTCTCGCAAAAATTAGCATTTCAAAGCAAATTTCTGAACCTGCTAAAACAATTTTTTTTAAAAAAATATTTATAAATTCGATCACGGTTAAAAGTAAAATCGTAGTCAATAAATCTATTGAAAACGGTCGCATTTAAATAGAAACTCGTTGACATATTCATCCATAATATAACGGTTTAATAATCACAAATCGTTGTCGAATTTATGACATTTGAAACGGTTTAATAAGCATAAATCGTTGTCATATTTACTATTTTACAATGGTTGTGTTTCAGTAAAACCGTTGTCATAGGTTTCCGTAGAGCATTCAGACTAATACTACCACAGTTTCAATATTATAGACAACGGTTTTTGAACCGTTCTTAATATTGTATTACGGTTATCTGAACCCGTTATTTACATTTCATAACGGTTCCGTCTTTTTAACAACCGTGGTTACGAAATAACAACGGTCGATGTAATAACGGTTCCGTGTTTTGTATTACAACGGTATATCACCTTATCTAACCGTTGTTGCACCGATTATTTGGCGTAGTGATGTCTTCTATTATTTCATCGATCATTGTTATTTTCATTACGAACACGCGTAGCTAATTCTTCTATTTCTAAGATTAGGGGAGCCATGGTAGTAAAACAATGATGTTATAATTAGGTTAAGAGGTTTACATGTAAGAATTGATTCATAACAATTTAATTGTAATCGTTTAGTTGAGTGCACGCTTCTAAACTAGTTAATCCGGTTAAATTCAGACCTAGATCGAGAGATTTGAATGAACAAACCTGTTATTGACAATAGACTACACTAATGAGGGTGAAAGCTAAGTTAGTAGTATTTTAGGGCGGATAGCGGACCGAGATGACCTTTCCTTTACCCTTCTCACATTGGACCGACTGATCTCATTATGACCATATTGGCTGTTTATCATGGTGAACCGACATCCCAGCATTTCTCTTTATATTTGATCACATCCTTTCATTCTTGTTAGTTTATCGTTCTCTCTCTCTCTCTCTTTGATTTACATTTCGTTCAGTAGTTTAGTTAAAACAAATCAAACACCCCAATTTGTTACCGTGATGGACTAGAATAGCAAGTAGATGTAATAGCCTCCCTGTTGAGTACGATACCCGACTCACTTCGACTATATTAGTTAGAGCCAGTTGGTTTATTTTTGATAGGGTTGTGACAGCTGTGTCAAATTTTGGCGTCGTTGCCAGGGAGGCAATTAGCCTATTTATTTGTCTTATTTAGTGTGTCTTAGTCTCAAGGGATTTCTAATTCCTTGAGACAGTTCTTATTATTTTTCTTTCTTACTTTTGTGTATGCCCAGGTCCAACAGGTCAGAATTAGCACCAGCTGATCCTGAACCGGAGCGGACCTTTCGCCGTAGACAAAACTTTTTGAGAAAGAATCGTCAAGAGGCAGTCCTGAGCGCTCTTGAACCTATTCTTGAAAATTTTACATTTGCATAAGATCAGTCTTTAGAGGAAGATACTTCTATTTCTGCAACCAAATCTGTGAAAATGCCTAATATAGCGAGTCATTCTGAGCCGACAACTGCTTCTATTCCTAAGGGTTTTAATCTTGAAACGGAAGATGGGAATACCTTTGATATTCGGCCGTCTTACCTAAATCTGGTTGAGAGGAACCTATACAGGGGAGTAGCTGGCGAAGACCCGAGGAAGAATATGAAGGTGTTTACAAATTATTGCTCTAACATTCCCGCTACTAAGGGAGTGACACAAGGCAAGATAAAGGAAGTCCTATTTCCTTTTTCTCTTACTGATGGAGCACGAGAATGGTTAACTGATCTGGATAGGACTGCAGCTGGCGTTACAAATTGGTAGACCTTGATCGTTGCTTTCTACAAAAGATACTTCCCTCCACAAAGAACTAACGCATTGAGAGGGCAGATCACGAGTTCCAAGCAAACTCCGACTGAAAATTTGTATGAAACATGGGGTCGGTTTAAGAAGTTGGTTAAGTCAGTCCCAATCACGGTTTCAATCAGTGGTTTTTATGCAACCAGTTCTACAATGGGTTCTACGATGACCACCGCGCTATCCTAGATGCTGCAACCAATGGTAGATTCCAGAAAAACATTGATGATGATAAAGGCTGGGGAATTATAGAAGAGATGGCTACCCATTGTACTGAATATGGGAATCCTAGAAGCGGTACTAGAACGGTCTCTACAGATAATAGTGCACTTGTGGCTCAACTGGAAGCCATGAATACCATATTTGATAAATTTGAGTTGCAGTCCACGGGGAATCAGCAGACGGTTCACTGGTTGACTAAATAAGAGACCGTCTCATGTGAGAGATATGGTGATAATTGTCATACTGCAGTTGAGTGTTTAGCTGAGAAGGAGCAAGTCTATGCCTTTCAACAATATAGGCAAGGAGGCTCCTATTACAACAACCAAGCTGGAGTTCATCCTAACTTGAGATGGACTAGTCAAAATGTATTAAATCTAACACTTTCACTGCAGCAACAAGCTTATGTGCCGCCTCATAAAGCTCAACAACAATGCTTTCAAAAGCCTCCTTCTTTCCCACCACTGCAACAAGGTGCCTCTTCTAGTGGCATAAGTGATATAGCCGAGTTGAAGTCGATGGTGCAATCATTGACAATTCAATTGCAGAAAAGTGACCAAGCAAAGGACGCTTCCATTAAGTCACTTGAATCCTAAATGGCCCAAATGGCTGCCAATCAAGCTTCAAGGTAACCGGGTCATCTACCGTCACAACCTGATAAGAAACAACATGAAACGGTAAATTTGATAAATCTGAGGAGTGGTCTTTCTTTTGAGGGACCCAAAATGTCGTCTGAAAATGCTGAACTTTCTGACCCGGAAGTTGAAGTTGCTGCACATGAACAGTCGTCTTTTGACGAAAAAGTGATGACACCACGAGATATCCTCGATTGATTGATTTCTGGTGGTCGATCTAAGAACTATGCTGAAAAGGTTCTCGATCGAGAGGATAGAAGTGCTCGATCGAGCACTACTGAAAACACTGTTCTCGATCGAGTAGATCAAAGTGCTCGATCGAGCACTATTGCTGAGAAAAGCACTCGATCAAAAGGTACTGATGCTCGATCGAGTGATTGTAATACTGAATGTGATAATTCTTTGGCGAAGAAAAATGATGGGCTAGCTATACCAATTACAGTCCCATTTCCAAGAAGTTTGCAGAGCAAGAAAATTGAGCAACAATTTGGTAAGTTTGCCAAAATTTTGAAAATTCTTCATGTTAATGTACCATTTGCCGAGTTACTAACCCAGGTACCCTCCTATATGAAATTCATGAAAGATATTTTAGTGCGTAGGAGGAATATTAATGACCATGAGACGGTGGCTTTGACTGAAGCGGGCACTGCCCTTATTCAAAATAAGACCCCACCTAAGTTGTCAGACCCGGGTAGTTTCTTTATACCATGTCATATTTGGACCCATTTAATTGACAATGCTTTATGCGACATGGGAGCTAGCGTGAGTGTTTTACCATTGTCTCTTGCTAAGGGGCTTGGTTTAACAAAATTTTATTGTATTAACATGACCATGCAGATGGCCGATCGTACTGTATTTGGCCTTTAGGTGTCTTAGAGGACATACCTGTTAAGATAGGGAAGTTTTTTATTCCCGTATACTTTGTGGTCTTAGATATCCCCGAAGACTCGTATACTCCTATCATTTTAGGACGACCATTTCTATATACTACTCGTGCAGTAATAGATATCGGGGGGCAGACTTTGACTTTTCAGGTAGGTGATGAGGAGTTGACTTTCTATCAGTCTAGCGTTCGTAGGGCCCCTATGTTGGTCTAGCCTTGCAATGCTATTTCCTCTACAGACCCTGAGAAGGAACCTCCAATTGATAATGTCGAATCATGTGCTGCGATATTGACACCTCCACCCCAGATTGAGAGCAATATGGAGGACCATTCTGTCATTTCTGTTGCTACAGGTCTAGGCGGATTGGACATTGGAGATCCCGGTGATAAGATTACACTGGAATTTGAGCTCAATACTAAAGATGATGCCAAAGACAAAGGCCATGAAAGGAAGAAGCAGGACAAAGCAAAACGAGAGTAAAGGCATATGTGGATGCAGACTACTCTCCGATGATCAAATCAAGTTCATGGAAGCCAAAAAGGACGGTCCGCGATGTTGAAGGGACCTTCTCCAGTCAGAAGCCCTCTTTTGGGCTGTTCAAGTGTTTTGGAAGATAAAACGGGACGCCATCTGGTTTGTAAAAACAATTTATAATTTGAATTTGTATTTGTTAGACTTTTTATAGCATTTAGACAATAACATTAGATTAGTTAGATTTTAGTTAGGTTAAGACAAAATATAGACTGCGTACTGTGGATGTGGTATTTTTGCGAGAAGTATTTTTGCGTTTTATGCAGGTTAGGGGACTATGATGATAATTGGGAAGCGTGCCAAGAGGAAAGCATTCGATCGAGCACTTGTTGTGTTCGATCGAGCAATAACTGTTCAAGAAAAAGCTCTCGATCGAGTAATGTAAAGCTCTCGATCGAGAAGGTCATATTTGGGGGCTCTCGATCGAGCACATGGCGAGAAAAGTTCTCGATCGAGTAGTTTAAAACCACTCGATCGAGCAACATCGGCTGATTAATACACGAGGGAGTATCTCTTTCCCCTCCTTCTATTTCATTTGTGTAATTTGATTTTCCCCAAATCCCTCGACATCCCCTAATCCCCAACCTAATTTCTCCATTTTCTTCCCCAAATCTACCAAGTTAATTACCCAAATACTTTGCTTATCATCAATTAAATCTTTTCCCTTTATTTACTCCATCAATTTTCGACTAATTTGAGGGTTTTTACGAGTTAAGGTTTTCGAAAAATCGACATTTATTTCGATTAATTTGAGTATTGTTTATTTTAATTGATCTTTTGCTGGGAATTAATCAAGTAAGTTCCTTTCCTCTTTATTTTAATGTTTAATTGCGTTTTTTCTGCTTTAATTTCGAATTAGGGCTTCAGAAATTGAATTAGGGAAAAATCCGATTGTGATTGATTGTATTTTGATTAGGAACTTGTCTTTTGTTTATAGGATGGATAGTAGTTTATCGACTAGTTCTGCTTCTACCTCAGCTACTACTCCGTCTGTTTCAGAGACGGTGGTCCCTGCTGTTACCACCGTCACCACCACCGCGGGTACTGCTGCTGCCGTTGTGACTACAGTGGTGTCAACCCCTGCTGCGTCGACACCCGCACCCGTGACCACTGCCCTTGTTCCTGCTGTTGTTACTACTTCCGCTAATGTGGTCACTACTGCTGCTGCTACCGGTTCTTGTTCTGGGGGCGAGTACGGGGTCTTGCGTTGCTGCTCTACGGGCTGCTGCCCAACGCGAGGTTGACACTTCCACGGAGACTTTACCTGATTTTCCGCAGGTACGTTTCATTTCCCCGTCCCACAGAACTCGATTTTTAAATTTAATGGACTGTGACATGACATCGACCCGTTTCTTGTGTCGACCATCCTTAGAGAAGTTGGGAATTTTTGAGCCCGTTGTTGAGCTGCTCAACGGGACGGGAATGTCGGCTTTGGCCACCATGAAAGAGCTCACTTATAGACAATTGACCTTAGAATTTTTTAGCTCTTTCACCTGCGGCCTATGCGACTGACCCCGGGATCAAGTGCATTACCTTTCGACTGTTCAACACGACCTTCAGGAGCCTCCTAGGAAGCCTCCTAGGAAGCTCCTATCTCTGTTTTGGCCTACACTTGCACACACTCCCTTCGGTCTGAGACGTGTTGCTCACGTCCACTTACCCCCAGCCCGTTACTTTCTCTATCTGCTAGGAGAGACCATTTTTGGTCGTCACGAGCCCAACAATAATGTTAACAATGTCGAGCTGTCCATTTTAGCGGGTTACCTGAACATTGACAGCGGTAACTCTTTTTTTCTTAACATTTTCTACTTGACTGCTCAACATTTTAACACTGTCAGGCAGAAAGTGACGGGCACGATAGCTTGTGGTGGGGTAGTGACTCGCATTGCCTGCGGCCTTTTCCCTGACTTTCCCCATGGTCTTAAATTTTTAGATAAGGATAAAGTTTTTGATATTCCAACCATGATTGCTATGTACTGGTTAGCAAAAGACCAACGGGCGTGGAAGATTTTCACTTTCACGTCCGTGACTTTACCTTCACCTAACCTACCCCGCCTTTTACCTTTGACTACTGTGTCGGGTAGGTTACCACCACCATTAAATTCTTACCTCCTTGACTACACCCCTGTCGCTTCGAGGAAGCGGAAGAGGACTTCCCATGCTGTTAGGGAAGTCGGTGAGGGGTCTACACAGACACGGGCTAGGTAGACATTCACGCCCACATCCACGTCCACGCCCACATCTATCCCTACCCCTACACCTACACCCTCTATCCCCCAGTCGGTTTTACCGACTAATTTTGTTGCACCTCCTACTTTTGAGGCGCCCGAGGTCATGAACCAAGGGCGTCGTGATGCTTTACTTTTGGAGATGTGCAGTAAAGTGGCTCGTTTAGAGCAGGATCAGGCTCTTGCCTTAATCCCTCTTTACGAGTACCACATGATGAGAGGACATCCTATCCAAGCTGACTGGCCATACCCTTCTTTCTACCGGTACCCGACGGAGGGGTACCCACAGCCATAGAGCGAGGAGGACACAATTGAGAGGGAGGAGAGGTACAGAGCTGAGCTTGCTGCGGGAGGTCGTTAGAGGAGGAGAGGAGAGGAGGAGGAGGGCCCCACCTATGAGGTGGTTGACGAGGAGGAGGCTGACGAGTAGCTACTGGACTACTCACTTCCCCAGTTTGTTGACTGGTTTGGGGAAGTTCGTTTTGTAAGTATTTTATGCTTTTTATTTCTTTTTCATCTCCTTTAGTTTATTTCATTTATTTGCATTTGGTTGTATTTTTCCCGTCCCCTATTATTCTGCTGGTGTATGCTGGATGACAATGAGGGCATTGTCCGTTTTGGTTTGGGGAGGGTAATGCATCCTTTGAGTCTGCACTTGCATTTGTTTTGCATTCACGTTTATTGCATTTTCTGTTTGCATTGTATTCACGTTTACAATTAAAATGGAAAATACCAAAAAAAACTTAAAAAATTCGAAAAATTAAAAAAAAATATTCACGTTTAGTTTTGCATAAAGGTTGAGTCGGAACGATAGATTTCAATGATGAAATTGCACTACTTTTGGTCCTTTTTGCTTAAGCCTTGCGAAAAACTGATATCTTTTTAGCTTTGTCATTCGCATATCTACTAGTTATTGTTAAAATATAGCTGAACAAATAGACTTAACCTGAAATTTTGGCAACCTACACATAATTTCTAAGTTTTAGAGCCTTAAAACTGGTGTCATTTATGACCAGTTCATGTAGGATTGTGAGTAGTATACTCCTTACATAGCATGTATCATTAATTTGCACATATATGAAACTCAATTGCTTTTTGCCTACATAAATTCGGGTTAGTGGTTGGTGTCACATGAAGGGAGGTGCTTACATTCCCTTTTTCTTTCATTTTTACCCATTAAACTCCACATTTAGCCAAATTTGCCTTTTGACCCTTAACTACATCCAAATTTAGCCTGCCTTATCAAGCTAGTTTAGTGTATGTTTTTGTGGTATATAATTTATCATGCCGAATTTGTTTTTTATTGTATTGATTTGAAGTTGGTGATATATGGAAAAATAAGGAGGATGAAATAATGAAAAAAAGAATTCGAAAAAATAAAAACAGACAAAAAAACAGAAAAAAAAACCGAAAAAGAAAGAGAAAAAAAAGAGATTGAATATGAACGGTTCTTCTCCTATGCATTATTTTTATCTTATGAGGAGTATTTAATTATAATCGTTTAGTTGAGTGCACGCTTCTAAACTAGTTAATCCGGTTAAATTCAGACCTAGATCGAGAGATTGGAATGAACAGACCTGCTATGGACAATAGACTACACTAATGAGGGTAAAAGCTAAGTTAGTAGTATTTTAGGGCGGATAGCGGACCTAAAGGACCTTTCCTTTACCCTTCTCACATTGGACCAACTGATCTCATTATGACCAAATTGGCTAATTATCATGGTGAACCGAGATCATAACATTTCTCTTTATATTTGATCACATCCTTTCATTCTTATTAGTTTTATCGTTCTCTCTCTCTCTCTCTCTCTCTCTCTCTCTCTCTCTCTCTCTCTCTCTCTCTCTCTCTCTCTCTCTCTCTCTTTGATTTACATTTCGTTCAATAGTTTAATTAAAACAAATCAAACACCCGAATTTGTTACCGTGATGGACTAGAATAACAAGTAGATATAATAGCCTCCCTGTGGAGTACGATACCCGACTTACCTCTACTATATTAGTTAGAGCCAGTTGGTTTATTTTTCATAGGGTTGCGACAGCCGTGTCACCGTCATATCTCTCTCGTTCACCCATATTCATCCTTTTGGAGCCTTTAAGAGTTGAGACACCATCGGAATGGGAAACATGAGTCGAGTAGCGGTCTTGTCGTCGGAATGCTATGTATAGGTATGTTGTTGATAAGAATATGGCTACCATTTCATCTTAGACTATGCTCAATGTATTAAGGTTCATTGTTTTTGATGTTGGACTATGTTCAATGTGTTCCCTTCAAGCCTTTGCATTTAGACTACAAGTAGTAGGGACTAGATTCAATGTTAGTATTTATTTCTTTTAATATAAATAGAGGCCTTTGGCCATCATTTGTATGATACATATTGAAGAGATAATTGAGATGAAAAAAAAAGATCGATGCGTTTGATAAAAATTTGTTAGGGTTTGACGCGATCAAGCTTTAGCCCGAGTAATATTCAATAGGTCTTTAGTATTCTGATCCATTACTCGTTTTATAGGTCTAGCACCGAGTAAGGTTCATATTGACTTGAATTCTACTCCAAGAATTCAAGGCAAATATCCTTGTTCTTTTATTTTGTCTGTTATTTCGCATCCGTATTTCGCATCATATTGTATCAGAGCTTCGTCCCTTAATTTCCCTAAATCTAGACGGTCCTAGGAATGTCAAAGCCAAGTTGTTAGTTGAATTTCTGATTGCGATTGGAGTTCAAGGGTTAAACTCAAGCAGGTAGTTTGAGGGTTAATCGGTTTTGTATCTCAGGGGCAAGTTTCTAGTGACTTTTATTCCAAGTATGACCAAAAAAAAAAAACTAATGTTCAGGTGCGTAGTACTGTTCATCCTAGAAAAAAAATTGGTCCCAAACGGTCCTAAGGCGTGTCAAAATCAAGATGTTGGTTGAATTTCCGATTGCAATTGGAATTTAAAGGTTAAACTCGAGCGAGGTAGTTCGAGGGTTGATCGGCTTTTGATAACCCATATCATAGTTGGAAGAATCAGGACGATTCTTTTTGAAGAATGGGAGTATGATACGAATATGGCTACCATTTCATCTTAAACTATATTCAATGTATTAAGGTTCATTGTTTTTGATGTTGACTATGTTCAATGTCTTCCCTTCAAGCCTTTGCATTTAGACTACAAGTAGTAGGGACTAGATTCAATGTTAGTAGTTATTTCTTTTAATATAAATAGAGGTCTTAGGCCATCATTTGTAAGACAGATATTAAAGAGAGAATTGAGATGAAAAAAACGATCGATGCGTTCGATAAAATTTGTTAGAGTTTGATGCGATCAAGCTTTAGCCCGAGTAATATTCAATAGGTCTTGAGCATTCTCCCCATTACTCGTGTTATAAGTCTAGCACCGAGTAAATATCCCATTGACTTGAATTCTACTCATGAATTCAAGGCAAATATCCTTTTGTTTTATTTTTTCTGTTATTTCTGATAGGCTATCGGACACCTATGCAAAAATAAATACCCTAAACACAAATGAATGTAGTACGTAGGGGTCGAATCCACAGAGAGACGATCCAAGGTGGCTCTACCTTACCATATTGTGGCTTGCTAAAACTCAAGATAAAGACTATTTGGTTCAAATTTCATCTTCCACCTACTATGTCAAGACATCCTCATGTATGCAAAACCCGTCAAAAGCGCGACTCATTAGCTTTAAAAAGCTACAATATGGGAAATGCAAAGAGGAAAGACATTATGCATAAGACAAAAGAAGGACAAAGAAGGACATTTTCAAATTTTTAGTTTAGTGGATTTCCCATAACAAGCCTCACTAAATCCCTCCCCCAAGCTAGAACAACACATTGTCCTCAATGTGTAAAATAAAGAAGGACACCCAACAAAGGGAGATGGGGCGAAACATGCGGAAATAAAGAAAGGAAAGAAAGCATATAACCACATATATGCTCCCCCAAAGTAGCTTGAAAATGGGGTAAGGTCCAATCCAAGTAGCAAAGTACCTGCAAAAGACAAGCTACTACATACGAAAACATGCTAAATTTCTTATTGTCCTAACTATTACTAAAATGAAAAATGCAATTGTAAATTGTCTTAAAAAGCATAAGTAAAATAATTTTTCCTAAATGAATATTTATTGTCCTTTAAAAAGCATGTCAACGCCCTTAGAAGTTGATCATATTCCTGCGCATGAGCAATACACAAGCATATGTAAGCAATTGATTAGATATAAGCATGAAAGATCAAAGGCAAGAAAGGATTAATCTTATCAAATTGCCCATGAGAGATTTCAAATAGAACCACCGTACTCCCCTCGTCAGCAAGAGATGGAGCATCATGTTTAGGACCATAAAAATAACCGTTTGTGCACAAATTATAATCATGAATGGTCTTAAATTGGTGGTATGAAAACTCAATGTGGTAGGACTCATCAAAAATGGGGAGGGGGGGGGGGGTGTCATCCCCCTTACCCTTTAAATAAAAATCGCTAAGTCCTCCATCTATCTCAATTGGGTCAACTAAATCCCTTGTGAAAGGATTTTCAAAGGTTTCACATGTCTCGGGCAAAACCTTATCCATTTCACTATGGTCGAGCTCAAGCTTATCCATGGCACGTGTGTCAACTACCTCCTCCATGAAATGGTAAATTGGAGCGACAATAGGGGCATTTCAATAATGAAAGTCAATTCATCGTCATCATCATCCAATAATTCAAAATGGTTAGGGTCAAAAGACTCACATTAGGAGGTTGTGAGAGCATGAGGAGAGAAAATAATCTCACATTGGCTTGCTTCCTTTTGAGAAAATTGTTCCAAACGAGTTTGAAGCACTTTGAGCTCCTCTTGGATACGCCACACATCGAATTGGTGCGCTAACTCTCGACATTCAGTAGCCATTGAATCTAAGAAATTCCAAAGTTCCGGCTCAATCATGTTGTAGAGACTCCCATTACTCAACTTTAGAGCCAATCCACGGGTCTCGAAATCCAAGCCACCAAGCACGAAATGACCCAAGTAATCCTCATCAAGGACATGTCCAAGGGATATGAGACCATCGCAAAAGTAGTAGAATAGGTCAAGATAGTCAGGAAAAGGCTCATCTTGGAGTTGTGGGGCGAATTCGCAATTCATTATGAAAGGCCAAGCTTTATTACCTACAAAATAGGCACTAAAACTACAAAGAAACTGTGAGAAGATCTCAAGGAATAAGTGTTCCCCGAGACAAAATTAAACAAGATAAAATTCAACAACTAATTAGTAAACAAAACCGTGCTCCCCGGCAACGGCGCCAAAATTTGATAGGCTATCGCACACCTACGCAAAAATAAATACCCTAAACACAAATGAATGTAGTACGTAGGGGTCGAATCCACAGAGAGACGGTAGTTGTTAATTAGTTGTTATGGAGTGAATATTACCTTGAGGTCGGTTATCGTATGATTAATTGGTTGGATAATGGGAGAAAAGAATAATGATAAAGAAATAGTCTAGGGAGGTCGGGTCACACATGTAAAATATATAAATGCTCAAATTAAACATAGGGTTTGATAAATAGTTAATTGTTTAGGCTTAGAGACACCCACCTCGCGATATTAGTGTCAACCATAGACCGGGTCCTAGAGAAACTCTCGTTTATAACTATGTCATCCTACTACACATGTTTAGTCTAATCTGATTCCGTCTTATAGAATGAATTAACAAATTTAATCTAAGATAGTGATCAATTATCAAAGACTAGTGGTACAATGCAAACATATAGAAGAAACAATGAAACGATATTATAACATCCTAGTTCAAGAATTGCAAGAACTACTTATGCATGGTTTCCCTTATTCCCTATACAATTGAATTACTTATGTATAATGAAAATTAATCTAATGACATATTAAATGATAAAGATAAACATACTAACTAGTGATGTGAATGACTAAGGAATAACAAAATAATGTTAGTAATGAAATTACCTTGACAATGGAAATAGAACTTGAATATAGAAGAACAAATACTTGAAATGGAAATTGTAAATGAACTTGTAATATAAATTGAAATGCTTAAAGAAATTGTTTATAACATGAAGGAAATGATAAAGGGAAACATAATCTAAACTAAACTAAGAACTAAAATAAGAGTATGAAAGTGGTGTAGGAAGTATGTAAGAAGTGTGTCTTGGTCCCGGATCAACACCCTTTATATAGGGGTGAATGATGAAACATAAGCAATTAAGAGGGAGGTAACCCCGATCGGGGCCACCAACCCCGATCGGGGTCGTAGTGATTTGGCTCCGTCTTCTTAATTCTTCTAGTTAATGCTCAAGGAATCCTAAGTTGATGTTTAATACCTTGTTTAATCACCTTGTTAATAGCATCCTAAGCTTCACTAAGCATCCAATGTTTGCACCTTAGTTGGACTTCAAATCTTGGGCTTGACTTTGCATAAGACTTCATTTTTCATTTTCATTTTATTCCATATCTTTAGGCATGCAAATCCATGTAACACTACAATGTCGGTCCAACTCATGCTCCACACTTAGCCTCGTATACTAGCTCTTGCAAATTTGTTAGAAATAAGCTCAAGTTCCTACAAAATGTGACAAACCATGCAAAGACAACTAGAATACTATATTAGCTCATAAAACCACTAGATTAGTGCAAATGACATATATATTAGAGCTAAAGTAGGGAGTCAAAGTATATGTAAAATGGACTTATCAAACTCCTCCAAGCTAAACCCTTTGCTTGTCCTCAAGCAAGCACACAATACAATGTATGATAAGGGTAAGAGCAACAATCGACACATCCAAATGCAATTCCTGTCAAGTAACTTTAGAGCATAATGTATCAAATCCCAAAACATCATGGGCATAGGTAAAATGCAACAACATGGATGAGATTTATATGACGGCGTAGGATGAAAGACTTCATGTGAACCTTTTCGGCCCTTGCATGATCTTTTGACTTTGGACTCTCATGGTACACTCAAGCTCTTTTATATGTGAAAGGATATTTATATGAGTGGCACTCACCTATCCTCGACTCATAAGAGTGTGCCTGCAATCTAATATGGTAGTCATTTCAAATCACAAGTCAAAAACAATCAAAATGCAAGCATATAAAAGAAGCCATTTGGTAGAAGAAGGTAATATGTAATGGGTAAGAAAGGGGAATATATGAATTGTGGTATGTGGAACTAAGTCAAGCAAGCAACAACCAAGTGAAAGGATGCTCAATCCCAAAACTAAACCCAATATTTCAATACAAATCACATGAACATTCTCCAAAAGATGATAATAAAACATGAGAATTTTCTTAATTTGCACTTCTTCTTTTTCAATTTAATTTATGCTTCTTTTTCGTCTTTTTCATTCATGTGACTTTTCATTTTCCTTTTTTTTTTCATTTTTCTCTTCTTTTCTTTTTCACAAGTCTTTTTTCACTTCTTTCCTTTCATTAACCAATTTCGGAAACTAGCAAATTCGGCATAACCAAGCTCACAAAGACCAAAAATTAAGCAAATTCCAAATGAGCACCCTAAAACCAAAGACATAGCTACTAGCTTAACAAGGTAGGCAAATATGTAATGTAGCTAGATAAGATGTAAACATGTCTAAACAGGGGCTAGAAATGGGCAATATTGTGTATGTGAATGGCTTCAAATGCAAGCATATAATGAAAGTAATGCTCATAAAAGAGATGAAATAAAAACCATACATGTGCGTTATTGATATAACACACATCATAAGGAGATCTACACTCGCCTAAGTGAGACCGGAAATGGATGAACCGGTCCAAGGAGGCTCTACCTTACCATCTTGTGGCTTGCCAAAAGTCAATATCAAGCCTATTTGGTTGAAATTTCATCTTCCACCTACTATGTCAAGACATCCCCATGTATGCAAAACCCGTCAAAAGCGCGACTCATTAGCTTTAAAAAGCTACAATATGGGAAATGCAAAGAGGAAAGACATTATGCATAAGACAACACAAGGACAAAGAAGGACATTTTCAAATTTTTAGTTTAGTGGATTTCCCATAACTAGACTCACTAAATCCCTCCTCCAAGCTAGAACAACACATTGTCCTCAATGTGTAAAACAAAGAAGGACACCCAACAAGGGGAGATGGAACGACACATGCAGAAATATAAAAAAGGAAAGAAAGCATATAACTGCGTAGAAGCCTTGAGAGCGGGGTAAGGTCCAATGAAAATTGTTAGCTCTAGTGGGTGACAGTATGAGAGAAGTACCTCCAATAAAAAATCGTCCATTTGGGCATAGTTAGCAGAATACATGCCAGTAGTATTTGGGTCGAGACAGCAGAATACCAAGACCAATGTACGCAAAACTATGATGCGGGTTTTATTCCGTCATAACGGATATGTAGGCACCTAAGGATAAGTTTCAATCCACCATATATGCAAGTTTATGGGTCGACGACCAATGATGATGATTAGATGCAACAGAAGCAAGAGTTAATCCCCATCAAAGTTTCAGGTATGATCTCTTCTTATGACTGGCGAGCTTATATACGTAAGTCTAATGGACTCTAAACGACCCGCGGATCCTCAGGTCGAGAGGAACTAGGGTATACTTTGACTTTTGCCTTGTCCAAGCCTGAGTCAAAGTGGGGACTCTGTAGATACCCGTATCCGTCGATATTGGAATTTACAGAAATCCCGACAAAACATCCGATGATGATACGACACTTCTTTACTTACATCACTCGTTAACAGATTTCCTTTTGTGGTGCGGGACAAGCGTTATTTGACGGTTTTATAATTTAAATGAAATTTGAATTATTTTGAAATAAATAAAATTTATTTCATTGGTTTTCGTATTTTCGAGTTTATTTAAAATTTAAGCTTTTATAATTTATTTGAAAAATAAATTATCGTTCAAAGTTTTTACTTTAATTTATTTGAAATGAGAAATGTGACGGTTTGATTTTATCGCTTTATTTTAATTTGAAAAATTAATTTTAAAGCGGTTTTTAAACGGTTTTAAGCTCGATTTTAAGACGGTTTTAAGCTCGATTTTTGGACGGATTTCGACACGAGTTTTGAGGCTAGCTTTGACAGAACCCCTATAACAACCCCCTTTCCCTTCCCTTTTTCCACCCCAAACCCGCGACAACCCAATCCCCTCCCCTGTTTTTTCCCGAGCCCATACACCACCCAAACACCAACCGAACCCATCCAACACCACACTCCCACCTTACCCATCAACCCAAGACTCAACCTAGCTCAAACCCTTGACCAAACTCGCACCAAAACCCACCCAAAAACCCCACACCCGTACCCTATTTTGCGCGGCAAAACAGGGATTCCCCGAGCCCTTTTTCGAGCCCTATCTAACCCATACTCCCTTCTCTTGTTTCTCCTACTTGTTACCCAAGCAAAGGGAGATATTTCCTCACCATAACCAGCTCATAAATCTTCACAAAACTGAAAACAATCTCCCTTTCTCTATCTCCTTCCATAACCAATTTATCCACTTCCACCTTCCATATCTCATCCAACTCCCTTTCCCCATACACAAGCCAACCCTAAGAAGCCTAAATGACCTAACCCTAGCACCCCTAACCCGTTTCCTACAAAAACCAACACCCACACACCAAAAACCACGACGAAAACAAGGAGACAAAAACACAATACAAAACACGGCTCAAAACCCTAGCACAATACCATCAATATCACATAATAAAGCTACCCTAAAGTCCTTTTATACCCAAAAATAAAGTACAAGGTTCATACAAAGTATTAGACAAGCATTAGAGCATCGATTTGCTCTCTTGTTTGTGTTTTCCCGCGTTTTGGAAAGCCACTGTTCTCGTCCAATCCTCATTGGTTTTAAATCATTTTTACTTCTGATAACGTTTGAATCTTTGGAGTCTAAGGATTTCAGAACATCTTTCAAATTTAAATTTGAGTAAGAAACGAAGTTACAATCTTCGTTTGAAAATCCTTGTACGAAGTACAACAAAATCGCGTTTTTTAACTCGTGTGAACTTCACCTGTTCTCACTCATTTATAATCATTTCAAAGTGCTTTTTGCTTCCAATTTTTGATAAATTTCAAATCTTTGGAGTTTAAGGATTCTTGAACATCTTTCGGATTCAGATATGAGTAAGAAACGAAGTCACAATCTTCGTTTGAAAATCGCTGCACAAAGTGCCTTTTACGCGAGAAAGTAAGTTTGTTTTTTTTTCAAAATTATTTTCGTTAAATTGTTTCAAAATTTGTTTTACAATCGTCGAAGACGTACCTTTTAAGCAACACTTGCATACGGGATCCCGAGTGCTGTCCAAGTTTACATGTAAGTTGAGGGTGCACAAAATCCCGTCTCTTTCTCCCTCTTTTGCTCGTGCATGTCACGGCCTAATGGCCTTTTTTGTCTCATTTTTTGTGTCATCGTTAATTATCGTCTCATTTAATTAATATGTTTCGTAATTATGTTGGTGATGGTTTAATTGTTGTTAGAATAATAGTACATTAATCACATGCTTGTTTTTATTTTTATGACGATAACATGGTAGTTAGAATAATTGCATGTTTAGTTTATAAAACGAAACAATTTGTTAATTACATGGTGATAATATGTTTTAAATTAATTAAAATTAAATTTTAGTTAGTTTATTTCGTTCTCACATGATTTACATATGTTCAATTTTAATTACGAAGTAATTAGTTTAATTTACATGTTTTAATGATTTGTTTTAGTTTTAATTATGAAATAGTTAAGATTAAATCGCATGTTTATTTGATTTATGATGCATGTATGTTATTTGTATCGTTTATCATTGATAAAACACTACTTGACCAAATTAATATCTAGAATGCTTGTTAAATGAATTAGACATTCGTAGGTCATACAAAACTCGACATACGACAATTTAAATGAATTTCTTTAAAGAATTTAAATGAATTCATCTTTTCTTATGATGATTTCTCGCTAGTTGAATTGCGCATACTTAGCATCCGATTCATTGCACTCGATGACTAGAATAGTCAACGTTGACCACCCCTTTGGCCGTGTATGTCTCGGCTTTTGTGTCACTTTGGTTCGTTTCTTATCTTGTTTTATTTAATTATCACGGTTTTATTTCAATTGTTATTGTAATTTAATCGTTGTAATTATTGTAATTAATTCAAGCAATATAATTTGTAGTTTAAAATATAGGTCTTGTAAGTCCTTTATTTTGAGTCAAAATGGTTTTACAAAACATTTGCTTTAGTTGGTTAAATTTAAGTATTTAATCAATTAAATCGAAGTGAGTGTGCAAAACAATGATCAAGCTAAGGACGAAGTCCTATGTAAGCCAAAGCCTCATCATTGGGCATGTTTTTCAAGGCCTAAGTAGGCTAGTTTGCATCGTGTGTCAAGTTTCATGTTTAGCAATTGTATTTAGATCGAGTTGTATTTTTAATTCAATTGTTTGCAAATCGAGTGGACGAGAATCGTCTGGGTAGTAATACCTAGTTTCCCAACGGCTCCCCCATTCTCATCGAAGCCGTGTTTGTGAATGCTTGTTAGTATAGTTCAAATCAACCTCACATGCTAAATCACTTGGACAAATTAGATTAGATGCATTAAACGATTAGAAACCAAGCTCACATGTTAGGATCAAAATGGTGCTTTGCATTCTCTTACAACGAATAGTAGTCTTGTCCAATTAGCCATCGTAGTCCTTAGTAGAGGATGTTATTGCAACGGACGGGGGTGGGTGTTTTATTAACGAACTTCTCATGACGTACTTGATGAGTCATAATTATTTGCATATTTATGCCGCCCCTTATTCGCTTTTCATAAGGTTTTCATGCTAAATTATATCATTTACATCCTTTTATGTTAGAATGTTAATACTTATGCTTTTTGATATTTAATGCAGGAATGATGCATTTGAGGAGCAAAGGAATGAAATGGGCATTGCGGGAGTAGGCATGAAGGAATACAAAAAGCATGGTACGGGAATCCGTAAGAATAAAGGAAGAGAAGTTAAGAACACAACACGAAGAAAGGAGCTGAAACAAGTGATGCCTCGATTAACTATGGTCGGGCTCGATCGAGGAACTTGATGACTCGATCGAGTACATTGGGGCTCGATCAAGGAACCACTTGGTTCTATATTTTCCGCAATTTTTCTTAAGTCGGTTATGTTTTATTATAAATACCTAATGTCGTACCCTAGTTTATTTACGTATTATTTTCCGTAGTTTCGTAGAACTTCTCTAAAAACTTTCTAAAATACTTAGTTTATTTTATTTTATTGTTCTTCCTTCCGGATCTAAGCATTGCTTTATTACGGTACCAATCTTTCTTTAATATTTATTCAATCATTATTGTTCATCTTATTATGTTCTTAATTATGCTTTCTTATATCATTATTGTTGTTATTGTTATTAGTATGAGTAGCAAAATCTTTTATCTAGGGTGAATGGGGATCTAGGTTGTTGGAAGGGGGAATAAATTAATGATTTGATAGTTCAAATTGTTTATTCTTTATTGTTCAGATTATTATTCTTTATCTAGTTAGTTAATTACTGGACAGGGTTAATTGACTAATATAGTGAATTGAGACTTTCACCGACTGGGTTGGAATCAATATAGGCTGCGATAACTGAATAGAGATAATTTAATGATAGAGATTGCATGTTAAATTAGATCTAAAGGAATATTGAATCGACCGATCATATAACCTTAAACAACATAATTAGCTCTATCAATAAGTTAAGACTCACCCCCGAATAACTACCTAGTGAACCTAAACCCTGGACTTCTTAATATTATTGTTATTCATCTTTTATTACACTTGCTATTAGTTGTTAGAAATCAAACCAATCAAAACCCCAATAAAATTGGTTACTTTAAGACGATCTAAATATAAACAAACAAGAATAACTACCTCGCCTCCCTGTGGATTTGACCCTGACTTACCGCTAGCTATTTTGTTAGTACTAAGCTAGGATTTATTTTGATTAAGGCCAAAAGACTGAAAACAACCTTACCAAATTTGGCGCCGGTGCCGGGGCAACAATTTTCTTGTTTGTTTTTGTTTATTTTTGTCTTTTGTCTCAGGGAGCATCAGTTTCTTGAGACAATTTTATCTTTTCTTGTTGTTTTTGTGTATGCTCAGGTCTAACAGGTTAGAGATTATACCTTTTGATCTCGAGCCAGAAAAGACTTTTCGGTACAGACGAAAATTTCAAAGAGAAGTAAGTCAGGTGGAAGAGTTGAGTACACTTGACTACGAGCGGTATACTTTTGCAGAAGATTCGTCCTTAGAAGAGGACACCCTTATTCCTGCACATGTGGTTTCTACAACATCAAAGATGCCGACCTTGGCAAGTCATTCCGAACCCACAATCACTTATATTCCTAAAGGCTTCAAGCTCCCTACCATTGATAAAGGGACTTTTGAGATCAAGTCTTCCTATATAAGCTTAGCAGAGAGGAATATGTTTGGAGGAAAAGCTGGAGAGGACCCCGCAAAGCATATGGAGAAATTTGTTACTTATTGTTGTTCTATTCCTTTAACAGCTGGGGTGACACAAGATCAAGTCAAACAGACTTTATTTCCTTTCCCTTTGAGAGATGATGCAGCTGAGTGGCTTCGTGACTTGGATATGGAGACCGATGCAATTACTAACTGGACTTCACTAGCTCTTGCATTCTACAAGAGGTATTTTCCACCGCAGAAAACTAATGCTCTTAGAAGTCAGATTACAAGTTTTAAACAAGGTCCCACCGAAGACTTTAATGAAGCTTGGGTCCGTTTCAAACGGCTAGTTCGGTCCATCCCCCACCATGGTTTCGAAATTTGGTTCCTTTGCAACTAGTTTTACAACGGGTTGTATGATGATCGTAGTGCCTTGCTTGATTCAGCTGCTAATGGGAAATTCCAAGATAATACTAATGACGGTCATGCTTGGAAGTTGATTGATCAGATAGCTACTCACACAGCTGAGTATGGTAACCCCCAGAGGAAGCAAGAGAGGAAGTGGGTCAGATAACGTTATTGTGACAAAGCTAGAGGCTCTAACGGCTCAAATAGCCGACCGGAAGACTACTCAGTCTTTGAGTAATAAGGAAGAGATGGTTCACATGGTTCAACAAGAAGTGTCCTGCGAGAGATGTGGGATAGATGGCCACACTACGGCCAAGTGTATGAGTATCATTGAGCAAGTTCATGCCTTCCAGTCTTTCAAGCAAGGTACTCCATATTCTAACTTCTTCCCTGAAAGGAGTCAAAATGCTTTTGCTCAAGCCCCACCTCAAAGTGTATATATTATTCCTCCAAATCGTGGTAACCAACCACAAGGAAATTTTGTTTGGCAAAATCAAGGAGGTTTTCAACAAATTCAACCTCCTCCTCAAGCTCCAAGTAATGAGATGGCTGAGTTGAGAGCCCTCTTACAATAAACTTTGTCAATGCAACAAAAGCAATCGGCTCAGATTTCCGAACTCATGGCTCATAACAAGATGTTGGATACTCAAGTTTCTCAAATGACGGCTCAAAATCCTTCAAAACAGTCCGGTCTTCCTCCTCAAGGTAAACAAGCTCATGAGCAAGTTATTGTTATTTCCTTGAGGAGCGGTAATTCTTATCAACGTCCAGACATGCCCATTAATGATGATGATGAATTTCCATACATGCATCCTAAGGGATTGGGTAACTTGGAATTGAGTGCTGACGAGAAAGAGTTAAGCAAAGATAAAACACGGGATAAGAAAAAGGCGAAAAAGCGAGAACTACAGAGGATCCTAGATCAAGCCCAACTACGCTTGATCGAGGAACCAAGCTGCTCGATCGAGTACACCACAGGCTCGATCGAGGAACCCCCCCCCCCCCCCCGATGATGATTTTTCGTGTATTTCAGCTAGGGCATTGGACAAAAGTTGGTTCCTCGATCGAGTACCCTCAAGGCTCGATCGAGTCACCCCTGAACTCAGTCGAGTGACCACTAAACTCGATCGAGTCACTCCTGTAGCTGACGACGATGCTTCTAAAACTACCTCTAAAGCTAAAGAAGCCGAGCCGATTATAATTCAACTACATTTTCCTCAACGGTTGCAGAAATCCAAACTTGAACAACAGTTTAGAAGGTTCATGGAGGTAGTAAAAAATCTTCAAGTGACAGTGCCATTTACTGAATTGGTAACTCAAGTGCCGGCTTATAGTAAGTTTTTGAGAGAAATTTTGTCAAAGAAGCGGTCTTTAGATGAAGTGGAGATTGTCGCGTTCACTCAAGAATGCTACGCCGCATTACAAGCCAATTCTCCACCTAAGCTTAAGGATCCAGGGAGTTTTTCTATTCCTTGTACTATAGGCCCTTTAACTATTGACAATGCTTTATGTGATTTAGGAGCAAGCATCAGTGTCATGCCATATAAAATTTGCAATCAATTAAACATGACTAAGCTTAAATGGACTAACATGACCATTCAATTGGCTAACCGGTCTATTAAGCACCCTATGGGTATCTTAGAGGATGTGCCAGTTAAGATATGGAAATTTTTCATTCCAGTCGACTTTTTAGTGATAGATATAGTTGAAGATTCTCTTGTTCCTATTATTCTAGGACGACCATTCTTGCATACAACAGGAGCGATTATAGATGGTAGGCATAGGAGTCTTACGTTCAACATTGGAGATGATACTATCACTTTTGGTCTTGACAAAGCATCACGTCCTCTTGATTTAAAAGCTTCTTGTCATATGATTAATGCTCTTGATCCTATTTTTGATGATTCTCTTGCTTATTGTTTTGACAGGAATCCTTCTGACACCCCTGTTGTTGCGTCATATCTATGGAGCAAGGAAGTGGATGAAATAGAGAGATTGATATATGGAGATGAACCTCCTCCTGAGATGATTTATAACTATGATGAAAGTGTTGACATAGAAGCCGAGTTGGATGCTTTGGAAGCTGAGATTTTCAGAGATGAGCCAGTCAAAATTTTTGATGAAGCTCCTATGACGGATGAAGTGCCCTATATCCTACAAATTGATGACTTGAAGGATGATGAACATTGCTCATATTTTATATTAGACTTTGAGTTTGATGAGCAAGAACTTTATTTGTCATTTATTTTCTCTTGGACTATTTATTGGTGCTACTTATGCTTGTGTGTAGCACATATGCTCTACTTTTTGATTTCCTATTACGCGCTTTAAGTTGTATTGATTGTGATTTGTGTGCGCATTTGTTTTGAATGCAGAATGTGCTCGCCAGATGGTGACTTGATCGAGTAGCACAAGGCTCGATCGAGTACTCACATGTTTTGTTTCAGAAACGTAACCTGACGATGATAGGATTGTGCGGTTGATTATGTTCCCCTATTTTGCAGCTGGTTTGGGGGAATTCCTATGCTCTTACCCGGTATTCTCTTCCCTTGTACCTTCTTTTATTGTATTATCTCTAGTTATTTCTCATTCGTCTTGTTAGTTGTGTCCTTTAGGTTGCTGGAAATTTTTGTGTGATTGATATGCTGTAGGCGTCACAGTGGGGGAGAGTCTTTATTTTTGTTGCCTGCTTTTATATAAAAAAATCCATAAAAATTAAAAAAAAAATCAAAATACAAAAACATTTTTTTCTTTTGTTTTAGGTCGAGTCTTGGTGAATTTAATAACAATGATGTTAAATTGCATTGTTTTTGCATTTGAATCCCAAATAGTTGTCCATGTTCATTGTATTGACCCGTTATTCATGGAAACAAAGCTCATAATTCAAGTCTTACCCGTATTAACATGCCTTATATTGATTATATTTGACACAATTATGTTGGTAATTAAACTACTTAAATTCTGAGATCTATAGAGCTTCCTAGGTCAGGAACATCAATAAACTGGTCTAATTATCAATTAGGCTTGAGTGTGGTTTATCCTTGTGGAATATGTAATATCAAACTGCATAAGTGTGACATTGGTTTCTTGATACTTTTATTGCTTTCATTTGACTAAGTACATGTGGATAGGCGGTTCTTACCGTTCGAATAAGCCTTACATTACCTTTTGTTTAGACCGTTTGAACCCTTGTAGCCAATCTTAAATTACATCCTATGAGCTACAATCCAAGAATTTGCCTA
The DNA here is from genome assembly GCF_048544455.1 of Silene latifolia. Lineage (NCBI taxonomy): Eukaryota > Viridiplantae > Streptophyta > Magnoliopsida > Caryophyllales > Caryophyllaceae > Silene > Silene latifolia. The sequence goes on from NC_133531.1 coordinate 100,199,388, forward strand.
CCTTTTCGGGACAGTCACAGTTGCTTGTTCATCAATTCTATTTTACTACTATGGTTGGAATTGGGACTATTATTGTCAATTGTGGGTGTAGTAGAATTATTTAGCAATTGTGTTGTATCCTTATGTTGGAAAAAGAAAAATATGAAGCATAAGAAAAGAAAAAAAAAACAGAAAAATTGAAAAAAAAAAGGGTTGAAAGAAGAAAAGAAAAAAGATTGCTTTATTTGGTTTTGTCAAGGATCAAAAGGATGGTCGTTAGAGTCTAATGCATTTTTGGAGAGTACTTCATTTGCTCTCATGTGTTGTAAAGTTGAGATCATTTCTCTAAGTTTGGTTCACTTGTTATTTTAAGATTTGGTTTTGGTTTAGCGTTGCGACTACCGTCTTAGCTCCACATATATATAACGTGTTTTGGCACAAACCATTTCCATCCCTTTAACCCATTTGCCACCCTTATTGTCCTTGATACATGTACTTTTGTCTACATATTGTGATCGCATATTAGTTAGGGAAATCTTTATCACATTAGATTGCATGCATGTTTCATAAGTCGAGTGAGTGTTTCTAATTCTTTCTATCTTCACATATAACTCACCCTTACAATACTTATGAGTGCATGAGTGAATCCGCGAGAATCCGACTAATTTGTCTTGCAAGATCAAAAGGTATTTGGCATTTGTCTATAGTATGGTGACTTGAGACTTGAGCTGCGTTTTCTATTTCCCGCACCTTTGAATTTGTTTTATTGGTACACTTTGGTCATTGTTTTGTTACAGATATGGATAGCTTGGGATTTTTATGTGCATTAAACATTACCTCTGAGTTGTTTATTCGCCATTTGTATGATTGCCTTTTGTATTATGTGTTGCTTTGTTTGAGGACAAGTAAAGAGATGGTTTGGGGGAGTTTGATGAGTCATAATTATTTGCATATTTATGCCTCCCCTTAATCGCTTTTTATATGGTTTTCGTGCTAAATTATATCATTTACATGCCTTTTATGTTAGAACGTTGATACTTCCGCATTTTTAAGTTTAATGCAGGAATGATGCATTTAAGGAGAAAAAGAATGAAATGGGCATCGCGGAGTAGGCATGAAGGAATACATGAAGCATGGCACAGGAATCCATAAGAATAAAGGAAGAGAAGTTAAGAATACAACACGAAGAAAGGACCTGAAACAAGTGATGCCTCGATCAACTATGGCCGGGCACGATCGAGGAACTTGGTGACTCGATCGAGTACATTGGGGCTCGATCGAGGAACCACTTGGTTCTATATTTTCCGCAATTTTCCTTAAGTTGGTTATTTTTATTATAAATACCTAAAGTCGTACCCTAGTTTATTTACGTATTATTTTTCGTAGTTTCGAATTTCTCTAAAAACTCTCTAAAATACTTAGTTTAGTTTATTTTATTATTCTTCCTTCCGGATCTAAGCATTGCTTTATTACGTTATCAATCTTTCTTTAATATTTATTCAATCATTATTGTTTATCTTATTATGTTCTTAATTATACTTTCTTATATCGTTATTGTTGTTATTGTTATTAGTATGAGTAGCTAAATCTTTTTATCTAGGGTGAATGGGGATCTAGGTTGTTATAAGGGGCAATTAATTAATAAATTGATAGATAAAATTACTTATTCGTTGTTGTTCATGTAACGCCCCCATACACCAAGTGCCTTACCATGACCACCTAATGCATGAGAATGCTACCATCTCAGTTACCCGAGGCAATGTATATCAAATTGACCATAAAAGAACATACTTTAGATAAATAAGGTTAAGTGATTACATAACAAAACCAACTATAAAGTACAATACAACTGTTCCAAATCAAAACCAACTAAAGTAAATAAAATGTCATGATACAACAGCGGAAGACTACTATCAGACTCGTGGTGACTCCATCCCCAGCTAATCAAGTGCGCATCCACAGTATACCTTCTAGACAACTGCTCACCGCTCCCGAATGGATCACCACAGTTTTTAAAACATTTAAACGGGGTCAGTTAGTACGTAAAAAATATAAGATAAACAACAACAAATACACCATCACAATCTCCACCACCGTCACATCACCAATCATCTGATTATACACCAAAGTGTGTAGCCCTGCCAGAATATCCATCGCAACAGATATTCCTCACCGCCAGTGGGAGACCGCAGCCGTTCCCACCTAAGCCCTGCTTATCTCCATCGAGCGAATAACCCTTGTTCCTTAATGTGCACGTCCCCTCTGTGGCGGGTTCCACAGAGGGCGAATCAAGGGCGTGAAGCGACTCCCGCAAGTGACTTCAGTCAGCCGAGGACGCACCTCGAGAACCACAGACAATAAACAACAACCACTCACAATATCAATTCAAACAATGCCAATACCAATTACGATATAATCATCATGCCAATCAACCAAACAACCATCTTATAATCATTTATACAATAACTGAGTAGGGAAACTCTACCTGGAAAAGAAACCACCAAAATCGTCACAATCAGCTAATCAAAATCGTTCTTCAATGAAATCACCTCCTATCAAACATACAATCATACAATCATTATCTAATAAACACAATACTCCCAAAACCCCCAATTTACCCAATTAGGGTTTCAACCAAAAACAATGAAATAACATAAAAATGATATTAGGATCTTACCCACAACGCTATGGACTCAACGGCGTAAAGAACACTGAATTCCGATGACTCAAGCCTTGGGATTTTATAGCAATGCGTGCGATGAAGAAGAAGTAACGTAACTTGTTTTTGTTTCTTATGAATTTAGATCAGGGTAAAAGTGAAAAGAAACTGATGACTTATGCTTTTATATCATTCTCTCATTGCTAACAAAACCCGACAAAAATAACCCATAAGACCGACTTACTCGCTCGAGTAAGTCACTTACTCGATCGAGTGCCCCCTACTCGATCGAGTGCCACACATACTCGATCGAGTACCCATCAGACAGACTACTGTTTCGTATAAAAACATACTTACTCGACAGCGTAAGCCCCACTCGATAGAGTACCCGTAGACATACAAAACCGTATTATTACGGTCTTCCCTCCTTAAAAGCGAACTTCGTCTCCAAAGTTCATACCCAACCTTTAAAACATGGACTCCTAACACAAACTCCACCAACTATGCGTACCTCCACAACATGGCTCACGATATCGTACCAAATACATCATAGCCTCTCGACATTAGCTTCATACACTACAGAATACCATCCACAAACGCCGCTACCTCCGTCTCACTAACAAGTTATCCACTAGAAAATCCAATATCAAGACACTCATAAACATCGGAATGTTACATTCTACTACCCTTAAAAGGAACTTCGTCCTCGAAGTTTACTCACACTCATAAATATCATCATCCAACTGTTAACACTATCGAAGTATTCTCACACTCCTAAACATCACACTACTACAAGCACGGCCATGACCTTTAATAATATCAACCACAATACAAATCCATTATTTATTCTCCACCAAGACTCGAACTTTCAAGTATACTACAACATGTACAACCATCAAACTCTCTTTGTCGCATCCTACTCCTCTTAAGATAAAGGTTACGTCCTCGTATCCCACTAATACTAAATCATTAGTTGTATCTTCTCATCACTACCACATGTGAATGTTAACCGCCTATAAACTCAACACTTACAACCATTCCTATATCCAAGGCTCTCTTACTTTAACAGTTCTCATACCTCAAATCATTCGGCACAACACCTAACCTATACCACAAAATCCTTAGCATAACCAATACTCCAACTCTTCCACATTACAGCAAAACGACATACTTCTCTATATAAAGCACCTACGTCCAAAAGCATACTCACGATCCAAACTTGTTAGACACGCTCACACTAGATCCTCAAGTTCTTTTCTTTTATTATCACAAAACGCATCCATAACTTAACATGATACTAATTCCCAACACTCTATACTCACTGTCTCAATAAAATATTATGAACCATCTGCATCTTCCAGATCATTATAGCACATGTTCCACAAATCAATTGCCATTACTATGTCCACTAATGCCTCATCTAAAAGAAGGTCAAAATATTGTAACAACCTCTCATAACTGTGTTCCAGTAACAGAATATCACTATACCATGACAACAACGAAAACATACACAACTCCCTTCCATATCATACTCTACCCTTAATCCCAAGCTAGAACTCTTAAGAAACATCATTAAACAAAACAATCGTCTATCTGTCCAAACCGACACTCGCAGGAAACAACAGTAACAAAACAACAATATATGTATAACTAGTGTATACTTTTGGAAACTCGTATCGTAATCATCCCTCCTACTCCACCACAACCGATGACGGCATCGCAACACTACCACCAACAGCCGCACCGCAGCGCAAAAATACCCGCATCTCAACACGAAGTACCGTGTCCAGATCACCACCCGAGGCACAACAGCCACATCCACAGTCATCGCAACGTACACAATCTCATAAACACTGACTCAATATAACTTCCTGGACAAGAAAACTTACTCAAAACCGGCTTACTAGATCACAAACAAACATATTATACGGAAAACAGATAAGAACCTCATGAATATCATCCACACTATTTCACAGAATAAAAATAAATCATGAATAAACTTACAAGTATAACTAGCCATGCCAGATCACTAAACTATCACTTTTGAATATCATTCCATTAGGTTACCGTACCCAACATACGTTACAGAACATTCAGATAACAACTTTATAACTATCACACCATACCACTTCTCGTGAGGTCAGAACCTCACACAAACATTTATACACATCATAGACCCGTAATCACATCCAACTAGTCAATCCTGATCACGTAAGTTACCACTGGATAAAGGTTCTATCTTTCCCGAGCTTAACTCGTATGCCGTTCATAACACATTCTCCCATTCGCATAACTATCACCTCCTGCCAAATGTAACCATACCATTAATACCCAAGTACTAGCAACCGCCTCCTATAATCACATCGTATACCCCATCACAACCATACATACCAATCCGGCCTCTACAAAATAAACCTCTTTAAAATTGGCACCTTTCCTGTTAATCATCACCCTTAACCACTAGTGACAACACCACAACACCACCATTGTTCGTATAACAATTTTCTTACACTCACCTCTAAATATCACGGTTCTTTCCCATCTTCGGTTAACATCCCAAATGACGAACATCAAACCCATCCACAATATTTACCCGAACATTCATCCCAATTCTACCTTTAATTGTATCGCCACCTAACTCGCCTCCAAAATCTCATATCGTGGAAATACTCTTCCAACTTTTACTCCCCTTAATTCCTCGAAGCTCATGGCTAACATGTTGTCCTGAAACTCCTATATAACCACTAACTCACGCCTTCTCCTGATATTATCACACATTTCCATGTTTCCTTACCTTCATATTTGTTAACTCTGGTCGACGTTCTCTCAGCTTACTTCCATCCTTCTTTCCTCTTTTCACTCAATAATACCAATTAATAATTCAACTCTTTATTCCTTCTACCTAACTCTTTAGTGCTCCGGTTACCGTCTCATTATTTCAAAACTCAAATCCCATTATTTCATATCAGTACCATCTCACTCTTTCTTACCATGGATCTTCTCTTATCATGCTATCGCTCTCACTTATCACCAATCAATCCACATGGTCAGTCCACACCATCTTTTTTTTTACACCAAAACTCGGCCACGACTACACATCGCGGCATAACTCGATCTCACTATACACCATTTGTTTACATACCTCTATAACGACCTTCCATTAATTATAACCGCAACCAACACAATCCTAACCATCTCCCTCCATAAATCCTCACACATCCCAATTTAAAACTATTTGCATCCCTCATTTCAATCTTTTCATTGTCACGTTCCATAAACTTACATCGCTCCTTGCTCATATACACTTACCTTTAGATTACTCAAATTCATAATTATATCACTCACCACGTCTCACAAAACTTGCACCATGCCTCAATAAGCCTTACCAATCTTCCTTTTCTTTTTCCACTATCTATCACAACCACATATTACTCATGTCCTCCCCACCGAACTCATACTCACCATAAGGTGCCACTCCTTACATAATAAGATTGGGTAACTTACGCATTAGGAACAACACATACGTAAAACAATGCATAAAGAAGCAAAAGAACACCTTCGAATCAAACATAATATGCGATGAAGTTAAAAGATAAACATATGACCCAAAACAGGGGTCACTAGATCGAGTGCAGCCTAATCGATCGAGTAGGTGAAGGTCAGAAGCACGTATAAGAAATTACCAGGGCTACTCGATCGAGTAAGGATTACTCGATCGAGTAACAAGAGGTGCACTCGATCGAGTAAGGGCCACTCGATCGAGTACCCTACGCAATTCTCAGCACTGTCCAATTTTCGTAAAACGGTCATATCTCACTCGTTTCTTGGTCATTTTGGGCGTGTGACCTGTTAGAATCGTAAAAGAACAATCTATCACCTCCAATTAGAATCACATCAAAATCATATATACATCTCAAGTTCTAACGGTTTAAAGACCACTTCGATGTAATCGGACAACATAACTACTTGATTTTTACTTCCAAACAACTTAAATAACAACAAAGTAAACAAAAACAACTCAATGCGCATAAAACCAATATCCCTAACCAGATGTTACTATCTTCAAAAGCCAAGCAACAACATCCATCATGCACATATATTATTCAACTTGTCAATCATGTATTACCTACATTCTTTTATTCTATAACTTTTCGCAACAATATATATATATATATATATATATATATATATATATATATAGAATCAAGATCCCGTACGAACTAAATTACGGTGCGAACCGTACAAACTGACTTTAAACACCTCAAATAATAATAATAACTCACGCACTCCACCACCATTTACTCTTCCATATACTCACTCATTCACTCATACGCAACCTCATCCACATACTCTCTCAATGATACCCAAGCCCACAACCCCTGATCACCGGCGTCGAACAATCAGTGGTAGTCGGAAACTCCGGTAACTCAACCGACCAGCTATACCTTAGTCGATGATGCTCTTCAGCTACCTTCCCTATAATTTCGAAAATTTTGTAATTTTTGATCCCAAATCTACTTAAAACGAAATTGAATTTCGAAGTATTCGCAATAATGGCTTAGTCAGAAGATTAGGATTTGTGCTTGTCTTCTTTTTTTATTAAATTGAGAGCTTGAATTGAGTCGTTTGACCTCGATTTCGGGTTCGACAATGTCGGTTTATCTGGTAGAGTTGCGGGTGTACGGTGGTGCTCGAGAATGATGGAGGTGAGTATGGTGTTGGTCCTGGATTTAGGTTCGTCTGAGATTCAGCGGGCTCGAAGAACTCGAGTTATATGGCGGCAACTCTTCTTGATACGGGATCGGGTTTTACACCTAGTTGAGGTGGATTATGGTGGTTTTATGGTGGATGTATGGTGTAGATGTATGGTATTGTACTATAACGAATGAATTAAGCTTGGTTGGTTCAAATGGTTGGCAATGGTGAATTGAAGAAAATTGGAGTATGGTGCTTATCCAACGAAAGAGCGGATCAATTGAGCTTGTGATTTTGGTAAAATAATTGAGCACCTTGAGTGGTGGTTGCATAAGATATGAATGGTTAGGTGGTGTTGATGTACGGATACATCTAATACTACTATTGGGTACACTTGTATACTACTGTAGATACATACGTATACGAGTATTAATTTGTGTATCTAAGAGGATTAGCATGTGTATCTGACAGGTTGTGAACGTGGCCACCTGCGGGCCCGATTCGATCTGCAGGCATGCAACGGTCTTTTGAAAGCCACGCTCGGCGGCGTAAAAATGCTTTCGACCGGATCATTTTAGATCGGTCGGTTTCGTCTCGGTAAGGGTCTCGAAACGATTAGAGATGTTCGGAGTTGCCACCAAGCATTTGTGGGATGCTTGGAACCCGTTCGAAATCCACTTTATACCTCGGTTAAATCGAAGCACAAAGCAGCGTTTGACATAGGTACTAAAGATAAGGAAATCGACCCTCTTTAGCATCCTATCTCTAGAATGACTCTCGTACGCCTTGGATAAGGTCGTCCACTATCCAAAGTTTCTGAGTAAGAGGTGAAGGTATGTATTTGGAAGCCCTTTAATCAGACACCCAATCCCGCCCGCGGTAGCGGCCTCTACTGATCGATCTTGGTTGGTTGAATGCAAAAGCTGATAAAACGGTTTAAATGCATGAATGCGCATCCAATAATTTAAACCTAACATGTGAGAGCTTTCTAAGTCGGTTGATTTAATCCAAGTATCAAGTATAAGATGTCGAGTTGGATTTATGGTTGATTTGCATGCAAGACGGGAATTTAACATCTATTTACCGTATTAGGTTTATGGTGCATAACGTGATCCATTTGTCTTAGTTAAGCATTTTGCAAATATGATTTTGAATAAGCAAATAGTCATCTGATCCGTCCTATATCCGGGCTAACCGGAGTCGGGATCGTCCTAGACTAATCTTTGGAAAGGAAAGGAATGGCCTGTGCCGGGCGGCCATATGAGGCGCGAGCATGCCGGCGATGTAAGGGGGCTTCCCCTGGTTTTGAAAATGAGAATTGAAAGGCCTGTTTTAGGCGCGGGTCAACCTACGGTAATATGCCGTGTTCTGACCTTTTGAAAAATGTTTATAAAACGTATTGAAAAATGGGTATTTGACCCGATTTGGTTTGAAGGGGTCGTTTAGACCGCATTTGTTGATTTGAGGAACGAGACTCGAATAATCATCATTATTTTGATGATATTCGTTGTCGGGTTCGATTTGGCAAGCTTGACATGAATAGTTTTGAAAATAATTATGAACTAATTATTTTAAGTTTATTTGAATATCATTAGTCGATACTCATCATCGTACCCGGGTTAAAATCCGGCATGGTAAGTAGAACCAAGGATGACTTTGTGTTGGTGACTAATATGCTTGTTTTGAAAATGTAAAGAAATAATGAAAGGCTTTAAAATACCTCCCAAAAATGAAATAAAAGGCTTTAAAATACCTTTTAAATGTTATTAACCAAATATTGTCACCGAAACACGGATTTAACCGTCATGGTATGAGGAACCAAGGGTGAAAAATGTTTTATGGTTAAAACAAATAAAATGAAATAAAAAAGGGTTTGAAAATATTTGAAATGGTAAAAACCGATTAGAAATATGAAAATGGATTAAAGGGAAATGACGAGAACAAACACGGTTGAGTTCTGACCTGGACACCCCATTGAGGCGCGGGCAAGCCGGCGAACCAAGGGGCTTCTGTCTCAGGCCAAAAATCAGTTTTGGCTCGTTTATTCCATGTTTTGGTTCATGTTATGCATGTTGTAGTCATGAAACAAATAAAAACATGATAAAAGAAGGATTTTTACACCCTCATACTTACATGTTTGGTTATGGCGAGTGACCGAAGTAAGTGTAACAACTCGTTTGGTCGGAAAAAACTCGTTTTAAAACCGTTTTGGTAAGTAAAAAGAGTGTTTTAAGATTAGTGACGGTGTAGTGGTCGAAGTGGTCGGTCAAGTGATTTAATGCACGATGACGGTACCAAACAATGTGAAAGGCTTGTATTTACGATCGGTACGTCGTAAATATGCGTCGGATTGTGACTTAAGAAGTCGAGTCGAGAATTTTAAGGGATAAAAGAGGGGGGGACACTCGCGTCAGTTCTCAAATGAGAGCATTTGAGGGGTATTTATAGGAAAATGAGTGGTTGTGTGAGTTTTGAGCGACGTGGCCACCTAGGCTGCTCAAAGAGGCGCGAGCCACGTCGTGGGTCTTCGAGTTGTCTTGTCGCTTTCACACAAGAGCAATCATGATTTGTTCTATCCTAGGATTTGGATGAACATGTTTGATATTTGACTATGTAAGATTCCGGGAAACCTTAACATAGAAGATTTGAAATGGTTTGTTTTTTTGTGTTTGACTCGGTTTGACTCGTTGTTGGAGTCGGGATTTGAATTTTTGAGTCGGTTTTTGGTCCGGTGTCGGTTTTGACTCTAGTTAGTGTCATTGCGACCCCGTCGTCGTGCATTAAACACTCCAGGTATTTTTGAAATGTTTTGAAATGTTTTATTTTTGAAATCGTTTTAAGTTTTCCGACGTAAAGTTGTACACAAACTGTCGATCAAACGCCGCGATTCCAAAACATGTTATAGTCCGATAATCATCGGGTGTTTGTTGGAGTCTCAGCAGATACTGGGTATCTACAGAGCCCCGACTTTGACTGAGGCTTGGACAGGGCGAAAGTCAAAGTAGAGCCCCCATGTCAATCGAAGATTACAACCCGGAGACCCAAGCGACGTCAAGGCGGCTCAAAAGGATTCGGGCCAAGGACCTGCTGTCTGGAACGTCGACGCCAAGGCGACTCGAGGGTACGAGCCAAGGACCTGTCGTCGGGAACAGTTTAGAGTCTGTTGACTATCCGTGCGGGTCGTTTAAAGACCATTAGACTACGTACAAAAGCTCGCCAGCCATAAGAAGGAGTCATACCTGAGGCATCTTTGGATATGTCCTTGCGCGTATACGGACAAAGGCTCGCCAGTTGTGGTGCGTATGTGAGGAGGGCTCGCCAGCCGCGATTCATGGTAAGGCTCGCCAGCCATGGGGCGTATCTGAGGAGGGCTCGCCAGCCGCGATGCGTGGTAAGGCTCGCCAACCATGGGGCGTATCTGAGGAGGGCTCGCCAGCCGCGATGCGTAACAAGGCTTGCCAGCCATGGGGCGTATTTGAGGAGGCCTTGCCAGCCACGATGCGTAGTAAGGCTCGCCAGCCATGGAGCGTATCTGAGGAGGGCACGCCAGCCACGATGCGTAGTAAGGCTCGCCAGCAATGGGGCGTATCTGAGGAGGGCTCGCCAGCCGCGATGCGTAGTAAGGCTCGCCAGCCATGGGGCGTATCTGAGGAGGGCTCGCCAGTCGCGATGCGTAGTAAGGCTCGCCAGCCATGGGGCGTATCTGAGGAGGGCTCGCCAGCCGTGACGCGTAGTAAGGCTCGCCAGCCATGAGGCGTATCTGAGGAGGGCTCGCCATCCGCGACGCGTAGTAAGGCTCGCCAGCGATGATGCGGTCGGTTAATGGACCGTGAGAATAGCCGCGTCGGATGGGCTTGTTTTGAAAGTAGCGGACTCATGATGCCGCCGTGGAAGTAGCGAATTCGAATTTTCACTATCACTGTTTTTGACAAGAGCGGGTTCCACGAGGAAGCCGCCTGTTGACATTTGAAGGAATGGTGAATTTGGAATCTTTGCTTTTTGAATTTGAAGTGGCGGTTTTGATCGCCGTCTGTTCGAATTTTGAAGGAAATAGCAAATTTTGAATTTTGCTATCACGTTTGGAGTGACGGTTTATGTGCCGCCGTTGACATTTGAAGGAAATAGTGAATTTGGAATCTTCACTATTATGTTTGAAGTGACGGTTTATGTGCCGCCGTTTGACATGTGTGGGAAATAGTGAATTTGGAATCTTCACTATTATGTTTGAAGTGACGGTTTATGTGCCGCCGTCGACATGTGTGGGAAATAGTGAATTTGGAATCTTCACTATTATGTTTGAAGTGACGGTTTATGTGCCGTTGTTGACATGTGTGGGAAATAGTGAATTTGGAATCTTCACTATTATTTTGAAAATGATGGTTTTAATTGCCGTCGTTTGAAATTTGAAGAAATAGCGAATTTGAGTTTTCACTATTATTTTGAAATTGACGGTTTTAATTGCCGTTGTTTAAAATTTGAAGGAAAATAGTGAATTTGAATTTTCACTATTATTTTGAAATTTGACGGTTTTAATTGCCGTCGTTGAAATTTGAAGGAAAATAGTGAATTTGAGTTTTCACAATTATTTTGAAATTGACGGTTTTAATTGCCGTCGTTTAAAATTTGAGGAAATAGTGAACTTTGAGTTTTCACTATTATTTTGAAATTGACGGTTTTAATTGCCGTCGTTTAAAATTTGAGGAAATAGTGAACTTTGAATCTTCACTATTTGTTTTTTGTATTTGAGAAAATGACGGTCCTTAATATCGTCATTGCAAACTTGAAGTTTATTACGGGAAATTGGGCCAAAGCCCAAAATTTGCTGAATAGAGCAAGGGGAGGCCTGGTTTAGGCGCGAGCATCCTGGCGAACCAAGGTGGCTTCCCTATTTTTCTGTAAAAGACGCGAGGCTTGGCTGCTCGTCATTCGTCATTCGTCATTCATCTTCAATCCTTCGACACAAAATCCGCCATTAAAGGACCTTTGCTCACCTCCATTCGTGCTATCGACCATAATGTCATCTCAAGGTATGTATTTCCTCTTGAATCCATTTAAATTCGTTGGTCATTTGATAGATTGAATTAGGGCGAAAATTTCACCCTAGAAAATTGGTTTGGGCGTTTTTGATTGAGCCCATTTCGAGTGAAATTGATGATTGCATTAGGTTAGAAACCCGTTTAGGAGTATAGGGGTGCTTTTAGTTTGCATTTTGGTCCCCGTTCCCGCTCCCTATGCTCAAAAAACGTGAGTGAGGTGGAGAAACCGTCTCATCTCACAATGCCAAGTTTATTTGCTTCGGTAGTGGGTCCCACTAGGTTGCATTGTAGTCGGAAAAGACCGTATTTGCCATTGTGGAACTTTGTTGGGTATTGTGGGCAAAGTTGGAATTTTCGCCTTTTGTGACGGTCTTATGTCTGACAAAATAAGCGCCTGTTTGAGCTTGAATTGAGTCCGTTTTGCCTTGAAATGGACCTTATTGGTAGTTTAGGTCACCTTGAGGCGTGATAAAATCACGTTTGCCTCTTGCGGTCGTTTTTGAACTTTTGACCGGTTTGTGCTCAAATTGGCGTATAAATTGCCTTTTTTAACCGTAGAAAAATTCCTCATTGCATTGGGAATGTATTTTGGGTTGTTGGTGGACCTTGTGTGGGTCTTGGGGTGCTGTTTTTTTTTTTTTGTGGTTGTTTTGACTTGTCTTTTGCTTGAAAAGAAGGGCGAGTCGTTTTTGTGCGTTTTTTTTTTGTGAATTGTTTTTTGTTTTGTTTGGTTGGATTTGGGCGGGGTTGCCCTTGGTTTGCTTTGCAGGTTGTTTGTTTGTTCAAGGTTTGTCCGATTTACGCTGTCATAATGCCGAAATTTCGGCTGACGTTTTTTGTTTGCAGGAGAGTGTTCGGGACAGGTTGGGTCCCTTGCTGCGACTTTTGAGGAGTTGTTCGGGACGGGGCCGGTTAGCACTCCGGTTAGTGTACCCGCTGCGGTAGTGGAGGACGCTTCTGAGGAGGAGGGACCCCCTGCGGAGACTGTTGGGGCCGGGAGGGCCGTTGAGGTGCGTGAGGAGCCCGTTGTTGGGGCTACCGACGCTAGGAGAGCTCGGGGGCGGTTCGAGGGCCGGTACCTCCGGGAGGAGGGTTTCTACGAGGAGGCGGACTCCTCGGCCGACCAGACGGACGTTACAGAACGTCGTTAGGGTCGTTGAGAGGCCTCCTATCTGCCACGTTGAGTCTCATGGTCAGAAGAGACGGAGGGCGGAGACAGTTGAGGACGACACCGACGTCGCGAGTTGGAGAGCTAGATGGGTTACAGCCCCACAGGGGCTGAACCTGCGGGCGGCGCCTGCTTGGGCCGAGGGTTTTGACGGTAGCCAGTTGTTGCTTCGACTGGACAGGCACATCTCCTACCGTGCTCACGAGGGCTTGGTGAGTCGTGTCCCGCGTATTAACTTTTGTCACTTTTGAAGTGTCAGGCCTGAATAGGGATTCCGACGTTGTTTGTTTTTTGATTTCAGGAGATTGGCACCGTGAGGACTTTCTCAGGCTTCACTACCTGCCTGGGCTTTTACAACGTTCTCCGAGCCGGGGCGAGGGCGTTGATAGAGAGGTCGGCTTTTGGGCCGTTGGTGGCCGCTTAGCGGGATATTCACAGGTCTTCGATTAGGTCGAACATGTGTCTGATCCGCGCCATGTTGGATCGGTATTAGGATACGACGTCGTTGTTTCACATGGAGTTTGGGGAGGTCGGTGTGACCTTAGAGGATTTTGCCATGATATCCGGCCTCCCTTGTGGCGAGACGCCTGTTAAGTTTCTGAGACACCGGAGAGAGTGTCTTCTTCTGCGGTCACTCATCTGATCGGTACTGCTTTGCCGGAGCCTTATGACATCACTCCGTACCTGATCGCGAGTTCGTACGTGAAAGACCACTTCAGTGGGAGGGTGGCAGGTGTGGTTCCGGCGCCGTTGGAGAGTCCGGAGGCAGAGGCAGAGGCTGACGCGCAGGAGGCGCGGTTGTGGTTGTGGTACTTCTTGGGTGCCACGTACTTTGGCGACAAGGGTGAGCGCTTGTCAACCAAAGTGCTTCCCCTCCTTGCCGACCTTGACACTTTGGGTCAGTTCGACTGGGTTACGCCGGCCTTGGCGAGTTTTACCCGGTACATGCACGCAGCGGTGCGTCCGGAGGCAGTGGGGGATGGTAGTGCCCCTGCTTTGGTTGGTCCCGGCCTCATCTTGGAGGTATGAGCATTTTTTGTAGTTTCTTTTTTTTTAGTTTGATTTTGATTTTGATTTTGGCAATTTTTGAGAAATTGGCTGATTTGTGTTTGCTGTGTTTGATTACAGGCTTGGTTGTACGCTTACTTCATCCCTCTACGTCCGGGGACTACAGGCGGTGTCCCCTTGACCTACCCTGCTGTGAGGGGTTGGACGGTGGCTCGGAAGAAGTCGACTTATGAGGACTGCAGGCGTCGCATGAACAAGCTTCGAGTGGCTGACGTGAGTCGTTGTTCCTTACTCTTTCTTCTTTGTAGAATTAGATAGAGATAGGATGACTAGGTAGCTTAGGAAGCCCCCAGTCGGTTGAGTAGCTTTGTTCTAAATGTAGTTTGTAGGGTGGCCTTGGGAGCACTACACGGACGTGCCGGCCGCCGTCAGGGAGCGTCTGCGGCCTTGCAGCTCCCAGCGTTTGTACTTGGAGACGGCGATCGAGCCGGTTTGGTACCTGGGCGAGCGTTTAGCTCGTCAGTGCCTTAATGAGATCTTCGTGGTACCGGTCGACCCACCTAGGGTGTTGTTCCAGGAGTCGACCCCCGACGAGGTTGAGGAGCACCTTTACGGTCAGGGAGGTGAGGCGTTGTTGCTGCGAGACGTCGACTACGACACCTTCCGGTTGTCGAGGCTTGCTTGGTACCAAATCGATGTATATTTTCCTCAGTTCTTTTGTTTTCATTGCCTCTCTTGATAGGAGGGTTTGTCATCTTTGATGTGGATCCAAATGGTAGGGAGTCGACCTGCTGATGAGGACTCAGCCCCCAGCTTTCCCGACGGAGACAACCTTTTAGGGGTCGGGCAGCGAGGAGCTTCAGCTGCGCATATCGGAGCCTGCGGTGACCGAGGTGACCGACGCGGGCATGGAGTGGAGGTTGATCGTCCTGAGGGTGAGTTCCTGACTTAAACATTTTTTCTCATTTTGGGCTTTGTCTTGTATTGTATTGAAGGACATTTTTTATTTGTAGGTGACGACCGTTAGTCATCAGGCTTTGTGGCGGATGGCTAACCGTTGGAGGTCGCTTGCCGGTGACCTGACTACGAGGGAGGCTCGGCTTTCTCAGGTACTTTTTGTGTGTTGTTTTTGTGTATTTTGTGTTGCATTTCACGTTTTTAGATCTTGATGATCTGTATTGTGTTTTGTAGGGTACTACGGATCCAGGGGAGCTTGCTCGGGTCCGCGCTGAGTTAGATGCAGCTAGGTCGATGATCGAGGCCCAGGGGTTGGGGATCACTCGTCGGGACCAGGAGTTGAGGCGTCGTGAGGACGAGTTACGGAGCCGAGACGCGGAGATCGCCTCTCTGAGGGCTCAGTTGGCTGCAGCGGAGGAGCTTCACGTTGAGATGGAGCGTGAGACGCTGGAGAGTTCCCCGGAGAGGGAGTCTGAGCAGGTGGTAGTATCTGCCTTGGTGGCGACTCCTCGTGAGACCGGGACTGGTCCGACGGGAGGTGCTGAGTAGTTGTAGTAGCGTGTTCGTGTCTTGGACTCTTGTCTGTACATATTTACATTTTGCGTCAGGCAGTTTGTATATATGTGTTTTTTTATTGTGGCTCATTTTGTGATTTTTGGCTTTTTTTTGTGTTGTGTTTCGGAGGAGCGCTGTCGGCTGTCGATTCTCCTCTTGCTTTGCACCAGTTCCTGCATCGTTAGTGTAGAAAACAGGCAACAGATAGCACATATATATAAATGCAAACACGTAAAAGCATTTGATTGAAAAACAAAAATTAACCAAGATGACTTGAAGTTAAAATTTGAAATTTAAAATGATATGATATTTGAAAATTCCGCGACGAGTCGTCACTTTAGATAAAAGAATTTAATTTGAAAATTGAGCAATTAACTCGTGTCGTGAATTAAATTGCATCTAAATGTTTGAAATTGATTTGTGACTCGAAAAATTCAAACTCAAACCGTCGGGGATGAATTTTAGAAAAGATTTTTGCGAGTATATTTGATTTGATTTTTTGTGAGGTCAAGACTCGAATTTGTGAGTGCTTGAATTTTGGAGGAAAACTGATGTCGTTTTATCAATTTTTGATTTTATTGCGAAAAAGCGAAAAATTTTCGGAATTTTGATTGACATGGAAAAGATCCGTCGCGGATCGGGGCGACTAGCCCTTCCCCCCTTAAAAAAGAAAGAATAAAATCCGTATGTTTAAAGCTGCGTCATGGAAACCATGTCGGATTTCGTGAAACGCGAAAACAAGGAAATGTGAGTGTGAGAAAACACAAAACGTCCTGGATCATCCCGAAGAGGCGCGAGCGTTCTGGCGGGAGGTTTGAGGTGTCAGGAGAAAACACAAGTTGAAAGAGACAAGTCAAAGCGGGAATGCTGGGGGAGGGCCTAAAGAGGCGCGAGTTGCCTGGCGATGGGAGCCAGCTCTCCCCTTTTTATGAAAAACGCGCTGATTGTTTTTGTATAAATAGTGATGTTTGCGCTTCATTGTTTCATCATCCGAAACACAAAAACATCTCTACAAAACTTCTTCTTCTTCTTCCACAAAAATATTTCATGGATGTCTTTGAGAATGCGTTGCGACAATGGTGCCGGGATTTGTCGCCTCCCGAAAGTATCAACTCGTTTGCATGGGAGTTGGTCAATTGTTGGTGCTCCGTCAAGTCAAGGTGCAACCCTCATTTCTCGAAGCATGTTCTCGGTTTTGGGATTCGAAACACCATGTTTTCGTTTTCCCGAAGGGTGAAATTTGTCCTCTTGTCGAAGAAGTTGGAGCCATTGGTGGGTGGCCGGGTTGTGTTCCGGTGCTTCCTCCTACTCGGTTGTGCTATAAGGAGAAATTCTGTTCCATGTTGGGTTTGTCGACGAGTCAAGTCAACTTCCTCCTTGCTCCTCATGGTGTGGATATGTTGGCTCTTATTAACATCTTTTCAAACCGATTAGATGTCAATGATTCGGAGGTGGCTAGGAGAAGGGCTCTTGCCTTTTGCCTTGTCCATGTGTACCTCTTTGTTGATGTTTTGAAGAAGGAGGGGCCGAAATGTTATGGTAGCATGACCCTTATTCATGTGGTTGAGCAAATGGAGCATGGTAGAGATCTATCGTGGTTGGTGCTTAGCGAGATCATCCAAGCCTTAGACAAGGAAGGCTCTTGTGGAGAAGCTCCTTTGTTCGGATCTCCAAGGATCCTTCAAGTGTGGCTATTGGAGAGGCTAAGGTATGTAGAGCCTCTGGTTGATTCTTCTTCTTATTCCTTCCGTCACCTAACCATGAGGAAGAAGTTGTACTCTGATAGTTTTGCTTCTACCGAGGCTTATTGGGCCGCAAGATTGGCGGAGGAGGGTGGTCCTCACATCCGTTGGGTGGTGCCATAGTGGCACTTGAGGTCCTTCACGGGGTTGCCCACTTCGGGTGCTAGTCCTCGTTCTTTGATGGTGGTGGGTTTGAAGGTTGCTTCCTTCATTTATCCCGAAAGGCTCATGAGGCAAATGGGGCGTCAACAAAAGGTGCCCGCTCAAGATACCTTTGTCCAAGAGAATGTTTTCGGAACTCCGAGCTTGTGGAGGTCTTCGAAATGTGGTGGGCCACTCGGCCGCTTTGGGAGGTACCAAGCCCCGTTGCCACGTCATGGGTGACTCCCGCTTATGTCAAGTGGTCACGAGCTCCGTCCTTGGAAGAGAGGTCCAAATTCCGTAAGGACGAGGTTGTCGACTTGAAGTATCGATAGGTTGGCAAGGCCAACCGTGCCTTCTTTGAAGAGTATGTTGATGGGGTTAGTCCCGATGTGATAAGACCACCAAAGAGGAGAAGCTCGGGTCCCAAGAACATGGTGGGCCGTGCATTGGCTTGTTTTGGGTCGAACATGGGGTCTTCTGCTAGACCGGAGGCCGTCGCCATCTTAGATCCATTAAGGATCCGTTCCGAGGAGGAAATTCATGCTAGACGGGCCAACAAGAAGAACAAGGGGAAGATGTATCCCGAGGGAAAAGGCAAGGGTAAAATGGAAGAGTGAAGACCTCCATTACCCACTTTATTATTATGTTGTATTAGTGTCGTGAGTTTTTATTATGTTGTACTAGCTAGTTATTGTGTGTTTTATGCTAGTTTTATTATGTGAGGTGTTTTAGTCGACACCTTAGCTTTGACAAGTTGTAGACTCGTCGAGCTCTATTTGTTGTTGAAATTGTAATCCCTCCCATTATTAATTAAATAAGAGGATTGCTCGTGTCGAAAATTGTGAACGCTTGTTTCTTCCATCCATTTTGTAAAGGCAATTCGGCATGAATCGTCCTAAACATTTGCACTTGGGAAAGTGGGATTTTTGGGAAGGGAGAAAGGCTACTTTTGGTATTTTGTGGGGAAGGGAATGATTTTCCCTTTCTTTTTTTTTTTGATGGGGATGTTTTTTGTATGTGGGGGTTTTTGTCGTATGGGGATGGTTGTTTTTTATTGTGGGGATGGTTGTATCCTTCTTGTGTAAGAAATGACTACCTACGTATTCACCTGAAGAGGTGAAATCAAACCATGATCGTAGTTCGAAATGTTTTGTAAATTTTGATTGGGTTTTGTGGTTGTATCCCTCGTGCATAAGAGGGACTGCCTACGTATCCACCTAAAGAGGTGAAATAAAAGCATGCTCGTAGTTCTAGGGTTTTTGTTTGTTTTAGTGAAAATGGACGTTGCCTTTGACAGATCAAAGGACCTTTGAAACGGGCAAGGTGCCGCAACTTAGACTCGATAAAACATGCAATATCAAATCAGAACGCATTTGACGAACTTGACTTGAAAAGGGTTGAGGTGGTTGCTAGTTGTAAAACTAGGCTAGGTCGTTGGTTGCTATGGTTCAAGGGTAGTATTTCTTGAGTTGGTCTAGGTTGGTCGGGTTTGTAAAATCCTCCCCATCTAGGTCACTCAGTCTCACTGCAACCCCCGAAGGTATTTTCTTGACCAGGTATGGCCCGGTCCAGTTGGGTTTGAATTTTCCCCTCGGATCAACGGGTAGCAGTGCACGAACCGACTTGAGGATCAAGTCGCCTTCTTGGATGTTCCTGGGTTTGACCCTCTTATTGAATTCCCGTTGTATACGTCGTTGGTATAGCTGGACGTTATGCAAGGCGTTGAGTCGCCGTTCGTCTAGAAGAGTGAGTTGCTCGTACCTTCGACGGGTTCATTCCGCCTCAGAGACTTGACTCTCCAGTAGGATGCGTAGAGAAAGGACCTCTAACTCTACCGGTTGAACCGCCTCGATGCCATACGCTAGGTAGAAGGGTGTGGCGCCTGTCGGTGTTTGAATGGAGGTTCGGTATCCCCAGAGTGCGAATGGGAGTTTGCTCGGCCAATCGCGGTAGTTGTCTTGCATTTTCTTGATAATGGTGACAAGAGTTTTGTTAGCTGCCTCGACCGCTCCGTTGGTTTGGGGACGGTAGGGGGATGATCGATGTCGTTTGATTTTGTATTTGTCCAGCAAGGCCTGAGTTTCCGCCCGGAAGTGAGAGCCCTAATCGCTGATGATTTCATGGAGTACCCCATATCGGCAGATGATGTTGTTCTGGATGAACTTGGCCACTTGTTTGGCGGTCAAGATTGCATATGACTGTGCTTCCACCCATTTGGTGAAGTAGTCGATGGTGACGAGGATGAAACAATGCCCCTTGGTGCCCACCTGGTTGACTTTCCCGATGATGTCGATGCCCCAGGTTGAGAAAGGACAGGGTGAGGTCATTGTGTATAAAAGGGATGGCGGTATGTGTTGTATGTTGGCGAAGATTTGGCAATTATGGCAATGCTTGATGTTGTTACGGCAATCAGCTTCCACGGTGGTCCAGTAGCAACCTAGCCGCATGATTTACCGGGTAAGCATCATTGCGCTCATGTGAGGGCCACATTCTCCGTCGTGGACCTCTCCCATGACTTTTTTGGCTTTGTGATGGTCAATGCAAAGGAGGAGAATTCCTTGGGGTATTCTTTTGTAGAGTTGATTTAGGTTTATCACAAATTGTGATGCAAGTAAACGGATGGCTCTTTCTCCTCTTTGATCAGAGTTGGGAGGGAATTCGTTTTTGGTTTTGTAGTTGAGGATGGCATGGTACCAAGGTTCATCATGGCTTTCCTCGTCGTTGTTGATGGCACAAATGTGAGCTGGCTTGCTCCTTCTCTCGACACATAGGAGCATCGATGTCATGTCGTCAGGTATGTTGACGAGCGCGACAAGTTTTGCTAGGGCATCAGCAAATTGATTTTCCTCTCGTGGCAAGTGGAAATAGTCGATTTGGTCGAAGAACTCAGCCTCTTGATTGATCTTTGCTCGGTAGGGAGCTAAACTGTCACTTCGGATTTTCCATGATCCGGACACCTGATTGATGATGAGCGAGGAATCACCATGGACCCTCAATCTCTTGATGCCAAGTGTGATGGCTGCTTGTAGGCCGATGAGGCAAGCTTCATATTCAGCGGCATTGTTGGTGACGGCGAAGTCCAGCTTGACCGAGATCAGAACATGTTCTCCCTCCGGTGATATTAGAAGGATTCCTACCCCAAAGCCTCTCAGAATAGATGCACCGTCGAAGTATAAATCCCATGCGTCGGAATCGGCACAAAGGATG
Source organism: Silene latifolia (assembly GCF_048544455.1). NCBI lineage: Eukaryota > Viridiplantae > Streptophyta > Magnoliopsida > Caryophyllales > Caryophyllaceae > Silene > Silene latifolia. The sequence goes on from NC_133531.1 coordinate 100,220,538, forward strand.
TCTTCGTCAGGAAGTGACCAGGTGTCGGTCGTTAGATCCTCGTTGACGGGATTCTCTGCTAGGAAATCGGCAATTGCTCTTCCCTTGATAACCTTGAGGGGTACAAACTTGAGATCAAACTCGGACAGCATAAGTGTCCACCTAGACAGCCTTCCGTTTAGTACGAGTTTTTCGAAGATATATTTAACCGGGTCCATCTTGGAGTAGATGTGGACCGTGTAGCCGAGCATGTAATGCCGCAGCTTTTTTGTTGACCATACTAGGGCAAGGCATGTCTTTTCCAGTTCGGTGTACCTTGTCTCGTACTCGATGAACTTTTTGCTGATGTAGTAGATGGCTCGTTCTTTGCCGTCGACTGTTTGTGCTAGCATAGCTCCCATGGCCGTGTTAGTAACAGTCAGGTATAGGGATAGAGGAATCCCCGGTTAAGGTGTCATGAGAACAGGAGGTTTGGATAGGATTTCCTTTATCCTGTCGAAGGCCTTTTGACAATCGTCGTCTTAATCGGTGTGATCGGAGGCGCGAAGTTTCTTGAATATTGGTTCACAAATCATAGTGAGCTTGGCAATGAAGAGACTGATGTATTGGACCTGACCGAGAAATCCCTGAATCTCCGTCTCGTTCCTAGGCCGAGACATTTGTTGAAGGGCTTTGATTTTGGTTGGATCAATCTCAATGCCTCTTTTGCTGACGACATGTCCCAAGAGTTTTCCGGAGGCGACCTCGAATGCACACTTATGAGGATTTAGTCTCATGTTATACTTCCGCAGACGAGCGAAGAATTTTCGAAGGGCGTTGATGTGGCCGTCCCGTTCTCTTGATTTGACAATCATGTCATCGACATACACCTCTACCTCCTTGTGCATCATATCATGTAGGAGAATGGTAGCGGTTCTTTGATAAGTAGCCCCGACGTTGATGAGACCGAAGGGCATGACCATGTAGCAGTATGTACCCCACTGTGTAGTGAACGCAGTCTTATGCATGTCTTCCTCAACCATTTTAATCTGGTTGTATCCGGCATACCCGTCCATGAATGATAGGAGAGCATGTTCAGCAATGTTGTCCACCAGAATGTCAACATGTGGCAAAGGGAAGTCATCCTTTGGACTCGCCTTGTTCAGATCCCTAAAGTCGACGCAAACCCGAATTCTTCCGTCTTTCTTTGGTACTGGAACAATGTTGGCCACCCAATCAGAGTATTCAGACACTTTGATGAAACCGGCCTTGAACTGTTTATCTACTTCTTCCTTGATTTTCAGGGCCCATTCAGGACGCATCCGGCGTAGCTTCTGCTTCACAGGTTTAGCTCTGGGCTTAATGGGTATCCCGTGCTCTGCAATTTCCCTGTCAATCCCAGGCATGTCTCTGTAGGACCAGGCGAATACGTCCTTGTATTCGTGAAGGAGGTCAATAAACTGTTGTCTTTCCAAGGGTCTATGGTTGTCCCTATCCTAAGTTCTTGAGGTGTGTTGTCGTCTCCTACGTTAATAGGCTCGGTCTCCTCAATGATGGGGGTTCTGGTTTCCCGTTTGTCAAGTTCTTTGGCTAAGTGAGGTGGGTAGTCACTCAAGTCAAATTCCTCATAGTCATTCAGAATTGCATTGCAGTTAAATTGAGACGAGTCATAAGCAAACTTAGCGTTCATTAAGTTGACACGAGCGAAAAGCTCGGAGAGGACAGACATCTCATGGTCGGTCAGAGGCGACGCAGCAGAGGAGGTGGCCCCTGGAACAGGCTCCAGGTTGTCACCTTTCATAGGAGTGGGGGTGACCCTAGTAGACTCGGCCTCTGAATCAGCCACGACCTTGTGATAAAATAGTGGGAAAGGGACCTTGACTGGGACATCAGGAGTGTTAGGAGCTATGACAGACTCTGACTCCGACTCAGACTCAGATTCAGATTCTTCTCCACTTCCTTCTTTGAACATAGGGCCTTCTCCAGTTGTGATCTTGAGAATGCGGCCTTGGCGATCGGTCCACTTGACGGTTTTCCTCCAGCCTTGTGTGGCTTTCTCCGGGTCAGTGTCGGAGATCAAGGCAGTTGGGTCAAACTGATTGTCCTTCAGGGAGATGCTAATGATTTCCTCATAGTCGAGGTGATTGATGTTATCCTCTCCAAAGAGGAGGGTGACAGCTTGTCCATCGAGATATGACGACGGCTTAGACTCGGTTGATGCAGTTTCGGTGTTGTCGGGGATGAAGTAGCAGTCTTGGAAGACTTCCACACCCGGGTATCTAGCCTTGGCCACAGAGTCATAGATCAGCTCCGGAAAGCCATGGTAGAGCTCTGATTCTCCCTCGGGGACAAAGTATCCATTGAGGGTCAGATGATAGGGACGGAGGATAACTCCGTGCTTCTTGCGTTTTCGAACTAGGAGGTTCATCTCCTGGATATCTTCATCGGTAGGTTCATATCCCAGTCCGAAGGGGATGTTGGGGACCTTAGCCTGTTTCAAGGGAGGTAAGGTGCTCTTCAGTGGATTGAGGGGCAAGCCCGAGAAGTAGCCCTGGCGCATCATGATGCGGTTGACTGTGAGGTTGGCAAACGGGTCGCAATCAAAGGGTGTTGATTCATCAGTTATGGCATTCACAACTTGGAAACCCCACATTTCATTGTCATCCTCCTCAATGGTTTGGGAGGCTATTCCCTTTCTCATGACAGCTTTGATTGGGGAAGCAGGAATTGTGATTGTTTGGAGACCCTGATTTTCTGGTGGAGAGTTGAGGTAACCGCCTTGACAGCGTGAATCCAGGGACGTCCCAGGAGCATATTGAAAGAGGCGTCGATGTCGACCACCTGAAAACTGGTCTGCATTTCCGGCGGTCCGGTTGCGACAGTCAGAGTGATGAGCCCCGCGACCGTGCGACGAGTGCCGTCGTAGGCGCGTACTCCTTAGTTTGTCGGGACCAAATCAGCTTCCTTAATACCCAGTTTGTGAGCAGTCTTGAGGGGAATGACATTCACTGCGGACCCGTCATCCACACGGACCATGGGCACATTCTTCTTGAGACATTGTACGGTAATGTACAGGGCAAGTTTATGATTGTGGGGTAATATCCGTATAAAACCCTTAAATTTTAGGACTATAACGTATCTTTAACATGTGATTATCGTCATATAACAAAAATACAAGAGAAAACGATAAAGAACAAGAATCAACCTCGGGTCCTTTGTGAATGCGGCCTAAGAACAGAAATCAAAGTAGATTTCCTCCTAATCGTTGCACCCAAGACCGTCTGAGACTATGCCCCTTGTGCTAGAAATACTCTCTAATTGACTTGCAACATTGAGAGAGTTGTTGTGAGGTTTTTACGATGTGAGATCTAGAAATTTCGGAGAAAATTACCCCGAAACCCTAATTTGTTTGCAAATGAGATGATTAGGTCACAAAAGGAGAGAAGCTCCCCTTTTGTGTGTTTCGGCCGTGAGCTTCAAGAGGAGGGAGTGGGCTTTCCACTTTCTCCTTATTTTTAACCCATGGTCCGACACGAAAATGCTAAAATGTATATGACGGGTTTTTATTATAAATCGTCATCGGTTATCGGTTATTAAAATATCAACTAGTAACATGACTCAGTCGATATATTAATACTTGTCCGACAATGACAATATTGTATAATTAATTCAATATACATTAATTAAATATAATCGTTTATATTCAATTTACGAATTAACCGCTTAATTCGTCTTAGCCATTATTATTTAATCTGTATTAAATAAATATCTCAACATCGCGTTTGACTAATTATTAGTCAATAACTCCGACTAACTGTTTAGTCAAATTAGGCATCAACATGACTGTATTTTCATACCGTCACATCTCTCAAACGTATCCTATAGGTGTGACTTTTAGGGACCAGTTGATCACCGCCATCAGTATGACAATAACGTCAAACTTATCTAGCAAGCCAACCATTATTGATAAACGTGGACCAACTGATATTAATACAAAAGTATACCCTTTGATCCTTTTAGAGATTTAAATGTTATTGCACTAACTGTAAAGGACACCAGCCCCAACAAGCTCCCACTTGTCCGTACAAGTGCATGTGCAATTACGTTATCCGCACTAACTGGAGGACACAACTCCAACAAACTCCCACTTGTCCGTACAAGTGTATGTGCGATAACCGATTCTCATATCCATTTAAAATTTCTCCCACTCAATGTAAAACAATTTGCAGATCCGGATCCGCAAAGGTCGTATTTTACAATCGATCTGTATCATGAGTGGTTTCCCCGACTAGAGAGTAACTTAACTGATAAAACGAATTTGTATTCGAGCATGGCCATGCATTTCGATTCTGACTCCTCGAGTGGCCCCGAGAAATATCGAGTACACTGATAAAGGTGAATATTTCCTTCAACTCGACTCCTTCCGATCTAAGCAAAGCATGAAATGACCCAGAAAAAAATCTACTTGGCCCCCTATTACGGATGACCGTGAGAAAGAAACCAAAGTCACCCAAAATCTGCCTTAGTCTCAAGAGACGACAATGATAGTCAAAAGAATCGACTCTTAGGATCACCATGGAGGTCATATCCACGACCTGGCACCGAATGTTATAAAACATTTAGGACTCCACGTCGATGTCACAATTGCGTCCTACGAGATATCCGTATAAATCGCTCTGTGATTGGTCAGTCAACCTTTTGACTTATGGCTCGTTGAACCCACCATCAACCAACGTCACAAAATAATTGCCAGAGTTATCAGCTCACGTGGGCAATTAAGGACCAAAAATATAATGTTTGTTCAGTTCACTTTGTGGTGTTCAAAATTGTCGTACAAATCCACATGAAAAACAGAATATATAAATATCAAAACGATGATGTTGTATAGAGTACAAAAGAGAATGAATCTAATCCATAAAAGAGTACTACAACTCAGGAACACGTTTAATTCCCATGGAATTAACATGCCCTTCATGCTTATCTTGTCGTAATGGTTTAGTGAGAGGATCTGCTATATTATCATCTGTAGCAATCTTTTCTATCACTACTTCCTTTTGCTCCACGTAATCTCGGATTAGATGAGCTTTCCGTTGTACATGTCTAGACTTGTTGCTAGACTTTGGCTCCTTAGCTTGGAAGATGGCACCTCTATTGTCGCAATAGATGGTGATCGGGTCATTCGAACTAGTCACTACAGATAGTCCTTGTAAGAATTGACGCATCCATATCGCTTCCTTTGCAGCTTCAGACGCGACATAGTACTCGGACTCAGTCGTAGAATCTGCTGTAACACTTTGTTTGGAACTCTTCCAGCTGACTGCAGCGCCATTAAGAGTAAAAACGAATCCAGACTGAGATTTCGAGTCATCTCGATCCGTTTGGAAGCTAGCATCTGCTTAACCGGTTGTGCATAGCTTTTGATCGCCTCCATAAGTCAATGCCTAATCTTTAGTCCTCCGTAGGTACTTAAGAATGTTCTTGACACCATCCAATGTGATTCACCGGATCTTTGTTGGAATCGACTAGTCATACTCAATGCATATGCCACGTCCGGACGTGTACATATCATGGCATACATGATTGATCCTATAGCCGAGGCATAAGGAATCCGTGTCATGCGCTCTGTCTCTTCCGGTGTCTCTGTGCCGAGACTTGCTCAAATGCACCCACGAGTCATAGGAAGAAACCCCTTTTTGGAGTTAGTCATCTTGAATCTCTCTAGTATCTTGTCTATATAAGACTCTGACGAGAGATAACATCCGACGTGATCTATCTCGATAGATACGGATGCCCAAAATTCTTTGTGCCTCACCCAGATCTTTCATCCGGAAATGGTTTTTCAACCATACTTTCACCGAAGTTAAGAGAGGTATGTCATTCCCAATCGGGAGTATGTCATCGACATACAATATTAGGAAGACAATCTTGCTCCCACTCGACTTGATATATAGACATGGTTCCTCGACCGATCGAGTAAATCCATTTTCTTTTATCACTTGGTCGAAACGATGATTCCAACTCCTAGAAGCTTGCTTAAGTCCATAAATGGAACGCTTAAGCTTGCACACTTTCTTAGGATGTTCTGGATCGATGAAACCATCGGGTTGTACCATGTACAACTCTTCCTCCAAAAAACCGTTTAAGAAGGCGGTTTTCACATCCATCTGCCAAATTTCATAGTCATGAAAAGCGGCAATCGCTAAGATAATCCGAATGGAACGCAAAGATGACTACGGTGCAAATATTTCATCGTAGTGCAAACCTGGCACTTGGGTGAAACCTTTAGCAACTAGTTGTGCTTTATAGATATCTTGTTGACCTTCCACAGAATGCTTTATCTTGTAAAGCCATTTGCATTGAAGGGGACGAACCTTAGCAAGTAAGTCAACAAGATCCCATACGTTGTTCTCATACATAGAGTCCATCTCGGATTGCATGGCCTCAAGCCATAGCTTTGAGTCGGAACTAGTCATGGCACCTTTATAGGTGGCGGGTTCACTACTTGTTAAGAGTAGAATGTCATCTATGTCATGTTCCTCGACCATACCAATGTATCTGTCTGGAGGAATAGAGACTCTTCCCGACCTCCTAGGTTCCTCAGGAATATTAACCGCAGCCGGGATTGAAGGAATTGGTTCCTCCAATGGTTGCTCGGTATTTGGTTCTGGAATCTCCGACAGTTCGAAGGTTCTATTACTCTTTGCATTCTCGAGAAATTCCTTCTCTAAGAATGTCGCACTAGCCGCAACAAATACACGTTGTTCGGTTGGCGAATAAAAGTAATGACCAAGCGTTCCTTTAGGATAACCTATAAAGTATGTCTTGACCGATCGCGGGCCGAGCTTATCCTCGTGTCTCCACTTGACATAAGCCTCGCAGCCCCAAACCCGTATAAAGGACAAGTTAGGGACCGTTCCTTCCATAGTTCATATGGAGTCTTGTCAACAGACTTTAGACGGACTTTGGTTAAGTATTAGAGCAGCGGTGAAGAGCATAACCCCACAATGAGTCGGGCAACACGGTGTGACTCATCATGGATCGAACCATATCAAGTAGTGTTCGATTTCTCCGTTCGGACACACCATTCAACCGAGGTGTTCCGGTGGAGTTAACTCGCAAGGCAATCCCACGTCTTTGAGGTGTTGATCAAACTCGTGAGAAAGATACTCGCCACCACGGTCGATCGCGTGTTTTAATCTTTCTACCCAGAGGGTTACTGTACCGATTCTGGTATTCCTTGAATTTCTCAAAGGATTCACTTTTGTGCTTCATCAAGTAGACATAGCCATATCTACTTAAATCATCCGTGAAAGTGATGAAATACCTATAGCCTTCTCGTGCGGTGATTGACATAGGTCCACACACATCCGTATGTATGAGTCCTAATAGGTCGGCGCCGCGCATTCCAACACCTTTGAAGGAAATTCGAGTCATCTTACCAATGAGACATGATTCACACGTGCCAAATGATTGAAAATCAAAGGCCGAGATAGCTCCATTCTTTATGAGTTGTTTTACGCGTTTCTCATTAATGTGTCCCATACGGCAGTGCCATAGATACGTTTGATCTTTGTCACCAACCTTTAACTTCTTATTCATTACGTGTAATTTCGGTGGTCTGATCTAAAACATAAATTCCATTCATGGAGACTGCCTTGCTATAAATCATATCGTGTAATGAGAAAATGCAAGTATTATTCTCTATTACAAATGAAAAACCAAGTTTGTCAAGTGCAGAAACTGAAATAATGTTTTTAGAAAGACTGGGTACATAATAGCAGTTATATAAAAATAACTCAAATCCGCTAGGAAGCTGGATCACGTATGTTCCCCTCGAGACGGCAGCCACTCGTGCTCCATTCCGCCACGCAGGTCCACCTCACCCTTTACGAGGGGTTCGATGTTTCGGAGCCCCTGCACATGATTACACAGATGAGAACCACAACCAGTATCTAGTACCCAAGTTCCGTAACTTGCGTGGTTAATCTCAATCATATGAATAAAAGTAGAAGTGGAAGAAGACATACCAACAGGTTTAACGCGACCTGCTTTTATGTCCTCATGGTAAACAGGGACATGTACGCCTCCAATGCCCGATCTTGTGGCGGTGATGGCATTCCATGTTATCGGTCTTGCTCTTTGTCGCGCCTGATGAGTTGCTCGACTCACCAGGCCCACTCTTACCTGATCCCGACTTCTTAAACTTCGGTTTACCTACCGCTAGGTCTGCCTGAGCTTTGCCCTTACCCTTGCCCTTGTTTGACACAATGAGAACATCCTGTTTCAAGCTCCCACTAAACTTCATATCCTTCTCGGCATGCGAGAGAAGGGAGTTTAGTTCATGAGGACTTTTCTTCAAATCATTCATATAGTAATTTGCTCTAAAGAGTGCAAAACCATCGTGGAGTGAATGAAGCATGCGGTCAATCACGATGTTCTCGCTGATTTTACAATCAAGCGCCTCCGGTCTCTCGACATTCTCAATCATGCTTTGAGAATGTGTGGGCTAACCGGTTGGCCCTTCCGAGTCTCGCATCAAATAAGCGAGTGGTATGCTCATAGGTCACGATTCTCGGTGCTTTCGAGAATTCCTTAGTGAGCGTGGTGAAAATCTTGTTTGCACCTTGGGCTATGAAGCGTTTCTGCAAATTGGATTCCATTGCAAAAATGAGTACGTTTTTAATCGCACCCGCTTCCAAGACGAAATCGTTATACTTGGCGATCTCGTTAGCTCGGCCGTGGGGCCTGGGTTTGACGGGATGGGCTCTGTTAGATATTTGAGCTTCCGTCGCGCGGCATTCCGTAATGCCGCCTCCCGGTCCGCGAAGTTTGATCCATCATTCTTGATCGAGTAGACGATTCATCCGATTGATGAAGATCCGAAGCCAGGACTCACGGTCCAATGTGGCACTTGGCATTGGGTCGTCAACACGGCCAGCCATTTTGTTATTAGCAGTTTAAGTGATCGTGATCTACACTGAAAAAGAAAGGAAAAACAAAACGAAATAAGCAACTCATCGAGGTGATTTAAGTCTATTTAAAATTCATTTTAATCGTGTAGACTCATTGCACTTGCATAATTGATCTCCCTCAAGAATAATACAAGTGATCCCAAGACTCAATTTCCGTAAATTGATAAGCCAACTGTTTAGCTAGTTCTATCGTTAGAACTCTTGGTCGATAGATTTCCGTAAATCCTATCTATAGTCCACCATAATCACAGGATCGTACGAGTGACCATAGTGTTGAGATAAAATAGGTCAATCAGTTTCAACTTACCCGACGTAGAAAGGGTCATATTATGCCTACCGACGAAGAAGGGATTCATTGGAGTTTGACCTATAAAGACTATTCTCAATTTTTTTGGTTATACGAGGAAGATCCCATCAACTTAGTTTTAATTCATTTTAAGTGAACGAAAAACTTGCATTGCGTGAATGAATTAATTTAGGTGATGGCTTGTAAAAACGTGTGATATCTGTATATCATAGAAAACTAACGCGTGACCTCTATATGAGTCAGTTTTCATGCAATTATTAGGTGGTTTTGTTTTAGGCGGAATATGATGCAATCTATCGTTACGATAAAATAAATAAAAGAATGCAAAACATAAATAAAAATTCCTAGTGTGGCCTATCCTAGTAAAAAGAACATAAAACAACTTTGGAATCCACCGTTGGACCCGAGAAGCTTGTCTTGATGTTCCATCTTTGTCCATGCAGCGGGAGTGAGCATCCGATCTCCATCTTTGGTCTTCTCAAAATTACAATTAAAATTGACAAAAATAAACCTATTTACATTCTAAATTAAAACTGTAATTACAAGGAAAAATCAAAATGGAGATGCGAGATCTCAAAATACAACCAAGACCGTGTTCCATAATTACGGTAACACGTTCTACTAAGGCCACACTAAGTTACAACCGTTTGTAAAAATTAAATACGTAATAAAACATTCAAGGCATTCAAAATAACGATAAATAAAAATGCATCAACTAAAATAAAATTTATTCGTGACATAATTCCGTAATTATGTTAAATTTATCCAAACCACCTTTTAACAATTAAAATTATGTGACAAAACCGCTTTAATCAACTTAATTTTAATTCATTACAATCCGTTACTTTAAATCGCTTTAAAATAACTAAATGGTACGTGAGTGAACCGTTTCACTATCAAGCGAATGCATAAAATCCGTATTATGCACAAAACATGGCCGAAAAAAAAAAATTAAAACACGAATTTTTTTTTTCTTTTCACGGTTAAACCGTGACAAACAGCAAAAAAAAATTTTTTTTTTTTTAAATTCCAGCAGCAATGCCGAGACCAAAAAGAAAAAAAAAATCAGCAGCTAAACCGTGAGCCACAACAGTCCCAAACAAAAATCGATTTGATAAAACCAATTGCAAATTAAACCTAATCCGTATAGAAATGAATTTACAATTGATAAAACATAAACATATTGCAATAATAATCGTTTAAAATAACAATATGCAAAGAACAAATCGAAAACAAAAGACCGTCTGATCAGACATGAACCGTATGGCACGGTTTCCAAGACAAAAAAAATGCAACAGCCGAGTAAAAACAATTTCAGCCGAGACAAAAAATTGATGTCGCACGTTTTTTTTATGCAAAAAATTATCGATTCAATTTGTTTAATGAAAATCAACATGAAAAATTTACGTGGCCTCGCTCTAATACCACTTGTGGGGTAATATCCGTATAAAACCCTTAAATTTTAGGACTATAACGTATCTTTACATGTGATTATCGTCATATAACAAAAATACAAGAGAAAACGATAAAGAACAAGAATCAACCTCGGGTCCTTTGTGAATGCGGCCTAAGAACAGAAATCAAAGTAGATTTCCTCCTAATCGTTGCACCCAAGACCGTCTGAGACTATGCCCCTTGTGCTAGAAATACTCTCTAATTGACTTGCAATATTGAGAGAGTTGTTGTGAGGTTTTTACGATGTGAGATCTAGAAATTTCAGAGAAAATTACCCCGAAACCCTAATTTGTTTGCAAATGAGATGATTAGGTCACAAAAGGAGAGAAGCTCCCCTTTTGTGTGTTTCGGCCGTGAGCTTCAAGAGGAGGGAGTGGGCTTTCCACTTTCTCCTTATTTTTAACCCATGGTCCGACACGAAAATGCTAAAATGTATATGACGGGTTTTTATTATAAATCGTCATCGGTTATCGGTTATTAAAATATCAACTAGTAACATGACTCAGTCGATATATTAATACTTGTCCGACAATGACAATATTGTATAATTAATTCAATATACATTAATTAAATATAATCGTTTATATTCAATTTACGAATTAACCGGTTAATTCGTCTTAGCCATTATTATTTAATCTGTATTAAATAAATATCTCAACATCGCGTTTGACTAATTATTAGTCAATAACTCCGACTAACTGTTTAGTCAAATTAGGCATCAACATGACTGTATTTTCATACCGTCACATCTCTCAAACGTATCCTATAGGTGTGACTTTTAGGACCAGTTGATCACCGCCATCAGTATGACAATAACGTCAAACTTATGTAGCAAGCCAACCGTTATTGATAAACGTGGACCAACTGATATTAATACAAAAGTATACCCTTTGATCCTTTTAGAGATTTAAATGTTATTGCACTAACTGTAAAGGACACCAGCCCCAACAAGCTCCCACTTGTCTGTACAAGTGCATGTGCAATAACGTTATCCGCACTAACTGGAGGACACAGCTCCAACAATGATTGGCTCCGATTGGAAGGATATTTTCGTCGGAAAAGACGACTGGATTGTTCAAGTCAGGGGCGTCCATCGTCATGTGTGCCACTATTTTTTCAGGGGAAGAGGTTGAGGGCACAGTTAATTTTTCCAAAGCCTATAGCAAAGCCTGTCGATGTTCAAAGGATGTCGCGATCAGTTGCCAGATCGAGATCTCGGCTTTTGCCTTCTGAAGCTGTTTGAGGATTGAATTCTCAGGAGCCTTTGGTTGAGTGTCTACTTCCGGGACAACTTGGTCGTTTACTGTTGGAACGTCCGTTGGATTGTTCGGGTTCTGATAGGGGCATCCGGACCGGGTAAGGCGACTGATCTCTTTTGCCCGTTTCTCTTTCTCTGGGACAAGGTAGACATCTTCAACGTCGTCTCTCCAGATGCCGTTGATTTCAGGATCTCGAAGGCACCTTGGAGGGGTATTTTTTGGTGGGCAGTTTTTATGAGGGATATTTTTGTGAGGGTAATTTTTGTGAGGGTAGTTTTTGTGGGTTTGATTATTGTGAGGGTGATTATTGTGAGGATAATTATTGTGAGGTGCATGCCAGAATGGTCGCGGGAGCAATCCGGCGTGGTGAGGGTAGTTTTGGGTGCTCGGGGGACTCTCCCTCGGGCGTGGTGGTGGAGGATTGAAGATAAGTCGGCGGTAGGCATCGTCAAGTCGGGTAATCCTCTCGGAGAGGCTGGCTATGGCTTCCTCAACCTGTTGGAACATGGTGAGCATAGTGGCGGCACTGAACACAAATATCCCGTCCTAGAGATCTTTCTCCAAGGCATTCACTTCGTGATCAACTGGCAGAATGAGGTGTGAGCAGTCCAGAGTTGGCTCATCGTTGGGGATGGCGTGGATTCCCAAAGTATTTGTTTTGTTGTTTGGCTTAGTCGGCGGGGTAAAGGCAATTCCCCTTTCTCAATCATGTCTTGGATGATGTGTTTGAGTTTGAAGCAGGTTTCTGTATCATGCCCTTTCCCTTGATGGTACTGACAATAGGCATTGGGGTTCCAGAAGCGGGATTTCTTAGCATCGGTCGGATCCGGGGTGGGTCCGATTGGTTGTAACTTTACCTGGTCCATGAGCCTCTTCAGAGCACTTGCGTAAGTTGACCCTATATTAGTGAACACTCTCTGGGGGCGCTCAGCTCTCTTAGCAGATGGTTCAACGAGGTTGACCTCATCGATCTTGTTTGTTTGGCCGTAAGGGCGAGACCCGGTTGAGGTGTGATGCCTGTCGTTGTGTGCACCAAAGATAATATTTATAATTCCAACTACAACTATAGATAGCGGTAGCAGGGTCGAACCACAGAGAGGCGTGTGCAATTATTAGTTGTCTGATTTTAGTCTTAAGGTAACAGTGTGTGGGGGTTTGATTTGAATTGGTCTATAACTAAAGGCAGTAAATGAAATGTAAACTAAATAAATGGATGAAAGAAAATATTAAAAGGGTGCTAAGATGGTCGGTTCACTATAGTTTCGGCGACAATATACTAGGTAGGTCTAAAACAAACACGTGAGACGGGGAAATAAGAAGTCCACTCGGCCCATTCTTACAGGTAGCATCTTTCGATCTCGTTACAGGTCCCTAATATCACTAATATTAACTTTCGTCCTGAAAAGTGATTTAAAAGTCTAAATTAAGTCATCTTTCGATCTCATTAATCTAGTCGTCTTAATTAGGTAGGCTATCTCCCTTCCCTATCTTTCGATCTTTATTGGGTCGGTCAATTCCTAGGCATTCAACTAGTCGCGTGCACTCGATTCATCGAACATAACAATTAAATTAATTAAAACGAAGCTAATACTCACGTGGCCAGTCGATCGACCAGGTAGGCCAGTCGATCGACCATGGCGCGATTTTGGTCGTACTATTCTAATGCCGCCTACGCTACAGATTCCCTACATCCTAGCACAAGGTATTTAGCTACTCATACTAGAAATAATAACGACAATAAAATTGACTAATAAAGATACTGGATTCATGATTAAATTAACTAAACAAGTAAAAAGCATGAGACGATAAATTGGCTTCGAGAATACTATTCTAGCAAAATTCTATACTACGAACGAAATAAAGCAATAAAACTGAATGATGGAACAACGAAAATACCGTACGAAAACAGGAGAGAAGAATTGCAGAACAACGATCCAAAAACCGAATGCAAAAAAACTTTATTAATGAAAGAATCTAAACTAATGTATGTGTAGAACTTGATGATAAAACTGAATTAAAGCTTCCTCCTTATTCTGAAAACCTAAGTTACGTTATATAGAATATCGCGTAACACTAATTCCTAAACCTAATATACAATGGGCTTTGGAAATCTCGTTATTTTTATTCGCGTCAGAATTAGCGGCTTAGTCGATCGACCATGCAAGGCAGTCGATCGACTGCTCTCCGCTGAACAGTAGCTACTGGAACTCGTGGTCTGGTCGATCGACTATGAAGGTCAGTCGATCGATTGGACTAGCTGGTACTTGGCTCTAATTCTTCATAAAATTGTCTTTCAGGCCTCGAAATGCACACCAAGTTCGTTTCTCGAGTCTCTACTCCATGTCAAATACAATGCAAGGTACTCGGGGACGGATTTAGCTTGATTTCCGCTGGATTCTTCACATTTCTGCAATAATGTACAAAAACACGAAAGTAGACGGAAGTAGGGAGAATAGTAGCATAAACTACATAAATGAGCTCTGAAATGCGTGTAAAATGGGGTGTAAAATGGGGTGTAAAATGGGGTGTAAAACATCATATAAATGACACGCATCAAACTTCCCCAAACCAAACCCTTTCTTGTCCCCAAGCAAGAACTAGACTCGATTCTAAAACCTAGTTGGAACGAGTTCAATCTCAGAGTGAAATGCAAACTGAAAAGCCTAAACCAATTTAATGCAACAACTAACAATCAATTAGCAATATGATTCATGCAAACGAGTTATGTAGTCGTTAAAAACTGCTGAACCATCAACTATAGAGACTTATCAAATCGGACTCTCACGGGTCGCTCATATCACTCAATAAATACGGGTGGGTATATGTAAAAGATAGAAAGAAGTAATATTGTAATGACTCTCACCTAACTACGACCTATAAGAACATGCCTGCAATATAATATGAAAATAATCTCTACAACCATACATTTGCATTCCAACCAAACAAATGACCATGACACATGCCGAGGTAAATATGGATATGTGAGGTATGGGTAAGAAGAGGCTAAAATAAATTTGGATAAAAACAGAGTTAAAAGCCAAGCTAGTAACTAAGGGAACCAAATTATAACAACATCCAACTTCTTGCTCAAAATTTCAAACGAAACGGTGCTAATAGCAAGCACAAATCTCACAATCTCCGATATAAACAACTCCCCATAAGATATAAATGCAACATGGGAGCAAAAATCGTCATAAAATAAAGACTTTGAATTATGCGATTGATTCTTGTTTTTCTTCTCGGGCTTCAGTCGATCGACCATTGGAGGTAGTCGATCGACCGTCCTCTACAGTACAGCACTCGTTTTTCTTTTCTCTTTTTTTTTCTTTTCAATTCTATTTTTTCTTCTTTCTTTCCTTCCTTTTTCATCTTCCCAATCATCTTCTCAAAATGAGCATATGCCACCAAAAACGTAGTAACAATCCCAAAAACATAAACTACTAGCTTGACAAGGGCAGGTTAAGTGTAGGATGTAGTTAACGGGACAAAAAGGGCTATTTTTGGCTTTGTGGGGCTCATGGGTAAAATGAATAAAGCAAACCTCTTCCACATGTGTCAACAAACCACTAACCGAATGCATACAGGTATTAAGTAGATTAAGTTCATATTTATGCATATTGATGTAACATGTCTTATAAGGAGTAACTACTCACAATCCTAGATAAACTGGTCATGAATGACACCAGTTATAAGCTCTAAACCTCAGAAATATTAGTTTGACAAATTTTAAGTCAAGTCTCAAGTTCAGCTGAATAAATTAACGAAAACTCGTAGACTATGCAAATGATTCTACTAATAACATGTTAATTAGCAAGGCTTAAGCATAAAACAGCTGAAAATGCAATGTCATCATTGAAATACTATCGTTCCGACTCGACCTATATGCTAAAATAAACGTGAAATTTTTTTGAATTGTTTGAAAATTAGTAATTTTTTAGGCATTTTTGTATATAAAAGAGAAAATAAACAACAATGCAAGACAAAATGTAAACGTGAATGCAAGCTAAGCAACTGAAATGCAACACAAAACCCTTCCCCAAACCAAATCGCACAATGTCCCCATTGTGCAAAATCATGTAATGAAATAAAGGAAAACGGGAATTTGCGTTAAATAACTAAAGAAGACATGAAGTAAGGACTCGGAAACTCACAAGACTTTAAGCGCAGCAAAAGGAAACCTCCCCAAACCAGCGTGATCTAGGAGGTTTCAATAGCCAGCAGTGCTATTAATAAGTACCTGAAAAGACAAACAAAACCACGCGTAATTCCGAAAAAAACAAAGTTGAAGCGGTAATTATGTGCAAAAATAAGGAAATCGGAAGAAAACAGAAATTAGTCGGAGAATAGAGTGGAGAAAAGACTCCCTCAAGTCCGCAAATCGACCAAACACAGCAGGGGAATGATCGAAAACAGGTACAGGAACGGGCAACGGTCGATCGACCACCTCACCCATTCGATCGACCATAATGTCAGGAACAGAAGCTCCTGGAACTGTGCGGCCAGTCGATCGACCATACAGACCAGTCGACCGACTGGAATAGCTGCTGTAACTTTCTGATTTCTTCGAATTAGCCCAATAACTTGAGCTAACATGGTCTATATACCTGCAATTATACATAATAACGCGCCCAAAATTGCGCAAAACCCAAAGTAACCATCTAAAGTGTTTAAAATCCTAAGCAAACTTATTAAAATGCGAAGTCTCGCGCACACGAAAAACGGTAAATAGTCTTAAAAAGCAATAAAACGAATGGTTTATAAAGCATTTGATCAACTAGTAGTTGATCAAGAACGGCCACGGAATGGCCCACTTGCTCGGCTTCTGGCTACAAGAGGTAGCCTCTACAGTGCTCATCTCCTCGGTTGCGCTCTTCTCAACTCCAACATCCGCAAAACTCAACGGATCAACAGCCTCAACATCTTCCCAACCAATGACCTCTTCTAGCTCATCAAAGTCCAAGTCGGACTCCCTCACTTTGACTGGCTCCTCATCAGGCTCCTCATCAGTGCCATAGCTAAGACATCCTAGACCGCCTCTTTGAACGATTGGCTCCTTCACAGTTGGAGCAACATGCGGCTCTTCCTTCCCCAAACCAGCTCCTGCAATATCCAAAACAGAAGAATCTTCCTCCAATTTGCTCCCAATCTAGGGCGGAGGTGTTATAGCAGAAACAGGCATAGAGACAGGCATATCAGGAAGCACAAAATAGGATTTCTTTTCAGAAACCGTATTACAAGTGACTAGCCACATAGGGTCTTTCTTCTTAGCTGTCTGGGCGAAGACAATGGAGTGTTTCCATACTTTGAAGGTCAATGTCCGTGAGCCAACATCTATAACTGCACCAGCAGTGTGCAGAAATGGTCTACCCAAAATGATAGGTATGTGGGCATCTTCGGGCATATCTAGTACAACGAAGTCAGCAGGGAAAAAGAACTTTCCTATTTGCACGGGAATGTCCTCTAAGACTCCTATAGGCTGGACCGCAACGATCAGCCATCTGTACTGTCATGTTGGTAACTGCAAACCTAGTAAATTTCAACTTCCTAGCAAGACTCAAGGGCATTACACTAATACTGGCTCTTAGGTCACATAAGGCCTTCTCAATAGAAAAGGTGCCAATACTACATGGGACTGAAAAACTACCTGGGTCTTCTAGCTTATGGGGTGCAGTATGGGTCAAATAAGAACATGACTCCTCAGTTAGTGCGACAGAATGCACAGTTTCAAGTGACTTCTTTTTAGATAAAAGTTGCTTCATAAATTTCATGTAAGCAGGCACTTGATTAACCAACTCAAGAAAAGGAACTTGTACGTTTAAGCTACGAATAACATTTTCAAATTTATTAAACGATACTTGTTCCTTCGTCGGCACCAATCTCTCCGGATACGGGGCTGAAAGAAGTAACTTAGCCCTCTCCTCTAGGTCTCTCATGCCGGGATCGGTGGATTTAGGGTGAAAATCCACTACCTTCTCCTTGTTGAAGCTCGAGCCCTCTTCAGACCGTCTCAAAAATGAACCATTAATCGTCGTCGGGTCATACTTCGGAACCGGAACAGACCCATCAGCATTTGGGTCTTGCCTCAATATTTTCGGAGTAGTCGTACCCCGAAACAAGTGGTCCCTCAAGTTATTTGGCATTGGAGGACGAAAAGACTCACCATCAGCAGCGTGGTCAGTCGATCGACCATAAATGTCAGTCGATCGACTGACTTCTACAGGAACAGAAGCTGTTTCACTTCGCGGACTGGTCGATCGACCGTGTATGTCAGTCGATCGACTGACATACCTGCTGATCGTCTTTTTCTTGCTATTATTCGTCACTGCCTTCTTCTTGCTTGGTTCCGCCTCATCTTTTTCAGTGACATTCTCGACCATAGCAGGCCCATCAAGGGTAGACCCACTCCTCAAAGTAATAGCATTAAGGGTCTCCTTTTGATCAGTCTGCGTCGGTAAATGTCCCGGAGCTCGAGTTGTATTCTTGCTTGCCAATTGAGCAATTTGGCTCTCCAACATTTTCATCCCGGCCTCTCTAGCTTGAGACTCTTTCAGCAACAAATTTTTCAACTCATTGAAATCAGAACTTTGGGATTGCTGCTGCTGCTGAGGGATATACGGAGACTTTTGATATGGCTGTTGCTGCTTATGAGGGGGCACATAATTCTGCTGTTGCTGCTGTGGAGGTGGAGTCGGATTTTGGACATTTTGGCTACTCCACCTCAAGTTCGGATGGACGTTCGGCTCATAATAGGTGTTTGTCTGCCTATAATGTTGAAAAGCAGCACAAGACTCGTAGGGAACGCTGCAGTTGTCTGCAGCATGTCCTTCCCCTCCACATCTCTTGTAGACGAAAGGACCGTCTGAAAAAACATTCACATGATAGATCCCTCCTTTTGAAGCTCCTCCCAACTCGTACTTATCAAATCTCGCCGTAAGAGCCTCTAATGCAGCTATAGAAGGGGATTCAGCACTTCTCCTTTGATTTCCCTTGGAATTTCCATACTCAGCTTTATGGGTGGCCAAATCATCAATAATTTTCCACCCCTTAGTCTCTCCAACGTTCTCCTGGAATCTCCCACTAGCTGCCGCATCCAGGATAGCTCTCTGATCGTCATAGAGCCCATTATAAAATTGATTGCATAGGCTCCATTTCTCAAACCCATGGTGCGGAATGGTTCACACCAGCTTCTTGAAACGGACCCATGCCTCATGGAAGTTCTCATCAGGACCCTGTTTAAAGCTCGTGATCTGAGCTCTAATGGCATTGGTCTTCGAGGCAGAGAAATATTTCTTGTAAAATGCTAGGGCCAGCGAATTCCAATCAGTTATCCCGTTAGCAGCTCGATCCAGGTCCTGGTACCACTCCCTTGAAGCATCACGAAGAGAGAATATGAACATCGTCTCCTTCACCTGGTCCTAGGTAACACCGGTTGGTGGGGGTATGGAACAGCAATAATCAATGAATGTCTCCATATGTTTGGCTGCATCTTCATTTGCAGCTCCCCCGAACTGGTTCCTCTCAACCAAGTTGATATAAGACGGTTTCAGCTCGAATTTTCTCTCCGTCCCTGGTAATGCGAATCCCTTATAGAGATTCTCAGCTGTCGGCTCGGAGTGACTGGCTATACTAGCTTCTTCAGCCATGTCTGGAGATGTGACGGTCTCAGCTGAGGAAGTAGAAATAGGTCATGAAGGTGGATCCTCCTCAAATAAAGCGTTCTCGTAGTAACTGGACAGAGTACTCAGCTCTTCCTCTGTCGGGAATACTCTAGATGATCGTCTCAACTCACGCAAAGTCTTCTCAATCTCAGGATTGAACGGTAGTAATTCACCACCCCGTGATCTGCGCATAAGAAGAAACTACAAGAAGAATATGAGAAAAGTTTAAGGAACAGATGTCCCTTAAACTAAAAGAAAGACTAAAATTAAAACAACTAAAAATTTTAAACAATTGCCTCCCCGGCAACGTACGGCGCCAAAATTTGATGCCTGTCGTTGTGTACACCAAAGATAATATTTATAATTCCAACTACAACTATAGATAGCGGTAGCAGGGTCGAACCACGGAGAGGCGTGTGCAATTATTAGTTGTCTGATTTTAGTCTTAAAGTAACAGTGTGTGGGGGTTTGATTTGAATTGGTCTATAACTAAAGGCAGTAAATGAAATGTAAACTAAATAAATGGATGAAATCAAATATTAAAAGGGTGCTAAGATGGTCGGTTCACTATAGTTTCGGCGACAATATACTAGGTAGGTCTAAAACAAACACGTGAGACGGGAAAATAAGAAGTCCACTCGGCCCATTCTTACAGGTAGCATCTTTCGATCTCGCTACAGGTCCCTAATATCACTAATACTAACTTTCGTCCTGAAAAGTGATTTAAAAGTCTAAATTAAGTCATCTTTCGATCTCATTAATCTAGTCGTCTTAATTAGGTAGGCTATCTCCCTTCCCTATCTTTCGATCTTTATTGGGTCGGTCAATTCCTAGGCATTCAACTAGTCGCGTGCACTCGATTCGTCGAACATAAAAATTAAATTAATTAAAACGAAGCTAATACTCACGTGGCCAGTCGATCGACCAGGTAGGCCAGTCGATCGACCATGGCGCGATTTAGGTCGTACTATTCTAATGCCGCCTACACTACAGATTCCCTACATCCTAGCACAAGGTATTTAGCTACTCATACTAGAAATAATAACGACAATAAAATTGACTAATAAAGATACTGGATTCATGATTAAATTAACTAAACGAGTAAAAAGCATGAGACGATAAATTGGCTTCGGGAATACTATTCTAGAAATTCTATACTACGAACGAAATAAAGCAATAAAATTGAATGATGGAACAACGAAAATACCGTATGGAAACAGGAGAGAAGAATTGCAGAACAACGATCCAAAAACCGAATGCAAAAAAACTTTATTAATAAAAGAATCTAAACTAATGTACATGTAGAACTTGATGATAAAACTGAATTAAATCTTCCTCCTTATTCTGAAAACCTAAGTTACGTTATATAGAATATCGTGTAACACTAATTCCTAAACCTAATATACAATGAGCTTTGGAAATCTCGTTCTTTTTATTCGCGTCAGAATTAGCGGCTTGGTCGATCGACCATGCAAGGCAGTCGATCGACTGCTCTCCGCTGAACAGTAGCTACTGGAACTCGTGTTCTGGTCGATCGACTATGGAGGTCAGTCGATCGACTGGACTAGCTGGTACTTGGCTCTAATTCTTCATAAAATTGTCTTTCAGGCCTCGAAATGCACACCAAGTTCGTTTCTCGAGTCTCTACTCCATGTCAAATGCAATGCAAGGTACTCAGGGACGGATTTAGTTTGATTTCCGTTGGATTCTTCACATTTCTGCAATAATGTACAAAAACACGAAAGTAGACGGGAATAGGGAGAATAGTAGCATAAACTACATAAATGAGCTCTGAAATGCGTGTAAAATGGGGTGTAAAACATCATATAAATGACACGCATCAAGGTGGATCCCTGGTAGCCTCTGCCAGTGGTCTTGGCCAAGACACCCTTTCGGAGGTCATCTTCAATGTGTGTCCCCAGAATTTGTAGATCCTGTAAGGTTTTGATATTTTGATACCTCAGTAAGTTGGCATACACTGGGCGGAGATTGTTGACGAACGTTTCCACCAAAGTTTATTCACTCGGCTTGCTGACCAGCTGAGTACTTACCCTCCTCCAACAGGTTAAGAACTCGGTGAATCCCTCCTTGTCGTTCTGGGTTAGGACCTCAAGGGTGCGGGTATTGGCTTGGATTTCAACATT
Organism: Silene latifolia; assembly: GCF_048544455.1. NCBI lineage: Eukaryota > Viridiplantae > Streptophyta > Magnoliopsida > Caryophyllales > Caryophyllaceae > Silene > Silene latifolia. The sequence goes on from NC_133531.1 coordinate 100,242,291, forward strand.
GTCAGCGTATTGCTTAGAAAATTCAACTGCGACCTCATCCCAGGTAGTAAGGTTTTTCGGATCAAGGGAGTAGTACCACTGACGAGGGATTGGTTCCAAAGAGGACGGAAAGATCCGGGTGAAAAGTTCTTGTTTGACCCCTTTAATGGCCATGTAGTCTTTGATAGCACGGATATGATTGAGCGGGTCCTCCACTCCTTTGAACTTAGGTACATCAGTTAGGGTAAAGTTGTCAGGTAATTGATCCCCAACAGGTTTGAACCTTCGGTTGTTCTCAAGATGGATATTGTTACCCCGGGCTAGGAGCTGTTCTTCCAAGAGCTTTAGCCTCTTCTCAGTTTCAGTCAGAGGTGGAGTATTATGTTCTCCAGTTTCCTTGTTTTCCACGGCATCGATATGGGTCTCGACACGATCCAGGGTGACCTTAAGAGCGGTGAGCAGGCTGGCTAGCTGATCAGTCGTGACATCTATGTTGTTATCATTGTTGTAGTTGTTGAAAGACGAAGTTGAAAACGGGACCATGGCTCTGAGGCATAAAAACGGCTCACATTACAACTCAATCCGACACGGTTCGAAGACTGAACGCAGACAACACAAGGACGAGATAAAGACCGGACTCAAAAAGATGAGGGTGATCGTGTGTGGTCCCTCGGTGCTGACTCGATTTATGACGTGACGGTGTTGACCGAACTTTTAACACGTGTCCAGCATAACGGCGCGACGCCATTGGACGGGTCTCATGGTGAGACGACTCATAAGTAAAGACCCATAAGTACGTTTGCTTTGACTCGATAGACACGAGGCGGAATTGGAATGGCGGACTGAAGTTTTCGAAAATAGAAATTTTCAAAAAGATTCATTTGTCGCTTTGCGGACGGCTTCCGAAGATAGAGATCTCCGTAAGTCGGTCAGTTGAAAGGGTTGTCTTAAGTTTATTTGAAAAAGACGGTTTTAAGTTTGAATCGGCTCGGAAAACAGTGTATTGTTTCTCAAGACGGTTTTGAAATTCAAAATTGTATGTTTTGAAAATCGAGTTTGAAATGTTTGCAGAGGTCTCGGGGACGGTGCATGGTCCTCGGGATCTCGAAAGTGTCTTGAGAAAAGGGTGTGTGCTTTTATCGGGTTTTGAAAGAGCCATTGTCGGGGCGAAACGGGTTAAAATCCGTGTCTAGACGCGGCGATTATAACGGCGTAGAAAGGTGATTTGAAATGGTTGTAAAAAACCGAGTTTGAAAATCGTCATTACGACGGCCTAGAAAGGCGTGTTGAAATGGTTATAAAAACCGGGTTTGAAAATTGTCATCACGACGGCCTAGAAAGGCGTGTTGAAATGGTTATAAAAACCGGGTTTCAAAATCGTCATTATGACGGCCTAGAAAGGTGTGTTGAAATGGTTATAAAAACCAGGTTTGAAAATCGTCATTATGACGGCCTAGAAAGGCGTTTTGAAATGCAACGGTCGGCGAAAGACCGAGGTTTAAAATGGCCATTATAACGGCGCGAAAAGGTGTTTTTTGAAAGTTTGAAAATAACACGGAAGGACTTAAGATCAAGTAGCACATAAGCACTCACAGTTCATTATATTATGCATTATGCTGACACGGGTTTTGGCTTAGAAGGGTGGGTTACACACCAAGCAATCAAACCTCGATTTGCGAGAGGGATACCAATCCAAACAAAATGTGTAAGGAGGGTGCCCTAGCCTCGTGCTCGAAAGTGATGAAAGCTCTTTGATGAAACATAAATGTGTGACGCAAATGGTATGCTTGACTCAATCGGGATTCAAAACGCGGGGATGAGAAAAACTCACGCCGACGGGACGAGCCAATTGGTCGATAAAGGTTAGGTTGTTGGCCCGGACAAGGAACCCGATCGTGACCGTAATATCAATTAATGCATTCCAACCAAGACCTCGTTCGAGTCTCACCATCTAGGGATCAGAAAGACGTAAGTGTCCTAGTTTTTCCCCAGCGGAGTCGCCAAATCTGTGGACGTGTCCACCTGCGGGCCCCGTTCGATCTGTGGGCATGCAGCGGTCTTTTGAAAGCCACGCTCAGCGGCGTAAAAATGCTTTCGACCGGATCGTTTTAGATCGGTCGGTTTCGTCTCGGTAAGGGTCTCGAAACGATTAGAGATGTTCGGAGTCGCCACCAAGCATTTGTGGGATGCTTGGAACACGTTCGAAATAGACTTTATACCTCGGTCAAATCGAAGCACAAAGCAGCGTTTGACATAGGTACTAAAGATAAGGAAATCGTCCCTCTTTAGCATCATATCTCTAGAATGACTCTCGTACGCCCTGGATAAGGTCGTCCACTATCCAAAGTTTCTGAGTAAGAGGTGAAGGTATGTATTGGGAAGTCTTTTAATCAGATACCCAATCCAATCCACGTGATAGCGCCTCTCTCTTGATCGATCTTGGTTGGTTGAATGCAAAAGTTGATAAAACGGTTTAAATGCATGAATGCGCATCCAATTATTTAAACCTAACATGTGAGAGCTTTCTAAGTCGGTTGATTTAATCCAAGTATCAAGTATAAGATGTCGAGTTGGATTTATGGTTGATTTGCATGCAAGACGGGAATTAAACATCCATTTACCGTATTAGGTTTATGGTGCATAACGTGATCCATTTGTCTTAGTAAAGCATTTTGCAAATATGATTTTGAATAAGCAAATAGTCACCTGATCCGTCCTATATCCGGGCTAACCGGAGTCGGGGTCATCCTAGACTAATGTTGGAAAGGGAACAGGCCGTGTGCCAGGCGGCCATATAAGGCGCGAGCATGCCGGCGATGTAAGGGGGCTTCCCCTGGTTTTGAAAATGAGAATTAAAAGGCCTGTTTTAGGCGCGGGTCAACCTACGGTAATATGCCGTGTTCTGACCTTTCGAAAAACGTTTATAAAATGTATTGAAAAATGGGTATTTGACCCGATTTGGTTTGAAGGTGTCGTTTAGACCGCATTTGTTGATTTGAGGAACGAGACTCGAATAATCATCATTATTTTGATGATATTCGGTGTCGGGTTCGATTTGGCAAGCTTGACATGAATAGTTTTGAAAATAATTATGAACTAATTATTTTAAGTTCATTTGAATATCATTAGTCGATACTCATGATCGTACCCGGGTTAAAATCCCGCATGGTATGTAGAACCAAGGATGACTTTATGTTGGTGACTAATATGCTTGTTTTGAAAATGTAAAGAAATGATGAAAGGCTTTAAAATACCTCCCAAAAATGAAATAAAAGGCTTTAAAATACCTTTTAAATGTTATTAACCAAATATTATCACCGAAACACGGATTTAACCGTCATGGTATGAGGAACTAAGGGTGAAAAATGTTTTATGGTTAAAACAAATAAAATGAAATAAAAAAGGGTTTGAAAATATTTGAAATGGTAAAAACCGATTACAAATATGAAAATGGATTAAAGGGAAATGACGAGAACAAACACGGTTGAGTTCTGACCTGGACACCCCATTGAGGCGCGGGCAAGCCGTCGAACCAAGGGGCTTCTGTCTCAGGCCAAAAATCAGTTTTGGCACGTTTATTCCATGTTTTGGTTCATGTTATACATGTTTTAGCATGTTGTAGTCATGAAACAAATAAAAACATGATAAAAGAAGGATTTTTACACCCTCATACTTACATGTTTGGTTATGGCGAGTGATCGACGTAAGTGTAACAACTCGTTTGGTCCGAAAAAACTCGGTTTAAAACCGTTTTGGTAAGTAAAAAGAGTGTTTTAAGATTAGTGACGGTGTAGTGGTCGAAGTGGTCGGTCAAGTGATTTAATGCACGATGACGGTACCAAACAATGTGTAAGGCTTGTATTTACGATCGGTAGATCGTAAATACGCGTCGGATTGTGACTTAAGAAGTCGAGTCGAGAATTTTAAGGGAGAAAAGAGGGGGCGAACACTCACGTCAGTTCTCAAATGGGGGCATTTGAGGGGTATTTATAGGAAAATGAGTGGTTGTGTGAGTTTTGAGCGACGTGGCCACCTGGGCTGCTCAAAGAGGCGCGAGCCACGTCGCGGGTCTTCGAGTTGTCTTGTCGCTTTCACTCAAGAGCAATCATGATTTGTTCTATCCTAGGATTTGGATGAACATGTTTGATATTTGACTATGTAAGATTCCGGGAAACCTTAACATAGAAGATTTGAAATGGTTTGTTTTTTTGTGGTTGACTCGGTTTGACTCGTTGTTGGAGTCGGGATGTGAATTTTTGAGTCGGTTTTTGGTCCGGTGTCGGTTTTGACTCTAGTTAGTGTCATTGCAACCCCGTCGTCGTGCATTAAACACTCCAGGTATTTTTGAAATGTTTTGAAATGTTTTATTTTCGAAATCGTTTTAAGTTTTCCGACGTAAAGTTGTACACAAACTGTCGATCAAACGCCGCGATTCCGAAACATGTTATAGTCCGATAATCATCGGGTGTTTGTTGGAGTCTCAGCAGATACTGGGTATCTACACAAGTTCATATGCTTCATTCTTGAAATAGATACATACGTATACGAGTATTAATTTGTGTATCTAAGAGGATTAGCATGTGTATTGACAACTTGATATGCTTCGTCCTTGAAATGGTTCACCCTTCTTTTTTTTTTTTTTGATGAACACCCATGTTAGATACACTTATTTACATTGTTAGAAACACATTTCTAATAAGGTAGATACATTCTTTAAATTGTTAGATACACTCATTTATCTTGCTAGATACACATCTCTAATAAGGTAGTTACACTTATTTAAATTGTTAGATACTTACTTTACTTTGTTAGATACACTCAATTAGCTTACTCGATACACATATTTTACATAAAAATTGTAAATAAATGATTGAGACGTTCTCACAATAAACTAATAAAACGGAATAACGTTTAGATTCTGATTGGGTTAGTTTTGGTTCCAATTCACTTTAACTTACATGAGTACAGCGATTAGAGTGCATTTAATTAAATTTGGATCGAGTTAGTTTTATCGTGTTTTTATATCAGTGCGACAATGCTTGAAAAATACAGTGACTTAGATGTTATCAAAAGCCAACATAATGATACGGAGAATATATCTTCTTTGTATATATGAATGAAATCGGAGTTTCAAGAGTTAAGAACGATAAACACCTAAGAGGGGGAGGAGGTGAATTAGGTGTACCTTTTAAAAATTTTCTCGTTTACTTGGTTAATGACTAACACAAGTAAGATCTATTAGGTACGAGTTTGAGAAACTTAATGGATTGTAAGTTCACAAACGGTACAACAGGTCTATGCAACAGTATGATGAACTGTTGCACAGCACTGACAACGAGATAGGTAGATAAAAATGCAAAGGATAAACGAATGTAAAAGTAAATAAACAAACAAGACGATGTTTTAAAAATTGGTTCAGCTCCTACTCCGGAGCCTACGTCCAACCGTTATTTTATTGCTTGTTTAGAAATTTACTCAAACTTAACTAAACCCCTTACAATGAAAATAACTCGCCAACCTACTCCGGTAGCAATTGCTTGAAGCTACTCCGCTTCAAGACTTTCCCTTGCTCAAAGCTACTCCGCTTCAAGACTTAAAGTTCTATCTCAACGGTTTACAGAGTCAAAATCTCAGTGGTTCACTTAAGAACATGGAGATTACAATTATGACCTAAACACGAGAATCATTGAACATATTCTTTATGCAACAGTTAAGCGAACTGATACTTGGAGATTTTACAGCTTTGAAAAACAAGTGAAGACTTTTGAAAACAGAAAACGGTTTTGCAAATATTTGAAGAACAAAGCTTAAAATGCAGAAATGATTTTGCAAATGTTTTACAATGAGTGTTCTGAAAAGTCTTACAATAAATGATAAATGAAGTAGCTATTTATAGAGAAAGGAAGTGTGTAAGAGAAGGATCTTAACACTTCTTTAATCTAATATCCATAGGTTTGTAGTATGCATTTTCATTTAAAATTATAAAAGAACAATCAGGTTTGTGAGGCTCAAGGTGGCTGCATTTTTCCAAAGCAAAGGAGTGTTTCCCATAAAATATGGGAACTCACAATTTTGCCACAAATGGAAAAAACATAAGACCTATTTTTAGCATGAAAAACAACTTGCACAAATGGGATTGGCATCTTTAAATTATTGTGCAAGCATATTCTTTTTGTTCTTTTTGTTCTTCAGTTTTGAAATAATATTCCTATTGAACATAGAAAGATTTTATAAAGAATTTCAAACACTTGTGAATTTTTCAAAAAATTCTCCATACGTTAGTACCAGAAACCTTGGTGCAACAGTCACAGGAACTGTTGTATGGTTTTGCAATCACTTATGCATAAAGAGGATATGTTTAACTACCTCATTTACAACATTCATTCTAGGCAATGGGCTTTCTTGTCTTGCCTTCATCTTGATCATCTTGTTACTTTGATTAGCTTGTGGACTCTTTGATTGATCATCAATAGCTTCAATTTTGCTAAACAATTTAACTAAGAGGCAAACAATTAAACAACAAATGAAACTTGACATCATCAACCAAATGTGTTCTAACAAATTCCCCCTTTGATGATGGCAAGTTTTAAATATGTGTTAAGTTCCCCCTAAGCCCATGGTGAGTCGGTCTTTGAACCATATTTAATAAGACATCAAATAAACATGACATGATCAAGGTGAATGAGGGTCAACATGTTTATCCTAAGTAGAACATATAATCATTATAGCTAAGACATTTCCACGGTGAACGTTAGCCTAAGAGTCATTGAATGAACATAAACACATAATTAACATACTTCCCCCCTTGACATCATCAAAAGAAGGATGAAAACATGTTCAAGTAGTACAAGATAAACCACCAACAAATTGTTCGAGAAAAACTTAAAAACAGTTCACAGATTGCATGAGATATTAAGACAAGGAACCAAAAGGGTTAGGAAAGCAACTTGGGCAAAAGATGGTTCGTTCATCATCATTGGGAACATTTCTTCCAAGGATTTGGACACGCTCTATGAGATATTCATTGATAGTTTTGAGCGCAACAACTTACTTCTTAAGGGTCTCATTATTGACAGCAAGTCTAGTCACAATGGCCAAAAGCTTATCTAACTTCGCATTTACCGGACCCATTGCAACAGTTGATCCAACTGTTGCACCAGACTTAAGCTTCTTGGCCGCTTTGGGATTTGATCCTCATTTTCTTTTGGTAGTGGGTTTGGGTTTTGTGTTTGATTTGAGATGAGATTCAACAAGTGGTTCATCACCATTACCAAAAAGTTCTGTGATTTTGGATTTGGAATTGGGGGTTTTCGGTAAAGAGGGGATCAAGACCATTATCAAGCACCTTGTCACAATTGTTTGGTTCATCAATTTGTTCATCATTTGGGATGAACTCATCTTCATGCATAACCTCCTTTTATGATTTTTCGACTGGAGTATCCATATTTTCAGCAACATCATCATTTTTCCCACCTTCGGTTTCCTTTTCGTTTCCAACATTTTTTTTTTGTTTTTTTTTTCACTCACTCTATCTTTCTCCTTTCCTTTTTTTTTTTTTTTGACATCAACTTCCTTTTCAACAATACTTTCAGCTTCTTTTTCTTTCTCAACATCATCAACATTCTCCTTTTATTTTCCTTTTTCGATAACAACCACTTCTTCAAAAACATCTTCAATGATCACTTTCTCGTTGTTGATTTCACTTGCCAATTCATTAAGTGTAAGCTTATCTTTCTCAGAATCAATATCGACATTAGAGTCCAACATCATTGAAATTTGGGGACTCCTCTTTAATCCACCACGACCTCGCCCTTTGCATGTCATGGTTTTCTTTTATGCAACAGTGGACTTGACTGTTGCAGGCTTGGTAGGGGACGGTTGGGTTTTGTCGGATTTTTCGATATATGCAGCGGATTGGGTGGCTTTTTTTAATTTGGCAATGTATTCTGGGTTGAGGGAGTTAATAGGAGAGTCGGTTGATTTAGTGAGGGTGTGGATAATAAGCGCTAGTTGAGTGTAAGAGTGAAGAATTGATTCTCAAAAAGTGGGCTAGATGGAAGGATTATCTTGATTTGAAATAAGGTGAAGTTGAGAGGCTCAATGAAATAATTCACATGCAAGTGCAAGATTTTAATTAAAATTCTCGGTCCATTTTGCATGTTGGAGATTTTGACATTTTAAACTTTAGACATGTACATCCCTTTTTCTAGTCAATCATATAGGAAAAATAAATTCATTAGAGTTACATATCACCCAACAAACCAATTTCCAACCGAAGTTTTACGAATTGTTCTCTTTCCAACGGTTTTGTAAAAATGTCCGCAATTTGATTTTCCGTTTTACAAAAGTTAAGACTAATTGTTCCTTTTTCGACTTGATCACGTAAGAAATGATGCCTAATCTCAATATGTTTAGTACATGAATGTTGTATTAGGTTCTTTGAAATGTTAATTGAACTAGTATTATCGCAAAATATCGGAGTTGTTTCGAAGATCATACCATAGTCGTGCAATTGTTGATGAACCCAAATGATTTGTGTGCAACAGAGTGCTGCACTGTTGTATTCACTTTCAGCCGTGGACAATGATATCGTGTTTTGCTTTTTGGATGCCCAAGTGGTTCAACAAGGGCCCATCAATGTAGCAATACCGGATGTGCTTTTTATGTCCACCGTGCTGCCGCGTAATCCGCATCAGAGAATCCTACAAGATCAAGTTCGTAATGAGATGGATACCAAAGATGCAAGTCTTGTGTTCCAATCAGATACTTAAAAATCCGTTTGACGGTTTTAAAGTGTGATTCCTTAGGATTTGATTGGAAACAAGCACACAAACATACGCTAAATTGAATGTCGGGTCGACTAGCAGTTAAATAAAGCAATGAACCAATCATACCTCGATACACCGTTTCACTAACACTCTTACCATTTTGGTCTTGATCAAGTTTAATGCTAGATACCATTGGTGTAGCAACGGGTTTGGCATTAGTCAACCCAAACTTATTTCCTTCAAATACTTTTGTTGATGGATCATGGTGCCTTGTTCACTTTGTTTGATTTGGAGACCAAAGGAAAAATCCTAGTTCTCCCATCATACTCATTTCAAATTCAGAGTTTATTAGATCCGAAAAGTATTTGTAAGGAACTTCACTTGTTGCATTAAAAATAATGGCATCAACACACATTTGCACAAGCAACAGTTCCTTTGACTGTGACTTGATAAACACTGTTTTATCGACCGAACCACGTAGAAAACCATTTTCTAACAGGAATTTTGAAAGTCTATCATACCAAGCTCGGGGAGCCTGTTTTAAACCATAAAGTGCTTTGTCAAGTTTAAATACATGATTAGGGAACTCATTGTTTATAAAGCCCGGAGGTTGTTCGACAAAAACTTCTTCTTCAAGATAGTCATTTAAGAAAGCGGTTTTAACATCCATTTGAAAAAGTTTTATGCCAACATGAGATACAAAAGCTATGAGCATTCGTATGGCTTCAAGCCTAGCTACTGGTGCAAAGGTTTCATCGTAGTCAATCCCCTTTTGTTGATTAAACCCTTATACCACTAGTCTAGCTTTATTCCTTACGATTTTTCCACTATCATCAAGCTTTTGCAAAAGACCCATCTAATACTAATTACAGTACGATTAGATGGTCTAGAGACAAGATGTCATACCTCATTCCTCTTGAATTGATCTAGCTCCTCTTGCATGGTCGTCACCCAACATGAGTCATTAAGAGCAATGGTGAAGTGGCTAGGTTCGATTTGTGAGAGATATGGATTGTAGGCACAAAAGTTTTGAAGGAATGACCTGGTTTTTACTCCTGATTCAAGGTCACTAGTCTGATTTGTGGGAGGATAGGAGCTTTGGTGTTTTCATTTTCTTGGAACAATGGTGTTGGAGGCTTCATTTGTTTCGTTTGGTTACGATGCAACGATTCTTGCTGTGGATCATTGCATGAGGGTGATTTTGTGAGGGTGATTGTGGATCAGTTTCTGTTTGAGTAGTGAATGGTTCACTACCATCCTCATTCCCCCTGGATGAGTTAGCTTTATTTAAAGATGAGGAAGGGTTAGTTCCCCCTGAATTTTGGCCAGCTTTTTCATGCAACAGAGGCTATGACTGTTGCACAACTTCCTCAACCTCTTCCACCATGTCCATGTCATGACAAATCATTCCACTGTCGAAATCATCATCCTTCTCTTCATCATCAGCCTGTTCATTAGACATAAAAGACTAGATTCATCAAATATTACATGAATGATTTATTCCATTTTCATAATCCTTTTGTTGTAAACTTTGTAAGCTTTACTATGACTAGAATAACCAACAAATACTCCTTCATCACTACGAGCATCAAATTTACCTAGGTTGTTTTTGCCATTGTTGTGAACAAAGCATTTAATACCAAAGCATTTTAAATGTGAGATGTTAGACTTTCTTCCTCGTAGTAATTCATAAGGTGTTTGTTAATTATTTTCCTAATCATGACTCGGTTGTAGATGTTTACGACCTCAGCCCAAAAGTTCTTTGGTACTTTAGAGCTAATGATCATAGTCCTAGCCATGTTTTCAAGAGTTCGATTCATTCGTTCCACAACCCCATTTTGTTGAGGGGTTCTTGCGGCCGGAAAAATTATGGCTAATACCATGATCATTACAATAGTCCTCAAATGATGAATTCTCAAAGTCGGTTCTATGGTCGGATCTTAAGGATGCAAGTTTTAGACCAAATTTGTTTTGAACCATTTTAACCCAAATTAAGAATTCATCAATTGCTTGGTCTTTGGAACTTAAGAAAAGTAGCCAAACATATCTTGAAAGGTCATCTACAATCACACAAATATAGAGACTTTCACCCTTGCTAACAATACGCATGGGTCCACATAAATCAACGTGAACAAGTTCAAGGACATGAGAAGTGCTAACACAATTTTTGGAATTAAAGGAGCATTTAACTTGTTTACCTCTAACACAATCATCACAAAGTGATTTAAAATCAAATTTCATGTTAGGCATGCCATCTACTAGGTCAAGTTTCTTGAAAGTATTAAGGGTTTTAGCATTAACATGACCCAACCTTTTATGCCAAAGCAAAGGGTTATTTTTGTGAACACTCATACATGATAAATTTTGACCCGACAATGAGCATAGGTTAGTCATGTACACATCTTTGACACGCTTACCTTCAAGAATTAACTCTCTAGTTTTACCATCAAGTATTCTACATATACTAGCATGAAATTCAACAATGTTACCTCAATCACACAATTGTGAAATGTTTAGAAGATTGTGTTTCAAACCTTTGACAAGCAACACTTTGTCGACACATAGTGACTTTGACTTACCAACTTTTCCAATACCAATGATTTCACCTCGTTTGTTGTCACCAAAAGTCACCATGCCACCTTTGTAGGCTTCTAGCGAGAGGAATTGGTTTTCTTCTCCCGTCATGTGACGAGAGCATCCACTATCTAAGTACCAATTGCTGCTGCCTCCCACTAATGCCTATACAAGATCAAACAGTTAGTTTGGGAACCCAAACAAGTTTGGGTCCCTTCTTGACACTATCTTGTTTCACCAAGTCTTTCTTGATCCATACCTTTTTAGCTAATTTAGTGTTCTTTTCTAGGTCACGTTTTCTCTTTTCACAATTGTTAAGCTCATGACCAGTATTACCACAGTAGTTGCAAATAACAAAATCAGGAAGTCCAGCGTACTTTCGTCTTCTAAAATCAGTTTTGCTTGGGTCTTGGTTTCGGATGCAACAGTGTGTGCTACTGTTGCATTTGAAACCAAGTTCAGCATTCTTTGCAAGCTTTTCATACTCTTGGGACTGTTTTAGAGGAAATTTTAAAACATTCTGACTTCCTTCCCATTTTAGGTGAAACATCTTAGCCTCATCTAGCTCTTTGGTTAATGTATCAATTTTAGCAAGATGATTAAGATTTAGTTGACCTACTTTGTCGAAAGCGTGTTTAGCATGTCTTACTTCATCACTGAGCAATAAACCAATTTGCTCAAGTTGCTTGTTATCTCTTTTACACAAAGTGAGGTCAGCTAGTAGAGAGTCACGTTCCTTAATTAGCGAGGACACATGTTTTGTGAGAGTCTCAATTTCCCTTTTAGACTCAGATGCAACAGTTGCATCATCTGTTGCATGGATTTGTTCAGCCTTTTTTGGAGTTTCAATTTGAACAAGAAGGTCATCGTTTGATTTTTGCACTCGATCTAAAGCACTTTTAACATGACTTGACTCGTCGTTCAACATTTCAGCAATTTTGACAAGATCATCTTTTTGAATTTTGCATGTTGCAAGATCAATCAATAGTTGGTCACGTTCTTTTGTTAGTGAGGACACAGTTTTGACGAGGGACTCATCTCCTTTGTTAGACACAGATGCAACAGTGCAGTGCTCTGTTGCATGCGTTTCATCAACCCTTTTAGCAAGAAACAAATTCTGTTTTCGGAGCTTTTTAATCTCCTTTTCAAGACTCAATGATGTATTAGGTTGATCAACCTCATTTAGACATTCTTTCAAACCAACATTTTCTTCGGCTATGTCTTCAATTTCAGTTTGCATAGCCTCTAATTTATTGTTTTGGACACGACACTTATCAATGAATTGGTCTAAGAGGAGACAAACTTTGTCTTTAGAGAAAGATCGAACCTTTTTCTTGAGCTCACGGAGTGAGCCATAAGACATTTGACATTTTGTTTATTTGTTGACTTTGGAACATCATTGATTGATTGAGAAGAGATGCACATTTTGGCGTCTAATTCTTCCTCAAGGACATCGTCCTCATCGGAATCGGACATGTCCCAAATGGCTGTCATTACTTCATTCTTATATTCTCTTTTAGCAAAATCACGCTTTTCTTTAGATTTGATATCATTTCACTTAGGACATTCTTTTATTTGGTGACCGTTGTCACCACATTTGAAGCAACCCATAGTGGAACTAGATCTTCTTTTGGGAAAACGTCTTTTGCTAGTATAGTTATTTGACCTTTGTGAGTTTCGACCATTAATCATGCCAACAATGTTTTTGGTGAACATTGCAAACTCATCATCTTCATCCTCCTCATCACTTGAGAGAGCATTGAGAGCGAGTCCTTTCCCTTTAGAGCTTTCACTAGAGCGCTTCATGAGAGTTAACTCATGAGTCATGAGTGAGCCCATAAGTTCATCAAGGGACAACAAGGAAAGGTCTTTAGCTTCCTCAATAGCCGTAACCTTCGGTTACCATTTTTCAGATAGGCTACGAAGGATTTTACGGACTAAATCCTCGGATTCAAAGTTTCTACCTAGACTCTTGAGGTCATTAACAATACTAGAGAAGCGTGAAGACAAACTATTAATTGACTCATCTCTTCCCATGTTGAACATCTCATATTGTTGCATGAGAAGATCAACACGGTACTTTTTGACTTGTGACGTTCCCTCATAAGCAAGATTAAGGGTGTCCCAAATTTCCTTTGCCGAGTCACATCCGGATATCCGGTTAATCTCTTGTTCACCAATGCCATATTGAAGGATGAACATGGCTTTAGAGTTTTTCTCGACTTTCCTATAATCGGCTTCAACATATTTGTCCTCACTTTTGAGGGACTTAGTGTCATCGGCATTAGTCATCTCAATTTTGAGGGGACCCTTTTGAATGATCAACCAACATTCGTAGTCCGCACTTTTGACATAGTGCTCCATGCGGTGTTTCCACCAAGTATAGTTTTCCCCCTTAAAGATGGGAAACTTAGTATGTTTTGAATCGTTCATAACTATAGGATCAACTCTTTGGTTTTAACCAATATCAAGAGCACGAGGCTCTGATACCAATTGAAGAGTTAAGAACGATAAACACCTAAGAGAGGGAGGGGGTGAATTAGGTGTACCTTTTAAAAATTTTCTCGTTTACTTGGTTAATGACTAACACAAGTAAGATCTATTAGGTACGAGTTTGAGAAATTTAATGGATTGTAAGTTCACAAACGGTACAGCAGGTCTATGCAACAGTATAATGAACTGTTGCACAGCACTGACAACGAGATAGGTAGATAAAAATGCAAAGGATAAACGAATGTAAAAGTAAATAAACAAACAAGACGATGTTTTAAAAATTGGTTCAGCTCCTACTCCGGAGCCTACGTCCAACCGTTATTTTATTGCTTGTTTAGAAATTTACTCAAACTTAACTAAACCCCTTACAATGAAAATAACTCGCCAACCTACTCCGGTTGCAATTGCTTGAAGCTACTCCGCTTCAAGACTTTCCCTTGCTCAAAGCTACTCCGCTTCAAGACTTAAAATTCTATCTCAACGGTTTACAGAGTCAAAATCTCAGTGGTTCACTTAAGAACATGGAGATTACAATTAAGACCTAAACACGAGAATCATTGAACATATTCTTTATACAACAGTTAAGCGAACTGATACTTGGAGATTTTACAGCTTTGAAAAACAAGTGAAGACTTTTGAAAACAGAAAACGGTTTTGCAAATATTTGAAGAACAAAGCTTAAAATGCAGAAATGATTTTGCAAATGTTTTACAATGAGTGTTCTGAAAAGTCTTATAATAAATGATAAATGAAGTGGCTATTTATAGAGAAAGGAAGTGTGTAAGAGAAGGATCTTAACACTTCTTTAATCTAATATCCATAGGTTTGTAGTATGCATTTTCATTTAAAATTATAAAAGAACAATCAGGTTTGTGAGGCTCAAGGTGGCTGCATTTTTCCAAAGCAAAGGAGTGTTTCCCATAAAATATGGGAACTCACAATTTTGCCACAAATGGAAAAAGCATAAGACCTATTTTTAGCATGAAAAACAACTTGCACAAATGGGATTGGCATCTTTAAATTATTGTGCAAGCATATTCTTTTTGTTCTTTTTGTTCTTCAGTTTTGAAATAATATTCCTATTGAACATAGAAAGATTTTATAAAGAATTTCAAACACTTGTGAATTTTTCATAAAATTCTCCATACGTTAGTACCAGAAACCTTGGTGCAACAGTCACAGGAACTGTTGCATAGTTTTGCAATCACTTATGCATAAAGAGGATATGTTTAACTACCTCGTTTACAACATTCATTCTAGCCAATGGGCTTTCTTGTCTTGCCTTCATCTTGATCATCTTGTTACTTTGATTAGCTTGTGGACTCTTTGATTGATCATCAATAGCTTCAATTTTGCTAAACAATTTAACTAAGAGGCAAACAATTAAACAACAAATGAAACTTGACATCATCAACCAAATGTGTTCTAACAGAGTTAATAGAACTTTTAATTTGCAACTACATCATATTAAATCGACGAATCCTTAGACATCACTATAAATGATGGTAGTTCTACTGTCAATGAAACTTAAGATCTCCATTGAATCAAGAATGTCAATGAAGTCTCAACTGCTTAAAAATGTAGGCAATTTAAGACAAAAGGGCTTTTGAAGGAGGTCGAAGGGCAACTGATCCGACTTCAGGTTTTGAGTACTTCTTGTAACCCGCTTTGAGCCTATGTCTAGGAGTAGATGAGTGAAAGCCTGCTAACAGTTTAGCACATTCCTGCAGTTGGCCTTCTGAGTAGCATGTGTAATGTCTGAGTGTTTCTGTCTAAGAGAGGGTACTGTTCAATGCCCAAGCACTAAATATTCAATTCATAAAAACTAAAACCCAAATTAAAAGATGTTGTACTGATGAAAGATTTTGACATGAGCCTCCATTCTGCCGACATTCCCCCGATGAACCGGCCTTCCGAAAGGTTCCCTCTTAGTGTTGTCTTGCAGGCATTTCCAAAAGGTTCCCTCTTAGTGTTCGAGGTTTCAGGAGGAATACTGAATATGACAGAAGCAGATAAGATGGCTAAAATTGAGAAAAAGTGGGGAATGCAACAGAGCCAACAGTACAATAATTGAAATCCGACGTTTCTGGGGGATATTTCTCATAGTTGGAGTTGCTACAGCAACATCTCTCCTCATTTTTTTAATACACTTCCTGTATGAGAATCGGGACATCTGGATGAACTCGGATGATTCCATAAGGAGAAAAAGCAAAAGGCTAGCCAAAGCCTTTGGGAATCGAGACGTGGCTGCTCACACATTCAATAAAAAGGATGCACAAAGCACACCACAAACTGTCGAAACTGATCAGACCAGTATTGATGGTGATGGTGCAGATGGAATCACTCCACGAGTTCTCCATCAAGGCTATCAAACTCCTCCGATAAAACTGAAGAAAACTTGCCCTCTTCTGCAGTAATCACACAAATAAGCAAGCTGGCCAAAATGTGGTCTCTCTGATCATCAACAATAAGATAGACATGATAGTTTATTAAAAAATTCATCCACAAGAGGATCAAATTCATGTTTTCTTCAATTTGAAAAAACGAGAAATTCCAATCCTCCGCTAAGGTCATAAGCTCAAGTGCGCTGGAATCGGTTATGTTCTTTTCTTTTTTTTTTAAAATTCGATCTAAATACCAAATCTACAACACTGCACATGGTATTACTACTAGATACACATGGTATTACTACTAGATACACAAATCGATGTGTGTATCTAGTAATAATACCATGTGTATCCGGGATGGTATTTCGTGTATCCACAGTCTAAAGGTCAACAATGACCACCACATTTGCTATCACAACCACTACCACCACACCTACTTCCCTGAACTAACCCCACAACCAGCCCCATCCCCGCCATCAGCCCCCAAAACCACTCAAATGGAGTCTGCCAAAAATCTTCCAATTCCATTGATCATGGCACATCTCGTCTACTCCATACTTGGCCCTATAAAAATATATTATTGAGTCATGAATGTCACTATAGGCTTCTAATAGCATCCCATTTCAAGGTTTTAAGAAAAATGCAGGCAGGGTCCTAATGGAAACTTTTAATTAAGGAGCTTAGTACATAGTAAACATGATCAGAGTCTACAGTTCAATATCACACTAGTCAAAGCTAAAATAAGAAATCTACATTTAGTCTAGACTTTGTAGGGAGCACGGTGACGAGTTTCAAACCCATGCTAAAACTAGCTGAAACTAACACAACTATAAAGTGAGAGAACAAAATGCTGACCAAAATCAAAAGAGATGGAGCAGTTTAGAGTAGCACTTACTTCCAGGTCAGTTCCCGCTCTGATTTCTCGGTTGAGGCATATACAACCTCAGCATCACCGGGACTTTGCACAACCATTACAAGAGGAATTTTCTGTGATGATGACTAATAGTTAATCACAAACTGTCAAAGTCAATAATGGACAAACAACGGAAGATTTGAACTAGACACTGTATGTAAAGTTGTACAGTCACAAATGCTCATATGTAACAAAAAAGTGAAAAATGCCTTTAAGTATCATATAAGATCACATGATATAATGATCTAGCAATCACATGCCCGACTCCTGCCACATACAAGGGAAAAGCGTATAGAACCTCACAATTAAATGGGCATATAGATTCTTTATTAATGTATCTAGCATACTGTGAGACTGAATTGGTATACGAATTTGTGTAGTGGATCTTATACTTCTAAAGCCCAAAACTAGTTAGCTATACTCAATTGTATTATTGGTATTACCCAGCAAGCGGCTTATCTTAAGTGAAAGCTGAGCAGCCATGTCGGCATAGGAGGAGACTTACAAAAATTACAGTAGCAACACCAGTTTCCAACCGATATGAAAAACAACATTAATCAATCAATTCCTAGCCGTTTCGCAATAAAGATTCAATCAAAACCCTAAAAAAACTTTCTCAAATTGGTAAAAAACCAAACTTGAATTGAACTGCCTACCAATTTTTCAATAAAATCAATCAAACTACCAAATTTTTACAAATTGAGAAATACCCAGATTATGGTTGTTAGTATTTTTTTTTTTAAATTCAATCGAAATGCGAGATCTACAATAAGCGAAGTAAGATTTCAGAAAAACTAACTCTACCGTCGAAGAAATCGAAAAATTTAGAGCCGAAAAATACAATTCATGAAAGTGAAGAAGTCGTAAAATTGACTGGTGAAGTTAATCCATGATATGGAAGCTCCATCAACATCAACACCTCCGCGGTGCGCCGACAAGCTCCAGCCATTGCCCCGAGAACAATGATGCATGTCGGTCCTCTGGTGGCAGCTGCAAAATTGGTTGGTAGTGATGGTTTTTTGGTGGGTAAGAATGAGTAAGAATAAAATTAGGGATTAGAGTTAGTAGTGTCGGGTTCGACTTTAAAACTTTGATTTTTAAATTAGTTCGTACGGTTTGTACCGTAAGTTAGTTCGTACAGGATCTCGCCCCTATGTGTGTGTGTGTGTGTGTGTGTGTGTGTGTGTGTGTGTGTGTGTGTGTGTGTGTGTGTGTGTGTGTGTGTGTGTGTGTGTGTGTGTGTGTGTGTGTGTGTGTGTGTGTGTGTATGTGTGTGCATCAAACGCCAACATTATATTCACAGGTTATTAACAGATCAACATTATAAAAATTCACTTCCGTCATATAAACATGCTTAAATCATGAAATCATATTCTTATGCAATATTACTTCACCTTTTCCACCAAATCATCCATCATACACTTTATCCAACATATGCATATGAAATAACATTAAACAAGTAGCTTAACCACTAATCATATTACCATATACGATTACTTTCATCCTTTCTACCACATCCTCCATTCAACCACATACCATTCATCTAACAAATGCATATGAAACAGCAGTAAACAAGTATATAACTTTATTATATAACTTTACGCAAATAAAATCATGTTACAATATACATCTTCTTCACCCTTTTTCCACCATATTCACCAATCCACCACAATCATTCATCCAACATTGATATACAACATATCATCCAACATACGCAATAAGACATTAGTAAAGACATAGCGATCCCATGACACCCCATAGTGACCGGTTTAAAGTTGGGCGAGTTCGCGACTTTAGGACGTCTCCCAAGTCTTTGCATTAGCTCCTAACAACTCCTAACCGGGTTTGTTTTAATTTAACTCTCTATATGCATTGGGTTCATTAGTTTACAGGTTCCAAAATCGTCGCTCTGATACCACTTTGTAACACCCCCATACACCAAGTGCCTTACCAGGACCACCTAATGCATGAGAATGCTACCATCTCGGTTACCCGAGACAATGTATATCAAATTGACCATAAAAGAACATACTTCAGATAAATAAGTTTAAGTGATTACATAACAAAACCAACTATAAAGTACAAAACAACTGTTCCAAACCAAAACCTGTGGGATTTATCTGTATGCATCCCTTTAAATTCAAGGATTATAACGAATAATAAAGTGATGATTACAAGTCATAAAACTAAATTGCAAAAAAAAAAAGCATAAAGGATTAAGAAATAACCTTCGGTCCTAGCAAAAACGGCCTAAGAACAATATCAAAGTAGATATTCGCCTATCAGTTGCACCCAAGATGATATGAGAAATGCCCTTTGATTATGCTAGAATCGATCCCTAAATCAACAGATTAATTTTAGGTTTTTTGTGTGTTCTTCCGATGAGAGGAGGCAAGAATTGGGAAAAAAATATTAGGTCAGAAAAATTCTCCCTTCTCCTCTTCTTATAACCAAAAAAGAGAAGTCCATAGGGAGATTTCTCATCTCCTAATTTTGGCCCATATACCGAGATAATAAGGAGTTTTAATTCCTTATTTTCGGTTTCCAAAAATGTATAAAATGTGTGAATTGTCATCTAGTGAGGATCGAATCCATGACCTCTTGGTTTGAGTACCCTCACTATTACCACTATGACACATTCATCTTGTTGATATTAAATATAACCGATTACATTTAATTACGAATTAACAGATTAATTCGTCCAAGCTAACATTACATACATTTAATTAAATATAACTTATTATATTCAATTTACGAATTGACAGTTAATTCGTCTCAACTAATATTATTTAATCTTCATTAAATAATTGTCTCATCAACACATTGACTAACTGTTTAGTCATATAAGGCATCAATGTGATTATATTTCTATAACCACATCTCTCAAACACATCATATAGGTGTGACCTTTAGGGACCAGTTGATCACCGCCATCTGTATGATAATAATGTCAAACTTTCTAGCAAGCCAACCGTTATTAGGTAATCGTTAATCAACTGATTGAAATACGAAGTATACCCTTGTGAACCTATAAGAGATTTACAAATGTTATCACACTAATTTGTGGAGGACACAAGCTCCAATAAACTCCCACTTGTCCTCACAAGTGTATGTGTGATAACCGATTCTCATATCCTAAAATTTCTCCCACTCAATGTAAAACAATTTGCAAATCCGTATTCACAAAGGTCGTATTTTACAAGCGATCATTATCAAGAGTGGTTTCTCCGACTAGAGAGTAACTTAACTGATAAACGAATCAACATTCGAGCATGGCCATGCATTTCAGTTACAACTCCTCGAGTGGCCCTGAAAAATAACTATACCTGATAAGGGTTGGATATTTTCCTCAACTCGAATCCTGCAGATGTAAGCACAAAGATGAAATGACCCGAAAAAAAATCTACTTAGCCTCCGATTCACAGACATCGTGAGAAAGAAACCAAAGTCACCCAAAAACTGCCTTAATCTCAAGAGACAGTCGATAGTCAAAAGAATCGACTCTAGGAACACAATGGATGTCCTATCCACGACCTGGCACCGAATGTTTTTAAACATTTAGGACTCCATTACGTTGTCACAAAAATTTGTCCTACGAGGTATCGTTATAATCTCGCATTTGTGATCGATCAGTCAACAGTTTGACTTATGGCTAGTTGAACCCACCATCAATCGACTGCACAATATAATAGCCGGAGTTATCAGCTCACATGGGCGATTACGGACCAAACAAATATAATGTAATTCAGTTCACTTTGTGGCGTTCAATGTTGTCGGTACAATCCACATGAAAAACAAAATATTATAATAAAACGATGAAGTTATAAATAGTATATGAAAAAGATAATGTATCAAATCCATAATCAAGTACTGCAACTCAGGAACACGTTTAATTCCCATGGAAATAACGTGCCCTACATGCTTATCATAATTCAACGGTTTAGTGAGAGGATCCGCGATGTTATCATCCGTCGCAATCTTGTCTATCACTATCTCCTCTTGCTCCACGTAATCACGGATCAGGTGAGCTTTCCGATGTACATGTCTAGATTTGTTGCTAGACTTTGGCTCCTTAGCCTGGAAGATGGCACCTCTATTGTCACAATAGATGGTGATCGGGTCATTCGAACTAGGAACTATTGTAAGTCCTTGTAAGAATTGACGTATCCATATCGCTTCCTTTGCTGCCTCCGAAGCGGCATAGTACTCGGATTCAGTAGTAGAATCTGCTACAACACTCTATTTGGAACTCTTCCAGCTGACCGCAGCACCATTAAGAGTGAAGACGAACCCGGACTGAGATTTTGAGTCATCTCGATCCGTTTGGAAGCTAGCATCTCACAGAATCGATTGCGCATAGCTTAGTATCGCCTCCATAAGTCAATACCCAATCCTTAGTCCTTCGTAGGTACTTGAGGATGTTTTTAACAGCTATCCAGTGTGTTTCACCTGGAGTCTTTTGGTACCGATTTGTCATACTCAATGCATATGCCACGTCTGGACGTGTGCATATCATGGCATACATGATCGATCCTATTGCAGATGCATAAGGAACACGACTCATGCGCTCAATCCCTTCAGGCGTCGTGGGTGCCTGAGACTTGCTCAACTGCATCCCAGTCGTCATTGGAAGGTTCCCCTTCTTGGAGTTGGTCATGCTGAACTTCTCAAGAATCTTATCCAAATAAGACTCAAGACTAAGTGATAACGTCCGTCGTGATCTATCTCGGTAGATACGGATTCCCAAAATGCGTTGTGCCTCACCCAGATCTTTCATCTGGAAATGGTTCTTCAACCATTCTTTAACCGAAGATAGGAGAGGAATGGCATTCCCAATCAGGAGTATGTCATCGACATACAATATCAAGAATACAATCTTGCTCCCACTCGACTTGATATATAAGCATGGTTCTTCGACCGATCGAGTGAAACCATACTCTTTTATCACCTGGTCGAAACGATGATTCCAACTCGGAGAAGCTTGCTTAAGTCCATAAATGGAGCGCTTAAGCTTGCATACTTTCTTAGGATGTTCAGGATCTATGAAACCTTCGGGTTGCACCATGTACAACTCTTCCTCCAAATAACCATTTAAGAAGGCGGTTTTCACATCCATTTGCCAAATTTCATAATCATGAAAAGCGGCAATCGCTAAGATTATCCGAATGGAACGTAGCATGACTACAGGTGCAAAAATCTCATCATAATGCAATTCGTGCACTTGAGTGAAACCTTTTGCCACTAGTCGTGCCTTATAGGTATCTGGTTGCGCGTCTACAAAACGCTTTATTTTGTAAAGCCACTTGCACTGTACAGGTTTTACCTTATTAGGTAAATCAACTAGATCCCATACGTCATTCTCATACATGGAGTCCATCTCGGATTGCATGGCTTCGAGCCATAGCTTTGAGTCGGAATAGGCTATAGCACCTTTATAGGTAGCGGGTTCATTACTCTCTAAGAGTAAAACGTCATTCTCCTCGACCATACCAATGTATCTGTCCGGAGGATGAGAGACTCTACCCGACCTCCTAGGTTCCTCAGAAATATTAACCGTATCATCAGTTGGAGGAACAACTTCCTCCATCCGTTCCTCGGTTGTTGGTTCTGGAATCTCCGACAGCTCGAAGGTTCTATTACTCGTCTTGTTCTCGAGAAATTCTTTCTCTAAGAACGTCGCACTAGCCGCAACAAAAACTCGATGTTCGGTAGGCGAATAGAAGTAATGACCAAATGTTCCTTTTGGATAACCTATAAAGTATGTCTTGACCGATCGCGGGCCGAGCTTATCCTCGTGTCTCCACTTGACATAAGCCTCGCAGCCCCAAACCTGAATAAAGGACAAGTTAGGGACCGTTCCCTTCCACATTTCATATGGAGTCTTGTCGACAGGTTTAGTCGGACTTCGGTTAAGTATAAGAGCAGCTGACAAAAGAGCAAAACCCCATAATGAATCAGGCACTACCGTGTGACTCATCATGGATCGAACCATATCAAGTAAGGTTCAATTTCTCCGTTCGGACACACCATTTAATTGAGGTGTTCCAGGTGGAGTTAACTGTAGAACGACTCCACAGTCTTTAAGGTGTTGATCAAACTCATTTGAAAGATATTCGCCACCCCGATCTGAACGGAGTGCTTTAACCTTTCTACCCAGTTGGTTATGTACCTTGTTCTGGTATTCCTTGAATTTCTCAAAGGACTCATTTTTATGCTTCATTAAGTAGACATATCCGTATCTGCTTAAATCGTCCGTGAAAGTGATAAAATATCTATAGCCATCTCTAGCGGTAATTGACATAGGTCCACATACGTCAGTATGTATGAGTCCTAATAGGTCACTAGCGCGCATTCCAACACCTTTGAAGGAAATTCGAGTCATCTTGCCAATGAGACATGATTCACACGTGCCATATGTAGAAAAATAGAATGCGGGAATAGTCATATTATCGACGAGTTTCTTCACGCGTTTCTCATTTATGTGTCCCATTTGACAATGCCATAGATAGGTTTGATCTTTGTCACCAACCTTTAACTTCTTATTATTCATGTGTAATACTTCCGTGGTTTGATCTAAGATGTAAATTCCATTCATGGAAACTGCTTTACCATAAATCATTTCATTGAAAGAGAAAATGAAGCTATTATCCTTTATTGAAAATGCAAAACCGTCTTTAGCAAGTACGGAAACAGAAATAATGTTCTTAGACAAACTGGGTACATAGTAACAGTTATTTAAAAATAACTCAAAACCACAAGGGAGTTGGATTACATATGTTCCCTTCGAGACAAAGAAAGAACTCGTGCTCCATTCCCGACTCGCAGGTCCACATCACCTTTTTCGAGAGGTATGATGTTCTTTAGGCCCTGCAAATGATTACACAGATGAGAACCACAACCAGTATCAAGTACCCAAGTTCCGAAACTTACATGGTTAATCTCAATCATATGAATATAAGATGACATACCAACAGGAACGACGCGGCCTGCTTTGATGTCCTCATGGTACACGGGACAGTTCCTCCTCCAATGTCCAGTCTTGTGACAATGGTGGCACTCAATGTCACCGCCCTTGCTCTTTGCCTTGCCCTGTGAGCCACTAGTCTCACCAGGCGCACTCTTACCGTTTCCTGGCTTTTTAACCTTTGGCTTACCTACAGCTAGGTCGCCATGAGCCTTGCCCTTACCTTTACCCTTGTTGGAAATCGTGAGAACATCCTGCTTCATGCTCCCACTCAATTTCATATCCTTCTCGGTCTGTACGAGAAGGGAGTGTAGCTCATGAGGACTTTTTTTCAAGTCATTCATGTAGTAGTTCGCCCTGAAAAGGGCAAAACCATCATGAAGAGAATGAAGCATTCGGTCAATGACAATGCTCTCACTGATTTTGCAATCAAGAGCCTCCAGCTTCTCGACATTCTCAATCATGTGAAGAATGTGTGGGCTAACCGGTTGGCCCTTCTGGAGTTTCGCATCAAAGAAGCGACAGGTATGCTCATATGTAACGATTCTTGGTGCTTTTGAGAACTCGTTAGTGAGAGTGGTGAAAATCTTGTTCGCACCTTGGGCAATGAAGCGTCTCTGCAAATTGGTTTCCATTGCAAAGATGAGTACGTTCTTTATCGCACCCGCTTCCATAACGAAGTCACTATAAGCGAGTGACTCGTTGACTCCTGCATTGGGGCCTGGGTTTACTGGTATTGACTCGATTAAGTACACCGAGCTTACCGTCGAATGGCGGCATTCCGTAGTCTTTGCCTCCCGATCCATAAAAAGTTGGACCCGTCGTTTTTCGGGACGTGTGAACCGATTCATTTGGTCCATGAATATTTTCAGCCAGGACTCGCGTCCAAGTGTGGCACTAGGCATTTGGATTGCGTTATTTCCGGACATTTTGTTGTAACAAGATTATCAAAATAAACGTGTTCTACATCATGAGAAGAAGAATAAAAATAATAAGCATGTGCATCGTTTATATTTTTAAGTCTAATGAACTACTATCATAACGCGAAGACTCAAAACATTTATACAATTGACCTCCCTCAAGAATTATATAAATGATCCCAAGACTCAATTCTCTATAAATTGATAAGCTAACCTTTTAGCTAATTCTACCGTTAGAATTATTGGTCGATAAATTTCTGTAAATTCTATCTTTAGTCCATCATAATCACGAGAAACTCTTCGGACTATGATGTTGAGGTAAACTAAGTCAACACAACTACTTACCCAACGTAGAAGGGGTCATATTATGCCTACCGACGAAGAAGGGATTCATAGTTGTTTGCCCTTATAAAGACTAATCTCAATTTCCGTTTTAGAGGAAAATCCCATCAACTTCGTTTTAATTCATTTTAAGTGAACTAATATCTAGCATGCGTGAATGAATAAACTAAGGTGATGGCTTAAAAGCATGTGACATCTGTATGTCTATGAAAACTAACATACAACCTATATGTGTCAATTTTCATGCATTTTAGTAGGTGGTTTGGTTTTAGGCGGAATATGATGCATTAACTAGCATGTGAATGAAAAGCAATAGGAATGAAAACGTAAAAACAATAAAAAGTCCTAGTGTGGCCTATCCTATCAAAATAAACATAAATACAAGTTTGGAATCCTCCTTGGACCCGAGAAGCTTGTCTTGATGTTCCATCTTGATCCATGTAGCGGGAATGAGCTCCAATCTCCATCTTTAGTCTTCTTTGAAATTACAATAAATAAATTACATAATAAACCTATTTATTACATTCTAATTTCAAAACCGAAAACTAAAGAAAAAAGGAGATACGAGATCTCATAATTACATTAAAAATTATGTTCCCATCATTACGAAAACATAATTTGACTAAGGCCACACTAAGTATTACAATTTACAACCGATTGCAAAAAAATAATACGTAAATAAATTCATTCAACGATTCATTCAACAAAAATAAAATACATCAACTAAAAATAAATTAAACATACATGACACAATTCCTTAATTATGTTGATTAATTTATCCAAACCACCTATTTAAATCAAATTAAGTGACAATTCCTCAATTAATCACATTAAATTTAATCTTAATTCATATTAAACTTGTAATATGAATTTAATCCATCAATATTTTAAACTGCTTTAAAATAATTTGGTATCTTAAAATTGTGAACCGTTTCACAATAACTAATTGGCCAAAACAAACAAAAAGAAACAAAATCCTTTATTTTTTTTATGTCTCGGCTAAACCAAGAAAAAAAACAAAACAAGCCATTTTTTTCGGCAAAAACAATAAAAACAGGCCGTTTCTTATATTGTACACGGTTTTATCTGTAAAAATCGTAACAAGACAAAAAAAAATCTTTTTTTTTAAAAAAAAAAATCCTCTGTGAACAGTAACGTGACGTGAACAGTAACAGAAAAAAAAATCCTTTTCTCGGATGCTTTTCAAATCGGCATAAACAAAAACAGCCGCAAAAAACTTTAATCGGTTTTTCAGGAGAAACCGAAAGAAAAAAACAGAATTTTTTTTTTTAAAATACAGTTCATCCGTGAACGATGAATTGAAACGAAAAAAAATTCCACGGCTCAAAAAAATCCAGCCGATTATAATTTTTTTCTCGCAAACCCTAATTATTGTTTACAAACAATTTTATGAAAATCATCAAAATTAAAATTCGTGGCCTTGGCTCTGATACCACTTGTGGAATTTATATGTATGCATCCCTTTAAATTCAAGGATTATAACGAATAATAAAGTGATGATTACAAGTCATAAAACTAAATTGCAAAACAAAAGCATAAAGGATTAAGAAATAACCTTCGGTCCTAGCAAAAACGGCCTAAGAACAATATCAAAGTAGATATTCGCCTATCAGTTGCACCCAAGACGATATGAGAAATGCCCTTTGATTATGCTAGAATCGATCCCTAAATCAACGGATTAATTTTAGGTTTTTTGTGTGTTCTTCCGATGAGAGGAGGCAAGAATTGGGAAAAAAAATATTAGGTCAGAAAAATTCTCCCTTCTCCTCTTCTTATAACCGAAAAAGAGAAGTCCATAGGGAGATTT
The DNA here is from genome assembly GCF_048544455.1 of Silene latifolia. Lineage (NCBI taxonomy): Eukaryota > Viridiplantae > Streptophyta > Magnoliopsida > Caryophyllales > Caryophyllaceae > Silene > Silene latifolia. The sequence goes on from NC_133531.1 coordinate 100,269,459, forward strand.
CTCATCTCCGAATTTCGGCCCATATACCGAGATAATAAGGAGTCTTAATTCCTTATTTTCGGTTTCCAAAAATGTATAAAATGTGTGAATTGTCATTTAGTGAGGATCGAACCCATGACCTCTTGGTTTGAGTACCCTCACTATTACCACTATGACACATTCATCTTGTTGTAGACACCTCGTTTCTGCACCTCCCGCAAACCACCCGGTGATGATTGGGCCGCATGTTTGATTCGCGGAACGATTTGTGACAGTTCGTAAGATTATCGTCAAGTGTTTGCTCAAATATTAATATCGACCTCTTAGTTGTCATCTACGTCCTGATACGGTCGTTTTGGCGATAATTAGAGTACATTCGAGTCCGGTCAAAAACCGTCTCCATTTTCTCGATAATCGTTAAATCCCGAGTCGGAATGTTCTGGAATGTTCCGGATATTTCTATTCCATATTTCACAAATTTTATCTTTTGGCAAATAATATCCCGTAATATTCACAAGATAATCGAATTATTTCCGTCCTACCATAACTCAAACGCGAAATCTTTCTTGACGGAGGAGGAAACCTCCTGGGAATAGACGCAGCAGTCTTTGCGCCTCTTCCAAGGGACGATGGGCTGATGCGCCTCTTCCCGGCCCTTCTTTGCATGATTTACGTATCTTTTTTATATCTTTCCGAGATTCACTTCCAAAGAGTCTCCGAAACCCTATTCCTTCACGTGATTAGTATAAATAGGAGCTTTCGTTCCTCATATTTCTCACGCGAGTGTCCGCCCTTCTCTTCTCCCTTTGCATTCTAGACTTTGTTCTTACTAATTGGCGCCTACGTGCTTGGACTTCCGACCACGTAAGCTCGGATCTTTCCGGGTACCAGCCTTTTCGTTGCATGACCGACCAATTTGACCAAATACACTCAATCAACCTTTAATTAATCAATCGTTCCTCTTACGAGGGCACTCTCTTTGCATTCGCGTCGAGCATTCACTAGTCGATATCTTAGTTCATCTTGTTTCGTCAACATGTAAGTCTGAGGGTGTAATCTCTCCTTTTATTTATTGTACTTTAATTATCGTATCACCATTGTAAGGTTTACGTCGAAAATACCATTAAAACCGATTTCTAAAACCGTCTTTTAAATCTCTTTTTACGGATTTCCGAGAGGCGACAATCGAGAAAAGACGCAAAGAATCGCTGCGCCTCTTCGAAGGAGCGCAGTCCCTGCTGCGCCTCTTCGTGAGGCTGCCGCAGTTCCTGCTTCTTTTCTTCTTCTTCGTCCTCTGTAATTCGTTCGTATTTGATTTGTATTTGTTTCTCTTTAATTCGTTCACATGATAGTTTAATAATTCACATATATATAATTTGTCATTCATTAACATGTTTCATTCATCATAATCCGACTTAAATCCTAAGTAATCAATATTTACGGGTTTTCGTCATTAAATTCAAACCCGGATTTTAGAGGTTCAATTCATCAATATTGAGTTTCTGGAATTCGCCATTGATATAGTTTTCGTCTGATTGTTCATATATTCGTTATTAATCCATTGTATTTAACCTAATTAATTGATTTAGTTTGTTAATTTAATGTTTTCATCATAATCTCATATAGATAATTCGTTTGCATCCGTATCATTCATGTTTATCGCTTTTATGACCATTATTCACATGTAATTAATCTGTTAATCACTTTCATCCGAGTGAATAATTTCAATCATCCTTTAAATTTACCAATCGACATTAACGATTTGCAGTTCCGGCTTCACAGCCAGAACTCACCCTTGGAACAGACGCAGAAAGAATCAAGCTGCGCGCCTCTTCCGAGGGCGCATCTGCTGCGCTGTTCGAGATGAGTTACGCCCCGAACTCCGTTTACTTTTGACTTAGTTTAATTAGTCTACGTTTAATTAACTAATATCCGTATTATCGCTAATTCCTGTTAAGTATTTTATTCTTTTTTCCTTTTTCTCAAATCATCCGTTTTAAAGGTATTTTCGACATAAATCGCCTATCCCGATGTAATTATTGTAATTTTCATTATTGTATTTCTTTTATCATTTGTATGTTTCTCACATGTAAATGAACATTAAATCCTACTTCGACCCAATTGTATGCTAAATTAATTGTTCACCGACTTAGTCTAATTCTCACATGCTAGGATTAATCTAATGGATGTTGCATTGCATGCATATAGCCGACGATATATCGAGTACGAATAACTTCCCTAATCATTAGTAGAGGCCGCTATCGAGGCGGGCGGGATTAGGTGTTCGATCAAAAGAGCTTCCTAATACGTACCCTCACCCCTTACTCCAGATCTCCGTGAGCACCCGTGTTCATTGGCATCCACGAGAGTCATTCTAGACATAGAATGCTAAGGGTAACGATTGCTTAGTGTTCATGTCACTACTTTGTGTCTTGACATGACACGAGGTATTCGAACGGTTCCAATTTCCCATAAAATTGGTGGCGACTCCATACAAAATGCAAACGCTTGTTCCCCGTTTCTCACCAGGCGCCCCGTGGGCGGCCCGTCCACGCTTTGGCGACTCATTGGGGGATAATACACTTACGTGTAGCAAGGGTGAAACTTGAACAAGGTTAGGGAATAGTTTGTACAAGACAATTGTCGGTTTTCACAACTCGGTCTTCCTAGACCGTTTATTCGGCCTTCCTAGGCCCAACCCAACCCATTCGACCAATCGTCCCATCTAAACGGTCCTAATTCTTATTTGGGCCTAAGGATGGATAGCGATTGACGTCATCCATACCATGATGCTTACTCTTGTTTGTATCAAGGGCCTTCACTACTTGAGGAAATGGACTAGGAATCGGCCTTACTCTTGTTTGGCACGAGCCTCTCCACAGACTTCGGGTTTGATGGTTCGGTATGGCAACCCACCCTTTAAACCAAAACCCTTTTAAATGCACTCAGCATCCCGTTATAATGCTTGTATAAATGTGTAAACCTTACGTGATCACCACTTCTAAACAAAACCATGACGAATTTTCAAAAAAATCAAAATCCTCATTTTCAAACAAGAATTTCGAAAAAAAAGTAGGCCTTTAATTAGCGCAAAATCCGGTCAAAACTCTGTCCGTTTGTCGCGTCAAAATTCGGGCCACAAGCCCATTTCAAAACCTCACTTCGAGTCCACTCCTACAACTAAACTACAGTTGACTAGGACACACATTTTCAAAGACCTTGTCTTTCTTCAAAACTCACTCAACACAAGTGGCACACACCCACTTCACGAGTCAAAGCTTTTCCTCTTTTAGCAAGTGTGATAGAATGGTCGATCGTGTTTTGATTCGTCGCCGATCTCTTATCCAGTTTCCAAGATGCCTGGGTCAAGTGATGAAACAAACCTCCAGCAAATTCAAGAAAGTAATGATCGAATCCTAGCCGCGATAACCCAAATTCAAATCACTCAGGAACAAACCTATGACCGCCTTGAACTTATCGAAGGTCGTATCTTTCATGTAGAGGGAAGGTTGCCTCCCCTTAAAGGTGAAGTACTACAATTTTCAGATGACGAGTCTAAAGATGAGAATCCTGTCCTAGGGACAACCGCGGCTGAGAAAAGACTCCAATACCTAGAGGAGCAATTGATGTACCTTAAGGGGGATGATATTTATAGGGAAAACAATCGCAAATATGAAGCCGTCAATTCCAAATTGCCCACTAACTTTAGCATGACGGATATCCCTAAGTTTAAAGGACATGAGAACCCTTTGAACCATATCCGTGCCTTCAAGGACTACATGTCAATCAAAGGCATCAAACCCGAGATGTTCTTAAGGATCTTTCCTTCATCTCTTGACACCATTCCGAAGCAATGGTTCTACACTTTAGATCACAAAAAGGTCGCTACTTGGGAGGACGCCGCGATCGAATTCTCGAAACAATATGCGGATAATGCCGAGATCCAAGTCAACATGCGTACTCTAGAGGTTCTTACCCAAAATGACAAAGAAGGATTCACCGACTTCCTAAGTAGGTGGAGGAAGACTAGTACTCAACTAGTTGAACGCCCGGATGAGGCTACTCTTGTGGAAAAGTTTGTGGATAATCTCAAGCCCATATATGCCAACCATTTGAGATATCAAAACATCAAGACTTTCAAGGACTTAACCGTGCTAGGGACACGAATTGAAGATGACATCCGTAAAGGACTCTTGTCCAAAACGGTAGGTCGAGGATATCAAGGGTCCACAAGTCGTTCATACGGCTCTACTAGCAAGACCGACGAAGTTAACCTTCTCGATCCATCCAAGAAAACTAGCCCACCAAGGAAGTTCACAAACCTTGGGGACACGTACTCCAACGCTCTAAAAAGGCTAATGAAGCAAGGTAAACTCCAACCCATTGGACCTACTCCCGAACCTGAAAAGAAGTCCAAGTTCTGGGATGAAAACTCCTACTGTGAATACCATAGGGGCAAAGGGCACGACACAGAAAAATGCTACAAGTTGAAACACGTGCTTCAAGATATGATCGAAGATGGTCGACTTCCAATTCCACCAGGAGGTAAGCCCAACAACACTCAGAATCCTCTTGGAGTTCTAGTGATTACAAGTGACGAATCTACCTTAGATTGCTCACACCTCATTTCTCCCACCGAAAATGAAATTCATGCAATTGAGAAAGAAAGGCTCTACTCTACCATCTCCCCTACTATTTCCGACTTCATCGCATGGGCAAGGAGTGTAGATAGACAAGTGTGGGAACTAGAAAACATGGTAACGGCCTTGAGCCATCCCAATACAATACCTAAAGAACGTGTACCATTGATCTTCTCTCAAAACGCCACTATGCAAGAAGTAGTCGCCGTGGTTGATAAACTAGTCGATCAAATCATACAACTAGAAAGTGATATCATGAGAATGAAGGAACTAGCTGCGATCCAATGGGGTTTGGGCGATGACGATGAAGACGAATACCTCATTGAAAACTCCTTGGTCAAGGAAATAGTCCAAAATGGTGAAGACCAAGATGTGGATCACCTAACTCGTTCGGGTCGCCCATATCAAAGCACTACTCAAAACGGTCCGACCAACGTCATCACACCAAATGACAACGAAGATGACCCCACTGATCATTTGCTCAAGCAATTACAAAAACCAAGGCTGATCTTTCACCGGCAACTAGTGGCAAGCTCATTCCCGCATCGCCAAGCTTTACTGCAAGCTTTGGCCAAATTGAATGTAGCACATAACTCCACTCCAGAAGATGTAGTCAACTTGGTCTTCCAAGAATCACCGAGGCTAAGTAATCCTATTACTTTCTCAGATGAAGACTTGCCACCTTTTGGCGCTAGTCACAACCTTGCTCTATACATCACTGTCATTTGTCTAAAGAAGAACGTGCCAATGACTTTGGTAGATGATGGCTCCTCGGTCAACGTCATACCCCTCAAAACGGCATACAAACTAGGCATGAAGGAGTCGGATTGGACTCCTACAAATCAAGGTGTACGTGCATATGACGGTACACGACGAAAAGTGGTTGGACTTGCTAGCCTAACCATAGCCACGGGACCAATCGAACGAAAAGTTAACTTCCAAATAGTGGACATCGAAGCTTCATTCAACATACTTCTGGGAAGGCCTTGGATTCACGCTTCTAAAGCGGTAACATCCACCCTTCATCAAAAGATCAAGATCCCACTAAATGGCAAAGTTGCGACGATCACTTCGTCACCCATCAAGGCAATAATCGAGAAGCAATCAAACAATCAAGTCCTTGCGGATCCCATATACGAACTTGGGGGCTTCCAAAGTGTGAATGTCATAGAAAGTGAGTTGGCACCCTTATACTATAATCCCTACTCCAACTTGGTGGTCAACCACATACTCAAATCTCAGGGATACTTCCCTGGAATGCCTTTGAACCCAATTCGAAAGAACACCTTCGCACCATACAAAAAAGGCAACTCGACAAGGATACCACTTGGACTAGGATACAAACCCACAACTGAAGAAGTTCTCGAAATGCTCGCTCAAGTCCAAAATCGCAAGCACGTGGGAGTCCAAATGAGACCGTATCTCCCCACTTTAAATGGATACTTCGTTCAAGAAGGAAGTTCAGAACTCTTCCATGGATTTCCCGAACCTTGGCATTATCTTGAGAGGAAGTTGGCCGGAATCGAGATCTTTCACGATTGCTATTTCATTCCTCCCGAAACGGTTCCTACCGTCAAAACCCGTCAAGCACCTTGCTTCGACGAACAAGCTGTTAGCCTATTGTTTGGAGAAGACCGATTCATTAGGGCCGCGCAGGATGAGATCATTACTATGATACTTCAAGACGATCGCTTCAACCCCACCACATTGATCACAGAAATCGACACAAAGCAGCAGAAAGGATGGAGAAAATCTATCAAATGGACCAACAACCAAGGAAGGCTCTTCAAGCTCACTACTGGAGAAGGAGAGATGTTCAAAGGAGAACCAGAAGACAACGAGTTCGAGTCGGAGTCGGAGTCTGAGTCAGAGTCGGAGTCTAGAGGAGTCGTTAGAGAGTCTACTCCTGTTGTCATCCCCACTCCCTTCGTTTCTCCTAGCTTAGCCTCGAGTAGTCACGGTAGTTCGGGAATGCCCCACCATCGTTTTCCTTTGCCGCCACTGACCATGGATCAGTTGGCTTCTTTGTTTCAACTTTACTCAAATCTTAATATGAATAAATCGGGTTCTCGCTTACTCTGTGTTCTTTCGAGTGCAATTCTGTTTATGATGATGATACGAGGATGACCAAGACCCAGACTTGACCGAAATACCTCCCTACGTAGCCAAAGAAATATTACGAGAAGGGGAAGGGGGACCAGTAATAGAAGATACCGAACCCATCAACGTAGGAACCGAATTAGAACCCAAAGAACTTAGGATAGGGACTACCTTGAGCTCTACCGAAAGGGCCGATTTCATAGACCTCCTAAATGAATTCAAAGACGTTTTCGCTTGGTCCTACAAAGACATGCCAGGAATCGACAGGGATATCGCCGAACATAGGATTCCGATTAAGCCGGGTTTCAAACCTGTGAAACAGAAGCTTCGACGAATGAGAACAGAATGGGCTCTAAAGATTAAGGAAGAAGTTGACAAGCAATTCAAAGCCGGTTCATCAAAGTTTCCGAGTACTCGACGGGTAGCTAACATAGTACCTGTGCCCAAAAAGGACGGGAGAATCCGTGTTTGTGTTGACTTCAGGGACTTGAACAAAGCGAGTCCGAAAGATGACTTCCCTCTACCTCACATTGACATATTGGTGGACAATACTGCAGACCACGCATTACTATCCTTCATGGATGGATATGCGGGTTATAACCAAATCAAGATGGCCATGGAAGATATGCACAAAACCGCTTTCGTCACCCAATGGGGAACATATTGCTATACAGTAATGCCATTCGGATTGATTAACGCCGGAGCTACATACCAACGCACCGCAACTACACTCCTACATGACATGATGCACAAAGAAGTTGAGGTATATGTAGATGACATGATCGTCAAATCCAAGGAAAGAGAGGGACATATTGCAAACCTTCGCAAGTTCTTCGCAAGGCTACGAAAGTACAACATGAGACTCAATCCTCAGAAATGCACATTCGGGGTAACATCCGGAAAACTCCTGGGATATGTCGTCAGCCAACGCGGTATAGAAATAGATCCCTCAAAATCAAAGCTCGATCGAAATGCCACAACCCCAAACAAAAAAGAAGTCGAGGATTCCCGGGAAAGGTACAATATATAAGTCGATTCATATCAAAACTTACCATGATTTGCGAGCCTATCTTCAAGAAACTCAAGAAAACAGACCACACCATGTGGGATGATGATTGTCAAAAGGCGTTTGACCGAATCAAGGAGATATTGGCTAAACCACCAGTGCTCATGCCGCCACAACAAGATCAACCTCTTGGTTTATATCTCACAGTAACTGAAACTGCCATGGGTGCTATGCTGGCTCAAACCGTAGGAAGTGAAGAAAGAGCTATTTACTATCTAAGTAAGAAATTCTTGGAATATGAGTGCAAATACTCGCAACTCGAAAAGACATGCCTCGCTCTTGTGTGGGCAACGAAGAAGCTACGTCACTACATGCTTAGCTACTCCGTCAAGATATATTCCAAAATGGATCCAGTCAAATACCTCTTCGAGAAACCCGTCCTCAACGGACGTCTTGCAAGGTGGACTCTGATGCTCTCAGAATTCGACCTCAAATATGTGCCACTGAAAGTTATAAAAGGTCGCGCCGTCGCCGAATTCTTCGCAGAAAATCCTATCAATGACGCACAAACCATAGACACTTGGTCATTTCCCGACGAGGATATACTTCAAACAGACGTAGACTCTTGGGATCTATACTTTGATGGAGCATCAAATTTAAGAGGATTCGGAATAGGAGTGTTGCTCATTTCTCCCGAAGGTGAGCATACACCGATTCATCACAAACTCGACTTCGAGGTGACAAACAACGCCGCAGAGTATGAAGCTTGTCTCATCGGACTACAAGCGGCAGTAAGCTTAGGCATCAAAAACCTCCGAGTACATGGGGATTCATCACTGATCATCAACCAAGTTACAGGATCCTGGAAAATCCGAAGCGAAAGCCTCGCACCCTATCAAGCTAGGATAGACCAAGTGGCTCAATTCTTTGACCACGTAACCTACTTACACCTACCTCGAGAGGAAAATCAATTTGCAGACGCTCTTGCGAAACTCGCATCTTTGATAAATATGCCAGACCACATGGTGGAAATGCCTTTGTGTATCGAACGACGGTCAGAGCCGGCTTACGTCCACCAAATCACCGATGAAGAAGAAATCGCACAGGAACCCTGGTTCCAAGCGATCCTGAATTTCAAGCTTAATGGTACCTATCCACCAGATATGGACAAGAGGGGGCAACGTGCTATACGCCTATTAGCTTCCCAATATATTCTGATGCAAGGAGAATTATACAAAAGAACACCTCTTGGTGTAGTCCTACGTTGCCTCGATCATTCACAGGCACGAAAGGTGATGGAAGAAGTCCACGACGGAGAATGCGGTCCCCACATGAGTGGGCCCATGATGGCAAAGAAAATCACACGTTTAGGGTATTATTGGACCACAATGGAATCTGATTGCATCAAATACGTGAGACATTGCCACAATTGCCAAATCTTCGGGAATGTACAACATGTCCCTCCTTCGTTGCTATACACGATGACATCCCCTTGGCCATTCTCCGCATGGGGAATTGACATAATCGGGAAGATAACCCCAAATTTAACAGAGGTCACTGTTTCATTCTAGTAGCAATTGACTATTTCACCAAGTGGGTAGAAGCGGCTTCCTACACTAGTCTTACGGCTAAAAATGTGGCAAAATTCATACAAAACAACATCATCTGTCGATATGGTTGCCCACATGAGATCATCAGCGATAATGGGTCACACTTCCAAGCCGAAACCGAGCAATTGCTGGCCAAATATAAGATTAAGCATCACCACTCTTCGCCCTACAGACCACAGACTAACGGCGCGGTAGAGGCGGCAAACAAGAACGTTGTCACAATTCTCAAGAAAATGACTGACAACTATAGAGATTGGCCAAGCAAGATACCCTTTGCTTTATGGGGATATCGTACATCAGTTAGGACGCCCACTGGGGCTACTCCTTTCTATTTGACCTACGGCATGGAGGCCGTACAACCAGTCGAGCTAGAAATACCATCCTTGCGTATTCTACTCGAAAGCCAAATCCCTGAAGCCGATTGGAAGAGGGATAGATATGAAGAACTCATCCTCCTAGATGAACGTAGGCTACGCGCCTTACATAATGTCCAAACATATCAAGCACGTATCAAACGAGCTTTTAACAAAAGAGTTAGGCCAAGAAACATCAAAGAAGGAGACTTAGTACTCAAATCGGTTAGAGCTCTTTTACCTGTCGACCCAAGGGGAAAATTCAAACCTAATTGGGCCGGACCATATCTAGTCAAATCCATACTCCCAGGGGGTGCGGTTAGAATCACAGACCTAGATGGGAATGAGTTTTCAAACCCCACAAACCTTGACCAACTGAAACGATACTATGCCTAGGTTAGGACAAAAACGCGCCTCGCGTAAACCCATGTGTCGCTCTTGTGGCACTAAATAAACGGCCCCTGGCCAAGCTGAAATAAGCTAAGTGTCACTACGCTCTTGCATTTTGACAAGATTGTCATCCTCATATCATCAAATAAACTAAATTCGCACCTTGAGAACAAGCAAAAGCTCATGCTTATTTTTCTATGTTCATTACAAGCTCTTGCTTCGAACAATTATTCTTTTACATTTACTCGAACTACGCGCAAGGGTTTGATTTCGCTTTTTTAAGTGAATACGTAGGCAATCCTTCACCGGATTCAACCCATTATACCTAAAATGTAAATAGAAGGACATTTGCATTGCATTTGAAATTCGACAAGAATAATAAAAGAAAATCACAGCGGTTTCATAACCATTTAATCTTTTTTATTCCATTCGCTTTCTAATAATAATACGATACATAATAAAAATAGAATAGGCTAGGATTCTAAAAATCCCTCCTTTTTATTACAACAATAATAATAATAATAATAATCAAATAATAAATAAGGACTTGGGCTATTCCTCCATCTTCCCCTTGCCCTTGTCATTCTTGTCATATTTCTTGTCACGACCTCGAGCCGGGCGCTCTTGCACCACTTCAGACCTAATCACCAACGGTCTTTCTCGAGGCCTGACTCTTCCATTCTTGCCAACCACCATTTCCGCAACAGGAGTAGTCTTTGATTTCTTTGAAGGACGAATGACCAAATCCAGCTTCTTCTTCTCCTTCGTCGATGCTTCTCCTTCTCTTTCTCTCCCTCGCGCACCTTGTAGTCAACAGCTCGCGTTTCCTCGCTCTCGCGTTCTTCCGAAGTTGCAGCCTTTCTCCACCTCAGATAGGAATCCGACACCCACAAAGCATTGGCGGAGAAGCTCAAGAACCACATGTTCCTTTGGGCCCATTTGATAGCCCACTCTCTTCGGCTCTCGGTGGTAAGCGCTACAATCAATCTGAACGGTATCAAGCCTCGGGATAGTCTGCTTCAACCCAACTTGCCTCATCAATCTTTCCGGAAAGATGCATACCATGAACTCCAACCCCGAATGCGCACGGACCTAGTGGGATCCAAAGAAGACACTCCAAAGGATGACTTGAGGTGCCACCATGGTACGACCCACCTAATCAACGGGCCATCATCATTCTTCAGCTTGTTCTTCCAATAGTCACAGACCCGAGTGAAGTCCACCATGTACAACCGCGTCCTCATCGCAATCATACGGGAATGATAGGAAAGTGCATGAACTGGGGGCTCGAGCAGTCGGAGCCGTTCCATAAGCCAAACCTACCAAAAGCAGGTATTAGACACCAAACAAAAAACAAAAAAAAAACAAAAAACAAAAAAAAAACAAAAAAAACGGAAAAAAAAAGAAAGAAAAAAAAACGGAAAAAAAAAAAAAAAAAAAAAAAAAAAAAAGGGGTGTCTTTTACCTGTAGGATAACGGGACTCCCCAAAAATGGAAGATCGCGGTTGGATTTCCTATTATCCAAACCCAAGATAATCTCCCCTAAGTACAAGCAAGCTGGGCTCCTGCGCAGCTCCATTTGTTCGATAAGACCCAAAAGATGGGGATCACCTCGCAAATCTTCATCAACGTGTCCATGGAAGACATACACATGCAGCAAACAAAAGCCAAATGCTCTCCTCCTAGCAACATAAGAGACAGTGGGGTCAGCCCTGTTAATGAATCGGTCTACAAAGTCCAGCATTCTCACGCCTTTCGGGGTAACTAAGCGATCCACCTCAAGTCTAGTCAATCCGAGCAAGTCTCTGAATTTGGTCTTATACCCTTGTGAAGTGGAAGGAATAGCAGGTAGATGCTCGGGGTCCCACCCACCAATAGCAGCAATTTCTTCCGGAAAAGGACAAATATCACCACCTGGGAACGCGAAAACATGACAATTTGGGTCCCAGTAGTCAAGGCAAGCATCCAAGAACGGTTTTACAACCTTAATGAGTTTCAAACTCAATAGAGACCCAAGGTTATGAGCACCCATGTCGTGCTTCTCAACATTCGAGAATTCATTAGTCCATTCCTTCAAGCGGATCTCCAAAGTATTCATGCTGACAATTTTCTCTTGAAAATTTATTTTGGTAGTTTTTATGAGGATTAACGGAGAATAGACGAAAGAATTATATGATTTAAAGCTTCGTCGACGCTTCTATTTATACTAATTGCTGTTTCCAAAAATCCGCCAGAAGAGACAAGCTTGGGAACAGGCGCAGCTTCTGCTGCGCCTATTCAAAGGTACGCAGCTCATGCTGCGCCTCTTCCCCAGACTCACTTTCTGCGATTTCCGCGTTTGGATCTTTCCTAATTCTATAACGAATAATTTCCTATTCCTACGGGATTTTATTTTGGTAAATACGAGCAGTTTACCATGTTTCAAGTTTTCTAAATTCGCGGGCACGCATTTCGAGGCGACGTCGACACCTTCGCCATTTTCGTCGCACTTAATTCTTGTTATTTTAATTCATTTATTTATTCTTAGGAAATAAATTTCATTTTTTTATTTTTTAGGAAGTAAATTTCATTTTTTTTAGGAAATAATTTTCTTTTGTTTTCATTTCAATATTTTCATTTCTACACTTGTAGATTTCTCTTTTTTCTTTTTTTTTAGGGGGTAACCCTCCCTACCGTCCGGTCACTTCCGGCAAATTTTTTGCATTTTTTTGAGTCTTTTTTGCGCTAATTAAGACCATATGTGTATAAAACGTATGTTTTGGTGAGATTTCCATGTAAATTTCGGCAGCATGACGGCGTAAACCGTTGTCTACCAAACCTGTTCAAGAACTAACCTGCAGGTACAAGCAACACAACCCAGCAGCAAAGGCACTCAGGCCATCATATATACAAATGTACAAGCAAACTGGGGGCTTGCGCCCCGAATCAAGTCCAAAGTCCGGGCAAACTGGGGGCTTGCGCCCCAAACAAGTCCAAAAATGTTCAAAATCAGATGTACAAGCCTACAAAACTACGCAGAACTACTGCTGGGCACCCTCCAACTCAGCAACCCTCGCCGTAAGAGCAGCAATCTCGGCGTCCCGAAACTCGAGCTCCCTCGACAAGCGAGCCGTCTCCTCCCGAGACTGGGTCAACTCTCGCTCCAGCTCACGACCAGCCTGTAGACAGAAATAAATTGGCTCATGTCAATCAACTCAAACAAAACTGAAAATCAAAAATCAAAAAAGTAAGGTTCATACCTGACGATCTCGACCACCGACGAGTGCCTCGATGGCGGTAGCTCGTAGCCAGTTGGCCACCCTCCATAGTGCCACTAACCGAGATGGCGCGACCTACATGTCAAAAGAAATTCTCAGTAAAGTGAACAAATTCAATCAAATGTGTTCTTACACGAAGGGTATATAAGCTGGAGGCTCACCCTCCGAATCGATCTTTGCCGCGTCGTCTAGGCCAAGATCCGTCGCGCCGGCTACGTCAAAGTCACGCAACTCGGAGATCGTCGTCCTCCCAGTCGCGTCAGTGTACTCAAGGGTCTCGGGGTACAATGGGGGCTCGATGCCCGCCGCCTCAACCTCCCGCAAAGACAAATAGCTCTCATTAATCGACGATCTTTCGTCGTAATTCCCGAAATCAAATCAAGAAAATAAAGGATACTCACCACTACTGGCCAGTACGCCAACCTCCCGTAAAGGAACGCCGAGTAGTCCTCGCCAGGCAGAAGAAGGTCGTCGCCACGGCACCGCCAAGTCCGCCTCCTCTCGGCCTCGCAGGCTCCCCGAACATCGTCCTCGAGGGTCAATGGGAACCGTCAACGCGCCCGAGAGCACCGACGAGCCAAACGCCGCCCGGATACCACACAGACCCATCGACGTCCACAACAAAGAACGACTCGGGCTCCTAGGTCGAAGGACCTCAGCGACAAAAGGAGGCGCTCCAACGTACTCCGCCCAAGGTCTGGGCACCCACTGCGACAAGATAAGGCAAAGATCATTCCTATGATCAATTAAAAGCAAAAGTACAAGAAATGTAAATACGAGTGGGATACTCACGCCGCTTAGTCAAGGGCGTTCACATCCCGCCGGTAGACATTGTGAGAAGAGCGCTTGCTCTTCGTCCGCACATCACCCAATCCTCACCACGGGATAGGCCTTCTCCAAATGCTCTGTCCTCTTCGGCGCGAGACTCGGGAAGTAAGAGTACACCCAGCCTATAAAACATGAATAATCAATGACGATCTTTCGTGATTTGATAAAGAAAGGAATTTACTAAGAAAGGTTCATACCTCCAACAAGAGTCCAGTCCGACAACACGCCGGAGAAGTCCCCTTCTCCATCAACTCCGGACGAACCATGGCCCTCATGAAGCGGATGAGGACCGCAAAACCAAGAAGACCCCGGTCCCAGCGTCCTAGGGAACTCAGTCGAAATAAAGGGAAGAAGCTTCGTCGATAGCCTCTCGCCCTTGTCTCCGAGGTAAATCGAAGACAAGAACCACCAAAGCCACGTACGAGCCCTCTGCTCACCATGCGAGGAGGAGGAGGAGCAGCCTCCCTCCCATCGATCGTCACCGACACCGGGTCTTCCCCGCAAAGTAGTCTCGGACGTAGGTACTGGGTACCAAACCCGGCACGAAAGAACACCTTCGGCGATAAGTTCCAGCCGATCAACCTCCTCGCCTCGGCCGAATCCGCCCTCATAGCGGCCTCTCCGGCCACACCATCTCCTCGGTCCCACACCTGGCACCCGTAAATCATGCCGTAATCCTCCCGAGTAACTCCCACCTCACCGAAAGGCAGGTGAAACGTGGAAGTCGTGTCCCATAATCGATCCAAGAAAGCACGGACCAGGCTAAGGTTAGCCCGCAACTTCCTCTTCACGATATCCCTCCGGACTGAACCGGAGGACCGAACGCTCCACGCTCGATCATGGCCCTCTCCTCCGCCGACTACCGCTCATAGTGCTCCATCGCTGTCGTGTAACCCGAGAACGACCTGATGTTCCCGGCCTCCTATTATGATTTGAAACAAAGCTATCTTTAGTTTTGAATGAAATTTACAAGAAGTTTGGACAAAAAGAATGAAAGAAAATAGGTAATGAGTAGTGAATTCTTATTTACCAAGCTCTTAACCGTCCTGTAGGACAAGTGACCCTCTGCAGCCCACACGAGGTGCCTACTCTCCCGTGTCTCACCACGCAGAGCTCCCCTCACCGACGACCTCCTCGCCGACGTTGGCCTGCCTCGGGGCCTCCTCCTCCTCCTCGACGGCCTCCTCCTCGTGAGCCTCGCCTCCGAGCCATCGCCGCACGGTGAAGGCCTGCTCTAAAGCCTCCTCAACCGTAACGACGTCTATCTCCATGGGAGTCCTCCCAGAAGTAGAAGCCTCATCACCTGCAACATTAAAGTAAATTTAGGCCGCGTCACATGACGACAAGCCTTTGTTAAGGAGTTTTCGAGCCTCCAGAGCCCTGAAAACTACCCTTTCCAGGCCATCTTTGGCCATATTCCCACCAACCCAATCACTCATGTGACAAATTGGGTCAAGTCAAGCCCAAGTCAAAGCCTAATTCCGGGTTCAAGCCGAAAATTCGGCAGCATTTCGTTATAACGGCGATTATGCCCTAGAAAGGTGCCCCGAAAAGGTTGTCACAAACCAAAATTTCGAGATGGCAGGAAGTTTACCCATCATCCAAGGATCCCAAATATCAAATTTCATCGCCAATGGGCATTCCTAAGGCTATTTTCGAAGCAATTTACGGTTCAGCTGTGAAACCGTCTCAAAATTCGCTCAAGGGCTCAAAACTCGATGAAAATTCAAAGCGAATACATGGTTATGTTCCTAACATTGCCTACTATCCATTTCTAGCATCAATTTGGCAAAGAAAATCCATTTGGGGGAAAAGCCCCAAATTTTCGATCAAAAGGGTCGAAAACCCTAATTCTCGCGGCTCAAAATTCGACAAATGTAAATGATTAATGCAAGATTAAGACACATACCTCGATTAGTCATGTGTAATGCAAGCTTTTGAATACAACCTCGACGGAAATGGTGAAGATTTGAGAGAGAAATTGAGGGAAATGTGTTTCGAAATAATGAATTATAATCCTTCTGATTTCGCGTTTTTACGCGGAAATAGCCAATTTGGGGAAAAGACGCAGCAGGCGCTGCGCCTCTTCCAACAGACGCAGCTCTTGCTGCGCCTCTTCCTTGTGTTCCCTCCATACGGATTTTCAAAAAATTCGTTATGAGTTCGTTATTTGTGGGCCCATCTTTGGTGCGCCTCTTCTTCAACGCTATTATATTCTTTTGGTCCGTTTCGACGATTTTCTTTCGTTCCGGCCCGCGTTTTATCCAAATAACAAAGATTTTGCGGTATTGTCCAAGATCATTTTATCCCACGCAGCAGTATTTTGCAGTATTGCTCAAGATCATTACGTCCCCGGCGCAGTAGTATTTTGCAGTACTGCTCATTCGAGATTTCTTCCGCGACGATCCAGATGTTCCTAGTCGTCACAATATTTCCCAGCAAGAGTTTGTTTGAGACCGACGCAAGCAGATTCAACCTCAAGTTTCGCCAGAGTTCGCTTGAGACCGACGCAAGCGGATTCCCCAGCAGTTTCTACCGACGTCCTGCTGCTTTCAATATTTCTTGTTTCCCCGCGAAGTTCGATTAAGTCTCAAGTATGATCCCTTCTTATGGCTGGCAAGCTTCCTTACGTAGTCTAATGGACTTTAAACGACCCTCCCCGATAGTCGACAGACTCTAAAATGTTCCCGACGATAGGTCCTTGGCTCAGACCCCTTGAGCCGCCTCGCGTCGCCATAGTCGCCAGGTTGTAATCTTCGATTGACCTGATGGCTATACTTTGACTTTCGCCTTGTCCAAGCCTCAGTCAAAGTGGGGGCTCTGTAGACACCTCGTTTCTGCACCTCCCGCAAACCACCCGGTGATGATTGGGCCGCATGTTTGATTCGCGGAACGATTTGTGACAATTCGTAAGATTATCGTCAAGTGATTGCTCAAATATTAATATCGACCTCTTAGTTGTCATCTACGTCCTGATACGGTCGTTTTGGCAAGAATTAGAGTACATTCGAGTCCGGTCAAAAACCGTCTCCATTTTCTGATAACTGTTAAATCCCGAGTCAGAATGTTCTGGAATGTTCCAGATATTTCTATTCCATATTTCACAAATTTTATCTTTTGGCAAATAATATCCCGTAATATTCACAAGATAATCGAATTATTTCCGTCCTACCATAACTCAAACGCGGAAATCTTTCTTCAGCGAGAGAAACCTCTCGGGAATAGACGCAGCAGGTGCTGCGCCTCTTCCAAGGGACGCAGTGGCTGCTGCGCCTCTTCCCAGGCCCTTCTTTGCATGATTTACGTATCTTTTTTATATCTTTCCGAGATTCACTTCCAAAGAGTCTCCGAAACCATATTCCTTCACGTGATTAGTATAAATAGGAGCTTTCGTTCCTCATATTTCTCACGCGAGTGTCCGCCCTTCTCTTCTCCCTTTGCATTCTAGACTTTGTTCTTACTAATTGGCGCCTACGTGCTTGGACTTCCGACCACGTAAGCTCGGATCTTTCCGGGTACCAGCCTTTCCGTTGCATGACCGACCAATTTGACCAAATACACTCAATCAACCTTTAATTAATCAATCGTTCCTCTTACGAGGGCACTCTCTTTGCATTCGCGTCGAGCATTCAATAGTCGATATCTTAGTTCATCTTGTTTCGTCAACATGTAAGTCTGAGGGTGTAATCTCTCCTTTTATTTATTGTACTTTAATTATCGTATCACCATTGTAAGGTTTACGTCGAAAATACCATTAAAACCGATTTCTAAAACCGTCTTTTAAATCTCTTTTTACGGATTTCCAGTAGACTGACAGTCGAGAAAAGACGCAGCAACTGCTGCGCCTCTTCGAAGGAGCGTAGTCCCTGCTGCGCCTCTTCGTGAGGCTGCCGCAGTTCCTGCTTCTTTTCTTCTTCTTCGTCCTCTGTAATTCGTTCGTATTTGATTTGTATTTGTTTCTCTTTAATTCGTTCACATGATAGTTTAATAATTCACATATATATAATTTGTCATTCATTAACATGTTTCATTCATCATAATCCGACTTAAATCCTAAGTAATCAATATTTACGGGTTTTCGTCATTAAATTCAAACCCGGATTTTAGAGGTTCAATTCATCAATATTGAGTTTCTGGAATTCGCCATTGATATAGTTTTCGTCGGATTGTTCATATATTCGTTATTAATCCATTGTATTTAACCTAATTAATTGATTTAGTTTGTTAATTTAATGTTTTCATCATAATCTCATATAGATAATTCGTTTGCATCCGTATCATTCATGTTTATCGCTTTTATGACCATTATTCACATGTAATTAATCTGTTAATCACTTTCATCCGAGTGAATAATTTCAATCATCCTTTAAATTTACCAATCGACATTAACGATTTGCGCTTCAAACTTACGGCCCGAACTCACCCTTGAAAGACGCAAAGAATCGCCGCGCCTCTTCCGCAGGGGCGCAGATCTGCTGCGCTGTTCCAGATGAGTTCTCGCTTTGAACTCCGTTTCTGCTTTGACTTAGTTTAATTAGTCTACGTTTAATTAACTAATATCCGTATTATCGCTAATTCCTGTTCGTATTTTATTCTTTTTTCCTTTTTCTCAAATCATCCGTTTTAAAGGTATTTTCGACATAAATCGCCTATCCCGATGTAATTATTGTAATTTTCATTATTGTATTTCTTTTATCATTTGTATGTTTCTCACATGTAAATGAACATTAAATCCTACTTCGACCCAATTGTATGCTAAATTAATTGTTCACCGACTTAGTCTAATTCTCACATGCTAGGATTAATCTAATGGATGTTGCATTGCATGCATATAGCCGACGATATATCGAGTACGAATAACTTCCCTAATCATTAGTATAGGCCGCTATCGAGGCGGGCGGGATTAGGTGTTCGATCAAAAGAGCTTCCTAATACGTACCCTCACCCCTTACTCCAGATCTCCGTGAGCACCCGTGTTCATTGGCATCCACGAGAGTCATTCTAGACATAGAATGCTAAGGGTAACGATTGCTTAGTGTTCATGTCACTACTTTGTGTCTTGACATGACACGAGGTATTCGAACGGTTCCAATTTCCCATAAAATTGGTGGCGACTCCATACAAAATGCAAACGCTTGTTCCCCGTTTCTCACCAAGCGCCCCCGTGGGCGGCCCGCTGTCCACACTTGTTGATATTAAATATAACCGATTACATTTAATTACGAATTAACATATTAATTCGTCCAAGCTAACATTACATACATTTTGTAACACCCCGGTTTATGAAGGAGCCTTTAGCAAGACATTCCCTAATAAACCGGACTGTTACCATCTCGGTTTCCCGAGGTAGTGAATAACAAATTAAACTCCAAGGCAGAATTATATAATTACTTTAACTTAATTATTACAAAACCTCTTTTACGTCAAATTACAAAGAACTAACATAAATAAAAGTGAAAGTCTTCTAGATGATGATCTAGCTACTAATTAAATCGATCCAAAGGTCTCACACCCATCCAAATCCCCGATTCTATCTCTTAACCTGTCAAGTCCGCCGCCAATATTTGGGTCATCACAGGTGTTCACGAATACACAGGGTCAACCACGAGGTTGAGTAGGGAAACAATAAAAACAACAAAATATGATATGCATGCTCCTCCGTCACCACCATCTCCATCTCAACTCATATCTCATATCTCATACCCCGACAACCCACCATACCGATCCCCGGTAGACTATATATATCGACCGTAGCCGATCTCGCATTTCATTGTTGAGGACACCAGGGCAAGTCCTGCGAAACCCGCCCGGGCCTTATCACAACATCGTCATCACCACACCACACCACCACAACATCCTCCATCTCCAATGCATATGAATGCTCAAAAGAAATTAATGCAACACAACATATATATATATATCATCAAACCGATAAATCATGAAATCATGCTTAAGGTTACCCGATATTGTGATATCAAACTCAATACAATCAATTCAGTCAAACACCTTCCCGTATATGAATCATCACGTAAATCAATAACCATGAATCAAGTCAACGCAATTCACCAACAACGATAATGGGTCAAGTGTATTTCCCTACCTCAAAGTGCCAAAGAAATCCAATTAAGCGCCTCAAGCGAGTCCAGAACATAAAGCAACGAATTTGATTATCGATCCTTCACGAATCCGTCACCTAAAACAATAATAATATTTATAATTACTAACTACTAAATATAGAAATCTCCCAAAATAGAAGCTTTCCCGAAATACAATCCCGACACCAAACTTATGCCCAACTGATAACTAAATAACCCGATTAGTATTTGACCCAACTTCCCAACATAGGAAGTTACTAAAGTAGAATTTCTTAAAATGGAAACTTTCCCGATATAGTAACTTTTTCATTTTAACAAACCCGACTTGAATTACTTAACTGACTCGGAAATTAAATTGAATAACTAATATGATAAATAAAAGATTAAACAATTAAACGATTTAAGAAGACCCGAATCAACATTGAACAATTCGAGTAGCCCGACTCAAAACCCGTCTTTAAATATTTTAATGCACTCGGGAATTAATTAATTAATTAAGAATACGATAACTTAACGAATTCTAACGATTAAACAATGACAAAAACCCGTTTCAACACTAAAGCAACCCGTCATCAACACCGCCCCCTTCCCACGCACTCACACGCTCCCACGCGCCACCACGAGGCCGTGTCAGCCACCAGCCCAAACCCCCACACTGACCCAGCCACCAACGACCACCCCCACTGGGGTCGACTCCGCCGGCGAGTCAAACCAACACGCCATTTTGGCCTGGTTCACCACCACGCCTCACCAAACACCTCTTGTTCTCTCCTTACCACCACCGCAGCCAACACCTCCTACCTGCCAACTCACCACTGACCTGCTCGCCGTCAGCCCACAAACCCAGACACAGTGGCACCACCGTCTCGACCTCCCCCTAGTCCACGGTGGTGCCACCCCAACCTAACCATTCTAAACCGCCTGAAAACCCCCTGTTTAAAACCCGTCTGCTACCCCTGTCGCTGCCACCTCTCTCTGCCACTACCACAACCCAAAACCACCATAACCACCACCACTACACTCGTCACTAACCACCCTACCCATATACCCCGACGCCAACCACCCTTATCCCCTCCCTAAGACACGAAACAACAACCAATCAACTCGACAGAAATGCGAAATCAGAGGAAATGGTTGAACTCTTACCTTTTTCGCCACCACCACAGCCACCAGGGCCACCCACGGTCGTCGTCAAACACCCTAAAGCCTTCCTTGTCTACCGCCAACACCCTTACTCTCTCTCTCTCTCTCTCGTTTTGCGTGAAAGCTGATGATTGGTGTTGATGAAGGAGGGAGGCGGGTTGAGGGAGTAGGGTTGTGTAGAGCTAGGGTAAATAGGTTAAAAGTTTAGGTTAGATGGTAAATGGGTCATGGGTAAACGTGATTGGGTAAGTGGGTAAATGTCATGAGTCCGCGTGGTTGTAAAAGAATTAGCTACGTGACTTCGTTCAGTTAAACCCGTCTCACTTAACTTAGATCGATACAACGCGAGTCAAGTAAAATAATTAACGTAATTATCGACTCAACAATTAACCCGACTTAAATAGTAATATATAAAATGTATAGTAATTAATATATATTAATATCCGTTTAATTGATTATATATAAAACACGGGGTATTACAGTCTTCCCCCCTTAAAATGAACTTCGTCCCGAAGTTCGCCCCCGTACTTAAACAACATAAGGGTATTGTACATCGTACATATGGACGTCACGCATTTCTAACACGGTTAACACACACTTTTGACACATCAATTAACATAACAAACACGAAATGTTACATTCTGCCCTCCTAAAAGTAAACTTCGTCCCGAAGTTTAACTCGTCTTTACTTAACCCAACTAACTACGACTAATAACTACCTGAGAACACCAATGTATAACAACTAAATATTCATCTGAGAACACCGTCATCCTCCATCTAAATTCCGATCACAGACTCAAGTAACTCAATAACCATGGTCTCACTGGACCGTAAACGTAACTCGGCACAAAGGCCCCACAACTCATAACTCAATACCAGTAGTTTAACTATACTCTACTTTTACACCTCAACCAACTAACAGAAGTAAGAGTAAAGCATATAGAACTCATTTGCATAGGTACCCCACAACGAAACATCTACTTGATCAAGACTACCATCTACAAACAAGTGCAATATAAACATTAAGATTTTACAATCCTACCCGACTAGAAACAGGGTTACGTCCTCGTAACCTCTTTTCAATTTTCATATACATATGCAACAAAATCATTATCAACCACATGTGACAGGAAAGAACATATGATAAAAGATTGCGCATTAACACTAAGGTCGAAACAAGGTTTTATTATGGAATTAACTGATTGTCAACAAGTAACATTTATTACTAGCTCATGCTTAACTTAAAAACACAACATCAAACTAAAGAACAACAAGAAAGGGACCAAGGTTTACACGGTTTCACCACTAAACAAATTTGATGATCAATTATAGACTATGAACGAGCGAGAGCAAAATCAACAAAACAATTTAAGAACTTCTCACATTGCAACATATCACAGAAAATAGATCTACCACTACCATCCATCACACTCACAGGATTTTATTGACATGTCCGTACAACCATTTACTCACTCACTGGTTTAGGTCACGAATTGGGTCGATGAATTTAAGCAATCAACAACATACTCATAATTCATATTTTAAATTATAAAAATTGTTTGCACGATATCAATTCTGAAAACATATTTCCCAATAAGAGTAACTACATATGATCTATGACAACAACAACATCCCTTTCATATCCCACATATGTTTCACATTTTAGCAATCATATCTTTCAATTGTGTCTAGCAACTTAGTATACTCATTTTCAGCAAAACAAAAGATATCGTATAAGTAACTTAGACATATACATTTGCCATCATATACTTTGTAGAACACTAGCTATGATAAAAGATTAACAACTTGAACAGCTTCTCTGATTTGTACGGTTTGAATAATTAGGCAACTCGTAGGCTTAATTAAACGTAACTATAACGACTATCATTTAAACCAATGCATATCATGTGAATCATCAAAGCGTTATCCTATTATAATTGTCAACATAGTTATCATAACAATCTTTATTATAATATAATTGATAGTAACGACTCGAGAATATAGATATGCCAATTGTCGTGTTATATCAACCAGTTTCCTTTATATCACACCCATACAATTGCAAGAATCACTTTAGCATTTCATGACATTGTAATAACGAACATATTCAATAAGGAATAACAACACTGTTTACTACCATGTTATAGGTGTAGGTCCAACTGAAATAATTTAATGCGATGAAGGTAATAAATATAACTATGGGCACACAACTCATATGAAAGACATTAGAACTCAGATGCATCCTACATGTGTGAACATTTAGACATACTCATTACTACCATCCATGTGTAAACATTTGGACATAATTATTATAATTATTCATGCGTGTATATTAGAACAATCAATTAACTTTTAACGCCATCAACTTACCAAGATATAACAATATAGTTTTATATTTACATATATCCGACCACTATGCAAATATGATGCACACACCAGAGACATTACAACATGCCAAATGTATATAAATATGCAACAACTGGACTCGTATAAAATATTTCACCCTTGATTAAGAATCAATTTAAGCTATTCCATTTCACTCATACTATCATGCCAACAATGTTATCAACTAGACTTTAATTTTATCACTTGTTAAGATACACAACTACCGAACATGCGTGCTACTATCATCATATAAGGACATTATAAATTCACATTACTAAAGCTCATGAATTAACCAAACAATCGTATGAAAATTCAACATAGAACGCACATTTTAAATGTTTTGATTCACGTTGTAACTTCCAAAATTCATGAATAAATAATCGTTCGATTAAAACTTGATTCATATTATTTTTATAAAACACGGAGAGTAAAAAAAACACAGGGGAAAAAGAATTAGGTCTAAAGCACAAAAATTTCATTTTTAAAGAATTTTACAACTCAGTTAGTCCAAACAAGTAAGTGACAGCAATTGGTCCGAAACTTGGGTCAGTTTGCAAAACTTACCATTTAATATAGAGATATCAAGAATTTTCGTGACTTATCAATTTGAAAACATATACGAATCTTCTGATCGATGGAGTTGGAATTATGCAAAATTTATTAATACGATTTAAATGAGGATTTTTACAAAATCGTTGGTCAAAACATCACCGCACAGAACTTCCCCGACCACAGCCCACTAAAATATTTATTACTCCTAATCCGTATATCATATAAGCATGAAACCAACGCCGAATGAATACTAACTCCCAAGGCTATCTCTCATAAAATTTTCATCCATAGGCAATAAACAGAAAAGAAATGGCAGTAAGGTCAATTAAAGAGTACAATCAAACAAGCAAGTTTCAGCACTAAGTTGTTCATTTTCTATGTCCCAAACTCTTACAACCATACTATCGATACTAACTCATCCTAACTTAAATCTCACACTGTGTATTTCGTAACATCCATCCCATAGAATCCTTTCGCATCTCGATCTACTCCTTACATCTAAATCACGATTGCTATGACTATAAACATGCAATTCAATAGTGTTTCTAATTACTATCACAATACTATACTAGCATGGCTTCGGGATCACATAACCGCATATTACTAGACATAGTAGAACTATCAACACATCATTCAACATCCACCCAGATGTATATCATCAATTTGCAATTATTTTCACGCTCACGACTACCACAACACTTCATTGATTATTAACCTGAACTCGAAAATTTATTTCTCATTTCCACATCATCATATGATCACGTCATCATTCATACAAAATACTTACCGTAGCGTTGTCCTGCAGAATGGTTAGAATATATGGATCTCAAGGTATACATCAACTCTTTTATGCAATAATCAATGTATCAATCAGTGAACACTTAGGCAATGATATAGGAATTTCATGTTCAACCTCAAGCAACTTTTCTACCCTTTCTCTCATATACACTCAGGGTTTCCGGGTCAAACTGAGACGGCCGTTGGTTCGGTGTGAGGGGGCCCCTAACTCATACCTTACCTTAGTGTGCTCCTAACAGTTCTATCCCGGGGGGTTCATTTTATTTAGACTCTTCCTATGTTCATTGGGTTCATTGGTTTAGGCCTGAGGATCGTTTGCTCTGATACCACTTTGTAACACCCCGGTTTATGAAGGAGCCTTTAGCAAGACATTCCCTAATAAACCGGACTGTTACCATCTCGGTTTCCCGAGGTAGTGAATAACAAATTAAACTCCAAGGCAGAATTATATAATTACTTTAACTTAATTATTACAAAACCTCTTTTACGTCAAATTACAAAGAACTAACATAAATAAAACTGAAAGTCTTCTAGATGATGATCTAGCTACTAAGTCGTCTGATCCAGTGTCTCACGCCCATCCAGCTCCCGATTCTATCTCTTAACCTGTCAAGTCTGCTCGCCAATATTTGGGTCATCACAGGTGTTCACGAATACACAGGGTCAACCACGAGGTTGAGTAGGGAAACAATAAAAACAACAAAATATGATATGCATGCTCCTCCGTCACCACCATCTCCATCTCAACTCATATCTCATATCTCATACCCCGGACAACCCAGCCATACCGATCCCCGGTAGACTATATATATCGACCGTAGCCGATCTGCCAGCTCGCAGCTGAGGACACCAGGGCAAGTCCTGCAGAACCCGCCTGGGCCTTATCACAACATCGTCATCACCACACCACACCACCACAACATCCTCCATCTCCAATGCATATGAATGCTCAAAAGAAATTAATGCAACACAACATATATATATATCACTGAACTGATAAATCATGAAATCATGCCGGTTACCCGATATTGTGATATCAAACTCAATACAATCAATTCAGTCAAACACCTTCCCGTATATGAATCATCACGTAAATCAATAACCATGAATCAAGTCAACGCAATTCACCAACAACGATAATGGGTCAAGTGTATTTCCCTACCTCAAAGTGCCAAAGAAATCCAATTAAGCGCTTCAAATTCAGTCCGAACATAAAGCAACGAATTTGATTATCGATCCTTCACGAATCCGTCACCTAAAACAATAATAATATTTATAATTACTAACTACTAAATATAGAAATCTCCCAAAATAGAAGCTTTCCCGAAATACAATCCCGACACCAAACTTATGCCCAACTGATAACTAAATAACCCGATTAGTATTTGACCCAACTTCCCAACATAGGAAGTTACTAAAGTAGAATTTCTTAAAATGGAAACTTTCCCGATATAGTAACTTTTTCATTTTAACAAACCCGACTTGAATTACTTAACTGACTTTTAATTAAATTGAATAACTAATATGATAAATAAAAGATTAAACAATTAAACGATTTAAGAAGACCCGAATCAACATTGAACAATTCGAGTAGCCCGACTCAAAACCCGTCTTTAAATATTTTAATGCACTCGGGAATTAATTAATTAATTAAGAATACGATAACTTAACGAATTCTAACGATTAAACAATGACAAAAACCCGTTTCAACACTAAAGCAACCCGTCATCAACACCGCCCCCTTCCCACGCGCTCACACGCTCCCACGCGCCACCACGAGGCCGTGTCAGCCACCAGCCTAAACCCCCACACTGACCCAGCCACCAACGACCACCCCCATCAAGGGTCGACTCCCGCCGGCGAGTCAAACCAGCGCCGCCATTTGGCCTGGTTCACCACCACGCCTCACCAAACACCTCTTGTTCTCTCCTTACCACCACCGCAGCCAACACCTCCTACCTGCCAACTCACCACTGACCTGCTCGCCGTCAGCCCACGAACCCAGACACAGTGGCACCACCGTCTCGACCTCCCCCTAGTCCACGGTGGTGCCACCCCAACCTAACCATTCTAAACCGCCTGAAAACCCCCTGTTTAAAACCCGTCTGCTACCCTTGTCGCTGCCACCTCTCTCTGCCACTACCACCACCCAAAACCACCATAACCACCACCACTACACTCGTCACTAACCACCCTACCCATATACCCCGACGCCAACCACCCTTATCCCCTCCCTAAGACACGAAACAACAACCAATCAACTCGACAGAAATGCGAAATCAGAGGAAAGGGTTGAACTCTTACCTTTTTCGCCACCACCACAGCCACCAGGGCCACCCACGGTCGTCATCAAACACCCTAAAGCCTTCCTTGTTGCGCTGCCAACACCCTTACTCTCTCTCTCTCTCTCTCGTTTTGCGTGAAAGCTGATGATTGGTGTTGATGAAGGAGGGAGGCGGGTTGAGGGAGTAGGGTTGTGTAGAGCTAGGGTAAATAGGTTAAAAGGTTAGGTTAGATGGTAAATGGGTCATGGGTAAACGTGATTGGGTAAGTGGGTAAATGTCATGGGTCCGCGTGGTTGTAAAAGAATTAGCTACGTGACTTCGTTCAGTTAAACCCGTCTCACTTAACTTAGATCGATACAACGCGAGTCAAGTAAAATAATTAACGTAATTATCGACTCAACAATTAACCCGACTTAAATAGTAATATATAAAATGTATAGTAATTAATATATATTAATATCCGTTTAATTGATTATATATAAAACACGGGGTATTACAGTCTTCCCCCCCTAAAATGAACTTCGTCCCGAAGTTTGCCCCCGTACTTAAACAACATAAGGGTATTGTACATCGTACATACGGACGTCACGCATTTCTAACACGGTTAACACACACTTTTGACACATCAATTAACATAACAAACACGAAATGTTACACATTTAATTAAATATAACTTATTATATTCAATTTACGAATTGACAGTTAATTCGTCTCAACTAATATTATTTAATCTTCATTAAATAATTGTCTCATCAACACATTGACTAACTGTTTAGTCATATAAGGCATCAATGTGATTATATTTCTATAACCACATCTCTCAAACACATCCTATAGGTGTGACCTTTAGGGACCAGTTGATCACCGCCATCTGTATGATAATAACGTCAAACTTTCTAGCAAGCCAACCGTTATTAGGTAATCGTTAATCAACTGATTGAAATACGAAGTATACCCTTGTGAACCTGTAAGAGATTTACAAATGTTATCACACTAATTTGTGGAGGACACAAGCTCCAACAAAACCAACTAAAGTAAATAAAATGTCATGATACAACAGCGGAAGACTACTATCAGACTCGTGGTGACTCCATCGCCATCTAATCCCGCGCGCATCCACAGTATACCTGCTAGACAACTGCTCACCACCCCCAAATGGATCACCACGGTTTTTAAAACATTTAAACGGAGCCAGTTACTACGTAAACAATATAAGATAAACAACAAAAGATACACCATCACAATCTCCAACACCGTCACATCACTAATTATCTGACTACACACTAAAGTGTGTAGCCCTGCCAAAATAACCATGGCAACAGATATTCCTCACCGCCAGTGGGGGCCGCAGCCGTTCCCACCTAAGCCCCGCTCATCTCCATCGAGCGAATAACCCATGTTCCTTAATGTGCACTGATGCGTGTATTTAATATAAGGTTTTTACCTCATTTTTACACGCATTTCTGTATTATTTATATAGCATCTGGCTAGAAATACCCCCGAATATTCTACTTTGGTTCGTTTTATGTAAATTGCAGGAATAAACCAAAGAGGAGCTAAATCGAGCCTTAATTCGTCCCATTTTCATGCATTTACGAAGAACGAGGAGTTGAGTCGGAGCTAGGAAACTACCAGTTTGAGGTGCGCATAGAAGAAAAGAAGCTAGGCAAACAAAAGAAGAACTTCAAATTACTAGTGCCTACTTTGAAGAGCTATATCTCGAGTTCTACAACATATATTCAGGTGATTCCAATTGGACATGAAAGCTTGTCCTCTTAGCTTTCCAACGCCACCGGAATCGCCCTGTTTGCCCAAGTAACGAAGAAATGGCAGCCGTTTGAAGTTCAGTGCGCGAAGCAGGAATTGTGTGTTGGAAAGTACTCGATCGAGTAGATTTATGTTCGATCGAGTCCTTTTTCTACTCAATCGAGTAGATTCAATTTAAGATTTACTCGATCGAGTAGATTTTCTACTCGATCGAGTGGTTTAAGCTTAATTTCACTCGATCGAGTGATTTAAAGTTACTCGATCGAGTGGTTTTGATGTTACGCAGGATTAATTAACCCGTGTTGGGCTTAATTTCGGGATAGACTTTTGTTTTCCTATTTAAAGCTTTCATAATTAGGTTAAGGGATACATCTTATCATACATCTCTTAGTTTACATCTCAACACTTTGCTACGATTATTGGGGATTCGGATTTGGCTTGCTACGATTTCCGATCTACAACTTTGTAACCGTAATCTTTCCCTTTTAATTCATTCTTGTTTCTTTATTGCTTTTATTATTCCTCTATTTAGTTATCATGTCTTATGTTATTAGATTAGCAATTGCTAGTGTAGTATCCCGAGCCATGCGTAGCTAATTCCTTTAATATGTTAGGAATAGGGAAACCGTGGTAGCAATATGTTAGGATCGACATGATTAGATTAGTTTTGCGACAAGAATTGTATTAAACAATATAATTGTGATTAGGTTGAATGAATGCATGCAGGAGACCGATTAATTAGTTACCCCCGACCTAGATCGAAAGATTGGAAAGGAAGGCTTGCTTAATTACAATAGGTGATACCTAACTAGGGCGAAAGCTACATTGGGGAGACCCTAGGGCGATTAGAGACCGAAAGGGTATAATCGTAGGTTTAAGGACCGAAAGGTGACGACCTCGCTCTTCTTATCAATAATTTAATCGACTCAGTTGACCCGATAGTGTAGTTGCCACGGTAGACCGATTCCTAGCATATTTTCTCTTCTATCCGATTTATCCCCGTATTTCTTCCTTATTATCTCTTGTTTTGATTTCTCTTCCCTTAATCCTCGTAGTGTAGTTACCAAACAATTAAAACCCCCGAATTTGTTACTCTTAGACTAACGTAAAACAGATAAATCTCATTTTTGCCTCCCTGTGGAGATCGACCCGACTTTCCTAGCTATATTAGTTAGAGCCAGTTGGTTATTTTTGATAGGTATACGACTGCCCTGTCAAATTTTGGCGCCGTTGCCGGTGAGGCAGCGTAGTTTTATCTGTTTTTATTTAGTCTATTTCTTGTCTCAAGGAACCTCGGTTCCTTGAGACCGTTCTCATGTCTTTCGTTCTTGACTTTCCGCAGAGAGAGAACGAAAGTTTTGGTTCTTATATAGACAGGTGGGAGGAGTGGCTCGAACCAAGACGGGGAATGCTTTCGGGACTCCAAATATGCCAGTCTATCATCCGGGGAATTAATGCCCCTACGCGAGCATACCTCGAGGCTAATGGTAAGTGGGATTTCGAAGGAATCTCCGTAAAAGAGTTATTAGAATTTTTTGAATGGTTTGCTACTGAAACTCTTAAACCCAATTTCTCTCTTTATGTTGACTCAGATGAGGGGGTGGGTGAGACCTTAGAAACCGTTCTAGAAAATACTGACGGAAAAATAGAGGAGACTATTAGCGTGGTTGATAACCCCTTTTATAAGGATAATTTAGAACCCCTCTATGATTCTTGCACAGATAGTGAGGACGACTGGGAAGGTCTCTTTGAGAACTTCCCTACTGACGAGTCCGGCCCTAAGGAGAGTGAGGAGAAAATTTTTGACAGTCTTGAGGTTAAATGGGATAGTTATGACGATATTATGGATGAACTTATTGTTGAGGACCCAATTGACTTTACTGTCCCTTGCATTTGGGATGAATACCCACCTTCTCCTTTAGAAGACCAGATTCCTCTACCTCACAATATAAACCCGTCAGTGCATCTGGATTATACTCGCATTATTTTTGAGTCAAATGCTCATGAGCTCTCTTATTTTCCACTCGCGGTTAATATAAGCTTCTATATTCCGCCCTTAGCTGGAGGGAGGAATAATTTTGTGGATGTTTTTAGGAGCTGTCATAGGAAATTTGTTAGACTTAAATGCTATTTCATTTTAATTTCCTATGCTATTGCTATTTTATGGTGCTACTTACAGTTTTGTGTAGCACATGCGCAGTTCTTTGATCGGTTGTTGCGCGCTTTGAGTTGTTTTGATTGTACGCGTTCTTTTCCGCTGCTGTTTTGTCGCTTGCTGATGCGACAAGGGCTCGATCAAGTTCTCTATCTACTCGATCGAGCGGTGAAGCTTCCCCTTCTGCTCGATCGAGCGCCCTGATTCCCTCCCATGTCTGGCCCGGTTTGGGGAGGTCTGTGGTACGCGCGTTCTTGTAAGTTTCTAACTCCCTCTCTTTAGTTTGCATTTCTTTTCCTTTACTTTGTACAATGGGGACAAGGTACAGTTTGGTTTGGGGAGGTTATGCATCCATATCTTGTCTGCATATTGTTTTACTGCATTTCCGTTATCACGTTCCGTTTCAGTATGCATTGTTTATTTAATTTTAAAAAAAAAAAGCGTTTATTTTTGCATATAGTTGAGTCGGATTGGAGTATTACCGATGATGATATTGCACTATAAATCAATTTTTTGCTATGCCTTGCGCTTTCCACAAACTGTTTAGTAAAATCAAGCGATTTCTCGAATTTTGTCTTGGAAATTAATTTGTATTATTAGACTTGACTCGTAATTTTGGCAACCTACTCATATTTTCTAAGTTTTAGAGCCTATAACTGGTGACATTTATGACCGGTTTATCTAGGATTGAGAGTAGTTACTCCCCACATTTCATTGTATCGCATGTATATGAGTTTTGATTTCTTTTTGCCTGCACGCATGGGTTTGTGGTCGGTATTACGTGTTTTGAGAACTATTGCATAGTCCCCTTCTCATTTTAACCCATTAACTCCACATTAGCCAAATCTGCCAGTTGCCCTGAAACTACAACCTATATTTAGCCTACCTTTGCTGAGCTAGTTAGTAGTTTTGTGGAATATATTGTTATGTATCGGATTTTGGCTCGTATATCTTATTTTGGAGTGTGTATTAATGAGAAAAGAAAAATAAAAGAAAAAAATCAGCCTATGAAAGACGAAAAAACCGTGTAAAAAGAAAAAAAAAAAGAAGAAATGGCTGAAAAATATTTTATACCTCTCGTGCTTATTTATACTTTACGAGGTACATTTATTATGGATTCTTGTGCTGTATATGCCAAATTATAAGGCATTGAGTTATTTATATGATAGGAAGAGCGGGATGTATTTTATTATGGTCTTGGTTAGGTTCTAGCTCGGCTATTTTACCTTCACATTTCCATATTTGTTTTGCCCCTTCTTACCAATTGAGCCTCACATATCCATATTATGCAATTGTTCGGCACGTGATAGTCCTTGAACGGTGGTTTTACGTGTGTACGGTGACTGAATCATTACTCATGTTAGTTAGCGTTACATGTTGTGTTGGTCGCAGTCTAGGTGAGAGTCTGCAATTTCTTCCTTCTCTACACATATATTCTTACTTACCATTTGCTTTGTTGAGAGAAGAGTGAACCGGGAGAGTCCATTATTTATGAGTCGTGCAAGGTCGAAAGTACATTTTATTTCCAAGATATGCATAAATTTCGTTCGCTTCGTATTGAGTTGCAGTAGCTGAATTGCGCATTAAAATGGTTTAGTATTGACTTGTAGCTAGCTCTGAGATTTACTCCTTTCCCTTAGGTCCTTATTAGTTGCATATAGTTTGCTTGGGGACAAGCAAAGGTTTGGTTTGGGGAGATTTGATGCGTGTATTTTATATAAGGTTTTTACCTCATTTTTACACGCATTTCTGTATTATTTATGTAGCATCTGGCTACAAATACCCCCGAATATTCTACTTTGGTTCGTTTTATGTAAATTGCAGGAATAAACCAAAGAGGAGCTAAATCGAGCCTTAATTCGTCCCATTTGCATGCATTTACGGAGAACGAGGAGTTGAGTCGGAGCTAGGAAACTACCAGTTTGAGGTGCGCATAGAAGAAAAGAAGCTAGGCAAACAAAAGAAGAACTTCAAATTACTAGTGCCTACTTTGAAGAGCTATATCTCGAGTTCTACAACATATATTCAGGTGATTCCAATTGGAGATGAAAGCTTGTCCTCTTAGCTTTCCAACGCCACTGGAATCGCCCTGTTTGCCCAAGTAACAAAGAAATGGCAGCCGTTTGAAGTTCAGTGCGCGAAGCAGGAATTGTGTGTTGGAAAGTACTCGATCGAGTAGATTTATGTTCGATCGAGTCCTTTTTCTACTCGATCGAGTAGATTCAATTTAAGATTTACTCGATCGAGTAGATTTTCTACTCGATCGAGTGGTTTAAGCTTAATTTCACTCGATCGAGTGATTTAAAGTTACTCGATCGAGTGGTTTTGATGTTACGCGAGATTAATTAACCCGTCTTTGGGCTTAATTTCGGGATAGACTTTTGTTTTCCTATTTAAAGCTTTCATAATTAGGTTAAGGGATACATCTTATCATACATCTCTTAGTTTACATCTCAACACTTTGCTACGATTATTGGGGATTCGGATTTGGCTTGCTACGATTTCCGATCTACAACTTTGTAACCGTAATCTTTCCCTTTTAATTCATTCTTGTTTCTTTATTGCTTTTATTATTCCTCTATTTAGTTATCATGTCTTATGTTATTAGATTAGCAATTGCTAGTGTAGTATCCCGAGCCATGCGTAGCTAATTCCTTTAATATGTTAGGACTAGGGAAACCGTGGTAGCAATATGTTAGGATCGACATGATTAGATTAGTTTTGCGACAAGAATTGTATTAAACAATATAATTGTGATTAGGTTGAATGAATGCATGCAGGAGACCGATTAATTAGTTACCCCCGACCTAGATCGAAAGATTGGAAGGGAAGGCTTGCTTAATTACAATAGGTGATACCTAACTAGGGCGAAAGCTAAATTGGGGGGACCCTAAGGCGATTAGAGACCGAAAGGGTATAATCGTAGGTTTAAGGACCGAAAGGTGACGACCTCGCTCTTCTTATCAATAATTTAATCGACTCAGTTGACCCGATAGTGTAGTTGCCACGGTAGACCGATTCCTAGCATATTTTCTCTTCTATCCGATTAATCCCCATATTTCTTCCTTATTATCTCTTGTTTTGATTTCTCTTCCCTTAATCCTCGTAGTGTAGTTACCAAACAATTAAAACCCCCGAATTTGTTACTCTTAGACTAACTTAAAACAGATAAATCTCATTTTTGCCTCCCTGTGGAGATTGACCTGACTTCCCTAGCTATATTAGTTAGAGCCAGTTGGTTATTTTTGATAGGTATACGACTGCCCTGTCATGCACATCCCCTCTGTGCCGGGTTCCACAGAGGGCGAATCAAGGGCGTGAAGCCACTCCCGCAAGTGACTCCACTCAGTCGAGGGCGCACCTCGAGAACCACAGACAATCAACAACAACCACTCACAATATCAATTCAAACAATGTGAATACCAATTAGGATATAATCATCGTGCCAATGAACAAAACAACCATCTTATAATCATTTATACAATAACTGAGTAGGGAAACTCTACCTGGAAAAGCAACAACCAAGATCGTCACAATCAGCTAATCAAAATCGTTCTTCAATGAAATCACCTCCTATCAAACATACAATCATACAATCACCATTTAATAAACACAATACTCCCAAAACCTCAAATTTACCCAATTAGGGTTTCAACCAAAAAAAATGAAACAACATAAAAATGATATTAGGATCTTACCCACAACGCTACGGACTCAACGGCGTAAATAACACTGAATTCCGACGACTCAAGCCTTGGGATTTGATAGCAATGCGAAGAAGAAGAAGAAGTAACGTAACTTGTTTTTGTCTCTTACGAATTTAGATCAGGGTAAAAGTGAAAATAAACTGGCGATTTATGTTTTTATATCATTCTCGCATTGCTAACAAAACCCGACAAAAATAACCCGTAAGACCGACTTACTCGATCGAGTAAGTCATATTCGATCGAGTGCCACACATACTCGATCGAGTACCCATCAGACAGACTACTGTTTCGTATAAAAACATACTTACTCGACAGAGTAAGCCCCACTCGATAGAGTACCCATAGACATACAAAACCGTAGTATTACAGTTCAGTTTATTGTTCTTCATCTAGTTAGTTAATTACTGGCCAGGGTTAATTGACTAGTATAGCAAATTGAGACTTTCACTGACTGGGTTAGAATTAATATAGGCTGCGATAACTGAATAGAGATAATTTAATGATAGCGATTGCATGTTTAATTAGATCTAAAGGAATATTGAGTCGACCGTTCATATAACCTTAAACAACATAATTAGCTCTATCAATACGTTAAGACTCACCCCCGAATAACTACCTAGTGAACCTAAACCCTAGACTTCTTAATATTATTGTTATTCACATTTTATTACACTTGTTTTTAGTTGTTAGAAATCAAACCAATCAAAACCCCCATAAAATTGGTTACTTTAAGATGATCTAAATATAAACAAACTAGAATAACTACCTCGCCTCCCTGTGGATTCGACCCTGACTTACCGCTAGCTATGTTGTTAGTACTAAGCTAGGATTTATTTTGATTAAGGCCAAACGACTGAAAATAACCTTATCAGTACTTTCAACAATGCACTCAAATCTCGTTTTAAAAAATGGTTTCCAAATTTCCTTAAATTTGATGGCGACTCCAAACGATTTTCAAACCCATGGATTGCGATCAAATCCCCACATCCACACTAAACAACGCAATAACAATTAACGCCACTAACAACAAAAATTTAAAAAAAAAAAGAATGGAATTTTGTATGCATGAAGACTTACAATCTGAAGAATCCTTTTGATGACGTTCCTGCTTTACTAGTAATGATTTCTTGCCCTTAATTCAGAATGGGGATGAGATTTCACTGCAGATTTTGGGAGAGTTTTAAAAGAGATGGATAGATGAATGATAGTAGAGATCACTTGTCCATCTTTTATGTTTCATCTTATGTCGCATCCCCTTAAGATCTTGACACATCACACTTGAAATAATAAAAATGATAATATTATATCTTAAAGTGCTAATGTGTCATTAGGAGAAGTAATGTGACACAAGATAAGAAATGAAATGGGGTAGAGGATCTGATCTGGATGAATGAGGGTGTTTTGAGGAAGATAAGATATTTTAAAAGGAAAATAAGTGAGAGAACTAAGAAATGAAGTGTAAGATCAGGATGTTATAAGGCATGGGTATCGGTTAATTTTAAAAAAAAAATCAATGAAATCCACATTTTCAAGCAATTTTCAATAAAAGTGATTATTAGGTGTAATTTTAAAAAAATTATATAAGACGGTAAGTTTTAAAAAAATGGTTTTTATAAGCCTGTAATCAACAATTTTTTCTATACACTACTACAAATCCAGGCAACTACAATGCCCCTTTAACAACGCTTATTCACGAAAATCACCATAGACGTTGTAGAACGTATGACGCGAATTTTACTAAAACTAATTACAACGGTTATGGTTATATAACCGTTGTTATAAGTTTTAACAACGGGTCAAACATGCACAACCGTTGTTAATAATTTGGCGCAAAATTGGCGCAAAGTTAGTGAAAAGTAATCACAACGGTTATTTTTTAAACCCGTTGTTAAAACTTTTTAACAACGGTTTTTGTTTAACAACCGTTGTCAATACTTTTCATACTATAAACCACACAAACACGATCGCCTCTACACCAAAACACAAACCTTAACACAAACACAAACACAGACAAACACAAACACAAACACAAACAAACACAAACACAAACACAAACACAAACACAAACACAAACACAAACACAAACACAAACACAAACACAAACACAAACACAAACACAAACACAAACACAAACACAAACACAAACACAAACACAAACACAAACACAAACACAAACACAAACACAAACA
Organism: Silene latifolia; assembly: GCF_048544455.1. Lineage (NCBI taxonomy): Eukaryota > Viridiplantae > Streptophyta > Magnoliopsida > Caryophyllales > Caryophyllaceae > Silene > Silene latifolia. The sequence goes on from NC_133531.1 coordinate 100,306,698, forward strand.
CAAACACAAACACAAACACAAACACAAACACCACAAACACAAACACAAACACAAACACAAACACAAACACAAACACAAACACAAACACAAACACAAACACAAACACAAACACAAACACAAACACAAACACAAACACAAACACAAACACAAACACAAACACAAACACAAACACAAACACAAACACAAACACAAACATAAACACAAACACACACTTTCTCATCGTCTCTTTCTCTCTTTTTCATCGTCGCTTTATCATCTCGCCGTCACTGTTGGTTTTATCGTCTCTTACTTTCTCTAATTATCAGGTAAATCTCGCCGTCACTGTTGGTTTCATCGTCTTTCATCGTCATTATTTACTTTTTCTAATTATTTCATTTGTATGTATGTGTTTTTATCGATCATTATGTTATTTCTCTAAGTATTATTCGCTTAATTAGCTAGTAAAATAAATTAAATAAAATAAAACAAAGAAGAAGCAAGATGATAGAGAGGAATGCATGATAAACTTAATTAATTAATTAATATATATATATATATATATAAATACATAAATTAAAAAAAGAATTACATTGATAAAAATGCAATTCTTATATTTTCATAGAGAGTCTTATTCTCTTCTATGATATCCATCCTCTCCTCCTTAGCTATTTGGAGGTTTCGTTTCAGCCATTGCTATATCGTCATATAGCCGCAACAACCTGCCTGCTCAAGCCATTTTTTTGGCGTCCTTGAGTGCGGATCGAGCATCCACAAGGTAGCTCTGGCTGTCCTCAATGTGGAGCAACCGGCGGATGAAACTGTTGTTGTTCTCGGTCATAGTAAGAGTCTTAAGGATGGTATCATTCATTTTGTTGATGAAGTTTGGAGTTTGTTTGAAAGATTAATTAGGGTTTATTTGGAGTTTGTTTTAGCAATTAGGGTTTATTTGGAGATATATAGTGAGATAATGGAATGTTAGTTGAGATAATGCATGTATTTATACTAAGTAATGTGTCTTTTGAGTTGTTTTTTAATTAATATATGTTTAGAAAGTTGTGCCATAATCATCATCATATCTCTCTCTGCTGCTTCAAATCTTATTATAACCCTTCTCATCCATATATTGTCCATTCATATGCAGGAATGGCAGTAATAATGCATGCATCGGAATTATAACGGGCCGTAATTATGCATTCATCTAGTAATATTTAATTTAATTTTTTTTTATTTTTTAAAAACAAACAACAACGGTTATTGAGAAACAACCCGTTGTCTTTAGTTATAACAACGGTTTTTTATATTACAATCGTTGTTATAACTTTCCCACCAAAATTGAGTCACACTTTCCACAACGAGTTTTTATACTTAAAACCATTGTTAATAGTTTTAACAACGAGTTCCTTAAGAAAACCAACCGTTGTTAAAACCTTTTACAACGGACGCTTTAACAACGTCCGCTTTTTTATATAACAACGGTTTTTAACCGTTGTTATAGCCTGTATCTGTAGTAGTGATAGATTATGCAATATAATTTGTGTAATATAAAAGTGAACACGGTATGATAAAAATGACCCAATAGTACTTTGTATAACTAGTAATTGCACTTAATAGCACTAGTCTTCTTTTGTACTCCCTCCATCCCATTTTTATTGTCCTACTTATTTTTGAGAAAGAAGATAAAATTACTACTCTACCCTTTTATTTAAGAATAAGAGTGATACTAGTTTTAAACCCGTGCAAAATTGCACGGGTTTGTATTTAGGACGATATGAATGCTTTTTGATGAATATTTTATTTTACATTTCTATTCTAATTATCTAATAGTTATATATCAGTGATCTAACTGGAAATGAACATTCTCCACGTAAATAGGATGCGTTAAAACCACCTGGGTGAATGTTCATTTCCAGTTACAGACGGATTAACATCAGTAAGAGTTTCACCATATTCGGCACATAGATCTCTCACTAAGCGCTCAACAACATCGTACTATCTAGTTTTAAAAATTATTTAAGTTATTTAATTTATTCGCATTGTTTGTAATAATTAATTTCTGTAATATATTCCCATTATATGTAATTCATTCCCGTAATTAAATGTAATTTATTCTCGTAATTATGTAATTTTATTATTAATTATGCAATTTTATTATTAATTATGTAATTCATTCCGATTATATGTAATTTATTTCATTTATTCCAATTTGTAATTCATTCCGATTATATGCAATTAATTTCATTTATTCCGATTGTATGTAATTATTTCATAACTTTTTTTAAGACGAAAATTGTCTCATGGTTGTATTGACAGACGATTTGAATAAATAAATTTTTTGCACACCAACAGGACCCGCCATAACCTGAATTTCCAAAAAAAAAAAGTTGTACAAATGACGTGGCGCATTCTCCATTCAGCATTGTCTTCTGAATTAATAAAGATAAGATTGCAATTTTAATAGGGTGAAGGATAGTTAGTTAACAACTTAGAGATATTAATGGTAGTTTGCTAATTTATCATACTAAATTAAGTAGAGGGAAAATAAAAGTGAGAAAAATTTTGGAGAAAAATGGACAATAAAAGTATAATTTGTGTTGGTACTCGATAGTATGTGCATAAATACATTATAGATTTGTAGAATAACACATAAAGCCATAGGAAAATTGGAATCTAGATTAGAATGATTAGTGAATAAGGTACACACTTGTTGAAAGTACTACTTTACATTTTAAAGAAGAATTATCCTCAAAATCACCACCAATTCTTATTTCAGACCAAGGTATCCGTCTTATTAATAAGACGGATACCATATTCTCTCACAAAATACCCATTTAGGGTGAGTGGAGAAGCACATGGGGGGTCCCACCTTTGTCCCCTCTACCCATTTCCTCTCACACAACGACCCGTCTTAAAATCCGACCCGTTTTAAGCAAGACTTACTCCAAAATCACCCCCTCATAAAACTGTAAAAAGTAAAGGAAACATCCCCAACCCCACTTGTTATTATTACCATCTTTCTACAAAAACAGTAATAAAAATACTAAAAATTCTACCAAGTCTTACACAATTAAGCCTGAATTAAAAATTAAATTGCACTAATAACATTTGGGTCCATGCTTGAAAAGAGCCGTTGAGAGGACAAATACCCGGCCCCTTATTCACAAACCCAAGAGCATATTTTCAACGCACAAACCCGTTAATCTGACAATCAATGAATTAATGTGTGTTTAACATAAGAAAAACAACAAAACTAGCCGTTGGACTCTACTCCTTATCACTCCCTCCGTCCTCACCTCTTCTCCGTCACTTTCCCTTCATTCCCTTCTTATTATCGCTACCAACAAAAGAAAAAACAAATCTAAGTTATTTACATATATTCTTCATACTTGTACATTTATTATTTATTTTAAATTAATAAAATTATTTCTAAACATGGGTAATAACCATATTATTACACTTGCATTATTTTTCATATTTGTTAATGTATTAGTTACAGGGCAGCAAAACAAAATTGATGGGGTGATAATCACGCCGTCGGATTTCCAAGCATTACAAGCATTCAAGCGAGAATTAATCGACGCGAGAGGCGTATTGAGGAGCTGGAATGGTACAAGGAATGCAGCTTGTTCAGGAAGTTGGGCAGGAATCAAGTGTATTAAAGGACATGTTGTAGCTATACAACTACCATTTAAGGCATTAGCTGGAAGAATATCTGATAAAGTTGGACAGTTTAAGGAGCTTAGAAAGTTTAGTCTACATGATAATCTTATTACTGGTACTATCCCTTCATCTTTAGGGTCATTGCCTAATCTTAGAGGTCTTTATTTGTTTAACAATCGTCTTTCGGGTTCCATTCCTCCTTCTATTGGTAACTCTCCTCAGCTTCAAGCTATTGATCTTAGTAATAATTTGCTTAATGGGTTTATTCCTCCTAAGATTATTAGTTCTCCTCGGATTTATAGGCTTAATTTGAGCTTTAATTCGCTTTCCGGTAGCATCCCATCTAGTTTTTCAGAGTCATCTTCAGTTGCATTTGTTGCTCTCCAATTCAATAATCTAACTGGTTCAATTCCTACTTCTTGGGAGAATAAGGGTGGTTACCAATTAAGGTCATTAACACTTGATCATAATTCCATTTCCGGGACTATACCGAAAAGTTTGGGCAAGTTGGGTAATCTTGAGGAGTTGTCTTTGAGTCATAACAAGATTAATGGAACCATTCCAAATGAATTATCTTCTCTTGAGAAACTTAGGGTTTTGGATTTGTCTGACAATGTTATTTCTGGTACTGTCCCTAAAGAGTTGGGAGGATTGAAGAATGTCTCGGTCATAAACCTTGAGAAAAACAAACTTACAGGACACATTCCTCCCACCATTGGTAACCTTTCTAGCATTAATGCACTTGATTTATCAGAAAACAACTTCACTGGAGAAATTCCGGTCTCTTTCGAAAACCTTTCAAAGTTAACCTCTTTTAATGTCTCCAACAATGATCTTTCGGGCCAAGTCCCGGCTCGCTTGTCAAAGAGATTCAATTCCTCATCATTTTCAGGAAATTTACAGTTATGTGGGTTTAGTGCCTCTACTCCATGTTTTGCACAAGCACCAATCTCTGAGAGTCCCTCCAGTAGTCCAAACCCATCAAAAAGAAGAAGATTGAGTACTAAAGACATAATATTAATAATAGTTGGAGCCCTACTTGCTGTTCTTTTTGTACTTTGCTGTGTTTTGCTGTGTTGTTTGATCAGGAAAAGAACAGGTTCTAAGGCTAGCAATGGAAAGAACATTGGTCATGGCGGCGAAAAGGGTGTTGTTCTAGCAGGAGAAGCAAGTGAAGGCGGGCCCACTGGTGGCAAATTGGTGCTATTTGATGGGCCGTTCGTGTTCACTGCCGATGATTTGCTATGTGCCACAGCTGAGATCATGGGGAAGAGCCCTTATGGCACTGTCTACAAGGCGACGCTCGAAGATGGCAATCAAGTTGCAGTCAAAAGGTTGAGAGAGAAGCTTGCAAAGGCTCCTAAGGAGTTTGAAATTGAAGTCGGTGCACTTGGGAGGATTCGACACCCGAATCTTCTTCCACTTAGAGCCTACTACTTGGGACCTAAAGGGGAGAAGCTTCTTGTATTTGATTATCTCACTAAGGGCAGCCTTTCTTCTTTCCTTCATGGTAAGAACTTCCTTTCAACCTTGTTGCTAATATTATGACCCCATGTGTATAACATAACCCGGATGATTATATTTTTTGCAGCTCGAGGACCTGAAATCACAATTGATTGGCCAACAAGGATGAAGATAGCATTGGGAGTAACAAGAGGGCTTAACCACCTTCACAACCAAGAGAACCTAGTCCACGGGAATCTCGCTTCAAGTGATGTTTATCTAGATGAGCAAAACAAACCAAAAGTATCAGACTACGGAATCCACAGGCTAATGACAGATACTGCAAACACCAATGTAAGTGCGACAGCCGGTGCAACAGGTTACCGAGCCCCAGAGCTTCCAAAGACAAAGAAGTCGTCTACCAAAACCGACATCTACAGTCTCGGGGTTATCCTACTGGAGTTGCTTACAGGAAAATCGCCCAGTGAAACAATTGAGGGATCAGATTTGCCACAGTGGGTTGCATCAACAGTCAAGGAAGAGTGGACAAATGAAGTGTTTGATTTGGAGCTTATGAGAGACGTCTCGACTACCGGGGATGAGATGCTTAACACATTGAAGTTGGCCTTGCACTTGGTTGATCCATCACCTGAGGCAAGACCGGATATTCAGCAAGTTCTTCAGCAATTAGAGGAGATTAATCCTAAACTTGCTGCTGAAACTGCTGCGGATTCTGCTGAGAAAGGACACCATTGATATGGAAGATACTTGAGTTTATATATATAAGGAAAATACATGTGCCATATTCTTTATTCTTTTTAGTAGTGTTTGTAAAATTGTTGTGGTTGTTTCTTTGTCTAGCTGATAGTCTGATACTAATATACAGATCAAGGCATTCGCTATTCTTTCATATGGGCCCAATAAATAGGACTTTGTAAAGCTGTTTGTGAAATACTACAGAAATTGAATACAGTATATTTTTTTTTATCCAGATTTGATAGATTTCTTGATATTGTTTACAACATAGATATGTTGTGGGTTCTCATATGTCGATTGTATAGTTCATTTAATCAACATACGCTAATACGATTAAACAAGTGTCTTGAGTCTTGACCAATTAACACACACATTAAACCTATCATAAAAAATATTTATATAGTCACGGCTATTTTATCCAATGCTTCACATAGAAATGATCATTGAAAAACGATCACGGCCAAAGGCAAGACTATTACAAAATGGAGAAGTCGTTATTCACCAAAAAGCACCTAAAGTGACTGTTTCACAGTAAATTAATGTAAAACTATTTCATACAAAATTAGTTATATCTAAACCTTGGTATGTTCTATTCTCCCAACGAAAAGAAAAAAAGATTGAGTTCGGGTTGGGTAGGGGTTTGGGTCATTGTCGGGTCGATCCACTTAGATAGATTGGTCGGGTCGGGCCGGGTTGGGTTTGAGACGGGTTTTGGTCGGGCCGAATTATTGTCAGGTCAAATCATTATCACGCCCATTTTTGAGTAGGGTCATTATCGTGCCCAGTAATTATGATAATTTGTTGTGTTTTTCTGGGTTTGCCTCATCAATTTATTATCTGGTTGATTTTTCCCCATTTATTTTATCAGTTTGAATTGAGTTATGGTCATTGTTAGTTTATTATAAATCCAGTACCTCACCGCAGAGCCTGACCAGAACACACGTCAAAATACACTCGATCGAGCCCCAAACGTACTCGGATCGAGTATTCCTCTTACTCGATCGAGTTCCCCAAAACAGCAACTACTGCCCAACGTTGTCATATACCCACTCAACCGAGCTCAACCCACTCGATCGACTCCTACCTACTCGATCGAGTATCCCCCACTCGATCGAGTCATGCCTGTAGATACCTCATTTCTACACCTCTCGCAAACCACCCAGTGATGATTGGGCCGCATGTTTGGTACGCGGAACGATTTTTGACAGTTCGTAAGTTTATCGTCAAGTGATCGCTCAAACACTAATGTCTACCTCTTAGTTGTCATCTACGTGCCGATACGGTCGTTTTGACAGTAATTAGAGTACATTTGGAGTCCGGGCCTAAAACCGTCTTCATTTTCTGATAACCGCCAAATCCCGAGTCAGAATGTTCTGGAATGTTCCGGATATTTCTATTCCATATTTTATAAATATTTCACAATCTTTATTCTTTGGCAAACAATTTCCCGTAAAATTCATACAAAATATTAAGGAAAACCAAATTATCCCGTTATTCCATAACTTAAACACGGAAATCTTTCTTCTGCAGGAGGAAACCACCTGGGAACAGACGCAGCAGGTGCTGCGCCTCTTCCAAGAGACGCAATGACTGTTGCGCCTCTTCCCAGGTCCTTTTCTGCGTATTTCTCATATCTTTTTCATATCTTTCCGAGATTCACTTCCAAAGTCTCTCCGAAAACCCTATTCCTTCCGAGATTAGTATAAATAGGAGTCTTCGCTCCTCATATTTCCCACGCGAGTGTCCGCCCTTCTCTTCTCCCTTTGCATTCTAGACCATTGTTCTTACTTTTTGGCGTCTACGTGCTTGAACATTCGACCACGTAAGCTCGGATCCTTCTGAGTACCAGCCTCGTTTGCATGACCGACCAATTTGACCAACTCCACATCAATCAACTTAATTAATCTTAATCGCTTTCCTCTTACGAGGGCACTTTCGTTACATTCGAGTCGAGCATCACTAATCATAAACTTAGTTCATCTCGTTTCGTCAAACATGTAAGTCTGAGGGTGTAAATCCTTCTTTATTTATTGTTATTTACTTTTTATAATCATATTGTAAGGTTTATGTCGAAAGTACTTCTAAAACCGGTTTGTAAAACCATGTTTAAAACCCTTTTTACGGATTATCAGAGGACAGATGTCGAGAAAGGACGCAGCAACTGTTGCGCCTCTTCGAAGGGATGCAGCACCTGCTGCGCCTCTTCGCGAGGCTGCCGCAGTTCCTGCTTCCTTTCTTCTTCCTTCGTCTTTTGTTAATTCGTTTGTTTTTATTTTGTTTTCGTTCGTTCTTCAATTCTTTGATATAACGATTTAATTCTAATAATTAACATATTGTTTATCATTCATTAGTAATTAATTCATTAATATCCCGACTTAAATCCCAAGTAATTCATATTTGCGGGTTTTCGTCATTAAAATCAATCCGGGTTTTAGAGATTCGATTCATCCATATTGAGTCTCTGGAATTCATCTTTGATATACTTGTATCTTTATTTATCGTCACCGTCATTAATTCGTCATTAATAGTTTGTTTAACCTGTTTAATCTAATTAGTTTGTTGGTTTATAATTAATTAACCTTTTAGTCTTGTATATATTCGTCCTAATTAGTTCATCCGTGTTTATCGCTTTCATCACCATTAATCATATGTAAATAACCTGCTAATCACTTTCATCCGAGTCAAGTAATATAATCGATCATTAAATTCACTCACGAGTATTAACGACTTGCAATTCCGGCTTCACAGCCAGAACTGAGCCAAGGAACAGACGCAGCAACTGCTGCGCCTCTTCCAAGGGACGCAGCTCTGCTGCGCCTGTTCCTGGTTGATTTCTGTCTCTGAACTCCGTCGTTGCCTTAACCTAGTTTAATTAATTACGTATAATTAACTATTAATCGTATTATCGCCTACTGGTCTGTTCGTTATTTCATTCCTTTATTCTTTTTCTCAAATTATCCGTTTTGAAGGTATTTTCGACATAAATCGCTAAACCCGATGTAATTATTGTAATTTTCATTATAGTAATTTTATTTATTGTATTTATCATGTTTCTTGTATCACTTGTATGTCTTCACATGTAATTGAACACTAAATCCTACTTTGACTCAATTGTATGCTAAATTACGTGTTTCACCGACTTAGTCTAATTCTCACATGCTAGGATTAAAACTTGGATGTTGCATTGCATGCATATAATCGAAGATATATCGAGTATAGATGATGTCCCTAATCATTAGTAGAGGCCGCTATCGAGGTGGGCGGGATTAGGTGTTCGATCAAAAGAGCTTCCTAATACGTACCCTCACCCCTTACTCCAGATCTCTGTGAACATCCGTGTTCATTGGCATCAACAAGAGTCATTCTAGACATAGAATGCTAAGGGTAACGATTGCTTAGTGTTCATGTCTCTACTTTGTGTCTTGACATGGCACGAGGTATTCGAACGGTTCCAATTTTCCATAAAATTGGTGGCGACTCCACAAAATGGAAACGCTTGTTCTCTCTCCCAAGCGCCCCCGTGGGCCCATTGTCCACAGTTTGGCGACTCCGCTGGGGAAAATACACTTACGTGTAGCCAAGGGTGAAACTTGAACAAGGTTAGGGAATAGTTTGTACAAGACAATTGTCGGTTTTCATAACTCGGTCTTCCTAGATCGTTTTATTCGGCCTTCCTAGGCCCAACCCAACCCATTCGACCAATCGTCCCGTCTAAACGGTCCTAATTCTTATATGGGCCTAAGGATGGATAGCGATTGACGTCATCCATACCATGATGATTACTCTTGTTTGTATCAAGGACCTTCACTACTTGAGGAAATGGACTAGGAATCGGCCTTACTCTTGTTTGGTACGAGCCTCTCCACAGACTTCGGGTTTGATTGTTCGATATGGCAACCCACCCTTTAAACCAAAACCTTTTTAAATGCACTCAGCATCCCGTTATAATGCTTGTATAAATGTTTGTACCTTACGTGATCACCATTTCTAAACGAAACCATGACGATTTTTGTAAAAATCAAAACCCTCTTTTTTAAAAAAATGAAAATTTCGAAAAAGGCCATTGATTAGCGCAAAACCCAGTCGAAACTCTGTCCGTTTGTCGAGTCAAAAACCGGGCCCAAACCCATTTCAAAACCTCACTTCGAGTCCACTCCAACAACTACACTATAGTTGACTAGGATACACATTTTCAAAACTTTGTCTTTTCTTCAAAGCTCACTCAACACAAGTGGCACACACCCACTTCACGAGTCAAAACTTTTCTTCTCTTAGCAAGTGTTTTAGAATGGTTGATCGTGTTTTGATTCGTCATCGATCTCTTATCCAGTTTTCAAGATGCCTGAAAGCGACGTGAACTTCAACCAACTTCAAGATGGTAATGATCGAATCCTAGCCGCGTTAGCTCAAATCCAAGTTACTCAAGACCAAGTGTATGATCGCCTTGACACCATCGAGGGCCGGATCTACGCCGTAGAGGGGAGGTTGCCTCCTCAAGAAAGTGAAGTAGTAGGTGACTTCGCGAGTGAATCCAAGGACGAAAATCCTCCCATGGGAATGACTGTAGCCGAGAAAAGACTCCAATACTTAGAGGAGCAATTGATGTACCTTAAAGGGGATGACATATATAGGGAGAACAACCGCAAGTATGAGGCCGTAAATTCCAAATTGCCAACTAACTTCAACATGACGGATATCCCTAAATTCAAGGGGCACGAAAACCCTTTGAACCACATCCGTGCCTTCAAGGATTATATGTCTATCAAAGGCATCAAACCCGAGATGTTCTTAAGGATCTTTCCTTCATCTCTTGACACCATCCCAAAGCAATGGTTCTACTCTTTAGAACACAAGAAAATCGCTACTTGGGAAGATGCCGCGATCGAGTTTGCTAAGCAATATGCGGATAATGCCGAGATCCAAGTTAACATGCGCACTCTAGAGGTTCTTAACCAAAATGACAAAGAAGGATTCACCGACTTCCTATGTAGGTGGAGGAAGACTAGTACCCAACTAGTTGAACGCCCGGATGAGGCTACCCTGGTGGAGAAGTTCGTGGACAATCTCAAACCCATCTACGCCAATCATTTGAGATACCAAAACATCAAAACTTTCAAGGACTTAATCGTACTAGGAACAAGGATTGAAGATGATATCCGTAAAGGGCTCTTGTCCAAAACGGTAGGTCGAGGATATCAAGGCTCAACAAGTCGTTCATACGGCTCCACTAGCAAGACCGACGAGGTTAACCTTCTCGAGCCATCCAAGAAAAGTACTCCACCAAGGAAATTCACAAATCCTGGGGACACTTACTCCAACGCTCTAAAAAGGTTAATGAAATAAGGAAAACTCCAACCCATAGGACCTACTCCCGAACCCAAAAAGAAATCCAAATTCTGGGACGAGAACTCGTACTGTGAATACCATAGGGGCAAGGGGCATGACACAGAAAAATGCTACAAATTGAAAAATGTGCTTCAAGACAAGATTGAAGATGGCCGACTACCAATACCACCGGGAGGTAAACCCAACAACACTCAGAACCCTCTTGGGATTCTAGTGATCACAAGTGAAGATTCTACCTTAGATTGTTCACACCTCATTTCTCCAGTTGAAGATGAGATCTACGCGATCGAGAATGAAGGGTTCTACTCTACTATCTCCCCTACCATTTCCGACTTCATCACATGGGCAAGGAGTGTGGATAGGTAAGTTTGGGAATTGGAAAATGTGGTGACAACTTTACATGACCCCAATGCAACACCTAAAGAGCATGTGCCACTAATCTTCTCTCAAAATGCCACTATGCAAGAAATAGTCGCCGTGGTCGATAAACTAGTCGACCAAATCACGCAATTAGAAGACGAAATCATGATAATGAGGGAACTAGCTACAATCAATGGAGTATGGGCCGATGATGATGAGGACGAGTATCTCATTGAAAACTCTCTAGTCAAAGAAATTGTCCAAAATGGTGAAGACCAAGATGTGGACCACCTAACTCGTTCGGGGCGTCCATATCAAAGTACTACTCAAAACGGTCCAACCAACGTTGTCAGACCAAATGATAACGAAGATGACTCCACTGATCACTTGCTCAAGCAATTACAGAAGACAAAGGCTGATCTTTCAGTCTGGCAATTAGTAGCAAGCTCATTTCCACATCGCCAAGCTTTACTGCAAGCCTTGGCCAAACTAAATGTAGCACATAACTCGACACCCGAAGATGTAGTCAACTTGGTCTTCCAAGAATCACCAAAGCTAAGTAATCCTATTACTTTCTCAGATGAAGATTTGCCACCTTTTGGCGCTAGTCACAACTTGGCTCTTTACATCACTGTCATTTGTCTAAAGAAGAACGTGCCAATGACCTTGGTAGATGATGGCTCTGCGGTCAACGTCATACCCCTCAAAACGGCATACAAATTAGGCATGAAAGAGTCGGATTGGACCCCTACCAATCAAGGTGTTCGCGCATATGATGGTACACGATGAAAGGTCGTAGGACTCGTTAACCTAACCATAGCCATAGGGCCAATTGAGCGAAAAGTTAACTTCCAAATAGTGGACATTGAGGCTTCCTTCAACATACTTCTAGGAAGACCTTGGATTCACGCTTCCAAAGCGGTGACATCCACCCTTCATCAAAAGATCAAGATCCCGCTAAATGGCAAAGTGGTGACGATCACTTCGTCACCCATCAAGGCAATAATCGAAAAGAAGTCGAACAATCAAGTTCTTGCAGACCCAGTATATGAACTTGGGGGCTTCCAAAGCATAAATGTCATAGAAAGCGAATTGGCACCCTTGTACTACAATCCCTACTCCAACTTGGTGGTCAACCACATACTCAAAACCCAGGGATACTTCCCTGGAATGCCTTTAAACCCTATCCGAAGAAACACCTTCGCACCATACAAGGAAGGCAACTCAAAAAGGATACCTCTTGGACTAGGGTACAAATCCACCAAAGAGGAAGTTCTCAAGATGCTTGCTCAAGTTCAAAACCGTAAGTACGTAGGAGTCCAAATGCGACCCTATCTCCCTACCCTAAACGGATACTTTGTTAAGGAAGGAAGTCTAGAACTCTTTCACGGATTTCCCGAGCCTTGGCATTATCTCGAGAGGAAGCTAGCCGGAATCGAGATCTTTCACGATTGCTACTTCATCCCTCCATAAACGGTTCCTACCGTCAAAACCCGTCAAGCATGTTGCTTAGACGAACAAGCTGTTAGTCTATTGTTTGGAGAGGATCGATTTGTTAGAGCCGCGCAGGATGAGATCATTACCATGATACTTCAAGACGATCACTTCAACCCTACCGCGTTAATCACAGAAACGAACGCGAATCAGCAGAAAGGATGGAGAAAATCAATCAAGTGGACCAGCAATCAAGGAAGACTCTTCAAGCTCACCACCGGAGAAGGAGAGATGTTCAAAGGAGAACCAAGACGATGAATTCGAGTCGAGTCGAGTCAGAGTCAGAGTCTAGAGAAGTCACTAGGGAGTCTCCTCCTGTCATCATCCCCATTCCCTTTGTTTCTCCTAGCTTAGCCTCGTATAGTAACAGTAGTTCGGGAAATGTCCCAACAATTGTCCCTTTACCGCCACTAACCACAGATCAGATGGCTTCTTTGTTTCAACTTTTCTCAAACTTTAATATGAATAAATCAGGTTCTACTTACTCTTTGTGTTATCTTGAGTGCAATTCTGTTTACGATGATACTGAGGATGACTAAGACCCAGACTCAATTGAAATACGTCCCTACGTAGCCAAAGAAATACTACAGGAAGGGGAAGGAGGACCAGTAATAGAGAACACCGAACCCATCAATGTAGGAACCGAACTAGAACCCCAAGAACTTAGGATAGGGACTACCTTGAGCTCTACCGAAAGGGCCGACTTCATAGACCTCCTACACGAGTTCAAAGACGTTTTTGCGTGGTCTTACAAAGACATGCCAGGGATCGACAGGGATATCGCCGAACATAAAATCCCAATTAAGCCAGGTTTCAAGCCTATAAAACAGAAGCTTCGTCGAATGAGAACGGAATGGGCTCTCAAGATTAAGGAAGAAGTCGATAAGCAATTCAAAGCCGGGTTCATCAAAATTTCCGAGTATTCTGACTGGGTAGCCAACATTATACCTGTACCCAAAAAGGATGGGAGAATCCGTGTTTGTGTTGATTTTAGGGACTTAAACAAAGCAAGTCCTAAAGACGACTTCCCTCTACCACACATTGACATATTGGTGGACAATACTGCAGACCACGCATTACTATCCTTCATGGATGGGTATGCGGGTTATAACCAAATCAAGATGGCCATAGAAGACATGCATAAGACCGCCTTTGTCACTCAATGGGGAACCTATTGCTATACGGTAATGCCGTTTGGGTTAATCAACGCCGGAGCTACATATCAACGCACCGCAACTACACTCTTACATGACATGATGCACAAAGAAGTTGAGGTATACGTAGACGACATGATTGTCAAGTCCAAGGATAGAGAGGGGCATATTGCGAACCTTCGCAAATTTTTCGCAAGGCTACGAAAGTACAACATGAGGCTCAATCCTCAGAAGTGCGCATTTGGAGTAACATCAGGTAAACTCCTGGGATACGTCGTTAGCCAACGAGGTATAGAAATAGACCCTTCCAAGATCAAGGCTCTGATCGAAATGCCACAACCTCAAACAGAAAAAGAAGTCAGAGGATTCCTGGGAAAAGTGCAATATATAAGTCGATTCATATCGAAACTCACCATGATTTGCGAGCCTATTTTCAAGAAGCTCAGGAAAACAGACCACACCATGTGGGATGATGATTGTCAAAAGGCATTTGACCGAATCAAGGAGATATTAGCTAAACCACCAGTGCTCATGCCACCTCAACGTGATCAACCTCTTGGTTTGTATCTCACAGTAACCGAAACAGCCATGGGTGCCATGCTAGCTCAAACCGTAGGAAAGGAAGAAAGGGTTATCTACTACCTTAGTAAGAAGTTCTTAGAGTACAAGTGCAAATACTCACAACTCGAAAAGACATGCCTCGCTCTTGTGTGGGCAACGAAGAAGCTACGCCATTACATGCTTAGCTACTCCGTCAAAATATACTCCAAAATGGACCCAGTAAAATACCTCTTCAAAAAACCCGTCCTCAACGGACGTCTAGCAAGATGGACTTTGATGCTCTCAGAGTTCGATCTCAAATACGTGCCTCTGAAAGTTATAAAAGGGCGCGCCGTTGCCGAATTCTTTGCAGAAAATCCCATCAACGATGCACAAACGATAGACACTTGGTCATTTCCAGACGAGGATATACTCCAAACTGACGTAGACTCCTGGGACCTTTACTTTGATGGGGCATCAAACTTAAGAGAATTTGGAATAGGAGTGTTGCTCATTTCTCCTGAAGGCGAGCATACACCAATCTCTGTCAAACTCGACTTCGAGGTGACAAACAATGTCATGCCGCAGAATCGAAGCTTGTCTCATTGGACTACAAGCGGCAGTGAGCTTAGGCATTAAAAACCTCCGAGTACATGGGGATTCATCCCTGATCATCAATCAAGTTATAGGATCTTGGAAAATCCGAAGCGAAAGCCTAGCACCTTATCAAGCCAGAATAGACCAAGTGGCACAATTCTTTGATCACGTGACCTATCTACACCTACCTCGGGAAGAAAATCAATTTGCAGATGCTCTTGCAAAACTCGCATCTTTGATTAATATGCCAGATGACATGGTGGAAATGCCTTTATGCATCGAACGACGGTCAGAGCCAGCTTATGTCCACCAAATCACCGATGAAGAGGAAATCGCACAGGAACCCTGGTTCCAAGCAATCCTGAATTTCAAGCCCAACGGTACCTATCCACCTGATATGGACAAAAGGGGACAACGTGCTATACGCCTACTAGCTTCCCAATACGTTCTCATGCAAGGAGAGTTATACAAAAGAACACCTCTTGGTGTAATCATACGTTGCCTTGATCATTCACAGGCACGGAAAGTGATGGAAGAAGTCCACGATGGAGAATGCGGTCCTCACATGAGTGGGCCCATGATGGCAAAGAAGATCACACGTTTGGGGTATTATTGGACCACAATGGAATCCGATTGCATCAAATACATAAGACATTGCCACAATTGCCAAATCTTCGGGAATGTACAACATGTCCCTCCTTCATTGCTCTATACGGTGACATCTCCTTGGCCATTTTCTGCCTTGGGAATTGACATAATCGGGAAGATAACCCCAGTCGGAACAGGAGGTCACTGTTTCATCCTAGTGGCAATCGACTACTTCATCAAATGGGTAGAAGCGGCTTCCTACACTAGTCTTACGGCTAAAAACGTGGCAAAGTTCATACAAAACAACATCATCTGTCGATACGGTTGCCCACATGAGATCATTAGTGATAATGGATCACACTTCCAAGCTGAGACTGAACAATTGCTAGCCAAGTACAAAATTAGGCATCACCACTCTTCGCCCTATAGACCTCAGACTAATGGTGCGGTAGAGGCAGCAAACAAGAACGTTGTCACAATTCTCAAGAAAATGATTGACAACTATCGAGATTGGCCAAGCAAGATACCCTTTGCTTTGTGGGGATATCGCACATCTGTTAGGACGCCCAATGGGGCCACACCTTTTTATCTGACCTACGGCATGGAAGCTGTACAGCCAGTCGAGCTAGAGATACCATCCTTGCGTATTTTACTCGAAAGTCAAATCCCAGAAGCCGATTGGAAGAGGGATAGATATGAAGAACTCATCATCCTGGATGAACGTAGGCTACGCGCCTTGCATAATGTCCAAACATATCAAGCACGTATCAAAAGAGCCTTCAACAAAAGGATTAGGCCAAGAAACATCAAGGAAGGAGACTTAGTACTCAAGTCGGTTAGAGTTCTTTTACCTGTCGACCCACGGGGAAAATTCAAACCTAATTGGGCCGGGCCATTTCTAGTCAAGTCCATACTTCCAGGGGGTGCGGTTAGAATCACAGAACTAGATGGGAATGAGTTTTCCAACCCGACAAACCTCGACCAACTAAAGCGGTATTATGCCTAGAATAGGAACAAAAACGCGCCTCGCGTAACCTCACGTGTCGCTCTTGTGGCACTAAATAAACAGCCCCTGGCCAAGCTGAAATAAGCTAATGTCACTCTGCTCTTGCATTTTGACAAATTCGTCATCCTCATATCATCAAACAAACTAAATTTGCACCTTCAGAGTAAGCAAAAAGCTCATGCTTATTTTCTAAGTTCATTACAAGCTCTTGCATAGAACAATTATTCTTTTACATTTACTCGAACTACGCACAAGCGTTTGATTTCATTTTTCTAAATGAATACGTAGGCAATCCTTCACAGGATACAACCCATTACTTTAAAAATGTAAATAGAAGGACATTTGCATTGCATTTGGAATTCGACAAGAATAATAAATAGAAAATCACAACGGTTTCATAACCAATTAACCTTTTTTATTTCATTCATTTTCTAATAATAATACGTTACATAATAAAAATAAAAATAGGCTAGGATTCTAAAAACCCCACCTTTTTATTACAACAACAATAATAATAATAATAAATAATAATAAAGACTAGGACTATTCCTCCATTTTTCCTTTGCCCTTGTCATTCTTGTCATACTTCTTGTCACGACCTCGAGCCGGACGCTCTTGCGCCACTTCGGACCTAATTATCAACGATCTTTCTCGAGGCCTAGACTTCCCATTCTTGTCAATCACTTTGCCCACGGCAGGAGAGATCTTCGGTTTTTTCGAAGGATGAACAACTCGAAACCCGGCTTCTTCCTCTCCCTCAGTCAAATGCTTCTCTTTCTCCTTCTCCACCTCGCGCACCTTATAGTCAACGGGCTCGCGCTTCCTCAATCTCTCGCGCTCTTCCGGAGTAGTAGCTTTCCTCCATCGCAGATAGGAATCCGACACCCATAAGGCATTACCAGAAGAGTTCAAGAACCACATGTTTCTTTGGGCCCATTTAATGGCCCACTCCCTTCGACTCTCAGTAGTAAGCGCCACGACAGTTTGCGGGACGGTATCAAGCTTCGGGATCATCTGCTTTAGTCCAACCTGTCTCATCAGCCTTTCCGGGAAGATGCACACCATGAATTCCAAGCCAGGAATGCGCACAGATCGAGTAGGGTCCAAGGAAGACACTCCAGTGAGATATTTGAGGTGCCACCATGGTACAATCCACCTAATCAAGGGGCCATCATCACTCTTCAGTTTGTTCTCCCAATAATTGCAGATTCGAGTGAAGTCCACCATGTACAGCCTGGTCCTCATTGCAATCGAACGAGCATGATAAGAAGGAACATGAACTGGGGGCTCGATCAATCGAAGCCGTTCCATAAGCCACACCTACCAAAAGCGGGTATTAGACATCAAAAAACAAAAACAAAAAAAAAACAAAAAACAAAAAAAACAAAAAACGAAAAAAAAAACGAAAAAAAAACGAAAAGGAAAAAAAGAAAAAAAAGAAAAAAGAAGAAAAGTTCTTTTACCTGCAGAATGATGGGACTTCCCAAGTACGGTAGGTCGCGATTGGCTTTCCTATTATCCAATCCCAATAGGATCTCTCCTAAGCATAAACAAACTGGGCTCCTGCGTAGCTCCATTTGCTCAACTAGGCCCAGGAGACGGGGATCACCTCTCAAGTCTTCATCAACATGCCCTTGGAGGACATACACATGTAACAAGCAGAATCCAAATGCTCTTCGCCTAGCAACATAAGAAACGGTGGGGTCGGCCCTGTTAATGAATCGATCAATGAAGTCCAGCATTAGCACTCCCTTCGAGGTCACTAGACGGACCACCTCAATTCTAGTCAATCCAAGCAAGTCTCTAAATTTGCTTTTATACCCTTGTGAAGTAGAAGGAATCGCAGGCAAGTGTTCTGGGTCCCACCCACCAATCGCGGCAATTTCTTCAGGAAATGGGCAAATGTCGCCTCCAGGGAAAACAAAAACATGATAATTCGGGTCCCAGTAATCAAGACAAGCATCCAAGAATGGTTTGACAACCTTGATAAGCTTCAAACTCAACAATGATCCAAGATTATAGGCGCCCATGTCGTGTTTCTCCATGTTGAAAAACTCATTAGTCCACTCTTTTAGGCGAATCTCCAAAGTATTCATGATGAATGCTTATATTGAGAATTTTTTGTAATAAGACGAAGAAGAGACGGAAGAATTGTGTGAATAAAAGCTCTATCGACGTCTCTATTTATACTAAAATCTGTTTCCAAAATCGCCGAGCAGACACACACAGGGAACAAAGCAAAGACTGCCGCGCCTCTTCAAAGGGACGCAGCTCATGCTGCGCCTCTTTCTCAGCTAGGTTTCTGTGATTTTCCGCGTTGGATCTTTCCTAAATTCCTTGACGAATAATTTCCTATTCCTACGGGTTATTATTTTGGTAAATACGTGGAAATTACCATATTCCATGTTTCCTAATTCCGCGGGCACGCATTTCGAGGCAATATCACCATTTTCGTCATTTTATCACACTTGTACATTTTCATTTTAGGAAATAATTCTCATTTTAATATAATTCATTTTAGGAAATAATTTTCAATTTTCATTTTAATTCATTTCAAAATTTATATATTTATTTCATTTATATTTCTTTTATTTCTTTTTAATCATTTCATTTCTAACTTATAGGTTTCTATTTTTTTCTTTTTTTAGGGGTAACCCTCCCTACCGTCCGGTCATTTCCGGCAAATTTTTTGCATTTTTGCATTTTCACACTCCTTTGAGTCATTCGTTTCGCGCTAATTCAGGCCATATGTATATACAAATGTATGTTTTGCGTGATTTCTATGTAAATTTCGGCAGCATGACGGCGTAAACCGTCATCTACCAAACCCGTTCAAAGCTAACCTGCAGATACAAGCAACGCAACCCAACAGCAAAGGCACTCAGGCCATCATATATACAACCAAAAAGGGAAATGTACAACAAACTGGGGGCTCGAGCCCCAAGCAAAGTCCAAAATGTCCAAAATCAAGGTTCAAAAATGTACAAATGTGCAAGATACAAACAACAAAGCAAAACTACTGCCGATCGCCCTCCAGCTCCGCAACTCTTGCCGCGAGAGCAGCAACCTCGAGCTCCCTCAACAAGCAAGCTGTCTCCTCCCGAGACTGAGCCAACTCTCGCTCCAGCTCACGGTCCCCCTGTAAACAACAAAATTGGCTCATGTCAATCATTTCAAGCAATTACAAGAGAAGTTTGGAAAATCAAAGTTCAAAAATGAAATAGACACAAGGTTCATACCTGACGACCTCGACCGCTGACAAGTGCCTCGACGGCAGTAGCTCGCAGCCGGTTGGCCACCCTCCATAACGCCACAAACCGAGACGGCGCAACCTGCATTTTCAAAAAGAAGTTCTCAATAATTGAATAAGTTCAATCAAATGTGTTCTTACACAAAAAATTATGCAAATTAGAGGCTCACCCTCCGAATCAGATGCTGCTAATCATCCAGGCCAGCATCCGTCACAGCCACGTCAAAGTCACGCAGCTCGGAGATCGTCGTCCTCCCGGTCGCGTCAGTGTACTCGAGGGTCTCGGGGTACTCTGGGGGCTCGATGCCCGCCGCCTCAACCTCCTGCAAAGTCAAATGTTTCTCATTAATCGATGATCTTTCATCATAGTTTTAAAATCAAGAATAAAGGAGAGTAAAGATGCTCACCACGACCGGGCAGTGCGCCAACCTCCCGTAGAGGAACGCCGAGTAGTCCTCACTAGGAAGAAGGAGGGCGTCACCACCAACGCCAGCCAAGTCAGCCTCCCTCTCAGCCTCAGAAGGCTCCCTGAACATCGTCCTAGGAGGATCGATGGGAACCGTCAACACGTCCCGAAAGCACTGACAAGCCAAGCGCTCGCCCAAGTACCACACAGGACCCATCGACGTCCTCAACAGCAGCCGGCTCGAGCTCCTAGGTCGAAGGACCTCAGCCACAAAAGGAGGCGCTCCAGCGTACTCCGCCCAAGGCCTGGGCACCCATTGGGACAAGACAAACAAGGAGTCATTCTTATGATCGATTAAAAGCAATGTAGAAGCAAAATGAATGTAAGTGAGATGCTCACGCTGTCCAGCTGAAGAGCGTTCACGTCCCGCCGGTAAACGCCGTGAGAGGAACGCTTGCTCCTCGTCCTGCACATCACCCAATCCCTCACCACGGGATAGGCCTTCTCCAGCGGCTCCGTCCTCTTGGGCGAGAGGCTCGGAAAGTAGGAGTACACCCACGCCTGTAAAGCGGGATAGTCAATGACGATCTTTCGTAATTCGATAGGGAAAACAATTGATTTTAGTCTAAATGAAGGTTCATACCTCCAACAGTAGTCCAGGGCCGACAGCACCAGGAGAAGTCCCCTTCTCCATCAACTCCGGACGAACCATGGCCCTCATAAAGCGGATGAGGACCGCAAAACCAAGAAGGACCCGGTCCCCAACGCCCCGGGAGCTCGGTCGAAAGGAAGGGAAGAAGCTTCGTCGACAGCCTCTCTCCCTTGTCTCCGAGGTAGATCGAAGACAGAAAACCACCAAAGCCACAAACGAGCCCTCTCGCTCACCAGACAGGAGGAGGAGCCGTCTCCCTCCCATCGATCGTCACCGGCGCGGATCTTCCCGCAAAGTAGTCTCGGACATAGGAACTGGGCACCAAACCAGGACCAGAATGTGACCTTTAGGCGACAAGTTCCAGCCGATCAACCTCCTAGCCTCGGCCGAGTCCACCCTCATGGCAGTCTCCGGCCACTCCACCGCCTCAGTCCCACACGGCAGACAAGAATCATGCCGTAGTCCTCCAACGTGACTCCCACCTCACCAAAAGACATGTAAAAAGTGGAAGTCATATCTTAGAATCGGTCCAAGAAAGCGCGGACCAGGCTAAGGTTAGCCCGCAGCTTCCTCTTCGCGATATCCCTCCAAGCCTGCACCAAGGCACCAAACGCTCCACGCTCGATCATGGCGCGCTCCTCTGCCGACAGCCGCTCGTAGCACTTCATCGCTGTCGTGTAACCCGAGAACGACCTGATGTTCCCGGCCTCCTATTGTGATTTGAAACAAAAGCTATCTTTAGTTTTGAGTGAAAGTTGGAAGAAATATGAGCAAATGAAATGAAAGAAGATGAGTGATGAGTAATGAGTTCAAGATTACCAAGCTCTTCACCGTCCTGTAGAACAGGTGACCCTCCGCAGCCCAAAGCAGATGCTCTTGTCCCGTGTCTCGGCCACGCGGGTCCCCCCTCACCGACGACCTCCTCGTCCCACTTTGGCCCTCCTCGGGGCCTGCTCCTCCTCAACAGCCTCCTCCTCGTGGACCTCGTCCCCAGCAGCCATCACCGCAGCGTTGAAAGCCTCCTCCAAGGCCTCCTCTGTAACACCGCCATACTCCAAGTGCCTTACCAGGACCACTTAAGGCATGGAAGTGCTACCATCTCGGTTACCCGAGGCAATGATAATCATAAGACAATAAAGAAACGTACTTTAAAAGTAAATATAGTTTAAATGATTACATGATCAAAACCAAAACTATTAAACTGAAATACAAGATTCTCAGACGGTCTACTGCTAAAACTATCAAAGCTATAAAACATCGTCGACACAAATGGAAGACTTCTAACGCCACGTGATGACTCATCCCACTATCCCATACGCGTCATCTCATACCCGCTCAATAAATGCTCACCACCCCCGAATGGATCACCACGCTTTTAAAACATTTAAACGGGTCGATTAATCACACAATTTATATAATCCAACAACACAGCTCAAACGGTCACACACACAATCACACCCACTCCAATCAATCTCTCCACCGACGTCCAAAGGACCACCCGCCACTGGGGGGACCGCAGCCATACCCACCAAATCCCCGCTCATCATACCGAGCGATAACCCTATCCCATTAATGTGCACATCCCCTCCCGTGGCGGGTTCCACGGAGGGCGAAACTAGGGCGTGAAGCCACTCCCGCATGTGACTCCACTCAGCCGAGAACGCATCTCGAGAACCAGAGACAAACAATCACAACCATTAAACAGCAATCAAAACCAACAACCGTCACAATACTCGTATGACAATAATCAACAATCACAAATCATCACCAACACATTATGGGACTAATACTGAGTAGGGAAACCCTACCTGGAAAGCAACACAACCATCAGACGATCTAGCAGCTGTCTCAAAACCTTTCATCTATGAACCCTTCTCCTATACACATAATCATACAATCACTACCACATCAACATAAACATAGAAAACCCCCAATCCGAAAATTAGGGTTTAAACAACCTCAACCAAATGCTATAAAAATGGTACGCAGGACTTACCCTTGATGCAAGGATCACAATGATACAAAGAACGATGAAATCCGACCTCTCAAGCTCCGGGATTTGTCAGTAACACGGATGAATGCGAAGAACGTAACTTGAATCTCTTTTCAATGTGATTAGGTTTGTAAAAGTGTATTGTAAATGTAATACCCGGTATTTTAATATGATATTATATTAGGCCGAGTTACCAGCTGGGTCGTGTAGTGTATTTGTGACTCGGGTAATTATGTGACTCGGGTTTTAATTAATCTAACTAGGCTAGGCCCGTATCGTCTTAATAGGACCTATCCTATATGTATAACCCATCTAACCAAACCCTAATCTCCCTATCACCATATTCATTTTAACCATGAGAAAAGAGAGAAAAGAGAGAAGAGGGAGCCGTGTGTGAAGGGAGCCGCGTGAGGAATTGCGAGGCGATTTCTCAGCCTATTCTCATCCTATTTCGTAA
The DNA here is from genome assembly GCF_048544455.1 of Silene latifolia. Taxonomy (NCBI): domain Eukaryota; kingdom Viridiplantae; phylum Streptophyta; class Magnoliopsida; order Caryophyllales; family Caryophyllaceae; genus Silene; species Silene latifolia. The sequence continues at coordinate 100,330,376 of NC_133531.1, forward strand.
GTAGACTATCCTATTACCTCTTTATTCAATTATTAGCATAATTATAGTAGTATTGGGATAATTTTCGTAACCCTAGAATTGGTTTGGGGGTTTTTGATTATAAATTGTATGAGATAAATGAGTGGAATAGTTACAGCAATTTACTGATTTGTTGGTCTGTGTTATTTGAGTGTTTTACCTGTCTTAAAGTCGTGGGATGCAAAAAGTTAAAGAAGAGACTCATGTTTATTCCAAGCCTAGTTTATGCCTGTGAAAATTGGTAGCATTTCACTGTGTAGTTTTTCCTGAAGAAATTATTTGTGAACGTCTATCTAAAAAGTCCGCAAATCAGTAGAGGCTGAAAGATTACTTCTAAAACATAATTTAGATATTGAATTGGTGCTGGGTCTTTTTCATATATTTAATATAAAGAGTTTATATGAGTTAGGCGTTGGTTTTACTTAAGAATCATTTGTCAAACTCGTTTTATGAATCAATACTTTTTATGCGACGGTTTCTGTCAGTTTTTGGAAATCAGTCTGAAAACCTTGATAAGTTTGGAATTTAAGAAAAACACGTAGATATAAATTGCAGCTAAGACTCATGGGGTTCCAATTCAATTGGCCATGCATCAATTCGAATTTTCTGGAATTAGTTATTCATTTTATACCGAGTCTGCCATGAGCAGGAAAATCAGGAAAAGTCGTGTTTGTTCTTTAAATTGATATTCCTATTAAGTTATGATGAGTCTAGGTTATGTGCATGATTAATTGACTGAGTAGATGGTAATTATACATAATTATGTTATGTAGGTGATGGATAAGTGAAGGATCATAAGTGATTGCTTGTGTGTGCTTGGATTGCGAAAAGGTAGGGAAATACACTTGACTTATTATCGTTGATGTTGAATTGTGTTGACTTGTTTGTGTTTCGTATGACCAAACTGTGAATGTTGACTTGCTTCGTGGCTGTTGATTTACGTTATGATTCATATATTGGAAGGTGATTGACTGAATTGATCGTATTGAGTATGTTATCACAACATTTGGTAACCGGCATGATTTTATGATTGATCAGTTCAAAGATATATATATTGTGTTGCATTAATTTCTTTTGAGCATTCATATGCATTGGAGATGGAGGATGTTGTGGTGATGTGGTGTGGTGAAGATGATGTTGTGATAAGGCCCAGGGCGGGTTCTGCAGACACGCCCGGTGTCCTCAACAGTCGAGTTGCGGATCGGCTACGGTCGATATATAGTCTACCGGGATCGGTATGGGCATGTTCCGGGTTAGGAGATATGAGTTGAGATGGAGATGGAGGTGACGGAGGAGCATGCATATCATATTTTGTTGTTTCATTGTATTCCCTACTCAACCTCGTGGTTGACCCTGTGTATTCGTGAACACCTGTGACGATCCAAATATTGGGGAGCAAGCTTGACATGTTTATGAGATAGGCTGGGAGCTTGATGGGCGTGAGACACTGGATCAGAAGACTTAGTAGCTAGATCATCATTTAGAAGACTTTCACTTTCATTTATGTTAGTTCCTTGTAATTTGATGTAAAACAGGTTTTGTAATAATTAAGTTAAAGTAATTATATATTTTGCCTTGGAGTTTAATTTGTTATTCACTACCTCGGGAAACCGAGATGGTAACAGTCTGGTTTATTAGGGAATGTCTTGCTAAAGGCTCCTTCATAAATCGGGGTGTTACAGTAAAGATAACGGAAAGATTTATATATATTAATCCGTGTTATTAAGAAAACCCGACAAAACATCACCCGTAAACCGGGCTACTCGATCGAGTAACTGACCTACTCGATCGAGTGCCGGCTACTCTATCGAGTACCTAAGGCTAATCGATAGAGTACCCTACAGGTCAGAAACTATTTTAAAAGTGCAAAACATCCTTACTCGACAGAGTAAGGCCTACTCGATAGAGTACCCAGAGACTCATAAAACCGTAGTATTACAGTCTTCCCTCCTTAAAGAGAACTTCGTCTCCGAAGTTCAACCCATACATAAAAAAAACAAACATACTAACTCGGTCAAGACGCAACGAAGCTACTAAGAACTCAAAACAAAACCCCAACTTATAAAACATGAAACCATGAACCCTTAACACCAAGTCCACCAACTATTCCTACCTCCACACATCGCTCACGATGTCGTATCAACTACATCATAAACTCTCCCGACACTAACTCCATACACTACCAACTACCATCCTCTAACGCTGCTAGCTCCATAATATATCATCCACTACCAAATCCCATATCAAGACACTCATAGACATCAAACGGAATGTTACATTCTACCACCCTTAAAAGGAACTTCGTCCTCGAAGTTTACTCACACTCATAACCTCATCATCCAACTGTCAACACTAGTGAAATATTCTCACACTCTTAAACATCACGCTACTACAAGCACGGTCATGACCTTTAAAAAAATCACTCACAACACGAATCAATCTTTTATTCTACATCAAGACTCAAACTTCCAAATATATTACCATATGCACAACCATCAAAATCTCTTTTATCGCATCCTACTCCTCTTAAGACAAATGTTACGTCCTCGTAACTCACTAATACTAAATCCTAGCTATATCTTCTCATTATCCTCATCACCACCGCATATCAAAAATAACCACCTATACTCTAAACACTCGCCATGCATATATCCAAGGCTCTCTTACTTAAACAATTCTCATACTTCAATTCACTCGTCACGCCACCTAACCTATACCTCAAAATCTTTAGCTTAACCCAAAACTTTAACTCTTCCACATTACCGCAACAGGACATACCTCTCTATATAAACTATATAAAACTCCCATCGTCAAAAGCATAACTCACGATCCACACTTGTTACGTACACTCACACTAGATCCTCAAGTTCTTTTCTTTCATTACCGCAAAACTCATACATAACTTAACATGACACCAATTCCCAATACCCTGCACTCACTATCTCAACAAAAGATTATGAACCACCTGCCACTTTCAGATCATTACAACACATGTTCCACGAATCACTTGCCATGACTATGACTACCGATGCCTCATCTTAAAACAAGATCAAAATTATCAGAATAACTTCTCACAACTATGTCCCATCAACAGAATATCACTATATCATGACAACAACGAAAACATATACAACTCACTTTCATATCATACTCTACCCTCACACCCAAGCTGAAACTGGTAAGAAACATCAACAAACAAAACAACAGTCTGCACGTTCAACCAAAACTCACAAGGAATAGCACCAAACAAAACAACAATCTATGTTTAACTGGTATGTACTTTTGAAAACTCGTATCATAATCATCTCGCCTACTCCACCACAACCGGTGACGGCATCGCAACACCGCCTCCAACAGCCACACCGCAGTGCGAAAATACCCGCATCACAACACTAAGTACCGGGCCCGGATCACCACCCGAGGCACCACAACCACACCGATAGACATCACAACAGACACAATCCCATAAACACTGACTCAACATAACTTCTCGGACAAGAAAAACTTACTCAAATCCACTTTACTAAATCACAATGCAACATATTATATGAATTAAACAGATAATAACCTCATGAATATCATCCCCTTACCATATCACGGAATAACATATATCATGAATACATACAAGTATAACCACTCATGCCAGATCAATCAAATTATTACCTTTTTGAATATCATTCAATTAAATTACCGTGTCCAACATATATTACAAAACATTCAGATAACAGCTTTATAACTATCACACCATACCACTTCCTGTGAGGTCAGAACCTCGCACAAACATTTATACACCTCATAGACCCGTAATCACATCCAACTAGTCAGTCCTGATCACGTAAGTTACCACTCGATAAAGGTTACCTGTCACCCGAGCTTAACTCATATGCCCCTCATAACATATTCCCCATTCGCATAACCATCACCTCATGCCAAGTATAACCATACCATTACTATTCAACTATTAGCACCCGCCTCATCTAACCACATCTTATACTTCCTTACAACCATACATATCAATCCGGCCTCTACAAAATCAACCTCATTAGAATTGCTACCTTTCTAATATACCATCACCCTTAACCACTAGTCCCAAACCATAACACTACCACTGTCCGGGCATCAAACCTCTTACACTCATCTCTAAACATCACGATTTCTTTCCTATCTGTGGTTAACATCCCAAATAACGAACATCAAATCCATCAACAACATTACCTCAACATTCTTCCCAATACTATCCTTAATTGTATAGTCATCTAACTCTCCACCAAAATCTCATAGAGTGCAGATATTAAATCAACCTCTTACTCCCTTAATTCCTCGAAACTCATGATTAATCATGTTGTCCTGAAACTTCTGTATAACCATTAACTCACTTACTCTTGGTAGTATCATACATCCCGATGATTCCTTACTTTTATATCACATAACTCCGGTGAACATTTTTCTCAGCTTACTTTTATCCTTCTTTTCTCTTTATACTCAACAATTCCATTTAATATCTCAACTCCTTATTACTTCTACCTAACCCTTTAGTGCTCCAATTACCTTCTCATCGCTCCAAAACTCAAATCTCATTATTTCATATCGATATCATCTCACTCTTCCTTACCATGGATCTTCTCTTATTATGCTATCACTCACACTTCCCACTAGTCAATCTTTAACTGCCCAAGAAATCACACATTAGTTCCACATCTTGATGAACCAAATTCCCAAACTCACTCGCTATCTGCAAACCCACATCGATGCATAACTCAATCTAAGCTCTTTATACCCCATTTCTCTCCATATACCTATAACGACCTTTCCATTACATATATTCTTAACCAACTGAGTGATAACCACCTCCCTTGATAATCCTTAAACATCCAAAGTTACCACCATGTGCGTCTCTCATTTCAATCTTTCATTCTCACGTTCCATAAACTTACATCACCCTTTGCCCACATTCACTTACTTTTACATTACTCAACACACAATCATATCACTCATCCCGTCTCACAAAACATGATCTATGCCTCAATTAAGCCATACCAATCTTCCTTTTCTTTTTCCACTATCTATCACAACACATAGAACTCATGTCCTCCCACCGAACTCCTACTCATCACAGGTGCCACTCACTACACCATAAGATTGGGTAACTTACGCATCAAGATCAACATACATGTAAAACGATGCATAAAGAAGCAAAATAATACCTTTGAATTAAACATAATATGCAACGAAGTCAAAAGATAAGCATATGACCCAAAATACGGGTCACTAGATCGAGTACAGGCCACTCGATCGAGTAAATGACTTACTCGATCGAGTAGGTGAAAGTCAGAGACACATATAACAAATTATCCGGGGTTACTCGATCGAGTAAGGGGTACTCGATCGAGTACCAAGGTGCACTCGATCGAGTGTGGGCCACTCGATCGAGTACCTGCATTTCTCAAGACTTTGTCCGGTTTTAGAAACGGTCATAACTCACTCGTTTCTTGGTAGTTTTGGGCGTGTGACCTATCGTTAGAATCGTAAAAGAACAAGCTATCACCTACAAGTGGAATCACATTAAAATCATTTATACATCTCAAGTTATAACAGTTTAAAGACAACCTCTTTATAATCGAAAAACACAACTACTTGATTTTACTTCCAAACAACTTAAACGACAACAAGGTAAACAAAAACAACCCAATACTCATAAAACCAGTAGTCACAATCACATGTTACTATTTTCGAAAGCAAAGCAACAACATTCATCATGCAAATAATTTATTTAACTTGTCAATCATGACTTACCCACATGCTTTTATTCTATCACTTTTCGTAAACAAAACATACTCATACATTACAAATCCTATTTCCATGTTACTAATCCAACAATATTACAAATACACTTTGTCACCTAAACATATTCATAATCACAAAATTCATATTCTCATGCAATTGCCACTTCATCTTTTCCAATCAATTCATCCATTTCCACCACATTCTTCATACAACATATACATATGAACAATAGTAGACATGTATAAGAAATCAGTATATAGAATTACACAAACAAAATTATGTATAATCATATCACATATGAACTACTTCCTTTTTCCACCACATTACTCATCATTCTCATACACTTTTCTAACAATTCCAACCAACATTGTAAACCAACTATCATGCAACATGCTTTCAACCCACAACATACGAAATCACATCATCACCATCTTTTCTACACATTCCCCATTATCCACATACGTACATCCACTGATTCATGTCACACATCACTATATAGATACACAATTCACAAGATAAACACATAGCGATCCCGACTCATATCCCATGGTGACCGGTTCAAAATTGTAGGGCGAGTTCGCGACTTTAGGACGTCTCCCAAGTCTTTGCATTAGCTCCTACAACTTCTACCCCGGGTTCATTTTAATTAGACTCCCTAGGTTCATTAGATTCATTGGTTACAGGTTTCAGGATCATCGCTCTGATACCATTTTGTAACACCCCCATACTCCAAGTGCCTTACCAGGACCACTTAAGGCATGGAAGTGCTACCATCTCGGTTACCCGAGGCAATGATAATCATAAGACAATAAAGAAACGTACTTTAAAAGTAAATATAGTTTAAATGATTACATGATCAAAACCAAAACTGTTAAACTGAAATACAAGATTCTCAGACGGTCTACTGCTAAAACTATCAAAGCTATAAAACATCGTCGACACAAATGAAGACTTCTAACCGCCACGTGATGACTCATCCTGGCCTATCCCATACGCGTCATCTCATACCCGCTCAATAACCGCTCACCACCCCGAATGAATCACCACGCTTTTAAAACATTTAAACGGGGTCAGTACTAATCACACAATTTATATAATCCAACAACATAACAAACAACACAAACAAACGGTCACACACACAATCACACCCACTCCAATCAATCTCCGTCACCGATCGTCCACCGACCACCGCCAGGGGGACCGCACCGTACCCACCAAATCCCCGCTCATCATACCGAGCGATAACCCTGTCCCATTAATGTGCACATCCCCTCCCGTGACGGGTTCCACGGAGGGCAAAACTAGGGCGTGAAGCCACTCCCACAAGTGACTCCACTCAGCCGAGAACGCATCTCGAGAACCAGAGACAAACAATCACAACCATTAAACAGCAATCAAAACCAACAACCGTCACAATACTCGTATGACAATAATCAACAATCGCAAATCATCACCAACACATTATGGGACTAATACTGAGTAGGGAAACCCTACCTGGAAAGCAACACAACCATCAGACGATCTAGCAGGTGTCTCAAAACCTTTCATCTACGAACCCTTCTCCTATACACATAATCATACAATCACTACCACATCAACATAAACATAGAAAACCCCCAATCCCAAAATTAGGGTTTAAACAACCTCAACCAAATGTTATAAAAATGGTACGCAGGACTTACCCTTGACGCAAGGATCACAATGATACAAAGAACGATGAAATCCGACCTCTCAAGCTCCGGGATTTGTCAGTAACACGGATGAATGCGAAGAACGTAACTTGAATCTCTTTTCAATGTGATTAGGTTTGTAAAAGTGTATTGTAAAGATGACGGAAAGATTTATATATATTAATCCGTGTTATTAACAAAACCCGACAAAACATCACCCGTAAACCGAGCTACTCGATCGAGTAACTGACCTACTCGATCGAGTGCCGGCTACTCTATCGAGTACCTAAGGCTAATCGATAGAGTACCCTACAGGTCAGAAACTATTTTAAAAGTGCAAAACACCCTTACTCGACAGAGTAAGGCCTACTCGATAGAGTACCCAGAGACTCATAAAACCGTAGTATTACATCCTCGACGACACGAGAAGGGTCAACAGCAGTGTCTATCTCCATGGGAGCTCTCCCAGAAGTAGAAGCCTCATCACCTGCAACATTAAAGTAAATTTAGGCCGCGTCACGTGACGACAAGCCTTAGTTAAGGGATTTTCGAGCCTTCGGAAGCCCTGAAATCGCTCTTTTCTTGCCATCTTTGGCCATATTCTCACAAACCCGATCACTCATGTGGTAATTAGGGTCAAGTCAAGCCTAAGTCGAAGCCTAGTTCCGGGTTCGAGTCGAAATTTCGGCAGCATTTCGTTATAACGGCGATTATGCCCTAGAAAAGTGTCCTGAAAAAGCCGTGACAAACCAAAATTCCGAGATGGTAGGAAGTTTACCCATCATCCAAGGATCCAAAATATCAAGTTTCATCGCAAATGGGCAATCCTAAGGCTATTTTCGAAGCAACTTACGATCTAGCTGTGAAACCGTCTCAATTTCGCTCAAATGCTCAAAACTCAATGAAAATTCGAAACAAATACATGGTTATGTTCCTTATATTACCAATTATCCGTTTCTAATACCAATTTTACAAGGCAAATGCATTTGGGGGAAAAGCCCCAAATTTTCGAATTAATTGGGTTGAAAACCCTAATTTTTTCGATCCAAATTGAGCAAATGTAGAATATTAATGCAAGAATGGTATACATACCTCGATTAGTCATGATGAATGCAAGCTTTTGGATCAAATTTTGGCAGAAATGGTTAAGATTTGAGAGAGAAATTGTTAAATTGTGTTTCGAACAAATGAACTAAAACCCTCTGTTTATCGCGTTTTTACGCAGAAAAGACACACTCAGGAACAGACGCAGCAGGCGTTGCGCCTCTTCCAAGAGACGCAACTCTTGCTGCGCCTCTTCGTGGTGTTCCCTCCATATGAGTCTTCAAAAATCCGTTATGAGTTCGTTATTTGTGGGCCCATCTTTGGTGCGCCTCTTCCTCGATGCCGTTTTTATCTTTTTTGGTCCGTTTGACGATAATCTTTCGTTCAGACCCGCATTTCTAAGCCAACAGCAGACTATTACACGTTATTTATCGCTTCCAAGACCTTTCTTGTCACAACGAGCAGGTATTTCTTCACAGGTGTTTCGACACGCCTTCATTATATTCCCAACGAGAGTAAGCGGATAGACTTTCCCTCTCGAGACATGGAGATTAGTTCCCGATTATGTTCCCCAACGAGAGTTCACAACCGACAGTCACTTCCTCTCGAGACATGGAGATCAACATCGACCCCGAATTCTTCCGAAGTTTGTTTGAAGCTGAACACGAACAGATTTCTCCCAGCAGTTCCAGACTGTGTCCTGCTGTCATTTCCTTATGATTATTTGGATACCCTTTTTCAGGATAACCCTTCATATCCTTCAGATGCCCCTTTTCAGGATAAACCTTCATACTTTCAGACACCAAGTTATCTTCAGACCCAAGAATTTCGCCGAAGCGTCTTCAGTCCCGTTTCGCCCAGAAGTCTCAGGTATGGTCTCTTCTTATGCCTGGCGAGCCTCCTTACGTAGTCTAATGGACTTTAAACGACCCTCCCCGATAGTCGACAGACTCTAAAATGTTCCCGACGACAGGTCCTTGGCTCAGACCCCTTGAGCCGCCTCGCGTCACCATAGTCGTCAGGTTGTAATCTTCGATTGACCTGATGGCTATACTTTGACTTTCGCCTTGTCCAAGCCTCAGTCAAAGTGGGGGCTCTGTAGATACCTCATTTCTGCACCTCTCGCAAACCACCCGGTGATGATTGGGCCGCATGTTTGGTACGCGGAACGATTTGTGACAGTTCGTAAGTTTATCATCAAGTGATCGCTCAAACACTAATGTCTACCTCTTAGTTGTCATCTACGTGCCGATACGGTCGTTTTGACAGTAATTAGAGTACATTTGGAGTCCGGGCCTAAAACCGTCTTCATTTTCTGATAACCGTCAAATCCCGAGTCAGAATGTTCTGGAATGTTCCGGATATTTCTATTCCATATTTTATAAATATTTCACAATCTTTATTCTTTGGCAAACAATTTCCCGTAATATTCATACAAAATATTAAGGAAAACCAAATTATCCCGTTATTCCATAACTTAAACATGGAAATCTTTCTTCCGCAGGAGGAAACCACCTGGGAACAGACGCAGCAGGTGTTGCGCCTCTTCCAAGAGACGCAGTGACTGCTGCGCCTCTTCCCAGGTCTTTTTCTGCGTATTTCTCATATCTTTTTCATATCTTTCCGAGATTCACTTCCAAAGTCTCTCCGAAAACCCTATTCCTTCCGTGATTAGTATAAATAGGAGTCTTCGCTCCTCATATTTCTCACGCGAGTGTCCGCCCTTCTCTTCTCCCTTTGCATTCTAGACCTTTGTTCTTACTTTTTGGCGTCTACGTGCTTGAACATTCGACCACGTAAGCTCGGATCCTTCTGAGTACCAGCCTCGTTTGCATGACCGACCAATTTGACCAACTCCACATCAATCAACTTAATTAATCTTAATCGTTTTCCTCTTACGAGGGCACTTTCGTTACATTCGAGTCGAGCATCACTAATCATAAACTTAGTGAAGGAAAAGTAGATCTATATACTTACATATTCATATATGTTTTAAGCTAATTTGTCATAAAATTAATTGGTGATCTTATGCATGCAAACTATTAAACAATATAAAGAAGAAATCTTTATCTTACATTGGAATATTGGTTTATTAGGGCACAAGAGAGGTCTCCTTCTCTCTTGTTCTTGTGCTTTCCTCAATGGATGAACAAAGATCCAAGTATAGGATCTCTCCCAAAGTTTAATACCCAAAACACACTCTTAATAAAATTAATATTATGAATACTAGTACAATATTAATTTTGTGGAAAAATTGACCCAAAATATTTGGTTTTTATCTCCTAAAAACCGGTTAGGAGAAAGAGGAGGAAGAAGAAAATATTTTATCTCTCTAAAATACTATTATGATGAATGATGAATGAATAATATTATTCTAAGATATTATCATGTGTATATCTTAAATTATAAGGCAAAACTCTTGGTTTTGCCCTTGTCCAAAACCGGGTAAGAGGAAGGGAGAGGAGCCAATGCATGCTTGAGTTGGTCTTCACAATGACAATTAGGTGTGCATGGCTAGACAATTAGGGTATTCATTATGCTTACCACTCAAATAATAAACACAATATTATCCTAAATCCACCCTTAATTTCGGTACACTTTAGATAATATGGACTCCATATTATCTTTGTCAAAATGTCAATTTGTCTTATGTCACATGTCACATGTTACATAAATTTGTTATGTATTTTTAACATATTAAAAATCAACGTATTATTAAAAATACGTCATATACAAAAATCGACTTAGCAATTCGCAATTACTTGTACCAAAATATTTGCCCATTATAAATCGCAATAATTTGTATTTATAATAATTCATTCAATTTCAATTGTTTCCTTAAACAATAATTTCATCTGAGTAATGAAACAATTCGATTATTCAGACCGTATCTCATTTAATCAAATTTCAATGAGACACGTAAATATTACTTCCAAAATCGTCCGTCAATTTTAAATAATTTAATTGACTCGTAACGTTATACGATCAATTAATTGATCAATTAAGAGTGTTGCCTTTTAGGTATGACCTAGGGGATCAACTGATCACCACCGTCCGCACGACAAAAAATGTCAAACTCTAGTCAGCCAATCATTACCGATATGTGTGGACCAGTTGACAGTAAAATATTACTTCCCAATTGTATTCTTTATAATGAGACTTAAACATGTGATCATCATGATCAACAGTTGTGATCGCATTATTGTCGGAGGACACATATTCCAACACTTAGTTCATCTCGTTTCGTCAAACATGTAAGTCTGAGGGTGTAAATCCTTCTTTATTTATTGTTATTTACTTTTTATAATCATATTGTAAGGTTTATGTCGAAAGTACTTCTAAAACCGATTTGTAAAACCATGTTTAAAACCCTTTTTACGGATTATCAGAGGACAGACGTCGAGAAAGGACGCAGAATCGCTGCGCGCCTCTTGAAGGGACGCAGACTGCTTGCGCCTCTTGTGAGGGTCAGCCGCAGCTTCTCGCTTCCTTTCTTCTTCCTTCGTCTTTTGTTAATTCGTTTGTTTTTATTTTGTTTTCGTTCGTTCTTCAATTCTTTGATATAACGATTTAATTCTAATAATTAACATATTGTTTATCATTCATTAGTAATTAATTCAATAATATCCCGACTTAAATCCCAAGTAATTCATATTTGCGGGTTTTCGTCATTAAAATCAATCCAGGTTTTAGAGATTCGATTCATCCATATTGAGTCTCTGGAATTCATCTTTTATATACTTGTATCTTTATTTATCGTCACCGTCATTAATTCGTCATTAATAGTTTGTTTAACCTGTTTAATCTAATTAGTTTGTTAGTTTATAATTAATTAACCTTTTAGTCTTGTATATATTTGTCCTAATTAGTTCATCCGTGTTTATCGCTTTCATCACCATTAATCATATGTAAATAACCTGCTAATCACTTTCATGCGAGTCAAGTAATATAATCGATCATTAAATTCACTCACGAGTATTAACGACTTGCAATTCCGGCTTCACAGCCAGAACTGAGCCAAGGAACAGACGCAGCAACTGCTGCGCCTCTTCCAAGGGACGCAGCTCTGCTGCGCCTGTTCCTGGTTGATTTCTGTCTCTGAACTCCGTCGTTGCCTTGACCTAGTTTAATTAATTACGTATAATTAACTATTAATCGTATTATCGTCTACTAGTCTGTTCGTTAATTCATTCCTTTATTCTTTTTCTCAAATTATCCGTTTTGAAGGTATTTTCGACATAAATCGCTAAACCCGATGTAATTATTGTAATTTTCATTATAGTAATTTTATTTATTGTATTTATCATGTTTCTTGTATCACTTGTATGTCTTCACATGTAATTGAACACTAAATCCTACTTTGACTCAATTGTATGCTAAATTACGTGTTTCACCGACTTAGTCTAATTCTCACATGCTAGGATTAAAACATGGATGTTGCATTGCATGCATATAATCGAGGATATATCGAGTATAGATGATGTCCCTAATCATTAGTAAAGGCCGCTATCGAGGCGGGCGGGATTAGGTGTTCGATCAAAAGAGCTTCCTAATACGTACCCTCACCCCTTACTCCAAATCTCTGTGAACATCCGTATTCATTGGCATCAACGAGAGTCATTCTAGACATAGAATGCTAAGGGTAACGATTGCTTAGTGTTCATGTCTCTACTTTGTGTCTTGACATGGCACGAGGTATTCGAACGGTTCCAATTTCCCATAAAATTGGTGGCGACTCCACAAAATGCAAACGCTTGTTCTCTCTCCCAAGCGCCTCCGTGGGCCCATTGTCCATAATGCCGACTTCTCTAACTACCCGCATGCTTCAACATACTAACTTTGCAACAAAATTATATATAGATATATATACGTATACCAAACACAAACATCTTATTCACATGTTACTATAATGCCACATTATAAATCATTCACCATGCATCATAATTATTCACAACATACTATCATATGATCTATTCGCCTTTTTCCACCACATCCTCCATTCCTCCACAACATTTTCCAACATTTTTATACAACACATCATCCAACATATACAATAAAACATTAGTAAACACATAGCGATCCCATGACACCCCATAGTGACCGGTTTAAAGTTGTAGGACGAGTTCGCGACTTTAGGACGTCTCCCAAGTCTTTGCATTAGCTCCTAACAACTCCTACCCAGGTTCATTTTATTTTCATTAGGTTCATTAGTTACAGGTTCCAAAATCGTCGCTCTGATACCATTTTGTAACACCCCCATACACCAAGGTGCCTTATCAGGACCACCTAATGCATGGAAGTGCTACCATCTCGGTTACCCGAGACAATGTATATCAAATTAACCATAAAGAAATATACTTTAGATAAATAAGTTTAACTGATTACATAATCAAAATCCTAAAACTATAAAGTGAAATACACTTGTTCCAAAACAATAAGACCAACTAAAAGAAATATAAGTTCATCAACTACACAGCGGAAGACTCTAATGACACATGGTGACACAATCTCAGCTATCTCATGTGCGTCCATCTCATACCTGCTCAAGAACTGCTCACCATCCCCGAATGGATCACCACAGTTTTTAAAACAATTAAACGGGGTTAGTTAGTACATAAACAATATAAGATAAACAACAGCGGATACACAACCACAATCTCCAACACCGTCACATCACCCATCATCTGACTATACACTAAAGTGTGTAACCCTGCCAGAATATCCATCGCAACAGATATTCCTCACCGCCAGTGGGGGACCGCAGCCGTTCCCACCTAAGCCACACTCATCTCCATCGAGCGAATAACCTATGTTCTTTAATGTGCACATCCCCCTTATGACGGGAACCACAAGGGCGTGAAGCCACTCCTGAAAGTGACTTAACTCAGCCGAGGGCGCACCTCGAGAACCACAAACAATCAACCACAACAAATCACAATATCAATGTAATACAATGCCAATACCAATTACGATATAATCATCATGCCAATCAACCAGACAACCATCTTATAATCATTTATACAATAACTGACTAGGGAAACCCTACCTGAGATAAAATCACTGATCAACAATCACAAGCAGCGGATCAAAAGCGTTCCTCTACGAAATCACCTCCTATATACACATAATCATATAATCACAATCTAACATCAACAATACTCCCACCATCCCCAAAATACTCAATTAGGGTTTCAACTAAAAACAATGAAACGACATAAAAATTGTACAAGGATCTTACCCACAAGACGATGGTCTCAACGGCGTAAAGAACACAATGATCCGACGACTCTAGCCCTTAGGATTTGATAGCAATGAGAGAAGAAGAAGCTACGTAACTTTTCTCTTGTGTAAATTGTTTAGAAACAGTGAAAAAGTAAAAAGGAATTGATAAAATAACTTTATATAACATCCTTAAAAATCCCAAAGTATGGTTACAGTAGCCAGAACAGTATTTTTGACCATTTTTTCCCATTTTACCCTTGGTTATCATTTTTACCCTTGTAGGAAATTAAGCTTTTAGTAGCTTTTTCCCGTCATAGTAGCAAGCACATGAGTTCACGAGGCTAAAAAGACTAAGCATGACCTCGGAAGGGTATTTTGGTAATTTTCAAGGCCGAGTAAGAAGTATGAAGTTTGGGTTGATATGCAAAATTATCATACAAAATAAATCCCAAAAGAGAAGTCCAAGTTCATGTGGAGAATGTCAAGCTTAGGATGCTCATTGTGCAATTAACCGGAGGATTAAAGATGGGTTAATAGCTCACATTGGATTCCTCATGCAATTAAAGAGGGAATTAAGAGAAAATGGTTAGAACATCACGACCCCGATTGGGGTGTAGTGTCCCCGATCGGGGCTAGCCCTTTTTCTCTTGTTTCCGTTACTCCTCTTATTCCTATATAAAGGGTGTTGATCGACACTTCATAGACACTTCTTACACACCTTCCACACCACTTTCTTACTCTTATTTCAGTCCTTGGATTAGTTTTAGACTAGGTTAGCATTTCCTTTATGTTATTTACATTTCCTTTAACATTTCATTATTGTATTACAATTTCCATTCAAGCATTTGTTCTTCAATTCCAAGATTCATTTCCAATTATTAAGGTAATTCTATTTCTTGTTGTGGACAAGGCCCTCGGGAACTGCGTCCGCGGGATCCACACTAGGCATAATCGACTCGAGGTTCTTTCGAATCGAATTAAGACATATTAGAGTCGCCACCAAGTTTTTTGGGAACTTGGAACCGTTCAAGTCAACTTTACACCTTTCATCGAAAAGCATAAAGCCAATCGACTACGAGTGATTAAAGATAAAGACTTGTACCCTATATCACTCGATTTGAATGACTCTCGTAATCCAATGGTATTTAGACGGATCCACAAACCATAGATCTTGAGTAAGGGGTGAGGGTACGTGTTAGGAAGCCCATAAGGACACCTAACCCCGCCCGTCAATAACGGCCTCTACTAAGTCAAGTGTCAGATTTCAAACAAGGTCATAGCTACTACGATATATGATATGCAAACATCGTTTTAAAACCCTAACATGTGACAATAATTTCTATGTCGTTTAATGCATGAATACTAACTTTGTCAAAGTTGTTTTAGCATGTTGGTTGATTTGAAATAAAAGATGCGCAAACACGGCTTAGGAGGAATGGGGGAGCCATTGGGATCTATCCTATTACAACCCAGGCATTTCATGCCGACACAACGAGAAATAAATTACAACTCAATCTAATTACAACAACTATCGTAATTACTTTGACTCAGATTACAATACAAACTAACAAAATACAACTTAAACTATTAAGTCTTAATAAACGAAACAAATGTAAACAAAAAAGCTAAAGCTAGGTTAGACTAATTAAAGATGTTAGCCGAATTATTAGTTAATGAACAAATTAGATTATAATTAAACTAATTAAATTAAAATAAATAAGTACAAAGGCTTGAAATAAATTAGGTACAACTTATTGATTAAATTGAACCCAACTTATTAAAATTATTCACCAATCCATATTTATTAAAATAGGATTAGTAAACAATTAAAGAAACAAAAGAAGAAAAGAAACTAAAACTGGCAGACCCGTGCAGTGCACGGATCAGAAGTCAGACAGACCCGTGCAAGGCACGGTTTTTGTAGAAAAGCAAAGTTAATTATGTTTTAATTACGAAATCAGTAAAATAAATTACGAAAAAATTCATTAAATTAAATTTACAGATTTTGAACCATAAAAGATAATTAAAACGACTTTTAAAAAATTAGAAATAAATAAAACAAATTAAAGGTTAATTAATTACAAATTGAATTAAATAAATACTAACTAGGTTAGGTACAATTCTAAATCGTCAACGAGTGCAAATGGAAAGGTGTTAAGCACGCACTTCCATGCTAGCGAGAAAATTAGTGAAAGGGAAGATGAATTCAATTAAGTTACAGAATTGTTAATCGGTTTTTAAAGCTATGTCGATGTACCCTAATGTGTCTAATTAGGTTATTAAACTGATCTAATATCATCTAAACGAGTTATATGTTAACAATCAGAGGTCACACTAACATGTGACGGGTCCTAGGGTGTGTCGAATTGGCCGAAACAAACAAAGGGTCAAAAACGAGGAGCGAAGTTAGAAGTTCGTTTTATTTATGTCCTACCTTGAACACGAGGATATGTAAATGAGACGGGGGTGTACGACCGACTGATGTAGCGGTTTCTTTCCCATCTCAAGTCAACGCGGGTGTTCATGGTGGTACTTTAACTCATACTCGGACTAAACTAGTTTCATAGTTAATTAAACAATCGATAAACAAAAACGATAAACGAATAAAAACAAACTATAAAAAACAAACATAAAAAAAACGAAATAAAAGGGAGAAAGAGGAGGATTTGATGCACCCTCAACCTACATGTATCGTTGACACCGTCTTGGGTCGTAATCGATGGTAGATTTTATCTCGAGAGGCCGTCGTCGACGAAGAAACAAAGCAAACACGCGTTTTTATCGAATCTGGACATCAACTTTCAAACAGCGATTTCTCCCTCGTTTCACGATGAAAATTCGATTTAAAAGATGTTTTGAAAACTAGAAAGAGAGGAGAACAGAGATCTTAAAGCAACCCCTGCTCGTTTTGAGTTATTGGGCACGAAAAACGAGCACAAACAGAACTGGACAGACAGGAACAAACCGCGAAAACAGAGTGTATAACACTCTGTTTTTCGAGGGATTTCGTGTACTCTCAAGGGAAATTTGGCTCGTAAATCTTTATATAATGTGTATATGGATGTTGTATGGTTAATTAGGAACAAGAAACTCGAGTTTTGATGGAGGTTTGAAGGAGGAACGAATTGTTTTTCGAAGAGGACACACAAACTGTTTCAGTTTGGATGTCGGTTTTGTGGAGGGTTTTTGAGAGGCAATTAGGGTTTGTTTCTGAGGTTTAAAGCTTGTGAGTGAAGGTAGGATGTATGGAGAACTTAGAGGAATGAATATATGGTGAAGGGGTGGTATTTATAAGGAGTTAAAGTAGGGTAAAAGGGAGGGAGAGGCAGTCGGGCCTGCTCACGCATAGCTGCTGTCCAGCAGCTTTTGTGAGGGTTTGAGGGGGGTTTTCTTGGTGATTAAGCTAGGGTAATATGGGTAGGATACTAGGGTATGGGTTAGGGTTAATGGGTACGGGTTTTGGTGGTATTTGGAGCGGGTTTTGGGCTCGGGATTGAGCTGCCAAAACAGGGGGCTGCTCGTGTATATGCGGGCTGTTTGGGGGGTGTTTGGGATGGAATTTGGGCCGTGGATAGGGGGTTCGAACTGGGGTGGATGGGTATTGGTCTAGGTTGGTTAGTGTACTCGAGATTCGTGCCAATTCGTAAAGAAAACGGGCTCAAAAACCGAGCTAAAATCGAGCTCAAAAAAACATGTTTAAAACGAGTTTTCTTCGCTTTTAAAATCGATTTTTCAAATCAATTAACCCATTAAAATAAATGACTTTTCAAATCAAATATACTCATAAAATGATTTTTCAAATCAAATATTTATTTTATTTTCAATAAAATAAACTTGAGAAAATAAATTCAAAACAAAATAAAATAAATTGAATTTACCTTAAAAAAGCTTTAATTTAAATATCATTTAAATTAATAAAATGAACTCACTTAAAAAACATTAATTTAAATATCATTTAAATTAATAAAATACTTCATCGACGACGCCCATTCTACATCGTAAAACGAGCTCCAAATAATGACAATGACAACTAAAGAATACATGTGTCCTATCATCATCGGGTGTTTGTCGGGTTCTCTATAAATTCCAATATCGACGGATACGGGTATCTACACTTGTAATGTTTTATTATTTCCTTTGTCATTTCTATTATTAGTTAGCTCTCATGTCTACTTTATCTCTTGTCATTAGTTTAATTTACATTCTGCAAGAGTAGTTTAATTTGTCTAGGGAATAAGGGAAGCCATGCACAAATAGTTTTTGCAATTGTTGAATTAGGATGTTATAGTAATCGATTAAAAGTTTCTATTACATGTTTGCTTTGTTTTGTTAATCTTTGATAAATTATCACTATCTTAGATTAAATTTGTTAATTCACTTTTATAAGTCGAGATGCACGAAATTGAATTAGACTAAGCATGTTTTAGTAGACGACCTAGTCATAACGAGAGTTCGCTAGGACCCAATCTATGGTTGACAATAAGGCTGAGAGGTGGTTGTCTTTAAGCCTAAATAATTAACGATATTATCAACTCCTATGTTTAATTTGAGCATTTACATAATTTGCATGTGTGATCCGACCTCCCTACACTCTTCCTTTGTTGTTATTGCTTACAAACCCAATCATATAATCAATCAATAACCGACCTAGATAGAATTCACCCCATAACAACTTATATAGCAACTCCCGTCTCCTTGTGTTCGACCCCTATTACTACATTCATTTGTTTCTAGGGTATTTATCTTTGATTAGGTGTGCGACAAACCTATCAAATTTTGGCGTCGTTGCCGGGGAGCACGGTTTTGTTTGCTAATTAGTTGTTGAATTTTATCTTATTTTATTTTATCTCGGGAAACACTTGTTCCTTGGGATCTTCTCACAGTTTCTTTGTAGTTTTAATGCCTATTTTGTAGGTAATAAAGCTTGGCCTTTCATAATAAATGACGAATTCGTCCCACAACTCAAAGATGAGCCTTTTCATGACTATCTAGCTCGGTTCTACTATTTTTACGATAGTCTCATCTCCCTTGGATATGTTCTTGATGAGGATTACTTGGGTCATTTCGTACTTGATGGCATGGATTTTGCGACCCGTGAATGGGCTCTAAACTTGAGTAATGGGAGTGTCTACCACATGATTGAGGCAGAATTTTGGAATTTCTTGAATTTCATTGCCTCCGAATGTCGGACGGTAGCTCGTCAACAAACTTTGTCGCCGGGTTTTGAAGAGGAAGTTTATGCAATTCTGGCTTATAGCCAACAAATTCTAAAAGAAATGCGTGAAGCAAGTGAGAAATTGGCCAATACTTATGCTCTTCCACCCTCCCAATGTGAGTCTTTTCAATCTAATGATTTTGAATTATTGGATGAATATGATGATAGTCCGACTTTTTCTTTCAAAAGTCCCCCTAATGTCATTCCAATTGAAAATTTAGAGACTCATGTTGATGACATTGACCTTGTAGTAGATAACACACTCACCATGGACGATGTTGGGCCCAAATATAATGAAAAGGATGAGGTTTTACCCGAGACCTTAGACTCCTTAGAAAATACTTCCGTGGAGGATGTAATTGACCCATTTGAGGTTGATGGGGGACTTAGTGATTTTCATATAAAAGTGGGATGAACTCCCCATTTTTGATGAGTCCTACTACTTAGAGTTCTCATATCACCGAGTTGAGATCATTCATGATTATAATTTGTGCACTAACGGTTTGTTTCATCGTCTTAAGCTTGAAGCTCCATCTCTTGCTGACGAGTGGAGTAGTACGGTGGTTCTCTTTGATATCTCTCATAAGCATTTTGATAAAATTTATCATTTTTTACCTTTCATATATCATGTTTTAATCTTATAAATTGCTTACATATGCTTGTGTATTACTCATGCGCAGGAATATGATCAACTTCTAAGGGCGTTGACATGCTTTTTAGAGGATAAAGAGTGCTCATTTGGGAAAACTCGTTTTATTTATGCTTTTTAAGACCATTTAGAATTTTTGGATAATTGCAATTTCAATTTGATTTTGATGTAATAGTTAGGACAATAGGACATTTAGTTTGCTTAGTTGTAGTAGCTTGTCTTTTGCAAGTACTTTGCTACTTGGATTGGACCTTACCCTAGTTTCAAGCTAGCTTGGGGGAGGCTTCTACACTTTAGTATGGTTTCTTTCCTTCATTTATTTCCTCATGTGTCATCCCATCTCCCCTTGTTGGGTGTCCTTATTTGTTTTACACATTGAGGACAATGTGTTGTTTTAGCTTGGGAGAGGGATTTAGTGAGTCTAGTTATGGGAAATCTAAAAAAAACTACAAATTCGAAAATTGAAAAATTTCATGAAAAGTTGGTTGTTGTGATCACCCTTTTGTCTTATGCAGAATGTCATCTTTCCTTTCATTTCCCTTATTATAAACTAATGAATCACACATTTTACGGGTTTGCTTACATGGGGATGTCTTGACATAGTGGGTGAGGGATGGATTTTGGATAAAATAGACTTGATCTTGACATTGATCAGCTACATAAATGGTAAGGTAGAGCCTCCAAAAAGGCTGGTGCATCTTTACCCGGTCTCATTTAGGTGTGTGTAGTTTCTCCTCTTGGTGTGCGTTACATCAAAATGCACAAGTATGACATTTATTCCTTATTCTTAGACATGCTACGATAGTTTGCACATGAAGCCTTAATGTTATAATTTCTCACATGCATCACCTATTATTGAGCCTTTTCTCATTATATGATACCACATATTTGTTTCTAGCTACATACCAAAATGTCTACCTTGTTGAGCTAGTAACCATCTTGGTGAGTTTAGGGTGCTTTTGTGAGGTTGATGATGTTGACGGGATCACTAATTCCCGTTGTGTTGTGAAAGAAAAGTGAGAAAGGAAGAAGAAAAAAATGAATTGGAAAAAATGAAAGAAAGAAAGAAAGAAAGATGAAAAGAAAATAGGGTTATTTCATAACAATAATCCATCCTATTGGTGGTCTGCAATAATCACTCCATCCTATCAATAATCTCAATTAAATCCAACCTAAACACCATACCTTCTAATAACGAACCATCTGATATTTTATGATGTTTATGTGTATCAAATAAACCAAGTTCTTGATTCATCACTTGAAAATATTACACATAAACTTCACATATACCAGCTAGGTTGTCCAAAAACTATCAAATATTCCAACATAAACTTCAAAAAATGTCATCTGGTTCGTTATTATAAGGTATGGTGTTTAGGTTGGATTTAATTGGGATTATTGATAGGATGGATAGATTATTGCAGACCACCAATAGGATGGATTATTGTTATGAAATAACCCAAGAAAATAAATGAAAAAAAAAGTTTTGATGAAAAAGAGATAAGATTGATCTTCAATAGTTTTAATGAATTTTGTTTTCACGAAATTAATAATATCAGTTCATAGTTTTTTTTTATACTAATTAAGTAATTGTTAAATATTTTTATAGAAAACTAATAATATCAATTTATAGGTTTTTCATATACAAATTTTAAGATTTATATACCATTTTTGTTTTATTATAACTAGTATAGGTCACGTGCAATGCATGCAATGTGTATACTATATTTATAGAGTGTTAATTGATAATTCATTATTTTTTAACGTTTTTCATCATTGTATTAATTTTGATTTGAGAAGAAAAAAAATAATTTAAGTAATATTCATAACATGAAATGTGTGTTTTAATGAAAAAAGTTTTTACACAGATTTAGTGATACTGTTTTATAACTTTTTAGTAGCATATCTTTTAGCTACAACTTATCTTACCGAGAACGAAATTTTTATTATCAAAAAACCTAGAAGCAAATCTTAAATAGGGAACTAGATTGAAATATGAAAGAAAATAAGAGATTATATCAAAATAGGGGAAATATTTTAGGCGGAAAAACTTTCAGCTTTTCCTATTTAGTTAGTATATAGAGGATTAAATGAATATAATTTAGTTCAAAAAATATTATATGAATAAAAGGAAAAGAGAATTAAAAGACGGTCTCTCATTAGAACTACTCAAATATGATACTCCCTCATCATATCATATATTATATTAAAGCAATAACCGCCAACCCCTTTGATCGCCACGTGTCACTGCCCCTTCAGATGCCACGTGTCACTCTCCACTTTATTTAAAAAATGAAAAAAAGAAATAATAATAATAAGAAAGAAAGGCACGTAAACATGTTTGACTAATTCCTCTGCATTTACCCAAAATACTTTGCTATATTTAAGCAACTTCAATCATGTTTGAGCAAATGTACCAAAAATAAATCATGTTTGAGCGACAATTAATATTCTTGAATATATTTGCCTAAATTAATTAGAATATATGAAACAACCTTATCTTATCTTATTCTAAAATAAGATATTATATAGGTATGAAACGGAAATGTTAGAAATCCTATGAAATTAGCCATATACATATTCTCTATAAATGACAAAATCTTAACTAAAGTATATTGTGCCCCAAAGCTTTAAAGAAACATAAGAGACTCCTTCAATTAATACACAAAATATTTTATATTTCCAAGATGCAACAAAACTTGACAGAAATTTAAATATGAAGTATCATCAGAATAATCTTTTTCCTTTTTATATACAGTGTAATATTTTGCAATATATTTATCGTTTTATGCATTAATTTATAGTACGAAATCTTTATACGTTATCATAAGTCATAATCAATTATAGCTCACATACATTTTTCACAAAAACTCATAATAGACGACACATATCCGTCTATAACTAAAGAAGAGCCAAATACAATATCACATTCTTAATAGGACAAGTAACAAGTGGGGTGGTGGGCAAAAAATGTCATCACTTTCAAGCTATTTGACCTGTCTTTAGCTATAGACGGATATATGTGTCTATAACAAGACTAGCTGTACATTTACTGGGAACGAGGTAAATCTTAAATATACTAAACTACTATAGTACTACTCCGTATTGCGTACTACCATTTAGTCAGAGCAATGTGATTGAACAAATATCAAAAGCTTTCTTTCAAATTTATATTGCCATGATTATCTGCTCTTAGAGTTTTAACAACATTAAACGAAACAGAAGTCAACAAAGAAGAACCCAACAAATACATGCATATAGATAAAATAGGTGAAAATTTGAAGAAAGTGAATTAAGAAAAGGGTAATTTCGTCTTTTTGCCGGACGAAATTAGTAACGTAAGGGCGACAAAAAAAAAATTAACAACATCAAATAGAACGGAAGTTAAAAAGATGTTCCAACAAAGAATTCGGCAAATTCATTGTGAAAGTGTGTTTATATATTCTTATTTGTTCAAGTAGAATCCCACAATAGATGACTAAACTATATAAATCAAGCGAAGTAGTACATTTTGCAGTTCTTAAGGTTTTTTCTTATTTCTTTGGTATATGTTTTGTAGAACTGTTATTTGATTCTTACCATTGTTTATGGCTATTTTATAATTAAAAAAAAGTATTGTTTATGGCTATTTTATATAAAAAAAAAAGTATTGTTTATGGCTATTTTATAAAAAAGAAAAAGTTATTTTCTCCATTTATGAAGGTTTATACAAATCTTTAATTTCATTTAAACATTTTTTATTTTTCCAAGTTGTACAACAAAGATGCAATAAAAAAACCGAAATCAATTAATTAATCATGAAGCTTTAAGTACAAGCAATTATTCTATGGTAAATGAAATATCAAGTGTGAGGTAATGCGAGCATAAAACAGATAGACTAAAATGTACATTTTTCAAACATTTTGAACTTTGATACAATATTTGTGAAATGTAAACTTTGTACGATAAAATTTAACAATTATGACTTTTGAATTTTGTTTAAAATAACTATCGATATCATGTTATTTGTTGTCTTTTTTTTTTTAAATTAAAATATAGTTAACCTAAATTAGTTTATCATCGAACCGATACCAGGTTGTGTTGTTTGACTGTAAATTACCGAATTGGAGTTTTTCGGGTTATGGGTTGCGGCAAGGTCTATGAGTTTAGACCTTGATAAAACGGGTCAGTCGGGCCAAGTAAAGTTTTAACCGATCTACTTGAAAATTCTTTATAATTCTGTATAAGGATTATTATACCTGTTAAAATTGGTTCATAAATACGGGAAGCGCAAATTCACGTGAAGTAGAAAATCTTGGGAAATAAACTCCTTAGGCCTCGTTTGGTTGCTCACCCAATTCATGGGAATTCTAGAATCCCATGAATTAGGATTTTTAAAGCTTGTTTGGTTACCCCATTTTTTGTAAAATGGGGGAGTTTAAAACTCCTAGGAATTTCCAACTCCTACATGATGGGGAAATTTAACTACCTACCCCCCTCATGGTCATTGGAAATTCCTAGGAAAGTAAAACTCCAACATGGCAACCAAACGGATTATTGTAATTCACGTGAATTTTAATGTAGGAATTAAACTCCCGTGCATTGCAAATTAACACGTCAATGTAATTCCCGTATCAACCAAACGAGCCCTTAGCCTAATTCATGAAAATTTCTAAAAAGTGTTTGGTTACCCATGTCGCCGGAACTTAATTCATGGGATTGCAAGTTACCAAGGGGGTGTTGGTAAATAACTTCCTACAATTTTGTAGGAAGTGAATTCCATGGAAGTTCTACTTCCCCCATTTTTGCAAAATTGAGTCAACCAAACAACTTTCATTTTTGTAATTCATGGGAATTCCCCCAATTTTTGCAAAATTGAGTCAACCAAACAATTTCATATTTGCAATTCATGGAATTTTCCACTTCCCATAATTTTACAAGGGCAACCAAACAACCCCTTATTTAAAGTCAATTTTATTTGAGATTAATATTTAATCGTATTTATTATTTATATAAATATTAGTATCACAATTATATTGATAACTTTTTAAAACAAGTAATAATGTCTTCTTTTTTTAAAAATTATAGTTAACATAAATTTATCCTTGAAGTGATACCAGGTTATGTCGGTTGACTCTATATTACTGAATCATTACGAGTTTGGGTTGTTGCACATTATGGGTTGCGGGTTAAGATATACGGGCATAGACCTTGGTAAAATGGATCCATTGGGCCAGTAAAGTTTAAATCCATCTAACTTAAAGTTCCATGTAATTCACATTTTTTTTTATAGAATTATGTCATAATTGTTATAGAGTAATAACTAATTTGATTATAATTTTTAAAAATAGATGAGGTAGGGTAGTTGGAGGACGTAGCTAAGATATGTATTGTCGGGGGTGGTCAGTTGTGGGGGGCTGTGAGACAGGAGTTGAAAGGGACATTGTCGTCCCAGCTGTATGTTGGGTGCAGTCACCACTATGGTGGAGGGTCTGCCGATGGATCTCGAGGTAGTTGGTCAGTGATGACGGACGCTGATTCCGGACGTCTAGGCGACGACGGTGGTGGGAGAGAAAATGAGAGAGTAGGTAGAGAATTTAGACGAGAACAAACAAGAGGGGTAATATGATAAAAAAACGTACAATAATGAGTAACATTAAATGTATACTGCGTAAATAAACAAGTTATGAAATCTACAATAATTTTATATCCACTTTTCAGATTTCACCTATCATATGTTAAAAAGTCGAGAAAAAAAAGCACATTACTTCGAATAAAATTAAGTATCATAAACTTCTTATCAAAAGTGTATGAGTAGACAAAGCAAAATTTTCTAAAATTTAGTTATTCTCTAAATTTAAATATTTATAAGTTTTGAGTTTTAAAAATACTTTTCGTTACCACCCGTGTAGTGCACGGGTTTAAAAACTAGTATTCACTATTTTCTTCCCTATTTCTTTAAACGGATTATTCAGGTTTTCTTCCCCTTTTTTATTTTGGAAACTTTTACTCTTATTTTATTCATCTCTCTCCTATCACCAAACCCCACCTAACTTTTACTCTTATTTTATTCATCCCTCTCTCCTATCACCAAACCACACCTTACTCAAAATTCCTTATTTAATTTCTAATTATTCATTCCTCTCTCCAATTCACAAACCCCACCATCTTCTTCTTTTATTCATTTAGGGGAAGAAAACCCTGACTAGGAGGGAGTATGAACCTATCCGAGCTTTGATTTCAAAAGCTCGGTTGAGAAGAAGAGAGTAGAGAATGGGTTATGTAACTCGGTAACTTGTAGAGGCTCTGACCCTGTTTACAGAATTACAAATCTGTGACCTCCTCAAAACATCCGTTATTACTCCCAACAACCGACCACCACCACCATGGACGAAAACCTCCCAATAGAAAAAGTAACAATATCAGGCCCCACCCTCTCTTCCCTCCTACAACACCTCTCCTCCTCCTCCTCCTCCTCCGCCACCCCCACCACCGGCCTCCTATACGGCCACGTCTCTCTCCTCACCCCCACTACCCTCTCCGACGACACACCCAACCCTACCCTCTCTCCCTCCTCCCTCATCGCCACCATCACCGGCTCCACCACCTCCCTCACCCCTTCCACCACTGCCACAACCACCCGCCGACTCATCATCGGCCACTTCTCCGCACGCCCACGCACACCACTCCGCCCATCTCTCCTCGATCACACCCACTCCCATTCCCTCACCACCACCACCACCACACCATTCATCTTCCTCCTCCTAACCACCCCTTCTCCTCCCTCTCCTCACACAGTCATCCACACCCACGACTACCGGGCCTACCACTTCCGCCCCGAATCCCTCTCCTTCCAACCCGTCTCCCTTGAAATCGTCAATATCGGTCCCGGTTTTCGAGGCCAATACCATCATTTCACTCCTACTTCTGGGTTGCCATGGATGCCCTGTGTGTCTCATGTGGGGTCCCCCATGCGGGAGGATGGGAATGGGAGGAAGAGTTTGAGTGAGATGAAGAAGGCTGGGAATGATCAGAAGGAGTTGGATGGGTATGTGTCTGCTGGTTATGATGTTGGGAGTTTGAATCGATTGGTTGGGTCTGATGCTGTTGGGTATATGGTTGGTGTTGAGGAGTTGTATGACACTATGTTGGCTAAGCTTCAAGGTTTGGCTAGGATCGTTGAGGCCTCGTCTGCTCGTGTTCTGGAACAGGTTTGTTTTCGACCTTACCATTATATTTCACTTCATTTCCTTGTTTTCTGATTCATTGCTTATTTAGTTTTGGCAAGCTTGTTAAGATCATTCAGCTGTGGGTTAATAGAGTATTTTTATGTTATTGAATCCCGACTGTTTGTCTGTTTTGACATGATTAGCTTGGATTTGAGTACTTTTGTGATGTAAATGCGTGGCAAAACCAAAATGGTTGTAGTTTTGTGGTGTATGTGTGGCAAAACACCATGTTGAAAATCCATTATACAACCATAAGTAAATTGGGATCTCGAACTTACTCTTTGTTTCTATGCATATTGAAGTGGGGAGAGGAAGGAAGGAGGTATAGTATTAACTCCGAATTTCGGTTAGGATACGATTGTGTGACCTAATCTTTTTAAATGCCAGCTAATATTGTATAAATAAAAAATACGGTAAAAGTATAATCCTGGTAATTTTCAAAAGGTTTACAAAATGGTCGCATTTTGGTATCGTGACCTTGATTTAATGCCATGAGAGGGGCATTGGAGGAATATCTATTTCCTTCCATATTTTTCAGATATAGGAAGGATTTTAATCTGCTTTTAAGAGAATAGATGAATCGAGGAAATAAACCATATCCCTCCATCCAAATGAAGGATTAGGGAGATGAATAGAGTTGTATTTCCCTTCTGTCCAATTCCCTCCAGACCGTCTTGTAAACCAAAGAAGTGAGTTTGTTCCCTTCAAATCTCTCCTACAAAATGAAGGTTAGGGAGATGGTTATGTTATATGAAGCTAATGCTATAGAAGTGCTTACTTGACTTCTCAATCTAATTTTTGTAGGAGTGCCACAACACGAAATTGAGGCGTAGAGTTGCTGGGATTGAATGATCAGCTGTTTGTCAATATATATGTGCTCTTTTGGTTTTTTGGCTATGATTCCAGGTAATGTGTTTTGAGATTCTGTGATGCTGATGTTAGGTATTCATTTACAAATTTAACGGTGTTGGGTATATCATTGATGATTACGTTTGCGGATTTAAACTCCATTTGCTTTTCACTTAGATACTGTTATTTATTACTCCCTCCATTCAACTCCAAATGGTCATTTTTTTTCACGTTTGCCAACGCACGTTTTACATCGTAAATATCTTTAGTTACACTGTTTTAAAAATTATAAAAATTTGATATTTTTAATGTACTCCTAAAGACGAATAAAACAAGATCACATATGAATATATTTTATCTTATATATTGGGAGGAAATGAGAAGATTCTTCTTACTTGTAAATAGTGTACAAAAGAGAAACATACCATTTGGAGTTGAATGGAGGGAGTACAAGCGGAAGGGGATAATGGCCACATTTAGCTTGATATTCAAAGCCATTACAAAATTGCCGCTTTCAGTGTCACGACCTTAATTTAATACCATTGGATCGGGAAATTCGCCGCATTTAGCTTGATGTTCAAAACCTGTACAAAATGGCTGCATTTCAGTGTCACGTCCTTAAATTAATAGATTTAATACTATCAGAGGGGTAATGGAGGAGTATCGTTTTCCTTTCGAATCTTTCATTTGTTGGAAAATTGCAATTTGACTTGTAACAGAGGGGGATTAATCTAGAAAATAGATCCCTCCGCTTTACTTTGCTCCAAGTCCCTCTAGACCAACTTGCTAACAAACCAAGAGAGTTTGTTTCCCTCTGTTCCTTTAAATCTCCATCCAAATGAATGTTTAAGGAAATGTTATGATACTTTGGAGTAATCATTATAGATCCGAAGAAAAGTTAGCTGACTTCTCAATCTAATTTTTGTAGGAATATCACAATTTGAAGATGAGGCGCAGAATTGTGTAGATTGAATGATCAGCTGTTTGTGGATATATATGTGCTGTTTTGTTTTTTTGGTTATGATTCAAGGTAACGCCTTTTGCAGTTCTGTGATGCTGATGTTAGGTACTGCTGTAAACAAATTGATAATTTTGGGGTAGTTTGTTGACGATTATGTCATTTGTGCTGCTGATTTCAATTATGTTTGGTTCTTTTATTTTGTGGGTCATGTGTCTGAAGGTGTTACCCTTCGCCTGCCAATGACTGGACTTTTCTAGGGACTATGAGTGGCTGCTTATAATTTTCCGCTTTTCCCTCACCCTCCTTGTAACCTGTCATTTCGGTATCTAGATTTGCCGATAAGTAAGAAATTGCATATCGTAACCTGTTTACATTCGATGTAATACATAACTTCCTTAAGTTTGGCTTCACTCCTTTAATGGGAAGCTCTAGGGCTAGAATAGCTACAGGGAAAGTCAAACCAATAAAATAGATAAAACCAGTGATAAGTTGATCAATTAAAGAAGACCGACTTATCCTACCCCAAAGATACAAGACAGGCTAATGTCTTGTCCTCTTCTCTTGCATTGAAATCAAGTGTAACATAACGAGGCTTTACCCCACAAATGTCCTACAGAGACGGTCTTTTGGTTTTGTCGGTTCCCTTATCACAAGGCAGGGTTTTGTGTTACAAGGGCTTGAATGTTTTATAGTTCCTCCATCCCGGTCATTTGTTTACCTTTGGTTTTGGCACAAAGACCAAGAAATGAGAGGCCATTTATTAGATGACTAGTGGACCAAATTGAGTGTGGAGGATCATTTTGCTCATCAAAGGCATTCCTAAGATAGAAAGGCAAGCAATTGACTAAGATACCGCAAAATGGAAAAGGTAAACAAATGACGGGATAGAGGGAGTAATGTTTATGAATGGAAATGTGGTGGTGCTTCTCATAATTGGTGGTTAAAAGGTCTGCCCATATTCTCATGCTCACACCAAGCCCCTTCTGTGGTAATTTAGCGTAGTATGTCCGATTTAGCTTACTGGTCGGTTTTTTGTTACTCCTAAGAGATCTTCCCTATAATTTGTTCGGTAATTTATGTTCTGTTCAGTGATCGTGTATTCTGAAAAGATGAAATGAAATATACAATAATAGAAGGCTGGAGTCACGGGAAATCTTTATTCCCTGATTATATCATTATATGTGCAATTCATCATGATATATCATATCCACGGCCTTTATCAAGCTCCAAAATCTTCTCTGCAGACTAGCAAAAATAGAGTGTTCACCTTGTTTATGTGTAGCGATTTGAAGGGAAAGGGAGGAGACAATTTCCCGTGTTTGGTTTAAAAATAGTCTCTCTACTTTGTTATGTCTGCAGCTGAATTTTTTTTTAATAACAAGGGAAAATCCGCGTGGTAGTTGTTGCTCTATATGTGCAGTGGCCTCTCAGCTCGCGGTTGAAACTACTCTTTGAAGATGGAAGACTCGGTCATTATTCAGAGTTCGAGTGCCTCAACTGATTAAGAATTGTATTTGCATGTCATTGAGAAAAGGATATGACATTATGCAAGTAACTACCGGAAACCTGATTCACGTTGTTGGTATGAGTTAAGCTTGTGGTTCTACCTTTCTCTTGTCTTCCAAATCTTCTTCACAAGGCTATTGATGGCTTGAAAGAAGCTGAGAAATGTTTTTTTTTTCGGAAGGTTTGGTGTCAACTTTCTTCCCGTTAGTCCATAGGAATCGGTTGGGTTAGAGCCACTTAGAGGTAACTCCTATGGGGTAGTAGAGATTAGACTAAATGAGAAAAGTAAGTGATGGTGGAAGAGAAAAATGAAATACTGAATAAATAATGAAGGGCTGGTGGCTACTATTTTATGTTCCGGAGGGCTATATTATAATTATCATGGTTTCGAGGGTTATGGTTGCGTCTTGAAATAATATTTTGCAGTATAGAGCAATGGTCGAGATCAGTCTTCTTACTTCCTCTTCCATATTAACAAAAACACTTGTGAATTAAAAAAAAAAAAAAAAAAAAAAAAAGCACTTTTTCTTCCCTTTATTACTTTCCCCATGACCAAGCTTCTTATGTATGGAGTTTGTGAAAGAATTTAAAACATCACTCCTCTTCCCCCGTGCAGACTCTAACTTACACATCAGAAGAGTCTTGTTATGAAATGTCAAGTTAGTATCATCACCAGCAAATAAAATAAAAATCCATCACTATTTGCGAACGAGGAGTTGTTTCTATTCTTTCACAAATTCTTGTTTCAGACGGATACTTTTGGTCTTATTTGTCAGACGGATAAAATGTTGCCATTTTTTAAGAAAATGTAACCAATTAATTCACAAAATGTTATGACTAGAGGTGTCATTTTTTACCCTGAAAATGATGTGAACAATAATGGTAACATGTTATCAAAAAATAACATTTTATTGTAAAATGATGACATGTTGCCCGTCTTATTTCAGACCAAAAGCAATGGTCTTAAGAAAAACGGACCGCTATTCTTTTCCTCCGCGCTTGAATCTTGGCACTTGTTTCCCTTTTCTTCCCTCTGTTATACTTCCATTTCCCGAAAATGAGTGTCTTACTGTTCCGACTCCTGACAATAGAAATGTACGTGTTCACTCCTCGACTTAGACCTCCCCTAGATTTCTTATTTTTAGCCTAAAAAATGAACTCAAATCTTTCTTCCTAGCTTCTTCATTAATCAAGCTAGATTTCACAATAACCATTGTGAGCTTTTCCTTTGGGAGGCCGTGTTACTATGTGACATAACAAGAGACTTATGTATTCGACAACAAACTAAGGAGCAACAACGCTTGCAACTCACCATCCAACAACAATTTTATTGCAAACAATTGATTCACAACCTTCAAAATGTATTACTGTCTTTTCATCATGTTGTAAACAAACTAATAAACAAATTGCGTATTAGTCCCGACTCCCGAGTCCCAACGACTTTATGCATCGTCTGAATTATGTGCTGTTGGTAACTTATTAGAGGCGGGTACTTGGACTTGTATCCTATAGGGCTATAGGTAATACAGATGCAGCGTGCACTGCTGTTGTATCATCTTTGTTCAACATCTATTCTCTAAGATTAAGCTTGCTCTTCTGTGTTAATATTTGTTTACAATTTTGAAACAACGTAGGAAAAAATGACATCAACACACTTTTATACGACATTAACCAACCTAGAACGGGATTATGAAAAAAAATGAATGCTAGGGTACCCAGTTACTACATGAAGCCAGGAATTATGAAACTATACATCTCGATATTAACTAAGAGCTTTTTCATTCCAGAAATCCTGATCGCCGGTAAAATATGTCAAATTTGGCTCTGAAAGCTTTTTCCTTGACTTGATGGAGTATGTACACATCACGTAGAGGTTGCTCAAGCGCCTCAACAAACACATCAAATATTCAATGCACAAGCCACATAGGCAATGGTAGCCATAAACTCTGAATATGCAATCGTCAAAGCTGACAGTACATATATGAAGCACATATGTCGACTGTCGTTCTCCTAGTCCTCGGACCAAACCCTCATCCATGGTCCACTTCTTGTGCCTAACCTGTAGTATCGAACAAGACAGTAGGTTTCAGAATTCCAAAAGTAAGATTATGACAATGGCAAAGCTTAGTCCCATAGTTCACGGTTACAAAGTAATTATTGGAAGTTATGATTAAATAGAGATCAAATATCACATCAATATTCAATCTATATAATGTAACATATATTCAGAATTTCATTTTCGGAGTTTCTTTGATATATATCAATTGCCTTTTTGGGAAACTATATTTAGAGTAAATGACCATATTATCTATCCAAGTAGGATTAGGGAAGAGAGAATCAACAAGGGGAAATTGTGGCAAGGATTTTTTTGTTGCGTTTCCACTCTTTGTAGGAAAATAAAAAGAAAGGAGTATAAAATATAAATTGTTAAGAAAAATAAAGGAACGATAACTCACCTCCAACTTCCAGCTACCACACGCAAACTCATGAACAAGAATAAGCCGGTCCAGACACCAGGAAGACCAAAAACAGGAGCAATAACCAGTAAAAACACTGATGATATTAAAGCAGCGACAACCTGTAAACCCGCCAAATTCATACACAAGTTTTCATCACATTTAATTGATGTAGTACCATTTTTTTTTATAAAGAAAGGAAACTGTCAATGATCAATGAAGCACCAAGGACAACGAAATTATGGAATAAAGTCATCAGTAATACAGATACTCTGGCAAAAGACGTTATTTACCATTGAGTAAGCAGCATATTCGAAGTCTGAAACCCCATAGTAGAGCCCATCAAAGACAAACGCAATAGCATTTATTGGCTGAGAACCGGCGACAAACTGCACAGTAACATTAATATCAGGTTGCTGTAGTCATTGGAGCTTTCAGTTATACAGACCAGAAAATAACTTATGTTGCTTGAACCATTAGATGTCTTATAGCTATAAAAAAACCTTGAGCTTATGTTTTCAAGCCTGCATAGCCAAGCTCAAAACTCAACGCCTTTTTATCCATCTATCCTCGAGGCTCAGCTCGAAGAGCCTTTTCTCCATCTATCCTGTCCCCCACCTCTTTGGAATAACATAAGTTAAATCCCAAACAGACGACTGAACTACACAAGCAAAGATTGGAAGGAAAAGAGTGTAGAAATGTGATTCTGGGAAAGGAGTGACATGAGTTCAATATTTGATTCATTTTATTTAACTCAGTCGAGCTAAACATGCAAACACATAGTCTCTTACTTATTTTATTGGTTTCCAAAACATAAACTGATGGACTAAGATGAACCTATGTCCCAAGTACTTTCATTTTACATGGAACATGCAAAGTATTGGGAAATTAATTAAGTGGCATACCAGCCTTTGTTCTCTTCATATGGTAGTTGAAACAGCACAAAAGAGAAAATGCCTGATGAAAAGTTCATACCAAGACTCCAGAACATGCAACTTTCACAACTTCAGCATCCGAGGTAAATAAATTTGAAAGAAGTCCAAATCCAAGGAACAAAATGGTAGCTAAAACACTACCCATTACAAAACCAATCTGCAGTATAACAAATAATATTACATCAGTCAGGCAAAATGGAGATAGAAACTGGCAGTTAATATAAGTATGTCTGGGAAGTGCTGTTTCGTTTTGCACCTGAAGCACTCTATAAACAACTTGGCGTGCTTCCTCATAGTTACCTTGGGAGTAGCTAACAGCCAGAAGAGCCTGTCGTCAGAATCAAGAAACAAAATATTGTGAAGGGCATCAGAACTTATTGTGTAGATTAACGTGCTGGTTTTATATGTAATAATGCCACAGAACTGAAAAACCTCAGTTTATAGAGAAAAGATGAAGAACTCTATAAAATCTTTCATTGCATTCTAAAACCCAATAATGGATAGTAAAAATTAGACCAGACAATGAGTCATTTGGGTACACTGCAGGTTGGGTTATTAGAGGTAAATTACGTGCTAAGTTTTGAGGTTGGGCATTTCGCGTTCTGGTCTTTTCAGATGTGCTATTATCGAGGTCATTAGGGGCATATTGGTCCATTTAGGTTAGATCATTTCGGTTCAACGGCTATGGGTTGGTTAAATCAGGTCATTTCGGCCATATCT
Organism: Silene latifolia; assembly: GCF_048544455.1. Taxonomy (NCBI): domain Eukaryota; kingdom Viridiplantae; phylum Streptophyta; class Magnoliopsida; order Caryophyllales; family Caryophyllaceae; genus Silene; species Silene latifolia. The sequence goes on from NC_133531.1 coordinate 100,365,613, forward strand.
ATTAAGCTAGTTGTTACAGAGAATACACATGAACTCATGTGTATTTCAAACTATTCATTTCGAGATAAATTCTTTCCTGGTCAGTTTTGTGGATTGGGTAAAGAGAAGGTCAAACAAAGTTTGGGACAATATGGCCTCAGGGAATTCAGGTATTGGGTCATATATATGTTATATGCAAGTTGAATTCAGCGGTCGGCAGAGTTATTTAGGTCGCGTCAGTTTTGAGTTGTCGAGTGATAACTAATAAGCAGATGGTGTACCTGCCCGGCAATTGCCAAAGCATCAGTTAGCAATGAAATGGTAAGCCAAACTTCTACACAAATCTGATGACCAGCCATAGGAACAGGCCCTCCTTTTGCAGCCAAAGATGTAGCCAATGTCATAGGCACTATCACTGATAAAGTCCTGCCAATCAAAAGCCCTCCTGAACACAATATAGAAGACTGTTTCAGTCAGCAACAATTATTAGATACAAAAGGATAGCTAGATATTAGGAGTATCTAGCAACAGTAGTTACGAAGTCATTTTACAGAAAACCATGAGAGAAAATTGACTTTAAGAACCTAAGGCTTTGTGTACCAGGGGGATAGGAACCTAACCAGATCTAAGGTACTGGAGAAGCCTAGCACCATCAATGTTCACAGAGGTAAGAGATACTTCTCCATATAGTTTCCAGAGGAGGATAAAGGCTATCAAGTATCTGCAAAGTATGAAAACGTATACATACATTAGAGCTCCAATTGAAAAAGGAAAAAAAAAAAAAAAAAAAAGACAAATCATATCGATAATCAAGCACTAATTTTCCCGGATTGGATGGTATGCTACATATTTGACTTACTCCGAGAGCACGGTGGCTATTGCTGCACCACTAATGCCAAACCCTAGGAAGAATATTAAGACTGGGTCCAGTATCAAGTTCAGCAAGTTTCCAGCTCCTGCCAACAAACAAAAATATCGCTGTGTAAGCTCATATAGCACTTAAGAGCAAGACGTTAAGTCCTTGTTTGTATAACTGATACACTACATAAACCAAAACGGAAATAATTGGTTCCTAACTACTGGATTAATCAGTGGGATATACTAGATATTCTATCACAAGTCTTAGAAGAAATGTAAACAGGTTCCTTGAGAGGCCTGATCATAGTTTACAACAACATCAGAGCCTTAATCCCAAAATGATTTGGAGTCGGCTGACATGAATAATTGTTTAGATCCGCCACTGAGTGATCGCACACCTAAAAATGCAAAGAGAGAGAAGGAGAAAATTGAAAAGCGAATGAGAAGTGAAACATAATGCAAAAGTCAAGCAAAGCCAATAGGTATAAAAATCAAAACTCGGTTTTATTTTAGTTATAAAAACTTAAAAATATAAAATACAGATCAATAAGAATAATTTTTGAAAATAGGAGTAAAACTCAATGTATGAAAAAATCTTAAAGAGTACACAAAGCATTATTATATTATATATGAAGTTTTAGGTAAATTGTTTGACAAATCTCACAAGTAAACAAATAGTAATATTTTAAAAAATGGATGTGTTGGAATTAAATAAAACAATTACTACAAAAAAAAGGGATATTTTATAAGAATAATCCAAACTATTAGCCGTCTTCTTGTAATAATCCAAACTTTAATTTAACTCAGAATACACCATACTACTGCCTCTGTTCTCTCGTAGCAAACTCGGTAACCGGCTACCTATTTAGCAAGTTACCTTCCCTCCTTGGTTCTTTGACCATATCAGTACATCACCCAAAACCCACCCATTCACCCAACTCTAATTACTTACCAGTTTACAAACACCACAACCACAACCACCACCAAGGCACCAACACTACCGTACCAACTACACCACCATAATGACAACACCTCATGAGCACTCCCACCGTTATCGGTCCTTCTAAACCCTTATCTCTTACTCAAAAGCCATGAGCTTTTCTGCAATTTTGCATAAAAACAAGCTCAACAACAACAACAACAACAACAACAACATCAGAGCCTTAATCCCAAAATGATTTGGGGTCGGTTGACATGAATCATCCTTTAGAACCGTCCATGGGTGAACGCACACCTCAAAATGCGAATAGAAAAAGGGAAATGAAAAACAAAAGGGAGAGCGAAAATGTAATGCAAAGTCAAGGTAAACTTACAGGTTTTAAAATCGAATTCCTGATTTCTTTTATAAAAACTTAAAATTTAAATCGAGAGAAAAGATTAAAACGATTTTGAAAACCGAAACAGAATTAAGGATCCGGAATGCCTTAAAAGTAAACCAAGTAAATATGTAAGAAAGTGGTTGGTAAAAAAAGTGTAATAAAGGGGAGAAGAACAAATAATTAAATTTTTTTAAATTAAATAAAAATACTAAATGGCGCCAATAGAGGACAAGATGATGGAAAACCGACTAAGATGGTTTGGCCACGTGAGAAGGAGACCTATGGACGCACCAGTTAGGAGGTTGGAGACTTGGAGAAACAGAAAAGGTCCCTAGAGGCGGAGGAAGACCGAGACAGACATGGTTGAGAGTGATAGAGCACGATATGAGAGTTCTGGGGTTTGAGGAGAGTATGGTGACGGAGAGGGCACAATGGAGGGAAAGGATACATGTGGATTTTTAGTATTTGATGTTTTTTGACAGATTTAGTGTTTTTATTTATTTATTTAATTTAAAGAAATTAATTTATTTATTTTTCTCTCCTTTATTACACACTTTTTCAACAACCACTTTCTTATAGATTTTACCTGGTTCATTCCGGATCCTTAACGCTATTTCGGTTTTTAAAAATCGTTTTAATCTTTTCTCTCGATTTAAATTTTAAGTTTTTATAAAAGAAAGACGGAATTCGATTTTAAAACCCCTAAGTTCACCTTGACTTTCCATTACATTTTCGTTCTCCCTTTTGTTTTTTATCTTCCCTTTTTTATTCGCATTTTGAGGCGTGCGTTCACCCATGGACGGTTCGAAAGGATGATTCATGTCAGCCGACCCCAAATCATTTTGGGATTAAGGCTCTGATGTTGTTGTTGTTGTAAATAAAAATACTAAATATGTCAAAAAAAAAAACATCAAATACTAAAAATCCACATGTATCCTTTCCCTCTATTGTGCCCTCTCCGTCACCATACTCTCCTAAAGCCCCAGAAATCTCATATCGTGCTCTATCACTCTCAACCATGTCTGTCTCGGTCTTCCTCTACCTCTAGGGACCTTTTCTCTAGCCTCGTAACTGGTGCGTCCATAGGTCTCCTTCTCACATGGCCAAACCATCTGAATCGGTTTTCCACCATCTTGTCCTCTATTGACGCCACTTTTACCTTTTCCCTAATCACCTCATTCCTTAATCGATCTTTCCTTGTATGTCCGCACATCCACCTCAACATACGCATCTCCGCCACACTCATCTTTTGAATGTGACAATGTTTCACTACCAACACTCGAATCAGTAAAGTAAGGCAGGCCTAATTGCCGTGCGATAAAATTTCCCCTTTAATCTTTGGGGCATATCTTTATCGCATAAAAACCCTGAAGCACTCTTCCATTTCAATCATCCCGCTTTAATTCTGTGAGCCACATCTCCGTCTAACTCCCCATCTTTTTGAATAATAATAGATCCTAGATATCTGAAGAAATCTGACCCCTCAACATCCCCATCGAAAATAATACTCCCCGCCTCTGTCAATCTCAACCCCGCCACTTTAGTTCCACTTTAGTGAACTGACACCTCAAATACTCAATCTTACTCCTGCTCAGCCTAAACCCACGAGTCTCTAAAAACAAGCTCAAATGCTCAAAAATATAATTCTTTCCCTATAATCGACAACCAGACAATCTCTAATCATCAAAAGTTTTAAAGTTTTTGTTAATAACCTTCACACTTACACTTATTTTTTACCAAATCCTTTGTTTTTTAATCCAAAAATGGGTGGCAATTTAAGCAAGAACTCAAATGAAACAACAACAATGGAGCAACAAAACACAAACACCCAAATCAATGGTGAACTAAGTTCATATTTACAAGCATGTGAGTTAGATCAATTGTTGAAGTGTTTGATTCTCACCCTTTTCATCAACAAACAAACCATATAATCGACTCAATTACTGGAAATAATAAAGAAGGTTTTGAAATTCTTTCTTTTCCCTCACTCAATTGTTTCTCCTTTTCTATCATGAGATCCCATCTTCTCTCTTTAATTTGTTCTTCTTCATCAAAAGCCATTTCTTCATTTTTCTTTTTTCATCAATCACAATTTTCTGATTTTTTATTCTTTGCTCATATTACTTTCTGGGTTTCTATTCTTCTTCTTTAAAAGCTAGAACTTGTAAGGAGAGAAAGAGAATGAGAAAGATGGGGGGGGGGGGGGGGGATTGGTGGTTGGTAATGAAGGTGTTAACGGAGGAGGATTAAGGAGACTTAATAAAACCAAAAAAAAAGGAAAAAAAGGTTCTACCGGATGGTTTACCCATTTTTACAGGTAAAAAAGGACCAAATGTAATATGAGCGGATGATGGCAATATTATGATTTATTCTCAGTTAAATTAAAGTTCGGATTATTACGAGAAGATGACTAATAGTTTGGATTATTCATATCAAATAACCCAAAAAAAAACAAGTAAAAAATCAAATTGCATTATCCACAGGTATCATTTTCCTCCATAGTGCTCTCCCCGTCACCATACACTCCTCAATCACACAGAATCTCATATCATTTTCAATCACCTTCATCCAAGTTTTTTTGGGTCTTCCTCTACCCCTAGCAACCTGTTCTGTTCCCTAAGTTTCGAGTCTCCTACTAATGTCAAACCATCTCAGCTTGTATTGTTTCCTACTTTTTAGACTACTAAGAAAGTACATGGCGAGTATGCTTAAACATCAGTAAAAAATAATGATGAACAATACAAGATATTACGTAGATGTTGGAACAAATCAGCGCATAGGTAAAAATAAGTTACAGTAAAAACATAACATGAAGCGTCTTCCATTTTCAGAGTAAATGGCGGTCATCAGATCTATAATCAAAGAATTTTTTAATTATAAGCTAAAAAGAGACTATAACAAATACTTGCCAACGGCATATAACGGTGTTCTTGTGTCCTTAAACCCCCTGAAAGTTCCCTGTGCAGCAAGTGCCATGACAATTGGAGGAGCACCTAAAGCCCTCATAGTAAGGAACTCTTCAGCTGGCTGGCGAATAGGTGAATCCTGCAATATTAAATAGACAAGGTATTCACATATATATCATACACCAGTAAAGAAGATGAACAAGTACAATACAAGGGAATAAGGGATCGCAAATAAATATGAACTATTATCAATGATTTAGGACGTATAAAATTGATTTTAAAAATCCAGCCATACTCAACTACACAAAAAATGAACCTAGCGATAATTTCAAGCAGGACAGGCAACGCTATACAGCTCCAATTCTTTACCCATGGACCATGATCCATCTAAACACTATAAGCAACAACTGTAATTTAGCAGGTGCATCATTCAGAGTACAAGAATATGTCCCTTCAGTGTGACAGTTAATAGACTAGTGTCGTATTTAAAAAATTCAAAAAAAAAGAGAACATAGAATATTCACAATCATGTTAAGACAAGTTTTCCCTCAATGGAGCCAAAGACTTACACCTATGAATTAGGATGGAATATAGCAAATTGACTCACAAAGTAGGTGATTTTGTAAGTTTTATTGTTCAGTAGTAGGCAGTCATTTGATGCAATTTTCAATGTACTTTCACTATAGGTCACTTGGAAGTTGTCTTCCTGGGTTGTTTAAATCATGGTAAAACTGCGTTCCTCTGACGCGCCCCACCCTGCCATTTGCAGGGGAGATAATGTGTCATTGGAACGTTCAAACAAGGCAAAAACACGAGTTCTAAAGACATACAACGGCTATACCCATAATATTCATTAAAAACCCAGATCCAGTTGAAAGTGCCACAGCTTCTACCAATCCAAGACCAGCAGCTAGGATTAACGATGTTGACACTGATGGAAGGATTCTTTTGCGTTCTTCAAGATCTATGACATCAAATAGAACATCTGAACCAGTATATTGGCTATATCAAGATATTCAAACACTCTATAAACAATTTGTAAGATCTTCACTGGATTTAATACCTCGATCAATCTGTGCAGATTCTTTCCTTTGTTCATTAACTAACGCCTGTTCTTCAGCAACAAACGACGTTGTAATATTGAGTAATGGCACATTAAACAACTTCGAAACCAAGTTGAACACTGTCATTGAAACTCCAACAGCCGCCAACTCAGCTGAACCTACAATACCCCACAAAATAATAGCTAAGATCTCCACAAAATAATAAAGTTAATACAAGTCTTGCATCTTAACAAACATGAATCTCAAACAAGCCAGAAACTGATATACAATTTGTTACTTAATACAAGTGCGTTTCTACAATGCCAAGCATTCTATAAACGATCAAAGAAAAACCTTACGCAAGCAAATAATTCATCCGGAATAAGCCCATTAATTACGAGTCTTCAGCTTTGGAATATGGAGGAATATAGCAAAATGCTTACTAACTCTCTATGATACTTATGCCATGATGAAGTACCTACATTTTATGACGCAATTTTCATTATGAATTATCAACCTCTACATGTTTACGACACATGCTAAGGCTGTGTACCAACCCTCCTACCCGTCTTATGTCGTTGAGGCATTGGGGACACATGCTAAGGCTGTGTACCAGCCCTCCAACCGTCCTACCCGTCTTACGCCATTGAGGCATTGGGGCAATATTGTAGTTGCCGATCTTTGTTATCAAGCAAATAACATGGCATGCCAAGTAATAATGACCAATCAAATACTCAGTGTACCTAAATGACCAACAAAAGCAGTGTCAACAAGAGAAGTAATAGGATCAGCAGCTAATGCCAAAGCCGCCGGCACGGCAATCGACAACATTTCACGTCCGAGCTCATCCACCTTGATTGCATCCCTGCCATTTCCCCAAATTGACACAATTCAATAAATGATAACATTCAATTTAAATAAAAAACCATAATTTAAATAGTCATTCAGCTCCAATCAACCGGATAGTACAGAATTAGTAAGAAAAGAGGGATAATTGAAGAGAACCCAAATCTGAAAAGCGGAGGAACGATGAATTGATGAGAAGATGAAGAAGAATGATCCTTATTAGAATTAGGGAGAGCGCGGAAACGAGAATATGAATTAGGGTTAGTTTTACGGGAAATTGGGGAAATTTGATTGGATTTATGGCGGGAGTGAAGGTGGTTGTTGTGGAAGAGGTGATAACTCAGAGGTGAGGTCGCCATTTTTGAGTCACCTCAGAAATCTTCCAACGCGCGGCAACCACAGGTTTTGTTCCTCTTTCTTTTCGATTGATTTTTTTTTTTTTTTTTTTGGATTTTCTCATTTGTACCCCTGAATTATTGACTTTTCTAACTTGTACTCTTACATTTTCGGAAATCTCACTTGTACCCCCAGTTATGACAAAGTTAAATTCTGTTATTTTCTTCTTACCTAAAGTGATGATCGCGGTTAATTAATACCATCATCAACTTTATTACTAACCTTGCCGCCGTCATAAACCACTTTCCACCACCACACAAATACCCAATCTGGCTTGAACACCCATCTCTTCTAATTGTCAAATCAGTCACTTCCTCTGACCAATGTGTTTTTCAATAACAAGATTTGGTAGTTTCATGATTTGTGGGTGGTGGGGGATCATTGTGAGGTTAATAGGCAGTCAGGGATCGCGGGTAGCCATAGCATGGAAGTGATTATGGATTGTGTGATAGTCATGGAGGGTTGTACGACAGCTGGTTTTAGAAATCAGGGAAGGAAGTAACTCAATAAAGGATTTAGGCATCGATTAGTGTGCAATTTCTATGATTTAAAGATTAATTAATTACAATTAGTGGCTAAATCAACTGTTTTATTGTACAACTAATGACTAATCAACTGTCATATAATCAGTTAACGGAGGAAAAGTAATAGAATTTAACTTTTGGTCATAACTGAGAAGTAGTAATAAAGTTCAGGGGTACAAGTAAGAATTTCGAATAGGCAAGGGTACAAGTGAGAAAAGCCAATAACTCAGGGCTACAAATGAGAAAATCTTTTTTTTTTTTTTAATTAAATCTTTCCAATAGGAAATTCATTACTGTATTTTTTTTGGGCACAAAATCTCACTTTAGACAGACATTATTCGTTTAAAGTTGTAAACCGGTCAAATATGTCATCATTTTCATAATTTTCATAATACAACAAACAACAAGTAAGATGGTTGGGGTTGCCTTATTATGAAAGTGATGACATATTTGACCCGTCTACAACTTTAGACGGATATACCCGTCTACAATGTGACTAATTGTTTTTTAGGATATTTCCATCTTAAGGCTTGCAGTTTTCCCCTCTAAATACCCTTAATTTTGTCCCCAAAAAAAGTTTGACGGGACATATTTTTAGTTACGAGATCGAAAAGCTGCGAATTGTTTTCCTAAGTTGACCGTCTTTATGAAATCATCAATTTGAAAAACAAAATCGCGTTTTTCTGATATCTTAGACACGAGTTATGACCTGTCAAAGTTTATTCATACAAGAAAGTTTGACCGACTATAGTTTCCGATCACACATGCAGAAAATGAAGTTTTTTTTTTCCAAAATGATTGTCTTTTCGAGATCTAGAATTTTGGGAAAAAAAATCGCGGCTTTATGAGCTCGTGACAAAGAGATATGAGCAGTTTAAGTTATTTCTGAGAAAAGTATGGGCATTTGGGAAAAAAGTGCAAACTTAAGGGGTATCATGGGAATAATCCCTATTTTTTTGTGTGGAAAGGGAGACACAAGAGCGATTTTGACGCTGATTGGATTCGAACACAGGTCATAAGTACTAGACCTCGCAAATGGGGTCAATCGGGTTTGGGTCGGGTAAATTCGGGTTCAGGCTTTTCAGGTTTGTATGAATTCGGACCGGGTGAGGTTATTTTGGCTGCGGGGCATTTTCGGATGGGTTATTTTCATGTTATTTGTGAATAGTGATTAGTTTGCGTAAACATTCGAGCCGGGTTAAATAGGGGCGGGTCAATTTAGGTTTCGTGTCAAATTCGGCTACGCAATTCGGGTTCTTGTCGTGTTTAGGTCTGATGTATCACTTTTATATACACTTTTATAACTCCTTTCATGATGTTTTATATACCGTTTCTGTGCCTTTTATGTCATTTATATGCCTTTTATAGTGAATTGTCGATACTGCCGCTATTTTATGTTTTAATGCAGAAATGACGCATTACGAGGTGAATCGAGTTGAGATGAGCATTGCGGTTATGGCATAGTGGAATACACAAAGTATGGCACGAGAAACGAGGGGACTTGAAGATAAGAAGAGAAGGAAAGAAGAGATCAAGCTGGGATGTTGGTTCCTCGATCGAGTGCAAGAAGGCTCGATCGAGTAATCGTCCTCGATCGAGTAACATGAGGCTCGATCGAGGATCCTATTTGACGTGTTAATTTCCGTAGTTTCCAAAAACACGTATTATTGTAATATAAATTCAAAACTCGTAGGATTTATTAGGTTCGCTTTTATTACTCTTAGACGGCTGGAAACTTGTTTTAGCTTTCATACTTTGTTCTTAATCTTTCCTTGTTGATTACTAAGGTACTAATCATTCCTCGTTAATTAATTCATTCATGTTTTATGCTTTCAATTACTTGTCATTATTTCATATCTTTAATCATGTTATCAATCACCTTTATTGTTATTACTAGATTCAATATGAGTAGCTAAATTCTCCATCTAGGATGAAGGGGATCTAGGTTAATTAGAAAGGGGAATATTAATTGATTGCTAGTAATATCACATGAATTATCGTTGTTTGATTATTGTTCTTATTCTAATTAATTGATTTAGGCCTGAATTGATAATTAGTGTAGCGAATTAATACTTTCACCGACAGGATTAGAATTAATATAGGCCGCGATAATCAAATAGATTGTGTCTAATATTAGCGATTGCATGTTAGATTTGATCTAAAGGACATAATAGAATTAACCAATCTTGTGACCTTAGATAATTCGATTGACCTAGCAATTGATTAAGTAACCCCATATAATTGACCCAGTGAACCGAAAATCCTAGACCTTTAATATTATTGTTATACACCTTTTATTTACTTGCTATTTAGTTGAATAGAAAACAAACAAACCAAAACCCCCAAGCAAAGGTTACCTTCAGACGATCTAAATATAAGCAAACTGATTATTACTGCCTCCCTGTGGATCCGATACCTGTCTTACCACTAACTATTTTGTTAGTACCGAGATAGATTTATTTTGATATTGGTGATACGACTTTAGCCTTATCAAATTTGGCGCCGTTGCCGGGGAGGCAACAATTGTCTTGTTTGTTTCTGTTTATTTTGTCTTTTTGTCTCAGTGAACTTAGTTCCTTGAGACCGTTCTCACACTTTTCTTGTTAGTTTCGTGTATGCCCAGGTCAACTAGGTCCGAGATTCTTCCAATAGATCCCGAACCAGGGAAGACTTTACGCTACAGACGGAAGTTTCAGCAAGAAGTGGGTCAAGTAGAAGACTTGAGTATACTTGACGTCGAGACAGAGCACTCTATTATTTTGGAAAATCAGTCTTGCGAAGAGGATACCCTTTCTGACCTTGAAATTCCGGTTGAAGTTCACATTCCTGAGATTTCCATCATGCCTACTCTAGCCAGTCACTCCGATCCCACCTTGGCTTCTATTCCAAAAGGATTCAAGCTGCCTACTACTGATAATGGCACCTTGGAAATTCGTCCATCTTACATCAATTTGGTGGAGCGGAATTTATTTGGAGGAGCAGATGTTGAGGATCCTAAGACACATATGGAGAAATTTGTCACTTATTGCTGTTCTATCCCTTTAACAGCTCGGGTGACACAAGATCAGGTAAAGCAGGTGCTCTTTCCCTTTTCTTTGAAGGATGAAGCTGCAGAATGGTTGCGTGATTTGGATATGGCTGATCAGGGAGTTACTGACTGGAATACTCTAGCTCTTGCTTTCTATAAGAGGTACTTTCCACCACAGAAGACCAATGCTATGAGAAATCAGATTACTAGTTTCAAACAGACGGCCACAGAAGATTTTAATGAAGCGTGGGTTCGCTTCAAGAGATTAGTGCGTTCAGTCCCTCTATCATGGTTTTGAGAAGTGGTTTCTATGTAATCAATTTTATAATGGGTTATATGATGATCACCATGCTTTATTAGATTCTTCAGCTAATGGGAGATTTCAGGACAACACTACATCTGATGGCGCGTGGAAATTAATTGATCAAATTTCTACTCATACTGCAAAGTATGGAAATCCAAGGGGAAGTGTCCGTGGAAGTGGGGGAGATAGTGGAATTGCGGCACAACTGGAAGCTCTTTCTGCCCAAATTGCTGAGATGAAGACTACCCAATCATTGGGGAATAGAGAGAGGGTTCATGCTATGAGTCAACAACAAGAGGAGTCTTATGCTAGATGTGGATTAGACGGTCACAATGCAGCTGAGTGTTTGAGCACATTGGAGCAGGTTAATGCTTTTCAGTCTTACAGACAAGGTACACAAGGCACACCTTTCTCCAACTTTTACAATGAAAGAACGAAGGAGCCTCTTTTCCTTCAATGGTCTAGTCATAATGTGCAAAATCCGCAGCAGCAACAACCACAAAAGAATACTTATATACCTCCTAACAATCATGGTAATAAACCACAAGGAGGATATCAAAGGCAGAATCAAGGAGGTCAGCATTTTAACAATCATTATCAACAACCTCCTAAACAAACTCCTCAACAAGCTCCAAACAATGAGGTGGCAGAGTTGCGAAATTTGTTGCAACAAACTTTGGCTATGCAACAAAAGCAGACGGCTCAAATTTCTGAGTTGATAGCCCATAATAAGATGCTGGATACCCAGGTAGCTCAGATGGTAGTTCAAAATCCCTCAAAACAGCCCGGAGGTCTTCCTCCTCAAGGTAAACAAGCTCACGAGCAAGCTAATGTCATTCAATTGAGGAGCGGTACCACATATCAAAATCCGGAGTTGCCAAGCCATGATGAAGAATTGCCCACTAATGATAATGAGGTACCTTATATGCATCCTAAGGGATTGGGAAATTTGGAGCTAAGTGATGATGAAAAAGAAGTTGACGAAGTTGAAACACGAGCTGAGAATAAAAGCGAGAAAAATCAAAACAGCGAATCTGCCAAGGTTCCTCGATCGAGTAGCATCAGGCTCGATCGAGGAACTTCAGTGCTCGATCGAGTGTCATCAGGGCTCGATCGAGGATCCTCTCTGGTCGATGACGATGTTTCAAAAGTTGTTTCTAAAGCGAAGGAAGCCGAGCCGATTACTATTGCACTACCTTTTCCGCATCGTCAACAAAAGTTTAAGCTGGACAAGCAGTTTGGTAAGTTTATGGAGGTAGTGAAGAACTTACAGGTAAGTGTTCCTTTTACTGAATTAATCACTCAAGTGCCAGCTTACGCGAAGTTCATGAAGGAGATTTTGACAAGGAAACGATCCTTTGATGCGGTGGAAACCATTGCTTACACTAAAAAATGCAGCGTTATGTTGCAAGTTAATTCACCACCTAAGCTTAAGTATCCAGGGAGTTTTTCTATCCCTTGTCATATTGGTCTTCTCGCTATTAGTAAAGCTATATGTGATTTAGGAGCTAGCGTTAGTGTCATGCCTTACTCTATTTGTAAGAAATTAAATATGGGTCAAATGACTGTTACTAATATGACTTTGCAGATGGCTGATCGATCTGTTAAACACCCATTGGCGGTGTTGGAGGATGTTCCCATTCGAATTGGGAAATTCTTCATTCCCGTAGATTTTGTTGTCTTAGACTTGGCTGAGGACAACCAAATCCCTATCATCTTAGGTAGACCATTCCTTCACACAGCGGGGGCGGTTATAGATGTTAGGAAAGGGAGACTGACTTTAGCTGGGGATGATACAATTGTTTTTAACTTAGAGAAGGCTTTAAAACGTCCCATGATAGAAGAAACTTGTCATAGTATTGATGTTGTTGATTTTACTATTGATGAGTGTCTTTCTATGTGTTTAAACAGGGATCCTCTGGAGATTGCCCTTGTTTCTGATTTATCTGCTGAGACGGGTTCATGGAGTCCAGAAGTTCATGAGATTGAGAAATTGCTAACTGGAGAGGAATGCCCACATCAAAAGGTATACAGTTTAGGTGTCACCTCTAAGGTAACTGAGGTAAAGAAACCTGAACTAAAACCCCTTCCTTCTCATCTTAAGTATGAATTTCTTGATGACTGTGAAATGAACCCAGTAATTGTCAATGCTAGCCTAACTGAAGGTCAACTTTCTGATTTGTTAACTGTTTTGAGAACTCATAAAAAAGCCATTGGGTATAGCATTGATGATTTACAAGGAATTAGTCCTGACTTTTGTATGCATCGTATTCACTTGGAAGAAGGCCACAAGCCTAGTGCACAGGGTCAGAGACGATTAAATCCTCCAATGCAGGAGGTGGTAAGGATAGAGGTACATAAATTACTTGATGCTGGCATTATTTTCTCTATATCCGATTCTAAATGGGTCAGTCCTGTCCAAGTTGTACCTAAGAAGGGAGGTACTACAGTAGTAAAGAACGATAAAAATGAATTAATTGCTACTAGACTTGTTACAGGTTGGAGGATGTGAATTGATTATAGGAAGTTGAACACAGCTACTAAGAAAGACCATTTTCCACTTCCTTATATTGACCAAATGTTAGAGAGATTAGCATGCCATAGTTATTTCTGTTACCTAAATGGCTACTCGGGTTTCTTTCAGATACCCATTCATCCTGAAGATTAGGAAAAGACTACTTTCACATGTCCCTATGGTGTATTTGCTTATAGGAGGATGCCCTTTGGTTTATGTAATGCCCCAACTACCTTTCAGCGTTGTATGATGGCCATATTTTCTGATTACATAGAGTCTATTATTGAAGCCTTTATGGATGATTTCAGTGTTTATGGTACTGATTTTGATGTTTGCTTGAGAAACTTGACTAAGATTTTGCAGCGTTGTGTGGAGAGCAATCTTGTGCTTAATTGGGAGAAGTGCCACTTCATGGTTACAGAAGGGGTGGTACTTGGTCATTTGGTGTCAGGTAAAGGTATCCAAGTGGATAAAGCTAAGGTTGAGGTAATTAAGCAACTCCCGTACCCGGTTAATGTTAAGAGTGTGCGTAGTTTTTGATACGTGCAATTTATATAGACTTTTTAGCCTCTTATTGCACGCATTTCTATGCCATTTTCATTGCTTTGTATTGCAAAATGCCCCAAAGTGGCTACTTTGGTTTGTTTTGTCTTAATTGCAGGAATGGACCTTAAAGTAGTGGAATCGTGCCTTTTTCGTCCTTCTTAGCATACATTTTGAGGAGATGGATATTTTGGAGCAGAAGACGTACCTCGAGAAGCGTGAAGGAGTCCTTGGAAGACTAACTAAACGAAGTCAAGGCGTTTCGGTGGATATCTATTCGATCGAGAGCTTTTGGAGTTCGATCGAGTGGTTTGGCAGATGCAGGAGTTCGATCGAGTGGTTTCTGAACTCGATCAAATTGGGCTAATTTGGAAGTGTTTGATCGAGAGCCCCAGTTTCTCGATCGAACGGTTTTTCTGGAGAAGTACTCGATCGAGTAGTTTGAAAAGGCTCGATCGAGTGACTAGCTATTTTACACGGGCTTCTTAATCCGTGTTTAGGTTTACTTATGTTAATAAAACGCTTCCCTATATAAAGGAAGTCGAATTTAGGTCATAAGAACGTTTTGCAACTCATATTTTACTCTTAATCACTGCTTTACTCTTAATTACTGCTGCTACTTTGTTCTTTACGCCGGATTCGCTCTTTTGTAATCTCTCTTTCTCTTAACCTTAATCTAATCTTTTGCTTGCTTTAATTATTGTTCTCCTTTATTTCATTGTCTCTTAATCTCTACTCTATTGTTATCTTTGCTAGTATATAATTCATCTTTATCATCTCTTTATCATGTCTCTTAGCATACTCATCGTTATTGTTGTTAAATTGATAGCATGAGTAGCTAAATCCTTTTATGTTAGGATTAGGGGAGCCATGGTAGTAATGTGACGATGTTGTGAATAGGCTAGATGATTAATTGTGAGAACCTGTGACCATAGCAATACAACTGTAATATGTTTAGTTGAGTGCACGCTACTAAACGACTTTAATCTGGTTAAATTCGCTCCTAGATCGGAAGATTGGAATGAACAGACCTGCTATGAACAGTAGACTACCCTAATGAGGACGGAAGTTTAGTTAGTTGTAATCTAGGGTGGATAGCGGACCGGAAGGACCTTTCCCTTGCCCCTCTCACAGTAGATTGTCTAGACTATTTATGACTGAGTTAATGAACTGCCATGGTGAACCGAAATCCTGACATACCTCTCCTTATCTGATCAATCTTAGCTTTTTCTCGCTTTTATTGCTCTCTACTTTATTTCTCTTGCTTTATATCTTCAGTAGTTTAGAAAATAAATTTAAACCCCCCCAATTATGACCCGACAGACGTGCTTAGCAGATAGATACTTAGCGTCCCTGTGGAGATCGACCCTACTTACCGCTAGCTTCTGTTAGTTGTACTTAGGTATTTATTTTTGGTACCTAACAACGGTATCAAATTTTGGCGCCGTTGCCGGGGAGGCAATAGCCTATTTATCTGTTTTTATTTCGTTTGTCTCTCTCAGTCTCAGGGAATTTTTAATTCCTTGAGACAGTTCTTATTTATTTTCTCCAGTGCTGTTTATGCCTAGGTCTAACAGGTCAGAATTAGTTCCATCTGATCCTGAACCGGAAAGGACCTTTCATTATAGACAGAGACTGCAGAGAAAGATTCAAAAGGAAGCCTTGAGTACTCTTGAACCCGAGCTAGAACACTTTCTGTTTGCAAAAGACCCATCTTATGAAGAAAACAATTCTATTTCTGCCGTAAGTCTAGTGAAAATGCCTAACATCGCGAGTCACTCAGAGCCCACAGCTGCCTCAATCCCTAAAGGTTTCAAACTTGCGACCGAGGATGGGAATACATTTGACATTCGGCCTTCCTACATCAATCTGGTCGAACGGAACCTGTACCGAGGTGTGGCAGGTGAAGATCCGCGGAAACATATGGAAGTTTTCACAGACTATTGCTCAACCATTCCCGCTACTAAGGGAGTGACCCAGGACAAGATTAAGGAAGTCCTATTTCCTTTCTCTTTAATCGATGGAGCCCGTGAATGGCTCACAGATCTCGACAGAACCGCAGCCGGTATTACCAACTGGGAGACCCTGGCTCTTGCCTTCTATAAAATGTATTTTCCTCCACAACGAACTAATCAGCTGAGACGAAAAATTACAAGTTTCAAGCAAGCACCAGATGAGAACTTCTATGAAGCTTGGTGCCGGTTTAAGAAGTTAGTGCGATCTCTTCCTCATCATGGTTTTGATCAGTGGTTCTTGTGCAATCAGTTCTATAATGGGTTGTATGACGACCACCGTGCTATCTTAGACGCCTCATCAAATGGGCGATTTCAGAAGAATAATGATGATGACAAGGGATGGGGAATAATAGAGGAGATGGCTACCCATTGTGCTGAGTATGGGAACCTGAGAGATGGTATTCGGACAGTTAATTCTGTTGATAATGCATTTGTGGCTCAACTTGAAGCCATGAATTCCCGTTTCGATAAGTTGGAATTGAGGAATGCTGGTGATCAACAGACGGTTCACTTGTTGACTAAACAAGAAACCGTTTCATGTGAGAGGTGTGGAAGCAATGACGGTCACACTCGTGTTGACTGTCTAATTGAGAAGGAGCAAGTTCTTGCCTTCCAGCAATATAGGCAAGAAGTTCCTATTATAACAATAAAAGTAGAGTCCATCCCAATTTGAGATGGACTAGTCAGAATGTGTTAAACCCTTTACCTCCACCGCAACAGCAGCAACCTTACATCCCTCCTCACAAAGCTCAACAAGGCTTTCAAAAGCCTCCATCCTTTCCACGACCACAATAAGGTGCTTCCTCAAGTGGTGTTAGTGAGATGACCGAGTTAAAGTCAATGATACAAGCATTGACTGTTCAGTTGCAGAAGAGTGACCAACAGAAAGATGTATCGGTAAAGTTACTTGAGTCTCAAATTGCTCAACTCGCGGCTAACCAATCTTCAAGGAAGCCGGGTCATTTACCGTCTCAACTTGACAAGAACCAACATGAGACGATTGATCTGATAAATTTGCGAAGCGGTCTTTCTTATGAAGGACCCAAAATGTCAACTGATGAGGACATATCAGACCCGAGACCTGTTGTTGCTGAGAGTGAACAGTCGTCAGTGGACGAATCTATGCTGAATCCAAGGAAAATCCTCGATCGACTCATTTCTGGAGGTCGATCGAGAGGAAATGCTGGGAATGTTACTTGATCGAGTGAAGCTGATGTTTGATCGAGTAAGGCTGATTTTGAAGACTTCGATCGAGTAGAGGATAGTCCTCGATCGAAGGAAATTGCTGAGAAAACTGATCGATCGAGTGAAAACATATCTCGATCGAGTGATGCTGAAAATGAGGACTTCGACCGAGTTGTTGATGGTGCTCGATCGAATGATATTGCTGATGAAAGACCTCGATCGAGAGGAAAAAGGAATCGATCGAATAGAAATGATGAAGATCGTATTGAGACGTTGGCAGAAAGAAACAAACGGTTGGAAATTCCTATCACGGTTCCCTTTCCGAGGCGATTGCAGAACAAGAAGGCCGAACAACAGTTCGGGAAATTTGTTGATATCCTGAAGAGCCTTCACGTCAACGTTCCTTTCGCTGAACTGCTTACCCAAGTACCTTCTTACATGAAGTTTATGAAAGAAATTTTAACGCGTAAGAGACATATAAGTGACCATGAAACGGTGGCTTTGACTGAAGTAGGGTCCACCTTAGTTCAGAATAAGACACCACCCAAACAATCAGACCCGGGTAGCTTTTCGATTCCATGCCATATAGGGACCCACTTAATTGATAATGCGCTATTTGACTTACGAGCTAGCGTAAGTGTCTTACCACTGTCTCTCGCTAAGAGACTGGGTTTGACCAAATTTAATTGCACCAATATGACTGTTCAGATGGCCGACCGTACCATATCACGGCCACTAGGTGTCTTAGAGGACATACCTGCGAAAATCGGGAGATTCTTTATCCCCGTTGATTTTGTGGTCTTAGACATACCCGAAGACTCTTATACCCCTATTATTTTAGGGCGACCATTCTTGTTTACTGCTTGCGCGGTAATTGATGTCGCGGGGAAGACCCTTACTTTCCAGGTAGGAGATGAGGAGCTGACATTTTATCAGTCCAAAGCTCGTAGGGCCCCTATGTAAGTTCAACCTTGCAATGCCCTACCCTCTATAGACCCAGACTTAGACTCTCCAGCTGCAAATATTGAGTATTGTGCTACTATAGTGACACCTCTACCTCAGACTGAGAGCAAAAAGGAGGACCATTATGTTGTTTTCCTGGCTGCAGGTACACACAGAGTGGATACTGGAGATGTTGTCGGTCATGGTACAGTGAACGTCAAGTTAAGTGGTGGGGATACCGCAAATAATGCCGCTGCCAGGGGAAAGAAGAAAGTGAAGGCGTACGTAGACGCGAACTATTCTTCCTCTATCAGTTCAAGTTCAAGCTCATGGCGATCCAAGAGGACGGTCCGGGATGCTGAAGGGACCTCCTCCAGTCAGAAGCCCTCTTATAGGCTACTAGAGTGTTTTGGAAAATGAGCGGGGACTGCCCCGTTGTAAAATTTTGTAATTTGAATTTCCGATAGACATTTTAATTGCGTTTTAGACTGTTAGACAAATAGCGTAGTTAGTTTTAGCATGAGACCGAATATAAACTGCGTATTTTGTGAATTTGGTATTTGCGGGAAGCATTTCTACGTGTTTCTATACAGGTTTGGGGAAGATTTATTGCAATGGGATGCGTGCCAAAGGAAAACAACTCGATCGAGTACTTTTTGTACTCGATCGAGAGGAATGCCCAGGTAAATTGTTCGATCGAGCAGGTTATGGTTCTCGATCGAATGGTGCAATAAGGGGAGTCCTCGATCGAGAGATATTTTACTCGATCGAGTAGAATAAATGAAGAGGTCCTCGATCGAGTGGTTTCAAATCACTCGATTGAGTGACTAAGGCTTATATCAAGCAGGGAGTCTTTCTTTTTCCCTTCTATTTTTCATTCTATTTCTTCTCTCTTTATTTTTGCGATAAAACCCTCTAAAAATCCCCAAATCCTCCATTGTTCTTCCCCATTGCCAAATTCAACACCCACATTACATTCCTTGCTTGTATTTCGACAAAAGCCCTTTGCTTTGCCCTTCAAACTCGTGTTCTTTGCGGTTTAATTTGGGAATTAGGGTTTGCTCGAGTCGGATTTTAATCCGTTTATTTTCTTGCGTTTTTGTCGATTTCTTTGCCTTTTCTTGTAGGTATTTGTCAAGTAAGTATTCCTCTTTATTTCTTGTTAATTAGTTGCTTATTTTCGACTTGATTTAGAGCACTAGGTTTCGGAATTTTCGAAAATTTGGGGGAAATCGTTTGGTAATTGATTTATCGACCTGTGTACTTATTTGATTGTTAGGATGGATAGTAACACCATGCCCTCCACTAGTTCTACTGTTACCCCATCCCGTTCTGAGACGGTAGTCCCTGCTGCTGCCACCGTCACTAGCCCTGTTGTTGTTGTTTCTGCTACTGTTTCTACTGCCACCACCGCAGCCACTGTCCCTTCCTTAGTATCGACCCCTACTGCGTCGTCACCATCTGTCAGTCGGCCAGTCATAGGTCGCACACCTGGACTGTCGACTGCTGCTGGCCGAGGGCAGGGTCGAGGAGGAGGTCCTCCAACTGCTGGACGCATTGCTACCACGTTCCGAGCAGATGACTCCTTGGACCCGCTTCCTGATTTTACTGAGGTACGTTTCGTGAATTCTATTCATCGTAAACACTTTAAAAATTTAATGCACTGTGACATTGCTTCTACTAAATTCTTGTGTCGCTTGAGAAACTGGGGATTTACGAGCCTGTTGCTGAGTTGTTAAACGGGACGGGGATGACCGGGTTGACCACAATGCATGCACTAACCTACGAGCAGCTCACACTTGAGTTTTCCAGCTCGTTTACCTTTTCAGCTGGTGCCTACGACACTAACCCGGAGAGCCCTTGTGTCTCCTTTCGACTGTTCAACTAGACCATTACCTGGACCTTAGCTGAGTTTGGGAGGCGGTTAGGTTTCTCTTCTCACGGCCATCAGGACCCTCCTCGGAAGGTCCTGGCTTTACTTTGGCCCACTTTGGCATAGACTCCCTTTAGCCAGCGCCGACTGGCTCACATTCACCTTCCCCCGACCCGTTACTTTTTGCGTCTCCTTGGCGGGACGATTTTCGGCCGTAAAGAGCCTAGAAACATTAATAATGTTGAGTTGTCGATTTTAGGGGGCTATTTAAACAATGTTAGCGCTGACCCCTTTGTTTTTAACATTTCTTACTTGACAGCTCAGCATTTTAATGCTGTCGGGTAGAAGGAGACGGGCACGATTTGCTGTGGAGGCATATCCTCTTTTCTCGCCCGTTCCCTTTTCACTGACTTCCCCAGAGGCTTGAGACACATAGATAAGGAAGCGGAGTTAGATATTAATGCCATGCTGGCAATATTTTTGTTAGCTTCAGACCAGCGGACTTGGAAGATTTGTAGTTCCAGGTCCGTGACCCTTCCATTTCCCGACCTACCCCGTCTTCTACCTTTGTCCACTGTGACAGGTGGGTTACCTCCACCTCTACCTTCTTACCACCTTCCACTTTTTGCTCCCACTGCTTCCGCTTCTAAGAAGCGACCTGAGACTGGAGAGGGGTCCACACCGACTCAGGCTGGGCGGACGTCCACGTCCACGCCCACGCCCACGCCTACACCGACCCCTATCCCTACTCCTTCTGTGACACATCCGGTCTTTCTGGCTAATTTTGTTCCTCCTACTCCTTTTGTGGCGCCTGAGGTCATGGACCAAGGGCGTCGTGACAGTTTGCTGCTTGAGATGTGTACCAGGGTAACTCGTATGGAGCGGGACCAGACACTTGCTTTGTTCCCTCTATACGAGTATCACATGAGGAGAGGACGTCCCGTTCCAGACGGCTGGCCACACCCTTCTTTCTGCCGGTACCCGGCGGAGGGGTACCGCAGCCAGAGAGCGAGGTGGACACAGCAGAGCAGGAGGAGAGAGCCCGAGTTGAGGAGGGTAGGAGACGGGAGTAGGAGAGGGATCCTGACTACGTGGTGGTAGAGGAGGAGAAGGAGGCTGTTGACGAGTAGCTGCTGGTCTACTCACTTCCCTAATTTTCTGGTTGGTTTGGGGAAGTTCGTCATTTTGTATGTATTTCTGCTCTTTCTTTTTATTTTCATCTCCTTTATTTATTTATTTATTTTATTCATTCATTTATTGGCTGTTTTATCCCGTTCCCCTATATATACTGCTGGTGTATTCGATCGAATTGGGCTAATTTGGAAGTGTTCGATTGAGAGCCCCAGTTTCTCGATCGAACGGTTTTTCTGGAGAAGTACTCGATCGAGTAGTTTGAAAAGGCTCGATCGAGTGACTAGCTATTTTACACGGGCTTCTTAATCCGTGTTTAGGTTTACTTATGTTAATAAAACGCTTCCCTATATAAAGGAAGTCGAGTTTAGGTCATAAGAACGTTTTGCAACTCATATTTTACTCTTAATCACTGCTTTACTCTTAATTACTGCTGCTACTTTGTTCTTTACGCCGGATTCGCTCTTTTATAATCTCTCTTTATCTTAACCTTAATCTAATATTTTGCTTGCTTTAATTATTGTTCTCCTTTATTTCATTGTCTCTTAATCTCTACTCTATTGTTATCTTTGCTAGTATATAATTCATCTTTATCATCTCTTTATCATGTCTCTTAGCATAGTCATCGTTATTGTTGTTAAATTGATAACATGAGTAGCTAAATCCTTTTATGTTAGGATTAGGGGAGCTATAGTATTAATGTGACGATGTTGTGAATAGGCTAGGTGATTAATTGTGAGAACCTGTGACCATAGAAATATAACTGTAATATGTTTAGTTGAGTGCACGCTACTAAACGACTTTAACCTGGTTAAATTCGCTCTTAGATTGGAAGATTGGAATGAACAGACCTGCTATGAACAGTAGACTACCCTAATGGGGACGAAAGTTAAGTTAGTTGTAATCTAGGGTGGATAGCGGACCAGAAGGACCTTTCCCTTGCCCCTCTTACAGTAGATGTCTAGACTATTTATGACTGAGTTAGTGAACTGCCATGGTGAACCGAAATCCAGACATATCTCTCCTTATCTGATCAATCTTAACTTTTTTCTCGCCTTTATTGTTCTCCACTTTATTTCTCTTGCTTTATATCTTTAGTAGTTCAGAAAACAAATTTAAAACCCCCCAATTGTGACCCGACAGACATGCTTAGCAGATAGATACTTAGCCTCCCTGTGGAAATCGACCCTACTTACCGCTAGCTTCTGTTAGTTGTACTTAGGTATTTATTTTTGGTACCTAACGGCGGTATCCGTTTTCTTGGTCATGCAGGGTTCTATCGCCGCTTTATTAAGGATTTTTCAAAAATTGCTCAACCTTTAACTCGGCTGCTTCATAAAGATACATCTTTTGTGTTTACTGATGAGTGTGTTAAGTCTTTTGACAGGATTAAACAAGCTCTTATCTCAGCTCCTATAATCCGATCTCCGGATTGGAGCCTTCCTTTTGAGATTATGTGTGATGCCAGTGACTATGCAGTTGGAGCTGTTTTGGGGCAAAGAAAAGATAAGGTGTTGCATGCTATTTATTATGCAAGTAAGACTCTTGATGATGCGCAGATCAACTATGATACTACGGAGAAGGAGCTTCTTGAAGTTGTCTATTCTTTAGACAAATTTAGAGCTTATCTTGTTGGCTCTAAAGTTATTGTTCATACTGACCATGCAGCATTAAAGTATCTTTTAACTAAACAAGAAGCTAAACCACAACTTATTAGATGTATTTTATTATTGCAGGCTACCATCGAAGACTTGAGCGCTTGTGTCATCAATATGGAAAACAGGATAGACATGATGAAACCCTTACCATCTTCTCATTCCCGAAGGCCAGGTCATAGCTTCAACATAACTCACCCATCTAAGAAGGCCAATGAAGACAAGGGAGTCAACCTTTTGGAAAATCCACCCAGAAGGCCGGGACGAGCTCATAAGGAATTCATTGACCTCAGAACCACATATCAAATAGCTCTACAAAGACTGGTTTCCCAGGGAAAAATTCATCCAATTGGTCCAACCCCAGACCCTGAAAAGATATTTTCTAGGTGGAAGGGCAATTCATATTGTCAGTACAATCAAGGTAGGGGACACGATACGGAGGAATGATTTTGTCTAAAGCTTATTATTCAGGATATGATCGAAGAGGGCAAGCTTCCAGTGCCACCTTCTGTCGAGCAATTTGAGAAGATCGACCCTCTTGGGTCTAGCAGCACTAAACATGACCATGAATCATCCGTAGATTGTTCTCTCCTCCTCGATCCTCATGATAATGAAGAAATCAATGTCCTCGAAGACGACGATATCCAAAGTGGAATGCTCGTGCTTTCCATTACCTTCAACAATAAATTTTCCAAGATAGAGGGAGCCATTGATAACCTAAACTCTCGGCTTTCCAACATGGACAATCAGTTTGCTGAAATGGGTAAGAAGCTTGATGCCCAACCTCTCAAGATGAAAAGTGTCCAGACAAACCCTCAACCCGACAGTTCTAAGGAGAAAGCAAAAAGTGAGCAGTCTATTCCTAGTTCTTCTCATCCAAGAATCAAAACCAACAAAGGCAACCTCATGGAGCCTTCGTCAAAAAAACCTAACAACTCTCCAAGGTCATTCACAAAGGCTTCCGACAAGAAGGATACACCTCCTAGGAAATTTACCGACATTGGTATTACATACACCAATGCCCTTCAGAGACTCATGGAATGACAGATGTTGAAGCCTATCGGTCTTACACCAGATCCCGAAAAGAAGTCTAGGTTCTGGGATGGTAATGCCTATTGCCAGTATCACAGGGGTAAAGGACACAATACTGAGATGTGCTATAAGCTCAAACATGCGATCCAGGATATGATTGAAAGTGGGAAATTGTCCCTCTCAACCTTTAATGCACAAGGCAGGTTAGGCAATCCTCATAGATATACCACATATCCGGAAACTCTTCTTGACCGTTATCCATCCAGTGTTCCCAATGATGAGGACGAGGTGCTCAAATGGGTGAATGCTTAAAGTCAGATGCCGAAGCCAGTTTCCAGAAGAATAAATGTTCAGCCATGGGCCGATGATTAGGAGTCTAGATCTGAGATCGAATCAAAGTCCGAGTCAAAGTCTGCGTCCGAGTCTTAGGCTTTCTTTACCATAATTGTTCTAGTATCTTTCTTGGTGTCCATTTCTGTTTCTAGTGATAACCTGGGGGCTGTCCCACGAGTCACATGTCTTCTCGAGTCTATACATTTATTATTCATTTCAATAAAAGTACACTTTTCAATCCACATATTCTGTCTTATCTCTTCCTTTACCCTTTTCCCGTCACAACAAGAATTGATTTGAGACATTTTAAAGCCAACGACCAACGCATGCAAGTCGATGTGAGTACACTTAAATGATGTTCCATTCCAAGTTGTAGAGGACCTGAAACTCCGTGTTCATTCCTTACCTATTCCATGTCTGGCAATATAAACCTCACTATACCTTAGTTTAGGATGAGCCTATCTCAAGAGATTCTAGGACGAATCTAGACCATCTCCCTTGTTAACGATCCATGACGGAAGGCAAGCCCATTCCCCATAATAAACAACCCGTGTTACTAAAGACCAACCCGTTTCACACCAAAGGTGCTAGTCTGACCCAAATCCATGGTAGCAAGCAAATCCAAGACGATACGAGCCATGATCAAAGACAAAGGCTCAATCAAGAGAAATGACCAAGATCAATATCCAAGGCCGCAGTTATGCTTGTAATCCAAGACAAAAGAGTCAAAAGAGGAAGGCTCAATCAAGCAAGTCAATGTCAATATCCAAAGTAAAAGTTATCTTTAAAAACCCGAATCAAGAATCTGAGCAAAAAGCCGAGATATATTCTAGACCAAGAATCCGAGTCTGAATCAAGAACGAGCCTGAAATCAAATGCTGAACGAAATACTGCTGAAGTCTATATAGAATCAAGACGTCGATAAAGATGATTAGCTAGCACCCTCACTTAGCATTTCATACATCACACACCCTAAGTCCTTTTCGAGACCGTTATAGGGAGACAGTTAGGAATTTTGAGAGTCCTCTCAAGCTTGTCAAGTATACCCATCCTTTAGGGCCAAGACATGGAAACTTGAACCCACGTCATTTTAACCTACCTTTATGTGCTCAGGCTACATCAAGCCAAGAGACTCCATTTCCAACCCATATTACAAGCCATAATCCCATCAAGCCTCAACTCCAAAAATCAAAGCTTGACACGGCTGTCGTAACCCTATCAAAAATAAAACCAACGACTCTAACTAATGCAGCAGAGGCAAGTCGGGTATCGTATCCAAAGGGAGGCGGTCATTATCTACTTGTTATTTAGTCTGTCTAAGGTCACAACGTAGGGGGTTTGAGTTGTTTTGACTAAACTAAAGAACTGAAATAAAAATAATAGAAGTAAAGCAATTAAAATAGCAAGAGTGAAAAGGATTGAGAGAAAATAGATAGAAAGATGCCAGGATGTCGGTTCACCATGATATCACACAAACCAGCTAAAGGTAGGTCAGTCGGTCTGATGTGAGAAGGGTAGTGGAAAGGTCCTTCTAGTCCGCTATCCGCCCTAAAATACTACTAAGTTAGGTTCCGCCTTCATTAGAGTAGTCTATTGTTCATAACGGTCTGTTCATTCCAATCTTCCGATCTAGGTCTGAATTTAACCAATTTAATTACTTCAGTTGCATGCATTCAACCTAATAATTATAGTTATATTGCTATAAAATAATTCTCACAACAAAACCTCCTAAACCAATTATCGCTTCATTGCTTTTCTATCATGGCTCCCCTAATCCTAGCATTAGAGAAATTAGCTATGCATAACGATAAATAAAGTGATTAATAAAGCAATACTAAACATGGTAAAGAGATGTGCAAAAGAGAAATAATACTTAAATAAAAGGGAGAAAGGAAATTACAAAAGTTGAGATCCGGAAAATAGACGTCGAACAAGAGTAAAAGCTGAATAATACAGTATGAAGAATGTCTTTAACCTAATTAAGTCTCTCCTATTTATAGGAGAGATATTTATTTAACCTAAGAACGATAATTAAAGATATTAAAATCTACGTTCAATAGCAAAGTGCTCGATCGAGCATATTGGAATCAGTCCATCGAGTCAATCCTCCAGCAAAACCTCTCGATCGATACATCACTACTCGATCGAGGAACACCATTTGAGCACCTCTCGATCGAACAAAGCAGGTGTTCGATCGAGGACTGTTCACTAACTAAAAGGCTTCGGTCGAGTGACATGGTCAGCAAAAGCTCTCGATCGATGACTCCAGCCCTGAACTAGCCATAGGACGTTTGATCTAGCTCCCGATACGACTTCACGCATTCCAAGGTAGTAGTATTTCCACTCCAAATCTTCCATCTCCTAAATGCAAGCTAAAAAGACAGTAGAAGGCTCAATTCTGCTTCTTTCACGTCCATTCCTGCAATTAAAGCCAAACAAACCAAAGTAGACTATTCGGGGCATTTCGTAGCCTAAAACTACGGGAATTGCATAGAAATGCGTGCAAATAAGACTTAAAAAGGCTATATAAAATGCACGCATCAAAGCTCCAGAGATTTGCTCATCAAAGGCTCTTATTTCCGAGCCCCATATTCCAAATATCCAATCCAGTTTCACCTTGACCCAGACAAGGAGTCTTCAAATACTTTGCTACCTAGGACGGGACGAACCCATATCCATCCTTAGGGTCCACTTCCGAGTGCGCTCACACGACAAGGAAATTTTTACAAAATTAGTTATACCTCTTTGGTCTATGATCAGAGAAGTTATCTCAAATCGATTCTTCGAGTCACCAAAAGAATATACTCTCCTGACCCATGCACTTTAAGGCCCTAACAATATAGCTTAGACACACACTCAGAACTACGATCTGTTTTGATTTCACTTCACGCGAATACGTAGGCTGTCCTCAAGGACACAACCGTCCCAACTTTTAACTTTCGACCTCAAAGCCAACTCAGAAGTACGATCTGGTTTGATTTCACTTCACATGAATACGTAGGCAGTCCTCAAGGACACAACCATCCCCACTTTTAACTTTCAACCTCTATTATCAGCCACCTCAACCATCCCTTTATCCTCAATTTCAACCTTCCATTTATACCTCTTTACTGGGGGCTCCTTTTTGTCGCCCAGTCTCCTTTTTACCAAATTCCAGAGTCATCTTCTCATCCTGGGGGCTTCTCTTCCGAGATGCCACCCTTCCTTTATTCCTCTCTTATTTTAAGTCAAACTAGTGCTCGGTCCGGACGATGGCAAGGTCTTAGATCGGTTCTCCAAGTTATCGTACTTCAAGAGGGGTTTCTTTTACTGCAAACGATGTCAAAAGATGTCCAAGTAGACAGCTGATCCATGGCTCATGCCTTGCCTTTTTTTTCCGTCATCATTTTTTACAATTCTTCTACCTTTGGAATTGATACACATTATCACCCACACTTGGCTAGGGGTTGCGCATACTTAGGCAAAGTCTGTCAAATTCATCCCTGTGTCGCGTCAAATCTAAGTTAGCATTGCGTCAGTCTATCGTCTTGTGTCCTAGTGAGTCGATGTCGTGTCAAGTCATGCATATAAAGCCTATTGGATATGCATAACGCATTACAAGCAACAAATTTCATGAAGAAAAGAGCTTTCAAAACTTGTTTGTTTCCTTCCTCATTCAAGGTTCACGTACTAATTGTTTCCTCATGTGCTATTTTTTCTGTTAGATTGTTTGTGTAGCTACTAACCATGCAAGTAAGTATCGGAAGCAGTGCTCGCTCCAACTAGGGGCTTCGCTCAAGTCTTCATTTTCCCAGCGACGGTCAAGATATTCCCCATCAATATTCGCAGTATTGCTCAAGATTTCTTCCATGACAATCAAGAAAATTATAAGAATTCATGATCACTAAATACAGTTCATGGGATTCTCCTCTTTATTAGCATTTCGCTTGCGATAACCCAAGCAGATTTTCTCCTCAGCGGTGCCAAGGACACGCCATTGTCAATCAAACACTTTTTCTCAGCGATGCCAAGGACGCATCATTGTCGATCTATTATTTTCTCCTCAGTGGCGCCAAGGGTGCGCCGTTATCGACTTATATATGATTCTTCCCCAGTGGAATCATCAATATGTTCCACAGCGAGAGTTCGTTTCCGCTTGCAGCCCACGTATTTCTCAGAAACAGAGTTCGCTTGAGACCGACGCAAGCAGATTCCCCAACGGTTTCTTTCAACGTCCTGCTGACCCTCATATGGTTCCCCGCAGAGTTCCAGAGATACAACTCCTGAAGAGTTTTGTACCTTTAGATCTTTCAGAAACATGCCTTAATCCTTCAAATCTTTCAGAAACTTGCCTTAATCCTTCAAATCCTTCAGACAACCCCCAGATGATCCTTTATTCCTTCAGGATAATGTTCATATGTTCTTCCTTCAGACAACCCTTAGATAATCCTTTCAGTAACCTTTAGATGACCCATTTTCAGTAAATTCCAGAAGTTCTTTTCAGTTACGCCTTCATGTTCAGTCCTTCAAAGAGTTGTCCTTCCCTTCTTTGGAGATAGCCTTCAGAAGTGTTAAGAAGTTTCTTCAGAATCCCTGTAACCCCTAATGCCTTCAGACACCAAGTTATCTTCAAACCAAAGAGTTTTAAATGTCCCGACGACAGGTCCTTGGTTCAGACCCCTTGAGCCGCCTCGCATCGCCATAGTTTTCAGGTTGTGATCTTCGATTGACCTGAGGGCTATACTTTGAATTTCGCCTTGTCCAAGCCTCTGTAGATACCTCATTTCTGCACCTCCCGCGAAACACCCAGTGATGATTGGGCCGCATATTAGCATATGTCGCGATTTTTTGATGTTTTGTAAATCGGTTAATAAAAGGTAACTCATACACTTGTGTCTACCCCTTGGTTGTCATCTAGGTGTCATTACGGTCGTTTTGGCAGTAATTAGAGTTCATTTGGAGTCCGGGTAAAAAACCATCTTCATTTCCTAAAACCGTCAAATCCCGAGTCAAAAAGGAATGTGCTTGTCTACGTAAGGTTAGGATGTCATAAAATGTTATGAGTATATCTCATTTTGAGTCCCATGTCACTTCTTTGCGCTAAACTTAAAGTTTACATTACAAAATATGCATTTCATTTAGCTAAAATGACAACCCGACATTTAGGCCCATTTTACGAGGTGATAATGACTTTTTTGGGTCTGGCCTATTTCACAGAAAGCTCTATATCTTTCTCTTATCTTTCCAACGCCATCGAAATAACCTTAATCCGAGTCTTGTAGAGAAAGTTATGCCTAAAATACGACAGGCTATCAAACGCGTTTTCTTGCGCAGAAGAATACTACCTGAGAAAGGACGCAGTAAGTGCTACGCCTCTTCTAAGGGTCGCAACAACTGCTGCGCCTTTTCTCAAGGCTTTCTTTTTGTCCAAGTTTCCGTGTTTCAACCCAAGTCGGTTGTTTTCGGATCTTTCTTTCCTATTCCTTTCCAAATTCTACCCATTCCATAATTCCTCCGTGTGATTAGTATAAATAGAGGCCTTCGCCTCACATATTTTTCACGCGAGTGTCCGCCCTTCTCTTCTCCCTTTGCATTCTAAGACCGCGCTATTGCTTTTCGATGCCTACGTGCTTGATCAATCGACCACGTAATCTCAGATCATTCTGAGTACCAGCCACGTTTGCATGACCGACCAATTTGACCACCACACAATCAATTAAATCAATTTGTTATAAATCCCTTTTCAAGGGCACTTTCATATTTGCTTAGATCGAGTCTAGTTACCACTAAAAAACTGATTTAGTTAAATCTCGCGATGCTAACATGTAAGTCTGAGGGTGTAAATTCCATTTTATTATTGTACTTTTATTTTGTATCAATTAATGTAAGATCTATATCAAAAGCACGTTCAAACAACCGATTTAAAATCCATCTTTTAAAACCGTATTTACGAAACAACGGAAGTCAGACGTCGCCTCTTCGAAGGATTGCAGCTTTGCTGCGCCTCTTCCAGAGGTTGCTTGCTGCTCCTGCTCTTCTTCTTCTTCTTCCTCGACTTTCTTTAAGTTTCTCTTTTTGATATTTCTTTCGTTTTTCTTTGTTTTCTTTGTTGTTTCAGTATATAAATCATGTTTTTAACAATTCTTTTTTATTTATTTTAACGTTTAATTCGTCCTTAATCCCGAGTAATTCAATACTTGCGGGTTTTTGCCGTTTTAATTCAAATCGATTCTTCGGGGTTTCGACTTGTTCATGTCGAGGTTTTGGAATCCTAATTTGATACATAAGTTTTTTTTCGAGTCTTATTTGTCTAATTCCGTCTCAATTTAATCTTAAGTTTCTTTTTCTTTTTGTATTTCCGACACTAGTTCATCATAATCATGTAAACCGCTGTAATTTCTCGTTTTTTATTCGTTTTATGACTTGCTCAGATGCATATAAATTGTTAAAGCACTTCAATTCGAGTCCAATATCAATAATCTATCTTAAATCTACCAACGAACGATAACAATGTTGCGGTTCTGACTTCAACAGCCAGAGCCCAGCTTTAGAACAGACGCAGGGATTGCTGCGCCTCTTCCAGAGGACGCAGCAGATGCTGCGCCTGTTCTGGGTTGGTTTCTGCCTCTAAACTCTTCCTCGCTTTGACGTAGTTCCTAATTACGGTTTAAATCAACTACTATTCGTATTATCACCTCTAATCTGACGTATTTTCGTATTTTAATTCCAATTTTCTTTTTCTTTTATTTTCTTCTTCGAAATCACGTCTTCGAGCGTGCTTTTGACGTAGGTCAAATAATCCTTGTAATTCTTGTAATTTTAATATTCGTTATTAGTATGTATGATTTAATTGTATGGCATTCACATGTATTGAATCTAACATCTACTTCGACCCCAATTGTTTGCTAAAACACATGTTAACCGGCATAGTCTAATTTCACATGCTAGGATTAATCTATGTCCATTGCATTGCATGTATTACATCGACGACATATCAAATATGAACAATTTCCCTAATCATTAGTAGAGGCCGCTATCAAGGCGGACGGGATTAAGTGTTCAAATTAAAGAGCTTCCTAATACGTACTCTCACCCCTTACTCTAGTTATCTCTGGACATCCGTGTCCATTGACATCTCGAGAGTATTTCTAGACATTGAATGCTAAGGGTAAGGAATTTCTTAGTGTTCATGTCATTACTTCGTGTCTTGACATGGCACGAGGTATTCGAACGGTATCCAATTTTTCCACAATAAATTGGTGGGGACTCCACAAATGCAGGCTTATTCAACCTTTCACCGGTTTCAATGCCTCACCAATTGGTAACGGCCCATGACGTGCTTTGGCAAACCAAGGTTCCGTGGGAGAAGTGCCGCCGCCTCGAAACCAACGCGCGGGTGGCCCATGTCCACAACGTGTTAACATGGATAACTTGATAGGTAAAGTAAGAATGAATACAAAACACGTCAACATGAATAGCTTGGTATAAGAAAGCAAGAATGAACAACGAACATACATGTCAACATGAATGGCTTGATATGAGAAGGCAACAAAGGACATTTATCATGAAAGTCAACTTGGATAACTTGATAAGCATAGAATACAATATGAAAGTGTACACACGACTAAGTCAACATGAGAACAATAAATTAACATGTCTTAGGATGACACAAACATAGAATATCATATGAGAAAATAGACATAACATGGTCAACACGAGCACGAATTCTAATGGCAAATGACATATGCAAGTAACCAAAACCAAGCAAGACCTTTACTACTCTTAGACTCAATTCCCACTCAATTCCTCCCGGTAGGACGATGATAATATGTACGGTCCTAGTCTAAACCTGGCGTCAGACTCTCGGGATGAATGTTTCCCGATTCGACAAACGATAAACATATCGCATCCGAGACTCGAAACATGGGCCACACAACCTGACCAAAGGCCGAGTACTCTCAAGTTGGAAATATGGCCCACACAACCTGACCAAAGGCCCAACATGAGATGGAAGAGTAACCTCACTTTGAAACATGGCCCACACAACCTGACCAAAGGCCCAGAAGGAGGCGGATAAAGCATGAGTTAACCAAATCTCGGCAGAACGGCACGAGAGAGGCGTAAAGACATGTCAAGCAAGTATAAGAGGCATAATGACATTTCCATAAGAAAACGACTCAACACAAGTGGACACTCAAGATAGGTATTTCACACTTGAAACTTTATAAGGAGCCAACAATGAGCAATTAAGAATTCAAATGTGAAGTATATAGCATCATTTCATACTCTTCTAAGATAAATAAACATTGTACCTCATATTTACATGTTACTTAAACATAGTATAAACAAACGATGATGAATGAGTTAAGCAACACGAAACACGAGGTAAGATGTAAATAAAAAAATTGTTAACATGTCATACACAACTATTAGAACAAATGTTTAGAGTTATATTAATAAGGTAAAGCAGGAAAAGGGGTAACTAACTAACCAAACATGAATCCATTGGCCATTCAAGGTAAACATGACGTATATGGGTGAAACATCCCATGAACCGTCATTAAACATGTAAATGAGTCTTAACCAAGCTGTTCTAATGTTAAAAAAAGTGCTAACACACCACACATAAGCATTAGTTACAAGGTTAAGAAGCATAGCCAACAAGGAACCTAAACCCCAATCCCAAATGACAAGTTTAGAACTCGACTACAACAAGGGTCAACTTCAAACAATCATAACTCAATTTCTAAACATGAGAATAAGGTGAAACTAATTGTAAGTGATAGCTTATCCACTTACGGTACTAACGATAGGTCATAAGCCCAAAATGAACAAGAAACGAAGAAGTTAGAGCCATTTTACGAAAACCGGTCCAGGCTGTAGCACAGCCTGCAGCCTGCACAAAAGACCGTTTCCCACACACAAAAGCTTCATCTTCATCCCAAAATCACTTTTATCTTATCATTACAATCCCAACTCCATCACATATTACCCAAGTAAATTCATTGCAAGTTTTAAGGGTGAAATCAAACTATAAAAGATGGATTAAAATACAAGATTTGATCTAAACTCAATCAATTAAATCATCCAATATCACAACTTTACCCAATTGATAACAATAGCAACAATACTCTGAATATTCTACACACAAGCTTAAGGCAACATCCAACAACAATTATCAAAGTAAAAAGCATGGATTAACAAGTAAAAGTTACTAACTTTTTATCTTTTCATTCACATATAATCTCTACATAAACTATATTTTTTTAATCAAACTGTAAACTATCTCTTAATCAAAATAAAATAAAATCGTTATAAACACATAACTTACATATTACTAAATATTTCATTTGGTGTTATAATTGAAGAATGATTTAATGTATATTACTTAGTATAAAATAAAATTATAAATTGTTGTTATCACTAACTCAATTAAAAGTAATTTCCTCACATTATGTTTTGATATGTACTATCTCGGAAAACCGAGACGGTACAACCCTATTTAACTGGTAGTGTCTTCATAAAGGCTCTTGGTTAAATTGGCGATTAGGTCGTTCTTTTGGGTGGCTATCAAACGAATTTATATGGGGGCTAAAAAAGATCGTTGACGTTTTAAAAACAGAAAAAAGACGAACACTACTCTTCATATTTTCTCTCTCTCTCTCTCTCTCTACACTTTATTCTCTCCCAAATTCTCCCAAATAACAAATTTTTAAAAAAAAAACAATAAACATTTTGATGATCGAATTTAATGACGAACAACGAATCAGCGAAATCAATGGCGAACGACAAATTATCGGTAAAACATCGATAAAAAAACATCCATAAACGAAAAAAATGTTAGAAGAACATCGATAAACAAAAAGAAAGATTAAAAAGAACAATTTAAATATGGAAATTAAGGTGTAAATGAAATTTAGAGGTCCGAACCATGGACAGACGATAAATTTCAAAATCCGACACCATGTCGGGCGTTGAAAACAAACGTCCAGACCATGCATGACGTTGACATTCAACGTCCAGCCCAGTCATAACGTTGAAGATCAATGTCCAGTACTAGCCCAGACGTTGATCTTCAACGTATCCCTCCATCCCAACCTTAAAACCCTACCCAACGTCTAACGTCCTTGTCATGACCAACGTTGATGTTCAACGTTTGACACCATCTGCAACGTTGATGTTCAACGTTCACTCCCACCCCAAACCTTGAATCCGACCACAACAACAACATTTGAAATACGATTCATTCCAATAACAAAGCAAAAACAAGGCAATAACAACACAACAAATCGATTAAAATCAATAATAAAGGCAAAAAAAATTAATCCATAACTAATTAAAGTCAAATAACACAAAATCGTAACTGTAACGCCCCTATTGGTCAAGAAGCCTTTAACTAGGCATTCGTAACCAATAGAGGTGTCACCATCTCGGTTTCTTTAGGTAGTTGCATCAAATAGAATATAATGAAACAACATGTAAATAAGTTCAACTTTATTAAAATGCGGAAGCCAATACATAATTAAGCTCACAATTTAGGGTATCAAAATTTAGATGTCAAACTACAAGTCTTAATATAAAAGTCTATCAAAAGTCGTATGACTCTAATGGCGTGAAGTATCGTCTCTCAAGCCTTTCACCCAATGCATGGCGCCATCATCCCTATCTATTTGTCAACACATCCTATTCACCATTCGCAGGAAATATCAAATTGATCACAATAGTGATAAAAACGACGAAAGGTCAGTCTCAATGATACATATGCTCACAATATGTAATAAGAAACACCATGCTCACAACACATCACATTGCAACTCAAGTCTTCGATTCAACCAACCACTATAATACACATCACCACCGGACCGCAGCCCGTGAAATCAGTCGGACCGCAGCCCGTGTACCGCTAGGTCAAGCCCGTGTGGGTCCGATCATGACCTGGGACCCTTGTCGGATACATAATCATAATACAAAACCTATGAACCACAGACCATCAACGTGCACATCCTCTTTGAGGGGGAGACCTCAAAGAGCGATCCGGGCGTGAGTACGGTTATCCCAAACCGTCCCACTCACCCAACATCACCTACAATCTTCATAACCTCCTATAACCATAATAAAACATCACAACATGATATCCCCATCAATTAATCTACATAACCCATGTATACATGTAACACCCCTACTTATCCGAGAGCCTTAGGCTCGACATCTAAGATAAGTGACGGTGTCACCATCTCATTTGCCTGAGGTAAATAGTACAGAAAATACGAATCAAAGGTACTTTAAATAGTAAAGTAAATAGCGAGATAATCTGTCCGTTATAGACTTACAACACACGGCCTAAACACGGCCAAACCAAACCAAAACGCTAATTAAGTTTAAATTATAATTTGACAAGTTTAAGCGATAACTAAGGAGTAAAGTACAGCTACTAATGATAAGTAAGAAGTGATGACTCGAGTCTCATCTCACACGTCCCAGGAATGCAATAACCATCAACTATATGTGCCTATTATCTGCTTCTATGACGGAAACAGTAATTTAAAGACACATGAACAAACACAAGTCAACCTATGATCTTAATATAAATAAACAGAACAATATATAAATATAAACAAGATAAATAGATGGAAATATATATCAAAGCACACGACCTTAACCAATGTTATACTGCCAGTGTCTCAAAAGCATGAATACACAAGTACTCTGTTGCCAAGGCTCACATCCCAAGCTCAACCACACCATGCGGGCTTGCCACGCTTGGTCCATGGCCAACTCTGAACACCATGCCCTGCCTGTCCTATCCAAACCAAGGTCCACGGTTCTTTCACATCCTCGTGCCTGGCCTATCCATATCACAACCAATCTCGTACCAGTGCCAATACACTAATATGTAACAACATAATTGCCAATATGATAATAAAATAGCTGATACCGTCGTAGAGTACCAAAGTTAAATTTATAATTTTCCAAACTACTACTATAGATAGCGGCAGTCAGGGTCGAACCACAGGGAGGTAGGGAATTATTAGTTGCCTTTATTTAGTCTATAAGATTAAGGGGTTTTGTAAGATAAGGGACTAAAACTAACTAAAGCAAGGAGATAAAATAAACGATCGACAATAAGAGAAGGAAACTAGGATTTCGGGTCATTAAAAGAAACAGATAAAAGCAGTTAAGGTCACAGATAAGTCTCATAAATCAGTCTAAGGGGCAACGAATATCTCCTAACGGTCTCAATTCGCCCTAAAACACTATTAGTCTAGCTTCCGCCCTTACTAAAGTATTCTATTGTTCACTGCAGGTCTCACCCTTCCCAATCGTCAGATCTAGGTCAAGGCTTACGAAAATAATCAGTCAAATAGCGTTAACTCAAGCGACTAATTGTAATCAAAACAGCGATGAACAACATAGAAACGATCTAATCAACAGATCTTAAACCTAATTAGCAAAAATCGTTATTCCATCAATTCCCCTAATCCTAGCAACAAATTACCTAAGCATAGCTATAAATCTAATAACAATAATAATGAAACGATTAATTAAATAAAGCATAACGAAAGGAATTAACTAAACTAAGTGCATAAATTAATTAAAGGAGAACAAGAAATTAAGAGTAAAACAGTAATTAAGAAGAGATTAAGAACGAGAAGTAAATTAAGAACAAGATTAAGGGAAGAAGAAGTTTACAATTGAATCTAGAAAGAAAAGAAAGAGCAACGCCGAACGAAATAAGCAAAGTAACGTCACCCCAAAACTGAGCAAAGGGGAGTTAGTCTCTAGGTCTAAATTCTTCTCTTATTTATACTCAAGAGCTAATTATTATTTCCTAAATTAATAAAAGATAAGACTAATTACTAAGTCTCGCGCAAAACAAATCTCATTGCAAAGATAAACTGGTCGATAGACCACAAAACCCAGTCGATCGACTGAGCATACCTGAACAGTAGCTTCTGGAACTCGCGCTCTGGTCGATCGACCAAGTAGGTCAGTCGATCGACCAAAGGTGCTGTACAGTAGTGCATTCTGACGAATTCTGCAGCGCGCAACGATCTTAAAACAGCTGCCATTTCTTCGTTACTTGGTCAAATCAGGCGTTCTACGCGGCGTTGGAAAGCTAAGAGGATAAGCTTTCACCTCCAATTGGAATCACTCGATTATCTGCTCTAGAACTCGAGATATAGCCATCTGAAGCAGCCTGCAATGTCGTGAGATGCTTCTTTGCTTGTTAAACTCGTACGCACCCATGCTTTTGCTATCTTCAGGCCTTGAAATGCATTCTAAACTTCAAGTCCGAGTCAAATATTCATGTCCTTCCTAAGCTTAGCTTTTGGGGTCAAGATTTGGTTCATTTTCTACTCAATTCCGCAATAATCTGCAATATTACATAAAAAGGCGGAAGTCGACGAAAAGGGGCAAATAGTAGAATCAACTACTAATAAAAGACATAAAATGCGTGGAAATAAAGATGTAAAACATCATATTATAGACACGCATCAAAATTCCCCAAACCAAACCTTTGCTTGTCCCCAAGCAAACTAAATGCAAAACTAAATCTAGATAGAAAGGAGCAAAACATGGACAAACTGAAAATCGTCTACTTAAACCAATTTAATGCATATGAATCAACTACTAATAGCTCAATGTCATGCAAACGAATTTATGCATATTTCGAAGAGATGTTGAACGTTTGACCTTGCAAGACTTTCAAGATTGGACTCTCCCGGGTCACTCTTCTCTCAACAAAGCAAATGGTAAGCAATTTATATGTAAGAGAAAAGGAAATAAGAGTCGCTCACCTAGACTACGACCGACATAATCGTGCATGCAATATAGTATGATAATACATTCCAACCATTCAGGGTCCATCACATGCCGAATACTTGCAAAGATTTGGATAAGTGAGGCTATGGGTAAGAAGAGGCAAAACAATATGGGAATGAGAGGGAAATAGCCAAGCTAGCATCCTAACAAACCGAATAAAACATCCACTTCTACTCAATGAAATAAGCTCAAATTCCTTAATGAATTAGGCAAACACTTCACTAATCCAAATAACACTCCTCATAAAATATAAAGCAAACATAGGAGTACATTTTTTTTTCTTTGCCGTTTCTTTTTCTTTTGTTTTCTTTTTTTTTCCGTTTTTTTTTTCTTTTTTTTTTCTTTCGGCAGTCACTATTTTTCAATTTTTCTTTTTTCTTTTTCTTTTCTCCTTCATTCATTATCAACTTCATAGAGTGCAAATCGAGCCAAAATTGAAACAATACAACGAATACCACTAAAACTACTAAACTAGCTCAGTAAAGGGTAGGCTTAGTTTTTGGATTGTAGCTAAAGGGTCAACTGACAGTTTTTGGCTAATGTGAAGCTAATGGGTAAAATGAATAAAAGGGATTTTCGCAAGCATTCTCCAAACATGCAATACCAACCACTAACCCGAATGTATGCAGGCAAAAAGAAATTAAATGTCATACTTGTGCAAATTAATGTTACACGATATGCAGGGAGTAACTACTCACAATCCTAAATGAAACTGGTCATGAATGACACCAGTTTATAAAGCTCTAATTCCTTAGAAAGTTTTGTAGTTTGCCAAAATTTCAAATCAAGTCTAATTGTTCAACAAATTTTGAAACGAAATTCGAGATATTGCAAAAACTTTTGCTAAAAGATGTGATAAAATGCAGGGTTTAAGCAAATGACAATTATCAGTAATAATGAATACTCTAATCTGACTCAACCTAATATGCAAAATTAAACGTGATATTTTTGAATGTTTTGAAATTTTTCAAATTTAATTTTTTTTTTTGAAATTTTGTATATATGGAAAATAAAAAACAATGCAAGACAAAAATGTAAACGTGAATGCAAAACAGAATGAATGCAACGCAAAACCCTTCCCCAAACCAAATCACACAATGCCCTCATTGTGCAAAATCATGTATAAAGAAGCAAAAGGAAATGGGATTTTGCGATAAATAACTAAATAAGACATAAAAAGGAACTCGAAAACTCACAAGATTTTAAGCGCAAAGGGAAACCTCCCCAAACCAGCGTGAGCTAGGAGGTTTCAGTAGCCAGCAGTGCTACCATAGGTATCTGAAAAGAAACAAAACATACCGCGCATAATTCCGAGAAAACAAAATTGGAACAGTAAATATGTGCAAAGAATTAAAAGAACGAGGTATAGCAGCTACAGTGGTCGATCGACTGCTCTAGCCAGTCGATCGACCAATTTACCTGGAACAGTAGCTTTTGTGCTGCGCGAATTAGTTGATCGACCACTCTAATCAGTCGATCGACCAAGTTACCTGACGTGAACAGTTCCTGCTCACGAATTAACTCAATGAATTGAGTTAACTTGGTCTAATAACCTGTAAATGCACATAAAACGCGCCCAAAATTGCGCAAAAACCCAAAGTAACTGTCTAAGTCGAGCTAATTATTAAAGCACACAAAACAAATAAAGCTAAATGTTTCAAAACCAAATCAAACAAAATGTTTAAACTCCGGTTGCCTCCCGTAGCGCTAGATTAGACGGTCCCAGCTCGACCCTCTTTTCCTTCAAACACCACTCCAAATAAGCCCAGTCAAAACAAAATCAAAGCACGAAGCAACCGATCAAATAACTGCGCATGTGCTACACAAAACTGTAAGTAGCACCATAAAATAGTAGTAGCATAGGAAATTAAAATGTAATAACATCTAAGTCTAACAAATTTCCTATGACAGCTCCTAAAAACATCCACAAAATTATTCCTCCCTCCAGATAAGGGCGGAATGTAAAAGCTCAAATTAACAAAGCAGGTGGAAAATTAGCGAGCTCGGTAGCATTTGACTCAAAAATAACGCGAGTAGAATTAAGATGCTCGGACGGGTATGAACTGTGAGGTGGAGGAGTCAGGTCAACTAAGGGAGAAGGTGGATAATCGTCCCAAATGCATGGGGCGGTAAAGTCAAATAGGTCAATCGGGTCCTCTATAGTAGGTTCATCTATAATATCGTCATACACATCCCGATTAACCTCAAGACTGTCAAAATTTTCCTCCTCACTCTCCTTATCGCTAGACTCATCAAGTTGGAGGTTCTCAAAGAGACCCTTCAAATTGTCCTCACTATCAGTGCAAGAATCATAAAAGGGGTTCTAAACTATCCTCATAAAAAGGATTGTCAACCACGCTAATGGTCTCCTCTATGTCTCCGTCAAAGATTTTCTAGATTGGTTTCTAATGTCTCACCCACCCCCTCATCCAAGTCAACATGAAGAGAAAAGTTAGGTTTAAGACTCTCGTGAAGAAACAAATCATAGAATTTCAATATATCGTCCGTGGAGAATCCAAAGTGAAATCCCACTTACCTACTGGACTCTAGGTATGCTCGCGTAGGGTCATTTATACCCGGGAGATAGTCCAAGATATTTGGAGTTCGTAAATGTATCTCGTATGGGCTCGATAAACTCCCAAAGCCTGGCGAAATAAGCACCAAAGATTTCACCCTCTTCCTGTGGAAAACTCAGAAAAGCGAACATGAGAACGGTCTCAAGGAACCGAAGTTCCCTGAGACAAAAGAAAGAAAGACTAAAATTAAAAACAATTAAAAATTAGCGCTGTCTCCCCGGCAACGGCGCCAAAATTTGATACCGTCGTAGAGTACCAAAGTTAAATTTATAATTTTCCAAACTACTACTATAGATAGCGGCAGTCAGGGTCGAACCACAGGGAGGTAGGGAATTATTAGTTGCCTTTATTTAGTCTATAAGATTGAGGGGTTTTGTAAGATAAGGGACTAAAACTAACTAAAGCAAGGAGATAAAATAAACGATCGACAATAAGAGAAGGAAACTAGGATTTCGGGCCATTAAAAGAAACAGATAAAAGCAGTTAAGGTCACAGATAAGTCTCATAAATCAGTCTAAGGGGCAACGAATATCTCCTAACGGTCTCAATTCGCCCTAAAACACTATTAGTCTAGCTTCCGCCCTTACTAAAGTATTCTATTGTTCACTGCTGGTCTCACCCTTCCCAATCGTCAGATCTAGGTCAAGGCTTACGAAAATAATCAGTCAAATAGCGTTAACTCAAGCGACTAATTGTAATCAAAACAGCGATGAACAACATAGAAACGATCTAATCAACAGATCTTAAACCTAATTAGCAAAAATCGTTATTCCATCAATTCCCCTAATCCTAGCAACAAATTACCTAAGCATAGCTATAATTCTAATAACAATAATAATGAAACGATTAATTAAATAAAGCATAACGAAAGGAATTAACTAAACTAAGTGCATAAATTAATTAAAGGAGAACAAGAAATTAAGAGTAAAACAGTAATTAAGAAGAGATTAAGAACGGGAAGTAAATTAAGAACAAGATTAAGGGAAGAAGAAGTTTACAATTGAATCTAGAAAGAAAAGAAAGAGCAACGCCGAACGAAATAAGCAAAGTAACGTCACCCCAAAACTGAGCAAAGGGGAGTTACTCTCTAGGTCTAAATTCTTCTCTTATTTATACTCAAGAGCTAATTATTATTTCCTAAATTAATAAAAGATAAGACTAATTACTAAGTCTCGCGCAAACAAATCTCGCTGCAAAGATAAACGCTCGATAGACCACAAGACCCGTCGATCGACGAGCATAGCTGAACAAGAGCTTCGAACTCGCGCTCTGGTCGATCGACCAAGTAGGTCGATCGATCGACCAAAGGTGTTTGTCAAGAGTGCATTCTGACGAATTCTGCAGCGCGCAACTATCTTAAAACAGCTTCCATTTCTTCGTTACTTGGTCAAATCAGGCGTTCTACGCGGCGTTGGAAAGCTAAGAGGATAAGCTTTCACCTCCAATTGGAATCACTCGATTATCTTCTCTAGAACTCGAGATATAGCCATCTGAAGCAGCCTGCAATGTCGTGAGGTGCTTCTTTGCTTGTTAAACTCGTACGCACCCATGCTTTTGCTATCTTCAGGCCTTGAAATGCATTCTAAACTTCAAGTCCGAGTCAAATATTCATGTCCTTCCTAAACTTAGCTTTTGGGGTCAAGATTTGGTTCATTTTCTACTCAATTCCGCAATAATCTGCAATATTACATAAAAAGGGGGAAGTCGACGAAAAGGGGCAAAATAGTAGAATCAACTACTAATAAAAGACATAAAATGCGTGGAAATAAAGATGTAAAACATCATATTATAGACACGCATCAATAGCCAACTATGTAACTACCACAATGCCAAGTTCCTTAATTATCAATGTAATAAGCCAATGCACAAACCAATATAGGTAATTTTCAACCGAGTATATGAGCATGCCACAAGGTAATAATAACCAACAAAATAACCTTCAATAACTACCAAGTACATGGCCTAATGGCTATCACCAATGTTCATTAACCATTTTCTCAAGTAAGAACTCAATAATGCAAAATAACACAATTTAAGACAAGGAAACACGTAAGAAAACCCCGCATACAAGTGTTAAGTAGCTAGCCTACCTTTTAGCAATTATTCAAGCTACGCAAGCAAGCGATTAAAATCGTTCCTCTTAGAATCCTTCACCTAAATAACATAATTAAACATTCAATTATTAGAAATTCTATGATACCAATCAATATGTAAACTATTCAAAGATCTACTACCCAAACCCTAACAGAAACTCGGTCCAACATCCTCCCGCATCACCAACACCACGGCTCAACCATCACCATCACACGGTGGTTAGCACCATGCACCGCTAGCGCCCACAGCCTGGTCAAGGCTGACGCACGGTCAAGGTCAGTCATGGCTAGGTCTCGGTCAAAGGTAGTCCAAGTTACAAACGTAAATAATTGAATTACATAGGGTTTAGGTGACTTAAGATAATTGAATTAAGATGAAACCGTCTTAAAGTTGTCCTGCGAATGTTGTTTCACAAACCTCCCTTTATCTCTCTTATATTATGTGTGAAGAATTGTTATGAGAAAAGTGATGTTGTGTGTATAAAGAAGAGTATATATAGCGGGTTGGGTAGATGGGAGGAAGGTTCTAGGAAACTCACTAATTAAACACATAATTAAAATATCTAGGGAATTAGAATATTGATCGAATATAACTACAGACCTTTAGCACGTATGTCACATGAATGTACAGTTTGAAACTCAACGTTCAGGCACACGCGACTCGAATGTAGGTCGCATGTGGCACGAACGTATTGGCTGTAAAGTTCCTTTATTAAGTTCAATCTACATTCGTTTTACATTCAACCACTAATGAGTTGTATGAAGCTCGAATGTTACACATGACTTCAAAACCCGAACTCCACCCCAACGCTTGGTCAAAATGCTATAAAAATCACAAGTATTACAGTCTTTCCTCCTTAGAAGGAACTTCGTCCCTGAAGTTCACCATACTACCAACCAAATGCTATCATTGCCAATTCACATTATGACACTACTTACACATATTACTCACCATACATACCATTAACATAAATATAATTACAATACAACCATAATCAAGTATTATAACTTCACAGTTATGCCACAACACCTTGTCTCAACAATAAACATGAATGTTAAGTCACTAGTATCAATCCTCAACGTGATTACCAAGTATCTTTACCAATTTCCAACATATAATCCTAATTCTGGTAATTAACACGATAATTCACATAAGCAAGCATATATACTATCAAAACCGAGTAGGAAAACCCTACCTTTAAGCAAGTTTCCAAGAACAAGCAATCACCTAGAATTCCTCCTATATGAAGTCTCCTCCTATAATAAAAAAAGTAATTTCTATCATAATATGATTCTAAAGCTTTATAATTGATATATTACATTAATTCAATCATCAATTACTCAAATTCCTCAATTATACATTCTATTATGTTTTTCCCCAAATTTCCCAAATTTCTAGGGTTACAACCACAATAAATTGACT
Source organism: Silene latifolia (assembly GCF_048544455.1). Lineage (NCBI taxonomy): Eukaryota > Viridiplantae > Streptophyta > Magnoliopsida > Caryophyllales > Caryophyllaceae > Silene > Silene latifolia. The sequence continues at coordinate 100,409,935 of NC_133531.1, forward strand.
AGAAAGCATAAAAGATGACTTACAAAGTGAAATAAGCAAAGATTGAACAAGAATGATGCAAGATCCTCCAAACTCCCTTAATCTCCCTTATATTAGGGTTTAAGAATGACCTAGAATGATTTTAGAGAGATGTAGAGTGATAAGTGACAACATGGAACTAATTAGAGGGTATATAAACTCATTGGGTAAATCCCGAAAACTGAATCGCGACTTTTAATCCTAAACCGGCGTACTCGGTCGAGTATGCCACACTCGGTCGAGTGCTCCAACCACTCGGCCGAGTGCACCTTATCCAGAATTTGGGTAGACTCAAACCAGCCCAATCGGTCCACCACTCGTCCACTCGGTCGAGTACTGACCTGTACTCGGCTGAGTGCTTAGTCCAAAACTCACGAGAGTTAAAATATTTCCCCCCATAAAATGAACACCGTCCTCAAAATTCAGACCAAACACCATACAACACCTCCCACAAAACAAAAGGTCTCAACATGATGGTCAACACACATCCCCGTCACACAGAACAAGGGGGTTTTGCAAAAAGAAAAAGACTCACTAGACACTCGACAAGACAAGTTATCCAACTAAACATGAAATTCATAAATTGACCCGTCCTACGCATTAAAAAAAAGGTTACGATGTAATACCTTGAATTTTTGGGTTTCCATACTTGGTCGAGTAGGTGATGAACTCGACCGAGTGGGCTGTACTCGGTCGAGCACGGATGACCGAGTGGCTTTGGGGAATCAGCAAAGTTATTGTTTTGAGTCACTCGACCGAGCAGGTGGGAACACTCAGTCGAGTAGTGTCTACTCGATCGAGTGTATCGAGGCACTCGACCGACTGTCCGGTCTGGGGAGTGTTTTTACGTGGTTTGATTAAGGTGATTAGTGACGTTGTAAATCACTTCGTCAGTTTCTAAAACATCATTTTCAAACCTAATCTCATTCCTAAAACCTCCCTAATCACCCTAATGAACACCTAAGCAAAAGTTTGTTATTTTTAGGCGTTGCAGAGTTCTCATTCGTGTGTCAAGCGCTAAGTAAGTCTTGATCTTTGTTCTTTATTCGTTTTAATTTTGGACTAACCCCTAATTATGATGGATTAAGGGAGTTTTTTCAGTTTGTGTATAATCATAGAAGTAAATTCATTGCATCATTTCTTTAGGCGACGAGTTCGTAGAGGAGCAGTTCTAAATCGATTTGTGTGCTTGTAGGATGGCCATCAAGGTAAGATTTCCCTACTCAGTATAATTATATAGTTAATTATGGTTGTTGTGATTTCATGATTGGATGAATATATATTCATTGTTGTGATTATTATGATTAGAATTGATATTAGTTAATGGTGGAGTTGTGGATGATATTGTGGAACTATGTTGGAACATGGTTTCACCCCCATGTATCGCCTCTTGTGACTTCCGTTACAAGGGGGATGTGCACATTAATGATTTGAGTTCGCTCATTGCGATGAACCGGGATTTTGATGTTCAGTGATGCGGTTTGACATCGACAAGGGTGGATTACCTGTTGCGATGAGAACCCAACTACTCGTTGTGATGAGAGCCATTGGTGTCTGTGCTGCGGTTCAGACATAGGTTATTATGGAGTTTGGAGTTGATGGAGTGGTATTGGTTGATCTTATGAACTATATTGATATTCTGTTATTGTGTGATTAATTGTATAACTCTACTGACTTTGTATGTTTTCAAATATGTGGTGAACCATTTGATATTTCTAGCAAATAGGGAGCAGTGAGTTTAGCAGGTGTTGGTGTTTGAGCTTGCATGCGGGTTTGGATTGGACACAACGAGTCATCTAAGTTTCATAGCTTCCGCTGAGTCATTAGACAGTTAATCTTTTGGTCGTTGATTTATACTTTGTTTTGACATTTTGAATCATGTAATTGATTAAACATTACTTTATCGTAATAAATGTTTCATCATTATGGTCTATTTGATATATACTACCTCGGGCAACCGAGATGGTAATGCTTCCCTTTGCTAAGGTAGGACTTGATAAAGCACTTTGGTAAATAGGGTGTTACAAAGTGGTATCAGAGAGACAATTTTGGAACCGGAAACCAATGAAAAAAATGAGCGTAGGGTGTCTAGTAAACTGAACCCGGGTTGGGATTGTTAGGAGCCACAGCAAAGATTTGGGAGACGTCCCGAAATCGCATTAAGGCGCTTATAATTTCAAGCCGGTAACTTTGGGGGTACTGTATGGGAATCAATGCATGATGTGTGGTTGTAGATACCTCATTTCTAGACCTTCCGCCAACCACCCAGTCATGATTGGGCCGCATGTTTATCACGCGGAGCGATTTATGACATTTTTTAAGCTCGTCGACAAGTGATAGCTCAAACAGTCGAGTCAACCTCGTCGTCAACTACGTGCCAATACGGTCGTTTTGACAGTAATTAAAGTACATTTGGAGTCCGGGTCAAAAACCGTTTTCATTTTCTAAAATCGTCTTAAGTCGAGTCGGAATGTTCTAGATTGTTCTAGAGTTTTATTCCTAAATATTTAATATTTATTATTTAAATATCAGAAATATCTTCTTTACGGAATAAGGAAGGATACATCTTCCCTAATTCCTAAATTAAACGCGGAAATCTTTCTTGCTGAGGAGGAAAGGCCCCAAGAGATAACGCAGCAGGGGCTGCGCCGCTTGGAAAGGTCGCAGCTCCTGCTGCGCCTCTTCCTGGGCTGCTTTTTCCCCAGTTTCCAATATATTTACGAATTTCTTTCCTAATCCGATTTTTCGTAAATTCTTCCACGTGATTAGTATAAATAGAGGCCTCCGCCTCACATATTTTTAACGCGAGTGTCCGCCCCTTCTTTTCTCTCTTTGCATTCTAAGACTGTGCTCTTGGTTTTCGACGCCTACGTGCTTGATCTACTTGACCAACTCCACTTACTCAACTTAATCAATCGTCTTAAATCCTTTTTCAAGGGAACTTTCATATTTGCATACATCGAGTCGAGCAATCACTAAACGATAACTTTGTTAATCTCGCTTCGTCAAACATGTAAGTCTGAGGGTTTAAATCCCATTTTATTTTGTATTTATTTTCTGTATTCAATTAATGTAAGAATTTATATCATAAATACGCTCAAAACCGTCTTCAAAAACATGTTTTTAAAATCCTTTCTAACGTAACAGCAGAGAGACACCGTCGAGAAGAAATGCAAGAGCTGTTGCGCCTTCTGGAACAGTCGCAGTATTTGCTTCGCCTATTCCAGTGGCTGCTTAGCCGATGTTGCTCTTCTTCTTCCTCGTGTTTCTTTGTTGCTCCGTTCAAAGGTCTTTCCTAATTTTGTTTCTTATTTTCTTCAAACTCTCATCTTTTCTCAGTTTCTTAATCCTTTTTATAAAATCATTTCGACTTAAATCCCTTATAATATAATATTTGAGGGTTTTCGTCATTTATTCAAATCCGGATTTCTAAGGATTCGATTTTCTCCGTATCGAGTCGTTTGAATTATTTTTTGTATATACGTTTGTTTTCCATTTTTATTAATCATTCGCCTCCTTTAGTTTATTCCAAGTTTCGATCTTTGCAAATCCGACATCGTATAATCATAATTCCTAATCCTTTGTATATTTCGTTTTAATTTGTTCCTTTTCGCTTTATGACGATATTAGATGCAGGTAATATGTCTAAACCACTTAAATTCGAGTCATATACTAATAACTCGACGTGAATTAACCAATGAACAGTAATGAACAACGATTCTGACTTTCACAGTCATAATCAAACTCGAGAACAGCCGCATAAACTGATGCGCCTCTTCCAGAGGACGCTGTTCATGTTGCGCCTATTCTGAGATGGATTCTGCCTCAGAACTCGTCTCGCTTTTACGTAGGGTTTCTAATTAGGCCTCTAATGGACTATTATACTTATTATCACCCTATAATTTGACATCTTTCCATATTTTAATTCTTTTATTTTTCTTTTTCAAATCCTTCCTTTTGAGCGTATTTATGACGTAAATTCAAATATCCCTTGTAATTTATTTATTATAGTTTCATATTTCATATTTTTTCTTGCATGATTTATTTATCTGGCTATTCACAGGTAACGAATCTAATTCCAACTTCGACCCAATTGAGTGCTAAATTGCTTGTCAACCGACATAGTATATATTCACATGCTAGGTTTAAAACGTGGATGTTGCATCACATGCATACAATTGACAACATATCAAATATAAATAACTTCCCTAATCATTAGTAGAGGCCACTATCGAGACGGGCGAGATTAGGTGTTCAAACAAAAAGCTTCCTAATACGTACCCTCACCCCTTACTCTATCTGTGAGCATCCATGTTCATTGGCATCACGAGAGTCATTCTAGACATAGAATGCTAAGGGTAACGAATTTCTTAGTGTTCATGTCACTACTTTGTGTCTTGACATGACATGAAGTATTCGTACGTTTCCAATTTTCCATAAAAATTGGTGGCAAATCCACAAATGCAGGCTTGCTTAAACATTTCCCCGGTTCAATGCCTTTCAAATCGGTAACGGGCCATGACAGGCTTTGTCCAACCAAAGTTCCGTGGGAGAAGTGACGCCGCCACGAAACCATAACCAACGCGCGGGATGCCTTGCGGCGCGGGTGCCTTGGTCCACAGTGGTGCATTATATGTATTTGTGTGACGTTTATTCGACGTGAGTGGATGGTTTATGTGTGTAATACCCGTCATTTTGATAAGTTGAGTAGAGCGGAGTGGTCGTCTATAGTCCTTTTATGCATGGCTACTTGGTGCGTGTATGAGTCGATCGACTAAATATGAGTTTGCAAAGTTTAGCTTTTGACGCGAGGGAGAGTTTTGACTTGGTCCACAGTTTGACGACTCTGCTGGGGATGATACACTTAGACTAAGTGTAGTGTTACCTAGGGTGAAACTTGAACAAGGTTAGGGAGTACTTTATATGAGACAGTTGTCAGTTTTCATTACTCGACCTTCTTAGGTCATTTTAGCCAGCCTTCCAAAGCTTTTAGCCAACCAATTCGACCAATCGTCCTGTCTGGATGGTGCAAATTCCTATTTGTGCCCAAAGATGGATATCGATTGACGTCAACCATACCACGATACTTACTCATGTTTGTATTAGGAGCTTTCACTACTCGAGTGAATGGACTAGGAACCGACCTTACTCATGTTTGTCACATACCTCTCCACAGACCAGGGTTTGATAGCTTGGTATGGCAACCCACCCTTCAAGCCAAAACCTTCTAAATGCACTCGGCATACCGTTATAATGCCTATGCATATGCTTGTAGCTTGTATGCTATCACCTTTTGTAAACAAAACCATGATGAAATTTTTTTAAAAAAAAACCTTTCTTCAAAATGTAAAATATAAATCTTTCAAAAATGGCCTAAATAGCACAAAGTCGATAAAATCAAGTCGAAACTCTGTCAAAATTTCAAAGGTCTTAATCATTTTCAAAGTCACTTCGAGTCAGCACTTCTATAACCACACAAAATGATTGTCTAGGATAACATTTCAAAATCAACATTTTTAAAATCCGTCACTCGACACCAGGGCGCTCACATCCCTTTTAAGTCGAGTTGTTACACGAGTCCTTATAGTAAGTGTACAATGTGCTCGATTTTGTTTTGATTCGCCGTCGGTTCTTATCCTCAGTCCATGATGGTCGGAACTAACGAAAGTCAATGAAGCGTCCACGGTCAGCCCGGTCCATCCGATGGTAATTGTACGAATCAAGTCTTGGCTGCACAACTCCGGCTCCAAGCAAGTCAACATGTCGCATACACTCGTCTCCACGCAATCGAAGATCGCATTGTGGCGATATAAGCCAGAGTCCCTCTCGTGGATGGTCCTATTCCCGATATACCAATACACGATGATCCTCCACCTTTTGAAAAGCCCGAGCATTTAGAGGTCAATCTTCCACCTATTTTCACTGAAGCAGAAAAACGTCTTCAATATCTAGAAGAGCAACTAATGTACCTCAAGGGGGATGACATCTACAGAGAAAACAACCAAAAGTATGAAGTAATGAATACTCAACTGCCAACCAACTTCAACATGACTGACATCTCGAAATTTAAGGGGCACGAAAACCCTCTAAACCACATTCGTGCTTTCAAAGACTACATGCCAAAGATGTTCCTAAGGATCTTTCCTTCATCTCTCAACACCATTCCCAAACAATGGTTATAATCCCTAGACCACAAGAATATTTCTACTTGGGATGATGCTGCCATCGAGTTCACTAAACAATACGCAGATAATGCTGACATCCAGGTCAACATATGCACTCTGTGGACAATTTAAAGCCTATCTATGAAAATCACTTGAGATACCAAAATATCAAATCTTTCAAAGATTTAATAGTGCTGGGTACAAGGATTGAAGATGATATTTGTAAAAGACTCTTGTCCAAAATGTAGGGCGCAGATATCAAGGCTTAACATCAGCTGGAAGTCGATCTTACGGTTTCACTAGCAAAACCGACGATGTGAACCTCTGATGAATGATATTTATTTACACTTTTATGACTCCCTTTAAGTTGTTTTTGATACGGTTTTCGTGCTAATTACGTCATTTATGTGCCTTTTATATTAGTATGTTGATACTATCTCTACTTGGTGTTTAAATGCAGGGATGACGCATTTATGAGGTAAAATGAGTAAAGTGGAGCACTGTGGATTTGTTATAACGGGATACACGAAGCATGGCACGGAAAACTAGAAGAGTAGAAGAGAAGAAGTGAAGATTGCACGAAAGAGGGCTGAGAAGAGTGTGTACTCAATCGAGTTGGCCTGTACTCGATCGAGTGGTGTGTACTTGATCAAGTATTAGCAGACTCGATCGAGTATCCTAATCACTGTAGACTTTTTCGATATTTCCTAAAAGTCGTCTAATTTATATTATATATACTAAGCTCGTATTAGGCTATTAGGTTACGCTTTTAATTATTTTCAGAATTCCAAAAACTCTAAGTATTAGTCGGCTAGCATTACTTTGGATCTATCATTCGTTCTTCAATCATTTGTTTACGTTACTTTAATCTTTCCTCATTAATTATTCAATCTAGTTTATGCTTTTGCTTATTTATTCTTATTGCATGTCTCTAATTATGTCTTCTACCAATATTGTTGTTGTTGTTAATTCTAGTATCATGAGTAGCTAAATCCTTTATCTAGGGTAAAGGGGATTTAGGTTGATTGAGGGGGGGGGGGGTTAATGATTTAGTTGTTAGTAACATCGTATGAATTATCGTTTTATTATTGTTCTTTCTCTAATTAATTGATTTAGGCTTGAATTGATAATTAGTCTAGCAAATTATTACTTTCACCGACTGGGTTAGAATTAATATAGGCTTCGATAATCAGATAGGTAAAGTTTAATTATAGCAATTGCATGTTAAACTGAATCTAAAGGGCATAATTAAATCGACCGATCTTGTGACCTTAGGTAATTCGATTAACCTTAAAATTGATTAATATACACCCCCGAATAATAAACTTAGTCTTAACAAACTTTTACCTTATTGCAATTAGTCTTAACAAACAAACAAACCAAAATCTTCAAGAAAAACGGTTACTTTAAGACACTTTTAATATTAGCAAACTGAATATTACCGCCTCCCCGTGGATTCGATACTTTTTTTTACCACTAGTTATTTGTTAGTACTGAGATAGGATTACTTTGATATAGGTGAAACGACTTTAGCCTTATCAAATTTGGCGCCGTTGCCGGGGAGGCAAAAATTTTTATGTTAGTTTTCTTTTATTTTGTCTTTTGTTTCAGGGAACTTTAACTCCTTGAGACCGTTCTCACACTTTTCCTGTTAGGTTCGTGTATGCCAAGGTCGACCAGGTACGAGATTTTACCATTAATTAGATCCCGAGCCATAGAAGATTTTTTGCTACAGACGAAAGTTTCAGAAAGAAGTGGGTCAAGTAGAAGACTTACGTATACTTGACGTTGAGACAGAGCAATCAACTACTTCAGAAAGCCAGTCCTTTGAAGATGATATTATTATTTCTGACATTCCAGTTTCTACGGTGATCAATATGCCTACATTATCTGTTGGAATATGTGTCCTCCGACAATAATGCGATCACGACTGTTGATCATGATGATCACATGTTTAAATCTCATTATAAAGAATACAATTGGGAAATAATATTGTTACTGTCAACTGGTCAACATATATCGGTAATGATTGGCTGACTAGAGTTTGACATTACTATCGTGCGACGGTGGTGATCAGTTGACCCCCTAGGTCATACCTATAGGGCAACACTCTTAATTGATTATTTAATTAGTCGTATAATGTTACGAGTTAATTAAATTACTTGAAAATTGACGGACGATTTTGGAAGTAAAATTTACGTATCATATTGAAATGTGATTAAATAAGATACGGTCTGAGTAATTGAATCGTATCATTACTCGGATGAAATAATTGTTTAAGGTAACAATTAAATTTGAATGAATTATTATAAATACAATCTGTTGTGATTTATAAATGGTAAAATATTTTGGTACAAGTAATTATGATATTACTGAGTCGATTTTGTATGTGCCGTATTTTTATTAATACGTTGATTTTTAATTTGTTAAAAATACATAACAAATTTATGTAACATGGGACATGTGACATATTGACAATTGACAAAAATAATATGGACTCCATATTATGATTGTACCGAAATTAAAGGGGTATTAGGTTAATATTGTGTTGTTTAATTTATTAGTAAACACAATGATTACCTAATTGTCTAGCCATGCAACCCTATTAAACATTGTTAAGAGCAACAATTGCATGCATTGGCTCACCCAAAAAGCCCCCCTTCCACCCGATTTTTGAGAAGAGAAAACCATCATGGTTTTCTCATATTTTTACCTAATAATATACAAAATGTTGTGTATCATTTTTTTCATTCATACAATCATCCAAAATTTAGTATTCTAGAGAGAAAAATAATTCTCCTCTTCTTCTCTCTAAAAACCGAAATATTCAAGTGTTATATAATATTTTGGATCAATTTTCTACTAAAATTAATATTGTACTAGTTCCTATAATATTAATTTTATTAAGAGTAAGCCTTGGGTATTAAGCTTAGGGAGAGATCCTATACTTGGATCTTGGTTCTTCTATTAAAGGATAGCACAAGAACAAGAGAGAAAGGTAATCTCTCTTGTGCCCATAAAACCGAAACATCCAATGTAAGAACATGATTTCTCCTCTATTTTGCTCTTTTGTTTGCATGCATAAAATCCATATTTAATTTTATGACAAATTAAATCACAACATATATGAATATGTAAGTATATAGATCTACTTTTCCTTCAATTGGTATCAGAGCCATGGTTGTTTGCATGCAAATCGGTTAAAAGTTTTTCCGAGTTATAAGAATAACAAATAAAACTTGTAAAATTTGTGTTATTATGATATATCACGAAATTAATTCATGCATGTTAATATTTCTGGTCCTAAAATGTTTTAGGATATTTTTGTTAATTTTACGGATTTTTATTGTTCATATTATACAATAATGGCATTTAAATATGATTTTATGAGTAAAAATGTCATTTTCGGTCTAAAATTAGCTATGCTTCGAATTTTCCATTGATTTTTGGATATGTTGTCACATATATTATTTTGAGATAACCTGTAAATTTTCATAATTTGTGGACTTGTTATGCTCGAAAAATGGATTTTTCATTATTAAATTCGGATTTAGGTGATAAATAGGTTAATATGAGTTAAATTTCGAATCTGGTCATAGAAAATTAATATGTTGTCACATGCAATTTTACAAGATGTGTGTAAAATAATTGGCTATAAAGAAGTTTTTTTGCATGATTTATGGATTTTTGAAGAAAAATAGCATAAATAGTGACATTATTAGTGTAAAATTAATAAAACATAATCTATGACTTATGAAAAACGTCTAATGTTGCATTTTATTATCTTTTTCAGATATAAAATTGAAAAGTTGATGAATATAATTTTTCCATGTTTTTATGATTATTTTATTAAAAATCGATAAACCGCAACATTGTTTTTCCGGAAAAATTTCGAAATTTTTAACCTAAGATTTTGAACATTATGAGTGTCATGGTATTTTTCCAGAATGTTCATGAATTTAAATTTCAAATTTTGAATTTATTTGAAATTTTGTGATTTATTTGAAGTTTATAGCTTATTTTTGTAATTTTTGGTCCATTAATGAACAATTTTATAAATATGAGTTAATTATGGTCAAATTATTAGTGAAGACTAAATTTTGAGTCCTAAGAGGTTAGGGTAATTAACTTATGCATAAATATGAATTTATGTAATTTTTGTGATTGTAAAATGTTGAAATCACGCAAATCCGTAAAAACCGAATAATATACGATATTGGCTATTTAAAGGCGATTTAGCATAAAATTGAGCATGTTCATACATATTATAATGCTGCATTTTCTTTATGATTGTCATAATTTTAATTTATGTAATTTTTGAATTATGTAATTTTACTTAGTATGGCCTTAGATTTTAATTGGTATTTCCCGAAATGAATGGGAATATCGATTCGGTTGTAATTTTATTGTGATCTCGTATCACCGTTTTGTAATTTAATAGATTTATTTTATTTTAGTTACAAATGTATAATAGGAAATTATGTAATTTATTATGTAATTTTATTCATTCCGGAGTTCCCAAAGACGGATTTCTTCAAGAATGGCGATACATAAAGACGGTGTTACCTCGAGATGCGTGCCACAACCGAAGTTCAAGGGACCAATGGAGTTGGTTTCCGAATATGTAATAGTTAAATAGTTTTTCTATTTTAGGAAAGGCCATACTAGGATTTATTTATTTATTTTTATGCTTGCATTTTATTTTATGTCACATGCATCGCTAAATCGCCATAACTAAAACATGCATCATCATCTTTTTATCGAGTTTATCGACCGTGTCAATTAGAATTATCGTAGTTCACCGCTTTAGTTCACTTAAAACGTGATAGATAATAAATTGACATGACCTCTCGCTAAAACAATTAATTGAGACATAGCCTTACCAAATAGTAGAAACCATGAAAACCTATTTCGCGAGGGAGTGCACTCGGCTACCCCGGGGTACAAACCTTTTTACGTAGGGGAAGTGGGTGATAAATGTCTAATCCACCGAATTCATGTTGATAAGGGTTTCATCGGCTACCCCGTGCCTAAGTTGATGTGGGTTTGGATAATGGACACATTTATTCGAAATTTGGATTGAACTCAACAAAAGTAATTGATAAGGGTTTCATCGGCTACCCCGTGCCCTTGTTGATGTGTTTTGGGCTATAGATAAACATTAGAGTAAGTTTATCGACCAAGAGTTCTAAAAGTAGAATCGATTAAAAAGTTAATCCACCGAGTTATATTGATAAAGGTTTCATCGGCTACCCCGTGCCTAAGTTAATATGAATTTGGGTCTTGGAATCATTTATCTAGTTGGGTAGAGGTCACTAGAAAAATGCATAAAACTTGTTTAAATCATACAATTTTTACGAGTATTATTGTGAAAACGACATTTGTTTTACTCCTTATATTTTGTTTTGTAGACCACTTCTTTTTCTCATAACAAATGGCAACACCAACTCCAAACGCCACACCTCTCGCTAGTTCATCATGGCTCCGATCCTTTATGGATCGATGTAAACTTGAAAAGAATGGGTCAAATTTCTCCGATTGGGATGCCCAACTCAAATTAGCCGCCGAAGGTGACGACAAGCTTCGTTACCTTACCGAGGCCTCTCCACCCGAACTTACTACTAGGTCCACCGCCGCTACTAGGGAAGCATATGAGGCTTACCAAAAGGAGTCCGCCGCAATGAAAAATGTCTTAATATTTGCGATGGAGGCGGACCTCCAAAGGAGAGCCTTTAAAATGGGCAATGCTAATGAGATTTACTCCAAACTTGTGACCATGTTTTCACAAGCTCCGCGGATCGTCCAATATGAGGCGGCCGCGGCATTCTTTGATCTCGACTTCAAAGAGGGCCAAAAGGTTAGCCCTCATGTGCTCAAACTCATGGAGCTTGTTGAGACCTTGAAAATTCAAAAGGTTGAAATCCCCAAAGAACTCATTGTAGATAGGATTCTACACTCCTTGTCTAAAGTGAAAGCGTATGTTCAATTCCGGGTGAATTTTAACATGCAAGACAAGGATGTTTCTCTTGAGGAGTTGCACAAGTTACTTGTGCAAGCCGAGAGGGACATGGGGTTAAATGTGAACCCTCCCAAGGATGTGCTTAACATAAACACTAAGAGTAAGGGGAAGTTCAAGAAGAATGGGAGAAAGGGCAAGAAGCAAGCTCCCACATTCACCAAAGCTAAGACTTGTGAAGCTAGCACCTCTAAAATCAAGAAGGGTCCTCTTGATAAATGCCATTATTGTAATGGTATGGGACATTAGAAAAGAAATTGTTCCAAATACCTTGGTGATATTAAGGCTGGAAAGATCACTCCAGTAGGTAAATGACTATCCTTCTTTTATGTTTCTAATTCAACTATGGTATTATGATGCAAAGTTGTGATAATGTATCTCCCTTTTTATTGTAAATAGGGCCTCCACCAAGCAAAGACAAGGGAAAGGAAAAGCAAGCATGAGAAACCATCAAGAAGCTAGGGATAGCTTTCATGGAGCTTTGCTTTTCATTGTCTTATTTTAAATTATGTTTTGAATTTTAGAACCTTGAGTTTCCGTGTTCGACATGGAAAGGTATTTTGGATAATGGTTTGTATTTTTGATAATGGTGACTTGGTTTGCAACCCAAGTCACCCGTTTTATCATTTATCCTTTTATGTTCTAAAATTCATCTTTAAATGCTTGCACTTTGAAACATAAGATTATTCACTTAAAGTGATCCAATAGACAAATATAATGACGGGTTTCATTATATGTCCACATGCTTAAGGCTTGTGTATGATCATTTATAAAGTGATTTTGAGTCTATGAACTCTCTTAAAGGATTGTCAATCACCAAGTACACATATGAAATCAATAACTATTAGTCTATCTATGAGATAGTTCTCCTTATACTTCAACATCATTAATTTGTGTCTCATATGCTATCTTTGAATATATAGTGTATTTATTCTAAAGATAGAGTGGGAGAAAAATGAGGACACAACACACAAGGCAAGATTAAATTGTGTACTTGTGTAAATGAAGATCTACGCAAGAGAGAATGATTTGAATGAAGGTATATCTATTTACATAGTATACCGAATAGATGAGATCTATAGTCTCAAGTTAGTTCTATATGACTGAAGAGACCAAGTGAAGTAATCATAAGAGTATATTCTCAAGATAACTACACGAGGAGACCAAAAGAAAGTTTTGGAAGAAAAATGACTAATGTAAAGTCTTAACAAGTTTTTGACTAAGTTTATGAAATTTTTGACCAATAGTTTCAACCTTGAGATTTACTTAAGAGCCTAAATGAATCATAGTAACATACTAGTTATGATCGAGTTGCAAAGATTGATATACCGATATCTTCAATGGCCAAAGTTTTAACCACACAGATGTCATTGCTTAACCTCATTATGAAATGGTTAAACCTCCTTCCAAAAGGGTATTTGCGAAGGACGTATTCTAGATATTATTTATATTTGAATAATGACATTGCTACACATCATTATGACATGAGTGTGTTGGAGATTTAAAAATCTCTTTACGTAAGGTTAAGATGAGACCACTTCAAAATTGGTATTTTGAAAGGATATGATGGGAACATATATGGTCTTATCCTAATAACTTGGCAATGCAATTTATATTTCAATTCTTGATAAATTTCAATTGAGAAGTCAATTTCGAAATGTGTAGAATTGAGTGGGAGTTAGGAAATTCTCATATGAAGACATGGAATTTAGTGGGAGCTATCATCCTTTGAATGTTTACAACTCATCACTCATTAAAGAATGACGAGCTAATACCTTCTTTCATTAAGAAGCTTTTGAGTTTTCAATTCTGGATGAAAATGGACTATGATGAATCCAATTACATCAAGGGATGTTGGATTAGTATAAAGAGATACACATCGTATCAACATTCACATAGGTTATTCATGTAAATGAAAATGGAATTGCCATTAGCAGTCATGGTCGTTCATTGAACCTATGAACGGTTGATCTCATGATTATTAGTAACTAATGTTTCCGCCATTAGAATAATCATGTACATGTCCAATTATGAATCATATGCATAAGAGCATGATGATTGATTGGTAAGCCATAATAGAAACGTCATGAATTCTCGAGTAGAATCTGATGAGCGATTTCAGTGTTTGACGGAATGCTCTATTGTGTGTCAAGAGGTTGCACATATTATAGAAAATCCGTACACATATAAGGATTTATGAGAATCCCAAATCTTTCAAGCCTAGAAAGAGAAATAAGAAGTTTTGGAAAGGTGCTTAGTTGAATAAGAGGTTATTCAAAACTAATCTTTCCTAGTTAAGCTAGGACTTGTGAGAAGTGCTAGGCTAATAATTTTGACAAATTGTTACAAGACTCTACAAAACATATACCTAGTGCATTGTGTGTGGATGGAGTACTTGATCAGTACAAGTTATATCATTCATCACAAATTCGTTCGTTATGTGATAGTCGATAAGAAAGTTCTTTCAAGTTAAAGGACCGAAACCAAGGTCGGGAACCTTGATGTGTACTTGGTGAAGTTCATGCTATAAGAGAGAACATGAACGTAAAGGAAAATGCAAGTGCGAGAAGTTTGAACGCATGGACACATGGTATGTTAAACTTCTATTGCAATCAATAAGTGTTTACACTTATGATATACATCACAAGGTTGTAATATGATATGGACTACCCGAGTGTGATGTCGACATTTGTCGTTTGAGTTGTTATTAACTCACCTTGTACATTGTTATATCCAAACGGGTTGTAGAGACAATTGAATCCCGTTAAAGTGAACATGGATTAACATTGTATTTTCCCATAGTTACTTGTATGAGGTGACGTCTCGAAGTGACTAGAGTGTGATGCGATTGATGGCAAGTTCAAGTGCCATAGAGTCATGTGAGATGACTAGTCGATCACATAGGCAGACTGTTAGGAACATTTTGTCGGGCTTAATGACCGGTTATAGAGTTCTGGAAATTTATGTAGCCTGGTCGTGGCGAGAGCTACTATAGTATTCAAATGAGTCAATTCTTTTGACTAAAGACTATTCACCTAAGATGGCACAGTTTCAGATTAACTTTGATTTATGTTACTATGACCTTCGTAAATGGGGTCAAATGGGCATATTTTGGGTTATGATGGCTGTGGCTAGTCGAAGGGAATGAGTGCGATAGGAATTGTCCACCCCTAGTCAGGGTTATAACAATATCTCAGGGCCACTCGAGGAGTAATGAATCGAAATGCGTGGCCACGCTCGGAAAGTATCTATGATAGATAAGTCCTGGTCAATCGGTTATTCTCCGGATCGAGGAAACCACTCTCGATATGATCACTTGCAAGTACGACCTGAAAGACACCTTACATTGAGTGGGAGATAGTAATAGGACAAGAGAATTGGTGACGCACACTTGTCGAGGACAAGTGGGAGATTGTTGGAATATGTGTCCTCCGACAATAATGCGATCACGACTGTTGATCATGATGATCACATGTTTAAATCTCATTATAAAGAATACAATTGGGAAGTAATATTGTTACTGTCAACTGGTCAACATATATCGGTAATGATTGGTGACTAGAGTTTGACATTACTTGTGTCGTGCGACGGTGGTGATCGATTGACCCCTAGGTCATACCTATAGGGCAACACTCTTAATTGATTATTTAATTAATCGTATAATGTTACGAGTTAATTAAATTACTTGAAAATTGACGGACGATTTTGGATGTAAAATTTACGTATCATATTGAAATGTGATTAAATAAGATACGGTCTGAGTAATTGAATCGTATCATTACTCGGATGAAATAATTGTTTAAGGTAACAATTAAATTTGAATGAATTATTATAAATACAATCTGTTGTGATTTATAAATGGTAAAATATTTTGGTACAAGTAATTATGATATTACTGAGTCGATTTTGTATGTGACGTATTTTTATTAATACGTTGATTTTTAATTTGTTAAAAATACATAACAAATTTATGTAACATGGGACATGTGACATATTGACAATTGACAAAAATAATATGGACTCCATATTATGATTGTACCGAAATTAAAGGGGTATTAGGTTAATATTGTGTTGTTTAATTTATTAGTAAACACAATGATTACCTAATTGTCTAGCCATGCAACCCTATTAAACATTGTTAAGAGCAACAATTGCATGCATTGGCTCACCCAAAAAGCCCCCCTTCCACCCGGTTTTTGAGAAGAGAAAACCATCATGGTTTTCTCATATTTTTACCTAATAATATACAAAATGTTGTGTATCATTTTTTCATTCATACAAGCATCCAAAATTGAGTATTCTAGAGAGAAAAATAATTCTCCTCTTCTTCTCTCTAAAAACCAAAATATTCAAGTGTTATATAATATTTTGGATCAATTTTCTACTAAAATTAATATTGTACTAGTTCCTATAATATTAATTTTATTAAGAGTAAGCCTTGGGTATTAAGCTTAGGGAGAGATCCTATACTTGGATCTTGGTTCTTCCATTAAAGGATAGCACAAGAACAAGAGAGAAAGGTGATCTCTCTTGTGCCCATAAAACCGAAACATCCAATGTAAGAACATGATTTCTCCTCTATTTTGCTCTTTTGTTTGCATGCATAAAATCCATATTTAATTTTATGACAAATTAAATCACAACATATATGAATATGTAAGTATATAGATCTACTTTTCCTTCATTATCAAGCCATTCCGAGCCTACTTTGGCTTTCATCCCTAAAGGATTCAAGCTTTCCACTACAAATGAAGGTACTTTCAAGATTCGCCCATCATACATCGACAAGGATGGATTACCTGTTGCGATGAGAACCCAAATACTCGTTGTGATGAGAGCCATCGGTGTCTGCGTTGCGGTTCAGACATAGGTTATTATGGAGTTTGGAGTTGATGGAGTGGTATTGGCTGATCTTATGAACTACATTGATATTCTGTTATTGTGTGATTATTTGTATGTTTTCAAAAATGTGATGAACCATTTGATATTTCTGGCAAATAGGGAGCAATGAGTTTAGCAGGTGTTGGTGTTTGAGCTTGCATGCGGGTTTGGATGGGACACAAACGAGTCATCTAAGTTTCATAGCTTCCGCTGAGTCATTAGACAGTTAATCTTTTGGCCGTTGATTTGTACTTTATTTTGGAATTTTGAATCATGTAATTGATTAAACATTACTTTATCGTAATAAATGTTTCATCATTATGGTCTATTTGATATATACTACCTCGGGCAACCGAGATGGTAATGCTTCCCTTTGCTAAGGTAGGACTTGATAAGGCACTTTGGTAAATAGGGTGTTACAAAGTGGTATCAGAGAGACAATTTTGGAACCGGAAACCAATGAAAAAAATGAGCGTAGGGTGTCTAGTTAACTGAACCCCGGTTGGGATTGTTAGGAGCCACCGCAAAGATTTGGGAGACGTCCCGAAATCGCATTAAGGCACTTACAATTTCAAGCCGGTAACTACGGGGGTACTGTATGGGAATCAATTCATGATGTGTGGTTGTAGATACCTTATTTATAGACCTTCTGCCAACCACCCAGTGATGATTGGGCCGCATGTTTATCACGCGGAGCGATTTATGACATTTTTTAAGCTCGTCGATAAGTGATAGCTCAAACAGTCGAGTCAACCTCATAGTCGTCATATACGTGCCAATACGGTCGTTTTGACAGTAATTAAAGTACATTTGGAGTCCGGTTCAAAAACCGTTTTCATTTTCTAAAATCGTCTTAAGCCGAGTCGGAATGTTCTAGATTGTTCTAGAGTTTTATTCCTAAATATTTTGTATTTATGATTTAAATATCGGAAATATCTTCTTTACGGAATAAGGAAGGATACATCTTCCCTAATTCCTAAATTAAACGCGGAAATCTATCTTGCCGAGGAGGAAAGGCCCCAAGAGATAACGCAGCAGGGGCTGCGCCTCTTTGAAAGGTCGCAGCTCCTGCTGCGCCTCTTCCTGGGCTGCTTTTTCCCCAGTTTCCAAAATATTTACGAATTTCTTTCCTAATCCGATTTTTTCGTAAATTCTTCCTCGCGATTAGTATAAATAGAGGCCTCCGCCTCACATATTTTTCACGCGAGTGTCCGCCCCTTCTCTTCTCTCTTTGCATTCTAAGACCGTGCTCTTGCTTTTCGACGCCTACGTGCTTGATCTACTTGACCAACTCCACTTACTCAACTTAATCAATCGTCTTAAATCCTTTTTCAAGGGAACTTTCATATTTGCATACATCGAGTCGAGCAATCACTAAACGATAACTTAGTTAATCTCGCTTCGTCAAACATGTAAGTCTGAGGGTTTAAATCCCATTTTATTTTGTATTTATTTTCTGTATTCAATTAATGTAAGAATTTATATCATAAATACGCTCAAAACCGTCTTCAAAAACATGTTTTTAAAACTCTTTCTAACGTAACAGCAGAGAGACACTGTCGAGAAGAAATGCAAGAGCTGTTGCGCCTTCTGGAACAGTCGCAGCATTTGCTTCGCCTATTCCAGAGGCTGCTTAGCCGATGTTGCTCTTCTTCTTCCTCGTGTTTCTTTGTTGCTCCGTTCAAAGGTCTTTCCTAATTTTGTTTTTTATTTTCTTCAAACTCTCACCTTTTCTCAGTTTCTTAATCCTTTTTATAAAATCATTTCGACTTAAATCCCTTATAATCTAATATTTGAGGGTTTTCGTCATTTATTCAAACCCGGATTTCTAAGGATTCGATTTTCTCCGTATCGAGTCGTTTGAATTCTTTTTTGTATATACGTTTGTTTTCCAGTTTTATTAATCCTTCGACTCCTTTAGTTTATTCCAAGTTTCGATCTTTGTAAATCCGAAATCGTATAATCATAATTCCTAATCCTTTGTATATTTCGTTTTAATTTCTTCCTTTTCGCTTTATGACAATATTAGATGCATGTAATATGTCTAAACCACTTAAATTCGAGTCATATACTAATAACTCGACGTGAATTAACCAATGAACAATAATGAATAACGATTCAGACTTTCACAGTCATAATCCAACTCGAGAACAGCCGCATAAACTGATGCGCCTCTTCTAGAGGACGTTGTTCATGTTGCGCCGGTTCTGAGATGGGTTCTGCCTCAGAACTCGTCTCGCTTTTAAGGGTTTCTAATTAGGCCTCTAATGGACTATTATCTTTATTATCACCCTATAATTTGACATCTTTCCATATTTTAATTCTTTTATTTTTCTTTTTCAAATCCTTCCTTTTGAGCGTATTTATGACGTAAATTCAAATATCCATTGTAATTTATTTATTATAGTTTCATATTTCATATTTGTTCTTGCATGATTTATTTATCTGGCTATTCACATGTAACGAATATAATTCCAACTTCGACCCAATTGAGTGCTAAATTGCTTGTCAACCGACATAGTATATATTCACATGCTAGGTTTAAAACGTGGATGTTGCATCACATGCATACAATTGACAACATATCCAATATAAATAACTTCCCTAATCATTAGTAGAGGCCACTATCGAGACGGGTGAGATTAGGTGTTCAAACAAAGAGCTTCCTAATACGTACCCTCACCCCTTACTCTATCTGTGAGCATCCATGTTCATTGGCATCACGAGAGTCATTCTAGACATAGAATGCTAAGGGTAACGAATTTCTTAATGTTCATGTCACTACTTTGTGTTTTGACATGACATGAAGTATTCGTACGGTTCCAATTTTCCATAAAAATTGGTGGCTAATCCACAAATGCAGGCTTGCTTAAACCTTTCCCCGGTTCAATGCCTTTCAAATCGGTAACGGGCCATGACGTGCTTTGTCCAACCAATGTTCCGTGGGAGAAGTGCCGCCGCCTCGAAATCATGACCAACGCGCGGGATGCCGTGCGGCGCGGGTGCCTTGGTCTACAGTGGTGTATTATATGTATTTGTGTGACGTTTATTCGACGTGAGTGGATGGTTTATGTGTGGAGATGATGAACTTGGAAAATGAAGTGAAGTGATAAGAATATGAGAACTTGTTGTAATACCCGTCATTTTGATAAGTTGAGTAGAGCGGAGTGGTCGTCTATAGTTCTTTTATGCATGGCTGCTTAGTGCGTGTATGAGTCGATCGACTAAATATCAGTTTGGCAAAGTTTAGCTTTTGACGCGAGGGAGAGTTTTGACTTGGTCCACAGTTTGACGACTCCGCTGGGGATGATACACTTAGACTAAGTGTAGTGTTACCTAGGGTGAAACTTGAACAAGGTTAGGGAATACTTTATATGAGACAGTTGTCAATTTTCATTACTCGACCTTCTTAGGTCATTTTAGCCAGCCTTCTAAAGCTTTTAACCAAACCAATTCGACCAATCGTCCTGTCTAGATGGTGCAAATTCCTATTTGTGCCCAAACATGGATATCGATTGACGTCAACCATACCACGATACTTACTCATGTTTGTATTAGGAGCTTTCACTACTCGAGCGAATGGACCAGGAACCGACCTTACTCATGTTTGTCACATACCTCTCCACAGACTAGGGTTTGATAGCTTGGTATGGCAACCCACCCTTCAAGCCAAAACCTTCTAAAAACACTCGGCATACCGTTATAATGGCTATGCATATGCTTGTAGCTTGTACGCTATCATCTGTTGTAAACAAAACCATGACGAAATTTTCAAAAAAAAAAACCTTTCTTCAAAATGTAAAATATAAATCTTTCAAAAATGGCCTAAATAGCGCAAAGTCGATAAAATCAAGTCGAAACTCTGTCAAAATTTCAAAGGTCTTAATCATTTTCAAAGTCACTTCGAGTCAGCACTTCTACAACCACACAAAATAATTGTCTAGGATAACATTTCAAAATCAACATTTTTAAAATCCGTCACTCGACACCAAGGCGCTAACATCCCTTTTAAGTCGATTCGTTACACGAGTCCTTATAGTAAGTGTGCAATGTGCTCGATTGTGTTTTGATTCGCCGTCGGTTCTTATCCTCAGTCCAAGATGGTCGGAACTAATGAAAGACAAGGAAGCGTCCACGGTCAGCCCTGTCCATCCGA
The DNA here is from genome assembly GCF_048544455.1 of Silene latifolia. Classification (NCBI taxonomy): domain Eukaryota; kingdom Viridiplantae; phylum Streptophyta; class Magnoliopsida; order Caryophyllales; family Caryophyllaceae; genus Silene; species Silene latifolia. Next base: position 100,431,170 of record NC_133531.1, read on the forward strand.
TGGTAATTGTACAAATCAAGTCTTGGCTGCACTACTCCGGCTCCAAGCAAGTCAACATGTCGCATACACTCGTCTCCAAGCAATCGAAGATCGCATTGTGGCGATAGAAGCCAGAGTCCCTCCCGTGGATGATCCTATTCCCGATATACCAATACACGATGATCCTCCACCTTTTGAAAAGCCTGAGCATTTAGAGGTCAATCTTCCACCTATTCTCACTGAAGTAGAAAAACATCTTCAATATCTAGAAGAGCAACTAATGTACCTCAAGGGGGATGACATCTACAGAGAAAACAACCAAAAGTATGAAGTAGTGAATACTCAACTGCCAACCAACTTCAACATGACTGACATCCCGAAATTTAAGGGGCACGAAAACCCTCTAAACTACATTCGTGCTTTCAAAGACTACATGCCAAAGATGTTCCTAAGGATCTTTCCTTCATCTCTCAACACCATTCCCAAACAATGGTTATACTCTCTAGACCACAAGAAAATTTCTACTTGGGATGATGCTGCCATCGAGTTCACTAAACAATACGCAGATAATGCTAAGATCCAGGTCAACATGTGCACTCTGTGGACAATTTAAAGCCTATCTATGCAAATCACTTGAGATACCAAAATATCAAATCTTTCAAAGATTTAACAGTGCTGGGTACAAGGATCGAAGATGATATTTGTAGAAGACTCTTGTCCAAAATGTAGGGCGCAGATATCAAGGCTCAACATCAGCTGGAAGTCGATCTTACGGTTTCACTAGCAAAACCGACGATGTGAACCTCTGATGAATGATATTTATTTACACTTTTATGATTCCCTTTAAGTTGTTTTTGATACGGTTTTCGTGCTAATTACGTCATTTATGTGCCTTTCATATTAATATATCGATACTATCTCTACTTGGTGTTTAAATGCTGGGATGACGCATTTATGAGGTAAAATGAGTAAAGTGGACCACTGTGGATTTGTTATGACGGGATACACGAAGCATGGCACGGAAAACTAGAAGAGTAGAAGATAAGAAGTGAAGATTGCACGAAAGAGGGCTGAGAAGAGTGTGTACTCGATCGAGTTGGCCTGTACTCGATCGAGTGGTGTGTACTCGATCGAGTATTAGCAGACTCGATCGAGTATCCTGATCACTGAAGACTTTTTCGATATTTCCTAAAAGTCGTCTAATTTATATTATATATACTAAGCTCGTATTAGGCTATTAGGTTACGCTTTTAATTATTTTCAGAATTCCTAAAACTCTAAGTATTAGTCGGCTAGCATTATTTTGGATCTATCATTCGTTCTTCAATCATTTATTTACGTTACTTTAATCTTTCCTCATTAATTATTCAATCTAGTTTATGCTTTTGCTTATTTATTCTTATTGCACGTCTCTAATTATGTCTTCTACCAATATTGTTGTTGTTGTTAATTCTAGTATCATGAGTAGCTAAATCCTTTATCTAGGGTAATGGGGATTTAGGTTGATATTGGGGGGTTTAATGATTTAATTGTTAGTAACATCGCATGAATTATCGTTTTATTATTGTTCTTACTCTAATTAATTGATTTAGGCCTGAATTGATAATTAGTCTAGCAAATTATTACTTTCACCGACTGGGTTAGAATTAATATAGGCTTCGATAATCAGATAGGTAAAGTTTAATTATAGCAATTGCATGTTAAAGTTAATCTAAAGGGCATAATTGAATCGACCGATCTTGTGACCTTAAGTAATTCGATTGACCTTACAATTGATTAATATACACCCCCGAATAATAAACCTAGTGAACTCGCTCTCTAGACTTTTTGATATTATTGTTCACAAATTTTACCTTATTGCAATTAGTCTTAACAAATAAACAAACCAAAATCTTCAAGAATAACGGTTACTTTAAGACACTTTAAATATTAGCAAACTGAATATTACCGCCTCCCAGTGGATTCGATACTTGTCTTACCACTAGTTATTTGTTAGTACTGAGATTGGATTACTTTGATATAGATGAAACGACTTTAGCCTTATCAAATTTGGCGCCATTACCGGGGAGGCAAAAATTTTTATGTTTGTTTTTTTTATTTTGTCTTTTGTTTCAGGGTACATTAACTCCTTGAGACCGTTCTCATACTTTTCCTGTTAGGTTCGTGTATGCCAAGGTCGACCAGGTACGATATTTTACCATTAATTAGATCCCGAGCCATAGACGATTTTTCGCTACAGACGAAAGTTTCAGAAAGAAGTGGGTCATGTAGAAGACTTAAGTATAGTTGACGTTGAGACAGAGCAATCAACTACTTCAGAAAGCCAGTCCTTTGAAGATGATATTATTATTTCTGACATTCCAGTTTCTACGGTGATCAATATGCCTACATTATCAAGCCATTCCGAGCCTACTTTGGCTTCCATCCCTAAAGGATTCAAGCTTTCCACTACAAATGAAGGTACTTTCAAGATTCGCCCATCATACATCGACAAGGGTGGATTACCTGTTGCGATGAGAACCCAACTACTCGTTGTGATGAGAGCCATTGGTGTCTGCGCTGCGGTTCAGACATAGGTTATTATGGAGTTTAGAGTTGATGGAGTGATATTGGTTGATCTTATGAACTACATTGATATTCTGTTATTGTGTGATTATTTGTATAACTCTACTGACTTTGTATGTTTTCAAAAATGTGGTGAACCATTTGATATTTCTGGCAAATAGGGAGCAGTGAGTTTAGCAGGTGTTGGTGTTTGAGCTTGCATGCGGGTTTGGATGGGACACAAACGAGTCATCTAAGTTTCATAGCTTCCACTGAGTCATTAGACAGTTAATCTTTTGGTCGTTGATTTGTACTTTGTTTTGGAATTTTGAATCATGTAATTGATTAAACATTACTTTATCGTAATAAATGTTTCATCATTATGGTCTATTTGATATATACTACCTCGGGCAACCGAGATGGTAATGCTTCCCTTTGCTAAGGTAGGACTTGATAAGGCACTTTGGTAAATAGGGTGTTACAAAGTGGTATCAGGGAGACGATTTTGGAACCGGAAACCAATGAAAAAAAGGAGCGTAGGGTGTCTAGTAAACTGAACCCGGGTTGGGATTGTTAGGAGCCACTGCAAAGATTTGGGAGACGTCCCGAAATCGCATTAAGGCACTTACAATTTCAAGCCGGTAACTACGGGGGTACTGTATGGGAATCAATGCATGATGTGTGGTTGTAGATACGTCATTTCTAGACCTTCCGCCAACCACCCAGTGATGATTGGGCCGCATGTTTATCACGCAGAGCGATTTATGACATTTTTTAAGCTCGCCGACAAGTGATAGGTCAAACAGTCGAGTCAACCTCATAGTCGTCATCTACGTGCCAATACGGTCGTTTTGACGGTAAATAAAGTACATTTGGAGTCCGGGTCAAAAATTGTTTTCATTTTCTGAAATCGTCTTAAGCCGAGTCGGAATGTTCTAGATTGTTCTAGAGTTTTATTCCTAAATATTTAATATTTATGATTTAAATATCGGAAATATCTTCTTTACGGAATAAGGAAGGATACATCTTCCCTAATTCCTAAATTAAACGCGGAAATCTTTCTTGCTGAGGAGGAAAGGCCCCAAGAGATAACGCAGCAAGGGCTGCGCCTCTTGGAAAGGTCGCAGCTCCTGCTGCGCCTCTTCCTGGGCTGCTTTTTCTCCAGTTTTAAAAATATTTACGAATTTCTTTCCTAATCCGATTTTTTCGTAGATTCTTCCTCGTGATTAGTATAAATAGAGGCCTCCACCTCACATATTTTTCACGCGAGTGTCCGCCCCTTCTCTTCTCTCTTTGCATTCTAAGACCGTGCTCTTGCTTTTCGACGCCAACGTGCTTGATCTACTTGACCAACTCCACTTACTCAACTTAATCAATCGTCTTAAATCCTTTTTCAAGGGAACTTTCATATTTGCATACATCGAGTCGAGCAATCACTAAACGATAACTTAGTTAATCTCGCTTCGTCAAACATGTAAGTCTGAGGGTTTAAATCCCATTTTATTTTGTATTTATTTTATGTATTCAATTAATGTAAGAATTTATATCATAAATACACTCAAAACCGTCTTCAAAAACATGTTTTTAAAACCCTTTCTAACGTAACAGCAGAGAGACACTGTCGAGAACAAATGCAAGAGCTGTTGCGCCTTCTGGAACAGTCTCAGCATTTGCTTCGCCTATTCCAGAGGGTGCTTAGCCGATGTTGCTCTTCTTCTTCCTCGTGTTTCTTTGTTGCTCCGTTCAAAGGTCTTTCCTAATTTTGTTTCTTATTTTCTTCAAACTCTCATCTTTTCTCAGTTTCTTAATCCTTTTTATAAAATCATTTCAACTTAAATCCCTTATAATCTAATATTTGAGGGTTTTCGTCATTTATTCAAACCCGGATTTCTAAGGATTCGATTTTCTCCGTATCGAGTCATTTGAATTCTTTTTGTATATACGTTTGTTTTCCAGTTTTATTAATCCTTCGACTCCTTTAGTTTATTCCAAGTTTCGATCTTTGTAAATCCGACATCGTATAATCATAATTCCTAATCCTTTGTATATTTCATTTTAATTTGTTCCTTTTTGCTTTATGACGATATTAAATGCATGTAATATGTCTAAACCACTTAAATTCGAGTCATATGCTAATAACTCGACGTGAAATAACCAATGAACAATAATGAACAACGATTCTGACTTTCACAGTCATAATCCAACTCGAGAACAACCGCATAAACTGATGCGCCTCTTCCAGAGGACGCTGTTCATGTTGCGCCTGTTCTGAGATGGGTTCTGCCTCAGAACTCGTCTCGCTTTTACGTAGGGTTTCTAATTAGGCCTCTAATGGACTATTATCCTTATTATCACCCTATAATTTGACATCTTTCCATATTTTAATTATTTTATTTTTCTTTTTCAAATCCTTCCTTTTGAGCGTATTTATGACGTAAATTCAAATATCCATTGTAATTTATTTATTATAGTTTCATATTTCATATTTGTTCTTGCATGATTTATTTATCTGGCTATTCACATGTAATGAATCTAATTCCAACTTCGACCCAATTGAGTGCTAAATTGCTTGTCAACCGACATAGTATATATTCACATGCTAGGTTTAAAACGTGGATGTTGCATCACATGCATACAATTGATAACATATCCAATATAAATAACTTCCCTAATCATTAGTAGAGGCCACTATCGAGACGGGCGAGATTAGGTGTTCAAACAAAGAGCTTCCTAATACGTACCCTCACCCCTTACTTTATCTGTGAGCATCCATGTTCATTGGCATCACGAAAGTCATTCTAGACATAGAATGCTAAGGGTAACGAATTTCTTAGTGTTCATGTCACTACTTTGTGTCTTGACATGACATGAAGTATTCGTACGGTTCCAATTTTCCATAAAAATTGGTGGCAAATCCACAAATGCAGGCTTGCTTAAACCTTTCCCCGGTTCAATGCCTTTCAAATCGTTAACGGGCCATGACGTGCTTTGTCCAACCAAAGTTCAGTGGGAGAAGTGCCGCCGCCTCGAAATCATAACCAACGCGCGGGATGCCTAGCGGCGCGGGTGCCTTGGTCCACAGTGGTGCATTATATGTATTTGTGTGACGTTTATTCGACGTGAGTGGATGGTTTATGTGTAGAGATGATGAACTCGGAAAATGGAGTGAAGTGATAAGAATATGAGAACTTGTTGTAATACCCGTTATTTTGATAAGTTCAGTAGAGCGGAGTGGTCGTCTATAGTCCTATTATGCATGGCTACTTGGTGCGTGTATGAGTAGATCGACTAAATATGAGTTTGGCAAACTTTAGCTTTTGACGCGAGGGAGAGTTTTGACTTGGTCCACAGTTTGACGACTCCGCTGGGGATGATACACTTAGACTAAAGGTAGTGTTACCTAGGGTGAAACTTGAACAAGGTTAGGGAATACTTTATATGAGACAGTTGTCAGTTTTCATTACTCGACCTTCTTAGGTCATTTTAGCCAGCCTTCTAAAGCTTTTAACCAAACCAATTCAACCAATCGTCTTGTTTGGATGGTGCAAATTCCTATTTGTGCCCAAAGATGGATATCGATTGACGTCAACCATACCACGATACTTACTCATGTTTGTATTAGGAGCTTTCACTACTCGAGCGAATGGACTAGGAACCGACGTTACTCATGTTTGTCACATACCTCTCCACAAACTAGGGTTTGATAGCTTGGTATGGCAACCCACCCTTCAAGACAAAACCTTCTAAAAGCACTCGGCATACCGTTATAATGCATATGCATATGCTTGTAGCTTGTATGCTATCACCTTTTGTAAACAAAACCATGACGAAATTTAAAAAAAAAACCTTTCTTCAAAATGTAAAATATAAATCTTTCAAAAATGGCCTAAATAGCGCAAAGTCGATTAAATCAAGTCGAAACTCTGTAAAAATTTCAAAGGTCTTAATCATTTTCAAAGTCACTTCGAGTCAGCACTTCTACAACCACACAAAATGATTGTCTAGGATAACATTTCAAAATCAACATTTTTAAAATCCGTCACTCGACACCAGGGCGCTCACATCCCTTTTAAGTTGTGTCGTTACACGAGTCCTTATAGTAAGTGTGCAATGTGCTCGATTGTGTTTTGATTCGCCGTCGGTTCTTATCCTCAGTCCAAGATGGTCCGAACTAACGAAAGTCAAGGAAGCGTCCACGGTCAGCCCGGTCCATCCGATGGTAATTGTACGAATCAAGTCTTGGCTGCACTACTCCGGCTCCAAGCAAGTCAACATGTTGCATACACTCTGTTGGGGCTGGTGTCCTCTACAGTTAGTGCAAGGACTTATAAATCTCTTAAAGGATCAAAGGGTATACTTCTGTATTATAATCAGTTGATCCACGTTTATCAATAACGGTTGGCTTGCTAGATAAGTTTGACGTTATTGTCATACAGATGGCGGTGATCAACTGGTCTCTAAAAGTCACACCTATAGGATACGTTTGAGAGATGTGACGGTATGAAAATACAGTCATGTTGATGCCAAAGTTGACTAAGCAGTTAGTCGGAGTTATTGACTAATAATTAGTCAAACGTGATGTTGAGATATTTTATTTAATACGGATTAAATAAAATTGGCTAAGGCGAATTAAACAGTTAATTCGTAAATTAAATATAAACGGTTATATTTAATTAATGTATATTGAATTAATTATACAATATTGTCTTTGTCGGACATGTATTAATATATCGGCTAATCCTTGTTACTAGACGATGTTTTAAAATACCGATAACCGATGACAATTTATAATAAGACCGCGTCATATACATTTAGTATTTTGGAGTCGGACCACGAGTTAAAATGAAGAGGAAATGAAAGCCCATTGCTTCCCCTCTCACTGGGTTTGGCCGAACCAAAAGAACAAAAGAGAGGCTCTCTCTCTTTTGTAACCGAAGCATATTCATTTGCAAACAAAACTAGGGTTTTGAAGAGCAATTTTCTCTGAAAAACTCAGATCTCACATCTAAAAACTCACAACAATTCTCTCAATATTGCAAGGCAATTAGAGAATACATTTCTAGCACAAGGGCATAGTCTCAGACGGTCTTGGGTGTATCGATTAGGAGGAAATCTACTTTGATTTCTGTTCTTAGGCCACATCTCAAAGGACCCGAGGTTATTTCTAATGCTTTATCGTTTCTTTGTTGTTCTTCGTTTATGACCATAAATCACATATTAAATTTACGTTATAGTCCTATAATTTAAGGGTTTTATACGGATATCACCCTACACACTCGTCTCCAAGCAATCGAAGATCTCATTGTGGCGATAGAAGCCAGAGTCCCTCCCGTGGATGGTCCTATTCCTGATATACCAATACACGATGATCCTCCACCTTTTGAAAAGCCTGGGCATTTAGAGGTCAATCTTCCACCTATTCTCACTGAAGCAGAAAAACGTCTTCAATATCTAGAAGAGCAACTAATGTACCTCAAGGGGGATGACATCTACGGAGAAAACAACCAAAAGTATGAAGTAGTGAATACTCAACTGCCAACCAACTTCAACATGACTGACATCCCGAAATTTAAGGGGCACGAAAACCCTCTAAACCACATCCGTGCTTTCAAATACTACATGCCAAAGATGTTCCTAAGGATCTTTCCTTCATCTCTCAACACCATTCCCAAACAATGGTTATACTCCCTAGACCACAAGAAAATTTCTACTTGAGATAATGCTGCCATCAAGTTCACTAAACAATACGCAGATAATGCTGAGATCCAGGTCAACATGTGCACTCTGTGGACAATTTAAAGCCTATCTATGCAAATCACTTGAGATACCAAAATATCAAATCTTTCAAAGATTTAATAGTGCTGGGTACAAGGATCGAAGATGATATTTGTAAAAGACTCTTGTCCAAAATGTAGGGCATAGATATCAAGGCTCAACATCAGCTGGAAGTCGATCTTACGGTTTCACTAGCAAAACCGACGATGTGAACCTCTGATGAATGATATTTATTTACACTTTTATGACTCCCTTTAAGTTGTTTTTGATACGGTTTTCGTGCTAATTACGTCATTTATGTGCCTTTCATATTAGTATGTCGATACTATGTCTACTTGGTGTTTAAATGCAGGGATGACGCATTTATGAGGTAAAATGAGTAAAGTGGAGCACTGTGGATTTGTTATGAGGGATACACGAAGCATGGCACGGAAAACTAGAAGAGTAGAAGATAAGAAGTGAAGATTGCACGAAAGAGGGTTGAGAAGAGTGTGTACTCGAGTTGGCCTGTACTCGATCGAGTGGTGTGTACTCGATCGAGTATTAGCAGACTCGATCGAGTATCCTAATCACTGAAGACTTTTTCGATATTTCCTAAAAGTCGTCTAATTTATATTATATATACTAAGCTCGTATTAGGCTATTAGGTTACGCTTTTAATTATTTTCAGAATTCCTAAAACTCTAAGTATTAGTCGGCTAGCATTACTTTAGATCTATCATTCGTTCTTCAATCATTTGTTTACGTTACTTTAATCTTTCCTCATTAATTATTCAATCTAGTTTATGCTTTTGCTTATTTATTCTTATTGCATATCTCTAATTATGTCTTCTACCAATATTATTGTTGTTGTTAATTCTAGTATCATGAGTAGCTAAATCCTTTATCTAGGGTAAAGGGGATTTAGGTTGATATTGGGGGGTTTAATGATTTAATTGTTAGTAACATCGCATGAATTATCGTTTTATTATTGTTCTTACTCTAATTAATTGCTTTAGGCCTGAATTGATAATTAGTCTAGCAAATTATTACTTTCACCGACTGGGTTAGAATTAATATAGGCTTCGATAATCAGATAGGTAAAGTTTAATTATAGCAATTGCATGTTAAACTTAATCTAAAGGGCATAATTGAATCGACCGATCTTGTGACCTTTGGTAATTCGATTGACCTTACAATTGATTAATATACACCCCCAAATAATAAACCTAGTGAACCCGCTCCCTAGACTTTTTATTATTATTGTTCATAACTTTTACCTTATTGCAATTAGTCTTAACAAACAAACAAACCAAAATCTTCAAGAAAAACGGTTACTTTAAGACATTTTAAGTATTAGCAAACTGAATATTACCGCCTCCCAGTGGATTCGATACTTGTCTTACCACTAGTTATTTGTTAGTACTGAGATAGGATTACTTTGATATAGGTGAAACGACTTTAGCCTTATCAAATTTGGCGCTGTTGCCGGGGAGGCAAAAATTTTTATGTTTGTTTTTTTATTTTGTCTTTTATTTCAGGGAACTTTAACTCCTTGAGACCGTTCTCACACTTTTCCTGTTAGGTTCGTGTATGCCAAGGTCGACCAGGTACGAGATTTTACCATTAATTAGATCCCGAGCCATAGAACATTTTTCGCTACAGACGAAAGTTTCAGAAAGAAGTGGGTCAAGTAGAAGACTTAAGTATACTTGACGTTAAGACATAGCAATCAACTACTTCAGAAAGCCAGTTCTTTGAAGATGATATTATTATTTCTGACATTCCAGTTTCTACGGTGATCAATATGCCTACATTATCAAGCCATTCCGAGCCTACTTTGGCTTCCATCCCTAAAGGATTCAAGCTTTCCACTACAAATGAAGGTACTTTAAAGATTTGCCCATCATACATCGACAAGGGTGGATTACCTGTTGCGATGAGAACCCAACTACTCATTGTGATGAGAGCCATTGGTGTCTGCGCTGCGGTTCAGACATAGGTTATTATGGAGTTTGGAGTTGATGGAGTGGTATTGGTTGATCTTATGAACTACATTGATATTCTGTTATTGTGTGATTAATTGTATAACTCTACTGACTTTGTATGTTTTCAAAAATGTGGTGAACCATTTGATATTTCTGGCAAATAGGGAGCAGTGAGTTTAGCAGGTATTGGTGTTTGAGCTTGCATGCGGGTTTGGATAGGACACAAACGAGTCATCTAAGTTTCATAGCTTCCGCTGAGTCATTAGACAGTTAATCTTTTGGTTGTTGATTTGTACTTTGTTTTGGACTTTTGAATCAGGTAATTGATTAAACATTACTTTATCGTAATAAATGTTTCATCATTATGGTCTATTTGATATATACTACCTCGGGCAACCGAGATGGTATTTCTTCCCTTTTCTAAGGTAGGACTTGATAAGGCACTTTGGTAAATAGGGTGTTACAAAGTGGTATTAGAGAGACGATTTTGGAACCGGAAACCAATGAAAAAAATGAGCGTAGGGTGTCTAGTAAACTGAACTCGGGTTGGGATTGTTAGGAGCCACCGCAAAGATTTAGGAGACGTCCCGAAATCGCATTAAGGCACTTACAATTTCAAGCCGGTAACTACGGGGGTACTGTATGGGAATCAATGCATGATGTGTGGTTGTAGATACCTCATTTATAGACCTTCCGCCAACCACCCAGTGATGATTGGGCTGCATGTTTATCACGCGGAGCGATTTATGACATTTTTTAAGCTCGTCGACAAGTGATAGCTCAAACAGTCGAGTCAACCTCATAGTCGTCATCTACGTGCCAATACGGTCGTTTTGACAGTAATAAAAGTACATTTGGAGTCCGGGTCAAAAACCGTTTTCATTTTCTAAAATCGTCTTAAGCCGAGTCGGAATGTTCTAGATTGTTCTAGAGTTTTATTCCTAAATATTTAATATTTATGATTTAAATATCGGAAATATCTTCTTTACGAAATAAGGAAGGATACATCTTCCCTAATTCCTAAATTAAATGCGGAAATCTTTCTTGCTGAGGAGGAAAGGCTCCAAGAGATAACGCAGCAGGGGCTGCGCCTCTTGGAAAGGTCGCAGCTCCTGCTGCGCCTCTTTCTGGGTTGCTTTTTCCCCAGTTTCCAAAATATTTACAAATTTCTTTCCTAATCCGATTTTTTCGTACATTCTTCCTCGGGATTAGTATAAATAGAGGCCTCCACCTCACATATTTTTCACGCGAGTGTCCACCCCTTCTCTTCTCTCTTTGCATTCTAAGACCGTGCTCTTGCTTTTCGACGCCTACGTGCTTGATCTACTTGACCAACTCCACTTACTCAACTTAATCAATTGTCTTAAATCCTTTTTCAAGGGAACTTTCATATTTGCATACATCGATTCGAGCAATCACTAAACGATAACTTAGTTAATCTCGCTTCGTCAAACATGTAAGTCTGAGGGTTTAAATCCCATTTTATTTTGTATTTATTTTCTGTATTCAATTAATGTAAGAATTTATATCATAAATACGCTAAAACCGTCTTCAAAAACATGTTTTTAAAACCCTTTCTAACGTAACAGCAGAGAGACACTGTCGAGAAGAAATGCAAGAGCTGTTGTGCCTTCTGGAACAGTCGCAGCATTTGCTTCGCCTATTCCAGAGGCTGCTTAGCCGATGTTGCTCTTCTTCTTCCTCGTGTTTCTTTGTTGCTCCATTCAAAGGTCTTTCCTAATTTTATTTCTTATTTTCTTCAAACTCTCATCTTTTCTCAGTTTCTTAATCCTTTTTATAAAATCATTTCGACTTAAATCCCTTATAATATAATATTTGAGGGTTTTCGTCATTTATTCAAACCCGGATTTCTAAGAATTCGATTTTCTCCGTATCGAGTCGTTTGAATTCTTTTTTATATATACGTTTGTTTTCCAGTTTTATTAATCCTCCGCCTCCTTTAGTTTATTCCAAGTTTCGATCTTTGCAAATCCGACATCGTATAATCATAATTCCTAATCCTTTGTATATTTCGTTTTAATTTGTTCTTTTTCGCTTTATGACGATATTAGATGCATGTAATATGTCTAAACCACTTAAATTCGAGTCATATACTAATAACTCGACGTGAATTAACCAATGAACAATAATGAAAAACGATTCTGACTTTCACAGTCATAATCCAACTCGAGAACAGCCGCATAAACTGACGCGCCTCTTCCAGAGGACGCTGTTCATGTTGCGCCTGTTCTGAGATGGGTTCTGCCTCAGAACTTGTCTCGCTTTTACGTAGGGTTTCTAATTAGGCCTCTAATGGACTATTATCCTTATTATCAGTTTATCACCCTATAATTTGACATCTTTCCATATTTTAATTCTTTTATTTTTCTTTTTCAAATCCTTCCTTTTGAGCGTATTTATGACGTAAATTCAAATATACATTGTAATTTATTTATTATAGTTTCATATTTCATATTTGTTCTTGCATGATTTATTTATCTGGCTATTCACATGTAACGAATCTAATTCCAACTTCGACCCAATTGAGTGCTAAATTGCTTGTCAACCGACATAGTATATATTCACATGCTAGGTTTAAATCATGGATGTTGCATCACATGCATACAATTGACAACATATCCAATATAAATAACTTCCCTAATCATTAGTAGAGGCCACTATCGAGACGGGCGAGATTAGGTGTTCAAACAAAGAGCTTCCTAATACGTACCCTCACCCCTTACTCTATCTGTGAGCATCCTTGTTTATTGGCATCACGAGAGTCATTCTAGACCTAGAATGCTAAGGGTAACGAATTTCTTAGTGTTCATGTCACTACTTTGTGTCTTGACATGACATGAAGTATTCGTACGGTTCCAATTTTCCAAAAAAATTGGTGGCAAATCCACAAATGCAGGCTTGCTTAAACCTTTCCCCGATTCAATGCCTTTTAAATCGGTAACGGGCCATGATGTGCTTTGTCCAGCCAAAGTTCCGTGGGAGAAGTGCCGCCGCCTCGAAACCATAACCAACGCGCGGTATGCCGTGCGGCGCGGGTGCCTTGGTCCACAGTGGTGCATTATATGTATTTGTGTGACGTTTATTCGACGTGAGTGGATGGTTTATGTGTGGAGATGATGAACTCGGAAAATGGAGTGAAGTGATAAGAATATGAGAACTTGTTGTAATACCCGTCATTTTGATAAGTTGAGTAGAGCGGAGTGGTCGTCTATAGTCCTTTTATACATGGCTACTTGGTGCGTGTATGAGGCGATCGACTAAATATGAGTTTGGCAAAGTTTAGCTTTTGACGCGAGGGAGAGTTTTGACTTGGTCCACAGTTTAACGACTCCACTGGGGATGATACACTTAGACTAAGTGTAGTGTTATCGAGGGTAAAACTTGAACAAGGTTAGGGAATACTTTATATGAGACAGTTGTCAGTTTTCATTACTCGACCTTCTTAGGTCATTTTAGCCAGCCTTCCAAAGCTTTTAACCAAACCAATTCGACCAATCGTCCTGTCTGGATGGTGCAAATTCCTATTTGTGCCCAAAGATGGATATCGATTGACGTCAACCATACCACGATACTTACTCATGTTTGTATTAGGAGCTTTCACTACTCGAGCGAATGGACTAGGAACCGACCTTTTTCATGTTTGTCACATACCTCTCCACAGACCAGGGTTTGATTGCTTGGTATGGCAACCCACCCTTCAAGCCAAAACCTTCTAAAAGCACTCGGCATACCGTTATAATGCCTATGCATATGCTTGTAGCTTGTATGCTATCACCTTTTGTAAACAAAACCATGACGAAATTTTCAAAAAAAAAACCTTTCTTCAAAATGTAAAATATAAATCTTTCAAAAATGGCCTAAATAGCACAAAGTCGATAAAATCAAGTCGAAACTCTGTCAAAATTTCAAAGGTCTTAATCATTTTCAAAGTCACTTCGAGTCAGCACTTCTACAACCACACAAAATAATTGTCTAGGATAACATTTCAAAATCAACAATTTTAAAATCCGTCACTCGACACCAGGGCGCTCACATCCCTTTTAAGTCGAGTCGTTACACGAGTCCTTATAGTAAGTGTACAATGTGCTCGATTGTGTTTTGATTCGCCGTCGGTTCTTATCCTCAGTCCAAGATGGTCGGAACTAACGAAAGTCAAGGGAGCGTCCACGGTCAGCCCGGTTCATCCGATGGTAATTGTACGAATCAAGTCTTGGCTGCACTACTCCGGCTCCAAGCAAGTCAACATGTCGCATACACTCGTCTCCAAGAAATCGAAGATCGCATTGTGGTGATAGAAGCCAAAGTCCCTCCCGTGGATGGTCCTATTCCCGATATACCAATACACGATGATCCTCCACCTTTTGAAAAGCCTGAGCATTTAGAGGTCAATCTTCCACCTATTCTCACTGAAGCAGAAAAACGTCTTCAATATCTAGAAGAGCAACTAATGTAACTCAAGGGGGATGACATCTACAGAGAAAACAACCAAAAGTATGAAGTAGTGAATACTCAACTGCCAACCAACTTCAACATGACTGACATCCCGAAATTTAAGGGACACGAAAACCCTCTAAACCACATTCGTGCTTTCAAAGACTACATGCCAAAGATGTTCCTAAGGATCTTTCCTTCATCTCTCAACACCATTCCCAAACAATGGTTATACTCCCTAGACCACAAGAAAATTTCTACTTGGGATGATGCTGCCATCGAGTTCACTAAACAATACGCAGATAATGCTGAGATCCAGGTCAACATGTGCACTATGTGGACAATTTAAAGCCTATCTATGCAAATCACTTGAGATACCAAAATATCAAATCTTTCAAAGATTTAATAGTGCTGGGTACAAGGATCGAAGATGATATTTGTAAAAGACTCTTGTCCAAAATGTAGGGCGCAGATATCAAGGCTCAACATCAGCTGGAAGTCAATCTTACGGTTTCACTAGCAAAACCGACGATGTGAACCTCTGATGAATGATATTTATTTACACTTTTATGACTCCCTTTAAGTTGTTTTTGATACTGTTTTCGTGCTAATTACGTCATTTATATGCCTTTCATATTAGTATGTCGATACTATCTCTACTTGGTGTTTAAATGCAGGGATGACGCATTTATGAGGTAAAATGAGTAAAGTGGAGCACTGTGGATTTGTTATGAGGGATACACGAAGCATGGCACGGAAAACTAGAAGAGTAGAAGATAAGAAGTGAAGATTGCACGAAAGAGGGCTGAGAAGAGTGTGTAATCGAGTTGGCCTGTACTCGATCGAGTGGTGTGTACTCGATCGAGTATTAGCAGGCTCGATCGAGTATCCTAATCACTGAAGACTTTTTCGATATTTCCTAAAAGTCGTCTAATTTATATTATATATACTAAGCTCGTATTAGGCTATTAGGTTACGCTTTTAATTATTTTCAGAATTCCTAAAACTCTAAGTATTAGTCGGCTAGCATTACTTTGGATCTATCATTCGTTCTTCAATCATTTGTTTACGTTACTTTAATCTTTCCTCATTAATTATTCAATCTAGTTTATGCTTTTGCTTATTTATTCTTATTGCATGTCTCTAATTATGTCTTCTACCAATATTGTTGTTGTTGTTGTTGTTGTTAATTCTAGTATCATGAGTAGCTAAATCCTTTATCTAGGGTAAAGAGGATTTAGGTTGATATTGGGGGGTTTAATGATTTAATTGTTAGTAACATCGCATGAATTATCGTTTTATTATTGTTCTTACTCTAATTAATTGATTTAGGCCTGAATTGATAAGTAGTCTAGCAAATTATTACTTTCACCGACTGGGTTAGAATTAATATAAGCTTCGATAATCAGATAGGTAAAGTTTAATGATAGCAATTGCATGTTAAACTGAATCTAAAGGACATAATTGAATCGACCGATCTTGTGACCTTAGGTAATTCGATTGACCTTACAATTGATTAATATACACCCGCGAATAATAAACCAAGTGAACCTGCTCCCTAGACTTTTTAATATTATTGTTCACAACTTTTACCTTATTGCAATTAGTCTTAACAAACAAACAAACCAAAATCTTCAAGAAAAACGGTTACTTTAAGACACTTTAAATATTAGCAAACTGAATATTACCGCCTTCCCGTGGATTCGATACTTGTCTTACCACTAGTTATTTGTTAGTACTGAGATAGGATTACTTTGATATAGGTGGAACGACTTTAGCCTTATCAAATTTGGTGCCGTTGCCGGGGAGGCAAAAATTTTTTTGTTTGTTTTTTTTTTTTTATTTTGTCTTTTGTTTCAGGGAACTTTAACTTCTTGAGACCGTTCTCACACTTTTCCTGTTAGGTTCGTGTATGCCAAGGTCGACCAGGTACGAGATTTTACCATTAATTAGATCCCGAGCCATAGAAGATTTTTCGCTACAGATGAAAGTTTCAGAAAGAAGTGGGTCAAGTAGAAGACTTAAGTATACTTGACGTTGAGACAGAGCAATCAACTACTTTAGAAAGCCAATCCTTTGAAGATGATATTATTATTTCTGACATTCCAGTTTCTACAGTGATCAATATGCCTACATTATCAAGCCATTCCGAGCCTACTTTGGCTTCCATCCCTAAAGGATTCAAGCTTTCCACTACAAATGTAGGTACTTTCAAGATTCTCCCATCATACATTAATTTGGTGGAGCGGAATATGTTTGGAGGAGGAGCTAGTGAAGACCCTGCGAAACAAATGGAGAAATTCACGGATTATTGTTGCTCCATCCCTTTAACTGCTGGGGTGACTTAAGTTCAGGTTAAACAGGTGCTCTTTCCTTTTTCTTTGAGAGATGGTGCTGCGGAGTGGTTGCGTGATCTAGATATCGAGGCTCATGCTATCTCCGAATGGAATTCCTTAGCTCTTGCATTCTACAAGAGGTATTTCCCATCGCAAAAGACTAATGCTCTGAGAGGCCTAATTACTAGTTTCAAACAAGGCCCTACGGAAGGCTTGAATAAAGCATGGGTGAGGTTCAAAAGGCTAGTTCATTCTTGTGACACTCCCATACTCCAAGTGCCTTACCAGGACCACCCAGGTATAGGAACGTCACCATCTCGGTTACCCGAGGCGATGATAATCAAAAGACAATAAATAAACGTACTTTAAAAGTAAATATAGTTTAAGTGATTATATGTTCAAAACCAAAACTGATAAATCCAATACATCCAGATCCAAAAGTGTCTACTATCAAAACTGAACAACTGAGACATCGTCTGACACAGCGGAAGACTCTTCTAATGCCAAGTGATGACTCATCCCAGCTATCCCATACGCATCGTCTCATACCTGCTCAATAACTGCTCACCACCCCCGAATGGATCACCACTGTTTTCAAAACATTTAAACAGGGTCAGTACTAATTACACAAAACAATGCCACAATGAAACAAGTACCAAAACAACTCAACAACACAACAATTCTCCAGTCTCCATAATCAATCTCCATACGACTGACTACACACTAAAGTGTGTAGTCCTGCCAGAGTACCCATCGCAACAGATACTCCACATCGCCAGTGGAGGACCGCAGCCGTTCCCACCTAAGCCTCGCTCATCTCCATCGAGCGATAAACAGATGTTCATTAATGTGCACATCCCCTCCTGTGACGGGTTCCACAGAGGGCGGATCAAGGGCGTGAAGCCACTCCCGCAAGTGACTCCACTCAGCCAGGGATGCACCCCGAAGACCACAGACAGATACAACAACAATCAACGATATTAATCAACAATACAACCAACAACCGTCACAACCACCAACAATATACTTTAACAATAATCACAATGAAACCACCAAACACATCATGTAATTAATACTGAGTAGGGAAACCCTACCTGGAAAGCAATCACAGAATCAGACGATCTAGCAGCTATCTCAAAACCTCTCTTCTACGAACCCTCCTCCTATACACACATTCATACAATTACCATCTTAACAACACAAAACATAAAAACCCCCAAATCCCCAAATTAGGGTTTAACCAACATTACCCAATTTTTATAAAAGTGATATGTAGAACTTACCCTTGACGGAAGGATCACAACGGTATAAAGAACAAAGAAAACCGACACCTCTAGCTCCGGGATTTGCTAATAATGCGATGACAACCAAGCTACGTTACTCCCTTTCTCCTCACCTAGGTTTTAGAACTGATAAAAGAAACTAAGAAAAGTGACGGATAACCTTTTATACCAATCTCGCATCATTAACAAAACCCGTCAAACTCAGCCCGTAAAACTCACTTACTCGATCGAATAAGGCACTTACTCAATCGAGTTCCCCTTATTCGATTGAGTACCCAACTTACTCGATCGAGTACCCTACAGGCAAACTACTGTTTTGCGTCAAAAACTACTTACTCGACAGAGTAAGCCCCACTCGATAGAGTACCCCAAGACACATAAAACCGTAGTATTATAGTTCTGTTCCACATCACGGCTTCCAGACTTGGTTTCTTTGCAACCAGTTCTATAATGGGTTATACGACGATCATAGAGCTCTCCTTGATTCTTCCGCTAATGGGAGATTCCAGAATAACACCAATGATGCCATTGCTTGGAAATTGATAGATGATATGGCTACTCACATTACTGAGTATGGTAATCCAAGAGCAAGTACTAGGGTAGGAGGAGCTGATAGTGCTATTGCAGCACCATTGGAGGCATCGACTGCCTCAATTGCTGAGATGAACACTACCCAATCTTTGGGTAAACAACAAACGGTTCATGCTATATAGTTCAACAAGAGGAGTCCTGTGCTCGTTGTGTTATTGATGGTCACATAACTGCTGAGTGTATGAGTTCTATAGAGCAGGTTAATGTCTTTCAGTCTTATAGGAAAGGTTATCCCTTCTCTAACTTCTATAATGAGAGGACCAAGGAGCATCCATTCCTTCAGTGGACGAGTCAGAATATGTAAAACCCGTAACCGCAACAACAAGCTACTAATTCCAATGATATAATTCCTCAAACCGTGGAAATCAGTAGGGTAACTATAATAGGCAGAACCAAGGAGGTAATCAGTTCAATAATTAACGTCAACAATTTCAACAACCTCCTCAACAAGCTCCGAGTAATGATATAGTAGAGATGAAGGCTTTTTTACAACAAGCGTTGATGACGCAACAAAAGCAGACGACTTAAATAGCCGAACTTGTGGCTCATAATAAGATGTTGTGTACGCAGGTTACTCAATTAGCCGTCCAAAATCATTCAAAACAGCCCGGAAATCTTCCTCCTCAAGGTAAACAAGCTCATGAGCAAGCTAATGTAATTCAATTGAGGAGCGGTATCACATATCAAAATCCGGAGATGGCCACTATTGAAGATGAGGTACCATACATGCATCCTAAGGCATTGGGTAATTTGGAGCTAAGTGATGACGAGAAAGAATCTAAAGAAACGAAAACATGAGGCAAGAAGAAAAGCGAGAAAAGTGAGAAAGTTTATGCTCCTGAAGATACTCGATCGAGTGGTGACAGACTCGATCGAGTATCCCCTGTACTCAATCGAGTTACCCCTGAACTCGATCGAGTACACCCCGTAACTGATGACGGTGTTTCCAAAAGTGTTTCTAAAGTAAAGGAAGCCAAGCCCATTACTATTGCACTACCTTTTCCGCACCGACATCAAAAATCTAAGCTGGACAAGCAGTTTAGACGGTTCATGGAGGTAGTAAAGAATTTACATGTGAGTGTTCCATTTACTGAATTGATCCTCAAGTGCCAGCTTATGCGAAATTCATGAAAGAGATATTAACGAGGAAGAGGTCCTTTGATGAAGTGGAGATGGTTGCATTTACTCAAAAGTGCAGCGCTGTGTTGCAAACTAATTCACCACCTAAGCTAAAGGATCCAAGGAGTTTTTCTATTCCGTGTCATATCGGCCATCTTGCTATTAGTTAAGCTCTTTGTGATTTAGGAGCTAGTGTTAGTGTCATGCCTTATTCCATATGTAAAAAGCTAAATATGGGTCCACTGAGTATTACTAATATGACCTTGCAGATGGCTGACCGATCTATTAAACATCCATTGGGTGTGTTAGAGGATGTTCCAGTCAGAGTGGGAAATGTTTTCATTCCAGTTGACTTTGTTGTTTTAGATATGGCTAAGGATACCCAAATCCCTATCATATTGGGTAGACCATTCCTTCACACAGTGAGGGCGGTTATAGATGTTAGGAAAGGAAGACTAACTTGGCTGCAGGGGATGACACAATTGTTTTTAACTTAGAAAAAGCTATGAAAGAACCTATGATAGAAGAAACTTGTCATAATATTGATATTGTCGATTTTACTATTGATGAGTGTCTTACTTTGTGCTTAAGAAGGGATCCTTTGGAGACTATCCTAGTATTTGATTCAGCTGAGATGGGTTCATGGAGTCAAGAAGTTGATGGGATTCAGAAGTTGCTGACTAGAGAGGAATGCCCAAAGCAAAAGGTATACCGCTTAGGTAGCCCATCTAAAGCTACCGAGGTAAAGAAACCTAAACTTAAACCCCTTCCTTCTCATCTTAAGTATGAATTTTTGGACGATTGTGAAATGAACCTAGTAATTGTCAATGCTAGCGTAACTGACGGCCAACTTTCTGCTTTGTTGGCTGTTTTGAGAACTCACAAAAGGGCTATTGGGTATAACATTAACGATTTACAAGGTATTAGTCCTGATTTTTGTATGCACCGTATTCATCTGGAAGAAAGTAATAAGCCAAGTGCACAAGGTCAGAGACGGTTAAATCCTCTTATGCAAGTGGTGGTAAGGAAAGAGGTACAGAAATTACTTGATGCTGGCATTATATATTCTATTTCCGATTCTAAGTGGGTCAGTCCTGTCCAGGTCGTACCTAATAAGGGATGTACTACAGTAGTAACTAATGATAAAAATGAACTAATTGCTACTAGACTTGTTACAGGATGGAGGATGTATATAGATTATAGGAAGCTGAACTCAGCTACTAAAAAAGACCACTTCCCACTTCCCTACATTGATCAGATGTTAGAAAGACTAGCATGCCATAGTTATTTTCTCTACCTAGATAGCTACTCCGGATTCTTTCAGATACCCATTCATCCCGATGATCAGGAAAAGACCACTTTTACATGTCCATATGGTGTATTTGCTTATAGGACGATGCCGTTTGGTTTGTGCAATGTCCGAGCTACCTTTCAACGTTGTATGATGGCGATATTTTCTGATTACATAGAGTCTATTATGGAAGTCTTTATGGATGATTTCAGTGTTTATGGTACTGACTTTGATGTTTGCTTGAGAAATTTGACTAAGGCTTTGCAGCGTTGTGAGGAGAGCAATCTTGTGCTCAACTGGGAGAAGTGCCGCTTCATGGTTACTGAAGGGGTGGTACTTGGTCAATTGGTGTCAGGTAGAGGTATCCAAGTGGATAAAGCAAAGGTTGAGGTGTGATTCGGTTAAAACTTTATCGTCCAAGCTTACCAATCAAAACACTATTTATAATCTCAACAAACTACTCTTAGTAGAGCGGTAAGTAAAGGTCGGATCCCAAGGGATGGGAATTTTACTGATTTATCGGTTGTACAAAGCTATGTCTTTGGTGTCACAATTTGGGTTTGAGAGTTGCAATCTAAACTACTTGACAAAAGGCAAATAAATGAAAATAAAGCAAGGCAAGTAAATGGGGTTTGTAAACAATTAATTAAAACACTAGGGTGTCATGGGTTCATAGGGAATCATGGTGAGATAACATAAATAAGTTTTATAGATGCAAGCAAATTATTGTTGTAGTGGAATCAAGTTAGTTTATATCTTACAATTTCTAGGAAGTTTTGGGTCTCGGAACCGAGTCGATCAAGACTTTACAACCCCTAAAAGTCGACTTAATTCTCCCTGTTCAACTTTATGCATGGTCTAACAAGCCTTGAGTTGGTTTATGTCTTATAAGTCTTGTTGAGTGGATAAGAGATTCATGCTAGGTTGTCAATCAAGCATTTCATCAAGCATAACATGTGCATAAGTTGAAACTACAACAAGCATGCAATCATACGAACTTATTAAGTAAAGATCTACCCCATGATTAACTCCCCTAATCCCCCACTAATCCTAGTAAGGAGACTACTCACTCATGATCATGGAAAACATGCTAACAAGGGTGTCAATCATATTAACAAGTCTAAACATGATGATGGAGTAAAACAATAAACAAGGATTAAGTAAAGAGTAGAGAAATTGTACCAACTTAGGATGATCAAATATAAAGCAAAGAATAATAGAAGAAAACTTGATGAATGATGAAGAGTTGTCAATTCTCCAATAAATCCAAATCGTCTTCAAATTATTTAACTAAATCTAAGAACACTTGAATAAATAAGGAAAGATTAAGATGTGATTAAGATTGAACTGTGTAATTGGATTGTATTAACAACTTGGATTAATCTAAGATAACAAGCTAATATGGTAATCTAACTTGGTAATAACCTCCTAATACAATGGAGTATTTATACTAAGTACAAGTATTAGGGTAACTAAGGGTTGAAATGACGATTAAGTCCCTAAAATGAAGATTAACGCCTTGCAAGTCCTTCATGGAGACTCCTTCATGGAGACGCTCGACCTTCCCTTATTGGACGCTCATGCTATAAAGGAAAACACCCGTCCTGCTTGTGGGATGCTCGGGCTGAGTCTTAGGACGCCCGTCTTTCACTTCAGGACGCTCGGGCCGAGCTTGGGACGCCCATCTCAAGGGTTAGTTTGGCTTCCTCTTTAATTGCCTGCCTTATGATCCGTGGGGATCGTTGAGGAGCCTTGGGGGTCCTTCATCATTTCCCAAATACTTGTTTTATTGACTTAGGCCTTTAGTATTGGTCTCCTCTTTGTTGCTTGGTCGTTAGATGCAATCCATTTAGCTCCGTTTTGCTCCATAAAAGCAAGGTTAGCAATCCTCTCTTACCAAGGACACAAAGCCTTATAGAATATGCAAAGTAGGAAGCTAAAGATAAGAAACGACCCTAATGCATACGAGAAAGCATAGGAACGAGGCTAGTTAGGGGACTAAATGTGTATAAATACGAGTCACATCAAATATGTCCAAACCGAACCTTTGCTCGTCCTGAGTAAAGAGGTGACTGAAACTATGACCTTTATTTATAACCTAGCCGATGTGAGACAATTAGCGGGTCTCTCTCCGTCCCTTCAACTCACAACAAGACATCTATGAGGTAAGATCCCTTCTTGCAAGGCAAGGTGGGGCTTGCCAAAATGGCGATGCATCCTAACATTTAAGCACACAAAAACAAGTAAAAAGGATGCATCTACAAAAGAATAGCCACTTTCTTCATCCAAGTGGTGGAAATCGTCTATAAGGGAAGCAATTTAAGGGCATACACTCCATCATAGATACTACTTCTCCTCGTTACTAAGTCCAAGAGGATACAAACAAGCCACCTAGTTGTGTTAAACTAGGCTACTTTCGTCCATAATTGCTAAATGCTTTTGTCAAGGGCGATCAGATGGGGGTGGAATGATGATCCTTATGATGTTAGTGGCATATAACATGACAAATCTCGGATTCTCTACATGTGTAAACGCCAAGGATCGTCCAAAGCTCAACAAGGTGGCATAACAAAAATGATTTTTGGGAGTGAAGTGCTCAAGTCAATCAAACAAAACTAGTGGATTTGACTAACTTTTAAAACTTGAACTCAATTCAACTTCCGCATTTCACATTTCAAAACTTTGAGATGGGGTTTGTCCCTCATTTTCTAGTGTCCTTTGCTTTCGCCAATCACTTATTAGGCAACCGATTAACCTCTAGACAATAGCTCTTGGGGTGATAGTCACTTTGTCTTTGGGCGGCCCAATTCACAACCGTGTGGGGGGGCCAATTCAATGGATCCCGCACCAAAGCATATTGAAGTGTACTCCTCCATCAAATTTCTCGGCATTTCAACAATTCAAAACATTTTGAGGTTTCCTTGGCAATTAAAATGATTCCACATCACAAAACTTTTGAAATGAGCACTTCATAAACTTATTAATGAAAAGTATTTTTGGGTTGCCAAACCACCAAGTCAATCAAGGTCCCCTAGATAAGCGGATCAAGTCCATATCATATCATAAGGTTGGATAGGTGACACACATGCAAACCCTTGACTAGGCCTTAGACCATGGGACAAAAGATACTAGTATGACACATCATAGGGTGTCTTGAGAGTATTTTAGCAAACAAAGTCTCAAGGAGAAACGTTATCTACAAGGGCCTTATATACACTTGTCAAGCTTCCCAAATAGGCATTTTCACAAAATTTTCTAATATGTAAACTACATGCCATGATGCAACTAACATATATACAACTCTAATGCATATGCTACTATCAACTAATATGCCATGTAAACTAAATGCAAAATCTTAATAACACAAAGGTACATACCACATCAATCAAAATATAGCCACATTGTCATTAACATATAGAAGGAGGAAGGATATTTGGAAAGATCATACCATGCGGTCTTCTATATCCTTCATGCCTTGAATGTGGCGTAGTCGCCCCTAGTGATAAGAGTGATAAACAAACAAACAAATATATACAATTCTATACTACCAAAGAACATGTTTTTGAAATTTTGAAATTTTTCAACTTTTTATCATTTTCGAAATAAGGGTTAGATGTTAGAAAGTTAGGTGTTAGAATTTCCCATCCCCACACTTAGTATGGACTTTGTCCTTAATGGACAAAATGATAGGAAATTAAGCAAATGCATGATATTATATGAAATGCGTGAATCTACGCTAAATGCACACTACATGTGAAATATTTACATATGATGAGTATTTACATGTGATGCAAACTAGATTATGCTATATGATGCATGCTTTCGATTGTTCGGAGAGCTAATTTAAATTAACTCGGGTTGCCTATGAATGAACTTCCCCAAACCAAACAAAACACTATTTATAGTGAAAAAACTAGGGAAGTTTATTCACAAGCATGCAAATGCAATGCATGAACAGTCACTTTGTCATTTTAGATTCTTTATGGTGGGAGCTAAAAAGATAGTCACCTCAATGTTACCGAGGTGTGAGTCCTTTGGTGGTGCTAGGACTCAAAAACTCTTAGCCACCAAAGAGTTCAAAATGACTCTCTAAATGCTTTAAACTAAATGTTATACAAGCTATGCAAGTAATGTCAACATGAGATAAAAACAAAGCAAAAGGAGGGGTAAGAGACTCACAATGGTTGGTTGAGATGCTAATGTAAGTCATCAACCACCTAGTTGATGTGACCAGTATTTGAGCATATTTAGTCCCCGAATTAGCCTCGTTCCTATGCTTTTTAGTACATATTTGGGTCATTTACTATCTTTAGTCCTTTATTTTGCATATTCTTTGAGGTTTTGTTCCCTTGGTAGGAGAGGAGTGCAAAATTGCATTTTCATGGCAAAATAGTGCTAAATTGATTGAATCTAATGACCAAGCATCAAAGTAAAGACAAGCCTAGAAGACCTTTGTAAATAATGTAGTAGATGGGCAATGATGAAGAAGATCTTTGCATCTCCGACAAGATCCCGGAGGATTGTTGGAAGAAGAAAAGAAGGAAAGAAGAAAAAGCTCACTGGACTGGAATCCGCTCGTCCTAGCACCAGGCCGCTCGTCCAAGAACTCCACAATCTGAGCGTCCCACCTACCAAGCCGCTCGTCCACCACCTGCACAATCCGCTCGTCCCGACCCTTTGGACGCTCGGATTGTTCTCCAGTGCAGCCCGACTTCTTCTTGTTCTACTCGGGATGCGCATATTTTTGAAAGACTAGCAAAAAGGAGACTCACATCTTTCTTCGAGAGGAGCATTTCCTCAACTTTTCTTAGGGACTTAATCGTCATTTAAGCCTTAGTAACCCTAATTTGTGCACCTAATCCCCATTATACTAATTAGATTATCATGTTCTTCTTATCAATCATTAGTGTAGTTTATATTATTCTAATCTCTCTTTAATCTTGTAATCAACTTTTAATCAAGTATTAATACAAATCTCATTTCCTTAATTGCTCTATTGTTCATCCTTTATTTTGGGTAATTGAAGATTATTTGGGTTTATTTGGAGGATTGACAATGTTCCAATCATTCATTAAGTACTTCTATTATTCTTTGCTTATTATTTTGGAATCATCATTAGGTATAATTCTCTTAATCCCTTTTTAATTATTGTTAATCATCTTTACTTATTCATCATGTTTTGCTTTGTTGATATGATTGACAACCTTGTTAACATGTTAAACTTGATAATGAGTGAGTAGTTTCCTTAACTAGGGTTAATGGGGAATTAGGGAAACCCAACATGGGGAATGATTCATGCTTAATCTAATATGTTCACATAATTTATTTGCTTGCTTGTTGTGATCTCAAATTATGCACATGTTATGTTTGATGAAATGCGAGCCTATGAATCCTTGCATTTTTACCCATCACTTACCTTTTCAATGAGACTTGTAAGACATAAACCAACTCGAGTCTCATTAGACCATGCATATAGTTGAGTAGGGAGGATTAAGTCGACTTGTAGGTGTTGTACAATCTAATCGATTCAGTTGCGGGACCCAAACCTTCCTAGGATTGTAAGATATAAACAAACTCGATCCTATCACAACAATAATTGCTTGCTTATAATTTGAGAATATGTTTGTATGATCAATTCCCATGAATTCCCTATGAACCCATGACACCCTAGTGCTTTTAATCAATTGTTTACATCTCATTTTAGTCATCTTTCTTGTTTACTTTTATTGTTATTTAGTTTAGTGATCTTCTTATCTCAACCCAAATTGTGACACCCTTAGGCACCACTACTTGCAATCGAAAATCCTACATCAATACCCGTCCCTTGGGATCCGACCTTTACTTGCCTCTTTACTAATAGTAGAGTTGTTTGTGAAGATTATAAATATTGTTTTGGTCTAGGTACTCCTAACGACAAGTAACCGAAATCTAAGCTCAAAGCGGACCGACCAAACATGGCGCCGTTGCCGGGGACGGTGTTAACTTGATTTGATTTTCTTTGATTGTTATTAGTTGTGTCTTTCTTTGCCTCGGGGAAGTAAAACTCCTCAGGGTTTGTTCTAATTGTTTTCGAGTTGTTTAATATTTTGCATGTCTTGAAGATCACAAGGTAACTTGTTACCCATTGATCACGAAATTGAAAGGACT
This sequence comes from Silene latifolia, assembly GCF_048544455.1. Taxonomy (NCBI): domain Eukaryota; kingdom Viridiplantae; phylum Streptophyta; class Magnoliopsida; order Caryophyllales; family Caryophyllaceae; genus Silene; species Silene latifolia. Next base: position 100,458,654 of record NC_133531.1, read on the forward strand.
TTGACAACCAATAGAAGACTTGCTAGAAATAATTTGAGAGGTATTGGTGAGGTTGTAGATATTCAACCAAATACTCTTGAGTTCATCAACCCTCTTGCAAGAGAAGGTGAGGAGAACCCAACACAAAATCAACCACACAATCAACCCACAATGCCTAAGTTTTCATCACATTCCGTACCAACCGAGGAGAACCTACCCAATGGTACTCCCACACCACAACACTTAACCGGAAATTTTATTGCAAAATCCGCATTTATCCAATTTGTCGAAAGAAGCCAATTTGGGGGGATGCCTAGTGTAGACCCTCATTCTCACATGGAGACTTTTTGTGACTATTGTGATGCGATTTCACAAACCGGAGTGACTCAAGACCAAATTCGATGGGTCTTATTTCCTTTTTCTCTAATTGGTACCGCGAAACAATGGTTAAAGAGCCTTGATAAGGCTACTCTTGGAATTGACTCTTGGAAGAAGTTGGCTCTAGCTTTCTACAAAAAGTTCTACCCTCCGGAAAAGACTAACATGCTAAGAGCCCAAATCACGGGTTATTAGCAAAGGGACGAAGAATCTTTGTATGAAGCTTGGGAGCGATTCAAAGGAACTTGTCGCTCATGTCCTCATCATGGACTTAGCGAGTGGTTCTTGGTACAATAATTTTGGAATGGTCTTGTAGATACCCGTATCCGTCGATATTGGAATTTATAGAGAACCCGACAAACACCCGATGATGATAGGACACATGTATTCTTTAGTTGTCATTGTCATTATTTGGAGCTCGTTTTACGATGTAGAATGGGCGTCGTCGATGAGGTATTTTATTATTTTAAATGATATTTAAATTAAAGTTTTTTAGAATTTATTTTCTCAAATTTATTTTATTGAAAATAAAATAAATAATTGATTTGAAAAATCATTTTATGAGTATATTTGATTTGAAAAATCATTTATTTTAATGTGTTAATTGTTTTGAAAAATCGATTTAAAAATCGAAAAGAACTCGTTTTAAACATGTGTTTTTGAGCTCGATTTTAGCTCGGTTTTTTAGCCCGTTTTCTTTACGAATTGGCACGAATCTCGAGTACACTAACCAACCTAAGCCTTTACCCATCCAACCCCAGTTCGAACCCCATATCCAAGGCCCAAATACCGCCCCAAATCACCCCCAACCAGCCCGCAAAACACGAAACAACCCCCTGTTTTGCAGCTCAATCCCGAGCCCAAAACCCGCTCCAAACACTACCAAAACCCGTGCCCATTAACCCTAAACCATACCCTAATATCCTACCCATATTACCTTACCTTAACCACCAAGAAAACCCCCCAAACGAACCCTAGAAAACCCCCCAAAAGCTGCTGGACAGCAGCTATGCTCAGCCAAGCCCGTCTGCCTCTCCTCCCTTTTACCCTACTTTAACTCCTTATAAATACCCACCCTTCACCATACATTCATTCCTCTAAGTTCTACATACATACTACCTTCACTCACAAGCTTTAAACCTCAGAAACAAACCCTAATTGCCTCTCAAAAACCCTCCACAAAACCGACATCCAAACTGAAACAGTTTGTGTGTCCTCTTCGAAAAACAATTTGTTCCTCCTTCAAACCTCCATCAAAACTCGAGTTTCTTGTTCCTAATTAACCATATAACATCCATCTACACATTAGACAAAGATTTACGAGCCAAATTGCCCTTGAGAGTACACGAATTCCCTCGAAAAACAGAGTGTTATACACTCTGTTTTCGCGGCTTTTCCTGTCTGTCCAGTTCTGTTTGTACTCGTTTTTCGTGCCCAATAACACAAAACGAGCAGGGATTGTTTTAAGATCTCTGTTCTCCTCTCTTTCTAGTTTTCAAAACATCTTTTAAATCGAATTTTCATCGTGAAACGAGAGACAAATCGCTGTTTGAAAGTTGCTGTCCAGATTCGATAAAAACGTGTTGTTTGCTTTGTTTTTTCGTCGACGACGGCCTCTCGAGATAAAATCTACCATCGATTACGACCCAAGACGGTGTCAACGATACATGTACGTTGAGGGTGCATCAAATCCTCTTCTTTCTCCCTTTTATTTCGTTTTTTATGTTTGTTTTTTATAGTTTGTTTTTGTTTGTTTATCGTTTTTTTGTTTATCGATTGTTCTAATTAACTACGAAACTAGTTTAGTCCGAGTATGAGTTAAAGTACCACCATGAACACCCGCGTTGACTTGAGATGGGAAAGAAACCGCTACATCAGTCGGTCGTACACCCCCGTCTCATTTACATATCCTCGTGTTCAAGGTAGGGCATTAATAAAACGAGTTCTAACTTCGCTCTTCGCTTTTGACCCCTCTTTTGTTTCGTGTGATTCGACCCACCTTAGGACCATTCACATGTTAGTATGACCTCTGGTTGTTAACATATAACTCGTTTAGACGAAATTCGATCATTTAAATAACCTAATTAGACATGTTAGGGTGCTTCGACATAGCTTTTAAAATCAATCGACAATTCTGTAATTCAATCGAATGCATCTCTCTTTCACCTAATTTCTCGCTAGTATAAGAGTGCGTGATTAGCACCTTCTTATTAACACTCGATGAGTTAACTTAATTAGCAAACTTGACCTAATTTGATCCCTTTTAGGCCGTGTAGAATACACCTTTGCGCGACATCCTTCCAATCGATCAACGTTGTTTTTAATTCGTTTTCTAACATGTTTCCTATCCCGTTTCGCAATCATCTATCTAACCTAATGAACCTGACCTAGGACCTAGGTTTGGCCGTGGCCTTTGGCCTTTCTTGTTTCGTTTGTTTTTGCATCGTTCGTTCTTTATTTGTTTTGTCGCTTGTAATTTATCGTTTGTTCATCGAGTTGTAATTTTCAAGTTAGTTTTCTTTTATCGAGTCAAAACCTCTTTCAAAAACCTTAGTCTTGTTTGGTTAGACGGTTGTACCCCAATGCAAGTGAGAGCGTAGTAAATCGCATGTTGTTTAAAGCAACATGGCCCGATTTATGCTAATGCATGCTTTGGTGTGTGGCCCAATGTCTAATTCGATAAGATTAAGTGGAAGCACGCATTACGAGGAGTGACCCAAGGCCGTGAGTCATGTAGGCCGTGAGTCACCCCTTTGTGCACGTTTTCCTAGGCCGAATGGCCATGTGTCGTGTATGGTGTCGTATATAGCAATTGTATTTAGATCGAGTTGTATCTTTAATTTATTGTTGTGTCGGCATGAAATGCCTGGTTTGTAATAGGTAGATCCCACGGCTCCCCCATTCCCCCTTAAGCCTTGTTTGCTTTGTTTTGTATGTTGTTAGATTAATCAACCCACATGCTAAATTACAACTTTGACAAAGTTAGTTTAGTTGCATTTAAAACGACATAGAAATTGTTGTCACATGTTAGGGTTTAAAACGATGTTTGCATATCATATATCGTAGTAGCTATGACCTTGTTTGAAATCTGACACTTGACTTAGTAGAGGCCGTTATTGACGGGCAGGGTTAGGTGTCCTTATGGGCTTCCTAACACGTACCCTCACCCCTTACTCAAGATCTATGGTTTGTGGATCCGTCTAAATACCATTGGATTACGAGAGTCATTCAAATCGAGTGATATAGGGTACAAGTCTTTATCTTTAATCACTCGTAGTCGATTGGCTTTATGCTTTTCGATGAAAGGTGTAAAGTTGTAGATACCCGTATCTGTCGATATTGGAATTTATAGAGAACCCGACAAACACCCGATGATGATAGGACACATGTATTCTTCAGTTGTCATTGTCATTATTTGGAGCTCGTTTTACGGTGTAGAATGGGCGTCGTCGATGAAGTATTTTATTAATTTAAATGATATTTAAATTAATGTGTTTTTTTAAGTGAATTCATTTTATTAATTTAAAAGATATTTAAATTAAAGTTTTTTAGAATTTATTTTCTCAAGTTTATTTTATTGAAAATAAAATAAATATTTGATTTGAAAAATCATTTTATAAGTGTATTTGATTTGAAAAATCATTTATTTTAATGTGTTAATTGATTTGAAAAATCGATTTAAAAATCGAGAAAAACTCGTTTCAACCACGCGTTTTGGAGCGTGATTTTAGCTCGGTTTTTGAGCCCGTTTTCTTTACGAGTTGGCACGAATCTCGAGTACACTAACCAACCTAAGACTCTACCCATCCAACCCAGTTCGAACCCCATAACCACGGCCCAAATTCCATCCCAAACACCCCCCAAACAGCCCGCATATACACGAGCAGCCCCCCTGTTTTGCAGCTCAAATCCCGAGCCCAAAACCCGCTCCAAATACCACCAAAACCCGTACCCATTAACCCTAACCCATACCCTAGTATCCTACCTATATTACCCTAGCTTAATCACCAAGAAAACCCCTCTCAAACCCTCACAAAAGCTGCTGGACAGCAGCTATGCGTGAGCAGGCCCGACTGCCTCTCCCTCTCTTTTACCCTACTTTAACTCCTTATAAATACCACCCCTTCACCATACATTCATTCCTCTAAGTTCTCCCCACATCCTACCATCACTCACAAGCTTTAAACCTCAGAAACAAACCCTAATTGCCTCTCAAAAACCCTCCACAAAACCGACATACAAACTGAAACTGTTTGTGTGTCCTCCTCGAAAAACAATTCGTTTCTCCCTCAAACCTCCATCAAAACTCGATTTTCTTGTTCCTAATTAACCACATAACATCCATCTACAGATTAGATAAAGATTTACGAGCCAAATTGCCCTTGAGAGTACACGAAATCCCTCGAAAAACAGAGTGTTATACACTCTGTTTTCGCGGTTTGTTCTTGTCTGTCCAGTTCTGTTTGTGCTCGTTTTTCGTGCCCAATAACCCAAAACGAGCAGGGGTTGCTTTAAGATATCTGTTCTCCTCTCTTTCTAGTTTTCAAAACATCTTTTAAATCGAATTTTAATTGTGAAACGAGGGAGAAATCATCGTTTGAAAGTTGCTGTCCAGATTTGCCAAAAACGCGTGTTTGCTTTGTTTCTTTGTCGACGACGGCCTCTCGAGATAAAATCTACCATCGATTACGACCCAAGACGGTGTCAACGATACATGTAGGTTGAGGGTGCATCAAATCCTCCTCTTTCTCCTTTTTTATTTCGTTTTTTATGTTTGTTTTTCTTATAGTTTATTTTTGTTTGTTTATCGCTTTTATTTATCGTTTAAATTAACTATGAAACTAGTTTAGTCCGAGTATGAGTTAAAGTACCACCATGAACACCCGCGTTGACTTGAGATGGGAAAATAAACCGCTACTTCAGTCGGTCGTACACCCCCGTCTCATTTACATATCCTCGTGTTCAAGGTAGGGCATAAATAAAACGAATTTCTAACTTCCGTTCCTCGCTTTTGACCCTTTGTTATCTCGGCCAATTCGACCCACCTTAGGACCCGTTGCATGTTAGTATGACCTCTGATTGTTAACATATAACTCATTTAGATGACATTAGATCGATTTTGCTAACCTAATTAGACACATTAGGATACATCGACATAGCTTTAAAAACCGATTAACAATTCTGTAACTTAATTGAATTCATCTTCCCTTTCACTAATTTTCTCGCTAGCATGGAAGTGCGTGCTTAACACCTTTCCATTTGCACTCGTTGACGATTTAGAATTGTACCTAACCTAGTTCGTATTTATTTAATTCAATTTGTAATTAATTAACCTTTAATTTGTTTTATTTATTTCTAATTTTTTTAAAAGTCGTTCTAATTATCTTTTATGGTTCAAAATCTGTAAATTTAATTTAATGAATTTTTTCGTAATTTATTTTACTGATTTCGTAATTAAAACATAATTAACTTTGCTTTTCTACAAAAACCGTGTCTTGCGCGGGTCTGTCTGACTTCTGATCCGTGCACTGCACGGGTCTGCCAGTTTTAGTTTCTTTTCTTCTTTTGTTTCTTTAATTGTTTACTAATCCTATTTTAATAAATATGGATTGGTGAATAATTTTAATAAGTTGGGTTCAATTTAATTAATAAGTTGTACCTAATTTATTTCAAGCCTTTATACTTATTTATTTTAATTTAATTAGTTTAATTCTAATCTAATTTGTTTATTAACTAATAATTCGGCTAACATCTTTAATTAGTGTAACTTAGCTTTAGCTTTTTTGTTTACATTTGTTTCGTTTATTAAGACTTAATAATTTAAGTTGTATTTTGTTAGTTTGTATTGTAATCTGAGTCAAAGTAATTACGATAGTTGTTGTAATTAGATTGAGTTGTAATTTATTTCTCGTTGTGTCGGCATGAAATGCCTGGGTTGTAATAGGATAGATCCCAATGGCTCCCCCATTCCTCCTAAGCCGTGTTTGCGCATCTTTTATTTCAAATCAACCAACATGCTAAAACAACTTTGACAAAGTTAGTATTCATGCATTAAACGACATAGAAATTGTTGTCACATGTTAGGGTTTTAAAACGATGTTTGCATATCATATATCGTAGTAGCTATGACCTTGTTTGAAATCCATACTTGACTTAGTAGAGGCCGTTATTGACGGGCGGGGTTGGGTGTCCTTATGGGCTTCCCAACACGTACCCTCACCCCTTACTCAAGATCTATGGTTTGTGGATCCGTCTAAATACCATTGGATTACGAGAGTCATTCAAATCGAGTGATATAGGGTACAAGTCTTTATCTTTAATCACTCGTAGTCGATTGGCTTTATGCTTTTCGATGAAAGGTGAAAAGTTGACTTGAACGGTTCCAAGTTCCCAAAAAACTTGGTGGCGACTCTAATATGTCTTAATTCGATTCGAAAGAACCTCGAGTCGATTATGCCTAGTGTGGATCCCGCGGACGCAGCTTCCCGAGGGCCTTGTCCACGCTTTGGCGACTCTACTGGGAAAAGAGGACTAGTTACACTTTGTTTCTAGGGTCTTTTCCTCCGAGGTGAAACTTGAAAAGAAAGTGTTGGAAAGTAAAACATTACTCATAGTGCTACGATTCATGCATAAACCCTTAAGGACTTGCCCGGGCCGTCCCAGCGTTTCTTCGTGATGCGTGGGGGGCGACGTCCCACTATGCTAGGAAGCTGCATATTGCTCGCTTCCACTTCACCTCGCGTGGCTCTTGAAGGTGGGGACGATCTTCTAGGTACTCTACCTTAAGACACCTTGCTCTATAAGACCGCAAAAGGATGGAGGGCATAGACCTTCTTGTAGAAGACTTGCCGAGACTTAGAGATGTCTAGGAGCATACATCCTTGTAACATGAGAATGACAATGTGCAAATTGTTTTCCCGAGTCTTTTCGAAATTTCCCATGTCCTTTTCAAAACCGAACTTTTGAACAACTTACTTTCAAAATAGCATGGTTTTAAAAAACGCGGAATGCTGCCTAAATAGGACTAGAATTTTCGGCCCAAAACAAGCTTTTATAGCCGGCATGCTGCCCATTTCAAATCTCATTTTTCAAATCGATCATTCGTTTTTTCAAAATCAATCCAAAATGCCTCTCGAACCTCAACCAAGCATGAAATGCGTCAAGTCGTGTCCAGGTCATGGCCGTGTTAGGCCGGGTGTGTTTCGTTCTAAGAGTCTAGAACACGACCGTGTTGGGTCACCCAAGCTCACCTCTTGGGCTTTGAGTCATGTTGGTCGACCTTTTGGTCTAGGATAGTCCACAGAAACGTCCAAGCTAGGCCATTTAGGGCGTTTCATCCGAACCTATGGGCTATGTTAGTCCAATCACGGGTTTAGTCACACCGAGTCCGGTTTATAACCGATTTATGACAGTTTGAGTCATGTCGTTTTGCCGAGTCTAAAATGAACCAAGGTCTAAATCCAACCGTGAGTCGAACCTTTGGTTAGTCAGTCTCAAGTCGAGTCTTTGTTTGAGTCAAGTTGGGGTCGTGTCCTTAAGTGTGCAGGGGCTCTTACTTTAAATATTGACTCAGTACGGGGTTTTTTGTAGAAAGGCCGCCAAAAACCCGACGTCAAGCAATGGAAGATGCTATCAACAAGCTCACCGAGGTCGTGAACCTCATGATGACCCGAATGGATGCAATCGAATCTAAGCTGGGTGAAGATTCCCCTTCATCTACCCCACCTCTGACCGATCTGGAGAAACGGTTTAAGTTCATTGAAGACCGTCTGAAACTCTCCCAGGGGAAGAACATCCACTATGAGAATGCTAGGGCCTATGCCCCAGTTCAGGATAAGTTGCCCACGAACATGGTACTCACTGACATCCCAAAGTTCAAGGGCACCGAAGATCCAGTCCACCATGTTAAGGCCTATAAAGGGTACTTAGCACTGAAGGGAGTACCTGCGGACATGCTCTCTGAAATTTTTGCCCAATCTCTGGATGAACACCCGAAGGCGTGGTTCTATAATCTTGACCTTAAGAACTTCTCCACTTTCGAAGATATTACGGTGGAGTTCTGCAAGCACTATGCTGACAATGTCGAGATTCAAACCAACATAAGAACATTGGAGGTGATGACACAGAAAGAAAAAGAAGGCTTTACTGAATTCCTTGCAAGATGGCGCGCTGAAAGCGTGAAATTAGCCAAGAAGCCTGATGAAGTTGAAATGGTAGATAAGTTCGTAAAGAATCTACGACCTATTTACCGCAATGCTCTGAAATACCAGAATTTTGGCTCTTTCAAAGAATTGATAAGAATCGGGATAAAGGTAGAAGATGATGTCATAAGGGCAGAGGCTGAAAAGCCGAAAGGGTACCAAGGGGCCTCATCGTCTAAGGCCAAGGCCCCAGCAACGACCCATATTGATGAAGCCATCAATCTCTTAGAAGGGCAATCGAAGAAGTCGCAGCGCCAAACACCTAGGGCATTCACCGATATCGGATGCACTTATACATACGCTCTCCAAAGGCTCATAGCCCAAGGAAAGCTGAAGCCTATCGGTCCAATTCCGGACCCTCCCGTTGATCAACAAGGTAAATGGTATAAATCAAATGCCTACTGTGCCTTTCACCAAGGGAAAGGCCATGATACTGAAAGGTGCTATCGACTGAAGCACGAAATTCAAGACATGATCGAGAATGGAACACTCCCGATCCCAACTGTTAAACCCAATAACATCACCAATCCATTTGGCGATCACGCCAACTTTGTTTCTGTCGAAGACAATGTCGATTATTCCCATCTTATCCGCCCATGTCACTTGAAAGGAGTGTTTATCGGGAAAATATTTTTGGATTGCTCTGAATTCTTGCCAAACCCGAAGAATGAAATTCAAGTCGGGAGTCTCGCTCTAGAATGTACTCCTCTTATTAACGAAGTTAATAAAAGACAATTCGATTCACCAACCTTCATCACTAGCGTAGATCCTCAGAGGACTACCTCGGGATGGAGGCAAACCATCACAGGGATCAAGGACAAGAGCCGAGCATCTAAGCCGACAAATTGAACAAGGGAAAGCTCATGACCAGATTTGAAATTATGAGTCGGGATCTGTTTTCTTATCTTAGTCGAGTCGAGTCTAGGACTTTCTTTTCCCGAAGTTGAGTCGTTTGTTCCGCGATGACCTAGGGTGTGTCCTAGGAATCGTTCCTTCGAGTCTGTCAAGCATTTGTCTTTCCAATAAAAAGTTACAGTTTCATTTCCAAATTTGTCTTGTTTTCAATTCTCAATCATTCTGAAAGCATGATAAAACGCACAACACACTCAAAGGAATCCCTGGGGTAGAAATATGTCCTGTTTCAAAATGTAAGGTACACTAGGATCCCGTGTTTGATTCCTTTACCTATTCCATGTCTGGGGTAGAAAACCTTCATCTGAACCAATATTTGTGACAAGCTTTTAGATGATTCTATGACAAACCCGGACTAGCTCCTTGTTTCCCCTATCGATGATGGAAGGCAAGCCTTTTCCCCAACAAAATCATCCCATCTCGAAGAGAGAAGATATCAACCCGTTCTAACAAGGAATTGTTAGTTCCTATACAAATTAGTTGGCGAAGCCCAGTTTTCAAGGTGTATCCATTTATGACTAAGAGAATGAATAGAAGATCATTTTCAAAGAGAGAAAAAAGATGAAAAAAATTGGGAAAATGAAAAAAAAAAAAAAAAAAGAAAGATGAAAAAAAAAGATGAAAGAAAAAGAAAAAAGGAAAAAAAGATGTTGAAGTTATTGCAGAATGCTTTTGGTTGAACGTCGAAGTTACAGAAGCCAGAAGTCAAGTCAAGCACCCATAGTTGAAGTTCAATGGGCGAAGCCCAAAAGCTTAAGTAGTAACCTCTTTACCCTCTAAGTCCTTCCTGAGACAGTTACAAAGGGATAGTCGGAAATTTTGAGAATTATTCCGCTTGTGTTGTTACACCCAGCCTTTAGGGTCAGACATGGAAATTTGAACCCACATCATTTTCCAACCCATTTGTACTCGGGTTTCATCAAGCCTGAGACACCATTTCCAACCACGTTATAAGCCATAGCCCTTGGCCTTAACACCACAAAACAAGCCTTCAGAATGATGGTTAACCATTCAAACTTGTTTTTACCAAGCTCCACATCCTAAAGAACCACAGCCTTTTGTACCAACCCTAGACACGGGATTTAACAAAGATTTCATACGTGCTAGAATGGGATACGACATGATACCTTAGGTGAAACCTTCGAGTGTGTACACACAATTAAAATGCCAAGTTTATGCACCTTGATCGAACTACGTCGGATTTGATTTCGCTCCACGCGAATACGTAGGCGATCCTTCTTCGAATAAGGGATTCAATCCACTCATCAACCAAGTTGTCATCTTGTCGGTTTCTTACGGGTCTTAACCAAGTCCAAATGAAGCCACCTTTGTTTGAGACGGTCTTAGTACTCGATGTAAGCTAGGATAAGGATATAGGTTCAGATGAATAGTATCAAGTCTCAGAATGAGCTTTATCGAACGGTTTGGCAAAGATGCCGAGTCACATAGATGTGGGTTTGTGTTGGGAACAGAAAATATGAAAAACCCGCTGAAAAGAAAGAAGGCGTGGAAGAAAAATAGTAAAAGCCCGCTGAAAAGAAAGAAGGCGGTGGCAAGAAATGATGAATACTCGCTGAAAAGAAAGGAGGCGAGGAGAAGAGTGGCAGAATGTTCCCAACAAGAGTGATGTGTGATGTCTAAGATTTCTCATAAAATCAGTCTGTGTTTAGTGTCTCGGCGAAGCCAACGTTGTTGCTCAGTGAGTTTAATCCACCTTGTCAATGCCAAGTGATCTTGATTCCCATGTGCCCTTGGGAGCACGCCCATGCCATACGATATCTCTGTCTCAAGTCCGATGACCTTGTGATTTCGATTTGCCATCTTTTGGCGCCAGAATGGCCAATTTACATTTCTACCCTCAACAAGTCCATATTTGAACTAAAACCCATGCACACTTACGGTTTTAGTTTCTTTTCTGTTTTACGGTAGCGGGCTACGCCCACGTTTGTTTACGGGTCATACAGAGTGTCTGAGTCGTATTTCCTGCTCACCCGTCAAGGTTCGATTTCAAAATGCCAAAGATTTCGAATTCAAATTTCAAAAACTTTTTGCGAATTATGGGATAGATGATCCAAGTAGTGGTACATTTCAAGTCAAGGTTCAAATCTCAAAGTTCAAAATCAAATTTTGGGTCGACGACCCAACATCCAAGTGATTCATTTCAAATTCAAAATTTGGGGCGATGGCCCAATTATTCAAAATCTTCAACAGGTTCAAATTTCGGGTCGATGACCCAGTCTTTCAAATTCAATTTCAGGTCGACGACCCAACATTCTAATACTTCAGCTTCAAACCTCGGATCGATGGCCCAACATACTAAATGATGTCAAAATTCAAAATTCGGGTCGATGACCCAATTATTCAAAATTTTCAAATTCAATTTTCGGGTCGATGACCCAATCTTTCAAATGATCTAATTTTAGGATCGATGATCCAAATGTGCTTATGTGATGATTATTGCTAGTACGTTTTTGTGTTTCAAATATAGCAGATATGCTTCAATCGGGGGCTCTAAAGTCTTCGACTTTAGAGCCATTGCAGAATGGGGCTCTGGCCGTTGGCTTCAGAGACCATTATCAAGATAAAAGGATGAAATCCACTCGGAAATTCAATTCAATACAAGAATATGAAATGGAAGAATTCCGTAGCTGAAAGCAAATGATGAAAGCGGCGGCAACCTCCTCGGAAAGTCCCGTCCCATTTGGGCACCTGCCAGCAGATGATAGGCCTTGGGAAAGTGTCAACAGATGATGAATTTTGGACAAATGCCAGCAGATGATAAACTTTGGGCATGTGTCACCAGTTGCCGAACTACGACGCGGGTTTGATTCCGTCAGAAACGGATACGTAGGCGCCTAAGGATAAGGCTCAATCCACCATATATGCAATTTATGGGTCGACGACCAATGACAATTTGACACAACAGAAGCAAGAGTCAATCCCCAACGAAGTTTCGTGTATGATCTCTTCTTATGGTCAAGTGAGCTTATATACGCAAGTCTAATGGACTATAAACGACCCGAAGAATCCTCGGTCGAGAGGGACTGGGGTATACTTTGACTTTCGCCTTGTCCAAGCCTCGCCAAAGTGAGGGCTCAGAGATACCCGTATCCGTCGATATTGGAATTTATAGAGAACCCGACAAACACCCGATGATGATAGGACACATGTATTCTTCAGTTGTCATTGTCATTATTTGGAGCTCGTTTTACGGTGTAGAATGGGCGTCGTCGATGAAGTATTTTATTAATTTAAATGATATTTAAATTAATGTGTTTTTTTAAGTGAATTCATTTTATTAATTTAAGTTATATTTAAATTAAAGTTTTTTAGAATTTATTTTCTCAAGTTTATTTTATTGAAAATAAAATAAATATTTGATTTGAAAAATCATTTTATAAGTGTATTTGATTTGAAAAATCATTTATTTTAATGTGTTAATTGATTTGAAAAATCGATTTAAAAATCGAGAAAAACTCGTTTCAACCACGCGTTTTGGAGCGTGATTTTAGCTCGGTTTTTGAGCCCGTTTTCTTTACGAGTTGGCACGAATCTCGAGTACACTAACCAACCTAAGCCTCTACCCATCCAACCCAGTTCGAACCCCATAACCACGGCCCAAATTCCATCCCAAACACCCCCCAAACAGCCCGCATATACACGAGCAGCCCCCTTGTTTTGCAGCTCAAATCCCGAGCCCAAAACCCGCTCCAAATACCACCAAAACCCGTACCCATTAACCCTAACCCATACCCTAGTATCCTACCTATATTACCCTAGCTTAATCACCAAGAAAACCCCTCTCAAACCCTCACAAAAGCTGCTGGACAGCAGCTATGCGTGAGCAGGCCCGACTGCCTCTCCCTCTCTTTTACCCTACTTTAACTCCTTATAAATACCACCCCTTCACCATACATTCATTCCTCTAAGTTCTCCCCACATCCTACCATCACTCACAAGCTTTAAACCTCAGAAACAAACCCTAATTGCCTCTCAAAAACCCTCCACAAAACCGACATACAAACTGAAACTGTTTGTGTGTCCTCCTCGAAAAACAATTCGTTTCTCCCTCTAACCTCCATCAAAACTCGATTTTCTTGTTCCTAATTAACCACATAACATCCATCTACACATTAGACAAAGATTTACGAGCCAAATTGCCCTTGAGAGTACACGAAATCCCTCGAAAAACAGAGTGTTATACACTCTGTTTTTGCGATTTGTTCTTATCTGTCCAGTTAAATTTGTGCTCGTTTTTCGTGCCCAATAACCCAAAACGAGCAGGGGTTGCTTTAAGATCTCTGTTCTACTCTCTTTCTAGTTTTCAAAACATCTTTTAAATCGAATTTTCATTGTGAAACGAGGGAGAAATCATCGTTTGAAAGTTGCTGTCCAGATTTGCCAAAAACGCGTGTTTGCTTTGTTTCTTCGTCGACGACGGCCTCTCGAGATAAAATCTACCATCGATTACGACCCAAGACGGTGTCAACGATACATGTAGGTTGAGGGTGCATCAAATCCTCCTCTTTCTCCGTTTTTATTTCGTTTTTTATGTTTGTTTTTCTTATAGTTTATTTTTGTTTGTTTATCGCTTTTATTTATCGTTTAAATTAACTATGAAACTAGTTTAGTCCGAGTATGAGTTAAAGTACGACCATGAACACCCGCGTTGACTTGAGATGGGAAAATAAACCGCTACTTCAGTCGGTCGTACACCCCCGTCTCATTTACATATCCTCGTGTTCAAGGTAGGGCATAAATAAAACGAATTTCTAACTTCCGTTCCTCGCTTTTGACCCTTTGTTATCTCGGCCAATTCGACCCACCTTAGGACCCGTTGCATGTTAGTATGACCTCTGATTTTTAACATATAACTCATTTAGATGACATTAGATCGATTTGCTAACCTAATTAGACACATTAGGGTACATCGACATAGCTTTAAAAACCGATTAACAATTCTGTAACTTAATTGAATTCATCTTCCCTTTCACTAATTTTCTCGCTAGCATGGAAGTGCGTGCTTATCACCTTTCCATTTGCACTCGTTGACGATTTAGAATTGTACCTAACCTAGTTCGTATTTATTTAATTCAATTTGTAATTAATTAACCTTTAATTTGTTTTATTTATTTCTAATTTTTTTAAAAGTCGTTCTAATTATCTTTTATGGTTCAAAATCTGTAAATTTAATTTAATGAATTTTTTCATAATTTATTTTACTGATTTCGTAATTAAAACATAATTAACTTTGCTTTTCTACAAAAACCGTGTCTTGCACGGGTCTGTCTGACTTCTGATCCGTGCACTGCACGGGTCTGCCAGTTTTAGTTTCTTTTCTTCTTTTGTTTCTTTAATTGTTTACTAATCCTATTTTAATAAATATGGATTGGTGAATAATTTTAATAAGTTGGGTTCAATTTAATTAATAAGTTGTACCTAATTTATTTCAAGCCTTTATACTTATTTATTTTAATTTAATTAGTTTAATTCTAATCTAATTTGTTTATTAACTAATAATTCTATTAACATCTTTAATTAGTGTAACTTAGCTTTAGCTTTTTTGTTTACATTTGTTTCGTTTATTAAGACTTAATAATTTAAGTTGTATTTTGTTAGTTTGTATTGTAATCTGAGTCAAAGTAATTACGATAGTTGTTGTAATTAGATTGAGTTGTAATTTATTTCTCGTTGTGTCGGCATGAAATGCCTGGGTTGTAATAGGATAGATCCCAATGGCTCCCCCATTCCTCCTAAGCCGTGTTTGCGCATCTTTTATTTCAAATCAACCAACATGCTAAAACAACTTTGACAAAGTTAGTATTCATGCATTAAACGACATAGAAATTGTTGTCACATGTTAGGGTTTTAAAACGATGTTTGCATATCATATATCGTAGTAGCTATGACCTTGTTTGAAATCCATACTTGACTTAGTAGAGGCCGTTATTGACGGGCGGGGTTGGGTGTCCTTATGGGCTTCCCAACACGTACCCTCACCCCTTACTCAAGATCTATGGTTTGTGGATCCGTCTAAATACCATTGGATTACGAGAGTCATTCAAATCGAGTGATATAGGGTACAAGTCTTTATCTTTAATCACTCGTAGTCGATTGGCTTTATGCTTTTCGATGAAAGGTGAAAAGTTGACTTGAACGGTTCCAAGTTCCCAAAAAACTTGGTGGCGACTCTAATATGTCTTAATTCGATTCGAAAGAACCTCGAGTCGATTATGCCTAGTGTGGATCCCGCGGACGCAGTTCCCGAGGGCCTTGTCCACAAAAGTTGACTTAAACGGTTCCAAGTTCCCAAAAAACTTGGTGGCGACTCTAATTTGTCTTAATTCGATTCGAAAGAACCTCGAGTCGATTATGCCTAGTGTGGATCCCGCGGACGCAGTTCCCGAGGGCCTTGTCCACAGATTTGGCGACTCCGGGGAAAAGAGGACTAGTTACACTTTGTTTCTAGGGTCTTTTCCTCCGAGGTGAAACTTGAAAAGAAAGTGTTGGAAAGTAAAACATTACTCATAGTGCTACGATTCATGCATAAACCCTTAAGGACTTGCCGGGCCGTCCCCAGCGTTTCTTCGTGATGCGTGGGGGCGACGTCCCACTATGCTAGGAAGCTGCACATTGCTCGCTTCCACTTCACCTCGCGTGGTTCTTGATGGTGGGGACGATCTTCTAGGTACTCTACCTTAAGACACCTTGCTCTATAAGACCGCAAAAGGATGGAGGGCATAGACCTTCTTGTAGAAGACTTGCCGAGACTTAGAGATGTCTAGGAGCATACATCCTTATAACATGAGAATGACAATGTGCAAATTGTTTTCCCGAGTCTTTTCAAAATTTTCCATGTCCATTTCAAAGCCGAACTTTTGAACAACTTACTTTCAAACTTAGCATGATTTTCAAAACGCGGAGTGCTGCCCAAATAGGACTAGAAATTTCGGCCAAAATGAGCTTTTATAGCCGGCATGCTGCCCATTTCAAATCTCATTTTCAAATCAATCCTTCGTTTTTCAAAACCAATCCAAAATGCCTCTCGAACCTCAACCAAGCATGAAATGCGTCAAGTCGTGTCCAGGTCATGGCCGTGTTAGGCCGGGTGTGTTTCGTTCTAAGAGTCTAGAACACGACCTTGTTGGGTCACCCAAGCTCACCTCTTGGGCCTTGAGTCATGTCGGTCGACCTTTTGGTCTAGGATAGTCCACAAAAACGCCCAAGCTAGGCCATTTAGGGCGTTTCACCTGAACCTATGGGCTATGTTAGTCCAATCACGGGTTTGGCCACACCGAGTCCGGTTTAGAATCGTGCTATGACAGTTTGAGTCATGTCGTTTTGACGAGTCTAAAATGAACCAAGGTCTACATCCAACCGTGAGTCGAACCTTTGGTTAGTCAGTCTCAAGTCGAGTCTTTGTTTGAGTCAAGTTGGGGTCGTGTCCTTAAGTATGCCGGGGCTCTTACTTTAAATATTGACTCAGTACGGGGTTTTCTTGTAGAAAGGCCGCCAAAAACCCGACTTCAAGCAATGGAAGATGTTGTTAACAAACTCACTGAGGCCGTGAACCTCATGATGACCGAATGGATGCGATCGAATCCAAGGCTGGGTGAAGATTCCCCTCCATCTACCCCACCTCCGATCGATCCGGAGAAACGGTTCAAGTTCATCGAAGACCGTTTGAAACTCTCCCTGGGGAAGAACATCCACTATGAAAATGCTAGGGCCTATGCCCGCTTCAAGATAAGTTGCCCACGAACATGGTACTTACCGACATCCCAAAGTTCAAGGGCACCAAGATCCATCCACCATGTTAAGGCCTATAAAGGGTACTTAGCAATCAAGGGAGTACTGTTTGACATGCTCTCGGAAATTTTCGCTCAATCTCTGGATGAACACCCGAAGGCGTGGTTCTACAACTGACCTTAAGAACTTCCCTACTTTCGAAGATATCACGGTGGAGTTCTCAAGCACTATGCTTGACAATGTTGAGATTCAAACCAACATAAGGACTTTGGAAGTAATGACACAGAAGGAAAAAGAGGGCTTTACTGAATTCCTCGCAAGATGGCGCGCTGAAAGCGTGAAACTAGCTAAGAAGCCTGATGAAGTCGAAATGGTAGATAACACTACTACAGATACAGCCTATAACTACGGGTAAAAACCGTTGTAAAATAAAAAAGCGGACGTTGTTAAAGCGGCCGTTGTAGAAGGTATTTACAACGGTTTGCTTATTTAGTGAAACCGTTGTCTAAAGTATTCACCACGGTTAAAAGCCGTTGTTGTTGGGTGTTCTCCGTTGTGGAAAGTGTTTCAAAATTTTGGAGGGAATAATATAACAACGGTTGTCGTATGTATAACCGTTGTTGTAACTTTCCCTCCAAAATTATGAAGTCTTTTGACAACGGGTTTATGTTACATACCCGTTGTTGAAATTGTTAGTAACAACGGTTCTTTGTTTAATACCCGTTGTTGTAATTTTACCTCCAAAATTGTGAATACTTTTAACAACGGTTCTTTGATTAAAACCATTGTTGAATATTATGCGCGGGTATTTGTAAATGTCATTCACAACGGTGTTAGTTTTATTAACCGTTGTGAAAGGTATTCACAACGGTTTTTTTTTAGTAACCGTTTTTATTACGTACACCTAATGTTCTGAAAAATTAAATTTGTTTCATGCCATTCAAAACCTGCATATATCAAGAAAGACCATATACCAAAGACAAAGATAAATCATAGTTGGTTCATCGTAACTCAATAGATTCAATTCAACCACATACAACAGCAGCATCATATATATATATATATATATATAATTACAAGGAGTTGAATTTACATGAACTAATTAATCATTCCCTAACTTCAACAAAAAAATTACTAATAAGTCGATCTAAACCGTGAGTATAGTATCATGCATTTCTATCTATATATATTCTAAGACGTAGTTGCCCCACATGTCTCTTACCTCGTCTATATCTATACTTGAGTATTGCTCAATCTGTGACCGTTGATTACATACTCGCTGGAAAAAACAAAGAGAATACATTATGGTATATATAGCAGGAAGCAAGACAACATTAGCAACATCATGGTATATATAGCAGCAATTGCAAGACAACATTAGCTCTAATTTAAAAAAAAGTAATAAACACATGTTTAAATTATTACTAACCCTTTCTGGAATAACGAGATATCTTCGCCTAATAATCTCCAACATGAACCGACAAGCGTAGTATCCACATTGTATGCTATCTTGCTGGCGAGGGGCCTATTATTACATAAAAAAAAAAGACGAGAGAAGGCTCACATCTGAATCTTGAACTTTAGGTATTGTATTAGTATTAAACACAGATTTTGCACTTAATGTTATTGTATTTGAGCACGTACCCTGTTATCGTAAAAAATCGGGGCCAACATCGAATCGTTCGTGGTTGATCCTCCTCGTTTGCTCTTTTCTTCTTAAAGGCCCTTTTTTAAAAAATAAAAAAGGAGGCGAAACTAATTTTTTAGGGGCAAAAATATAAACGAGCTTTTTTCTATAAATAAAAATTGAAAATGTTATTATAAATAAATCAGTATTATAAACTTACATTTTAATCAAGTGCTTAAAAGTCTCGCTTGGTTGATGATGTAAAGAGTCCAACCAAAAACTTTTTTCTTTGTTTCGGCATGATGGTCGCTAGCACCCAATGAGTCCTACATCAAGAGACATCATCATTATTAACAAGTACATATATTAGTTATGAAAATGCAATTGTAGGGGGAAACGTAATATTAATTTGTTTATTACCCTTTTTCATTATAAACGCCAAAAATCAGCTTCTTGGTTGTCGCCAATTGCTGAGCAATATAATCTACCCGTTGTTCGAACGAGAAATCCGGAATAAATAAAGATAAAACATAGGGGCACATGAATCCGTATTGATCGGATGGAATATTCTTCTCGGGGATCACTCGGTTTGCAATATCCTACATTATTACGGTATTAATTCCGTATTTAAAACACTATCTACCTAGTAGTCGAATATTAGACTATGAAATTATTTATTAAGAAACTTACTTCATCCAAACAAATATGTGTGCTATATCAATCTGGTCTAGTCCAGCCCATACGGCTAGCAGATCCCATGATATGCATGCTTGGCGCTCAGCCCCTAGAATATCCTCCTCGAGCGGAATAATTATCAGTTGCTCGGAGGCTATGCGATGGCCAGCCTCCTCATACAGTCTCATCATCGTCCCCGTTCTTACTTTTTGCATGTAATCCTTCCCTTTATATTTTGTGGAGTTTATACTCCTAACTTTCACGGCCGGGAAAAAATGAGTCTTTGATGTGGTGCTACTACCACCAGCCTACACATGTAGTATAGATAATTAAAATAATAAAAAATCCAAAGGTAACATATCCTACTCCCCCGTTGCCTTGTCCACATACAACCAATCCCTAGCAACGCCACACTTCCACTGCCTGTGGACATCAGCTGCCTTATGCATTAAATACTCATCATGACTTTCATCGGGTATAATAAAGCCTTCCTTTATACGAGCCAAGTATAACTCCGCCAATTTTGGATTCAAACTTTTAACATCCTCTAAATGGATAGGCACAAACTATCTTGTGCAAGCACCAATCCAACTGGAGAAAAGACCCGCATTTGGACCAAAGGGGAAACCCTTCTCACTCCATGTTATTTCGAACTACTGCTTAGCGGCTATAGTCATAAGGAATTTCTTGCACTTCGTAGCACCCCTCTCACCAGGCTTATTATCACCAGGCTCATTATTCTTTTGACTTCTTTTACGTTTTTCACCCATGATAATCCTAAAAACCAAATATGAATGATATAGCTGGATATGAACAACTTAACAACGTACATGCAGAGTATTATCTAAAACCCTAAACCCTAATAGGAATGAAAACTTAAAACAACAGATTGAGCTTCTAAAATCCTAAACCCTGATAAGAGGAGTAAAGTAGATGATGCGGGATGATAAAGATAACAAAGAAGACGAAAAACAAACAAATGCATGAAAAAAGAAACAAGATGATCGTCTTAAAACCCTAATGACGAAACACAAAATTAAAGTGAACATACCTGTTGATGATGATGATAAAGAGAACGAGCAGATGATAAGGGAAGGCAACGGAATCGGGTTTCGGAAATCAAGCGACGAGAATGTAAAAAGCGAGGAAGAGAGAAGGATTAACACAGGATACCAACGGTTGGAGTAATAATGTTGTGTGTGTTAGTTTGTGTATGGCATGCTGGATGGGTTTCTATATTAGTTTTTTATTAAGACAAACTATTAACAACGGGTGCTCAAAGAAGAACCGTTGTTATATGTTAATAACAACGGGTCAATAAAAGTCAACCGTTGTCAAAAGTTTATTACAACGGGTAACATATACCCGTTGTAATATATTTTCACCAAATTTGCGCCAAAATGAAATACGTCAAAAAAATAATTGACAACGGGTAGAGGTACTACACCCGTTGTTGAAAGTATTAACAACGGGTAATTTAAATATAACCGTTGTTATTGTTGAACCTCTTTTTTTTTTTAAAAATTACTGTAATTCCATTACAGTCCAAACCTGTAACAATACATTATTCAGCAATTTCAACACCAAAGATCCACATCTAATAATAAGATCAAGAAAATAAGACAACTTACACCAATGCATGCATATATCGTATGTGTCCTGATGAACTATCTCAGGATCGGGGGCGTTTCTTGGATGTCATAGTTTCTTCGTTAACCCAAATACCTTCACCATGGTCATCACGCATATAGATGCTTTCAGTGTCCTCATGATCAGTGTCAACATCGTCGAAATAAGATACAGTGGTAGACTGATCCATTCCCTCAAAAACGACATCCTGATCATCATCATCATTATCGGATGGACTACTCCTTCTTTTCCTTATAGACAAGACAACAGATCACTTCTTATCCATAGGATCGGTGACATAGAACACTTGTTTAGCTTGGGATGCCATTATGAAAGGATCATCCTTATTATTGCCAACCTTACCCAGATTGACCAACGTAAATCCCATCTTATCCTTTCGGACACAATGGATGTTGTTATCAACCCAGTTACATCGAAACAAAGGCATTGTGAAATCAATGTAATCTAGTACCAATATTTCTTGAATAACACCATAATAAAGGCATTTTCCCCAAATAGGCTTTTTATCTTTTGAAGTAGCAAAGTGCATTGCCTCAAATTCATAACTCACACCACTATTTTGCATTGTGCTCACCTCATCTTGCTCACGGGTGTAAAAAGTATATCCATTAATGGCAAAACTGTTGTAAAAGGTGACCCTGGCATTTGGACCTAAACCAAGACGTAGTAACCTAGGAGAGATGTCATCACCGGTTTGATCAAGACACCGTAAGACAATATTCCTAAACCACTCTTGAAACGTCTTCGTATGCTCGTTCGCAATCCACTTCTCGGTCTTGTTTTGGTGATCGTATTTGAGCTCACCTTTGTGTTGTTGAATATAAGGTTGCACCTCATCTTCGTTGTTTAGCACATACATGTGTGCTAAATGCAACATTTCACGTGTCACAATTTTTTCAACCCGCCCCTAATACCTTTTCCGGTCATCCAGTCACTATGACGATTCTTAGGAACGCCAATCAACTCCTTCGGGGAGAGATGAGCGTAACAATATGAAAGAGCTTCGTCTAAAATAGCGCGTTCAAGAATACAACCTTCCTGGACGATACC
The DNA here is from genome assembly GCF_048544455.1 of Silene latifolia. Taxonomy (NCBI): domain Eukaryota; kingdom Viridiplantae; phylum Streptophyta; class Magnoliopsida; order Caryophyllales; family Caryophyllaceae; genus Silene; species Silene latifolia. Next base: position 100,480,875 of record NC_133531.1, read on the forward strand.
GATTAGATGTATAGTCCTTGTAGACTTTCATCAATCTTTCGAAAGGATATTGGTATCTCAAGTACACGGGCCCAAGGTACAAAATCTCCCTAACCAAGTGAATGGTCAGATGAATCATGATAGTGAAGAAAGAGGGTGGAAAATACATTTCCAACCGACAAAGAGAGGTTACAACGAGGTCCTGCAATGAATCCGCGTCATCGGGATCGATGACTTTCTCGCATATGGACTGGAAGAAGAGACAGAATCTAGTTATAGCATATCTTACCTTTTCGGGTAAAATGGAACGAATAGCCACAAAAGTAATTGTTGCATCAAAGTGTGACAATCATGTGACTTTAACCCGTTGAGTTTTAGGTCTTGCATCGACACTAGGCTTTTGATGTTCGACGAATAACCATGTGGCACTTTAATTCCATTCAAGCATGCACAGAACTCTTTTCTCTCATTCCGTGAAAGGGTAAAAGCTGTTTGGCGTAAAAATGTACGATTACCTCTCTTCTGTGGTGCCAACTCTAGCCTAATACCCATCATTTTCATATCTTCCCTAGCTACGGCGTTATCCTTTGTTTTACCAGAACATTCGTAAGGGTATTGATAATATTATCACGGACATTTTTCTCAATGTGCATGAAATCGAGGCAATGCCTCGACCTCCAGTCGGCCAATATGGAAGTTTATCAAAAAATATGGATCTTTTCTTATACCCACGAGTAGACAATTTAGAGCCGCTCTTCTTCCCATAATCTATCTCAATATGCTTTACTTTCCGATAAACTTCATGCCCACTCAAAATTCTAGGAGGTTGACGAAGTTCTTGTCTTCCATTGAATGCTTTCCGCATCTTGCGATAACAATGGTCATGATACAAGAACCTCCTATTTCCCATATACACATACTTACGAGAAGACTTCAAGTATTCGGACTCGATATCCTCCCCACACAATGGACAAGCCTCTTTCCCATGAACTCGTGTGCCCGAAAGGTCGCCATAAGCCGGATAGTCCGTTATTGTACACAATAACATCGCTCTCAAATTGAAAGTTTCGTTCTTATATGCATCAAATACTTCTATCCCACTATCCCACAACAATCGCAAATCATCTAGAAGAGGTTCCAAATATACATCTATATCATTTCCAGGTTATTTAGGGCCGGAAATTAACAACGACAACATCAAATACTTTCTTTTCATGCACACATATGGAGGTAAGTTATAAATAGCCAACACTACTGGCCAAGTACTATGTTGGCTACTCATGTTTCCGTGTGGGTTCATTCCATCGGTGGACAGCGCTAGACGTAAGTTTCTAGGTTCATTGCCGAACTCGGGATACTTAGCGTCGAACGATTTCCATTGCTTACCATCTTCCGGGTGTCTTAGCTTTCCATCATTTATTCTTCCTGTTTCATGCCAAGTTAACATTTTTGCATCATCGGGATTCGCATAAATCCTTATGACTCTTGGTATCAATGGAAAATACCACAACACCTTAGCCGGATCCCTTCCTTATCCTTATAACGCCACTCCAAACATTTAGGGCAATTGGTTAAGTTTTGATATAATTTCCGATACAATATGCAATCATTTGGACATGCATGTATTTTCTCATATTTCATACCCACTCCTCTTATTAGTTTTTTCGCCTCATATGTCTTAACAGGTAGAACATTACCATCTGGAAGCAACTCCTTTATTAAGGCTAAAAAACTAGTGAAACACGTGTCACTCACCCCATTTGCCCCTTGATATTATACAACTTCACCACAACCGACATTTTTGTGAACTTACAACCAGGATAAAGAGGTGCTTCAGACTCACACAACTTCTCATACATGTTGTTAAGGTCATCTCAATTACTAGTGTCATCACCTACATCTTCAAAAGCAATGGACTCATCATCATTCTCTTCATTATCTATAGACCCAACATTCAACTTCTCTACTTCCAACTCTTCCAACTCAAAAACTCGGCAAACTCAGGATCATCAGTTAGCCTTTCGTGTACCTCAACATCATCTTCTTCCGAGTTATTCTCTTCCTCTAATGATTCCCCATGAAAAATCCAAAGTGTATAGGATCGACTAAATCTCCACTTTTCTAGGTGTATTTTAACGTCCATAAAAGCCATATAGCTAATATTACCACATCTTTCACAAGGACATGCAATACTAGAAGAACCATTCAAATTGTTCGAAACGAATTCATAAAATTCAGCTAAACCATCCTTGTAGGTCCGGTCACTCATATTTGCATCAATCATCCAAGTTCGAGTCATTATTCTACATTCGTAATAATAGGCAACTAATTCAGAAAATACAATAATAGGCAAACAAATAAACGAAATTCAGGAAAGCAATTAAGCTAAATTATCAACAAATTAGATAATAACCCAAAAAATCCTATATCTAGTTATAATAAGCGTTGCTAAGAAACATATATATACCTGATTGATAAACACGCACGATGAGGGAGAGAAGACATGACAACAGTGACGGAGATGAAGACAGAGAGACGATCAGGGAGGAATGGAGGATGATATAGTAGCAGTATTAGCTTGTGTTTGTGTTTGTAGCGTATAGCAGAATAAAGCAATATGTTGTTCTTAAGATTTTCATAATATTAATAACAACGGTCATTGAGATTACAACCGTTGTTAAAAAGTATTAAAAACGGGTTCTAATATAACCGTTGTGATTACTTTTCACTAATTTGGCGCCAAACCATTAACAACGGTTAAAATTTAACCGTTGTTATTAGTTTTTTCATTAACAACGGTTGTTTAAGTATGACCCGTTGTTAAAACAAATAACAACGGCTAACAACACATAACCGTTGTAATTAAGTTTGGTAAAATTCGCGGAATAAATTCTACAACGTGTTTTGATGATTTTCGTGAATAAGCGTTGTTAAAGGGCCGTTGTGGTTGCCTGTATTTGTAGTAGTGTAAGTTCGTGAAGAATTTACGACCTGTTTACCGTAATGCTCTGAAATATCATAATTTTGGTTCTTTCAAAGAATTGATAAGAATTGGGATAAAGGTAGAGGACGATGTCCGAATGGCTGAAGCTGAGAAGCCAAAAGGGTACCAAGGGGCCTCATCGTCTAAAGCCAAGGCCCCAGCAACGACCCATATTGATGAAGCCATCAATCTCTTAGAAGGGCAATCGAAGAAGTCGCAGCGCCAAACATCTAGGGCATTCACCGATATTGGATGCACTTATACATACGCTCTCCAAAGGCTCATAGCCCAAGGAAAGCTGAAGCCTATTGGTCCAACTCCGGACCCACCCGCTGAGCAACAAGGTAAATGGTATAAACCAAATGCCTACTGTGCCTTTCATCAAGGGAAAGGCCATGATACTGAAAGGTGCTATCGACTGAAGCACGAAATTCAAGACATGATTGAGAACGGAACGCTCCCAATCCCGGCCATAAAACCCAATAACATCACCAATCCATTTGGCGATCACACTAACTTTGTTTCTGTCGAAGACAGTGTCGATTATTCCAATCTTATCCGCCCATGTCACTTGAAAGGGGTGTTTATCGGGAAAATATTTGTGGATTGCTTTGAATTCTTGCCAAACCCGAAGAATGAAATTCAAGTCGGGAGTCTTGCTCTAGAATGTACTCATCTCGTTAACGAAGTTAATAAAAGACAATTCGATTCACCAACCTCCATCACTAGCGTAGATTCTCAGAGGACTACCTCGGGATGGAGGTTGACCATCAAAGGGATCAAGGGCAAGAGCCGAGCATCTAAGATGACATCTGAACAAGGGGAAAGCTCAAGACCAGATTTGAAAAATTATGAGTCGGGATCTGTTTTCTTTTCTTAGTCGAGTCGAGTCTAGGACTTTCTTTTCTTGAAGTTGTGAGTCGTTTGTCCCGCGATTACCTAGGGTGTGTCCTAGGAATCGTTCCTTCGGGTCTGTTAAGCATTTCTCATTCCAATAAAAAAGTTGCAGTTTCGTTTCCAAATATGTCTTGTTTCCAATCCTTAATCATTCCGAAACATGATAAAATGCACAACATACTCAAAGGAATCCCTGGGGTAGAAATATGTCCTGTTTCAAAATGTTAGGTACACTAGGATCCTGTGTTTTATTCCTTTACCTATTCCATGTCTGGTGGTAGAAAACCTCCATCTGAACCAATGTTTGTGACAAGCTTTTAGATGATTCTAGGACGAACCCGGACTAGCTCCTTGTTTCCCATATCGATGATGGAAGGCAAGCCTTTTCCCCAACAAAATCATCCCATCTCGAAGAGAGAAGATATCAACCCGTTCTAACAAGGAATTGTTAGTTCCTACCCAAATTTAGTTGGCGAAGCCCAGTTTTCAAGGTGTATCCATTTATGACTAAGAGGATGAATAGAAGATCATTTTCAAAGAGAGAAAAAAGATGAAAAAGAATGAAAAGATGAAAAAAAAGAAGGATGAAAGAAAAGAAAAATGAAAAAAGAAAAGTGATAAAAGAAAAAGAAAAAAAAGAAAAAAAGAAAAAAAAAAAGAAAAAAAAGATGTTGAAGTTATTGCAGAATGCTTTTGGTTGAATGTCGAAGTTACAGAGGCCAGAAGTCAAGTCAAGTACCCATAGTTGAAGTTCAATGAGCGAAGCCCAAAAGCGTCAGTAGTAACCTCTTTACCCTCTAAGTCCTTCCTGAGACAGTTACAAGGGATAGTCGGGAATTTTGAGAATCATTCCACTTGTGCTGTTACACCCAACCTTTAGGGTTCAGACATGGAAATTTGAACCCACATCATTTTTCAACCCATTTGCACTCGTGGTTCATCAAACCCGAGACACCCATTCCAACCACATCAGCAGCCATAGCCCTTGGCCTTAGCACCACAAAACAAACCTTCAGAATGATGGTTAACCATTCCAACTTGTTATTACCAAGCTCCACATCCCAAAATATCCAAGCCTTTTACACCTAACCCCAGATACGGGATTTAAGGTACCTTACAGGCTATAATAGGATACGACATGATACCTTAGGTGAAACCTTCGAGTGTGTACACACAATCAATATGCCAAGTTTATGCACCTTGATCGAACTACGTTGGATTTGATTTCGCTCCACGCGAATACGTAGGCAGTCCTTTAGAATAAGGGATTCAATCCACTCATCCACCAAGTTGTCATCTTGTCAGTTTCTTACGGGTCTTAACCAAGTCCAAATGAAGCCACCTTTGTTTGAGTCAGTCTTAGCACTCGATGTAGGCTAGGATAAGGATATAGATTCAAATGAATAGTATCAAGTCTCAGAATGAGCTTTATCGAACGGTGTAGGCAAAGATGCTGAGTCAAATAGATGTGGGTTTTTGTTGGGAACAGAAAATATGAAAAACCCGTTGAAAAGAAAGAAGGCGTGGAAGAAAAATAGTAAAAGCCCGCTGAAAAGAAAGAAGGCGGTGGCAAGAAATGATGAATACTCGCTGAAAAGAAAGGAGGCGAGGAGAAGAGTGGCAGAATGTTCCCAACAAGAGTGATGTGTGATGTCAAACTATTCTCATAAAATCAGTCTGTGTTTAGTATCTGGGCGAAGCCAACGTTGTTGCTCCGTGAGTTTAATCCACCCTGTCAATGCCAAGTGATCTTGATTCCCATGTGCCCTCGGGAGCACGACCATGCCGTACGATATCTTCGTCCCAAGTTCGACGACCTTGTGATTCCCATTTGCCATCTTTTGGTGCCGGATTGGCCAATTTACGTTTCTACCCCCAACAAGTCCATAATTGAATTAAAACCCGTGCACACTTAGGGTTTTATTTTCCTTTTTTGTTTTACGGTAGCGGGCTACGCCCACGTTGTTTACGGGTCTTACGGAGTGTCTGAGTCGTATTTCATGCTCACCTATCAAGGTTCGATTTTAAAAATTTCAAAATTCCAAAAAACTTTTTGCGAATTGTGGATAGATGATCCAAGTAGTAGAATCTTTGCGGGTCCATGGCCCAATTATTCAAAATTTTCAAATTCAATTTTCGGGTCGATGACCCAATCTTTCAAGTGATCTAATTTTAGGATCGATGATCCAAATGTGCTTATGTGATGATTATTGCTCGTACATTTTCTATGTTTCAAATATAGCAGGATATGCTTCAACTGGGGGCTCTAAAGTCTTCGACTTTAGAGCCATTGCAAACTGGGGGCTCTGAAGCCGTTGGCTTCAGAGACCATTATCAAGATGAAAAGGATGACATCCACCAAGAATTCAATTCAATACAAGAGTATGAAATGGAAGAATTCCTTAGCTGAAAGCAAATAATGAAAGCGGCGGCAACCTCCTCGGAAAGTCCCGTCCCATTTGGGCACCTGCTTTCTTTGCAGAGATGATAAGCTTTGGGCGGTGTCAACGGATGATGAATTTTGGACAAACGCCAGCAGATGATAAAGTTAGGGCAAGTGTCAGCAGTTGCCGAACTACGACGCGGGTTTGATTCCGTCAGAAACGGATACGTAGGCGCCAAAGGATAAGGCTCAATCCACCATATATGCAATTTATGGGTCGATGACCAACGATGATAATTCGACGCAACAGAAGCAAGAGTCAATCCCCGACGAAGTTTCAGGTATGATCTCTTCTTATGGCTGGCGAGCTTACATACGCAAGTTTAATGGACTATAAACGACCCGCAGAATCCTCAGGTCGAGAGGGACCTGGGGTATACTTTGACTTTCGCCCTGTCCAAGCCTCAGTCAAAGTGGGGGCTCTGTAGATACCCGTATCCGTCGATATTGGAATTTATAGAGAACCCGACAAACACCCGATGATGATAGGACACATGTATTCTTTAGTTTTCATTGTCATTATTTGGAGCTCGTTTTACGATGTAGAATGGGCGTCGTCGATGAGGTATTTTATTATTTTAAATGATATTTAAATTAAAGTTTTTTAGAATTTATTTTCTCAAATTTATTTTATTGAAAATAAAATAAATAATTGATTTGAAAAATCATTTTATGAGTATATTTGATTTGAAAAATCATTTATTTTAATGTGTTAATTGTTTTGAAAAATCGATTTAAAAATCGAAAAGAACTCGTTTTAAACATGTGTTTTTGAGCTCGATTTTAGCTCGGTTTTTTAGCCCGTTTTCTTTACGAATTGGCACGAATCTCGAGTACACTAACCAACCTAAGCCTTTACCCATCCAACCCCAGTTCGAACCCCATATCCAAGGCCCAAATACCGCCCCAAATCACCCCCAACCAGCCCGCAAAACACGAAACAGCCCCCCTGTTTTGCAGCTCAATCCCGAGCCCAAAACCCGGTCCAAACACTACCAAAACCCGTGCCCATTAACCCTAAACCATACCCTAATATCCTACCCATATTACCTTACCTTAACCACCAAGAAAACCCCCCAAACGAACCCTAGAAAACCCCCCAAAAGCTGCTGGACAGCAGCTATGCTCAGCCAAGCCCGTCTGCCTCTCCTCCCTTTTACCCTACTTTAACTCCTTATAAATACCCACCCTTCACCATACATTCATTCCTCTAAGTTCTACATACATACTACCTTCACTCACAAGCTTTAAACCTCAGAAACAAACCCTAATTGCCTCTCAAAAACCCTCCACAAAACCGACATCCAAACTGAAACAGTTTGTGTGTCCTCTTCGATAAACAATTTGTTCCTCCTTCAAACCTCCATCAAAACTCGAGTTTCTTGTTCCTAATTAACCATATAACATCCATCTACACATTAGACAAAGATTTACGAGCCAAATTGCCCTTGAGATTACACGAATTCCCTCGAAAAACAGAGTGTTATACACTCTGTTTTCACGGCTTTTCCTGTCTGTCCAGTTCTGTTTGTGCTCGTTTTTCGTGCCCAATAACTCAAAACGAGCAGGGATTGTTTTAAGATCTCTATTCTACTCTCTTTCTAGTTTTCAAAACATCTTTTAAATCGAATTTTCATCGTGAAACGAGAGAGAAATCGCTGTTTGAAAGTTGCTGTCCAGATTCGATAAAAACGTGTTGTTTGCTTTGTTTCTTCGTCGACGACGGCCTCTCGAGATAAAATCTACCATCGATTACGACCCAAGACGGTGTCAACGATACATGTACGTTGAGGGTGCATCAAATCCTCTTCTTTCTCCCTTTTATTTCGTTTTTTATGTTTGTTTTTAATAGTTTGTTTTTGTTTGTTTATCGTTTTTTTGTTTATCGATTGTTCTAATTAACTACGAAACTAGTTTAGTCCGAGTATGAGTTAAAGTACCACCATGAATACCCGCGTTGACTTGAGATGGGAAAGAAACCGCTACATCAGTCGGTCGTACACCCCCGTCTCATTTACATATCCTCGTGTTCAAGGTAGGGCATTAATAAAACGAGTTCTAACTTCGCTCTTCGCTTTTGACCCCTCTTTTGTTTCGTGTGATTCGACCCACCTTAGGACCATTCACATGTTAGTATGACCTCTGATTGTTAACATATAACTCGTTTAGACGACATTCGATCATTTAAATAACCTAATTAGACATGTTAGGGTGCTTCGACATAGCTTTTAAAATCAATCGACAATTCTGTAATTCAATCGAATGCATCTCTCTTTCACCTAATTTCTCGCTAGTATAAGAGTGCGTGATTAGCACCTTCTTATTAACACTCGATGAGTTAACTTAATTAGCAAACTTGACCTAATTTGATCCCTTTTAGGCCGTGTAGAATACACCTTTGCGCGACATCCTTCCAATCGATCAACGTTGTTTCTAATTCGTTTTCTAACTTGTTTCCTATCCCGTTTCGCAATCATCTATCTAACCTAATGAACCTGACCTAGGACCTAGGTTTGGCCGTGGCCTTTGGCCTTTCTTGTTTCGTTTGTTTTTGCATCGTTCGTTCTTTATTTGTTTTGTCGCTTGTAATTTATCGTTTGTTCATCGAGTTGTAATTTTCAAGTTAGTTTACTTTTATCGAGTCAAAACCTCTTTCAAAAACCTTAGTCTTGTTTGGTTAGACGGTTGTACCCCAATGCAAGTGAGAGCGTAGTAAATCGCATGTTGTTTAAAGCAACATGGCCCGATTTATGCTAATGCATGCTTTGGTGTGTGGCCCAATGTCTAATTCGATAAGATTAAGTGGAAGCACGCATTACGAGGAGTGACCCAAGGCCGTGAGTCATGTAGGCCGTGAGTCACCCCTTTGTGCACGTTTTCCTAGGCCGAATGGCCATGTGTCGTGTATGGTGTCGTATATAGCAATTGTATTTAGATCGAGTTGTATCTTTAATTTATTGTTGTGTCGGCATGAAATGCCTGGTTTGTAATAGGTAGATCCCACGGCTCCCCCATTCCCCCTTAAGCCTTGTTTGCTTTGTTTTGTATGTTGTTAGATTAATCAACCCACATGCTAAATTACAACTTTGACAAAGTTAGTTTAGTTGCATTTAAAACGACATAGAAATTGTTGTCACATGTTAGGGTTTAAAACGATGTTTGCATATCATATATCGTAGTAGCTATGACCTTGTTTGAAATCCGACACTTGACTTAGTAGAGGCCGTTATTGACGGGCGGGGTTAGGTGTCCTTATGGGCTTCCTAACACGTACCCTCACCCCTTACTCAAGATCTATGGTTTGTGGATCCGTCTAAATACCATTGGATTACGAGAGTCATTCAAATCGAGTGATATAGGGTACAAGTCTTTATCTTTAATCACTCGTAGTCGATTGGCTTTATGCTTTTCGATGAAAGGTGTAAAGTTGACTTGAACGGTTCCAAGTTCCCAAAAAACTTGGTGGCGACTCTAATTTGTCTTAATTCGATTCGAAAGAACCTCGAGTCGATTATGCCTAGTGTGGATCCCGCGGACGCAGTTCCCGAGGGCCTTGTCCACAGGTCTTTATGAAGAATCCCGAAACATTCTCAACATGGGATCAAATGGTATGTTCACCGAAGTTGACGATAATTAAACTAGGAACAAGATTGAGGAAATGGCGGTCCATAATTTACAATATAGTAGACCTCGCAAGGCTACTAGAGGTGGAAAGCATGAAGTGGACCCTATTACTCAATTGGGTGCTCAACTTAGTGCTCATATTGATACCATCAACTTGAAGTTTGAAAAGACTATGGCTAACCTTGAAGAAGCCTCAAAATCACCAAAGCAACATGTTAATGCCATGGTAGCATCTTCATCGATTCCTAGTGGAATATGTGAGAATTGTGGAACTTTGGGACATGACCAAAGTGAATGCAGGGGAACAAATGAGCAAGTGAATGCTTTTCAAGCATACAAAAGTGGTACCCCTTATTCCAACTATTACAATGAAAACACCAAATTCCATCCAAATCTCTCATACAAAAGCCAAAATGTTCAAAACCCTCAACCAACATACACCCCACCTCCAATGAGGAACCAAAATCAAAGACCCTTTTACAACCAAAACCAAGGTTACCAAAATCAAACTCCATACAATCAACAAAATGACCAAGGTTTTGATGTTTAAAAAGCGGTCCTCCAAATGCAAAAGAATCAACAAGAATTTTTCACTCAAATGCAAAAAGATAGCCAAGCAAAAGACATCACCATCAATAACATCCTAGCCCACACAAAAATGTTGGAAACTCAAATGACCCAACTAGCATCTTCAAGCTCTCAAAGACAAAAGGGGCAATTACCACCTCAAAGTAATCCCCCAAGACATGAAACGGTTAGTGCCATCCACTTGAGGAGTGGTACAAGATATGAAAGGCCAAAGAAGCAAGTTGAGGATGAGGTTGTAGAGGCTAGTGACAAGGAAAGAGTTGTGCAAAACTCTAGGGAAGAAGAACCCACCAATCAAGAAGTTTCAAAGAAAAATGAAGAAAACGCCAAAGATAAGGAGCCCATTGTGATTAGACTTCCATTCCCAAGTCGTCAAGCTAAGCCTAAGTTTGATAACCAACTTGGAAAATTCATGGAGATTGTGAAGAATTTAGAAGTCTCGATTCCTTTCACGGAATTGATCAATCACGTTCCGGCCTATGCAAAGTACATGAATGACATCCTTACAAAGAAGAAATCAATCCGAAAGCTTGAGACTACTGCCTTTACTAAGGTGAGTAGTGCCATCCTTCAAGGGAGTTCACCTCCAAACCTCAGGGATCCGGGAAGCTTCTCCATTCCATGCACTATTGGTGACACTACAATCAACAAAGCTTTATGTGACCTTGGGGAAAGTGTTAGTGTCATGCCATATTCGGTTAGCAAGAGGCTAGGAATGGGAGAACTCAAATGCACCAACATCACGCTTCAAATGGCGGATAGATCGACAAAGACACCTTTAGGGGTATGGGAAGATGTTCCCGTGAGAATTGGAAAAATTTTCATCCCGGTGGATTTCGTTATCGTTGACATGGAAGAAGACTGCAATATTCCTATTATCTTAGGAAGACCTTTCTTTCACACCGCGGGAGCGGTGATCGATGTGAGGCATGGAGAGCTCACCCTTGAAGTGGGAGATGAAACCATCACTTTCAATCTTGACAAGACCATGAGAGCTCCCCGATTGCATGAGCCATGTTTTATGGTTGATCACTATAGCCGAAAGGATGATAAGAAGAAGTTGGAATTTCAATGGAGAAAGAAAGTGGATGATGCCCCATCAAAAGAACAAGGAAATTGCAACAATGAGAGCTTGGAAAGCTCACCCATGACAAGTGAAGAGAAAGGCCTCATTGGCCAAGACAAGAAAGAAGGAGAGTTGTCTTTATCAACTCAAGACTTTTTTAGTGAGCAAGTAGATTAAGTATGCGGTCTTTGGGATGATGAGTTTGAAGGGATATTCAATCCCTATATTGGTAATGCTATGACCCAAGACCATCATGGAGAACAACTGCAAAGATCTATTGAGGATCTTTGTCATGATAATGAGCAAGCTTTAGACTACTTCTTCAAGGTGTTGAGTAACATCAACAACACCTTGAACATGCCCTCTTGACATCTCACATTGGATGAGAGTTTGGTAGAGTCCTCCCTAAACCACCATTTGTAAATACTCTAACTCTCTAACTTGCATTTCAATTATTCTATTGCATTTTTGTCATTTTTGGATTTACATTTTTGTGCCTTGATCAAGATATTCATCATTTTGAGAGAAGTGAGGGAGGGACTTATGAATTTATTGATGTGTAGTGCTTTGACTTAGTGTGGGGATAGCAATTGCCTAGGCTATTCATGCCTTTGTAGTGCCCCTACAATGAAGAACACAAGAATCGAAGAATGAAATGACACGGGTTACGAAGCACCCACGGATGACCTGAATCCGTGAGGTCAAGGAAGAATCCGAGCTGCCCGAGGGATAATCCGCTCGTCCTGAAGAAATCCGAGTGTCCAAGCTATCAGACGCTCGTCTGGTGAAGCTGCAGAAATTAATATTGGGTCTGACTGTTAATCCGAGCGTCCCAGCTAGAAAGACGCTCGTCTCAGTCTAGACGGTCGTTCATCAAGAAAGACGCTCGTCTTTTTGCTACCAAATTCTGGGATTTCTCCCTGGAAAGGAATCCGAGCGTCCTAAGCAGAAGACGGTCGTCTCAGCTGAAGGAATCCGCTCGTCTTTCCTGCGGTCCGCTCGTCCTGTGGCGTCTTTTTCTGAACCATTTTTTGAAGAATCCGAGTGTCCCGACCCCTGGTCCGCTCGTCTCCCACTGCAGGTTCAAAATTAACGGATCATTTTAAAACCCTCCTCTCCCATTCATTCTCATTTCTTCAAAATACAAACACTACCCAAAATCCCAAAACCCCAAAACCCTCATCCTCTCCATTAACAAAAACAAATTCCCTCAACCAAATTCAACCAAATCAAATCCAAACTTCCTCACAACAAAAATTAATCACCCCTTTTGCAACAACAAGTGATTCAAACACCAAAATCTTCAAGTTTTGAGTCGATTTTTAGGATACAAAGCAACATTCATTCATCCTAAATCGATTTGGGCATTACTAAAAATTGAAAATTTCAATCTTTCATTGGTGAAATTAAGCAAAGGAGAATGGCAAGAACAAAAGGTGGAAACAAGGCACCCCAAAAGAAGACACTTTCCAAAAGGCAATTAGCTCTTCAAGCAAAACAAGTATCAAAGGCATTGGTAGTCCATGAGGCAAGGTTGGAGGTTCAGGAACAAAATCCCCCTATGGAAGCTACTACTTCAACTCCGGTCATTGAACAATTATCCGATTATCCGGAGGTAATTTTCACTTCCGACTCCCATAGGGAGAAATTCATTCTCTTTGCTAAAAAAACCATCATGCCTACTAAGTTTATTTGTGAAGATGCATTGTCAAAGTTAGGTGTCCTTGAACAAACTAAGACCTTTTTCGAGTCTATGGGATTAAGTAAATTGTTTACAATGCAAGAATTGACATACCCCTCCCTTACCTTGGAATTTTTGAGTTCTTTGAAAGTCACAAGGGTGGAGACTCGAACCGTCATTGAGTTTCGTCTTGAAAATGTTGATAGATGCTTATCTTATGACGAATTGGGTAAGATATTTGGCCTTAGTGATAGTGCAAAATTTACAAAGATTCCTACCAAGTATGACCCCGCTCCTCTTTGGATGGCAATTTCTGGAAGGAAATTCACACGTTTTCATGATTGTCGTGCTCTCTTAGTCCACCATCCAGGCATTAGAGTATGTCATAAGGTCATTGGGAATACTTTGATAGCTAGAAATGGCACAAATCATCTTACCAAACACGATTTTATTCTTCTTGAGTCGGCTTTGAACATTGGGAGAGAATTTACCAAGCCATACAATGCTTTACGACTTTTGGTTGATCGATGGCTTAATGTTGATTGTGGCAAAGAAGGCACGGCCTTTATTGCCAATGGAGGACTAGTTACCTATTTGGCTAAGCATTTTAACGGGGGTTTCAACAAGAACAACACTTATGCACCGGTAAAAGGTGGCCATCTTATCGATTTGCCCACCATGATTATAAAGTTTAAGTGGGTCAAGAACGATACTATTGACAACAAGTTTGGGTGGTTGACAAATGAAGCTAGATCCTTCACTTTGCCTAGCAAAATTTGCCGATTGAATGTTCACCGACCGAACTACCTTCTCCCACTCTCTGAAGAGACCGAGTACATAATTCAACACCAAGGAGACGAAGTTGTCGAGACCTCCTCCTCCATTATCACCCCACCTTACCCATTAGAGTACCACGAGTTCAACCCCAAAGATGCCAAGGCGGGAAATGATTACTTAACTCTACTCATGAGGGAAATGCATAAACAAGCTTACAATGATAGAGTTGAAGCTTACAAGGCCCAATATCCGCCCCTTCTACATCTAGCTAGGCAAGGACTTCTTGATCCATCTTGTCCTTTGCCTAGTTGGGCGGATAGGGTAGTATTCTTTCCTAGCACTTCTAGTGGTGGTAGACTGGGTAGAGAGAAAATGGTTGTTGATGAGAGTGGTGACCAAGAAGGAGAAGAAGAAGAAGTTCAAGAAGAAGTTCAAGAAGAAGAGGAAAGTGAGGAAGAACAAGGAAGTGAAAGTGAGAGTGGACATGATTCCACATCTATGGAGGTTGATGATGCCTCAAACGAGGAAGATGATGACAATGATGATACGATGGGTGAGGACTAGCAAACTTTTGGAGGCTCCTACATTCTTACACCTCCCTTATGGTTTGTCTACTTCTCTTGTTTTTCTTTTATCTTGATCATTTATGGAGTCTTAGAAACATTGGAGGACTAACACCTTGGCATCATTAAGGTGTTCATTTTTATTGTTCACGACTTGAAAAATCCAAAATAACAATTTTTAGTTTCATGCATTGCATTCCATGTACATGAACTCCCCCGAAATTCTTGACATTAGAAATAATTTCTATTTTGGTTTGGGGAAGTCCGTGCATATGCATTGGGAGCTAATCTTAATTATGCTCTCCGCCATAACAAAAACACATGCATCATGTAGTGTAGTTTAGTGTAGTTTGCTCTTAGTTTAAAAATCATGCATTTTCATTGCATAATTTTCTATCATATTGGCCATTGAGGACAATGCCCATACTAGTGTGGGGATGAGAAATTCTAACTTGAGTTTTATATAAAATCCAAAAAAATTAAAAAAATTTCGAAAAAAAACCATAAAAATTGAAAATCCAAAAACATGTTTATTTCCTTTGTAGTGTAGTCTTGTATATATATTGTTTTGTATAAATTGTGTTTGTTCATCCTTTTTCACATTGATTGACTACGCCACATCCAAGACATGAGGATATTGAAGACCGCATGGTATGATCTTTCCAATCTCCTTTTTCCTCTTTATGTTAATGACTATGTGGCTTTATTTTCATTGATGCGGTATAAACAATGTGAATCTAGGACTTGCATTTAGTTTATTTGGCATATTAGTTGGTAGAAGTATATGCACTAGGTTGTATAAATGTTAGTTGCATCATGGCATGTAGTTTGCATGGTTAGAAAATTTTGCGAAACCGTCTATTTGGGAAGCTTGACAAGTGTACATAGGCCCTAGTAGATGCTTTTTCTTCTTAAGACTTTGCTTGTTAGAAAACTTGTAAAACACCCTAGGATATGTCATGCTAGTATTCTTTGACCCATGGATTAAGGCCTAGTCAAGAGTACCTTGTGGTGTGATAACTCCTTGGCTACCGTTTATTCCAAGGTGACCCTTAAAACCATACAACCATCATCCACATTCTACCACATTTTGTCATCAAAGGGAATGGGCACAAAAAATTGTTCAAATTTGAGTTCAAGAAATGAAATGAAAAGTTAAAAAGTTTGCAATTGCATCAAAAAGAAAAGAGGAGTCCAAAAATAAGCACTCCTATGCTTCAAATATAAGGCACCCTCGTTACTAATTGGGGTGACTTTGAAAATGTTCAAAAGAAAATGCAAAAGTTTAAAGTTGTCAAGTATTGAAATGCCAAACATCAAAAGAAATGGCAAAAAAGAAAATGTTCTCAAATGTTATATGCCACAAGAAATTGGGGGGGGGGAAACAACAACAAAAGCAAACTCCCAAATGAAACTCAAATCCTATTGATCCCTTTATCCATCATATCATTTTTGTGCATGGTAGAGAGGGGACGACCCTTCTTCTTGTCTAGGCAAGAAGGGGAATTCCGCGATCCTCCAGTGTTTCTAACACCATAGGGAGTCTATTCTTGACAAAAGCATTTAACGATTGAGGACAAAGGTACCCTAGCTTGACACAATTTGGAGGTGATTTATTGGTATCCTTCTAGGCTTAGTAGTTTGAAGAAACTATATCTATGAAGGAGTGTGTACCCTTGAATTTCTTCCCCTTTAGATAATTTCCGCCACTTAGATGAGGAAAGTGGCTATTCCTTTTCTAGATGCATCCATTACTTGATTTTGTGTGCTTTAAAGATCTGATGTGTCCCATTTTGGCAAGACCCACCTTGCCTTGTGAGAAGACATCCTACCTCATGGTTGTCTTGTTGTGAGTTGAAGGGGCGGAGTGAGACCCGCCAATTGTCTCATATCAGCTATATTAGTAGGTTAGTTTAAATAAGGGTCCTAGTTTTGTCACCTCTTTACTCGGGACGAGCAAAGGTTCGGTTTGGGGATATTTGATGTGACCAATATTTGAGCATATTTAGTCCCCGAATTAGCCTCGTTCCTATGCTTTTTATTACATATTTGGGTCATTTACTATCTTTAGTCCTTTGTTTTGCATATTCTTTGAGGTTTTGTTCCCTATGTAGGAGAGGAGTGCAAACCTTGCATTTTCATGGCAAAATAGAGCTAAATTGATCGAATCTAATGACCAAGCATCAAAGTGAAGACAAGACTAGAAGACCTTTGTAAATAATGTAGTAGATGGGCAATGATGAAGAAGATCCTTGCATCTCCGACAAGATCCCGGAGGATTGTTGGAAGAAGAAAAGAAGGAAAGAAGAAAAAGCTCACTGGACTGGAATCCGTTCGTGCCAGCACCAAACCGCTCGTCCAAGAACTCCACAATCCGAGCGTCCCACCTACCAAGCCGCTCGTCCACCACCTGCACAATCCGCTCGTCCCGACCCTTTGGACGCTCGGATTGTTCTCCAGTGCAGCCCGACTTCTTCTTGTTCTACTCGGGATGCGCATATTTTCGAAAGACTAGCAAAAAGGAGACTCGCATCATTCCTCGAGAGGAGCATTTCCTCAACTTTTCTTAGGGACTTAATCGTCATTTAAGCCCTTAGTAACCCTAATTTGTGCACCTAATCCCCATTATAAATACCCCATTATACTAATTAGATTATCATGTTCTTCTTATCAATCTTTAGTGTAGTTTATATTATTCTAATCTCTCTTTAATCTTGTAATCAACTTTTAATCAAGTATTAATACAAATCTCATTTCCTTAATTTCTCTATTGTTCATCCTTTATTTTGAGTAATTGAAGAATATTTGGGTTTATTTGGAGGATTGACAACCTTCCAATAATTCATCAAGTACTTCTATTATTCTTTGCTTATTATTTTAGAATCATCATTAGGTATAATTCTCTTAATCTCTTTTTAATTATTGTTAATCATCTTTACTTATTTATCATGTTTTGCTTTGTTGATATGATTGACAACCTTGTTAACATGTTAAACTTGATAATGAGTGAGTAGTTTCCTTAACTAGGGTTAATGGGGAATTAGGGGAACCCAACATGGGGAATGAGTCATGCTTAATCTAATATGTTCACATAATTTATTTTCTTGCTTGTTGTGATCTCAACTTATGTACATGTTATGTTTGATGAAATGCGAGCCTATGAATCCTTGCATTTTTATCCATCACTTACCTTTTCCATGAGACATGTAAGACATAAACTAACTCGAGTCTCATTAGACCATGCATATAGTTGAGTATGGAGGATTAAGTCGACTTGTAGGTGTTGTTCAATCTACTCGATTCGGCTCTGGGACCCAAACCTTCCTAGGATTGTAAGATATAAACCAACTCGATCCTATCACAACAATAATTGCTTGCTTATAATTTGAGAATATGTTTGTATGACCAATTCCCATGAATCCCCTATGAATCCATGACACCCTAGTGCTTTTAATCAATTTTTTACATCTCATTTTAGTCATCTTGCTTGTTTACTTTTATTGTTCTTTAGTTTAGTGATCTTCTTATCTCAACCCAAATTGTGACACCCTTAGGCACCACTACTTGCAATCGAAATCTTACATCAATATCCTTCCCTTGGGATCCGACCTTTACTTGCCTCTTTACTAATAGGAGAGTTGTTTGTGAAGATTATAAATATTGTTTCGGTCTAGTACTCCTAACGACATGTAATCGAAATCTAAGCTCAAAGCGGACCGACCACTAGTTGGTCGTCCTCTTTCACGCTTTGTTCAGCCATCAACTCTCACTCACATCATCATCATCATCATTATCATCATCATCATCATCATCATCATCATCATCATCATCATCATCATGTTTCTCCATGGACCCAGAGGCATCATCATCATCATCATCCTCTTCTTCTTCACTTGAACTTTGCTCATTATCATCATGGCTAGATTCACTACCTTCCCCATCCTCATCATTAACATCCTCCTCACTCCTAGTTGCCCGGACATCCCTTTCTTCATCTTAAGAAGCTTGAGGAAAGAACACTTTCCTATCCACCCAATCCGGCAAAGAACTCTTAGGATCAAGGAGTCCTTGCCTAGCAAGATGGTAGAGGGGTGGATATTGGGTGTAATAAGCATTCACCCTATGGATATGCTTCGATAGCTTCATCATATAATCATCGCCCTCCACAACATTAGGATCATTTGTTGTGAGTTCTTGGTAGGCAACGGGATATGGTGGTGTAACAATGGAGGAGGGCTCTTCAATCGGATTTTGTTGTTGGTTGATGATGTTCTTGGAAAGTTTTGAAATGGGGAGAAGGTAGTAGCTTCGTCGAGTAGAAATTCTGCATATTTTCCCGGGCAAGATAAACGAATTGGCATCCTTGATCATCTATTCATATCCTTGGGCGGAGTTATCATGATTTACCCAATGGAACTTGTGAATCAAAGTACTCATGTCAAGGAGGTTGCCACCTTTAACCGGTTTGTAGATGTTGTTGTCATTGAATTTCGGGTTAAAGTGCTTGGCCAATCTCGTTATCAAGCCTCCATTCACAATGAAAGCCGCTTTCTCTTTCCCTTCCTTGAAGTCCAACCACCTCTTAATCAACAATTGAAGAATATTATATTCATTCTTTGATTTCCTTTGGGCATTCATCTTGGAATATAAGTAGGTTAGGTCGAGTTCGGTCATGTGTGTAGCTTCTTTTCTAGCAATCAAGGTATTGGAAATTGTGGACAATGGGCCCACGGGGGCGCTTGGGAGGAGAAGAAGCGTTTGCATTTGTGGAGTCGCCACCAATTTTTATGGGAAATTAGAACCGTTCGAATACCTCGTGTCATATCAAGACACAAAGTAGAGACATGAACACCAAGCAATCGTTACCCTTAGCATTCTATGTCTAGAATGACTCTCGTGGATGCCAATGAACACGGATGTTCACAGAGATCTGGAGTAAAGGGGTGAGGGTACGTAATAGGAAGCTCTTTTGATCGAACACCTAATCCCGCCCGCCTCGATGGCGGCCTCTACTAATGATTAGGGTCATCATCTATACTCGATATATCGTCGATTATATGCATGCAATGCAACATCCAAGTTTTAATCCTAGCATGTGAGAATTAGACTAAGTCGGTTAACACGTAATTTAATCATACAATTAATGTCGAAGTAGGATTTAGCGTTCAATTACATATGAAGGCATACAAATGATACAAGAAATATGACAAATACAATAAAGGAAAATTACAATAATGAAAATTATAATAATTACATTGGGTTCATTGATTTATGTCGAAAATACCTTTAAAATGGATAATTTGAGAAAAAGAATAAAAGAAAGAATTAACGAACAGATCAGTAGGCGATAATACGGATAATAGTTAATTATACGTAAGCTAATTAAACTAGGTCAAGGCAGAATGGAAGTTCAGAGACAGAAATCAACCTGGAACAGGCGCAGCAAGATTGCGCCCTTTGGAAGAGGCGCAACGATTCTTTGCGTCTGTTTCAAGGGTGAGTTTCTGGGCGTGTGAAGCCGAATCGCAAATCGTTAATGTTAATTGATGAATTTAAGGATTGATTAATATATTTACTCGGATGGAAGTGATTTAATGCATTAATTACATATGAATAGGTCATAAAAGCGATAAAACATGGATGCGACGGATGCAAACGAATTAATTACATGGATGAATGATTGATTAGTGACATGGGTGAACAAAATAAGCTAAACATGATGAATTAATGACAAATTAATAACAAATATGACAAAAGACAGATGAAATATATCAAAGATTGAATTCCAGAAACTCAATATGAACAAATCGAATTTCTACAACCCGGATTGAATTTAATGACGAAAACCCGCAAATATTGGATTATAAGGGATTTAAATCGGATTTTAATGATGAATTAAACGTGTTAATGATGTTGATTAATATACATGTGAAATTATCATGCTATTGTATCAAAGAATTAAAGAAAACAAATGAAAACGAACAAAAGTTGACGAATTGCAGATGACGAAGGAAGAAGAAAGGAAGCAGGAACTGCGGCAGCCTCACGAAGAGGCGCAACAGGTACTGCGCTCCTTCGAAGAGGCGCAGCAGTTGCTGCGTCCTTTCCCGACGGTTTGTCTTCTGGAAATCCGTAAAAAGAGATTTTAAACGAGGTTTTAGAAATCGGTTTTAAGAGGTATTTTCGACATAAACCTTACAATTGATACAAAAAGTAAATAACAATAATAAAAGAGAAATTATACACCCTCAGACTTACATGTTTGATGAAACGAGATGAACTAAGTGTTAGGTTCATATACCTATTATTAGACTCCTCTAATAGTGAACTAATTAACTTGTTAATTATTTGTTCTTTAGATCTAGTGCATGCATAAAAAAATGAAAGATTTATAAGAAAAACAATGTTCCTTACATTGTTATATGGTTCGAAATATATGGACACAAGTAAGGTCACCTTCCTTCACTTGTTCTTGAGCTAAATGTGATGGATGATCCTCCTAAGACTCCAAGTATAGAAGCCACTCCAATAAATTGCACCCAAGATTAATCCCAAAAATTCCACTAATATTAACTAGATATATAGTAGAAATATTACCTTAATAATACTAATATTCTTGTATTACTACCTCTGGTAATATATGATGAGTGTATTAGTATTTTTAGAGAGTTCTTGCTCTTGCATGTGAGGAAAATTAGAGTAAAACAAGTAAAAACTAGAGACACAAAAATGAGCAAAATTTTGCCCATTTAAGGAGCCAAAACCGGTTGGCATAAGCAAAGGGGGAATCTTGCCCTTTTGTTTTTACTTGTTTGTATAGTGTAGGTAGAGTGTAGGAAGCCTAGGTGTAAGATGTAGCATGTAAAGGCTAGTGTGATGTGTCACAATCACACAATAACCAACATCAACATAAGACAAAAGAGCATCTTATGTGCTCTTATTATAGCCGAAAATTTGGTCCTTATTTGGTCCATTTTTGCAGTCATATGTTTAATTATCTTACATAATTAATTATTAATGTAATCATTTAACACTTAAATATTACAATTAATAATATAATATACACTCCACTTTTTGAGTACTATACTACCATTATATCATCATATAATGGGTCTCATAATTACTAGTTAGTTAAAATTACTTCTTGTAACTTTAAATAACTAATTACCTCTACCTCAAAACTTATATAATACCTCAACAAATTTAGTAATAAAACACTTAATTACTAAATTTAATCTTATTTAATCACATTAAAATAAGACGCAAAATTGCACTCCCATAATTAAGGAATTAATTAATTCGTATCGCATACAATTAATTAAATATCTATTTGGGCCTCATCCTATAGGTGTGACCTAAAGGGATCAACTGACCACCACCGTCACACGACAGTAATGTCAAACTCTAGTTAGCCAATCATTACCGATTAATGACGGTCAGTCGACTGTATAAAGAATCATCCCTCACGTATTCTTAATATGAGATTTAATAATGATATTTAAATCATGTGATCGCACTATTGTTGAGGACACATTTCCCAACAATCTCCCACTTGTCCTCGACAAGTGTGCGTCACCAATTCTCTTGTCCTATTACAATGTCCCACTCAATGCAAGGTGTCTTGCAGGTCGTACTTACATTTGATCATATCTTGAGTGATTTTCTCGATCTGGAGATTAACTGTCTGACCGGAATTATCTATTATAGATGCCTTCCGAGCGTGGCCACGCATTTCCAGTTAACTACTCCTCGAGTGGCCTTGAGATTTCAAACAACCCTGACAAGGGGTGGACAATTCCTATCGCCCTATTCCCTTCGTTAAGCCACAATCCATCATAACCCAAAATATACCCAGTTTGACCTCATTTACGAAATCGTAGAGTATAAATCAAAGCTAATCAGAAGTTGTGCCAACTTGGGTGAATAGTCTCTAGTCAAAAGAATTGACTCATAAGAATACTATAGTAGCTCTTGCCACGACCAGGCTTTATGAATTACCAGAACTCTATAAGCGGTCACTGCCCGACAGAATATCCCATACAGTCTGCCTATGTGATCGACTAGTCATCCCATATGACTCTATGGCACTTGAACTTGCTATCAATCGCATCACACTCTAGTCACTTCGAGACGTCACCTCATATAAGTAACTAGGGGCGAATATCATGTCAATCCAGTTCACTTTAATGGGGTTCAATTTGTCTCTACAACCCATTCGGATACGACAAGGTAGCGGGTGAGTTTAATAAAACTCAAACGATAAATATGATTATCACATATGAATAGTCAATACACTATTACTACTTCATATTCTATAATCTATAGTGTATTATTAACACTAGTTTATGAGCAATAAAAGCTTGGAAAGCAGATATATCCGATATCCATAAATTCCAACTTTATCAATTGCTATTTCCTTCAATTCAATGTCATCTCTAATGACATGAATTTTTCAAAGTATGTGTCTAGACTTCTTACTAGACTTGAGCTCTTTAACTTGAAAGAAGCTTCCACTGTTATCGCATAACTTGTGATAAAGTCATTTGTGGAGAGATTCACTCTTAATCCCTTCGTTGACTATTTTATCACTATTTTACTTAGATTCTTTTTGTAGAATCTGCAATGCGCGAAACTAAAACACTTTTCTTATTTTCTTACTCCATTGTCAATAACATTAGCTTAGGATTTCATCAAATCCTTTTAAGCTTGGAAACTAAAGTTTGTGCAACCCTTCAATACCTAACTTAGTTTATCATCCAAACATGTGTACAAGTCATCAATTGTACTTTAAGGCTTTCACAAGCCCATCTTATGAATTAACTTATTATTGACTCATAATGTACCTAGCATATAGTACATCACAACACGTGCGTCTGTTGGCATACATAATCGTTCTAATGGCGGAAACATTAGCAATCGATTTCATGTAATGAACAACTTAATGGGTTCAGTGAACGACTATGATTCCATCATAGTAATTCCACTTTCATCATCATGAATAAGCCATTCAACTTTGTTGTTGTACAACAGATGTGAAATATCTTATCCTCATAAGATTCTCAACTCTATACCAATATTCTCTCACATAGATTCAAAATCTAGAATACTTTGCATCCCATTCCAAGTGTCCCAATTACTCTTGCCAGAAGAGAACATTGGTACATTATGCTCAATACGTAATATGTTATCAACATATAAGACATAGAGAAACAATTCTAGCTCCCACTTAACTTCATGTATATCATGATTCTTCAATCATGTGAATGAAACAATTCACGATAATCAGATGAACGTAAAGTATAATCCTTTAATGCTTGCTTAAGACCATCCTAGGTTTACTTAAGAAAGCTTCGCATAAGATGTTAGGATTCTTAGATCTTCATCTAAGGTTTCGTGTTTCAAATACTTTCTTCTCTAAATTCCCATTTTAGAAAAGCGAATTTTATTTGCCATTCATCATTAAAATGAAATGCGGCAATTTCTAACACAATTTATCTTGATCAATATCTTCATGTAAATCTTATGCATTTGTGTACTCCAAAGCTCTATTTACCTTTGAGGAGACCCTCGTCTTAAAGTAAATCTACTCTTGAGTAACAATTTTCGGATTGTAATGCTTCGGCTCGTATGTAACAAGGTCATAATACAATCACTTTCACAAAGTAATTTTTGAACAATAAGACATGTGCGATAAACTCCCACTGAACTATGCTCTCATTCTATCTTCATAGACAATAGTTCAACTACACACCAACTCTATAATTCTATTACTTTCACAAAGTAACATTTTAACTATAAGAGATGTTTGTGACGATACAATCTTCTCCCACTCTATCTCTCAGAAATACATCTAATTTCTTGAGAGATAGCTTTGTGAGGCACAAACATATATATTTAACGAAGTGTTAGGAGTTTTCAAAAGGCCATCCTAACATGGCAGCTTGATACATGTAAAATGGCAGTCTGATCCATGTAATTTGGTTTAATAGACTCTCTATTATAGGTATCTCATGGTTGACGATCCGATTAGAATTACTTGTCCGTATTGGATTACAAATTCCTAAAATTGAGTTCAAGAACTCAAACCAACTCATATTAGTTTGATCTTATGGGTAATGACACTAGGTCATAATTGATGTGACCATAATTAGCGCATATTTAGCCCCCGAATTAGCCTTGTTCCCATGCTTTTTAGTGCATATTTGGGTCATTTATTATCTTTAGTTCTTTGTTTTGCATATTCTTTGAGATTTTGATCCCTTGGTAGGAAAGGAGTAAGAATCTTGCATTTTCATGGCAAAACGAGACTAAATTGATTGAATCCAATGACCAAGCATTAAGGAGAGACAAGATTAGAAGGCCTTTGTACATATTATAGTAGATGAGCAATGTTGAGAAAGGATCCTTGAGTCCCCAAGGAAATCCCCAAGGAATTTATGAAGAAAAGGGAAGAAAAGAAGAAAAAATGTTGCTGAGGAACAATCCGTGCGGATTGTCTACAATCCGGCCGTTCTCCACATGCACAATCCGTGCGGTTTCATCCCAAGACGCTCGGGTTTGCAGCCACCACAATCCGCCCGGATTCACCTGAAGCCGCCCGTGTTCCACCGCCAGAATCCGCCCGTCCCGACTCCAAAACGCACGGATTCCTGTACAGCACAATTTCGTCTTCTCCAAGCTACAAAGAAAGAAGCCCTTCCTTCGAAAAATACCGGCTCCTCCCTACTCAATCTAAAAAGTGTAATTACTAGTTTAGCCCTTAGTTAACCCTAATGCATCCCCCTAATTTCCACTATAAATACCCCATTAGTCTAATTAGAAGAGCATGTTCTTCTTATCAATTCTTAGAGTAGTTAATATCAATCAAATCTCTCTTTAGTTTTGTAATCAACAATTAATCAAGTTTTAATACAAGTTTTATTTCCGTAATCTTTCTCTTTTGTTCATCCTTTATTTTTGGGTAATTGAAGATTATTTGGGTTATTATTGGGAGATTGACAACCTCTCAATCAAGCATCAAGTACTTCTTTTATCTTTGCTTTATTATTGGAATCATTAGTAGGTATAATTCTCTTAATCCCTTTTTAATTATTGTTAATTACTTTCATTTATTCATCATGTTTCATTTTGTTGGTATGATTGACAACCTTGCTAGCATGATCAACATGATAATGAGTGAGTAGTCTCTTAGCTAGGGTTAATGGGTGATTAGGGGAAACCAACATGGGGAATGATTCATGCTTAAATTAATATGCTTTCATGTTTTATTTGCTTGCTTGTTTTGATCTCAACTCATGCACATGTTATGTTTGATGAAATGCGAGCCTATGAATCCTTGCATTTTTTACCCATCACCTATCTTTTCAATGAGACTTGTAAGACATAAACCAACTCGAGTCCCATTAGACCATGCATGTTGTTGAGTAGGGAAGACTAAGTTGACTTGTAGGTGTTGTACAATCTAATCGATTCGGCTCCGGGACCCAAACTTTCCTAGGATTGTAAGATATAACCCAACTCAATCCATCACAACAATAATTGCTTGCTTATAATTTGAGAACATGTTTGTATGATCAATTCCCATGATTCCCCTATGACCCCATGACACCCTAGTGCTTTTTATCAATTGTTTACAACCCTTTTAATTCATCTTGCTTGTTTATTTTCATTGCTATTTTAGTTAGTGACCTTCTACATCAACCCAAATTGTGACACCCGTAAGACACCACTAGTTTCAATAGAAATCTCATCTCAATTCCCGTCCCTTGGGATCCGACCTTTACTTGCCTCTTTACTAATTGTAGAGTTGTTTGTGAAGCTATAAATTGTGTTTTGATTCGGACGTGACCCAACGACCACATCTATTTAATTGTGAACACGAAACGGACAGATCAAAAATGGCGCCGTTGCCGGGGACGGTGTTAGCTTGATTTAGATTTTCTTATATTGTTATTATTTGAGAGGTATTAGTGAGGTTGTAGATATTCAACCAACTATTGAGTTCATCAACCCTTTTGCAAGAGAAGGTGAGGAGAACCCATTAGAAAATACCACCCAAAATCAACCTACAATGCCTAAGTTTTCATCACATTCCGTACCCACCGAGGAGAACCTACCCAATGGTACTCCCACACCACAACATCTAACCGGAAATTTTATTGCCAAATCCGCCTTTATCCAATTAGTCGAAAGGAGCCAATTTGGAGGGATGCCTAGTGAATACCCTCATTCTCATATGGAAACCTTTTGTGACTATTGTGATGCGATTTCTCAAACCGGTGTAACTCAAGACCAAATTCGATGGGTCTTATTTCCTTTTTCTCTAATTGGCACCGCGAAACAATGGTTGAAGGGCCTTGATAAGGCCACTCTCGGAATTGATTCTTGGAAGAAGTTGGCTCTAGCTTTCTACAAAAAATTCTACCCACCGGAAAAGACTAACATGCTAAGAGCTCAAATTACGGGTTTTAAGCAAAGGGATGAAGAATCTTTGTATGAAGCTTGGGAGCGGTTCAAGGGAATTTGTCGCTCATGTCCTCACCATGGACTTAGCGAATGGTTCTTGGTACAAAAATTTTGGAACGGTTTATATGAAGATTCAAGGAACATTCTCAACATGGGATCAAATGGAATGTTCACCGAAGTTGATGACAATCAAACATGGAACAAAATTGAGGAAATGACGGTCCATAACTCACAATATAGTAGACCTCGCAAGGCTACTAGAGGAGAAAAGCATGAAGTGGATTCCGTTACTCAATTGGGTGCTCAACTTAGTGCTCACATTGACACAATCAATTTGAAGTTTGAAAAAGCTATGGCTAGTCTTGAAGAAGTCTCAAAATCACCAAAGCATCATGTTAATGCCATGACGGCATCTTCATCAATCCCAAGTGGGATATGTGAGAATTATGGAACTTTGGGACATGACTAAAGTGAATGTAGGGGAACAAATGAACAAGTGAATGCTTTCCAAGCATACAAGAGTGGTACCCCTTATTCCAACTATTACAATGAAAACACCAAATTCCATCCAAATCTCTCATACAAAAGCCAAAATGTTCAAAACCCTCAAACAACATACACCCCACCTCCCATGAGAAACCAAAATCAAAGACCCTTTTACAACCAAAACCAAGGTTACCAAAATCAAAATCCATACAATCACCAAAATGACCAAGGTTTTGATGTTCAAAAAGCGGTCCTCCAAATGCAAAAGAATCAACAAGAATTTTTCACTCAAATGCAAAAAGATAGTCAAGCAAAGGAAACCACCATCAATAACATCCTAGCTCACACCAAGATGTTGGAAACCCAATTGACTCAACTAGCATCTTCAAGCTCACAAAGACAAAAGGGGCAATTACCACCTCAAAGTAATCCTCCAAGACATGAAACGGTTAGTGCCATTCACTTGAGAAGTGGTACAAGGTATGAAGCACCGAAGAAGCAAGTTGAGGATGAAGTTGTGGAAGCTAGTGATAAGGAAGAAATTGTGCAAAATTCCAAAGATGGAGAATCATCAAAAGAAGAAATTTCAAAGAAAAATGAAGACAAGGTCAAGGAGAAGGAGCCCATTGTGATTAGACTTCCTTTTCCAAGTCGTCAAGCCAAGCCCAAATTTGATGACCAACTTGGAAAGTTTATGGAAATTGTGAAGAATTTGGAAGTCTCGATTCCTTTCACGGAATTAATCAATCACGTGCCGGCCTATGCGAAATACATGAAAGACATCCTCACAAAGAAGAAGTCGATCCGGAAGCTTAAGACTATCGCCTTCACTAAGGTGAGTAGTGCAATACTTCAAGGGAGTTCACCTCCAAAACTAAAGGATCCGGGAAGCTTCTCAATACCGTGTACCATTGGCGACACCACAATCAACAAAGCCTTATATGATCTAGGGGCTAGTGTGAGTGTTATGCCGTACTCGGTGAGTAAAAGGGTGGGGATGGGAGAGCTTAAATGCACCAATATCACACTCCAAATGGCCGATAGATCGACGAAGACACCATTAGGGATATGGGAAGATGTTCCCATACGAATTGGGAAGTTTTTCATCCCGGTGGACTTTGTCATTGTTGATATGGAGGAAGATTCCAACATTCCAATCATTCTAGGAAGACCTTTCTTACACACCGCGGGTGCGGTGATTGATGTGAAACATGGTGAGCTCACTCTAGAAGTGGGAGATGAAAGCATAACCTTTAATCTTGACAAGACTATGAGAGCTCCTCGTTTGCATGAACCGTGTTTCATGATTGATCATTATAGCCAGAAGGATGATAGGAAGAAGTCGGAACTTCAATGGAAGAAGAAAATTGAAGATGCTCCATTCAAAGAGCAAGTGAATTGTGACAAGGAGAGCTTGCAAAGCTCATCAAAATTAAGCAAAGAAGAAGAGGATGGCCTCATTGGCCAAGAAAAGAAATTGGGAGAGTTGTCTCCATCAAATCAAGAGATTTTCAATGATCAACTTAATGAAGTTTGTGGTCTTTGGGACGACGAATTTGAAGGGATTTTTAATCCCTACATTGGTAATGCCATCGATCAAGACCGACAACAAGGGCCAAGGTCTATTGAAGAGCTTTATAACGATAATGAACAAGCTTTTGATTGTTTCTTCAAGGTGTTGAGCAACATCAACAACACCTTGGACATGCTTGACATCTCATCAAGAATGAGATTTTGGTGGAGTCCTCCCTAAACCACCACTTGTAAATATTTCTAACTCCCTAACTCGCATTTCAATTCTTATATTGCATTTTTGTCATCTTTGGATTTTTATACTTTGATCAAGATAATTGTCATGTTTGAGAGAAGTGAGGGAGGGACTAATAATTTCAATTGATGTGTAGTGCTTTAGCTTAGTGTGGGGATGGCAATTGCCTAGGCTATCCATGCCTTAGTAGTGCCACCACAATGAAGAACACACGATATGAAGAAGAATGAAAGAATGACAAGGGATATGCATTGTACACGGATGGAACTGAATCCGGGTACAAAGGGGTCGAATCCGAGCGGATTCAGGAGAATCCGCCCGTCTTCGGGCAATACGGACGTGTTGGGTAGAAGACGCACGTCCCTCTAAGCTGAACTTTTGAAATATTTTTGACTGTAAGAGAATCCGGGCGTCCTGAATACAAATCCGCTCGTCTCTGAAAATCCGCCCGTCTTGAAAGGAAGACGCCTGTCTTCTTGGCTGAGGAAAACAAGAAAAATCCCTGTGAAGGAATCCGCCCGTCTTCTGAAAAATCCGCCCGTCCCGTGTCTGCGAATCCGAGCGTCTTCACTAAAAGACGCCCGTCTTTAGGCGAGTTTTTCCCAACCCAGAAAAGGCAGAATCCGCCCGTCCCGAGCAGAAACCGCACGGATTGCCCCTGCAGTTCGAATTTTTTTGGGCTTTATAAAACCCCTCCCACCTTCATTTCTTCATTCCTTCATTCATAACACTACTCAAAAACATCAAAACCCTCATCCTCTCCATCACAAAAACAAAATTCCTCAACTACATTCACCAAAATCAAATCAAAACATCCTTTTAACAACAAATCAATCACTCCTTTTTCAATAAAAATCAAAACCAAGCACAAAATCTTCAACCTTTGAGTCGATTTTTGAATTCATAAAGGCAAAGCCTTTCACCTTTAAATCGATTTGGGTACACTACAAATTGAAGATTTTTCACTCTTTTCTTGGTTAATTCATCAATGGCAAGGACTAAGGGAGCAACAAAGGAAACAAAGGCAAAGGCACCAAAGGCAAAGACACTTTCATCAAAGCAAAAGGCTCTTCAAGCAAAGAAAGCATTGGCTATGGTGGTAGCAAACCCAAACTTGTAAGTGCAACAACAACAACAACCTTCTATGGGAGCAACAACATCTACTACTCCGGAAATTGAGCAACTTTTGCACTATCCAGAGGTAACTTTTATTTCCAAAACCCATAGAGATACTTTTGCCAAGTTTGCTAGGAAATCATTTTAATCCACCAAGTTTATTTGTGAAGATACCTTAGATAATTTGGGTGTCCTTGAGCAAACTAGAGCCTTCTTTAAAGCAATGGGGTTGAAGAAATTGTTTGAATCAAAAGAATTGACATACCCCTCCCTTACCTTGGAGTTTTTGAGTTCTTTGAAAGTCAACAAAGTTGAGACTAGGGAGAACCTCGAGTTTCGTCTAGCTAATGTTAGTAGATGCATTTCCTTTAGGGAATTGGGTGAAGCTTTGGGTCTTAGTGATGAACCAAGTTATTTTAAGAATTTTGGAAAGTATGACCCCGACCCTCTTTGGGAGGCAATTTCCGGAAGGAAATTTGAGGACTTTCATGCGAGTCGTGCTCTTTTAGTCCACCATCCGGGCATAAGAGTATGGCACAAGGTCATAGGAAACACCATCATTGCAAGAAAAGATACCAACTATTTCACCAAACTTTATTTTGTTCTTCTTGAGTCGGCTTTGAACATTGGAAGAGTACACACCAAGCCTTTCAACTCTTTAAGGCTTTTGGTAGATAGATGGCTCAACATTGATTGTGGGAAGAAAGACACTACCGTTATTGTGAATGGCGGCCTAGTCACTATCCTAGCTAAATACTTTGATCCTAACTTCAACAAAGATAACAAGTATGAGGCGAAATAGGGTGGTCATCTTGTTGATATGCATACTATGATACACAAGTACAAGTGGGTTGCCCATAACCCTCTTGACACCAAGTATGGATGGCTCACTAGTGAGGCTAGATCATTTACTTTGCCTTCAAAGATTTGTCGTTTAAGCGTCCACCGGACCAATTATCTACTTCCCCTTTCAAAAGAGGCCGAGTATATTATCCGAAAACAAAAGGGTGAACTTGAAATGCCCTCCTCTTCCATTGTCACACCACCCTACCCTTTCGAGTACCAAGAGTTCAAGCCCGATGGAGTTGAAGCAAGAGATGATTATTTGACTCTTCTCATGCAAGCAATGCACAAGCAAGCCTTTGAAGATCGGAAAAATGCTTACTTGGCTCAATATCCACCCCTCCTACACTTAGATAGGCAAGGACTACTTGATCCATCATGTCCTTTGCCTAGTTGGGCGGATAGAGAAGTCCTATATCCGAGTGCATCTAGGGTTGTTTCGGGTGACAATGAGGTTGTCGGTAATGAAGAAGTTGATGATAACATTGATGAGGAAGCAAGTGAAGAAGGAGAAGAGGATGATGAGCAAGATGATGAGCAAGGTGAAGAAGAAAGTGAAGAAGCAAATGAAGAGGGAAGTGGCAATGAGACCACTTCTAATGAGGAAGTGATGATAATGATGATATGATGGAAGATTAGCAAGCTTTGGAGGCTCCTACCCTCTCATGGTTTGTCTATTTCTCTCTTTGTTTTAATTATTTTTCTCGATCATTGTTGGAGTAGTCCTAGCACCATAGAGGACTCACACCTCGGTACCATTGAGGTGTTCTCATTTTATTGTTCCCACTTTCAAAATCCAAAATGACAAATTAGTTTCATGCATTGCATAGTGTGTGCATGAACTACACCCATCCTTAGGACATTAGCAATAGTGTCTAACTCGGTTTGGGGAAGTTAATACATACACAACGGGAGGTAATCTAAATTATCCTCTCCGTCATAAACAAAAACCATGCATCATGTAGTGTAGATTAGTGTAGATTGCATTTAGTATAGAAATCATGCATCATCTTTGCATAATTTCCCATCATTTTGGCCATTGAGGACAATGCCCATATTAGTGTGGGGATGGGAATTCTAACACTTAACTCTTATTCAAAAATCCAAAAAAAAAAAAAAAAATTGAAAAATTTCGAAATTCATAAAAATTTGAAAAATTGAAAATCCAAAAACATGTTTATTTCCTTTTGTAGTGTAGTCTTGTATATATTGTTTTGTATATATATTGTGTTTGTTCTATCCTTGTTCACATTTGATCGACTACGCCACATCTGAGACATGAGGATATTGAAGACCGCATGGTATGATCTTTCTAATATCCTTTTTCCTCTTTATGTTAATGACTATGTGGCTTTATTTTGATTGATGCGGTATAACAATGTGAATTTAGGACTTGCATTTAGTTTATATGTCATATTAGTTGATAGAATCACTTGCATTAGGATGTTTATATTAGTTGCATCATAGCATGTAGTTGCATTTAGATAAGTGTTTTGAAAAATGCCTAATTAGGAACTTTGACAAGAGCAACTAAGCCATTACAAATACTTTTTCAACTTAAGACTTTGCCTACTAGAATGGTTGTAAAACACCCTAGGTAGTGTCATACTAGTATCTTTTGACCCATGACCCAAAGCCTAGTCAAGGGTTTGCATGTGAGTCACCTATCCAACCCCGTGATGCGATGTGGACTTGGTTAACTTGTCTAGGTGACCTTGATTGACCTTGTGGTAAGGCAACCCAAAAATACTTTCTATCAATAAGTTTGAAGTGCTCATTTCGAAAATTTTGTCATGTGGAAGTAATTTAATGCCAAGGAAACCTCAAGTTTTATGAATTGTTGAATGTTGAGAAATTTAATTGTTTTGATGGAGGCGTATCACTTCGATGTGCTTTGGAGCGGGATCCATTGAATTGGGCCCCCACACGGTTGTGAATTCGGCCGCCCAGAGACAGAGTGACTATCACCCCAAAAAGCTATTGTCTAGAGGTTAATCGGTTGCCTAATAAGCGATTGGCGAAAGCAAAGGACACTAGCCCGGAAGGGACAAACCCCATCTCAAATTTTTGAAATGTGAAAGTCAATTGAGGTCAATTTTTGAATACTAGTCATATCCACCCGTTGTGTATAACTATTTGAGCATTTCATTCCCAAAAAGCCTTTTTGTCAAGCCACTTTGTCGAGCTTGGGACGATCCATGACCTTTACTTTTGTAGAGAATTCGAGACTTGTCATGTCATATGCTACTAGCATCATAGGGATCATCATTCCACCACCATCCGATCGCCCTTGACGAAAGCATTTGGAAATTGAGGACGAAAGTAGTCTAGTTTAACACCATTTGGAGGTGATTTAGTGCCATCCTCTTAGCCTTAGTAATTTGTTGAACTAGTATTTGTGAAGGATTATATGCTCTTAAATTTGTTCCTCTTTAGTGCCTCTGCCACTTGATGATGAAGTGGCTATTCTTTTTGTAGATGCATCCATTATGTGATTTTGTGTGCTTAATGTTTGGATGTGTCACCATTTTGGCAAGACCCACCTTGCCTTGCAAGAAGGCATCCTACCTCATGGTTGTCTTGTTGTGAGTTGAAGGGGCGGAGTGAGACCCGCTAATTGTCTCATATCGGCTATGTTATTAGGTTAGTTTAAATAATGGTCCTAGTCTTTGTCACCTCTTTACTCGGGACGAGCAAAGGTTCGGTTTGGGGATATTTGATGTGACCTTAATTAGCGCATATTTAGCCCCCGAATTAGCCTTGTTCCCATGTTTTTTAGTGCATATTTGGGTCATTTATTATCTTTAGTTCTTTGTTTTGCATATTCTTTGAGATTTTGATCCCTTGGTAGGAAAGGAGTAAGAATATTGCATTTTCATGGCAAAACGAGACTAAATTGATCGAATCCAATGACCAAGCATTAAGGAGAGACAAGATTAGAAGGCCTTTGTACATATTATAGTAGATGAGCAATGTTGAGAAAGGATCCTTGAGTCCCCAAGGAAATCCCCAAGGAATTTATGAAGAAAAGGGAAGAAAAGAAGAAGAAATGTTGCTGAGGAACAATCCGTGCGGAATGTCTACAATCCGGCCGTCCTCCACATGCACAATCCGTGCGGTTTCATCCCAAGACGCTCGGGTTTGCAGCCACCACAATCCGCCCGGATTCACCTGAAGCCGCCCGTGTTCCACCGCCAGAATCCGGTCGTCCCGACTCCAAAACGCACGGATTCCTGTACAGCACAATTTCGTCTTCTCCAAGCTACAAAGAAAGAAGCCCTTCCTTCGAAAAATACCGGCTCCTCCCTGCTCAATCTAAAAAGTGTAATTACTAGTTTAGCCCTTAGTTAACTCTAATGCATCCCCTTAATTTCCACTATAAATACCCCGTTAGTCTAATTAGAAGAGCATGTTCTTCTTATCAATTCTTAGAGTAGTTAATATCAATCAAATCTCTCTTTAGTTTTGTAATCAACAATTAATCAAGTTTTAATACAAGTTTTATTTCCTTAATCTTTCTCTTTTGTTCATCCTTTATTTTGGGTAATTGAAGATTATTTGAGTTATTATTGGGAGATTGACAACCTCTCAATCAAGCATCAAGTACTTCTTTTATCTTTGCTTTATTATTGGAATCATTAGTAGGTATAATTCTCTTAATCCCTTTTTAATTATTGTTAATTACTTTCATTTATTCATCATGTTTCATTTTGTTGGTATGATTGACAACCTTGCTAGCATGATCAACATGATAATGAGTGAGTAGTGTCTTAGCTAGGGTTAATGGGTGATTAGGGGAAACCAACATGGGGAATGATTCATGCTTAAATTAATATGCTTTCATGTTTTATTTGCTTGCTTGTTTTGATCTCAACTCATGCACATGTTATGTTTGATGAAATGCGAGCCTATGAATCCTTGCATTTTTTACCCACAACCTATCTTTTCAATGAGACTTGTAAGACATAAACCAACTCGAGTCTCATTAGACCATGCATGTTGTTGAGTAGGGAAGACTAAGTTGACTTGTAGGTGTTGTACAATCTAATCGATTCGGCTCCGGGACCCAAACTTTCCTAGGATTGTAAGATATAACCCAACTCAATCCATCACAACAATAATTGCTTGCTTATAATTTGAAAACATGTTTGTATGATCAATTCCCATGATTCCCCTATGACCCCATGACACCCTAGTGCTTTTTATCAATTGTTTACAACCCTTTTAATTCATCTTGCTTGTTTATTTTCATTGCTATTTTAGTTAGTGACCTTCTACATCAACCCAAATTGTGACACCCCTAAGACACCATTAGTTTCAATAGAAATCTCATCTCAATTCCCGTCCCTTGGGATCCGACCTTTACTTGCCTCTTTACTAATTGTAGAGTTGTTTGTGAAGCTATAAATTGTGTTTTGATTCGGACGTGACCCAACGACCACATCTATTTAATTGTGAACACGAAACGGACCGATCAATAATCCATCTTTAATAAATCAAATTTATTACTTAGAGCTTTGCCACTACAATCACATCGTAATGCTTTAGTACTTAGTTCAATTGGTTCTCTACAACATTTAGAAATTTCTCAAATCTCTCAAATGCTTCACTTTATATTTAATTAAGTAAATATACCCTTATTTACTTAAATCATTGGTAAAAGTGATGAAGTAGTCATAAATCCCCTTGTTGTGATTCCTATTTAGAACACAAACATCGGCATGTATTTGTCCCAACAAATCACTTGCTCGTGTTCCTTTACCACTAAAGGAAGTGCAAATCATTTTGCGAAGGAGACAAGATTCGCATATTCTATATGATTGAAAATCAAAAGGTTCAATAAATCTAGTCGACACTAGTCATTAATGCGTTTCTCTTTTACGTAACCAAATTGAAAAAATCAAATGTACAAATCATTTGGATTACTAGTCATGAGTCTTTCGGATCGTATCATGTAGATATCTTTGCTTGAGTTGGAAGTGTCTAAAACTTATATATTAAAAAGATAAGTGACATGACTTACATCCATGTCTATTTTTAATAAAATACAACAATTGTCTTTGATGACAAAATATAAATCCTTCCATATCTCACATAGAAATGGAAATAATGTTTTAGACTAAGTGGATACATAAATAACAATTATGTAAATTATAACTCACAGCTATTCGCAAAAACAAGTACATAAATTTCTCTTGAAGTGGCGGCTACCTGAGCTCCATTTCATTGTCGGAGATTCATATCACTCTTGTTTAACTTTTCCACTTTTCCAAGTCCCACTTGGAGTAACAAGCCCAACTTTGATATCTTCCAAATACT
Source organism: Silene latifolia (assembly GCF_048544455.1). Classification (NCBI taxonomy): domain Eukaryota; kingdom Viridiplantae; phylum Streptophyta; class Magnoliopsida; order Caryophyllales; family Caryophyllaceae; genus Silene; species Silene latifolia. Next base: position 100,517,473 of record NC_133531.1, read on the forward strand.
TGGGGCAATTTCGCTTCCAATGGCCCATGACATTACAATAATGACATTCCTCATAGGATTTGGCACCCTTCTTGGTCTTGGTCTTGGTCTTGGTAGTCCCACTATCCATTTCCAATTTATAATCAGGTTTGGGTTTCTCGCCCATTATTGCCTTCCCTTTATTAATACCAACACTCCTTTCATTTGTAAGGATACTCTTGCTAGAACTCCCACTCAATTTAACATTTGTCTTTGTTTCTTCAAACAAGGATGCCTTGGGTTTTGTAAGATTTTCTACACAAGATTTTCTTTCCAAGGTGGTGGGCAATAATATTGGAGTGGGTGGAGTGGAGGTGGTAAAGAAGCAAAAATTTCCATCCTGACCAATGCCAATGCGTAATTCCCTAACCGTGTCATTGTCATACTCGGAGCATTTTTCATCGAATGATTGAAGCCATGTTTCAACGGTGATTGGTGTAGGAGTATTAGATGAATTTATTGCGAATAATTAACTACAAAAACGGAAATGAAGGAAATAATTAACATCTATCGTTTTAATAATACTCGTAAATTTAACTACAAGTATTGCATTTATATAGTGACCTCCACCCAACTACATAAATGATTCCGAGATCCAAATTCATATCAACTCGGGCACGGTGAGCCGATTCATCCCTTATTAATATAACTCGGTGGATTAACCTTTTAATCGATTCTACTTTTAGAACTCTCGGTCGATAAAAATTACTCTAATTCTCATCTTTAGCCCGGAACACATGCGACTACGGTCAACAATACTTCCGTTGAGCTCAATCCAAATTTCGATGTAATAACATTTTACTACCCCACTTCGCCAACGTAACAAGGTTTGTATTACGGTGAAGCCGGATTAACTCCCTCGTGAAATTGGTACTTCATGGGTTTCTACTATTTGGTAAGGCTTTATCTCAATTATTATACGTGAGAGGTCTTGTCAATTTATTATCTATCACGTTTTAAGTGAACTAAAGCGGTGAACTACGATAATTATAATTGACACGGTCGATGACTCGATATGATATGCATGTGTTGTTATGACGATTTGGCAATGCATGTAACATATTAAAAGAAATGCAAATCAATAAATAAAATTCCTAGTATGGCCTTCCTAAAAATAGAAAATCAAATAATCTATTACATATTCGGAAACCAACTCCTTTGGTCCCTTGAATCTTCAAATGGCACGCCTCCCAAGACACCGTCTTCGTCGGATCAACTTTCCGAACGGCACCGTCTTTGAAGATGCTCCATAATTACAAATAATAATAAAAATACAAAGCTATTCCTATTATACATTTGTAAAATGGAAAAACTAATGAAATAAAAGTGATACGAGATCACATTAAATTACAACCGAATCAATATTCCCTTTCATTACGGGTAATATTGATTAAACTAAGGCCATACTAAGATAAAATTACATAATTCAAAATTATATAAATAAAAGACATTCAACAATTGAAATATGCAGCATTATAATATGTACCTAACATGCCAAATAATGTGCCAAATCGCCCTATTTAACTTATGTCGTACATATAACCCGGTTTTATGGAAATACGTGATAATAACCTTTTAAAATCACTAATTAACACTTAAATCAAATCTAAGCTCAAGTTAATTATCCTAACACCTTTTATGACTCAAAAATTAGTCATCACATAATTTTTGACAATAATTCAACTTGATTTAATTTTATGCTCATTTTTGACCTTAAAAACATAATATTTATGAAATAAATTCAAATCGAATTATAAAAATTTCAAAATTTAAATTTTAAATTTTTTAACATTATGGAATAATTACATGACACTCATAATGTCAAAAATCATGGTTAAAATTTTCGAATTAATTATGAGAAAATATAGTTGCATTTTATCGGTTTTTATTTCAAAAAATACTTAAAGTATCCGAAAATTAATCCAATAATTTTTACAACTTTATATCTGATTAGTGGGATATTAATGCAACTTAAAATAATTTTCTCAAGCCATGCAATACGTTTTAGCTAATTGTTTGCTAAAATAGTCACTATTTATGCCATTTTTACTCAAAAATCCATAAATCATGCTAAAAGAGATAATAAAATCTACAAATTTTCATACTCTTTGTAAATTATGCATGTGACATCATATTAAAAGATCATGGCTTAATTCGAAATTTAACTAATTTTAACCATTTTACCTCTTTTAATCCATTTTTATTTCATAAAAATCATAAATCATGCAAAATTAATCAAATTAACTCGACCTTTTACACACAACTTGTAAAATATGCATATGAGGTCATATAAAATTGCCAAGGTCAGAAACGTAGTTTAACTATTTTTAGCATTTTATTTCCCATTTTAGTCATAAAAATGTAATAAAATGACCAAAAATCCTTAAAATGAGCAATAAATTTCCATAAATCATAAAAATGACCTAAAAACATTTTAGGACCAGAATATATAACATGCATAGTGATTTCGTGGCTTATGCTAATAAATCACAAATTTTTAGTTTTATATGTTAACCTTTTAACTCGGAAAAACAATAACCGATTATGCATGCAACATCCTTATGCTCTGATACCACTTGTTAGGTTCATATACCTATTATTAGACTCCTCTAATAGTGAACTAATTAACTTGTTAATTATTTGTTCTTTAGATCTAGTGCATGCATAACAAAATGAAAGATTTATAAGAAAAACAATGTTCCTTACATTGTTATATGGTTCGAAATATATGGGCACAAGTAAGGTCACCTTCCTTCACTTGTTCTTGAGCTAAATGTGATGGATGATCCTCCTAAGACTCCAAGTATAGAAGCCACTCCAATAAATTGCACCCAAGATTAATCCCAAAAATTCCTACTAATATTAACTAGATATATAGTAGAAATATTACCTTAATAATACTAGTATTCTTGTATTACTACCTCTAGTAATATATGATGAGTGTATTAGTATTTTTAGAGAGTTCTTGTTCTTGCATGTGAGGAAAATTAGAGTAAAACAAGTTAAAACTAGAGACACAAAAATGAGCAAAATTTTGCCCATTTAAGGAGCCAAAACCGGTTGGCATAAGTAAAGGGGGAATCTTGCCCTTTTGTTTTTACTTGTTTGTATAGTGTAGGTAGAGTGTAGGAAGCCTAGGTGTAAGATGTAGCATGTAAAGGCTAGTGTGATGTGTCACAATCACACAATAACCAACATCAACATAAGACAAAAGAGCATCTTATGTGCTCTTATTATGGCCGAAAATTTGGTCCTTATTTGGTCCATTTTTGCCTTTTGTCATTTGTCCCACAAATGCTTATAAGTCATATGTTTAACTATCTTACATAATTAATTATTAATGTAATCATTTAACACTTAAATATTACAATTAATAATATAATATACACTCCACTTTTTGAGTAGTATACTACCATTATATCATCATATAATGGGTCTCATAATTACTAGTTAGTTAAAATTAAAACTTCTTGTAACTTTAAATAACTAATTACCTCTACCTCAAAACTTATATAATACCTCAACAAATGTAGTAGTAAAACACTTAATTACTAAATTTAATCTTATTTAATCACATTAAAATAAGACGCAAAATTGCACTCCCATAATTAAGGAATTAATTAATTCGTATCGCATACAATTAATTAAATATCTATTTGGGCCTCATCCTATAGGTGTGACCTAAAGGGATTAACTGACCACCACCGTCACACACGGCTTGTAATGTCAAACTCTAGTTAGCCAATCATTACCGATTAATGACGGTCAGTCGACTGTATAAAGAATCATCCCTCACGTATTCTTAATATGAGATTTAATAATGATATTTAAATCATGTGATCGCACTATTGTTGAGGACACATTTCCCAACACTAAGTTTACGATTAGTGATGCTCGACTCGAATGTAACGAAAGTGCCCTCGTAAGAGGAAAACGATTAAGATTAATTAAGTTGATTAGTTGTGGAGTTGGTCAAATTGGTCGGTCATGCAAACGAGGCTGGTACTCAGAAGGATCCGAGCTTACGTGGTCGAATGTTCAAGCACGTAGACGCCAAAAAGTAAGAACAAAGGTCTAGAATGCAAAGGGAGAAGAGAAGGGCGGACACTCGCGTGAGAAATATGAGGAGCGAAGGCTCCTATTTATACTAATCACGTGGAGGAATAGGGTTTCCGGAGAGACTATGGAAGTGAATCTCGGAAAGATATGAAAAAGATACGAAAAATACGCAGAAAAGGACCTCGGAAGAGGCGCAGCAGTCACTGCGTCTCTTGGAAGAGGCGCAACACCTGTTGCGTCTGTTCCCTAGTGGTTTCCTCCTGCAGAAGAAAGATTTCCGTGTTTAAATTATGGAATAAAGGGATAATTTGGTTTTCCATAATATTTTGTATGAATATTATGGGAAATTGTTTACCAAAGAATAAAGATTGTGAAATATTTATAAAATATGGAATAGAAATATCCGGAACATTCCAGAACATTCTGACTCAGGATTTAACGGTTATCAGAAAATGGAGAGGGTTTTAGGTCCGGACTCCAAATGTACTCTAATTACTGTCAAAACGACCGTATCGGCACGTAGATGATGACCATGAGGTAGATATCAATGTTTGAGCAGTCACTTGATGATAAACTTACGAACTATCACAATTCGTTCCGCGTACCAAACATGCGGCCCAATCATCACCGGGTGGTTTGCGAGGGGTGCAGAAATGAGGTATCTACAGAGCCCCCACTTTGACTGAGGCTTGGACAAGGCGAAAGTCAAAGTATAGCCATCAGGTCAATCGAAGATTACAACCTGACGACTATGGCGACGCGAGGCGGCTCAAGGGGTCTGAACCAAGGAACTATCGTCGGGAACATTTTAGAGTCTGTCGACTATCGGGGAGGGTCGTTTAAAGTCCATTAGACTACGTAAGGAGGCTCGCCAGCCATAAGAAGAGACCATACCTGAGAGTTCTTTCTCGAGATGCTTCCGGAGGTGCATAAGAGCTTAGGTTAAGCGTAGGAGCTAAGGGTAAGCGTAGGAGCTAAGGTTAAGACCTAAAAGATATGTAAGGATTGTGCTAGGGTGTGGGACCCTAAAAGAAAGTATCGACGGGAAGGAGGTCAAATATAATTTCAACTAAGGGGTAACCAAGGTTTGGGTGTAGGAACTCTAAGAAAAGGTGATCCTAAAGGATTATGATCCTAAAGGGAAAAGGTGATCCTAAAGGAATATGATCCTAAAGGGTATAAGTATAGGAACTCTAGGGAGTTTGGGAACCTAAAAGAAGCTAGGTGTATGAACCTGGGTATACGAACCTAAAAGGACGGCTGGTATGGGAACTTAAAGTCTTATGAACCTAAGAGGAAATGGGATCCTAGGATTAAGTTTAGGAACTACTGGGTTACTAATTCTTGTTTTAACCGCGTGCGTTTAAGCTTTCTGAGGTGTGAGAACTCCAAAAGGATTTATGGGTTTATGAACCTAAGGTCATTGGTGTGGGAGCTTAAAGGTTTGTGAACCTAAAGGAAGCCATTTTGGGATCTAAGAATCTAGGGGTAAGAATCCTAACTTTGGGTTTACAAACCTAAGGAAGGAGGCTCTGGTTTGGGAACTTCTGGGGAACGACACCTTTGCCGAACTCTATGAGGAAACAAAAATGTCAAGGGTAGCAGGACGTAGGCAGGAACTGCTGGGGAAATCTGCTTCGGTCGTCTTCAAACAAACTTCGATAAGTCTTGGGGTTGATGTTGATCTCCATGTCTCGAGAGGGAAGATTGCATGTCCGTGAACTCTCGCTGGGGGAATATAATCGGGAACTGATCTCCATGTCTCGAGATGGAATGTCTATCCGTGTACTCTCGCTGTGGGAACATAATCGGGAACTGATCTCCATGTCTCGAGAGGGAATGTCTATCCGTGTACTCTCGCTGGGGGAACAGAATAGAGGTGTGTCGAAACACCTGTCAAAGAATATTCGCTCGTTGTGGCAAGCGAGGTCTTGATAAAGTACTGCTTCTGATACTTACCTGCATGGTTCGTAGCCACACAAGAATGCAATCTAATATATGCACGTAAGCGATTATCACATGGACCTCGAATGAGGAAACACATAGGCTTTGCAAAAGTTATTTCTTTATAAAAGTCGTTTAAAACTTGTTCAAAGAAGTTTGTCATTTGTAATGCGTTATGCATATTCAATGAGCTTTAGACATGTGACTGACGCGACGTAGACCTTATGCGGACGTGAAATATAGACTTAGGTTGGGCTGACGCGACACTAACTTAGATTTGACGCGACACAAGGATGACTTTGACAGACTTTGTTTAAGTATGCGCAACCCCTAGCCAAGTGTGGGTGATAATGCGTATCAGTTCCAAAGGTAGAAGAATTGCAAAAATGATGAAGGCATATAAAGGCAAGGCATGAGCCATGGATCATCTGTCTACTAGGACCGTTTGCTGTAAAAGAGACCCCTCTTGAGGCACGATGACTTGGAGAATTGATCTAAGATCTTTGTCATTGTCCGGACCGAGTACTAGCTAGACTTAGAGGAATAAAGGAATGGTGGCATCTTGGAAGAGAAGCCCCCAATGATGATAAGATGACTCTGGACTTTGGTAAAAAAAGAGGTTGGGTGACAAGAAGGAGCCCCCAGTATAGAGGTGTTGGTTGTGGAAGGGATGTTAATTGAGGCTGGAAGGTTGAAATAGAGGTTGAAAGTTGATGGTTGAGGTGGTTGATAATTGAGATTGAAAGTTGGAAGTGGGGATGGTTGTGTCCTTGAGGACTGCCTACGTATTCACATGAAGTGAAATCAAACCAGATCGTAGTTCTGAGGTTTGGTTAATTTTATTTAGGTGTTGTGGTTGTATCCTTCTTGTGTAAGAAAAGACTGCCTACGTATCCACCTGAAAAGGTGAAATCAAACCATGCTCGTAGTTCAAGTGTGTGCCTAAGCTTATGTTGTCAGGACCTTAAAGTGTATGGGTCAGGAGAGTATTTTTCTTTGGTGACTTGAAGAATCAATTTGAGATAACTCTCTCTGATCATAGACCAAAGAGGTATAATTAATTTTGTAAAATTTCCTTGTTATGTGAGCACACTTAGTGGACCCTAAGGATGATACGGGTATGTCCCGTCCTGGGTAGCAAAGTATTGAAGACTCCGTGTATGGGTCAAGGTGAAACTGGATTGGATATTTGGAATGTGGAGCTCGGTAATAAGAGGCTTTGATGAACAAATCTCTGGAGCTTGATTTTGTGGAGTTAAGGCTTGATGGGGTTATGTCTTGTAATATGGCTTGGAAATGGAGTCTCTTGGCTTGATGTAGCCTGAGCACATAAAGGTAGGTTAAAATGACGTGGGATCAAGTTTCCATGTCTTGGCCCTAAAGGATGGGTATACTTGACGAGCTTGAGCGGATTCTCAAAATTCCTAACTATATCCCTATAACGGTCTCGAGAAGGACTTAGGGTGTGTGATGTGTGAAAGGCTATGTGGGTGGCTAGCTAACCATCTTTATTGATGTCTTGATTCTATATAGACTTCAGTATTATTCCGTTCAGCATTTGATTTTAGGATTTTTCTGATTCAAACTCAGATTCTCGGTCTAGAATATATCTCGGATTTTTGCTCAGGTTTTGATCAGGTTTTGAAGGATAATGTTGTCTTTGGATATTGACATTGACTTGATTGATTGAGCCTTCTTATTTCGACTCTTTCGTCTTGGATATTGATCTTGGTAATTTCTCTTGAATGAGCCTTTGTCTTTTATCATGGCTCGTATCGTCTTGGATTTTCTTGTTACCATGGATTTGGGTCAGACTAGCAACTTTGGGTGTGAAACGGGTTGGTCTTTAGCAACACGGGTAATTTATTGTGGGGAATGGGCTTGCCTTCCGTCATGGATCGTTAACAAGAGAGACGGTCCGGATTCGTCCTAGAATCTCTTGAGATAGGCTCGTCCTAAACTGGGGTATATTGTGGTTTCTATTGCCAGACATGGAATAGGTAAGGAAAGAACACGGAGTTTCAGGTCCTCTACTACTTTGAACGGAACATCATATAAGTGCACTCACATTGACTGTCATGTGTTGTTGTTGTCATTTTAAAAATGTCAAAAATCAATTCTTGTTGTCACATGAAATGGGTAGTGGAAGAGATATGATAGAATATGTGGATTGAAAAGTGTGCTTTTATTGAAATGGATAATAAATGTATTTAACATAGATATGAGAAGACAAGTGACTCATGGGACAGCCCCCAGGTTATCACTAGAAATGAAAACGAAGAAAGACACTAGAACAATTGGGGAAAGAAAGCCTAAGACTCGGACTCGGACTCGATTTCGGATCCAGACTCGTAATCATCGGCCCATGCTTGAGCGTTTTCTCTTCCAGCAATTGGCTTCGGTATCTGACTTTGAGCATTCACCCATTTGAGCACCTCATCCTCATCATTGGGAACATTGGAAGGATAACAGTCAAGAAGAGTTTCTTGATAAGTGGTATATCCATGAGGATTGCCTAAGTTGCCTTGCGGGCTAAAGGTTGAGAGGGACAACTTCCCACTTTCAATCATATCTTGGATTATATGCTTAAAAAAAAAGCATGCTTCTGTATCATGTCCCCTACCACGATGATATTGGCAATATGCATTATTGTTCCATCTAGGTAGTATGTTTTCAGGGTCTGGAGTTGGACCGATTAGGTGTAATTTGCCCTGTGATACTAACATTTGTAGCGCTGCCGCATAAGTAATGCCAAGGTTATTGAATGCTTTAGGAGCCCGTCCCGGTCTTCTGGGTGGGGCTTCCATGAGTTTAGCCCTATCACACTTAATGTCAGCTTGAGCAAAGGTCGATTCATGGTACTTGCCGCTCTCGATATTATCTTGGATGATATTCTTTAGTTTGTAGCAATTCTCGGTGTCATGTCCCCTTCCTCTATGGTATTGACAATACGAATTGCCATCCCAAAACTTAGACTTCTTTTCTGGATCTGGGGTAGGCCCTATTGGTTCAAGAAGACCTAGAGAGGATAATTTGTTTAAGGCTAGGGCATACGGTATGCCTAGACTTGTGAATGACCTGGGAGAGTTCTTTGACAAAGGCTCCATGAGGTTGACTTTGTTGATTTTGATGCTTGGATTAGAAGAACTAAAGATACATTGCTCAGTTTTTGCTTTAGGACTATTAGGTTGAGGGTTTGTCTGGAAACTTTTCATCTTGAGAGGTTGGGCATCAAGCTTCATACCCATTTCAGCAAACTGGTTCTCTATATTGGAAAGTCGAGAGTTTAGGATATCAATAGCTCCTTCTATTTTGGAGAATTTATTGTTGAAGGCCATGGAAAGCATGAGCATTCCATTTTGGATATCTTCATCTTCGAGGACATTGATTTCTTTATCATTATGATGATTGAGGAGATGAGAACAATCTAGAGATGGTTCTTCGTCATGCTCAATGATATTGGACCCAAGAGGGTCGATTTTCTTGGATTGCCCAACAGAAGGTGGCTTAGGAAGCTTGCCCTCTTCGATCATATCTTGGATGGTGTGTTTCAAGAGAAAACACTCTTCAATATCATGGCCTCTACCTTGGTGATATAAGCAGTATTTGTTGCCCTTCCAGAGGTTCACCTGTTTCTCTAAAGGTGGATCCGGAGTTGGCCCTATTGGATGTAGCTTGCCTTGGGCAGAGAGTCTCTTCAAAGCATCGGCATAAGACATGCCTAAATTGGTAAGCACCCTTTGATGCCTCCCAGGTTTCCTTTCAGCTGTTTTCGGCTTTCTAGGACGATGGTTATTGCAAGAGGTAAGCTTTGGATGACCTAGACTAGAGGTTTCCCTAGTTGGCATGTTCTTTTCCACCATTCCATTTTCAAGGGAGAGGACGCGAATGCTCAAATTTTCCACTGTAGCTTGAACTCGTAAGACCATGGTATAAACGTCTTGGAGCGACACGGTGATTGTGGCTTGAGCTGCTTCGTGACCTTGCTGACTGACGGAACTTGCCGGATTCCTACTCGACAGAAATGACGCGCATTACAACTCGATTCGACATGGGATCACACATACTAAGGAAATAAACAAAGGAAGGGATAAGATGACAAATCTAGACTTGACTTGTGAATTCGTGAAATGTCGTGAGCGACTTCTCGTGTTTTGAATTCACGGTGCTTGACTTTAAATTTAGACTCGAGTGTTGACTTTGACTAAGTGATCCTTATATGATTGACCTTATTGACGGGATTGATGACACGTGTTAATTCTAATTTATGTGTTTAAGACAGACTTGACTAGAGGTTCGGGTATGTGTGTCCCGAACGTGTCACTAGGGGAATTCAAGAAAAAGGTATTGGAATGCCTCGATGTGTTAGTCGAGGTGTGGAAATGTTTAGCTCCTAATTGAATTGGGGTAGGAGGTCCAAAATGACGGCGTGACGCCTTAGGACTTGACTTGAATTTTAAAAAGACCCAAAATGTAAAGGAAGACGGGTTTATGACTCGACAGAGTTCCGACTAGGACATAGTCGGTTTGAACTTTGACTCTAACTTAGCCCAATTGAATTTACATATTCGTATTTACATGGATTGAAAATCCTTTAATTTAAAAAATGTTTTTGGTTTTTTTTGTTTTTTTTTTTTTTTTTTTTTGTTTTGTTTTTTTTTTCGGACTTTGTTTTTTTGTTGGAATTTTTTTTTACACGGGTTTTGAAATGGGTTTGAGGCCCGAAGCTTGACTCAACATTTGGACAGAGTTTCGGCTTATTTTGCGCTATTTTGAAAATGTTTATATTTTGAAAATGATTTTTGATTTTACAAAATTTCATCATGGTTTCATTTACAAAAAAAAGGGTGATCACATATGATACAGGCATTTATACAGGCATTATAACGGGATGCTGAGTGCATTTAAAAGGGTTTTGGCTTAAAGGGTGGGTTGCCATACCGAACAATCAAACCCGAAGTCTGTGTAGAGGCTCGTACCAAACAAGAGTAAGGTCGATTCCTAGTCCATTTCCTCAAGTAGTGAAAGTCCCTGATACAAACAAGAGTAAGTACCATGGTATGGATGACGTCAATCGCTATCCATCCTTAGGCCCAAATAAGAATTAGGACCGTTTAGACGGGACGATTGGTCGAATGGGTTGGGTTGGGCCTAGGAAGGCCGAATGAAACGATCTAGGAAGACCGAGTTATGAAAACCGACAATTGTCTTGTACAAACTATTCCCTAACCTTGTTCAAGTTTCACCCTTTTGGCTACACGTAAGTGTATTATCCCCAGCGGAGTCGCCAAACTGTGGACAATGGGCCCACGGGGGCGCTTGGGAGGAGAACAAGCGTTTGCATTTGTGGAGTCGCCACCAATTTTTATGGGAAATTGGAACCGTTCGAATACCTCGTGTCATGTCAAGACACAAAGTAGAGACATGAACACCAAGCAATCGTTACCCTTAGCATTCTATGTCTAGAATGACTCTCGTGGATGCCAATGAACACGGATGTTCACAGAGATCTGGAGTAAGGGGTGAGGGTACGTATTAGGAAGCTCTTTTGATCGAACACCTAATCCTGCCCGCCTCGATAGCGGCCTCTACTAATGATTAGGGACATCATCTATACTCGATATATCATCGATTATATGCATGCAATGCAACATCCAAGTTTTAATCCTAGCATGTGAGAATTAGACTAAGTCGGTTAACACGTAATTTAATGATACAATTAATGTCGAAGTAGGATTTAGCGTTCAATTACATATGAATGCATACAAATGATACAAGAAGTATGACAAATACAATAAAGGAAAATTACAATAATGAAAGTTACAATAATTACATTGGGTTCATTGATTTATGTCAAAAATACCTTTAAAACGGATAATTTGAGAAAAAGAATAAAAGAAAGAATTAACGAACAGATCAGTAGGCGATAATACGGATAATAGTTAATTATACGTAAGCTAATTAAACTAGGTCAAGGCAGAATGGAAGTTCAGAGACAGAAATTAACTGAACAGCGCAAGAGAGATCGCGCCCTTTGGAAGAGGCGCGCAGATTCTTTGCGTCTTTCCAAGGGTAAGTTCTCGGCGTGAAGCGAATCGCAAATCGTTAATGTTAATTGATGAATTTAAGGATTGATTAATATATTTACTCGGATGGAAGTGATTTAATGCATTAATTACATATGAATAGGTCATAAAAGCGATAAAACATGGATGAGACGGATGCAAACGAATTAATTACATGGATGAATGATTGATTAGTGACATGGGTGAACAAAATAAGCTAAACATGATGAATTAATGACAAATTAATAACGAATATGACAAAAGACAGATGGAAATATATCAAAGATCGAATTCCAGAAACTCAATATGAACAAATCGAATTTCTACAACCCGGATTGAATTTAATGACGAAAACCCGCAAATATTGGATTATAAGGGATTTAAATCGGATTTTAATGATGAATTAAACGTGTTAATGATGATGATTAATATACATGTGAAATTATCATGCTATTGTATGAAAGAATTAAAGAAAACAAATGAAAACGAACAAAGTTGACGAATTGCAGAGGACGAAAGAAGAAGAAAGGAAGCAGGAACTGCGGCAGCCTCACGAAGAGGCGCAGCAGGTACTGCGCTCCTTCGAAGAGGTGCAGCAGTTGCTGCGTCCTTTCCCGACGGTTTGTCTTCTGGAAATCCGTAAAAAGAGATTTTAAACAAGGTTTTAGAAATCGGTTTTAAGAGGTATTTTCGACATAAACCTTACAATTGATACAAAAAGTAAATAAAAATAATAAAAGAGAGATTATACACCCTGAGACTTACATGTTTGACGAAACGAGATGAACTAAGTTTACGATTAATGATGCTCCACTCGAATGTAACGAAAGTGCCCTCGTAAGAGGAAAACGATTAAGATTAATTAAGTTGATTAGTTGTGGAGTTGGTCAAATTGGTCGGTCATGCAAACGAGGCTAGTACTCAGAAGGATCCGAGCTTACGTGGTCGAATGTTCAAGCACGTAGACGCCAAAAAGTAAGAACAAAGGTCTAGAATGCAAAGGGAGAAGAGAAGGGCGGACACTCGCGTGAGAAATATGAGGAGCGAAGGCTCCTATTTATACTAATCACGTGAAGGAATAGGGTTTCCGGAGAGACTTTGGAAGTGAATCTCGGAAAGATATGAAAAAGATACGAAAAATACGCAGAAAAGGACCTGGGAAGAGGCGCAGCAGTCACTGCGTCTCTTGGAAGAGGCGTAGCACTTGCTGCTTCTGTTCCCAAGTGGTTTCCTCCTGCGGAAGAAAGATTTCCGTGTTTAAATTATGGAATAAAGGGATAATTTGGTTTTCCTTAATATTTTGTATGAATATTACGGGAAATTGTTACCAAAGAATAAAGATTGTGAAATATTGATAAAATATGGAAAAGAAATATCCGGAACATTCCAGAACATTCTGACTCAGGATTTAACGGTTATCAGAAAATGAAGACGGTTTTAGGCCCGGACTCCAAATGTACTCTAATTACTGTCAAAAGGACCGTATCGGCACGTAGATGATGACCATGAGGTATATATCAGTGTTTGAGCAATCACTTGACGATAAACTTACGAACTGTCAAAAATCGTTCCGCGTACCAAACATGCGGCCCAATCATCACCGGGTGGTTTGCGAGTGGTGCAGAAATGAGGTATCTACAGAAATGGACCTATGCCAATACCGTATACCCGGATGGTGGACATACAAGGCATTGCATTCTCTAAATGTAGTCAACTTCGTTCCGGCAATTACCTTCCAAAGAGGCTTGGCATCAAAGTTGTGGGGTTTCTTGTGGAAATCCCAAAGGTCACAAAGTCCAGATACCTTTCCGAAATCATCCTTAATCATCCTCCCACTTTGGTTTTCAATTCGAAATTCAACATATTTTTGGGTCTTAATCTTATACTCCCTCAAAGAACTAATGAATTCTAAGGTGAGTGAGGGGTAAGTCTATTCATTCCTTTCAAATAGAACCCCATGGACCCGAAAAATTCCTTGGTTTGGTCAAGCACTCGCAATTTCTCCAAAGTATCTTGGTATACAAACTTAGTGGCAATAACTTTCTTCTTAGAAAGGGATTCAAATGCAATTCTATGCTAATTGTAAATAAAAGTTACCTCCGGATAATCCTTAAGTTGCCCAATCTCCGGTAAAGTAGTAGTAATTTCCCCAATGGCCTCAATGACTTCCCTTGCTTGCTCCCTAGCTTGTTGCACTACCACTATAGCATTTGATGCTAGAACTTTTTGCCTCTTGGATAGAGTTGGGGATTTTGATGCTTTGGTGTTACCTTTCGTTCTTGCCATGATGATTCTCCTTGCAAATTTGTGTCAACAAACCTTGAATAAGCTTGAATGCTCTTGCTTTCTTCCTCCTTCAATCAATTTGAGGTTTTTCTATTTTGCCTAAACCCTAGAAAATTTTGATTGATTTTGATGTTTAATGGTCTTTTTGTTGACAAATGAGTGCTTAGAATTGATTTTGAGCAAGTTTGCAATTGATTTTGATGAATTTGGTTGAGTATTTTGTGATTTTGGATGATGGGTTTGATGCTTATAGTGAGGGAATGTGTTTGTGTTTGTGTTTGAAGAAATAGAAATGAAGAATGAAGGTTGAAAAATCCCTTGTTTATGTCTAATAGCAGGTAGGGGACGCTCGACCTCTTTTGGGGACGCCCGGATTTTCCTTCGGAATTTATTTTGTTTACTCCTTGGGGATGCCCGTCCTAGGAAGAGGACGCTCGAGCTGACTTATGGGACGCTCGTCTCGATATCAGTTCGAGCGGATTCCCTTACAACTCTTTTTTTCTTTGCTCTTGCTCCAGCCCCCACGAGCTCAGGTCTTCCCGCGGGGATCCCAAACCCGCGACTTGGCTTCTTCATTTCCTATTCTTTCATCATAAGGTTGCACCAGAAAGGCTTGGTTAGCCTAGGTAATTGCTTCTCCACACTTGATCATCAAACACTATACATTTAAAACACATTAGAATCCCTCCCTCACTTGCTCTCATGTCACAAAAAATTCTTAAAACAAAGCATATAAAATGCAATGCAAAAAATTGAGTAATGTACAAGTTAAATGAAATGCAAGTTAATAGGTTAGAATATTTATAAATGGTGGTTTAGGAAGGACTCCACCAAACTTTCCTTCTTTTGAGACGTGTCAAGGGGGTAAAGCAAGGGCATTGTTGATGTTGCTCAACGCCTTGTAGAAGTAATCAAAGGCTTGTTCATTGTCATGATAAAGGTCTTGCATAGACCTTGGCACATTGTTGTCTTCATTCATGTAGTAGTCTGAGTCAATATTGTGGTGACAAGGATCTACAAAGCCTTGTCTAGGGTCATAGCATTTCCAATGTAACGGTTAACAAATCCTTCAAATTCGTCATCCCATAGACCATATACTTCCTTTGCTTCTTTCCCCATGTTGGGGGATCATGAGTTGGCAAGAGCAACTCTTATTTGTCATGGCCAATGAGGCCTTCATGGATACTTGTCATGGGCCAGCTTTGTAAGCTCTCATTCTTATTGTGAAAAATTCCATGCTCTCCGAATAGAGCCACTTCAACATTATCCGTATCTTTCTTCCAATTGGGTGGTGTTTCATTGCCCTTCTCTTTAGGATTTCCATCTTTCACTCGTTCTTTGAATGGGGATTCCACTTTCTTCTTGTCACCTTCTCGGCTATAGTGATCAACCATAAAGCATGGCTCAAGCAAGTTGGGAGCTCTCATAGTCTTATCAAGATTAAAGGTGATTGTTTCATCACCAACTTCAAGTGTGAGCATCTCGTGCTTTACATCAATCAGCACTCCGACGGTGTGTAGGAATGGTCTTCCTAGAATGATTGGAATATTGGAATCTTTCTCCATATCAACAATAACAAAGTCCACCGGTATGAAAATTTCCAATTCTCACGGGTACATCTTCCCATACCCCAAGTGGTTCTTTGTTGTTCGGTCCGCCATTTGCAGAGTCATGTTAGTGAACTTGAGTTCTCCCACTCCTAGCCTTTCACATACCGGATATGGCATGACACTCACACTTGCACTTAGATCACATAGTGCCTTGTTGATTGTGGTGTCACCAATGGGACATGGAATGGAGAACCTTCCCGGATCTTTGAGCTTAGGTGGGGAATTCCCTTGAAGTATTGCACTACTTATCTTTGTGAAAGCGATGGTCTCCAACTTCCTAATGGACTTATTCTTGGTAAGGATGTCATTCATGTATTTTGCATAGGCCGGCACATGGTTGATCAACTCCGTGAATGGGATGGATACCTCTAGGTTCTTCACAATCTCCATGATTTTCCAAGTTGCTCATCTAGCTTGGGCTTGGCTTCGCGGCTTGGAAACGGAAGTTTAATCACAATAGGTTCTTTTTCAACCTCTTTGGCCTTCTCTTCCTTTCTCTTCTTCAATGAGTCATTGGTAGTTGGTTCCACTACCTTAGGATTTCTCCTCAATGGTTCCATCACATCTCTTTGCTTGACACTTTCCTCAATAACATCCTCTTCAATTGGATCCTTAGGTCCCTCATATCGTGTACCACTCCTCAAGTGGATTGCATTGATAGTTTTATATCTTGAAGGAGGATTACCTTGAGGAGGTATTGTCCTTTTTGCCTATAGGAACTTGAAGAGGCCGATTGGGACAATTGTGTTTCCAACATCTTAGTATGAGCAAGGATATTGTTGATGGTAGTGTCTTTGGCTTGGCTATCTCTTTGCATTTGAGCAAAGAAATCTTGTTGGCTCTTTTGCATTTGAAGGACCGCTTTTTGAACATCAAAAGCTTGGTCATTGGATTGGTTTTAAGAGGGTTGGTTTTGGAATCCTTGGTCTTGATTGAAATATGGTCTTTGAGTAGGATTTCTCATTGGAGGTGGGGTGTATGTTGGTTGAGGATTTTGAACATTTTGGCTTTTGTATGAGAGTTTGGGTGAAATTTGGTGTTTTTATTGTAATAATTGGAGTAAAGGGTGCCATTCTTGTATGCTTGGAAAGCATGCACTTGCTCACTTGTGCCCCAACACTCTTGTTGATCATGTCCCAAAGTTCCACAATTCTCACACACTCCATTTGGAATAGAAGATGTTGCCACCATGGCATTGACATTTTCATGTTGCTTGGATGATTGAGAGGCTTCATTCATCTTGGCTATAGCTGTCTCAAATTTCAAGTTCATTGTGTCAATATGGGAGCTTAGTTGGGCACCCAAATCGTCACTCAATTGTGTGACGGAGTCAACTTCATGTCTCCCTCCCCTAGTAGCTTTTCTTGGCCTACTATATTGAGAGTTGTGAACCGCCATCTTCTCTATCTTTGTCCAAGTTTGGTTGTCATCTACCTCGGTGAATCTTCCATTAGAACCCATGTTGAGCACATTCCTTGAATCTTCATACAACCCATTCTAAAATTATTGGACTAGAAACCATTCGCTTAGCTCGTGATGAGGACAAGAGAGACATGTATATTTGAATATTTCCCAAGCCTTATATATAGACTCTTCATCTCTTTGCTTGAACCCGGTGATTTGGGCTCTTAATATGTTGGTCTTCTCCGGAGGGTAGAACTTCTTGTAAAAGGCAAATGCTAACTTCTTCCATATATCAATTCCAAGAGTGGCCTTGTCTAAGCTCTTTAACCATTGCTTTGCGGCTCCGATCAAGGAAAAAGTAAACAATACCCATCGAATTTGGTCTTGAGTTACCCCCGTTAGGGAAATTGCATCACAATAGTCACAAAAAGTCTCCATGTGTAGATGAGGATCCTCACTAGGCATCCCTCCAAATTGACTTCTCTCAACTAATTGTATGAATGCGGATTTGGCAATGAAATTACCGGTTAAGTGGGGTGGTGTTGGAGTACCATTGGGTAGGTTTTCCTCGGTTGGTACGGAATGAGATGAAAATTTAGGCATTTTAGGTTGATTTTATGGTTGGTTTTGAATTGGGTTCTCCTCTCCTTGTCTTACAAAAGGGTTGGTAAACTCAACACTATCCGATTAGATGATACCAATGTCCACAAGTTCTCTAATGCGATCCCGCTAAGTGTTCACAAATTAAGATGTGGTCGTTGGTCACGGTCGAATCAAAACACAATTTATAGCTCCACAAACAACTCTACAATTAGTAAAGAGGCAAGTAAAGGTCGGATCCCAAGGGACGGGAGTTGAAATGAGATTTCTATTGTAACTAGTGGTGTCTAAGGGGTGTCACAAATTGGGTTGATGTAGAAGGTCACTAAACTAGAATAACAATGAAAATAAACAAGCAAGACGAATTAAAGGGGTGTAAACAATTGATTAAAGGCACTAGGGTGTCATGGGATCATAGGGGAATCATGGGATATGATCATACAAACATGTTCTCAAATTATAAGCAAGCAATTATTGTTGTGATGGATTGAGTTGGGTTATATCTTACAATCCTAGGAAAGTTTGGGTCCCGGAGCCGAATCGATTAGATTGTACAACACCTACAAGTCGACTTAATCTTCCCTACTCAACAACATGCATGGTCTAATGAGACTCGAGTTGGGTTATGTCTTACAAGTCTCATTGAAAAGGTAGAAGATGATAGTAAATGCAAGGATTCATAGGCTTAGCATTTCATCAAATATAATATGTGCATGAGTTGAGATCAAAACAAGCAAGCAAATAAAACATGAAAGCATATTAATTTAAGCATGAATCATTCCCCATGTTGGTTTCCCCTAATCACCCATTAACCCTAGCTCAGAGACTACTCACTCATTATCATGTTGATCATGCTAGCAAGGTTGTCAATCATACCAACAATATAAAACATGATGAATAAATGAAAGTAATTAGCAATAATTAAAAAGGGATTAAGAGATTATACCTACTAATGATTCCAATAATAAAGCAAGAATAATAGAAGTACTTGATGTTTGATTGAGAGGTTGTCAATCTCCCAATAATAACCCAAATAATCTTCAATTACCCAAAATAAAGGATGAACAAGAGAGAGATTAAAGAACTAAAACTTGGATTAAAACTTGATTAATACTTGATTACAATATTGAAGAGAGATTTGATTGATATTAACTACACTAATTATTGATAAGAAGAACATGCTCCTCTAATTAGACTAATGGGGTATTTATAGTGAAAATTAGGGAGGATGCATTAGGGTTAACTAAGGGCTAAACTAGTAATTACACTTTTTAAGTTGAGCAAGGAGGACCCGGTATTTTCTGAGAGAAGGGCTTCTCTTTTCGTAGCTTGAAGAAGACAATCCGTGCTGTGAAGAAATTCGGGCGGAATAGGGTCGGGACGGGCGGATTGCACCGTTGGAATCCGAGCGGATTTTGGGGAATCCGGGAGGATTGTTGAGGGGGAATCCGAGCGGATTATTGAGGGGGAATCCGAGCGGATTCAGGCAAGGACGCTCGGATTGTGCTGGGGCTGGACGGACGGATTGTTGACAATCCGCTCGGATTGTCAGTCAGCATAGTAACTTCTTCTTTTCTTCCCTTTTCTTCATAAATTCCTTGGGGATTTCCTTGGGGACTCAAGGGTCTTTCCTCAACATTGCTCTTCTACTATGATATGTACAAAGGCCTTCTAATCTTGTCTCTCCTTGATGCTTGGTCATTGAATTCGATAAATTTAGTCTCGTTTTGCCATGAAAATGCAAGATTCTTACTTCTTTCCTACCAAGGGATCAAAATCTCAAAGAATATGCAAAACAAAGAACTAAAGATAAGAAATGACCCAAATAAGCACTAAAAAACATGGAAACAAGGCTAATTCGGGGGCTAAATATGCGCCAATTATGGTCACATCAAATATCCCCAAACCGAACCTTTGCTCGTCCCGAGTAAAGAGGTGACAAAGGCTAGGACCAATACTAACCTATCCTAATAATATAGCCGATATGAGACAATTAGCGGGTCTCACTCCGCCCCTTCAACTCACAACAAGGCAACCATGAGGTAGGATGCCTTCTTGCAAGGCAAGGTGGGTCTTGCCAAAATGGCGACACATCCAAACATTAAGCACACAAAAACACATAATGGATGCATCTACAAAAAGAATAGCCACTCCCTCATTAAGTGGCGGAAATTATCTACAAGGGAAGCAATTCAAGGGTACACAATCCTTCATAGATGCAATTTGTCCAAACTACTAAGCCTAGAAGGATACCAATAAATCACCTCCAAATTGTGTCAAGCTAGGGTACCTTTGTCCTCAATCGTTAAATGCTTTTGTCAAGAGTAGACTCCCTATGGTGTTAGAAACACTGGAGGATCGCGGAATTCCCCCTCTTGCCTAGACAAGAAGAAGGGTCGTCCCCTCTCTACCATGCACAAAAATGGATATGATGGATAAAGGGCTCAATAAATATTTGAGTTTCACTTTGGGAGTTTGCTTTTGTTTTTGTTTTTCCCCCCAATTTCTTGTGGCATATAACATTTGAGAACACTTTCTTGCCATTTCTTTTGATTTTTGGCATTTCAATACTTGACAACTTTTTTGCATTTCTTTTTGAACATTTTCAAAGTCACCCCAATTAGTAACGAGGGTGCCTTGTATTTGAAGCTTAGGAGTTCTATTTTTGCTCCTCTTTTCATTTGATGCATTTTTGCAAACTTTCTTTCATTTTTCATTTCATTGAACTCAAATTGATTTCTTTTTGTGCCCATTCCCTTTTGTTGACAAAATGTATGGTAGAACATGGATGAAAGATGGTTGCATGGTTTCAAGGGTCACCTTGGAATAAACGGTAGCCAAGGAGTTATCACACCACAAGGTACTCTTGACTAGGCCTTAAACCATGGGTCAAAGGATACTAGCATGACACATCCTAGGGTGTTTTACAAGCATTCTAACAAGCAAAGTCTTAAGAACAAAAAGCATCTACTAGGGCCTATATACACTTGTCAAGCTTCCCAAGTAGACGGTTTCGCAAAATTTTTCTAACATGCAACTACATGCCATGATGCAACTAGTATATAAACATCCTAATGCAAATGATTCTACCAACTAATATGACAAACAATCTAAATGCAAGTCCTAGATTCACATTGTTATACCGCATCAATCAAAATAAAGCCACATAGTCATTAACATAAAGAGGAAAAAGGAGATTGGAAAGATCATACCATGCGGTCTTCAATATCCTCATGTCTCGGATGTGGCGTAGTCAATCAATGTGAACAAGGATAAAACAAACACAATATATACGAGACAATATATACAAAGGTAATGAACTTGTTTTTGGGTTTTTCAATTTTTATGATTTTTGAAAATTTTCAATTTTTTTTGGATTTTTTGAATAAGAGTTAAATGTTAGAATTCCCATCCCCACACTAATATGGGCATTGTCCTCAATGGCCAAAATGATGGAAATTATGCAAAGATGATGCATGATTTCTATACTAAATGCAATCTACACTAAGCTATGCTACATGATGCATGGTTTTTGTTATGACGGAGAGGATAATTTAGATTACCTCCCGTTGCGTATGCATTAACTTCCCCAAATCAAGTGAGACACTATTGCTAATGTCCAAGGATGGGTATAGTTCATGCACACACTATGCTATGCATGAAACTAATTTGTCATTTTGGATTTTACAAATGGGAACAATAGAATGAGAACACCTCAATGTTACCGAGGTGTGAGTCCTTTGATGTTGCTAGGACTACTCCAACAATGATCAAAATTAAATAAAATACAAAGAGAGAAATAGACAAACCATGAGAGTGTAGGAGTCTCCAAGGCTTGCTAGTCCTCCATCATGCTATCATCATCACTTCCCTCATGAGAAGTGGTGACATTGCCACTTTCCTTGTCATTTTCTTTTTCACTTTCTTCCTCATCTTTATCTTCATCATCTTCACCATCCTTTTCTCCTTCACTTGCTTCTTCCTCAATATTATCATCAACTTCCTCATCATTTCCAACAACCTCATTGTCACCCAAAACGACCCTAGATGCACCCGGAAATAAGACTTCTCTATCCGCCCAACTAGGCAAAGGACAAGATTGATCAAGGAGTCCTTGCCTAGCTAAATGTAGGAGGGGTGGATATTGAGCCAAATAAGCATTTTTCCGATCTTCATAGGCTTGCTTGTGCATTGCTTGCATGAGAAGAGTCACATAGTCTTTCCCAACTTCAACTCCTTCCGGCTTGAACTCTTCATACTCAAAGGGGTAAGGTGGTATGACAATGGAAGAGGAGGGAGCTTCAAGATCACCCTTTTGTTGTTGAATGATATACTCGGCTTCTTCGGAAAGGGGAAGTAGATAATTGGTCCGGTGGACGCTTAGACGACAAATCTTCGAGGGCAAGGTGAACGATCTAGCTTCACTAGTTAGCCATCCATACTTAGTGTCAAGGGGGTTTTGGGCAACCCACTTGAACTTGTGAATCATAGTATGCATATCAACAAGATGGCCACCCTCCTTTGCTTTGTACTTGTTATCCTTATTGAAGTTAGGATCAAAGTGCTTAGCTAGGACCGTGACTAGGCCGCCATTGACAATAACGGTCGTGCCCTTCTTCCCACTATCGATGTTGAGCCATCTATCTACCAAGAGCCTCAAAGAGTTGTAAGGCTTGGTATGAATTCTTCCGATATTCAAAGCCGATTCAAGGAGAATAAAATCAAGTCTTGTGAAATGATTGGTGTCTTTCCTAGCAATTATGGTATTTCCCACAACCTTGTGCCATACTCTTATGCCCGGATGGTGGACCAAAAGAGCACGACTCGCATGAAAATCCTCAAATTTCTTTCCGGAGATTGCCTCCCAAAGAGGCTCGGGGTCATACTTTCCATAATGCTTAAGATAACGCGATTCATCACTAAGACCCAAAATTTCACCCAATTCCTTAAAGGTAATGCGTCTACTAACATTAGCTAGACGAAACTCGAGATTTTCTCTATTCTCAACTTTGGTGACTTTCAAAGAACTTAAAAATTCCAAGGTAAGGGAGGGGTATGTCAATTCCCTTGTTTCAAACAATTTCTTTAACCCCATGGCATTGAAAAAGGCTTTTGTTTGTTCAAGAACACCCAATTTTTGTAAGGTATCTTCACATATGAATTTGGTGGATTGTAATGACTTCATAGCAAACTTGACAAAGGTATTTCTATGGGTATCGGAAATAAAAGTTACCTCCGGATAATGCAAAAGTTGGTTAATTACCGGAGTAGAAGGTGTTGTTGCTCCCATAGAAGGTTGTTGTTGTTGTTGCACTTCCAAGTTTGGTGTTGCTACCACCATAGCCAAAGCTTTCTTTGTTTGAAGAGCCTTTTGCCTTTCTGAGAGTGCCTTAGCCTTTGGTGCCTTTGTTGCCTTTGTTGCTCCCTTAGTCCTTGCCATTGATGAACTAACCAAGAAAAGAGTTAAAAATCTTCACTTTGTAGTATGCCCAAATCGATTTGAAGGTGAAAGGCTTTGCCTTTATGAAAACAAAAATCGACTCAAAGGTTGAAGATTTTGTTCTTGGTTTTGATTTTTGTTGAAGAAGGAGTGATTAATTTGTTGTTGGAAGGATGGTTTGGTTTGTTTTTGTTGAATGTTGTTGAGGGTTTTTGTTTTTATGATGGAGAGGATGAGGGTTTTGATGTTGTGTGTAGTGTTTATGAATGAATGAATGAATGAATGAAGGTGGGAGGGGTTTTAAAGAGGCCGAAAATTTCGAATCTGCAGGGGCAATCCGTGCGTATTCTTCACAATCCGTGCGGATTTTGCTCTTTCTGGGCTTTGCAAAGCTCGCCTAAAGACGGGCGGATTTGTGACAATCCGCTCGGATTTGCTGAACACGGGACGGGCGGATTTGCTCAAAGACGGACGGATTTCTATCTAGAGAAATTTGCTTGTTTTCCTCAGCTGCAAAGACGAACGTCTTTTTCCCAGGACGGACGGATTCTTCAAGACGGGCGGATTTTCAGAAATCCGCTCGGATTCTTTAATAGTCAAGAAAATTTCAAAATTCAGCTCAGTTCAAGACGAGCGTCTTTTCTGCAAGACGCTCGGATTCTGTAAGACGGGCGGATTCTTGGGAATCCGCTCGGATTCTTCCTCTGTGTACACGGATTCAGTTCCACCCGTGCACAGCGCATTTCCCTTATCATTCTTTCATTCTTTCTTCAAGTCTTGTGTTCTTCATTGTGGGGGCACTACTAAGGCATGGATAGCCTAGGCAATTGCCATCCCCACACTAAGGTAAAGCACTACACATTAATTGAAATTGTTAGTCCCTCCCTCACTTCTCTCTTACATGACAATTATTTTGATCAAAGTAAATAAAAATCCAAAGATGACAAAAATGCAATACAAGAATTGAAATGTAAGTTAGGGAGTTAGAAATATTTACAAGTGGTGGTTTAGGGAGGACTCCACCAAACTCTCATTCTTGATGAGATGTCAAGGGGGCATGTCCAAGGTGTTGTTGATGTTGCTCAACACCTTGAAGAAGTAATCAAAGGCTTGTTCATTATCATGGTAGAGGTTCTCAATGGACCGTGGCTCTTGTTGTTGATCATGATCGATGGCATGTCCAATGTAGGGATTAAAAATCCCTTCAAATTCGTCGTCCTAAAGACCACAAACTTCGTTGAGTTGATCATTGAAAATCTCTTGCTTAGATAGAGACAACTCCCCCAATTTCTTCTCTTGGCCAATGAGGCCATCCTCTTCTTCCTTGGTTGATTTTGATGAGCTTTGCAAGCTCTCCTTGTCACTATTCACTTGCTCTTTGAATGGAGCATCTTCAATTTTCTTCTTCCATTGGAGTTCCGATTTCTTCTTCTCATCTTTTCGGCTATAATGATCAATCATGAAACATGGCTCATGCAAACGAGGAGCTCTCATAGTCTTGTCAAGATTAAAAGTTATGCTTTCATCTCCCACTTCTAGAGTGAGCTCACCATGTTTCACATCAATTACCGCACCGGCGGTGTGTAGGAAAGGTCTTCCTAGGATGATTGGAATGTTGGAATCTTCCTCCATATCAACAATGACAAAGTCCACCGGGATGAAAAACTTCCCAATTCGCACGGGGACATCTTCCCATATCCCTAACGGTGTCTTCGTCGATCTATCGGCCATTTGGAGTGTGATGTTGGTGCATTTAAGCTCTCCCATCCCCAACCTTTTACTCACCGAGTATGGCATGACACTCACACTAGCCCCTAGATCACATAAGGCTTTGTTGATCGTCGTGTCGCCAATGGTACACGGTATTGAGAAGCTTCCCGGATCCTTTAACTTCGGAGGCGAACTCCCTTGAAGTATTGCACTACTCACCTTAGTGAAGGTGATAGTCTCAAGTTTCCGGATCGACTTCTTCTTTGTGAGGATATCTTTCATGTACTTCGCATAGGCCGGAACGTGATTGATTAATTCCGTGAAAGGAATTGAGACTTCTAAATTCTTCACAATTTCCATGAACTTTCCAAGTTGATCATCAAATTTGGGCTTGGCTTGACGACTTGGAAAAGGAAGTCTAATCACAATGGGCTCCTTCTCCTTGGCCTTGTCTTCATTTTTCTTTGAACTTTCTTCTTTTGATGATTCTCCATCTTTGGAGTTTTGCACAATTTCTTCCTTTTCACTAGCTTCCACAACTTCATCCTCAACTTGCTTCTTCGGTGCTTCATACCTTGTACCACTTCTCAAGTGAATGGCACTAATCTGTTTCATGTCTAGGGGATTACTTTGAGGTGGTAATTACCCCCTTTGTCTTTGTGAGCTTGAAGATGCTAGTTGAGTCAATTGTGTTTCCAACATCTTGGTGTGAGCTAGAATGTTGTTGATGGTGGTTTCTTTTGCTTGGCTATCTTTTTCCATTTGAGTGAAAAATTCTTGTTGGTTCTTTTGCATTTGGAGGACCGCTTTTTGGACATCAAAACCTTGGTCATTTTGGTGATTGTAAGGATTTTGATTTTCGTAACCTTGGTTTTGATTGTAAAAGGGTCTTTGATTTTGGTTTCTCATGGGTGGTGGAGTGTATGTTGTTTGAGGGTTTTGAACATTTTGGCTTTTGTATGAGAGATTTGGATGGAATTTGGTGTTTTCATTGTAAAAGTTGGAATAAGGGGTACCACTCTTGTATGCTTGGAAAGCATTCACTTGTTCATTTGTTCCCCTACATTCACCTTGGTCATGTCCCAAAGTTCCACAATTCTCACATATCCCACTTGGGATTGATGAGGATGCCGTCATGGCATTAACATGATGCTTCGATGATTTTGAGTTTTCCTCAAGTCTAGCCATAGCTTGTTCAAACTTCAAGTTGATTGTGTCAATGTGAGCACTAAGTTGAGCACCCAATTGAGTAACGGAGTCCACTTCATGCTTTCCTCCTCTAGTAGCCTTGCGAGGTCTACTATATTATGAGTTATGGACCGCCATTTCCTCAATCTTGTTCCATGTTTGATTGTCATCAACTTCGGTGAACATTCCATTTGATCCCATATTGAGAATGTTCCTAGAATCTTCATATAAACCATTCCAAAATTGTTGCACCAAAAACCATTCGCTAAGTCCATGGTGAGGACATGAGCGACAAATTCCTTTAAACCGCTCCCAAGCTTCATACAAAGACTCTTCATCCCTTTGCTTAAAACCCGTAATTTGAGCTCTTAGCATGTTGGTCTTTTCCGGTGGGTAGAATTTTTTGTAGAAAGCTAGAGCCAACTTCTTCCAAGAATCTATTCCAAGGGTGGCCTTATCAAGGCCCTTCAACCATTGCTTTGCGGTGCCGATTAAGGAAAAAGGAAATAAGACCCATCTAATTTGGTCTTGAGTCACGCCCGTTTGAGAGATAGCATCACAATAATCGCAAAAGGTTTCCATATGAGAATGAGGGTCCTCACTAGGCATCCCCCCAAATTGGCTCCTCTCAACTAGTTGGATGAAGGAGGACATGGCAATAAAATTTCCGGTGAGATGTTGCGGTGTAGGAGTACCATTTGGTAGATTCTCCTCGGTGGGTATGGAGTGTGACGAGAATTTTGGCATTGTAGGTGGATTTTGTGGGGTATTGTGTAAGGGTTTTCTTCTCCTTCTATTGCGAAAGGATTGACAAACTCACTAGTGGGTTGAACAACTTCACCAACACCTCTCAAATTCCTCCTAACAAGTCTCCTATTGTTCGTCAAGGTTCTTTCGATTTCACGGTCAAAAGGTAACAAATCACCTTGTAACCTTCTAGACATGCAAAATATCAAACAACTCAAAAACAATTAGAACAAACCTTGAGGAGTTTTAATTCCTCAAGGCGAAGAAAGACACAACTAATGACAATAAAAAGAAATCTAAATCAAACAAACACCGTCCCCGGCAACGGCGCCATTTTTGATGCGATCCCGCTAAGTGTTCACAAATTAAGATGTGGTTGTTGGTCACGGTCGAATCAAAACACAATTTATAGCTCCACAAACAACTCTACAATTAGTAAAGAGGCAAGTAAAGGTCGGATCCCAAGGGACGGGAGTTGAAATGAGATTTTTATTGTAACTAGTGGTGTCTAAGGGGTGTCACAAATTGGGTTGATGTAGAAGGTCACTAAACTAGAATAACAATGAAAATAAACAAGCAAGACGAATTAAAGGGGTGTAAACAATTGATTAAAGGCACTAGGGTGTCATGGGATCATAGGGGAATCATGGGATATGATCATACAAACATGTTCTCAAATTATAAGCAAGCAATTATTGTTGTGATGGATTGAGTTGGGTTATATCTTACAATCCTAGGAAAGTTTGGGTCCCGGAGCCGAATCGATTAGATTGTACAACACCTACAAGTCGACTTAATCTTCCCTACTCAACAACATGCATGGTCTAATGAGACTCGAGTTGGGTTATGTCTTACAAGTCTCATTGAAAAGGTAGAAGATGATAGTAAATGCAAGGATTCATAGGCTTAGCATTTCATCAAATATAACATGTGCATGAGTTGAGATCAAAACAAGCAAGCAAATAAAACATAAAAGCATATTAATTTAAGCATGAATCATTCCCCATGTTGGTTTCCCCTAATCACCCATTAACCCTAGCTAAGAGACTACTCACTCATTATCATGTTGATCATGCTAGCAAGGTTGTCAATCATACCAACAATATGAAACATGATGAATAAATGAAAGTAATTAGCAATAATTAAAAAGGGATTAAGAGATTATACCTACTAATGATTCCAATAATAAAGCAAGAATAATAGAAGTACTTGATGTTTGATTGAGAGGTTGTCAATCTCCCAATAATAACCCAAATAATCTTCAATTACCCAAAATAAAGGATGAACAAGAGAGAGATTAAAGAACTAAAACTTGGATTAAAACTTGATTAATACTTGATTACAATATTGAAGAGAGATTTGATTGATATTAACTACACTAATTATTGATAAGAAGAACATGCTCCTCTAATTAGACTAATGGGGTATTTATAGTGAAAATTAGGGAGGATGCCTTAGGGTTAACTAAGGGCTAAACTAGTAATTACACTTTTTAAGTTGAGCAAGGAGGACCCGGTATTTTCTGAGAGAAGGGCTTCTCTTTTCGTAGCTTGAAGAAGACAATCCGTGCTGTGAAGAAATCCGGGCGGAATAGGGTCGGGACGGGCGGATTGCACCGTTGGAATCCGAGCGGATTCTGGGGAATCCGGGCGGATTGTTGAGGGGGAATCCGAGCGGATTGTTGAGGGGGAATCCGAGCGGATTGTTGAGGGGGAATCCGAGCGGATTCAGGCAAGGACGCTCGGATTGTGCTGGGGCTGGACGGACGGATTGTTGACAATCCGCTCGGATTTTCAGTCAGCATAGTAACTTCTTATTTTCTTCCCTTTTCTTCATAAATTCCTTGGGGATTTCCTTGGGGACTCAAGGATCTTTCCTCAACATTGCTCTTCTACTATGATATGTACAAAGGCCTTCTAATCTTGTCTCTCCTTGATGCTTGGTCATTGAATTCGATCAATTTAGTCTCGTTTTGCCATGAAAATGCAAGATTCTTACTCCTTTCCTACCAAGGGATCAAAATCTCAAAGAATATGCAAAACAAAGAACTAAAGATAAGAAATGACCCAAATAAGCACTAAAAAGCATGGAAACAAGGCTAATTCGGGGGCTAAATATGCGCCAATTATGGTCACATCATTCTCCAATACCCACAATTGTTGAAGTCCCTCTAACGGTTCTTCTAATATTTGTCAATGTTCTCTAAATCTCGGGATCAATAGGCAAAGGTTCGCCTCGTGATCTCCTAGACATGCAAAAATCAAACAACTAGAAAACAATTAAAACTACCTTGAGGTGTTTGAATTCCCCAAGGTTAAGAAAGACACAACTAAAAACAACAAATGATAACAATTCAATTGAACACCGTCCCCGGCAACGCCGCCATTTTTGATTCGGTTCAAACTTCATCATCTAAGCTTACCAATCAAAACACTATTTATAATCTCAACAAACTACTCTTAGTAGAGCGGTAAGTAAAGATCGGATCCCAAGGGACGGGTATTGTATTAATTTATCGGTTGTAGAAAGCTATGTCTTTGGTGTCACAATTTGGGTTTGAGAGTTGCAATATAAACTAATTGACAAAAGGTAAATAAATGAAAATAAAGCAAGGCAAGTAAATGGGGTTTGTAAACAATTGAGTAAAACACTAGGGTGTCATGGGTTCATAAAGGGAATCATGGTGAGATCACATAAACAAGTTTCATAGACGCAAGCAAATTATTGTTATAGTGGAATCGAGTTAGTTTATATCTTACAATTCCTACGAAGTTTTGGGTCTCGGAGCCGAGTCGGTTAAGACTTTACAACCCCTAGAAGTCTCTTAATTCTCCCTATTCAACTATATGCATGGTCTAAAAAGCCTTGAGTTGGTCTATGTCCTACAAATCTTATTGAATGGATAAGAGATTTATGCTAGGTTGTCAAACAAGCATTTTATCAAGCATAACATATGCATAAGTTGAAACTACAACAAGCAAGCAATCATATGAACTTATTAAGTAAAGATCTACCCCATGATTTGTTGGAATATGTGTCCTCCGACAATAATGCGATCACAATTGTCGATCATATTGATCACATATTTAAATCTCATAACAAGAATACGAAAGGGATGATACATTACATATATATAGTCAACTGGTCCACACATATCGGTAATGATTGGCTGGCTAGAGTTTGACATTCCTGTCGTACGACGGTGGTGATCAGTTGATCCCTTGAGGTCACACCTAAAGGACGATTCCCTTAATTGAAAAAGGGTCCTATAACCCCTCTACCCACCGGTTTTGACATGGGACAATTGAGAGATTTTTCTCAAATTTTCATTCTCTCATGTTTTTATGAAAATACACAACACTCTCTCTCTTGTTCTTCATAAAAATTTTTTTTATGAATCTAATTTGTACAAATCAATCACTAATAATACTAGTAGTAGTATATGAGTATTAGTAATCGATTTTAAGGTAAACCACATTACAAATATTTAGTACATATTATTTTGTGGGATTTTGGGATAGTCTTGGGTGCTACTTATTGGAGGGCTTCTATTTTGAAGTCATGGATGATCATCCTAATGTATTTTTAGCTCAAGAACAAATGAAGGTAGGAGACCTTCATTTGTGCCCATTTGGCCGAATTCTTGATGGTGAGAAAACGATTTTCTTCTCTTATTTATGTTTGCATGCATAAGATCTAGCTTTTATTTTATGACTAAATAAATCTTTTCATATATGAATATGTATATTAATGAATTCTAACATGATTAAGTCCCCTAATCCCCCACTAACCCTAGTAAGGAGACTACTCACTCATGATCATAGAAAACATGCTAACAAGGGTGTCAATCATATTAACAAGTCTAAACATGATGAAGGAGTAAAACAATAAACAAGGATTAAGTAAAGATTAGAGAAATTGT
Source organism: Silene latifolia (assembly GCF_048544455.1). NCBI lineage: Eukaryota > Viridiplantae > Streptophyta > Magnoliopsida > Caryophyllales > Caryophyllaceae > Silene > Silene latifolia. Next base: position 100,548,466 of record NC_133531.1, read on the forward strand.
ACCAACTTAAGATGATCAAATATAAAGTAAAGAATAATAGAAGAAATCTTGATGAATGATGAAGAGTTGTCAATTCTCCAAAAAACCCAAATAGTCTTCAAATTACCCAACTAATTCTAAGAACACTTGAATAATTAAAGAAAGATTAAGATGTGATTAAGATTTAATTGTGTAATTGGATTGTATTAATAACTTGGATTAATCTAAGATAACAAGCTAATATGGTAATCTAACTTGGTAAAACTTGGTAATAATCTCCTAGTACAATGGAGTATTTATACTAAGTACAAGTATTAGGGTAACTAAGGGCTTAGATGATGAATAAGTCCCTAAAATGAAGATTAACGCCTTACAAGTCGTTCATGGAGACGCTCGACCTGCCCTTGTTGGACGCTCATGCTGTAAAGGAAAACGCCCGTCCTGCTTATGGGACGCTCGGGCCGAGTCTTAGGACGACCGTCTTTCTCATCAAAATGCTCGGGCCGAGTTTGGGTTGCCGGTCTCAAGGGTCAGTTTGGCTTCTTCTTCAATTGGCTGCCTCATGATCCGTGGGGATCGTTGAGGAGCCTTGGGGGTCCTTCATCATTGCCCAAATACTTGTTTTATTGACTTAGGCCTTTAGTATTGGTCTCCCCCTTGTTGCTTGGTCGTTAGATGTAATCCATTTAGCTCCGTTTTGCTCCATAAAAGTAAGGTTAGCATTCCCCTCCCACCAAGGACACAAAGCCTCATAGAATATGTAAAGTAGGAAGCTAAAGATAAGAAACGACTCTAATTCATGCGAGAAATCATAGGAACGAGGCTAGTTAGGGGACTAAATGTGTGTAAGTACGAGTCACATCAAAGTGATTGAGCGACTACCGTACCCGGTTAATGTTAAAAGTGTGTGATGTTTTCTTGGTCATGCAGGGTTTTATCGTCGCTTTATTAAAGATTTTTCAAAAATTGCTCAACCACTAACCCAACTTCTCCATAAAGATGCCCCTTTTGTGTTTACTGATAAGTGTGTTAAGTCTTTTGACAGGATTAAACAGGCTCTTATCTCAGCTCCAATAATCCAGTTTCCGGATTGGAATCTACCTTTTGAGATTATTTGTGATGCCAGTGATTATGCTATTGAAGCCGTTTTGGGTCCAAGAAAAGATAAAGTGTTGCATTCTATTTATTATGCAAGTAAGACTTTAGATGATGCTCAAATCAATTATGCCACTACGGAGAAGGAGCTTCTTGCGGTTGTCTATTCTTTAGACAAGTTTAGAGCCTATCTTGTGGGTTATTCTAAGGTGATTGTTCATACTGACCATGCAACATTGAAGTATTTATTGGCTAATAAAGAAGCCAAATGAGACTTATTTGTTGGATTTTAATATTAGAAGAATTTGATTTGGAAATTCGCGATAAGTCGGGCGCAGAGAATGTAGTTGCAGATCATTTATCTCGTCTGAGATTTGCAGGAAGAGATTTATTGCCCATTGATGATTCTTTTCCAGATGACCATCTACTTGCTATTACTACGGGCACTCCATGGTTTGCTTATTATGCTAACTATTTGGTTGGAGGTATTCTTACTCCTGACTTATCTTATCAGCAGAAGAAGAGATTTATGCATTATGTGAAGCGGTATTTATGGGATGACCCATATTTGTTCTGGGAGTGCGTAGATGGTATTTATAGACGGTGTATTCCAGAGGGTGAGGTACATGCCATTCTCTCTCACTGCCACTCTTCTTCTTATGGTGGTCATCATGGTCCATCTAGGACTTTTGCTAAGGTGAATCAGCCGAGTTTCTTTTGGCCAACTATCTTGAAAGATGCTAGTAGTTTTGTCCGTTCTTGTGATGCTTATAAAAGGATGGGTAATATTTCGCAAAGGCATGAGATGCCTCAAACTGGGATCTTGGATGTGGAGATTTTTGATGTTTGGGGTATTGACTACCAGGGCCGTTCCCTACATCTCATGGAATCAGTATATTTTAGTAGCTATTGATTATGTCTCTAAATGGGTGAAAGCCATTGCCACTACTACTTGTGATGCTAAAGCAGTTGTCAAGCTGTTTCAAAAGATTATTTTTCCGTAGTTTGGAGTCCCTCGTACAAGTATTAGTGATGGGGGGTAAGCACTTTAATGAGCGTCATCTTAATTCTTTATTGAAGAAATATGGCGTTACACACCGTAGAGGATTGGCCTATCATCCACAAACTAATGGGTAAGTGGAGATTTCCAATAGAGAATTTAAGTCATTCTTGGAGAAGGTAGTGAGCAAGAATAGAAAATATTGGAGTCGTAAGCTTGATGACACCTTATGAGCTTACCGATTGGAGCATCACCGTACCGTCTAGTCTATAGCAAAGCTTGCCATCTACCTGTGGAGCTCGAGTACAAGGCTATGTGGGCTATAAAAGAGCTAAATATGTATCCCTCACTTGCGGGTGAGAAGAGATTGATGCAGTTGAACGAGCTTGATGAGTTTCGACTGCATGCCTATGATAGTGCTCGAGTATACAAGGAGCGAACGAAAAAGTAGCATGATAAGCACATCTTGGAATGAGAATTCCATGTAGGCGAAAAGGTATTATTATTTAACTCTCGTTTGCGTTTGTTCCCAGGTAAGCTAAGGAGTAGATGGTCAGGACCGTTCACTATAGTTTAAGTGAACAAATTTGGGTTAGTTACACTGCAAACTGACAAACGTGTGAATTTTAAGGTGAATCGGGCAATGTTTGAAGGTATATTATGACGGTGCCTATGTTGGGGTGATAGAGGCCGTTGACCTCTTCACCATTGATTCCTCTTACTGATGAGGTAATACGGTCGTGCGGGACCACTTAAACCAGCGCTATCGGGAGGCATCCCGAAGTTTTACATGTAATTATTTTTTAATTTAGGAATTTAGCCGCATTTAATTTCATTTAAATTGCTGTATTGCGTGTTTTGAGCAGATGAGGGAGAGAATTTAACATGTTTGTGAAGTATTTTTGCAGAAAAGACGGAATATAGGCAAAAAACTTGACGTGTTGAGATAAAGACGGAAAAATGTGAGTACTTGATCGAGTCTGCTGGCACTCGGTCGAGGAACATGGGTTCTAATTCAATTTAATTAAATGTTGAGAGTTGGACTTTTTGGGTACTAGATACTCGATCGAGTCTGGGTATACTCGATCAAGTATCCCCCCCTGAACCCAGTTCCGTGTTGTTAAAACTTTCCTACTCTACTTTTTTCTCTCACTTTCATTATTCCTTCTTGCTTATTCCGTCTTCTTCTCCTTCAATTTTCTCCCTCAATTTTACTCTAACTCCTTCATATCATCATCAAATCTAAAATTAATTTATGCTAAGTTGATTTGTTGCAAATTCATTCACTCCTTTATGCTTATTTGTGTGCTATGTGGTTCCAATTTCTTCAAGTAAGTGTCTCAAATTGCTCTTTATATGGTTCAAAATTTCCTTATTGTTGCCCGTTTCTCGTGTTTCTTGCCTTGAATCCTCCATTGCTCACATGTAATTGCTATTTCCTTGCTATTTAACCCATTATTTGATGAATTAAAAGCCTAATTTCGAAAATTTCAGAATTAGGGTTCATAATTTCGGGATAAGTTTTAGCATTAAATTGGTTGGTAATTATGTTTACTTGCTTGGAATATTCATTATTTGTCATATAGTTGCAACTTCCTTGCCATTTACATAGTTTATGTGTGATTTTCGATCCCAAAATCGAATTTTCTAACTCACTGTATCTTAAAAACGTGAGCTATTTTGGCATTAAAATTGTTTTGTAATTGTATGAATGTCTGATGTGACTCATATTTGAGCACATTTAGTCCCCAAATTAACCTCGTTCCCATGCTTTCTAGCATATATTAGGGTCATTTCTTATCTTTAGTTTCCCATTTTGCATAATCTTTGAGGTTTTGTGTCCTTGGTAGGAGAGGATCGCTAACCTTGCATTTATGGAGCGAAATGGAGCTAAATGGATCGCATCTAATGACCAAGCATTGAAGAGGAGACCGATACTAGAGGCCTAAGCAAATAAATAGAGTGAAATGGGCAATGATGAAAAGATCCTTGCATCCCCAACACAATCCCCGCAGATTGTTAAGGAGCCAAACAAGAGAAGAACCCTGTCCAAGGACTCGAGCGGCCCGAGCTCAGGACGAGTAGATCAGAGCAACGATCCGAGCGTCCCTGAGCAGAATCTAAGCGTACCAGGGCACGATCCGAGCGTTCCGACTGCGAGCTCGAGCGGATCTTCTTACAGGACAGTGTAGATACCCAGTATCTGCTGAGACTCCAACAAACACCCGATGATTATCGGACTACAACATGCTTTGGAATCGCGGCGTTTGATCGACAGTTTGTGTACAACTTTACGCCAAAAAACTTAAAACGATTTCGAAAATAACAAATTTCAACTTTTCAAAAGTACCTGAAGTGTTTAATGCATGACGACGGGTTCGCAATGACACTAATTAGAGTCAAAACCGACACCGGACCAAAAACCGACTCAAAATTCAAATCCCGACTCCAACAACGAGTCAAACCGAGTCAAACACAAAAAAATAAACCATTCAAATGCTTCCATGTTAAGATTTCCCCGGATCATGCATGGTCAAGTACCAAACATGTGCATACAAATCCTAGGATAGAACAAATCATGATTGCATTTGTGTGAAAGTAACAAGACACCTCGAAGACGTGCGACGTGGCTCGCGCTTCTTTGAGCAGCCCGGGTGGCCACGTCGCTCAAAACTCACACAACCACTCATTTTCTTATAAATACCCCTCAAATGTAACCATTTGAGAGTTACGCGAGTGTCCGCCCCCTCTTTTCTCCCTTAAAATTCTAGACTCGACTTCCTAAGTCACAATCCGACACGTGTTTACGACCTACCGATCGTAAACACAAGCCTTACACATTGTTTGGTACCGTGATCGTGCATTAAATCCCTTGACCGACCATTTCGACCACTACACCACCACTAAACTTAACAAAACACTCTTTTTACTTACTAAAACGGTTTTAAACCGAGTCTTTTCCGACCAAACGAGTTGATACACTTACGTCGGTTTCTCGCCATAAGCCAAGCATGTAAGTATGAGGGTGTAAAAATCCTTTTTTATCATGTCTTTACTTGTTTCATGACTATAACATGCTAAATCATGCATAACATGGTCCAAAACATGGGAAGAATGAGCCAAAACCGGACTTTTTGGTTGAGGCAGAGGCTACTTACGTAGCACATAGGCTCGCGCCTAAAGGACCCTGCCCAACCTAAAGTCCAATCCGTGTTTGGTCTCTTCTTTTCCCCTATTTTCATTTTCATATTTGTAATCGGTTTTTACCATTTCAAGTATTTTCAAACCATTTTCTACAAGTTTTAACCACAAAACATTTTTCACCCTTGGTTCTTAATACCATGACGGTTTAATCCGTGTTTCGGTGATAATATTTGGTTAATTACATTTAAAAGGTATTTTAAAACCTTTTATTTCATTTCTTTACATTTTGGAAGGTATTTTAAAGCCTTTTATCATTTCTTTACATTTTCAAAATAAATGTATTAGTCACCAACACAAAGTCATCCTTGGTTCTACATACCATGTCGGATTTTAACCCGAGTACGATGATGAGTATCGACTAATTATATTCAAATGAACTTAAAACAATTAGTTCATATTCATTTTCCAAACTATTCATGTAAAGCTTACAAAGTGTGGACATGGGCCACGTCTCGGTCAGTGGATTTGGGCCACCTACCGGTCCGTAGTCACGGGCCACCTGCACGCCAGGCCAATCTGTGGACATGCAGCGGTCTTTTGAAAGCCACGCTCGGTGGCGTTGAAATGCTTTCGACCGAATCGCTTTAGATCGGTCGGTTTCGTCTCGGTAAAGGTCTCGAAACGATTAGAGATTTTCGAAGTCGCCACCAAGCATTTGTGGGATGCTTGGAACCCGTTCGAATCCACTTTATACCTAGGTCATTCAAGGCAAAAAGCGGTGTTTGACATAGGCACTAAAGATAAGGACTCGTCCCCTTTTTAGCATTCTATGCCTAAAATGACTCCCGTACGCCCTGGATAAGGCCATCCACTATCCAAACGTTCTGAGTAAGGGGTGAGGGTACGTATTGGGAAGTCCTTTAATCGGACACCCAATCCCGCCTGCGTTAGGGACCTCTACTGATCGATCGTGGTTGTTTAATTGCAAGAGTTGATAAAACGGTGTAAATGCATGAATGCACATCCAAAAGTGTTAACCTAACATGTGAGCTTTCTAAGTCGATTTGTTAATCCAAATATCAAGCATAAGATGTCAAGTTGGATACAACTCAAGGACATATCCCGAAGATGCCTCAGGTATGACTCTTTCCTATGGCTGGCAAGCCTCAAAACGCACCGCCTTCAACACCGGCTGGCGAGCCTTTGCGCGCAAAAGATTCAAGGAGGTATCCCGAAGATGCCTCAGGTATGACTCCTTCTTATGACTGGCGAGCCTTTATACGTAATCTAATGGACTTTAAACGACCCGCATCGGAAGTCGACAGAGTCTAAAATGTTCCCGACGGCAGGTCCTTGACTCGAATTCCCGAGTCGCCTCAACGTCGCCCTTCCCGACGGCAGGTCCTTGGCTTAAACCTTTTTGAGTCGCCTCGACGCCGCAATGGTCTTCAGGTTGTAATCTTCGATTGACCTAGAGATCATACTTTGACTTTCGCCCTGTCCAAGCCTCAGTCAAAGTGGGGGCTCTGTAGATACCCAGTATCTGCACCTCCCAAAAACAACCCGATGATGATCGGACTATAACGTGTTTTTGATATGCGTGCGTGGATTGGCTATACATGAGATGGTTTTAATGAGCTATTCGAATATGAAAAATGATTTCAAAAGTTTTCTAACTTCATTTGCATTAAAATGACCCTACTTAGAGTTAAAACCGTCTTCGGTCCCAAAACCGACTCAGAAACCCGCAACTCGAATCAACCTGAGTCAACCCAAATATCGAATGTCAAAAATAATACCATTAATGTCTTCATCATGTCATTTCCATTAAAATGACCCTAATTAGAGTCAAAACCGACACCGAGCCAAAACCGACTCGAAATTCAAATCCCGACTCACACGGGTCAAACCCGAGTCAAGCACACAAATTACCTACCCCAAGTAACACCAAAATCATCTTATTAGATGCCTATATTGCTACACGACATCTTATATGAATACCACATATCAACAATGGATGGAGAATAGGCCACGTCCAAATTGAAAGGGACAATACACCCCTTTCCATCACGAGGTAGCTTGCGCCTCTTTAGGCATGCCCTTGGCCAGCAAGCAAACTTAACCGACTTGATACCACCCCCATTTTTCTATAAATACCAACCTTTACACACTACAAACCTCACGCGAGCGTCCGCCCCCTCACATCTCCCTTAAACTTCTAGACTCGACTTCCTAAATCACAAAATCGACACTTTTTTACGACCTACCGATCGTAAACACAAGCCTTACACATTTTGTTTGGTACCGTTGCCGTGCATTCGACCGACCCATTTGACCAACTCAATTCATCAATCAACATGTTCTTCAACCACATGTTTTCAATATATTTTCAAAACTAAATCCTTTTTTAAGGCACCTTTTTAAACTTCTTTGATCGCGATTAGTCACAACGAGAAAACCGTCTCAAAAGTCGTCTACTTCGCAAACATCAATAAACATAAGTTTGAGGGTGTAAATATCTCACTTATTTCATTTCTTTACTGTTTTCATAACTTTATAAACATGAACAATGCATAACACGATTCAAATATAGGTTATACGAGCCAAAACCGAGTTTTGGCCTGAGACAGAAGCTCCTTGCTATGCATGGATGCTCGCGCCTCTTGTGGGTGTCCAGGTCAGACTCATCCGTGTTTTTTCTCGTCTTTCCTCTTTATTCATTTCTTTTATTTTTACCTCTTTCCTTTTACGGGTTTTATCATTTTAATTCATTTTTATGATAAACATATTTTGACCATTACAAAAATCATCCTTGGTTCTTTATACCATGACGGTTTATTCCGTGACCCGATGATTTTATTGGCTAATTACATTTTAATGGGTATTTTTACACCCTTTTCTTTTATCTACCATTTTTCTCATTTATTAACATTTGCAAACATATTAGTCATGATTGATAATCATCCTTGGTTCCTTATACCATGTCGGTTTAATCCGGGTACGATGATTAACTTGACTAATTACAAAGAAATGAACTTAACATAATTAGTTCAAATCAAACATTTTACATTTTTATTTGTAAACTATACTTTTCAAACATGCAAATCCGACAACGAATGTTACTAATACAATAGTAATTATTCCGAGTCATGCAAACAACATTTGCAAATATTTCATCATAAATACGGTTTTAAATAACCTTTTCAAGAACCAGGAGACGCCCCCTTAGGTGTAACACTCCCATTTATTTAAGGGCCTGGATTAGGACTCCTCAGATAAAGAAGGGTGTTACCATCTCGGAAACCCGAGGCAGTAGATAACAAAGGAAAAATAAACAGTACTTTAAATTGAAAGTTATAAATGTTTACAACTCAAATGGAACATGTCCCAAAACTGAAAATAACTCTGATAGCTAAACTGAAATAAAAGTGGGCTAGCTCTAAGTCAGGTGATCCATGCTCTCTCCCCCGCCAGCTCCATATGTCTCAACAACCTCAATCTGCTCCCCCAGAATGGATCATCACAGCGCACACGAATACACAAAGTGTCAACCGCGAGGTTGAGTAGGTAATACGATATAATAAAGAATGCAATGATATGATCCTCCAATCTCAACTCCATCACACACATCCCCGAACGCCCAGCCATACCGATCCCCGGGCAGACTATATCAATCGACCGTCGTCGATATACCACCGTAGGCCGAGGACAATGAGGCAAGTCCTGCGAACCCGCTGGGCCTTAATCGCAATAATCTCATCTCTTCCAACTCCAACTCCGATGCAAATGCAATGTATGAAACGTATGAAACAATAATGCTCAACAAGATAAATAAGATAATCAGATAGGTCATATAATCACCGAACATGCCAACTCTTTATAATCGTAAGAACTCGATCAGTGTATTCCCCTACCTCGATCTGCCAAATAGTCGGGTGCTCAGTAATATTCCACAACAAATTCGCCCTCTGAAAGATAAATAAATGATAAACAATTACTTAAACTATTCCCGTTCCCAAAATAGAAAGTTACTAAAAATAGAAACTTCTTTAAATGGAAAGTTTTCTTAAATGGAAACTTTCCCGATATAGCAGCTTAGTTTTGGTCATGGCGTGGAAACACAGACACGTAAAAATAAAAATAAACAAAGAGAATAATAAAAACACTCCCCGTTAACTCATCTCATACTCAAACCTACTCCATAATATAATACACTCTCTCGTCCTAATAATTAACCAAGTTTCATCTCATTACTCCGTCTCACCGATTACTCCGTCTCATAATATAATCCTCCATAGTAGCCGACATCGTATTCTCATCGTCGATCCTAAGACAAGGACAAGGGGTGAGTGAACTGGCGGATAAGACCGCGAAATAATTTGCCATCTCAATATCGATTTCAAACTCAATATAACTTAATAACCATGGTCGACCGGACCGTAAAAATAACTTGGCCGAAAGGCCCCATAACTCATAACTCAATACCAGTAACCAATTTCCATCTCAATTTCAATATCAATATCGTCAAAAGGTTCAAAGAACCGTGCTCAACACTTAGACTTTAAGCTACTCACCCACGAGTCAAGGTCAAAGAAATCGACAAATTAAACACAATACTAACCATCCAATATTTTACTCCTCCGTAATCCAAGTTCGGCTCGACAAACAAACAATCTCAATATCTCGTCTGAATAAAAGAATGGCGTACAAGTGCTTCTTTTCAATCTCATAATTATACACACCAATAGGTTATCCTCATAAATTCATGGTACACTAAGCTTGTTTTAAGTGATTAAACTCCTACCTGTTAAAACCAACTTTTACCATCTGTAACTTTTTGTCCAAAGTTAGCCGTAAACTCCACCAAATTAACTCAACTTATCTCACATATGACGGAATAATTACTACTATTATTAAGAACAATTATCACATACCACCTTCAACAATCAATTTATCACATTAAACATGTAAAACAGACATAAATTCATTCAACCCCGAATAATAATAATAATAATAATAATAATAATAATAATAATAATAATAATAATAATAATAATAATAATAATAATAATAATAATAATAATAATAATAATAATAATAATAATAATAATAATAATAATAATAATAATAATAATAATAATAATAATAATAATAATAATAATAATAATAATAATAATAATAATAATAATAATAATAATAATAATAATAATAATAATAATAATAATAATAATAATAATAATAATAATAATAATAATAATAATAATAACAATAATAATAAGAGTATTAGGATCGGTAGAATCGTGTTACCTTTAATAAATCTCGGGTTAGAGAACTAAAGCTCTCGAGTCCAACTAGATAATTGATTCAAAGATGAAGATCAATTTGGGAACCCAACATCATTCAGGACGATGCAATTTGGCGTAAAGGATGATTGATTGCTATTCATGATGAAGGTTCATCAAATAGCGGCAACAAGAAAGGGAATACGGAGGAATAGCAAAGTATAGTCAAAATCCCCTCTTTTGTTTTAACAAATAACAAGATGGTGAATTGTTTTATGGGAAAGACAAAACAAGGCCATGAATATGGAGTATTTAGGAGTAAGGGATGATAATTGGAATCATGATGAAAGTTGTACATATACAGCCGCATATACGGATGAATAGAAAAGAAAGAACATGGGTGAAAGTAGATATAGGCTAGGGTAAACATAAAATAATCATATGAAATAATATTTATGAAAGGAAATAGGAAACCCATGATTAATAATAAGGTAACAGCTAAGACGCGCCGGAGAATTAAACGGATGAATAAATAAGGTTTGAGTTGAAATATAAGAAGCATCTTAAAACATGTTAACATAACTTAGATATAAGTATCATAATTCTCAACAAAGTAAAAATTTTAGTGGTATTACATTCCACCCTCCTTAAAAATAAAGTTCGTCCTCGAACTTAAAAATTCAAAATAGTTTGTGCCTGATGAATATGGGCGGCACATGGATTCATGAAACAACAAAAGAAGGAAAGAGCAGAATAAATAAGATGGTAGGCTATTTTATAATAGGGTTAGGGAATGGAATAAAATAGTGTAAACATAGTTTATCATGGACTACAAACACAACCTATTGTACGACCCAACCAAAATAAGTAGTAAATATATATATATATATATATATATATTTGTTTTTTTCGAAAATAAATCACGAAAAGCGTATATACATAATGTAAAAATATCGGAGTATTACAATCTTCCCCCCTTAAAATGAACTTCGTCCCGAAGTTCGCCACCCCGTAACGATAACCAAACATCCACCAGCATAAGACAAACACAAGTAGTACGTATACATAAGCTCTAAAACGCGAAGTGTTATATTCTATCCCCCTTAAGAAACTTTGTCCCCAAAGTTGAACATACGACAGAAGTATGTGGCACTTAAAGAACCACAACATTGACCGAATAATAACAAATTAAAACAAAGGACTCCATGCATGGTCAATTCTCGGTCGGCCAATTCTCGATCGGCCAATCATAACATACCACTTAGCCAGATCGTAAACCATCAAGATTTTACAATCCTATCCTCCTTAAAACATGGTTACGTCCCCGTAACCCCATTATAAAATTCCACATCCAATGTTCAAGAAGATTACTGAAACAATAGGCACAAATCATCTAATAAGCTAATTACTCTATACTAGCAACTAGCATCCGACTTTTCAAGCAACAAAACACACTTGTCAATTTCATGCTACGCATTACACAAAATCAAGGTAACAAATACTTGGATGCTTTGACACCAAATTAACGCATTTACATCAATGTAGACAATCAACTAACTCATAGTTCATACTTGACGAATTAAAATATTTCATATCAGTAATCATATCATAGAAGTAAGATCCATATTTCTGCAAATCAGGTTTTGAGAAAGACACTAGGCAAAATTCAAGCAATGTAATAGCGTTTGTATAATTGAGACTACTTTACATAAAACTCACCGAAACAAATAAGATTATATTATCATATAACAAGGTTCATACTCATATCATATGCCTACCGTTCATGCTACAGAATTCATATCAGAGTATTACATGGTTACATCACATAATTTATATTTGATTAAACTTTTATATGAAACTCACATAACTTACAATTTCAACAATCAAACATCATGCAACAACTTTCAAAATTCATAATTAAATAACCGCTTAGCTATTTTGTGAGCTATTATCGTTTTTAGGAAATATAATGAATTAACTAATCATAGGAAAGAGAATCAATTGCAAAGCTTAAGGAATTTATTTATAACAAATTTTACAACTCAGTTGGTCGGAACAAAAACTTTACAGCAATTAGACAGAAAATTGGGCAACTTGCAAAAATCACTATTAAATAACGACTCGTTAAGATTTTACGTGGCTTATCATTTTGAAAACGTGAATGAATATTCTAAACAGTGGAGTTGGAATTATGCATAAACAATAAACACGTTTTAAATGGTTTCTTTTTCAAAACCATGGGTCAAAACAGAACTGTGCAATAACAATCTGACCACTGTCAACTAAAATATTTATTTCTCTCAAAATATAATTCATATTAGCATGAAACTAAAAGTATTGAAAAGCTAAATCAGAATGTTATCACACATAAAATTTTCACCATCATATAGAGAACACGTTTTAAATGGCAGCCTGTACAAATAAGGTAACATTCTGGAATTTATTAAAATTTTTGGTTCCTTTAAATTACTTCACATCATCACACAACCATTCTTCCTCCAACACATGTTACAAATCATTTGAGGCATAGAAATCACGTTGCACCATATACATGTAATTGCCATCTAGAAAACGGTAAAGATTGCGAAACCGAAAATAAAATCAACTAAATAACTCAATAATCATGTATGTATAGACAATGCATTAGTTTCTCATCGTAACAATCACAACTGATTTAAATACGAAAATATATCCTAGAAATCACTAAGGTGACACTTATTGAATACTAACCTTATAACTAAATTAAATGTATATAATCAGACGTAAAAATTGGCATGAAATTTTCAACACACAACTATATAACATTCATGGCTTAGGGCAACACATTCCACATACCACTAGACATGGATTGCTAAGGCAATTAGTAAAATAATAACAATCATAAATCTCAAAATTCGATCACATTTGCCTAGTAAGCAAAACAGTAAACTCTTGCAAAGAATAAGACATTCAACAAGAAGTATATACACACTTAGAATAACAGCAAACAATTATCAACGGACACGACACCCGTTTCGGTCTACTAGCTTTACACATAGGACTTAACTTGATTCTTCATCCTGTAACAACATAGCCTGGTTGGCTCTACTAACCATTCCAGTCAATCATGGTCATATCCCTCATACATCTAACCTCTTAGGTAGCTATAGCTTATGGTGCCTCTATGATCAACTCATTAAACATATCATTATATTATATCTCTACCTAAGGGTTCAGGGATCAGAAAGCCGCATGCATATCATCATATAATTCATAATTCACAACTCATGTCATCCATACACTAAAATTTCACTCAATTATTCAAATATGTCAGCATGCCAATATCAACCATATTCTTTCATTGCTCATCTTTAACCATGTATCACTTCATTACTTACCTCATTCCGCTCCTGCAAAACTGTTAGTATAATATAGGCAAGGTCTGATCCTTTATTTTGTTACTACCCACTCTCTGCATCACTCAAGTGTAACAACCCGGTTTATGAAGGAGCCTTTAGCAAGACATTCCCTAATAAATCGGACTGTTACCATCTCGGTTTCCCGAGGTAGTGAATAACAAATTAAACTCCAAGGCAAATTATATCATTACTTTAACTTAATTATTACAAAACCTCTTTTACATCAAAATAACAAAGAACTAACATAAATAAAAGTGAAGGTCTTCTAAATGATGATCTAGCTGCTAAGTCTTCTGATCCAGTGTCTCACGCCCATCAAGCTCCCATCCTATCTCTTAAACCTGTCAAGTCTGCTCCCCAATATTTGGATCGTCACAGGTGTTCACGAATACACAGGGTCAACCACGAGGTTGAGTAGGGAAAACAATGAAACAATAAAATATGATATGCATGCTCCTCCGTCATCTCCATCTCCATCTCAACTCATATCTCATATCTCATAACCCGGACAACCCACCATACCGATCCCCCCGGTAGACTATATATATCGACCGTAGCCGATCCGCCATTTCACTGAGGACACCAGGGCAAGTCCTGCAGAACCCGCCTGGGCCTTATCACAACATCATCTTCACCACACCACATCACCACAACATCCTCCATCTCCAATGCATATGAATGCTCAAAATAAATTAATGCAACACAATATATATATATATATATTATTGAACTGATCAATCATAAAATCATGCCGGTTCCCAAATGTTGTGATAACATACTCAATACGATCAATTCAGTCAATCACCTTCCAACATATGAATCATAACGTAAATCAACAACCACGAGTCAAGTCAGCATTCACAGTTTGGTCATATGAAACACAAACAAGTCAACACAATTCAACATCAACGATAATAGTCAAGTGTATTTCCCTACCTCAAAGTGCCAGCAATTCCAATTAAGCAGTTTAAGCAGTCCCGAAAATAATGCAATGAATTTGATTATCGATCCTTCACGAATCCGTCACCTAAAACAATTATAATATTTATAATTACTAATTACTAAATATAGAAATCTCCCAAAGTAGAAGCTACTAAAAATAGATAGGTTACCCAATATAGAGAGTTCCTAAAATAGAAGTTTTCCCGAAATACAATCCCGACACCAAACTTATGCCCAACTGATAACTAAAATAACCCGATTAGTATATGCCCCAACTTCCCAAAATAGAAAGTTACTAAAGTAGAATTTCTTAGAATGGAAACTTTCCCGATATAGTAGTTTTTTCATTTAACAAACCCGACTCAAAACCCGTCTTTAATTATTTAAAAAAGACTCGGGAATTTAAATTAAATAAATTATATGATAAATAAAATATTAGACGAATTAAACGATTTACGAAAACCCGAATCAAACATAAAACAACTCGAAAAACCCGAATCCACAACCCGTGACATCTCACTCGCCCAAACCCTCACGCGCCGCCTGAACCACCACGACGGCCACCAGGCCTGTTCCCCACTTCAACCCAGCCACCAACAACCAAGCCCCACCTGTCGATCGCCGCCGGCGTAGTCGAACCAGGGCAAATCAACCGCCTGGTTCACCACCGTGCATCACCAAACGCCTTTATTTCCCCACCTACAACCACCGCAGCCATTACCTTACCCCCGCCAAACCACCACAGCCCTACTCGCCGTCACCACGAACCTGCACACGGTGGCACCACCGTCTCGACCTCCCCCTAGTCCACGGTGGCGCCACCCCAAACCTAGCCATCTAAACCCGTCTGAAAACCCGCATTATAACCCGTTTGCCACCCCCTGTCGCTGCCACCTTTTACCGCCACTATCACCACCCAAAACCACCATAAATACCACCACTACACTCGTCACTAACCACCCTACCCATATACCCTTTCAACAACCACCATAACCACCTCTATAAGACACGAAACAACAACCAACAACCCGACATCAATGCGAAAAACAGAGGAGGGGGGTTGAATGCTTACCTTTCCGCCACCACAACAGCCACCAGGGCCACCCACGGCCGTCGACAAAGGCCCCTAGATCTTCCCTGCTGCGCCGTCAACAACCAAGCTCACTCTCTCTCTCTCTCTCTATGCGTGAAGATAGAAGTTGGAGCTGATGAAAGGAGGGAGGCGGGTTGAGGGAGTGTGTAGTGAGGGAGGCGGGTTGGGTAGGTACTATTAAGGTTAGGGTACACTATTAGGGTTAGGGTTTAGGGTTAAATGGGCTGAACAGTTATTGGGCCAACTCAAATGGGTTAGCTCACATATCGAATTCTATATAAACCCGTCTTAATAACTTAGATCGATACGACTCGAGTCAAGTAAAATAACCTAACGTAATAATCGACTAAACAATTAACCCGACTTAATTAGTAATATAAAATGTATAATAATTTAATATATGATAATATCCGTTTAATTGATTATATAAAATACGGGGTATTACAGTCTTCCCCCCTTAAAATGAACTTCGCCCCGAAGTTCGCTCCCGTACTCAAACCTCCGAAGGGTATTGTATCTCGTACATACGGACGTTACACATTTCCTATACCGTTAACACACACTTTTGACACATCATTTAAACATAACAGACACGGAATGTTACATTCTGCCCTCCTAAAAATAAACTTCGTCCCGAAGTTTTAGCTCGTCTATACTTAACCCAACTAACTACAACTACTAACTACCTGAGAACACTAATGTATAACAACTAAATATTCACCTGAGAACACCGTCATCTTCCATCTAAATTCCGATCTCAAACTCAAGTAACTCGATAACCATGGTCTCACTGGACCGTAAACGTAACTCGGCACAAAGGCCCCACAACTCATAACTCAATACCAGTAGTTTAACTATACTCTTCTTTTACACCTCAACCAACTAACAGAAGTATGAATAAAACATATAGAACTCATTTGCATAGGTACCCCACAACGAAAAATCTACTTGATCAAAACTACCATCTACAAACAAGTGCAATATAAACATTAAGATTTTACAATCCTACCCGACTAGAAACATGGTTACGTCCTCGTAACCTCTTTTCAATTTTCATATACCTATGCAACAAAATCATTATCAACC
The DNA here is from genome assembly GCF_048544455.1 of Silene latifolia. NCBI lineage: Eukaryota > Viridiplantae > Streptophyta > Magnoliopsida > Caryophyllales > Caryophyllaceae > Silene > Silene latifolia. The sequence goes on from NC_133531.1 coordinate 100,565,485, forward strand.
ACATGTGACAGGAAAGAATACATGATAAGAGATTGCGCATCAACATTAAGGTCGAAACAAGGTTTTATTAAGGAATTAACTGATTGTCAACAAGTAACTTTTATTACTAGCTCATGCTTAACTTAAAAACACAACATCAAACTAAAAGAACAACAAGAAAGGAACCAAGGTTTACACGGTTTCACAACTAAACAAATTTGATGATCAATTATAGACTATGAACGAGCGAGAGCAAAATCAACAAAACAATTTAAGAACTTCTCACATTGCAAACATATCACAGAAAATAGATCTACCACTACCATCCATCACACTCACAGGATCTTATTGACATGTCCGTACAACCATTTACTCACTCACTGGTTTAGGTCACGAATTAGGTCGATGAATTTAAGCAATCAACAACATACTCATAATTCATATTTTAAATTATAAAAATTGTTTGCACGATATCAATTCTGAAAACATGTTTCCCGATAAAAGTAACTACATATGATCTATGACAATGACAACATTACTTCCATATCACACCTATGTTTCACATTTTAGCAACCATATCATTCAATTGTGTCCAGCAACTTAGTATAATTCATTTTCATCAAAACAAAAGATATTGTATAAATAGTTTAAACATATACATTTGCCATCATATACTTTGTAGAACACTAGCTATGATAAAAGATTAGCAACTTTAACAACTTCTCTGATTTGCACGATTTGAATAATTAGGCAACTCGTGGCTCAATTAAATGTAACTATAATGACTATCATTTAGACCAATGCATATCATGTGAATCATCAAAAGAGTTATCCCATTATAATTGCCAACATAGTTATCATAAACAATCTTTATTAGAATATAATTGATAGTAACGATTCGAGAATATAGATATGTCAGATGTCGTGTTACGATTGCAAGAATCACTTTAGCATTTTATGACAATATAATAACGAACATATCCAATAATAAATAACTCACTGTTTATTATCATGTTATAGGTATAGGTCCAACTGAAATAATTTAATGCGATGAAGGTAATAAATATAACTATGGGCACACGACACATATGAAAGACATTAGAACTTAGATGCATCTTACATGTGTGAACATTTAGACATACTCATTACTATCATTCATGTGTAAACATTTAGACATAATTATTATAATTATTCATGCGAGTATATTAGAACAATCAAATTAACTTTTAACGCCATCAACTTTACCAAGATATGACAATATAGTTTTATATTTATATATATCCGACCACTATGCAAATATGATGAACATACTAGAGATATTACAACATGCCAAACATACATAAAATATGCAACAACTGGACTCGTATAAAATATTTCACCCTTGATTAAGAATCATTTTAAGCTATTCAATTTCACTCATACTATCATGCCAACAATGTTATCAACTAGACTTTAATTTTATCACTTGTTAAGATACACAACTACCGAACATGCGTGCTACTATCATCCTATAAGGACATTATAAATTCACATTACTAAAGCTCATGAATTAACCAAACAATCGTATGAAAATTCAACATAGAACGCACATTTTAAATGTTTTGATTCACGTTGTAACTTCCAAAAATCACGAATAAATAACCGTTCGATTAAAACTCGATTCATGTTACTTTTATAAAATACGGAGAGTTAAAGACACAGGGGAAAAAGAATTAGGTCTAAAGTACAAGAATTCCATTTTTAAAGGATTTTACAACTCAGTTGGTCCAAACAAACATGTGACAGCAATTGGTCTGAAACTTGGGTCAGTTTGCAAAACTTATTATTTATGATAGAGACATCAAGATTTTTCGTGGCTTATCAATTTGAAAACACATGCGAATTTTTATGATTGATGGAGTTGGAATTATGCGAAAATGATTAATACAATTTAAATGAGGATTTTTACAAAATCGTTGGTCAAACATCACCGCACAGAAACTTCCTGACCACAGCCCACTAAAATATTTATTACTCCTAATCCGTATATCCTATAAGCATGAAACCAACGCCAAATGAACACTAACTCACGAGGCTATCTCCCATAAAATTTTCATCCATAGGCAATAAACAAAAAAGAATAGCAGTAAGGTCAATTAAAGAGTAACATCAAACTACACGAGTTTCAGCACTATGTCATTCATTTTCTATGTTCCAAACTCTTACAACCATACTATCGATACTAACTCATCCTAACTTAAATCTCACACTGTACTTACGTGAACATCTATCCCATAGAATCCCTTCGCATCTCGATCTACTCCTTACATCTAATCACGATTGCTATGACTAAAACATGCAATTCAATAGTGTTTCTTATTACTATCACAAGACTATACTAGCATGGCTTTGGGATCACATAACCGCATATTACTAGACATAATAGTACTATCAGCACATCATTCAACATCCACCTAGGTAACTATCATCGACTCGCAATTATTTTCATGCTCACGACTACCACCACACTTCATTGATTATTAACCTGAATTCGAAAATTTATTTCTCATCTCCACAACATCATATGATCACGTTATCATTCATACAAAATACTTACCGTAGCGTTGTCCTGCAGAATGATTAGAATATATGGATCTCAAGGTATACATCAACTCTTTTATGCAATAATCAATGTATCAATCAGTTAACACTTAGGCAACGATATAGGAATTTCATGCTCAACCTCATGCAACTTTTCTACCCTTTCTCTCATATACACTCAGGGTTTCCGGGTCAAACTGAGAGGGCCGCTGGTTCGGTATGAGGGGGCCCTTAACTCATACCTTACCTTAGTGTGCTCCTAACAGTTCTATCCCGGGGTTCATTTTAATTAGACACATCCTAGGTTCATTGGGCTCATTAGTTAAGGCCTGAGGATCGTTTGCTCTGATACCACTTTGTAACAACCCGGTTTATGAAGGAGCCTTTAGCAAGACATTCCCTAATAAACCGGACTGTTTCCATCTCGGTTTCCCGAGGTAGTGAATAACAAATTAAACTCCAAGGCAAATTATATCATTACTTTAACTTAAGTATTACAAAACCTCTTTTACATCAAAATAACAAAGAACTAACATAAATAAAAGTGAAGGTCTTCTAAATGATGATCTAGCTGCTAAGTCTTCTGATCCAGTGTCTCAAGCCCATCAAGCTCCCATCCTATCTCTTAAACCTGTCAAGTCTGCTCCCCAATATTTGGATCGTCACAGGTGTTCACGAATACACAGGGTCAACCACGAGGTTGAGTAGGGAAAACAATGAAACAATAAAATATGATATGCATGCTCCTCCGTCATCTCCATCTCCATCTCAACTCATATCTCATATCTCATAACCCGGACAACCCAGCCATACCGATCCCCGGTAGACTATATATATCGACCGTAGCCGATCTGCCAGCTCGCAGCTGAGGACACCAGGGAAAGTCCTGCAGAACCCGCCTGGGCCTTATCACAACATCATCTTCACCACACCACATCACCACAACATCCTCCATCTCCAATGCATATGAATGCTCAAAAGAAATTAATGCAACACAATATATATATATTATTGAACTGATCAATCATAAAATCATGCCGGTTCCCAAATGTTGTGATAACATACTCAATACGATCAATTCAGTCAATCACCTTACAACATATGAATCATAACGTAAATCAACAACCACGAGTCAAGTCAGCATTCACAGTTTGGTCATATGAAACACAAACAAGTCAACACAATTCAACATCAACGATAATAGTCAAGTGTATTTCCCTACCTCAAAGTGCCAGCAATTCCAATTAAGCAGTTTAAGCAGTCCCGAAAATAAAGCAATGAATTTGATTATCGATCCTTCACGAATCCGTCACCTAAAATAATTATAATATTTATAATTACTAATTACTAAATATAGAAATCTCCCAAAGTAGAAGCTACTAAAAATAGATAGGTTACCCAATATAGAGAGTTCCTAAAATAGCAGTTTTCCCGAAATACAATCCCGACACCAAACTTATGCCCAACTGATAACTAAAATAACCCGATTAGTATATGCCCCAACTTCCCAAAATAGAAAGTTACTAAAGTATAATTTCTTAGAATGGAAACTTTCCCGATATAGTAGTTTTTTCATTTAACAAACCCGACTCAAAACCCGTCTTTAATTATTTAAAAAAGACTCGGGAATTTAAATTAAATAAATTATATGATAAATAAAATATTAGACGAATTAAACGATTTACGAAAACCCGAATCAAACATAAAACAACTCGAAAAACCCGAATCCACAACCCGTGACATCTCACTCGCCCAAACCCTCACGCGCCGCCTGAACCACCACGACGGCCACCAGGCCTGTTCCCCACTTCAACCCAACCACCAACCACCAACAACCAAGCCCCACCTGGTCGACTGCCGCCGGCGAGTCGAACCAGGGCCGTCAACTGGCCTGGTTCACCACCGTGCATCACCAAACGCCTTTATTTCCCCACCTACAACCACCGCAGCCATTACCTTACCCCTGCCAAACCACCACAGCCCTACTCGCCGTCAGCCCACGAACCCAGACACAGTGGCACCGCCGTCTCGACCTCCCCCTAGTCCACGGTGGCGCCACCCCAAACCTAGCCATCTAAACCCGTCTGAAAACCCGCATTATAACCCGTTTGCCACCCCCTGTCGCTGCCACCTTTTACCGCCACTATCACCACCCAAAACCACCATAAATACCACCACTACACTCGTCACTAACCACCCTACCCATATACCCTTTCAACAACCACCATAACCACCTCTATAAGACACGAAACAACAACCAACAACCCGACATCAATGCGAAAAACAGAGGAGGGGGGTTGAATGCTTACCTTTCCGCCACCACAACAGCCACCAGGGCCACCCACGGCCGTCGACAAAGGCCCCTAGATCTTCCCTGCTGCGCCGTCAACAACCAAGCTCACTCTCTCTCTCTCTCTCTCTCTCTCTCTCTATGCGTGAAGATAGAAGTTGGAGCTGATGAAAGGAGGGAGGCGGGTTGAGGGAGTGTGTAGTGAGGGAGGCGGGTTGGGTAGGTACTATTAGGGTTAGGGTACACTATTAGGGTTAGGGTTTAGGGTTAAATGGGCTGAACAGTTATTGGGCCAACTGTAGATACCTCATTTCTGCACCTCCCGCAAACCACCCGGTGATGATTGGGCCGCATGTTTGATACGCGGAACGATTTGTGACAGTTCGTAAGATTATCATCAAGTGATTGCTCAAATATTAAATGTCGACCTCTTAGTTGTCATCTACGTCCCGATACGGTCGTTTTGGCAGTAATTAGAGTACATTCGGAGTCCGGGTCAAAAACCGTCTCCATTTTCTGATAACTGTTAAATCCCGAGTCGGAATATTCTGGAATGTTCCGGATATTTCTATTCCATATTTTATAAATTTTATCTTTTGGCAAATAATATCTCGTAATATTCATAAGATAATCGAATTATTTCCGTCCTACCATAACTCAAACGCGGAAATCTTTCTTCAGCAGGAGGAAACCTCCTAGGAATAGACGCAGCAGGTGTTGCGCCTCTTCTAAGAGACGCAGTGGCTGATGCGCCTTTTCCCAGGCCCTCCTTTGCATGTCTTACGTATCTTTTTCATATCTTTCCGAGATTCACTTCCAAAGAGTCTCCGAAACCCTATTCCGTCGTGTGATTAGTATAAATAGGAGCCTTCGTTCCTCATATTTCTCACGCGAGTGTCCGCCCTTCTCTTCTCCCTTTGCATTCTAGACTTTGTTCTTACTAATTGGCGCCTACGTGCTTGGACTTCCGACCACGTAAGCTCGGATCTTTCCAGGTACCAGCCTCTCCGTTGCATGACCGACCAATTTGACCAACTACACAATAATCAATCTAATTAATCAATTTGTTTCAATCGTTTTCCTCTTACGAGGGCACTCTCTTTGCATTCGCGTCGAGCATTCACTAGTCGATATCTTAGTTCATCTCGTTTCGTCAACATGTAAGTCTGAGGGTGTATAATCCTTATTTATTTATTGTATTTTACTTATCGTATCATCGTTGTAAGATTTATGTCGAAAACACCATTAAAACCGATTTCTAAAACCGTGCTTTAAAACTCTGTTTTTGCGGATTTCCAGTAGACAGACGTCGAGAAAAGACGCAGCAACTGCTGCGCCTCTTCGAAGGAGCGCAGTTCCCTGCTGCGCCTCTTCGTGAGGCTGCCGCAGTTCCTGCTTCTTTTTTTCTTCTTCGTCCTCTGTAATTCGTCTTTCTTATTTGTTTCCGTATGTTTCTCTTTAATTCGTTCACATGATAGTTTAATAATCACATGTATATTGTATCATATATTTCATCATTCATTAGCATGTCTTAATCATCATAAATCCGACTTAAATCCTAAATAATGCATATTTGCGGGTTTTCGTCATTAAATTCGAACCCGGATTTTAGAGATTCAATTTGTTCATATTGAGTTTCTGGAATTCGTCATTGATATAGTTTTCATCTGTTCATTCACATGTTCGTCATTAATTTGTCATTAATTCATCATGTTTAGTTTGTTTCATTCACCGATGTCACTAATTAATCATTCAACCTTGTAATTAATTCGTTTACATCCGTATCATTCATGTTTATCGCTTTTATGACCATCATTCACATGTAATTAACCTGTTAATCACTTTCATCCGAATAAATATCATTAATCAATCATTAAATTTACCAATCGAACATTAACGATTTGCAGTTCCGGCTTCACAGCCAGAATTCACCCTTGGAACAGACGCAGCAACTACTGCGCCTCTTCCAGAGGGCGCAGTCCCTGTTGCGCCTGTTCCAGGATGAGTTCTGTCCCTGAACTCCGTTTCTGCCTTGACCTAGTTTAATTAGTCTACGTTTAATCAACTATTAATCATAATATCACGTTAATTCCTGTTCGTTATTTTATTCTTTTATTTCGTTTTCTCAAATTATCCGTTTTAAAGGTATTTTCGACATAAATCAATAAACCCGATGTAATTAATGTAATTTTCGTTATTGTATTTCTTTCTTTGTTTGTATGTTTTCACATGTAATTAAGCATTAAATCCTACTTTGACCCAATTGTATGCTAATTACGTGTCAACCGACTTAGTTAATTCTCACATGCTAGGATTAATCTAATGGATGTTGCATTGCATGCATACAATCGACGATATATCGAGTACGAATAACTTCCCTAATCATTAGTAGAGGCCGCTATCGAGGCGGGCGGGATTAGGTGTTCGATCAAAAGAGCTTCCTAATACGTACCCTCACCCCTTACTCCAGATCTCCGTGAGCACCCGTGTTCATTGGCATCCACGAGAGTCATTCTAGACATAGAATGCTAAGGGTAACGATTGCTTAGTGTTCATGTCACTACTTTGTGTCTTGACATGACACGAGGTATTCGAACGGTTCCAATTTCCCATAAAAATTGGTGGCGACTCCATACAAAATGCAAACGCTTGTTTTTCGACCTTCACCAAGCGCCCCCGTGGGGGCCCGCTGTCCACAGTTTGGCGACTCCGCTGGGGAAAAATACACTTACGTGTAGCAAGGGTGAAACTCGAACAAGGTTAGGGAACAAGTTTGTACAAGACAATTGTCGGTTTTCATAACTCGGTCTTCCTAGATCGTTTATTCGGCCTTCCTAGGCCCAACCCAGCCCATTCGACCAATCGCCCCGTCTAAACGGTCCTAATTCTTATTTGGGCCTAAGGATGGATAGCGATTGGCGTCATCCATACCATGATGCTTACTCTTGTTTGTATCAAGGGCCTTCACTACTTGAGGAAATGGACTAGGAATCGGCCTTACTCTTGTTTGGCACGAGCCTCTCCACAGACTTCGGGTTTGATGGTTCGGTATGGCAACCCACCCTTTAAACCAAAACCCTTTTAAATGCACTCAGCATCCCGTTATAATGCTTGTATAAATGTGTAAACCTTACGTGATCACCATTTCTAAACAAAATCATGACGAATTTTCAAAAATCAAAACCCAATTCCAAGACAAAATTTCGAAAAAAAGACCTTCAATTAGCGCAAAATCCGGTCAAAACTCTGTCCGTTTGTCGAGTCAAAATTCGGGCCACAAGCCCATTTCAAAACCTCACTTCGAGTCCACTCCTACAACTACACTACAGTTGACTAGGACACACATTTTCAAAGACCTTGTCTTTCTTTAAAACTCACTCAACACAAGTGGCACACACCCACTTCACGAGTCAAAACTTTTCCTCTTTTAGCAAGTGTGATAGAATGGTCGATCGTGTTTTGATTCGTCGCCGACCTCTTATCCAGTTTCCAAGATGCCCGGATCAAGTGAAGAAACAAATCTCCAGCAAATTCAAGATAGTAATGATCGAATCCTAGCCGCGCTAGCCCAAATGCAAGTTACCCAAAACCAAACCTATGACCACCTTAAACTCATCGAAGGCCGTATCTTTGATGTAGAGGGAAGGTTGCCTCCCCTTAAAGGTGAAGTACTACGTTTCTCCGATGACGAGTCTGGGGATGAGAATCCTATCATAGGGACAACTGCGGCCGAGAAGAGACTCCAATACCTAGAGGAGCAATTGATGTACCTTAAGGGGGATGACATTTATAGGGAAAAAAATCGCAAGTATGAAGCCGTCAATTCCAAATTGCCAACTAACTTTAGCATGACGGATATCCCTAAGTTTAAAGGACATGAGAACCCTTTGAACCACATCCGTGCCTTCAAGGATTACATGTCTATCAAAGGCATCAAACCCGAGATGTTCTTAAGGATCTTTCCTTCATCTCTTGACACCATCCCGAAGCAATGGTTCTACACTTTAGATCACAAGAAGGTCGCTACTTGGGAAGACGCCGCAATCGAGTTCTCGAAACAATATGCGGATAATGCCGAGATCCAAGTCAACATGCGTACTCTAGAGGTTCTTACCCAAAATGACAAAGAAGGTTTCACCGACTTCCTAAGTAGGTGGAGGAAGACTAGTACTCAACTAGTTGAACGCCCGGATGAGGCTACTCTTGTAGAAAAGTTCGTGGATAATCTCAAGCCCATATATGCCAACCATTTGAGATATCAAAACATCAAGACTTTCAAGGACTTAACCGTATTAGGGACACGAATTGAAGATGACATCCGCAAAGGACTCTTGTCCAAAACGGTAGGTCGAGGATATCAAGGGTCCACAAGTCGTTCATACGGCTCTACTAGCAAGACCGACGAAGTTAACCTTCTCGAGCCATCCAAGAAAACTACTCCACCAAGGAAATTCACAAACCTTGGGGATACGTACTCCAACGCTCTAAAAGGTTAATGAAGCAAGGTAAACTCCAACCCATTGGGCCTACTCCCGAACCCGAAAAGAAGTCCAAGTTTTGGGATGAAAATTAAATCTTGTGAATACCATAGGGGCAAAGGGAACGACACAGAAAAATGCTACAAGTTGAAACACGTGCTTCAAGACATGATTGAAGATGGTCGACTTCCAATTCCACCAGGAGGTAAGCCCAACAACACTCAGAATCCTCTTGGAGTTCTAGTGATTACAAGTGACGAATCTACCTTAGATTGCTCACACCTCATTTCTCCCACCGAAAATGAAATTCGTGCAATTGAGAAAGAAAGGCTCTACTCTACTATCTCCCCCACCATTTCCGACTTCATCACATGGGCAAGGAATGTAGATAGACAAGTGTGGGAACTAGAAAACATGGTAACAGCCTTGCGCAATCCCAATGCAATACCTAAAGAACGTGTACCATTGGTCTTCTCTCAAAATGTCACTATGCAAGAAGTAGTCACCGTGGTCGATAAACTAGTCGATCAAATCATACGACTAGAAAGTGATATCATGAGAATGAAGGAACTAGCTGCAGTTAATGGGGTTTGGGCCGATGACGATGAGGACGAGTATCTCATTGAAAACTCCCTAGTCAAGGAAATAGTCCAAAATGGTGAAGACCAAGATGTGGATCACCTAACTCGTTCGGGCTGCCCATATCAAAGCACTACTCAAAACGGTCCAACCAACGTCATCACACCAAATGACCACGAAGATGACCCCACTGATCATTTGCTCAAGCAATTACAGAAAACCAAGGCTGATCTTTCAGTCTGGCAACTAGCGGCAAGCTCATTTTCACACCGCCAAGCTTTACTGCAAGCTTTGGCCAAATTGAATGTGGCACATAACTCCACTCCTGAAGATGTAGTCAACTTGGTCTTCCAAGAATCACCTAAGCTAAGTAATCCGATTACTTTCTCGGATGAAGACTTGCCACCTTTTGGTGCTAGTCACAACCTTGCTCGTCATTTGTCTAAAGAAAAATGTGCCAATGACCTTGGTAGATGATGGCTCCGCGGTCAACGTCATACCCCTCAAAACGGCATACAAACTAGGCATGAAAGAGTCGGATTGGACTCCTACAAATCAAGGTGTTCGTGCATATGACGGTACGCGACGAAAAGTGGTAGGACTTGTTAACCTAACCATAGCCACGGGGCCGATTGAACGGAAGGTAAACTTCCAAATAGTGGACATCGAAGCTTCATTCAACATACTTCTGGGAAGGCCTTGGATTCATGCTTCCAAAGCGGTAACATCCACCCTTCATCAAAAGATCAAGATTCCACTAAATGGCAAAGTAGTGACGATCACTTCGTCACCCATCAAGGCAATAATCGAGAAGCAATCAAACAATCAAGTCCTTGCGGATCCGGTATACGAACTTGGGGGCTTCCAAAGTGTAAGCGTCATAGAAAGCGAGTTGGCACCCTTATACTATAATCCCTACTCCAACTTGGTGGTCAACCACATACTCAAATCTCAGGGATACTTCCCCGGAATGCCTTTGAACCCAATTCGGAAGAACACCTTCGCACCATACAAGGAAGGCAACTCGACAAGGATACCACTTGGACTAGGGTACAAACCCACAAAAGAAGAAGTTCTCGAAATGCTCGCCCAAGTCCAAAATCGCAAGCACGTGGGAGTCCAAATGAGGCCATATCTCCCCACTCTAAATGGGTACTTCGTTCAAGAAGGAAGTTCAGAACTCTTTCACGGATTTCCCGAACCTTGGCATTATCTTGAGAAGAAGTTAGCCGGAATCGAGATCTTTCACGATTGCTACTTCATTCCTCCCGAAACGGTTCCTACCGTCAAAACCCGTCAAGCACCTTGCTTCGACGAACAAGCTGTTAGCCTATTGTTTGGAGAAGACCGATTCATTAGGGCCGCGCAGGATGAGATCATTACTATGATACTTCAAGACGATCGCTTCAACCCCACCGCGTTGATCACAGGAACTGACACAAAGCAGCAGAAAGGATGGAGAAAATCTATCAAATGGACCAACAACCAAGGAAGACTCTTCAAGCTCACCACCGGAGAAGGAGAGATGTTCAAAGGAGAACCAGAAGACGACGAGTTCGAGTCGGAGTCGGAGTCGAGTCGAGTCGAGTCTAGAGGAGTCATTAGAGAATCTACTCTTGTTGTCATCCCCACTCCCTTTGTTTCTCCTAGCTTAGCCTCGAGTAGTCACGTAGTTCGGAAATGCCCCAATTCTCGTCCCTTTGCCGCCACGGACCATGGATCAGTTGGCTTCTTTGTTTCAACTTTACTCAAATCTTAATATGAATAAATCGGGTTCGCTTACTCTTTGCGTTATCTTGAGTGCAATTCATTTACGATGATACTGAGGATGACCAAGACCCAGACTTGACCGAAATACCTCCCTACGTAGCCAAAGAAATACTACAGGAAGGGGAAGGGGGACCTGTAATAGAGGACACCGAACCCATCAATGTTGGAACCGAACTAGAACCCAAAGAACTTAGAATAGGGACTACCTTGAGCTCTACCGAACGGGCCGATTTCATAGACCTCCTAAATGAATTCAAAGACTTTTTCGCTTGGTCCTACAAAGACATGCCAGGGATCGACAGAGATATCGCCGAACATAGGATTCCGATTAAGCCAGGTTTCAAACTCAGAAAACGAAGCTTCGACGAATGAGAACAGAATGGGCTCTAAAGATTAAGGAAGAAGTGGACAAGCAATTCAAAGCCGGGTTCATCAAAGTTTCCGAGTATTCTGACTGGGTAGCTAACATAGTACCCGTGCCCAAAAAGGATGGGAGAATCCGTGTTTGTGTTGATTTCAGGGACTTGAACAAAGCAAGTCCGAAAGATGACTTCCCTCTACCTCACATTGACATATTGGTAGACAATACTGCAGACCACGCAATACTATCCTTCATGGATGGATATGCGGGTTATAACCAAATCAAGATGGCCATGGAAGATATGCACAAGACCGCATTCGTCACCCAATGGGGAACGTATTGCTACACGGTAATGCCATTCGGATTGATTAACGCCGGAGCTACATACCAACGCACCGCAACTACACTCCTACATGACATGATGCGCAAAGAAGTTGAGGTATATGTACATGACATGATCGTCAAATCCAAGGAAAGAGAGGGACATATTGCAAACCTTCGCAAGTTCTTCGCAAGGCTACGAAAGTACAACAAGAGACTCAATCCTCAGAAATGCACATTCGGGGTAACGTCTGGCAAACTCCTGGGATATGTCGTTAGCCAAAGAGGAATAGAAATAGATCCTTCAAAAATCAAAGCTCTGATTGAAATGCCACAACCTCAAACAGAAAAAGAAGTCAGAGGATTCCTAGGAAAAGTACAATACATAAGTCGATTCATATCGAAACTTACGATGATTTGTGAGCCTATCTTCAAGAAACTCAAGAAAACAGACCACACCATATGGGATGATGATTGCCAAAAGGCGTTTGACCGAATTAAGGAGATATTGGCTAAGCCACCAGTGCTCATGCCACCGCAACGAGATCAACCTCTTGGTTTATATCTCACAGTAACGGAAACCGCCATGGGTGCCATGTTGGCTCAAACTGTAGGAAGCGAAGAAAGAGCTATTTACTATCTAAGTAAGAAGTTTTTGGAATATGAGTGCAAATACTCGCAACTCGAAAAGACATGCCTCGCTCTTGTGTGGGCAACGAAGAAGCTACGTCACTACATGCTTAGCTACTCCGTCAAGATATACTCCAAAATGGATCCAGTCAAATACCTCTTCGAGAAACCCGTCCTTAACGGACGTCTGGCAAGATGGACTCTGATGCTCTCAGAATTTGACCTTAAGTATGTGCCACTGAAAGTTATAAAAGGTCGCGCCGTCGCCGAATTCTTCGCAGAAAATCCCATCAACGACGCACAAACCATAGATACCTGGTCATTTCCCGACGAGGATATACTTCAAACAGATGTAGACTCCTGGGATCTGTACTTGGATGGAGCATCAAACTTAAGAGGATTCGGGATAGGAGTGTTGCTCATTTCTCCTGAAGGTGAGCATACACCGATTGCTGTCAAACTCGACTTCGAGGTGACAAACAACGCCGCATGAGAATCTGACTTGTCTCATTGGGCTACAAGCGGCAGTAAGCTTAGGCATCAAAAACCTCCGCGTACATGGGGACTCATCGCTGATCATCAACCAAGTTACAGGATCTTGGAAAATCCGAAGTGAAAGCCTCGCACCCTATCAGGCTAGGATAGACCAAGTCGCTCAATTCTTTGATCATGTAACATACCTACACCTACCTCGGGAGGAAAATCAATTTGCAGACGCTCTTGCGAAACTTGCATCTTTGATTAATATGCCAGATCACATGATGGAAATGCCTTTGTGCATCGAACGACGGTCAGAGCCGGCTTACGTCCATCAAATCACCGATGAAGAGGAAATCGCACAGGAACCCTGGTTCCAAGCAATCCTGAATTTCAAGCTTAATGGTACCTATCCACCAGACATGGACAAAAGGGGACAACGTGCTATACGCCTACTAGCTTCCCAATACATCCTGATGCAAGGAGAATTATACAAAAGAACACCTCTTGGTGTAGTCCTACGTTGCCTCGATCATTCACAGGCACGAAAGGTGATGGAAGAAGTCCACGACGGAGAATGCGGTCCTCACATGAGTGGGCCCATGATGGCAAAGAAAATCACACGTTTAGGGTATTATTGGACCACAATGGAATCCGACTGCATCAAATACGTGAGACATTGCCACAATTGCCAAATCTTCGGGAATGTACAACATGTCCCTTCTTCGTTGCTATACACGATGACATCTCCTTGGCCATTCTCCGCATGGGGAATTGACATAATCGGGAAAATAACCCCAGCCGGAACAGGAGGTCACTGTTTCATCCTAGTAGCGATTGACTATTTCACCAAATGGGTAGAAGCGGCTTCCTACACTGGTCTTACGGCTAAAAATGTTGCAAAATTCATACAAAACAACATCATCTGTCGATATGGTTGCCCACATGAGATCATTAGCGATAATGGGTCACATTTCCAAGCTGAAACAGAGCAATTGCTAGCCAAATACAAGATTAAGCATCACCACTCTTCGCCCTATAGACCACAGACAAACGGCGCGGTAGAAGCGGCAAACAAGAACGTTGTCACAATTCTCAAGAAAATGACTGACAACTATAGAGATTGGCCAAGCAAGATACCCTTTGCTCTGTGGGGGTATCGTACATCTGTCAGGACGCCCACTGGGGCTACTCCTTTCTATTTGACCTACGGCATGGAAGCCGTACAACCAGTCGAGCTAGAAATACCATCCTTGCGTATTCTACTAGAAAGCCAAATCCCGGAGCCCGAGTGGAAGAAGGATAGGTATGAAGAACTCATCCTCCTGGATGAGCGTAGGCTACGCGCCTTAGATAATGTCCAAACATATCAAGCCTATCAAACGAGCTTTCAACAAAAGGGTTAGGCCAAGAAACATCAAAGAAGGAGACTTAGTACTCAAATCGGTTAGAGCTCTTTTACCTGTCGACCCAAGGGGAAAATTCAAACCTAATTGGGCCGGACCATATTTAGTCAAATCCATACTCCCAGGGGGTGCGGTTAGAATCACAGACCTAGATGGGAATGAGTTTTCAAACCTCACAAACCTCGACCAATTGAAACGGTACTATGCCTAGAATAGGACAAAAAACGCGCCTCGCGTAAACCCATGTGTCGCTCTTGTGGCACTAAATAAACGGCCCCTGGCCAAGCTGAAATAAGCTAAATGTCACTGTGCTCTTGCATTTTGACAAGTTTGTCATCCTCATATCATCAAATAAACTAAATTCGCACCTTCAGAGTAAGCAAAAGCTCATGCTTATTTTCTATGTTCATTACAAGCTCTTGCTTCGAACAATTATTCTTTTACATTTAATTGAACTACGCGCAAGGGTTTGATTTCGCTTTTTAAGTGAATACGTAGGCAATCCTTCACGGGATTCAACCCATTATATCTAAAAATGTAAATAGAAGGACATCTGCATTGCATTTGAAATTCGACAAGAATAATAAGTGGAAAATCTCAACGGTTTCATAACCATTTAACCTTTTTTATTTCATTCAATTTCTAAAATAATAATAGTACGTTACATAATAAAAATAGAATAGGCTAGGATCCTAAAAATCCCTCCCTTTTATTACAACAACAATAATAATAATAATCAAATAATAAATAAGGACTCGGGCTATTCCATCTTCCCCTTGCCCTTGTCACTCTTGTCATATTTCTTGTCACGACCTCGAGCCGGGCGCTCTTGCACCACTTCAGACCTAATCACCGACGGTCTTTCTCGAGGCCTGACTCTGCCATTCTTGCTAACCACCATTTCCGCAACAGGAGTAGTCTTTAATTTCTTTGACGGATGAATGACCTGAAATCCGGCTTCTTCTTCTCCCTCTGTCAGATGCTTCTCCTTCTCTTTCTCTCCCTCGCGCACCTTGTAGTCAACAGGCTCGCGTTTCCTCAGTTTTTCGCGTTCTTCCGGAGTTGCAGCCTTTCTCCACCTCAGATAAGAGTCCGACACCCACAAAGCATTGGCGGAGAAACTCAAGAACCACATGTTTCTTTGGGCCCATTTGATAGCCCACTCTCTTCGGCTCTCTCGTAGTAAGCGCCATAGCAATCATGGGGACGGTATCAAGCCTAGGGATCGTCTGCTTCAACCCAACTTGCCTCATCAATCTTTCCGGAAAGATGCATACCATGAACTCCAATCCCGGAATGCGCACGGACCTAGTGGGATCCAAAGAAGACACCCCAGTGACAGACTTGAGGTGCCACCACGGTACAACCCACCTAATCAACGGGCCATCATCACTTTTCAGCTTGTTCTTCCAATAATCGCAGACCCGGCTGAAGTCCACCATGTACAATCGCGTCCTCATCGCAATCATACGGGAATGATAGGAAAGTGCATGAACTGGGGGGCTCGATCAATCGGAGCCGTTCCATAAGCCAAACCTACCAAGAGCAGGTATTAGACACAAAAAAAAAAAAAGAAAAAAAAAAAAAAAAAAAAAAAAAAAAATGATGTCTCTTACCTGCAAAATGACGGGACTCCCCAAGAACGGCAGATCGCGGTTGGATTTCCTATTATCCAAACCAAAGATAATCTCTCCTAAGCACAAGCAAGCTGGGCTCCTGCGCAGCTCCATTTTCTCAATAAGACCCAAAAGACGGGGATCACCTCTCAAATCTTCATCGACGTGCCGCAAACAAAAGCCAAATGCCCTCCTCCTGGCAACATGGGAAACAGTGGGGTCGGCCCTGTTAATGAATCGGTCTACAAAGTCCAACATTCTCACGCCTTTCGGGGTAACTAAGCGATCCACCTCAAGTCTAGTCAGTCCAAGCAAGTCTCTGAATTTGCTCTTATACCCTTGTGAAGTGGAAGGAATCGCAGGTAAATGTTCGGGGTCCCACCCACCAATAGCAGCAATTTCTTCAGGAAACGGGCAAATATCACCTCCCGGGAACGCGAAAACATGATAATTCGGGTCCCAATAGTCAAGGCAAGCATCCAAGAACGGTTTTACTACCTTAATGAGTTTCAAACTCAACAAAGACCCAAGGTTATAAGCACCCATGTCGTGCTTCTCCATATTCGAAAACTCATTGGTGCATTCCTTCAAGCGGATCTCCAAAGTATCCATAATGACAATTTTCTCTTGAAGATTTATTTTGAGAGTTTTATGTCAATAGACGAGGAAGAGACGGAAGAATTGTGTAAATTAACGCCCCGTCGACGCTTCTATTTATACTAATTGCTGTTTCCAAAAATCCGCCAGATCGGACCGGCTTGGGAACAGGCGCAGCGCCTGCTGCGCCTCTTCAAAGGGACGCAGCTCATGCTGCGCCTCTTCCCCAGGCTCACTTTCTGTGATTTCCGCGTTTGGATATTTCCTAATTCTATAACGAATAATTTCCTATTCCTACGGAATTTTATTTTGGTAAATACGAGCAATTTACCATGTTTCAAGTTTCCTATTTTCGCGGGCACGCATTTCGAGGCGACATCGACACCTTCGCCATTTCATGACACTCAAACTTTTTATTCTTAGGAAATGAATTTCATTTTTTTATTTTTTTAGGAAGTAAATTTCATTTTCTTTTTGGGAAATAATTTTCTTTTGGTTTTCATTTCACCATTTCATTTCTACACTTACAGATTTCTCTTTTTTTTCTTTTTTTTAGGGGGTAACCCTCCCTACCGTCCGGTCATTTCCGACAAAATTTTTGCATTTTTGCATTTTTGTGCTCTTTTGAGTCTCATTTTGCGCTGGTTAAAGGCCTTATGTATATAAAATATATGTTTTGCGTAATTTCCATGTAAATTTCGGCAGCATGACGGCGTAAACCGTTGTCTACCAAACCTGTTCAAGAACTAACCTGCAGGTACAAGCAACACGACCCAGCAGCAAAGGCACTCAGGCCATCGTATATACAAATGTACAAGCAAACTGGGGGCTTGCGCCCCGAACAAAGTCCAAAGTCCAAGCAAACTGGGGGCTTGCGCCCCAAACAGAGTCAAAAAAAAAATGTTCAAAAATCAAATGTCCAAAATGTACAAGTCTACAAAACTACACAAGGCTAGTGCTGGGCGCCCTCCAACTCGACAACTCTCGCCACCAGAACGGCGATCTCGGCGTCCCGAACCTCGAGCTCCCTCAGCACGCGAGCGGTCTCCTCCCGAGATCAATCAACTCTCGCTCCAAATGCGGTCACCCCATGAAAAAGACAACAAATTGGCTCATGTCAATCGGTTCAAGCAAAATTGGAAATCAAAAAAATCAAAATCAAAAGTCAAATAAGGTTCATACCTGACGACCTCGACCACCTACGAGTGCCTCGATGGCAGTAGCTCGTAGCCGGTTGGCCATCCTCCATAGTGCCACGAACCGGGACGGTGCGACCTACATTTTCAAAAGGAATTCTCAGCAAATTGAGCAAACTCAATCAAATGTGTTCTTACACAAAAGTCATACAAGTCGGAGACTTACCCTCCGAATCAGATGCTACCAGTCATCTAAGCCAGCATCCGTCACAGCTACGTCGAAGTCACGCAACTCGGAGATCGTCGTCCTCCTAGTCGCGTCAGTGTACTCGAGGGTCTCGAGGTACTCTGGGGGCTCGATGCCCGCCGCCTCAACCTCCTGCAAAGACCAATAGCTCTCGTTAATCGATGATCTTTCGTCGCAATCCTCAAAATCAAAACCAAGCAAAAGTAAAAGATACTCACCACTACCGGCCAGTACGCCAACCTCCCGTAAAGGAACGCCGAGTAGTCCTCGCCAGGTAGAAGAAGGTCGTCGCCACTGGCACCAGCCAAGTCCGCCTCCCTCTCAGCCTCAGAAGGCTCCCTAAACATCGTCCTGGGAGGATCGACGGGAACCGTCAACGCGTCCCGAGAACACTGACGAGCCAACCGCTCGCCCAAGTACCACACAGGACCCATCGACGTCCACAGCAGCAGCCGGCTCGGGCTTCTAGGTCGAAGGACCTCAGCGACAAAAGGGGGCGCTCCTGCGTACTCCGCCCAAGGTCTGGGCACCCACTGCGACAATGTAAAGGCAAAAAAATCATTCCTATGATCAATTAAAAGCAAAGTAAATAAATACAAATGGGATACTCACGCTACTCAGCTGAAGAGCGTTCACGTCCCGCCGGTAGACGTTGTGAGAAGAACGCTTGCTCTTCGTCCGGCACATGACCCAATCCCTCACCACGGGATAGGCCCTCTCCAGCGGCTCCGTCCTCTTGGGCGCGAGACTCGGGAAGTAAGAGTACACCCACGCCTGTAAAACAGAATAATCAATGACGATCTTTCGTGATTTAATAAAGAAAGGAATTTACTTTGGTCTAAAGGAAGGTTCATACCTCCAACAGTTGTCCAAATCCATTTTATCCAGCGCGGCAGTATTTTGCAGTATTGTCCAAATCCTTTTATCCAGCGCAGCAGTATTTTGCAGTATTGCTCACTCAAGATTTCTACGATCAAGATGTTCCTAGGTCGTCAAAATATTTGTCCCCCGCGCAGCAATATTTTGCAGTATTGCTCACTCAAGATTTCTTCCATGGCGATCAAGATATTCCTAATCGTCAAATATATTCCCCAGCAAGAGTTCGCTTGAGACCGACGCAAGCGGATTCCCCGGCAGTTTCTACCGACGTCCTGCTGCTTTCAATATTTCTTGCTTCCTCACGGAGTTCGGCAAAGGTGTCATTCTCCGAAAGCATCTCGAGAAAGAAGTTTCTTCATAATCCCTGTGTCCCCTAATGCCTTCAGACACCAATTTATCTTCAGACCAAAGAGTTTTGCCGAAGCGTCTTCAGTCCCGTTTCACCCAGGGGTATCTCAGGTATGGTCTCTTCTTATGGCTGGTGAGCTTCCTTACGTAGTCTAATGGACTTTAAACGACCCTCCCCGATAGTCGACAGACTCTAAAATGTTCCCGACAACAGGTCCTTGGTTCAGACCCCTTGAACCGCCTCGCGTCGCCATAGTCGTCAGGTTGTAATGTTCGATTGACCTGATGGCTATACTTTGACTTTCGCCTTGTCCAAGCCTCAGTCAAAGTGGGGGCTCTGTAGATACCTCATTTCTGCACCTCCCGCAAACCACCCGGTGATGATTGGGCCGCATGTTTGATACGCGGAACGATTTGTGACAGTTCGTAAGATTATCGTCAAGTGATTGCTCAAATATTAAATGTCGACCTCTTAGTTGTCATCTACATTCCGATACGGTCGTTTTGGCAGTAATTAGAGTACATTCGGAGTCCGGGTCAAAAACCGTCTCCATTTTCTGATAACTGTTAAATCCCGAGTCGGAATATTCTGGAATGTTCCGGATATTTCTATTCCATATTTTATAAATTTTATCTTTTGGCAAATAACATCCCGTAATATTCATAAGATAATCGAATTATTTCCGTCCTACCATAACTCAAACGCGGAAATCTTTCTTCAGCAGAAGGAAACCTCCTGGGAATAGACGCAGCAGGTGCTGCGCCTCTTCTAAGAGACGCAGTGGCTACTGCGCCTTTTCCCAGGCCCTCCTTTGCATGTCTTACGTATCTTTTTCATATCTTTCCGAGATTCACTTCCAAAGAGTCTCCGAAACCCTATTCCGTCGTGTGATTAGTATAAATAGGAGCATTCGTTCCTCATATTTCTCACGCGAGTGTCCGCCCTTCTCTTCTCCCTTTGCATTCTAGACTTTGTTCTTACTAATTGGCGCCTACGTGCTTGGACTTCCGACCACGTAAGCTCGGATCTTTCCGGGTACCAGCCTCTCCGTTGCATGACCGACCAATTTGACCAACTACACAATAATCAATCTAATTAATCAATTTGTTTCAATCGTTTTCCTCTTACGAGGGCACTCTCTTTGCATTCGCGTCGAGCATTCACTAGTCGATATCTTAGTTCATCTCGTTTCGTCAACATGTAAGTCTGAGGGTGTATAATCCTTATTTATTTATTGTATTTTACTTATCGTATCATCGTTGTAAGATTTATGTCGAAAACACCATTAAAACCGATTTCTAAAACCGTGCTTTAAAACTCTGTTTTTGCGGATTTCCAGTAGACAGACGTCGAGAAAAGACGCAAGAATCGCTGCGCTCTTCGAAGGAGCGCAGTTCCTGCTGCGCCTCTTCGTGAGGCTGCCGCAGTTCCTGCTTCTTTTCTTCTTCTTCGTCCTCTGTAATTCGTCTTTCTTATTTGTTTCCGTATGTTACTCTTTAATTCGTTCACATGATAGTTTAATAATCACATGTATATTGTATCATATATTTCATCATTCATTAGCATGTCTTAATCATCATAAATCCGACTTAAATCCTAAATAATTCATATTTGCGGGTTTTCGTCATTAAATTCGAACCCGGATTTTAGAGATTCAATTTGTTCATATTGAGTTTCTGGAATTCGTCATTGATATAGTTTTCATCTGTTCATTCACATGTTCGTCATTAATTTGTCATTAATTCATCATGTTTAGTTTGTTTCATTCACCGATGTCACTAATTAATCATTCAACTTTGTAATTAATTCGTTTACATCCGTATCATTCATGTTTATCGCTTTTATGACCATCATTCACATGTAATTAACCTGTTAATCACTTTCATCCGAATAAATATCATTAATCAATCATTAAATTTACCAATCGAATATTAACGATTTGCGCTTAAAACTTCACGGCCCGAGAATTCACCCTTGAACAGACTCGGAATCGCCGCGCCTCTTCCGGAGGGCGCAGATCTCTTTGCGTTCGTTCCAGGATGAGTTCTGTCCCTGAACTCCGTTTCTGCCTTGACCTAGTTTAATTAGTCTACGTTTAATCAACTATTAATCATAATATCACGTTAATTCCTGTTCGTTATTTTATTCTTTTATTTCGTTTTCTCAAATTATCCGTTTTAAAGGTATTTTCGACATAAATCAATAAACCCGATGTAATTAATGTAATTTTCGTTATTGTATTTCTTTCTTTGTTTGTATGTTTTCACATGTAATTGAGCATTAAATCCTACTTTGACCCAATTGTATGCTAATTACGTGTCAACCGACTTAGTTAATTCTCACATGCTAGGATTAATCTAATGGATGTTGCATTGCATGCATACAATCGACGATATATCGAGTACGAATAACTTCCCTAATCATTAGTAGAGGCCGCTATCGAGGCGGGCGGGATTAGGTGTTCGATCAAAAGAGCTTCCTAATACGTACCCTCACCCCTTACTCCAGATCTCCGTGAGCACCCGTGTTCATTGGCATCCACGAGAGTCATTCTAGACATAGAATGCTAAGGGTAACGATTGCTTAGTGTTCATGTCACTACTTTGTGTCTTGACATGACACGAGGTATTCGAACGGTTCCAATTTCCCATAAAAATTGGTGGCGACTCCATACAAAATGCAAACGCTTGTTTTTCGACCTTCACCAAGCGCCCCCGTGGGCGGCCCGCTGTCCACACCAACTCAAATGGGTTAGCTCACATATCGAATTCTATATAAACCCGTCTTAATAACTTAGATCGATACGACTCGAGTCAAGTAAAATAACCTAACGTAATAATCGACTAAACAATTAACCCGACTTAATTAGTAATATAAAATGTATAATAATTTAATATATGATAATATCCGTTTAATTGATTATATAAAATACGGGGTATTACATCAAGGGTTACCAGGTTAGACTGAAAGGGCCAGTGGCTTGGTTTGAGGGGGCCCCTAACTCATTCCAATCCTGGGGGCTCCTAACAGTTACTAGCCTGGGTTCATTTTGATTTGACTCTTCCTATGTTCATTATTTTTGTTCATTTGTTTTTAGGCCTGAGGATCGTTCGCTCTGATACCACTTTGTAACACCCCCATTTATTTAAGGGCCTGGACTAGGACTCCTCAGATAAAGAAGGGTGTTACCATCTCGGAAACCCGAGGCAGTAGATAACAAAGGAAAAATAAATTTAAATTGAAAGTTATAAATGTTTACAACTCAAATGGAACATGTCCCAAAACTGAAAATAATTCTGATAGCTAAACTGAAATAAAAGTGGGCTAGCTCTAAGTCAGGTGATCCATGCTCTCTCCCCCGCCAGCTCCATATGTCTCAACAACCTGTCAATCTGCTCCCCAGTAATGGATCATCACAGGCGTACACGAATACACAGTGTCAACCGCGAGGTTGAGTAGGTAATACGATATAATAAAGAATGCAATGATATGATCCTCCAATCTCAACTCCATCACACACATCCCGAACGCCCACCATACCGATCCCGGCAGACTATATCAATCGACCGTCGTCGATATACCAGCTCGTAGCTGAGGACACCAGGGCAAGTCCTGCAGAACCTGCCTAGGCCTTAATCGCAATAATCTCATCTCCTCCAACTCCAACTCCGATGCAAATGCAATGTATGAAACGTATGAAACAATAATGCTCAACAAGATAAATAAGATAATCAGATAGGTCATATAATCACCGAACATGCCAACTCTTTATAATCGTAAGAACTCGATCAGTGTATTCCCTACCTCAAGATCTGCCCAAATAGTCGGATGCTCAGTAATATTTCACAACAAATTCGCCCTCTGAAAGATAAATAAATGATAAACAATTACTTAAACTATTCCCGTTCCCAAAATAGAAAGTTACTAAAAATAGAAACTTCTTTAAATGGAAAGTTTTCTTAAATGGAAACTTTCCCGATATAGCAGCTTAGTTTTGGTCATGGCGTGGAAACACAGACACGTAAAAATAAAAATAAACAAAGAGAATAATAAAAACACTCCCCGTTAACTCATCTCATACTCAAACCTACTCCATAATATAATACACTCTCTCGTCCTAATAATTAACCAAGTTTCATCTCATTACTCCGTCTCACTGATTACTCCGTCTCATAATATAATCCTCCATAGTAGCCAGATATCGTATTCTCATCGTCGATCCTAAGACAAGGACAAGGGGTGAGTGAACTGGCGGATAAGACCGCGAAATAATTTGCCATCTCAATATCGATTTCAAACTCAATATAACTTAATAACCATGGTCGCACTGGACCGTAAAAATAACTTGGCCGAAAGGCCCCATAACTCATAACTCAATACCAGTAACCAATTTCCATCTCAATTTCAATATCAATATCGTCAAAAGGTTCAAAGAACCGTGCTCAACACTTAGACTTTAAGCTACTCACCCACGAGTCAAGGTCAAAGAAATCGACAAATTAAACACAATACTAACCATCCAATATTTTACTCCTCCGTAATCCAAGTTCGGCTCGACAAACAAACAATCTCAATATCTCGTCTGAATAAAAGAATGGCGTACAAGTGCTTCTTTTCAATCTCATAATTATACACACCAATAGGTTATCCTCATAAATTCATGGTACACTAAGCTTGTTTTAAGTGATTAAACTCCTACCTGTTAAAACCAACTTTTACCATCTATAACTTTTTGTCCAAAGTTAGCCGTAAACTCCACCAAATTAACTCAACCTATCTCACATATGACGGAATAATTACTACTATTATTAAGAACAATTATCACATACCACCTTCAACAATCAATTTATCACATTAAACATGTAAAACAGACATAAATTCATTCAACCCCGAATAATAATAATAATAATAATAATAATAATAATAATAATAATAATAATAATAATAATAATAATAATAATAATAATAATAATAATAATAATAATAATAATAATAATAATAATAATAATAATAATAATAATAATAATAATAATAATAATAATAATAATAATAATAATAATAATAATAATAATAATAATAATAATAATAATAATAATAATAACAATAATAATAAGAGTATTAGGATCGGTAGAATCGTGTTACCTTTAATAAATCTCGGGTTAGAGAACTAAAGCTCTCGAGTCCAACTAGATAATTGATTCAAAGATGAAGATCAATTTGGGAACCCAGCATCATTCAGGATGATGCAATTTGGCGTAAAGGATGATTGATTGCTATTCATGATGAAGGTTCATCAAATAGCGGCAACAAGAAAGGGAATACGGAGGAATAGCAAAGTATAGTCAAAATCCCCTCTTTTGTCTTAACAAATAACAAGATGGTGAATTGTTTTATGGGAAAGACAAAACAAGGCCATGAATATGGAGTATTTAGGAGTAAGGGATGATAATTGGAATCATGATGAAAGTTGTACATATACAAAACAGTATATACGGATGAATAGAAAAGAAAGAACATGGGTGAAAGTAGATATAGGCTAGGGTAAACATAAAATAATCATATGAAATAATATTTATGAAAGGAAATAGGAAACCCATGATTAATAATAAGGTAACAGCTAAGACGCGCCGGAGAATTAAACGGATGAATAAATAAGGTTTGAGTTGAAATATAAGAAGCATCTTAAAACATGTTAACATAACTTAGATATAAGTATCATAATTCTCAACAAAGTTAAAATTTTAGTGGTATTACATTAGGTCGGCTCATGGCTCGCGCCCCAAGCGGCCGTCTGTTTCCATCCTTTAAAACCAGGGCAGAGCCCTTTATCTCGCCAATAGGCTCGCGCCTTAACAGGGCAGCCTGGAACTGTTCTGTCCCATTTTGGTACTTGTCTTGGACGATCCCGATTACGGTTTATCCGAATACGTGACGGATAAGATTGACAAGTTTACGTTTTTTACACTTTGTCATTCGACACCATTTTTCAATAAATGGATCGTGTTAAGCATCATAACCCGAACTTGGTAAATGTTTGTTTAATTTCCGTTTTCACATGTAAATCAATCTAAATCCAACTTGACATCTTATGCTTGATATTTAGATTAACAAACCGACTTAGAAAGCTCACATGTTAGGTTAACACTTTTGGATGTGCATTCATGCATTTACCGTTTTATCAACTCTTGCACTTAAACAACCCGATCAGTAGAGGCCGCTAACGCGGGCGGGATTGTTAGAAATCTATATCTCATAATACAACATATTCATATATGTTACATTTAATTTAGTCATAAAATTAAATACAAATCTTATGCATGCAAACTAAAAACAAAAAGATGAGAAAATCGTTTTCTCACCATCAAATAAAATCGGTCAAATGGGCACAAATGAAGGTCTCCTACCTTCACTTGTTCTTGAGCTTAAAGAATATTAGGATGATTTTCCAAGATCCCAAGTATAGAAATTCTCCTTACATTGCACCCAAGACTTACCCTTAAACTAGTATACTAATTAACTAGATTATTATACTAGTATCCTTAAAAAGTATTCTAATATTGTTTTTATTACTACACTAGTAACCTTGTTTTAATATTAGAATGGATGAACAAAATATATGTGAATCTCCAAAACTTGTTAGAGAAAACTAGAGAGAAGGAGGAGAGTTTTGCATGTGAATGAATAATGATTAGAGAAAAAAACTCTCTCTATTGTGATGGTAGAGGGTGGACGGTTTTGGTAGTCCAATGTAGGGCATCTTACTTTTTCTTTTTGTCTTCACAAGAAAATAGATGTGTAAGACTAGTTGTAGGTAGGCATCATTATGTCTTTTATCAAATAAAATAAAACAACCATAACCCACTAACACACCCTCCATTTTCGGTCCATGTATAAAATGGACTACCATTTTATTTTGTCAATTTGTCATTTGTCACACAATATGTCACATGTAGTATAATACATGTTATTAATTAATTTAATGCATATTTATCACATAAATATCATTTCATGAATTAATTAAATTACATACAACAAATTGACTAGTGATACTTGATCACATAAATAAAATGGGTCACATAATTATAATTTATAACATCTTATAATTATAATTAACCATTCGTTCTTATCTCTATTGTTTCTCAAACAATAAATATTTTAGTAACAAAGCATTTCATTACTAAAATAAATCTCATTTAATCCCATTACAATAAGATGATATCAAAATTCTCTCTCACAAGTAAATTGTTCACTTTTAAGGATTTGATCACTTTGTATCGTTATACAATTAATCAATTTATCCATTAAGGGAATTGTCCTTTAGGTGTGACCTTAAGGGATCAACTGACGACCACCGTCACACGACAGTAATGTCAAACTCTAGTCAGCCAATCATTACCGATTAATGACGATCAGTTGAATATATAATAAACCATCCCTCACATATTCTTTAAAATGAGATTCAAACATGTGATCAATATGATCGACAATTGTGATCGCATTATTGTCGGAGGACACATATTCCAACAATCTCCCACTTCTCTTCGACAAGTGTGCTTCACCAATTCTCTTGTCCTATTACTATCTCCCACTCAATGCAAGGTGTCTTTCGGGTCGTACTTGCAAGTGATCATATCGAGAGTGGTTTCCTCGATCTGGAGAATAACTGATTGACCGGAATTTTCTACCATAGAAACCTTCCGAGCGTGGCCACACATTTCCAGTTCATTACTCCTCGAGTGGCCCTGAGATATTGTTTTAACCCTGACAAGGGGGTGGACAATTCCTATCGCACTTATTCCCTTTGACTAGCCACAGCCATCATAACCCAAAATATGCCCATTTGACCCCATTTACGAAGGTCGTAGTAACACAAATCAAAGTTAATCTGAAACTGTGCCACCTTAGGCGAACAGTCTTTAGTCAAAAGAATCGACTCATTAGAATACTATAGTAGCTCTCGCCACGACCAGGCTATATAAATTTGCCAGAACTCTATAAGTGGTCACTGCCCGACAAAGTGTTCCTTAACAGTCTGCCTATATGATCGACTAGTCATCTCACATGACTGTATGGCACTGAACTTGCCATCAATTGCATCACACTCTAGTCACTTCGAGACGTCACCTCAAACAAGTGACTATGGGCGAATACTATGTTAATCCGGGTTCACTTTAACGGGGTTCAATATCCTCATACAACCCGTTTGGATGTAACAAAGTATAATAAAAGAGTTTTAATGTAAAACTTGAACGACAAATGCGATTATCACATATGAATAGTCAATGCCTGATTACTACTTCATATTCTATAATCCAGTTTGATCTTGAATGTAGTTGTTCATCTCAATTTAATTGAAATGACATGACTCATCATGTTAAGCCTATGAGAAGGCTTTGGTTACTAGGTTTTATCAACTTCTTGTACCTTACTCAACCTTACTACATACTTGTTTTCCTTTGTAATGTATACATTTGCATTACAAAACTTTCTGAGTACGTGTCGAGATCCAATCAAGACATAGGCCCTCTAGCCTTAGAATAGCTCCCACTGTTTTCACAGTGTGCGGGACTCATCCTTCTTGCACATCTCATGATTGCAAGTGTACTCAATTTCCGTTGTAAATATTTCTCATTGTTCTTCATTGCCTAGAACGATTCTAGAAAATCTATTTCTTAAATAACATAGCCACAATGGTATCTTAACCATCCTAATGTGTTTCGATTATTGTTTTGTCGGAAACCATGCGCAATCTCAATTGTCAATTGTCATTTGTGTAACACCCTTACACAAAATTGCATCAAAAACACTTTGCTTTACTTCCTTAATGCTTCTCATAAGCACATATCATAATCTTTATGGCTTACTTGGTAACTATTACTTAAATTCGATTTGAAACAATTCATCATACTCAAAGTATATGAAGTGTTATACATCATTTCCTATTTAATTGATTCGGCAGCGGAAGCAAATGGAATCAATCAAATATGTTCAACTTGATTGAACTAGTCATGAATCTTATCAACATAAGACTTCTTATTTGACGCTAATATCATGTGGATTTATCTCCATAAATCTGGATATTAAAAATGTATTATAATACTCCATAAGTCTTAAATCATTCCCAATGATCAATGTGTCATCCACATATAAGACTAATTAAAATTTTTGTAACTCCCACTAAACTCCATGTATAAACACAACTTCGAGAAAAGTTTTATAACATGATCAAAACAGTGATTCCAACTCATTGATGTCCTACTTAAGACCCTCTCTTAAGTTTCACATTATCTTAGGATTGCAAGAATCTACAAAACTCAAAACATGTATTGAATACATTCTTTCTAATAGAAGAAGTGGGTTTTAGATTCACTTGCTATATGTATATCATCATAATGAAACAGAATCCCAAAGAAGATCCAAATAGACTTAAGCATTTGAACTAGTGCAAAACCCTTTGCTACCAATCAAGCTTTGAAATCTCTCTTTATTAGTGCAAAACCCTTTGTCACTAATCAAGCCTTTTATTTCGGATTTTTATGGCTCTAAGCCTTGCATTGAGTTGTGACTTAAACATTCTCATGTAAGTCATATGTTCATTACTTTCCAGAAGTAATCAACTTATATCAAACAATTTCTTTGTAAGTTGCAAGCTCTTTACTTTCTAAAAGTAACACTAATTCATAATCTTCAATAAGTGATGATTTAAACTTCCTAGGTTTTGAAGAAACAACGTCTTACACAAAACGTCTCATGTAGTCAAGAAAGACCAGTTTCTTGGGACATAACATTCTTTGTGGCTAATTCTTTGTGGCTCTTGAATAATTTCTCCCACTCTGTCTTCTAGAAATAAACTTGTATTTTAGAAAGATAGCTTCACGAGCCGCAAACCCGTTGTACTCGTGATAATTGAAAGGGAAAAATGAAAATTTGTTTCTTGTGAAAACTTACAAGCATGGTACTCTACCATTTCATATCTCATATGAATCGTTTAGATTTAGTGGAAAAACAACTTAGACAAAATGATAAAATCCCCAAAAGGATCAAGTAACTCAAAGTAACTTGATTGAAGTTCAAACCATATCGAATGGAGTTTGAATTCTTTATCCAACCACACATTATCCCATAATGCATGCTAAGAGAGATTAATTTGTGATACTATATCACATTTCCTTTGGCTTATATCAAAGTCTTCACTTTGATAATCCCATCACGACTTGATCGTGATTCATGGAACTCTTTGAACTCCTTCAAAGATTTCTCCTTTTACGTTATTAAGTAAACATATTGGTGTCAACTTAAATTGATGGTAAAGGTAAATGATCAACCTATTCTGTATCAATGATTTACAACCTCGATTTCCTTTTCAACCAAAAGGCACGAGATATCTTGCTTTGAATACAAGATACGCATATACCATAAGATCTAATGGTTTCAAGAGTACTCGATAACTCTTTGCGTTCATCATTCCAGAATCTAAGGTTCAATCTTGGGTTACCAATTGAGTCTTGCATCATCTACATGATATATCATTCTAGTTTGGTTTAGAATATAATCACCTTGATAATGGGCTAGCCATACATCAAGTTATGGTGTATAGGGTCACAAAAGTGAAACCTCTTTTGTATCTTAACAAAATTATATTCTTATCTAGAGTTTATTCACTTAATAGTCATAATTAAGGTATAAATATAAAACCAAAACTAGATTGAGTACACAATGACTCTATCTCTCGACATCATTATTGCTAGTCGTCATATTCTAATCATCTTATGTATCGAATACAATGATGAAAACCTCCATTGGTTTCCAATATTGACGAAGTAGTACTGGCAAAATTTATGTTAATCAAATAAACATTTAAAGAAGAAGGTCCCATTAGATGTCCCAAAACTAAATTGTTGATTCTTCAATAATTTGGGGTAGCTTCCTTCCTAGCGTCCAACAATTTAGACAATGGAAACTTTATCGGTCGGGATTGATAGGTTTAGTATTGTTATTCTCAATAACGTTACTTTTAACATTACCTTGTATCAATTCCATTCTAATTTTACTTCTTTAAACCTTATCCTTTTCTTAACGGTTTAAGAGAATGCTCCCACTCGTTTGAATGAGTCTTTGCTTTGAGAAGCAAAATTGAATTTCATGAAGACTACTCTTCATTCGTTCGTTTAGTCTTAAAACTTTCATTGAAGTGGTTGTGGTATTTTGGTTAATTTTGATTGCCAACAAATCTAGTTACCCAAATGATGTAACGTTTCAAAGTACTTAACTCAATTAAGCATATGAGAAACAATTTATTGTAAGTAGATATGTTAGTCAAGAATCAAAAACCCTTTTGATCACCAATAACTTTTATCTATACTCTTCACAAGAGATCCTTACAATGGATAATACAAGGTTTTTGGAAGAAAATTCATATTTGTCTATAGTTACGATGTTTTAATGGAGATTTGAATCGAAAATCGAAATTATATCGTATAAAAATTGTGGTAAAGAAATAGAACAAAATAACAACGGAATAGTGGAAAACTTAACATTTATCGTTTTATTAATACTTGTAAATAACAAGTAAAGCATTTACATAGTGACCTCTACCCAACTATGATAAATGATTCCAAGATCCAAATTCATATTAACTTGGGCACGGTGTGGCCGATGAAACCCTTATCAATAGAACTCGGTGGATTAACTCTTTAATCGATTCTACTTTTAGAACTCTTGGTCGATAAAATTACATTAATATTTATCTTTAGCCCGGAACACATGCGACTACGGTCACGAATACTTCCGTTGAGCTCAATCCAAATTTCGAATAAATGTGTTCATGATCCAAACCCACATTAACTTGGGCACGGTGTGGCCGATGAAACCCTCATCAACATGAATTCGGTGGATAGACATTTATCACCCACTTCCCCTACGTAACAAGGTTTGTACCCCGGTGTGGCCGAGTGCACTCCCTCACGAAATAGGTTTTCATGGTTTCTACTTTTTGGTAAGGCTAAGTCTAAATTGTTTATTTTTAGCGAGAGGTCATGTCAATTTATTATCTATCACGTTTTAAGTGAACTAAAGCGGTGAACTACGATAATTGTAATTGACACGGTCGATAAACTCGATTAAAATGATAATGCATGTTTTAGTTATGGCGATTTAGCGATGCATGTAACATATAAATAAAATGCAAAGCATAAATTAAATCCTAGTATGGCCTTCCTAAAATAGAAAATCTAATTAACTATTACATATTCGGAAACCAACTCCATTGGTCCCTTGAACTTCGGCTTTGGCACGCATCTCGAGGTAACACCGTCTTTAATGGATAGCCTTCTTAAGTGGCATCGTCTTCAAGGATCTCCGGAATAAATAAATTACATAACAAATTACATAATTTCCTATTATACATTTGTAATTAAAGTAAAAATAAATCTATTAAATTACAAAACGGTGATACGAGATCACAATAGATTACAACCGAATCGATATTCCCATACATTTCGGGCAATACCAATTAAAACTAAGGCCATACTAAGTAAAATTACATAATTCAAAAAATTACATAAAATAAAATTATGACAATCATAAATAAAATGCAGCATTATAATATGTATGAACATGCCCAATTTTATGCTAAATCGCCTTTAAGGAGCCAATATCATATATTAAACGGTTTTTACGGATTTGCGTGATTCAACGTTTTAAAATCACAATAAATTACATAAAATCATATTTATGCACAAGTTAATTACCCTAACTAACTTAGGACTTAAAATTAGTCACCACTAACATATTGACAATAATTAACTTATATTTCTTAATATTGTTCATAAAAGGACTTAAAATTACAATATAATGCCATAAACTTCAAATAAATCTTAAATATTTCAAATAAATTTGAAATTTGAAATTTTAAACTCATGAACATTCTGGAAAAAAATACCATGACACTCATAATGTTAAAAAACTTAGGTTAAAAATTTCGAATTTTATCGAGAAAAACAATGTTGCGGTTTATCGGATTTATCAATTATTATCATAAAAATATGAGAAAAATTATATTTATCAACTTTTCAATTTTAGATCTGAAAAAGGTACTAAAATGCAACATGTGACGTTTTTCCTTAGTCACGAAGTATGTTTTAGCAATTATTCACTTATTAAAGTCACTATTTATGCTATTTTTCATCAAAAATTCATAAATCATGCATAAAGACTTCATTATAGCCTATTATTTTACACACATCTTTTAAAATTGCATGTGACAACATACTAAATTTCTATGACCAGATTCGAAATATTTCTCATATTAACCTATTTTCACTTTTAAATTCGAATTTATCATGAAAAATCCATATTTCGAGTATAAGAACTCATAAAATTATGAAAATTTACAGGTCATCTAAAAATAATATATGTGAAAACATATCCAAAAACCACTGGAGAAAACGAAGTTTAGCTAATTTTAGTCCGAAAATGACATTTTTATCATAAACTCACATTTTTAATGCCATTATTATATAAAATGAACAATAAAAATCCGTAAATTAACCAAAATATCCTAAACACATTTTAGGATCAGAAACTTTAACATGCATAATTTATTTCGTGATATATCATAATAAACACAAATTTATAAGTTTTATATGTTAATCGTATAACTCGGAAAAACTATAACCGATTTGCATGCAAATAACCTAAGGCTCTGATACCACTTGTTAGAAATCTATATCTCATAATACAATATATTCATATATGTTACATTTAATTTAGTCATAAAATTAAATACAAATCTTATGCATGCAAACTAAAAACAAAAAGATGAGAAAATCGTTTTCTCACCATCAAATAAAATCAGTCAAATGGGCACAAATGAAGGTCTCCTACCTTCACTTGTTCTTGAGCTTAAAGAATATTAGGATGATTTTCCAAGATCCCAAGTATAGAAATTCTCCTTAGATTGCACCCAAGACTTACCCTTAAACTAGTATACTAATTAACTAGATTATTATACTAGTATCCTTAAAAAGTATTCTAATATCGTTATTATTACTACACTAGTAACCTTGTTTTAATATTAGAATGGATGAACAAAATATATGTGAATCTCCAAAACTTGTTAGAGAAAACTAGAGAGAAGGAGGAGAGTTTTGCATGTGAATGAATAATGATTAGAGAAAAAAAACTCTCTCTATTGTGATGGTAGAGGGTGGACGGTTTTGGTAGTCCAATGTAGGCATCTTACTTTTTCTTTTTGTCTTCACAAGAAAATAGATGTGTAAGATGTGTAAGACTAGTTGTAGGTAGGCAACATTATGTCTTTTATCAAATAAAATAAAACAACCATAACCCACTAACACACCCTCCATTTTCGGTCCATGTATAAAATGGACTACCATTTTATTTTGTCAATTTGTCATTTGTCACACAATATGTCACATGTAGTATAATACATGTTATTAATTAATTTAATGCATATTTATCACATAAATATCATTTCATGAAGTAATTAAATTACATACAACAAATTGACTAGTGATACTTGATCACATAAATAAAATGGGTCACATAATTATAATTTACAACATCTTGTAATTATAATTAACCATTCATTCTTATCTCTATTGTTTCTCAAACAATAAAAATTTTAGTAACAAAGCATTTTATTACTAAAATAAATCTCATTTAATCCCATTACAATAAGATGATATCAAAATTCTCTCTCACACGTAAATTATTCACTTTTAAGGATTTGATCACTTTGTATCGTTATACAATTAATCAATTTATCCATTAAGGGAATTGTCCTTTAGGTGTGACCTTAAGGGATTAACTGACCACCACCGTCACACGACAGTAATGTTAAACTCTAGTCAGCAAATCATTATCGATTAATGACGATCAGTTGAATATATAATAAATCATCCCTCACGTATTCTTTAAAATGAGATTCAAACATGTGATCAATATGATCGGCAATTGTGATCGCATTATTGTCGGAGGACACATATTCCAACAGGGATTGGGTGTCCGATTAAAGGGCTTCCCAATACGTACCCTCACCCCTTACTCAGAACCTTTGGATAGTGGATGGCCTTATCCAGGGCGTACGAGAGTCATTTTAGGCATAGAATGCTAAAAGGGGGACGAGTCCTTATCTTTAGTACCTATTTCAAACACCGCTTTTTGCCTTGATTGACCTAGGTATAAAGTGGATTCGAACTGGTTCCAAGCATCCCAAAAATGCTTGGTGGCGACTCCGAATATCTCTAATCGTTTCGAGACCTTTACCGAGACGAAACCGACCGATCTAAAACGATCCAGTCGAAAGCATTTTTACGTCACCGAGCGTGGCTTTCAGACCACTGCATGTCCACAGATTGGCTTGGCGTGCAAGTGGCCCGTGACCGCAGATCGGTACGTGGCCCAAATCCACAGACCGGCCTGTGGCCCATGTCCACAATGTGTTATGTGATCATAAGTCCTTCCGCGTCATTTCCAAACTTTCAAAAAGACCCTTTTGCGCCGTTATAATGGCCATTTCAAACCTTGGTCTTTCCTCGACCGTTGCTTTTCAAACACGCCTTTCTAAGCCGTCATAATGACGATTTTCGAACACGGTTTTTTATATCCATTTCAACACGCCATTCTAGGCCGTCGTAATGATGATTTTTAAACCCGGTTTTTATAAACATTTCAACACGCCTTTCTAGGCCGTCGTAATGACGATTTTCAAACCCGGTTTTTATTACCATTTCAACACGCCTTTCTAGGCCGTCGCAATGACGATTTTCAAACCCGGTTTTTATAACCATTTCAACACGCCTTTCTAGGCCGTCATAATGACGACTTTTAAACCCGGTTTTTTATGACCATTTCAACACGCCTTCCTAGGCCGTCGTAATGACAATTTTCAAACTTGGTTTTCTACAACCATTTCAAATCACCTTTTTACGCCGTTATAATC
The DNA here is from genome assembly GCF_048544455.1 of Silene latifolia. NCBI lineage: Eukaryota > Viridiplantae > Streptophyta > Magnoliopsida > Caryophyllales > Caryophyllaceae > Silene > Silene latifolia. The sequence goes on from NC_133531.1 coordinate 100,601,144, forward strand.
GCCGCGTCTAGACACGGATTTTAATCCGTTTCGCGCCGACAATGGCTCTTTCAAAACCCGAGAAAAGCACACGCCCTTTTCTCCATACACTTTCGAGATCCCGAGGACCATGCACCGTCCCCGAGACCTTTTCAAACATTTCAAACCCGATTTTCAAAACATACATTTTGAATTTCGAAAAGACCGTCTTGGGAAACAGTACATTGTTTTCCGAGCTGACTCAAACTCAAACCGACTTTTGCAATCAAACTTAAGATAACCCTTTCAACTGACCGACTTGCGGAGATCCCTATCTTCGAAAGCCGTGCATAAAGCGACAAACGAATCTTTTTGAAAATTTCTTATTTCGAAAACTACAGTCCACCACTCCAATTCCGCCTCGTGTCTATCGAGTCGAAGCAAACGTACCTATGGGTCTTTACTTATGAGTCGTCTCACCACGAGATTCGTCCAACGGCGTCACGCCGCTACGTTGGACGCGTGCCAAAGGTTCGGTCAACACCGTCACGTCATAAATTGAGTCAGCACCGAGGTACCACACACGGTCACCCTCATCTGGTTGAGTTTGATCTTTGTCACGTCCTTTATGTTGTCTGCGTTTAGTCTTTGAACCATGTCGGATTGAGTTGTAATGTGAGCCATTTTCTCTGCCTCAGAACCATGGCCCCGTCTTCAACTTCATCCAACAACAACAATGATAACAACAGAGATGTCACAACTGCTCAGATAGCCAGCCTACTCACTGCTCTTAAGGTCACTCTGGACCGTGTCGAGACCCGTATCGACACCCTGGAAAACAAGGAAACTGGAGAGCACAACACTCCGCCTTTGACTGAAACTGAGAAAAGGCTCAAGCTCTTGGAAGAACAACTCCTAGCCCGGGGTGACAATATCCATCTTGAGAACAATCGAAGAACCTGTTGGGGATCAACTACCTGACAACTTTACCTTGACCGATGTGCCCAAATTCAAGGGAGTGGAGGATCCACTCAATCATATTCGAGCCTTCAAAGACTACATGGCCATTAAAGGGGTTAAACAGGAACTTTTCACCCGGATCTTTCCATCATCCTTGGAACCAATCCCTCGCCAATGGTACTTCTCCCTTGACCCGAAGAAACTTACTACCTGGGATGAGGTCGCAGTTTAATTTGCTAAGAAATATGCCGACAATGTCGAAATCCAAGTCAATACCCGTACTCTTGAAGTCCTAACCCAGAATGACAAGGAGGGACTCACCGAATTCTTGACTCGTTGGAGGAGAGTAAGCACTCAGTTGGTCAGCAAGCCGAGTGAGTCAATTTTGGTGGAAAAGTTTGTCAACAATCTCCGCCCATTATATGCCAACTGATTGAGGTACCAAAACATTAAGACCTTCCAGGATCTGCAAATCCTCGGGACACGCATTGAAGATGACCTCCGAAAGGGCATCCTAGCCAAAACCACCGGTAGAGGCTACCAGGGATCCACATCAACCGGATCTCGCCCTTATGGTCAGATGAACAAGATTGACGAGGTTAACCTCCTTGAACCAACCGCCAAGAGAGCTGAGCGTCCCCAGAGAGTGTTCACCAACATAGGGTCGACTTATGCAAGCGCCCTGAAAAGGCTTATGGACCAAGGGAAGTTACAATCGATCTGACCCACCCCAGATCCGTCTGAGGCTAAGAAATCCCGCTTCTGGAACCCTAATGCCTACTGTCAGTACCACCAAGGGAAAGGGCATGACACGGAAACCTGCTTCAATCTCAAACACATCATCCAAGACATGATCGAGAAAGGGGAATTGCCTTTGCCTCCACCAACTAAACCAAACAACAAAACTAACCCTTTGGGAATCCATGCTATCTTCGATGATGAGCCAACCTTGGACTGCTCACACCTCATCTTACCAATTGATGACGAGGTGAATCCCTTGGGGAAGGATGCCTCGGACGGGGTATTTGTGTTCAGCGCCGTAACTATGCTTGCCATGTTCCCAAGTCGAGGAAGCTATAGCTAGTCTCTCCGAAAGGATTACCCGACTTGACGATGCTTACCGCCGAATGATTTTCAATCCTCTAACACCACGCCCGAGGGAAGGTCCCCCAAGCACCCAAAACTACCCTAACCAGGATGGATTGCTCCCGCGACCATTCTGGCACGCACCTCACAATAATCACCCCCACAATAATCAACCTCACAAAAACCAACCTCACAAAAACGACCCTCACAAAAACTACCCTCACAAAAATGTCCCTCACAAAAACTACCCACCGAGGAATAGCCCTCCAAGGTACCCTCAGGATCCCGAAATCAATGGTATCTGGAGAGATGATGTTGAAGATGTCTATATTTTCCCAGGGAAAGTGAAGCAGGTGAAAGAGATCGATCATCTTACCCGGTCTGGACGCCCCTACCAAAACCCGAACAATTCAACGGTCGCTCCAACAACGAATGACCAAGTTGTCCCGGACATGGACACTCAACCCAAGGCTCCCGAGAATTCGATCCTCAAATAACTGCAGAAAGCAAAAGCCGAAATTTCAATTTGGCAACTGATTGCCACGTCCTTTGAGCATCAACAAGCTCTACTATAAGCCTTGGGAAAACTGACTGTGCCCTCTACCTCCTCCCCGGATGAAGTGGTAGCACACATGACAAGGGATGTCCCTGATTTGAGCAACCCGGTCATCTTCTCTGAGGAAGATATCCCTCCCTTCAGAACCAACCACCACCTGGCCCTGTACATTACCGTACAGTGCCTCCAAAAGAATGTGCCTATGGTCCTTGTGGATGACGGATCCGCGGTGAATGTCATTCCCCTCAAAACGGCTCACAAAATGGGTATCAAAGAAGCTGATTTGGCACCAACCAATCAAGGAGTACGCGCTTATGACGGCACTCGTCGTAAGGTCGCAGGGCTTATCACTCTAACCGTCGCAACGGGACCACTGGAAAGGCAAACCAGTTTTCATGTAGTCGACATCGACGCCTCCTTCAACATGCTTCTGGGACGTCCCTGGATTCACGCCGTCAAGGCAGTTACTTCTACCCTCCATCAGAAAATCAGGGTCCCCTTCAACGGGAAAACGATCACGATTCCTGCTTCCCCGACCAAAGCCGTCATGAAAAAGGGATGACCTCCCAAGCCATTAAAGAGGATGACAACGAGATGTGGGGATTCCAAGCTGTGAATGCCATAACTGACGAATCAGCACCCTTTGATTGTGACCCGTTTGCCAACCTGACAGTCAACCGCATTCTGATGCGCTAGGGTTACTTACCGGGTTTACCCCTCAATCCGCTGAAGAACACCTTACCTCCCTTGAAACAGGCTAAGGTCCTCAACATCCCCTTCGGCCTGGGCTATGAACCTACCGATGAAGATATCCAGGAGATGAACCTCCTAGTTCAAAAGCGCAAGAAGCACGGAGTTATCCTCCGTCCCTATCATTTGACCCTCAATGGATACTTTGTCCCCGAGGGAGAGTCCGAACTCTACCATGGCTTCCCTAACCGATCTATAACTCTGTGGCTAAGGTCAGACACCCGGGTGTGGAAGTCTTCCAGGACTGCTACTTCATCCCCAACAACACCGAAGCTGCATCAACCGAGTCTAAGTCGTCCCCATACCTCGACGGACAAGCTGTCACTCTCCTCTTTGGAGAGGATAACATCAAGCACCTCGACTATGTGGACATCATAAATATTGCTCTAAGGGACAACCAATTTGTGTTGGGAAATGTGTCCTCGAAAATAGTGCGATCACATGATTTAATATCATAATTTAAATCTCATATAAAGAATACGTGAGGGATGATTTATTATATAATCAACTGATCCTCATTAATCGGTAATGATTGGCTGACTAGAGTTTGACATTACTGTCGTGTGACGGTGGTGGTCAGTTGATCCCTTAAGGTCACACCTAAAGGACAATTCCCTTAATGGATAAATTGGTTAATTGTATGACGATACAAAGTGATCAATTCCTTAAAATTGAACATTTCACTTGTGAGAGAGAATTTTTATATCCTATTGTAATGGGATTAAATAAGATTTATTTTAGTAATAAAAATGCTTTGTTACTAAAATTGATTATTGTTTGATAAACAATAGAGATAAGAATGAATGGTTGATTATAATTACAACATGTTGTGAATTATAATTAGATGACCTATTTTATTAATATAATCAGGTATCATTAGTCAATTATTTTATATAATTTAATTGATTTGTATAATGATATTTATGTGATAAATATGCATTAAAATTAATTAATAACATGTAACATACTACATGTGACATATTGTGTGACAAATAACACATTGACAAAAATAAAATGGTAGTCCATATTAAGGAGGTTGGACCGAAATGGAGGGTGTGTTAGTGGGTTTTTGGTTGTTTTATTTTATTTGATAAAATGGTATGATGATACCTATCTACAACTAGCTTTAGACCTATTCTTACACATCCTACACTACTTATTCTTGTGAAGATAAAAAGAGAAAAGTGAGATGCTCTTTTGGCACCCACCTGGCCTCACCTCTCCATAAGAGGACTTTTGTCCTCATTTTTCCAATAACTAATTCATTCAAATCTCCTACATGCAAAAATATGCTTCTTCTCTCTAGTTTTCTCTAAACAAGTTTTATGAGATTCACAAGCATTTGTTCATCCATTCTAATATCACAATAATATTACTAGTGTAGTAATAGTAATAATATTAGAATTATTTTAAGGGTACTAGTATAATAATCTAGTTAATTAGTATACTAGTTTAAGAGTAAGTCTCGGGTGCAATCTAAGGAGGATTTCTATACTTGGGATCTTGGAGGATCATCCATCACATTAAGCTCAAGAACAAGTGAAGGAAGATGACCTTACTTGTGCCCTATATTTCGAACCATATAGCAATGCAAGGGACATTGTTTTTCTTATAAATCATTCATTTTGTTATGCATGCACTAGATCTAAAGAACAAATAATTAACAAGTTAATTAGTTCACTATTATAGGAGTCTAATAATAGGTATATGAACCTAACAAGTGGTATCAGAGCATAAGGTTGTTGCATGCATAATCGGTTATTGTTTTTCCGAGTTAAAAGGTTAACATATAAAACTAAAAATTTGTGATTTATAAGTATAAGCCACGAAATAACCATGCATGTTATATATTCTGGTCCAAAAATGTTTTTAGGTCATTTTTATGATTTATGGAAATTTATTGCTCATTTTAATGATTTTTGGTCATTTTATGACATTTTTATCACTAAAATGGGAATTAAAATGCTAAAATTAGTTAAACTATGTTTCTGACCTTAGAAATTTTATATGACCTCATATGCATATTTTAAAAGTTGTATGTAAAATCTCGTATTAATTGGATTAATATTGCATGATTTATAATTTTTATGAGATAAAAATGGATTAAAAGAGGAAAAATGGTTAAAAATAGTTAAATTTCGAATTAAGCCATGAAATTTTATTATGTTGTCACATGCAAAGTTTACAGAGTGTATGTAAATTTCGAGATTAAAAGATCTCATTTAGCATGATTTATGAATTTTTAGATTAAAAATGTGATAAATAGTGACTATTTTAGCATAAATAGCTAAAACGCTTTGCATGGCATGAGAAAATAATTTTAGGTTGTATAAATATCCCACTAATCAGATCTAAAGTTGTAAAAATTATTGGATTAAGTTTCGGATACTTTAAATATTTTATGAGATAAAACCGATAAAGTGCAACTATATTTTCTCAAAATTAATTCAAAAATTTTAACCATGATTTTTAACATTATGAGTGTCATGGAATTATTCCAGAATGTTCAAAAATTTAAAATTCAAATTTTGAAATTTTTATAATTTAATTTAGATTTATTTCATAAATAATATGATTTTGAGGTCAAAAATGAGCATAAAATTAAATCAAGTTGAATTATTGTCAAAAATTATGTGATGACTAATTTTTGAGTCCTAAAAAGTGTTGGGATAATTAAATTGAGCTTAGATATGATTTAAGTGTTAATTAGTGATTTTAAAAGGTTATTATCACGCATTTCCATGAAACCGGGTTATATATACGACAAAAGTTAAATAGGGCGATTTGGCATATCATTTGGCATGATAGGTACATATTATAATGCTGCATATTTCAATTGTTGAATGTCTTTTATTTATATAATTTTGAATTATGTAATTTTATCTTAGTATGGTCTTAGTTTAATCGATATTACCCGTAATGAAAGGGAATATTGATTCGGTTGTAATTTTATGTGATCTCGTATCACTCTTTTTTTTACTAATTTTTCCATTTTAAAAATGTATAATAGGAAGAGATTTGTATTTTTATTATTATTTGTAATTATGGAGCATCTTCAAAGATGGTGCCATTCGGAAAGGTGATCCGACGAAGCCGGTGTCTTGGGAGGCGTGGCACTTGAAGATTCAAGGGACCAAAGGAGTTGGTTTCCGAATATGTAATAGATTATTTGATATTCTATTTTTTTTTAGGAAGGCCATACTAGGAATGTTATTTATTACTTAGCATTTCTTTTAATATGTTGCATGCATTGCCAAATCGCCACAACAACACATGCATTTCATATCGAGTCATCGACCATGTCAATTATAATAATCGTAGTTCACCGCTTTAGTTCACTTAAAATGTGATAGATAATAAATTGACAAAGACCTCTCACATACAATAATTGAGATATAGCCTTACCAAATAGTAGAAACCATGAATCCCAATTTCATAAGGGAGTTAAGCCGGCTTCACCGTAATACAAACCTTGTTACGTTGGGTAAGTGGGTAATAAAATGTTATTACATCGAAATTTGGATTGAGTTCAACGGAAGTATTCGTGACCGTACTCGCATGTGTTCCGGGCTAAAGATGAAAATTAGAGTAATTTTTATCGATCGAGAGTTCTAAAAGTAGAATCGATTAAAGAGTTAATCCACCGAGTTATATTAATAAGGGATGATTCGGCTCACCATACCCGTATTATTATGAATTTGGATCTCGGAATCATTTATGTTAGTTGGGTGGAGGTCACTACATAGATGCTTAAATACTTGTATTAAAACATACGAGTTCTATAAAACGATAGATGTTCATTAATTTCTTCATTTCCTATTTTGTAGTCAAATTTGTTTTATCAACTGCAATGGCAACTCCAATCACGTCCGCATCCACTAGTTCCACCACGCTTACCAATGTGTCATGGCTCCGATCCTTCATGGATCGATGTAAGTTAGAAAAGAATGGGTCTAATTTCGCCGACTGGGACGCGCAACTTCGCTTGGCCGCGCAGGGTGACAACTAGCTTCGTTACCTTACCGAGGCATCTCCCTCCGAACCTAATGCTAGGTCCACCACCGCCGCTAGGCAAATCTATGAGGTTTACCAAAAGGAGTTGACCGCGATCAAAAATGTGTTGATCTTTGCTATGGAGGCCGAACTCCAACGAAGTCCTATAAAGATTAGCACCGCTCATGAGATCTACATGAAGCTTGTGAACATGTTTTCACGAGCTCCTAGGGTCATACAATATGAGGCGGCTTCCGCATTCTTTGATCTTAACATCAAGGAGGGCCAAAAGGTGAGCCCTCATGTGCTCAAGTTGATGGAGCATGTTGAGACCTTGAAAATGCATAAGGTGGAAATTCCCAATGAACTCGTAATTGATCGAATTCTTCATTCCCTCAACAAAATCAAAGCATATGTTCAATTCCGGGTGAATTTTAATATGCAAGATAAGAAAGTTTTCCTTGATGAGTTGCACAAAATGCTTGTGCAAGCCGAAAGGGACATGGGGCTAAGTGTTAGCACCACAAAAGATGTGCTCAACGTCAATCATAAGAGCAAGGGAACCTTCAAGAAGAGCGGGAAGAAGGGGAAGAAGCGAACTCCCAACAGAAATGTAGCTAAAGCTTGTGAAGCTAGTACCTCCAAGCCCAAGTACAGTGCCCCCACCGGGGACAAGTGCCACTATTGTTGTGGTGTTGGGCATTGGAAGAGAAACTTTTCCAAATACCTTGGCGACATCAAAGCTGGAAAGGTTATTCCAGTAGGTATATAACTATCCCTATCTTTTATGTTTCAATCTCAACTTTGGTATGTTGATACAAGTTGTGATGATTACCCTTTTTATTGTAAATAGGGCCTCCTACCAAGGACAAAGGCAAGGAGAAGCAAGCCTAGAGGATCATGTGGGAAGCTAGAGTAGCCAACCGTGGTGATGGATCAATGGAAGCTTGGCTTTAATTTGCTTTGTCTTTAATTTTATGATGTATTTCAAGTTTTTAGAACTATTTTGATTTCCTAGTGTGACTTGGAAATTGGTTTGTAATCCTTTAAACAATTGTTGTGCTTTGGATATTTGTGGTTTGGTTTTCAACCCAAATCACTTGTTTTATCACTTGTTCTAAAATCATCATCATAAATTACTTGCGTAGAGAAACATTAGATAAACAACTTAAATTGATTCAATAGACGATTATGATGATTTGATCATTATATGTCCATAAGCTATGAATTTGATACTCCTTATGTCTTTGTTACTTAAAGTAACAACTTACTTATATAAGATCAATTATAAAGTTGTAATGAGCTTTTGAACTCATCAAGTAGGGAATTTACGATACCATATGGACACATTATTTTAAACGGGTGGTCAACTCGGATATACCTAGAATATAGAGTCTATTAAATAGATGACATGGATAAGACTCGCATATTATCAAGCTGCCATGTTAGGATGGCCTTTTGAAAGCAAATACATAGTCTAGGTAAACTTCTAATACTCCGTTAAATATATATCTTTGTGACTCACAAAATTATCTCTCAAGAAGATAGATGTATTTCTGAGAGATATAGTGGGAGTAGATTGAATCGTCACAAATAACTCTTATAGTGGAAATGTTACTTTGTGAAAGTAATGGAATTATAGAGTGGGAGTGTAGTTGAACTATAGTCTATGAAGATAGAATGGGAGCATAGTTCAGTGGGAGTTTATCGCACATGTCTTATTGTTAAAAATATTACTTTGTGAAAGTAATAGTATCATGAACTTGTTACATACGATCCGAAAATTATTACTCAAGAGTAGATTTACTTTAAGGCGAGGGTCTCCTCAAAAGTAAATAGAGCTTTAGAGTACACAAATGCATAAGATTTACATGAAGATGGTGATCAAGATAAATTATGTTTGGAATTGCCGCATTTCATTCTAATGAAGAATGGCAAATAAAGTTCGCTTTTCTAAAATGGGAATTTAGAGAACGAAGTGTTTGAAATACAAAACCTTAGATAAAGATTTAAGTATCCTAACATCTTATGCGTAGCTTTCTTAAGTGAACCTAGGATGGTCTTAAGCAAGCGTTATAGGATTATACTTTTCATGTGATAATAGTGAATGGTTTCATTCACATGGTTGAAGAATCATGATTATACATGAAGTTAAGTGGGAGCCATAATCATGTTTCCATGTCTTATATGTTGATGACATATTACTTACTAAGTATTATGTACTAATGCTCTCTTCTGGCAAGAGTGATTGGGAGACTTGGAATGGGATGCAATGTATTCTAGATTTTGAATCTATGTGAGAGAATATTGGCATAGAGTTGAGAGTCTTATGAGGACAAGATATTTCACATCTGTTGTACAACAACAAGGTCAAATAGGCTATTCATGTTGATAGAAGTGGAAATACTATGATGGAGTCATAGTCATTCACTTAACCTATTAAGTTGTTGATTACATGAAATCGATTTCTAATATTTCCGCCATTAGAATGATCATGTATGCCAACAGACGCACATGCCATGGTGTGATATATGCTAAGAATATGATAAGTCAATAACAAGATAATTCCCATGATATGGCTTGTGAAAGCCTTAAAGAACATCCTTGAGATTCTTGAGAAGAATAAAGGATTCGTTCATATGTTTGGATGATAAACTGAGTTAGGTGTTGAAGGGTTACACAAACTTTAGTTTCCAAACTTAAAAAGGATTTGTAGAAATCCTAGGATATCTTATTGATTAAGGAGTAAGAGTCTAGAAAAGTGTTTTAGTTTCGCACATTGCAAATACTACAAAAGGAGTCTAAGTAAATTGTGATTAAATCTTCAATATAGGGATTAAGGGTGAATCCCTCTACAAATGACTTTATCACAAGTTATGCGATAACAGTGGGAGCATCTTTCTGTTGGAAATATTTATTTCAATTTTAACATATTCATATATGTTCCATATTAATTTAGTCATAAAATTAATTACGAATCTTATGCATGCAAACAATAATGAAATTAGAGAAGAAATTGTATTCTCACCATTTAAATTTCGGTATAAATGGGCACAAGAGAGATCACCTTTCTCTCTTGTTCTTGAGCTTATAATGATGGATGATCCTCCAAGATCCCAAGTATAGAAATCCTCCTTAGATTGCACCCAAGACTTACCCTTAAACTAGTATACTAATTAACTAGATTAATATACAAGTACCCTTAAAACATCCTAATATAATTATTACTACTACACTTAGTAATGATGTTTAATATTAGAATTGATGAACATTAATATTATGTGTCTCCAAAACTTGTTGGAGAATTAGAGAGAAATAAGAGCAACACTTTTTGCATCAAAAATGAATGAATTATCTTTGTCCAACAACAAGAGTTACTACAAGAGCAAAACTCACGTATGAATGTTGAATGAATTGGTGTTGTTTCTCAACAACAAAAGCTCTATAATTAAGAGCATCTCACGGTTCAAGAGGTGAGGGAACCGTGCCATGAGGGAACCCAAGGAATAAGCATGCTTTCCCTTTTGGTCTTAACAATGTAATTGTCTAGAACCTAGTAGTATGGGTTGGTTTTAATATAAAACCTATGATTTATTTATCATAAAATAAATCAATCTCACACCCATATAACTCCCTCCATACGTGACATCCATCTTAGATGGACTACCATTTTATTTTGTCAATTTGTCATTTGTCACACAATATGTCACATGTAGTATTTTACATGTTATTAATTAATTTAATGCATATTTATCCCATAAATATCATTTTTCGAATTAATTAAATTACATACAATAAATTGACTAGTGATACTTGATCACATAAATAAAATGGGTCACAAAATTATAATTCACAACATCTTGTAATTATAATTAACCATTCATTCTTATCTCTATTGTTTCTCAAACAATAAGCTATTTTAGTAATAAAGCCTTTTATTACTAAAAAGAATCTTATTTAATCCCATTACAATAAGATATTAATTTCTCTCTCACAAGTAAATTGTTCACTTTTAAGGATTTGATTACCTCGTATCGTCATACAATTAATCAATTTATCCATTAAGGGAATTGTCCTTTAGGTGTGACCTTAAGGGATCAACTGACCACCACCGTCACACGACAGTAATGTCAAACTCTAGTCAGCCAATCATTACCGATTAATGACGGTCAGTCGACTTTATAAATAATCATCCCTCATGTATTCTTTATATGAGATTTATATATATATGATATTTAAATCATGTGATCGCACTATTGTTGAGGACACATTTCCCAACAATCTCCCACTTGTCCTCGACAAGTGTGCGTCACCAATTCTCTTGTCCTATTACTATCTCCCACTCAATGCAAGGTGTCTTTCGGGTCGTACTTGCAAGTGATCATATCGAGAGTGGTTTCCTCGATCTGGAGAATAACTGATTGACCGGATTATCTACCATAGATACTTTCCGAGCGTGGCCACGCATTTCCAGTTAACTACTCCTCGAGTGGCCTTGAGATTTGTTTTAACCCTGACAAGGGGGTGGACAATTCCTATCGCCCTATTCCCTTCGTTCAGCCACAGTCCATCATAACCCAAAATATACCCAGTTTGACCTCATTTACGAAATCGTAGAGTATAAATCAAAGCTAATCAGAAGTTGTGCCAACTTGGGCGAATAGTCTCTAGTCAAAAGAATTGACTCATAAGAATACTATAGTAGCTCTTGCCACGACCAGGCTTTATGAATTACTGAACTCTATAAGCGGTCATCGCCCGACGAGTGTCCCATACAGTCTGCCTATGTGATCGACTAGTCATCCCATATGACTTTATGACACTTGAACTTGCCATCAATCGCATCACACTCTAGTCACTTCGAGACGTCACCTCATACAAGTGACTATGGACGAATACTATGTTAATCCGGGTTCACTTTAACGGGGTTCAATTGTCTCTACAACCCGTTTGGATGTAACAAAGTATAATAAAAGAGTTTTAAAGTAAAACTCGAACGACAAATGCGATTATCACATATGAATAGTCAATGCCTGATTACTATTTCATATTCTATAATCTAATTTGATCTTGCACGTAGTTATTTATTTCAACTCAATTGAAATGACATGACTCATCATGTTAAGCCTATGAGAAGGCTTTGGTTAGTAGGTTTTATCAACTTCTTGTACCTTACTCAACCTTACTACATACTCGTTTTCCTTTGTAATGTATACATTTGCATTACAAAACTTTTCGAGTACGTGTCGAGATCCAATCAAGACATAGGCCCTCTAGCCTTAGAATAGCTCCCACTGATTTCACAATGTGCGGGACTCATCCTTCTTGCACATCTCATGATTACAAGTGTACTCAATTTCCGTTATAAATATCTCTCATTGTTCTTTATTGCCTAGAACGATTCTAGAAAATCTACTTCTTAATCATCATAGCCACAATGGTATCTTAACCATCCTAATGTGTTTTGATTATGGTTTGTCGAAACCATGCGCAATATCAATTGTCAATTGTCACTTGTGTAACACCCTTACACAAAATTGCATCATAAACACTTTGCTTTACATACTTAATGCTTCTGCAAGCACTTAAGGGTAATTGTCATGGCTTACTTGATAAAGATTACTTAAATTCGATTTTGAAAACAATTCATCATACTCAAAGTATATGAAGTGTTATACATCATTTCCTATTTAATTGATTCGGCAGCGGAAGCAAATGGAATCAATCAAATATGTTCAATTTAATTGAACTAGTCATGAATCTTATCAACATAAGACTTCTTATTGACGCTAATATCACATGGATTTATCTACATAAATCTAGATATTAAAGATGTATTATATTACTCCAAAAGTCTTAAATCATTCTCAATGATCAATATGTCATCCACATATCGGACTAATTAAAATTTCCGTAACTCCCACTAAACTCCATGTATAAACACAACTTCTCGACTTATCGAGAAAAGTTTTATCACATGATCAAAACAATGATTCCAACTCATTGATGTCCTACTTAAGATTCTTTCTTAAGTTTCACATTATCTTAGGATTACAAGAATCTATCAACTCAAGACATGTATTGAATACATTCCTTCTATTAAAGAAGTGAGTTTTAGATTCACTCGCTATGTATTTCATAATAATGAAACACAATCCCTAAGAAGATCCAAATAGACTTAAGCATTTCATTTGGTGCAAAACCCTTTGCAACCAATCTTGCTTTGAAATATCTCTTTATTAGTGCAAAACCCTTTGTCACTAATCAAGCCCTTTTGTTTCGGATTTTCATGGCTCTAAGCTTTGTATTGAGTTGTGACTTAAACACTCTTATGTAAGTCATATGTTCATTACTTTCTAGAAGTAATCAACTTGAATCAAACAATTTCTTTTGTAAGTTATAAGCTCTTTACTTTCTTCAAAGTAGCATGAATTCATCATCTTTAACAAGTGACGAATTTTAACCTCCTAGGTTTTAAAGAAACAATGTCTTACACAACACGTCTCATGTAGCCAAGAAAGACCTGTTTCTTGCAACATAACATTCTTTGTGGCTCTTGAATAATTTCTCCCACTCTGTCTTCTAAAAATAAACCCGTATTTTAGAACGATGACTTCACGAGCCACAAACCTGGTGTACTCGTGATTATAATAAGGAAAAATGAGCATTTGTTTCTTGTGAAAACTTACAAACATGGTACCCTTACCATTTCATATCTCATATGATTCGATTTAGTGGAAAAAAAAATTTAGACAAAAATGATAAAATCCCCAAAAGGATCAAGTAACTCAAAGTAACTTGATTGAAGTCCAAATCATATTGTATAGCGTTAGAATTCTTTATCCAACCACACATTATTCCATAATGCGTGCTAAGAGAGATTAACTTGTGATACCATATCACATTTCCTTTGGCTTATATCAAAGTCCTCACTTTGATAATCCCTTCACGACTAAATCGTGATTCCTTTGAACACTTTGAACTTCTTCAAAGATTTCTCTATTTACCTTATTAAGTGAACACATTAGTGTAAACTTAAATCGTTGGTAAAAAAATGATCAACCTATTTTGGATCAATGATTTACAACCTCGATCTCCTTTTCGACCAAAAGACACGAGACATCTTGCTTTGAATACAAGATACGCATATACCATTGACAATCTAATGGTTTCAAGAGTACTCGATAACTCTTTGCGTTCATTATTCCAAAATTTAAGGTTTAATCTTGGGTTACCAATTTGAGTCTTGCATCATCTTCATGATATATCATTCTAGTTTGGTTTAGAATATAATCACCTTGATAATGGGCTAGCCATATATCAAATCGTGGTGTGAAGGGTCACAAAAGTGAAACCTCTTTTGTATCTTTAACAAGTTTGTATTCTTATTTAGAGTTTTTGTACTTAATAGTCACAATTAAGTACAACTCCAAACCCAAAAACTAGATTTAGTACACAATGACTCTATCTCTCGACTTCATTGTTGCTAGTCGTCATATTCTAATCATCCTATGTATCAAGTACAATGATGAAAACCTCCATTGGTTTCTAATATTGACGAAGTAGTACTAGCAAAATTTATGTTTAATCAAATAAACATTTAAATAAGAAGATCCCATTAGATGTCCCACAACTAACTTGTTGATTCTTCAATAATTTGGGGTAGTTTCCTTTCTCGTGTCCAACATTTAAGACAATGGAAACTCTATCGGTTGGGATTGATAGGTTTAGTATCGTCATTCTCAACAACTTTACTTTTAACATTACCTTGTATCAATTCCATTATAATCTTTACTTTTTGAACCTCGTTCTCATCTTAACGGTTTAAGAGAATGCTCCCACTCATTTCAATGAGTCTTTGTTTTGAGAAGCAAAATTGAATTCATGAAGAACACTCTTCATTTGTTCGTTTTAGTCTTAAAAACTCTCATTGAGGTGGTTGCGTTATTTTGGTCAATTACGAATTCTGACAAAACCAAATACCAAAACAATTATTTCAAGGTACTTAATTCTTTTAAGTACATGAAAAACAATCCATTCTAAGTAGATGTGTTAGTCAAGAATCAAAAACCTGTTTGATAATGAATAACTTTAATCTATACTCTTTGCAAGAGATCCTTAGCAATGGTTAATTCGTGGTTTTAGAAGCAAATTAATATTTGTCTTTAGTTACGATGTTTTGATGGAGATTTTGAAAAATCGAAATAATATCGTATATGAATTGGTAAAGAAATAGAACAATATGATAACGGAATAGTGGAAAACTTAACATTTATCGTTTTAAATCATACTTGTAAATAACAAGTTTAAAGCATTTTTCTAGTGACCTCTACCCAACTAGATAAATGATTCCGAGATCCAAATTCATATTAACTTGGGCACGGGATAGCCGATGGAACCCTTATCAATATAACTCGGTGGATTAACTCTTTAATCGATTCTACTTTTAGAACTCTCGGTCGATAAAATTACTCTTAAATCTTATCTTTAGCCCGGAACACATGAGACTACGGTCAACAATACTTCCGTTGAGGTCAATCCAAATTTCGAATAAACGTGTCCATGATCCAAATCCACATCAACTTGGGCACGGGATAGCCGATGGAACCCTCATCAACATGAATTCGGTGGATTGACATTTATCACCCACTTCCCCTACGTAACAAGGTTTGTACCCCGGGATAGGCCGAGCGCACTCCCTCACGAAATAGGTTTTCATGGTTTCTACTATTTGGTAAGGCTATATCTCAATTGATTGTTTTAGCGAGAGGTCATGTCAATTTATTATCTATCACGTTTTAAGTGAACTAAAGCGGTGAACTACGATAATTATAATTGACACGGTCGATTATCTCGATAAGAAATGTATGATGCAAGTTTAGTTATGGCGATTTGGCAATGCATGTAACATATTAAAAGAAATGCAATGCAATAAATAAAAATTCCTAGTATGGCCTTCCTAGAAATAGAAAATCAAATAATCTATTACAAATTCGGAAACCAACTCCATTGGTCCCTTGAATCTTCAATTTGGCACGCCTTCCAAGACACCGTCTTATGTCGTACATATAACCCGGTTTCATGGAAATGCGTGATAATAACCTTTTAAAATCACTAATTAACACTTAAATCACATCTAAGCTCAAGTTAATTATCCTAACACATTTTAGGACTCAAAAATCAGTCTTCACTAAATTTTTGACAATAATTCAACTTGATTTAATTTTTATGCTCATTTTTGACCTTAAAAACTCAATATATATGATATAAATCCAAATTAACTCATAAAAGTTTCAAAATTTGAATTTTAAAATTTTGAACATTCTGGAATAATTCCATGACCCTCATAATGTCAAAAAATATGGTTAAAAAATTCGAATTAATATTGAGTAAATATAGTTGCATTTTATCAGTTTTATCTCATAAAATACATAAAGTACTCGAAAATTACTCCAATAATTTTTACAACTTTAGTTCTGATATGTGGGATATAAATGCAACTTAAAATAATTTTCTCAAGCCATGTTATACGTTTTAGCTAATATTTGCTAAAATAGTCACTATTTATGCCATTTTTACTCAAAAATCCATAAATCATGCTAAAGAAGATATTTAAATCTGGAAAAATACATACTCTCTGTAAATCTAGCATGTGACATCATATTAAAAGATCATGGCTTAATTCGACATTTAACTATTTTTAACCATTTTACCTCTTTTAATCCATTTTTATCTCATAAAAATCATAAATCATGCAAAATTAATCACATTAACTCGTCCTTTTACACACAACTTGTAAAATATGCATGTGAGGTCATATAATTTTTCCAAGGTCAGAATCGAAATATAACTATTTTTAGCATTTTAATTCCCATTTTAGTCATAAAAATGTAATAAAATGACAAAAAATCCTTAAAAATGAGCATTAATTTCCGTGAATCATAAAAATGACCTAAAAACATTTTAGGACCAGAATATATAACATGCATAATAAATTTCGTGATATTTCATAATAAACACAAATTTATAAGTTTTGTTTGTTAATCATATAACTCGGAAAAACAATAACCGATTTGCATGCAACCAACCTTGTGCTCTGATACCACTTGTTGGAAATATTTATTTCAATTTTAACATATTCATATATGTTCCATATTAATTTAGTCATAAAATTAATTACGAATCTTATGCATGCAAACAATAATGAAATTAGAGAAGAAATTGTATTCTCACCATTTAAATTTCGGTATAAATGGGCACAAGAGAGATCACCTTTCTCTCTTGTTCTTGAGCTTATAATGATGGATGATCCTCCAAGATCCCAAGTATAGAAATCCTCCTTAGATTGCACCCAAGACTTACCCTTAAACTAGTATACTAATTAACTAGATTAATATACAAGTACCCTTAAAACATCCTAATATAATTATTACTACTACACTTAGTAATGATGTTTAATATTAGAATTGATGAACATTAATATTATGTGTCTCCAAAACTTGTTGGAGAATTAGAGAGAAATAAGAGCAACACTTTTTGCATCAAAAATGAATGAATTATCTTTGTCCAACAACAAGAGTTACTACAAGAGCAAAACTCACGTATGAATGTTGAATGAATTGGTGTTGTTTCTCAACAACAAAAGCTCTATAATTAAGAGCATCTCACGGTTCAAGAGGTGAGGGAACCGTGCCATGAGGGAACCCAAGGAATAAGCATGCTTTCCCTTTTGGTCTTAACAATGTAATTGTCTAGAACCTAGTAGTATGGGTTGGTTTTAATATAAAACCTATGATTTATTTATCATAAAATAAATCAATCTCACACCCATATAACTCCCTCCATACGTGACATCCATCTTAGATGGACTACCATTTTATTTTGTCAATTTGTCATTTGTCACACAATATGTCACATGTAGTATTTTACATGTTATTAATTAATTTAATGCATATTTATCCCATAAATATCATTTTTCGAATTAATTAAATTACATACAATAAATTGACTAGTGATACTTGATCACATAAATAAAATGGGTCACAAAATTATAATTCACAACATCTTGTAATTATAATTAACCATTCATTCTTATCTCTATTGTTTCTCAAACAATAAGCTATTTTAGTAATAAAGCCTTTTATTACTAAAAAGAATCTTATTTAATCCCATTACAATAAGATATTAATTTCTCTCTCACAAGTAAATTGTTCACTTTTAAGGATTTGATTACCTCGTATCGTCATACAATTAATCAATTTATCCATTAAGGGAATTGTCCTTTAGGTGTGACCTTAAGGGATCAACTGACCACCACCGTCACACGACAGTAATGTCAAACTCTAGTCAGCCAATCATTACCGATTAATGACGGTCAGTCGACTTTATAAATAATCATCCCTCATGTATTCTTTATATGAGATTTATATATATATGATATTTAAATCATGTGATCGCACTATTGTTGAGGACACATTTCCCAACACTTTCAAGTTAAAGAGCCTAAGTCTAGTAAGAAGTCTAGACATATACTTAGATAAATTCATATCATTAGAGATGACATTGAATGAAAGGAAATAACAATAAATAAAGTTGGAATATATGGATATCGGGTATATCCACTTGCCAAGCTTGTATTGCATTTTAACTAGTGTTAATAATACACTAAAGATTATAGAATATGAAGTAGTAATAGTGTATTGACTATTCATATGTGATAGTCACATTTATCGTTTGAGTTTCATTAAACTCACCCGCTACCTTGTCGTATCCGAATGGGTTGTAGAGACAAATTGAACCCCATTAAAGTGAACTGGATTGACATGGTATTCGCCCCTAGTTACTTATATGAGGTGACATCTCGAAGTGACTAGAGTGTGATGAGATTGATGGCAAGTTCAAGTGTCATAGAGTCATATGGGATGATTAGTCGATCACATAGGCAGACTGTATGAGACGCTCTGTCGGGCAGTGACCGCTTATAGAGTTCTGGTAATTCATAAAGCCTGGTCGTGGCAAGAGCTACTATAGTATTCTTATGAGTTAATTCTTTTGACTAGAGACTATTCACCCAAGTTGGCACAACTTCTGATTAGCTTTGATTTATACTCTACGATTTCGTAAATGAGGTCAAACTGGGTATATTTTGGGTTATGATGGACTGTGGCTGAACGAAGGGAATAGGGCGATAGGAATTATCCACCCCTTGTCAGGGTTGTTTGAAATCTCAAGGCCACTCGAGGAGTACTTAACTGGAAATGCGTGGCCACGCTTGGAAGGTATCTCTGATAGATAATTTTTTCAGACAGTTAATCTCCCGATCGAGAAAACCACTCAAGATATGATCAAGTGTAAGTACGACCTGCAAGACACCTTGAATTGAGTGGGAGATTGTAATAGGACAAGAGAAATGGTGACGCACACTTGTCTAGGACAAGTGGGAGATTGTTGAGAAATGCGTCCTCGAGTATAGTGCGATCACATGATTTAATATTATAATTTAAATCTCATATAAAGAATACGTGAGGGATGATTTATTATATAATCAACTGATCGTCATTAATCAGTAATGATTGGCTGACTAGAGTTTGACATTACTGTCGTGTGACGGTGGTGGTCAGTTGATCCCTTAAGGTCACACCTAAAGGACAATTCCCTTAATGGATAAATTGGTTAATTGTATGACGATACAAAGTGATCAATTCCTTAAAATTGAACATTTCACTTGTGAGAGAGAATTTTTATATCTTATTATAATGGGATTAAATAAGATTTATTTTAGTAATAAAAATGCTTTGTTACTAAAATTGATTATTGTTTGAGAAACAATAGAGATAAGAATGAATGGTTGATTACACTACAAGAAAAACAATCAATAGCGACGGATATATTGCGACGGATGCAAATTCCGTCGCAAACAAGAACTTGCGACGGAGATTTTTAACTTGCGACGGAAATTTTTTTATTTTGCGACGGAAAATTCCGTTGCAAGTTTTGCGACGGAAATTCCGTTGCAAGTTTTTTTGGGATTTCGCAGGTGTTTTTCACATGGGCGGGAAAATGTTGCGACGGAAAACTTAAATTTGCGACGGAAATTCCGTCGCAAACTTAAAAATTTTTGTCCCACATCGACGAAGAAACACAGATTTCTTATGTTTATTAAGGTTGTTTCACTTACTTGTTTGATTGCATTATGACTTGAGAATTGACGCGGGAATAAGTTCGGGCGTTTGAAAAACGCGGGAAATGAAGAAGTTCAAGAAAAAGACAAAAAAAAAAAAAAAAAAAATCGTCAAAAATTTTTTGCGACGGAAATTCCGTTGCAAATTCCGTAGCAAGTTTTTTGCGACGCATTTTCCGTCGCAAGATCGCATTTTGCGACGAACATTTGCGACGGAACATTTGGGATGGAAAATCCGTCGCAAATCCCTTTTAGCGACGGATAAGGCCATTTTTGCGACGGATCCGTCCGTCGCTATTGAACTATTTTTTTGTAGTGTTATAATTACAAGATGTTGTGAATTATAATTAGATGACCCATTTTATTAATATGATCAGGTATCATTAGTTAATTTATTGTATGTAATTTAATTAATTTGTATAATGATATTTATGTGATAAATATGCATTAAAATTAATTAATAACATGTAACATACTACATGTGACATATTGTGTGACAAATGACAAATTGACAAAAATAAAATGGTAGTCTATATTAAGGAGGTTGGACCGAAATGGAGGGTGTGTTAGTGGGTTTTTGGTTGTTTTATTTTATTTGATAAAATGGTATGATGATACCTATCTACAACTAGCTTTAGACCTATTCTTACACATCATACACTACTTATTCTTGTGAAGATAAAAAGAGAAAAGTGAGATGCTCTTTTGGCACCTACCCACCCGGCCTCACCTCGCCAAGCTTTTTATTGCATTTTAACTAGTGTAAAAGGTACACTATAGATTATGAGATATGAAGTAGTAATAATGTATTGACTATTCATATATGATAATCGCATTTATCGTTTGAGTTTTTTTAAACTCACTCATTACTTTGTTATATCCAAATGGGTTGTAGAGACAAATTGAACCCCATTAAAGTGGACTGGATTGACATAGTATTCGCCCCTAGTTACTTATATGAGGTGACGTCTCGAAGTGACTAGAGTGTGATGCGATTGATGGCAAGTTCAAGTGCCATAGAGTCATGTGGGATGACTAGTCGATCACATAGGCGGACTTTATGGGACACTGCACGGCGATGACCGCTTATAGAGTTCTGGTAATTCATAAAGCCTGGTCGTGGCAAGAGCTACTATAGTATTCTTATGAGTCAATTCTTTTGACTAGAGACTATTAGCCCAAATTGGCTTTGATTTATGCTCTACGACTGTCGTAACTTAGGTCAAATGAGTATATTTTGGGTTATGATGAACTGTGGCTAAACAAAGGGAATAGTGCGATAGGAATTGTCCACCCCCTTGTCAGGGTTATTGGAAATCTCAAGGCCACTCGAGGAGCAGTGAACTGAAAATGCGTGCCCACGCTCGGAAGGTATCTACTGTAGATAATTCCGGTCAGACAGTTACTCTCCATATCGAGGAAACTATTCAAGATATGATCAAATGCAAGTACGACCTGCGAGACACCTTGCATTGAGTGGGAGATTGTAATAGGACAAGAGAATTGGTGACGCACACTTGTCTCGGACATGTGGGAGATTGTTGGAATATGTGTCCTCAACAATAGTGCGATCACATGATTTAATATCATAATTAAATCTCATAATAAGAATACGAAAGGGATGATAAATTATAAAGTCAACTGATCAACATTAATCGGTAATGATTGGCTTGCTAGAGTTTGACGTTACTGTCGTAGGACGGTGGTGGTCAGTTGATCCCTTAAGGTCACACCCAAAGGATAATGCCCTTATCCGTAAATTTGATTAATTGTATGACGATACAAGTTAATAAATTCCTTAAAATTGAACAATTCAATTGTGAGAGAGAATATTTAATATCTTATTGTGTATTAAATAAGATTTAATACCTTAAAATAGAAATACTTTATTACTAAAATCGATTATTGTTTCTGAAACAATTGAGATAAAAATGAATGATTAATTATAATTACAAGATGTTGTGAATTATAATTATATGACACATTTTATTTATGTGATCAAGAATCACTAGTCAATTTGTTGTATGTAATTTAATTAATATATAAATTGATATTTATTTGATAAATATGCATTAAATTAATTAATAACATGTAACATACTACATGTGACATATTGTGTGACAAATGACAAATTGACAAAATAAAATGGAAGTCCATTTTATGAGGAGAAACCGGTTTTAGGTAGGATGAAATGTCTTTTGTTTGTTTGCATTTGTTTATAGTGTATGACAAGTGTGATGAGTACTCTAGCCTAGCCTTACACACCTATGTCTTGTGAAGAGCAAAAGGAAAAAGGTAAGGACCATATATTGGTCCTCTTACCCCTCCAAAACTGGAACACCCACATAAACAAAGGACTTTTGTTCTTTGTTTTTCTTCCTTATGAATATTCATTCAAACACATGCAAACCTCTCTCTTACATTGTTCATCTTTCTCTAAAACTAGAGAAATGATGATCCAAATTGTTCAATGATATTACTAATATTATTAGTGTAATATATAAGTATTAGTAATAAAATTTAAGGTAGATTACTAAATAAATATCTAGCAAATATTATTTAGTAGTGATAAGGGTTAAATCTTGGGTGCAATCAAGAGGAGGGCTCTTAATATAGAGTTTTGGAGGATCATCCAAATACTCATCATAGCTCAAGAACAAGTGAAGGTAGGAGACCTTACTTGTGCCCATAAATCCAAAAATAATAATGTAAGTGACATTATGTTTCTTATTAATCTCTTATTTTGTTATGCATGCAGTAGATCTAAAGAACAAGAAATTAAAATGTTAATTTGTTCACTTTTAGAAGAGTCTAATAATAGGTATATGAACCTAATAAGAGAAGGTGGCCATTCTGGGCCATTTTATTTCTAAGGATGGTGTACTTGTGGATCCTAGTAAGATCGAGGAGGTGTCAAACTTGGAAGCACCAAAGAATGTTGCCGAAATTCGGAGTTTCTTGGGTTTAACTGGCAATTACGGAAGGTTCGTGAAATATATTTCCAAGATTGCTAGAACTATGAAAGCTTTGATGAGGAAAGAGACCAGGTTTCATTGGGATGAGAGTTGTGAGACAGCGTTCCAAACGTTAAAGAAGCGTTTGACTACGGCTCCCGTCCTAGCTTTGCCAAAAGGAAATGAGAACTTCGAAGTTTATACTCATGCTTCGAAGAATGGTTTGGGGTGTGTTATGATGCTATATGGAAAAGTCATTGCCTATGTTTCGAGGCAGTTGAAACCGAATGAAGAGAACTATCCTACTCATGATTTGATATTGGGCGCAATTGTTTTTGCTCTAAATATTTGGAGGAAGTATTTATACGGGGCAACTTTTAAAGTGTTTTCAGATCATAAGAGTTTAAAGTACATCTACACTCAAAAGGAGCTGAACATGGGTCAAAAAAGGTGGATGGAGCTGATTGGGGACTATAATATGAAGATCCATCTATGATGATGGGAAGGATTATGTGGTTGCAAATGCTTTGAGTAGAAAGAGTGTGCATTCGTTATGCACCGCCATTTCACTGATGAAATTGAAAGATGAAATGACTAAGATGCGGAATCATATGATTTGCAAGGAAGATGCCATTGGTGATTTGACTATCGAGCCCGAACTTTATGATGAAATCAAAACGAAACAGATACTTGATCCCAAGATTCAGGATTGGAAGACAGTGGCGGAGAAGGGTACGGTTTCGAGTTTTTCTATCCATGCAGATGGGAGTATCCGATTTGATAGGAGGTGGTATGTGCCTAATGATGCTGAGTTGAAGAAATTGATTATGGTAGAGGCTCATTGCACTCCTTATTCCGTACATCCGAGAGGTGATAAGCTCTATAAGGACTTGAAGAAGACGTTTTGATGGCCCAGTTTGAAGAAAGAGATAATGGAGTTTGTGGCTAGGTGTTTGACTTGCCAGAGAGTCAAAGGGGAGCAGCGGAGACCACAAGGTAAGATTCAGTCACTTGAGGTGCCCGAATGGAAATAGGAATCGATTTCTATGGACTTCATTGTGGGGTTACCGAGAACTCACCAGGGTAATAACATGATTTGCGTACACGAAGCATGTGGTACGACTACACGGGGTACCAAAGGATATTGTGTGAGATAAAGATGTGTGGTTTATATCACAGTTTTGGCAAGATTTGAGGGAAGTGATGGGAACTACCTTAAAGATGGTTACATCGTTCCATCCTGTGACAAATGGTCAAACTGAAAAGACCATCCAAAACATTAGAAGACATGTTGCGAGCCTGTACAACGGAGTTTGGTGGGAGTTAGGAGCATAGACTCGATCTGATAGAGTTTTCATATAACAACAACCATCACATGAGTTTGAGGTGGGTGACAAGGTCCTTTTGAACGTGTCACCTATGCGTGGCGTTATGAGGTTTGACAAGAGAGGGAAGTTGAGTCAGAAATTCATAGGTCCGTATGAGATTTTGGATTGGGTAGGTGAAGTAGCTTATCGGCTAACCTTGCCACCATCTCTTGATCGGGTGCATAATGTATTCCATGTGTCCTAACTTTGAAAGTATGTGAGTGATCCATCACATGTGCTTGAGGTGGAGAATATTGAGCTAGATAAAGCTCTCACTTATGCGGAGGTGCCAAAGGAGATATTGGATCGTAAGGTGCGCAAGACAAGGAATGGTGAAACCATCTTTCTTAAAGTGTTATGGTGTAATCACAATGTTGAGAAAGCTACATGGGAACCGGAAGAGGAAATGAGGGAGCGTTATCCACATCTTTTTTATCAGGTATGTTTGGTTATGGGGTCGTAACATTTGTCTTTCAAGGGGGGTAGGAGATAATCACATGTGTTTTGGGTAGTTTTGAGGTCGATATGGTTGTGTTTCGAGTTGTGTGGTCATAGTGTGGTTATGGTTGGGAGTATGAATGGTGTCTTTTGAGTTGCGTGTTTTTTTCGAGTTGGGTGTTCTTTTCAAGTTATGTGGTTCATAGGTTTGGATATGCATGGTTGCAACAGATATGGTATGAACTTCGGAGATGAAGTTCGCTTTTAAGGAGGGAAGACTGTAACACCATATAATCCTGGACTCAGTGAACTCGATCAAGTAGGCTGTACTCGACAGAGTGGGTCGTCGAGTACTTTTAGACAGGCTACTGTTTTGAGTGCACTCGGCCGAGTTGTGAGGAACTCAGTTGAGTAGGGCTTATCCAGCCGAGTACATCAGGTACTTGACCGAGTACCCGGTCTGACGGGTTATTTTCCGCGGTTTGATTAGGATGATAAGGGAGTTATATATTTCGCTAATCACTTCGCTAATCAGTTTTCTGAAACTTAAAAACATTTCTAATCTTCTCCCTAATCATCCTAATCACATACTAGCACCTTTTTGGGTGGATTATTAAGCATTTGAAGTATGTAGTTCCGTGATTTACCGCATTAGTAAGTATTTGTTATCTCTAATAAGTTTTAATTACTTTTGTGAAGGATTAATTTAACCCTAATCTGAGTAATTAAGTCGAATGATATAATTAGGGTTTTATCTTCATGATAGAATTGTTGTGTAAGAGTATTAGGTGGAGATTTCATAGAGAAGCAGTTCTAGCTTGCCTTGTTGTGTGATTGCGGAATTTGCGAATAAGGTAGGGTTTCCCTACTCAGTCCTTTGTACGGTAGTTGTCTGGTGATGTGGTGATTGTTTGATTTTCTATTGTGTTAGTATTATGGAGATTAGTTGTTATTGGTATTATTGTTGTTGATTGTAAAGCCATTGTCGGGAGATGGACTTCACCCCCATGTTCGCTCATTGTGGCTTCCGTCACAAGGGGCATGTGCACATTTTAAGTTGGGACCGCTCATTAGAATGAGCGGGGCTTAGGTGGCAAGGCTACGGTCTCCCACTAGCGGTATGGGTGCCTGTTGCAATGGGTTACATGGCAGATCTGGGCTACGGCTCAGATAATATACTTGGTGATTGGAGGTTGTTTTGATACAGGATTACGTGGATGGTTTAATGTTATTAGTATAGTTATGTATCATTGTGTAGTTGACTGACCCTTTTTTCTGTTGTTGTAAATTCTGCGGTGATCCATTGGGGGACAGTGAGCGGATATCTAGATGGTTTTGGTTGCTTGAGCTCTCTCGCTGGATGGATGGGATGTCGCTG
Source organism: Silene latifolia (assembly GCF_048544455.1). Classification (NCBI taxonomy): domain Eukaryota; kingdom Viridiplantae; phylum Streptophyta; class Magnoliopsida; order Caryophyllales; family Caryophyllaceae; genus Silene; species Silene latifolia. The sequence continues at coordinate 100,627,764 of NC_133531.1, forward strand.
TGTCTAGTTCTTGTAATAGCTTCCGTTGATTGCTTGAAGACTTTATTTTATGACAGTTGGTTGTATTCACTAACATTTGGAGTTTTGTATTTTTGTAACTTGAAATTATTACACTCTTTATATATCTTTTCATTATTGTATCTGTGATGCTTACTACCACGGGTAACCGATATGGTAGCACTCCCGTTTGCTAAGGAAGGCCTTGTAAGGCACTTTGGTAGATGGGGGTGTTAAATCCACATCATAATATTTCACTCTCTTATAGTATACACACATCCACTCTCTACGTACATACAAACATACATATATACACAAGGGTCCCCTTGACGCACCCCGTTGTGACCGGCTCGAAATTTTAAGGGCCATAATGCGGTCTTAGGATGTCTCCTAAACCTTTGCGATACCTCCAAACAACTCCTACCCGAATTCATTTTATTTAAACACCCAACGTTCATTGATTCATTGGTTTTAGGTTCCAAAAACATCGCTCTTGTACCACTTTGTAACACCCCATCTACCAAAGTGCTTTACCAAGACCTAGCTTAGCAAATTGAGGTGCTACCATCACAGTTGCCCGAGTTACTAAGCATCACAGTGATCATAACGAAACAGAAATTTTAAAAAATATGGTTTAATTAAAGTTACAAAATCCAAAACTCCAACTGAAATATAAAGTACAAGTCAAATGGTAATGTGTAAAGTCTATTAAAAGAACAGCGGAAGCTAAAAGCATATGCTAGACTCTATGGCGTCCCATCCATCCCAAAAGTAACCTCAATCATCTAAACCTGCTACACACCCTGCTCACCATTCCCCAATGGATCGCCGTAGTTTCGAAAACAATGAAGGGGTCAGATAACCATACAATCAATCATAAGACAACCATATAATATAAACCAAACCAATAACTCTGTAATAATAAACCATTTCCAAATCCAAGAACTAGTGTCCGAACCGCAGCCCGAACACGACTACCACCCCGTAGTGAATAGTCCTGCCAGATTACCCATCGCAATAGGTAATCCACCGCAACCAGTGGTAGACCACAACCTTGCCAGCTAAAGCCTCGCACATCGAAACGAGCGAACTCAGACCATTAATGTGCACATCCCCCTTATGATGGGAGACACTAGGGGCGAATCATGGGGATGAAGACCATCTCCCGACAATAGCTTCACAACTCAATACAATGATATTAGTAACGCCACAATAATACCATAACAAAAATAATCATGGAAACATCTCATTATCTCGTAATAAACCATATAGAAGCTTGAGTAACAAAACCCTACCTAACTTGCAATTCCAAGCAAGCACAATAAATCAAAGGCTAGAACGACTCCTCTACGAAATCCTCACCTAAACAATGGTAATCAAGTAATACATCATAATCCATCACTAAATAACTAATTACCCCAAACCTTAACCCAAATTAGGGTTACATCGAATATAAACTAATTGCAAAAGAAATCAGAACTAATACATACAATTCGATTGACACAAGAATACGAAATTCGGCAACCGAAAGCTAGATCCTTGCTTGCTTGATGATTGGAGTGATTAGGGAGGGCTTAGAGAATTATTTTAGGTTTTAGAAACTGATTAACGAAATGATTATCAAAATATATAACTCCTTATCATTCTAATCAAACCGCGAAAAATACCCAAAACATACCGGGCACTCAGTCGTGTACCAACGACACTCGACCGGTACACCCTACTCGACTGAGTATCCTCTAAACTCGGTCGAGTGCCACTAAGTCAGAAGCCAGACTAAAAACACCCGATGACGCACTCGGTCAAGTACATCCTACTCGACCGAGTATTCTATACTCAGAAATGAGTAGTATTACAATATCCAGTTCATCTGTTGCTACTAATATGAGTGTGGAGGAGATAGAGAGGTTGGTGCAAATGAATGAAGCGCTAAGGGCATTGAAAAATTCTAATAAGGCCACAAAATTGGATGCATAAAAAATGAGCTCACTGATAGCTCGTGATATGCCTACCAAGTATGATGGGTTAGGTGAGCCATCACTGTTTAGGGATTGGTGCCTGGAATTCGAAAACCCATTTGAGTTGTTATATTGCCCAGCTGAGTTGCAAGTGGATCAGGCGGTCTTTCATCTGAAGGGAACGGTACGATTATGATGGACTCAGAATAAGGAAACGATCCGAGACGACTATAAGGAGATGGGAGAGGCTTATATTCCTTCGCTAAATTTTAAAATACGGCTGAGAAACACATTCATACCTTAACACATTCGTAGCAGAATTAGGGTGGAGTTTGATTAATTTAAGATGACTGAGAAGATGACAGTTGAGGAGTACCATAACCGTTTTATGGAACTACCTGAGTACGTGAGTGACCTGAACACGGGACCTATGATTTTGGTTGTGAGATTTGAGAGGGAGCTATCGATCAAAATTAAGAAGAGGCTCGCAGGTGGTAAGCTAACCATGGTAGAGGAAGTTTACCAGAGAGTTGGTCACGCTGAGAGGATATCAGATATGTTGAAAGAGGAGAAGAAAGAAAAAGGGGAAAAGTGAAGGGTTGAGACAGTAAGTAAGGTTGGTGCAACTAGTAAAATGCCTCAATACAACAAAATGAGAACATATTCTGCTGGAGGAGGTAACTATGCAAGAGGGGGTAGCAGCCACACAAGTGGTGGTGGAAGCAAAGATCAGGGGACAAAGAAGTTGTGGAATTGCTACAACTATCAGAAAATGGGACACCGAGCTTTTGAGTGTAAGAGTGCACCAAGGAATGGAAATGTGAGTGGGTTTCATGGTGGATCTCATACACCACTGCCGAGTTATGGGATAAACCGATTCTCGGGACAGTACAACAATCAGAGGAGTTATAGTAATAACAACAATAACCAGAGTCGTTCAACTATAACATGAATTTTAGCGGTGGATCGTACTAGAAGCCGAACAAGGGTAGAGATCAGGCTAGCAATGCTAAGCCAACTACTTCAGCTAGCACCATTCGGAACAATGGCAAGTAAAGTGGGAAGTTGTTCATGATGGGAAAAGAAGCTGTGGAGAATTATGCTCATGTCGTCACATGTACATTTCTAGTAAACTCTATACCATATTTTGTTCTATTTGACTCGGGGGCGACTCATTCTTTCATATCTAGTGAACATGCTTGGACCCACGAGTTTGCTGAATTTGAGGTGATCAAGGATGATGTTATAATACCATCAAGAGAGTCAGATAAGTGTCATAAAGTGTATACAGATGTTTAAATTTTAGTTGGGGAGGTTATGTTTTCTGCCCACCTCATATATTTTCCTTTGGGGGATTTGAAATAATACTTGGGATGGATTGGTTGAGTAGATATAGAGCACACATCGATTGTTATCAAAATAAAGTGTCTATAAAGAGACCTAAGGGAGTCAGAGTATCTTATAAGGGATTCGTAGTGAAGCCAAAGATGAAACTCATATCAACAGTCACCTTGAAATCCTGTTTAAGAAAGGGATGTCCAATAATCTTATGTAACATCTGGGACACGACTATCAACCCACCAAGTGCGGCCGATATAGCCGTGGTGAATGAGTTCACATATGTGTTTCCCGAAGAGATTCCGAGTTTACCACCAAAGAGGGATCTGGATTTTAGTGTGGAGTTGAGGCCTGGTATGAGACCTATCTCTAAGGCCCCTTACCATATGGGATTTAAAAAATTGAAAGAATTAAAGAAACAACTAGAAAAGTTGCTAGACAAGGGGTACATCAGATAGAGTGTATCGCCTTGGGGTGCACCAGTTCTTTTTGTAAACAAGAAAGATAGGAGTCTAAGGCTTTGCATCGTCTACAAAGAGTTGAACAATGTCACGATCAAGAACAGATATTCTTTACCGCGCATTTACGATATCTTTCATCAATTGAGTGGAGCTGGTGTGTTTTCTAAGATTGACCTAAGGTTAGGGTACCATCAGTTAAGAATAAAAGATGAGGATATACCGAAGACAACATTCAGTACACAATATGGAGACTACAAATTTATAATCATGCCATTCGGGGTTAACTAATGCACCGACATTGTTTATGAACCTCATGAACCATGTACTGAGTCCCTATCTTCACAATTCGTCATTGTCTTTATTGATGATATATTAGTATACTCTAAAAATGGAGAAGAGTATGCGGAGCATCTGAGAATTGTGTTGCAAACACTGAAGGACAATCAGCTATATGCCAAATTGAGCAAATGCGAATTCTGGCTGGATAAAGTTGCCTTTTTGGGGCATTTGGTTTCAAAAGAAGTTGTTTCAGTTGATCCTAGCAAGATTGAAACAATGTCTAAATGGGAAGCGCCGAAAAATGGTGCTGAAGTAAGAAGATTCTTGGGTTTAGCTGGTTACTACTGAAGGTTTGTCAAAGACTTTTCTAAGATAGCCAAACCGACCGGAATGATGAGAAAAGAAAACAGATTTACATTGAATGAGGCTTGCGAAACAACATTTTTGACACTGAAAGACTATCTCACTACAACGCCTATTTTAGCATTGCCCGATAGGAGTGAGAACTTTGAGGTACATACTGACGCATATAGGAATTGATTGGGTTGTGTACCGATGCAGAATGACAAAGTTATCGCATATGCCTCGCGACAGAAACCTTATGAAGAAAACTACCCAACTCATGACCTAGAATTGGGAGTTGTGGTATTTGCATTGAAGATGTGGGGACACTACCTATATGGAGCGACATTCAAGGTATTCTTTGACCATAAGAGCTTGAAATATATTTATTCACAAGAGCTGAATATGAGACAGAGACAATGGATTGAGCTAATTGGTGATTACAACATGAAAATCATCTACCACGAGGGTAAAGCAAACGTAGTAGTTGATGCACTAAGCAGAAAATCGGTGACCGTTTTGTGTATGGCTATGTCATAGGTGAAAATGAGAGATGAAGTGGAGAATATGGGCATATCTATGATCATGAAAGACGGGTGGTAAGTAAGTTCATATGTAGTTACCGATCTGACAATTAAACCTGTGTTATATGAAAAGATACGTGATAAGTAGGTGCTGGACCCACGGGTGGCCGACTGAAAGAAGTAGGCCGAAGCAGGTTGACTTACATGGTTAACCATTCATAAGGATGAAAGCTTGAGGTTCAATGGGTGATGGTGTGTGCCGGATAATAAAGAGCTAAAATAAAGTATTTTGACTGAGGCACATAATACACCTTATTATATGCATCCAGGAGAAGATAATGTAACACCCCCACACTCCAAGTGCCTTACCAGGACCACTCAGGTATGAAGACATTACCATCTCGGTCGCCCGAGGTATGATAATCAAATAGACAAAACAGAAACGACGTTTAATTATAAATGCTTTAGCGAAGAGTTACAATCCTCAAACCAAACTGAAAGTACAATACATTATTCCAAACTATCTGTTCTCAACTGAAATAATAATAAATGCTAAACTACAGCGGAAGACTCTATCATCATGTCGTGGCCATCCCAGCTATCCCAGTATTCATCTCAATACCTGCTCAATATCTGCTCACCATCCCCGAATGGATCACCGCAGGTTTACAAAACAACACCGGGTCGATTACTAATCACACAATCAATATAGATAACAACAATAAGATAACAGATACCGAACTCACACACACACACACACACACACCACCAACTCCCATCATCTCAATCTTGACCGTCCACCGGGACCACCCGCCATGGGGGACCGTAGCCGTTCCCACCTAAGCCCCGCTCATCGTACGAGCGATAACCCTGTCCATTAATGTGCACATCCCCTTCCGTGGCGGGTTCCACGAAGGGCGAAACTAGGGCGTGAAGTCACTCCCGCAAGTGACCCCACTCAGCCGAGAATGCATCTCGAGAACCATCAACAACAAACACATCCACAAACACAATACAATCATCACATCAAACAACTAACTACAACACATCACCAATATCCCATTATGGGACTAATACTGAGTAGGAAATCCTACCTGGAAGCACAACAAGCAGACGATATCTACAACTGTATCAAAACGCCTCTTCTACGAATCCTCCTCCTAACACATAACACATAAAGACTACCAATCACTTACTACTCATAAAACCCCCAATCTCTAAATTAGGGTTTAACCAATCTTAACAAAACATTATAAAAGTTATGTTAAAAGCTTACCCTCGACGCAAGGAACTCAACGATACGAATTACAACAAGAACCGACCGTCTGAACTCCGGGAATTGCTAAGAATGCGATTAGGAAGATGAAGTGGCTGCTTTCTCTCTTAAACAGGGTTTTAGGTTTTGTAAAAGTGAATTAAAACAATGACGAATATGTTTAAATACCTTAATCGCATAATTAACAAAACCCGAGAAAACACCCCGTAAAACCGGACACTCGATCGAGTACCCAAGGTACTCGATCGAGTACCCCCTTACTCGATCGAGTACCCCACTACTCGATCGAGTACCCAACAGTCGAAACTATTTTATTTCGCAACTTGCCCATACTCGACAGAGTAAGGGCTACACGATAGAGTACCCCAAGACATATAAATACGGAGTATTACAGTCTCCCCTCCTTAAAAGGAACTTCGTCCCTGAAGTTCAAACCACTACTAAACAAAGGTACTCCCATAAGCTTCCCGACTCAGCAACCGGACATAAAACATGATACTAACCCCAACTCATCCCGACAAACATACCGACACAACATAAAAAGGTGTATAAAACTCTTAAAAACTCTCGCGATCATCTCCTACCCCCTAAAAGAAACAAGGTTACGTCCCCATAACCATACATACCTGATCAAAAAGGAAAGGGTAACGCTCTTTCATGATATCCTCTGCCTCCCATGTAGCTTCCTCAGTCTCGTGGTTAGACCAAAGGATCTTAAGCAAAACTGTCTCACCACTCCTAGTCTTTCTAACCTTTCGGTCTAGGATCTGCTTAGGCACCTCAAGGTATGATAAAGACTCATCCAGCTCTAAGCTCTCTGCCTCCAACACATGTGACGGGTCACTCACATACTTCCGCAGCTGCGATACGTGAAACACATTATGCACTCTCTCTAACGCAGCTGGTAAAGCCAGACGATAAGCAACTTCCCCAACTCGCTCTAAGATCTCATAAGGCCCTATAAACTTCTGACTTAGCTTGCCTTTCTTCCCAAATCTCATAACTCCACGCATCGGAGACACTTTCAGAAGAACCTTGTCCCCAACCTGAAACTCTATGTCCCGACGACGTAGATCTGCATAACTCTTCCCGATCCTGGGCTGCTCTCATCCGTTCCCTGATCATCTTAATCTGTTCCACCATCTCATGCACCATCTCTGGTCCTAAAACCACTGCCTCAGCACTATCGTCTCAATAGATTGGACTCCTGCATCTCCTCCCATACAAAGCCTCAAACGGTGCCATACCAATACTGGTGTGATAGCTGTTGTTGTAAGAAAACTCTATCAAATCCAGCCTTTGCTCCCAGCTACCACCAAAATCCATCACACAAGCTCGCAACATATCTTCAAGAGTCTTGATTGTTCTCTCAATCTGCCCGTCTGTCGCAGGATGAAATGCTGTACTCATCTTCAAAGCTGTTCCCAACGATTCCTGCAACTCCTTCCAAAACCTTGATATAAACTTCGCATCTCTGTCAGACACTATGTCCTTAGGGACTCCATGTAACTTAAGCACGTTCTTTCGATAGGCCATAGCCAATTGTGCCTTAGTCCATGTATCTTTCATTGGAACAAAGTGAGCTGACTTGGTCAGACGATCCACTATCACCCAAATCATGTTGTTACCTTGTTGACTCTTAGGCAAACCCACAATGAAATCCATGGAAATGGATTCCCACTTCCACTCAGGCACCTCTAAAGACTGAATCTTACCTTGTGGTCGTCGCTGTTCCCCTTTAACTCTCTGGCATGTCAAACAACGGGACACAAACTCAGTTGTCTCTTTCTTCATCCCAGGCCACCAAAACGTTTTCTTCAAATCCTTGTATAGCTTGTCTCCACCTGGATGAGCTGAATATGGTGTGTAATGCGCTTCTGTCATGATCGTCTTTTTCAATTCCTCATCATTAGGAACACACCACCTACCATCAAACCTCAAACTACCATCTGTATGAATGGAAAACCGGGACACTGTCCCTTTCTCTACTCCAGCTCTCCACTCCACTATCTTAGGATCCAAAGCCTGCTTATCCTTAATGTCATCATAAAACTCCATATGTATTGTCATATCACCCATAGCATCTCCTTTCTGCATCATATGAATCCCAAAGCTCGCTACCTCATCCCTCAGCCTCATCAAAGATATAGCCGTACACAAGGAATGTACACTCTTTCTACTCAAAGCATCAGCAACAACATTGGCCTTCCCTTCATGGTAGATGATTTCCATGTCGTAATCGCCAATCAACTCCATCCACCTCCTCTGTCTCATGTTCAACTCCTTCTGCGTGAAGATGTACTTGAGACTCTTGTGATCAGAAAATACCTTAAAGATTGCTCCATAAAGGTAATGTCTCCAAATCTTGAGAGCAAATACCACTGCACCCAACTCCAGATCATGAGTAGGGTAGTTTTCCTCATAAGGCTTCAACTGCCTAGAAGCATAGGCAATCACTTTACCATTCTGCATCAACACACAACCCAACCCATTCTTCGAGGCATCTGTATAAACCTCGAAATTCTCGCTCCCTTCAGGCAATGCTAGGACAGGAGCTGTGGTCAAACGCTCCTTTAATGTTTGGAACGCCGTCTCACAACTCTCATCCCAACGAAACCTATTCTCTTTCCTCATCAACGCTGTCATCGGTCTAGCTATCTTGGAGAAATCTTTCACGAACCGTCTGTAGTATCCAGCTAAACCCAAGAAACTCCTAACCTCAAAGAACATTCTTTGGTGCTTCCCACTTTGTCACCGCCTCAATCTTCGCGGATCCACACTACCCCATCTTTAGAGATTACATGCCCTTAAAAAAACTTTCTCTAACCGAACTCACACTTGGACAGCTTAGCATACAACTCATGGTCCCTCAAAGTCTGCAACACGATCCTCAGATGCTCCTCATGCTCCTCCTTAGTCTTAGAGTAGACTAAGATATCATCGATAAACACCACTACAAACTGGTCCAAGAACTGTTTGAAGATCCTATTCATCAAATCCATAAACACTGCCGGCGCATTAGACAACCCAAACGGCATCACCACATACTCATAATGGCCATACCTTGACGTGAAAGCTGTCTTTGGTATGTCCACCTCTCTAATCTTCACCTGATGGTACCCCGACCTCAAATCAATCTTAGAAAAGACCGTTGCACCGCTCAACTGATCAAACAGGTCATCTATCCTTGGCAAAGGATACTTGTTCTTTATCGTCACACGGTTCGACTCCCCTAATCTATGCACACCTCAAGCTCCCATCTTTCTTCTTCACGAAAAGAATCGGTGCTCCCAAGGCGATACACTTGGTCTAATGTATCCCTTCTCTATCAAATCATCCAACTGCTTCCTAAGCTCCTCCATCTCCTTAGGACCCATACGGTACGGTGCCTTAGAGATTGGCCCCGTCCCTGGCTTCAACTCAACGGTGAAATCTATCTCCCTCTTCGGTGGCAACCCCGGAATCTCCTCCGGAAAACATCTCGCAAACTCTCCCACCACTGGTATCTCATCAACTGCTGGACTTTCTATCCGGTCATCTCTCACATGGCATAAGATCAAAGGACATCCCTTCCTCGTATACGACTTCAAAGTAACAAATTGAATCAACTTAATTTTGGGTTTGACTAGAAACCCACGATAAGACACACTAACACCCTTAGGACCTCTTAGGGACACTTTCTTTTGATGACAGTCTATCTTAGCCTTATACTTTCCTAACCAATCCATCCCAACTATCATCTCAAAACCATTAAAAGGAAACTCTAGCAAGTCTACAGGGAAATCGACTTGCCCAACTATCAAAGACACATCTCTAAACAACCTCCCACACGATACAGACTCACCCGAAGGTATGAAAACTTGCTCCCTAACAGACTCATATACTCTCAAACCCAACTGTTTTACATGACTCGAAGACACAAACGACTGAGAAGCCCCCGAATCAAACAAAACAAACGTAGGAATACCATTAACAAGGAATGTACCGGTGATAACGTGCGCATCTTCCTCAGCTACCTTCTTCTCCATCATGAATAACTTGCCACTGGTCTTCTGCCCACCTCCCTGGACAGTACTGGCTGATGCGGTCGGCTTAGCACCCGACCCTTGATTGTTGTTGTTGTTGTTCATCGGTGTCTTCTGATAAGAATTACCGCCGTTGCGGTTGCCTCCACTCCACTGGTAACTCGACTTCCCGGTTTGGCCATGATCCAGCCCGGTCCGTTGCTCGCGAAGCTCACGCAGTCTCCGAAAGATCCCGGTGCACTCGTGCACTCATGTCTCTTGTGGCCTACGCCACCACAACCAAAGCAGGTCACTCCCCAACTATTGCTCACACTCCCACGGCCACGCCCAAAGGAAGCCCCAGCACTAAACCCTGACCCAGAAGAAAATCCCTTTGACTGATTGTGGTTGCCTTTCTTGTAATTAGATTGGCCACCACCCTCGCTCTCAGACTTCCTCTTCTCACCTCCTGACCTCTCCTGAGCCATCTCCACCAACCTCTCCGCTCTCCCAGCTCTCTCATAAGCTTCCTTAACATCGGTAAGGATTCCCACGGGTAACTTATCCATAATCGTGGTAGTCAACCCTCTCTCAAACCTCAACGCCAGGTTCTCCTCTCTCAAACCCATATCCTCAAAGATACCTGGACTTCTCATTGAACTGTCGTAGTACTCGGCTCTCGACATCTCGCCGGTCATCTTAAACTTATCAAACTCTTCCCTCAACTTGCTCCTTACATGCTCCGGCACGAACTCCTTCCTCATCGCCCCTACGAAACTCCTCCCAAGGTATAGCAGGTAAGCCTTGGTTGGTGTATATCTCCTTAGCACTCACCTTCACCGAATCCCACCACTTGCCTCGCCTCCCTCGGATAGAACGCAGCCTGTTCCACTCTCATCTCATCAGGGCAATGAACGAAGTCTAAGATGTTCTCCATCTCTCTCGGCCAACTATGGCGATTAGGCTCCCCAATCCCCTTGTATTCCTTCGGGTTAAACCTCGCAATGTAAAGGCTGATTTTCGAATGATCAACCTCCTTCTCCTTATTCTTATCCTTGTCCTCATTCACTCGTTCGGGGTCTCAAAAGAAGAGCATCCTGGTGCTCTAACATCTTAACGATGTCATCCGTGGTCATAAGCTCAGCTCTCGCGTACAAAGCAGTTCTCTTGGGCGGCATCTTGAAGCTATATAAGAAAGGGGTAAACATAAACACATGTACTTAACCTCAAAACACGAACACACGATGCCCAGAACCCACTCGATCGAGTTCCCAAACACACTCGATCGAGTAACGGGCTACTCGATCGAGTGCCCAACGTACTCGATCGAGTACCCAAACTCCAGAACCAAACAGACCTTCTGATCTCTTACCTACTCGATCGAGTATCTAGGCTACTCGATCGAGTGACCCCCTACTCGATCGAGTACCCCTAGTTACTCGATCGAGTGCCCCAAAACTCGATTCTGGACTCGAAATCGCCAAAAACCCACCCGATCGAGTCAGTCCCACTCGATCGAGTATCACTAATACGTAAAAGCTACCCGCATATTACGTCATATGCTAACATGCTAACCTTATAAATCACATATTATATCATAACAATCATGCTATTAATTGCCACATTGTAAATCATTCAACATGCTATCATTTCATCAATAAATTTCCTCATATCACCATTTTCTTTCACATGCTCAACTTTCTACTTCAACATCCAACAACCAACACATTCCATCACATTTGTAAACAAGTTAACCAAGCACACATACGACTCGACACACACTTCCCCCATGTGACCGGTTCAAAGTTGTAGGGCGACCCCCGCGACTTTAGGACGTCTCCCAAGCCTTTGCACTAGCTCCTACAACTTTTACCCCGGGTTCATTTTAATTGACTCCCTATGTTCATTAAGTTCATTGGTTACAGGTTTCAGGATCGTCGCTCTGATACCATTTGTAACACCCCCACACTCAAAGTGCCTTATCAGGACCACTCAGGTATGAAGACATTACCATCTCGGTCGCCCGAGGTATGATAATCAAATAGACAAAACAGAAACGACGTTTAATTATAAATGCTTTAGCGAAGAGTTACAATCCTCAAACCAAACTGAAAGTACAATACATTATTCCAAACTATCTGTTCTCAACTGAAATAATAATAAATGCTAAACTACAAATGAAGACTCTATCATCATGTCATGGCCATCCCAGGCTATCCCAAAGATTCATCTCAATACCTGCTCAATATCTGCTCACCATCCCCGAATGGATCACCGCAGTTTACAAAACAACACCGGGTCGTACTAATCACACAATCAATATAGATAACAACAATAAGATAACAGATAATGAATCACACACACACACACACACACACACCAACTCCCATCATCTCAATACCGACCGTCCACCGGACCCGCCACGCCATGGGGGACCGCGGCGTTCCCACCTAAGCCCCGCTCATCGTACGAGCGATAACCCTGTCCATTAATGTGCACATCCCCTTCCGTGGCGGGTTCCACGAAGGGCGAAACTAGGGCGTGAAGTCACTCCCGCAAGTGACCCCACTCAGCCGAGAACGCATCTCGAGAACCATCAACAACAAACACATCCACAAACACAATACAATCATCACATCAAACAACTAACTACAAAGACATCACCAATATCCCATTATGGGACAAATATGAGTAGGAAATCCTACCGAAGCACAACAAGCATTTACGATATCTACAATCGTATCAAAACGCCTCTTCTACGAATCCTCCTCCTAACACATAACACATAAAGACTACCAATCACTTACTACTCATAAAACCCCCAATCTCTAAATTAGGGTTTAACCAATCTTAACAAAACATTATAAAAGTTATGTTAAAAGCTTACCCTCGACGCAAGGAACTCAACGATACGAATTACAACAAGAACCGACCGTCTGAACTCCGGGAATTGCTAAGAATGCGATTAGGAAGATGAAGTGGCTGCTTTCTCTCTTAAACAGGGTTTTAGGTTTTGTAAAAGTGAATTAAAACAATGACGAATATGTTTAAATACCTTAATCGCATAATTAACAAAACCCGAGAAAACTCCCCGTAAAACCGGACACTCGATCGAGTACCCAAGGTACTCGATCGAGTACCCCCTTACTCGATCGAGTACCCCAGCTACTCGATCGAGTACCCAACAGGTCAGAAACTATTTTATTTCGCAACTTGCCCATACTCGACAGAGTAAGGGCTACACGATAGAGTACCCCAAGACATATAAATACGGAGTATTACAGATAATTTATATAAAAACCTCAATAAAAATTTATGGTGGCCAGGAATGAAGAAAGAGGTGGCAGAGTTCGTAACTCGATGTTTGATTTATCAGTGGGTAAAAGGGGGAGCATAAAAGACCGTAGGGTAAGGTGAAATCCTTAGATGTGCTTGAATGGAAGTGGGAAAGCATTTCATGGACTTCATAGTTTGCTTGCCTCGTACCCCAAAGGGAAATAACATGATATGGGTGGTGGTAGATTGTCTTACTAAGTCTGCCAACTTCGTACCAATGAAGGATACTTGGAGCAAGGCATAGTTGGCTAAGGCCTATTGCAAGAATGTAGTGAAACTACACGGGGTGCCGAACGACATTGTGGCTGATCGAGCCTCAAGATTTATTTCACGATTTTGGCAAGAGTTATAGAGTTTTATGGGTACTACCCTGAAGATGAGCACTGCTTTTCATCCAGCTACAGATGGGCAAATGGAGGGAACTATTCAGACCTTAAAGGATATCTTGAGGGTAGATGAACTTGACTTGATAGAGTTTTCGTACACTAACAGCTATCATGCTAGCATCGGGATGACACAGTTTGAGACGTTGTATGGGAGAAAATTGATGTGGCTCTTAATTGCGCAAATTTAGTCCCCTAATTGAATCTAATTTTGCATACTATTATAGCATTTTATGGCCATTTTATCCGTCAAAACCTTTCTATTTTGCTTTCCTAGTGCATTTTATATGTCTTATAGGAAAGGAGATAATGAGGCGGAATTCCCGACTCTCGCGCATATTCGTAAGCTTGTTAACGATCTTGGATGGACTAGTATGAAGAGGATGCAAGAATGATGACCAAGGATGTAGGAATAAAGAGTATATAGAAGAATCATAAGCCTAAAAGCAAGAAAAAAGGGTTTTGCAGGTCAACCCGCTCGAGTCAAGCTCAAGTAGAGCGAGTTACAGCTCAACCCGCTCGGGTCATTTTCAACCCGCTCGAGTTGAAGCTCAGAACGCGCGTTTTTCACTCGGGACGAGTGGATTGTTATGCAGCAAGCTTTTCTTTGCAAGGGGAGTCGCACGTGTCCTTAAGGGACTTGCAAGCTAGGACGTGTATGGCCTTGCGGGACTTGCAAGACAGCAATCTTCTCTTAAGGACTTAATCGTCATTTAAGCCCTTTGTAACCCTAATTCTTGTACTTAATTTTTAGTATAAATACCCCCATTGAAAAACCTAGCTAATTACCAAGTCCCTTTAGATAAAAACCAAGTTTTCTTAGATTAAATCAAGCTCTCTTATATTAGATTAGGAGTAGATTAGAATAGATTATCCTTTAATCTTTCCACAAAATTTCACATTAATCTTTCCTTAATTATTGTTCAAGCATTCTTATTTATTATTGGGTAATTGAAGATTAATTGGGTTATTATTGGAGAATTGAAAACTCTTCATCAATCAATCAAGTTTTATCCTATTATTCTTTGCTTTACATTTTTTTATCTTAATATTGGTATAATCTCTTTACTTTTTACTCTTTATTGCTTATTTCCTCACTCTTTGATCATGTTTGTGCTAGTTAAGATGATTGACACCATTGATAACATGTCTTCCATGATAATGAGTGAGTAGTTACTTAACTAGGATTAGTGGGGGATTAGAGGAGTCAATCATGGGATAGACTAATGCTTGATGAGTTCATATGAATGCTTGCTTATTGTTCTTCAACTTATGCATATATCATGTTTGATGAAATGTTTGATTGACAACCTAGCATGTTTCTCTTATCTTTTCAACAAGGCTTGTAAGATATAAACCAACTCAAGCCTTGTTAGACTTTGCATATTGTTGAATAGGGAAAATCCAAGTGGACTTGTAGGTGTTGAAAAGTCTTAACCGACTCGGCTCCGAGACATAAGTTCCCCTAAGAATTGTTTTATCATGCATGTAGTTTAATAGGAAGAATTAAGTCGACTTGTAGGTGTTGTAAAGTCACAAATGACTCGGCTCCGGGACCCAAATCTTCTTATGAATTATAAGACATGAACTACCTCAAGTCCAATAATAATAACTGCTTGCATCTACATAACTCATTTATGCTATCTTACCAAGATTCCATTATGATCCCATGACATTCTAGTATCTTTAATCAATTGTTTACATCTCTTAATTTATTGCTTGTTTTAATTTATTGCTTCTATTAGTTTAAACTAACCAAATCCAACCCAAATCAATTGTGACACTAGCATAAATTGCAGATAGACTTAGAACCCAAAGCACACCGTCCCGTGGATCGACCTCGACTTAACCACTATCTAGTTGTTTGTCGAGATTATAAATGTGTTTGATGGAGCGAACAACAACTCGCTCGACCATCAAAATGGCGCCGTTGTCGGGTACGGTGTTTTATGATTAAGTTCTTACTTGTTCGTCTATTTTTAATTGTGCTTTTACCTTTGGGTACTTGTTCCTCAAGGTCGTTCTTACTGTTTTTGTGTAGTTTCCTTGGTTGTAGTTGTTTCCTTGTCTTAGCTATGATGGCTCAAGACTTGACATATGGAGTATGTGGTGGATCTTTTGAGTATGACTATGGGTATGGGGAGTTTGAGGAGCAAGTCAACACAAACCTACCTTACAAATCATACAATGAAAATCCTAACTATTACTCCAACTTTTCCCACCAAAATCCCCACATCCCAAAACCAACTTTACAACCAATTCCAAATGCCACAATACAACCACTCTCACACCCACCCACAACAAGGAGATGAGCCCAACTTTAACATTCAAAATGTGGTTCTCCAAATGATGGGAGGCCAACAAAACTTCTTCAAACAAGTGCTAGAGGAGAGTCAAAATAGGGACAATGTTCTTCAAAGCATTGCTACCTATGGTGAGGAGTTGGCAATTCGAATTTCCCTAATAAAGTCAACCCAAGCAACCACCCAACCAACCGCTCCCCACTAATCCTTGAGCATTTACCATGAATGTGAGTTTGAGGTAATGACCTTTGATGAAGAAGATGTGAAGTGGGAAGAGCCAAATTGCTTGAGCTCTTGTGAGTATGAAAGTGTGGTATTTGATGAAGAAGATATGAGGTTGAGTAAGCCAAGTACTATTAGCCTTTGTGAGTATGAGGGTATGTCAATTGATGTGGACATTAAGGTGTTGGAGAAAGGGTTAATGAAGAGGAGTGAAGCCCCTCTCTATGATTCTTATGGTTATAGCGATGATGACAAGCCTATGGAAGAAGCTTATACAGAATATGTGTCTTGCAAGGACTTATGGAATGAAGAAGAGGAATGGAGTTGTGAGATTGCCTCACTTGAGGAGCCCATCCTTGAGAAATTTGAGGTATGCGTCCATGGAGAAGATGAATGTCCCTTTACTAGTGACTATGAAGACCTTTTCGCACCCACCATGGAACCTATGATTGTTGGAGATGATGTGGTAGACCTTCTCTAAAAAGTCAAATTGTTATATAAAAGGTACTTGGTGGAGAAGCTCAAAGACAAAGTTATGAATGAGCTTACTTGTGGAGACTTGGCACCCACAATCTCAATTCCTAAGGTACCCCATCATCAATACTATGAGAATTCTCCTTATATTCTTGAAGGATTGATAAATCCAAATGCTATCATCATCACCATATTTGAGAGAGACGGGAGAGAATGGACGCCTCCCGATGACAAGAATTGTAAGCTTGCTAATTTGGAGAGCCAAAAAGGCTATGATGAAAAGGCCAAAGAGAAGAGGAGAAATTTCCATAAGAAGCCCCTTATGGAGGATTGGCTCTTTTTGAAGTGGCCAAGGTCCTACTTATGCTTATTTGAGGCCTATTCAAAAGCTTTTGATCGGTTGCTAAGAGCATTAAGCTCCATGGATAATGAAATTTGTCATTTGACTTAGTTTGGTGGAGTCCTATCCCAAACCACCATTTGTAATATAGTTTTTTTATAAACTTGCATTCATCGCATGAGAGATGAAAAGGAGGGGTCTCATATTTTTATTAAGCATCTTGAAATAAATTGATGAAAATGAGAAGATGGGAAATGTAAAGAAATGGAGAAAATGGAGAATTTGGGCTTGTGCATATCTTACATATCATTATAGGAGTTTTGGGCTAGGCACTGCATCAATCTGTGGGGCCCGACATCAACTCGCGCGGGTTGAAACCTAAGGAAAGAAAAAAATTCTTCCTGCCAGAGAATCTGGGCGGATTCCTAAGAAAACGCGCGTCCCAGCCTTCAACCTGAGCGGGTCGAAATCAACTCGAGCGGGTTGAGGCTGAACACGAGCGGGTTATATTTGACCCGAGCGGGTTGACCCTGAAATTGAACTTTTTCTCTCATTTGGCTTGTGGCAGGGCTATATATGCATCCTAGCTACCATCTTCATCTCCTACAATGATTGTAAGAACCCTTTCTTTCCCTATATCTCATGTATAGTTGCATTTATGTAGTTAACTCATGACTAAACCTCTTTCTTCCTATATTAGCAATGATGTTTAAAAATCGGTTTGGGGAGGTTCAAGTATGAAGTAACATACATTATAATTAATCATATAGAATAGACTTGCATTTGTGAAATATTTCATATTGCATTTACATTAGTTAGTTCATACAGTATAGTTGCATTGTAATATATCTCACATGATTCATGTAGTTAGTTGCATATAGACTTGAGTTCATGCATAGTCACTAATGACCCAACCTCATTTCCCCTACACTAGAAATAGTGCTTAAATCGATTTGGGGAGGTTTGATCATAGGTGACCATAGTTTAATAGAAAACATGCATCATCTAGTGTCGTTTAGATTGCATTCATTTGTTATATATGTCATATAGAATTGCATTTAGTTAGAGCATGCATTCATTCATATCATATCATTGCATTTGTACTTCAATTTCCATTAAACTTTAAAAATCCAAAAACATGTATTTCTTTTTCATTCCTACTCCAACATGTACATTAAGGACAATGTCCAAAATAAAGTGGGGGATGGGAATTTATACTCCAAAAATACATAAAAATTGAAAAATTTCGAAAAAACTCAAAAATATGTCTTTTAATTTCATAAAAATAAAATCCATAAAAATTTGAAAATTTCAAAAAACCAAAAATATGTTCTTTCCTTTGTAGTGTAGAATTGTATATATTTGTGTGTTTGTTTGTCACTCTTATCACATTGGGTCGACTACGCCAAATTCGAGGCATGAAGGAAATAGAAGACCGCATGGTATGATCTCTCCAAATCTCCTTCCTCCTTTTTATATGTTAATGACAATGTAGCTATCTTTTGATTGATGCGGTATGAACCAATGTGTTGTTAAGAGTTTGCATTTAGTTTATGTGGCATAATAGTTGATAGAAGCATATGCATTAGGATTGTATATATGTTAGTTGCATCATGGCATGTAGTTTGAATGGTTAGAAAATTTTTGTGAAAATGCCTATTTGGGAAATTTGACAAGTGTATATAAGGCCCTTGTAGATAATTTTTATCCTTGAGACTTTGTTTGCTAGAATACCCTCAAGACACCCTAGGATGTGTCATACTAGTATCTTTTGACCCATGGACTAAGGCCTAGCCAAGAGTACCTTGTGGTGTGATAACTCCTTGGTTACCGTTTATTCCAAGGTGACGTTTGAAGCCATGCAACCGTTATTTCATCTCTATCATCATATTTTGTCAACAAAAAAGGGAATGGGCACAAAAATCATCAATTTGAGTTCAAAGTACCAAAGTGAAAGTCAAAAAAGTTTGCAAATTGCATAAATGAAAAGAGGAGAAAAAATGGACTCATATGCTTTAATAAAAGTACCCTTATTACAAATGGGGTAACTTTGAAAAATGTTCAAAAATGCAAAAATTGAAATATTGCCAAGTATCAAAATGCCAAACATAAAAAAATGGCAAGAAATGTTCTCAAATGTCAAATACCACAAGAAATTGGGGGGAAAAACAAATCAAAAAGCAAACTACAAATGTGAAACTCATACACTTTGAATCCCTTTTTTATCCATTGATCTTATTTGTTGCATGGTGAAAAGGGGACGACCCTTCTTCTTGACTAGGCAAGAGGGGGAATTCCGCAATCCTACAGTGTTTCTAACACCATAAGGAGTCTACTCTTGACAAAAGCATTTAGCGATTGTGGACAAAGGTACCCTAGTTTGACACAACTTTGAGGTGATTTGTTGGTATCCTTTTAGACTTAGTAGCTTGGAGAAATGATATTTACAATGGACTGTGTAACCTTAGATTGCTTCCCTTTTAGATTATTTCCGCCACTTAGGTGAGGAAAGTGGCTATTCTTTTGTAGATACATCCATTACTTATTTTGTGTGCTTAATGCTTGGATGTATCGCCATTTTGGCAACCCCCACCTTGCCTTGCAAGAAGGCATCTTACCTCATAGATGTATTTTTGTGACTCATGGATGTCTTGTTGTGAGTTGAAGGGGCGTAGTGAGACCTGCTAATTATCTCACATCGGTTATATTATTATTAGGATAGTTTAAATAAAGGTTTAGTTCTAGTCACCTCTTTACTCAGGACGAGTAAAGGTTCGGCTTGGGGATGTTTGATGTGACTCTTAATTGCGCATATTTAGTCCCCTAATTGAACCTAATTTTGCATACTATTATAGCATTTTATGGCCATTTTATCCGTCAAACCCTTTCTATTTTGCTTTCCTAGTGCATTTTATATGTTTTATAGGAAAGGAGATAATAAGGCGGAATTCCCGACTCTCGCGCATAATTGGAAGCTTGTTGACGATCTTGAATGGACTAGTATGAAGAGGAGGCAAGAATGATGACCAAGGATGTAGGAATAAAGAGTATATAGAAGGATCATAAGCCTAAAATCAAGAAAAAGGGTTCTGCAGCTCAACCCGCTCGAGTCAAGCTCAAGTAGAGCGAGTTACAGCTTAACCCCCTCGGGTCATTTTCAACACGCTCGAGTTGAAGTTTAGGACGCGCGTTTTTCATTCGGGATGAGCGGATTCTGAATGGATTTAATAACCCTCTAATTAAACTCTTTTAATTAATTATATAAATTACTCATTAAATTAGATGTTGATCTTATGCATGCATAACAAAATATAAATAAAAATGAAAGAACAAGGTTCCTTACAATGATGAAAATGGTTTTAAGGGTACAAGTAAGAACACCTTTCTTAACTTGTTCTTGAGCTCAAAGTAAATAGATGATCCCCTTAGTCGCAATAGTGTGAGAACCTCCTTTCAATTGCACCAAGACTTCCCCTTAAAACTACTAATTAAATAACTAGATTATGTTAGTAGTAAACCTTAAAATATAATCTAATATTATTTCTATTACTACCTTTAGTAATCTAAATATAAGATTTTTGAACAAAGTATTCTAAAACACATTTAGAGAGAAGAGATGAGAGAAGTGAGAAGTGAATTCTCTAAGAATGAAAAATGTATGAGAATAAGAATAATTCTTATTCTCTAAAAGGGGGATGGAAAACCGGTGGAGGGGAGGGGCCAAAGGGAGCCAATGCATGCCCTTTCACTTTTGCAATGTGTTCTTCTCAAAAATAAGCTAGAGTAAAGATTAGGTTAAATGGTAATCATTATGTTTTCTGTAATTAAAAATAATTTAACCATTTCTCCCTAAACACCCCTTTAAAACCAGTCCATATAGATAATATGGAGTCCATTTTATTTTTGTCACTTTGTCATATAATGTGTAATATGTAACGTGTAACATGTTCTTAATAATGTTAATGCATATTTAACAATTAAATATCATTACATATATTAATACAATTATATATAACAATTAACTAGTAATTCATGATTACAAGTATATAAAATGGTCCATGTTAATATAATCTACAACAAATTATAATTATAATTAACCGATCATTCTTAATTTAATTGTTTCATAAACAAAGGTTTAGTAATATATAACATTTTATTTACTAAAACGAATCTTATTTAATCGAATTACAATAAGATACATATTCTTACTCACATATGTAAATTGTTCAATTTTAAGGAATTAATTAATTTGTATCAATATACAATTAATTAATTTGTCTATTAAGGGAATCGTCCTTTAGGTGTGACCTTAAGGGATCAACTGATCACCACCGTCAAACGACAGGAATGTCAAACTCTAGTCAGCCAATCATTACCGATTAATGTTAAACAGTTGATGTATAAAAATGAATCATCCCTTTGTGTATTCTTATTCTGAGTTTTAATGATGTGATCGCACTATTGTTGAGGACACATACTCCAACAATCTCCCACTTGTCTGAGACAAGTGTGCGTCACCAATTCTCTTGTCCTATTACAATCTCCCACTCAATGCAAGGTGTCTAGCAGGTCGTTCTTGCAAGTAATCATATCAAGAGTGGTTTCCTCGATCTAAAGAGTAAATGTCTGACCGAAATTATCTACCGTAGATACCTTCCGAGCGTGGCCACGCATTTTCAGTTCACTACTCCTCGAGTGGCCCTGAGATTTTTAAATAACCCTGATAAGGGGGTGGACAATTCCTATCGCACTATCCCCTTTGTCTAGCCACGGCTCATAATGATCCAAAAGATGCCCATTTGACCTCATTTACGAAAGTCGTAGAGCATAATTTAAAGATACTCATAAATTGTGCCAACTTGGGCGAACAGTCTCTAGTCAAGGAATTGACTCAAAAGAATACTATAGTAGCTCTCGCCACGACCAGGCTATGCGAATTACCAAAACTCTATAAGCAGTCACTGCCCGACAGAGTGTCCCAATTAGTCTGCCTTTGTGATCGACTAGTCATCTCTTATGACTCTATGGCACTTGAACTTGCCATCAATCGACTCACATTCTAGTCACTATGAGACGTCACCTCATATAAGTGACTAGGGGGCGAATACTATGTTAATCCAGTTCACTTTAATAGGGTTCAATATTGTCTCGACAACCTATTTGGAAAACAAAGTATTATAAAAAAAGAGTTTTGAATAAAACTCAAACGATGAGTGCATTATCACATATGTAAAATTGATACCATATCAATTACTACATAATCTATAATCCATACTTAATATTTTATATAGCTATACATCTCAACTCAATTGAAATGGCATGACTTATCATGCTTAGCCTATGAAAAGGCCTTGGTTAGCAAGTTTTAGCAACACCTTGCACTTTCCTAACCTTCCTATATACTTTTTCCCTTTGTTATGTATAATCTTTATTATAAAACCCTTGAGTACGTGTCTAGATCCAATCTAGACATAGGCTCACTTGCCTTAGGATAGCTTCCACTGTCCTCACTGCGAGTAGGGATAGGACCTTCGGTTATTGGAACGAACTACCATAGTTCCTCCAATTCATAAAACCGAATCCTAATATCATCCCTTCCTTCTTGCATATCTTATTATTGCAAGTGTATTCAATTTCCGTTGTATATATCTCATTGTTCAACTATCTAGGACGTTTCTAGCAGATATCCTCCTTTAAAAATATAGCCAAGATGGTTCTCCAATCATCCTTATGTGTTTAGAATATGGTTTTTGTGTAACTCCTTGCACATAAAACCATCTCATTTCTAAATGCTTAGCTTCATATCCTTAGTACTTCCCGAGTACTAACTAATGAACTATGTGGCTATGTGTAACTCCTTATACATAAAACCATCTTATTTCTAAATGCTTAGCTTCATATCCTTAGTACTTCCTGAGTACTAACTAATGAAATATGTGGCTATATAGAGACTTCTCTCAAAGATTCGATTTGTAACATCTCGTTATACTCCAAGTATACGAGGTTTAAGAATGGTAATACATATTATTGCAATGAATTAATCTCGCAGCGGAAGCAAATGGATTCAATTTCTACATGTTCAATATCTTTGAACTTGTCTAGACTCTTATCAATATAAGAATATTCATTTAACGCTAATATCCTCTTAGAACTATCTTTATAGGTCTGGATACCTTAGAGATATATTATTCCTCTCCTAAGTCTTTCATTATTCACTGTGATCAATATGTCATTCACATATAAGACTAATAACACCACATTACTCCCACTAAACTCCATGTATAAACAGAACAACTCGACAATTCGAGACATGTTTATCACATGATTAAAACATACAATTCAACTCCTTAACTTCTACTTAAGATTTCTTCTTAAGTTTGTATCCTACCTTAGGATAGTTGCGATTTACAAAACTCATGCAATATGATTTTAAAATCGAACTATATCAAATCATATCCAAATACAATGAAGCGTTGTTGTTGCGTGCAAAACCCTTTGCCATCAACCAACCAAGCTAAATAAACATTTTCATGTTTATGCTTATTTTGGACTTTTGCGGAGTTGAAACTAGATAAAGCATCTTAATAAGTTACAGGTTTGTTATTTTTCAAAAATAACATGACTTCTGTCCACTTAGATTTCGAAGAAATATTTACTGATTTTGACCAAGAAAGATCATCTTCCTACGTCTTATTATCAGTTTGTGGCTCTTGAACATTTTCTCCCACTCTGTCTATAAGAAATAATCCTCTTTTCTTTAATAGACAGCATCACGAGCCACAAACCCTTTGTTCTCGTGATCATGTAGGGAGAGAGAGCACATGTTTACTATCGAAACAAGCTATAATCTAGGTACCATGTCTGACCATGTCTCATATGAAAATTAGATGATTGCTTTAACTATGCTTTATATTAGTGGAAAATTTAAATGCCAGACAAATTTTATAACAGAAACTACCTCCAACTACAATGTAAAGATGCAATCATATCGTAATGAAAGTAAACTTGTGATACAATATCACTCTTTATTTGGTGTAAAATAAAGTCATTACTTCATGGTTCTCATCCTAAACAAAGTACTAATACTTTGATTTTTATACTTCATAAGAAGAATTCATTGAATATATTCAAAGAATTTCTCTTTTTATCTCATTAAGTGGATACCAAGTATCTACCTAGTTCATCGGTAAAAGAGAAGAAGTAATAATGACCTTCTCAGATTGAAAATATATTCGACCATACACATTGAAGTGTAATTAGGTGAGTAACTTATTCTATTCGCTATACTTTTCAAGAAAAGTCACGAAACATCTTGCTTTGAATACAAGATTTGCACATTTCATGAGATTCACAATCAAATGGGGCGGGATACTAGTCAAAACTAGTTTTAATGCGACTTTCAATCGAGAAATGAGAAATGATTGGGGATCACCAACTCGAGTCTTGTATATATATGACATTTTATTTCTAGTTTGAATATAATTACCTTGATTTTTGTGGTCTCACCATCAACTTAATCGTGGTATGTTAGGGCACAACGCTTGTTTTAATTGCATAATAGAGAAACCTTTGCGTTTTTATAGAAAAACTTGAATTATATTCTTATTTAGACATATTGTACATCATAACAATTATTGAGGTACATTTCTAAATACAAAACTAAAAGGAATACACTACATTATTCATATGTTCATGGATGAAATGGCAACTACCCAAGTTCCATTCATGCAAATTACTGAACTTATTCTTGCTTATGGTCATACGATTATTCAATGTTAGGATTCTAAGGATTAACAAAACCCTCGGATTGTGTTATGAACACATCCTCCTCTAAATACCCATTTAGAAAGGTGGTTTTAACATCCTTTTGCCATATTTCATAATCATGAAATGTAGCAATTTCTAACATGATTCACAAATTGTATCAAACACTCATGATGTGGTAATTAGCAAGAATGCAATGTCATGTCATAGATATTCGAGAAGGAATATGTTGGAGTCACACGACCAAATTCCTTGATCTTTACTTATTGGGGTTTGTATCTATTTTAGTGTCTAACACCTTCTCTTTCGAGCCTACATCTATCGTTAACAATTAAGATATGTACTTACTTCTTATTGCTCCCACTAACTTGAAGAATTTCTACTTGATGAAGACTCATCTTCATATAAATTCTTAGTTAATCCTTCACAAGGGTTAACTCTATTGTGGTATTTGGTTTAATCAAAATTTCTAACAAATCAATTTGCCAATTCTACATTGTCATGTTCTTAATAACTTAAGTACTTGATGACAAGTGTTTAGGTTGAGCAATAAGATTTTTTAACCGTGGATGCATAGAAGATATAATCAAAACATATTTTGACTAATCATTACTTCCATTCACTTTTCTTCACAAGAAATCATACATAGGCATGTTAGGAATTTAAGATACTAATCTTATATGACATAGGACAACTCCTATGGAGTTCAATGGAATAGAACGATTCCTATGGAACTAGTCCATGGCCTATTTAAACGGTTCATTTGAGGATTTAGAAAGAGATTCTATTTGTCTTTGACAATAGTGGTTTAATGGAGACATAAGTTAAAATCGAAATGATATCGTACATTAATAGGAGAAATGATAAAGAACAACATAAAACAAGGAAATAGTGGGAAAAGAAACATTCATCGTTAATATATGAAAACATTTTAGCATGTTTTATTATTTAAATAATGACGTCCACCGAATTATATAAATTATTCCGAGATCCAAATCCATATTAACTCGGGCACGGGGAAACCGATACATCCCTCATTAATATAACTCGGTGGGTTAACTCTTTAACCGATTCTACAATTAGAACTCTCGGTCGATGAGATTACGTTAAGTTCATCTCTAGCCCCAGAACATAAGACTATTCTTTATGTCCCGTTGAGTCCAACCAAATTTCGCGTGTAATAACTTGTTATTACCGCACTTACCCAATGAAAAATGAAAGTACCCCGGGAAACCGAATCTACCCCAAATGTCAAAGAGATTCATGGGTCCTACTATTTGAAAAGGCTAATCTCAATTTTAAATATGTGAGAGGTCTTAACGATTTATTATCTATCACTTTTATGTGAACTATATTAGTGAACTAACGATAATTATAATCGACAGGCTCGAAAAGCCGATATAAATATATAAAAATGCGTGTGATGTTAATGGCGATTTTGCAATGCATGCAAACATATAAAGCAAGCAAATAAAGTGAAATAAATTTCCTAGTATAGCCTTTCCTAAAATATAAAATCTTATATTCTATTACAAATTCGGAAACCAACTCCTTTGGTTCCTTGAATCTTCACGTAATACGCCTCCCAAGGATAGACACCGTCTCGATCGGAACTCCTTTCCGAATGGTACCGTCTTTAGGAAACTGCGGAATTACAAATGATTAAATAATAAAATGTACATAGCACTTCCTATTATACATTTCTAAAATAAAATCTAATAAAATAAAATAAAAGTGATACGAGATCATAATAAATTACAACCGAATCGGTAATCCCTTACATTACGGGTAATGCCGATTAAAACTAAGGCCATACTAAGATAAAATTACATAATTCAAAATTACATAAATAAAATATGACATTCATCAATGAAATATGCAGCATTATTATATGATCTAACAAGCCAAATTAAGTGCCAAATCGCTATATTTAAACTTATATCATAAATATAAACCGGTTTTATGGAAATGCGTGATAATAACTTATTAAAATCACAAAATAATACTAAAATCAAATTTTAGTCCAAGTTAATTATCCTAACCTTTTGGGACTCAAAAATTAGTCATTACTCAAATTTTGACAATAATTCAACTTAATATAACATTTACGCTTATTTTTTAGCTTAAAATCATAACCTTTTATGAAATAAATCCAAATTTAATTACAATAATTTCAAAATTTGAATTTTTAATTTATAAACATTCTGGAATAATTCCATGACTCTCATAATGTCAAAAATCAAGGTTAAAATTTTCGAATTTATTTCGAGAAAAATATAGTTGCAATTTATCGGTTTTATCAAATAAAACATCTAAAGCATATGAAGATTAATCTAATCAATGTTCGAACTTTAGATATGATATGTGGAATAATAACGCAATCTAAAATAATTTTCTTATTCCATGTAATTTGTTTTAGCTATTTTTGCTAAAATAGTCACTATTTATGTAATTTTTATACTGAAAAATTCATAAATCATGCAAAATGAATCAAGTTCATCTAAAATTTTACACACAGTGAGTAAAATATGTATGTGACAACATATTAAAATTTCATAGCCTGTTTCGAAGTTTAACTAATTTTAACCTTTTTACCTCCATTTATTTCATTTCTATCTCATAAAAATTATAAATCATGAAAAATAAATCAAATTTATACGAAATTTTACATTGGTTCGTCGGTTTTGTTACTCCTCGTCAAAAGTTACCTAGACCAAAACAATATTTATAACTTCACAAACTACTCTACTATTAGTAAAGAGGTAAGTAAAGGTCGGATCCCAAGGGACGGGTATTGATGTAGGATTTTCGATTCCAAATGGTTGTGTCTAAGGGTGTCACAATTTGGGTTAAGGTAGGAGATCAAATAAGCTAAATAACAATGTAAATAAACAAGCAAGATGATTAAAATGAGATTTAAACAATTGATTAAAAGCATTAGGGTGTCATGGGTTCATAGGGGATTCATGGGATTTGATCATACAAACATGTTTTCTACTAGATGCAAGCAATTAGTGTCATGATGGGATCAAGTTAGTGTATATCTTACAATCCCTAGGAAGGTTTGGGTCCCAGAGCTGAATCGATTAGATTGTACAACACTTACAAGTCGACTTAATCCTCCCTATCCAACTATATGCATGGTCTAATGAGACTCGAGTTGGTTTATGTCTTACAAGTCTCATTGAAAAGATAAGTGATGGGTAAAAAATGCAAGGATTCATAGGCTCGTATTCATCAAACATAACATGTGCATAAGTTGAAATCACAACAAGCAAGCAAATTAATTATGAAAGCATAATAGATTAAGCATGAATCAATCCCATGTTGGTTTCCCCTAATTCCCCATTAACCCTAGTTAATATGACTACTCACTCATTATCAAGTTTAACATGCTAACAAGGTTGTCAATCATACTAGCAAGACCAAACATGATGAATAAATGAAGATGCTTAACAATAATTAAAAAGGGATTAAGAGAATTATACCTAAAGATGATTCCAGATAATAAAGCAAAGAATAATAGAAGTACTTGATGATTGATGGCAGGTTGTCAATCCTCCAAATAAACCCCAAATAATCTTCAATTACCCAAAATAAATGATGAACAATAGAGAAATTAAGAAATGAGATTTGTATTAATGCTAAATTAAGAGTTGATTACAAGATTAAGATGAGATTAAGATTGCATAAGAAGAACATGATAATCCAATTAGTACAATGGGGTATTTATACTAAGGATTAGGTACATAAATTAGGGTTACTAAGGGCTTAAATGACGATTAAGACCTTTAAGAAAAGTTGAGGAAGTGCTCCTCTCGAAGGAGATGCGCATATTCTTCAAGAAATACGCTCATCCCGAGCAGCTTGGCTGAGGGACGGCTTGCATTGGAGAGGAATCCGAGCGGATTGGGGAAAGCGACGCTCGGATCATCAGGCACCAAGATGAGCGTCTTGGCCACGGGACGCTCGGATTGTGGGAAGGCAGGACGCTCGTCCCGAGCACTGCGATGCTCGGATTGCTGGGCAGTCACTTCTTCTTCTTTTCGTTCTTCAACAATCCTCAAGGATCTTGTTGGAGATGCAAGGATCTTTTCATCATTGCTCAATTTACTTCATTATCTACATAGGCCTTCTAGCATTGCCTTCCCTTTGATGCTTTGTCATTCGATTCAATCAATTTAGCTCCATTTTGCCATGAAAATGCAAGGTTCTTACTCCTTTCCGACCAAGAGATCAAAACTTCAAAGAATATGCAAAACGAAAGACTAAAGATAGTAAATGACCCAATTATGCACTAAAAAGCATAGGAACGAGGCTAATTCGGGGACTAAATATGCTCAAATATGAGTCACATCAAATATCCCCAATCGAACCTTTGCTCGTCCCGAGTAAAGAGGTGAGAAAAACTAGGACCCTTATTCAAACTAACCTACTAATATAGCCGATGTGAGACAATTAGCGGGTCTCACTCCGCCCCTTCAACTCACAACAAGAAGAAAAAGATGTTTTCACAAAATTTTCCCCAATTGAATAAGGGTCCTAGTTTGAATACTTTCCTCATCTAAGTGGCGGAAATTATCTATAAAGGAAGCAATCTAAGGGTACAAACTCCATCATACATACGGTTTCTTCAAACTACTAAGCCTAGAAGGATACCAATAAATCACCTCCAAGTTGTGTCAAGCTAGGGTACCTTTATCCTCAATCGTTAAATGCTTTCGTCAAGAGTAGACTTCATATGGTGTTAGAAACACTGGAGGATCGCGGAATTCCCCTTCTTGCCTAGGCAAGAAGAAGGGTCATCCCCTCTCTACCTTGCACAAAAGTGGATACGATGGAAAAAGGGATCAATAGTATTTGAGTTTCATTTTGGGAGTTTGCTTTGTATTTGTTTTTCTTTCCCCCAATTTCTTGTGGCATTTGACATTTGAGAACACTTTCTTTTTGCCATTTCTTTTGATGTTTGGCATTTCAATACTTAACAACTTTCAACTTTTTGCATTTTCTTTTGAACATTTTCAAAGTCACTCCATTTGTATCGAGGGTGCCTTATATTTGAAGCATAGGAGTTTTCATTTTTGTTAGTCCTCTTTTCTTTCGATGCAATTGCAAACTTTTTCACTTTTCATTTCATTTCTTGAACTCAAATCTTGAACAATTTTTGTGCCCATTCCCTTTGATGACAAAATGTGGTAGAACATGGATGATGGTTGCATGGTTTCAAGGGTCACCTTGGAATAAACGGTAGCCAAGGAGTTATCACACCACAAGGTACTCTTGACTAGGCCTGAATCCATGGGTCAAAGGATACTAGCATGACACATCCTAGGGTATTTTACAAGTATTCTAATAAGCAAAGTCTTAAGAATAAAAAGTATTTACAAGGGCCTATATACACTTGTCAAGCTTCCCAAATAGATGTTTTCACAAAATTTTCCTAAATGCAACTATATGACATGATGCAAATAACATTTATACAACCTAATGCATATGCTTCTACCAACTAGTATGCCAAATAATCTAAATGCAATCCTATAATCACATTGTTTTTACCGCATCAATAAAAATAAAGCCACATAGTCATTAACATAAAGAGAAAATTTGAGATTGGAAAGATCATACCCTGCGGTCTTCAATATCCTCATGTCTCGGATGTGGCATAGTCGATCAATGTGAAAAAGGATGAACAAACACAATATCTACAAAATAATATATACAAGACTACACTACAAAGGAAATGAACATGTTTTTAGATTTTTTCAATTTTTCACATTTTTATGTATTTTTCACAATTTTTCAATTTTTATAATTTTTGTTTAGAAAGTCAAGTTAGAATTTTCCATCCCCACACTAGTATGGGCATTGTCCTCAATGGCCAATACGATAGGAAATTATGCAATCTACATGAAAATGCATGATTTCTAAGCTAAATGCAATTTATATGACATATATACAAGAGTGAATGCAAAATAAGCTATTCTATATGATGCATAGTTTTTGTTATGTTGGATAGAATAATTTAGATTACCTCCCAATGGATATGCATAAACTTCCCCAAACCAAAATAGACACTATTTCTAATGTCAAAAATTGGGGGAGTTCATACATAAGGGTGCTATGCATGCAACTAAAATTTGTCATTTTGGATTTTGAAAATGGGAGCAATATAATGAACACCTCAATGGGACCGAGGTGTTAGTCCTCTAGATGATGTTAGGACTCCAAACTATGATCAAGATGCAAATTATATAAAAAACAAGAGAAATAGACAAACCTCAATCTTCGCCCATGGCGTCATCACTATTATCTCTATAATCATCACCAACTTCACTTGAATCATCATCATTAACCTCCATAGATCCGGAGTTATCATCACTTGTACTTTAACTTCCCTCTTCTTCCTCACTACCCTCTTCTTCCTCACTACCCTCTTCTTCTTCTTCTTCTTTTTCTTCTTCTTCTTCTTCTTCTTCTTCTTCTTCTTCTTCTTCTTCTTCTTCTTCTTCTTCTTCTTCTTCTTCTTCTTCTTCTTCTTCTTCTTCTTCTTCTTCTTCTTCTTCTTCTTCTTCTTCTTCTTCTTCTTCTTCTTCTTCTTCTTCTTCTTCTTCTTCTTCTTCTTCTTCTTCTTCTTCATTCTCTTCATCTTCTTGTGCACCACTCTCAACAACAACCATCTCCTCGTCACCCAAGTTACCACCTCTAGAAGCACTAGGAAAGAAGGTTTCCTTATCCGCCCAACTAGGCAAAGGACAAGATGGGTCAAGAAGTCCTTGCCTAGCAAGATGCAGGAGAGGTAGATATTATGCTTTATAAGCATTGACTCTATCCTCAAAAGCTTGCTTGTGCATTTCTTTCATCAAGAGAGTCAAGTAGTCATTCCCCGCCTTAACATTTTCGGGTTGAAATTCATGGTAGGTGAATGGGTAAGGTGGGGTGATAATGGAGGAGGAGGAGGGATCGGCAATGTCTTCCCCTTGGTGTTGTATAATAAACTCGACTTCCTCGGAGAGTGGGAGAAGGTAGTTGGGCCTATGAACATTCAATCGGTAAATCTTGCTTGGCAATGTGAAGGATTTAGCATCTTTTGTTAACCACCCAAATTTGTCATCAAGAGTATCATTCGTGACCCATTTGAATTTTTGAACCATGGTGGCTAGATCAATGATATGGCCTCCCTTAACCGGTTTATAGGTGTTATCCTTGTTGAAGTTCTGGTTGAAGTGTATTGCCAAATAAGTTACTAACCCTCCATTAACAATAAAGGTCATGCCTTCTTTGCCACAATCAACATTGAGCCACCTCTCAATCAAAAGTTGAAGAATGTTGTACTTTTTGGTGAACTCTCTTCCAATGTTCAAGGTCGACTCGAGTTAAATAAAGTCAAGTTCGGTGAAATGGTCCGTGCCCTTCCTAGCAATCAAGGTATGCCCAACAACCTTGTGCTATACCCTTATGCTCGGATGATGGACAAAAAGAGCACGACAATCATGATCAGATGTAAACTCTCTACCGGTAATAGCCTTCCATAAGGGAGCGGGATCATACTTGGTAGGTTTCTTTGTGTAGGTCGGGTCATTGCTAAGGCCAAAAACATTACCGAATTCTTCAAAAGATAATTTCCTATCAACATTCTCGAGCCGGAATTCAATGTTCCTTAGAGCCTCCACCTTGGTAACTTTCAAAAAGCTTAAGAACTCTAAGGTGAGGGATGAGTAAGTCAACTCTTGAATATTAAACAATGTACTCAATCCCATGGATTCGAAAAAGGTCTTGGTTTGTTCTAAGACACCCAATTTTGACAAAGTCTCTTGGAATATGAATTTGGTGGGTAAAATAGATTTCTTAGCAAAGGAAACAAATTTCTTCCTATGAAAGTCGGAAGTGGAAATTACCTCCGGATAATCATCTAGTTGTTCAACAACCGGAGTAGAAGTAGAAGCTTCCATAGGAGAAATAGACTCTTGAATTTCCAACCATACATTTTGAACCACCAATGCCTTAGATGCTTGAATAGCTTGAAGAGCTTGTTGTCTTTTGGAAACGTTCTTCTTTGGAGGTGCCTTACTTCAACCTTTTGTTCTTGCCTTGCTCCTTTATGTAGTAACACCAAAGATAAGCTTGATTTCTTCAAATTTCAATAAGACCCAAATCGATTTAGAATAGTTGAATGTTACCTTGTATCCCAAAAATTGACTCAAACTTTGAAGATGTTGGTGTTTTAATCACTTGTTGTTGGTAAAGGAGTGATTTAATTGTGTTTTGAGGAAGTTTGGATTTAATTTGGGTGATTTTGGTTGAGAAATTTGATGTTGGTTGATGGAAAGAATGAGGGTTTTGAGGGTTTGGGGTAGTGTTTATGTTTGAATGAGGAAATGAATTAGTAAAGTGGGGTTTTTAATCCCGTTATTTTTGAAAATCAGTGGGGGAGACGAGCGGGCAGCAGTCGGGACGCTCGGATTCTTCTGCTTTTGGCTTCAGGAAAAACGCGCTGGGGACGAGCGGATTATCAGCAGGACGAGCGCCTTTTTAAGTGGGACGAGCGTTTTGAGATGGAGACGCTCGGATTCCTTTCCAGGGAGAAATCGAAAATTTTGCCAGTGATAAGACGAGCGGATTTCCTCTGGGACGACCGTCCTGGCTGATACGAGCGGATTCTCACGTAGGACGCTCGGATTCTCAGTGAGACCCAATATTTTCTTTTCCAGCTTCACAGGACGAGCGTATCCTACCCAGGACGCTCGGATTGTTCGTTAGGACGAGCGGATTCCCATCGGGCCGCTCGGATTGTCCCTCTGCCACACGGATTCAGGTCCATCCGTGGGCATCTCGTAACCCGTGTCATTTACTCTTCATTTCTTGTGGTCTTCATTATGGGGGCACTACGAAGGCTTGCATAGCCTAGGCAATTGCTATCCCCACACTAAGGCAAAACACTACACATCAATAATCACATAAGTCCCTCCCTTACT
The DNA here is from genome assembly GCF_048544455.1 of Silene latifolia. Classification (NCBI taxonomy): domain Eukaryota; kingdom Viridiplantae; phylum Streptophyta; class Magnoliopsida; order Caryophyllales; family Caryophyllaceae; genus Silene; species Silene latifolia. Next base: position 100,661,737 of record NC_133531.1, read on the forward strand.
TCTCTCAAAATGATGAAAATCTTGATCAAGGCATAAAAATATTAATCCAAAATTGACAAAAATGCAATACAATAATTAAAATGCAAGTTAGGGAGTTAGAATATTTACAAGTGATGGTTTAGGGAGGACTCCACCAAACACTCATCCAATAATGAGATGTCAAGGGGGCATGTTCAAGGTGTTGTTGATGTTGCTCAACACCTTGAAGAAGTAGTCGAAAGCTTGTTCATTGTCATGATAAAGATCTTCAATAGACATTTGCACTTGTTGTTCTTAATGGTAGTATTGGGTCATAGCATTACTGATATAGGGATTGAATATCCCTTCAAACTCATCATCCCAATGACCGCATACTTCGTCTACTTGTTCCCCAAAAATGTCATGAGTTGATGAAGACAACTCTCCTTCTTTCTTGTCTTGGCCAATGAGGCCTTCTTCTTCACTTGTCATGGGTGAGCTTTTCAAGCTCTCTTTGTTAAGATTTCCTTCCTCTTTGGACGGAGCATCATTCACTTTCTTCTTCCATTGAAATGCCAACTTCTTCCTATCATTAATCGGGACAAGAGTTGGTCGTCACACATCCAATCAAACACATTTATATTCTCAACAAAACAACTAGTTAGTGGTTAAGTCGAGGTCGATCCATGGGACGGTGTGCTTTGGGTTCTAAGTCTATCTATCTCAATTTATGCTAGTGTCACAATTGATGGGGTTTGTAGTTGTATTCTAGACTAATGCAAGCAATAAAGAAAAACAAGCAATAAAAGGAAGGATGTAAACAAATGGTTAAAAGTACTAGGATATCATGGGTTCATAGGGGATTCATGGGAGTTAACCATACAAACATGTTCACAAAGTTGCAAGCAATTAATGTTGTAAAGGAACCGAGTTGGTGTATGTCTTACGGTTCTTAGGAAGAGTTGGGTCCCGGAGCCGAATCGATTAGATTGTACAACACCTAAAAGTCGACTTACTTTTCCCATAATCACTTTTATGCATGGTCTAACTAGACTCGAGTTGGTTTATATCTTACAAGTCAAGTTGAATAGATAAGAGATGGTTGTAAATGCAAGGATTCATAGGCTTAGCATTTCATCAAACATAACATGTGCATAGGTTGACATCACAACAAGCAAGCAAATTAGTTATGGAAACATATTGGATTAAGCATGATTATTCCCCATGTTTAATTCCTTTAGTTACCCACTAATCCTAGTTAAGGAAACTACTCGCTCATTATCATGGAAAACATGTCATTAATTGTGTCAATCATTACAACAAATATAAACATGATAAGAGCTTAAGGAAACAACAATAAAGAATAAAGAGTAAAGGAATTATACCAAAATTGAGATGATCCAAATAATAAAGCAAAGAATAAAAGAAGAGAGCTTGATAGATTGATGAAGGGTTGTCAATTCTTCAATAATAACCCAATAATCTTCAATTACCCAAAAGTAAGAAACTTGTACAATAATTAAGGAAAGATTAATGTGTGATTTTTGGAAAGATTAATGAGTAATCTATTCTAATCTACTTCTAATCTAATTTAAGAGAATTTCCTACTAAGAGAGCCCCTCTTTGATTATCATAAAATGGGGTATAAATAATAGTGCATCATTAGGTTAAATAAGGCTAAATTAGTAATTAACAATTCTAAGTTCTAAGTAGGGAAATGCAAGTATTTCGAAGAGATGAGCATATTTGCTGAAAACGTCACGGTCCGCTCGTACAAAGGGGGAAGACGCTCGGATTGTGGGCAGGGGAGACGAGCGGCTTGATAGTCGGGACGCTCGGATTGCTTGAGGTGGCGACGAGCGTCTCGAAGCTAAGACGCTCGGATCGTTCCTCAGGGTGCTTTGCTTCATCCTTTCGCATACTTCTTATACTTGCATTGTTGATCTTAGTTCTTGCCTCTCCTTCCATACTCATTCAACCAATATCGTCAATAATCTTCCAAATATGCACGGGAGACGGGAATTTCCGCCTAATTGTCTTCTTTCCTACAAAACATATAAAATGCACTAGAAAAGCAAAATAGAAGGCATTTCAAGGGTAAAATGGCTATGCGATGCTATAGTAATATGCAAAATAGGTTCAATTAAGGGACTAAATGTGCGCAAATAATGTTCACATCAAATATCCCCAAACCGAACCTTTACTCGTCCCGAGTAAAGAGGTGACAAAACTAGGTCCCTTATTCAAACTAACCTACTAATATCGCTGAAGTGAGACAATTAGAGGGTCTCACTCCGCCCCTTCAACTCACAACAAGACAACCATGAGGTAGGATGCCTTCTTGCAAGGCAAGGTGGGGCTTGCCAAAATGGCGACACATCCAGGCATTAAAGCATACAAGATCAAGTAATGGATGCATCAACAAAAGAATAGCCACTTTCCTCATCTAAGTGGCGGAAATATCTACAAGGGAAACAATATAAGGGTACACACTCACTTATAGATATGGTTTCTTCAAACAACTAAGCCTAGGAGGATACCAATAAATCACCTCCAAGTTGTGTCAAGCTAGGGTACCTTTGTCATCAATTGTTAAATGCTTTCGTCAAGAGTAGACTCCCTATGGTGTTAGAAAGACTGGAGGATCGCGGAATTTCCCTTCTTGCCTAGACAAGAAGAAGGGTCGTCCCCTCTCTACCATGCACAAAAGTGGATACGAAGGAAAAGGGATCAATAGAATTTGAGTTTCATATGGGAGTTTGTTTTTGTTGTCGTTATTCCCCCCAATTTCTTGTGGTATTTGACATTTTGAGAACATTTCTTTGCCATTTCTTTTGATGTTTGGCATTTCAACACTTGACAATTTCAACTTTTTGCATTTCTTTTTGAATATTTTCAAAGTCACCCCATTTGTAGTGAGGGTGCTTATATTTGAAGCATAAGAGTTTTTATTTTTGTCACTCCTTTTTTTCTTTGATGCAATTGCAAACTTTTTCTTTTCTTTTCATTTCTTGAACTCAATATTTGAACAAATTTTTGTGCCCATTCCCTTTTTGATGACAAAATATGGTAGAACATGGATGATGGTTGCATGGTTTCAAGGGTCACCTTGGAATAAACGGTAGCCAAGGAGTTATCACACCCCAAGGTACTCTTGACTAGGCCTTAATCCATGGGTCAAAGGATACTAGCATGACACATCCTAGGGTGTTTTACAAGTATTCTAACAAGCGAAGTCTTAAGAATAAAAAGTATCTACAAGGGCCTATATACACTTGTCAAGTTTCCCAAATAGACGGTTTCACAAAATTTTCTAACCATGCAAACTACATGCCATGATGCAACTATCATTTATACAACCTAATGGATATGCTTTTACCAACTAATATGCCAAATAATCTAAATGCAATCCTATAATCACATTGTTTCATACCGCATCAATCAAAATAAAGCCACATAGTCATTAACATAAAAAGGAAAAAGGAGATTGGAAAGATCATACCATGCAGTCTTCTATATCCCCATGTCTCGGATGTGGCGTAGTCGATCAATGTGAAAAAGGATGAACAAACACAAAACAATATATACAAGACTACACTACAAAGGAAATGAACATGTTTTTGGATTTTTCAATTTTTTTGTATTTTGTTTTTATAAAATTAAAGAACATATTTTTTTTGTTTTTTCGAAATTTTTCAATTTTTATGCATTTTTGGAATATAAATTCCCATCCCCCACTTTATTTTGGACATTGTCCTCAATGTACATGTAGGAGTAGGAATGAAAAAGAAAGTACATGTTTTTGGATTTTTGATTTTTTTGAAATAAAGTACAAATGCAATGATATGATATGAACGAATGCATGCTCTAACTAAATGCAATTCTATATGACATATATAACAAATGAATGCAATCTACATTACACTAAATGATGCATGATTTCTAGTAAACTATGGTCACTTATGATCAAACCTCCCCAAACCGATTTAAACACTATTTCTAGTGTAGAAAAGAATAGGATTGGTCATTAGTGACTATGCATGAATTCTAGTCTATATGCAACTATCTACATGAATCATGTGAGATATATTACAATGCAACTATACTATATGAACTAACTAATGTAAATGCAATATGATATAGGTGCAAATGAAGATTAAACTAAATGTGATGCACTATACATAAGAAAGAGGGAGAGAAGAGTATCATACGATTGGAGATGATGAGGTAGGCATCTCTCACTCGTCATCATCATCATTATTGCGGTAGCCATACCCGCCAGAACTTCCTCCTTGGTCATACCCTCCTCCTTGACCAAAGTGTCCGCCACCTTAACCGTCAAAGTTCCCGGCCTGGTTCCATTGATTAGGGTACAAAAGGTGCGGTTGAGCCCAAGATGGTCGAGGGCCATTAGGGTCGATATACCCTTGTTGTGCCATTTGGTAGTATTGAGGATAGAGGGCCAAATAGTTATCGACCCTCCCATCGTGTACTCCAAGATCACCCCTCTTTATAAGATCCATCAAATCATTCATATCCGGAGCATCGGGGACTTGCGGTGCGAATGGCCTATGAGGAGTGGGGTATGGTGGGATAGGCACAGAGGAAGGCGGGGCATTGGGCCTTAACGGTATCCCGCGAGGTGGTGGAGGATGGCGGGGTACTTCTTCTCTTTGAGGGGGATTGGGGTAGATTTCAATGTTGAGGAGGTAGCTCGGCATAGGTGAATACCGGCTCAATCTCGGGTCGGTACCGGGAATATTCCCTCCCGAAAGAACAATAGAAGAACACCATTTTGTGAACCATTCTACACTCCCGTCTTGAGTGTAGGCACACCACCGATGGTGGTTGAAGACGGCATCCTCATCAATCAAAGTACTACCCTCTAGTGGCGCATAAGTCCCACTATTGTTAAACCCGGGACAAAGGTTGTTAGCCAAAATAGTAATTAGACCTCCCTTCACGAAGGTCTTGAGTTGGGAGTTCCCTTGAGAAAAGTCGAAGAATATTGTAAGCATCTCAAGGGGGGTATTGAAATTGTATTGCCTTGTCCCCCGAACATTTAGATAGGACACTATAAAGGTTAAATCGAGGAGAGTGCACCTATCTTGCTCAAATCTCCCATTAATGGTGCCGGCAATGAACCGTTCGGTGATCCGAATCACCAGATGTTGGATTGTGAAGGTATAGCATTGTTTTTGGTGAATGAAAACTCTCCCGGAAATAGCCCTCCAAATTTGGTCCACATCAAAGTCGGAGGGTTTGTCGGTGTTACTTGTTGGCATAACAAGGCCAAAAATATTTGCAAATTGGTTGAGGGTTAGTCTATGGTCGTGGTTGCACAACCGGAACTCCATACCAACGGATCTTTGCGTGTTCGAAACAATGCGAAGGCTACTCAAAAATTCCAAGGTAAGGCTAAGGTATGTTTCTTCATGGGCATGGAATAACTTTCCAATCTCCAAACCATCAAAGAACATTTCGGTATGATACCTTATACCTAGGATTTCTAACACTTTTGTGTCAATGAATTGAGTCGGTTCGTAATGCTTACCTAGCAAATTGACGAATTTGTTGTGGTGCTCGTCGGATGTGAACAGTACTTCCGGAAAGTACTCAAGTTGTTCCACCCCTCCTATCATCACGGGGCGGAAGTTTCTTGGCAGAATTCTTTCTTGACCGGAAGAAGAAGATGAGCCCTCGCGTTTCTTGGTGGCGGATTCAATGAGCTTCTTGGCTTTTCCCTTGAGATTCATGATTTTTTATTCGGGAAAGTTAGGGTTTGGTTGATTTTTGTTGTGATGGGAGTGTTTGGAGATGAAGATGTGTGGATTAGGTTTAGATAATATGAGGAAATGAGGGATGGTGGGGGTGTTTTTATAGAAAATTAGTGTTGGACGAGCGGCTGAGGGTCGGGCTCGGGCGGCTTTTACGAGGTAAGTGCAGGAATCCGAGCGTCTTTAGTGTCGGGACGAGTGTCTTTCTGCAGGGGTCCGAGTGTCTTGTGGAGAATACGCTCGGATTCTAATCCAGTGATTCTACCTCATCTGTTGTGGGCTGAGGACGAGCATATCGAGCTTGAGACGAGCGGCTGAGGTAAGACGAGCGTCCTCCTCAGAATCCGCTCGGATTCAAATCCAGTGCAAAATGTTCTTCAATATGCCTCACAGGACGAGCGTCTTTCCGCTAATACGAGCGTCTCTTCCTGGACGAGCGTCTTGTCTAATAATCCGCTCGGATTTAAAGTCAGCGCCAAATAGTACCCATAAGGAGGCTGAGGACGAGCGTCCTGCCCTCGGGACGAGCGTCCCGTGCTGCTTTTCATACTTTTCATTCTTTTATTTCCAAGATCATACCCTTGCACCCTTTTGTTATTCCTCCTTATCTTTTTCTGAAGTTGTGCTCAATAAGAACGTAAGAAAACTCTCTCTCACTTCTCTCATGCAAGAAATTGTAAATAAAAATGCGAAAATGTACAATTATACAAGGCAAAGGTTCGACAAAAATCTTACAAATGGTGGTTTGAGATAGGACTCCACCAAACTAGTTCAAATTGTAGAAATTCTTTGTCCATAGAGCTCAAGGCTCTTAGAAGAAGATCAAAATCTTGTGAACAAGCTCCAAATAAGCATATGTATGGGTTGCTCCACTTGAGCATGAAATTTGGCCAAGGAAGCTTGTCGTAAATTCTTTCTTTCATCTTGTCCTTGCCACTAGAGCTTTCCCAATGCTTCAAACCAATAAGCCCATGATTCTTGTCAACACAAGGTGTGAAGTATGGTTTATATTCGTCCGGAGACTTTCACTTACCACCTTCTTCTTCAATTTTTGTGATGATGATAGCATTTGAATTTATTAATCCTTCAAGAGTAGAAGGAGAATTCTCATAACATTGATGACCAGATACCTTAGGGGTTGATGTTGTGGGTGCCAAATTTCCACAAGCAAGTTCATTTGCAAGTTTGTTCTTGAGCTTTTCCACCTAGTACCCTTTGTATGATGCTTTGATTTTTTGAAGAAGGTTCACCATATCATCTCCAATAATGATTGGCTCCATGGTGGGTGATAAAAGGTATTCATGGTCAATAGGGAAGAGACATTCATCTTCCTCACGGAAGCATACCTCAAACTTCTCAAGGATAGGCTCCTCAAGCAAGGTGATATCACAAGTCCATTCTTCTCCCCTATTCCAAAGGTCCTTGTAAGACATGTATTCTTCATAAGCCTCTTTTATGGTCTTGTCATCATTACTATCTTCATATGAATCATAATTGGGAGCTTCACTCCTCGACAATTCTTCCTCCACCATCTCAATGTTCACATCAAAAGTCACACCCTCATACTCACAAAGGCTAAGAGTATTTGGCTTACTTAACCTCATATCTTCCTCAACAAATACCACACTTTCATACTAACAAGAGCTCAGGGAGATTGGCTCTTCCCACTTCACATCTTCTTCATCAAAGGTCATTGCCTCAAATTCACATTCATGTTCAATGTGAAAGGATTGGTGGGGAGTGTTTGTTTGGGTTGCTTTCATTTGGGCAATTCGAATTGCTAACTCCTCACCATGGGTAATAATGCTTTGGAGAACATAGTTCCTATTTTGGCTCTCCTCTAAAATTTGTGTGAAAAAAATTTGTTGGTCTCCCATCATTTGGAGAACCATATCTTGAATATCAAAGTTGGGCTCATCTTTTTGTTGTGGGTGGGTGTGAAAGTGCTCATATTGTGGCATTTGGAATTGATTGCAAAGTGAGTTTTGGGTGGGTGGTTGTTGTTGATATTGGATGTGGTGATTTTGGTGGGAAACGTTGGGGTAGTAGTTAGGATTTTCATTGTATGAGTTGTAAGGTAGGTTTGTGTTGACTTGCTCCTCAAACTCTCCATACCCATTGTCATACTCAAAAGATCCAACATATACTCCATATGTCAAGTCTTGGGTCATCATCATAACCAAGATAAAGATAGAACTACAAACATGGAAACTACAATAAAACGGTAAAACGAACCTTGAGGAACAAGTTCCTCAAGATTAAAGCACAATTAAAAATAGACAAACAAGTAAGAACTTAATCACATAACACCGTCCCCGGCAACGGCGCCATTTTGATCGGGACAATATATAGTTGGTCGTCACACAACCAATCAAACACATTTATAGTCTCAACAAAACAACTAGTTAGTGGTTAAGTCGAGGTCGATCCATGGGACGGTGTGCTTTGGGTTCTAAGTCTATCTATCTCAATTTATGCTAGTGTCACAATTGATGGGGTTTGTAGTTGTATTCTAGACTAATGCAAGCAATAAAGTAAAACAAGCAATAAAAGGAAGGATGTAAACAAATGATTAAAAGTACTAGGATATCATGGGTTCATAGGGGATTCATGGGAGTTAACCATACAGACATGTTCACAAAGTTGCAAGCAATTTATGTTGTAAAGAAACCGAGTTGGTGTATGTCTTACGGTTCTTAGGAAGAGTTGGGTCCCGGAGCCGAATCGATTAGATTGTACAACACCTACAAGTCGACTTACTTTCCCCCTAATAACTTTTATGCATTAACTAGACTCTAGTTGGTTTATATCTTACAAGTCAAGTTGAATAGATAAGAGATGGTTGTAAATGCAAGGATTCATAGGCCTAGCATTTCATCAAACATAACATGTGCATAGGTTGACATCACAACAAGCAAGCAAATTAATTATGGAAACATATTGGATTAAGCATGATTATTCCCCATGTTTAATTCCTTTAGTTACCCACTAATCCTAGTTAAGGAAACTACTCACTCATTATCATGGAAAACATGTCATTAATGGTGTCAATCATTACAACAAATATAAACATGATAAGAGCTTAAGGAAACAACGATAAAGAGTAAAGAGTAAAGGAATTATACCAAACTTGAGATGATACAAATAATAAATCAAAGAATAAAAGAAGAGAACTTGATAGATTGATGAAGGGGGGTCAATCCTTCAATAATAACCCAATAATCTTCAATTTCCCAAAAGTAAGAAACTTGAACAATAATTAAGGAAAGATTAATGTGTAATTTTTGAAAAGATTAAGGAGTAATCTATTCTAATCTACTTCTAATCTAATCTAAGAGAATTTCCTACTAAGAGAGCCCCCCTTTGATTATCATCAAATGGGGTATAAATAGTAGTGCATCATTAGGTTAAATAAGGCTAAATTAGTAATTTACAATTCTAAGTTCTAAGTAGGGAAATGCAAGTATTTCGAAGAGATGAGCATATTTGCTGAAAACATCACGGTCCGCTCGTACAAAGAGGGAAGACGCTCGGATTGTGGGCAGGGGAGACGAGCGGCTTGATAGTCGGGACGCTCGGATTGCTTGAGGTGGCGACGAGCGTCTCGAAGCTAGGACGCTCGGATCGTTCCTCAGGGTGCTTTGCTTCATCCTTTCGCATACTTCTTATACTTGCATTGTTGATCTTAGTTCTTGCCTCTCTTTCCATACTCATTCAACCAATATCGTCAATAATCTTCCAAATATGCACGGGAGACGGGAATTTCCGCCTAATTGTCTTCTTTCCTACAAAACATATGAAATGCACTAGAAAAGCAAAAAAAAAGGCATTTGACGGGTAAAATGGTTATGGGATGCTATAGTAATATGCAAAATAGGCTCAATTAAGGGACTAAATGTACGCAAATAATGTTCACACCAATCATCTTGCCGGCTATAGTGATCAACCATAAAACATGGCTCATGTAATCTGGGAGCTCTCATCGTCTTGTCAAGATTAAAAGTGATTGTTTCATCTCCCACTTCAAGGGTGAGCTCTCCATGTTTCACATCGATCACCGCTCCCGCGGTGTGTTAGAAAGGTCTTCCTAAAATGATAGGAATGTTGGAGTCTTCTTCCATGTCAACAATAACAAAGTCCACCGGGATGAAGAACTTGCCAATTCTTACCGGCACATCTTCCCATACCCCTAACGGTGTCTTCGTAGATCGATCCGCCATTTGAAGTGTGATATTGGTGCACTTAAGTTCTCCCATTCCTAGCCTCTTGCTTACCGAATATGGCATGACACTCACACTTGCCCCAAGGTCACATAGAACTTTGTTGATTGTAGTGTCACCAATAGTGAGCACATGGAATGGAGAAACTTCCCGGATCCTTTAGTTTTGGAGGTGAACTTCCTTGTAGGATGACACTACTCACCTTAGTGAAAGCAATAGTCTCAAGCTTCCGGATGGATTTCTTCTTCGTAAGAATATCTTTCATATACTTTGCATAGGCCAGAACATGATTGATTAATTCCGTAAATGGAATTGAGACTTCCAAGTTTTTCACAATCTCTATGAATTTTCCAAGTTGGTCATCAAACTTAGGCTTAGCTTGATGACTTGGAAAAGGAAGTCTAATCACAATAGGCTCCTTCTCTTTGGCCTTTTCTTCATCCTTCTTTGAAGCTTCTTAAATGGTGGGTTCTTCTTCCCTAGAGTTTTCAACAACTCTTTCCTTGTCACTAGCATTCAAAACATCTTCATCAACGGGCCTTTTCGGCCCATCATACCTTGTACCACTCCTCAAATGGATGGCACTCACTGATTCTTGTCTTGGGGGATTACCTTGAGGTGGTAATTGCCCCTTTTGTCTTTGTGAACTTGAAGATGCCAATTGAGACATTTGGGTCTCCAACATTTTTGTGTGAGCTAGTATGTTGCTAATGGTGATGTCTTTTGCTTGGCTATCCTTTTGCATTTGGGTGAAAAATTCTTGTTGGTTCTTTTGCATTTGGAGGACCGCTTTTTGAACATCAAAACCTTGGTCATTTGTTTGATTGTATGGAGTTTGATTTTGGTAACCTTGGTTTTGGTTGTAAAAGGGTCTTTGAGCTTGGTTTCTCATTGGAGGTGGGGTGTATGTGGTTTGAGGATTTTGAACATTTTGGTTTTTGTATGAGAGGTTTTGATGGAATTTGGTGTTTTCATTGTAATAGTTGGAATAAGGGGTACCACTCTTGTATGCTTGGAAAGCATTCACTTGTTCACTTGTTCCCATACATTCACTTTGGTCATGTCCCAAAGTTCCACAACTCTCACATACTCCACTTGGAATTGATGAAGATGCCACCATGGCATTCACATGTTGCTTAGATTTAGAGGCTTCTTCAAGCTTAGCCATAGCCTTCTCAAACTTGAAATTAATGGTATCAATATAAGCACTAAGTTGAGCACCCAATTGAGTAATAGAGTCCACTTCATGCCTTCCTCCTCTAGTAGCCTTCCGAGATCTATTATATTGTGAGTTATGGACCGCCATTTCCTCAATCTTGTTCCATGTTTGATTATCGTCAACTTCGGTGAACATACCATTTGATCCTATGTTGAGAATGTTTCGGGAGTCTTCATAAAGACCATTCCAAAATTGTTGTACCAAGAACCATTCTCTAAGTCCGTGATGAGGACATGAGCGGTAAGTTCCTTTGAATCGCTCCCAAGCTTCATACAAAGATTCTTCGTCCCTTTGTTTAAATCCCGTGATTTGGGCTCTTAGCATGTTAGTCTTTTACGGAGGATAAAACTTTTTGTAGAAAGCAAGTGCCAATTTATTCTAAGAGTCAATACCAAAAGTAGCCTTATCAAGGCTCTTTAACCATTGTTTCGCGGTACCAATCAAAGAAAAAGGAAATAAGACCCATCGAATTTGGTCTTGAGTAACTCCGGTTTGAGAAATCGCATCACAATAGTCACAAAAAGTCTCCATATGAGAATGAGGGTCTTCACTAGGCATCCCCTCAAATTGGCTTCTTTCGACTAATTGGATAAATGCGGATTTTGCAATGAAATTACCGGTCAAATGTTGTGGTGTGGGAGTACCATTTGGTAGGTTCTACTCGGTTGGTATGGAATGTGATGAAAACTTAGGCATTGTGGGTTGATTTTGTGGTTGATTTTGTATTGGGTTATCCTCTCCTTCTCTTGAAAAAGGATTGATGAACTCAATAGTATTTGGTTGAATATCCACAATCTCACCAATACCTCTCAAAGTATTTCTAGCAAGTCTTCTATTGTTGGTCAAAGTTCTTTCAATTTCAAGATCAATGGGTAACAAGTTACCTTGTGATCTCCTAGAAATGCAAAATATCAAACAACTCGAAAACAATTAGAACAAACCTTGAAGAGTTTTACTTCCCCAAGGTAAAGAAAGACACAACTAAAAACAATCAAAGAAAATCAAATCAAGTTAACACCATCCCCTGCAACGGCGCCATTTTTGGTTCGTCGGTTTTGTTACTCGTCGTAAAATGTTACCTAGACCAAAACAATATTTATAACTTCACAAACTACTCTACTATTAGTAAAGAGGTAGTAAAGGTCGGATCCCAAGGGACGGGTATTGATGTAGGATTTTCGATTGCAAATAGTTGTGTCTAAAGGTGTCACAATTTGGGTTGAGGTAGGAGATCAACTAAGCTAAATAACAATGTAAATAAACAATCAAGATGATTAAAATGAGATGTAAACAATTGATTAAAAGCACTAGGGTGTTATGGGTTCATAGAGGATTCATGGGATTCGAACATACAAACATGTTTTCTACTAGATGCAAGCAATTATTATCGTGATGGGATCGAGTTAGTGTATATCTTACAATCCCTAGGAAGGTTTGGGTCCCGGAGCCGAATCGATTAGATTGTACAACACCTACAAGTCGACTTAATCCTCCCTATCCAACTATATGCATGGTCTAATGAGACTCGAGTTGGTTTATGTCTTACAAGTCTCATTTAAAAGATAAGTGATGGGTAAAAAATGCAAGGATTCATAGGCTCGCATTTCATCAAACATAACATGTGCATAAGTTGAAATCACAACAAGCAAGCAAATTAATTATGAAAGCGTATTAGATTAAGCATTAATCAATCCCCATGTTGGTTTCCCCTAATTCCCCATTAAACCTAGTTAAGATGACTACTAACTCATTATCAAGTTTAACATGCTAACAAGGTTGTCAATCATACTAGAAAGACAAAACATGATGAATAAATGAAGATGATTAACAATAATTAAAAAGGGATTAAGAGAATTATACCTAAAGATGATTCCAAATAATAAAGCAAAGAATAATAGAAGTACTTGATGATTTATAGATGGTTGTCAATCCTCAAAATAAACCCCAAATAATCTTCAATTACCCAAAATAAATAATGAACAATAGAGAAATTAAGAAATGAGATTTGTATTAAAGCTAAATTAAGAGTTGATTACAAGATTAAGATGAGATTAAGATTGTATAAGAAGAACATGATAATCCAATTAGTACAATGGGGTATTTATACTAAGGATTAGGTACATAAATTAGGGTTACTAAGGGCTTAAATGACGATTAAGACCCTTAAGAAAAGTTGAGGAAGTGCTCCTCTCGAAGGAGATGCGCATATCCGTTTTCGTAGTCTTCAAGAAATATGCTCGTCCCGAGCGGCTTGGCTGAGAGACGGCTTGCACTGGAGAGGAATCCGAGCGGATTGGGGAAGGCGACGCTCGGATCATCAGGCACCAAGACGAGCGTCTTGGCCATGGGACGCTCGGATTGTGGGAAGGCAGGACGCTCGTCCCGAGCACTGCGACGCTCGGATTGCTGGGCAGTCACTTCTTCTTCTTTTCTTTCTTCAATAATCCTCAAGGATCTTGTTGGAGATGCAAGGATCTTTTCATCATTGCCCAATTTACTTCATTATCTACATAGGCCTTCTAGCATTGTCTTCCCTTTGATTCTTGGTCATTAGATTCAATCAATTTAGCTTCATTTTGCCATGAAAATGCAAGGTTCTTACTCCTTTCCTACCAAGGGATCAAAACCTCAAAGAATATGCAAAACAAAAGATTAAGTTAGTGAATGACCAAATTATGCACTAAAAAGCATAGGAACGAGGCTAATTCGGGGACTAAATATGCTAAAATATGAGTCAGATCAACCGCAACTAATCCGACAACAACCAATGACCAAATCGTCGTGGATGTGGACATTCAACCCAGGGTTCCCAAGAACTCGATTCCCAAGCAAATCTAGAAGGCCAAGGCTGAAATATCCATTTGGCAGCTGATCGCCACATCCTTCGAGCACCGGCAGGCTTTGCTTCAGGCCTTGGGGAAATTTACAGTTCCTTCCACCTCCTCACCCGAAGAAGTGGTAGCCCACATGACTAGGGATGTCCCTGACCTGAACAACCCAGTCATCTTCTCCGACGAAGATATCCCTCCCTTCGGAGCCAACCACAACTTGGCCCTATACATCACCGTGCAGTGCTTGAAGAAGAACGTACCCATGGTCCTGGTGGATTACGGATCTGCAGTCAACGTCATTCCCCTCAAAACGGCTCATAGACTGAGGATCAAGGAAGTTGACCTAATCCCAACCAATCAGGGAGTTCGCGCCTATGACATCACTCATCGTAAGGTCGTAGGTCTCATCACCTTGACCATTGCAACAGGACCCCTGGAGAGACAAGGCAGTTTCCAAGTGGTCGATATCGACGCATCATTCAATATGCTTCTTGGGTGCCCCTGGATCCACGTTGCCAAAGCCGTCACATCAACCCTTCATCAGAAAATTAGGGTCCCCTTCAACGGGAAAACAATCACAATCCCTGCATCCCCGATTAAGGCTATCATGAAGAAGGGAATAGCCTCTCAAGTCATTGAAGAGGACAACAACGAAATGTAGGGATTCCAAGCTGTGAATGCCCTAACTGACGAACCAGCACCTTTTGATTGGGATCCATTCTCGAATCTCACAGTCAACCGCGTCTTGATGAGCCAAGGTTATTTCCCGGGCCTACCTCTCAGCCCACTAAAAATCACCTTGCCTCCCCTGATACAGGCCAAGATCCCCAACATCCCTTTTGGACTAGGCTACGAGTCGACCGATGAAGACATCCAAGAAATGAGGATCCTAGTAAGGAAGCGCAAAAGGCAAGGAGACATCCTCCGCCCCTATCACTTGACCCTCAATTGCTACTTCATCCCCGAGGGAGAATCTGAGCTATACAACGGCTTCCCTGAGCCAATCTACAACCCCGTATCAAAGTGTCAAATACCCGGGTGTTGAAGTCTTTTATTTTATCCCCAACAACACCAAAGGTGCGTCGACCAAGTCTGAATCAACCCCTTGCCTAGACAGGAAGGTCGTGAGCCACCTTTTCGGAGAAGACAACATCAAGCACCTCAACTATGAGGACATCATCAACATTGCTCTCAAATAAAACCAGTTCGATCCCACTGCCTTAATCTCTGATGCTAACCCAGAGAAAGTTGTCCAAGGCTGAAGGAAGACTATCAAATGGACCGATCGCCAAGGCCGCAGTCTCAAGATCACAACTGGATAAGGTCCCATGTTCAATGAGGGAAGTGAAGTCGAGTCTGGGTCCGAGTCTAAATGTGATGACAAGTCTGAGTAAGAGTCTGTCTTAGGTCCTAACGCTCCCAACGACCCGGTCAAAGTCCCTTTTTCTGCTGTTTTATCACAAATTTGTGGTTGTCTCAGAGGCTGAGTCAACTAGGGTCACCCCTACTCCCGCAGAAGGTAGCAACCTGGATCTTTTTCAAGGGGCCACCTCCTCCACTGTGGCGCCTCTAATTTCCCATGAGTTTTTTGTCCTATCCGAGCTTTCCGCTCAGGTCGACTTAATGAATGCTAAGTTTGCTTACGACTCGTCTCAATCTAACTGCAATGCAATTCTGAACGAATATGAGGAATTTGACTTGAGTGACTACCCACCTCAGCTAGCCAAAGAGCTCGACAAACGCTAACATATAACACCCATCATTGAGGAGACCGAGCTTATCAACGTAGGGACCAACATAACGCCTTGGGAACTTAGGATACGGACCACCCTTAACCCCTTGGAAAGACAGCAATTCATCGACCTTTTGCACGAATACAACGACGTATTCGCATGGTCCTACAAAGATATGCCTGGGATCGATAGAGAGATTGCAGAGCACAGGATACCCATTAAGCTCGGAGCTAAACCCGTGAAACAAAAGTTGCGCCGCATGCGCCCTGAGTGAGCCATGAAAATCAAGGAAGAGGTAGACAAGCGATTTAAAGCCGGATTTATAAAAGTTTCCGAATATTCTGACTGGGTGGCTAACATAGTCCCCGTGCCCAAGAAATATGGGAGAATTCGGGTTTGCATCGACTTCAGGGACCTAAGCAAAGCAAGTCTAAAAAACAACTTCCCTCTACACTGCCGAGCATGTTTGGTACGCGGAACGATTTATGACAGTTCTTAAGTTTATCAACAGATGATAGCTCAAACACTCGAGTCTACCCCTTGGTCGTCATCTACGTACCGATACGGTCGTTTTGACAGTAATTAGAGTTCATTTGGAGTCCGGGTCAGAAACCGCTTCATTTTCTTAGAAACCGCTTAAAAAGCCGAGTCGGAATGTTCTAGAATATTCTAGATATTTATTCCCAATCAAATTTTATATCTTTTGGTAAAATATCTCCCGTA
Source organism: Silene latifolia (assembly GCF_048544455.1). Classification (NCBI taxonomy): domain Eukaryota; kingdom Viridiplantae; phylum Streptophyta; class Magnoliopsida; order Caryophyllales; family Caryophyllaceae; genus Silene; species Silene latifolia. Next base: position 100,678,198 of record NC_133531.1, read on the forward strand.
TATCATATTTTACGGAATAAGGAAGTATAGATCTACCGCAATTCCATAACAGAAACGCGGAAATCTTTCTTCCGGAGGAGGAAACCTCTGGGGAAATGACGCAGCAGATGTTGTGCCTTTTGGAAGAACCGCGGCAGCTATTGCGCCTCTTCCCCAGCCTTGTTTGGCTGTTTACGGAAAATTTCCGTGATTTCTTTCCAAATTTTGCGTCATTCCAAAACTCTTCCACATTTTTTTGGTATATATAGAGACCTTTGGTCTCCATATTTTTCACGCGAGTGTCCGCCCTTCTCTTCTCTCTTTGCATTTTAGACCTTGCTCTAAGCTTTCAACGCCTACGTGCTTGATCAGTCGACCACGTAAGCTCAGATCATTCTGAGTACCAGTCAGGCAGTCACATTGCATGACCGACTAATTTGACCACTACACATCAATAAATTAATTAATTTAAAATCCTCTAACGAGGGCACTTTCTACATACATTCAAGTCCAGCAATCACTAACGTTAACTTAGTTAATCTCGTTCCGTCAAACATGTAAGTATGAGGGCGTAAATCCCACTTTTAATTTATGTTTTTATTTTTGTACCAATTAATGTAAGGTTTACGTCGAAAATACATTCAAAATCGATCTTAAAAACCCTTTTGTAAAACCCTTTTTACAAAACAGAGGAGATCAGACGTTAAGAAGAAATGCAGCGACAGCTGCGCCTCTTCGAAGAATCGCAGCATATGCTGCGCCTCTTCCATAGGCTGCTTGTTGCTCTTGCTCTTCTTGTTCTTCCTCGGGTTTCCATTGTTTTGCCTTTTTCGTCTTATTTGCTTATTTTCTTTCATCCTTCAGTACATAAACATCTTTTGATAATTCCCTTTTGATCTTAATGCTTTATCTAGACTAAAATCCCTTATAATTCGATATTTGCGGGTTTTCGTCACTAAATCAAACCCGGATTTTAGGAACTCGATTTGTCTATATCAAGTTTCTGGGATTCGTATTTTGTACATACCCTTTCATATTCTATTCTGTTTCATTTTCCAACCGTCTTAAATCCAAGTTTAATAATTAAATTAATTCTGACACCGTAAATAAATCTAACTTGTTTCTGTTCGTTTTAATCCGTTTTTGTTGCTTTTATGACGGTTCCAGATGTATATAATCTGCTAAATCACTTTTACTCGAGTTCCTAACCAATAATCAATCTTAAAATTTACCAATGAACATTAACGGACTGTGGTTCTGACTTCAGAGACAGAACTCAACTCAAGAACAGACGCATGAGGAGTTGCGCCTCTTTCAAGGGACGCAGCAGATGCTGCGCCTGTTCTGAGGTGATTTCTGTCCCTGAACTCGTTTTTGCCTAGACGTAGTTTTTAATTACGTGTTAAATTAACTAATAACCATAATATCATCTCTAATCTGACCTAGTTTATTACATTAATTCATAACCCTTTTTATCTTCATTTATTTTCATCTTCAAAATTCCGTTTCAAATGTATTTTTGACGTAAATCGATTAAACCTTGTAATTATTGTAATTTTAATTATTTTAATTTATTTAGAGTTTGTTTTTCACTCTTGTACTATTTATTTTACTTGTCTTTCACATGTAATCTATCTAACTCTCACCTTTCACCTTAATTGTTTGCTAAATTACGTGTTAACCGACATAGTTTAATCTCACATGTTAGGATTAATCTGTGGATGTTACATTGCATGCATATAATCGACGACATATCAAATATTAACGACTTCCCTAATCATTAGTAGAGGACACTATCGAGGCGGGCGGGATTAGGTGTTCAGTAAAAGGACTTCCTAATACGTACCCTCACCCCTTACTCAAGATCTATGTGAACATCCGTGTTCATTGGCATCCATGAGAGTCATTCTAGACATAGAATGCTAAGGGTAACGCATTCTTAGTGTTCATGTCACTACTTTGTGTCTTGACATAGCACGAGGTATTCGAACGGTTCCAATTTCCCATAAAAAATGGTGGCAACACCACAAATGCACGCTTTATTTCAAGCGCCTTCCGCGCGCGCCGGCGGCGTGGCCCATGTCCATAGTTTGGCGACTCCGCTAGGGATGATACACTTACGTGTTACCCAGGGTGAAACTTGAACGAGGTTAGGGAATAGTTTATACGAGACAGTTGTCGGTTCTCATTACTCGACCTTCTTAGGTCATTTTTGTTGGAGTATGTGTCCTCAACAATAGTACGATCAAATGTTTAAATCTCAAATTAAGAATACGTAAGGGATGATTCATTACATAGTCAACTGATCAACATTAATCGGTAATGATTAGCTAACTAGAGTTTAACATTACTGTCGTTTGACGGTGGTGATCAGTTGATCCATTAAGGTCACACCTATAAGACAATTCCCTTAATAGAAAAGTTGATTAATTGTATATCGATACAAGTTAATCAATTTCTTAAATTTGAACAATTCATTTTGTGTGAGAGAATATTTATATCTTATTGTAATTTGATTAAATAAGATTTATTTTAGTAATTAAAAGATTTTATTACTAAAATTCGTTATTCTTTGTGAAACAATTAAATTAAGAATGATTGATTAATTATAATTGCAAAATGTTGTGAATTATAATTATATGACCCATTTTATTTATGTGATCAATAATTACTAGACAATTTGTCATATGTAATTTAATTAATGTATATAATGATATTTATTTGATAAATATGCATTAAATTAATTAATAACATGTTACATGCTACATGTGACATGTTGTGTGACAAATGACAAATTGACAAAATAAAATGGATCAACTAATTATGTAGTTCACCGGTTTTAAGGGGATTATAGGGCTTATTATGTTTGTTAATTTTTGAATGGCAAAACATAATCATCACCCTAATTGCCCTAGCCTTACATGCCTACTGTTTAGAAAAGAGAAAAAGAAAAGAGGAAGCCATGCATTGGCTTGGCCTTCATCCCACCCGGCCTCTCCTCTTTATTGTGAGAAATTTTATTCATTCTTATTCTAAGGCTTACATTCTTATCCTTCTCTCTCAACTCTCTCTAAAATTGTTTTAGATCTTGTAAAGTTGTTCATCCATATTATAATATTAAAACATAATATTACTAGTGTAGTAATATGAATACTATTAGAAACATTTAAGGATACTAATATATAAATCTAGTTAATTCATATATTAGTTTTAAGGGAAATTTTCTTGGGTGCAATTGTTAAGAAGCATCTCTACACTTGAGGTTGGAGGATCATCCATTATTGTTAAGCTAAAGAACAAATAAGGAAGGTGTCCTTATTTGTGCCCTATTTTTCGAACCAACAACAATATAAGAACCATTGTTTTCTTATTATATATCTAATTTAGTTATGCGTGCACTAGATTTAAAGAACTCATACTAAAATGTTAATTTTTTCAACGTTATAAAAGTCTAATAATAGTTATATGAACCTAACAGTTGGTATCAGAGCATAGGATGTTGCATGCATAATCGATTTATAGTTTTTTCGAGTTATTAGTAACTTAATTAAAACTAAAAATTTGTGATTTATTAGATATAGCCACGAACTCTTAATGCATGTTATATATTCTGGTCCTAAAATATATTTAGGTCATTTTTAAGATTTATGGTATTTTATTGCTCATTTTAATGATTTTTAGTTATTTTATTACATTTTATGACTCTGTTGAATGGGGATTTCTATCTCAAATGATGCAAGCTCTCAACTTCCCTAAAAAATTCATTGACTTGGTAATGACTTGTGTTACTAGCCCTACGTATTCTTTGAATATCAATGGTAACAAGTTTGGGTTTTTCAACGGTAAAAGAGGTTTAAGGCAGGGTGACCCGCTCTCTCCTCTTCTTTTCACTATATGTATGGAATATCTGTCTAGAATTCTTGGGGTTGTAGCTACTCAAGATGGCTTCAGATTTCACCCTTTGTGTGGTAATCTTAGACTTAACCATTTATTGTTTGCTGACGATCTCCTGCTATTTTGCAAAGGGAATGCTCCATCTGTAATATGGATCCTAAGAGCTTTTGCTACTTTTTCCTCTGCTTCTGGTCTTTGCTTGAATAAGACCAAGTCTGAGATTTATTTCAATGGGGTCAACTCAGGCACTATTAATGACATTTTGCAAATTTCTGGGTTTCATAGGGGCAATCTCCCATTCAAGTACTTGGGTGTTCCTATTTCCTCTAAGAAATTAACTAAGGTTGAGGGCTAAAAGTTGACTGATAGAGTTGTGGCTAGAATTAGGGGATGGGGGACTAAGCATCTTTCTTATGCAGGCAGACTTACACTTGTAAATTCTGTCCTGACTACTTTGCATTCATATTGGGCGTCCATCTTCCTGATTCCAAATGGTATTATGACTAGAATCACCAACCTCTGTAGGAACTTCCTTTGGAAAGGATCATCTGATTACAAGGGTGTTCCTAATGTTGACTGGGAATCTTGCTGCCTTCCTAAGGATGAGGGGAGACTTGGAATCAAAGATGTTAAAACTTGGAATAAAGCTCTTCTTGGAAAATATGTTTGGTGGCTTGCCAAAAAGAAGGATCATTTATGGGTACGTTGGGTGAGATCATGTCTATATGAAAGATATACCTTGGACTGAATATGAGGCCCTAGCTGATTGCAGTTGGCCATGGAAAAAAATTAGTTTGATCATGATCCTTTTTAAGCAAGCCTACCACAACAATCTCTGGCTCAATTCTTCTTTGGATTATACTGTCAAGGCTGGGTATGATTGGTTAAGAGTTCCTAAACCTAAAGTTGAATGGAGATTTCTCTGCTGGAATACCTTGAATATTCCTAGATGTTCCTTTGTCTTTTGGGAATATTTACTTCAGAGACTTCCTACGAGAGACAGGCTCAGTAGAAGGGGGATGCTAATTGATCCTACCTGTCCCATCTGTCTGAGTCTTGCAGAAAGTCATCACCACCTGTTTTTTGAATGTCCCTTTGCTGTTCTCTGTCATCAGAAGTTGCAAGGTGCTCTGAAAGTGCATTTCAGGATGGCTGACCTGGTCACTTGGTTTTCAACTGCTAGGCGTCTTACTAAACTACAGAAAAGATACATTGGTTCCTGTTATGTTGCGTTGGTCTATTGGATTTGGAGATGTAGAAATGAAGCTTGGATACACAACAAGGTAAGGAGCCCTGGCTCTGTGGTGGATCAGATTCTAGCAGATACTAGAGCTTGGTTCCTGGCCTTTAATGTTGCTACGATGAAAGCTAAAGATAGAGCATGGTTTACTACGTTGTAATAGTTGTTTACTCCCTTTCATTTTTGTGTCCTATACTTGAACATTGTATACCCCATTTTTTAGTATTGATAATATATATACTTACCTTTCCCCAAAAAAAAATGCTAAAAATGGTTAAACTTAGTTTCTGACCTTGAAATTTTTATATGACCTCACATGCATATTTTACTTATTTTATGTAACATTTCGTATAAATTTGATTTATTTTGCATGATTTATGATTTTTATGAGATAAAAATGAATTAAATGGAGGTAAAATGCTTAAATATAGTTAAACTTCAAAATAGGCCATGAAATTTTAATATGTTGTCACATACATATTTTAATCACTGTGTGTAAAATTTGAGATGAACTTGAATCATTTAGCATGATTTATGAATTTTTAGTATAAAAATGGCATAAATAGTGACTATTTTAGTATAAATAGCTAAAACAAATTACATGGCGTGAAAAAATTATTTTAGGTTGCATTAATATCCTACTTATCAGATCTAAAGTTGTAAAATTGATTAGATTAATTTTTGTGTAGTTTAGATGTTTTATTTGATAAAACCGATAAATCGCAACTACATTTTTCTCGAAATAAATTCGAAAATTTTAACCATGATTTTTGATATTATGAGTGTCATGGATATATTCCAGAATGTTCAAAAATTTAAAATTCAAATTTTGAAATTATTGTAATTTAATTTGGATTTATTTCATAAATGTTATGATTTTAGAGTCAAAATGAGCATAAAATCATGTCAAGTTGAATAATTATCAAAAATTGAGTAATGACTAATTTGTCCTAAGAGTGTTAGGATAATTAAGTTGGACTAAAATTAGATTTTAGTATTATTTAGCGATTTTAATAAGTTAAAATCATGAATTTCCATAAAACCGGGTTATATGATTGATATAAGTTAAATAGGTCGATTTCGCACATAATTTAGCATGATAGACACATATTTTAATGCTGCATATTTCATTATTGAATGTCATATTTTATTTATGTAATTTTGAATTATGTAATTTTATCTTAGTATGGCCTTAGTTTGAATCGATATTACCCGTAATGTAAGGGGATATTGATTCGGTTGTAATTTAATATGATCTCGTATCACTTTTATTTTTACTAGTTTTTCATGTTACCAATGTATAATAGGAATAGCTATTATTATTTGTAATTCCGGAGTTTCTTCAAGATGGTGCCATTTAGAAAGGCGTTCCGACGAAGACGGTGTTCTAGGGAGGCGTGCCACTTGAAGATTCAAGGGACCAAAGGAGTTGGTTTCTGATTATGTAGTAGATTATTTGATCTTATATTTTAGGAAGGTCATACTAGGAATTTATTATTTGCTTTGCATTTCTTTTCATATGTTGCATGCATTGCCAAATCGCCATAACAACACATGCATATCATATCGAGTCATCGACCATGTCAATTATAATTATTGAGACTTAGCCTTACCAAATACTAGGACCCATGACTCCCCGTGACATTTGGGGTAGGTTTGGTTTTCCCGATGTGCCTTCATTTATCATTGGGTAAGTGGGGTAATAAAACGTTATTACACGCAAAATTTGGTTGGTCGCAACGGGATATTATGACTAGTCTTATGTTCTGAGGCTAGAGATGGGTTTTATGAAAAACATCGACTGAGAGTTCTAAAGTAGAATCAATTAAAGAGTTAATTCACCAAATTTGTTTAATTATGGGATGTATCGGTTTCCCCGTGCCCACATTTGTATAAAGATGGATCTCGGAATCATTTATTATAGTTGGGTAGAGGTCACTATATAAATGCTTAACTTGTTTAAAATGTTTACAAGATTTAAAACGATAAATGTTTATAATTCCTTTATTTTCTATTTGTAGTCAATTTGATTAACTAGCAATGACAACTCCAATTTCATCCACATCAACTAGTGCAAACGCTCCACCACTCCCTAATGCTTCTTGGCTCCGATCCTTCATGGATCGATGTAAACTTGATAAGAATGGTTCTAATTTCGCCGATTGGGATGCGCAACTCCGTTTGGCCGCGAAAGGTGACGACAAGCTTCGTTACCTTACCGAAGCCGCTCCCACCACACCTACTACTAGGTCAACCTTCGCCGTAAGGGAAGCCTATGAGGCCTACCTAAAAGAGTCAGCCGCAATCAAAAACGTCTTGATTTTCTCAATGGAACTCGGCCTCCAAAGAAGTGCTATTAAAATGAGCACGGCCTATGAGATCTACACCAAGCTTGTGACCATGTTTTCACAAGATCCTAGGATAATCCAATATGAGGCGGCCTCCGCATTTTTCGAAATCATCAAAGAGGGCCAAAAGGTTAGCCCTCATGTGCTCAAATTGATTTAACTTGTTGAGACTCTTAAGATACAAGGGGTTGACATTCCCGAACAACTCGTTATAGACCGAGTTTTACATTCCTTGAACAAAGTCAAAGCATATGTGCAGTTTAGGGTAAACTATAATATGCAAAATATGAAGACTTCTCTCCATGAATTGCAAAAATTGCTTGTGCAAGGCGAGAGAGATATGGGTCTTAATGTTAGTGCTACCAAGGATGTGCTTGCAATTAACAACAAGAGCAAAGGGAAATATAAAAGGAGTGCTAGTAAGAGCAAGAAACCCACTCCCTTCAAGGGAAAAGGAAAGGCAATTGAGAAAAGCTTTTCTAAAAAGGGTGCTACTTCCGAAGACAAATGCCATTATTGTAATAGCATAGGACATTGGAAGAGGAATTGCCCGAAGTATCTTGGAGATATCAAAGCTGGAAATATTGTTCCAGTAGGTAATAAATAAAATTCTCCCTGTCATTTATGTTTTGAATTTCAATCTCAACTTTGGTATTTGGATACAAGTTGTGATTCTTACCCCTTTTTAATTTGTTTTTAAGGGCATCCGAGCAAAGACAAAGGCAAAGACAAGCAAGCCTAAGGAGGCTCTTCAAGGGAAGCTAGAGTAGCCGCCCATAGTAGAAGACCTATGGAAGCTTGGCCTTTGTATTGATAGTCTTCCTTTTATTGTTGTATTTTGAACTTGTTGTTTTAGAACTCTTTTAATTTCCTAGTTGGACATGGAAATTAGTTTATTCCTTAAAGTTCTTTTATTTTCAAGAACAAGAAGTTGTATTTGAATTTTAGTGGCTTGGTTTGTAACCCAAGTCACTCGGTTTATGGAAATTTTTCGTTCTAAAACTTGTCATTATACACCTTTCATATCAAAACATAAATTATGTTGACTTAAACTAATCATAAAAGAATTACAACGATGGGATCATTGTAATTAGTTCATAAGCCGCGAATTTAATTCTCACTTATGATTTTGTGACTTAAGATCACATCTTATTTGATATAAGAAAGAATGATTATAAAGTCAAAAAGAGTCATTTGAACTCTAAAAGAGGAAATTTTATAAACCAATTGGCTACATCACTTATAACTATGACTTGAGACCACTTATAAGACTCCATACAAGCTATGGGAGGGCTTAAGACCTTAAGATTGTATATGACATGGATATGAGTCAAATCCTTTACCTTATAAGGATTAGTCTACTTTGAAGCTAGATTATAATGTCTTTACAAAAAGAGTCATCTATTAAGGTTATAATATACGATATTATCGTCCTTCACAAACATAAGTCTGAAATTGTTTGTTGCTTATTAGGCTATCTTTCAAGAAAAATAGATGTATTTTTCAAAAGATAGAGGGGGAGAAAAATAGCAACAAACATACAAATAGTTGGGAACTAGTGAGGAGAGCAAAAGAAAGCGTTCTTAAGTGAAACTCATGACATGTGAGGAGACCAAAAGAAAGCTTTCTTAGGTAAATCTTCAGACTAGTGAAGACACCAAAAGAAATTGTTCTTTAGATAATTACATTATAAAGTGGTTGTATCAAGCAAATTCAATTCTATTTTACATAAGAGCCGTATGAACCAAAATAAAATCTGTGCAAAAGGGTAAATCTGTTTAAAAGTTGCATAGACAGACATAAGAGATGTCTAAAAAAGCTAAGTTAACGTGTAACTATGCTAAGATCCATGTTATCATTGATACACCTCATAGTGTGTATGATCAAGTTAGATGTTAAAACAAATTTCTAAATAGGTATTTAGAAAGAGGTGTGTGTGTGTGACATAAGCGCAAGGTTTTAATTAACACTTAAGACTGCAATGATCTTTTCAATCATATGATAAGAAGATAGTTTTCACTCGAGTTGTCGAGAAGCAAAATGTATACATGGATTTGAGTGGGAGTAAAAATTGCCATGTAAAGACATGAAATTCAGTGGGAGAAATTGTCTTCCATATTGATGTAATATTACTAATTGAGAATATCACGCTAACACTACTGTCTAACAGGGAGTGTTTTAACACTACTGTCTAAGAGGGAGTGTTTTGAATTTCAATTCTCAATAAAAGATGACATATTGCATTCCAAAATTCCAAATCTATTATGACATAGGGAATTTTAAATTGGCAATTAGATAAGTATCCTATATTGATAACATTCTTGATCTGTTTAACATCAACAAGGTTGAGTAGGTTATTCATATTGATGAAACTGGAATTACTATGATAGAGTCATAGTCGTTCACTGAACCTAATAAGTTGTTGATCACATGAAATCGATTGCCGATATTTCCGCCATTAGAACGATTATGTATGCCATTAAATGCACATGCCATGATGGAATCATATGCTTGGTGCATAATAAGTCAATAACAAGTTAATTTGAATGAAGGTCTTTTAAAAGCCATAAAGAACATCCTTTAAGATTCTTGAGAAGGATTAAGGATTCGTTCTTGTGTTTGGATGATATACTAAGTTATGTGTTGAAGGGTTACACAAACTTTAGTTTCCAAACCTGTAAGGATTTATCGAAGTCCTAGGCTGATTTTATTAACTTAGGAGTAAGTGACTAGAAAAATGTTTCAGTATCAACCATTGCAAATTCTACAAATAGAATCTAAGTACATTGTGATAAGATGGTCTACATAGGGAGTAAGAGTAGATCCCTCTAACATAGACTTTGTCACAAGTTATATGATAACAGTGGGTGCATCTTCCAAGTATAAGAACCCAAGTCTAGTAAGAAGACTAGACATCTACTTAGATAAATTCATGTCATTAGAAATAACATTGAATAGAAGGAAATAGCAATTCATAAAGTTAGAATGTATAGATACACGGTATATCCACTTACCAAGCTTTTATTGAAATTTAACTAGTGTAAAATGTACACTATAGATTATGAGATATGAAATAGTAATAATGTATTGACTTTTCATATATAATAATCGCATTTATCGTTCGAGTTTCTTTAAACTCATCCATTACTTTGTTATATCCAAATGGGTTGTTGAGACAATATTGAACCCCATTGAAGTGAACTGGATTGATATAGTATGTGCCCCTGGTTACTTATAGGAGGTGCCGTCTCGAAGTAACTAGAGTGTGATGCGATTGAGGGCAAGTTCAAGTACCATAGGGTCATATGGGATGACTAGTCGATCACATAGACAGACTGTATGAGACACTCTGTCGGGCAGTGACCGCTTATAGAGTTCTGGAAATTCATAAAGCCTGGTCGTGGCAAGAGCTACTATAGTATTCTTATGATTCAATTCTTTTGACTAGAGACCATTCGCCCAAGTTGGCACAAGTCTCTGATTGGCTTTGATTTATTCTTTATGTCTGTCGTAATTGAAGTCAAATGAGTGTATTTTGGGTCATGATGATCTGTGGCTAAACGAAGGGAATAGTGCGATATGAGTTGTCCACCCCCTTGTCAGGCTTGTTGAAAATCTCGGGGCCACTCGAGGAGAAGTGAACTGAAAATGCGTGGCCACGCTCGGAAGGTATTAACGGTTGATAATTCCGATCAGACAGTTACTCTCCGGATCGAGGAAACCACTCAAAATATAATCAAATGCAAGTACAACCTGCAAAACACCTTGCATTGAGTGGGAGATTGTAATAGGACAAGAGAATTGGTGACGCACACTTTTCTCGGACAAGTGGGAGATTGTTGGAGTATGTGTCCTCAACAATAGTGCGATCACATGTTTAAATCTCAAATTAAGAATACGTAAGGGATGATTCATTATATAGTCAACTGATCAACATTCATCGTTAATGATTAGCTAACTAGAGTTTAACATTACTGTCGTTTGACGGTGGTGATCAGTTGATCCCTTAAGGTCACACCTATAGGACAATTCCCTTAATATAAAAGTTGATTAATTGTATATCGATACAAGTTAATCAATTCCTTAAATTTGAACAATTCATTTTGTGTGAGAGAATATTTATATCTTATTGTAATTTGATTAAATAAGATTTATTTTAGTAATTAAATGATTTTATTACTAAAATTCGTTATTGTTTGTGAAACAATTAAATTAAGAATGATTGATTAATTATAATTGCAAAATGCTGTGAATTATAATTATATGACCCATTTTATTTATGTGATCAACAATTACTAGACAATTTGTTATATGTAATTTAATTAATGTATATAATGATATTTATTTGATAAATATGCACTAAATTAATTAATAACATGTTACATGCTACATGTGACATGTTGTGTGACAAATGACAAATTGACAAAATAAAATGGATCACCTTATTATGTAGTGCACCGGTTTTAAGGGGATTATAGCCTTTATAGGGCTTATTATGTTTGTTAATTTTTGAATGGCAGAACATAATCATCACCCTAATTGCCCTAGCCTTACATGCCTATTATTTAGAAAAGAGAAAAAAAAAAGAGGAAGCCATGCAATGGCTTATGGCCTTCATCCCACCCGGCCTCTCCTCTTTATTGTGAGAAATTTGTTCTCATTTTATTCATCCTTATTCTAAGGCTTACATTGTTATCCTTCTCTCTCAACTCTCTCTAAAAGTGTTTTAGATCTTATAAAGTTGTTCATCCACATTCTAATATTAAAACATAATATTACTAGTGTAGTAAAATGAATACTATTAGAAACATTTAAGGATACTAATATATAAATCTAGTTAATTCATATATTAGTTTTAAGGGAAATAGTTTTGGGTGCAATTGTTAAGGAGCATCTCTACACTTGAGATTGGAGGATCATCCATTATTGTTAAGCTCAAGAACAAATAAGGAAGGTGTCCTTATTTGTGCCCTATTTTTCGAACCAACAACAATGTAAGAACCATTGTTTTCTTATTATATATCTAATTTAGTTATGCATGCACTAGATCTAAAGAACTCATACTAAAATGTTAATTTGTTCACCATTAGAAAAGTCTAATAATAGGTATATGAACCTAACAATTTTATTCGGCCTTCATAGGCTTAACCCAACCCATTCGACCAATCGTCCCGTCTGGACGGTCCAAATTCTTATTTGGGCTTAAAGATGGATAGCGGTTGACGTTAACCATACCCTGGTGCATACTCATGTTAGTACCAAGGGCTTTCACTACTCGAGAGAATGGACTAGGAACCAACCTTACTCATGTTTGGCACGGACCTCTCCACACACCAGGGTTTAATTGCTTGGTATGGCGACTCACCTTTTAAGCCAAAACCCTTTAAATGCACTCAGCATACCGTTATAATGCCTGTATGAATGTTTATACCATATACATGATCACCATTTTGTAAACAAAACTATGACGAATTTTGTAAAAATAAAATCCTTTTAAAATGTAAACACTTTCGAAGTGGCCTAAAATAGCACAAAATAAGCCCAAACTCTGTCCAAATGATAAGTCAAAATTCGGGCCTCAAACCCATTTCAAACATCACTTCGAGTCAGCACTCCTACAACTACACTATAGTTGTCTAGGACCAACATTTTAAAATTTTGTCCTTTTCAAACCTCACTTGTCACAGTGGCACACACCCACTTCACGAGTCAAAACTTTTCTTGAGTAAAGTGTACGAAAATGGTCGATCGTGTTTTGATTCGTCGTCGATTTGTTATCCCCAGTTCCAAAATGGTGAGAACTAGTCAAGGAAGCGTTAATGGTCGATCCGAACAACCCATGAATGGTAATGATCAAATCCTAGCCGCGCTGCTCATTCGTCTCCAAACAAGCCAAGACCAAGCTTATGCTCGCCTCAATGCTATTGAAGGTCGAATTGTTGCTCTAGAAACTAGATTTCCTCCTGCAGAGAATGACATTCCCGACGTGGTCGTGCATGATAACCTTCCACCTTTTGTTGGACAACCAGAAACCACTCCAGGTCTTACTGAAGCTGAAAAGCGACTCCAGTACTTCGAGGAGCAACTAATGTACCTCAAGGGAAATGACATTTATAGGGAAAATAATCGCAAGTATGAGGCGGTAAATGCTCAATTTCCAACTAACTTCAACATGACTGACATCCCGGAGTTCAAGGGGCATAAAAACCCTTTGAACCACATTCGTGCCTTCAAAGATTACATGTCTATCAAAGGCATTAAACCAGAGATGTTCTTAAGGATCTTTCCTTCATCTCTCGACACTATCCCTAAACAATGGTTCTACTCCTTGGAACACAAGAAAATTGCTACCTGGGATGATGTTGCAATTGAGTTCACCAAACAGTACGCATATAATGCTGAAAATCAAGTCAATATGCGCACTCTAGAGATTCTTACCAAAAATCAGAAAGAAGGCTTCACTGACTTCCTAAGTAGGTGGAGAAAGACTGGCACACAACTGGTTGAACGCCCAAATGAAGCCACTCTTGTGGAAAAGTTCGTGGATAATTTGAGACCAGTTTATGCGAACCATTTGAGGTACCAAAACATAAAGACTTTCAAAGACTTGACTGTCCTAGGAACAAGAATTGAAGACGACATCCGTAAAGCACTCTTGTCCAAAACGATAGGTCGCGGATATCAGGGTTCAACGAGTCGCTCTTATGGCTCCACTAGCAATACCAATGAGGTTAACCTTGTCAAATCATCTAAGAAGAATAACCCACGGAGGAAATTTACATATGTTGGTGAATCATATTCCACTGCCCTGAAGAGGCTAATGAAACAAGGTAAGCTCCAACCCATAGGACCTACACCTGACCCAGAGAAGAAGTCTAAATTCTGGGATGAGAACACATACTGCGAATATCATAGAGGCAAGGGACACGATACAGAGAAATGCTTCAAATTGAAACATGTCATTCAGGATATGATGGAAGATGGTCGTTTACCCATACCTCCCGCAAGCAAGCCTAACAATACTCAGAATCCTCTTGGCGTTCTGACAATCACAGATGAAGAACCCACCTTGGATTGTTCACACCCCATTTCTCCAGTCGAACACGAGATTCATGCACTAGAAAATGAGGAGAGTTATTCCACCATATCTCCTACCATTGCTGATTTTATCGAATGAGCAAAGAGTGTAAGTAGGCAAGTTTCAGAGCTAGAAGCTGTAATGGCATCCCTACGCAATCCAAGCACCATACCTAAGGGAAACACGTCAATGGCCCCAGCTCTACCGCAAGAATCTACGATGCAAGAGGTAATCATAGTAGTCAACAATCTAGTCGAACAAATAATCAGTCTAGAAGCTGACATCATCAGGTTGAGAGAACTCAGTATCGTCAACGGAGTATAGGCGGATGACGATGAAGACGAATACCTCACAGAACACTATCTAGTTAAGGTCAGTGAGGATATAGTCAGAGCTAGCGAAGGTCAAGATATAGACCACCTTACTCGCTCAGGACGTCCATATCAAAATGTCTCTCAAAACGATCCTATTATTAATGGTCCAGCTACTAACACCAACATCATCACACCAAATGATGGTGAAGATACATCTGCTGACCATTTACTGAAACAACTACAGAAGACAAAGGCTGATCTTTCAGTCTGGCAACTAGTTGCAAGTTCATTTCCACATCGTCAAGCTTTACTGCAAGCATTGGCTAAACTAAACCTAGCACATAATTCTACACTTGATGACGTAGTCAACCTAGTCTTCCAAGACTCAGTCAAGCGAAGTAACCCAGTTACTTTTTCAGATGAGGATTTGCCTCCTTTCGGCGCTAGTCATAACCTCGCTATATACATTAAGTCACATGCTTAAAGAAGAACGTACCAATGACATTGGTGGATGATGGCTCCGCAGTCAACGTCATACCACTGAAGACAGCTTATAAGTTGGACATTAAAGAATCAGATTGGACTCCTACCAACCAAGTTGTTCGAGCATACGATGGGACACGACGTAAAGTAGTAGGGCTAATTAACCTTACTATAGCCACAGGGCCAATCGATCGAAAGGTTAATTTCCAAATAGTGGACATCGAGGCATCCTTTAATATACTCCTAGGAAGGCCCTGGATTCACGCTTCCAAAGCGGTAACATCCACCTTGCATCAGAAGATCAAGATTCCTCTAAATGGCAAAGTAGTGATGATCACTTCGTCACCTATCAAGGCCGTGATAGAGAAAATGTCAAACAACCAAGTAGTCACAGACCCAGTGTACGACCTTGGAGGATTTCAAAGCATAAATATTATAGATATCGAGTTGGCGTCTTTATACTTCAACACATTCTCTAATGTAGTGGTCAACCACATACTAAAGTCCCAGGGATACTTCCCAGGAATGCCAATAAACCCTGCCAAGAAGAACACATTTGCACCATATAAGGAAGGAAATTCTCAAAGGATACCATTAGGTTTGGGATACAAGCCCACGATAGCAGAAGCCTTAGAGATGCTTACTCAGTTCCAACGCCGTAAAGACAAAGGAATTCAGATGCGACCCTATCTCCCAACCCTAAATGGATACTTCATCAGAGAGGGGGGTCATGAATACTTTCACGAATTTGCCGAACCTTGGCATTATAGGGAAACAAAACTAGCTGGAATCGAGGTCTTCCACGATTGCTATTTCATCCCTTCAGAAACGGTTCCTACTGTCAAAACTCGTCAAACACCTTGTCTAGACGAACAAGCTGTTAGCCTTCTGTTTGGAGAAGACTGATTCATCAAAGTAGCGCAGGATGAGATCATTACCATGATACTTCAAGATGACCATTTCAACCCAACAGCGCTAATTACTAACACCAGCCCAAATCAGCAAAATGGATGGAGAAAGTCGATCAAATGGACCAACAACCAAAGAAAGCTCTTCAAGGTCACTACTGGAGAAGGAGAAATGTTCAAAGGAGAATCCGAAGACAATAAATTCGAGTCAAAATCGAAATCAGAGTCGGAATCAGAGTCTCAGTGTGAGTCTAGAGAAGTCGCTAGAGAGTCTTCCTCTGTCGTCACTCCCCATCCCGTAGTTTCTCTAGCATAACGTCACACAGTAACAACAGCTTGGGAAATGTCCCAGCAGCTATCCCTTTACCGCCATTAACTACTGAACAGATGGCTTCTTTGTTTCAGCTCTTTTCAAAATTTAATATCAATAAATCTGATTCTGCTTACTCCTTGTGTTTTTCTAAATGCAATTCTATTTATGATGATAATGAGGATGATCCTGACCCAGACTCAATCGAATTACCTCCCTATATAATTAAGGAGATACTACAAGAGGGGGGAAGGGGCACCAGTCATAGAAAACACCGAACCCATCAACGTAGGGACCGAACTAGAACCCCAAGAACTTAGGATATGCACGACCTTAGACCCAATAGAAAGGGCCAATTTCATCGACATCCTACACGAGTTCAAATACATTTTCGCTTGGTCTTACAAGAACATGACAGGGATCAACAAGGATATTGCAGAACATCGCATTCCAATCAAACCAGGTTTCAAACCTGTAAAATAGAAGCTCCGTCGGATGAGGACCGAGTGGGCTCTTAAGATCAAAGAAGAAGTCGATAAGCAATTCAAAGCCAGGTTTATCAAAGTTTCCGAGTACTCAGACTGGGTGGCTAACATAGTCCCTGTACGCAAAAAGGATGGGCGAATCCGGGTTTGTGTTGATTTCAGAGACTTGAACAAAGCGAGTCCCAAGGATGACTTCCCTCTACCACACATCGAAATATTGGTAGATAATACAGCAGATCATGCGTTGTTATCCTTCATGGACGGGTATGCGGGGTATAACCAGATTAAAATGGCCATAGAAGATATGCATAAGACAGCCTTCGTCACTCAGTGGGGCACATATTGTTATACTGTTATGCCGTTCGGGCTAATCAATGTTGGGGCTACATACAGACGCACTGCGACCACTTTGTTACATGACATGATGCATAAAGAAGTAGAAGTATATGTAGATGATATGATTGTCAAATCCAAGGATAGAAAAGGGCACATTGATAATCTTCACAAATTCTTCCTCGGATTGCGCAAGTACAACATGAGGCTCAATCCCCAGAAATGCGCGTTCGGAGTCACATCAGGCAAGCTTCTAGGATATGTCGTCAGCCAGAGGGGAATAGAATTTGATCCATCCAAGATCAAAGCTTTAATCGAAATGCCACAACCCCAAAAAGAAAAGGAGGTTAGAGGATTTCTAGGAAAAGTCCAGTATATAAGTCGATTCATATCGAAGCTCACTATGATCTACGAACCTATTTTCAAAAAGCTAAAGAAAACAGATCATACCATATGGGACGACTATCAAAAGGCGTTCGACAAGATTAAGGAGATATTGGCCAAACCACCTGTGCTAATGCCTCCCCAACGAGAATAACCTCTTGGTTTATATCTCATAGTCACCGAAACGGCCATGGGGGCTATGCTCGCGCAGACCGTTGGAAAAGAAGAATGAGCTATCTACTACCTTAGTAACAAGTTCTTGGAGTACGAGTGTAAGTATTCACCTCTCGAAAAGACATGTCTCGCTCTTGTGTGGGCAACCAAGAAGCTACGCCACTACATGCTTAGCTACTCGGTCAAGGTGTATTCTAAAATGGATCCCGTCAAATACCTCTTCGAAAAACCCGTCCTCAACGGACGTTTGGCAAGATGGACCTTAATGCTCTCAGAGTTTGATCTCAGGTACGTACCTTTGAAAGTCATAAAGGGGCACGCCGTTGCTGAATTCTTTGCTGATAATCCTATCAACGATACCTAAGAAATAGACACGTGGTCATTTCCAGACGAGGACATCTTACAGACCAGTATAGACTCTTGGGATCTTTATTTTGATGGGGCATCGAATTTAAGAGGATTTAGGATAGGTGTGCTGCTCATTTCTCCTGAAGGCGAGCATACACCACTTTCTGTCAAACTCGACTTCGAGGTGGCAAATAATGCAGCAGAGTATGAAGCTTGCCTCATTGGTTTACAAGCAGCAAAGAGCTTTGGCATTAAGAATCTTTAAGTTCACGGGGAGTCATCCTTGATCATTAACCAAGTTACGGGATCTTGGAAAATCCGAAGTGAAAGTCTAGCACCCTATCAGGCCAGGATAGATCAAGTCGTACAATTCTTCGATTAGGTCACTTATCTACACCTACCTCGTGAAGAGAATCAATTTGCGGACGCTCTAGCAAAACTTGCATCTTTGATCAATATGCCAGACAACATGGTTGAAATGCCTTTATACATCGAACGATGGTCAGAACCGACCTACGAATACATCCTTACAGATGAAGAAGCAACCCAGAGGAACCTTGGTTCCAAGTTATTCTAAACTTCAAACTTAATGGTGCATACCCACCAGATATGGACAAAAGGGGACAACGCGCCATACGCCTACTCGCCTCTCAACACCTCCTTATGCAAGAAGAGTAATACAAAAGAACACCACTCGGTGTCATCTTACGTTGCCTTGATCATTCACAGGCACAAAAAGTAATGGAAGAGGTCCACGATGGAGAATGCGGTCCTCACATGAGTGGAACCATGATGGCAAAGAAAATCACGCGTCTAGGATATTACTGGACGACAATGGAGTCAGATTGTATTAAATACGTCAGACATTGCCACAATTTCCAGATCTTCGGAAATGTGCAACATGTCTCTCCCTCAATGGTTTACACCATGACATCTCCTTGGCCATTTTTCACTTGGGGAATAGACATCATTGCGAAAATCACTCCAGCCGGAGCAGGAGGTCACTATTTTATTTTGGTAGCAATTGACTATTTTACCAAATGGTTCGAAGCAGCGTCTTACACTAGTCTTACAGCCAAAAACGTGGCAAAGTTCATACAAACCAATATCATCTGTCGATATGGTTGCCCACATGAAATCATCGGAGACAATGGAGCACATTTTCAGGCCGAGACTGAGCAATTACTGGCCAAATATAAGATCAAGCATCACCATTCCTCGCCATATAGACCTCAAACTATTGGCGTGGTAGAAGCAGCTAACAATTATCGTGATTGGCCTAGCAAGATACCCTTTGCGTTGTGGGGATATCGCACATCAGTTAGGACGCCCACTGGGCTATTGCTTTCTTTTTAACTTACGGCATAGAATCTGTACAACTAGTGGAGCTAGAAATCCCGTCTCTATGTATTCTGTTAGAAAGCCAAATCCCAGAAGCTGAATGGAATAGGGATAGATATGACGAACTCATCCTCTTGGATGAACGAAGGTTGCGCGTATTACATAATGTGCAGACATATCACGCGCGTATCAAAAGAGCCTTTAATAAACGGGTTAAGCCCAGGAACATCAAAGAAGGAGATTTGGTGCTCAAATAAGTCAGAGCTCTCCTACCTGTCGATCCACGAGGAAAGTTTAAACCTAAATGGGACGGGCCTTTCTTAGTCAAATCTATACTCTCAGGGGGTGTGGTTAGGATTACAGACCTAGATGGGAATGAATTTGCTAACCCAACAAACCTAGACCAACTGAAACGATACTACCCTTAGCATAGGACAAAAACACGCCTCGTGTAACACTCATGTGTCGTTCTTGCGACACGAAATAAAAATGTCCCTCGGCCCGCTGAAATAAAGCTTGTGTCATCTTGCTCTTGCATTTCGACATTTTGTCATTCTCACATCGTCAAAATTAAACTGTACTTTCCTTAGGAGTAAGTAAAGCACATGCTTATTTTTCTAAAGTTCATTACAAGCTCTTGCTTCGAACAATTATTCTTTTACATTTACTCAAACTATGAACAGGGTTTGATTTCATTTTTCTAATGAATACGTAGGCAATCCTTCACAGGATACAACCCGTTATTTTATAATGTAAATAGAAGGACATTTGCATTTGCATTTAAAATTCGACAAGGATAAGTAAAAGAAAAAATCATAACAGTTTCTTAATTAATAAATATTTTTTTTATTGTTCCATAAATAGTAATAACATGCCAAATACATATAAAAATAACAATGCTGAAAATAAACGCTGCAGCGGCGGTTTTCGGCTTTTTCAATGGACGAACGACTCGGAATCCGGCCTCTTCTTTCTCTTCAGTCAAGTACTTTTGGTTCTCCTTTGCTACTTCGCGGATCTTATAATCCACGGGCTCGTGATTCCACAGCTTCTCACTCTCTTCAGGAGTACCAGCCTTTCTCCATTGCAAATATGAGTCAAATACCCATAAGAAGCCAACAGGAACTGGTATGAACCACATGTTCCTATGGGCCCACCGATATATCCACTCTCGACAAGACTCCGAAGTATGTGCCAAGGCAGTTTGAGGAACGGTATCTAGCTTTGGAATTTTCTGCTTAAGGCCCACTTGTCTCATCAATCTCACAGGAAAAATGCAAACCATGAATTCCAAGCCACGGACACGAATTGACCGTGTCAGATCCGGAGATGGGACTCCAGTAACTGACCTGATGTGCCACCATGGCAAAATCCATCGGATCAAGGGGCCACCTTCACTCTTCAACTTATTTTCCCAGTAATTGCATACCCGAGTGAAGTCCACCATGTATAGCCTAGTTCTCATTGCAATTGATCGAGCATGATATCCTTGCACATTATTTAGGGGCTCGATCAGCCGCAGCCGTTCCATCAGCCAAACCTGCAAAAAAGAGGACGGGAATTAATATCCCTTTATCGACCGAAAAAAAAGAGCCGAAAAAAAAGCAAAAAAAAAAAGAAAAAAAACGAAAAAAAAGAAAAAAAAAAAGAAAGAAAAGAAAACGAAGCAAATAATACGGTCGAATTCTCACCTGCAGAATGACGGGACTTCCCAGATAAGGAAGCTCGCGGTTGGCCTTTCTGTTATCCAAACCAAGGATGGTCTCCCCTAAGACTGGGCATGCTGGGCTCCTGCGCAGCTCCATTTGCTCTACTATACTTAGAAAACGAGGATAACCCCTCATCTCCTTATCATCATGCCCTTAAAAGACATAGCAATGAAGTAGACAAAACCCGAAGGCCCTGCGCCTCGCAGGATAGGAAATGGTAGGGTCCTCCCGATTTATAAATCGATCAATAAAGTCAAACATGCGGACACCTTTTGAAGTCACAAGACGGTCCACCTCAGCCTTGGTCAATCTAAGCAAATCCCTGAATTTATTTTTAAAGCCTTGAGAGCTAGGGGGTATAGCAGGTACAATTTCTGGATCCCATCCTCCAATAGCAGTTATTTCTTCAGGAAAAGGACAAATTTCACCTCCTGAAAAGGCGAATACGTGAAAATTTGGGTCCCAATACTCGAGACAAGCATCCAAAAAAGGCTTCACCACTTTCACTAACTTGAGACTTGTGATCGCTCCTAAATTGAAAGCACCCATGTCGTGTTTCGCAACATTTGTAAACTCATTCGTCCATTCCCTCAGACGGTTTTCAAAGGCGTCCATAATTTTGGAAATTTTTTGAAAGGATATGTGAGCTTTACATAATAGACGGAAGAAAAGAAGAAGAAATTGTGTGAATAAAAGCTAAATCGAAGCCTCTATTTATATTATTCGCTGTTTCCTAAATTCTGTCGAGGACTGACAACTTGGGGAAATGATGCAGCATTTGCTGCGCCTCTTCCCCAGGTCCTCTTTCCGTGTTGTCAGCCACGGATCTTTCTTATTTTGCTTTTGGCTAAGTTTCCTATTCCTATAGGAACTCAATTTGGTAATTTCGACTAAATTACCAAGTTTTATGTTTCCTAATCCTTTTCGGGTTCGCTTTTCGTGGCAAAATCGACATTATCGCCAAAACGCGCACACTTACTCATCTTTATTTCTTTTTTTTAGGGGGGGGGGATCATTTCACTCCTCTTTTCAATACATTTCACACTTAGACATTTCCTTTAATTTTCTTTTTTAGGGGGTATCCCTCCCTACCGTCCGGTCATTTTTGCTCATTTCTGGGCATTTTTGTCAATTTTGCTCATTTTCGGGCACTTTTTTTTACTTTTTTTCACTTTGCGCCAATTTAGGCCACCTATATGACTATGTTTTTTACATGTAATTTCTATGTAAATTTCGGCAGCATGACGGCAGAAACCGTCACCTAACAAGCCTGTTTTTAAGCTAACCTGCAGAAACAGCAAACACCCAGCAGCAAAGGCGCTCAGGCCATTATATACACAACCAAAAGACAATATATACATTAAACTAGGGGCTCCCGCCCGATAACAAAATCCAAAAATGTGCAGATATACAAAATAAAAAAAACAACACCTAGTCCTGGTGACCCCTCAGCTCAGCTACGGTCGCCTCAAGAGCGGAAATCTCGGTGTCCCTCGCCTCGAGCTCTCTCAACAAACGAGCTGTCTCCTCCTGTGACTGCGCCAGCTCGCGCTCTAGATCACGCTCTCCTACAAAATCAAATGATTCTTTATTGGACGATCATTCGTCATTGGTCAAATCAATTCAAAAAATCGAGTAAAAAGGTAAAAATGATTACCACGATCGGCCAGTACGCCAACCTCTGACGGACAAACTCGGAGTACTCCTCGCCAGGAAAAAGGAGGGTGTCACCACCCGCGTCAGCCAAATCAGCCTCTCTCTCAGCCGTAGAAGGCTCCCTAAATATCGTCCGAGGAGGATCGATGGGGACCGTAAAGGTGTCACGAGAGCACTGCCGAGTCAAACGCTCGCCCAAGTACCACACAGGTTCCATGGGCGTCGTCAGCAATAACCGACTCGAGCTCTTAGGACGAAGGACCTCAGCCACGAAAGCCAGATCCTCAAGGTAGCTCTCCCAAGATCTAGGCACCCACTAAAATAAGAAAACGAAGGGTCATCCCTATGATCGGCTCTAAACGGGAAAGGGGTCGTTCCTATGATCACTTCTAAGTAAAAGACATGAAAGGAAAAGTAATCAAATAAGGATCAAAGCAACTTACGTTGTCCAACGTCAGGGCATTCACGCCCCTCCGACAAACGTCGTAAGAAGAGCGCTGGCTCTTCCTACGGCACACCACCCAGTCCCTCACAACAAGGTACACCATCGGCTCAGGCTCCGTCCTCTTGGGCGCAAAGCTAGGAAAGTAGGAGTACACCCACGCCTGCAGACAGAATAATAATTATTTTCTACCAAAAAACAATAATGGCATTAAAGAGATGAAGAAATAATGATTTTTCATAATTCAAACAAAAGGTTCATACCTCCAAAAGGAGTCCAGGACCAACAGTGGCAGGAGAAGTCCCCGTCTCCATCAGCTCCGGACGTACCATGGCCCTCATGTAACGTGTGAGGACCGCAAAGCCAGTAGTAACCCAGTCCCAACGACCTAGGCTACTCAAGTCAGCAAGGAAAGGAAGAAGCTTCGTTGACAGCCTCTCCCCCTTGTCTCCGAGCTAAATCGAAGACAAGAACCACCACAACCACAGACGAGCCCTCTGCTCAGGAGTACGAGGAGGCGGAGGCACCATCCGCCCATCCATCCTCACCCTCACCGGGACCCTACCTGCAAAGTAGTCCCTGACGTAGGAACTCGGCACCAACCCGGGAACGCTAGCAGCGCTCGCCACCAGGTTCCAGCCAATCAGACTCCTCGCCTCAGCCGAGTCTCATGGCCATCAACGACCACACCAAGCGCTCCTCTCCACACGGCAGACCCGAGATCATGCCGTAGTCCTCCAACGTGACCCCGACCTCTCCAAAAGGCATATGGAATATCGAGGTCGTGTCCCAGTACCGATCAAGGAAAGCTCGAATCAGGCTAAGGTTAGCCTGAATCTTCTTTTCCCTGATCACCCTCCAAGCTCCTACCAAAGCCCCGAAGGCTCCCAGCTCGATGATGGTCTTCTCCTCCTCCGACAGCCTCTCGAAGGCATCCATCATCGTCGTTTAACCGGAAAAGGACCTCAGGTTCCCGGCCTCCTGTATCAATTCAAAGCATAAGCTATCTTTAGCATAAGACAAACGAGAAATGAAACGGCAAGTAAATAGAAGATACAATAGGAAATAACAAGCCCAAAACTTACCAAACTCCTCGCCGTCCTGTAAGCCAGGTGGCTCTCTGCCGCCCAAATGAGATGTCTACCATCCCATTTCTCGGCCCACTCAGGTGCACCCACAAGCTGGCGACCACCTCGCCTCACGTTGGCCCTCCGCGGGACCTCCTCAACCTCCTTTTCCAACTCCTCCTCCTCCTGTCTCTCTCCCGCCACGAGCGCGCGAGAAGGGTAGAAGTCCACATCCATGGGGACACTCCCAGACGTAGAAGGTACGTCACCTACAAAGTCAAGACAAACAAGGCCATGTCAAGCCATGGCAAGCCTCTTTGAAGCCGTTTCAAGCATTTTCGGACATGAAAAATGGTTTTCCTCGCCATCTTTGGCCATTTGTTTCAAAACCCGACCACACATGTGGAAGTTTTAGGGAATTCAAGTCTAATTTCAAGCCTAGTTGCGGGTTTGGGTTGAAATTTCGGCAGCATTTCGCTACAATAACGATTATGCCCTAAAAAGTGTCCAGAAAGAGTTGTCACAAATCGAAAATTTGACATGATATCAAGTTTACCCATTACGCAAGGGTTCCAAAACACCAAGTTTCATCAAAAATGGACAATCCTAAGGGCATTTTCGAAGAAATTTTTGAAACAGTGAGAAACCGTCTCATTTTTCGCCCAAATGCTCAATACTTGACGAAAATTCAAAAAGAATACATGGTTATGTTCCTAACATTGCCAATTATCCATTTCTAATGTCAATTTTACAAGACAATTCCATTTGAGGCAAAAGCCCCAAATTTTCGAAATAAAGGGAAGAAAAACCCTAATTTTTTCGACCCAAATTCAAGCAAAAACGCAATTTAAAGCAAGAATAAGATACATACCTCGATTAGTCATGGTTTATGGCGCGATTTGATCAAGTTTTGATGGATTGTTGTTGAAATTTGAGAGAGTTTAAGAAGAAATTGTATTTTGTGTTTATGAGATAAAACACGGTTTTAATCGGGTTTTTACCCAGACAGGGATAAGCCCAAGAAAAGACGCATCACTTGCTGCCCCCCTCCCAAAAGCCGCAGCTTTTGCTGCGCCTATTCCCCAGCCTTTTCTTCAACTCCAAATTTGAAAATCCGTTATAAGTTTGTTATTTGTGGGCCCAATTTTTGTGCGCCTCTTCTCCGACATCTTATACCATACACTTAGCTCTCTTGGGCATTCTTTTCGTCCAGACCCGCGTTATTTTAACAGACGGCAAAACCATCACGGTGCTTTATTTCTCAGCAAGGACCCTTTGGACGCAGTTCATGGGCCCATCTTTTATTATCAGGATTTCGTTTGCAACAACCGAGCGGATTTCCAATGGTGCTTAGGACGCGCCACTATTAGTCAAGCCTCTTCATTTTCCTCGACGGTGTTTAAGACGCACCTTTGTCAATACATTTATATTTTCCGCGAGAGTTCATTATAGCCAATGTACTTCTCGAGAAGCGGAGTTTGTTTGAGAACACACACAAGCAGATCCCCCAAGAATGATTCAATCCCGATAGAGTCATCCATATATTTCCTCCAGCAATATTTTGCAGTGTTTCTTATGACGATCAAGATGTTCCTAGCCATCGATATATATTTTCTCCAGCGGTATTTTGCAGTGTTGCTCATGACGATCAAGATGTTCCTAGTCGTCGATATATATTTTCTCCAGCGATATTTTGCAGTGTTACCGCTGACAATCAAGACATTATATGTTTCCCCAAGCGAGATTTCGTTGCCATTAACATCCCACGAATTTCTTAGAAACAGAGTTCACTTGAGACCGACACAAGCAGATTCTCCAGCAGTTTCTCCCGACGTCCTTTTGACCCTTAAATATATCAAATCCTTCAGATAATCTTCATGCCTTCAGACACCAAGTTATCTTTAGACCAAAAGTTTCGCCGAAACGCCTTCTGTCCCGTTTCACCCAGGGGCGTCTCAAGTATGGTTTTTTTCTTATGGCTGGCGAGCTTCCTTACGTAGTCTAATGGACTTTAAACGACCCTCCCTGATAGTTAACAGACTCTAAAATGTTCCCGATGACAGGTCCTTGGTTCAGACCCCTTGAGCCGCCTTGCGTCGCCATAGTCGTCAGGTTGTAATCTTCGATTGACCTGATGGCCATACTTTGACTTTTGCCTTGTCCAAGCCCCAGTCAAAGTGGGGGCTCTGTCGATACCTCATTTCTACACCTCCCGCCAACCACCCAGTGATGATTGGGTCGCATGTTTGGTACGCGGAATGATTTATGACAGTTCGTAAGTTTATCATCAGGTGACAGCTCAAACACTCAAGTCTACCCCTTGGTCGTCATCTACGCACCGATATGGTCGTTTTGACAGTAATTAGAGTTCATTTGGAGTCCGGGTCAAAAACCGCTTTATTTTCTAAGAAACCATTTAAAATGCCGAGTCGGAATGTTATAGAATATTCTAGATATTTATTCCCAATCAAATTTTATATCTTTTGGTAAAATATCTCCGGTATATCATATTTTACGGAATAAGAAAGTATAGATCTACCGCAATTCCATAACAGAAACGCAGAAATCTTTCTTCCGGAGGAGGAAACCTCTGGGGAAATGACGGAGCAGACGCTGCGCCTTTTGGAAGAACAATGAAAGCTGTTGCGCCTCTTCCCCTGCCTTGTTTGGCTGTTTATGGAATATTTCCATGATTTCTTTCCAAAGTTTTTGTCATTCCAAAACTCTTCCACGTTTTTTGGTATAAATAGAGACCTCCGGTCTCCATATTTTTCACGCGAATGTCCGCCCTTCTCTTCTCTCTTTGCATTCTAGACCTTGCTCTAAGCTTTTGACGCCTACGTGCTTGATCAGTCGACCACGTAAGCTCAGATCATTCTAAGTACCAGTCACGTTGCATGACCGACCAATTTGACCACTACACATCAATCAATCAATTAATTTAAAATCCTCTAACGAGGACACTTTCTACATACATTCGAGTCGAGCAATCACTAACGTTAACTTATTTAATCTCGTTCCGTCAAACATGTAAGTCTGAGGGTGTAAATCCCACTTTTAATTTATGTTTTTATTTTTGTACCAATTAATGTAAGGTTCACGTCGAAAATATATTCAAAACTGATCTTAAAAACCCTTCTGTAAAACCATTTTTACAAAACAGTGGAGATCAGACGTTAACAAGAAATGCAGCAGCAGCTGTGCCTCTTCGAAGAATCGCAGCATATGCTGCACCTCTTCCAGATGCTGCTTGCTGCTCCTGCTCTTCTTCTTCTTCCTCGGGTTTCCATTGTTTTGCCTTTTTCGTCTTATTTTCTTATTTTCTTTCATCTTTCAGTACATAAGCATCTTTTGATAGTTCCCTTTTGATCTTAATGCTTTATCTAGACTAAAATTCCTTATAATTCGATATTTGCGGGTTTTCGTCACTAAATCAAACCCGGATTTTAGGAACTCGATTTGTCTATATCAAGTTTCTTGGATTCTTATTTTGTACATACCCTTTCATATTCTGTTCTGTTTCGTTTTCCAAGCGTCTTAAATCAAAGTTTAATAATTAAATTAATTCAGACACCGTAAATAAATCTAACTTGTTTCTGTTCGTTTTAATCTGTTTTTGTTGCTTTTATGACAGTTCCAGATGTATATAATCTGCTAAATCACTTTTACTCGAGTTCCCAATCATTAATCAATCTTAAAATTTACCAATGAACATTAACGGACTGCGGTTCTTACTTCACAGACATAACTCAACTCAAGAACAAACGCAGGAGGAGCTGTGCCTCTTCCAAGGGATGCAGCAGATGATGCGCCTGTTCTGAGGTGATTTCTGTCCCTGAACTCGTTTTCGCCTAGACGTAGTTTCTAATTACGTGTTAAATTAACTAATAATCGTAATATCGCCTCTAATCTGACCTAGTTTATTACTTTAATTTCTAACCCTTTTTATCTTCATTTATTTTCATCTTCAAAATTCCGTTTCAAGTGTATTTTTGACATAAATCGATTAAACCTTGTAATTATTGTAATTTTAATTATTGTAATTTATTTACAGTTTGTTTATCGCTCTTGTATGATTTATTTTACTTGTCTTTCACATGTAATCAATCTAACTCTCAACTTTGACCTTAATTGTTTGCTAAATTACTTGTTAACCGACATAGTTTAATCTCACATGTTAGGATTAATCTGTGGATGTTGCATTGCATGCATATAATCGATGATATATCAAATATGAACGACTTCCCTAATCATTAGTAGAGGCCGCTATCGAGGCGGGCGGGATTAGGTGTTCAGTAAAAGGACTTCCTAATACGTACCCTCACCCCTTACTCAAGATCTCTGTGAACATCCGTGTTCATTGGCATCCACGAGAGTCTTTCTAGACATAGAATGCTAAGGGTAACGAGTTTTTAGTCTTCATGTCACTACTTTATGTCTTGACATGGCACGAGGTATTCGAACGGTTCCAATTTCCCGTAAAAATTGATGGCGACTCCACAAATGCACGCTTTATTTCAAGCGCCTTCCGCACGCGCTGCGGCGTGGCTAATGTCCATAACATGATGCACAAGAAAGTGGAGGTATATGTCGATGATATGATCGTCAAATCAAAAGAGCGAGACGGCCACATCAGCGCCCTTAAAAAATTCTCCGCTCGCTTTTGAAAATACAACATGAGACTAAATCCTCAGAAGTGTGCAATTGGGGTCACCTCTGGAAAACTCTTGGGACACGTCGTCAGCAAAAGAGGCATCGAAATAGATCCCATCAAAATCAAAGCTCTCCAACAAACGTCTCGGCCTAAGAACGAGAAGGAGATTCGAGGATTTCTCGGTCAAGTCTAATACATCAACCGCTTCATAGCCAAACTCACTATGATTTGCGAACTTATCTTCAAGAAGCTATGCGCCATCAATCACACCGATTGGGACGACAATTGTCAGAAAGCTTTCGATAGGATAAAGACAATCACCGACACGGCCATGGGAGCAATGCTAGCACAAACAGTCGATAGCGAAGAACGAGCCATCTACTACATCAGCAAAAAGTTCATCGAATACAAAACAAGGTACACCCAACCGGAAAAGACATGCCTTGCCCTGGTTTGGTCAACAAAAAAGCTACGACATTCCATGCTTAGCTACACGGTTCACATCTACTCCAAGATGGACCCTACCAAATACATCTTCAAAAAGCCCGTGCTAAATGGAAGGCTGTCTATATGGACACTCATGCTGTCCGAATTTGACCTCAAATTATTACCCCTCAAGGTTATCAAAGGAAGGGTAGTCGTCGTTTTCCTAGCAGAAAACCTCGTCAACGAGGATCACAAATGACCGACACATGGTCACTCCCTGAAGAAGACATCCTTTGTGCCAAAACCGACGCATGGGACCTATACTTTGATGGTGCATCAAACCTGAGAGGCTTCGAGGTAGGAATCCTTCTAATATCACCAGAAGGGGGACACGTTCCGACATCAGTCAAACTGGACTACGCCATCACCAACAATGCTTTCGAATACGAAGCATGCCTCATCGGTCTACAAGCAGCCATAACACTTGGCATCAAAAAGTTGAGAGTCC
Organism: Silene latifolia; assembly: GCF_048544455.1. Classification (NCBI taxonomy): domain Eukaryota; kingdom Viridiplantae; phylum Streptophyta; class Magnoliopsida; order Caryophyllales; family Caryophyllaceae; genus Silene; species Silene latifolia. Next base: position 100,708,279 of record NC_133531.1, read on the forward strand.
ACAGTGATTCCTCACTCATCATCAATCAAGTGTCCGGATCATGAAAAATATGAAGCGACAGCTTAGCACCATAGCAAGCAAAAATTAACCAGGAAGCTGAATTCTTCGACCAAATCGACTACTTCCACTTACCACGGGAAGAAAATCAATTTGCCGATGCCCTAGCAAAACTTGCCGCGCTCGTCAACATACCCGATGACATGACATCCATGCCCCTATTTGTTGAGAGAAGGAGCGAGCCAGCTCACATTTGCGCCATCAGCAACGACGAGGAAAACCATGTCGAACCTTCGTACCAAGCTATCCTCAATTACAAAACCATAAATGAATTCCTTTCTAACTCTGATACAAGAGGACAAATAGTCATCCATTTACGTGCATCACAATTCGTGATAAATCAAGAGCAACTATACAAAAGAACACCCTAGGAGATCCTTTTTCCTTTACATTTATCACCACAAAGCCAAGAAAGTCATGGAAGAGGTTCACGGCAGAGAATGTGGCCCTTACATGAGTACAATGATGCTAGCTTGAAAAATCATGCGGTTAGGCTACTACTGGACCAGCATGGAAGCCGATTGCCGAAACTACGTCAAACATTGCCACAATTGCCAAATCTTCGCCAACATACAACACATACTGATGCGTGTCATTTATATGATGTTTTACACCCCATTTTACACGCATTTCAGAGCTTATTTGTGTAGTTAAGCTACTATTTTCCCTATTTCCGTCTACCTTTGTGTTTTTGTGTAATATTTCAGAAAAGTGAAGAATCCAACGGAAATCGGGCCGAACCTGTCCCCGAGTACTTGGCATTTTATTTTACATGAAGTGTTTACTCGGGAAGCGAACTTGGTGCGCGTATCGAGGCTCGAAAGACGAATTCACGAAGCTTTTGGAGCCAAGTACCTGTTGAAGTGGTCGATAGACCGGTGCCCTTGGTCGATAGACCAGCGTACGATTATCAGAAGCTACTGTACAGCGCAGTTCAGTCGATCGACCGGTCCCAGTGGTCGATCGACCAAACCGTTAATCTGACGGGAATTAAAAGACGAGAAAGCCCAATGTAATTAGGTTTTTGGGAAATAAGAATCACGTTATATTCCTATATAACGTAACCTGATGTTTTGAGAATAGGCATCAAGTCATTATCATCGAATTAATTAGGGTTCAAATACAGAAGTTGAACTTTTGATTGTTTTCATTAGCTTAGATTATACTTTCGTTAATAAAATTTACTTCCGCATCTGGTTTTGATCTTCTCTCTTCAACCCTTTACGGTATTTCTCTGTTCCATTATTCAGTTTCGTTGCTTTCATTCATTCATAGACTAAAATTATCGTTTCATGTTAGCTATTTATTTAGTTAATTTAAGTATGAATTCAATTGCTCTATTAGTTAATTTTATTGCTGTAGTAATTTTCAGTATGAGTAGCTAAACCCTTCGTGCTAAGATGTAGGGGATCTGTAGGTTAGACGGCTTCGACAATAGGTGATCTGTTTTCGAGCTCTGGTCGATCGACTGGGTTAGTTGGTCGATCGACTGGGGCCGTGTTATATTAGCTGCGTCTTAATTAATTTAATTGCTATATTTGACGAATCGAGTGCACGCGACTAGTTGAATGCTTAGGAATTGACCGACCCGATAAGATCGAAAGATAGGGGAGGGAAATAGACTACTTAATTAAGACGACTAAATTAATAAGATCGAGAGATATGTTAATTTAGATTTTGAGTTTCATTAATCAAGAACAAAAGTTAGTATTAGTGAGATTAGGGACCCGTAGCTTAGGCCGAAAGGTTGCTACCTGTTAAATTGGACTGAGAGGACTTTTTATTTTTCCCGTCTAACATGCTTGAGACAGTCTACCTAGAGTTGCCGCCGTCGAAACTACAGTGAACCGACCATCTTAGCATCCCTTTTATATTTGCTTCCATCTATTTTTATATGCTGCTAATTTATTTACTTTAGTTTTGTTTTAATTTGATTGCCCATTAGTTATAGAATAATTCAAAGAAACCCCCCACATTTGTTACTTTAGACTAAAATCAGACAGCTATTAATTGCATCGCCTCTCTGTGGTTCGACCCTGACTGCCACTAGCTATAGTAGTAGTTTGGAATTAGAAATTTATCTTTGGTACTCTACGACGGTATCAAATTTTGGCGCCGTTGCCGGGGAGGCAATTGTTTAATTTTTAGTTGTTTTTATTTTAGTTTTTCTCTTAGTTTAAGGGACACCTGTTCCTTAAACTATTCTCATATTCTACTTGTAGTTTCCTCTTATGCGCAGGTCACAGGGTGGTGAATTGAGACCATTAGATCCTGAGATCGAAAGGACTTTGCGCGAGTTGAGACGATCATCTAGAGTATTGCCGACAGAGGAAGAGCTGCGTACTCTGTCCAGTTACTACGAGAACGAGCTATTTGAGGAGGATCCACCTTCATCTCTTATTTCTACTTCCTCAGCTGAGACCGTTACATCTCCAGATATGGCTGAAGAAGCAAGTATAGCCAGTCACTCTGAGCCAAAAGCCGAAAACCTCTCTAAGGGATTCACATTGCCAGCCGGGACGGATAGGAAATTCGAACCAAAACCGTCTTACATTAACTTGGTTGAGAGAAACCAATTTGGGGCAGCTGCAAATGAAGATGCAGCTAAACATATGGAGACATTCATTGACTAATGCTGTTCCATACCCCCACCAGCAGGTGTGACCCAAGACCAGGTGAAGGAGACGATGTTCATATTCTCGCTTCGTGGTGCTGCAAGGGAATGGTACCGAGATCTGGATCGAGCTGCTAACGGGATTACTAACTTGAATTCGCTGGCCTTAGCATTTTACAAGAAATATTTCTCTGCCTCAAAGACCAATGCGATTAGAGCTCAGATCACAATCTTTAAACAGGGTCCTGATGAAGATTTTCATGAGGCATGGGTCCGTTTCAAGAGACTAGTGCGAACTATTCCGCACCATGGGTTTGAGAAATGGTTTCTGTGCAACCAATTCTACAATGGTCTCTATGATGATCACAGAGCTATCCTAGATGCTGCGGCTAATGGGAGATTTCAAGAAAATAGCGGTGAGACAAAGGGGTGGAAAATCATCGATGACCTGGCCACCCATAAAGCTGAGCATGGGAATTCTAGAGGAAATCAGAGAAGATCGGCTGAATCTCCTGCTGTAGCTGCAATAGAGGCCCTTACTGCGAGATTCGACAAGATAGATTTTGGAGGATCCCAAAAGGGTGGGATATATAAAGTTAATGCAGTTTCAGACGGTCCCTTTACATGTAAAAGATGTGGAGGAGAGGGACATGTTTCGGAATTTTGTACCAGTTCGAATGAAGTACGTGCTGCCTTTCAACATTATAGGCAGACGGGTACCTATCCTGATCCTTCTAATGTCCACCTCAATTTGAGGTGGACTAACCAGAATGTCCTTAATCCGGGTCCACAGCCGCAGCAGCAGCAAAGCTATGTGCCCCCTCATAAGCACCAGCGGTTTCAAAAGCCTCCCTATGTGCCGCAGCAGCAGCAATTTCAAAGTTCCGATATTTCTGAGTTGAAAAACATGGTTCAGAACTTGTCGGGTTTGCTGCAAAAGGAGTCTCTAGCTAGAGAGACTTCTACAAAAATGTTGGAGAGTCAAATTGCCCAATTGGCAAGCAAGAGTGCAACAAGAGCTCCGGGGCATTTACCGTCACAGCCGGATCAAAAAGAGACTCTTAATGCAATTACTTTGAGGAATGGGTCTACCCTTGATGGGCCCTCTATGGTCGAGGATGTTACTAAAAAAGATGAGGCGGAACCAAGTAAGAAGAAGGCTGGAACGAACAGTAGCAAGAAAAAGACGATCAGCAGGTATATCAGTCGATCGACTGACATACCCGGTCGATCGACCAGTCCGCGTAACAGTGCAGTTTCTGTCCCTGAGGAATCCAGTCGATCGACTGACCCACATGGTCGATCGACTGAAGATGCTGCTGATCGTGAACCTTTTCGCCCTCCAATACCAGATAACTTGAGGGACCACTTATTTCGGGGTACGACGACTCCGAAATTATTGAGGCAAGATCCAAATGCTGATGGGTCAGTTCCGGTTCCAAAGTATGACCCTATGACGATTAATGGTTCATTTCTGAGACGGTCTGAAGAAGGTTCGAGCTAGAACAAGGACAAAGTAGTGGATTTTCAGCCTAAGTCCACTGATGCCGGTATGAGAGACCTAGAGGAGAGGGCTAAGTTACTTCTTACAGCCTCTTATCCAGAGATATTGGTGCCGATAAAGGAACAGGTATCGTTTAACAAATTTGAAAATGTTATTCGTAGTCTAAATGTGCAAGTTCCTTTCTTAGAATTAGTTAATCAAGTGCCTGCTTACACGAAATTTATGAAGCAACTTTTGTCTAAAAAGAAGTCACTTGATACCGTGCAATCTGTCGCACTAACTGAGGAGTCATGTTCTTATTTGACTCATACTGCACCTCATAAGCTAGAAGACCCAGGTAGTTTTTCAGTCCCATGTAATATCGGCACTTTCTCTATTGAGAAGGCGTTATGTGACCTAGGGGCCAGTATTAGCGTTATGCCTTTGAGTCTTGCTAAGAAATTGAAACTGACTAGGTTATCAGTTACTAATATGACAGTACAGATGGCTGATCGTTCTGCGGTCCAGCCTATAGGAGTCTTAGAGGACATTCCTGTGCAAATAGGAAAGTTCTTTTTCCCAGTTGACTTCGTTGTACTAGATATACCCGAGGATGCTCACATTCCTATGATTTTGGGTAGACCATTTCTGCACACTGCTGGTGCAGTTATAGATGTTGGTTCAGGGACATTAACCTTTAAAGTAGGGAAACAGTCCATTATTTTTGCCCAGACCGCTAAGAAGATAGATCCTATGTGGCCAGTCACTTGTAATACAATTTCTGAGAAGAAATCTTATTTTGTGCTTTCTGTTATGCCTGCCCCTATGCCTGTTTCTTCTATAACACCTCCGCCCCTGATTGGGAGCAAATTGGAGGAAGATTCTTCTGTTTTCGATAGTGCAGGAGCTGGTTTGGGGAAGGAAGAGCCGTTCATTGCTCCAGCTGTGAAGGATCCAATCGTTCAAAGAGGCGGTTTAGGATGTCTTAGCTATGGCACAGATGAGGAGACTGATGAGGAGCCAGTCAAGGTGACGGACCCCGATTTGGATTTTGACGAGCCAGGCGAGGTCATTGATTGGGAAGATGTTAGAGATACTGATCCGTTGAGTTCTGCGGATATTGGAGCTGATAGGAGTACAGCTGAGGAGATGAGCACTGTAGAGACTACCTCTTGTAGCCAGAAGCCGAGCAAGTGGGCCATTCCGTGGCCATTCTTCATCAACTATTAGTTGATTAAGACTTTTTCAAGAACATTTTATTGCTTTTGTTAGACTTTTTATTGTTTTGGTGTGCGCGAGACTTCGCTTTAATAAGTTTGCTTAGGATTTAAAGACTTTAGACTATTACTTTGGGTTTTGCGCAATTTTGGGCGCGTTATTATGTGTATTTGCAGATTCATAGACCATATTAGCTCAATTTATTGAGTTAATTCGAAGAAATCAGAAACTTACAGCAGTTTTCTTAGTCGATCGACTGGCTACCTTGGTCGATCGACTGAGCCGCGTCTCCGGGAGCTTCTGTTCCTGTCACTCTGGTCGATCGACCGCCTTCCGCTGCTGTACCTGTTCACGACCATTCCCCTGCTGTGTTTGGTCGATTTTCGGAGTTGAGGGAGTCTTTTCTCCACTTTATTCTGCGATTCATTTCTGTTTTCTTCCGTTTCCTTATTTTGCACATAATTTTGCGTTTCGTAAATTATTTTCTGGGAATTACGCGCAGTACTTTTGTTTCTTTTCAGGTACCTATAGTAGCACTGCTGGCTACTGAAACCTCCTAGCTCACGCTGGTTTGGGGAGGTTTCCTTTTGCTGCGCTTAAAGTCTTGTGAGTTTCCGAGTTTAATTTCATGTCTTGTTTAGTTAATTTATCGCAAATTCCCGTTTCCCTTTTATTTCATTACATGATTTTGCACAATGGGGACATTGTGTGATTTGGTTTGGGGAAGGGTTTTGCATTGCATTCACATGTTCTATTGCATTTCTGTTTCACGTTTATTGCACTTCAGTTTGCATTTGTTATTTCATTTCCTATATATATACAAAAATTCAAAAAAAAAATTTCAAAAATTTCAAAAAAAATCAAAAATTGCACGTTTATTTTAGCATGTAGGTCGAGTCGGAACGGTAGTATTTCAATGATGACATTACATTTTCATCTGTTTATGCCTAAGCCGTGCTAAATTGACATGTTATTAGTAGAATCATTTGCATAGTCTACGAGTTTTCGTTAATTTATTCGCTGAATCTTGAGACTTGACTTAGATTTTTGGCAAACTACATCATTTTCTGAGATTTAAAGCCTATAACTGGTGTCATTCATTCGGGTAAGACATGTTATATCAATATGCATAAATATGAACTTAATCTACTTAATACCTGTATACATTCGGGTTCGTGGTTAGTTGACACATGTGGAAGAGGCCACCCTTTCATTCATTTGTCCCATAAGCTCCACACTGCCAAAAATAGCTTTTTTCGTCCTATTAACTACATCCTACATTTAGCCTACCCTTGTCAAGCTAGTAGTTTATGTTGTTGGGATTGTTATTTCGTTTTTGGTAGCTAATGCTCATTTTGAGATGGTGTTGGGAAAATGAAAAAGGAAAAGAAAAAAAGAAAGGAAAAAAAAAAGAAATTCGTGCTGTACTGTAGAAGTTCAGTCGATCGACTGGAAACAATGGTCGATCGACTGAAACCCATGGAAAAATTCGAGAAGAAAAAAATCATATGCGGTAAAGTGAAAGATATTGGGTTGATGATTTATACTCCCATGTTATATTTGTATTTTATGGGGAGTTGACAATTTTATTGGAGATTGCGAGATTCGTGCTTATCATTAGCACCGGTTTTATTGTTGATCTTGAGCAAGAAATTGGAATGATTTATTAGTTTGGTTCCCTTAGTTACTAGCTTGGCTTTTAACTCTGTTTTTATCCAAATTTGTCTTAGCCCCTTCTTGCCAATACCTCACATATCCATATTTACCTCGGCGTGTGTCATGGTCGTTAATGGTTGGAATGCATATGTACGGTTGTAGAGATTATTTTCATATTAGACTACAGGCATGTTCTTATAGGCCGTACTTAGGTGAGTGTCATTACAAAATTACTTCTTTCTAATTTGACATATTTTCACCTGTGCTTACGTGTGATATGAGCGACCCGTGAGAGTCCATAATGATAAGTCTCTATAAGTTGACGGTTCAGCAGTTTTTGACGACTACATAACACGTTTGCATGATTCATGTTGCTAATTAATTGTTGATTTGTAGCATTAAACTGGTTTAGGCTTTATAGTTGCATTTCGCTCTGAGATTGAACTCGTTCAATTAGGTTTTAGGATCGAGTCTAGTTCTTGCTTGGGGACAAGCAAGGGTTTGGTTTGGGGAAGTTTGATGCTTTTCATTTATATGATGTTTTACACCCCATTTTACACGCATTTCAGAGCTTATTTGTGTAGTTTAAGCTACTATTTTCCCTATTTCCGTCTACTTTTGTGTTTTTGTGTAATATTGCAGAAAAGTGAAGAATCCAACAGAAATCGAGCCGAACCTGTCCCCGAGTACTTGGCATTTTATTTTACATGAAGTGTTTACTCGGGAAGCGAACTTGGTGCGCGTATCGAGGCTCGAAAGACAAATTCACGAAGCTTTTGGAGCCAAGTACCTGTTGAAGTAGTCGATAGACCGGTGCCCTTGGTCGATAGACCAGCGTACGATTGTCAGAAGCTACTGTACAGCGCAGTTCAGTCGATCGACCGGTCCCAGTGGTCGATCGACCAAACCGTTAATCTGACGGGAATTAAAAGACGAGAAAGCCCAATGTAATTAGGTTTTTGGGAAATAAGAATCACGTTATATTCCTATATAACGTAACCTGATGTGTTGAGAATAGGCATCAAGTCATTATCATCGAATTAATTAGGGTTCAAACACAGAAGTTGAACTTTTGATTATTTTCATTAGCTTAGATTATTCTTTCGTTAATAAAGTTTACTTCCGCAACTGGTTTTGATCTTCTCTCTTCAACCCTTTACGGTATTTCTCTGTTCCATTATACAGTTTCGTTGCTTTCATTCATTCATAGATTAAAATTGCTAGTTTAGATTTCCCAAAGCCAAATTATCGTTTCATGTTAGCTATTTATTTAGTTAATTTAAGTATGAATTCAATTGCTCTATTAGTTAATTTTATTGCTGTAGTTATTTTCAGTATAAGTAGATAAACCCTTCGTGCTAAGATGTAGGGGATCTTTAGGTTAGACGGCTTCGACAATAGGTGATCTGTTTTCGGGCTCTGGTCGATCGACTGGGTTAGTTGGTCGATCGACTGGGGCCGTGTTATATTAGCTGCGTCTTAATTAATTTAATTGCTATATTTGACGAATCGAGTGCACGCGACTAGTTGAATGCTTAGGAATTGACCGACCCGATAAGATCGAAAGATAGGGGAGGGAAATAGACTACTTAATTAAGACGACTAAATTAATAAGATCGAGAGATATGTTAATTTAGATTTTGAGTTTCATTAATCAAGAACAAAAGTTAGTATTAGTGAGATTAGGGACCCGTAGCTTAGGCCGAAAGGTTGCTACCTGTTAAATTGGACTGAGAGGACTTTTTATTTTTCCCGTCTAACATGCTTGAGACAGTCTACCTAGAGTTGCCGCCGTCGAAACTACAGTGAACCGACCATCTTAGCATCCCTTTTATATTTGCTTCCATCTATTTTTATCTGCTGCTCGTTTATTTACTTTAGTTTAGTTTTAATTTGATTGCCCATTAGTTATAGAATAATTCAAACAAACCCCCCACATTTGTTACTTTAGACTAAAATCAGACAGCTATTAATTGTATCGCCTCTCTGTGGTTCGACCCTGACTGCCACTAGCTATAGTAGTAGTTTGGAATTATAAATTTAATACTCTACGACGGTATCACATACCACCATCCCTTTTGTACACCACGACATCACCATGGCCTTTTTCGACCTGGGGCATCGACATCATCGGTAAAATCAACCAGATAGGCGCCAAAGGACATTGCTTTGTCCTCGTCGCAATCGACTACTTCACCAAATGGGTGGAAGCGCAATCCTATGCAGGCTTGACCGCTAAACAAGTGGTCAAGTTCATCCAGGACAACATCATCTGCAGATATGGGGTACCCCATGAAATCATCAGCGACCAAGGCTCTCACTACCGGACCGAAACACAAGCCTTGCTGGACAAATACAAAATTAAACGACACTGACCATCCCCTTATCGTCCCCAAACCAACAGAGCAGTGGAGGCGGCAAACAAAACGCTCGTCACCATAATTAAAAAGATGCAAGATAATTACCGCGACATGGCACGAGGCTCTGGTGTTGAACCCCAATCATCAGACGTCCAACTCTCTGCAGACAACGACCTATGATTAACACATGATCAAAGGCCACCAGGAAGAAACACAACTGGAAAAAGACGGAACAGCAAGTCGTCACTCCTCCTCCTGGATCTTCCTCCTCCTCCAAGGCCTCGGCCTCGGACCCAGCGGGCCTAGCAGCCCTAGAACACTCGCCTGAAATCAAAACAAAAGCAACGTCAGTCGAAATTTCGGCATTACGACAGCAGAAAACGGGCAAAATCTCAAAAAAAAAAAAAATCATCTGCAAAAACAAACAGCAACGGGGGCAAACCCGTATAATCCCATTCAGCACAAAAAATCACAAAAAACGACTCGCCTTTCTTTTCAAGCAAAAGACGAGTCAAAGCAACAGCAAAAAAAAAAAACTACAAAAACAACCCAACACCCTCGGGCCGACACAAGGTCTGCAAAATAAGCAACAAAAATTCCCGACACAACTGGGCATTTTACACAGCTCAAAAAAGGCAATTTTACGCCAAATTGAGCGCAAACGGGTCAAAATTTCAAATTACGACCACAACAAAGCAACGTGACTTGGCTTGATCACGCCCCAAAATGACCAAAACTAGTGTTAAGGTCTATTTCAAAGCAAAATGGCTCAGTTTGAACCCAAATAGACGCTTATTTCGTCAGCATAAGACCGTCTGATAAAGGCAAAATGGGGAATTTTGCCCCAAACACCCAACGAAGGTTTAACACAGCAAAGACGGCCTTCTCCGACTACAATGCAACCTAGTGGGGCACACAACTCGAGCAAACAAGCACAATATTGCAAAATGAGACGGTTTCTTGTCTCAGTCGCGTTTTTCGCACCTAGGGAGCGGGAACGGGGACCAAAATGCAAAGTAAAAGCACCCCTATACTCCTAAACAGGTTTCTAACCTAATGCAAGCATTAATTACACTCGAAAATGGGCAAAACAAAAACGCCCAAATCGATTTCTAAAGGGTCAAAACAGCTAAACACAAAATGCCCAAACCTGTTGGAATATGTGTCCTCCGACAATAATGCGATCACGACTGTTGATCATGATGATCACATGTTTAAATCTCATTATAAAGAATACAATTGGGAAGTAATATTGTTCTTGTCAATCAAGGTCAACATATATCGGTAATGATTGGCTGACTAGAGTTTGACATTACTGTCGTGCGACGGTGGTGATCAGTTGACCCCCTAGGTCATACCTATAGGGCAACACTCTTAATTGATTATTTAATTAATCGTATAACGTTACGAGTTAATTAAATCTCTTGAAAATTGACGGACGATTTTGGAAGAAAAATTTACGTATCATATTGAAATATGATTAAATAAGATACGGTCTGAGTAATCGAATTGTATCATTACTCGGATGAAATTATTGTTTACAGAAACAATTAAATTTGGATGAATTATTATAAATACGATTTATAAATTGGCAAAATTTTTGGTACAAGTAATTATGAAATTACTAAGTCAATTTTTGTATGTGACGTATTTTTAATAATACGTTGATTTTTAATATGTTAAAAATACATAACAAATTTATGTGTCATATGACATGTGACATATTGACAATTGACAAAAATAAAATGGATTACTTGTTATCCATATGTGCCGAAATAAGGGAGTGGTTTAGGCTAATATTGTGTTTGAGTAAGTTAATGGAAACACAATGATTACCTACTATTTAGCCATGCAACCCTATTGTTTATTGTTAAGAGCAACAATTGCATGCATTGGCTCCCCTAAAAGCCCCCCTTCCACCCGGTTTTTGAGAAGAGAAAACCATTATGGTTTTTCATCTCATTAACCTAATAACATACAAAATGTTGTAAATCTAATTCATTCTATCACTCATCCAAAATTAGAATTCTAGAGAGAAAAATAATTCTCCTCTTCTTCTCTCTATAAACCGAAAATAATTAAGTGTTTATAATATTTTTGGGTCAATTTTTCTACTAAATTAATATTGTACTAGTTCCTATAATATTAATTTTTATTAAGAGAAAGTCTTGGGTATTAAGCTTAGGGAGAGATCCTATACTTGGATCTTGGTTCTTCCATTTAAGGATAGCACAAGACCAAGAGAGAAAGGTGATCTCTCTTGTGCCCATAAAACCGAAACATCCAATGTAAGAACATGATTTCTCCTCTATTTTGCTCTTTTTGTTTGCATGCATAAAATCCATATTTAATTTTATGACAAATTAAATTAAGACATATATGAATATGTAAGTATATAGATCTACTTTTCCTTCAAAACCGTCATTTTCAAAAAAAAAAAAAAAAAAAAAAAAAAGGCAAAACAGCTAAACACAAATTAAGCATCTTTTTGCAAATTTCAAACGACGGAATTAAAAACCGTCATTTTCAAACAAAAACCAAATAGTGAAATTCAAATTCACTATTTATCACAAATTTCAAATCGCAAGATGACGAAATTAAAAACCGTTAATCTTCAAAACAGAGTAACAAATGGCGAAATTCACATTCGCTATTTCTACAAACTCCGAGCGACAGCAATAAAAACCGTTACTTCTCTTCGAAATTCAAACTACGAATGACGATAATAGGGGCCGCCATCCACAAGAGCCAGGCTAAAAATACAAAAAGCCTACCTCTTTTCGGCACCGCAAACATCCCTCATAAACACCAAAATTCCCCAGCAGGATATCAGATACCTCCTCACGGAGTCCACCAACAACAAGCAACGTCTTGAAATAAGCCCGATAAAATCCGGCTATTTCCCTCAGTCGATTATTCGACCTTCAACGACGAACAAGTCTCAACAACAACCTCTGGAAATAAGCCCGATAAAATCCGGCTATTTCCCGCAGTCGATTATTCGACCTTCAACGACGAACAAGTCTCAACAACAACCTCTTGAAATAAGCCCGATAAAATCCGGCTATTTCCCGCAGTCAATTATTCGGCCTTCAAATGACGAACAAGTCTCAACAAACAACCTCTTGAAATAAGCCCAATAAAATACGGCTATTTCCCGCAGTCGATTATTCGACCTTCAAACGACGAACAAGTCTCAACAAGCAACCTCTTCAAATAAGCCCGATAAAATCCGGCTATTTCCCGCAGTCGATTATTCGACCTTCAACGACGAACACGTCTCAACAAGCAACCTCTTGAAATAAGCCCGATAAAAATCCGGCTATTTCCCGCAGCCGATTATTCGACCTTCAACGACGAACAAGTCTCAACACAGCAACCTCTTGAAATAAGCCCGATGAATCGGGTTATTTCCCGAAGTCGACTACTCGACCCCCCGACGGTTAGCGAGCCCTTGCGCCCGCGCAAGAAAAAATTCAAGGAGATATCCCAAAGATGCCTCAGGTATGACTTCTTCCTATGGCTGGTGAGCCTTTACAAGTAGTCTAACGGACTTTAAACGACCCGCACTGGCAGTCGACAGACTCTAAATTGTTCCCGACGGCAGGTCCTTGACTCGAATCCCTGAATTGCCTCGACATCGCCCTTCCCGATGGCAGGTCCTTGGGCCGAATCCTTTCGAGCTGCCTCGACGTCGCTTCGGGCTCCAAGTTGTAATCTTCGATTGATCTAGGGCTATACTTTGACTTTCGCCATGTCCAAGCCTCAGTCAAAGTGGGGGTCTGTAGATACCCAATATCTGTCGAATCCCCAACAAACACCCAATGATTATCAGACTACAATATGCTTAGGAATCGCTACGTTTGATCGACAGTTTGTATAACTATGCGTCAGAAAACTCAAAACGATTTCGAAGACAAAACATTTTCAATACATTTCAAAAGTACCTACTGTGTTTTATGCACGACTACGGAGTCACAATGAAACTAACTAGAGTCAAAACCGACACCAGACCAAAAACCGACTCGAAATTCAAATCCCGACTCAAACAACAGGTCAAACCGAGTCAAACACCAAAAACAAACATCACAAAACCTTCCATGCTAAGTATACACGGTATACTTGATGGTCAAGTACAACAATCATGACATCCAAAACCTAGGATAGAACAAACCATAAATCCAAATGCGTGATAGTGACAAGACAGCTCGAAGACCCCCGGACATGCTCGCGCCTCTTCGAGTAGCCTATGCAGCCACGTCGCTCAAAACTCACACAACCACACAATCCTCTAAAAATACCCCACAAATGCCACCATTTGAAGGCATACAAGCGTCCGGCCCCTCTTTTCTCCCTTAAAATTCTAGACCTCGACTTCCCGAGTCAACAAACGACACGTATTTTCAACCTACCGATCAAAAATACGAGCCCTACACATTGTTTGGTACCGTCATCGTGCATTAAATTTCTTGACCGACCACTTCGACCAACTACACCATCACTAAACAAAGCTACTCTCTTTACTTCACAAAAACGGTTTTAAATCGAGTTTTCCGACTCAGCAAGTTTTTACACTTTCGTCGATTTCTCATCAAGCAACCTAGCATGTAAATATGAGGGTGTAATTAATCCTCTTCTTTCATGTTCTTTTATCTGTTTTTATGACATTAACATGCTAAAACATGCATAACATGGTCCAAAATACGGATTGAATGAGCCAAAACTGAGTTTTGACCTGAAGCATAAGCCCCTAGTAACAACTAGGTGGCTCGCGCCTATTCTGGCTGCCCAGGTCAGAACTCAAATGTGTATTCATCCTTTTATGATGAATATTTTTAACCATAAATTGTATTCATCCTTGGTTCCTCATACCATGACGGTTTAATCCGTGACTCGGTGACAATATTTGGTTAATTACATTTTAAAGGGTATTTTAAAGCCTTTTATTCTTTTGTTTACATTTTCAAAACAACCATATTAGCCATATATGCATAATCATCCTTGGTTCTACATACCATTTCGGTTTAATCCAAGTACGATGATGAACTTTGACTAATTACAAAGCAATGAACTTAATATAATTAGTTCATATCAAGCATCTTTTTACACCATTTTTACAAAGCAATGAACATAATATAATTAGTACATATCAAACATTTTTGCATTAATGGACGTGTCGTTGTATGCTCTCAAACAATATTTATAATCTCGACAAACTACCCTTAGTAGAGTGGTAAGTAAAGGTCGGATCCCAAGGGACTGGTATTGGATTAAGTTACCGATTGCAATTAGATATGTCTTAAGGTGTCACAATTTTGTTTGGATTGAGATGGTTATCTAAACTACTAGACAAGTAAAATAAAACAAGCAAGCAAAGTAAATAAGGATGTAAACAATTGAGGAAAGGCACTAGGGTGTCATGGGTTCATAAGGGAATCATGGAGAGATCACATAAACAATTTTTATAGATGCAAGCATGTTATTGTTGTAGTGGAATCACGTTGGTGAGGATCTTACTATTCTAGGCAAACTTAGGTCTCGGAGCTGAGTCGGTCAAGACTTTACAACACCTACAAGTCGACTTGATTTTCCCTATTCATGGTGAGATAACATCAATGAGTCCTAGGAAGGTTTGGGTCCCGGAGCCGAGTCGATCAAGACTTTACAACACCTACAATCGACTTAGTCCTTCCTAATCAACTTATATGCAAGGTCTAATAAGTCTTGAGTTGGTTTATATCTTTACAATTCTTGTTGCATGGGTAATAGATTCATGCTAGGTTGTCAATCAAGCAATTCATCAAATATGATATAAGCATAAGTTGAACCTACAACAAGTAAGCAATCATATGAACTCATTAAGTAAAGATATTCCCCATGATTAATTCCCCTTATCCCTCATTAACCCTAGTTAAGGAACTACTCACTCATGACCATGGAAAGCATGCTAGCAATGGTGTCAAACATATTAACAAGCTTGAACATGATGAAAGAGCAAAATACTAAACAAGGATTAAGTAAAGAGTAAGGAAATTGTACCAACTTAGGATGATCAAAATAGAATGCAAAGAGTAATAGAAGAAAACTTGATTGATGATGAAGAGTTGTCAATTCTTCAATAATCCTCAATATAATCAAATTACCTAACTAGATCTAAAGTTCTTGAACAATAATTAGGAAAGGATTAAGATGTAATTAAGCTAATTTATCTCTAATCGATCCTAATGACTTGGTCCTTAATCCCCTAAATACAATGGGGTATTTATACTAAGTACAAGTATTAGGTTAACTAAAGGCTTAAATAATGATTAAGTCCCTAAGATGAAGATGAATGCCTTGAAAGTCCCTAAGGAGCCTCACGATCTCCCTATGTTGGATGCTCATACTGCATAGGAAAACACCCGTCTTGCTTGTGGGATGCTCGATCTGAGCCTCGGGACCCCCAAGTTGTTCTTCAGGACGCTCGGGCTGCTTTCGGGATGCCCGGTTCATGGGTCAGCTTGGCTTCCTCTTCTCTTGACCGCCTCAAGATCCGTAGGGGTCATTGAGGGGTCATGGGGGTCTTCATCATTGCCCATTCTACTTGATTTATTGACTTAGGCCTTTAGTATTGGTCTCCTATTTGATGCTTGGTTGTTAAGTGTGATCAATTTAGCTCCGCTTTTGCTCCATACACGCAAGGCTAGCGCTCCTTCCCTACCAAGGGCATAAAACCTCAAAGGATATGAAAAGTAGGAAGCTAAAGATAGAAACGACCCTAATATAAGCAAGAAAGTATAGGAACGAGGCTAGTTCGGCGACTAAATGTGTGCAAATATGAGTTACATCAAATATCCCCAAACTGAACCTTTACTCATCTCGAGTAAAGAGGTGACTTAAACTATGACCCTTATTACTACTAGCCGATGTGAGACAATTAGCGGGTCTCACTCCGCCCCTGTAACTTACAACAAGACATCTATGAGGTAGGATGCCTTTTTGCAAGGCAAGGTGGGGCATGCCAAAATGGCGATGCATCCTAACATTCAAGCACATAAAATCAAGTAAATGATGCATCTACAAAAAGAATAGCCACTTTCCTCATCTAAGTGGTGGAAATCATTTAAAGGGGAAGCAATCTAAGGGTACACATTCCATTGTAGATATTATTTCTCCAAGTTACTAAGCCTAAAAGGATACCAACATATCACCTCAAAGTTGTGTCAAACTAGGGTACTTTCGTCCACAATCGCTAAATGCTTTCGTCAAGAGAAGACTCCCTATGGTGTTAGAAATACTGTAGGATCGCGGAATTCCCCTTCTTGCCTAGAAAAGAAGAAGGGTCGTCCCCTCTCCACCATGCAATAAAAATGAGATCAATGGGTAAAAGGGATCAATATGCTTTGAGTTTCACAATGGTAGTTTGCTTTTGATTCGTTTTTCCCCCCAATTTCTTGTGGCATTTGTCATTGAAGGATATTTCTTGCCATTTTTTATGTTTAGAATTTTGATACTTGGCAATTCTTTTCAATTTTGCATTGTTTTGAACATTTTCAAAGTAACCTCATTTTGTAGCAAGGGTACTTTTTTTGAAGCATATGAGTCTATTTTTGCTCCTCTTTTCATTGATGCATTTTTTTTTTGCAAACCTTTTTGACTTTTACTTTGGTACTTGAATTCAAATTGAATATTTTTATGCCCATTCCCTTTTTGTTGACAAAATGGTGATAGCGGTGAAAGAACGGTTGCATGGCTTCAAAGGTCACCTTGGAATAAACGGTAGCCAAGGAGTTATCATACCACAAGGTACTCTTGACTAGGCCATACTAGTCTAACACATCCTAGGGTGTCTTGAGGGTATTCTAGCAAACAAAGTCTCAATGAGAACAATTATCTACAAGGGTCTTATATACACTTGCCAAGCTTCCCAACTAGACATTTTCACAAAAAATTTCCTAATATTCATCTACATGCCATGATGCAACTATCATATATACAGCCTAATGCATATGCTTCTATCACTAGTATGCCACATAATCTAAATGCAAGTCCTATAATCACATTGGTTTGTACCGATCGAACAAAAAGAAGCCACGTTGTCATTAACATATAAGAGGAAAAAGGAGATTTGGAAAGATCATACCATGCGGTCTTCATATTCCTCATGCCTCGAATGTGGCGTAATCGGTCCCAAGTGATAGGAGTGAACAACAAACAAATAAATATATACAATATATACAAAGGAAAGGAACATGCTTTTGGATTTTCAAAATTTTTCAAATTTTATCATTTTTCAAAAAAATTTGAGTTAGATGTTAAATGTTGAAATATTAGAATCTCTCATCCCTACACTTAGTATAGACATTGTCCTCAATGGACAAAACGATAAGAAATTGTTCAAAATGCAATGTCATGAAATGCATGAGTCTATACTAAATGCAAGCTACATGGTATATATTATAAGATGATGTAAGCTAAACTATTCTAGATGATGCATGCTTTCTATTGTTCGGAGAGCTAATTTAGAATAACCCGTATTGCTTGTGACTAAACTTCCCCAAACCGGTTAAATTTATCGGTGAAGTTTGGCCACAAGGCCATGCATGCAATGCATTGCAATTTGTCATTTTGGATTTTTCCTAGTGGGAACAAAAATTGTCGTCACCTTGATGTGGCTAAGGTGTAAAAAGTCCTTTGATGTTGCTAGGACACTTCACTAGGCAAAAAGCCGAAACAATAAAAGTTACTCAAAACAAGTTAGTTAAACAAATCAAATCTTGTCAAAGAGATGAGAGAGGAAAGAAGAGCTTACATAAGCCATGATGGGTGCCTCTTTCCCGCTCCATCTAACCAAAGAACTATTCACTTATCGTCATCATCTCCTCCATCTTCATCACTCCAATCCGCTCTAGACACATTTGTTAGATTCATTAATCTCATAATTTTACATATTCATATATGAATTAATTTATTTAGTCATAAAATAAATGCAAGATCTTATGCATGCAAACTAAAACAAGATAAGAGAAGAAATCGTCAATCTTACTTATATGTTTCGGATATTAGGGCACCAACAAGATCTCCTTCTTGTTAGTTCTTGAGCTTCCTTATAATGGATGAACAAGGTTCAAATTAGAAACTCTCCCAAAAGCATATACCCAATAAAATCCCTAAATAACTTATATTATTATGAACTAGTAATAATATATGTCTTACTTAAAAATTGACACACAAATATATTGTATTTGCTCTTGAATATTTTCGGCCAAGAGGAGAAATTTGTGAGGTTTTATCTCTCTAAGTTTTCACAAATGTAGAGAATATATTTTCTTACACTAGAAAATATATTAGGTAAAAGTAGAATGAATAATAGAGGAAAAACCCTCTATATTTTCCTCTTAGAAAACCGGTGGGAGGAGTGGAGGGGAGCCTATGCATGGTGCTCATTTTCTTCCCAAGAAAATAGGTTTGCATGGCTACAATTAGGTAGGTAATCATTTTGTTTTCCACTTAAAAATAATTAACATAATTTAAAGACCCTAACCCTCCCATTTCGGTACACTTAATATAAAATGGAAAGTCCATTTTATTTTTGTCATTTGTCAATTGTGACATATGTGACATGTTACTTGACATGTGAAATTGTAATGCATTTTTAACATATCAAAAATCAACATACTCATAAAATATGTCATATACAAAATCAACTAGTAATTCTTAATTACATGTACCAAAATGGTTTATCAAATTATAAATCACAACAACTCATATTTATAATAAATCATTCATTCAATTTCAATTTCAATTTCAATTGTTTCGTAAACAATAATTTTATCCAAGTAATAAAACAATTCGATTACTTAGACCGTATCTAATTTAATCGAATTACAATAACACACGTTAACTTTACTCACAAGATCATCCGTCAATTTTAAGCACTTTAATTAACTCGTATCGGCATACGATTAATTAAATAATCAATTAAGAGTATTTCCCTATAGGTATGACCTAAGGGGATCAACTGATCACCACCGTCGCACGACAGTAATGTCAAACTCTAGTCAGCCAATCATTACCGATATGTGTGGACCAGTTGACTGTAAAATATTACATCCCACATGTATTCTTAAAATGAGATTTAAACATGTGATCATCATGATCGACAGTTGTAATCGCATTATTGTCGGAGGACACATATTCCAACAACATCACTTTCATAGAAGTCCATGAACTCGTCCCCATCGCTATTCACCTCCCCGGTGTCATTGTCACTCTCCCTTCCACCACCATTGCCATTCGCTCCACCATTCCCATGGGCCGAATTTGGAAAGAGTATATCGACTTGAGCCCAAGAGGGAAGCATTCCCTCTTTACTAATGTACCCTTGGTGGGCCATTTGATGGAAACAAGTGTATAGAGCATAATAGGCATCCACCCCTATCATCATATTGTTGGCGATGCATAGTTTGAAGTAAACCCGTGGCAAAGTCATCCCTTGAAAGAATGAACGGGTTAGGGTGGTTGTAGGGTTGGTAAGGGAAGGGGTAAGGAGGAATAGTGACTATGGGCGAATACAATGCTAATCCGTGTTCACTTTAACGGGGTTCAATTGTCTATACAACCCGTTTGGATGTAACAAAGTATAAGGTGAGTTAATAATAACTCAAACGACAAAGGTCGACATCACATTCGGGTAGTCAATACCATATTACAACCTTGTGATGTATATTGTAAGTTGGTAAACACTAGGCATTTGCAACATGAGTTTAACACACCATGTGTCCATTTGTTCAAACTCTTGAATTGCATTTTCCTTTATTTTCATGTTTGTCTTACATAGCATGAATCTCACCAAGTACATATCTAGTTTCCCAAACTAGTTTTAGGTTCTTTACTTTGAAAGAACTTTCTTGTTGTTTATCACATAACAAACGAATTATGGTGGATGACATATCTCACATTAGTCAAGTGTTCTTCCAACTCATAATGTACCAGGTATATGTTTTGTAGGATCTTGCAACAATTGTCAAGATGATTATCCTAGCACTTCTCATAAGTCCTAGCAAATTTGAAAATACTAGTTTTGAGTAACTTCTTACTATAACCAAGTATCTTCTCAAACTTCTTATTTCTCCTTTTAGCTTAAATAGCTTAGGATTTTTCTAAATCCTTACGCGTTTTCGAACTTCAATATGTGCAACTTCTTGTCACATAACAGAGTGTTCTATCAAACACTAGAATAGCTCATTAGTTCTCCTCGAGAATTCATGACGATTCTTCAATGGCTTACCAATGACTCATCATGCTCTTAAGCATATGATTCATTATTGGACAAGTGCATGATTATTCTAATGGCGGAAACATTAGTAATCTTTAATCATGTGATCAACCATTCTTAGGTTCAATGAATGACCATGACTGCTTATGGTAATTCCATTTTTATCGATATGAATAACCTACGTTTTTCGTTGATTTGATGTGTATATCTCAATGCCTATCCAACATCCCATGATGTGATTGGATTCATCTTAGTCCATTTTCATCCAGAATTGAGAACTCAAATACAACTTTGTTAAAGATAGTACTAGCTCGTCATTCTCAATGAGTAATGAGTTATAAATTTTACGAGATGATTGCTCCCACTAAATTTCATGTCTTCACATGATAATTTCAAACTCCCACTCAATTCCACATGTTTCGTATTTGACTACTCAATCGAAACATTTCAAGAATTGAAATACATTTTGCTTTGCCAAGTTATTAAGATAAAACCATATATGTTCCCAACATATCTTTTCAAAATACCTATTTTGAAAAGGTTTCAATCTTAAACTTATGGAAAGAGATTTTTATCTCTAACTCATTCATTTTTATAATGATGTGTAGCAATGTCATTACTTAAATGTGAAATCTCACTTAATACGCATCCCTCTCAAAATACCCTTTTCGGAAGGAGGTATAACCATTTCATTTTCATAATGAGGTTAAGTAATGACATTAGCGTGGTTAACAATTGATCGGTCTGTTTCGTGTTCACAATTGAATAGATGTTGTCGTTGGGTCACGTCCGAATCAAAACACAATTTATAACTTCACAAACAACTCTACAATTAGTAAAGAGGCAAGTAAAGGTCGGATCCCAAGGGACGGGAATTGAGATGAGATTTCTATTGAAACTAGTGGTGTCTTAGAGGTGTCACAATTTGGATTGATGTAGAAGGTCACTAACTAAATAGTAAGGTAAATAAGCAAGATGAAATAAAAGGGTTGTAAACAATTGATAAAAAGCACTAGGGTGTCATGGGGTCATAGGGGAATCATGGGAATTGATCATACAAACATGTTCTCAAATTATAAGCAAGCAATTATTGTTGTGATGGATTGAGTTGGGTTATATCTTACAATCCCAGGAAAGTTTGGGTCCCGGAGCCGAATCGATTAGATTGTACAACACCTACAAGTCGACTTAATCTTCCCTACTCAACAACATGCATGGTCTAATGAGACTCAAGTTTGTTTATGTCTTACAAGTCTCATTGAAAAGATAGGTGATGGGTAAAAAATGCAAGGATTCATAGGCTCGCATTTCATCAAACATAACATGTGCATGAGTTGAGATCAAAACAAGCAAGCAAATAAAACATGAAAGCATATTAATTTAAGGATGAATCATTCCCCATGTTGGTTTCCCCTAATTACCCATTAACCCTAGCTAGGCGACTACTCACTCATTATCATGTTGATCATGCTAGCAAGGTTGTCAATCATACCAACAAAATGAAACATGATGAACAAATGAAAGTAATTAACAATAATTAAAGAGGGATTAAGAGGATTATACCTACTAATGATTCCAATAATAAAGCAAAGATAAAAGAAGTACTTGATGCTTGATTGAGAGGTTGTCAATCTCCCAATAATAACCCAAATAATATCCAATTACCCAAAATAAAGGATAAACAAAAGAGAGATTAAGGAAATAAAACTTGTATTAAAACTTGATTAATTGTTGATTACAAAACTAAAGAGAGATTTGATTGATATTAACTACTCTAATAATTGATAAGAAGAACATGCTCTTCTAATTAGACTAATGGGGTATTTATAGTGGAAATTAGGGGGATGCATTAGGGTTAACTAAGGGCTAAACTAGTAATTACACTTTTTAGATTGAGCAGGGAGGAGCCGGTATTTTTCGAAGGAAGGGCTTCTTTCTTTGTAGCTTGGAGAAGGCGAAATTTCGCTGTACTGGAATCCGTGCGTATTGGAGTCGGGACGGGCAGATTCAGGCGGGGGAAGACGAGCGTCTTCAAGGGAATCCGGGCGGATTCTGGTGGCTGCTAACCTGGGTGTCTTTGGAGGAAGACACACGGATTGTGCTTGTGGAGGACGGGCGGATTCAATACAATCCGCTCGGATTGTACCTTAGCAATATTTTTTCTTCTTTTCTTCCCTTTTCTTCACAAATTCCTTGGGGATTTCCTTGGGGACTCAAGGATCCTTTCTCGCCATTTGCCCAACTACTATAATATGTACAAAGGCCTTCTAATCTTGTCTCTCCTTGATGCTTGGTCATTGGATTCGATCAATTTATTCTCGTTTTGCCATGAAAATGCAAGATTCTTACTCCTTTCCTACCAAGGGATCAAAATCTCAAAGAATATGCAAAACAAGGAACTAAAGACAATAAATGACCCAAATATGCACTAAAAAGCATGGGAACAAGGCTAATTCGGGGGCTAAATATGCGCTAATTATGGTCACATCAAATATCCCCAAACCGAACCTTTGCTCGTCCCGAGTAAAGAGGTGACAAAGACTAGGACCATTATTTAAACTAACCTAATAACATAGCCGATATGAGACAATTAGCGGGTCTCACTCCGCCCCTTCAACTCACAACAAGACAACCATGAGGTAGGATGCCTTCTTGCAAGGCAAGGTGGGTCTTGCCAAAATGGCGACACATCCAAACATTAAGCACACAAAATCAAATAATGGATGCATCTACAAAAGGAATAGCCACTTCCTCATCAAGTGGCGGAGGCACTAAAGAGGAAAAAATTTAAGAGCATGTAATCCTTCACAAATACTAGTTCAACAAATTACTAAGGCTAAGAGGATGGCACTAAATCACCTCCAAATGGTGTTAAACTAGACTACTTTCGTCCTTAATTTCCAAATGCTTTCGTCAGGGGCGATCGGATGGTGGTGGAATGATGATCCCTATGATGCTAGTAGCATACGACATGACAAGTCTCGAATTCTCTACCAAAGTAAAGGTCATGGATCGTCCCAAGCTCGACAAAGTGGCTTGACAAAAAGGCTTTTTGGGAATGAAATGCTCAAATCTTTATAAACAAAGGGTGGATATGACTAGTATTCAAAAATTGACCTCATTCAACTTTCACATTTCAAAAATTAGAGATGGGGTTTGTCCCTTCCGGGCTAGTGTAATTTGCTTTCGCCAATCGCTTATTAGGCAACCGGTTAACCTCTAGACAATAACTTTTCGGGGTGATAGTCACTTTGTCTCTGGGCGGTCGAATTCACAACCGTGTGGGGGCCCAATTCAATGGATCCCTCTCCAAAGCACATCGAAGTGGTACGCCTCCATCAAAACAACTTAATTTCTCAACATTTCAACATTTCATAACATTTGAGGTTTCCTTGGCATTAAATTACTTCCACATGACAAAATTTTCGAAATGAGCACTTCAAACTTATTGATAGAAAGTATCTTTGGGTTGCCTTACCACAAGGTCAATCAAGGTCACCTAGACAAGTTAACCAAGTCCACATCGCATCACGGGGTTGGATAGGTGACTCACATGCAAACCCTTGACTAGGCTTTGGGTCATGGGTCAAAAGACACTAGTATGACACTATCTAGGGTGTTTTACAACCATTCTAGTAGGCAAAGTCTTAAGTTGAAAAAGTATTTGTAATGGCTTAGTTGCTCTTGTCAAAGTTCCTAATTAGGCATTTTTCAAAACTTATCATCTAAATGCAACTACATGCTATGATGCAACTATTATACACATCCTAATGCAAGTGATTCTACCAACTAATATGACATATAAACTAAATGCAAGTCCTAAGTTCACATTGTTATACCGCATCAATCAAAATAAAGCCACATAGTCATTAACATAGAGAGGAAAAAGGAGATTGGAAAGATCATACCATGCGGTCTTCAATATCCTCATGTCTCGGATGTGGCGTAGTCGATCAATGTGAACAAGGATAGAACAAACACAATATATACAATAATATATACATGACTACACTACAAAAGAAATAAACATGTTTTTGGGTTTTCAATTTTTCAAATTTTTATGGATTTTTGAAATTTTTCAATTTTTTTGGATTTTTAAATAAAAGTTAAGTTAGAATTCCCCATCCCCACACTAATATGGGCATTGTCCTCAATGGCCAAAATAATGGGAAATTATGCAAACATGATGCATGATTTCTACACTAAATGCAATCTACACTAATCTACACTACATGATGCATGGTTTTTGTTTATGACGGAGAGGATAATTTAGATTACCTCCCGTTGTGTATGCATTAACTTCCCCAAACCGAGTTAGACACTATTGCTGATGTCCTAAGGAAGGGTGTAGTTCATGCACACACTATGCAATGCATGAAACTAATTTATCATTTTGGATTTTGAAAGGTGGGAACAATAAAATGAGAACACCTCAATGGTACCGAGGTGCGAGTCCTCTATGGTGCTAGGACTACTCCAGCAATGATCAAGATTAATAAAATACAAGTTAACAAGACACAAACTTATTTTCATGAAACTTTGAAAAATAAAGAGAAGAGATGAGAAAACTTCACTTAAACTTAGGTGGGTGCCTCTCGCCCGCTCCACCTAGCTATGACGTAATCCTCTAAAGATCGGCATCATCTCCCTCTACATCGCTATCCCATATCTCTTTTGAAGCATCACTCAAACTTGGGTCCATGAATTCGTCTTCTTCACTTTTAAGCTCCACCGTGTCTCCTCCACAAGAATTGCCACTCCCCTCCTCTTGTATCCCGTTCGCCCCTTCATTAGCTCTTTCCGAATTGGGGAAGAACAAATCCATTTGAGCCCATGAGGGAAATGCTCCTTCCTCACTAATCCGTCCTCTTCGAACCATCTCGTGATATTGAGGATAGAGTGCATAGTAATTGTCCACGGAGGCTTCGTAATGACGGTAGTGTAAATCTTGTAAGATTCCCGTGACAAAGTCGTCACGGGGGAGGATGAAGGGGTTTGGATGGTTATACGGTTGATAGGGAAATGGGTAGGGAGGCACTTTGATCTTCTCATCTTGAGTTTGTTGTTCTTGTTGTTGTTGTGGTTGATTTGGAGGTGGTGGTGCTTGCCTTGTTTGACTCGGGATGAGGTAGGATGGAATTGGAGCTAAAGGTCCTCTTCTTGGGGAGATGCGTGGTAGGTCGGCCATTGGAAGATAAATCGGATCGCTTCCTTTTGTTAACCACTTTATCCACTTATCGACCCCCTCAAGGGTTATCCAATGGTGGTGAATAAGAAGAATATCTTCGTTTATCCTAGTGTTCCCCAAGAGAGGAGCATACTCATTATTCTCATTAAATCTCGGGTTGAAATGCTTTGCAAGCCTAGTAATGAGTCCTCCATTCACAATGTGCTTCATTCCATCATCGTCACCATTTCTAAACTTTGCCCATTTCTCTAGTAATACTAGAGGTGCATTGAAGTGATACACATTTCTTCCATGAATGTTGAGGTAGGATTCCATAAACACAAGGTCTAATTGGTTCACGATGGCCGGATCTCTGCGGGCAAGTAGAGTGCCCGAAAGAAATCGATAAGTAAGCCTCAAGATCGGATTTTGGATATGAAAAGGAAGACATTCCTTGGTATGTATGAAATCCCGGCCCGTCATGGCCCTCCACAAAGGTTCAACACTATACTTCTTTGGCTTCGATGTTCGGGTAGGTGAAACATCGAGCCCGAGTACATTTGCGAATTCTACAAGGGTCATCATCCTAGAAACATTCTCCAACCTAAATTCTATGCATATTGTTTTGTTCAAGGTTGTAATCTTCAAAAAGCTCAAAAATTCAAGCACAAGAGATCGATAAGTTTGTTCATACATGCGAAAAAGGGTTGAGAGACCAAAAACTTCAAAGAGAGCTTCCACTTGGTGATAAATCCCAAGTTTCCTCAAGGTAGCATGACATAAAAACTTAGTGGGGAGAATATTCTTACTTAGAAGCCGGTGGAAGACTAATCTTTGCACATCATTGACAAATTCCACATTTGAGAAGTCATCAAGCCTTGTGAGATCTACAATCTCTTCAGGCTCCCTTCTTAAAGTGTTGACATGGGAGGTAGAAGAACTTCCCCTCATCCTTGGTCTTCTCACATTCCTAAAAGAGGATCTCCTTGGTGCCATTCTTTGATTATTGAGCTAGATTCTTTTGATTTGTGAAAGGATAAGGATGCTCCTTGTTGAATGAGTGTTGCCTTTGGAAACCCTAGAAAATTGGGGCTTTTTGATTTTGTGGGTTAAGAGAGTGATTTGGATATGTATGGGAGTCATAAGGAGGTGGGTTTTATAATGAAAGTGGAAGGAAGAATGATGTGTCACTAAATGTGTGGTGGGGTGTAATTCAATTAAGAAAAGTCGGGTCAAATCACCGTGGGAAGACGGGCGGATTCGAGCATAAGACGCTCGGATTCATGCTTCTCGGGACGGGCGGATTCTGGGTAAAACGCCCGGATTCTGTCACAGCTAAATTTCCAAAAAAAAATGACGCCTCAAAGACGGGCGTCCCGAGCATGAGACGCTCGGATTCCTTTTCATCGGGACGAGCGTCTTCTTCTGAAGACGGACGGTTTCCTTTACAGCGATTTTCCTTGAAATGCACAGGTAGAAAGACGGGCGTCTTTCTGCAAAGCCGGCCGGATTCTTCAGGACGGGCGTTTTCCCTTCTTAGACGCTCGGATTCTCCTTCAGTCCAAAAATCTTCAAATTCTCAACGTAGCAGGACGGACGGATTTTCCTCAGGCCGCCCGGATTCTGGCAAGACGGCCGGATTCCAGGGAACACGCACGTGTTCAAGCTGTGAATTCTTCCTTTGACCTTCTCTCCTCTCTTAGATGCTTCCCCACACTTGAAAATTGGTTCCTTCCTTCATTCAAAATTCGTTAGTAGCCCTCCCTCACTTACGCTCATGAAAAGAGTTCATGCTAATTATTAAAACAAATGCAATAAAACAATAAATACAAGTTAGAGGGTTAGTATATTTACAAATGGTGGTTTAGGGAGGACTCCACCAAACTCTCCCTTAGATGGTCCTTTCAAGGGTAAGGAGGCCCGAGGTAGGTGACCTCGACCTCTCCAATAAACGCTCCTTCATAGTATGGCTTCAACCTTTGACCATTTACCTTGAACTTGCTTCCATCTTCCGCCTTGAGTTCAAAATCTCCATATTTTCCAACTTCGGTTATCACATAGGGACCCATCCATCTAGAGTTCAACTTTCCCGGAAAAAGTCGGTAGCGGGAATTGAATAGAAGGACTTTGTCTCCTTTATGCAAGGCTTTTTGTCTAATTCTCTTATCATGAAGCAATTTCGTTCTTTCTTTGTAAATCTTTGCATTCTCATAGGATTGTAGTCGGAATTCCTCCAACTCTTGAATTTGAATCATCCTCCTTTGACCACTCAATTTGAGATCAAGATTAAGTGCTCGGATTGCCCAAAAAGCTTTGTACTCCAATTCGATTGGCAAATGACATGCTTTTCCATAGACAAACTTGTAAGGGGAGGCTCCTATGGGAGTCTTATAGGCCGTCCTATAAGCCCAAAGAGCATCATCAAGCTTTGTGCTCCAATCTTTTCGGGTCTTGTTCACAACTTTCTCAAGGATTTGCTTGATCTCTCTATTTGAAATCTCAACTTGACCGCTTGTTTGAGGATGATATCCCAAGCCGGTTCTATGTTGAACACCATATTTGGTCAAAAGGGATGCAAGTTTCTTCTCATGGAAATGCGTTCCTCCATCACTTATAATTGCTCTAGGAACTCCAAATCTTGGGAAGATTATCTTCTTGAAGAGTTTAGTGACCGTTTTTGCATCATCATTTGGAGTGGCAATTGCCTCCACCAACTTTGAGACGTAGTCTACGGCCACAAGGATGTACTTATTCCCATTGGATGTCACAAAGGGCCCTTGGTAGTCGATTCCCCAAACATCGAAGATCTCCACCTCTAGAATGCCCCTTTGTGGCATTTCGTTCCTCCAAGAGATATTTCCCGTTCTTTGACAAGCATCGCAATGAATGATGAATTCTCTTGTGTCTTGAAACATTGTAGGCCAATAGAAGCCCGATTGAAGAATTTTTGCGACGGTCCTCCTTGGTCCATGGTGCCCACTATAGGGTAATGAATGACATCCTTCCAAGATTCCTTGAATTTCCCATTGAGGGATGCATCTCCGGTAGAGCCCATCACTACACTCTTTGTAGAGGTTTGGATCGTCCCAAAAATACCTCTTCACTTCGAATAGGAATCTCTTCCTTTGGTTGTGGTTCAAATTTGGAGGGAGTACCTTTCCAACAATATAGTTAGCATAATCGGCAAACCATGGGGTGATGTGCCTTTCAAGTTGTGTTTGAATGGCCATCAAAATATCGTCGGGAAATGAGTCATTGATCGGGGTTTCTCCATTTTCATCATGAAACCGGATCCTTGACAAGTGATCTGCCACTACATTCTCGGCTCCTTTCTTGTCTCTTATTTCCAAGTCAAATTCTTAAAGAAGCAAAATCCATCTTAACAATCTTGGTTTTGCCTCCTTCTTTATCAAGAGGTGTCGGAGAGCACGGTGATCCGAAAATACAATCACCTTGGATCGAAGTAAGTAGGAACGGAATTTGTCCAAAGCATAGACAATGGCAAGAAGCTCCTTGTCGGTGGTATCATAGTTCACTTGGGAGGGATCAAGAGTCTTGCTTATATAATAGATGGCATGGAGAGCTCTTCCTACCTGTTGGCCAAGAACCGCTCCAACGGCGTAGTTGCTAGCATCACACATAATCTCGAATGGTAGTTCCCAATTTGGAGGTTGGATGATCGGTGCCGAGATTAGTGCTTCCTTGATTCTATTAAAGGCTTCAACACACTCATCAGTGAAAAGGAATTGGGCATCTTTAAGCAAAAGTTGAGTGAGGGGTTTCGCTATTTTTGAAAAATCCTTTATGAAACGGCGATAGAAACCCGCGTGACCGAGAAAACTTCTCACCCCTCTAACATTCACGGGAGGTGGTAGTTTCTCTATCACCTCAACTTTAGCTTTATCGACCTCGATGCCCTTTTCCGAAATTAAATGACCCAAAACAATTCCTTCATTGACCATGAAGTGACACTTATCCCAATTTAAAACAAGACTAACATCTTTACATTTTTGCAACACAAGAGAAAGATTATGCAAACATGAGTCAAAGTCCTTTCCATAAACACTAAAATCATCCATAAAAACTTCCATTATGGTCTCTAAGTAATCGGAGAAGACACTCATCATGCATCTTTGGAAATTGGCGGGGGCATTACATAAACCGAAAGGCATCCTCCTATATGCAAAAGTACCATAAGGGCATGTGAAGGTGGTCTTATGTTGGTCATCCGGGTGTATAGGGATTTGGAAGAATCCCGAATACCCGTCAAGGTAACAAAAGAATTTGTTGGAGGCTAACCTCTCAAGCATTTGGTCAATGAATGGTAGGGGGAAGTGATCCTTTCTTGTTGCGGAGTTCAATTTTCGATAGTCAATGCACATACGCCAACCGGTGATCATTCTTGTGGGTATTAGTTCATTCTTTTCATTTGTCACTACCGTGGTACCTCCTTTCTTAGGTACCACTTGGACGGGGCTAACCCACAAAGAGTCCGATATGGGATATATGATTCCCGCATCAAGTAATTTCATAACTTCTCCTTTGACAACTTCTTGCATGTGGGGGTTCAATCTTCTTTGGGGTTGAATGGTAGGTCTATGGTCTTCCTCTAGATGAATTATATGCATGTAAAAGTTGGGACTTATCCCCTTAATGTCATCTAGACTATAATCTATAGCCTTTTCATGTTGTTTCAACACATCAAGCAATTTTCCCAATTGGTTCTTATCAAGTCTATCATTAACAATCACGGGTTTGGTCTTTGATTCATCAAGGTAAGCATATTTCAAATTTGGGGGAAGGGGTTTTAGAGTAGGAGTTTGTACCTCACTTTCCTCCTTTGGAGTTTCATTGAGAATTTGCTCCATCTCCATTAGACATTCCATTCTCATAGCATATTCAACTTGTTCTTCATTCTCATCAACCTCATCACATTCAAATTCCATGATGTGTTCCTCTTGCTCTTGAGCTTGTAAAATATCTTCTAGGATGGATTGCTCATCCTCTATGGGTTGACATGCTTCTACAAAGATGTTATGCACTAATTCGGATTGTGCATGAGTAAGTTCTTTTTTAGCTAGAGCGGCCTCAAAAAGATCCACCTCCAATTCCCAATACATATTTTTAGCCTCACTTGCTTCCAAGGCTTCCAATGCTTGCATGGGATCTTTGAAGAAAGGTATACTTAAGTGGTCCTCTACAAAACAATCTATAAAGTCCATCTTGCAAAATATCGAACAACTTGAAAATAATTAGAACTAACCTTGAGGAGTTTTACTTCCCCAAGGCAAAGAAAGGCACAACTAATAACAATATAAGAAAATCTAAATCAAGTTAACACCGTCCCCGGCAACGGCGCCATTTTTTATCGGTCCGTTTCGTGTTCACAATTGAATAGATGTTGTCGTTGGGTCACGTCCGAATCAAAACCCAATTTATAACTTCACAAACAACTCTACAATTAGTAAAGAGGCAAGTAATGGTCGGATCCCAAGGGACGGGAATTGAGATGAGATTTCTATTGAAACTAGTGGTGTCTTAGGGGTGTCACAATTTGGGTTGATGTAGAAGGTCACTAACTAAATAGTAATGAAGGTAAATAAGCAAGATGAAATAAAGGGTTGTAAACAATTGATAAAAAGCACTAGGGTGTCATGGGGTCATAGGGGAATCATGGGAATTGATCATACAAACATGTTCTCAAATTATAAGCAAGCAATTATTATTGTGATGGATTGAGTTGGGTTATATCTTACAATCCTAGGAAAGTTTGGGTCCCGGAGCCGAATCGATTAGATTGTACAACACCTACAAGTCGACTTAATCTTCCCTACTCAACAACATGCATGGTCTAGTGAGACTCGAGTTGGTTTATGTCTTACAAGTCTCATTGAAAAGATAGGTGATGGGTAAAAAATGCAAGGATTCATAGGCTCGCATTTCATCAAACATAACATGTGCATGAGTTAAGATCAAAACAAGCAAGCAAATAAAACATGAAAGCATATTAATTTAAGGATGAATCATTCCCCATGTTGGTTTCCCCTAATTACCCATTAACCCTAGCTAGGCGACTACTCACTCATTATCATGTTGATCATGCTAGCAAGGTTGTCAATCATACCAACAAAATCAAACATGATGAACAAATGAAAGTAATTAACAATAATTGAAGAAGGATTAAGAGGATTATACCTACTAATGATTCCAATAATAAAGCAAAGATAAAAGAAGTACTTGATGCTTGATTGAGAGGTTGTCAATCTCCCAATAATAACCCAAATAATCTTCAATTACCCAAAATAAAGGATGAACAAAAGAGATATTAAGGAAATAAAACTTGTATTGAAACTTGATTAATTGTTGATTACAAAACTAAAGAGAGATTTGATTGATATTAACTACTCTAATAATTGATAAGAAGAACATGCTCTTCTTATTAGACTAATGGGGTATTTATAGTGGAAATTAGGGGGATGCATTAGGGTTAACTAAGGGCTAAACTAGTAATTACACTTTTTAGATTGAGCAGGGAGGAGCCGGTATTTTTCGAAGGAAGGGCTTCTTTCTTTGTAGCTTGAGAAGACGAAATTTATTGTCTGAATCCGTGCGTATTGGAGTCGGGACGGGCAGATTCAGGCGGGGGAAGACGGGCGTCTTCAAGGGAATCCGGGCGGATTCTGGTGGCTGCTAACCCGGGCATCTTTGGAGGAAGACGCACGGATTGTGATTGTGGAGGACGGGCGGATTCAATACAATCCGTTCAGATTGTACCTCAGCAATATTTCTTCTTCTTTTCTTCCCTTTTCTTCACAAATTCCTTGGGGATTTCCTTGGGGACTCAAGGATCCTTTCTCGCCATTTGCCCAACTACTATAATATGTACAAAGGCCTTCTAATCTTGTCTCTCCTTGATGCTTGGTCATTGGATTCGATCAATTTAGTCTCGTTTTGCCATGAAAATGCAAGATTCTTACTCCTTTCCTACCAAGGGATCAAAATCTCAAAGAATATGCAAAACAAGGAACTAAAGACAATAAATGACCCAAATATGCACTAAAAAGCATGGGAACAAGGCTAATTCGGGGGCTAAATATGCGCTAATTATGATCACATCAACAATTAACTTAGCTTTTGTAGATATCGGCATATCTTTCTTTGCAACTTTTAATCATAAATCTCATTTATATTCAAGGATGCAACTTAGTTTCATTTAGGCTCTTAAGTAAATATCAATATTGAAACTCTATTTATATCTAGGTCATAAACTAGAAAAATCTCTAGTTGAGACTTTTCTTTAGTCATTATCTTTCAAAACTTTCTTTTGGTCTCCTCGTGTAGTTATCTTAAGAACATATTCTTTTGCTTACTTCACTTGGTCTCTTTTGTCATGTAGATCTCATCTATTCGAGACCATAGATCTCATCTATTCATGTATACTATCTATTTTGGTATACAAATCATTCTTTCTTTCGTAGATCTCATTTACTCAAGCATACAAATTAGTCTTTGTATTCTTTGTGTCTTCATTTTTCTCCCACTCTATCTTTATAATAAATACACTAGATATTCAAAGATAGCTTATGATACACAAATAATGATTTTGAAGTAGAAGGAGGATTATCTCATAGATTGACTAATAGATTTTAGATTTGATGAGTGTACTTGGTAATTGACATTCCTTTAGGAGAGTTCATCAACTCAACATCACTTTATAATTGATCATATACAAGCCTCAAGCTTGTGGACATATAATGAATCCTATCATTATAATTGTCTATTGGATCACTTTAAGTAGATGATCATATGTTTCTATGTGCAAGCGTATAAAGACGAATTTTTAGAACAAACAAATACGATAAAAGGGGTGACTTGGGTTGCAAGCCAAGCCACCATAATCCAAAATACAACCATTGTTTAGAAAGGATCAACCATTTCCATGTCAAACACGGAAATCAAAATAGTTCTAAAATTCATAACATTAAAATAAAGAGAATAATAAAAGCCAAGCTTCATTGGTAGCCACTCCTAGCTCCTTTATGATTTCTCAAGCTTGCTTCTCTTTTCCCTTGTCTTTGCTTGGAGGAGGCCCTATTTACAATAAAAAGGGGATACATTATCATAACTTTGTATCAAAATACCATAGTTGAATTAGAAACATAAAAGAAAGGATAGCCATTTACCTACTGGAGTGATCTTTCCCGCTTTGATGTCACCAAGATACTTGGAACAATTCCTCTTCCAATGTCCAACACCATTACAATAATGGCATTTATCAAGAGGACCCTTCTTGGTTTTGGAAGTGCTAGCTTCAAAAGTCTTAGCCTTGGTGGACATGGGAGCTTGCCTCTTACCCTTTTTCCCATTCTTCTTGAACTTCCCCTTGCTCTTAGTGCTTATATTAAGGACATCCTTAGGTGGGTTAACATTTAGCCCCATGTCTCTTTCGGCTTGCACAAGTAACTTGTGCAACTCTTCAAGAGACACGTCCTTGTCTTGCATATTGAAATTCACCCGGAATTGTACATATGCTTTGACTTTGGATAAGGAGTGAAGAATCCTATCAACAATGTGTTCCTTGGGGATTTCAACCTTTTGAATTTTCAATGTCTCGACTAGCTCCAACAATTTGAGCACGTGAGGGCTAACCTTTTGGCCCTCCTTGAAATCGAGATCAAAGAATGCCGAGGCCGCCTCATATTGGACGATCCTCGGTGCTTGTGAGAACATTGTCACAAGTTTGGAATAGATTTCATAAGCTGTGCCCAATTTAAAGGCTCTCCTTTGGAGATCCGCCTCCATAGCAAAAATCAACACATTTTTCATAGCGGCGGACTCTTTGTGGTAAGCCTCATATGCTTCCCTAGTGGCAGCACTCGACCTAGCATTAGGTTTGGGTGGAGAGGCCTCAATGAGGTAACGAAGCTTGTCGTCACCTTGGGCGGCTAATTTGAGTTGGGCATCCCAATCGGAGAAATTTGACCCATTCTTTTCAAGTTTACAACGATCCATGAAGGATCGGAGCCATGAAACATTACTGAGAGTGGTGGCGTTGGTGTTTGGTGCGGCCATTTGTTATGAGAAATAAAAGTGGTCTACAAAACAAAATAGAAGGAATAAAACACTTGTCGTTATCAAAATAATAATAAAACTCTTAAATTTTAATTTAAACAAGTTTTATAGCATTTATCTAGTGACCTCTACCCAACTTGATAAATGATTCCAAGACCCAAATTCATATCAATTTGGGCACGGTGTGGCCGATTCATCCCTTATCAATATAACTCGGTGGATTAACTCTTTAATCGATTCTACTTTTAGAACTCTTGGTCGATAAAATTACATTAATATTTATCTTTAGCCCAAAACACATCCGGCTATGGTCGAGAATACTTTTGTTGAGTTCAACCCAAATTTCGAATAAATGTGTCCATGATCCAAATCCACATCAACTTGGGCACAGTGTAGCCGATTCATCCCTTATCAACATGAATTCGGCGGATAGACATTTATCACCCACTTCCCCTACGTAACAAGGTTTTTACCCCGGTGTGGCCGAGCGCACTCCCTCACGAAATAGGTTTTCATGGTTTCTACTTTTTGGTAAAGCTAAGTCTCAATTGTTTATTTTAGCGAGTGGTCATGTCAATTTATTATCTATCACGTTTTAAGTGAACTAAAGCGGTGAACTACGATAATTGTAATTGACGCGGTCGATAAACTCGATTTAAAATGCATGTTTAGTTATGGTGATTTAGCGATGCATGCAACATATAAATAAAATGCAAAGCATAAAAAATAAATCCGAGTACGGCCGTCCTAAAAAAAATCAAATCTAATAAACTATTAAAAATTCGGAAACCAACTCCTTTGGTCCCTTGAACTTCGGTCTTGGCACGCATTTCAAGGCAACACTTTCTTTGATGGATCGCCTTCTCGAATGGCACCGTCTTCAAGGAACTCCGGAATAATTAAATTACAAACTGAATTACATAATTTCCTATTATACATTTGTAATTAAAAATAAATCTATTAAATTACAAAACGGTGATACGAGATCACAATTATTACAACCGAATCGATATTCCCATATATTTCGGGTAATACCAATTAAAACTAAGGCCATACTAAGTAAATTACATAATTCAAAAATTACATAAAATTAAAATATGACAATCATAAATAAAATGCAGCATTATAATATGTATGAACATGCTAAATTTTATGCTAAATCGCCTTTTAAGAGCCAATATCGTATATTTATCGGTTTTCATGGATTTGCGTGATTATAACTTGTTAAAATCACAATAATTACATAAATTCATATTTATGTACAAGTTAATTACCCTAGCCATCTTAGGACTCAAAAATTAGTCTCCACTAACATTCGGACAATAATTAAACTTGATTTCTTAATATTGTTCATAAATGGACCCAAAAACACAAAATTATGCTATAAACTTCAAATTAAATTATAAAATTTCAAATAATTTCGAAATTTGAAATTTAAACTCATGAACATTCTGGAAAAATACCATGACACTCATAATGTTCAAAACTTAGGTTAAAAATTTCGAAAATTTATCAAGAAAAACAATGTTGCGGTTTATCGGTTTTAACAAATATGACCATAAAAATATGAGAAAAATTATTTTCATCAACTTTTCACTTTTAGATCTGAAATATATGATAAAATGCATCATGTGATGTTTTTCTTTAGTCATGAAGTATGTTTTAACATTATTACTAGTTATAGTCACTATTTATGTGATTTTTCATCAAAAATTCATAAATCATGCAAAAAGACTTCATTATAGCCAAATATTTTACACACATATTGTAAAATTGCATGTGACAACCTACTAAATTGCCATGACCAGATTCGAAATATAACTCATATTAACCTATTTACCCATTTAAATACGATTCTAACTTTAAAAACACATATTTCGAGCAAAACAACTTATTTTAACATGAAAATTTACAGGCCATCAGTAGATAATATATTTGAAAACATATCCAAAAACCACTGAAAAATTCGAAGTTTAGCTATTTTTCGTCCAAAAATGACATTTTTATCATAAAAATCACATTTTAATGCCAATAATATATAAAATGAACAATAAAATCCATAAATAAACCAAAATATCCTAAAAATCACTTAGGACCAGAAACTTTTAATATGCAAAGATATTTTTAGGTTTATCTTCATAAATCCAAATTAATTAGTTTTGTATGTTAATCATATAACTCGGAAAAACTATAAACCGATTTGCATGCAAACAACCTAAGGCTCATGATACCGCTTGTTAGATTCATTAATCTCATAATTTTACATATTCATATATGAATTAATTTATTTAGTCATAAAATAAATGCAAGATCTTATGCATGCAAACTAAAACAAGATAAGAGAAGAAATCGTCAATCTTACTTATATGTTTCGGATATTAGGGCACCAACAAGATCTCCTTCTTGTTAGTTCTTGAGCTTCCTTATAATGGATGAACAAGGTTCAAATTAGAACCTCTCCCAAAAGCATATACCCAATAAAATCCCTTAATAACTTATATTATTATGAACTAGTAATAATATATGTCTTACTTAAAAATTGACACACAAATATATTGTATTTGCTCTTGAATATTTTCGGCCAAGAGGAGAGATTTGTGAGGTTTTATCTCTCTAAGTTTTCACAAATGTAGAGAATATATTTTCTTACACTATGAAATATATTAGGTAAAAGTAGAATGAATAATAGAGGAAAAACCCTCTATATTTTCCTCTTAGAAAACCGGTGGAAGGAGTGGAGGGGAACCAATGCATGGTGCTCATTTTCTTCCCAAGAAAATAGATTTGCATGGCTACAATTAGGTAGGTAATCATTTTGTTTTCCACTTAAAAATAATTAACATAATTTAAAGACCCTAAGTCTCCCATTTCGGTACACTTAATATAAAATGGAAGTCCATTTAATTTTTGTCATTTGTCAATTGTGACATATGTGACATGTTACTTGACATGTGAAATTGTAATGCATTTTTAACATATTAAAAATCAACATACTCATAAAATATGTCATATACAAAATCAACTAGTAATTCTTAATTACATGTACCAAAATGGTTTATCAAATTATAAATACAACAACTTGTATTTATAATAAATCATTCATTCAATTTCAATTTTACTTTCAATTGTTTCGTAAACAATAATTTTATCCAAGTAATAAAACAATTCGATTACTTAGACTGTATCTAATTTAAGCGAATTACAATAAGACACGTTAACTATACTCACAAGATCATCCGTCAATTTTAAGCAATTTAATTAACTCATATCGGCAAACGATTAATTAAATAATCAATTAAGAGTATTTCCCTATAGGTATGACCTAAGGGGATCAACTGATCACCACCGTCGCACGACAGTAATGTCAAACTCTAGTCAGCCAATCATTACCGATATGTGTGGACCAGTTGACTGTAAAATATTACATCCCACATGTATTCTTAAAATGAGATTTAAACATGTGATCATCATGATCGACAGTTGTGATCGCATTATTGTCAGAGGACACATATTCCAACAACATCACTTTCATAGAAGTCCATGAACTCGTCCCCATCGCTATTCACCTCCCCGGTGTCATTGTCACTCTCCCTTCCACCACCATTGCCATTCGCTCTGCCATTCCCATGGGCCGAATTTGGAAAGAGTATATCGACTTTAGCCCAAGAGGGAAGCATTCCCTCTTTACTAATGCACCCTTTGTGGGCCATTTGATGGAAACAAGGGTATAGAGCATAATAGGCATCCACCCCTATCATCATATTATTGGCGATGCATAGCTTGAAGTAAACCCGTGGCAAAGTCATCCCTTGGAAGAATGAACGGGTTAGGGTGGTTGTAGGGTTGGTAAGGAAAGGGGTAAGGAGGAATAGTGATCTTCTCCCCTTCATTCTTGTTTTCATTCTCTTGTTGTGGTTGAGTAGGGGGTGGAGCTTAGTTCTTTTGCCTTGAGTTTCCGGGAACTAGGTATGAAGGTAGACGGGAATGAGGCCCTCTTCTTGGTGAAATTCTTGTCAAACCTTCCATTGGAAGGATTAGCAGATCGCTTCCCTTTTTAGCCATTTGATTTTTCTTTCATAGCCCACATAGGCCATCCAATGATGTTGTTTGAAAAGAAGGCATTCATTAATCCTAGTATCACCCGAAAGATGCACATACGAGTTGTCATTGTTGATGTTTGGATTAAATCACTTTGCAATCCTTGTTATCAAGCCTCCATTCATAATATGCTTCATCCCATTATCACAA
The DNA here is from genome assembly GCF_048544455.1 of Silene latifolia. Lineage (NCBI taxonomy): Eukaryota > Viridiplantae > Streptophyta > Magnoliopsida > Caryophyllales > Caryophyllaceae > Silene > Silene latifolia. The sequence continues at coordinate 100,747,411 of NC_133531.1, forward strand.
CCGTTTTGGAAACACGCCTATCTTTCAAGTAGTACCAAGGGAGCATTGAAATGGTAATCACTTTTACCTTGGATTTGCAAGTAAGACTCCATAAAGGTAAGATCAAGCTCATTAACAATGGCCAGGTCACGTCGAGAAAGTAGGGTGCTCGTGATAAATCGGTAAGTGAATCGAATAATGGGGTTTTGAATGTAAGAGGCCGAACAATCTTTAATCTTTGACATATCACGACCCGTTAGGGCTCTCCAAAGCGGTTCTATACTATAATTCCTAGGCTTGGATGTTCAAGAGGGTGATACATCTAGGCCCAAAGTATCCACAAACTCAACTAATGTCACCATTCGTGTGACATTTTCCAACTGGAACTTTATGCATATGGTATTGTTAAGGGTAGAAATTTCAAGAAGCTTAGAAATTCAAGCACTAGTGATTTATAAGTGAGCTCATGCATATAAAACATTGTAGAGAATCCGAACAAGTCGAACAATGCTTCGGTTTGGTGGTAAATCCCTAGCTTTCTCAAAGTGTCATGACAAACAAATTTAGTTGGGATGATGTTCTTACCCAAAAGCCGGTGGAATACAACCCTTTGTGCATCATTAACGAATTCAATGTGGGAAAACCGATCAAGTCTTGAAAGATCGATAATTTCTTCATTTTCTCTCCTCCTTGTGTTGAGATGTGGTGTTGAAGAACTTCCAATGATCCTTGTTCTCTTTTGTTCCTTGTGAACATTCTTGGTGTTTTCATTTTGATTTGGGTAAGGACTTTGTTTTTTATTGAGTGGGAGTGAAATCAAACCTTCTAAATTAGATTTTCTTTGCTTTTTGGAAAACCCTAGATTGAGTGAGCTCAAGTTTAAAGAGGTTGATTTGTTTTCTTGGGGATGAAGTGGGATGATTTTGTGTATTTTTGAGGGGGATTTGGGTTTACTAAGTGAGAGGAGTTGATGTGGCTTGATTTGTGTGGTGGAAATTAAGAAAGGAAGGCGAAATTGTAGCCAATAGAAGAGCGGCACGGGAGGGAGATGCGCGGTTCATTTAGGAAGTCGGGCGTCTTCTGATTTTCAGAAAAAAAATTTATACGCAGGGGGTACGCACGACCTGAAGTCGGAGCGCCCGGGTTGAGCAATGGGACGCCCGACCTGTTGCTAGGACGTCCGAATTTCGTGGTAGAACAAAAATTCTCTTGGATGAGCATATAGGGACGCGTATCCCTATAGGTGGTTCGCCCGTCCTGAGTATTCGGGACGCCCGGATTTCTTTCCAGCATAAAATCTTCTAATCCTCTTGGCTTCAGCTCCTATTAGTCGAGGCTAGCTCGTGGGGATCATCCTTTTAGTTCTTCTATAATTTCTTCCTCCTTGAATGAGTGACATAGGCTCTCTCTTAGCCTGGGTAAAAGCTTCCCCACACTTGAACCTTATATTCTTCACACATCAAACTTGATTAAGAACCCTCCCTCACTTGCTCTTATATCAAAACGTGTAGTTAAAACAAAGAATTAAAATGCAATGCAGTACAATGAAGTTAAGTGAAAGTAAGTAAGTTAGTATATTCACAAGTGGTGGTTTAGGGAGGACTCCACAAAACTCTCCTCCATTTTAATGCTAGATCATGGTGGGAGAGGCTCAAGGTGAGTGACCTCAACCTCCCCTATAAAAGCTCCTTCATAATAAGGCTTGATACGTTGACCATTTACTTTGAATCGATTTCCATCTTCGGACGATATCTCAAAATCTCCATATTTCCCAACATTTGTGATCACAAAGGGACCCGTCCATCGTGAATTCAACTTTCCGGGGAAGAGCCGATATCAAGAGTTGAATAGAAGGACTTTGTCTCCCTTGTGTAAGGCCTTTTGCTTGATTCTCTTCTCATGAATTATTTTGGTACGTTCTTTGTAGATCTTTGCATTTTCATAAGAGTGAAGCCGGAATTCCTCCAATTCTTCAATTTGTAAGATCCTCTACTCTCCACTTAACTTGAGATCAAGATTGAGAGTTTTGATTGCCCAAAAGGCTTTGTATTTCAATTCAAGTGGCAAGTGACAAGCCTTTCCATAAACTAACTTGTAAGGTGAAGCTCCTATGGGTGTTTTATAGGCCGTCCTATAAGCCCAAAGTGTGTCATCAATCTTCATGCTCCAATCCTTACGAGTCTTGTTAACAACCTTCTCAAGAATTTGCTTGATTTCTCTATTTAAAACTTTGACTTGACCGCTTGTTTGAGGATGGGATCCTAAGCCGGTCCTATGTTGAACACCATACTTTGTCAAGAGAGATGTAAGTTTCTTTTCATGGAAATGTGTTCCACCATCACTAATAATAGCTCTAGGAACTCCGAACCTTGGGGAGATTACTTTCTTTAAGATCTTGGTCACCGTCTTTACATCGTCGGTTGGGGTAGCAATTGCTTCTATCCACTTGGACACGTAATCAACGGCAACTAGGATGTACTTGTTACCTTGATATGATACAAAGGGACCTTGGTAATCGATTCCCCAAATATCAAATATTTCAACCTCCAAAATGCCTCGTTGTGGATCTCATTCCTCCAAGATATGTTCCCGATTCTTTGGGAAGGGTCACATTGAAGGATAAACTCTCTAGCATCTTCAAACATGGTGGGCCAATAGAAGGCCAATTGTAGGACTTTGGCAACCGTCCTCCTAGCTCTGTGGTATCCTCCATATGGGGATGAGTGGCAACCTTCCAAAACTCCTTGAACTTCCCATTGTGGCACACACTTGCGGTAAAGACCATTACTACATGCTTTGTAGAAGATGGGATCATCCAAAAAGTATCTCTTCAATTCGAACAAGAACCTCTTTCGTTGATTGTAGTTCAATTTCGGAGGAAGGAATCCTCCTACAATGTAGTTTGCAAAATCGGCAAACCATGGTGTTGAATGTTTCTCAAGTTGTGTGTGGATGGCCATTAGAACATCATCGGGAAAGGAATCATTGATTGGTGTATCTTCATCATTATTGTCAAACCGAATCCTTGACAAGTGATCCGCTACTACATTCTCGGTTCCTTTCTTATCTCTTATCTCCAAGTCAAATTCATGGAGTAACAATATCCACCTTAACAAGCGTCACTATGATTATTTCTTCACCAAGAGATGTCTAAGAGCACGGTGGTCCGAGAATACTATCACCTTTGATCCAAGTAGGTAGGAGCGGAACTTGTCCAAAGCATATATTATAGCAAGAAGTTCATTTTCCGTGGTATCATAGTTGACTTGTGTTGCATCAAGGGTCTTGTTTATATAGTATAGAGCATGTAAGGCTTTCCCAACTCGTTGGCCAACAACCGCGCCAACGGTGTAGTTGCTTGCATCACACATTATCTCAAAAGGTAGCTCCCAATTTGGCGGTTGAATGATCAGTGCCGAAATTAGAGCCTCCTTGATCCTATCAAAAGCTTCAACACACTCATGATTAAATTGGAACGGGGCATCCTTAAGCAAAAGTTGAGTGAGGGGTTTTGTAATTTTGGAAAAATCTTTTATGAATCATCGGTAAAACCCCGCATGACCGAGAAAACTCCGCACCCCTTTGACATTCACAGGTGGCGATAATTTCTTTATCACCTCAACTTTAGTTTTATCTACCTCGATGCCCTTTTCCGAAATCAAATGACCCAATAGAATGCCTTCATTTACCATGAAATGACACTTTTCCCAATTCAAAACAAGGCTAACATCTTCACATTTTTGCAAGACAAGAGATAAATTATGCAAACATGACTAAAAGTCTTTCCCATAAACACTAAAATCGTCCATAAAAACTTCCATGGTCTCTAAGTAGTCGGAAAAGACACTCGTCATGCAACGTTGAAAAGTAGTGGGAGCATTTCATAGCCCAAAGGGCATTCTCCTATATGCAAATGTTCCGTGAGGGCAAGTGAAGGTGGTCTTATGTTGGGCATCCGGGTGTATCGGGATTTGGAAGAATCCCGAATACCCGTCAAGGTAGCAAAAGATTTTGTTAGAGGCAAGCCTCTCAAGAATTTGATCAATGAATGGAAGGGGGAAATGATATTTTCTTGTTGCGGAATTCAACTTACGATAATCAGTACACATTCACCAACCGGTGATCTTCCTTGTGGGTATTAGCTCATTCTTGTTGTTTTTCACCACCGTGGTACCTCCTTTCTTGGGTACCACTTGAACGGGGCTAACCCACAAGGAATCTGATATAGGGTAGATGATTCCCGCATCAAGCAATTACATAACCTCCGCTTTGACAATTTCTTGCATATGGGGGTTTAGTCTTCTTTGTCCTTGGATGGTAGGTCTATGGTCTTCCTCTATATGAATCCTATGTATGCAAAAGTCGGGACTTATTCCCTTAAGGTCATTTAGACTATAACCTATAGCCGTTTCATGTTCTTTTAACATACCAAGCAAACTTTACAATTGACTATCATCAAGTTTTTCATTGACAATCACAGGTTTGGTTTTAGACTCATCATGGTAAGCATACTTCAAATTAGGGGGAATGGGTTTTAAAGATGGAGTTTGTATCTCAACTTCTACCTTTGACGGTTCATTGAGAATACTTTCCACCTCCATTACGCTTTCCTCCTCCATCATACTTTCTACCCTCATTGCTTGTTCCACCTTGATGGGTTGTGATGATTATTTGAGGATGCTATTTATCCTCATGGCTTGATCATAGGTGAGCTCTTTGTTGGCTAGAGCGGCCTCAAGAAGATCTACTTCCAATGCCCAATGTTTACCGTTGGCCTCACTTGCTTCCAAGGCCTCCAATGCTTCCAAAGGGTCTTTGAAGAGAGTAGAATTTGCATGGTCCTCTACACAACAATCTATAAGGTCCATCTTACAATGTAAACTAAGAGAAAACAGTGTGAAATACCTTGAGGAGATGCTCTTCCCAAAGGCAAAGAAAGACACAACTAAAAGCAACAAATAACAACTCAATTGAACACCGTCCCCGGCAACTTCGCCATTTTGATGGACGTGTCGTTTTACGCCCTCAAAAAATATTTATAATCTCGACAAACTACCCTTAGTAGAGTGGTAAGTAAAGGTCGGATCCCAAGGGACGGGTATTGGATTAAGTTACTGATTGCAAGTAGCTATGTCTTAAAGTGTCACAATTTAGTTTGGGTTGAGATACTTATCTAAACTACTAGACAAGTAAAAGAAAACAAGCAAGCAAAGTAAATAAGGATGTAAACAATTGAGGAAAGGCACTAGGGTGTCATGGGTTCATAAGGGAATCATGGAGAGATCACATAAATAAGTTTTATAGATGCAAGCATGTTATTGTTTTAGTGGAATCAAGTTGGTGAGGATCTTACTATTTCTAGGGAAACTTAGGTCTCGGAGCCTAGTGGGTCAAGACTTTAAAACACCTACAAGTCGACTTGATTTTCCCTATTCATGGTGAGATAACATCAATGAGTCCTAAGAAGGTTTGGATCCCAGAGTCGAGTCGATTAATACTTTACAACACCTACAATCGACTTAGTCCTTCCTAATCAACTTATAAGCAAGGTCTAACAAGTCTTGAGTTGGTTTATATCTTACAAGTCTTGTTGAATGGGTAATAGATTCATGCTAGGTTGTCAATCAAGCAATTCATCAAACATGATATAAGCATAAGTTGAACCTACAACAAGCAAGCAATCTTATAAACTCATTAAGCAAAGATCTTCCCCATGATTAATTCCCCTAATCCCCCCATTAACCCTAGTTAAGGAACTACTCACTCATGACCATGGAAAGCATGCTAGAAAAGGTGTCAAACATATTAAAAAGCTTGAACATGATGAAAGAGCAAAATACTAAACAAGGATTAAGTAAAGAGTAAGGAAATTGTTGTAACTTAGCATGATCAAAATAGAATGCAAAGAATAATAGAAGAAAATTTGATTGATAATGAAGAGTTGTCAATTCTGGAATAATCCCCAATATAATCTTCAAAGTACCCAACTAGATCTAAAGTTCTTGAACAATAATTAGGAAATGATTAAGATGTAATTAAGCTAATTGATCTCTAATCTATCCTAATGACTTGGTCCTTAATCCCCTAAATACAATGGGGTATTTATACTAAGTACAAGTATTAGGTTAACTAAGGGCTTAAATGGCGATTAAGTCCCTAAGATGAAGATTAACGCCTTGCAAGTCCCTAAGGAGCCTCACGACCTCCCTATGTTGGATGCTCATACTGCATAGGAAAACGCTCGTCTTGCTTTTGGGACGCTCGTTCTGAGCCTCGAGACGCCCAGGTTGTTCTTCAGGACGCTCGGGCTGCTTCTCGGGACGCTCGGGCTGCTCTCGGGACGTCCGGATCATGGGTCAGCTTGGCTTCCTCTTCTCTTGACTGCCTCAAGATCCGTGGGGATCATTGAGGGGTCGTGGGGGTCTTCATCATTGCCTATTCTACTTGATTTATTGACTTAGGCCTTTATTATTGGTCTCCTCTTTGATGCTTGGTCGTTAAGTGTGATCAATTTAGCTCTGCTTTTGCTCCATACACGCAAGGCTAGCGCTCCTTCCCTACCAAGGGCGCAAAGCCTAAAAGAATATGCAAAGTAGGAAGCTAAAGATAGAAACGACCCTAATATAAGCAAGAAAGCATTGGAACGAGGCTAGTTCGGGGACTAAATGTGTGCAAATATGAGTTACATCATGCATCCTTTCTTACAAAACTATTTATGTCAAGCTTACAAAACCGAACCCGACATCGAATATTATCAACATAATGATGATTATTCCGAGTCTCGTTCTTCACATTAGCACAAAAGCGGTCTCAATGACCTTTTCGACAAAACGGGTTTGGACCCCCTTTTACAAACGGTTTCACAAGCATTTTAAATAACCAGGAGACAGCCCTTTGGGTCGTCGCCTGACTCGTGCCTAAACAGGTCTCCTGATTTCCAGTTTTCAAATCTGGACAGGCTCCCTTATATCGCCCTATGGCTCGCGCCTCAGTAGGCCGCCTGGTGCTGCTCCTGTTTCCTTTCCAACACTCGTCTAGGACGATCCCGACTTCGGTAAACCCGAATACATGACGGATCAGATTGATGAGTCCACGTTTTACACTTTGTATTAACCAAACACTTTTCTAAGACAAATGGATCACGTTATGAACCATAAGCCTAACTCGGTAAATGGATGTTTAATTTCCGTCTTGCATGAAAATCAACATTAAATCCAACTTGACATCAATTAATTGATATTTGAATAAACAACCGACATAACAAATTTCACATGTTAGGTTTAAACTTGTGGATGCGCATTCATGCATTTACCCGTTTTATCAACTTTTGCATTTAACTAACCAAGATCGATCAGTAGAGGCCTGTAGATACCCAGTATCTGTCAAGTCTCCAACAAACACCCGATGATTATCGGACTACAACATGCTTAGGAATAGCAGGGTTTAATCGACAGTTTTGTACAACTATACGTCGAAAAACTTAAAACGATTTCGAAAACAAAACATTTCAAAACTTTTCAAAAGTACCTGGAGTGTTTAATGCATGATGATGGTGTAACACCCCCTCATACCAAGGTTCCTTACCAAGGACTACCCTAGCATGAAAAGTTGTTACCATCTCGGTTTCCCGAGGTTAGTATATCAAAGTTACCAATTCCAAACAACCTTTATTAAAGTATAAAGAATTAGCGATTACATATCTCCAAAACCAAACCAAAGCATAACGATGAAATATCTATTAATTACAAATAATGCAAATTAAGTCTCTTGACGGCGGAAGCTAGACTCGAGTGATGACCCCCATAACTGTCCCATAGCTAAACATCTGCATTACCTGTCACAATTTGCTCACCATCCCCGAATGGATCACCGCAGGTTTTATAAAACAACAACAACGGGGTCAGTGCTGTTCAATCAATGTAAGACAAACAAACGATGCAACCGGCTGATCATCCACACTCTCCGGTCTCCCGATCTCACATAGTAACCGACTACACACCGAAGTGTGTAGCCCTGCCAGATTACCCATCGCAACAGGTAATCCACGCCGCCAGTGGGTGACCGCAGCCCATCCCACCAAGTCCAGCTCATCAACGAGCGACTGAAAATCCATGTCCCTTAATGTGCACATCCCCTACCGTGACGGGTTCCACGGAGGGCGAACTAGGGTGTGAAGCCACTCCCACAAGTGACTCCACCACAATCACAACACACACAGCATCACAGCTGTCCCAACTCCACAACCGTCACAACACAACAGCCATACTCCGATGATCAGCGGATAACAACGATTACAACACAAGCACAGTCTTAAATCAATTAACAGAAACCGAGTAGGGAAACCCTACCTTTTCGCAATCCACTATGCTGCAATTGTGGGTGAATATCCGTATACTACCCCTTTAATTGTAGGACTATAACGTAAAATTTACATGTGAATATTGTCATAAAACATAAAAACGATAAGGAATAAGAAATCAACCTCGGGTCCTTATAGTGCGGCGTAGAGAACAGAAATCAAACCAGATTCCCTCCTAATTGTTGCACCCAAGACCTTGTCCGAGATATGCCCTTGTGCTAGAACAGTGTTCTCCGATTGCCTTGCAATATTGGGAGAACTGATGTGAGGTTTTTTTTTTCGAGATGAGAGATCTCAGTTTCAGAGAGAAAAGTTAATCTCTGAAACCCTAATTATTTTCACTAATGATGATTAGGTTCACATCAAGGAGGAGGCTCTCCTTTTTGTTCTCCTAATTCGGCCAAGCCGAGTCCATGGGGAGGAAATGGGCTTTTCCATTTCCTCTTCTATTTGACTCGTAGTCCGAACCTTAATGGCTAAATGTATATGACGCGGTCTCGATTATAAATCATTATCGGTTATCGGAAATTAAGGCATCAGCTAATAATACGGGTTAGCTAAATTATTAATACGTGTCCGACAAAAACAGTATTGTATAATTATATTCAATATACATTTAATTAAATATAAATCATTTATATTTAATTTTACGAATTAATCGTTAATTCGCCTTTAGCCCATGATATTTAATCCGTATTAAATATAATATCTCAACATCACATATTTGACTAATTACTAGTCAAATAACTCGGACTAACCGGTTAGTCAATTTTGGCATCTACATGACAGGATTTTCATACCGTCACATCTCTCGAACGTATCCTATAGGTGTGACTTTTAGGGACCAGTTGATCACCGCCATCCGTATGACAATAACGTCAAACTTATCTAGCAAGCCAACCGTTATTGATAAACGTGGATCAACGGATAATAATACCAAAGTATGCCCTTTGATCCTTTTAGAGGTTTATAAGTCCTTGCACTAATTGTTAAGGACACCAACCCCAACAAGCTCCCACTTGTCCGTACAAGTGTATGTGCAATGACGTTATCCGCACTAACCGGAGGACACAAGCTCCAACAAACTCCCACTTGTCCGTACAAGTGTATGTGCGATAACCGATTCTCATATTCATTTAAAATTTCTCCCACTCACTGTAAAACAATTTGCGATCTGGATCCACAAAGGTCGTATTTTACAATCGATCCAGTATCTAGAGCGGTTTCCCGACTAGAGAGTAACTTAACCGATAAAACGAATCCGTATCCGAGCATGGCCATGCATTTCGATTCTGACTCCTCGAGTGGCCCTGAGAAATATCGAGTACCCGATAAAGGCTGAATATTTCCTTCAACTCGAACTCCTTCCGATCTAAGCACAAAGATGAAATGACCCGAAAAAAATCTACTTGGCCCCCTGTTACGGATGACCGTGAGAAAGAAACCAAAGTCACCCAAAATCGCCTTAGTCTCAAGAGACAACGATAGTCAAAAGAATTGACTCTTAGGATCACCATGGAAGTCCTATCCACGACCGGGCAACGAATGTTATAAAACATTTAGGACTCCACGTCGATGTCACAAGTGTGTCCTACGAAATATCCGTATAAATCGCCTCTGTGATTGGTCAGTCAACCGGTTGACTTATGGCTCGTTGAACCCACCATCAACCAACGTCACAAAATAATTGCCAGAGTTATCAGCTCATGTGGGCAATTAAGGACTGAAAAGATATAATGTTCGTTCAGTTCACTTTGTGGTGTTCAAAATTTGTCGTACAAATCCACATGAAAAAAAAAACAAAATATATATATAAAATATCAAAACAATGATGTCGTATAGAGTACAAGAGAGGATGAATCTGATCCATAAAAGAGTACTACAACTTAGGAACACGTTTAATTCCCATGGAATTAACATGCCCTTCATGCTTATCTTGTCGTAATGCTTTAGTGAGAGGATCTGCTATGTTATCATCTGTAGCAATCTTTTCTATCACTACTGTCTTTTGCTCCACGTAATCCCGGATTAGATGAGCTTTCCGTTGTACATGTCTAGACTTGTTGCTAGACTTTGGCTCCTTAGCTTGGAAGATGGCACCACTATTGTCGCAATAGATGGTGATCGGGTCATTCGAACTAGGCACTACTGAGAGCCCATGTAAGAATTGACGCATCCATATCGCTTCCTTTGTAGCTTCGACGCGGCATAGTACTCGGACTCGGTCGTAGAATCTCTTTGTAACAGTTTGTTTCGAACTCTTCCGGTATGATCAGCGCCATTAAGAGTAAAAACGAATCCAGACCGAGATTTCGAGTCATCTCGATCCGTTTGGAAGCTAGCATCTCTGCGAATCGGTTGCGCATAGCTTTTGTTCGCCTCCATAAGTCAATGCCCAATCTTTAGTCCTCCGGAGGTACTTAAGAATGTTCTTGACAGCCAACCAATGTGGTTCACCTGGGTCTTTGTTGGAATCGACTTGTCATACTCAATGCATATGCCACGTCAGGACGTGTGCATATCATGGCATACATGATTGATCCTATAGCCGAAGCATAAGGAATCCGTGTCATGCGCTCTTTCTCTTCCGGTGTCTCTGGTGCCTGAGACTTGCTCAAATGCACCCCTGGAGCCATAGGAAGGAATCCCTTCTTGGAGTTAGTCATGCTTGAATCTCTCTAGGACTTTGTCTATGTAAGACTCTGACGAGAGATAACATCCGACGTGATCTATCTCGATAGATACGGATGCCCGAATTCTTTGCGCCTCTCCCGGATCTTTCATCCGGAAATGGTTTTTCAACCATACTTTCACCGAAGTTAAGAGAGGTATGTCATTCCCAATCAGGAGTATGTCGTCAACATAAAATATTAGGAAGACAATCTTGCTCCCACTCGACTTGATATATAGACATGGTTCCTCGACCGATCGAGTAAATCCATTTTCTTTTATCACTTGGTCGAAGCGATGATTCCAACTCCTTGATGCTTGCTTAAGTCCATAAATGGAACGCTTAAGTTTGCATACTTTCTTAGGATGTACTGGATCGATGAAACCTTCGGGTTGTACCATGTACAACTCTTCCTCCAAAAAGCCGTTTAAGAAGGCGGTCTTCACGTCCATTTGCCAAATTTCATAGTCATGAAAAGCGGCAATCGCTAAGATAATCCGAATGGAACGCAAAGATAACTACGGGTGCAAAAATCTCATCGTAGTGCAAACCTGGCACTTGGGTGAAACCTTTAGCAACTAGTCGTGCTTTATAGATATCTTGTTGACCTTCCAACGAATGCTTTATCTTGTAAAGCCATTTGCATTGAAGGGGACGAACCTTAGCAGGTAAGTCAACAAGATCCCACACGTTGTTCTCATACATAGAGTCCATCTCGGATTTCATGGCCTCAAGCCATAGTTTCGAGTCGAATCGGTCACGGCACCTTTATAGGTTGCGGGTTCACTACTCGTTAAGAGTAGAACATCATCTATATCATGTTCCTCGACCATACCAATGTATCTGTTCGGAGGAATAGAGACTCTTCCCGACCTCCTAGGTTCCTCAGAATATTCACTCATAGCCGGGATTGAAGGAACAAGTTCCTCCAATGGTTGCTCGGTGTTTGGTTCTGGAATCTCCGACAGGTCGAAGGTTCTATCACTCTTTGCATTCTCTAGAAAATCCTTCTCTAAGAATGTCGCACTAGCCGCAACAAAAACACGTTGTTCGGTTGGCGAATAGAAGTAATGACCACGTGATCCTTTAGGATAACCTATAAAGTATGTCTTGACCGATCGCGGGCCGAGCTTATCTTCAGGTCTCCACTTGACATAAGCCTCGCAGCCCCAAACCCGTATAAAGGACAAGTTAGGGACCGTTCCCTTCCATAGTTCATATGGAGTCTTGTCAACAGCTTTAGACGGACTTCGGTTAAGTATTAGAGCGGCTGACAAAAGAGCATAACCCCATAATGAATCAGGTAAAACCGTGTGACTCATCATGGATCGAACCATATCAAGTAGTGTTCGATTTCTCCGTTCGGACACACCATTCACCGAGGTGTTCCAGGTGGAGTTAAGCGTAAGGCAATTCCACGATCTTTAAGGTGTTGATCAAACTCGTGAGAAAGATACTCGCCACCACGATCCGAACGTAGTGTTTTAATCTTTCTACCTAATAGGTTACCGTACCCTATTTTGGTATTCCTTGAATTTCTCAAAGGATTCACTTTTGTGCTTCATTAAGTAGACATAGCCATATCTACTTAAATCATCCGTGAAAGTGATGAAATACCTATAGCCTTCTCGTGCGGTGATTGACATAGGACCACATACATCCGTGTGTATGAGTCCTAATAGGTCGGCAGCCGCGCATTCCAACACCTTTGAAGGAAATACGAGTCATCTTACCGATGAGACATGATTCACACGTGCCAAATGATTGAAAATCAAAGGCCGAGATAGCTCCATGTTTGATGAGCTGTTTTTACGCGTTTCTCATTGATGTGTCCCATACGGCAGTGCCATAGATACGTTTGATCTTTGTCACCAACCTTTAACTTTTTATTCATTACGTGTAATATTTCCGTGGTCTGATCTAAAACATAAATTCCGTTCATGGAGACTGCCTTGCCGTAAATCATATCGTGTAATGAGAAAATGCAAGAATTATTTTCTATTACAAATGAAAAACCAAGTTTATCAAGTGCAAAACGAAATAATGTTTTTCAAAGACTAGAACATAATAACAGTCATATAATGACAACTCGAATCCGCTTAGGAAGTGGATCACATATGTCCCCTTGGAGATGGCGGCTACTCTTGCTCCATTCCCGACACGCAGTCCACCTCACCCTTTACGAGGGGTTCGATGTTTCGAGCCCCCGCACATGATTACACAGATGAGAACCACAACAAGTATCAAGTACCCAAGTTCCGTAACTTGCGTGGTTAATCTCAATCATATGAATAAAAGTAGAAGAGAGAGAAGACATACCAACAGGTTTAACACGACCCGCCTTTAAGTCCTCATGATAAACAGGACATGTGCGTCTCCAATGCCCAGTCTTGTGGCAATGATGGCATTCCATGTTTTCACTCTTGCTCTTTGTCGTGCCTGATGAGTTGCTCGCCTCACCAGGACCACTCTTACCTGAGCCCGACTTCTTGAACTTCGCCTTACCTACTGCTAGGTTTGCCTGAGCTTTGCCCTTACCCTTTCCTTTATTTGATACAACGAGAACATCCTGTTTCGAGCTCCCACTTTGAACTTCATGTCCTTCTCGGTGCCGTGCGAGGAGGGAGTGCAATTCATGGGGAGTTTTCTTCAAATCATTCATATAGTAATTCGCTCTGAATTGCGAATAACCATCGTGGAGTGAATGAAGAATACGGTCGATAACAATATTCTCGCTGATGTTACGATTAAAGGTCTCCGGTTTCTCGACATTCTCAATCATGCTGAGAATGTGTGGGCTAACCGGTTGGCCCTTCTGGAGTCTCGCATCAAAGAAGCGAGTGGTATGCTCATAGGTCACGATTCTCGGTGCTTTCGAGAATTCCTTGGTGAGCGTGGTGAAAATCTTGTTTGCACCATGGGCTATGAAGCGTTTCCGCAAATTGGGTTCCATTGCAAAAATGAGTACGTTTTTAATCGCACCCGCTTCCATACGAAATCATTAAACTTGGTGACTTCAAAGACTCTAGCCGTGGGACCTGGGTTTGCCGGGATGGGCTCTAATAGATATTTGAGCTTCCGTCGGCGGCGGCAGCATTCCGTAATGCCGCCTCCCGGTCCGCGAAGTTGATCCATCATTCTTCGATCGAGTAGACCGATTCATCTGATTCATGAAGATCCTAAGCCAGGACTCACGGTCCAATGTGGCACTTGGCATTGGGTTATCACTTGAACCACCATTTGTTGTTTAGCGATTTAAAATCGTGATCTACACTGAAAAAGAAAGGAAAAACAAAACGAAATAAGCAACTCATCGAGGTGATTTAAGTCTATTTTAAAATTCATTTTAAACATGTAGACTCTCGCACTTGCATAATTGATCTCCCTCTAGAAAGATACAAGTGATCCCAAGACTCAATTTCTGTAAATTGATAAGCCAACTGTTTAGCTAATTCTTCTGGAAGAACTCTTGGTCGATAGATTTCCGGAAATCCTATCTATAGTCCACCATAGTCACAGGATCGTACGAGTGACCATAGTGTTGAGATAAAATAGGTCAATCGGTTCCAACTAACCCGACGTAGAAGGGGTCATATTATGCCTACCGACGAAGAAGGGACTCATTGGAGTTTGACCTATAAAGACCGTTCTCAATTTTGGTTTATACGAGGAAGATCCCATCAACAAAATTATAATTCATTTTAAGTGAACGAATAACTAGCGTTTGTCGTGAATGAATTTATTTGGATGATGGCTTAAAAACGTGTGACATACGAATGTCAATGAAAACTAACTCGTGACCTCTATATGTGTCAGTTTTCATGCAATTATTAGGTGGTTTGGTTTTTAGGCGGAATATGATGCAAATTATCGTTGCGATAAAATAAATAATTGAATGCAATACGTAAATAAAATTTCCTAGTGTGGCCTATCCTAATAAAAAGAACAAAATACAACTTTGGAATCCACCGTTGGACCCAAAAAGCTTGTCTTGTTGTTCCATCTTGATCCATGTAGCGGGAGTGAGCATTTGGTCTCCGTCTTTGGTCTTCTCAAAAATTACAATTAAAATTACAAAATATTCTAATAAAAACTGTAATTACAAGTGAAAAATCCAAAACGGAGATACGAGATCTCAAAATACAACCAAGACCGTGTTCCATCATTACGGTAACACGTTCTACTAAGGCCACACTAAGTTACAACCGTTTGCAAATTAAAATAAATACGTAATAAAAAAAAGGGCATTCACGGCATTCAAAAATTAACGATAAATAAAAATGCATCAACTAAAAACAAATTCATTCGTGACATAATTCCGTAATTATGTTAAATTTATCCAAACCACCTTTTAATGATTAAAATTCATGTGATAAAACCGCTTCTATCATTTAATTTTAATCCATTATAATCCGTTACTTTAAAATAACCTAATGGTACGTGTGCGAACCGTTTCACAATCATAGCGAGTGTACTATATCCGTATAAAGTACATATTGAAGCCAAAAGAAAATTTAAATCAAAAGAAACAAATTTTCAAAGTCATCAAAGACGAAATCCTTCGATCCAGGTACATAAGTGCTCGATCGAGGGACAAAGGGCTCGATCGAATCAATCGCAAGTCGATCGAGAGGTATGTATAACCAGAGGTGGTGCTCGATCGACAACACTGGTGGTCGATCGAGTACCTATATCAAGAAATCTGCTCGATCGAGTACGAGGACAACTCGATCGAAAGCGCAGGGGTTTTGAAAGGGGTCGATCGAGTACAACAGGGACTCGATCGAGCAAAAGGTTTTGAAACAGGGTCGATCGAATACAACAGGGACTCGATCGAACAAAAACAAGACAGAAAAGGCTCTCGATCGAGTAAAAAACATGCTCGATCGAGGGCAAAAATTTCTGGAAAACACAAAACCCTCGTGAAACAGGTTTTATGATACAAAACCACAACAATTTTGATCAAAAACGCATAAAATCAATTTTAACAATTGACAAAAACATGACATATTGTTATAATCTCCGTATAAAACAACAATATGCATAAATCAAAACGAAAACAAGATGAAATTACCGTGTAATACATGACACGGTTTCAAAATTTCTGCCGTGTATACTAGGCACGGTTTTCGAGACAAAAGCAAAATCGTTTCAAGATCGTTTTATGAAAAACACATAGAAAATTTACGTGGCCTCGCTCTGATACCACTTGTGGGTGAATATCCGTATACTACCCCTTTAATTGTAGGACTATAACGTAAAATTTACATGTGAATATTGTCATAAAACATAAAAACGATAAGGAATAAGAAATCAACCTCGGGTCCTTATAGTGCGGCGTAGAGAACAGAAATCAAACCAGATTCCCTCCTAATTGTTGCACCCAAGACCTTGTCCGAGATATGCCCTTGTGCTAGAACAGTGTTCTCCGATTGCCTTGCAATATTGGGAGAACTGATGTGAGGTTTTTTTTTTCGAGATGAGAGATCTCAGTTTCAGAGAGAAAAGTTAATCTCTTAAACCCTAATTATTTTCACTAATGATGATTAGGTTCACATCAAGGAGGAGGCTCTCCTTTTTGTTCTCCTAATTCGGCCAAGCCGAGTCCATGGGGAGGAAATGGGCTTTTCCATTTCCTCTTCTATTTGACTCGTAGTCCGAACCTTAATGGCTAAATGTATATGACGCGTCGATTATAAATCTGTTATCGGTTATCGGAAATTAAGGCATCAGCTAATAATACGGGTTAGCTAAATTATTAATACGTGTCCGACAAAAACAGTATTGTATAATTATATTCAATATACATTTAATTAAATATAAATCGTTTATATTTAATTTTACGAATTAACTGGTTAATTCGCCTTAGCCCATGATATTTAATCCGTATTAAATATAATATCTCAACATCACATATTTGACTAATTACTAGTCAAATAACTCGGACTAACTGGTTAGTCAATTTTGGCATCTACATGACAGTATTTTCATACCGTCACATCTCTCGAACGTATCCTATAGGTGTGACTTTTAGGGACCAGTTGATCACCGCCATCTGTATGACAATAACGTCAAACTTATCTAGCAAGCCAACCGTTATTGATAAACGTGGATCAACTGATAATAATACCAAAGTATGCCCTTTGATCCTTTTAGAGGTTTATAAGTCCTTGCACTAACTGTTAAGGACACCAACCCCAACAGCAATCAATCATGCAATATGCATAACAATTACCACATCGTCTCCTACATTAATGATAATCAACAATCACATAACGCAAGCACTATATGCAAAACCCCATTTCCCCGAAATTCATAATCAAAGACAAACCCTAGAATTATCATCAACAAACATGGGGATAAAGACTTACCGACGGAGGAATAAGAGATTATACGCAAGGACCACGACGATTGTACACACAACGAGATTAGGGGATGATTAGGGAGTGATTAGAGTGATCGTAAGATGATTAGGGTTGAAAATAATGTTTTAGAAACTGACGTTGCATATAAAATAACCCTAAACATTCCCTAATCAAACCGGTAAAATAACCCTCGCCAAGCCGGATACTCGGTCGAGTAAAGCTATACTCGGCCGAGTATCCTCTACTCGGTTGAGTATTCTCCATTCTCGGCCGAGTATTCCTCGACAGAACCAAAACAGACTCCACAATAGACACTACTCGGCCGAGTAGGCTCTACTTGGTCGAGTATACAGCTTAATAAAATCCGTAGTATTACAGACGGGGTCGCAAAGACACTAACTAGAGTCAAAACCGACACCGGGCCAAAAACTGAGTCAAACATTTAAATCCCGACTCCAACAACGAGCCATACCGAGTCAAACAAAAAACACACAACTTTTCAAGACTTCCATGTTAAGTATTCCCGGAATGCCTCATGGTCAAGTACAAATCATGCCATCCAAAACATAGGATAGAACAAATCATGATTACAATTGTGTGATAGTGACAAGACACGTCGAAGACCGGCGAAATGGCTCGCGCCTCTTCGAGCAGCCCATGCGGCCACGTCTCTCAAAACGCACGCAACCACCCATTTCTCTATAAATACCCACCTTCACACATTATAACACCTTACGCGAGTGTCCGCCCCCTCATTTCTCCCTCAACATTCTCGACTCGACTTCTCAAGTCACAAACCGACACGTGTTTTCGACCTACCGATCGAAAACACAAGCCTTACACATTGTTTGGTACCGTCATCGTGCATTAAATCACTTAACTGACCATCTCGACCAACTACACCACCACTAAACTTAAAACACTCTTTTACATTGCTAAAACGGTTTTCAAACCGAGTTTTCCGACCAAACAAGTTGATACACTTTCGTCGATTTCTCGTCTCAAACCTAGCATGTAAGTATGAGGGTGTAAAAATCCTCTTCTATCAGGTTTTTCATCTGTTTTATGACTATAACATGCTAAAACATGCATAACATGATCCAAATATGGAATAAATGAGCCAAAACCGAATTCTGGCCGGACACAGGGGCTGCTTGTATAGCAGCAGGGCTCGTGCCTAAAGCCCCTCTTAGGCCTTAATCCAGCCATGTTTGGTTTCATCTTCCCTTTAATTCATTTCTTATTTGTAATCGGATTTTTACCATTTCAAATCATTTCTTTCATGATAAACCTTTAACCATAAAACATTTTCACCCTTGGTTCCTAATACCATAACGGTTTAATCCGTGTTTCGGTGATAATATTTGGTTAAATACATTTCAAAAGGTATTTTAAAACCTTTTATTACATTTCATTACATTTTCAAAACAAATGCATTAGTCATAAATACAAAATCATCCTTGGTTCTACATACCATGTCGGATTTTAACCCGAGTACGATGATAAACATTGACTAATCACAAACAAATGAACTTAAAACAATAAGTTCATAATCATTTTCAAAACTATTCATGTCAAGCTTGCAAAACCGAACGCGGCATCGAATATTGTCAAAATAATGATAATTATTCAAGTCTCGTTCTTCATATCAACACAAAAGCAGTCTAAACGACCTTTTCAAACCAAGACGGGTTCAAACACCCTCTTTTCAAACCATTTTACAAACCTTTTAATGGTCAGAAGACGTCCCTTCAACCGCCTATTAACCCGCTGATGCGTGTCATTTATATGATGTTTTACACCCTATTTTACACGCATTTCAGAGCTCAATTATGTAGTTTATGCTACTATTTTCCCTATTTCCGTCTACTTTCGTGTTTTTGTGTAATATTGCAGAAATGTGAAGAATCCAGTGGAAACCGAGCCGAATCCGTTCCCAAGTACCTAACATTGCATTTGACGTGGAGTAAAGACTCGGGAAGCAAACTTGGTGCGCATATCGAGGCCTGAAAGACAACTTTACGAGGCTTTTGGAGCAAAGTACCAGCTAGAGCAGTCGATCGACCGACCTACATGGTCGATCGACCAGAGCGTGATTCCTGAAATAGATCAGAAGCTACTGTTCAGCGAGGTTCAGTCGATCGACTGGTCCTAGTGGTCGATCGACCAAACCGTGATTTTGGCGTGAATTAAAAGGACGAGAATTAGAAAGCCCAATGTAATTAGGTTTTAGGAACAACGTTACGTAAGACTATCTATATAACGTAACCTGATGTTTCAGAAGAAAATCATCGAATTTTAGAGAAATAATTAGGGTTCAATATCAAGTTTAGCATTAGATTTCATAATCATTCAATACAATTAGTTTTATCTTCTTTAATAAAGTTCGTGCTTTGGGATTCTTCCTCCTGTTTTCATAAGGTAATTCCGATTCTGCAATTTCAGTTCATCTTTATTTGTTCATAGATTAGAATTGCATAGAGTAGTTTCCCAAGCCTTATTTCATTTATGCATCTTGTTTGTTTAGTCTATTTAATCATGCATCAAATTTCGTTAATTATTAATTTCATTGTTGTTATGAATTTTATCATGAGTAGCTAAACCCTTTGTGCTAGGATGTAGGGGACCTGTAGTGTAGGCGGCATAGATTTAGTAGACCTGAGTCGCGCCATGGTCGATCGACTGCCTACCCTGGTCGATCGACCGGCTCACGTGAGATCAGCTTCGCCTTAATTGATTTAATTGCTATATTTGACGAATCGAGTGCACGCGACTAGTTGAATGCTTAGGAATTGACCGACCCGATAGATCGAAAGATAGGGGAGGGAAATAGACTACTTAATTAAGACGACTAAATTAATAAGATCGAGAGATAAGTTAATTTAGGCTTTTAAGAATCACTTTTCAGGGCGAGAGTCAGTACTAGTGATATTAGGGACCCGTAGCTAGATCGAAAGATGCTACCTGTTAAGAATGGACCGAGCTGAGA
Source organism: Silene latifolia (assembly GCF_048544455.1). NCBI lineage: Eukaryota > Viridiplantae > Streptophyta > Magnoliopsida > Caryophyllales > Caryophyllaceae > Silene > Silene latifolia. The sequence continues at coordinate 100,767,774 of NC_133531.1, forward strand.
GGACTTCTTATTTTCCCGTCTTACGTGATTAATTCAGACTTACCTAGGATACTGCCGCCGAAACTACAGTGAACCGACCATCTTAGCATCCTTTTAATATTTGATTTCATCAATTCTTTTTAATTGCTCATTTATTTTCTTAGTTTACTTTTAATTTCATCGCCTTTAGTTATAGATCATTCAAATCAAACCCTAATACTGTTACTTTAGATTAAAATTAGACAACTATTAATTGCATCGCCTCTCTGTGGTTCGACCCTGACTGTCGCTATCTATAGTAGTAGTTTGGATTATAAATTTATCTTTGGTACTCTACGACGGTATAATATTTTGGCGCCGTTGCCGGGGAGGCAATTGTTTAATTTTTAGTTGTTTTTATTTTAGTCTTTATCTTAGTTTAAGGGACATCTGTTCCATAAACTTTTCTCATATTATGCTGGTAGTTTCCTCTTATGCGCAGGTCACAGGGTGGTGATTTACAACCATTAGATCCTGAGATCGAAAGGACTTTGCGTGAGTTGAGACGATCATCTAGAGTATTGCCGACAGAGGAAGAGCTGAGTACTTTGTCCAGTTACTACGAGAACGAGCTATTTGAGGAGGATCCACCTTCGTCTCCTATTTCTACCTCTTTAGCTGAGACCGTTACATCTCCAGATATGGCTGAAGAAGCAAGTATAGCCAGTCACTCCGAGCCAAAAGCTGAGAATCTCTATAAGGGATTCGCGTTGCCAGCCGGGACGGATATAAAATTCGAACCAAAACCGGCCACATTAACTTGGTTGAGAGAAACCAATTTGGGGGAGCTGCAAATGAAGATGCAGCTAAACATATGGAGATATTCATCGACTACTGTTGTTCCATACCCCCACCAGCAGGTGTGACCCAGGACCAGGTAAAAGAGACGATGTTCATATTCTCGCTTCGTGATGCTGCCAGGGAGTGGTACCGAGATCTGGATCGAGCTGCCAGTGGTATTACTGATTGGAATTCGCTGGCCCTAGCATTCTTTAAGAAATATTTCTCTGCATCGAAGACCAATGCGATTAGAGCTCAGATCACGAGCTTTAAACAGGGTCCTGATGAAAATTTTCATGAGGCATGGGTCTGTTTCAAGAAGCTGGTGCGATCTATTCCGCACCATGGGTTCGAACAATGGTGCATGTGTAATGAATTCTACAATGGGCTTTATGACGATCAGAGAGTTATCCTGGATGCTGCAGCTCATGGCAGATTCCAGGAGAATGTTGGGGAAATTAAGGGGTGGAAGATTATTGAAGATATGGCCACCCATAAAGCTGAGCATGGGAATTCTAGAGAAAATCAGAGAAGATCAGCTGAATCTCCTGCTGTCCCTGCAATAGAGGTCCTTACTGCGAGATTTGACAAGCTAGATTTTGGGGGATCCCAAAAAGGTGGGATATATAAAGTTAACGCAGTTTCAGACGGTCCCTTTACATGCAAAAGATGTGGAGGAGAGGGACATGTTTTGGAGTTTTGTACTGGTTCTAATGAAACATGTGCTGCCTTTCAACATTATAGGCAGACGGGTACTTATCCCGATTCCTCTAATGTCCACCCCAATTTGAGGTGGACTAACCAGAATGTCCTTAATACGGGTCCACCACCACAGCAGCAGCAGCAAAGCTATGTGCCCCCTCATAAGCAGCAGAAGTATCAAAAGCCTCCCTATGTGCCTCAGCAGCAGCAATTTCAAGGTTCTGATATTTCTGAGTTGAAAAACATGTTTAAAATTTGTCGGGTTTGCTGTAAAAGGAGTCTCTAGCTAGAGAGACTTCTACAAAGATTTTGGAGAGTCAAATTGCCCAATTGACAAGCAAAAGTGCAACTCGAGCTCCGGGCATTTACCGTCGCAGCCGGATCAAAAAGAGACTCTAAATGCGATTACTTTCAGGAGTGGGTCTACCTTTGATGGGCCCGCTATGGTCGAAGATGTTACTGAAAAAGATGAGGCGAAACCGAGCAAGAAAAATGCCGGAGTGAACAATAGCAAGAAAAAGACGATCAGCAGGTATGTCAGTCGATCGACTGACACACCTGGTCGATCGACCAGCTCGCGTAACAGTGCGGTTTCTTTTCCTGAGGAAGCCAGCCGATCGACTGAAAATATTGCTGATGTTGAACCTTTTCGTCCTCCAATGCCCGATAACTTGAGGGACCACTTATTTCGGGGTACGACGACTCCGAAATTATTTAGGCAAGATCCAAATGCTGATGGGTCAGTTCCGGTTCCAAAGTATGACCCTATGACGATTAACGGTTCATTCCTGAGACGGTCTGAAGAAGGTTCGAGCTACAACATGGACAAAGTAGTGGATTTTCAGCCTAAGTCCACTGATGCCGGTATGAGAGACCTAGAGGAGAGGGCTAAGTTGCTTCTTACAGCCCCTTATCCAGAGAGATTGGTGCCGACAAAGGAACAGGTATCGTTTAACAAGTTTGAAAATGTTATTCGTAGTTTAAATATGCAAGTTCCTTTCTTAGAATTAGTTAATCAAGTGCCTACTTATATGAAATTTATGAAGCAGCTGTTGTCTAAAAAGAAGTCACTTGATACTGTGCAATCTGTCGCACTAAGTGAGGAGTCATGTTCTCATTTGACTCATACTGCACCTCATAAGCTAGAAGACCCAGGTAGCTTTTCAGTCCCATGTAACATTGGCACCTTTTCTATTGAGAAGGCCTTGTGTGACCTAGGGGCCAGTATTAGTGTTATGCTTTTGAGTCTTGCTAAGAAATTGAAATTGACCAGGTTACTAACATGACAGATGCAGATGGTCGATCGTTCACGCGTCCAAATTATAGGAGTCTTAGAGGATATTCCTGTGCAAATAGAAAAGTTCTTTTTCCCAGTTGACTTCTTTGTACTAGATATACCCGAGGATGCTCACATTCCTATCATTTTGGGTAGACCATTTCTACACACTGCTGGTGCAGTTATAGATGTTGGCTCAGGGACATTGACCTTTAAAGTAGGGAAACAGTCCATTGTTTTTGCCTAGACCGCTAAGAAGAATGATCCTATGTGGCCAGTCACTTATAATATGATTTCTGAAAAGAAATCATATTTTGTGCTTTCTGATATACCTGCCCCTATGCCTATTACTGCTATAACACCTCCGCCCCAGATTGGGAGCAAATTGGAGGAAGATTCTTCTGTTTTGACTATTGCAGGAGATGTATTGGGGAAGTTAGAGCCGTTCATTGCTCCAGCTGTGAAGGAGCCAATCGTTCAAAGAGGCGGCCTAGGATGTCTTAGCTATGGTACAGATGAGGAGCCTGATGAGGAACCAGTCAAGGTGACGGAGTCCGATTTGGATTTTGGTGAGCTAGACGAGGTCATTGATTGGGAAGATGTTAGAGATGTTGATCCGTTGAGTTCTGCGGATATTGGAATTGATAGGAGTGCAGCTGAGAAGATGAGCACTGTAGAGGCTACTTCTTGTAGCCAGAAGCCGAGCAAGTGGGCCATTCCGTGGCCATTTTTTATCAACTATTTGTTGATTAAGACTTTTCTAAAAGACATTTTATTGCTTTTGTTAGACTTTTTATTGTTTTGGTTTGCGCGAGACTTCGCTTTAATAAGTTTGCTTAGGATTTATTAAGACTTTAGACTATTACTTTGGGTTTTGCGCGATTGTGGGCGCATTATTATGTGTATTTGCAGGTTCATAGACCATATTAGCTCAATTTATTGAGCTAAATCGAAGAAATCAGAAACTTACAGCAGGTTTCTCAGTCGATCGACTGACCTACATGGTCGATCGACTGTGTCGCGACTACAGGAGCTTCTGTTCCTGTCACCCTGGGCGATCGACTGGCTACTATGGTCGATCGACCGCCTTCCGCTGCTGTACCTGTTCACGACTATTCCCCTGCTGTGTTTGGTCGATTTGCGGAGTTGAGGGAGTCTTTTCTCCACTTTATTCTCCGATTCATTTCTGTTTTCTTTCGTTTCCTTATTTTGCACATAATTTTGCGTTTCATAAATTGTTTTCTCGGAATTACGCGCGGTACTTTTGTTTCTTTTCAGGTACCTATGGTAGCACTGCTGGCTACTGAAACATCCTAGCTCACGCTGGTTTGGGGAGGTTTCCTGCTGCGCTTAAAGTCTTGTGAGTTCCCTATGTCTCCTTCATGTCTTTTTAGTTAATATTATTGCAAATTCCCATTTCCCTTGATTATTTTCTCATATGATTTTGCACAATGAGGACATTGTGTGATTTGGTTTGGGGAAGGGTTTTGCATTGCATTCACATGTTTTATTGCATTTCTGTTTTGCGTTTATTGCACTTCAGTTTGCATTTGTTATTTCATTTCCCTTATATATACAGAAAAATCCAAAAAAAAAATTGAAAAAATTTCAAAAATACAAAAAACAATATCACGTTTATTTTAGCATGTAGGTCGAGTCGGAACGGTAGTATTTCAATGATGACATTGCGTTTTCAGCTGTTTATGCCTAAGCCGTGCTTAATTAACATGTTATTAGTAGAATCATTTGCATAGTCTACGAGTTTTTGTTAAATTATTTGCTGAATTTGAAATTTGACTTTGAATTTTGGCAAACTACTTACATATTCTGAGTTTTTGAGCCTTATAACTGGTGACATCTATGACCAGTTCATTTAGGATGTGAGTAGTTACTCCTTATAAGACATGTTACATTAATTTGCATAAGCATGAACTTGGTCTACTTAATACCTGTATGCATTCGGTTTGTGGATTGTTGATACATGTGGTAGAGGTCCCCTTTTCTCATTTTACCCAAAAACCTCACATAGCCAGATTGCCTTTTTGTCCCATAAGCTACATACCATTATTTAGCCTACCCTATCCGAGCTAGTATTGGCAGTTGTGGGAATGTGTTCATTGCATTTTAGTTATATTGCTCTTTATGAGAAGGTTGGTGGAATGTTGGAAAGGAGGAAAGAAAGAAAAAAATAGAATTGAAAAAAAAAAGAGAAAAAATGAAAAGCAAGTTCGACCTTTGGTCGGTCGACTGGATTCATGGATCGATCGACCGTGCACTGCAAGAAAGAAAGAAAAGAATCAAAATCGTATAAATCAAAGTCTTTATTAAATGGCGGTTTTTACTCCCATGTTGTATTTGTATCTTATGGGGAGTTGACTAATTGTGGAAATTGTGAGATTTGTGCTTCTAATTGGCACCGTTTTGTATCGATTGATCTTGAGTTTGAAGTTGGGATGTTCCCGTAATTTGGATCTGGAGTTACTAGCTTGGATTTAACTCCTCATATCCAAATTTATCTTAGCCCCTTCTTACCCATAACCTCACATATCCATATCTACCTCGGCATGTGTCATGGTCATTTGTTTGGTTGGAATGCATATGTACGGTTGTAGAGATTATTTTCATATTAGATTGCAGGCATGTCCTTATAGGTCGTAGTTAGGTGAGTGTCATTACAAAATTACTTATTTCTATCTTTTACATATATTCACCTGTGCTTGTGTGTGATATGAGCGACCCGTGAGAGTCCATAATGATAAGTCTCTATAGTTGACGGTTCAGCAGTTTTTAACGACTACATAACTCGTTAGCATGATTCATATTGCTAATTGATTGTTAGTTGTTGCATTAAATTGGTTTAGGCTTTACATGTTGCATTTCGCTCTGAGATTGAACTCGTTCCATTAGGTCTTAGGATCGAGTATAGTTCTTGCTTGGGGACAAGCAAGGGTTTGGTTTGGGGAAGTTTGATGCGTGTCATTTATATGATGTTTTACACCCTATTTTACACGCATTTCAGAGCTCAATTATGTAGTTTATGCTACTATTTTCCCTATTTCCGTCTACTTTCGTGTTTTTGTGTAATATTGCATAAATGTGAAGAATCCAGCGGAAACCGAGCCAAATCCGTTTCCAAGTACCTAACATTGCATTTGACGTGGAGTAAAGACTCGGGAAGCAAACTTGGTGCGCATATCGAGGCCTGAAAGACAACTTTACGAGGCTTTTGGAGCAAAGTACCAGCTAGAGCAGTTGATCGACTGACCTACATGGTCGATCGACCAGAGCGCGATTCCTGAAATAGATCAGAAGCTACTGCTCAGCGAGGTTCAGTCGATCGACTGGTCCTAGTGGTTGATCGACCAAACCGTGATTTTGGCGTGAATTAAAAGGACGAGAATTAGAAAGCCCAATATAATTAGGTTTTAGGAATAAAGTTACGTAAGACTATCTATATAACGTAACCTGATGTTTCAGAAGAAAATCGTCGAATTTTAGGGAAATAATTAGGGTTCAATATCAAGTTTAGCATTAGATTTCATAATCATTCAATACAATTAGTTTTATCTTCTTTAATAAAGTTCGTGCTTTGGGATTCTTCCTCCTGTTTTCATTCGGTAATTCCGATTCTGCAATTTCAGTTCATCTTTATTCGTTCATAGATTAGAATTGCATAGAGTAGTTTCCCAAGCCTTATTTCGTTTATGCATCTTGTTTGTTTAGTCTATTTAATCATGCATCAAATTTCGTTAATTATTAATTTCATTGTTGTTATGAATTTTATCGTGAGTAGCTAAACCCTTTGCGCTAGGATGTAGGGGACCTGTAGTGTAGGCGGCATAGATTTAGTAGACCTGAGTCGCGCCATGGTCGATCGACCGGCTCACGTGAGATCAGCTTCGCCTTAATTGATTTAATTGATATATTTGACGAATCGAGTGCACGCGACTAGTTGAATGCTTAGGAATTGACCGACCCGATAAATCGAAAGATAGGGGAGGGAAATAGACTACATAATTAAGACGACTAAATTAATAAGATCGAGAGATAAGTTAATTTAGGCTTTTAAGAATCACTTTTCAGGGTGAGAGTCAGTACTAGTGATATTAGGGACCCATAGCTAGATCGAAAGATGCTATCTGTTAAGAATGGACCGAGAGGACTTCTTATTTTCCCGTCTTACGTGATTAATTCAGACTTACCTAAGATACTGCCGCCGAAACTACAGTGAACCGACCATCTTAGCATCCTTTTAATATTTGATTTCATCAATTCTTTTTAATAGCTCATTTATTTGCTTAGTTTACTTTTAATTTCATCGCCTTTAGTTATAGATCATTCAAATCAAACCCCCCTAATACTGTTACTTTAGATTAAAATTAGACAACTATTAATTGCATCGCCTCTCTGTGGTTCGACCCTGACTGCCGATATCTATAGTAGTAGTTTGGATTATAAATTTATCTTTGGTACTCTACGACGGTATCACTCGCGCCTAAACAGGCTAATCGTTTTCCCATTTTCAAACCAGGACAGGCCTGTTTGCATCGCCTGATGGCTCGCACCTATATAGGCTGCCTGATGCAGACCCTGTTTCCTTCTAGCACTTGTTTAGGACGATCCCGACTTTGGTTAACCCGAATACAGGACGGATCAGATGACGAATCTGTCCATTTTACATTGTATTTGCAAAACGCCTTATTAAGACGAATGGATCACGTTATGCACCATAAACCTAACTCGGTAAATGGATGTTTAATTTCCATCTTGCATGCAAATCAACATTAAATCCAACCTTACATCAAATACTTGATACTTGGATAAAACAACTGACATAGAAAGCTCACATGTTAGGTTCAAACTTGTGGATGCGCTATTAGTTATTAAGCCTAAATAAATACTCATCTTATGATATCAAAATTACAAATTAATTTTGTTTAGTCTAAATCTACATGCATGCAAAAGAAAATATAAGAAGATGGTATTAGACCATCTTAAGACAAAAGTTCCTTACATTGGTTAAGGCAAGTTTTGGGCACTACAAAGGTCTCCTACCTTTGTAGTTCTTGAGCTATGCAACTAAGGATGATTCTCCAAGAACACTAATTACCAATATAGGTAATCTCCTTTGGTGGCACCCAAGATTAACCAAAAAACTACTAGAATACTAACTAGGTAATTTTAGTAGTAACCTTGTATTATGTAATATTATTACACTAATAATATTATATCATGTATATTATTATATGTGAATTATATTTTATTTTATGATTAACAATTAATCAAGCTTTGATGAAGAAAATGAAGGAAAACAATTCCTCTTATTCTTTTTGAAATTCCGGCCAAAAGAAGGTATTTAGAGGTTTTTAGGTCTTAAAATTCATCGCATGCAAATGAGTAAGGTGGGGTATTTATGGTGGTTTTAAATGTAAACAAATGATGGGAACATCCCATGTGATTACACCACCAAATATTTGACAAAAAATGGTCTCTTATGACCTCTTGTATTTCGGTCCAAATGGACCTTATTTAGTCCATTTCGATTTCCGACATTTGTCCGACAAATGCTTATAAGTCTTATATTTAATTATCTTACATAATTAAATATAAATTTAATTATTTGACGGTTAAATAATACAAATTAACCACTAATGACTACTTAACTATTAAGTAATCATGAGACCATTTTATCAACATACAATGTGTTAATACTTCCCCATTTAGCTAAGTTTACAACCTCTTGTAAATGTAAATAGCTAATAACCTTTACCTCAATACTTAATAGACAACGTATAAATTTAATTAATTAACTATTAATTATTAAATTTCAATTAACATTTATTAATTAATTATCGAATAATTAAATAATAAATCCCCTTAACCCGAGTTAAGTAACTCGTCATCAAATAATACATTCACTTGACTTATTAAAAATCAATTAATACAAGGATTTAATTAATTTGTATCTCATACAAATAATTAGTTTTTCCATTTGGGCATCATCCTATAGGTGTGACCTAAAGGGATCAGCTGATCACCGCCGTCACACGACAGTAATGTCAAACTCTAGTCCGCCAATCATTACCGATTAATGATGACCAACTGACAAATAAAAAGATAAATCCATGATATTCCTTTTACGACATTTAATATGTAAACGCACTTATTGTGGAGGACACTACTCCAACAATCTCCCACTTGTTTAACACAAGTGTGCGTTACCAATTCTCTTGTCCAATAATATCTCCCACTCAATGCAAGATGTCTTTCAGGTCGTACTTGTATGTTATCATATCATAAAGTGGTTTCCTAGATCAGGAGAATGACTGTCTGACCGGATAATCTACTATAGATCTTCATCAGAGCGTGGCCACGCATTTCCAGTCACCTCTCCTCGAGTGGCCTTGAGATAAAATATGACATAAATGGACAATCCTGTTGACCTATTTTCTTCGTTCGATACAGATCACAATGACCCAGTAATTGTTCATCGGCCTCCTTTTACGGTGCGACCTAGAACAAAAACCAAAGCCACCGGAAAACCGCACCAACTCAGACAAATAGTCACCAGTCTAAAGAATTGACTCAAAGGAATAAATAAAATCCTCGCCACAACCTGGTAACAAAAGGACTCTATAAACGGTCACTGTCCGACAAATTGTCTCACAATCTGCCTATGTAATCGACCAGTCATCACTATGACCATATGACAGTCGAACCTGTCATCTATCGCCTTACAATCTAGTCACTCCGAGACGTCACCTCATTAAGTAACTAGGGACAAAATACAATGTTAATCCAGTTCACTTAATAGGGTTCGACATTGTCTTTACAACCTATTTGGAGAAAACAAAGTATATAAAATTCAGACATAAAACTGAATATAACGATAAATGCAATTATCGTATATGGAATAATAAATATAATATTTTGATTATTACATATTATATAATTTACAACAGTTCTGGCATTCGTCTCAATCCCATCGAAACTACATGAGTATCATGTTTAGCTTGAGACAATGGCTTGGTTAAAGGATCAGCGATGTTGTTAGCTGTCCCAACATTACAAACTATAATTTATTTCCTTTCTATTAAATCTCTAATTACATGAAATTTTCTAAGTACATGTCTAGACTTGTTACTAGACTTGGGCTCTTTTGCTTGAAAAATAGCCCCACTGTTATCACACTACAAAGTGATAGGATCCTCGGTTGTCGGAACTACTTTCAGTCCCTCTAAAAATTGCCTAATCCAAACAGCTTCCTTTGCAGCTTCAGAGGCCGCAATGTACTCAGCTTCCGTTGTAGAATTAGCAGTCACGGACTCCTTGAAACTTCTCCAGCAAACCGCCCCTCCGTTCAACAAAAAGACAAAACTAGCCTGGGATTTCAAATCATACCTATCGGTTTAGAAAGTGGCATCCGTATAACCTCTTATACGTAATTCAGATTCTCCTCCAAATACTAAGAATGAATCTTTAGTCCTTCTCAAGTACTTCAGAATATTCTTGACGGCTATCCAGTGACTCTCACCTGGAGTTTTCTGAAAACGACTCGTCATACTTAAAGCATACGAGATGTCAGGACGAGAACACATCATAGCATACATGATCGATCCAACAGAGGAAGCATAGGGAATCGATTTCATGCGTTCAATATCCTTAGGTTCAGTAGGACACTGTGACTTACTCAAAGTGATCCCACCGCCCATAGGTAGAAAACCTCTCTTGGAGTTTTTTATATTGAATCGGTCAAGAATCTTATCGATATAGGCTTCTTGACTCAATGCTAATATCCTTTTAGATCTATCCCAATAGATCCGGATACCAAAGATGTGTTGAGCTTCACCCAAATCTTTCATTTGGAAGTGATTTCCTAGCCACTTCTTAACAGAAGTAAGCATATCTACGTCATTCCCAATGAGTAATATGTCGTCCACATAAAGAAGTAAGAAAACAACTTTACTCCCACTAAACTTCATGTATGAACATGTCTCCTCAACACTTCGAGAAAAACTATTCTGTTTAATAACATGATCAAAACGATGATTCCAACTCCTTGACGGTTGCTTAAGACCATAAATGGATCTCTTAAGTTTGCATACTTTGTTAGGATTTTTAGGATCCACAAAACCTTCAGGTTGTGTCATGAACACTTCCTCTTCTAGAAACCCGTTCAGGAAAGCAGTTTTGACATCCATTTGCCATATCTCATAATCATGAAATGCAGCAATCGCTAACATTATCCGAACAGATCTAAGCGTAGGAACTGGTGCAAAAGTTTTATTATCGTGTAAACCATGAACCTGGGTGAAACCTTTTGCCACCAATCTATCTTTGTAGACATCTTTATGTCCATCCATGCCGATTTTAATCTTGAATATCCACTTACACTGAAGAGGTCGAACATATTTAGGTAAGTCAACCAGGTCCCATACCTGATTATTGTACATGGAATCCATTTTGGATTGCATGGCCTCGAGCCATAGCTTAGAGTCAGAACTCATAATAGCTGCTTTGTAGGTCTTGGGTTCATCACTTTCCAAAAGTAAAACCTCATAGTCACCATCTTCCTCGATGATACCAAGGTATCTATCAGGTTGGCGACTAGCCCTCTCTGACCTCCTAGGTTCAGAAGGAACAATAACCGATTCAGACGTAGAAGTAACATCTTCCTGTATTGTCATATCAGTTTGTGGCTCTTGAACTTCATCAAGTTCAAATTTTCTCCCACTCTGTCTTCTAGAAATAAACTCTTTTTTCTAGAAAGACAGCTTCACGAACCACAAACACTTTGTTCTCGCTACTATTTTAGAAGTAATATCCACAAGTTTCCTTAGGGTAGCCTACAAAAATACATTATTCAGAACGAGGTGCAAGCTTATCATCAGACTTGCTCTACACATAAGCATCACAACCCCATACTTTCATGTATCGCAGATTCGGGACTTTCCCTTTCCATATCTCATATGGAGTTTTGTCAGTTGCTTTAGTGGGACTCTGATTAAGTGAGCGTATAGCTGACTAAATGGCAAAACCCCAAAATGACTTAGGTAATTCTGTTTGACTAATCATTGATCGGACCATATCTAATAAAGTTTGATTCCTCCTTTCAGCCACACCATTCAACTGTGGTGTGCCAGGAGGAGTTAACTGGGATACAATACCACAGTCTTTAAGGTGATCTCTAAAGTCATTGCTTAAATACTCTCCACCATGATCTGATCGTAATGCTTTAATCTTCTTATTTAATTGGTTTTCTACTTCATTCTGAAACTCTCTGAACTTATCAAAAGCTTCACTTTTATACCTCATTAAGTAGATATGCCCAAGTAGATATGCCCATATCTACTCATGTCATCGGTAAAAGTAATGAAATAGTCATAATTACCTCTAGCAGTGACTGTCATTGGACCACATACATCGGTATGTATTAAACCCAACAACTCACTAGTTCGAGATCTTTTCCTAGAAAAGGTGAACGAGTCATCTTGCCAAGAAGACAAGATTCACATGTACCAAATGATTCCAAATCAAAAGGTTTAATTATACCAGTCGACACTAGTCTTTTAATGCGTTTCTCGTTAATGTGTCCTAATCGACAATGCCATAAATAAGATTGATCGGGATCACCTGTTTTGAGTCTTTTATTATCTAAATGATAAACATCGTTGCAAGTATCTAGAATAAAAATACCATTGATTGAAACAGCTTCGCTATATACAATCCCATTAAGGGAAAAAGTACAACGTTTATCTTTAATTACAAAAGAAAAACCTTCTGTGTCTAACACAGATACTGATATTATATTTCTAGACAACGTTGGTACAAAATAACAATTATTAAGAAACAACTGCAACCCCGAAGCTAAGTTAATTACATAAGTTCCCACTGAGACAGCAGCTACTTTAGACCCGTTACCCATTCGGAGATCAACATCACCCTTGTTTAGCTTTCTTATGCTTTTTAGGCCCTGCAAATGATTGCACAAGTGAGAACCACAACCAGTATCTAATACCCAAGTTGTATTTGAAGCATAATTTATGTTTATCATAAAAGATTCTGTTGAGAAATTACATGTTGGCTTCACAATGCCAGCTTTGATGTCATCCAAGTATTTCGTGCAATTGCGCCTCCAATGTCCCTTGTTATTACAATAATTATAAGTATCTTTAAGAGGATTACCATATATAGGTTTAGGCTTGGTAGAGCAATTCGCAATTGCTTTACCTTTGCCCTCCACCTGGACGGGCTTCTTACCGTGTTCCTCTTAAACTGCTTCTTCCCCTTCACGTTTATCGCAAGCACATCTTTCCTTGTACTCCCACTCAATCCCATGTCCTTCTATACTTACACAAGCAGAGAATGGAGCTCATGTAAACTCTTTCTCATGTTTGTCATATTGTAATTTACCCTAAATTGGGTAAATCCTTTGACGTGCGAGAGAGAGTGGAGCACTCGGTCCACCACAAGTTCGTCGGGGATCTTGCATCCGAACCCCTCTAAAGTTTCTACGTACTCAATCATTTTAAGTACGTGTGAACTTACAGGTTGACCATCTTTGAGGTTAGCCTCAAAGAAACGAACTGCGGTGTCATATTGAATTATTCTCGGGGCTTGAGAAAACATAGTTGAAAGGCTCGAGAATACTTCATGTGCATCACGAAACTTGACACATTGCCTTTATAAAGCAGGATCCATTGAAAAAATCAAAACATTTTTAATTGCAGCGGATTCCTTTTGATAATTTGAAAAAGCCTCCCTTACATCGGCAATGGCCCTAGTACTAGGCGAATGGGGAGAGGGATCGACAAGGTAGCGTAATTTGCCATCACCTGCAGCAGCTAATCGAAGTTGTTCCTCCCAATCTTTAAAATTACTACCGTCGGCTTTTAAAACATATTTGTCCATAAATGAACGTAGCCATGAATCTCTAGCTATGGTGATGGTTTCACTAGTAGAAGTCATCGTGATTACTACAAAGGAAATGAAAGGAAATATTAACATTTATCGTCTAAAAAATTTTTTAACTTTTGAAACTATTTAACAAGTTCCCATTTATATAATGATCTCCCACTGAATTATATAAATGATTCCAAGATCCAATTTTATACAAACACGGGCACGGTGGACCGATTCAACCCATATCTACATAAATTTGGTGAATCAACAATTTGACTGATTCTACTACTAGAACTCTTGGTTGACGGATTTTCTTAAAATCTATCTTTTTGTGGGAAATATCGGTATACTTCATCAAGAATTACGGATTATAACGAAATTATAATTATATGAAATTACTAGTCATAAACGAAATTGCATAAACAAAAAGAATAGAGATTTAGAATTAACCTTTGGTCCTAGCAATTTGGCCTAAGAACAATATCGAAATCGATATTCCCCTAATCGTTGCACCCAAAATGCTATGAGAAATGCCTAATTTCTTTGCTAGAATAGATCCCTAAAATTCTAATGTTTTTAGGGTTTTGTGTGTGATGAGAATTAGGTTAAAAGGAATAAGAGCAATGATCTCTCTTTTCTCTTCTTTTTAACCGTCCAAGAGAGTCCAAAATGGGAAGATTTTATTCTTCCTATTTTCCTCTCTTTGACCGAGTATTCAAGCAACCAAATAAGGAGAAAAATTTCCTTATTTTAAGTTGTTATCAAAAATGTATAAAATGTGTATTATTATCTCAATTGTCTATTTATGTCGACATGTATTAATAAGTCTACACACAACAGTTTGTAGTCGATTTATTAATACCGGTCTGTCAACATTTTATTATGACAATTCCGCATAATATATACATTAACTATAAATATAACATATTTATAATTCGCTAATTAAATGTAACTGGTTACATTTAATTACGAATTAACATCTTAATTCGTTTAAGCTAACATTATATACATTAATTAAATATAACAGTTTATATTCAATTTACGAATTTAACAATTAATTCGCCTCAGCTGGTATTATTTAATTGTATTAAATAATCGTCTCATCATCACATTGACTAACTATTTAGTCAAATACATGAACTAACCTTTTAGTCATATAAGGCATCAATGTGATTATATTTTCATACAATCACATCTCTCAAACACATCCTTTAGGTGTGACTTTTAGGGACCAGTTGATCACCGCCATCAGTATGATAATAATGTCAAACTTCTAGCAAGCCAACCGCTATTAAGTAAACGTTAATCAACTGATAAAATACTAAGTATACCCTTGTGAACCTATAAGAGATTTATATACGTTATCACACTAACTGTGGAGGACACAAGCTCCAACAATCTCCCACTTGTCCTCACAAGTGTATGTGCGATAACCGATTCTCAAATCCTAAAATTTCTCCTACTCAATGTAAAACAATTTGCAAAATCCGTATTCACAAAGGTCGTATTTTACAAGTGATCAATATCAAG
This sequence comes from Silene latifolia, assembly GCF_048544455.1. Classification (NCBI taxonomy): domain Eukaryota; kingdom Viridiplantae; phylum Streptophyta; class Magnoliopsida; order Caryophyllales; family Caryophyllaceae; genus Silene; species Silene latifolia. Next base: position 100,782,982 of record NC_133531.1, read on the forward strand.
AGTGGTTTTCCCTACTACAGAGTAACTTAACTGATAAACGAATCATCATTCGAGCATGGCCATGCATTTCAGTTACAACTCCTCGAGTGGCCCTGAGAAATAACTAAACCTGATAAAGGTTGGATATTTTCTTCAACTCGAATCTTGCAGATATAAGCACAGTATGAAATGACCCAGTGAAAATCTGCTAAGCCTCCTGTTACGGTCGACCATGAGAAAGAAACCAAAGTCACCCAAAAACTGCCTTAATCTCAAGAGACAGTCGATAGTCAAAAGAATCGACTCTAGGAACACAATGGAAGTCCAATCCATGACCTGGCACCGAATGTTTTTAAACATTTAGGACTCCATTACGTTGTCACAATTTGTCCTACGAGGTATCGTTATAACTCGCATCTGTGATCGATCAGCCAACTGTTTGACTTATGGCTCGTTGAACCCACCATCAATCAACTTCACAATATAATAGCCAGAGTTATCAGCCATGTAGGCGATTACGGACCAAAACAAATATAATGTAATTCAGTTCACTTTGTGGTGTTCAATGTCGTCGTACAACCCACATGAAAAACAAAATATGAAATAATACGATGAAGTTATAAATAGCATATGAAAAGAAAAAGTATCGAATTCATAAGCAACTAGTACAACTCAGGAACACATTTAATTCCCATGGAAATAACGTGCCCTTCATGCTTATCATATTTCAACGCTTTAGTGAGAGGATCCGCGATTATATCATCCGAACCTATCTTGCCAATCACTATCTCCTCTTGCTCCACGTAATCACGGATCAGCTGAGCTTTCCGATGTACATGTCTAGACTTGTTGCTAGACTTAGGCTCCTTAGCCTGGAAGATGGCACCTCTATTGTCACAATAGATGGTGATCGGGTCATTCGAATTAGGAATTGTGGTTAGTCCTTGTAAGAATTGATGCAACCATATAGCTTCCTTTGCTGCTTTCGAAGCGGCATAGTACTCGGATTCAGTAGTAGAATCTGCTACAACTTCCTGTTTGGAACTTTTCCAGCTGACCGCAGCACCATTAAGAGTAAAGACGAACCCAGACTGAGATTTCGAGTCATCTCGATCCGTTTGGAAGCTAGCATCTGCGTAACCGATTGCACATAGCTTAGTATCTCCTCCATAACTCAATACCCAATCCTTAGTCCTCCGTAGGTACTTAAGGATGTTTTTAACAGCTATCCAGTGTGTTTCACCTGGATTCTTTTGGTACCGACTCGTCATACTCAATGCATATGCCACGTCTGGACGTGTGCATATCATGGCATACATGATTGATCATATGGCTGATGCATAAGGAACACGACTCACGCGTTCAACCCCTTCAGGCGTCGTGGGTGACTGAGACTTGCTCAAATGCATCCCAGACGTCATTGGAAGGTTCCCCTTCTTGGAGTTGGTCATGCTGAACCTTTCAAGAATCTTATCCAAATAAGACTCCGGACTCAGTGATAACATCCGTCGTGATCTATCTCAATAGATACGGATTCCCAATATGCGTTGTGCCTCACCCAGATCTTTCATCTGGAAATGGTTCTTCAACCATCCTTTTACCGAAGATAAGAGAGGAATGTCATTCCCAATCAAGAGTATGTCATCGATATACAATATCAAGAAAACAATCTTGCTCCCACTCGACTTGATATATAAGCATGGTTCCTCGACCGATCGAGTGAAACCATACTCTTTTATCACCTGGTCGAAACGATGATTCCAACTCCGAGAAGCTTGCTTAAGTCCATAAATGGAACGCTTAAGCTTGCACACTTTCTTAGGATTTTCAGGATCTATGAAACCTTCGGGTTGTACCATGTACAATTCCTCCTCCAAATAACCGTTTAAGAAGGCGGTTTTCACATCCATCTGCCAAATTTCATAGTCATGAAAAGCGGCAATCGCTAAGATTATCCGAATGGAACGCAAAGATAACTACGGGTGCAAAAATTTCATCATAATGCAATCCGTGCACTTGAGTGAAACCTTTTGCCACTAGTCGTGCCTTATAGGTATCTGGTTTCCGTCTACGAATGCTTTATTTTTAAAGCCATTTGCATCAAGAGGTTTTACCTTGTTAGGTAAATCAACAAGATCCCATACGTCATTCTCATACATGGAGTCCATCTCGGATTGCATGGCTTCAAGCCATAGCTTAGAGTCGGAACAGGTCATGGCACCTTTATAGGTAGCGGGTTCATTACTCTCTAGGAGCAAAACGTCATTTTCCTCGACCATACCAATGTATCTGTCTGCAGGATTAGAGACTCTACCCGACCTCCTAGGTTCCTGAGGAATATTAACCGTATCATCAGTTGAAGGAACAACTTCCTCCATCTGTTCCTCGGTTGTTGGTTCTTAAATCTCCGACAACTTGAAGGTTCTATTACTTGACTTGTTCTCGAGAAATTCTTTCTCTAAGAACTTCGCACTAGCCGCAACAAAAACTCGATGTTCAGTAGGCGAATAGAAGTAATGACCAAACATTCCTTTTGGATAACCAATAAAGTATGTCTTGACCGATCGCGGGCCAAGCTTATCCTTGTGTCTCCACTTGACATAAGCCTCGCAGCCCCAAACCCGAATAAAGGACAAGTTAGGGACCGTTCCCTTCCACATTTCATATAGAGTCTTGTCGACATCTTTAGACGGACTTCGGTTAAGTATAAGAGCAGCTGACAAAAGAGCAAAACCCCATAATGAATCAGGTACTACCGTGTGACTCATCATGGATCGAACCATATCAAGTAGTGTTTGATTTCTCCGTTCAGACACACCATTTAATTGAGGTGTTCCGGTGGAGTTAATCGCAAAACTATTCCAGAGTCTTTAAGGTGTTGATCAAACTCATTTGAAAGATATTCGCCACCCCGATCTGAACGGAGTGCTTTAACCTTTCTTCCCAGTTGGTTCTCAACCTTATTCTGGTATTCTTTGAATTTTTCAAAAGACTCACTTTTATGCTTCATTAAGTAGACATATCCGTATCTACTCAAATAGTCCGTGAAAGTGATAAAATATCTATGGCCGTCTCTTGCGGTGATTGACATAGGTCCACATACATCAGTATGTATGAGTCCTAATAGGTCATTAGCGCGCACTCCAACACCTTTGAAGGAAATTCGAGTCATTTTGCCGATAAGAGATGATTCACACGTGCCAAATGAAGAAAAATAGAATGTGGGGATAGTCCCATTCTCGATGAGTTTCTTTACACGTTTTTCATTTATGTGTCCCATTCGACAATGCCATAGATAAGTTTGATCTTTGTCACCAACCTTTAATTTCTTATTATTCACATGTAATATATCTGTGGTTTGATCTAAGATATAAATTCCATTCATGGAAACTGCTTTGCCATAAACCATTTCATTAAAAGAGAAAATACCGCTATTGTCCTTTATTGAAAATGTAAAACCGTCTTTATCAAGTACGGAAACAGAAATAATATTCTTAGATAAACTGGGTACATAGTAACAGTTATATAAATATAACTCAAAACCACTAGGGAGCTGGATTACGTATGTTCCCATTGAGACTGCAGCAACTCGTGCTCCATTCCCGACTCGCAGGTCCACATCACCCTTTGCGAGGGGTTTGATGTTTTTTAGGCCCTGCAAATGATTACACAGATGAGAACCACAACTAGTATCAAGTACCCAAGTTCCGAAACTTGCATGGTTAATCTCAATCATATGAATATAAGATGACATACCAACAGGAGTGAAGTGGCCTGCTTTTATGTCCTCACGGTACACGGGACAGTTCCTCCTCCAATGTCCAATCTTGTGAGAATGGTGGCATTCAACGTTACCGTCCTTGCTCTTTGCCTTGCCTTGTGAGCCACTAGTCTCACCAGGCCCACTCTTACCGTTTCCTGACCTTTTAAACTTTGGCTTTCCTACAGTTAGGTCGCCATGAGCCTTGCCCTTACCCTTATTCTTGTTGGAAATCATGAGAACATCTTGCTTCATGCTCCCACTCAATTTCATATCCTTCTCGTGCATACGAGAAGTGAGTGTAGCTCATGAGGACTTTTCTTCATGTCATTCATGTAGTAATTTGCCCTGAAGAGGGCAAAACCATCATGAAGTGAATGAAGCATACGGTCAATGACTATTCTCTCACTGATTTTGCAATCAAGTGCCTCCAGTTTCTCGACATTCTCAATTATGTTAAGAATGTGTGGGCTAACCGGTTGGCCCTTCTGGAGTTTCGCATCAAAGAAGCGACAGGTATGCTCATAAGTAACGATTCTCGGTGCTTTTGAGAACTCATTAGTGAGCGTGGTGAAAATCTTGTTTGCACCTTGGGCAATGAAGCGTCTTTGAAAATTGGTTTCCATTGCAAAAATGAGTACGTTCTTTATCGCATCCGCTTCCATAACGAAGTCACTATAAGCAATTGACTCGTTAGCTCTTGCATTGGGGCCTGGATTTGGCGGTATTGGCTCGGTTAAGTACTTGAGCTTACCGTCAGCAATGGCAGCATTCCGTAATGATGCCTCCCGATCCATGCAGTTAGACCCGTCATTCTTCAGTCGTGTGAACTGATTCATGTGGTCCATGAAAGCTTTTAGCCAGGACTCGCGTCCAAGTGTGGCACTTGGCATAGGGATATCATTATTTCCAGCCATTTGTTGTAAGCAGTATTATCAAAATAAAACGTATTCTACACTGCGAAAAGAAGAAAAATATAATAAGCATTCTCATCGTTATGATTTAAGTCTAATGCAATACTGTTATAACGCGAAGACTCAAGCATTTATACAATTGACCTCCCTCAAGAATTATATAAATGATCCCAAGACTCAATTATCTGTAAATTAATAAGCCAACCTTTTGGCTAATTCTACTTTTAGAATTCTTGGTCGATAAATTTCTCTAAATTCTATCTATAGTCCATCATAATCTCGAGAAACTCTTCGGATTATAATGTTGAGGTAAACTAAGTCAACACAAACTACTTACCCAACGTAGAAGGGGTCATATGGAGAGTAAGGTCCTATATGCCTACCGACGAAGAAGGGATTCATAGTTGTGGAGGACACTAGCTCCAACATATCTAGCATGCGAGAATGTATAAACTAAGATGATGGCTTAAAATTGTGTGACATCTGTATGTCTATGAAAACTAACATCCAAACTATATGAGTCAATTTTCATGCATTTTAGTAGGTGGTTTGGTTTAGGCGGAATATGATGCACTAACTATCATGTAAAGAAAAGCAATAAGAATGGAAAAACGTAAAACAAAAACAAAGTCCTAGTGTGGCCTATCTACCAAAATGAACATAAATACAACTTTGGAATCCTTCCTAGGACCCGAGAAGCTTGTCTTGATGTTCCATCTTGGTCCATGTAGCGGGAGTGAGCAATCCAATCTCCATCTTTAGTCTTCTCAAAATTACAATTAATAAATTACAAAATAAACCTATTTACATTCTAATTTCAAAACCATAATATAAAAGAAAACCAAAAGGAGATACGAGATCTCAAAATTACATTAAAATTATGTTTCCATCATTACGAAAACATAATTAACTAAGGCCACACTAGGTATTACAAATTACAACCGATTGCAAAAATACGTAAATAAACCATTCAACAAAACATTCAACTAAATAAAAATGCATCAACTATAAATTAATCATTCAAGACATAATTCCTTAATTATGTAGAGTAATTTATCCAAACCACCTATTTAAATGATCAAATTATGTGACAACTCCTCAATTACTCACAATAATTCCAATCTTAATACATATTAATCTTGTAATATGAATTAATCCAACATTATTTTAAACCTCTTTAAAATAATTGGGTATCTATAATTTGTGAACTTTTTCACAACTAACAATCATACATTTTAAATTTAATGTACAATTATTATTGGCCAAAAACTAAAAAAAAAAAAATTTATTATAGCTCACGGCATTCAGCAAAAACCGAAAAAAAAAAAAACGGTTTTTTTTCTTGTGCTCTCGGCATTTTGCAAAAATAAAAAACAGCCTTTTTTTTTTCTGCTCACGGCTTTCAGCCAAAAACAAAAAACAAGTTTTTTTTTCGGCATTAAGCCCTAAATGCCAAATAAACAGTTTTTTTTTTTTTTAATAAAGCTCTCGGTTGAATTAAAAAACGAGAACAGCCCCTTTTTTTATCGAAAAAAAACATTAAGATGAACAAATTTGTTTAAAGTTGCTATTAGAACAAGATTGGCATAATCATCAACATTTAAATTAATGAATCATGATCCTTAAACAACAATTTAACATCATGTGTGCCAAAAACTATATAGCAAAAACAAATAATCATCATTAATCAAAACAATTCCATTTACATTTCAATTTAATTCTTATTAAATCAAAACATCTACAAATTTATTATATTATCATCTTAACCTATTAAAACAATAATATGAATAAATCTAAATGGAAACAAAACAACAAGAACAAAGAAAAAAACAGAATACCTCTCGGCAAAAAAAAAAATTCACGGCCAAAAGGTTTTTTTTCTTCAAATAATTTTTTTTGTTTAAATTCATTCATGAAAATCATATAAAATAATTTCGTGGCCTATGCTCTGATACCACTTGTGGGGAATATCGGTATACTTCATCAAGAATTTCGGATTATAACGAAATTATAATTATATGAAATTACTAGTCATAAACGAAATTGCATAAACAAAAAGAATAGAGATTTAGAATTAACCTTTGGTCCTAGCAATTTGGCCTAAGAAAAATATCGAAATCGATATTCTCCTAATCGTTGCACCCAAAATGCTATGAGAAATGCCTAATTTCTTTGCTAGAATAGATCCCTAAAATTCTAATGTTTTTAGGGTTTTGTGTGTGATGACAATTAGGTCAAAAGGAATAAGAGCAATGATCTCTCTTTTCTCTTCTTTTTAACCGTCCAAGAGAGTCCAAAATGGGAAGATTTTATTCTTCCTATTTTCCTCTCTTTGACCGAGTATTCAAGCAACCAAATAAGGAGAAAAATCTCCTTATTTTAAGTTGTTATCAAAAATGTATAAAATGTGTATTATTATCTCAATTGTCTATTTATGTCGACATGTATTAATAAGTCTACACACAACAGTTTGTAGTCGATTTATTAATACCGGTCTGTCAACATTTTATTATGACAATTCCGCATAATATATACATTAACTATAAATATAACATATTTATAATTCGCTAATTAAATATAACTGGTTACATTTAATTACGAATTAACATCTTAATTCGTTTAAGCTAACATTATATACATTTATTAAATATAACAGTTTATATTTAATTTACGAATTTAACAATTAATTCGTCTCAGCTGGTATTATTTAATTGTATTAAATAATCGTCTCATCATCACATTGACTAACTGTTTAGTCAAATACATGAACTAAACTTTTAGTCATATAAGGCATCAATGTGATTATATTTTCATACAATCACATCTCTCAAACACATCCTTTAGGTGTGACTTTTTGGGACCAGTTGATCACCGCCATCAGTATGATAATAACGTCAAACTTTTAGCAAGCCAACCGTTATTAAGTAAACGTTAATCAACTGATAAAATACTAAGTATACCCTTGTGAACCTATAAGAGATTTATATACTTTATCACACTAACTGTGGAGGACACAAGCTCCAACACTTTTAGCCCCAGAATAAATATGGGCACGGTGGACCGATTCAACCCATATTCATTCCGTTGAGTCCAACCAATTTTCACGTGTAATAACCTTTATTACCCTACTTACCCAACGTAAAAAGAGTGTACCTCGGTGATCCGAACCTACCTCTAATGAAGAAGGGATTCATAGGTGCTATTATTTGGTAAGGCTTAATCTCAATTTTAAACAAAGGTGAGAGATCTTATCATATTAATTATCTATCACTTTTAAGTGAACAAAATTGGTTAATGCTAGACGATTAAATCGATAACAACAAAAAATTAAAACATGTAGTGACGATTTGGCATGAATGCATAATTAAACAAATAAGTCTTAACATGGCCACCTAGTTAATCTAATTAACTGAAATTATTACACTTTGGAAACCAACTCCTTGGTCCCTAGAATCTTCATAAAAAAACGGCCTCCTTCTTTGGGATTTCGGAACGCCTTTCCAAAAACACCGTCTTCATGAAAAATCCGCCTTTAGATGCTTCATTTAATTACTAATAATTAAATTAAATAACAATATCCTATTATACAATTTATAATAAAATTAAAATAAAACTATTAATTAATTACAAATTAGGCGATACGAAATCGCAATTAATTACAAAACAAATCGATATTCCCTTACATTACGGGAAATACCAATTTCTACCTATGGCCATATTAGGAAAAATTACATAATTATAATGCTAAAACCATTCATCTAAATGAATAATAAAATGCATTATGAAAATATTTCATGCCAAATCGTCTAACTTACCAACAGCGATCATTTGAGCTTGCTTTGACGGAATTTTTACCAATAAAAATTTATAATCAATTATTAAAATAATTTTAAGATATGCTAATGATACTAATCTGGTCTAATTTCAAAATAATTATTCTCACTAATTATCTTGAATTAATATGGGATTAAAGCACATATTATGACAAAAAGACACAATAATTCACAATTATTATTGAAAAATTCCATTTATCTATAAAATTTATGGAAACATAAATTTCAAAGCCATGAACATTCTGGTCTTACACCAAAAATGACATGCAAGTGGAAATTTTTGGTTTTAAAATTTATTTAAAACGATTTTAAAATTTAATCGGTAAAACGGCAATTTTTACGATTTAATTCTGAACCAAAAAATAAAAATTGAAATAACTTAAAATAAAATTTTGTACATTTTAGAACAATTTCCAGGAGCTAAAAATTCAAAAATTTCGAGCCCAAATATTAAATCAAAATTTATTTGCAAAATAACCATTATTTACCAATTTTTTATCAAATAAAAATCAATAAACTATCTAAATTAATCACATTAATTTAAAGTATCTAATTATCTCATAAATAGAATATGCATGTGGTTATTTTTAAATAAATATGCATAAAATTAACATGCAACCCAATTTAATTAACTCTTAATTAATTTTAATGCATTTTTATCCAATTTTATGCCATTTTAGGTTATAAAAAGTGGAAAAATATAACAAAAATCAAATTTTCGTCCCATATCATCCTAAGACCAGATTATTTATATGTAAGACCATATTATGTGATAAAACTAATTTTAGTAACATAATATCAATTTTATTAATTTATCTCATAAATTACTAAAATCGTATTAAGACAACATGCATGTATGTAACAATGCTCTGATACCACTTGTTAGTTATTAAGCCTAAATAAATACTCATCTTATGATATCAAAATTATAAATTAATTTTGTTTAGTCTAAATCTACATGCATGCAAAAGAAAATATAAGAAGATGGTATTAGACCATCTTAAGACAAAAGTTCCTTACATTGGTTAAGACAAGTTTTGGGCACTACAAAGGTCTCCTACCTTTGTAGTTCTTGAGCTATGCAACTAAGGATGATCCTCCAAGAACACCAATTACCAATATAGGTAATCTCCTTTGGTGGCACCTAAGATTAACCCAAAAACTACTAGAATACTAACTAGGTAATTTTAGTAGTAACCTTGTATTATGTAATATTATTACACTAATAATATTATATCATGTATATTATTATATGTGAATTATATTTTATTTTATGATTAACAATTAATCAAGCTTTGATGAAGAAAATGAAGGAAAACAATTCCTCTTCTTCTCTTTGAAATTCCGGCCAAAAGAAGGTATTTAGAGGTTTTTAGGTCTTAAAATTCATCGAATGCAAATGAGTAAGATGGGGTATTTATAGTGGTTTCAAATGTAAACAAATGATGGGAACATCCCATGTGATTACACCACCAAATGTTTGACAAAAAATGGTCTCTTATGACCTCTTGTATTTCGGTCCAAATGGACCTTATTTAGTCCATTTCGATTTTCGACATTTGTCCCACAAATGCTTATAAGTCTTATATTTAATTATCTTACATAATTAAATATAAATTTAATTATTTAACGGTTAAATAATACAAATTAACTATTAATGACTACTTAACTATTAAGTAATCATGAGACCATTTTATCAACATACAATGTGTTAATACTTCCCCATTTAGCTAATTTTACAACCTCTTGTATATTTAAATAGCTAATAACCTTTACCTCAATACTTAATACACAACGTATAAATTTAATTAATTAACTATTAATTATTAAATTTCAATTAACATTTATTAATTAATTATCGAATAATTAAATAATAAATCCCCTTGGCCCGAGTTCGTAACTCGTCATCAAATAATACATTCACTTGACTTATTAAAAAATCAATTAATACAAGGATTTAATTAATTTGTATCTCATACAAATAATTAGTTTTTCCATTTGGGCATCATCCTATAGGTGTGACCTAAAGGGATCACCGCCGTCACACGACAGTAATGTCAAACTCTAGTTAGCCAATCATTACTGATTAATGATGACCAGCTGACAAATAAAAAGATAAATCCCTGATATTCCTTTTACGAGATTTAATATGTAAACGCACTTATTGTGGAGGACACTATTCCAACATGCGCATTCATGCATTTACCCGTTTTATTAACTTTTACATTTAACCAACCAAGATCGATCAGTAGAGGCCGCTACTGCGGGCGGGATTGGGTGCCGATTAAAGGGCTTCCCAATACGTACCTTCACCTCTTAATCAGAAACTTTGGATAGTGAACGACCTTATCTAGGGCGTACGAGTGTCAATCTAGAGATAGGATGCTAAAGAGGGACGATTCCTTATCTTTAGTACCTATTTCAAACACCGCTTTTTGCCTTGATTGACCTAGGTATAAAGTGGATTCGAACGGGTTTCAAGCATCCCACAAATGCTTGGTGGCGACTCCGAACATCTCTTGTATCGTTTCAAGACCCTTGCCGAGACGAAACCGGCCGATCCCACGCCGCCGAGCATGGCTTTCAAAAGACCGTTGCATGTCCACAGATCGGCTTGGCGTTGCAGGTGGCTATGTCCACAGATTGGCGACTCCGCTGGGGAAAACTAGGACACTTGTGTCTTTGTGATCCCTAGATGGTGAGACTCGAACGAGGTCTTGGTTGAAATGCATTATTTGATATTACGGTCATAGTCGGGTTCCTTGTCTGGGCCCACAACCTAACCCTTCTCGACCAATTGGCTCGTCTCATCGGCGTGAGTTTTCTCATCCCCGCGTTTCGAATCCCGATTGAGTTAAGCATACTGTTGACGTTACACATTTCTGTTTCGTTAAAGAGCTTTCATCACCTTCGAGCACGAGGCTAGGGTACCCTCCTTACACATTTTGTTTGGATTGGTATCCCTCTCGAAAATTGAGGTTTGATCGATTGGTGTGTAACCCACCCTTTTAAGCCAAACCCCGTCTCAGCATTATGCATAATATAATCAAACTGCGAATTCTTATGTGTTATGTGATCATAAGTCCTTCCGTGTCATTTCGAAATTTCAAAAACACCTTTTTGCGCCGTTATAATGGCCATTTCAAACCTCGGTCTTTCTCCAACCGTCGCTTTTCAAATAAACACGCCTTTCTAGGCCGTCGTAATGACGATTTTCAAACCCGGTTTTCTACAACCATTTTAACACGCCTTTCTAGGCCGTCGTAATGACGATTTTCAAACCCAATTTTCTACAACCATTTCAACACGCCTTTCTAGGCCATCATAATGACGATTTTCAAACCCGGTTTTCTACAACCATTTTAACACGCCTTTCTAGGCCGTCGTAATGACGATTTTCAAACCCGGTTTTCTACAACCATTTTAAAAAGCACGCCTTTCTAGGCCGTGGTAATGATGATTTTCAAACTCGTTTTTTTACAACCATTTCAAAAACATCCTTTTTTCCGCCATTATAATCGCAGAGTCAAGACACGGATTTTAACCCATCTCGCGCCGACACAATGGCTCTTTCAACACCCGAGAAAGGCACGCACTCCTTTCTCAAAACATTTTCAAATCCCGGGGACCATTCACCGTCCCCGAGACCTTGTCAAACATTTCAAAACTCGATTTTCAAAACATACAATTTTGAATTTCAAAAAAAAACCGTCTTTGGGAACAGCACATTGTTTTCAAAGCCGACTCAAACTCAAACCGTCTTTTGAAAATAAACTTAAGACAACTCTTCAACTGGTCGACTTCTGAAGATCCCTATTCTTTGGGAGCCGTCCATAAAGCGACAAACGAATCTTTTTGAAAATCTCTCTTTTCGAAAATTTAGTCCGCTATTCCAATTCCGCCTCCTGTCTATCGAGTCGAAGCAAGCATACTTATGGGTCTTTACTTATGAGTCGTCTCACCTCGAGACTCGTTCAACGGCGTCACGCCATTACGTTGGACGCGAGTCAAAGTCCGGTCAACACCGTCACGTCATAAATCGAGTCAGCACCGAGGCACCACACACGGTCGCCCTCGTCCTGTTGAGTCTGATCTATTTTTACGTCCTTTGTGTTGTCTGTATTTAGTCGTTAAACCGTGTCGGATTGGGATGTAATGTGAGCCATTTTTCTGCCTCAGAGCCATGGCCCCGTCTTCAGCTTCATCCAACAACAATAATGACAACAGAGATGTTACAACTGCTCAACTAGCCAGCCTGCTCACCCTCTTAAGGTCACCCTGGACCGTGTCGAGACCCGTATCGACACCCTGGAAAACAAGGAAACCGGAGAACATAACACTCCGCCTTTGACTGAAACTGAGAAAAGGCTCAAGCTTTTGGAGGAACAACTCCTAGCTCGTGGTAACAATATCCACCTTGAGAACAATCGAAGATTCAAAACCGTCGGGGATCAACTGCCCGGCAACTTTACCTTGACTGATGTACCCAAGTTCAAGGGAGTGGAGGACCCACTCAACCACATTCGAGCCTTCAAAGATTACATGGCCATCAAGGGGGTCAAACAGGAGCTCTTCACCCGGATCTTTCCATCATCCCTGGAACCGATTCCCCGCCAGTGGTACTATTCCCTCGACCCCAAGAACCTTACTACCTGGGACAAAGTTTCCATTGAATTTGCTAAACAATACGCCTACAATGTCGAAATCCAAGCCAATACCCACACTCTTGAGGTCCTGACTGAGAATGATAAGGAAGGGTTCACAGAATTCCTAACCCGTTGGAGGAGGGTAAGCACTTAACAGGTCAGTAAGCCGAGTGAATCAAATCTGGTAGAGAAATTTGTCAACAACCTTCACCCGGTTTATGCCAACCTACTGAGATATCAAAACATCAAAACTTTCCAGGACCTACATATCCTCGGGACCCGCATTGAAGACGACCTCCGCAAGGGTGTCCTGGCCAAAACCGCTGGTCGAGGCTATCAAGGATCTACATCACACGGATCTCGCCTCTATGGTCAAACAAAGAAAATTGATGAGGTCAATCTCCTCGAACCAACCACATAGAAAACTGAGCGTCCTCAAAGGGTATTCACAAATGTGGGGTCAAACTATGCCAGTGCCGTAAAAAGACTCATGGACCAAGGGAAACTACAACCGATTTGGCACACTCCGGACCCATCCGAGGCCAAGAAAACCCGTTTCTGGAATCCCAATGCCTATTGCCAGTATCACCAGGGAAAGGGTCACGACAGAGAAGCCTACGTTAAACTAAAACACATCATCCAAGATATGATCGAGAAAGGAGAGCTACCTCTATCTCCACCAACAAAACCAAACAATAAAACAAACCCCTTGGGAATCCATGTCATCTCTGATGACGAGCCAACCTTGGATTGCTCACACCTCATCTTGCCAATTCATGATGAGGTGAATGCCTTGGAGAACAATACCCCGGATGGGATAAACGTATTCAGCGCCGTGAACATGCTCACCATGTTCCAACAAGTTGAGGAGGCCATAGCCAATCTCTCATAAAGGATTACCCGACTTGAGGACTCTTACCACCGGTTGATTTTCAACCCACCAACACCAACACTGCGCCCAAGGGAGGGTCCTCCAAACGCCCAAAACTACCCTCACCGGGAAGGATTTCTCCCACGACCATTCTGGCACGCACCCCACCATAATCAACCCCACAATAATCAACCCCACAATAATCAAACCCACAATAATCAACCCCACAATAATCGACCTCACAAAAATTACCCCCACAAAAACTTCCCTCACAAATAATATCCACCGAGGAATACCCCTCCAAGGTACCCTCGAGATCTCGAAATCAATGGTATCTGGAGAGATGACGCGGAGGATGTCTTTATGGTTCCGGGAAAGGGCAAACAAGCAAAAGAGATCGGTCATCTTACCCGGTCCGAACGCCCCTACCAAAACTCGAACAATTCAACAGTCATTCTACCAACGAATGACCAGGTTATCCCGGTCGCGGACACTTAACCCAAGGCTCCAGAAAACTCGATCCTGAAACAACTACAAAAAGCAAAGGCCGAGATTTCAATTTGGCAACTGATTGCTTGGTCGGATGTATGGATTTCGGTTACTTGTCGTTATGAGTTACCTAGACCAAAACAATATTTATAACTTCACAAACTACTCTACTCTTAGTAAAGAGGAAAGTAAAGGTCGGATCCCAAGGGGCGGGTATTGATGTAGGATTTTCGATTGCAAATGGTTGTGTCTAAGGGTGTCACAATTTAGGATGAGGTAGGAGATCAACTAAACTAAATAACAATGTAAATAAAGTAATGAAAGCAAGCAACATGATTAAAATAAGATGTAAACAATTCATTAAAGGCACTAGGGTGTCATGGGTTCATAGGGGATTCATGGGATTTGATCATACAAACATGTTTCCTACTAGATGCAAGCACTTATTGTTGTGATGGGATCGAGTTAGTGTATATCTTACAATCCCTAAGAAGATTTTGGTCCCGGAGCCGAATCGATTAGATTGTACAACACCTACAAGTCAACTTAATCCTCCCTATCCAACTATATGCATGGTCTAATGAGACTCGAGTTGGTTTATGTCTTACAAGTCTCATTGAAAAGGTAAGTGATGGGTTAAAAATGCAAGGATTCATAGGCTCGCATTTCATCAAACATAACATATTCGTAAGTTGAAATCACAACAAGCAAGCAAATTAATAATGAAAACATATTAGATTAAGCATGAATCAATCCCCATATTGGTTTCCCCTAATTCCCCATTAACCCTAGTTAAGGAAACTACTCACTCATTATCAAGTTTAACATGCTAACAAGGTTGTCAATCATACTAGTAAGGCAAAACATGATGAACAAATGAAGATGATTAACAATAATTAAAAAGGGGTTAATAGAGAATTATACCTATAAAGATTATTCCAAATAATAAAGCAAAGAATAATAGAAGTAATTGATGATTGATGGAAGGTTGTCAATCCTCCAAATAAACCCAAATAATCTTCTAATTACCCAAAATAAATGATGAACAATAGAGAAATTAAGGAATGATTAAGAAATGAGATTTGTATTAATGCTAAATTAAGAATTGATTACAAGATTAAGAGAGTATTAGGACTTGATTAAGATAAGATTAAGATCCTATTAAGATGACATGCTAATCTAGGTAGTACAATGGGGTATTTATACTAGAGATTAGGTAGAAGAATTAGGGTTACGAAGGGCTTAAATGACTATTAAGAACCTTAAGAAAATTTGAGGAAGGGCTCCTCTCCAAGGAGATGCTCATCTCCGTTTTGGTGGTCTCCAGAAGATCTGCTCGTCCCGAGCGTCTAGGCAGCAGGGATGGTTGGTTCTGCATGGGAATCCGAGCGGATTGTGGGAGGGACGCTCGGATCATTTGGCCTCAAGACGAGCGTCTTGGTATCGGGACGCTCGGATTGTAGCAGGGAGACGCTCGTCCTGGGCAGGGAGACGCTCGGATTCCTTGTCAATCACTTCTCTTCTTTTCTTTTCTCAACAATCCTCGGGGATCTTTTTGGAGATGAAAGGATCCTTTCATCATTGCCCAATCTACTTTATTTCCTACATAGGTCTTCTAGCATTGTCTTTCCCTTTGATGCTTGGTCATTGAATTTGATCATTTTAGCTTCATTTTGCCATGAAAATGCAAGATTTTCACTCCTTTCTTACCAAGGGAACAAAACCTCAAAGAATATGCAAAACGGGAAACTAAAGGTAGTAAATGACCTAATTATGCACTCAAATATGAGTCACATCAAATATCCCCAAACCGAACCTTTGCTCGTCCCGAGTAAAGAGGTGACAAAAACTAGTACCCTTATTCAAATAACCTACTAATATAGCCGATGTGAGACAATTAGCGGGTCTCGCTCCGCCCCTTCAACTCAGAACAAGACAACCATGAGGTAGGATGCCTTCTTGCAAAGCAAGGTGGGGCTTGCCAAAATGGCGACACATCCAAGCATTAAAGCACACAAAACAAGTAAATGGATGCATCTACAAAAATGAATAGCCACTTTCCTCATCTAAGTGGCGGAAATTATCTAAGGGGGAAGCAATCTAAGGGTACACAATCCATTATAGATATGGTTTCTTCATACTACTAAGCCTAGAAGGATACCAATAAATCACCTCCAAGTTGTGTCAAGCTAGGGTACCTTTGTCCTCAATCGTTAAATGCTTTCGTCAAGAGTAGACTCCCTGTGGTGTTAGAAACACTGGAGGATCGCAGAATTCCCCTTCTAGCCTAGACAAGAAGAAGGGTCGTCCCCTCTCTATCATGCATAAAAGTGGATACGATGGAAAAGGGATCTATAGACCTTTGAGTTTCAAATGGGAGTTCACTTTGCTGTTGTTTTTCCCCCCAATTTGTGGCATTAACATTTTGAGAACACTTTCTTTGCCATTTCTTTTGATGTTTGGCATTTTCAACACTTGACAATTTCAACGTTTTGCATTTTCTTTTGAACATTTTCAAAGTCACCCCATTTGTAGTGAGGGTGCTCATTCTTTAAGCTTTAGGAGTCTATTTTTGTTACTCCTCTTTTCTTTTGATGCAATTGCAAACTTTTTCTTTTCTTTTCATTTCTTGAACTCAAATTTTAGAACAATTTTTGTGCCCATTCCCTTTGATGATAAAATGTGGTAGAACATGGATGATGGTTGGTTGCATGGTTTCAAGGGTCACCTTGGAATAAACGGTAGCCAAGGAGTTATCACACCACAAGGTACTCTTGACTAGGCCTTAATCCATGGGTCAAAGGATACTAGCATGACACATCTTAGGGTGTTTTACAAGTATTCTAATGAGCAAAGTCTTAAGAAGAAAAAGTATCTACAAGGGCCTTATATACACTTGTCAAGCTTCCCAAATAGATGCTTTCACAAAAATTTTCCTAACATGCAACTACATGCCATGATGCAACTAACAATTATACATCCTAGTACATATGCTTCTACCAACTAGTATGCCAAATAATCTAAATGCAATCCTAAATTCACATTGTTTATACCGCATCAATCAAAATAAAGCCACATAGTCAATAACATAAAGAGGAAAAAGGAGATTGGAAAGATCATACCTTGCGGTCTTCAATATCCTCATGTCTCGGATGTGGCATAGTCGATCAATGTGAAAAAGGATAAACAAACACAATAAATACAAAACAATATATATACAAGACTACACTACAAAGGAAATGAACATGTTTTGGATTTAGTGAATTTTTCAATTTTTTATGGATTTTGTGATTAATGAAATTAAAAGACATGTTTTTGTATTTTTCAAAAAAATTCAATTTTTATCATTTTTGTTATTAGAAGTCATGTTAGAATTTCCCATACCCACACTAGTATTGGCATTGTCCTCAATGGCCAATACGATAAGAAATTATGCAATTTATATGAAAATGCATGATTTCTAAGCTAAATGCCAACTATATGACATATAAACAAGAGTGAATGCAAACTAAGCTATGCTATATGATGCATGATTTTTGTTATGTTGGAGAGCATAATTTATATTAGCTCCCAATGCATATGCATAAACTTCCCCAAACCAAAATAGACATTATTTCTAATGTCAAAAATTGGGGGAGTTCATGCATAAGGATACTATCCATGAAACTACAATCGTCATTTTGGATTTTGAATGTGGGAACAATAAAAGAAACACCTCAATGTGGCCGACGTGTGAGTCCTCTAGTTGGTGCTAGGACTCAAAAATCATGATCAAGATAAAAATTATATGAAAAACAAGAGAAATAGACAAACCTTAAAGGAGGTGTAGAAAACTCACAAAGTAATCTGGCATCCTCCCAAGAGCTTGCTAATCCTCAATCTTTGCCCATGGCGTCATCACTATCATCTCCATCATCATCACCAACTTCACTAGAATCATCATCAACCTCCATAGATCCGGAGTTATCATCACTTGCACTTGAACTTCCTTCTTCTTCCTCACTACCCTCTTCTTCATTTTCTTCATTCTCTTCATTCTCTTCTTTATCTTCACCTTCTTGTGCACCACTATCAACAACAACCATCTCCTCTTCACCCAAGCTACCACCTGTAGAAGCACTAGGAAAGAAGATTTCTTTATCCGCCCAACTAGGCAAAGGACAAGATGGGTCAAGAAGTCCTTGCCTAGCAAGATGTAAGAGAGGCGGATATTGTGCTTTATAAGCATCGACTCTATCCTTATAAGCTTGCTTGTGAATTTCTTTCATCAAGAGAGTCAAGTAGTCATTCCCCGCCTTAACATTTTTGGGTTTAAATTTATGGTAGGTGAATGGGTAAGGTGGGGTGATAATGGAGAAGAAGGGCTCGACAATGTCTTCCCCTTGGTGTTGTATAATATACTCGGCTTTCTCGGAGAGTGGGAGAAGGTAGTTTGGCCTATGAACATTTAATCGGCAAATCTTGCTTGGCAATGTGAAGGATTTAGCATCATTTGTTAACCACCCAAATTTGTCATCAAGAGTATCATTCGTGACCCATTTGAATTTTTGAACCATGGTGGCTAGATCGATGATATGGCCTCCCTTAACCGGTTTATAGGTGCTATCCTTGTTGAAGTTCCGGTTAAAGTGTTTAGCCAAATAATCTAGCCAGTTTACAGGTGGTCGACATCGACGCCTCTTTCAACATGCTTCTGGGACGCCCCTGGATTCACGCCTCCAAGGCCGTCACCTCAACCCTTCATCAGAAAATTAGGGTCCCTTTCAACGGGAAGACAATCACAATTCCCGCTTCTCCGATAAAGGTTATCATGAAGAAGGGAATAGCATCTCAAGTCATTGAGGAAGACGATAGCGAAATGTGGGGATTCCAAGCTGTGAATGCCCTAACCGATGAGTCAGCACCCTTTGATTGTGAGCCGTTCTCCAACCTTACAATCAATCGCATTCTGATGCGCCAAAGATATTTCCTGGGCTTGCCCCTCAATCCGCTGAAGAGCACCTTGCCCCTATGAAACAGGCCAAGGTCCCTGACATCTCCTTCGGGCTAGGCTATGAGCCTACCGACGAAGACATCCAGGAGATGAACCTCCTAATACGGAAGTGCAAAAAGCACAGAGTCATCCTCCGTCCATACCATTTTACTCTCAATGGATACTTCGTCCCCGAGGGAGAACCCGAGCTCTACAACGGCTTTCCTGAGCCGACCTATGACTCCGTAGCTAAGGTCAAACACCCGGGTGTAGAAGTCTTTCAAGATTGCTACTTCATCCCCGACAACACCAAAGCTGCGTCGACCAAATCTGAGTCGACCCCATGCCTCGATGGACAAGCCGTTAGTCTTCTCTTCGGAGAGGACAACATCAAGCACCTCGGCTATGAGGACATCATCAACATTGCTCTAAAAGACAACCAGTTCGATCCCGCCGCCTTAATCTCTGATAGTGATGCGGAGAAAGCTACACAAGGCTGGAGGAAAACTATCAAGTGGACCGATCGCCAAGGCCGCATCCTCAAGGTCACAACTGGAGAAGGCCCTATGTTCAAAGAGGAAAGTGAAGAAGAGTCTGAGTCTGAGTCTGAGTCTGAGTCTGAGTCTGAGTCTATCTTAGCTCCTAGCGCTCCTGATGTCCCAGTCAAAGTCCCCTTTCCAATGTTTTATCACAAACTTGTGGCTGCTTCAGAGGCTGAGTCAACTAAGGTTATCCCCACTCCCATGGAAGGTAGCAACCTGGAGCTTGTTCCAGGAGCCACCTCCTCCACAGTGTCGCCTCTGACTACTCATGAGATGTCTGTCCTATCCGAGCTTTTCGCTCAAGTTGACTTAATGAACGCTAAGTTTGTTTATGACTCGTCTCATTTTAACTACAATGCAATTCTGAACGAACATGAGGAATTTTACTTGAGTGACTACCCACCTCACCTAGCCAAAGAACTTGACAAACGAGAAGATAGGACCCCCATCATTGAGGAGACAGAACCTATTAACATATGGACCGATAATACACCTCAAGAACTTAGGATGGGGACCACCCTTGACCCCTCGGAAAGACAACAGTTCATCGACCTCCTACACGAATACAAGGATGTATTCGCTTGGTCCTCCAAAGACATGCCTGGGATCGACAAGGAGATTGCAGAGCACAGGATACCCATTAAACCCGAAGCTAAACCTGTGAAACAAAAGCTGCGCCGAATGCCCCCTGAATGGGCCCTGAAAATCAAGGAAGAAGTGGACAAACAGTTCAAAGTCGGGTTCATCAAAGTATCTGAATACTCTGACTGGTGGCCAACATTGTTCCTGTACCCAAGAAAGATGGGAGAATCTGGGTTTGCGTCGACTTCAGGGATTTGAACAAAGAAAGTTCGAAAAACGACTTCCCTCTGCCACAGGTTGACATCCTGGTGGATAATACCACCGAGCACGCCATACTATCATTCATGGACGGGTATGCTGGGTACAACTAAATCAAAATGACCGAGGAAGACATGCACAAAACTGCATTCACTACACAGTGGGGTACATATTGCTACACTGTCATGCCCTTCGGTCTTATCAACGTTGGAGCAACTTATCAAAGAACCGCCACCACACTCCTACATGATATGATGCACAAGGAGGTGGAGGTATATGTCGATGACATGATCGTCAAATCAAACGAACGGGACGACCATATCAACGCCCTCCGGAAATTCTTCGCTCGTCTGCGAAAATATAACATGAGACTGAATCCTCAGAAGTGTGCATTCGGGGTCACCTCCGGAAAACTCCTGGGACACGTCGTTAGTAAAAGAGGCATCGAGATTGATCCTACCAAAATCAAAGCTCTTCAACAAATGCCTCGGCCTAAGAACGATAAGTAGATTCGGGGATTTCTCGGTCAAGTCCAATACATCAACCGTTTCATAGCCAAACTCACTATGATTTGTGAACCAATCTTCAAGAAGCTTCGTGCCTCACAGATTGGGACGACGACTGTCAAAAGGCTTTCGACAAGATAAAGGAAATCATATCCAAACCTCCTGTCCTCATGCCACCTCAACAAGGAATTCCCTTATCCCTATACACGACTGTCATTGACACAGCCATGGGAGCAATGCTAGCACAAACAGTCGACGACGAAGAACGAGCCATCTACTACATCAGCAAAAAGTTCATCGAGTATGAGACAAGGTACACCCAACTGGAAAAGACATGACTTGCCCTGGTCTGGTCAACAAAGAAGCTGCGACACTACATGCTCAGCTACACGGTTCACATCTACTCCAAGATGGACCCGGTCAAATACATCTTCGAGAAACCCGTACTAAACGGAAGGCTCTCTAGATGGACACTAATGCTATCAGAATTTGACCTCAAATTCGTACCGCTCAAGGTTATTAAGGGAAGGGCGGTCGCTGACTTCCCAGCAGAAAATCCCGTCAACGAGGATCGAACGACCGACACATGGTCACTTCCTGATGAAGACATCCTTTGTGCCGACATCGATGCATGGGACCTATACTTCGACGGTGCATCAAACCTAAGAGGCTTCGGGGTAGGAATCCTTCTAATATCACCAGAGGGAGAACATGTTCCAATCTTAGTCAAGCTAGACTTCGCCGTCACCAACAATGCCGCCGAATACGAAGCATGCCTCATCGGCCTACAACCAGCCATAAAACTTGGCATCAAGAAGCTGAGGCTCCATGGCGATTCCTCACTCATCATCAATCAGGTGTCCGGATCATGGAAAATCTGAAGCGACAGGTTAGCACCCTACCGAGCAAAAAAATCAATCAGGAGGCCGAGTTCTTCGACCAAGTCGACTACTTCCACTTGCCACGAGAGGAAAATCAATTTACCGATGCCTTGGCAAAACTTACTGCGTTCGTCAACATACCTGACGACATGACATCGATGCCCTTATGTGTTGAAACAAGGAGTGAGCCAGCTCACATCTGCGCCATCAACAACGACGAGGAGAACCATGTCGAACCTTGGTACCAAGCCATCCTCAACTACATAACCAAAAGCAAATTCCCTCCTAACTCTGATACAAGAAGAGAAAGAGCCATCCGTTTACTTGCATCACAATTCGTGATAAACCAAGAACAACTATACAAAAGAACACCCCAAGGAATCCTCCTCCTTTGCATTGACCACCACAAAGCCAAAAAAAGTCATGGGAGAGGTCAACGACGGAGAATGCGGCCCTCACATGAGCGCAATGATGTTGACCCGGAAAATCATGCGGTTAGGCTACTACTGGACCACATGGAAGCCGATTGCAGAAACTACGTCAAACATTGCCACAATTGCCAAATCTTCGCCAACATACAACACATACCACCATCCCTTTTGTACACCATGACATCACCCTGGCCTTTCTTGACCTGGGGCATCGACATCATCGGGAAGGTCAACCCGGTAGGCACCAAAGGGCATTGCTTCATCCTCGTCGCCATCGACTACTTCACCAAATGGGTGGAAGCGCAGTCATATGCAGTCGTGACCGCCAAACAACTGGCCAGGTTCATCCAGGACAACATCATCTGCATACATGGAGTACCCCATGAAATCATCAGCGACCAAGGCTCCCACTTCCAGGCGGAAACACAAGCCTTGCTGGACAAATACAAAATCAAGTGGCATCGATCATCCTCCTATCGTCCCCAAAGCAACGGAGCGGTAGAGGCAGCAAACAAAACTCTTGTCACCATCATCAAGAAGATGCAAGATAATTCCCGCGATTGGTCGAGCAAACTCCCATTCGCGCTCTGGGGATACCGAACCTCCATTCGAACACCCACAGGAGCCACACCCTTCTACCTAGCATATGGTATGGAGGCGTTCAACCAGTAGAGTGGGAGGTCCCATCTCTACATATCCTGCTGGAGAGTCAAGTCCCTGAGGCGGAATGGACCCGTCGAAGGTTCGAACAACTCACGCTTCTAAACGAACGGCGACTCAACGCCTTGCACAACGTCCAGCTATACCAATGACGTATACAATGGGCATTCAACAAAAAGTCAAACCCATAAATATCAAAGAAGGCGACTTGGTCCTCAAGTCGGTTCGGGCACCACTACCCGTCGATCCGAGGGGAAATTCAAACCCAATTGGGCCGAGCCATACCTGGTCAAGAAAATACTTTCGGGGGGTGCAGTGAGACTGAGTGACCTAGACGGGGAGGATTTCACAAACCCGCCCAACCTAGACCAACTCAAGAAATACTACCCTTGAGACCTAGCTACCAACAGGCCTTGCCCTAGTTTTACAACTAGCAACCGCCATATCCCTTTCAAGTCAAGTTCCTCAACGCGTTCTGATTTGAAATTGTATGTTTTATCGAGTCTAAGTTGTGGCACCTTGCCACATTTCAAACGTCCTCTGATCTGTCAAAGGCAACATCCATTTGCACTCAAATCAAGCCCCTGAACTACGAGCATGGTTTGATTTCACATTTTCAGGTGGATACGTAGTCAGTCCTTTCTTACACAAGAAGGATCCAAGCACAAAACCCAAATAAAACTTTACAAAATATTTTGAACTACGATCATGGTTTGATTTCACCTTCCCACATACAAAAAAAATCACCCATATCAACTTCAAATTAAAAAAAAAAAAAGAAAAGGAAAAACGTTTCCTTTCCACAAAAAAGCACAAAAAGAGAAGCCTTTCTCCCTTCCCACAAAAATCCCATTTCCCAAGTGCAATGTTTAGGATAATTCAAATCGAATTGCCTTTATAAAATGAAAGGAAGAAACAAGCTAAGCGTTCACAATTTCTTTTGACACAAGCAATCCTCTTATTTAATTAATAATGAGAAGGATTACAAATTTGACAACAAACAAAGCTAAGCAAGTCTACAACTTGTCGAAGCTAGAGTGTCGACTAAGACATCTCACATAGTAAAACTAGCACAAAATACACAATACATAGCTAGTACAACATAATAAAAAACTCACAACACTAATACAACATAATAATAAAGTAGGTAATGGAGGTCTTCATTCTTCCATTCTACCCTTGCCTTTTCCCTCGCGGTACATCTTCCTCTTGTTCTTCTTGCGGGCCCGCCTAGCATGAACTTCCTCTTCGGAACGAATCCTCAACGAATCTGCAACGACGACGGCCTCCGATCTCTTGCATGACCCCATACTCAGTCCAAGAAGAGCCCATACACGGCCCACTACCTCTTTGGGACACGAAATTCTCCTCTCTGGTGGCCTTATTACATCTGGGCTAACATCATCGGCAAAATCGTCAAAGAAGGCACGGTTGGCCTTGCCGACCTCTTGATACTTCAAGTCGACGACCTCGTCCTTACGGGACTTGGACCTTTCCTCCAAGGTTTGAGCTCTTGACCACTTGACATAAGCGGGAGTCACCCATGTCGTGGCAACGGGGTTTGGTACCTTCCAAATCGGCCGAGTGGCCCACCATCTTTCGAAGACCTCCACAAGCTCGGAGTTTCGAAAAACACTCTCTTGGACGAGAGTATCTTGAGCAGGCACCTTTTGTTGACGCCCCATTTGCCTCATAAGCCTTTCGGGATAGATGAAGGAAGCAACCTTCAAACCCACCACCATCAAAGAACAAGAACTAGCGACCGAAGCAGGCAACCCCATGAAGGACCTCAAGTGCCACCATGGCACTACCCAACGGATATGAGGACCACCCTCGTCCACCAATCTCGAGGTCCAATAGGCCTCGGTGGATGCAAAACTATCCGACTACAACTTCTTCCTCATAGTAAGGTGACAGAAGGAGTAAGAAGAAGAATCAGCCAGAGGCTCTACATACTTTAGCCTCTCCAATAGCCACACTTGGAGGATCCATGGAGATTCAAACGATGGAGCTTCTCCACAAAACCCTTCTTGTCCAAAGCTTGGATGATTTCGCCAAGCACCAACCATGATGGATCCCTACCATACTCCATTTTCTCAACTATATGCATAAGGGTCATACTACCATAACACTTTGACCCCTCCTTCTTCAAGGCATCGACAAAGAGATATGCATGCACTAGGCAAAAGGCAAGAGCCCTTCCTAGCCATCTCCAAAACATTAACATCTAACCGATTTGAGAAAATGTTGATAAGAGCCAACATATCCACACCATGGGGTGCAAGGAGAAAGTTGACTTGACTTGTTGACAAGCCCAACATTGAACGAAACTTCTCTTTGTAACACAACTGAGTCTGGGGAAGCACCGGAGTACAACCCGGCCATCCACCAATGGCGCTCACTTCTTCGGCAAGAGGACAAATTTTAGTCTTCGCGAATACGAAAACATGATGTTTTGAATCCCAAAACCGAGAGCATGCTTCAAGGAACGAGGATTGCACCTTGACTTGACGAAGCACCAACAATTGACCAACTCCCATTACAACGAGTTGATACTTTTCGGGAGGTGGCAAATCCCGACACCAATGTCGTAACCTATTTTCGAAAGCATCCATGAATTATTTTGTGGAAGAAGAAGAAAGGTTTTCATATAGATGTTTGTCGTGTTTCGGATGATGAAACAATGAAGCATAAACGTCCCTATTTATACAAAACAATCAGCGCTTTTTTCGGAAAAAGGGGAAGCTCCCTTCCATCGCCCATGGCCTCGCGCCTCTTTGGGCTGGTCCTCAGGATCCGCACCTTGATTTGTCCCTATCAAGTTGTGTTTCTTCCTGACACCAAAATCCTCCCGCCACAGGACTCGCACCTCTTCGGGCCTATCCAGGAATTTTTGTGTTTTCTCACACTCACGCTTCCTTGTTTTTGCGTTTTACGAAATCCGACACGGTTTCCATGACGCAGCTTTAAACATACGAGTTTTTCTCTTCTTTTTTTAGGGGGGGAGGGTTAGTCGCCCCGATCCGCGACGGATCGTTTCCATGTCAGTCGAAATTCCGAAACCTTTTTCGCATTGTCCCACAAACTTCGAGAATTGATAACACGACGTCAATTTTATTCAAAAATTCAAGCCCTTGCAAATCCAAGTCTTGATCTCACAAAAATCAAATCAAATACACTCGCAAAAATCCCTTTTAAAATTCATCCGTGACAGTTTGAGTTTTAGTTTTTCGAGTTACAAATCAATTTTCAGCAAAATTCGATGCAATTTAATTCAAACACGAGTTAATTGCTCAAAATTTCAAATCAATTTCTTTTGAAAAATCCAAACGCGATGGGCGACCTGTCGCGGAATATTCAAAATTTAATTTTCAAATTTTGACTTCGAGCCATCGTGGTTATTTTTGTTTTCATCAAATGCTTTTGCGTGTTTACGTTTATGCTTATGTGTTACCTGTTGCCTGTTTTCTACACTAACGATGCAGGAACAAATGCGAAGCAAAGGGGAATCAGCCGCTGACCGTGCCTCTCCAAAACACAACACAAAAGTCAAACACAAATAAACGACAAACCAAAAACACATATTTACAAACCGCCTCACGAAAATGTAAATATGTACAAACAAAAGTCCAAGACACAGGCAAACAACTACAACTACTCAGCGCCTCCCGTCGGACAAGGCCCCAGTCTCACAAGGAGTCGCGGGCAAAGCAGACACCACCTCCTACTCAGGCCCCCTCTCCGGAGAACTCTCCAACGTCTCGTACTCCATCGTTACGCGAAGCTCCTCCGCCGCAGCCAACTCAGCCCTGAGAGAGGCAATCTCCGCATCTCGGCTCCGCAACCCGTACTCACGACGCCTCAGCTCCTGGTCCCAAGTGATGATCCTCAGCTCCTGTGCCTGGATCGTCGACCTCGTTGCGTCCAACTCAGCACGGACCCGATCAAATTCTGCCGGATCCGCAGTACCCTGCGAAACACAATACAGGTCATTGAGATCTAAACGTGAAAGGCAACACAAAAACACACAAAACAACCAACAAATAGCACTTGCGCAAGCTGAGACTTCTCGCAGCCAGGTCACCAGCAAGTGCCCTCCACCGGTTAGCCATCCGCCACAAAGCCTGATGACTAGCGGTCGAGACCTACAACCAGAAAAGTCCTTCAACATTACAAAAATGCAAGGCAAAATACAAACAAGGGGGGGGGTATTCAAATCAGAAACTCACCCTCAGAACTGGCAACCTCCACTCCATGCCAACGTTGATCACCTCGGTGGCCGCAGGCTCTAGCACACGCGGCTGTAGCTCCGCACCACCCGGCCCCTGAAAGGTGGTCCGTGTCGGGAAAACTGAGGGCTGGGTCCTCATCAACGCGTCGACAACCTACAATATGGATCCGCATCGAAGGTAACAAACCCTTCTATCAAAAAGAGGCAATGAAAATAAAAAACAGAGGAAAACATACCTCAAACGGGTACCAGGCAAGCCTCGACAAGCGGAAGGTGTCGTAGTCGGCCTCCCGTAACAACAGCTCCTCACCTCTGCGACCGTGAAGGTGCTCCTCAACCTCATCGGGTGTCGACTCCTAGAACAACACCCTAGGCAGATCAACCGGCACCACAAAGGTCTCACTAAAACACTGACGAGCTAAACGCTCGCCCAAGTACCAAACCGGCTCGATCGCCGTTTCGAGGTACAAACGCTGGAACTGCAAGGTCGCAGACGCTCCCTGGCAGCAGCCGGCACACCTGTGTAGTGCTCCCAAGGCCACCCGACAAACTGCACTGTGAATGTCACGCCAAGCAGCCACCAACGGCCCCATAGCCGACCTCTCTATCAATGCCCTCGTACCAGCCCGGAGAACGTCGTAGAAACCCAGACAAGTCGAGAAGCCTGATAAGGTCCTCATGGTAGCAATCTCCTGAAATTGGGAAACAAACAACATCAGAATACCTATTCAGGTCTGAAACAACAAAAACAGCAAAAGCTCAACAAAGCGGCAAACTCGCCAAGCCCTCGTGTGCACGTTAGGAGATGTGAGTGTCTAGCCGCAACAACAGCTAACTACCGTCAAAACCCTCAGCCCAAGCAGGCACCGCCAGCAGGTTCAACCCCCGCGGAGCCGTAACCCGTCTAACATCCCAGCTTGCGACGAAGGCGTCATCCGCATCTGTCTCAACTCTCCATCTCTTCTGCCCGCGAGACTCCACGTGACGGGGAGGAGGCCTCTCAACGACCCTAGCGACGTTCTGAAGCTCCCGTGTAGTGGGCCGAGGACCCCTTCTCCTAGTGGTATTAACCCTCCACCCAGAAGTACCGGCCTCAAACCCTGTCTGAGCCCTCCCAGCACCAACAGCCTCAACAGCAGGCTCCTCCCGAGCCCCCGTGGCTCCCTCAGCACCAACGGCAGCAACAACGGGCTCCTCACGAGCCTATGTGGCACCCTCGGCTCTAAGGGCCTCCTCAGTAGGCCCCTCCTCCTCGGAAACATCCTCTACTACCACTTCAGGCGCACTCGCCGGAGTACTAACCGGCCCGGTCCCAAACAAGACCTCTAAGGTCTCAGCAACGGACCCAGTGGGCCCAAAACACTCTCTTGCAATCAGGACAAAACAGAAAACGTCAGCCGAAATCTCAGCATTACGACGGCACAAAATGGACAAATCCAAAAAAAAAACTCCTGCAAATGCAAAACGAAAACAAGGGCAAGCCCGCCCAAACCCAACCAACAAAAACACATCACAAAAATCGCACCAAAAACGACTCGCCCTTCTTTTCAAGCAAAAGACGAGTCAAAACAACAACAAAACATTTCAAAACCACCCAACACCTCAAGGCCAACACAAGGCCCGCAAAACAACAACAAAAGTTCCCGACACAACTGGGTACTTTTCACACCTCAAAAAGGCAATTTTACGCCAATTTAGGCACAAACAGGTCAAAAATTCAAAATACGACCACAACAAAGCAACGTGATTTAATCACGTCTCAAAGTGACCTAAACTATCGTTAAGGTCCATTTCAAGACAAACTGACTCAATTTGTGCTCAAACAGACGCTTATTTCATCAGACGTAAGACCGTCGCCAAAAGGCAAAAACTCAAATTTTGCCCACAACACCCAACGAAGGTTCAATATGGCAAAGACGGTATTCCCCGACTATAATACAATCTAGTGGGGCCCACAACTCAAGCAAACAAACTTGGCATTTGTGAAATAAGACGGTTTTTTCGTCTCATTCACGTTTTTCGAGCCAAGGGAGCGGGAATGGGGACCAAAATGCAAACTAAAAGCACCCCTATACTCCTAAACAGGTTTCTAACCTAATACAATCATCAATTTCACTCGAAAATGGGCAAAACAAAAACGCCCAATACAATTTTCGAAAGTTTAGGGTTTTGCTCTAATTCAATTAACCAAAAGACAAACAAATTCATATGGATTCAAGAGGATTTACATACCTTGAGAAGACATGATGACAATGGCATAAATACAAGCAAGAAACAAAGTCGAAAATGGCGTCTTTTCGTGGTTTTTTGTTGTTGTGTCGAAGAAGAAGGGTGAGAATGAGAGCAGCCACTTCTCGCATCTTTTTACAGAAAATAAGGAAGCTCCCTTCCTTCGCACAACTACTCTCGCCTCAATCAGGCGTTCCCTGCTTTATTCAGCGGAATTTTGGGCTTTGGCCCAATTCCCCACACAAATTTCAAAATTTCAACGACGGCATTAAAAACCGTCATTTTTCAAATACAAAAACAAAATAGTGAAATTCAAATTCGCTATTTTCACAAGTTTTCGACGACAGCAATAAAAACCGTAATCCCTCAAATACAAAAACAAAATAGTGAAATTCAAATTCACTATATTCACAAAATTTCAGCGACGGCATTAAATACCGTCATCTCCCAAATACCAAAATAAGTAGTGAAATTCAAATTCGCTATTTTCACAAATTTTCAATGACGGCAATAAAAACCGTCTTTCAAATACAAAAATCAATAGTGAAGTTCAAATTCGCTATTCTCACAAAATTTTCAACGACATGTTCAATCCTCAAACAAACGGCATTAAAAACCGTCAAACCTTCAAATAGGGCAGTGAAATTCACTACCCTTCACAAATCTCAAATCGTGGGAAGACGAAATTAAAATTGTCCTCCCCAAACACACATCGGATAGCAGAATACACATCTGTCCTTATTCTACAAAACAAACGGCAATAAAAACCGCTATCTCCCTTCGAGATTCAAGATCACCGTCGACCATGGGAGCCAAGCTCACGAGCCTACCCCTTTCCGGCGCCACAGACATCTGATATAAACACCGAGATTCCCCAATAGGATATCGGAGGCTTCCTCGCGGAGCCCGTTAACTCGAACGATCTTTCAAAACAGGCCCATCCAACGCGGCTATTTCCCACAGTCGGTCACACATTCAACATGGCTGGCGAGCCCCAAAATGCAACACATTCAACACGGCTGGCGAGCCTCAAAACGCATCACATTCAACGCGGCTGGTGAGCCCTTTCATATCCGCAACGCGGCTGGTGAGCCCCTTCATATCCGCAGTGCGGCTGGCGAGCCCCTTCATATCCGCGACGCGGCTGGCGAGCCCCTTCATATCCGCGACGTGGCTGGCGAGCCCCATCATATCCACAAGCGGATCGCGAGCCCCATCATATCCGCAACAAGGCTAGCGAGCCTTTGCCCTCAAATAATAAACGACTCAAGGACATATCCCAAAGATGCCTCAGGTGTGACTCCTTCTTATAGCTGGCGAGCTTTCGTACGTAGTTTAACGGACTTTAAACGACCCGCACGGACAGTCGACAGACTCTAAACTGTTCCCGACGACAGGTCCTTGACTCGTACCCTCGAGTCGTCTTGGCGTCGCCCTTCCCGACGGTAGGTCCTGGGCCCGAACTCTTTCGAGCCGCATCGACGTCGCTTCGGTCTCCAGGTTGTAATCTTCGATTGACCTGGGGGTTATACTTTGACTTTCGCCCTGTCCAACCCTCATTCAAAGTGGGGGCTTTGTAGATACCCAATATCTGTCAAGTATTCAACAAACACCTGATGATTATCGGACTACAACATGCTTAGGAATCACAGCGTTTAATCGACAGTTTTGTACAACTATACGTCGGATAACTTAAAACGATTTCGAAAACAAAACATTTCAAAACTTTTCAAAAGTACCTGGAGTGTTTAATGCATGACGACAGCGTCGCAATGACACTAACTAAAGTCAAAATCGACACCGGACCAAAAACCGACCAAAAAATTCAAATCCCAACTCCAACAACGAGTCAAACACAAAAAACACACAACTTCTCAAGACTTCCATGTTAAGTATTCCCGGAATGCCTCATGGTCAAGTACAAATCATGCCATCCAAAACATAGGATAGAACAAATCATGATTACAATTGCGTGATAGTGACAAGACACCTCGAATATCCGCGAAATGGCTCGCGCCTCTTCGAGCAGCCCATGTGGCCACATCGCTCAAAACGCACACAACCACCCATTTCTCTATAAATACCCACCTTCACACACCATAACACCTTACGCGAGTGTCTGCCCCCTCATTTATCCCTTAAAACTCTAGACTCGACTTCTCAAGTCACAAACCGACACGTGTTTTCGACCTACCGATCGAAAACACAAGCCTTACACATTGTTTGGTACCGTCATCGTGCATTAAATCACTTGATCGACCATCTCGACCAACTACACCACCACTAAACTTAAAACACTTTTTTACATTGCTAAAACGGTTTTCAAACCGAGTTTTCTGACCAAACAAGTTAATACACTTTCGTCAATTTATCGTCTCAAGCCTAGCATGTAAGTATGAGGGTGTAAAAATCCTCTTCTATCATGTTTTTCATCTGTTTTATGACTGTAACATGCTAAAACATGCATAACATGATCCAAATATGGGATAAATGAGCCAAAACTGGATTTTGGCCGGAGACAGGAGCTGCTTGTATAGCAGCAGGGCTCATGCCTAAAGCCCCTCTCATGCCTTAATCCAACCGTGTTTGGTTTCATCTTACCCTTTAATTCATTTCTTATTTGTAATCGGTTTTTTTTTTACCATTTCAAATCATTTCTTTCATGATAAACTTTTAACCATAAAACATTTTCACCCTTGGTTCCTAATACCATGACGGTTTAATCCGTGTTTCGGTGATAATATTTGGTTAAATACATTTTAAAGGGTATTTTAAAACCTTTTATTTCATTTCTTTACATTTTCAAAACAAATGCATTAGTCATAAATACAAAATCATCCTTGGTTCTACATACCATGTCAAATTTTAACTCGAATACGATGATAAACATTGACTAATCACAAACAAATGAACTTAAAACAATTAGTTCATAATCATTTTAAAAACTATTCATGTCAAGCTTGCAAAACCGAACCCGACATCGAATATTGTCAAAATAATGATAATTATTCAAGTCTCGTTCTTCATATGAACACAAAAGCGGTCTAAACGACCTTTTTAAACCAAGACGAGTTCAAACACCCTCTTTTCAAACCATTTTACAAACCTTTTAATGGTTAGAAGACGTCCCTTCAACCGTCTGTTAACCCGCGCCTAAACAGGCTAATCGTTTTCCCATTTTCAAACCAGGACAGGCCTGTTTGCATCGCCTGATGGCTCGCGCATATATAGGCTGCCTGATGCAAACCCTGTTTCCTTCTAGCACTTGTCTAGGACGATCCCGACTTCGGTTAACCCGAATACAGGACGGATCAGATGACGAATCTGCCCATTTTACATTGTATTTGCAAACGCCTTATTAAGACAAATGGATCACGTTATGCACCATAAACCTAACTCGGTAAATGGATGTTTAATTTCCATCTTGCATGCAAATCAACATTAAAACCAACTTGACATCAAAACTTGATACTTGGATAAAACAGCCGACTTAGAAAGCTCACATGTTAGGTTCAAACTTGTGGATGCGCATTCATGCATTTACCGTTTTATCAACTTTTGCATTTAACCAACCAAGATCGATCAGTAGAGGCCGCTACCTCGGGCGGGATTGGGTGTCTGATTAAAGGGCTTCCCAATACGTACCTTCACCTCTTACTCGGAAACTTTGGATAGTGGACGACCTTATCCAGGCCATACGAGAGTCATTCTAGAGATAAGATGCTAAGGATGGACGATTCCTTATCTTTAGTACCTATGTCAAACACCGCTTTTTGCCTTGGTTGACCTAAGTATAAAGTGGATTCGAACGGGTTCCAAGCATCCCACAAATGCTTGGTGGCAACTCCTAACATCTCTTGCATCGTTTCGAGACCCTTGCCTAGACAAAACCGACCGATCTAAAACGATCTGGTCGAAAGCATTTTTTACGCCGCCGAGCATGGCTTTCAAAAGACCGTTGCATGTCCAAAGATCGGCTGGGTGTCGCAGGTGGCCATGTCCACAAGGCCGCTACCGCGAGCGGGATTGGGTGTCCGGTTAAAGGGCTTCTTAATACGTACCCCCACCTCTTACTCAAAAACTTTGGATAGTGAACGACCATATCCAGGGCGAACGAGAGTCATTCTAGCGATAGGATGCTAAAGAGGGTCAATTCCTTATCTTTAGTACTTATGTCAAGCACCGCTTTTTGCCTTGATTGACCTAGGTATAAAATGGACTCGAACGGTTTTCAGGAATCCCATAATTGCTTGGTGGCGACTTCGAACATCTCTGCATCATTTCGAGACCCTTACCGAGACGAAACTGACCGATCTAAAGCGATCCGGTCGAAAGCATTTATTACGCCATCAAGCGTGGCTTTCAAGACCATTGCATGCCCGTAGATTGGCGCGCATGTGGGCCCACGTCCACACTTATGATTTAAGTTTAGACGCTTTGTATCTCTAATTTGGAAGTTTTTTTTCCTTTCTGTTTTTTTTTTTTAAATTCATATGATTTACGGGTTAGCAACTTACTGACTTAGGCTCTAGTTGCACTTAGAATTTAGATTAATAACTATAAGTAGCGGGCTTAGTGAGCTGTCCCTGGACAGGTTTATCTAGTCCAAGCCCCTCCATTTATGTTAGCTGGCCTAAATTGCTTGTCCATTACCCATTAATTTTTTTATAATTCCATTACAAAATCCGCTATTTTAGCTAGCCGATTGGACCGGCCTACACTTTACCAGCTCTAGTTGGCAAGTTGAATTTTATATATATATATATATATATATATATATATATATATATATATATATATATATATATATGTGTGTGTGTGTGTGTGTGTGTGTGTGTGTGTGAGTTCTTATGAGTCCATCATATGCCATTGAGTCCCTAAGTCCCTCTAAGGGCCATTGGATGAGAAAATGGATGGTTGAGATGGATGGAAAATGGATGGATTAAGGACTATTAAAAAGAAAAGGAAAAAAATGTGGATGGTTGGATTGAAATGGATGGTTGAGATTGAAATTAACAAAAAAATTATTTCACTAATTAATTTTCTATACACTAATTAATTTTTCTTTCTCTCTCTAACCCCTAATTAATCAGTTTTGAGTTTCAGATTTCAAGAGTGTAAATGTATTGTTGTATGAGTTTTACAAGTGTAAATCTAACATTTTACGAGGGTAAATTTAACATTTTAAGAGTGTAAATTTAATTTTTTGTGACGGAAATTTTGAATTTATATAATTTTAACATTTTACAAGTGTAAATTTGATGTTTTACGAGTGTAAATATAATATTTTAAGAGTATAAATTTGATTTTTTTGTGACAGAAATTTTGAATTTATATAATTTTAACATTTTACAAGTGTAAATTTGATGTTTTACGAGTGTAAATGTAACATTTTAAGAGTGTAAATTTGATTTTTTTGTGACGGAAATTTTGAATTTATATAATTTTAACATTTTACAAGTGTAAATTTGCAGTTTTACGAGTGTAAATTTAACATTTTAAGAGTGTAAATTTGATTTTTTGTGACGCAAATTTTGAATTTATATAATTTTAACATTTTACAAGTGTAAATTTGATGTTTTACGAGTGTAAATGTAACATTTTAAGAGTGTAAATTTGATTTTTTTGTGACGGAAATTTTGAATTTATATAATTTTAACATTTTACAAGTGTAAATTTGATGTTTTACGAGTGTTAATGTAATATTTTAAAAGTGTAAATTTGATTTTTTGTGACGGAAATTTTGAATTTATATAATTTTAACATTTTACAAGTGTAAATTTGATGTTTTACGAGAGTAAATGTAATATTTTAAGAATGTAAATTGACTTTTTTCGTGACGGAAATTTTGAATTTACATAATTTTAACATTTTACAAGTGTAAATGTGATGTTTTACGAATGTAAATGTGGTGTTTTATGAGTGTAAATGTAGTATTTTAAGTGTAAATTTGAAGGTTTTAGAGTGTAACTTTGGTAATTTGAGTGTGACTTTGGTCCTTTATAAGTGTAACTTTTGTCCTTTAAGAGTAAAACTTTAGTCCGACTACCAAAAAACACCACCGCCGTCGTCCTCCACCACCAACTCATATCCACACAAAATATGAGTGCAAATCTATATAATTTTAACTAGTGTAAATGTACAGATATACAAGTGTAAGTGTAAAGAAATATGAGTGTAATTGTAAAGAAATACGAATGTAAATCTGAAAAATGTGTATAAATGTAAAGAAATATGAGTGTAAATGTAAAGAATTGTGAGTATAAATCTAAAAAATGCGTGTAAATGTAAAGAAATATGAGTGTAAATGTAAAGAAATACGAGTGCAAATGTAAAAAAAAAAAAATACGAGTATAAATCTGGAACAATAACAATAACACCAACACCAACGAATATTAACAACTAACTTAGAAAAAAATCAGATCTTAAAAAGACTAATTATCTATTTTATAGATTTAAGAGTAAAAGTAGATCTAAAAATTTTAAAAAAGCTTTTCAAGTGTATCTCGCAATATAAGAATAAAATAAAAGTATCTCGTAATATAAAAGAAGACGAATTTTTAAAAGACGAGATTTAAAAAAAAAAAAAAAAAAAAAAGCCGCACTAAATCAGATAAACAACACAAGTACATAACCAAGACGCCATTTTCGCCAAAACAAAACAAAACAGGAAACACAAATTTTGAAAACGATAAACAAAAAACCAAACACCATTTCGCCACCACCAGCGTTGTCCTCTTTCTCACATCCTCTCCTCACATCATCACCCACAAACAACCACAAACCGACAACAACATCCTCGACAACAAGCCGCACTAAATCAGATCTCGAAGTTTTATTGGTTTATTTTCAGATCTTGTGGTTGTGGTTGTGGTTATGGTCGTGGATGTTGTTATTGGTTGTTGTTGACGACGGTGTTGGAGGAGGCGAGAAGGGTGGCTGGTGGTGTTGTGGTCGCCGATGTGGTTGGTGTGGGGTGGTGGAGACGAGTGTAAATGTAAATGGGAAGAGAGGAGGTAAGTGTAAATGGTGGAGACGAGTGTAAATGTAAATGTGGGGTGGCGAGGGACTTGTGGTGGCCTAGCATGGGTTTGGGTTCAAGATCTCGGCCATGGTGGTGTCTGGGCGTGGCGGATCTGAGGGCGTCAGGGAGAGTAAGGAAGAGAGGAGGTGGTGTCGGGTGGTATTGGGCCGCTGAGATCCAACTTTTTGGGTTTTTTTTTGTTTGTGGTTGTAGGTGGTGGTGGCAGAGGTGGTGGATTTGTGGGTAAGCGGTGCGTGGTAGTGGAGTGAGGAGGGATGTGAGGGTGTGGTGGTGGTAGAGGGGGCGTGGCGGGACAGGAGGGAGGTGAGGGTGGTCGGGATGGGGTGGTGGTGGGTGAGGATGAGAGGAGGCAATTTTTTTTGGGTGTTTTGAATTTCGTGGTGGTGGTGGTGGGTGACAGGTCGGGGTAGTAGGTGTGAGGTGGTCGGTGGTGGTGAGGATGAGAGGAGGGAATTTTTTTTTTGGTTTTTTGAAATTTTTGGATTTTTTGGGTTTTTAGAGAGATGGAAGGATGATATTTGTGTGATAGGAGAGAGAAGTGAGTGGAAAAAGAAGGGGTTTTATAGTGAAATTAGGGTTTGATTAGTGATAGTAGAGAGGGAAAGTATTTAATTAGGATTAATCCCCTTATTTTTGCACTAATCCTCTCTTTTTCTCTTTCAATCTCAGCCCTCCATCCCCAGGGTCCTAAAGAGGACTTATGGACTCAATTATTTTTGGTGGACTCACTAGATCTCTCTCTCTCTCTCTCTCTCTCTCTCTCTCTCTCTCTCTCTCTCTCTCTCTCTCTCTCTCTCTCTCTCTCTTTCTATATATATATATATAGGAATGAGATTATGTGAGTATGAGTTATATATTTGAGGATTGAGGATTAAAACCATCCATTAGATCTAAGAGATCCAACGTCCATTATTGAGCGCAGATCATTAAGGGCAAAATAGTCATTTTACCGCGCTCCTATATAAACCCCTTTCCTCAGCCAAACTCCTCATTCTCACCTAAAATTGCTTCTCTCTCTACCTTCTCTCTTCTCTTACTCCTTATTCTTAGATTTTCAATCTCCCTGAATTGTTTTCTCTATTTACGTCCTCTCTCTTTTCGAGATTCTTAAAATCTCCGTTCTGAATCTCAACTCTAGGTTTCGCATC
Organism: Silene latifolia; assembly: GCF_048544455.1. Taxonomy (NCBI): domain Eukaryota; kingdom Viridiplantae; phylum Streptophyta; class Magnoliopsida; order Caryophyllales; family Caryophyllaceae; genus Silene; species Silene latifolia. The sequence goes on from NC_133531.1 coordinate 100,820,959, forward strand.
CGTCTATTTCTCATCAACGATCATACTCTTTGAATCATAATCGGGATGCCAGGTACGTTTACTTTCTCTTTTATCTGTAATTTCAACTTCATTTTCATGTAATTCTATTTTTTTTCCTAATTATATTTGTAATTTGTAGTAATCGTACTTCATTTCTTATGATTTTATGTCTTATTTATGAAATTTATATAGGTTTATTGTTATTTAGATGTTTAATTTTTAGTTCCCCTAATTTAATTTTGCCTGATACGATTTTTCATTTTTTTCATAACCCTAGGTTTTATTGCATATGTGCTACTTAAATTGTCATAAATCTATTACTTCCTGTTTGTTTACATTGTATTGTTGATATGTTTTCATAACTCTAGGTTTTATTACATATCTGCTACATGACATGACAAGTTTTATTTCCTCATTTTGTAAATTGAAGGAAACAAGCACCCTGATCGGGGTTGATTACTCTTATATGGCTTTAATTTTTTATTCTGGGTGAGAAAATAAGAGCAAATTGTTTTACAATAGTACAAGTGCCCAAGTTGGTGATATATGTTGGTGTTCTTAGACAAATTTCTATTTTGACAGTTTGCGACACCAATTTCATATGTACAACTCGATATGCAATATGCTCTGGTGAGTCTATCTATAGATTTGAGTCCGTGAATCCAGTAAAAATATCACAAGTTATACAAAACAGTATCACGAGGAATACTAAGTAATATCATGAAAATTAAGCACAAAAAAGGCTGAAAATTTTATGTGACCCATTTGCCGGTCGACGCCCACTACCTACCATGGTATTAGTATATTAACATTGTTAAGATAATTGAAATAAGGTAGAAAATATCACACTTTTTAATAAACAATGTATCTTTATAAGTTTTACAATTTATTAGAAACAATGCCACACGTTATGAGAAACAATATCACATGATTTACTTAACAATATCACACGTTGGGATTGACAATATCACCCTTTGATAGTGAAGTATCACAACCATTACCAAAGAATATCACACTTCACCCAAAACAATATCACAGTTATAAACAATATCAAACTTCACCCAAAACAATATCTAGATTATTTGTGGGTGGTAACCCTCATTTCATTCCATTTTAATGAAATATGATTTTTTTTTCAGATATATGGAATGCTTAGTTTATATGACATTGACAGTAATTTCTTTTATGCGGTAGATCCTGAATCCTGAACTTGTGTTGAGGTGGAAGTACAAAATTCTCATGACACACACATTGTGGAAATACAAAGAGACGCTGCTGATGGAAAGAAAGAGGTTGCAGGAGGAAAAACGTTCTGCGGTGAAGTTCACTTTGAATTCAAAAGTGCGGGAGCAAGCTCAGAAGACAATGTCGAGCGTTCAGCTTTTATGAGGAAGCTTTTTATAGCCATACACTCGGTATTGTATTCATGTTAGTAGAAGTTGGTGGTGGAATTAAGGCCAACAGTCTTGCAATTCTGACTGATGTCGCTCATTTGCTGTCAGACGTTGCTGCTTTTGCTCTCTCTTTATTTTCCTTGTGGGCCGCAGGCTGGGAAGCTACTCCTCAACAATCTTATGGGTTTCTCCGCGTTGAGATATTGAGTGCCCTCGTTCGTCATCTTTCAGCTCAAAAAGGAGAGCATGTGCTATTACACAAGACGTGGGTTCGAACCCTACAAAGATGAGAAAATGTAATTATATAATTTAAATGTGTGTGGCTCAATTGACTAGTTACGGTCGTAAAGTCAAAGGGGTGTGTTTCTAATCCTATAAATGGAGTTACACTAGGTAATATTTCAAATAATATGAATTAGTCAATAGAATAACACTGGGTATTCAATTAAATACACTAGCTATTCTTTGAAATAACACTAGTTATTCTATGGAAAAACACTCAAGTAAGAGAACCACTACAATTTCTAAAGGAAAATCAAATTTACGTATGGGTGTTTTTCTGAACTATCATGTAGTTTTACCATATAACCTATATGGGAGTTGAACCCACATCTTGTGCATTGCACATGCTCTTCCAATTGAGCTAATAGGTTTCACAATATAGGTAAAATAATGCACAGAATAACCTGACATTCATGAGACAAATTCACACAACTAAACATATGAATATTCGTGAGTCCACCAAAATTCACCAGGCACATCCAAATTACGAGTAATATTTGAAGTCTCTACCTTGTACATCCATTGTATTCTTGCAAAAATGAAAACCTTCTTCCTGCCATTGATGGTATCAACTTACAATAGAGTGCTGTTTTGAGGGACTTTGTTCCCCCATGCTAGATAGACAATGCATTCTGCATACGAGGCGACATATTGTTGAACCCATTGTACTACTAATGACGGGTTTTGAACTTTTCACAAATTAGAGCCACCTTCTTAATTTTATTAATGAAAGGCACAGTCAGAGCTGCATTGAACTCAATAGCCCATTTTGTTGAAGGAAATAATTTTCTGAAATGTAGATATGAAACCAGAATTTCCTCAGAATGTACAAGTATTTAATGGAAATTAATAGCTCAATTTCAGTGGATTATATGCTACGCTAGCTGTGTTCATAGACAGTGTTGAGTGATGGAATGTTCCAACAAATGATTTCTGCATCACAAAGGCAATACAACTTTGCATTGCCCAAATTTATCAAATGCCAACACCAACATATCTTGGCTCCACATCACATAATTAAGAAGAGAGGGATAAACCTGAGCATGGGCACCAGGTGGAAGCATAGACAAGAGCACCTCCCTAACAACCTTCTGTTGCTCCAGGCATAACTATAGCACAATATCACACGTTATTAGAAATAATATAATACCTTATACAAAACAATATCACTATTTCACAAGTACTTTAAATGGCTCTCCTTTTGTGATGTTATCAAACAATATCACAACCAGTATATAAAAATATCACAAAATGTTAAAAAGAATATCACACTTTACCAAGAACATACAATAATTAGATCCTGAAAATTGTTTATATATAAAATATCACACTTAGTTGTAGACAATACTCCTTGTGTGATATTGTTATTCAGTTTCATATCTACCTATAAACAATATCACTTTATACAAAACAATATCACTCTTTGTACAAAATAATATCACTGGTTATAAGTATTTTAAATAGAGTGCCCAATTTTGTGTTCCTGTGAAACAATATCACAACCAATAAAATATAAATACCACGAGTCATTAGAAACAATATCATATAGTCTATATAACAATATCACACTGTATACAGAACAATATTGAATTAAAAACGATTTTTAAATCCCCATCTTTGGTAACAATATTTGAGAATTCATATCAATGACATTAAAGATCAGAGAATTCAGTGCTGAAATCGTAAACCCTACGGTTTACAGTTGTCACATCGATTTTTATTCAATAACGCTAAAAACAAGTGGAATTGGGTGAAAATAGCATATTAATGATGTTATTAAGTTAAAACATAACACAAATCCTCTGAATTTTAGGGAAAAGATCCAATTATATAAATTAACATGAAATTAATTAGTTTGAAAAATCAAAAGAGGGCATATTACTGCCAATAGATTAGAGATGTAAATAAACTAGATCAATGACATAAAAGATCACGATTCTTATTAACGAATAGGTCGAAACATGAAAATGTAAATGCGATGTTGCAATCTTAACTCTAATTATGCTTAACTTTTAAAAATTAGAAGTCGAATTAACTAGTTTTAATGAAAGATATCATACCTGAAAATATTAATCACTGATTGGAAGTAACCTGGAGATTCGAAAGTGATGTTCGTTCTTCATTTTCATTTTCTCCAGATTTTAGAGAGGGAGATGGTTTAGGAGAGAGGGGGTGTTTGCTTAGTCTAAATTGGTCAGGCTGTTATTATTTTTGAGGTATTGATTTGGTGTAACACAGCCATTGATTATTCTAATCCAACAATTAGCATTGTTCCTCAATCCTCAAAAATTTAGGAGTTCTCACCGAATCCCGACTCTATATATTGTGTAAATGTTTATCCATCTTATAATTTCTTTATCTTTTGCCCTAAATCAAGTTAGAGAACAACTTGTAATAAAATACAAAAGAAGGGGAAGAAGTATAACGGAGATCCTCTTTATTACTCTAGGTAGCATTAGAACGGATACAGATACAGATACGATACAAACACGTGATACGTTAGCCCGTGTAATTTAGAACTCGAGACACGTTACTTAAATTTAATTAAATAAATATTTTATAGTTATAAACGTAAGATTATATACAACGCACATTATTCAACTTAAATTCAATTTGATTTCGTTTCAAGGAGTGTCTAAAATGTGTTCAAATACCATTGACACATGTTCGAGATGTGTCCAAATACCATGGACACGTGTCCAAATAAATGAAGAAAGTTAAACACAACTTTATAGGTGTTCGACACGTTTAGACATGTGTCCGACGAGTATCTTGTCGACACGATGTCTGACACGGGACGATTGATTAAGAGGAGTGTATGTGTTACATAGTCATTGCTTAACAAGAAATGGACCTCCATTATTTTCGAACGATCGAGATTTAGTTTTAATGAATGGTGAGAAAATATATTAAAATAACTAAATAAGACTATATTAGAGAGAAAATGAAGAAAAAGGAATAGGAAGAACACAAAATCTTATTATAGACGGCACATATCCGTCTATAACAAAAGACGGACCAAATACAATACCACATTCCTAATAGGACAAACAACAAGTAGGGTGATGGGGTCAAAAATATCACCACTTTTAGCTATAGACAGATATATCTATCTATAAGAAGACCTAGGAAGAATTACCTGTTTTTGCGTTCCTTATAGAGTAGGCAATGGGCAGTGTTGGGCCGGCCCGCGTGCCGGCCCGTCGTGCCTTCCCCAAAAATTGGCCCGGCCCAGGCACGGATATTGGGCTCCTCGGGCCGTGTCGTGCCAAGCCCACTGATCCAAACCTACGCCGCGGCCCGCTCAAGGCACGATCATTTTCGTGCTCGGGTCGTGCCTGGCCCATGGGCTTTTCGTGCCTTGTCCGTGGGCCGGCCCATGTGCCTTAATATTTTTTTTTATTTAAAAAAAAAAGTTATATAATTGATATATTTTTAATACTTTGTGTTTAATAAATGATGATTAATGGTTTAAATATATATTTTATTAAATATGAATGTACTTTTTGTTTAATAAATGATGATTAATGTTTTAAATATATATTTTATTAAATATTAATGTACTTTTTATTTAATAAATAATAATCAACGGGCCACTCTTCGTGTCGGGCCGTGCCAAGCCCGTCGTGCCTGGTGCGTGCCGGGCTCCACCGTGCCTAGGCACAGATTTCTGAAAAAAATTGCACCGGAGCGCGTCTCAAGCCCAGCCGTGCCGTGCCCGTGCTTCCTCAATTTTCTCGTTGGGCCGGGCCGTGCCGTGCCGTGCACAGTGTCTGGCCGTGCCGCCCACCAACCCGCGGCCCTTTATGCCAACTCTAGTTCCTTATCTCTATCCATAATGGCCCACTACTACTTTGTAAATTTCCTAATCAAATGCCCCACTTGACAAGTTGACAACCCTCAAAAAAATCAGCCACCATCTTCACTCTCTCCCTATATATACATCCCCTCATACCCACAATTACGCTTACGCATTTACTCCACTTCCCCCCTTTAAAATTCCCTTTTCCTTTCTCCAAAATTTCCTTTAAAAAAAACAATTAAAAAAAATGCCAAAGTCATCGGTTTTGCTCCACAGAATAAACAACCATCAAACCACAACACTCACCGACGCTCACATCTCCCACCGCCGCACCACCCGACAACCCACCATCCAGACCACAACAACCCCCGAAGACAACTTTGACATTCCAGACGACGTCGTTCGATACCACACCCAACCAGTTGGTCCAAACCAGTGCTGTTCCGCCGTGGTTCAAGAGATCCAAGCCCCAGTCCAGACCGTTTGGTCCGTCGTTCGCCGGTTCGATGCTCCTCAGGTTTACAAGCATTTCGTACGCAGATGTGACGTCATCTCCGGAGACGGTGACGTCGGCACTCTCCGCCGCGTCAGGGTTGTTTCCGGTCTTCCTGCCGCGATTTCCGATGAGAGACTGGAGATCTTGGATGACCATCGATGCGTGATTTCGTTTTCTGTTGTCGGGGGTGACCACCGTCTGTCTAATTATCGTTCGGTGACGTCCCTCCACTCCGCTGCGGCTGGGTGCGGGGGCGATGAGGAGAAGACCATTGTTGTTGAGTCGTATGTTGTTGATACGCCGGTGGGTAACACAAAGGAGGAAACATGTGTGTTTGTTGATACTATCGTTAGGTGTAATCTTCAATCGTTGGCTCAGATCGCCGAGAATTTAGTCAGAAGAGAGAAAGGAGATAGTCAGAATAACAACAACAACTCACAATCAGCTTAAAGTCTTTCTCTTCGCTATCGTCTTTTGTTCTTTGATGGGTGCAGATTGCATGTTCCATAATTTCGTGTTTCGTTTTGTGGAGCGTCATCAGCTATACCGATTGATTGGGTTAAAAGGGAAGGTAATAGAACACAAAATAAGACACAAAAAATGGGACAGAAGATGTGTTCTTCGATGGTATGGTGTCGTTTAGAAGGTTGTTACAGCTTGCACACAGTGCCCTTTGTTTCGGTTAGGCCAAGTTCCAGGTAGTTTTACTTGCTGTCCAAGGCAAAGGGGAAGAATGGAGGATATTTGGGTCTTTTTCTTGTGTAGGACTCCGTACATTTTGTTAACATTGAATTCTATTGTACTACACTCTTCAATTTTACTCCTACATCTTCCCTCAGCTTTTGCAGTATGAATGTATGATGATCAAGTTTATCACAAAATGTCATCTTTAATTTGGAATCGCCTCTCAATTTCTCCGTTTGAAATTATGTTCACAAATTCTCATTTAACATAGGGACTATCCGTCTTAAGCAATGACTCTTATTGTTATGTTTATTACTCTTTCATTTGAGCAACACTTGCATTCATTGAGATATACTTGCTCTCATCCAAATCAAATGTAACACTTACTTTATCACACTTATCGAGACACGTTTTGCAACGTGAATATCTTTAGTTCCACATTATTAAAAAATATAAAAATTTGATATTCTTATAACATTCATAACGATAAATCAAACAAGATCTCACATGACTATATTTTGTCTTATAAATTAAGAATAATATCAAAGATTCTTTACTACCATAAATAGTGCCAAAAAAACTAAATAATCTGTTTTAGGAAATAGAGAAGAAAATGGTGAATAAAAAAGAGTATTAATTTTCCTATTTATTTTTACTTCTCCGAAATAACGCTCAAATTGTAGATTTTTGTAATGTAATGTCTCAAATTGGTTTTTTAAAGTTTATAACCATAATAAATATATACTCCCTTCGTCCCGGTCATTTGTTTTCCTTTGATTTTGGCACAAAGATCAAGGAAAAGGGAGGGGGTCAATTACTAAATGACAAGTGAAATAAATTGAGTGTGAATGATCAAATTACTCATCAAATTCATTCTTAAAATAAAAAGGACAACAAATGATTGAGACACCCCAAAATGAAAAAGGACAACAAATGACTGGAATAGAGGTAGTATGTACTAACAATTTTGACATTATATCAAACATCCCCTATTCACTCACAGTAAGTCTTATGAGATAGCGTCTCCCACTAATTTAGTAGGAGACATAAGAGGAAAAAAAAATCCAGTGGGTCCCTCGCCCCATTAATCCATTATGTGAGAGGTTATTGAGAGACCGTCTCTCCGGAGTTTTTGTGATTCACTAAATGAATAGGTACCTTTACGTTTTTTCCCGCCTAAGATTAAAACCTCTGGAAAATACACTCTAAAATCATTGTCATAATTACACATATATGTTAGGATTAAATACGGTAATTTAACATATATACATATTCACGGTAAACTCTAAAATCATTGACATAATTACATATATATGTTAGGACTAAATAATTGCTATAATTAAATATTGTTTCTCTAAGATTTTTGCCTCCTAATATTATAACCTCTTAAAAATATACTCTAAAATCATTGTCATAATTACATACATATATATGTTATGACTAAATAATTGCTATAATTAAATATTGCTTATTTATGTTTTTTGCCTCTTAAGATTAACCTGTAAAAAATATATTCTAAAATCATTGTTATAATTACATATACTCCCTCCAATCCGCTATGTAGGGTTGGGTGATATGAGAGAGTGATGAATAATTAGAAGTTAAATAATGAATTGTGGGCCACAAATGTTAAAGTAAGGAATAAAATAGGAGTGAAAGAGTTGGGTGGGGTTTGGTGATAGGAGAGAGGGATGAATAAAATATGAGTAAAAATTTACTAAAAGGAGAAAGGGGAAGAAAACCTGAATAATACGTTTTAGGAAATAGGGAAGAATATAATGAATTGGAGGGAGTATATGTTACGGCTAAATAATTGTTGTAATTCTCAATCAATGACAAACTTATACATTTAATTTCAACTACTGGTAGTAAGCATCCTCTTTTTACCTCTTAATACTATTATTATACATTATTAAATTGTAACCATAGATAATTTATGTAAATTTGTTAATTTCCATACTCTATATAAGACCACACTATAAAATGATGTGCTGTGGCACGTGTTCTAACCTAGTTGAGTACGAATATACTCCGTATTTAATAGTCCCTCATATTCTCAAGAATCTTCCTTTTTTATTTTGGCACAAAGGTTAAGGAAATACATTAACCGCCCATATAATTAAATTTGGACTACACAAATACACTATCCCACAATACGTTCAAATTTGGACCACAAAACATTTTCTAAAAATAGAAATATGGAAGATATTGTGAATAGACCAAAAAGAAAATAGCAAGGGTTATTGAGAATAAAAGGTAATATTAAACTTATGAAATATATTATTTATCCACATAATAAAACACGAAGATTATTATTATCAGTAGAATAAGTGAATAACTAATTAGTACTCCATCTTAATGAAATAATAATTAGTGAATATTATAATTGTGGGGATTTTGAACTAACTAGTTTACAATTTTAAACTAGGTGATTTTAATTATTCCCAATAATACAGTATTGTTTTTATATAGGATTTTTAATGTCTGCCCTTAGGGCACACGTTAGAAAAACCCTTTTATATAAAGTAATTTAGGTATTTAGTGTTAATCCGTTTAATGCAGTTTCTTGATTAGAGCAAGATAAGTAAGTAGTCTGGCAAAACGGGTCTATGGTTCGGTCGTCGGGCCAATTCGGGTCGGGTCGGTACGGGTTTCTCATTGATTTCAGGTTAATTCAGGGCGGGTCGGGTTATTTCGGGTTTCGGGTTTGTTGGCCGAGTCTGTTTCGGGTCAATCGGCTTGGGTTGTTTCGGGTTGGGTCATTTTCGGGTCAATAAATAATAAAGAAATAGTCATTTCAAGTATTTTCGGTTCAATTAGAATTATATTTTGTCAAGTCATTTCCAGGCTTGGTGGTTTCGGATCGGGTCATTTTCGGGTCGGATCAGTTACGGGTCAAGAAGCTCGGGTCATGTTCGGGTCGGGTCGGGCCAAGCGGGGTCAATTCGGATTTTCGAGTCACATTCGAGTAATATAGTTCGGATCATTTTGGGTCTTGGATCAGTCTTTTCAGATCGGATCAATCGAACCGGGTTGCTTTTGCCAGATCTAAAGATAAGGATCAAGAATCACGAAACTTGTTTTTTGTATTGTGCGTAATATTCATCCTTGGCATGGCTTGGCCGATACAATGGGTACAATATAAATGGTGTACTTAATTACTTATGTGATCTAGGGCTCGTCATTTGTTTTGGCATTTTGGCTCCAATGCTTATCTCAGCTATTTGTTTTCTTTCATTTATGATATTGAGTCCATGCATTCAAATCATCAAATGTACTCATTTCGTAGTATTTGACAAATTTCTTGAGAAATTTCTAATATTATCAAGGATTTGAAATTAAACATTTATTTCTTCGATAACGTGATAATTAAATATTATTTTCGTGAAGCCAACAAGGTTGCTGACTTCATGGCTTCTATTGGACATTCATGTCCAACTCTTTCGAGGTGATTTGAAAGCCGGTGACTTCAACTTACCTCATTCATTCGAAATGATGAAATAAGTTGGTCCCACCGTAGAGGATTAACCTAGTTTTATTACCTTATCAAAAAAAATCATCAAATGTACTACCAAGTACCAACTAGTTACGGAGTATATTATAATACTCCCCTCCTATTCTCAATAACTCTCCCTATTCATGGAGGCCACGAGAATTAAGGGAGGGAGTATTATTATATGGTAAAGTAATTGTAGTGGGGTAGGAGGCCAGAGAAGGTATTGTGTGATATTATTGGAGTGGAATGATTAAAATAAGTAGTGTTGTGGGGTAAAGTGATTAAAATAAGATAAAGTATGAGTATTGTGGGGTATTATTGTGGGGTGAAATGATTAAAATAAGTATAAAAGTTTGCCAAATAAGAAAATATGGAGAATATTGTGAATAAATAAAAAAAGAAATATGAAGAGTTATTGAGAATGAGAGAGACTAACTGACTAAGCTCCTCTTTCTCTCTAAAATTTGAGAGAGAGAAAAAACTTTTTAAATGTCCTAAAAATCTTAGAAAATTAAGAGGGTCTCTTGAGTTCCCTCTTTTCCAATAATGTCTCCTTCTTTTCACTTAGCAATTATTTCTTCAGTTATTTTTCTTGTTTTATTTTTTACCTTCTTTAAAATATGATTGTTTTTACTCTTCATTTTTAGCATGGGAGAGTTATTTACAATCAATACATCTTTAGTTTTGAAGGTTTAAAATAAACATGAATTTATACAGAAAAGATTCATGAGTTTAATCTCTTGATTCGATTTTAGCAAAACTCAATTAGAAAAATTGTGTTGAGAGTGTATTTGGTTCTTTGGTTGTTTTCTCCAATTTCAGTTATGGGTTGGAAATTTGAATGTAGATCTGAATTTTAATCCTCCATTAGCAAGAGTTTCAGTTCTAGGTTGTGATTTAGCTTCTCCATTTTATTTTTATTTTTTTTTTGGGCTCAAAGTTTTGCAAGACTTTGCTAGAGAGTATTAGTCTGTACATTTTTGTTTCCCTTATTCTTTTATTTTTTGGGTAATTTGAAAGTTTTTGACTTTCGTTTACCTCTCTCATCCGCAAGGATGTTATAGGTCGATTTCGATTGACCTAATTTCCTTTTCTTATCAAAAAAAAAAAAATGAGAGACACTAGCATTTTATAAAAAGTTTTTATAATGGGATAACCAAATTGCTAGATAAAGTTAAAGAAACCTTATATGCTTAATGCTTTGAGTTCATGTGATGCAAGTATATACATCCATGATCCACTTGTGTATTGCTTTTAAAACCAACTTGCAGTTAATTGTTGTCAAAAAAAAAAAAAAAAAAAAAAAAAACCAACTTGCAGTCACATCTCTTTGTACTCATCTACTCTCCATGTGCATAAATGCGTGACAAACTATTTTCTTTCTTAAACAATATTAATATTCGAGTTTTTATTCGTCTTCTTTCAAACTTCAAATTAATGTATTCTAGTCAACCATTCTGGTTATTATAATTCACAACCAATATTTTTTTCTGAATTCACGTGTATCGTCTATAAAAAAAAATAATTCACATTAATTGATTTTTCCATATCATTCCAACTCCTTGATCAGAATTTGTTGATCACAAAACAATAGTTTTTTTTTATTAAAATTTATATATTCGTCTTGAAAATAAAACAGCTTAAATAACACCATACTTGTACAAATGGGATAAATCTTTTGCATTTTGTTTTTGTCATACTTAACCTGTTTTATGGTTAAGACGGATATGACCGTCTTAAATGATACTTTGTGGATCAAGTAAAGGAAACCTTATATGATACTCAATATTTGTAAAGATGATAACCAATGTTAGTATTTAAGGTGAATAAGAGTAACAACATACTTACATACTCCCTCATATCCACTATTTTCTTCCTATTTTCTTTTATATCTCACATGCAAATGAATTTGAACCATGCAAATTTTTCAGAAAAAAATAGGGAAGAAAATCAAATAAAATCTGAGACGCATAAAGGATTTGAGGAATGAATAATGATGATTAGCATTAGCAATATGGCTTTATATAGTTACAATCAATACTATATATTAATTCCAGAAATCAAAGGACTTCAATGTAATTAAAGAAATCTATACAAATTAATTATATTATATAGTTTTAAATCACTAGCACCGTGTGATGGACCCGATTAAGGGATCCCAATGCAAATATTATATAGTTTGAGTTATAATTAAATTATATAGAAGCTTGGTAATTTTCCTAAACCTTTGTAAGAGACTAAAATATGGTCACAATTTCCTTAAAATAAAATAATTAATTAAGATGAGGATCAAATTCCTTTAAATAAAAATAATTAATTAAGATAGTCAATTTCAAGGAGACTAAAAGAAACAAGATGCTTGGTAATTTTCCTAAATATTTATAGAAGGCTAAAAGATGGTCAATTTACTTAAAATAAAATAGTTAATTAGTATAAACAAGCATACTTATGGTATTAATTATTATCATCATAAAATTATATATTAATTTAAAATCTATGCAATTTTATTAAACTTTATAGTTTATTAGATGTATAGAGATGTTAATTATTTAACATACAAAAAAATAATATAAGTAGGTTATAAATAATTCAAGTTAGATTCCATAATATATAATATTGCATAATTCTTTCGATTTGATTTAATGCATATATGTAATATATTTATATAAATATATACTCCTCTTAAAATTGCATGCCTAAATAGTAAAAATAATTTCACAAGAAAGAAAAGAATTGTAGTAACATTGGATATAGTTATATGATAATAGTCACTCATTTGAATAGTAAAAGTAACAATATTATCGAGAGATTGGTGAAAGTGGTAGAAACAACAACGGGAATAATGAAATAATCAATATTAATGCGGCAATAGTGAAAGTAAGAATAATTACGGCGAGAGAGTAGTGAAATTATCAATATTAATGCGGCGAGTGACAAGAGAGCAATAATTACGGCGGGAGTAGTGAAAGTAACAATGATTACGGGCAAGTTGTGAAATGTTATTACTATTGTTTCATTAATAAGAGTAAAATATGAATAGCGGGAGTAGTGAATTTGTCTCAAAATTTATTTCATCGTAATTTTAGGGTATGCCATAAAAAAAATATATTAATGATAAATTTATGGGTTATGCAACTTTAAGTAATTTTATTTTATGAAAAAAATTTAATGCTAAGTAGAGGTAGCGAGCGGGGGCCGGGCACCAATACTAGTAATAATAATAACCAAATCCTATAAACAAGGCTAGAATATCGTAATTGATACGATTGCTATCAACTAATTATTCCGTAATAAACGGAGCCTATATCTCGCATAATACCTCCCCTCTAGTTGGAGCATGGAGATCAAGAATGCCCAACTTGCGGAGTAAGTTATTAAACTGAGTGACACCTAAAGGTTTTGTGAAGATGTCAGCTAATTGCTCGGTTGTAGACACATGACAGGGTTGAATGAGACCGTCTGTAATAGCATCACGAACAAAATAACAGTCAATTTCAATGTACTTTGTTCGTTCATGGAAGACGGGATTTTGCGCAAGATGTAACGCTGATTTACTATCGCAGAACTACCGTATAGGAGTGGGTATGGAGACGCCCAAACTCGTAAGCAGGTCGTTGAGCCATTTGAGCTTACAGAGAGTGATTGCCATGGAGCGATACTCAGCCTCGGTAGAGGAAAGAGAGACTGTGTGTTGCTTCTTAGTCTTCCAAGAGATTAGGGAGTTCCCAAGAAACACGAACCAACCAGTGACACTCCGACGGGACAAAGAGCATGTACCCCAATCTGAGTCACACCAACCCGAAATACTAAAGTCGCTGTCACAACGGAGAAGTATACCATGGCCCGGGCTCTCTTTGAGGTAACGTACAACGCGCAAGGCAACATCCATATGGGAAAGACGAGGTTGATGTAGAAATTGTGACAGAACATGAATGGCGAAGGATAAATCAGGTCGAGTCACGGCCAAATATTGTGACACCCCCATACTCCAAGTGCCTTACTGCAGCGTATGGGGTGGGTTGGCGGAAGCGACTTGGTCGTTGTTTTGCAATTGTTCGTGGTTAAATGCCATTTCGCGAATTTTTGACGGATGAACTTTTTTTTTTTTTGAGAGTTTTTTTTTTGTGATGAATAGTACCGTGAACAGTACCGCGTGAATAGTGAATTATTTTTTTTTTGTTTGTGTGAACTTTGGAGATATTTGCTACCGCTAGACCTATAGCGATAACAATGGTTGGAATCCTCGTAAACGCGACAAGGAGTTCCCCTTAAACTTTGGAGCGCGTCCGCTGTCTAAGTCGAGGATCGAAACGCGACGACCTCAATTGTTGTCTCTACACAAGTGTAAAACCACACTAATGTTTTGACGGGTCAGAGAATAATTCTCAAACAATTTTAATTTCTTCAAAAGTGAGTAAAAATGAACTACAAACTTGGCTTATATAGCCCTTATGGTCGACTAGGGGGGGATGGGAGATGACCACAATTTGACCCATATTGAATACAATCAACCTAGTTCCTATCACCATCTAACAATTTAATTTCTATGGAGGAAAACTAAGTTGACAACATAGATTACGAAGCAAGTAAAGAAAATAATTTTTTGAATTTCCGCAGCTCATTTCACACGGCAGCCCTAGCCGTGACCTGTGCGTCCGTCTTCCTCGTTTCGCGTGTAATACTCCGTATTTATATGTCTTGGGGGTACTCTATCGAGTAGCCCTTACTCTGTCGAGTATGGGCAAGTTGCGGAATAAAATAGTTTCTGACCTGTTGGGCACTCGATCGAGTAGTGGGGCACTCGATCGAGTAGGGGTACTCGATCGAGTACCTTGGGTACTCGATCGAGTGTCCTGGTTTACTGAGGGAGTTTTTCGCGGGTTTTGTTAATTATGCGATTAGGGTATTTAAACATAATCGTCGTTGTTTTAATTCACTTTTACCAAAACCTAAAACCTGTTTAAGAGAGAAAGCGATCATCATCTTCCTAATCGCATCCTTAACAATTCCGAGTTCGAGACGGTCGGTTCGTATCGTAGTTCGTGTCGTTGGATTCCTTGCGTCGAGGGTAAGCTTTTAATATAATTTATATAATGTTTTGCTAGGTTTGGTCAAACCCTAATTTAGGATTTGGGGGTTTTATGAATAGTAAGTAATTGGTAGTCTTTATGTGTTATATGTTAGGAGGAGAATTCGTAGAGGAGGCGTTTTGAGGCAAATTTGTAGATACCGTCTGCGTGTTGTGCTTTCCGGGTAGGATTTCCTACTCGGTATTAGTCGCATAATGGGATATTGGTGATGTGCTGTAGTTAGTTTTTTGATATGATGATTGTGATTGTGATTGTAATTGTGATTGTGGTTGTGTTTGTTGATGGTTCTCGAGATGCGTTCTCGGCTGAGTGGGGTCACTTGCGGGAGTGATCTCACGCCCTAGTTTCGCCCTTCGTGGAACCCGCCACGAAAGGGGATGTGCACATTAATGGACGGGGTTATCGCTCGTACGATGAGCGGGGCTTAGGTGGGAACGGTGCGGTCCCCCATCGGCGGTAGTCCGGTGGATGATCGATTGAGATGATGGGAGTTGGTGTGTGTGTGTGTGTGTGACGATTCAGTTGTCTATTTGTCTTATTGTTGTTATCTATATTGATTGTGTGATTAGTAATGACCCCGGTGTTGTTTTGTAAAACTGCGGTGATCCATTCGGGGATGGTGAGCGATATTGAACAGTATAGAGATGATCTTTGGGATAGGCTGGGATGGCCACGACATGACGATAGAGTCTTCCGCTGTAGTTTAGTATTTATTTACATTTCAGTTGAGAACAGATAGTTTGAATAATGTATCGTACTTTTAGTTGGTTTCATGGATTGTAACTATTCATTAAATTACTTATAATAAATGTTGTTTCTGTTTTGTCTATTTGATTATCATACCTCGGGCAACCGAGATGGTGATGTCTTCATACCTGAGTGGTCCTGGTAAGGCACTCGGAGTATGGGGGTGTTACATCGCGCGCTTGTTTTTATTGCCAATTCGTAACTTGAATGTCCGTCATATTTATTTTGGGCTTGTTTTTTGAACGGAATTTATTTGTGATTCCCGCTGAAATTTATTATAATTTTTACCCCCCCTCTATACGCATCAACTCTCCCTTTCTTCAAAAAGAATCGCCCCGATTCTTGTACCCTTAAGTGTCGAGAGGAGATGCTGGTTTGCGTTCATTATTATCTGCCCAATTCCCGCAACGACTTGTAATGAGCCCGGATCAAATACCTTGGACATTTGCTGCTGGTTCCAAACACATAGTTGCATTACGTTTATTGCGGCGGTGTTGAACACAAGATTACCACAGCCCCGAGTTATTTTCAGCCCAAGATGGTCAACCACCGAATCTGAATTTGGAACGGTATCGTGACAAGGATTAAAACCAATCGTTCCATGTTCTATATACTCACGAGTATAGCCGTGTAGATTAAGGGTATCATCCATTTCGATCGTTGAACATACAACGTAATGTTCTGGACCGAATAGGCTCACGAGTTCAAAATTGACTCTATGATTCTCCTGGGCTGACCATTGCGTTTTCGACATTGACTCTATGATGCGAGTGACAGCGTTATCGAATATAGGAGGCAAATCGAAATTGACAACAAGGTTATCCTCCTTTGTGAAGCCATTGTGAAAGGGCGAGATAGCTTCATCATCGTACACATCAAAAACAGGTGGTAAATTAGGATCAAACACCTTGTTTTTCCCCATAGGATCGTCTTGGTTTAAGGAAATCAAGATCCGAAGCTCTGATACCATTTGCAGCGTATGGGGTGGGTTGGCGGAAGCGACTTGGTCGTTGTTTTGCAATTGTTCGTGGTTAAATGCCATTTCGCGAATTTTTGACGGATGAACTTTTTTTTTTTTTTGAGAGTTTTTTTTTTGTGATGAATAGTACCGTGAACAGTACCGCGTGAATAGTGAATTATTTTTTTTTTGTTTGTGTGAACTTTGGAGATATTTGCTACCGCTAGACCTATAGCGATAACAATGGTTGGAATCCTCGTAAACGCGACAAGGAGTTCCCCTTAAACTTTGGAGCGCGTCCGCTGTCTAAGTCGAGGATCGAAACGCGACGACCTCAATTGTTGTCTCTACACAAGTGTAAAACCACACTAATGTTTTGACGGGTCAGAGAATAATTCTCAAACAATTTTAATTTCTTCAAAAGTGAGTAAAAATGAACTACAAACTTGGCTTATATAGCCCTTATGGTCGACTAGGGGGGGATGGGAGATGACCACAATTTGACCCATATTGAATACAATCAACCTAGTTCCTATCACCATCTAACAATTTAATTTCTATGGAGGAAAACTAAGTTGACAACATAGATTACGAAGCAAGTAAAGAAAATAATTTTTTGAATTTCCGCAGCTCATTTCACACGGCAGCCCTAGCCGTGACCTGTGAGTCCGTCTTCCTCGTTTCGCGCGCTTGTTTTTATTGCCAATTCGTAACTTGAATGTCCGTTATATTTATTTTGGGCTTGTTTTTTGAACGGAATTTATTTGTGATTCCCGCTGAAATTTATTATAATTTTTACCCCCCCCTCTATACGCATCACTTACCAGGACCACTTAAGGTATGGAAATGTCACCATCTCGGTTACCCGAGGCAATGATAATCATAAGACAATAATGAAACATACTTAAAAGTAAATACGGTTTAAAGTGATTACATGTCAACTCCAAAACTAATAAACTGAAATACAAGGTTCTCAAAACGGTCTACTGATAAAACTATCAAAACTACAAAACATCATCTGACACAGCGGAAGACTTCTAACTGCCACGTGATGACTCATCCCAGCTATCCTATACGCGTCATATCATACCTG
Organism: Silene latifolia; assembly: GCF_048544455.1. NCBI lineage: Eukaryota > Viridiplantae > Streptophyta > Magnoliopsida > Caryophyllales > Caryophyllaceae > Silene > Silene latifolia. The sequence continues at coordinate 100,839,001 of NC_133531.1, forward strand.
CTCAATAACTGCTCACCATCCCCGAATGGATCACCACAGTTTTTAAAACATTAAAATGGGGTTAGTACTAATTACACACAACCAATCCACAACGAAACAAGTACACAAACAGCTCAACAACACAGCAATCCTCCAAACTCCATAATCAATCTCCACACAACTGACGACACACTAAAGTGTGTAGTCCTGCCAGGGTACCCATCGCAACAAGTACTCCACACCGCCAGTGGGGGACCGCAGCCGTACCCACCAAATCCTCGCTCATCACCACCGAGCGATAAACCCAAGTTCCTTAATGTGCACATCCCCTCCTGTGGCGGGTTCCACAGAGGGCGAACCAAGGGCGTGAAGCCACTCCCGCAAGTGACTCCACTCAGCCAGGGACGCGCCCCGAAGATCACAGACAGATACAAACCAATAAACAGTATGAAAACAACAACCGTCTAACAACTCAACAATAAAATCAATCTTTAATCACAACAACCATCACCACACATTATGTAACTAATACTGAGTAGGGAAACCCTACCTGGAAAGCAAACACGCAATCAGGCGATCAAGCAGCTAAATCAGAATCTCTCCTCAACGAACCCTCCTCCTATACATACATACATATTATTACTACCGTATCATATAAACCGCCAAAGCCCCCCAAAACACCCAATTAGGGTTTAACCAACTTTAACAAAACGATATGAAAATTATACGTAAAGCTTACCCTCGACGCAAGGATCACAAAGGTATAAAGAACGACGAAAATAAACCGACACTCCTAGCTCCGGGATTTGCTAATGATGCGATGAGATGAAGCAACGTAACTTAGATCTTCTCCTTTTTGTGATTTTAGGTTTGCAAAAGTGTTTTAGGAAAAAGATGACGAAACATTATATATTAATCCGCATTATTAACAAACCCGTCGCAAATCACCCGTTAACCGACTTACTCGATTGAGTAAGTCACTTACTCGATCGAGTGACCCTTACCCGATCGAGTGTCAAGCTTACTCGATCGAGTACCCTACACGCAGTCTACTGTTTTGCGTAAAAACATACTTACTCGACAGAGTAAGCCCCACTCGATAGAGTACCCCAAGACGCATAAAACCGTAGTATTACAAATATACCAAGCGACCAACCAACCTCCTATAGCGTTCAGGATCACCAAGCAAGTCACTTTGATCCTCGGCCAATTGAACGTTGGTCTCCATGGGAGTGGAGGCCGGTTTAGCACCCAAAAGACCAACTTCCGTAATGATGTCGAGTATATATTTGCGCTGGTTAAGGAAGATACCTTCGGCACTACGAGCAACCTCAAGCCCAAGAAAATATTTTAAAGGACCTAAGTCCTTCATATGGAAGCACTTATGCAAATATTCATTGAAAACGGAAATTGCAGACCCATTATTGCCAGCTATAACCAAATCATCAACATAAACAAGAACATGTAAACGCACCTCATCTTTGGAATAGGAGAACAAAGAATAATCAGAATAGGACTGAGAAAAACCGTACTCACGAAGGGCCTCAACAAGCTTAGCAAACCAACACCGAGGAGCCTGACGAAGACCATATAAAGACTTTTTCAATCGACAAACTTTCCCTTCATGTCCCCGACTAAAACCAGGAGGAAGCTTCATATAAACCTCCTCAGCTAAATCTCTATGTAAAAAAGCATTGTGAACGTCCATCTGATGCAATTCCCATTTTCGAATAGCTGCAACAGCAAGAAAGTTCCGAATAGTAACCATTTTGACTACTGGCGCAAATGTTTCACCATAATCAAGACCCTCGACTTGGTGATTACCGAAAACAACTAGTCGAGCTTTAAGTCGCTCAACCGAACCATCCGACTTGTATTTGATTTTGTAAACCCAGCGACAACCAAGGGCTTTCTTATCCGGAGGTAGGTCAAATCTCATAGAAGAGAAATATGGAAGACGAATTAACTCCCATGTGTCATTATTTTCAAGGGCAGTAATCTCGTCTTGCATTGCACGACACCACCCGTCGTCAGTAATAGCCGCCTTAAAAGAAAGAGGTTCAACCCCTGCAGTAATAGCGGCAAGAAAATTTTGATGGCGAATAGAAAACTTGTCACAATTAATATAATTTGCTAAAGTATAAGAGGCACCTGAGGGCGATGAAGGCAAAGTCGGTGAGTAGGGCGGGGATGGACTTTGAGTAGTACCAAGAACATAACCGCGCAATCGAGAATTCGGAATTTTTAACCGATGACCACGACCCAGGTCAGTCACAGGCTGCGCAACCTGTTGCTCGGTCATGGGGTCATTCAAAGATTGGACTCGATGAGTGGGCTGCTCATTATTAGGCTCAACATTGGTCCAAATCAATCTGGACTCAACCGTAATGTTCATGGTTAGGCTCAACATTGGGTTGAGCAACATTATGCTCAACAGTGGGCTGTTCTTCAACAGTGGGCTACTCAAGGGGAATGTTATTTTCAACAATAGGCTCATGATAAGGGGCATGGGACGTTGGAGCCGAAGACATATCCAAAGCAAGAGGAAATATATTTTCATGGAATACGACATCGCGTGACACAAAAATTGTTTCCGATTCTAAGTCATAAACTTTCCACCCTTTTTTATTGTGGGGATATCCAAGAACTATGCACTTACGACTTCGCGGCTCAAATTTATCTCCCCGTGTTTTTTGATTATGCACAAAACAAAGGCACCCAAATACCCTTAAATTGGAATATACAGGAGCGACACCAAACATAGTCTCATAGGGTGATTTATTGTCAAGAAGCGCGGAAGGAGTACGGTTAATCAAATAAACAACAGTAAGAATACACTCACCCCATAATTTCTTAGGAAGGTTCCCTTGAAAACGCAATGCCCGTGCACCATTTAGAATATGGCGATGTTTGCGTTCGACACACCCATTTTGTTGAGGCGTGCCAATGCAAGAGGTTTGAAATTGGATTCCATTCTGCAAAAAATAATCTGCCATACGATTAAACTTAGTGCCATTGTCACTGCGAACGATTTTTACCTGCCAAGAAAATTGTTTATGAACTATAGAGAGAAAGTTCATAAACATTTCGATAACTTCTGTTTTATCAAGCAGCAAATAAAACCCAAACCGATCGTGAGCGGTCATCAACAATTGTCAAAAAATATTTAGCACCGCAAGAAGATGGAATACGGTACAGACCCCAAAGGTCACAATGTATCAAATAAAAAATATTAGAAGCATTATGTTCGCTTAAATCAAAACTATGACGAGTTTGTTTGGCAAGATGGCACACATCGCACACCGAGTCCTTATTGAAAATAATATTACGAGCTAAAGGAATTGACTTGACCGCTTTTTCGCCCGGATGACCAAGCCTTTGATGCTAAATATCGTAGGACTGCACCGTGCCCACGGCATTAACTGTCGAGACCTTGTCCACCAAACGCAGCAAGTAAAGTCCATCCCGAAACTCACCTAGTCCAATCATCGTCCTCGATGAAAGGTCCTGTATAAAGCAAGAATTTTTAGCAAATTGTAAAGTGTAATTGTTGTCACAAGTCAATTGAGAGACAGAGATTAAGTTGCACATCAAACTTGGCACAAATAGCACCCGCTGTAGGATAATGTTTGCATCAATACGCATCGTCCCCATGACGGTAGCCATCACCTTCTCGCCATTAGGAAGGCCAACAAGCCGCGGCTCGGTCGAATTGCTCCACAAAGAGAGATAGGTTACCTGTAACATGATTAGAAGCACCGATATCGATAATCCAATGGGCATACGTACCAGATAACCGATCGGAGGAGGCAAATGTAGTGGTCAACACGTTTGCTTGAACAATAGAGTTATCATCATGTCCCTGCTCCTGCCCCTTAATTCTCGAGGACCCACTGGACCCGCCTGCACCAGCACTACCACCACCCTTATTACGGTGCAACTCAGCAAGAGAACGGGGCTGGCTTCCCCACCAATCCGGGAATTTATTTTTCTTAATAAAGCAAGAGTGAATATCATGCCCATGTACAAGATTCCCAGGAATAGAACAGTGAGTGCAATATAGTTTTCGGCGTTCTGTTTCTCCTTTTCACGAATAGCCTTCCAATCGGTGGGTGTACGAGACACACCCGGAACTACGAACAAAGAAAAAGCAACCACATCATCTCAGTGGAGATGAGCCTTCAAGCAGTAAGCGTTCGGCCTGTAATGCGGCGTAATAACCGCGGTTGAGGATGGGTAGGGGGCTAGGTGGAACTGCTAATTACGTAGGTTTCCATAAAGACTACGGTCTAGACCCATAAAAAACTGGTGTAGGCGTTCGTTATCAAGACGGGTAATAGCTTTAGAAGCGATTTCACAGGTACACTTCCGCATTCACAAGCAAACGGAGGTTCATGTATGCTAAGTGCCTCCCAAAGCGATTTTAATTTTCCATAATACTGGGTAACACACATACCTTTTAATTGTTTGCATTCACCTATCTCGGTTTTAATGGCGTGAATTGATGTACCATCAACGACAGCAAAATGGTCCTTTAGATCATCCCACATCACGGCAGCATCATCAACATATGGCACGCTTTCCAGGACCGACGAATCAATGGTATGCCGCAGCCACTGAACAATCGTACAATTCACGACTTCCCATTGGGAAAGCATAAATTCATCAGTCGGTTTGTTGATAGATCTGTCAAAAAAACCAAATTTGCGACGGGATTTGAGAGACATTCTGCAGTGTAAACTATGGGGACAAGCACAAATTGGACAAACCCTGAAACAGGCAAAAGAGTGATTCTCAGGGAATGTAATAAACTTGGAAATTTCTATAAAATTAGTAAATGGCTGTGGAAAATTATAAAACTTGGTGATAATTTAGTTAGGGGGGTAAACTAAAACTGTGCCAAATCTCAGGATTTTACACACACTCTAAGTAATTTTTATAAATAGTAAACTGAGATCAAATAAAGGAAATCTCGTGCAATTTCTTTAGAAGACTCTTGTGACTGTTTTTGTGATATTTTCTGGACTTAAGGGGGATATAATTATCAAATTCACTCTCAAGCAAGCACAGAGATTAAACTTAATAATTTAGGAGATTAAGACCGAATTGTTCAAGCAAGCACGAATCAATTCAAGCTTAACTGCACAATGCACTTAAAATAGCTAAAGCAAGCACAGACCTATTCTAAGTAGCACCACAGATCCTTAATCACCTTCTAAGCAAGCACAAGAAGATATTAAGTCCGACTTATAACTAAGACTCAAAGAAAGTTAAAAGATTTGCGAATTTTTGAGAGAAATCTCAAGGTTTTTCATTAATCAAAGTCTGAGTACAACAGACTGAGAAAGGGTCCTTATATAGGCCTTTATGTGAAGTGTTCAGTACATGATAAACCCTAGAGAACTCCATCTAAGGGCCAGGAATAAACTTAGGAAGCAAACAAGAGAAGTGGACTTATTTTACAACGGATACAAAAGAAATTAAGGCAAACTGAACAAGAACAAAAGAGCTGCAGGTTGACAGTGACATTTTGTCCTGGTTGCTGAAATCTTTGGCTGGTTGTTGAAGGTTAAATGGCTTTGGTGCAGGCATCTTCTGTGGCTCAAGGCTCTATAAAAAGAATGTTGAACAGGTCAAGTTCTTCTTTGTTGAGAGTTTTCCCTTGTTTGGCCAAAAATGGCAACTTGCTTTATCTGCTTTACCCTCCTACAACTATCTTTTCAGTCTGATTTTTGGTGCAATGCTTTAGAAATTTGGCCTGGCTCCTTAGGATTAATTTGTGACTAGTTGAATAAGGATTCAGCTGGCCAAGGTGGTTCTTTGGTGGCTAGCCCGGGCTTTGCTTTCTTGTGACTCGACGAAGTTGGACCGGCATTGAGGTTGCCCGAGTGATGTCACCGGTTTGAGTTGTGCCTGTTATCCCCGGTGGAAGATGAGGGTGCTTTGTTTGTGCCGACTAGTCACAAAAAAATTGTTAACCTGGTTATCGCCTCCCCGCCGCAACCCCCCTGGTTGAACAGGGCTTGTCCTTAAGCCTGGATCCTCCTCTCCCTCAGAATCTTCATAGAATGGACTTAGATCACCCACATTGAATGTGCCATGAACCCCATATTCCCCTGGCAAGTCAATTTTATAAGCATTTGGACCAAGTCTTTCCAGGACTTCAAATGGCCCATCTGCTCTAGGCATAAGCTTGTTCTTTCTTTTGGAGGGGAACCTTTCCTTTCTGAGGTGTAACCAAACCATATCTCCTGCCTCAAATTCCTTCTTTTTCCTAGGCTTATTGGATTGTTTTTTGCACAGCTCATTGGACCTTTCAATTTGCTTTCTTACAGTTTCATGCAACTTCAGTAGTTGTTCAGCTGTTCTCTTGGCATCAGGACTGGTCTCTTCCCTGGGAACAGAAGACAAGTCCAGGGGCATAAGTGGATTAATCCCATAGACTATCTCAAAAGGACTGTGACCAGTAGCAGTAGATGGTGCTCTGTTGAATGCAAATTCAGCTGCAGCTAACTTCAAATTCCAATCCTTTAAGGTCTTGCTAACTAGGCACCTTAAAATTCTTCCCAGAGTTTTGTTAGTGACCTCAGTTTGGCCATCTGTCTGTGGATGATGAGATGTGCTGAACAAAAGATTTGTCCTTAGCAGCTTCCACAGGGTTTTCCAAAAGTAGCTCATAAATTTTGTATCCCTGTCAGATACAATCGTCTTAGGAACCTCATGAAGTCTCACAATCTCCTTAAGATATAGCTCAGCAACACTAGCAGCATCCTCAGTTTTCTTGCAGGCTATGAAGTGAGCCATCTTACTGAACCTATCCACAACCACCATGATTGAGTCTTTGCCTCTCTGTGTCCTAGGTAGTGCCACAATGAAATCAAGGCTCACATCCTCCCAAGGTTTATCAAGGACAGGCAGTGGAGTGTAGGGTCCTGCTTGGAAGGAGCTCTTGGCCTTCTAGCATGTTGAACACCTCCTAAGGACTGCCTGAACATCCCCCATCATTCTAGGCCAATAAAACTGGTCCTGTAAGATCTCTAGGGTTTTCTGAACACCAAAATGCCCCCTAACCCTCCCGAATGGACTTCCCGATCGCAAATCCCTGTAGGATCCCCTTGGCACACACAACCTATTACCATGAAACAAAAACCTCCTTGCAGATATATTTCTTACCCCGAATTGAGCCTCCTTCGTGAGAACAATCCACTCCTCGGAGAAGTCGAGTCCTCCTTATACATCTCCTTCATGAATTCAAACCCAAGGACCTTGTTACTGATGACAGTTAACAAAGAATGCCTCCTAGACAGGGCATCAGCTACCACATTCTGCTTCCCTTCTTTATATTTGCTTGAAAAGTTAAAGGCTTGCAGGAATTCTACCCACTTAGCATGCCTATGGCTCAGCTTGTGTTGGCCATTGATGTATTTCAGGGCCTCATGATCAGAATGCAACACAAATGGCTTAGGTTTCAAGTAGTGACTCCAATGTGTAAGAGCCCTTATGATTGCATAGAACTCCTTGTCATAAGTTGAATATTTCAGCTTGGCTCCATTTAACTTCTCACTGAAATAGGCCACTGGCCTCTGGCCTTGGATTAGGACAGCTCCTATTCCAACCCCACTGGCATCATACTCTACCTCAAATAGTTGTTCAAAGTCAGGCAGCTTGAGAATGAGAGTCTCACACATTAACTTTTTGATTTTCTCGAAGGACTCGCTAAGCGACTTGACCATTGGAAGTCTCCTTTCTCATACACTCGCAATTGGTGCAACAATTGAGCTGAAATTCTTAATGAACCTTCTGTAGAAAGATGCCAGGCCATGAAATCCCCTTACCTCTGTGATTGTTTGTGGGACTGGCCAAGTTTGCATAGCCTGAATCTTCTCCTGATCAACTGAAATCCCTCTTCCTGATACAATATACCCCAGAAATGCTACCTCATTGACCATGAAGGTACACTTTTCAAGCTTCCCATACAACTTTTATTCCCTGAGTATTTTAAAAATCTCTTCCAGATGTAACACATGCTCAGATGGACTTTTGCTGTAAATGAGTATGTCATCAAAGTACACTACATCAAACTTTCCAAGGCAGGGCCTCAGAACTTCAGTCATGAGCCTCATGAAGGTGAAGGTGCTTGGAGCATTAGACAAGCCAAATGGCATGACAAGCCACTCATACATGCCATGTTTGGTTTTGAAAGCTGTTTTCCATTCATCACCTTCTCTTATTCTCACCTGATGATACCCTTGCCTGAGATCTATTTTTGAAAAGATCTGAGCCCCACTGAGCTCATCCAACATGTCATCTAGCCTTGGAATAGGGAATCTGTACTTGACTGTGATGTTGTTTATAGCCCTGCTATCAGTACACATTCTCCAACTTCCATCTTTCTTAGGCACTAGTAAGGCAGGTACTGCACATGGGCTCAATGATTCTCTCACAAACCCTTTTGTCATTAATTCCTCAATCTGATGTTGTAGCTCCTTGGTTGTTGTGGGATCACATCTGTAAGCTGGCCTGTTAGGGAGCACAGAGCCAAGTACAAGGTCTATGTGATGTTCAATGCCTCTCAGGGGTGGCAATCCACTAGGCAACTCAGCTGGAAAAATCTCCTTGTACTTCTGAATCAGGGGTTGAACCTCTGCAGGCACATCATTGTTCCCCTCATTGTTGGTTTCCCTTGATAGGAGAAACAATACAGGTTGCTCTTGCCTCAGCTCCTTGATCATGGCTGCCTCAGATAGAAACAACACTCCATCAACCTCCTCAGGCATGTTAGGACTTCCATAACCCCTCTGGTTTGGTGGTAAGGGAGTCAGGGTGACTCTCTTCCCATTATGCTTGAAAACATAGACATTCTTCTTCCCCTGGTGAGTGGTATTTCTGTAAAACTCCCATGGTCTCCCTAGCAGTAGATGGCAGGCATCCATAGGGACCACATCACACAGTACTTCATCCTTGTACACCTTCCCAATTGAAAAAGGAACAATGCATTGCTTGTCAACTCTCACTTCATATCCTTTGCTTAACCATCTCAGTTTGTATGGATTGGGGTGCTTCTGAGTAGGCAAGCTCAGCTTGCTAACCATGATGGTGGAAGCTACATTGGTATAGCTACCTCCATCAATGATCAAATTACACACTCTCCTTTGGACAGTGCACCTACTCCTGAATATCATGGACCTCTGATCAGCTTCTAGAGGAGCTGGTTGAGAGTGCATAACCCTCCATAGGACCAAATTGTGCCCTGTGTCAGGGTGAGCCACAACTTATCCTTGATCAGTTCCCCCCCCCCCCCCCCCCAGTTTCCATCTCTGCTGGAACCAGTGTCTCTTCTTCCTCATACTCAACTAGACCTTCCCTCTCCCATTCTTCAATCTCCATAGCTGTGAGAGCTCTGTTAGAAGGACAGTCCTTCTTAAAATGGCCAAAGCCCTGGCATTGGAAGCACTTGATCTTATCCCTGGATAGAGGTGGGTTGGGTTTGGGATACATGGGTGCCTTCCCTTTGTCTACCGTTGGTTGGGTAACTGGTTTAGGTACCTCAGTAATTTTGACACCAGTGTAGGGTTTGAATGTTGTTCTGGTGGGAAATTTGGGTGTTGCAGGCTTCACCTTCCCTAGTTTCTCAATTCTTAAGGCTAGGTTAACTGCCTCATCAAATGACCAGACTTGTTGCATTCTCACCTTGCTAGCTATCTTAGGGTCCAAACCCTCAATGAACCTAGCAATCTTTTGCTCAGGTTTTTCAGTGACCTCACATTGTAGGGTTAATTGTTCAAAGCTCCTAAGGTAGGCCTCGACAGTTAACTGCTCTTGTCTCAATTGAGTCAGCTTGATAAAAATATCCTGAGTATAGTCTTTAGCTATGAATTTCTCCCTTAACTTCTTTTTTAACTTAAGCCAAGACCTAACTGGTTCCTTTCCATCTCTAATTCTTTGGTGTTTCATACTCTCATACCAAAGAGATGCATAGCCCTTGAGTTTTAAAATAGCAACCTTAAAAGCTTTTCTGTCATCATAATTTTTAAACTCAAAGACTCTCTCAACAGATCTAAGCCAGTCTAACAAGTCCTTAGGATTTAAACTACCATGGAAATCAGGGATTTCTACCTTAACATCCTTATCTCTAGCCAAGTAGTTACCTTCTTCCATCATGGATTCTTCTGAATCTGAGTTGAGTTCCTCTTCATTCTGAGGGTGTGGTTGGCCCCTTCCTGCTCCAAGGATACCTCTACCCCTGCCTCTTCCTCTGTAGGGTGGTGGCCTTCCTCTTTCTGGAGTGGGAATGTTTGCCATCACAGTATTCACAGCTTCCAGGGTCACATTAACCAGGTTGGTTAACTGATCCATCTTTGCTTCCATTCCTGCTAATCTCTCCTCACTCATTGGGTTGTTTTTGTAGTTTTGATGTAGCTGGGAAAATGAACTTACCTCTCTCTCACTCAGGACTAACACAAGGTAGGATTGTGTTATAAACCTAAGCTCGATTACCAGAATTTGCGATAAAACTATGGGGACAAGCACAAATTGGACAAACCCCAAACAGTGCAAAAGAGTGATTCTCAGGGAATGTAATAAACTTGGAAATTTCTATAAAATTAGTAAATGGTCATGTGGAAAATTATAAAACTTGGTGATAATTTAGTTAGGGGGGTAAACTAAAACTGTGCCAAATCTCAGGATTTTACACACACTCTAAGTAATTTTTATAAATAGTAAACTGATCAAATAAAGGAAATCTCAAGCAATTTCTTTAGAAGACTCTTGTGACTGTTTTTGTGATATTTTCTGGACTTAAGGGGGATATAATTATCAAATTCACTCTTAAGCAAGCACAGAGATTAAACTTAATAATTTAGGGAGATTAAGACTGAATTGTTCAAGCAAGCACGAATCAATTCAAGCTTAACTGACAAATGCACTTAAAATAGCTCAAGCAAGCACAGACCTATTCTAAGTAGCACCACAGATCCTTAATCACCTTCTAAGCAAGCACAAGAAGATATTAAGTCTGACTTATAACTAAGACTCAGCAAAGTTAAAAGATTTGCGAATTTTTGAGAGAAATCTCAAGGTTTTTCATTAATCAAAGTCTAAGTACAACAGACTGAGAAAGGGTCCTTATATAGGCCTTTCTGTGAAGTGTTCAGTACATGATAAACCCTAGACAACTCCATCTAAGGGCCAGGAATAAACTTAGGAAGCAAACAAGAGAAGTGGACTTATTTTACAACGGATACAAAAGAAATTAAGGCAAATCGAACAAGAACAAAAGAGTCACAGGTTGACAAAGTGACATTTTGTCCTGTTCTTTGAAATCTTTGGTCAGTTGTTGAAGGTTAAATGGCTTTGGTGCGGGCATCTTCGTGGCTCAAGGCTCTATAAAAAGAATGCTTTGAATGTGCCAAGTTCTTCTTTGTTGAGAGTTTTCCCTTGTTTGGCCAAAAATGGCAACTTGCTTTATCTCGCTTTACCCTCCCGCAACTATCTTTTCATCGATTTTTGGTGCAATGCTTTAGAAATTTGGCCTGGCTCCTTAGGATTAATTTGTGACTAGTTGAATAAGGATTCACCGGCCAAGGTGGTCTGGCCGTGGCTAGCCCGGGTTCTTTGTTCTTGTGACTGACGAAGTTGGACCGGCGATTGAGGTTGCCCGAGTGATGTCACCGGGTTTGAGTTGTGCCTGTTATCCCTGGTGGAAGATGAGGGTGCTTTGTTTGTGCCTGACTAGTCACAAAAAAATTGTTAACCTGGTTATCAGCTCCTGCTGCACATTCGATTAGAACGACTCCAATTATCATAGTTCTTGCTGGTTAAAACGACTTTCGAAATTTTAATGCCCGGAATATCACCGGAACTAAGAAAAAATGGAGAAAGGGGATCAATTTTTTGTGACTGTGCACCAGTCGAGGCTGCGTCTTCACCAGACATGGCAAGAAGACGAAGAGAATTTTAGGTTTTTTTTTTTTTTTTTTTTTTTTTAAGAAAGAAAAAAGAACTTGGCTCGATACCATGTTGAAATACAGACGCATAAAGGATTTGAGGAATGAATAATGATGATTAGCATTAGCAATATCAATATGGCTTTATATAGTTACAATAATAATAACAACCAAATCCTATAAACAAGGCTAGAATATCGTAATTGATACGATTGCTATCAACTAATTATTCCGTAATAAACGGAGCATATATCTCGCCTAATAAAATCTGAATAATCCGTTTAGAAAATAGAGAAGAAAAAACAGGATATCAGGGAGTATTCACTTATCAAAAAAAAAAAAGTTAATGACATACATATTAATGGTAAAATATTGATGACTTTTGGATTATGACTTTTATATTAACAAGTCAAATGTAGACTTACAAGTTACAATATAAGAGCACACTGCACACATGAAACAACGTAGTTAAGTAGTAGAGCAAAACAGCACTTCATAGAGTTGACACTGATAATCTACTCCCTCCATTCAACTCCACTTTGCAAGTTTCTCTTTTGCGTACTATTCACAAACGGACATTCAACTTCAATTTTCTCTTGATACATAAGTGAAAATATATTCATGTGAGCTCTTATTTGATTCGTCTTTAAAAGTACATTAAAAATATCTAACTTTTATAATTTTTGCAAATACGCAGCTAATGATATTTATCGCGTAAAAGCTGTGTTGGCAAACGTGATAAAGCAAACTTGCAAAGTAGAGTTGAATGGAGGGAGTATATTTCTATGGAGTAAGTTTTACGTGATCTATGATCTGATAATAGAAAACCAAAAAAGAGATTGGAATAAGTTTCTAATTGAGTAAATATAAACTGAACAAATAATTAGTCTCGCATATATCCGTCTAAAGTAAAAGACGGATCAAATATATTTAAAGTGGTGATATTTTTGGGCCCCATCATGCAATTTGTTGCTTGTTTTATACTTAAAATGGATGTATATTTAATTCGTTTATAACTATAGACGAATGTCTCTCATCTAAAATTTGTGATAAACAAAATAGCACTTGCAAGAGTTGCAACTGTGCATGTGTAATGAAACCATGCATAATAATCTCTCCAGCTGGCATGTCCGGAAAACGGGAAGAAGTTGAGTGAAAACTGAAAAAAGAAAGTAGACATATTCGGACATATTCATGGTAGATGAGATGAGATGAGATGAGATGAGATGAGATGAGATGACCACACGGTTTTAATGTACACATCAAATCTAGCAAAAACCCCATCAACTTGGAAATCAAATAAATGTAAATAAATGTAGTAAGAAGAAAGATAATTCGTCAATGCAGAAGCCTCACATGCAATAAAAGAATCGGATAAATTCGATTATATCCATCAATTTAGCACTTTTTTTTTTCCTCAAATGCTCTTACTTTTGTTATAAAAAGGTTTAGATGGTCATATTTCGTAGTTATGAAATTAGAAAACTGCGATTTTTTTTTCTAAGTTGTTCGTCCTTACAAAATCCCTAAAAATCATCTCATTTCTTAATCATTCCCTCCCTTCCCTCTTTATTGCCTTCTTTTCTTCAAAATTTATTCAAATTTAATTGTCGCCTTTCTAAATTTAGTATGATAACACTTAAGCGTTGGCGACAAAAGGGTAAATTTTCTCTCACATTCAATTCAACACACTATTTCCACAAACGTTGTGTAAAGATAACGATTAGAGGAAATGCGAATCGTCATATTAGGACTTGATTAATTTTACATAAATCTTTTTTCTTTGCCTTCTATTTTTGTTTTTCAACTTTAGATATTCTTTATGAGTGTTATTTGACATTTAATCTATAAAATATAATTAAAATACTATCCTAAAATGACAAATAAACGCCACCTAGACAAAACCACGTATGATCCAAAAAGCCACCTAGATTAAAATTTAATGTGATGTGACATATTTAAATGTGATGTTGCATATTTTTAATGTGATATGGATTATCAATTTATTATTACATGACATTAATTTAAATCATTTATCTGTAAATTAATTTAATTCACTTATATCTATAATATTAAAGGATATTATCATTATTCTTAAATTAATTTTGTATATTAAATATATTGTCTTCCAAAATTTATATAACCCTTATAAATTTACATCAAATTTCATAATTTATAATTAATATTGACATTTTAATTGAAATTTTTGTAGTAAAACATGTTAATAAATTTCATAATTTATAATTAAAATTGAAATTTTAATTGAACTTTTTGTAATAAAACATGTTAAGGAATTAATTAAACCTCTTCATATTACTAAACATTCACCATTATTAACATTTTCATATTTAATTCATTGTTTTTAAAAATTTTGTAATAAAACCTGTTAATAAATTAATTAAACCTCTTCATATTACTGAACACCCACCATTATTAACAGTTTCCTATTTATTTTTTTTAATTAAACATGGTAATAAATTGATTAAAACTTTTCATAATACTTAACACACACCAAATTAATTAAAAACTTTTCCTATTTAATTAATTTTTGTAATATAATATGTTAATAATTTTATTAAAACTCCTTATATTACTCAACACCCATAATTTTCATTAACATTTTGTCCTATTTAATTCATCTCTTGAGGTCCTCGGCAATCAATTATCCAATTTAATAATACTATAAAATAAATTAAAAATTAAATTAAAATATGGGAATTTATGGTTGTGTAATGACTATAAAATCTACAATACCTATAATAGTTTCTATTCACTTTATTTATTTAAAACATGCCCATTTGTCATGAGTTTCTAAGTTGTGGATTGTATTTTATGGTTTAACTTATTTATTTGATTATATTGAGTATTATTGTCGAGTATTATTGTTGTTGTTGTTGTTGTTGTTGTTATTGTGTCCCATAAAGTATATTTTAATTTGTTATGTGGTTGGTTTTATGAATCGTTTGCTTTATATTTGAATTCATGTTTTCCAGTTGGTTTATTTAAGTGACTTAGATGTGACAATGTTTTGATTCGTTTGACAAGTTTTTGCCAGGTTGGTGTTTTATCTTTTGGTCAATGTATTTTTTATATAACTTTAAAGCACCATGAAACGTATGTGAATGCAGATAAGGCAAGTCATCACGTGGGTAATCTGAAGAGGGAAGAAATACAAAAGACACGAAACTGAGGTAAAATTAAATGTAAAAAAACGTAAGGTAGAGACTGATAAGTAATGAATGATTGTTGATCTCAAAATGGAGATCTTATAATATTTCTTTAAATTTGTTATTAAGTGTATATTGTTGTGTAATTTTACGATTATGCTTTCCCGATCAACCTATTTGAATTTGTATTTTTGTATTCATGAGTATAATCATCTCTAACATATATTTTTCTTTTTAATTTTATATGAACTATTATCAAGGCATGTACTAAAAGAAAGCGTACTAAAAGGAAGCGAAAGTGAACCTTCAGATAAATATTAAATAGTATGGTTTCTAAATTCTAATTCGTATATTTTTAAGTTTATGTGTTTTTTTTTCAAAATCGGAATAGATTATTTTATAGTTTCTAATACTATTTTTATTTCTATTTTTATATAGGATCGTGGACATAAGTATAACAAGAGATTGATCAAATTCTTGAAATAGTAATAAGGAACTTAAAAAATTTTATGAACCTTTTGGAATTCGGATTTAGGGAATATAGTTTTTTAGATTATTGAGCAATTGAAATGAAAATTTAATTCATAATACATGGAGTAGATACCGACCATACCGTTGAATCGTATCTAATATTTTTCTATCGATATAATAAATGTTTTTCGGATGTAAATAATATTTGAAGCATGCACGTGGTGATAAGACTTCAAAGATATTTCTATGGGAGGGTTGATGGAGAGGTCTGGAAATAATTTGGAGATGACTATACTGAGGTATTGAGTTTACAACCTTATAAGGCGTCATTGAAGATTTTTCCATACGGAATTTATTATATACGGATGATTTTAACTTTTAATATTTAAAAAACTCACTTTATTATATTGCGGAGTAAAACACACGTATATATAATGAGTCGTCTTTGTCATTGCTCTGTTGTCAAGTTTCTCAAAATTAGTAGCTACCACATTGTCACTTGCAGGATTCGATTTTAAAAAATAAACCAAAGTTGTCAAAGAAATAAGGTATCAACTAACTAATTTCTATGTATTTCAAGACTTTATATTTTTAAATGGATCAACAACTAATTGCACGAACAGATATTAACAATACGATAAAAATATCAAAACGAAAACAGATAAACCCGTGAATTTCACGGGTCACAAACCTAGTAATTAATATATTATTACTCTTCTATATAAAAAACCAGCAATAGAGCTATTAGTGATAATTTTTGAACTCGTACGAAATTTTCAATATAAAATATTATACAGGTTGAAACTTTCTAAATTACAAAAAATGTTTATTAATTATTTATCTAGAGTTGAGTGGAGTTGAATTGAAGCGACAACCATAAGAAAAGTTTTATCTTGCCTTAAGAAAATGACCTCAGATCCGGAAAATGCTCAAAATTTATCATTATTTATTTAGTGCTTTTATTCTTTACTTTCCGCTCCATCTAAATTAACCATTTTTTTTCTCACGAATAGAAAAATGTTATGTAGTTTATATTGATTAAATGAAATTATGAAATATTAAAAAATCCCCCTACTACTATAAAAGAATAAAAAATTAAAACCCTCTTAATTTTACCTCGCCAAAATGCATATATATCTAAATAAGGAAGTTAGTCAAACTTTCTTTCATTAAAAATTATATTTTCAATATAAATATATTGATCTTACATTAAACTCTAATTTTTTAATTAAATTCATAATTATGATTTTTTTTCATTGAAATAAAATAATAAATAATTGGTACTCCGTATTAAAATGTGAATTATAATTTGCTAAATTTTTTAGTAATGCAATAATATTACTTTAGAGAATAATTTGACACATAATTGCAATTAGTTTCGTCACAAAAAATCATTTAAATAATTGGAGAAAATTTATAAATGAAATCTTTTTTTTAAGGTTTAAAAAAATATTTTCAAAGAAATACACATTTCATAATTTTACTTAATTCTCTTTGATTAGTTTTTCATTTCATTTTTTTTTGTTTCATATCAAAATACAATGCAATGAAATATTAAATATTGATGTGCAAATTTCAAATGTATAAACAATACGCTAAAAAAACCAAAAAGTCTATATAAACCGCACATATATTGGGCGAGATCTATACTAATATAAAATAAAGTATATAGCCGAGGCTAGACGAGCTTGGACTCAAACTGAAGCTGCATTTGACCGAACTCAAACCAAATTTTAACTAAATCTATAAAATACTATTAAAAGGCTAGCCTAAAAATGCCACATAGACAATGCCACATAGGATGAAAAAAAGCCACATACACAATAACAATATGACTTGGCAAACTAATATGACATGCATTATCAATTTATTATTATATTGCATTAATTTAATTCACTTATTTTCTTTAAAAATCCATCCATATTCCATTAGTTTTAAATTTAATTAACTAAAAAAAACTATAATAAAAAAATACGCATTAACTATAAGTTAATAATTTCAAGATATTTCATATGGAGTAGTATTATATGTATTCGAAATAAAAAAAAACTGAATATATAAGAAATTAAGAACGAAAAAGAATAAATGAAGTTAAAAAAAATTGTATTGTCACTAATTCACTATTGTTTTTATTAAAGGCATTAATTCACTATTATTATTACTAGAAAAAAAAACAATAATATGCCATAACTTTGTTGTATATAGAGATGTTTTACAGAACTAATTAATCAACAAATGAGTATTAAAGATCATATAAAATATTTTCTTAGGAAAATATAAAATATTTGGAAAATAAATATTTATTTAATTTAAGTAATTTACATACAAATTTTGTAAATACTTAACTGAAATTATAGACTAATAATAGAATTTTAAAAGGGTAGTAATACCATGTATTTAGTTCATGAAATTATTTCACGTAAAGGATAAGGTTTTATAAAAAAAAAACATAAATTGCATTGTTTAGCAATATATTAAGTAAGTAAACTAAAATAATTATATTTATAATTTTGTGTTCATGGTGAACTTAAACGAGACCTTCTCCATTCCACTTTTATTGTTTAATTATCCTTTAAAATTTATTCCAAATTAATTGTTTTTCGAAATCTATACAATAATATAAAAAGCCTAGATTGAGTAGCTAATAGAAAGACATGTGACGTAATACAAGTTATACAATAACATAAAAATGCTAGATTGAGTAGCTACAATTATATGCTAGATCAAAAATTAATGAAAAAATAAATTAAAAACAAAATACAAAAAGACAAAGTAGTAGTCAATATATTATAATCATTTATCCTACGTAAACTTTCATCTTCCAAACATTACTCTATTTCATAATTACAATTTATTCCTCTTTAATACCAAACTTTTCATATTCCATAATTATGAAACCATCAACAAATTTTACCTATAAAATAAGATTAGTAGATGAGAATCTAGCTTACCTATTTGTTTTCATTTGATTGAACTTTTTTTTTTAAAAAAAATATCTTTCTTTTGTGGTGAAATGAACGAGAAATGAAGAGATAAGAGAAAAATAGAAGAAAAAAGAATGTATAATTAACAAGCATTTATATCGTATTGTTCGTTTTTGGTGTTGTCGAATGTTGATGATGACACTTGAGATTATTGATGATCGATGATCGAATATATATCACCATCCATTGTGGCGAAAGAATGTCCAACTTTGGTGAATGAAACTCTAGCTTGATCAAATTGTACCCTTAACTTTTTTGTCTCACACATTCTTAAGAACAATGTAATGTTTTGGAATTTTTTTAATGTATTCATTAATTAATAATGTGTAGTTAATTTGTTGGGATTAACAACATATTACATATGTATTGAATAAATTTTATATTTTGCTCGTACTTTGACTATCAAATAGTAACATATTTTTTTATTTTTGAATTTTTGAAGTGAGAATATTGCAGTAATATCGATGTTTTTTTATCTCGATCTATTATATCCATCTCATTTATTTTTTTTATTTGATTAAATGTTACAACGGTTAAGTGAAAATGAGTGAAGAATAGTTTAATTTTTCAATATAATTATTATTTTCAAACATAAAATATAACTATGGTTGATGTTACTTACTATTTTTATGATATCATCATTTTAATAAAGTTATAAACTAGAAAAAATATCATTTAAATGTCGAGTAAATACAATATCATTTGGCTATAGATAACAAATAAAAATAATATAAACATGATGCAATAACAAATAAACAATAAAGAATGATGTAAGTATCAAGACACTATAAGAAAATAAAAAAAAAATTACGTGAGCAAAATAATTATTAATGACGAGCTAGAAAAGTCACGTGATTTTCACGGAAAATCTATACAATATTTTAAAAAGATAAAACTAAGCATTTTACTAAGTAATGTCTCCTATCAAAAGTCATCTTGAATTGTGATGTGTCACATGCATATAATTAGTGAAAATAAAAATAAAATTTATGTTGTACAAAAGAATGTAAATGTCAATAAACTTTTTAGTTTCCTCTTATCTTTATAGCTATTAATAATTAATAATTAATTTACTCTACTAATTTGACATCTAAATCCTTTCTTAGTTGATTTTTTGGCTTCCCCCTCCTCATTTATACTACCTATACACATTGTCATATTTTTGCCTACAATTATCATCACTTGCATTACCACAATTTTTCGACTTCTCTACCTTAAATACTTTTGAGATTTTATTTTGAAGATTTTTCATCTTTAAACTTCCACACTCAATTCAAAATTATTTGGTTCACATAAAATCCTAATTGAATTAATCATTTCAACTTGACTTTATAACAACTTTACGTAGCTACAATATATTTTATATTCTTATTTAATTGTAGCTCATTCTACAGAATTAAATTAACTGTTTCAGTTTACATTTCATTATTATAGTTTGATTGACTTTTTATTTTTTGACAGGTACTCCTTTTATACTATGTAGTATGTATAATTACATATAGTAGTATAAATCTCAATGAAGCCACATAAGACATTACATCCGCCAATTCTTGGAAGATTTTTTGTCAAAAGTTTGTGAATTCTACACAGTTTATCTTTGTTGCACTAATGTTGCACGTAACACCTTTTTTTCCTTAATTTTTTTTGTTAAGACTTCAATTAGTCACAAATCAAATAACTCAAAGTGTGTAAAAGATTATACGAGTAAGTCAATAAGCTTAGACATTTTTTCAATATAGTTTAAAGAGATATTTTTAAGTTGTAGCTAATTATTTTTACAATGTATAAGAATGTTTATTTATTTATATTTTTGGTTGAACAAAGTGGAAGCGCCTATGTGACATATTGTATAGACTAAATATTTGTTATGTGTGTCATTCATAAGATGCATAACTAATTAATTTTGCTCATTTTTACCAATAATTGTTCGAGATTCTAAAGTTATACTCTTTTACTTCACTCTCTTACTATTTTCCATAAATCTATTGTACGCGAAAATAATTTGTGACACACATTTTTTACTTATTTGGTGTTACAGGGCATTCTACATATTTTTAAAATATGACAGAAATTTTTTAAAAGTATAAAATCCATTGAAATTGAGGGAATATAAAATTGTTGTAATATACAAGTATATCCATTATTAGGTACTGAAAATTTAGTTCGTACTTGCAACACATACACAATAATTTTAAAATGTTACCTTCAACAACTTTTTTTATCAAATATGCAATTATTTTCACTATCCATCTATAATTACAAGTGTAAAAACTCTAATTCATTTAATCAATAAAGTGAAATTAAACTAACGCTTAAATATTTGTTGGTTAAGAAAAACATTTGTATTGCATAATCTTTAAGCCGATTAAAACAATAAATTATTAACGATTCTGTGATTTTTACGGGCTCCAAAACTAGTTAGTTAATTTATAAGTTCATCAAAAGAGGTCGACTGGTTTGCCTTGTAAGCTTAGAGTTAGCGAAATAAGACGACCGAAAGTTTGAAAGTTGGAGTGAGGAAGAAGAATGAGAACAACTGAACAAGCAACAACTTCTTCACCTTAATTAGGCTGCCCGTCTCATCCCTTACATCTTTATGTGCAACTTGCATACTCATTTTTAAATTATAAAAATGAGAAAAACAATATTATCAACTGGACGTGGTAGTTGTACTAGATCCTAAAATATGTAATAAAAAAAATTGCAAGTTGCAGATTAGTGTGTGGTTGCTTTGTTTTCTTCCACATTTTCTCATGGATAGTGGTACGAAGTAGGTTATAGAAAGCGTAATTTAACAAAAATAAATAAGTGCAAGTTGCAGGGTGAGAAGAACAAGTAAAGCGCAAGTGGGAAGCAAAGAAATAAAATAGAAACAAAATTGATGGGCAAGTGGATGAGAGGTGAGGACTGGCTTTTAATGATGGAAAGTGATGGAGCCTCCTCGAATGTTAAACAAATTCAAACATTACTTACTCCTTTTGTCACATCACTCACATGAAATAATTCGTACTTTGAAAACACATAATCTCATTTACAACAAAGCGTATTATTATAGACGGGAATATCCATCTATAGTTATAAACGAGCCAAATATTTACCAACTTTAAGTAAAATGGATCAAATGTCATCACCTTAACGTCAAATGTCACCAGTACCATTTCCATGTGATAAACTACCTGTTGTAGCTTAGAAAATGGCACTGGTGACATTTGACGTTAAGGTGGTGACATTTGGCCCGTTTTGCTTAAAGTGGGTGGATATTTGACCCGTCTATAATTATAGACGGATATGCGCCGTCTATAATGATAATTTGTGCATTTACAATCCGTGTCATGGTATACGAATACTATCCGTCTAAAGCTGTAGATGGATAGTGACCCTTTCACAAAATACAAGTAAGAGGGCATTGGGGTATCCATTTCTCACCCACTTGCACTATTCACTATCATTTTGTTATAGAAACACTATTCATCTATAACTTTGGACGAATATTGTACGTCTTAAGGAAGAATTTGTGTCTCATTTAAGACATGTATTATCCGTCTCAAGTTTAAGGCGGGTTAAATTAATACTTCCTCCGTTTAGCTCTATTTTACCACTTTCTATTTTGTACACTATTTACAAGTGAACATTCAATTTCAATTTTCTATCTATACATAAGTGATATTCACGTGAGATCTTATTTAATTCATCTTTACGAGTACATTAAAACTCTCTAATTTTTGTAAATACGTAACTAATTATATTTACCGCGTAAAATACGTGTTGACAAACGTGAAAAAGCAAAGTGGTAAAGCGAAGTTGAATGAAGGAAGTACATACCAAATTACAAGACAAATTACCTAAAAACTTCCAAAAATTTTAACCTTTACTCCCTCCATTCAACTCCACTTCGCAAGTATGCTTTTTGCACGGATATTAAGGGGCGGATTAAAAAAACTATAAAAAGTACAAAGGGAAAGAGAATGGTAGGGTTAAAAATGTTAAAAAAATATAAAGGTGGGGTTTTATGGTGGATTAGTGTGGGGTATGGATGACATTTTTTGTAAATATGAAGTGTGAATAAGGATAACATGGTCATTTTCTTGGCCTAAAAAGGAAACATGTAAAGTGGAGTTGAATGAACGAAAAAAGAATACATGTAAAGTGGAGTTGAATGGAGGGAGTATGTGATAGTATTTGATCCGTTTTAAAGTTAAGACGAATTATTTTCATCTTAAGAAAGGCTTGCTATTTTAAAAATAAGCTGACGACATTCAGCTTGTTTAACCATATTCGCATGTACTTTTTTGGGTCAAGGTATAAAATTGGAATTTGCTATATTCCGCCCTTAAAAGTAGTTATTCCGCCCTTAAAAAATACCATTTTTTCTTTGAATAATTAAAACCCCACATTTTGGTAACGTTGATTTTAGTATATTTTAAAGCGCTAACTATAACAACAAACGATAATTAATAACCAAAAATGATTAAATTAGAAACAAAATGACGATTATAAACGAAAACACTTCAAATGGCCTTAACTTTGTGCTCGGGTGTCCGATTTTGGCGAATTTGTTTTCAAATCGCTTAACTCGACGAGACGAACACAATGGTAAAAAAATTGAAAGTGGGCCCATTCGTGTGAAAAACACGAACTGACCTAGGCCGGTTCATGTGATTTACATGAATCAGCCAGGGCCAGTTCGTGTAAATCACACGAATAGGCCCAGGCCAGTTCATGTGAATTACACGAACTTGTCCTGACTGGTTCATGTAAACCACATGAACCGACCTAGGCCAATTCGTGTGTTTTACACGAATGAACCAATTCACAATTTTTTCTTTTTTCCCCATAGCGTTCGTCTCGTCGAAATAAGCGATTTGAAAAACAATTCGTCGAAAACGGACACCCGAGCACAAAGTTATTGTCGTTTAAAGTTTTTCGTTCTTAATCGTCAAGTTTTTTCTTAGTTTAAATCGTTCATTTCATCAATCATCGTCTAACATAGGTAAAAATTTCATTTTCATTAGTTCAATTTTTTTTCTTTGTTAATTCATCGGTAATTAATACGATATTTCACATCTAATTTAAGTTACCATCACCCATTTCCGATTAGTCGATAAAAATTATTGCTAGAAATATTATTTAGAGAGAGAAGGGCAAAGTTGGAAAGTTAAACGAATAATAGGGGCGGAATGAATAATATAGGGGCGGAATATAGCTAAATAAGTAACACAACGAAGGTTCTAGAAAAACAAAGTAATTTGGCAAAAAATGTTGTTGTATTAACTTAATTCCCCTTACTATTAAGAGAATAAAAACTCTCTTAGTTTTTTCTGTAAAAGTCATTTAGCTAAATAAGGTAATAACTAAAACTTTCTTTTATTACATTTTTATCTTTTCAATGAATATATTCTTATAATTAAACTCTAATCTTTCAGTTAAATTCATAATTATAATTTTTTCATTAAAATAAAATAAGTTTGATATTAAACTGTAAATTATAAGTTGCTAAATATTCCAGTAATGCGGTAATTATTACTGTAGAAAATAACTTGACACATACTTAGTATTAGCTTCATGACAAAAAATCAAATTTATTAAAATAAATCACGACTTAAATTAATTCTGTTTGATTAGTTTTCCATTTCATTTTTTTTTGTTTATATCAAAATACAATGGAGTGAAATAAATATTAATGAGTTGTAAATACTAGGTATAAATAGTACATTAAAAAAATAAACACTTTATATACCGCGCATGTAATATGCGGATATGTACTAGTATGAGTTTACACGAAGTTGATACACATACATAAGGTGTATGAAAATTTCCATACACAATCAAGGCATCATGCCCTTACACCAGAAGATCAACCATCGATTATGCGACTCCGTCGATAAGAGCTCTTGGGAGTCATCAGCTTGTTATCCCCGGCGCCAGCCGATTCCTATTAGAGCGTGACACGTGGAAATTGTGACTTACGCCCTATTCTTTTGGACTTAAAGTTACTTAATTTAAGTTCATTTCAAATCCTATAACTTCAGTTAACTTCAGATCCTATAAGTTCAATTCAGATCCTATAAGTTCAGTTCACATTCATAACAATGATGATCAAAGTAAAGTAATTAACAAAGATTAACAAGAAATTAAGTAGAAATTAAGGAATTATACCAAATTTAAGGAGATAAACAATAATGATGAAGAATAAAATAGAAGAAACCATTTTATTAATGAAGAATTGTCACCATCTTCAAATACAACCCAAGAATTCTTCAATTACAAGATTAGATTTAAGATTAATTGTGGAAAGATCAAAAAATAATTAAGCTAATTAAATGTGAATAAAGTGCTAATTAATGTAAATTCTTCCTAATTATCGCTATAATGGTGAGTGTCTTTCCAATGGAAAATGAGCGGTATTTATACTAATACAAGATTTGAGGCTAATTGGGTCATTACATTACGTCTAAACGGAGGCGGAAGATTGCGTGCGCCGCCCGACTTCTCTTTTGGGTCGCCCGAACTGGAGGAAGTTGGGTGAACTGTGCCTTGGAACCCGCTCGGGCGGGTGGTCGGCTTGCCCGAGGCTAGTAAATGGCCTCCTTTGCCAATGCTGCCCCAAAACCCGTGAGGATCACTCTAGGTCGTGGGGCATGGCTCCAATTTGCCTTAAATCCTTTCTACAAGTCTTTGGTGGTTTCTGTCTCCGCCTTATGCTTGGTCATTAGTACCGTTAATTAAGCTCCTAATTGCTCCACTAATGCACGATTTCCGCTCATTTTGATTCCTTTCCTCTTATAGAAAAACAAATAGGAAGCTAAAAACACCGAAATGACCCTAATAAGTGCAAATAAGCATGCGAACGGAGTTCGTTAAGAGTTAAAAGTGCGCTAAAATGAACCACATTAGGACCCTTTCACTCGACCCAGTATCCCTTGTGGATAGCCCAGTTTTCTTTGCCTCGTGTTGAGGAGTATGTGTTAATGTTTTCTTATTACTTGAAGATACTATGGCACCTAAGAAATCAAGAGTTGCTAATGTGAGTGATGCCGAGGTGGAAAGATTAATAGAGCAAAACAAGGCTTTAACCGAAGCATTAAAGAACTATAACCGAGGGAGAGAGGTTATAGTGAATGCATCTATATTAAGTGTTGCCATAGCTCGACATAGTCCGACCAAGTATGAAAGACTGGGGGCTCCGAATTTGCTAGATAATTGGATTCGTGAGATGGAGAATGTGTTCGAAGTAGTGAATTGCCCGAAGAGCTTAAAGTTGACCAAGCGGCATTCTATCTAGGAGGACAAGCGGGATTATGGTGGCATCGTGAAAGAGTTGAAATGAGGGAATACTATAAGGAAGAGGGTGAGCAAGCGATTCCTTGGCAATGCTTTAAGGGAGCGTTGATAGATGAGTTTATACCCGAGCATATAAGGAGTAGGCTTAGGGCCGAGTTTAATAGCTTTGTAATGGGAGAAGATATGACGGTCCAAGAGTATTATGTAAAGTTTAACGAACTTTTGAATTTTGTGAAGGACCTACAACTTAGCCAACAAATTCTTGCGGTGAGATTTGAGAAAGGACTCACTCTTAAGATCCTAGAAAGGCTTCCCGCCGGTATTCTTACTGATCTCAAGGAGGTGTATGCCCGAGCCGAATATGCGGATAGGCTCACCAATATGGCAAAAGAGGCTAAGGAAAAGATGGGAGAAAATAGAAAAGTGAAAAGAGAAAATGGTGGAGGGAGTCAAAGGAGGCCAAATCATCAACAATTCAAGTCTTATTCCGGAGGTTCGAATTATGGAGGTTGATCAAGGAGTGGTGAAGGATGAGGTAGAACCATGAGTGTTGACTGAGGGGTGCGATGCCATAAATGTGGGAGAATGGTACACAAGATATACGAATGTACTTTCGGTGGTGGTGGCTCATATCGCGGTTCCGGTAGTTATAAACAAAGAGGATCTTATCAAGTTTCGTATCATCATAGCCACTAACAACCCTTCTTCCGGTTTTTGGAGCGTGTCAAGGAACCCAAACTCTTATAGAGGTGACTATGCTGGAGATGTAGGAGGGGGTACTTTCCAAAGGCAAGAGGTGAGTGGAAGGCAAGCTTCGGTGGCAAGACCAACAATTTCAACTACTTCGGTGCAAGAAGGGGTTAAGAGTAGCGGTAAATTATTTGCTATGGACAAGAAGGATGCAGAGGGTGATGCTCATGTGGTTTCCGGTATTTTTCTAATCAATTCTAAACCCGCATTTGTGTTATTTGATTCGGGGGCCACACATTCTTTTGTATCTAAGAGTTTTGTATCGACTTTAGAACTAGTGGACTATGTGGGTATTGAGGATGAGTTGTGTTACCTTCGGGTGAGACCATTATTTGTTGTAAATTGTTTAGAGATGTACCTATGGTTGTGGGTGAGGTGTTTCTTCCCATAGATTTGATTGAATTTCCGTTAGAAAGATTTGAAGTGGCATTAGGGATGGATTGTCTAGGTAAGTAGAAGGTTAACATATATTGCTATCAAAATAAAGTGTCATTGAGAGGACCAAAAGAGCTGAGGGTGACGTATACGAGGTTTATAATTAAACCAAGAGTCAAACTTATAGCGGTAACAACTTTGAAGCCATGCTTAAGGAGAAGATGTCCTATGATTTTATGTCATGTTAGGGATCCTAGAATATAGGAGTCCAAGGCTTCCCATATACTTATTGTGGATGAATTTGTGGATGTGTTTTCTAAGGAAATTCCGGGTTTACCTCCAAAGAGGGCGGTTGATTTTAGTGTGGAGTTGAGACCGGGAGTGGGGCCTATCTCTAAGGCACCTTAACGGATGAGGTCTAAGGAGTTGGAGGAATTAAAGAAACAATTGGAGGAGTTGTTAGACAAAGGGTACATTAGACCTAGTGTTTCACCTTGAGGTGCTCCCGTATTGTTTATTAAGAAGAAGGATGGAAGTATGAGGTTGTGTATAGATTTTAGGGAATTGAATAATGTAACAATTAAGAATAAATATCCTTTACCCCGCATTGATGACTTGTTTGACCAACTAAGTGGAGCGGGTGTCTTCTCCAAAGTCGATCTTAGGTCAGGGTATCACCAACTGAGGACTAGGGATGAAAACATACCCAAGACAACGGTTAGGACGAGATATGGTCATTATGAATTTGTCGTTATGCCTTTTGGGTTGACTAATGCCCCAATGGTATTCATGAATCTTATGAACTGAGTGCTTAACCCTTATTGGTGTCGTGTCTTTAATACCGTTATTTTCTTTAGTTTTTGACTTATGAGCGAGAGAACAGAGTATATAGAGGATGGGAGTTTCCGCTGTGGTTGTTGTGTTGTCGTCTTTTCATATACATTTCGTTAATGACGCATAGTTGTTGGAGTACTTTCGGGAATTGAGTTGGATAAATCATTTGTTAACATAGTCGTGACAAGTAGTTAGCGGAATATGGGTCTTATTGAGCTAGAGGATGTAAGTAGTTCATAATCTTTTGTTGGTGCAGGATGATGCAGTGTGGGGGGTGAGTACAATGTTAATGTATTAACGTGTTTGTTAACGATTAAAGGGAACTTTTGAGGATTTCTTTAGTACGTAAGAATTTTTGGTCATGTGATATGTTGTCAAGATAAGTGCGTGAATCATGGAGAGTGTTATGGTGTGGAAGTATTAAAGAGTAAATTAGTGGATGATGTAGAGGATTTGATAGTAATCCGAGGTGGTGAGCGGGATGATTGGAGACATGAAAATTGTTAGGGTCTTGGATATCAATATTGATGTTAAGATGATACCGATTATCAGTGTCACGAGATGGCAATAATGGAGGGTGATGCGTGTCATTTATATGATGTTTTACACCCTATTTAACACGCATTTCAGAGCTCAATTATGTAGTTTATGCTACTATTTTCCCTATTTCCGTCTACTTTCGTGTTTTTGTGTAATATTGCAGAAATGTGAAGAATCCAACGAAAATCGATCCGAATCCGTCCCTAAGTGCTTGGCATAGGATTTGACATGAAGATTTGACTCGGGAAATGAACTTGGTGCGCGTATCAAGGCTTGAAAGATAGATTTGCGAGAGTTTCAGAAGCGGATTACCAGCTAACTTGGTCTATAGACTGACCTACATGGTCTATAGACTGCCAGAATGCTGAACAGTTGACTGCAGGAAGAGCAGTCAGTCGATCGACTGATCCCAGTGGTCGATCGACCGCACCACGAGACTGACGCGCAAATTAAAAGACGAGAAAGCCCAATGTAATTAGGTTTTGGGAATAAAAGTTATGTAAGACTATCTATATAACGTAACCTGAGGTTTCAGAAGACAGATGGAATTAGTTAGGGTTCAATAGACAGAAGTTGAATCTTGGATTATTTCATTAGTTTAGATTAGTTTCCATCAATAAAGTTTTCTTTTCGCATTGGGTTTTGGTCTTTTCTCTTCAATTCTTCTTTGCGGTATTCCTCTGTTCCTTTGTTCAATTTCGTTGCTTTAATTCTTCCGTAGTTTAGAATTGCTAGTTTAGATTTCCCAAAGCCAAATTCTCGTTTCATGTTAGTTATTTATTTAGTTAATTCAATTATGAATTCATTTGCTTTATTTGTTAATTTTATTGTTGTTATTATCACCATCATGAGTAGCTAAATCCTACGTGCTAAGATGTAGGGGATATATAGGTTAGACGGTTTCGACAATAGGTAACCTGTTATCGGGCTCTGGTCGATCGACTGGGTCCATAGGTCGATCGACTGCCACGTGTTAGATTAGCTTCGACTTAATTAATTTAATTGCTATATTTGACGAATCGAGTGCACGCGACTAGTTGAATGCTTAGGAATTGACCGACCCGATAGATCGAAAGATGGGGGGGGAGGAAATGGACTACTTAATTAAGACGACTAAATTAATAAGATCGAGAGATAAGTTAATTTAGGCTTTAAGTATCATTAATCAAGAACGAAAGTTAGTATTAGTGAGACTTAGGGACCCGTAGCTTAGGCCGAAAGGTTGCTACCTGTTAAATTAGACCGAGAAGACTTTTTATTTTTCCGTCTAACATGCTTAAATCAGTTTACTTAGAGTTACCGCCGTCGAAACTACAGTGAACCGACCATCTTAGCTCTTTTTCAATATTTGATTTCATCTACTTTCTTTAAATTGCTCATTTATTTGCTTTAGTTTAGTTTAAATTTCATTTAGTCTGCCTTTTAGATATAGTTCAAATCAAAACACCTCCCTTTTAACTGTTACCTTAGACTAAAATTAGACAACTATTAATTGCATCGCCTCTCTGTGGTTCGACCCTGACTGCCACTAGCTATAGCCGTAGTTAGGTTTTATAAATTTATCTTTGATACTCTACGACGGTATCAAATTTTGGCGCCGTTGCCGGGGAGGCAATTGTCTAGTTTTTAGTTGTTTTTATTTTAGTTTTTTTCTTGGTTTAAGGGACACCTGTTCCTTAAACTGTTCTCATATTCTACTTGTAGTTTCCTCTTATGCGCAGGTCACAGGGTGGTGAATTACGACCGTTAGATCCTGAGATCGAGAGGACTTTGCGTGAGTTGAGACGATCATCTAGAGTATTGCCGACGAGAGGAAGAGCCGAGTACTGTCCGATTATTACGAGAATGAGTTATTTGAGGAGGATCCACCTTCGTCTCCTATTTCTACTTCTTCAGCTGAGACCGTTACATCTCCAGATATGGCTGAAGAAGCAAGTATAGCCAGTCATTCCGAGCCAAAAGCTGAGAATCTCTATAAGGGATTCGCGTTGCCAGCTGGGACGGATAGAAAATTCGAAGCGAAATCGTCCTACATTAACTTGGTTGAGAGAAACCAATTTGGGGGGGGGGGGGCTGCAAATGAAGATGCAGCTAAGCATATGGAGATATTCATTGACTACTGTTGTTCCATACCCCCACCAGCAGGTGTGACCCAGGACCAGATCAAAGAGACGATGTTCATATTCTCGCTCCGTGATGCTGCTAGGGAGTGGTACCGAGATCTGGATCGAGCTGCTAATGGGATTACTGATTGGAATTCGCTGGCCCTAGCATTTTATAAAAAATACTTCTCTGCATCGAAGACCAATGCGATTAGAGCTCACATCACAAGCTTTAAACAGGGTTCTGACGAGGATTTTCATGAGGCATGGGTCCGTTTCAAGAGACTGGTGCGATCTATTCCACACCATGGGTTCGAGCAATGGTTCTTGTGTAATCAATTCTATAATGGGCTTTACGATGATCAGAGGGCTATCCTGGATGCTGCAGCTAATGGCAGATTCCAGGAGAATAGTGGAGAGATTAAGGGGTGGAAGATTATTGAATATATGGCCACCCATAAAGCTGAGCATGGGAATTCTAGAGGAAATCATAGAAGTGCAGCTGAATCTCCTACTACAGCTGCAATAGAGGCCCTTACTGCGAGATTTGACAAGTTAGATTTTGGGGGATCCCAAAAAGGTGGGATATATAAAGTTAATGCAGTTTCAGACGATCCCTTTACATGCAAAAGATGTGGAGGAGAGGGACATGTTTCGGAGTTTTGTACTAGTTCGAATGAAACATGCGTTGCCTTTCAACACTTTAGGCAAACTGGTACTTATCCCGATCCCTCTAATGTCCACCCCAATTTGAGGTGGACTAACCAGAATGTCCTTAATCCGGGTCCACAGCAGCAGCAGCAACAATAAAACTATGTGCCCCCTCATAAGCAGCAGCAGTATCAAAAGCCTCTCTATGTGCCTCAGCAGCAGCAATTTCAAAGTTCTGATATTTCCGAATTGAAAAACATGGTTCAGAATTTGTCGGGTTTGCTGCAAAAGGAGTCTCTAGCTAGAGAGACTTCTACAAAAATGTTGGAGAGTTAAATTGTCCAATTGGCAAGCAAAAGTGCAACTAGAGCTCCGAGGCAATTACCGTCGCAGCCGGATAAAAAAGAGACTCTAAATGCGATTACTTTGAGGAGTGGGTCTACCCTTGATGGCCCCGCTATGGTCGAAGATGTTACTGAAAAAGATGAGGCAGAACCGAGTAAGAAAAAGGCTGGAATGAACAGTAGCAAGAAAAAGACGATCAACAGGTACATCAGTCGATCGACTGACATACCTGGTCGATCGACCAGCTCGGGTAACAGTAAAGTTTCTAATCCTGAGGAAGCCAATCGATCGACTGACCTACATGGTCGATCGACTGAAGATACGTCTGATCGTGAACCTTTTCATCCTCCAATGCCAGATAACTTGAGGGACTACTTATTTCGGGGTACGACGACTCCGAAATTATCGAGGCAAGATCCAAATGCTGATGGGTCAGTTCCAGTTCCAAAGTATGACCCTACGACGGTTAATGGTTCATTCCTGAGACGGTCTGAAGAAGGTTCGAGCTACAACAAGGACAAAGTAGTGGATTTTCATCCTAAGTCCACTGATGCCGGTATGAGAGACCTAGAGGAGAGGGCTAAGTTGCTTCTTACAGCCCCTTATCCAGAGAGATTGGTGCCGACAAAAGAACAGATATCGTTTAACAAGTTTGAAAATGTTATTCGTAGTTTAAATGTGCAAGTTCCTTTCTTAGAATTAGTTAATCAAGTGCTTGCCTATATGAAATTCATGAAACAGCTGTTGTCCAAAAAGAAGTCACTTGATACTGTGCAATCTGTCGCGCTAACTGAGGAGTCGTCTTCCTATTTGACTCATACTGCACCTCATAAGCTAGAAGACCCGGGTACTTTTTCAGTCCCATGTAATATTGGCACCTTTTCTATTGAGAAGGCATTGTGTGATCTAGGGGCCAGTATTAGTGTTATGCCTTTGAGTCTTGCTAAGAAATTGAGATTGACTAGGTATGCAATTACAAACATGACAAAGACAGATGGTCGATCGTTCGCGGTCCACCTATAGGAGTCTTAGAGGACATTCCTGTGCAAATAGGAAAGTTCTTTTTCCCAGTTGACTTCATTGTGGTAGATATACCCGAGGATGCTCACATTCTTATCATTTTGGGTAGACTATTTCTGCACACTGCTGGTGCAGTTATAGATGTTGGCTCAGGGACACTGACCTTTAAGGTAGGAAAACAGTCCATTGTTTTTACCCAGAACTATAAGAAGAAGGATGCTATGTAACCAGTAACTTGCAATGTAGTTAAATCTTATGTTGTGTTGCCTGATATGCCTGCCCCTATGCCTAATTCTGCTATAACACCTCCGTCCCAGATTGGGAGCAAATTGGAGGAAGATCCTTCTGTTTTGACTGTTGCAGGAGCTGGTTTGGGGAAGTTAGAGCCGCATGTTGCTTCAGTTGTGAGAGAGCCCATTGTGCAGAGAGGCGGTCTAGGGTGTCTGAGCTATGCAACTGACGAGGAGCCTGATGAGGAGCTAGTCAAAGTGACGGATTCCGATTTGAATTTTGATGAGCCAGACGAGGTCAGTGATTGGGAAGATGTTAAAGATGTTGATCCGTTGAGTTCTGCGTATATTGGAATTGTTAGGAGTGCAGCTGAGAGGATGAGCACTGTAGATGCTACTTCTTGTAGCCAGAAGCCGAGCAAGTGGGCCATTCTGTGGCCATTCTTGATCAACTATTAGTTGATTAAGATTTTTTTTTTTTTTTTTAAAAAAAAAACATTTTATTGCTTTTGTTAGACTTTTTATTGCTTTGGTGTGCGCGAGACTTCGCTTTAATAAATTTGCTTAGGATTTAAAGACTTTAGACTGTTACTTTGGATTTTGTGCAATTTTGGGCGCGTTATTATGTGTATTTGCAGGTTCATAGACCATATTAGCTCAATTTATTGAGCTAATTCGAAGAAATCAGAAACTTACAGCAGGTATCTCAGTCGACCGACTGGCTTATGTGGTCGATAGACTGTGACGCGACTCCAAGGGCTTCTGTTCCTGTCACCCTGGTCGATTGACTGGCTGGTATGGTCGATCGACCGCCTTCGCTGCTGTACCTGTTCACGACCATTCCCCTGTTGTGTTTGGTCGATTTGCGGAGTTGAGGGAGTCTTTTCTCCACTTTATTCTCCGATTCATTTATGTTTTCTTCTGTTTTCTTATTTTGTACATAATTTTGCGTTTCGTAAATTGCTTTCTCGGAATTACGCGCGGTACTTTTGTTTCTTTTCAGGTACCTATGGTAGCACTGCTGGCTACTGAAACCTCCTAGCTCACGCTGGTTTGGGGAGGTTTCCTGTTGCGCTTAAAGTCTTGTGAGTTTCCGAGTCCTTTTTTTTATGTCAATTTTAGTTATAATTCCGCAAAATCCCAATTTCCTTTGCTTATCTTTCTTATATGATTTCGCACAATGGGGACATTGTGTGATTTGGTTTGGGGAAGGGTTTTGCATTGCATTCATTTGCATTCATTCTGCTTTGCATTCACATTTACACTTTTGTCTTGCTTTGTTGTTTATTTCTTATATATACAAGAAAAACTCATAAAAAATTTGGAAAAATTCAAAAAATTAAAAAAAAAAATTGCACGTTTATTTTAGCATGTAGGTCGAGTCGGAACGGTAGTATTTCAATGATGACATTGCATTTTCATCTGTTTATGCCTAAGCCGTGCTAAATTGACATGATATTAGTACAATCATATGCATATCTACGAGTTTTCGTTAATTTATTTGCTGAATCTTGAGACTTGACTTTGACAATTGGCAAACTACATTATATTCTAAGGTTTAGAGCTTATAACTGGTGACATCCATGATCGGTTTATTTAGGAATGAGAGTAGTACTCCTTATGAGACATGTTAATCAATATGCATAAATATGAACTTAATCTGCTTATTACCTGTATGCATTCGGGTTTGTGGTCGGTTGACACATGTGGAAGAGGCCACCCCCTTTATTCATTTTTCCCATAAGCCTCACACTGCCAGAAATAGCCTTTTTGTCCTATTAACTACATCCTATATTTAGCCTGCCCTTATCAAGCTAGTAGTTCTAGTTTTTGGGATTATTACTTCATTTTGGGTTGCATATGCTCTTATTGAGATGATATTGGAAAAATGAGAAAGGAAAAGTTGAAAGAAAAAAAGAATGAGAAAAAAAAAGGAAAAAAAAGAAAAAATCACATGATTGAATTTTCATTAGTTGGTGATTTTGTATTCCCATGTTGCGATTAATATCATTTGGGGAATTAAGTTTGTATGGAGAATGTGAGATTTGTGCTCACTATTAGCACCGTTCTATCGTTTAATCTTGAGCAAGAAGTTGGAATGATTTATTAATTTGGTTCCCTTAGTTACTAGCTTGGCTTATAACTCTGTTTTTACCAAATTCGTCTTAGCCCCTTCTTACCCATAGCCTCACGTATCCAAAATTGCCTCGGCATGTGTCAATGGTCTTTAATGGTTAGAATGCATATGTACGGTTGTAGAGATTATTTTCATATTAGATTGCAGGCATGTTCTTATAGGCCGTAGTTAGGTGAGAGTCATTACAATATTACTTCTTTCTATCTTTACATATATTCACCTGTATTTATTGAGTGATTTGAGCGACCCGTGAGAGTCCAATATGATAAGTCTCTATAGTATAAAGTTCAGCAATTTTTAACGACTACATAACTCGTTTGCATGATTCATATTGCTAGTTGATTGTTAGTTGTTGCATTAAACTGGTTTGGGCTTTATAGTTGCATTTTGCTCTGAGATTGAACTCGTTCCATTAGGTCCTAGGATCGAGTCTAGTTCTTGCTTGGGGACAAGCAAGGGTTTGGTTTGGGGAAGTTTTATGCGTGTCATTTATATGATGTTTTACACCCTATTTCACACGCATTTCAGAGCTCAATTATGTAGTTTATGCTACTATTTTCCCTATTTCCGTCTACTTTCGTGTTTTTGTGTAATATTGTAGAAATGTGAAGAATCTAGCGGAAATCGATCCGAATCCGTCCCTAAGTGCTTGGCATAGGATTTGACATGAAGATTTGACTCGGGAAATGAACTTGGTGCGCGTATCAAGTCTTGAAAGATAGATTTGCGAGAGTTTCAGAAGCGGATTACCAGCTAACTTGGTCTATAGACTGACCTACATGGTCGATAGACTGCCAGAATGCTGAATAGTTGACTGCAGGTAGAGCAGTCAGTCGATCGACTGATCGCAGTGGTCGATCGACCGCACCACGAGACTGACGCGCAAATTAAAAGACGAGAAATCCCAATGTAATTTGGTTTTGGGAATAAAAGTTACGTAAGACTATCTATATAACGTAACCTGAGGTTTCAGAAGACAGATGGAATTAATTAGGGTTCAATAGACAGAAGTTGAATCTTGGATTATTTCATTAGTTTAGATTAGTTTCCATCAATAAAGTTTTCTTTTTGCATTGGGTTTTGGTCTTTTCTCTTCAATTCTTCTTTGCGGTATTCCTCTGTTCCTTTGTTCTATTTCGTTGCTTTAATTCTTCCGTAGTTTAGAATTGCTAGTTTAGATTTCCCAAAGCCAAATTCTCGTTTCATGTTAGTTATTTATTTAGTTAATTCAATTATGAATTCATTTGCTTTATTTGTTAATTTTATTGTTGCTATTATCACCATCATGAGTAGCTAAATCCTACGTGCTAAGATGTAGGGGATCTGTAGGTTAGACGGTTTCGACAATAGGTAACCTGTTATCGGGCTCTGGTCGATCGACTGGGTCCGTAGGTCGATCAACCGCCCTGCATGGTCGTTCGACTGCCACGTGTTAGATTAGCTTCGACTTAATTAATTTAATTGCTATATTTGACGAATCGAGTGCACGCGACTAGTTGAATGCTTAGGAATTGACCGACCCGATAGATCGAAAGATAGGGGAGGGAAATGGACTACTTAATTAAGACGACTAAATTAATAAGATCGAGAGATAAGTTAATTTAGGCTTTAAGTATCATTAATCAAGAACGAAAGTTAGTATTAGTGAGACTTAGGGACCCGTAGCTTAGGCCGAAAGGTTGCTACCTGTTAAATTGGACCGAGAGGACTTTTTATTTTCCCGTCTAACATGCTTAAATCAGTTTACTTAGAGTTACCGCCGTCGAAACTACAGTGAACCGACCATCTTAGCTCTTTTTCAATATTTGATTTCATCTACTTTCTTTAAATTGCTCATTTATTTGCTTTAGTTTAGTTTAAATTTCATTTAGTTTGCCTTTTAGATATAGTTCAAATCAAAACACCTCCCTTTTAACTGTTACCTTAGACTAAAATTAGACAACTATTAATTGCATCGCCTCTCTGTGGTTCGACCCTGACTGCCACTAGCTATAGTAGTAGTTAGGTTTTATAAATTTATCTTTGATACTCTACGACGGTATCAGAAGGGAATACCTAAGGATCTAGTATTGGTTGAGTTACGAGGACGTGACATTAATTTTAAGAGGAATAGGATGCTACAATGCGTTGATAGTTCTACATTTTATGGTATATTTTGAGGTTTCGAGTCGCCATTAGAGAATCTAGGATAGACTTGTGGTTTAATATCATTAAAAGTAATAGTTGTGAAGGTTGTAGGTGTGTATGATTGCAATGGTGTGACAGATGGGTGGTGACAGTTATGAGTGTGAGCAAACTTCGAGGACGAAGTTCATTTCAAGGGTGATGGAATGTAACATTTCATTTTGGTGGTCATTCTTGCTTGGTGGATTGTGTTGGTATTGGATTTGTTAGCGTGCGGTATGTTAGTAGGACATTGTTAACGGTGGGAATTTTGTAAGTACTATGGTTGATGCAATAGTGAGGGATATGTTGTTGAGGTAGGTAGGCATTATTGTTCGAGGTAGATGTTGTTGTTTGAGTTGGTGTTCGGAGTGGAGGGAGAGAGTTTTGGTTGTGTAGAGGATGATGCGAACTTCGAGGACGAATTTCATTTTTAAGGAGGGAAGACTATAGTACTACGCATTTCTGGGCCTTGGGTACTCGGTCGAGTGGGCTATACTTATATCAACCTGATCCGCCATCGTCGTAACACAACCTCAATAAGATGGGTGTGCGCCTTTGGGCCCATTATTTGTCCTCACTTAAGCCCAAAAGCATAAGGCCTTGTTGCTAAGTGGTGGGTGGAATCCTTTTATAAACATATCACAAGCTCTTTATTTTCCCGATGTGGGACAACTTTTCCTCTCAAACTCTTGGGGTGTTACAGTACTTGCCCGAGTAGGTGGCTAGTGTGTTTCTGTCAGCTTCTGTCTAGGTGTCACTTGACCGAGTCGGTGAGATACTCGGTCTAGTAGAGCGTACTCGGTCGAGTACCTCTAGTACTCGACCGAGTGCCCGGTCTGGGGTCGTGTTTTGCGCGATTTGATTAAAATGATTAAGGAGTTATATAATCACATAATCAGTTTTCGTTAATCATTTCTAACCCTAAAATATTTCTCTAAACTCTCCCTAATCACTCTAATCATCAACCTAGCAAGGATCTAGCTTTTATCGTAAGATTTCACCTTACGTCGTGTCAATCGTTGTTGTAAGTCTCGATCTCTATTCTTATGTTTATACTAGACTTAACCCTAATTTTGGGGGATTTCGGGGAATTGGTAATTTGGCACTAGATTGATTATTGAGGGGTAGTAGTAATTGTATGTGATTATTATTTTTAGGTGACGGTTTCATGGAGGATTGCTATTGCGATTACTTATGTGTGATTGGATTGCGAAAAGGTAGGGTGTTCCTACTCAGTATTGCTATATGGTTGAAGATGTGATATATTTGTTAATGTGATTATCGTGATGATGTTGATATTAGTATTGTGATTGTGAAGCCATATCGGAAGATGGACTTCACCCTCATTATTCAGCTCTTGTGGCTCCCGTCACAAGAGGGATGCGCACATTAACGATATGGGCTCCCTCGTTGCGATGAGCGGGGCCTTTGATGGCTAGGTTGCGGTCTACCACTGCCAGGGGTGGGGTTACCTGTTGCGATTGGTAGCCTTTCAGGGCTACTCACTGTGGTGTGTAGTCGTGTCCGGACTGAGATTCGGACACGGGTTCTCGGAGTTTGGAGATATGTGATGTTGGTTTGGTTATGTTCTGATTCCATTGTGATGGTTTATTGTGTTGGATAGTATACCGACCTTGTATGGTGTGTCTTGTGTTTTCTTTTCTGCAATGTGTCTGCGGTGATCCATTTGATATTGCCAGTAAATGGTGAGCAGGTAGTCTTATCAGGTGTTGATGATTGCTGAGCTTTGGCTGGGATCCTTGGTGGGAGCGAGTCACCGCTGAGTTCACTTAGTTTAGATGATAGTAGCTTGATTAGTTTGTACTCTTCCGCTTTTAGGTAATTAGTTTTGTATCGAGTTGTAATCAGTAATTTATATAGAAGTTAATAAAGTTATTTAATTTATTCTTTTATTGTTTAATGATATTTTCTACCTTGGGTAACCGAGATGGTAATGCGTCCATTTGCTAAGGTAGGCCTTGGTAAGGCTCCTTGGTAGTCAAGTATCTTTTCCTTTCCTATTCTAAACCGTGGAAATCTTTCTTGCTGTAGAGGAAAGCCTCCAGGATGGAACGCAGCGGGTGTTGCGCTTCTTGGAAAGGTCGCAGTAGCTGCTGCGCCTATTCCTTGTCTGTCTGTCCAGCAACTTCGAATATTTTCTAGATCTTTTAGTAACTAGTATAAATAGAGGGCTTCAGCTTTCATTGTTTTTTCACGCAAGTGCCTGCTCTTCTTTTCTCTCTTCGCATTCTAATCCGCGCTATTTTCTTTTGACATCTACGTGCTTGGTCCATTCGACCACGTAACCTCGAATCATGTTGTAGTACCCATCTCGTTTGCATGACCGACCAAGTTGACCAACAATACAATCAATCAACCAATTTAATCAATCAATCTTGTTAAGTTTCCTTAAGAAATCAAGGGCACTTTCACCTACATCTAAGTTCGAGTCGAGTTACCACTAGAAGCCGTTTTTAGTTAAATCTCGTGATGGAAACATGTAAGTCTGAGGGTGTAAATCCCATCATTAAATCTATTTTTTATTTTTTAATTTATTTTACGCGAATTTACGTCATAAGAATGCTTTAAAGATCATAATAATTTCATTAAAACCAATCCTTAAAACCCTTGTGATAAAACAGTCCATATCTGACGCAGAGAGGAAACGCATCATGATGTGGCTCATATTTACACACATTTAGTCCCTTAACTAACCTATTTTGCGTGCTATTATGGTCTTTCAAAATCATTTTCTGATTCAATTACTTCCTATTTGCTTTCCTAGTGCATTTCATATGTCTTGTAGGGAAGAAGATAAATGAGGCAGAATTCTCGTCTCTTGCGTGTACTTGGAGGCTAGTTGACGACCTTAGAAGGTTAGTATGAAGAGGAAGAAAGAACGACGACCAAGGATGATAAGTATAAGGTTTAGAAGCAATATGTGGAAGCCTTGAGGAGTCTTGGAGCCATTAGAAGCAAAGAAGAAGAAATTGCTACCTATCTCGTTCGAGCTGACGACTTCAGCTTGAGACAGGGCTCTTCTGCAGCAACTCACGCGAGATGAGATCATCTTGCTCGAGATGAGACTCAGCGTAACCAAAGTTGCTCGAACTCACCTGAGTCCTTCTTAGCTTGCCCATATTTTAAGGCATCTTTCCTAATTTACCCCTACTAACCTATGTAATAACCCATGTTTTAAGGCAAGGTCAAGGTTAGTCAACGTTAAAATGTGAAAAATGCATTTTATAAAAATTATATTTAAAGTGTATTTTACGAATTATGTTATAAGATGGAGATAATAAAACTAAAATAAGAAGGACGATAGTCGGGTTTGGCGTGTTGGACGTGTAAATAGGTAGTATGCGGTGACGGTTGTATCTAGTAATAATAGTATTAATAGAATGGTAATAATAATAATAATAATAATAATAATAATAATAATAATAATAATAATAATAATAATAATAATAATAATAATAATAATAATAATAAAAACATAATAAAAGAGGGAACTTCCTAGAAGCTTCCTACCTACCACTTTTCTCTATAAATAAGACGTAACCCTTCTCCATAAATCACTTTTCCACATACAATTTATAAACACCAATAATAAGAGAGAGGGGGAGAATTAGAAGAAGGGAGGATATCATCATCTTTATTCATCTCAATGTATGTTGTCCTAAAACCGTCTTATAATTAATCCGTCTTATAATTAATATTTATATTATTTTCGTATACCGTTCACCATCCTTGGACTGCCCTGTGACCTGGCCCAAGACCACCGTTGACCGGCTGGGTGTGGTGGTTTGACCGTGGGTGGTATATGGCTTAGGGTTTGGGTAGTGTATGTTGTGGATCCGTGTTGTGCATAAAGGCGGTAGCTTTGGCCTTAGCTGCTGCCGACGGTCTCACCGTGGGCCAAGGGAGGCCACATTGGTGACTATTGGTGTTGGCTAGGTGGTTGTTGGGTTGAAAAACCGTGTTTGTGGGCGTTAGTGTTGGGTTGTGTTGTTGTTGTTGTTGTTGTTGTTGTTGTTGTTGTTGTTGTTGTTGTTGTTGTTGTTGTTGTTGTTGTTGTTGTTGTTGTTGTTGTTGTTGTTTGTTAATGGTGTCAGTTAGGGCACATATTATTGGTGATTAGGTGGAGGTGATGGTGGTGTTGGTTGTGGTGGTTGGTCAGTGGGTGTTGCGGGGTAGAGGTGGCAATAGTGACGGGTGGTTGTTATGGGGGAGAACACGGGTAAAACCGTGGTGTTTGGGTAGGTGGAGGACACAGTTTAAACCGTGTATGGCTAGGTTGTTTGGTTCGTTTTTGAGAAGAGATTTTCTATATTATTTACATATTTTCTCGTAATTAGACCAATTAGTAATTTGTGTATAATATTATATTGATTAGGTGGCGATTTTGTTGAAGAGCCTTACTAATTGGATTACTTGCTATTATTGGATTGCTACTCAGGTAGGATAACTACTCAACTTGTGACATATTTAATAAGTTTGTGCAAATTATGAGAATAATGTAAATTGGATGATTTATTGTTTTATTGGATGGATTATTGCTATTATTGTTGGATGCCTCACCATTAATGTCGAGAAGTATTGATTGTTTATTGTTATTACACGATATATATATATATATATATATATATATATATATATATATATATATATATATATATATATATATATATATATATATATATATATATATATATATTGGCATGGCATATTGCATTGGTTTCCCCAGGCTAGTTCTGCAGGACTTGTCTATGGGATGTTTGAATACCTTAACGAAAGGTTGGGATGCTGTGATTATCCCGGGCCAGGGATTGGCGGGATGAACAGGAGTTTCGGGTGATGAGCTCAATTGCATTGCATATTATATCATATATTATTATTGTTGTTACTGTTGTTTAAGTTATTCTACACAACCGTTTGGTTGACAGTATTTTCTGTAAACACCTATGATGAACCAATTATTGGGGAGCAGATTGACTGACAGGTATTGAGTAACTTGGCAAGGGAGCATGGGACGAGAGCAGGATGGACCTAGGCGTCTAGTTCACTTAGATCAGACTTTATTTATTTTACATTAAGATTGTTTATTTATTCCACTGCGAGTTATGTATTTATATTTAGTTCAGTTAATCGTTTCAGTTGTAATAAATCCATTTAAAGTAATTATTTAAATAAAGTCCCTTTTTGAATTATTATCTTTGTGTATACACTGCCTCAGGAAACTGAAATGGTAACAATTTTATTTATCTGTGAATGCCTAGTCAAGGCTCTTGGATAAATGGGGGTGTTAGAAAGTGGTATCAGAGCGAATGTTCCTAAGGCCTAACCAATGAACAATAATGAACTTAGGAGGAGTCTAATAAAACGAACCCCGGGTAGAAGATGTTAGGACCCCCTTAGTGCGGTTAAGAAGGCGCCCTTAATTCGTACCTTGGCCCTCTCAGTTTTGAACCGGTTACCTTGAAAAGGATAATGGAGAGTGGGGTAATTAAAAAGGAAGTTATAATAATATGGGTCCATAGTTAATTGAAGTTAGAAATTTCTAACTTTTTTGCAGGATCCGGGATGGAGGTAAGTATAATTCGGTGACAATGAATGTGGCCTCGGGCCATGTGTTAAGACGGTTGTGATGTTGAAATTTTATTAACGGATTATTATTCGAGCTATTCGGTGAATTTACTTATGGAAATTTACGAAGGGATAAGAGCATGTTTACTACAGTAAATTGGATGTTTAATTGTGTGAATGACATGTTAAGTGAAGTAGAAAATTTTTTGTCTAGTGATATGCAAAATGTGTTGCCTGAAACCATATTAGATTTTGTTATTAGCTATGGATGTATTTATTACATGTTACATGGAAGAATTAGGACATCACTGGTCGTGGTAGTGCTCGACCGTGAGTGGCCGTGGGACGGTTGTTACCGTGGTTGGCTGAGCTTGGGTTAGTTCAGTCAATCACATGTTGTTTTGAATGCAGGGACCTTAATTTTAAACCCTATAACCAAATTTCCTAAGAATAAGCTTATGTTTTCTCGTTTACTTCTTAAATAGACTAAATGGCACCAAAGAAATCTATCCCTACATCAATGTCAGCTGAGAAGATTGAGAGGCTGCTGAAGATGAATGAGGATTTGACAGAAGCTTTGAAGGGCAAGAAGGAGGAGATGGATCCGTCTAAGGTTGGAGCAGCTGTGGCCAAATACAATCCGGCTAAGTACAAGGGCACAAGAGAACCGGCCCTACTGGGCGAATGGTGCCGAGAATTCGATAATATATTTGACTTGATATCTTGTCTTGAGGGGAGGCGAGTGGACCAAGCTGGTTTTTATTTAAGAGGCAAGGCTGGTAGATGGTGGAACAGGAACAAGGAGACAATGAAGAAAGCCTTTAAGTTGAGTGATGAGCCTTTCATTCCCTGGAAGAACTTCAAGAGTATACTCAGGGATACCTTTGTACTTGAGAATGTTAGAAGCAAGATGAGATCCCAATTTGATTCTTTTAAGACGACTGACGAGATGACCGTCGAGGAATACCACAACAAATTAATGGAGCTGTTCTGGACGCGGGCCCACGGGGGTCGCTCGGGAGAAAACGAGCAAGCTTGGCATTTGTGGAATCGCCACCAACTTATTGTGGAAAATTGGAAACCGTTCAAATACCTCATGCCATGTCAAGACACAAAGTAGTGACATGAACACCAAGAACTCGTTACCCTTAGCATTCTATGTCTAGAATGACTCTCGTGGATGCCAATGAACACGGATGTTCACAGAGATCTGGAGTAAGGGGTGAGGGTACGTATTAGGAAGCTCTTTTGATCGAACACCTAATCCCGCCCGCCTCGATAGCGGCCTCTACTAATGATTAGGGAAAATCGTCTATACTCGATATGTTGAAGGTTATATGCATGCTATGAAACATCCATAAGATTAATCCTAACATGTGAAAATTAACTAAGTCGGTAAACACGTAATTAACATACATTAATGTCGAGGTAGAGATTTAGGTTAATTGCATATGAGAGCATACAAACAATAATAAAGATACAATAAAATACAATAATTAAAATTACAATAATTACAACGGGTTAATTGATCTACATCAAAAATACATTTAAAACGGATAATTTGAGAAAAGAAAAGGGAAAATAAATAAACGAACAGATTATTAGGTGATAATACGAGTAATAGTTAATTAATACGTAAGCTAATAACTATGTCAAAGCAACAACGGAAGTTCAGGGGCAGAATTCAACCCGGAACAGGCGCAACAGTGCTGCGTCCTTTGGAAGAGGCGCAGTGTTGACTGCGTCTGTTCTTGAAGTGAATTCTGGCTGTGAAGCCGGAATTGCATATCGTTAATATTCATTGGTAATTTAATGCTTGATTATCGATATTTGACTCGGATAGAAGTGGATTAATATATTATTTACATGTGAATTGGTCATAAAAACAATAAAAGACGGGATGAAACTAATTAGAACAAATTAATTACGAGATTAAAAGGTTAATTACAAATAAAAAAACTAAAACAAATTAATTAGGTTATTAATGCTAAACTATGGATGATGATGACGATAATTAACATATGAAAATATACAAAAGATGAATTTCAGAGACTTGATATTGATGAATCGAATCTCCAGAACCCGGATTTTATTTTAATGACGAAAACCCGCAAATATGAATTACTTGGAGTTTAAGTCGGGAATTTAAAGTGATAAATTACTAACGAATTATATGTTAAAATGATCATGCCAATAAAATAAGAACAAGCAAAGACGAAACAAAAATAGACAGACGAATTAAACAAAAAACGAAGGAAGAAGAAGGAAAGCGAGAATCTGCGGCGGCCCTCGGAAGAGCGCGGCAGCAGTCTGCTGCGTCCCTTCAAGAGGCGCAGCGATTCTTTGCGTTTGTTCTCGACATCTATCTCCCGTTAATCCGTAAAAAGGGTTTGAAT
Source organism: Silene latifolia (assembly GCF_048544455.1). Taxonomy (NCBI): domain Eukaryota; kingdom Viridiplantae; phylum Streptophyta; class Magnoliopsida; order Caryophyllales; family Caryophyllaceae; genus Silene; species Silene latifolia. Next base: position 100,883,963 of record NC_133531.1, read on the forward strand.
AAAGGTTTTTTAAATCAGTTTTGAATATATTTTCGACGTAAATCTTATAATAATGATTACAAAAATAAAGTACAATAGTAAAAGATGAGACTTACACCCTCAGACTTACATGTTTGACGAAACGAGATTAACTAAGTTAACATTTAGTGATGCTCGACTCGAATGTACGACGAAAGTGCCCTCTAAGAGGAAATTAAACAAGATTGATTAAGTTGATTGATGTGGAGTTGGTCAAATTAGTCGGTCATGCAAAACGAGGCTGGTACTCAAAAGGATCCGAGCTTACGTGGTCGAAAGTTCAAGCACGTAGACGCCAAAAAGCAAGAGCGTGGTCTTAGAATGCAAAGGGAGAAGAGAAGGGCGGACACTCGCGTGAGAAATATGAGGAACAAAGGTCCCTATTTATACTAATCACACAGAGGAATTAGGGTTTCGCAGAAACTTTGGAAGTAAATCTCGAAAAGATCTTAAAATACGCAGAAAGGAGCTAGGGAAGAGGCGCAACAACCACTGCATCTCTTGGAAGAGGCGCATCACCTGTTGCGTCCTTTCCCCAAGGGTTTCCTCCTGCGGAAGAAAGATTTTCCGCGTTTCTATTATGGAATTGCGGTTGATCTTAATTTCCTTACTTTATATAATATAATTTCGGGAAATACTTTACCAAAAGATTAAAAGATCGAAAATATAGAATAGAAATATCCGGAACATTGCAGAATATTCTGACTCGGCATTTTAAATGGTTATTAGAAAATGAAGACGGTTTTTTGACCCGGACTCCAAATGTACTCTAATTACTGTCAAAATGACCGTAACGGCGTGTAGATGACGACTAAGGGGTAGACACGAGTATTTGAGCTATCACTTGATGATAAACTTACGAACTGTCATAAATCGTTCCGTGTACCAAACATGCGGCCCAATCATCACCAGGCGGCTTGTGGGAGGTGCAGAAATGAGGTATCTACAAAGCCCCCACTTTCACTGAGGCTTGGACAAGGCGAAAGTCAAAGTATAGCCATCAGGTCAATCGAAGATTACAACCTGACGACTATGGCGACGCGAGGCGGCTCAAGGGGTCTAAGCCAAGGACCTGTCGTCGGGAACATTTTAGAGTCTGTCGACTATCGGGGAGGGTCGTTTAAAGTCCATTAGACTACGTAAGGAGGCTCGCCAGCCATAAGAAGAGACCATACCTGAGATTCCTTGAGACTCCTTACTCTGTCGGACTCAAAGGGGAAACGAAACGTAAGATTGAAGGATTGAAAGGGGGCAGCAGGACGTCGGTAGGAACTGCTGGAAGAAATCTGCTTGGGTCGTTCTTCAAACAAATTTCGGTAAAAACTTGAGATTGATGTTGAACTCCACGTGTTGAGAGGGACAATTGGCTGTCTTGAACTCTCGCTGGGGGAACATAATCGAGGCATGTCAAAACACCTGTTAGAGGATATTCGCTCATTGTGGCAATTGAGGTCTTGATAAATACTGCGACGGTTCGCAGTTGGCTCAAAAATACGGGTCCGAACGAAGAATAAATATCAAACGGACCAAATATACGATATATGGCATTGAGGAAGAGGCGCACCAAAGATGGGCCCACAAATAACGAACTTATAACAAATTTTCGAAAATTGATTTGGAGGGAAGCTGAGGAAGAGGCGTAGCAAGAGTTACGACTCTTGGATGAGGCGCAGCACCTGCTGCGTCTTTTCCTGGGTGTGTCCCTGTCTGAGTAAAAACTCGATAAGAATCATGTTTTATTTCTTAATTTCGAAACATAATTTCTTCAAAACTCTCAAATTCCAACCATTTTCCGTCAAAATTTGATCAAAATCTTGCATTTGCCATGACTAATAGAGGTATGTGTATTATTCTTGCATTAATCATGCGTATTTGCTTGATTTGAGTCGAGAAAATTAGGGTTTTCAACCCAAATAACTCGAAAATTTGAGGCTTTTCCCCCAAATGAATTTTCTTTGTGAAATTGACATTAGAAATGGATAATGGATAGTATAAGGATTATAACCATGTGTTCATTTTGAATTTTCATCGAGCATTGAGCATTTGAGTGAATTTGTGACGGTCTCACCGCCGAGTCATAAATTGCTTCGAAAATAGCCTTAGGATTGCCCATTCGCGACAAAACTTGATATTTGGAGTCCTTGTGTGATGGGTAAACTTCCTACCATCTCGGAATTTTGATTTGTGATGGCTTTTTCAGGACACCTTTCTAGGGCATAATCGCCGTAATAACGAAATGCTGTCGAAATTCCGACTCGAACCCATGACTAGGCTTGAACTTAGGCTTGACTTGACCCATATTACCACATGAGTGGTCGGGTTTCGGGAGAAATGTTCAAGGATGGCGAGAAAAGAGCGATTTCGGAGCTTTGAAAGCTTGAAAATCCCTTAATTAAGGCTCGTCGTCACTTGACGCGGCCTAATTCACTTTAATTTTGCAGGTGATGAGGCTTCTACGTCAGGGAGGACTCCCATGGACGCGGATACTGTTTTTGACCCTTCTCTTACGTTCGAGGAGGCGTTAGAGGAGGCTTTTGCTGCAGTGGCGGCCGCGGAGGAGGTCGCCGAGGAGGAGGTTGTTGAGGAGGAGGCCCCGAGGTGGGCCAATGTCGGACAAAGTGGTCATCAGCTGAGGGGAGCACCCGAGTGGGCTGAGAAATGGGATAGCCGACATCTCATATGGGCAGCGGAGAGTCACCTGTCCTACATCACGGTGAAGAGCTTGGTAAATCGAATTCACCATTATTTCATTTACCTTCTTTTACCCTTCTTTTGCTATTCCTTTTCTCTTTCATTCGAGCTAAATATAGCTCTTAGTTTGAATCAAAATAGGAGGCCAGGAACTTCAGGTCCTTTTCGGGCTGTAGTACGATGATGGAGGCTTACGGGAGGCTGTCAGCGGAGGAGCAGACCATCATCGAGTTGGGAGCTTTTGGAGCCTTGGTACGAGCGTGGAGGGACATCAAGGGAAGGAAGATTCGGGCTAACCTTTGCCTGATTCGAGCTTTCCTTGATCGGTTCTGGGACACGACCTCGACCATTCACATGCCTTTTAGCGAGGTTGGGGTCACGTTGGAGGATTACAACATGATCTCTGGCTTGCCGTGTGGGACCGAGGCTGTGGTGTGGCCGGAGACAACCATGAGAGTGGACTCGGCTGAGGCTAGGAGTTTGATCGGTTGGAACTAGAGATGGCAACGGATCTTGGACCCTATCCAGATCCGCGGATCCGGAACCTGATGGGTAGGATATGGATCCTAATTTTTCGGACCCGTGGATATGGGTTGGATATGGATCCACTTATTTGAAAATGGATCTGTAAAATTTGGATCCACCGGATATGGGTCGGATATGGATCCAACGTTGGTGTGGCGGATATGGATCTGGATCCTATCGGACCCTACCCAGATCCGGTCCATTGCCATCTCTAGTTGGAACCTGGCGGCGAAAGTTGCCGCGGTTCCCGGGTTGGTGCCGAGTTCCTACGTCAGGGATTACTTTGCTGGCAAAGTCCCGACGGTGGTGACGATTGATGGGAGGGAGACGGCCCCTCCTCCTTGTACTGCAGAGCAGAGAGCTCGTCTGTGGCTCTGGTGGTTCTTGTCTTCAATCTACCTTGGAGACAAGGGGGAGAGGCTGTCGACGAAGCTTCTTCCATTCCTTTATGACTTGAGTGGCCTAGGTCATTGGGACTGGGTCACTCCCGGCTTTTTGGTCCTCACTCGCTACATGAGGGCCATGGTTCGTCCTGAGTTGGTGGAGAAGGGGACTTCTCCTGCCATTGTTGGTCCTGGACTGCTGCTGGAGGTATGAACCTTCATTACGTATCATGAAATATCATTTCCTTTCCTTATTGAATCACGAAAGATCGTTATTAATTACATTTTTTTACAGGCGTGGGTGTACGCCTACTTTTCGAGCTTCGCGCCCAAGAGGACGGAGCCAGGGGAGAGAGCCTATCCCGTTGTGAGGGATTGGGTGGTGTGTCTCAAGAAGATTCAGCGTTCTTCTCACGACGTCTGTCGACGGGACGTGAACGCCCTGCAGCTGAGTGGCATGAGTATCACTTTCCTTTATTTGCTTTCTCATCGCTTTCTTTTAGAACTGATCATAAGAACGACCTCTTGTTTGCTTATCTTAGTGGGTGCCCAGGCCTTGGGCGGACTACACTATCGCCCCTCCTTTTGTGGCTGAAGTCCTTCGACCTAGGAGCTCGAGCCGGTTGCTGCTGAGCACGTCGATGGGTCCCGTATGGTACTTGGGCGAGCGTTTGACTCGCCAGTGCTCTCGAGATGTCTTCACGGTCCCCATCGATCCTCCTCGGACGATGTTTAGGGAGCCTTCCGATGCTGAGAGGGAGGCTGACCTGGCAGACATCGGCGGTGACACTCTCCTTCTTCCTAACGAGGACTACTCCGCGTTCCTCTACCGGAGGTTGGCGTACTGGCCGGTTGTGGTGAGTGCTTTACTTTTCTTTTGTTTGGCTTGAAAACAAGATGAATGATCATCGATTAATGGAAACCATTTGAATTTTTGCAGGAGGTTGAGGCAGCGGGAGTCGAGCCCCCAGCGTACCCCGAGACCCTCGAGTATACTGATGCGGCGGGGATGACGACGATCTCCGAGCTTCGCGACTTTGGCGAGGCGGTGACAGATGCTGGCCTGGACGAGTGGCAGCATCTGATCCGGAGGGTAAGTTTCCCAACTTAATTAGCCTTTGTATAAGAATACATTTTGTTTAGTTCTTGTCCAATCATTGAGAATCCTTGTTTATTGAAATGCAGGTAGCGCCATCTCGGTTCGTGGCTTTGTGGAGGGTAGACAACCGGCTACGAGCTACTGCCATCGAGGCACTTGCTGGCGGTCGAGGACGTCAGGTATGAACCTTCCGTTTACTTCATTTTTGAACTTTCTAACTTTCTTTATGTTCGAAATGATTGACATGAGCCAATTCGTGTCATTTGCATAGGGAGCGCGACTTGGAGCGAGAGCTAGCGCAGTCCCGGGAGGAGACAGCTCGCCTGTTGAGGGAGTTGGAGGTCCGCAACGCCGAGATCGCTGCTCTCGAGGCGAGAGTTACTGAGCTAGGCGGCGACCAGCAGTAGTTTGTTTGTTCTGTTGTTTTTGTTGTTGGCTGTACCGCACACACTTTTGTACATTTTAGGACTTTCATTTATGACTTTTGAACTTTGTTTCGGGCACGAGCCCCCAATTTGGTGTACATATTTCCCTTTGTTTGTATATATAGCGGCCTGAGTGCCTTTGCGGCTGGGTTGTCTTGTTTGTACCTACAGGTTAGCTTTGAACATGTTTGGTAGATGACGGTTTATGCCGTCATGCTGTCGAAATTTACATAGAAATTCACATAAAACACATATTTGTACACATGGCCTAGATAGAGCAAGACAAAGACTCGAAGAAAATGCAAAAAATTTGCCAAAAAAAAAAATGACCGGACGGCAGGGAGGGTTACCCCCTAAAAAAATGAAAATAGAAACGTATAAGTTTGAAATGTAATATGAAACGGGAGTGAAATGATTCCCCCAAAAGAAAAAATAAAAAGAAATGGGTATGTTTGAAAATAAATAATTAAGTTGGTGAAATGATTGCCCAAAAAAGAAAAAATAAAAAAGAAATGGGTAAGTGTGCTTGTATGACGAAAATGCCGATTTTGCCTTGAAAAGCGTGCCCGTAAGATTAGGAAACTCGAAATATGGTAGTTCAACAGAATTACCAAAAATAATAACCCATATGAATAGGAAATTATGCTTAAGGAATTAGGAAAGATCCAACGCGGAAAATCACAAAAAAAAACTCTGAGGAAGAGGCGCAGCACGAGCTGCGTCCTTTGGAAGAGGCGCAGCACGTGCTGCGCCCTTTGGAAGAGGCGCAGCACGTGCTGCGCCCTTTCCCCAGTGTGTCTTGTTTAGGTATTTTTTACCCAAGTCGATTAATTAGGGTCAATGTAGTCTTACTCGTTGGTTGATTGTATGATTGTTCGTATGTCAATAAGTAAATAGGAAAATAGAGTGCGTAATGTAAATTGACACGTAAGATTTTGGTGACGCGGAAAACCCAATGTGGGAACAACCGCGGGAGGGACGGTACCCTGCCAAGTATTGCACTATATGAATAGGAGGATGATTACAATTATGGCACGAATCTAATCCTGCTGGCCCTAGGTGTCAGGCCTGCAAGATCTAGGGTGAACGTATATTATTTGCCGAGATGTGATCTTGAATGTTGATGTATGAATGCCCTTCTTGATTTGCTTCCTTGGCTATTTATAGGGTAAGAACCCTAGTTATATCCTACCTTGAATATGGAAAGGGAATATAATTTCCATAAGGACTCTTTCCAAACCTGGACTCCCTTGCCAATTCTCTCTGATCTCCCTGACTTCTCCCTAACTTCTCCCTGACACTTCTTTCCTTAATGCGGGCGCCTTCTATGATGGGCTCCTGATCTTTCTTAAGCCCGTTTCCCCATTTCCTTGACCGCGGGCTCCCTTCCTCCTTATCACTCTATCCATAGCCTTTACTTTATTAAGTGGGCCTTCTCTATTGTGCTATTTTTAGCCCAAACAGGTTGCTCCAAATTTCTTGTGAAGTACGCTTTCAAGTATCGAGCAAGGAATTTTACGTAACCAAATGCTAAAAAACCCTACGCCGTCTTTTTACTCCTTCCCATGCAATCCATCATTTCCAGCCGCCCTACTCCTCTTTCTTCGCACCCAACTCCCTCTCTCCTCTTTATAACTCCAACGTTCCTCTTTCACTCTCATTAATCACTTCAAATCATTTCAAAAAAATTATTCTCTCTTAAACCCTCAACCTTCCTTCTCCTCCATTCTTTGCTGGCTTCACTGTTCCCCTTCCCCGTCTCCATCATCAGGTAATCCATCTTCTCTTCTTCATTTAATCTTCATTTTCTCTCTCCACCATGGGTAAAACTCGACAATCCTCGTCAACCCCCACACCCTCCGACCTTAATCTTGACCCCACTTTCCCATCTCGGGGACTTTTTAAGCACCCACATGACCGTGATTCCGCCTTAACTCCGGCCGACATTCCTATGATCAAGAATCTGCTTGGTCTTGGCGACGGGGTGGATATTGTCATCCCCGAACCGGGACAAAAAGCTGATGCCCTCCGTCCAGGATGGGTTAGTTTCTACCTGTACCCGTTTAGATATGGCCTCCGTTTTCCTTTCCCTAAACTCATTCAAGATTTTATCTTCACCAACAATTTCGCCATGGCACAAATTTCTGCTGCCATTTGGAGAGTTCTTCTCTATTCTCTGGCTGCTGGTCAAAGTACTGGTAAATCTGTCACTATGGCCGATCTGGCCCATATGTACAACATCAGATCCCTGGGCAGGGGTCAGTTCTCATTCCGGGGCCATGGAGAGGCTCCCTTCAGACACGCGTCAAAATCCCATGATGAGAAATGGTTTGAGGACTTCTTCTACGTGAGGAAGGACTCCATCCAGCCTCCTGCTGATTATATTTTCAAGAAATGGGTTCTGACTTCGAGTAAGTAGCCTTCCTGTCGCCTGATTTATTTTATCTCGCTGCTTACTAGCTTACTTCATCGTCTTCGTGCAAGCCCCTGTGACCTTACCCGTATTGGCGCCAAGATCCCTGCCCGCAGCAAGCTGTTCATCATTTCTGAATCTGAGAGAAAGTTTCCAGACCTGCATCCTAGTTTTTCACCTGCTTCTTCCTCCAATCCTCCTCAATCAGCCCACAGTATGTCTTCTGGTAAGGTTTCTGCAACCACTTTCATTTTCATGCTGTTCCTGCTGATGTTTTAAGCATTCTGTCGTCTGAGACTATGTATGCTTGCAGGTTCAAAAGTTGATCCATTGGAACTCATCCTCCAAAGTGCTAAAAGAAAGAGACCCTCTCCCAGCCCTGATGTGGCCTCTGCCTCCAAGAGGAGTGCTCCTGCCGTCTCTTTTCAGACTCCTCCCGTAGTTTCTAGTTCTGCTGTTCGTGAACCCTTGGAGGTCAACCCGTTATCTCGCCATCCGCCTACTCCTCCTGCCAGTCCTCGTGCTTCATCTAGTGGGGGCATCATTGCTCATTTCCCAGAAGGCTTTGGGAACGTGGACAAGGTGCCGTACTGGCCGGAGATTGATCAGTTGCTCTTTCCTCCTGTCGAGGAGACGTTCTCAGAGTTCTCCCCAGAGGAGATGGCTGAGAATGACGTGCACAATGCCTTTATGGTAAATACTCTTCATTTTCTACATGTCTGTCCGTCTGCTTTTTGCTTAAATCCTGCTCCTCAACTTTTTTGCTGACTTCTGATTATTCCTGCCCCAGACTCTTCAGTCTGCACTCTACAATAGGAAGATGATCAACATTGGGCAGACTACCAGCCGTGCTACCATCGCCAAGAACCAGGAGCTGAAGGAGACTGTTACGGATCTGGCACAGCAACGGGTTGATCTGAAGGAGCGTGTGGTGGAGTTGAAGACTGAGCTTGCTGTCACCAAGAAGAAGCTGAAGGAAGGGGATGATCAGCTAGCTCGAACCCAGGCGGTGTGCAGCACTTTTTCTGACTCTCTAAAGCATTCTGAGGAGAAGATCAGTGAGCTGATCTCCCTGGCCACCAACGTTGTTGCCTACGCCACCTGGCGGGGAAAGATCAGCGGGATGCGTGCTGCCCTCGAAGAGGCTCCCACCCAGCAGGCCATAGAGGAAGCGGAGAAGAAGCTGGAGATGCTCTACCCCACCCAACCTGATCTGAGTTTGCTGATGCCTGAGGTTGGTGAGGTGAATTCTCTTGCATTGGGGCCGAGCAGGTCGCCGAGGGTGATCTTTGGAATGTCCTAGGATGTCTTTCTGCGACGGAGCTCGGGAGCTATGGCGGCCGAGGATATGCAAGCTGGTGCAGTACCTGAAATGAGCGGTCAACAGGCAGAGGAGATGCCAGAGGTGGAGGTCATTAATGTGACCGGTAATTAAGTTTTTATGTTTTGATGAACTTTTTGGCAGTCTGGCCCAGAGGTGGCAGACTTTGTAAGTTTTAAACTTGTTCTTTTGTGGTTGCCCCGCCTAGGTGGCGGTTAAACTTTTGGGCCGTACTTTGGCCTATATTTTGAAATATTCCTTGTCATAGTTTTGGCAAGGTTTCAGCTTTACATATTGTGTGTTCGTTGTTTATCTTCCCTATTTTTAGGAAGTTTTTGCTGTGTCAGCCTGTTTGACTGATTTAGGCGAGTCCTGTTGCCCTAAAGAGGCTAACGTTCTGACTCAGCTAGCTGCCGTGTCAGCCTGATGGCTGATTTAGGCGTATGCCGCAATGTAAGGAGGAGTGGCCGTGTCAACCTAGGAGGCTGATTTAGACCAGCCTGGTCAGCCTGAAAAGACTGATCCAGACTAAGCTAGCTGCCGTGTCAGCCGGATGGCTGATTTAGGCGTATGCCACAGTTTTGGACTACTTAACCTTGTTCATGACGTAAGGTGTGTTCATCTCGTTTTAAGCCAACAGGGGCGTCATTGAGGCAAGTTTATCGTCATTCTAGGACCAAACGGAGACGCTGTAGGATTCTTGTAGCGCAGATATCTCTACGTTCCATGTTCGTTTGTGCATGCATGCTGGGGCCCTGATTAATTGCGATTAGTGCGAGCTACGTCCAAGGGGTGGTTTCAGGGGTAGCTGGATAAGCGTTTTCAGCTGTCAACCAGGCTCCCTTTCGTATGTTCCACAGTCCGCCTGGTGAGGGTGCTCCTTGTGGAGAAAATAGGTTAGGCATGTTGGAGTGCCGTGTGCCTTGTCACCCCGCATTGGCGATTGATCTGCCTAGACATCCTTTCAAAGTACCATAGACACTAGGATTCAAAGTGATGTACTTAGAGAAGCCTGAAAATAAGAAAATCTATTAGAATGATGTGATGTACCTGTCGCCATCTTATGGGGTACCAGAGTAATTGTGGTCCCAGGACGCTGCCAGACCACACCATCCAATAGTAGTTTAAAGTCTTAAAAATAACTAAAGACACCAGAAATAAGAGTGAAATTGGCAGTATGCCTACTGCCGGGTTTTTATTTTATCTTTAAAATGATTTGGCTTCTCACAGTACATTATTCTGAAAGCTAAGGTCTACTTATTATTAAAAGTAATATCTCTTCAGGTGAAGTATGTTCCATGGGCGTTGTATGATTTGACCATCCATAGTCATCGATCAGATGCACCATGGCCAACAACTCCTTCTACCTGGTATGGTCCTTCCCATTTGTAGGCGAATTTGCCCGCTTTTCGATTCTTGGTGTTCAAACACCTCTTGAGAACCGATCTCCTACCTCCAGGAGCCCGACTTTTACATTCTTGTTGTAACTCCTGGCCACCGATCGACTTTTGTAGGCAGCCAGGCGAATTTTTGCGCTTGCTCGCAGCTCGTCAATTGTGTCCAGGCTTCGGTCATCTCTCAGTATTGTTCGGTTCCTCGTCATATTTTAATACCCGTGGAGTGGGAACTAGAACTTCGACGGAATGATCGCCGCGCCAAACACCAGTGAAGGGCGTTTGACCTGTTGCTATCTTTGGTGTCGTTACTCAACCATAACACTAGTGGTAATTCATCCGCCCACTTTTCTCCTAACTCCCGTAACCTCCTTCTCGGATTGTCCATGATGATTTTGTTCTTGGATTCAGCTTGCCCATTGGACTTTGGAGTCCTAGGTGCTGACTTTTTAAGGTGATGTTCCACCGGCACAAGATATCCCTCGGTATCGTTTGAGATGAATTGTGAGCCATTGTCACATATGATTTCTGATGGGATACCAAATCTGCAAATGATGTTTCGTTTTATGAACGAAATGACCTGTTTATCTTTTACCTCTGTGAATGCTTCTGCCTCTATCCACTTGGAGAAGTAATCTGTCATTGCTAACATCCAGGTTCTGTTTCCTGTGGCTCGTGGTAGAGGGCCTACTATGTCCATGCCCCATGCCATGAACGGCCAGGGGGAAATGATAGGGTGTAGGGGCTCTGTTGGCTGGTGGATCATGGGTGCCGAGCGTTGGCAGGCGTCACATTTTCGTGCATACTCTGCTGCATCTGCCTTCATCGTAGGCCAATAGTATCCCTGTCTGAGGGCTTTATTTGCCAGACTCCTGCCCCCTGCATGGTTTCCACTTTCGCCACTGTGGAGAGCATGCAACACAGTCTGTGCTTCTTCCTTGTCCAGGCACCGTAGGTAGGGGCCTGCTAGCGATTTTCTGAACAGTATACCATCAATAAGTATGAATCTGGAGGCCTTTACTCTAAAAGCTCTCACTTCGTTCTTGTCATCTGGTAGCTTGTTATGGTGCAGCCAGTCTAGGTAAGGTGTGCGCCAGTCGTCTGCTGGATCGGCTATTTGGTCAGGCGTCTGCCTGTTTGGCTGGGAGTTTTCACCTTCCTCTGTGACCGCTTTTATCTCCTTCTCGCTTTATGGATCCTCCAGTTCACCCCTGTCTATCTCATCTGCTTTCTGGATGGAAGGCTCCAGCATATGTGCTATTGGAATGCTGGATAGCTCTGTTGGTTTGAATGTTGCCCCCAGAGTTGCCAAGGCGTCTGCTTTCACGTTCTGATCTCTGGGGATCTGTTTAAGCTTGCAAGTTTCGAATTTCTATTTTAACTCCTTTGCTACTTTCATTCACGTGGTTGACTATTAACAGGGAGTCACTGGATATGAGCAGGTGCCTGACCCCTAATTCCAAAGCTAGCTTCATTCCCAATATCAAGGCCTCGTATTCTGTCTCATTGTTGGTTGCCTTGAATTCACATCTTACTGCTTGCGCTATCAGGTCTCCCTGTGGTGACCGCAGAATTAATCCTACGCCTGCCCCCCTTTGGTTGGAGGCTCCGTCAATGTGCATCTGCCAGACTTCTATCTCCCTGCTTCCTCCTAAAGTGAGGATCTCTTTATCTGCTAGAGTCTGGATGGCAGGACTGAAGTCTGACACGAAGTCGGCCAATGCTTGTGATTTGATTGCTGTTCTGGGGTCATATTGGATGTCGTATCCACTGAGGTGTACAGACCATTTAGACATTCTTCCTGACAGTTCAGGCTTCCTCATGATGGCTTTTAGCGGGTAGTTTGTCACGACATGTATGATGTGTGACTCAAAATAGGGGCGCAGTTTGAGAGATGCTACTACCAATGCTAGTACTAACTTTTCAAGAGATGTGTACCTGGTCTCTACCGACAGCAGAGACTTGCTCACGTAGTATACTGGCTTCTGCTCCTTTTCTTGCTCTCTGACCAGGACAACACTCACTGCCACTTCTGTGACAGCTAGGTATAGGAATAATGGTTCTCCTGGCTTTGGTTTTGACAGCAGCGACGGGCTGCTGAGATAGTGCTTCAGCTCTTTGAAGGCTTGCTCGTGTTCAGAGGTCCATTCAAACTTCTGGCTTTTCCTTAGTACATCGTAAAACAGCCTGCATTTATCTGAAGATCTTGAAATAAACCTGTTCAGGGCTGCTACCTTCCCAGCTAGTCTTTGAACATCTTTAGGCTTTTCAGGTGACTCCAGCTGCAAGATGGCTTTGATCTGCTCGATGCTAGCCTCTATTCCTCTTTGGGTTACTATATAGCCTAAGAATTTGCCAGAAGATACTCCGAAGGTTCACTTAGATGGATTTAGCTTCATTTTGTAATCCCTGAGGGTGTTGAATGTTTCTGCCAGATGCCGCATATGATCTTTAGCCTTTTCTGATTTCACCACCATGTCATCAATATACACCTCCATTGTTCTTCCTATTTGTTCTTTGAACATTCGGTTGACCAGCCTTTGATATGTGGAGCCTGCGTTTTTTAGGCCGAATGACATGACGTTGTAGCAATATATTCCTCTTTCGGACATAAATGCTGTCTTCTCTTGATCTGCAGGATCCATCTTGATCTGATTGTATCCACTCCATGCGTCCAGGAATGTTAACATCTCATGTCCAGCTGTTGCGTCCACCATTGCATCAATATGAGGCAGCGGAAATGGATCTTTAGGGCATGCTTTGTTGAGATCGGTGAAGTCCACACATACTCTCCACTTCCCATTCTTCTTAGGCACCACCACTACATTAGACAGACATTCTGGATATTTGACTTCCCTTATTTTCTTTGCTGCCAGCAGGCTATCTACTTCCTGGTTGATCACCTTATTTCTCTCCGCTGCAAACTTTCTTCTTCTTTGTTGAATGGGTTTACACTTTGGGTCCACGCTAAGCTTATGTGTTATGATGCATGGATCTATTCCTATCATATCATCGTGTGACCTGATGTGACCATAATTAGCGCATATTTAGCCCCCGAATTAGCCTTGTTCCCATGCTTTTTAGTGCATATTTGGGTCATTTCTTATCTTTAGTTCTTTGTTTTGCATATTCTTTGAGATTTTGATCCCTTGGTAGGAAAGGAGTAAGAATCTTGCATTTTCATGGCAAAACGAGACTAAATTGATCGAATCCAATGACCAAGCATCAAGGAGAGACAAGATTAGAAGGCCTTTGTACATATTATAGTAGAAGAGCAATGTTGAGAAAGGATCCTTGAGTCCCCAAGGAAATCCCCAAGGAATTTATGAAGAAAAGGGAAGAAAAGAAGAAGATGTCTTGCTGAGTGACAATCCGTGCGGATTGTCCCCAATCCGGCCGTCCCCCAGCTGCACAATTCGTGCGGCTTTCCACAAATCCGCTCGGATTCCACCTCCACAATCCGCCCGGATTCCCTCGAATCCGCTCGGACCCCATCGCCAGAATCCGCCCGTCTCGACCTTATTCCGCCCGGATTCCAGCACAGCGTGATTTCCTCTTCTCCAAGCTACGAAGAAAGAAGCCCTTCCTTCGAAAAATACCGGCTCCTCCTTGCTCAATCTAAAAAGTGTAATTACTAGTTTAGCCCTTAGTTAACCCTAATGCATCCTCCCTAATTTCCACTATAAATACCCCATTAGTCTAATTAGAGGAGCATGTTCTTCTTATCAATAATTAGAGTAGTTAATATCAATCAAATCTCTCTTTAGTATTGTAATCAACAATTAATCAAGTTCTAATACAAGTTTTATTTCCTTAATCTCTCTTTTGTTCATCCTTTATTTTGGGTAATTGAAGATTATTTGGGTTATTGTTGGGAGATTGACAACCTCTCAATCAAGCATTCAAGTACTTCTATTATTCTTGCTTTGTTATTGGAATCATTAGTAGGTATAATTCTCTTAATCCCTTTTAATTATTGTTAATTAATTTCATTTATTCATCATGTTTCATATTGTTGGTATGATTGACAACCTTGCTAGCATGATTAACATGATAATGAGTGAGTAGTCTCTTAGCTAGGGTTAGTGGGTGATTAGGGGAAACCAACATAGGGAATGATTCATGCTTAAATTAATATGCTTTCATGTTTTATTTGCTTGCTTGTTTTGATCTTAACTCATGCACATGTTATGTTTGATGAAATGCTAAGCCTATGAATCCTTGCATTTATCACCATCACCTATCTTTTCAATGAGGCTTGTAAGACATAAACCAACTCGAGTCTCATTAGACCATGCATGTTGTTGAGTAGGGAAGATTAAGTCGACTTGTAGGTGTTGTACAATCTAATCGATTCGGCTCCGGGACCCAAACTTTCCTAGGATTGTAAGATATAACCCAACTCAATCCATCACAACAATAATTGCTTGCTTATAATTTGAGAACATGTTTGTATGATCAATTCCCATGATTCCCCTATGATCCCATGACACCCTAGTGCCTTTTTAATCAATTGTTTACACCCCTTTAATTCATCTTGCTTGTTTATTTTCATTGCTATTTTAGTTTAGTAACCTTCTACATCAACCCAATTTGTGACACCCCTTAGACACCACTAGTTGCAATAGAAATCTCATTTCAATACCCGTCCCTTGGGATCCGACCTTTACTTGCCTCTTTACTAATTGTAGAGTTGTTTGTGAAGCTATAAATTGTGTTTTGATTCGGACGTGACCCAACGACCACACCTTTAATTGTGAACACGAAACGAACCGATCAAAAATGGCGCCGTTGCCGGGGACTGTGTTTGTTTGATTTAGATTTCCTTTTTATTGTTATTAGTTGTGTCTTTCTTCGCCTTGGGGAAGTAAAACTCCTCAAGGTTTGTTCTAATTGTTTTCGAGTTGTTTGATATTTTGCATGTCTAGAAGGTTACAAGGTGATTTGTTACCTTTTGACCGTGAAATCGAAAGAACCTTGACGAACAATAGGAGACTTGTTAGGAGGAATTTAAGAGGTATTAGTGAAGTTGTTCAACCCACTAGTGAGTTCGTCAATCCTTTCGCAATAGAAGGAGAGGAGAACCCATTACACAATACCCCACAAAATCCACCTACAATGCCTAAATTCTCGTCACACTCCGTACCCACCGAGGAGAATCTACCAAATGGTACTCCTACACCGCAACATCTAACCGGAAATTTTATTGCCAAGTCTGCCTTCATCCAATTAGTTGAGAGGAGCCAATTTGGGGGGATGCCTAGTGAAGACCCTCATTCTCATATGGAAACCTTTTGCGACTATTGTGATGCGATCTCTCAAACGGGTGTGACTCAAGACCAAATTAGATGGGTCTTATTTCCTTTTTCTTTAATCGGCACCGCAAAGCAATGGTTGAAGGGCCTTGATAAGGCCACCCTCGGAATAGATTCTTGGAAGAATTTGGCTCTAGCTTTCTACAAAAAATTCTACCCACCGAAAAAGACTAACATGCTAAGAGCTCAAATCACGGGTTTTAAGCAAAGGGATGAAGAATCTTTGTATGAAGCTTGGGAGCGGTTCAAGGGAATTTGTCGCTCATGTCCTCACCATGGACTTAGCGAATGGTTCTTGGTACAACAATTTTGGAACGGTTTAATGAGGATTCTAGGAACATTCTCAATATGGGATCAAATGGAATGTTCACCGAAGTTGATGACAATCAAACATGGAACAAGATTGAGGAAATGGCGGTCCATAACTCACAATATAGTAGACCTCGCAAGGCTACTAGAGGAGGAAAGCATGAAGTGGACTCCGTTACTCAATTGGGTGCTCAACTTAGTGCTCACATTGACACAATCAACTTGAAGTTTGAACAAGCTATAGCTAGACTTGAAGAAAACTCAAAATCATCAAAGCATCATGTTAATGCCATGACGGCATCTTCATCAATCCCAAGTGGGATATGTGAGAATTGTGGAACTTTGGGACATGACCAAGGTGAATGTAGGAGAACAATTGAACAAGTGAATGCTTTCCAAGCATACAAGAGTGGTACCCCTTATTCCAACTTTTACAATGAAAACACAAAATTCCATCCAAATCTCTCATACAAAAGCCAAAATGTTCAAAACCCTCAAACAACATACACTCCACCACCCATGAGAAACCAAAATCAAAGACCCTTTTTCAATCAAAACCAAGGTTACCAAAATCAAAATCCATACAATCACCAAAGTGACCAAGGTTTTGATGTCCAAAAAGCGGTCCTCCAAATACAAAAGAATCAACAAGAATTTTTCACTCAAATGCAAAAAGATAGCCAAGCAAAGGAAACCACCATCAACAACATCCTAGCTCACACCAAGATGTTGGAAACACAATTGACTCAACTAGCATCTTCAAGCTCACAAAGACAAAAGGGGCAATTACCACCTCAAGGTAATCCCCCTAGACATGAAACGGTTAGTGCCATTCACTTGCGAAGTGGTACAAGGTATGAAGCACCGAAGAAGCAAGTTGAGGATGAAGTTGTGGAAGCTAGTGATAAGGAGGAAATTGTGCAAAGCTCCAAAGATGGAGAATCATCAAAAGAAGAAAGTTCAAAGAAAGATGAAGACAAGGTCAAGGAGAAGGAACCCATTGTGATTAGACTTCCTTTTCCAAGTCGTCAAGCCAAACCCAAATTTGATGATCAACTTGGAAAGTTCATGAAAATTGTGAAGAACTTGGAAGTCTCAATTCCTTTCACGGAATTAATCAATCACGTGCCGGCTTATGCGAAATACATGAAAGATATCCTCACAAAGAAGAAGTCGATCCGGAAACTTGAGACTATCGCCTTCACTAAGGTGAGTAGTGCAATACTTCAAGGGAGTTCACTTCCAAAGTTAAAGGATCCGGGAAGCTTCTCAATACCGTGTACCATTGGCGACACGACGATCAATAAAGCCTTATGTGATCTAGGGGCTAGTGTGAGGTCATGCCGTACTCGGTAAGTAAAAGGTTGGGGATGGGAGAGCTTAAATGCACCAACATCACACTCCAAATGGCCGATAGATCGACGAAGACACCATTAGGGATATGGGAAGATGTCCCCGTGCGAATTGGAAAGTTTCTCATCCCGGTGGACTTTGTCATTGTTGATATGGAGGAAGATTCCAACATTCCAATCATTCTAGGAAGACCTTTCCTACACACCGCGGGTGCGGTGATTGATGTAAAACATGGTGAGCTCACTCTAGAAGTAGGAGATGAAAGCATAACTTTTAATCTTGACAAGACTATGAGAGCTCCTCATTTGCATGAACCATGTTTCATGATTGATCATTATAGCCGAAAGGATGAGAGGAAGAAATCGGAACTCCAATAGAAGAAGAAAATTGAAGATGCTCCATTCAAAGAGCAAATGAATTGTGACAAGGAGAGCTTGCAAAGCTCATCAAAATCAATCAAGGAAGAAGAAAATGGCCTCATTGGCCAAGAGAAGAAATTGGGAGAGTCGTCTCCATCAAATCAAGAGATTTTCAATGATCAACTTAATGAAGTTTGTGGTCTTTGGGACAACAAATTTGAAGGGATTTTTAATCCCTACATTGGTAATGCCATCGATCAAGACCGACAACAAGGGCCAAGGTCTATTGAAGACCTCTACCATGATAATGAACAAGCTTTCGATTACTTTTTCAAGGTGTTGAGCAACATCAACAACACCTTGGACATGCCCCCTTGACATCTCATCAAGAATGAGAGTTTGGTGGAGTCCTCCCTAAACCACCACTTGTAAATATTTCTAACTCCCTAACTTACATTTCAATTCTTGTATTGCATTTTTTGTCATCTTTGGATTTTTATTTACTTTGATCAAGATAATTGTCATGTTTGAGAAAAGTGAGGGAGGGACTAACAATTTCAATTGATGTGTAGTGCTTTACCTTAGTGTGGGGATGACAATTGCCTAGGCTATCCGTGCCTAGTAGTGCCCCCACAATGACGAACACAAGATTTGAAGAAGAATGGAAGAATGGTAAGGGATATGCATTGTGCACGGATGGAACTGAATCCGGGTACAAGGGCTCGAATCCGAACGGATTCAGGAGAATCCGCCCGTCTTCAGTAATCCGAGCGTACTGCAGCAAAGACGCCCGTCCTGAACTGAGCTGAATTATGAAATTTTTTGACTGTGACTGAATCCGGGCGTCCTGAGCAGCAATCCGCCCGTCTTAAAGAATCCGCCCGTCTTGAAAGAAAGACGTCCGTCTTCTCTGCTGAGGAAAACAAGAAAAATTTCCTGGACTGAAATCCGTCCGTCTTCAGGCAAATCCGCCCGTCCCGTATCAAGCAAATCCGAGCGTATTCCACGGAATCCGCCCGTCTTTAGGCGAGTTTTATAAAACCCAGAAAGAGCAGAATCCGCACGGATTGGGCAGAATCCGCACGGATTGCCCCTGCAGTTCGAAAATTTCGGTCTTTATAAAACCCCTCCCACCTTCATTCATTCATTCATTCATAAACACTACCCACAACATCAAAACCCTCATCCTCTCCATCACAAAAACAAAATCCCTCAACTACATTCACCAAAATCAAATCAAATCATCCTTCTAACAACAAATCAATCACTCCTTCTTCAATAAAAATCAAAACCAAGCACAAAATCTTCAACCTTTGAGTCGATTTTTGATTTCATAAAGGCAAAGCCTTTCACCTTTAAATCGATTTGGGTACACTACAAATTGAAGATTTTCCATTCTTTTCTTGGTTAATTCATCAATGGCAAGGACTAAGGGAGCAACAAAGGCAACAAAGGCACCAAAGGCTAAGGCACTCTCACAAAGGCAAAAGGCTCTTCAAACAAAGAAAGCATTGGCTATGGTGGTAGCAACACCAAACTTGGAAGTGCAACAACAACAACAACCTTCTATGGGAGCAACAACATCTTCTACTCCGGAAATCGATCAACTTTTGCATTATCCGGAGGTAACTTTTATTTCCGAAACCCATATAAATACTTTTGCCAAGTTTGCTAGGAAATCAATTCAATCCACCAAATTTATATGTGAAGATACCTTAGAAAAATTGGGTGTTCTTGAGCAAACTAGAGCCTTTTTCAAAGCCATGGGGTTAGAGAAATTGTTTGAATCAAAAGAATTGACATACCCCTCCCTTACCTTGGAATTTTTGAGTTCTTTGAAAGTCACCAAAGTTGAGAGTAGGGAGAATCTCGAGTTCCGTCTAGCTAATGTTAGTAGACGCATTTCCTTTAGGGAATTGAGTGAAATTTTGGGTCTTAGTGATGAACCGCGTTATTTTAAGAATTATGGAAAGTATGACCCCGACCCTCTTTGGGAGGCAATTTCCGGGAGGAAATTTGAGGACTTTCATGCGAGTCGTGCTCTTCTAGTCCATCATCCGGGCATAAGAGTATGGCACAAGGTCATGGGAAACACCATAATTGCAAGGAAAGATACCAACCATTTCACCAAACTTGATTTTATTCTCCTTGAATCGGCTTTGAACATTGGAAGAGTACACACCAAGCCTTACAATTCTTTGAGGCTCTTGGTAGATAGATGGCTCAACATTGATTGTGGGAAGAAGGGCACTACCGTTATTGTCAATGGCGGCCTAGTCACTATCCTAGCTAAGTACTTTGATCCTAACTTCAATAAGGATAACAAGTACAAAGCAAAGGAGGGTGGTCATCTTGTTGATTTGCATACTATGATACACAAGTACAAGTGGGTTTCCCATAATCCTCTTGACACTAAGTATGGATGGCTCACTAGTGAAGCTAGATCGTTCACCTTGCCTTCAAAGATTTGCCGTCTAAGCGTCCACCGGACCAATTATCTACTTCCCCTTTCTAAAGAGGCCGAGTATATTATTCAACAACAAAAGGGTGATCTTGAAACTCCCTCCTCTTCCATTGTCATACTACCTTACCCCTTTGAGTATCAAGAGTTCAAGCCGGAAGGAGTTAAAGCTAGAAATGATTATGTGACTCTTCTCATGCAAGCAATGCACAAGCAAGCCTTTGAGGATCGGAAAAATGCTTACTTAGCTCAATATCCACCCCTCCTACACTTAGCTAGGCAAGGACTACTTGATCCATCATGTCCTTTGCCTAGTTGGGCGAGATAGAAGTCCTATTTCCGGGTGCATCTAGGGTCGTTTCGGGTGACAATGAGGTTGTTGGTAATGATGAAGAAGTTGATGATAACATTGATGAAGAAGCAAGTGAAGAAGGAGAAAAGGATGGTGAAGATGATGATGAGCAAGATGAGGAAGAAAGTGAAGAAGCAAATGAAGAGGGAAGTGGCAATGTGACCACTTCTAATGAGGAAAGTGATGGTGATAACATAATGGAAGATTAGCAAGCCTTGGAGACTCCTACCCTCTCATGGTTTGTCTATTTCTCTCTTTGTTTTAATTATAATTTTGATCATTGTTGGAGTAGTCCTAGCACCATAGAGGACTCACACCTCGGTACCATGGAGGTGTTCTCATTTTATTGTTCCCATTTTCAAAATCCAAAATGACAAATTAGTTTCATGCATTGCATAGTGTGTGCATGAACTACACCCATCCTTGGACATTAGCAATAGTGTCTCACTCGGTTTGGGGAAGTTAACGCATACAAAACGGGAGGTAATCTAAATTATCCTCTCCGTCATAACAAAAACCATGCATCATGTAGTGTAGCTTAGTGTAGATTGCATTTAGTATAGAAATCATGCATCATCTTTGCATAATTTCCATCATTTTGGCCATTGAGGACAATGCCCATATTAGCGTGGGGATGGGAATTCTAACATTTAACTCTTAATCAAAAATCCAAAAAATTGAAAAATTTCAAAAATCATAAAAATTTGAAAATTAAAAACCCAAAAACATGTTTATTTCCTTTTGTAGTCTTGTATATATAGTATTGTATATATTGTGTTTGTTCTATCCTTGTTCACATTGATTGACTACGTTATCTTGCAAGAACTTGACTAGCTGCTGTCTTAAGCTTCCTGTGCATCCTGCTCCAATGAGCACGGTTCGTTCTGGGTGCAGCTTATCCAGGTTGATTTGAACCAGCTCTTCTGCTGGAGGTTCGATGTATTCGTCCTGGATAGGCTGCTTCTGTAATTGCTATGCGAGGGGGCTGGCAGTGCACTTGAGTGCCTTCTTATAGCAGCCTCTAGCTTCCTCCTGATCTCCTCTTATCGTTTCTACTCCCCATGGGGTGGGGAATTTTATGCACTGGTGGTATGTTGAAGGGACTGCCTTCATTTGGTGCAACCATGGTCTTCCCAAGATGACGTTGTAAGTAGAGGGGCCATCTATAACCAGGTACCTGACTTGCTTGTTGACTCCCCCCACATAGGTAGGGATGACTATCTCACCTAGCGAGCTGGCGGTTTCTCCACTGAAGCCTACTAGCGGAATAGTCTTCTTCTGTAAATCCTTCTCGCTGAACCCCGTGTTCTCTATGGTTTTCAGCATGATTAAGTTGACCGAGCTTCCTGTATCTACCAAGACCTTTCTGACTGTGCAATTGGCCATTGATAAGGTGATAATGAGTGCGTCATGATGTTCTCGCTCATCGTATGCATTTCCTTCATCAAAGCTGACTGCCGGCAGGTCATTGTGAGAAATTCTGCACGAATTGGCTGGCCTATCTCCTTTGGTCTCTGTAGCATGTCTCTTGGCTGCTGAATATGTCAGCCCGCTCAAGTCTGAGCCGCCTGTTATCACGTTTATAATTTTGGTGCATGTGGGTGGGTCTGCCGGTTTGGCGGAGCCTACCTTATCTTGCTGCTTGCCCCCACGTGGTAATAGGTGGCTCAGCTTCCCCTGTTCGTACAGGCGCTTGATCTCTCTTCGTAATGTGTAGAAATCCTCAGTGTTGTGCCCAATATCCCGATGGAATTCACACTTCTTCTTGTTGTCCTTCCTCCATGCTTGCTCTCCTACTGGTGGGTTTGGCCACCTGACTCCATCTCCCATCTCCCTGAGTGCCTTCAAGATTCCTCCGATTCCTGTGGTGAATCCGTATTCTGCCAGAGTGGGGAGTAGCTGATTTTCTTCGATTCTGTTGACTCCTCTCCCGTATGGTCCGTACCTCTCATCCTTCTTGCTGGTGGTTTGCTTTCTTCTTGATTTCTATACTACAGGTAATCGGAGATACTAGGCGTGCTTAGCAAGTCGGCTCTGCTAAGACATCTTCCTCCAACCCGATTGCGGCAGCCGCCTTCTCTGTCTTCGCTTGAAACTATGGCATGGATGCATGGTTAACTGCTTGTATAGGTCGGAGTCGTGGTGGAGGCCTCTTCTGAAGGCTTCTACTGCTGTTGAGACATCACATTCTCGTACTGCCACCTTCTCATTGTTGAATCTAGTATTGTATTCTCCAATGCTCTCTCCTGCCCCCTGGACGATTCTGTATAAGTCTCCTGCGTGCTTCTGCGGCTTTCTGCTGCTTGCGAACTGTTGAGTAAACGCGTTCACCAATTCAGCAAATGTAGATATCGACCTATTGGGCAGGCTCACAAACCATCGAAGTGCCGGTCCTGTTAGGGTGGATCCGAATCCTTTGTACATACAGGCCTCCTTAACTTGCCCTATAGCTATTACCGTCATCATTTTCTGCTTATATTGGCTGATATGATCAAAGGGGTCTACTGTGCCGTCAAAGAGAGGCATGTTTGGATTTGTGAATCCCTTTGGCATGGCCGTGATGGATATGGTGTCCACGAATGGTGAATCAGCGTAACTGTCTAGAGCTACTTTCTCGAGTGGGGGTGGTAGCCCTGGGACCCTGCTCAGCATCTCTTTTAACTCCAAGTACTGCTGATTGGTTATACTGGCCGAATTTGGGGTCCGTCTGTCGGCTGCCTGCTGGTTCAATATACTGCCTCCTGATCCGAGCTCATGATGGTTCTGGTATGTTCCAGCTGCTAGAGGAGTTGTTGTTCGACCGTCCCTGCTTTGCCGATCCATTTCTTTGGTTTTGGCTCGGATCTTGCTCCAGGCGTCTGATCGATCGTTGTGGGGCTGCTGACGGGGATGCCACCTGCTCGTGTCGCCATACAGTTGGCCGGCGGCCAGTTATCCGGTGTGAGGTATCCCAACCCTTGTGGGGTTATTCTCCCATCTAATGGTACCGTAGCCAAATGCAATCTTGTTATTATTTCAGCTGGTATCTGCTTGCTGCCTGATGCTCCTTGTGTCAGATCTACCAAGGGAGATCTTCCTTCACCTGTCCTGTTCGCTGGAGTGTCGGACTGCTGTTTTAGGAGATCAATCTGTGCCCAGAGCTCTCTGTCTCTCCTTCTTGCTTCAGTATCTGCTCTCCTTTGGTCTTCTCTCATGTTTTCCATAACTTTCTAAAGATTCTCCACACCAGTAAGCAAGATTTGCGTGGGACTGGTTGGCGGAGTGACGCCTGAGCTTGATGTTTCTTTTGTCTGATCGGGAGTGAGCTGTGACAACAGGAGTCTTAGGAGGTAAAGAGGTTTTTGTTGTCGGTATGATTCTTGAGGTGTGTCCGGGAGCCTGCGTGACCATTGTTGATGTTGGATTTTGGGTAGACGGCGGTGGTGGCGATGGTTGCCTGCTCCTTGACACGGTTTCAGATGCTTGCTTTTCCATTGTATATCTAGAATATCAACGATTGACGACCACAATGCCCCACGGTGGGCGCCAAATTGTTTAGGTATTTTTTACCCAAGTCAATTAGTTAGGGTCAATGTAGTCTTATTCGTTGGTTGATTGTATGATTGTTCGTATGTCAATAAGTAAATAGAAAAATAGAGTGCGTAATGTAAATTGACACGTAAGATTTTGGTGACGCGGAAAACCCAATGTGGGAACAACCGCGGGAGGGACGGTTCCCTGCCAAGTATTGCACTATATGAATAAGAGGATGATTACAATTATGGCACGAAGCTAATCCTGCTGGCCCTAGGTGTCAGGCCTGCAAGATCTAGGGTGAACGTATATTATTTGCCGAGATGTGATCTTGAATGTTGATGTATGAATGCCCTTCTTGATTTGCTTCCTTGGCTATTTATAGGGTAAGAACCCTAGTTATATCCTACCTTGAATATGGAAAGGGAATATAATTTCCATAAGGACTCTTTCCAAACCCGGACTCCCTTGCCAATTCTCTCTGATCTCCCTGACTTCTCCCTAACTTCTCCCTGACACTTCTTTCCTTAATGCGGGCGCCTTCTATGATGGGCTCCTGATCTTTCTTAAGCCCGTTTTCCCATTTCCTTGACCGCGGGCTCCCTTCCTCCTTATCACTCTATCCATAGCCTTTACTTTATTAAGTGGGCCTTCTCTATTGTGCTATTTTTAGCCCAAACATGTCCGTTGATACTGTCGTTTCGTACCAAAAATAAAATACCTAAGTACAACTAACAGAAGTTAGCGGTAAGTAGGGTCGATCTCCACAGGGAGGCGGTTTAACTATCTACTTGTCTATTCTATCTGTCTAATGTCACAATTTGGGGGTTTTGATTGTGTTGATTATACTAAAGAAGCTAAAGCAAGAGGTAAAGGAATGAAAGAAACTAACAATAAGAGAAGGGAATATGCTAGGAGTCGGTCTACCGTGGCAGCTACACTATCGGGTCAACTGAGTCGATTAAACTATTGATAAGAAGAGCTATGGTCGTCACCTTTCGGTCCTTAAACCGCCCTAGGGTCTCCTAACTTAGCTTTCGCCCTAATTAGGTATTACCTATTGTAATTAAGCAAGCCTTCCCTTCCAATCTTTCGATCCAGGTCGGGGTTAACTAGATAAATTGGTCTCCTGCATGCATTCATTCAACCTAATAACAATTATATTGCCTAATACAATTCTATCGCAAGGCTAATCTAATCAAGTCAATCCTATCATATTGCTACCACGGCTTCCCTAATCCTAACATACTAAGGGAATTAGCTAGACATAATTAAGAAAGCAAGAATAAGAAATAAAGAAAGAACAATAAACATAAACATAAATTAAAGAGCAAAAGAAGGGAAAGAATTAATTACTAAAATAGATCAGGAAATTAGAAGCAAAGTAACAGTAACAGTGTATGTGGGATGATAAGAGAAAAGTAACGTCTGACAGTGTGTCAGATGAAAAAGGGAGTGAGTTTACAATGATGTCCTACTCCTATTTATAAGAAAAATAGGATTTATTAACCTAATTGACGGAATTAAAGCTAAAAAGCCCAAGCCCATAGCGAATCCACTCGATCGAGTGGTTTTAAAATACTCGATCGAGTAAACTAGAGCTTAAACCACTCGATCGAGTAAATAAAAAAAGGCAACTACTCGATCGAGTAGAAAAAGGACTCGATCGAGCAAAATTCTACTCGATCGAGTACTTTCCAGCAACAGTTTCCTGCTTTGCGCACTGAACTTCAAACGGCTGCCATTTCTTCGTTACTTGGGCAAACAGGGTGATTCCGGTGGCATTGGAAAGCTAAAAGGACAAAATTTCATCTCCAATTGGAATCACCTGAATATATGTTGTAGAACCCGAGATATGGCTCTCCAAAGTAGGCACTAGCAATTTGAAGTTCTTCCTTTGCTCACCTAGCTATCTTTCTTCTTTGCGCATCTCAAAATAGCTACATTCCCGCTCCAAATTCACTCTTCCTCCAAATGCATTCTAAACGGACGGTAAAAGGCTTGATTTCACTACTTTTCGGTTCATTCCTGCAATTAGGACAAAACAAACCAAAGTAGCATATTCGGGGCGTTTCGTAGCATAGAACCACAATAAAAGCATAGAAATACGTGCATAAATTAGGCTAAAAAGACTATATAAAATGCACGTATCAAATCTCCCCAAACCAAACCTTTACTCGTCCCCGAGTAAACTAAAATGCAACTAATGGAACGGAAAAATATAACTCAAAGCTAGCTACAAATGCCCACTTAAGCCATTTAATGCAAGCAAACTAGCACTTATAGCAAACAGTCAAATGCAAACGAGTTATAGGATGTTTAAGAAAGTAGCTGAACCGTCGACCTTGCAAGATCTTTAACAATGGACTCTCACGGGTCACTCTTCTCTCATGAAGCAAAGGGTGAACATATATATGTAAGAGAGAAAGAAAAATAGTCGCTCACCTAGACTACGACCCACATAAACATGCATGCAACTAATATGATAGACAATTCTAGCTACCGTACACACATTCCAACCCAACAAGGTCCTGTCACAGCCGAGGGCTTACAAAAATATGGTAAAGTGAGGCAATGGGTAAGAAAAGGCAAAACATTTTATGGAAATGTGGAGGTATAGGCGGCCAAGCTAGTACCTAAACAGAACCATATGAGACATATCCATTTCCAACTCAATTTTGAAGTAAGCACATGCCCTTCAATTGGCACAAAGCTCACTAGACTCGAAACACAATCTCCTCAAAAAATATGGGATAGAACGAAGGAGTCAGACGGTCACAAACTTCCCTTTTTTTTAACATCGTCTGAAACAATTAACTGAATCAAGTCAACTCCTTTTTTTTTGATTGTACATCTTCGAACATCTTCTCAACTCTTTTCCCTTTTTTTTCTATCTGTTTCATGTTCCAGCCTTCCTTTTTCATCGTTTTTTTTTTTTTTTTTTAACCTTACGCCAACTCCAAAACAAGAAACACGGACCAAATTGCAAAGGAAAAATATACCGCAGAAGAACATACTAACTAGCTTGACTAGGCAGGCTTAGTTTGGGATGTAGCTAATGGGTCAAAAGGCAATTTTGGCTTATGTGGAGCTAAATGGGTGTAAAGTAATAAGAAAGGGAAATTTGCAAGACCCTCCCTGCATGTGACACCAACCACAAACCCGAATATGTGCATTTGACAAGAAATTGAATGTCATAAATGTGCAAATGAGATGAACATGCTATACAAGGAGTACTACTCAAAATTCCTAATGAACTGGTCATGAATGTCACCAGTTTAAGGCTCTAAAACTCAGAATTTTTAAGTAGTTTGCCAATTTATAGGTCAAGTCTAAACAGTCAGCTTATATTTGAACAGAAATTCGTAGACTATGCGTATGACAAAGCTAAAAACTATCAATAAAGTGCAAGGATCAAGCAGAAGGACAAGTTATAGTGCATTGTCATCATGGGAATCTACCGTTCTGACTCAACCTATATGCAGAAATAAACGTGAAATTTTTTTTTGAATTTTTGAAATTTTCTAATTTTTGTTTTTTGGATTTTTGATGGAAAATAAAGAACAATGCAAGCTGAAAAGTAAACGTGAATGCAAAACAAATGCAGATGCAGACTCAAAAGGATGCAATACCCTCCCCAAACCAAAACGGACAATGCCCTCGTTGTCCTCCAGCATACACCAGCAGAAATATGGGGGATCGGGAATATACAACCTATAAATAAAATAAAAGCAATAAATAAAGGAGACAAAATAAAAGGGTAAGAAAACATACAAAACACGAACTTCCCCAAACCAGTCAGAAAACTGGGGAAGTGAGTAGACCAGTAGCTACTCGTCGTCGTCGTCGTCGTCGCCATCTCCTTCACCCTGGTACTCCGGGTCTCTCTCCTCCTCTCTCCTCCGCTCCTCAGTGCGAGCTCTCTCCACCGCCACCTCTGGGTCCTCGCTCTCCTCCTCGTCCTCTGACGCCGGGTACCCCTCAGCTGGGTACCGAAAGAAGGAAGGGTGTGGCCAACCCTCGGGGATCGGTATGTGTCTCCGCAAGTGGTACTCGTACAGAGGGTGTAGGGTCAAAGCTAAGTCCCTCTCCATACGAGCCTGACGCTCGCAAGCTCAATCAACAGGATCAGAACCGCGCCCCCTTGGTCCTGGACCGCGGCGCTACAAAGGAGGAGGTGGTCTAAAAGTAGCCGGAAGACCGGCTCACCTGTGTCTGGTCAGTGGGAGGTGGAGCAGGAGTAGGAGTAGTAGTAACAGTGGGAGTAGGGGTCGGATCGGGAGTAGCCGTGGAAGGCTGGGTACTCCCTGAAGGTATGGACCCCTCTCCAGTCTCAACTCGCCGCTTCTTGGTGGCAGGTGCATCAGGAGATGGTCGAAGTGGAAGGTGAAGTAGAGGCAAGGCAGGCAGACGGTGGCCCTTTACCACGAGGGTAAGGGCTCAAGACAGGGGAGACTGTCGCAAGGTAAGTCAACAGACAAGGAGCCGTCAATCTTCCAAGTCCGGTAGTCCGGGGTAAGCCAATGCCGAGCGAGCATGGCAGCCGGACTCGTGACCTCTCTCCCTCGAGGTACTGCAAGTCACGTGGCCAAGTGGGGAAAAGTCGATGGGCAAGAATGGTGGCTATGCCACCGCAGGCAATGGTTCCCGCCTCCTTCTTCCCCTGGTCGTGGAGGTACTGGGCGGTGAGGTAGGCAATGTTGAAGGTAAAAGGACCTTCACAAATAACGTTCGATAACCGCCCGGATGGAGAGCTCATTGTTGGTAGTGTTGTTCGGCTCCTTTCGGCCGAAAATAGAGCTCCCCATAAGTCTAAGAAAACAACGGACGGGGGATGGTGGACTGGTGGAGCTGTCGCTCCCGAAACGGGTCTAGGCCAAGCACCGCCAAACCTGTTTGTAAACCTTCCTCGAGTCTGATTTCACGCCCGAGGAGGTAAGGTCAAGCAACCTACCAAACTTCGCTAGGGGCATCGGGAAAGTCCGGTTAAACAACCGGAAGGAGACTGACAGACAGTCGGGGTCAGCGTCGTATGCCCCTGAGGAGAAGGTAAAAGAGCTGAGAAACTCAAGCCTCGGCTCTAAGAAGGTGCGGCCCCTCATGGTAATGAGGCCGAGGCATCCCCGTGCCCAAGTAAAGAACAGACTGACTCGTAAATACCTAGTTTCTCTAATGCCGATTTATCTAAAAATCGGGAAGGCACATGTACACACTTGACCAAGTTAAAGAATTTCGAACGATGAACAGCGTTGACGAATAATACCTGTGGGTAGTCCGGGTGGGAGTCGAGGGAAGTGTCCCCTCGACCGAATCGTCTCGAAGTGGACGGAGCGGCGGCCAAGTAGAAGCAGAGGCGCGGTGTGGAAGTGCTAGGGGCGGAGTAGAGGCAACAGAGTCGGCGTAGCTCTAGACCACCGTCTCGACCCCGACCTCCATCTCTCGGAACGCAAGGCCCCCACTCTCGGACGTGTAAGGGACTAAAGCGGCTCGAAGGCAAACAACCGCAGTGAGTCCGTCACAGTGCGAGTGCGATGGAGGCTGGTGTACACGTGGTGGCTGCTGTGGTCACCACCGAAGAGGAACTAGCAGCAGTTCTAGCTGTGGTGGTGACTGAAGTGGAAGTGGCAGCCTGAACTGGGCTTCCAGCTGAGCTAGCTGGAGCAAAAACCGTCCCTGCAGCTGAAACAAGGAAAACTGGAGCTGCAGTGGTGACTAGGGCAGAGGTAGTGGCGACAGCAGGGGCCACTGACTCGCTCAAAGACGGGCTGGAGGAAGTACTGGTAGAAGGTAAGGTACTCGACTCCATCCTGAAAACATAGGGGAGGGGGTATGAGAGGAAAACAATGGTTAACAGAGGCGAAAACAATAGAGAAACAAAGATGTGAAACCATATACACTCCCTATCGAATCGAAAATTTCGACCTACAAAGAATAATTTCCAATAATTCCTCAGAAATTTCGAAATAGCAGTACGTGAATGGTGATAATGTGACAATGTAATGACTGCTAATGGAGACTAAAAACAGCATGAAAAACTGCATATGACAAAGATGTAAGACTCTAGCAATCGAAAATTTCGACTCACAAAGATTGAATCCCAACAATTTACAAAGATGTAAAGGCGATAGGAGACGGAAAAAGCGATTAACAACAAAGGCAAGTAAGCAAGAATCGAAGTTAAACAAAGCATGACAGCATATAGACCGTCTGACAGTCGAAAAAAATCGACTTAGAAGCCCTAATCGCGGAACTCTTGCACAAATTTCGAATTAAACAAGCAACAACAGCGAGGAATTGGGATATGATCATCAAGCAAGCTAATTAAGGGCATATAAAAACAATTAAGTAAAAAAAATTCGACTAAACAAGGATTTTCGAAACCCTAATTCAATTTCACCTCATGAAATTCGAATTAATCGAAGATAAAATGCAAAGAGGGTGAATGAAACACTTACTTGATGATGATGAACCTACAAATGCAAAAAAAATCCTCAAGTAAACAAGCAACAATGGCGGATTTTAGTCGAAAAACCCGCAAACCCTAAATCCCTTTTAAAACCGCGAAAATGGACACAAATAGGGGTGAAATTAAGAGGCTTTTGAAGATTAAAATGCAAATAAAGAAATGTAGGTGATGGAATTGGTGATTTGGGCAAGAAAATGGGGATTTGGGAGAGTTAAAATCGCAATTAGGGGAAAGGGATACACGGAATTAGGTGAAATATGAAAAAGAATTGGGAACAAAAGAGTTTAAGTGAGAAAACTCCCTGTACACGGCCCATTTCACTCGATCGAGTGATTTTAAACCACTCGATCGAGCCCTTTTATGTCCAGCTACTTGGTCGAGTAAAAAGTTACTCGATCGACCAATCCTTCTTTTTGCTTTACTCGATCGAGTAAATAAACTACTCGATCGACCATATTTTCACTCGATCGAGTACAAAAAGTACTCGATCGAGGACATTCCTCTTGTAGGCTCTTGAATTTTCGTCTTTTCTTCCTTGAATTGCGTGAAACTTCCCCAAACCTGCATAAAAACACATCCAAGAGTTTCCCAAAATACCAAATACGCAAAAGCACAGTCTATAGTCTTGTGTCTACGCTAAAAACTGTCTAAAACTAATTGTCCTAATTAAAACGCAATAAAACAAATTCAAAAGAAATTCAAATAAATTATCTATTACAATGTGTTACACGGGGCATTTCCCCGTTTAATTCCCATCAAATATCAGTAGCCCCTCGGTGGGCTTCTGACTGGAGGACGTCACTTCAGCAACACTGACCGACCTCTTTAATTTCCATGAGCTTGAATTACCATTTGCAACAGTAGGGAGGAATGTAGTTCCAATCCACGTAGGTTCGAACTTTACTCGTCCTTGCTCCTCCGTCATCTTCTTTGGCATCCTTACTTCCGGTTTTATTGATAACGATTGCACAACGTCCTTTGACAACTTCTTTATTGCTTTCATCCGTACCTGCAGCATGGAAAATGCATTTAACTTTCCTCCTTTTTGCTCTTAGTCTGAGGCAGAGGGTTAACAATAGCAGCACATTTCTCCAAATTTTCATTTGGAGTGTCAATACTAGGATCAATAGAAGAGAGAGCATTGCAAGGTTGAGCTTGCATGGGAGCCCTCCGGGACTTAGACTGATGAAAAATCAGCTCCTCGTCCCCTACCTGAAAGGTCAAAGTCTTACCCCCGACGTCTATTACTGCACGGGCAGTAGACAAAAATGGTCTCCCTAAAATAATAGGGGTGTGTGCATCTTCGGGGATGTCTAAGACAACAAAATCAACGGGAATAAAGAACTTCCC
Source organism: Silene latifolia (assembly GCF_048544455.1). Lineage (NCBI taxonomy): Eukaryota > Viridiplantae > Streptophyta > Magnoliopsida > Caryophyllales > Caryophyllaceae > Silene > Silene latifolia. Next base: position 100,915,710 of record NC_133531.1, read on the forward strand.
GATCTGAACAGGTACGTCTTCTACTACACCTAATGGCCGTGATAAACTACGGTCGGCCATCTGGACAGTCATGTTGGTGCAACTCAGCTTTGTCAAACCGAGTCTCTTAGCCAGAGACAAAGGTAAGACACTTACGCTAGCGCCTAAATCGCATAGCGCATTATCAATCAAATGCATACCGATATGACACGGAATTGAAAAACTACCCGGGTCTGATTGCTTAGGGGGTAACTTATTTTGAAATAGGGTTGACCCCACCTCAGTCAAAGCTACGGTCTCATTGTCATTAATAGTCCTCTTACGTGCTAAAATTTCTTTCATAAACTTTAAATAAGAGGGTACCTTAGTCAGCAATTCAGTGAACGGCACGGTGACTTCCAAACTCTTCAAAAGTTCGACAAATTTGCCGAACTGTTGATTAGCTTTCGTGTTTTGCAGCCTCCTCGGGAAAGGAACCGTGATAGGTATCTCGAGTCCTTTGTTTCTCTCTTCCAAAGTGTCTTCCGGAGCAAGTTCAGTATCCTTTGGACGCTTCTTACCTCTTGAACGAGGTCTTTCCGGTGATATCTCACTTAAACGAGCACTAGCAGGCTCTCGAATAAGCTTCCCGTCATCAATACTACTCGATCGACCAATTTGCTCACTCGATCGAGCAGTTTCTTCATCAATGTCAGTCGATCGAGTACAATTTCCACTCGATCGACCAACTTCACTTTCTGCTTCACTCGATCGAGTAGAGAAACTACTCGATCGATCAACCTGTGCTTCCTGTTCACTCGATCGAGTGGAAAAATCACTCGATCGAGGGCTTTCATCTTCAATTCTGCTCGATCGAACACCAGATTTCAGTCGATCGAGTAATTCATTTGTCGTGAGCCCTTTTTTCTTGACAGAACACTGTTCATCATCAGTTACAGCTATCTTCGGGTCTGATTTCGACACTTCCGGTCCCTCATAAGAAAGACCGCTTCTTAATTCTATCAGATTCACCGTCTCATGTGGATTCTTCTCATTTTGAGTCGGTAAATGACCCTGCTTCCGCGAGGATTGATTTGCAGCAAGTTGGGCAACTTGAGTCTCAAGTGCCTTAAATGACGCGTCCTTCTGTTGATTTTGTTGATCATTTAGCTGCAAGTCCTTTGTAATGGTCTGCAACATGGACTTAAGCTCACCCATTTCACTCACTCCGCCGGAAGATGATGCACCATGGTTAGGCGGATTAAAAGAAGGGGGCTTCTGATAGCCTTGTTTATTCTTGTGTGGAGGAATATACGGCTGCTGCTGATTCGGAGGAGCAGTGAGATTGAGTACATTCTGACTACTCCACCTCAAATTGGGGTGGACATTCGGCTCGTAATAACTATTGTTCTGCCTGTAATGTTGGAAGGCAGCATATGACTCATAGGAATTGGGACAATGATCTAAGACATGTCCCTCTCCTCCACATCTTCTACAGACGAAAAGACCGTCTGTCACAGCATTAACCTGGTACATCCCTCCTTTGGAAGCTCCTCCCAACTCATATTTATCAAATCTTGCAGTGAGAGCCTCAAGTGCAGCGACAGAAGAAGATTCAGCAGCTCTTCTTTGATTACCTCTGGAGTTCCCATATTCGGCCTTATGGGTGGCCAAATCATCAATGATCTTCCACCCCTTAGTCTCTCCCATGTTGTCAGCAAATCGGCCATTGGAAGCAGCATCCAAAATAGCACTCTGATCGTCGTACAACCCGTTATAGAAATGATTGCATAGACTCCACTTTTCGAACCCATGGTGCGGAATGGTTCGCACCATCTTCTTGAAGCGGACCCATGCCTCGTGAAAGTTCTCGTCAGGCCCTTGTTTAAAGCTCGTGATCTGAGCTCTAATGGCAATAGTCTTCGATGCAGAAAAGTACTTCTTATAAAATGCTAAAGCCAGTGAATTCCAGTCGGTTATACCGTGAGCAGCCCGGTCCAAATCCCTATACCACTCCCTTGCAGCATCGCGGAGTGAGAAGATAAACATGGTTTCTTTTATCTGATCCTGGGTCACGCCAGCAGATGGAGGTATGGAGCAGCAATAATCGATAAAGGTCTCCATGTGCTTAGCTGCATCTTCATTTGCAGCTCCCCCAAATTGGTTTTTCTCAACCAGATTGATATAAGCTGGCTTTGGCTTGAATTTTCTCGCCTCTCCTAGTAATACAAACCCCTTATAGAGATTTGCGGCTGTCGGTTCAGAGTGACTGGCAATAGTTGCTTCTTCAGCCATTTCTAGAAAGTCTGGAGAAGTGACTGTTTCAGCTGATGAATTGGAAACTGGAGATGAAGGTGGATCTTCCTCGAACAAAGCGTTCTCGTAATAACTAGACAGAGTACTCAGCTCTTCCTCTGTCGGCAATACCCTCTGTGATCGCCTCAACTCGCGCAGGGATTTCTCAAGTTCAGGATTATAAGGCAATAATTCACCGCCCTGTGACCTGCGCATAAGAGGAAACTACAAACAGGATATAAGATTAGTCTAAGGAACGGGTGTTCCTTAAACTAAAAAGGACTAAAAAATAAAACAACTAATAAATTGAACAATTGCCTCCCCGGCAATGGCGCCAAAATTTCAGGTCAAGTCTATTTGTTCAGCTAAATTTAAACATAAACTCGTAGATATGCAAAAAGACAAAGCTAATAAGATAATTGATTTATTGCAAGGCTTAAGCAAAAAGACAAATAATAGTGCAATTACATCATTGAAATCTACCGTTCCGACTCAACCTATATGCAAAAATAAACATGAAATTTTTTTGATTTTATCAAAATTTTTTGATTTTTTATGAGATTTTATGAATTCAATAAGAATAAACAACAATGCAAACATAAATTAAACATGATAACAGAAATGCAATAAAAACAATATGCAGACACAGATATGGATGCATAACCTCCCCAAACCAAACTGTACAATGCCCCCATTGTACCAAAACATGGAAAGGAAATGAAAACTGAAAGAGAAAGAGAGTAAATACGGAAAAACTCACAAGACTGCGCGAATAATGTTGGAATATGTGTCCTCCGACAATAATGCGATCACGACTATTGATCATGATGATCACATGTTTAAATCTCATTATAAAGAATACAATTGGGAAGTAATATTGTTATCATCAATCGGGTCAACATATATCGGTAATGATTGGCTGACTAGAGTTTGACATTACTGTCGTGCGACGGTGGTGATCAGTTGACCCCCTAGGTCATACCTATAGGGCAACACTCTTAATTGATTATTTAATTAATCGTATAATGTTACGAGTTAATTAAATTACTTGAAAATTGACGGACGATTTTGGAAGTAAAATTCACGTATCAAATTGAAATGTGATTAAATGAGATACGGTATGAGTAATCAAATTGTATGATTACTCGGATGAAATAATTGTTTAATGTAACAATTAAATTTGAATGAATTGTTATAAATACAAACTGTTGTGATTTATAAATTGGTAAAATTTTTAGTACAAGTAATTATGATATTACTAAGTCGATTTTTGTATGTGACGTATTTTTGATAATACGTTGATTTTTAATATGTTAAAAATACATAACAAATTTATGTGACATGTGACATGTGACATATTAAAAATTGACAAAAATAATATGGAATCCATATTACACAATGTGCCGAAAAATTGGAGGAGTATTAGGCCTAATATTGTGTTTATAATTAAGTGGTAAACATAATGATTGAAAAGGAAGAGTAGCCACGCAACCCTATAAACCTTGTGAAGGCAAACTAATGCATGCATTGGCTCTATTTTTCTTCCCTCCTCTTCCTTGCCCGGTTTTTCACAAAGGAAAAACAAAAGGGGTTTTCCTTATATTCTTCTAATACACTACATTAATTTTTAGTGTATTATTATTCATTCTCACTTTCATTTTATCTAAACAAGTTTTAGAGAGATAAAAAGCTTCCTTTTTCTCCTCATAAAACCGAGATATTCAAGTGTTAAATAATATTTTGGTTCAATTTTCTACTAGATTAATATTATACTAGTACTTATAATATTAATTTGAATTAAGAGAAAGCCTTGGGTATAAAGCTTAGGGAGAGATCCTACACTTGGATCTTGGTTCATCCATAAGGGAAAGCTCAAGAACAAGAGAGAAAGGTGATCTCTCTTGTGCCCATTAAACCGAAATCACCAATGTAAGGACATGATTTCTCCTCTATTTTTCATATTGTTTGCATGCATAAAATCCGTATTTAATTTTATGACAATTTAATTTCGACATATATGAGTATGTTAGTATGTATAAAGATCTAAATTTCCTTCAATTGGTATCAAGAGCCACGGTTGTTTGCATGCAAATCGGTTAAAAGTTTTTCCGAGTTATAAGAATAACAAATAAAACTTGTAAAATTTGTGTTATTATGATATATCACGAAATTAATCCATGCATGTTAATATTTCTGGTCCTAAAATGTTTTAGGATATTTTGGTTAATTTTTCGGATTTTTATTGTTCATAATTTACAATAATGGCATTTAAATGTGATTTTATGAGTAAAAATGTCATTTTTGGTCTAAAATTAGCTATACTTCGAATTTTCCATTGATTTTTGGATATGTTGTCACATATATTATTTTGAGATAACCTGTAAATTTTCATAATTTTTGGACTTGTTATGCTCGAAAAATAATTATTTCATTATTAAATTCGGATTTAAGTGAAAAATAGGTTAATATGAGTTAAATTTCGAATCTGGTCATAGAAAATTAATATGTTGTCACATGCAATTTTACAAGATGTGTGTAAAATAATTGGCTATAAAGAAGTCTTTTTGCATGATTTATGGATTTTTGAAGAAAAATAGCATAAATAGTGACATTATTAGTGGAAAATTAATAAAACATAATCTATGACTTAGGAAAAACGTCTAATGTTGCATTTTATTATCTTTTTCAGATCAAAAATTGAAAAGTTAGTGAAAATAATTTTTCCATGTTTTTATGATTATTTTATTAAAAATCGATAAACCGCAACATTGTTTTTCCGGAAAAATTTCGAACTTTTTAACCTAAGTTTTTGAACATTATGAGTGTCATGGTATTTTTCCAGAATGTTCATGAGTTTAAATTTCAAATTTCAAATTTATTTGAAATTTTGTGATTTATTTGAAGTTTATAGCTTATTTTTGTAATTTTTGGTCCATTTATGAACAATTTTGTAAATATGGGTTAATTATGGTCAAATTATTAGTGAAGACTAAATTTTGAGTCCTAAGAGGTTAGGGTAATTAACTTATGAATAAATATGAGTTTATGTATTTTTGTGATTATAAATTGTTGAAATCACGCAAATCCGTAAAAACCGAGTAATATACGATATTGGCTAATTAAAGGCGATTTAGCATAAAATTGAGCATGTTCATACATATTATAATGCTGCATTTTCTTTATGATTGTCATAATTTTAATTTATGTAATTTTTGAATTATGTAATTTTACTTAGTATGGCCTTAGATTTTAATTGGTATTTCCCGAAATGTATGGGAATATCGATTCGGTTGTAATTTTTATTGTGATCTCGTATCACCGTTTTGTAATTTAATAGATTTATTTTATTTTAGTTACAAATGTATAATAGGAAATTATGTAATTTATTATGTAATTTTATTCATTCCGGAGTTCCCAAAGACGGATTTCTTCAAGAATGGCGATACATAAAGACGGTGTTACCTCGAGATGCGTGCCACAACCGAAGTTCAAGGGACCAATGGAGTTGGTTTCCGAATATGTAATAGTTAAATAGTTTTTCTATTTTAGGAAAGGCCATACTAGGATTTATTTATCTTTATGCTTGCATTTTATTTTATGTCACATGCATCGCTAAATCGCCATAACTAAAACATGCATCCTTATTTTATCGAGTTTATCGACCATGTCAATTAAAATTATCATAGTTCACCGCTTTAGTTCACTTAAAACGTGATAGATAATAAATTGACATGACCTCTCGCTAAAACAATTAAATGAGACATAGCCTTACCTAATAGTAGAAACCATGAAAACCTATTTCGCGAGGGAGTGCGCTCGGCCCCACCGGGGTACAAACCTTGTTACGTAGGGGAAGTGGGTGATGAATGTTAATCCACCGAATTCATGTTGATAAGGGATGTATCGGCCACACCGTGCCCAAGTTAATGTGGGTTTGGATCATGGACACATTTATTCGAAATTTGGATTGAACTCAACAAAAGTTTTTGATAAGGGATGTATCGGCTCCACCGTGCCCTTGTCGGATGTGTTTTGGGCTAAAGATAATTGTTAATGTAATATTATCGACCAAGAGTTCTAAAAGTAGAATCGATTAAACGTTAATCCACCAAGTTGTATTGATAAAGGATGAATCGGCCCCACCGTGCCTAAGTCGATATGAATTTGGGTCTTGGAATCATTTATCTAGTTGGGTAGAGGTCACTAGAAAAATACATAAAACTTGTTTAAATCATACATTTTTACGAGTATTATTAAAACGACAATTGTTTTACTCCTTATATTTTGTTTTGTAGACCACTTCTTTTTCATAACAAATGGCAACACCAACACCAACTCCTAATGCTACACCTCTCGCTAGTTCGTCATGGCTCCGATCCTTTATGGATCGATGTAAACTTGAAAAGAATGGGTCAAATTTCTCCGAATGGGATGCCCAACTCAAATTAGCCGCCGAAGGTGACGACAAGCTTCGTTACCTTACCGAGGCCTCTCCACCCGAACCCTCCACTAGGTCCACCGCGGCCACTAGGGAAGCATATGAGGCTTACCAAAAGGAGTCCGCCGCAATGAAAAATGTCTTAATATTTGCGATGGAGGCGGACCTCCAAAGGAGAGCCTTTAAAATGGGCAATGCTAATGAGATATACTCCAAACTTGTGACCATGTTTTCACAAACTCCGCGGATCGTCCAATATGAGGCGGCCGCGGCATTCTTTGAACTCGACTTCAAAGAGGGCCAAAAGGTTAGCCCTCATGTGCTCAAACTCATGGAGCTTGTCGAGACCTTGAAAATTCAAAAGGTTGAAATCCCCAAAGAACTCATCGTAGATAGGATTCTACACTCCTTGACCAAAGTCAAGGCATATGTGCAATTCCGGGTGAATTTCAACATGCAAGACAAGGATGTGTCTCTTGAGGAGTTGCACAAGTTACTTGTGCAAGCCGAAAGGGACATGGGGTTAAATGTGAACCCTCCCAAGGATGTGCTTAACATAAGCACTAAAAGTAAGGGGAAGTTCCAGAAGAATGGGAGAAAGGGCAAGAAGCTAGCTCCCACATTCACCAAAGCTAAGCCTAATGAAGCTAGCACCTCAAAAGTCAAGAAGGGTCCTCTTGATAAATGCCATTATTGTAATGGCATAGGACATTGGAAAAGAAATTGTTCCAAATACCTTGGTGATATCAAAGCTGGAAAGATCACTGCAGTAGGTAAATGACTATCCTTCTTTTATGTTTCTAATTCAACTATGGTATTATGATGCAAAGTTGTGATAATGTATCTCCCTTTTTATTGTAAATAGGGCCTCCACCAAGCAAAGACAAAGGAAAGGAAAAGCAAGCATGAGAAACCATGGAGAAGCTAAGGATAGCTTTTATGGAGCTTTGCTTTTCATTGTCTTATTTTAAATTATGTTTTAGAACTTTAAGTTTCCGTGTTCGACATGGAAAGGTATTTTGGATAATGGTTTGTATTTTGGATGATGGTGACTTGGTTTGCAACCCAAGTCACCCGTTTTATCATTTATCCTTTATGTTCTAAAATTCATCTTTAAATGCTTGCACCTTGAAACATAAGATTAGTCACTTAAAGTGATCTAATAGACAAATATAATGACGGGTTTCATTATATGTCCACATGCTTAAGGCTTGTGTATGATCATTTATGAAGCTATTTTGAGTCTATGAACTCTCTTAAAGGAATGTCAATCACCAAGAACACATATGAAATCTATAACCATTAGTCTATCTATGAGATAGTTCTCCTTATACTTCAACATCATTAATTTGTGTCTCATATGCTATCTTTGAATATATAGTGTATTTATTCTAAAGATAGAGTGGGAGAAAAATGAAAAATGAGGACACAACACACAAGGCAAGATAAAATTGTGTACTTGTGTAAATGAAGATCTACGCAAGAGAGAATGATTTGAATGAAGGTATATTTATTCTTATAACTTATGCCGAATAGATGAGATCTATGGTCTCAAGTTAGTTCTATATGACTAAAGAGACCAAGTGTAGTAATCATATAGAACTAATTCTCAAGATAACTACACGAGGAGACCAAAAGAAAGTTTTGGAAGAAAAATGACTAATGTAAAGTCTTAACAAGTTTTTGACTAAGTTTATGAAACATTTGACCAATAGTTTCAACCTTGAGATTTACTTAAGAGCCTAAATGAATCATAGTAACATACTAGTTATGATCGAGTTGCAAAGATTGATATACCGATATCTTCAATGACCAAAGTTTTAACCACGCAAATGTCATTGCTTAACCTCACTATGAAATGGTTAAACCTCCTTCCAAAAGGGTATTTGCGAAGGACGTATTCTAGATATTGTTTATATTTGAATAATGACATTACTACACATCATTATGACATGAGTGTGTTAGAGATTTAAAATCTCTTTCCGTAAGGTTAAGATGAGACCACTTCAAAATAGGTATTTTGAAAGGATATGATGGGAACATATATGGTTTTATCCTAATAACTTGGCAATGCAATTTATATTTCAATTCTTAATAAAATTTTCGATTGAGAAGTCAATTTCGAAATGTGTAGAATTGAGTGGGAGTTAGGAAATTCTCATGTAAAGACATGGAATTTAGTGGGAGCTATCATCTTTTGAATATTTACGACTCATCACTCATTAAAGAATGACGAGATAATACCTTCTTTCATAAAGAAGCATTTGAGTTTTTAATTCTGGATGAAAATGGACAATGATGAATCCAATTACATCAAGGGATGTTGGATTAGTATTAAGAAATACACATCATATCAACATTCACATAGGTTATTCATGTAGATGAAAATGGAATTACCATTGGCAGTCATGGTCGTTCATTGAATCTGTGAACGGTTGATCTCATGATTATTAGTAACTAATGTTTCCGTCATTAGAATAATCATGTACATGTCCAATTATAAATCATATGCATAAGAGCATGATGATTGATTGGTGAGCCATAATAGAAACGTCATGAATTCTCAAGTAGAATCCGATGAGCGATTTCGGTGTTTGACGGAATGTTCCATTGTGTGTTAAGAGGTTGCACATATTGTAGAAAATCCGAGCACATATAAGGATTTATGAGAATCCCAAATCTTTCAAGCCTAGAAAGAGAAATAAGAAGTTTTGGAAAGATGCTTGGTTGAATAAGAAGTTATTCAAGAATAATCTTTCCTAGTTAAGCTAGGACTTGTGAGAAGTGCTAATCTGTAAATCTTGGCAATTGTTACAAGATTCTACAAAACATATACCTAGTGCATTGTGTGTGGATAGAATACTTGATCAGTACAAGTTATATTATTCATCACAAATTCGTTCGTTATATGATAGTCGATAAGAAAGTTCTTTCAAGTTAAAGAACCGAAACCAAGGTCGGGAACCTTGATGTGTACTTGGTAAGATTCATGTTATGAGAGAGAACATGAATGTAAAGGAGATTGCAAGTATAAGAAGTTTGAACACATGGACACATGGCATGTTAAACTTCTATTGCAATCAATAAGTGTTTACACTTACGATATACATCACAAGGTTGTAATATGATATTGACTACCCGAGTATGATGTCGGCATTTGTCGTTTGAGTTATTATTAACTCACCTTGTACATTGTTATATCCAAACGGGTTGTAGAGACAATTGAACCCCGTTAAAGTGAACATGGATTAACATTGTTTTTGCCCATAGTTACTTATATGAGGTGACGTCTCGAAGTGACTAGAGTGTGATGCGATTGATGGCAAGTTCAAGTGCCATAGAGTCATGTGAGATGACTAGTCGATCACATAGGCGATCATTAGGAACATTTTGTCGGGCCTAATGACCGCTTATAGAGTTCTGGCAAATTTATATAGCTTGGTCGTGGCGAGAGCTACTATAGTATTCAAATGAGTCGATTCTTTTGACTAAAGACTATTCTCCTAAGATGGCACAGTTTCAGATTAACTTTGATTTGTGTTACTACGACCTTCGTAAATGGGGTCAAATGGGCATATTTTGGGTTATGATGGCTGTGGCTAGTCGAAGGGAATGAGTGCGATAGGAATTGTCCATCCCTAGTCAGGGTTATAACAATATCTCAGGGCCACTCGAGAAGTAATGAACTGGAAATGCGTGGCCACGCTCGGAAAGTATCTATGATAGATAAGTCCGGTCAATCAGTTATTCTCCAGATCGAGGAAACCACTCTCGATATGATCACTTGCAAGTACGACCTGAAAGACACCTTGCATTGAGTGGGAGATAGTAATAGGACAAGAGAATTGGTGACGCACACTTGTCGAAGACAAGTGGGAGATTGTTGGAATATGTGTCCTCCGACAATATTGCGATCACGACTATTGATCATTATGATCACATGTTTAAATCTCATTATAAAGAATACAATTGGGAAGTAATATTGTTATCAAACAACGGGTCAACATATATCGGTAATGATTGGTCGACTAGAGTTTGACATTACTGTCGTGCGACGGTGGTGATCAGTTGACCCCCTAGGTCATACCTATAGGGCAACACTCTTAATTGATTATTTAATTAATCGTATAATGTTACGAGTTAATTAAATTAATTGAAAATTGACGGACGATTTTGGAAGTAAAATTCACGTATCAAATTGAAATGTGATTAAATGAGATACTGATCCGAGTAATCAAATTGTATGATTACTCGGATGAAATAATTGTTTAATGTAACAATTAAATTTGAATGAATTGTTATAAATACAAACTGTTGTGATTTATAAATTGGTAAAATTTTTGGTACAAGTAATTATGATATTACTAAGTCGATTTTTGTATGTGACGTATTTTTGATAATACGTTGATTTTTAATATGTTAAAAATACATAACAAATTTATGTGACATGTGACATATTGAAAATTGACAAAAATAATATGGAATCCATATTACACAATGTGCCGAAAAATTGGAGGAGTATTAGGCCTAATATTGTGTTTATAATTAAGTGGTAAACATAATGATTGAAAAGGAAGAGTAGCCATGCAACCCTATAAACCTTGTGAAGGCAAACTAATGCATGCATTGGCTCTATTTTTCTTCCCTCCTCTTCCTTGCCCGGTTTTTCACAAAGGAAAAACAAAAGGTTTTTCCTTTTATTCTTCTAATACACTACATTAATTTTTAGTGTATTATTATTCATTCTCACTTTCATTTTATCTAAACAAGTTTTAGAGAGATAAAAAGCTTCATTTTTCTCCTCATAAAACCGAGATATTCAAGTGTTAAATAATATTTTGGTTCAATTTTCTACTAGATTAATATTATACTAGTACTTATAATATTAATTTGAATTAAGAGAAAGCCTTGGGTATAAAGCTTAGGGAGAGATCCTACACTTGGATCTTGGTTCATCCATAAGGGAAAGCTCAAGAACAAGAGAGAAAGGTGATCTCTCTTGTGCCCATTAAACCGAAATCACCAATGTAAGGACATGATTTCTCCTCTATTTTTCATATTGTTTGCATGCATAAAATCCGTATTTAATTTTATGACAATTTAATTTCGACATATATGAGTATGTTAGTATGTATAAAGATCTACATTTCCTTCAAATAAAGGGACCTCCCCAAACCGACCATGAACATGGGAGGTGGCTAAAGGCCCGGAAAACCGTCACAAGAAGCTAATCCAAGTCAAACGAGTGAATGGGCATCCAAAAACTGCTCGATCGATAGGAATTCAGGTCGATCGAGTAGATTATCTTTTTGCAGGTGGTCGATCGAGTAGAAAAACTGCTCGATCGAGAGGATTTGGCAGCAAAAGTGCTCGATCGAGTACAAAAAGTACTCGATCGAGTGATCCTCAATGTAATTCCTGCAAAACGCAGTAAAAACAGCCCGCAAACTAACAAGACAAGCATTACTGATAAAGTTTATGGTACGAAGACCATTTATTACAACTTAAATGAAATAAAATGCAAAATAAAATCTCCGGGTTGCCTCCCGGGTAGCGCTAGCTTCAGACAGGTCCCAGCTTGACCTGTCTTTTTCTTCGAGCCTCTATAACCAGCTACAATCAAAACAGCTCAAAGCGCGCACCATTAGATCGTACATCTGCGTATGTGCTACACAGAAATGTAAGTAGCACCACAGTGGAATAAAGAAATAGGAAATAAAAATATGTAAACATTTAAGTCTAACAAATTTCCTATGAGAGCTCCTAAATTTATCCACAAAATAGAGGAGCGACGGAGCAATTGACGATAAAGTGGGGCTCCATTTCAGATTAACAAATTTATAATGATAAGGACGGTGAAAAATCGTTAAATTGTACGACCTACTAGGAAGGGGCAAAGCATTAGAATGCAAAGCATAAGTCAAACGAGGCAATTTACTATTTAAACAAACAATAATTAAATTATCGTTCACCACTTCTGGTTGATCGCTCTCAATGACGGAATCATAGATAAAAGAATTTATTACCTCATCCGCACTAGGAGTAATTACCGACTCAGCCTCTTTGTCACCTTTCTCAGTAGATTTCATCCCGTAAATCGCAGCCTCAAGTGCATCCAACTCGGCTTTGAATAGGGGAGACTCACCGTATCCATTATCATCATCAAAATCGTCATCTAAATCAAACCCATATGACGAATCAAAGCTCCCAATGGCCAATTCAGTCGATTGAGCAGAATCATCACTCGATCGACCGGTTTCCTCCTGAATTCCACTCGATCGAGTGGAAATATCACTCGATCGACCAATTTCTCCTGGAAAATCACTCGATCGACTAATATTAGTCACTCGATCGAGTGATTCCTCCTGTGCAGGGTTGGAATCCTCGTGTAAGGCAGTGAAATGTGATAGAAACTCGTCGTCCGAGTCATAAAAGTCATCCTCGGCATTGGGCAACACGGTTTCCTCAGGGGAAAAACCGCTCTCAGCAAGGTAAACCTCTTCTTCTTGCATCTCAGCTGCTCACTGAGCAATGTCAGTTTCGAGCTTATCAATGCGCGTGAAAAATCGTCTATCATAATCTTGCCTCGCTTGCATTTGAGATGCAAGTGTCTCCAATAAAGATTTCAGCTCCGCAATCTCTTCTTCTTGTATATCAGAAGGATCTTGTTGCGGTGGCCATTGATAGGGTGGATGTGGTGGCACAACTACAGCTGCTTGACTAGCTCGACTATGCTGCTTGAACGCGTAAACTTCGTCATTCTCTGCCAAACAAAAAACTGCATCATGCCCAGCAGCACCACATCTCCCACAGTAAATCACCTGCTGTGCTATATAATGGGACATCGGTGATGGGTCAAAGGTACTCAAGCCTTCCCTTTGACGATCTTTCACCTAGAACTGTCTAGGTAGTACCTGTAAGGCCTATCAAAAGAGCACTCAAGGAAAAAGATTAGAATGGCCTCAAGGGATAAATCCCTTGAGGCTAAAAAGAGATAAAATGAAACAAATAAATAAATAGATTGCCTCCCCGGCAACGGCGCCAAAATTTGACACGGCTATCGCAACCCTATCAAAGATAAAACCTAACGGTCTCAACTAAAATGTAGTAGAGGCAGTCGAGTATCGATTCCACAGGGAGGTAATGTAATTATAGCTGTCTAATCCTAGTCCTACGATAACAAATGGGGGTTGTATAAATTTGGTTCTAAACTACGGAGTTTGAAAGGAAGAGAAATAAAATAAGGAGCAGTAAAGACAATAAAATATGATTAAACTATCAAGAAGAGAGGGACATGTCGGGAATTCGGTTCACTACGGTAGTCCAGTGACTCAAATTTGTAAAAAGATTCGATTTAACTAGATGTGAGACGGATGTTAAAAGGTCCTTTCGGTCCACTTTCTATCCTAAAATACCACTAACTTAACATTCGTCCTCATTAGGGTAGTCCACTGTTTATAGCAGGCCTATTTAGTCCAATCTTTCGATCTAGGATTAATTTTAGCCAGATTAAAGGGTGACATAGAAGCGTGCACTCAACTAGGTCGGAAATTACAGTTAAATTACTATAGTGACAGAGTCTCGTAATTAATTCGTCTAATTCATTCACTACATCGTCACATTTCTACCGCAGATCCTCTAATCCCAACATGAAAGGGGTTTAGCTACTCATATTCTTAATTAAACTAACAACAATTAAATTCCCAGCAGAAAACATAATGAATAAACAATAAATTGCAATAAAAGATAAATTAGGGCAAAAGAAATAATAACACAAACAAGAAATTGAAGTAACCAAATGATTAATTATTATTAAAAAGGAGAAAGGAATTACAATCCAAGCGAATCCGGCGTAAAGAACACGAAATCCGAGTGAAGCAATCCCGAAATAAAAATAACAGTAGAGAAAAGCGAAGCAACGTACTTAAGTTACAGTAGAGAGTTTTATAGTATCCGAGATAATCCTAATTAACCTAGTAAAGCGTCCTTAAATAGCAAACAAAATAAGTTTATGCGAAATAAAACATCACGCGGGCTAATTAAAGCCCAAACCCATCAAAACTACTCGATCGAGTGGATCGAATCCACTCGATCGACCAACTCTTCAGCCAAAACAGCTCGATCGACTGGAAAGTTGCTCGATCGAGCAACAACTCTTTGTGCAGGCTAGGGGTCGAGTGAAAAATCACTCGATCGATCATCAGAGGGAGCAAAAACCACTCGATCGAGTAGTAAACTGCTCGATCGAGTAACTATATCTCCATTTCAGCTCATGTCCGCATCTAAGTGCCTCGTAATGCGTGCCGTGACGCTTCCAATTGCAGTGTCTTACTCTAGAACAATCCCGTCTCCTCTAAATGCATGCAAAAAGGACGAAAAAGGGTACGATTCCACTACTTTCGCGTTCATTTATACAAAATGGACAAAACGAACCAAAGTAGCCACTTCGGGGCAAAATATCATAAAAACAATATGAAAATGCATAGAAATACGTGTTGAAATAGGCTAAAAAGACTATATATTAGGCACGTATCATCCGTCCTGACAGATTTTAGGAAACAACTTTTAGTATAAATATAGACGTTGATGGAGGTTTTATTCACATAATTCTTCTGTCTTTCTTCCGTCAATTAAAAAAAACTCTCTAATTAATCATACAACATGAATACTTTAGAAATCCGTCTCAAAGAATGGACAAACGAATTCTCAAATGTGGAGAAACACGATATGGGTGCCTACAACTTTAGATCGATTTTGAGCTTGAAACTAGTTAAGGTGGTCAAACCGTTCTTGGATGCTTGTCTTGAGTATTGGGACCCGAATTTCCACGTGTTTGCCTTCCCCGGAGGCGATATCTGCCCGTTTCCTGAAGAAATTGCTGCAAATGGTGGTTGGGACCCAGAACATATGCCTGCTATACCCTCTACTTCTCAAGGGTATAAAAACAAATTTAGGGATTTGCTTGGATTGACAAGAGCTGAGGTTGACCGTCTTGTGACCTCAAAGGGAGTCCGAATGCTTGATTTCATCGATCGGTGCATAAATAGGGCAGACCCTTCCATCTCCCATGTTGCGAGGCGTAGGGCTTTTGGGTTTTGCCTATTGCATGGTTATGTCCTCCAAGGGCATATTGATGAGGATATGAGAGGTGATCCTAGCTATTTGAGCTTAGTTGAGCAAATGGAGCTGCACAGGAGCCCAGCTTGCCTGTGTTTAGGAGAGATCCTACTGGGATTGGATAACAGGAAAGCCAACCGCGACCTTCCTTATTTAGGAAGTCCCATCATTTTGCAGGTAAAAGAATACACTCATTTTTTTTCTTTTTTTTTTGTTTGATACTAATGCCTGCTTTGGTAGGTTTGGCTTATGGAGCGTCTACGGCTGATCGAGCCCCCTGTTAATGTTCCTGCTTATCATGCTCGCTCAATTGCAATGAGGACCAGGCTTTACTTGGTGGACTTCACTCGGGTTTGCAACTATTGGGAGAACAAGTTGAAGAACGAGGATGGTCCCCTGATTAGATGGATTGTACCATGGTGGCATCTCAAGTCTGTTACTGGAGTATCGTTTTTGGATCCTACTCGATCAGTGTGCATTCCTGGCTTGGAGTTTATGATATGAATCTTCCCCGAGAGGCTGACGAGGCAGGTTGGCTTGAAACAGATGATTCCGAAGCTTGATACTTGATACCGTCGTCAGGTACCAAAAATAAATACCTAGCTACTACTAACAGAAGTCAGCGGTACGTAGGGTCGATCTCCACAGGGAGGCGGTCACTATCTACTTGTCAATTCGGTCTGTCTATGGTCACGGGATGGGGGTTTTAATTGTTTGAACTAAACTAATCAAGATTAAGGGAAGAGAATTAAGGATAAGAGGAATTAGAAAGAGAGAGAGAGAAAACTAGGATTGTCGGGTCATCAATGAATGTCAGTTAATTACAGCTAAGGTACATATCAGTCGATATGTCGGTCTAAGGGGCAACGAATATCTCCTTCCGGTCTCAATTCGCCCTAAAATACTATTAGCTTAGCTTACGCCTTCACTAAAGCATCCTATTGTTCACTGCAGGTCTCACCCCTTCCAACCTTCCGGCCTAGGTCAAGGCTTACCAAGGTTAAAAAGGCTAAATGCATCGATTCAAATAGCTAGATACAGTTTAAGGCAGTGATTAACAACATAGACTTAACAACAACGAACGATCTATAAACCTAATTAGCAATTAACAACGATTCATCGACTCCCCTAAATCCTAGCAGGGTAATTAGCTAGACATAGGTAAAAGTAAAGCAAGAACAAAAGATAAGAAAGTAACAAACATTAAATAAAGAGAGTAAAGGAAAGGGGAAAATTACAGAATAAGATCCGGGAAAGAACATAGAAAAGAGATGTTTAACAGTGAAAGGAGAGAAAAAAAGCATGAAGTGTGATAGAGTCGTCAAGGAACAACGTCCCAGATCCTTATAACCTAATCCCGACTTCCTTTATATAGGGAAGCGGGATTTTACAAACTTAAACCTAATCACGGACTAGCTAACCCATGTGTTAAAGCAAATCGCTCGATTGAGCCATTTGAAACTGCTCGATCGAACAAAAACGAACAAAAACATCTCGATCCAGTAGATAAACCACTCGATCGAGGAAACCCTAAAAAAAACATTTCGATCGAGTAAATATAATACTCGATCGAGGTCTTATTCTCTTCAAAAGTGCTCGATCGACCACAAAAGCTTCCGATAGAGTGATATTTGACTCAGCCAGCTACTTGTTTCGTTAGTTTTAGCCTTGACTTGTTTATTTAGCTTCTGAAATGACTTCACGCGTCCCAAGACAGTAGAATCTCCGCTCCAAATCCACTCATCCTCTAAATGCATGCAAAACGGACGATAAAAGGCTCGATTCCACCACTTTCAGATCCATTCCCGCAAATAAAGCAAAACAAACCAAAGTAGCATATTCGGGGCATTTCGTAGCATAAAACCAAGAGAATTGCATGGAAATACGTGCATAAAAGGCTTATAAAGACTATATAAAATGCACGCATCAAATTTCCTCAAACCAAACCTTTACTCGTCCTCGAGTAAACTAAATTCAAACTAAGGAATGGATAAGAAAACTCAGAGCTAGCTACAAATGCCCACTTAAACCAATTTAATGCAGCGAACTAACACTTATAGCAAATCAGTCAAATGCAAACGAGTTATAGGATGTCCATAATAAAGCTGAACCGCCGACCTTGCAAGACCTTTAAAATCGGACTCTCACGAGTCACTCTTCTCTCATGAAGCAAAGGGTGAACATATGAATGTAAGAGAAGAGAAAATATAGACGCTCACCTAAACTACGACCCACATAAACATGCATGCAACTAATATGATAGACAATTATAACCAAACAAGGTCCTGTCACAGCCGAGGGCTTACAAAAATATGGTAAAGTGAGGCAATGGGTAAGAAAAGGCAAAACATTTATGGGAATGTGGAGGTATAGGCGGCCAAGCTAGTACCTAAACAGAACCAAATAACAACATCCGATTCTTACTCAATTATAGAATTAAGCACATGTGCCCTTCATTTGGCACCAAAACTCACCAAACCGAACTGAACATACTCCTCAATAGATATAAGTAAAGCATAGGAGTGAAACCGTCAACAAACATTTTTCCATTTTTTCTCAAAAAATTTTTCTTCCTTTTTTTCGGTTTCGGTTTCTTTTTCTTTTTCTTTTTCTGTTCTTCACGTCTTTTCATTTTTTTTCAAATTCTATATTTTTTCAATTTTCTTTTCTCATCCTCCTTTTCTTCATAAATTACCAACTCCACATTATCAGATACAAGCCAAACTTGGCATAATGAAATATATACCGCAAAACATACACTAAACTAGCTTGACAAGGCAGGCTAAATTTGGATGTAGCTAAAGGTCAAAAGGCAAATTTGGCTAATGTGGAGTTTAATGGGTAAAATGAAAGAAAAGGGGAATGTAAGCACCTCCCTGCATGTGACACCAACCACTAACCCGAATGTATGTAGGCAAAAAGCAATTGAATTTCATATACGTGCAAATTAATGATACATGATATGCAAGGAGTACTACTCTCAGTCCTACATGAAACTGGTCACAAATGACACCAGTTTATATGGCTCTAAATCTTAGAAATTATAAGTAGTGTAATACTCCGTATTTATAAGTCTTGGGGTACTCTATCGAGTAGCCCTTACTCTGTCGAGTAAGGGTAAGTTGCGAAATAAAATAGTTTTTGACCTGTTGGGTACTCGATCGAGTAGCTGGGGTACTCGATCGAGTAAGGGGGTACTCGATCGAGTATCTTGGGTACTCGATCGAGTGTCCGGTTTTACGGGGAGTTTTCTCGGGTCTTGTTAATTATGCGATTAAGGTATTTAAACATAGTCGTCATTGTTTTAAATCACTTTTACAAAACCTAAAACCCTGTTTAAGAGAGAAAGCAACCAGTTCATCTTCCTAATCGCATTCTTAGCAATTCCCGGAGTTCAGACGGTCAGTTCTTGTCGTTGTTCGTACCGTTGAGTTCCTTGCGTCGAGGGTAAGATCTATGTACCCTTTTTATTGTATTTCCTTTGATTTGGTTAAACCCTAATTTAGGGATTTGGGGGTTTTTGTGTAGATTGTGATTCGGTAGTGTTTGTATGTTTGTATGATAGGAGGAGGTTTTGTAGAAGAGCCTTTTTGATACAAAATTGTAGAGACCGTCGATAATTATGCTTTCCGGGTAGGATTTCCTACTCGCATTAGTCCCATAATGGGATATTGGTGATGTCTTTGTAGTTAGTTGTTTGATATGATGATTGTATTGTGTTTGTGGTTGTGATTGCTTTGTTGATGGTTCTCGAGATGCGTTCTCGGAAAGTGGGGTCACTTGCGGGAGTGACTTCACGCCTAGTTTCGCCCTTCGTGGAACCCGCCACGGAAGGGGATGTGCACATTAATGGGACGGGGTTATCGCTCGTACGATGAGCGGGGCTTAGGTGGGAACGGCCGCGGTCCCCCACTGGCGGTGGTCGGGTCCAAAGGGGACGTCGGTGATTGAGATTGATGGGATTGGAGTAGTTGTGTGTATGTGTGACGTTAAGTCATGTCATGTATCTTATCGTTGATATATATATATATAAGTTGTGTGATTAGTACTGACCCCGTTTAAATGTTTTAAAAACTGTGGTGATCCATTCGGGGTGGTGAGCGATTGCTTGGCGGTATATCTTGGATACGCGTGGGATCTAGTCAGGGATGGAGTCATCACATATCCGAGTCTTTAGTCTTCCGCTGTGTTTGTTAGGACAGTTCCTTTCAGTTGGTTTATAGTTTGAGAACAGTTGTATTTTGCTTACAGTTGGTTTTGTAATGTAATCACTTAAACTTATTTAATAAAGTATGTTTCTTCATTGTCTTATGATTATCATGCCTCGGGTAACCGAGATGGTAGCGTCCTTATACCTGAGTGGTCCTGGTAAGGCACTTGGAGTATGGGGGTGTTACAAATGGTATCAGAGCAGGGGATGATGTGAGTTTATGGAACATGAGAATGAAAAGATTGAAAGAAAGGATGTGGATAGTAACAATCTGAGACGTATAACGAATTATGGAGGGAGATGGTTAGGAATAGTGTTGAGTAGGAATATATGTAATGAAAGGTCGTTTGGAAATAGTGGTATATAGCGAACTTAATGGGACATGTCGCGACGTGGATTTGCAGGTAGTGACTGAGTTTGGAAATTTGTGTTATCGAGAGACGAAACTACTGTGTGATTTCCTTGGGTAATTAACGGTATTAAATGAATTATGATTTCTAGAGATGTAAAAAGGGAGATGCAATTGTTTGAACATTAAACGTTGATTCTATGGATAGATTAGTGGCAAGTGTGAGTGATAGCATAATAAGAGAAGGTCCATGGTAAGAAAGAGTGGGATGATGTCGGTAGAAAATAATGGAATTCGAGTTTTGGAGTAACGAAGGGGTACATGGATTTCTAAAGAGTTAGCTAGAAGGAATAAGGAGTTGAACTATTAATTGGTATTATTGAGTGTAAAGAGAAAAGAAGGATAAAAGTAAGCTGAGGAAAATATTCACCGGAGTTATGTGATATAAAGGTAAGGAATCATCGAAATGTGTGATATTATCATGAGGATGTTAGTTAATGGTTATATGGGAGCTTCAGGACAACGTGATTAATCATGAGCTTCGAGGAATTAAGGGAGTAAGAAGTTGGTGGAGAATTTGCACGATAATCGATAATTGGTGGAGAGTTAGATGAACATACGAGTAAGATAGTATTGGGAATGATGTTGATGTAATTTTGATTGGTGAATTTGAGGATAGCTATTGGAATGTTAACCAAAGATAGGAAAGAAATCGTGATATTTAGAGATGAGTGAAAGAGGTTTGATGTCCGAACAGTGGTGGTGTTATGGTTTGTGACTAATGGTTAAGAGTGATGGTATATTAGAAAGGTAGCAATTCAAAAGAGATTGATTTGGTAGGGACCCGATTGTTGTGTATAATTGTGAGAGGGTATAAGATGTGGTTAGATGAGGCGGATGCTAATAGTTGAATAGTAATAGTATGGTTATACTTGGCAGGAAGTGATGGTTGTGCGAATGGGGGAATATGTTATGAGTGGCATATGAGTTAAGCTCGGGCGATAGGTAACCTTTGTTGAGTGGTAACTTACGTGATCAGGACTGACCTGTTGGATATGATTACGGGTCTAGGATGTGTATAAATGTTTGTGTGAGGTTTTGATCTCACAAGAAGTGGTATAGTGTGATTATTACAAAGTCATATTTGAATGTTCTCAGAATGCATGTTGGTACGCTAATCTAATTGAATGGTATTCAAAAAGGTAATAATTTGAGTGATCTGGCGTGACTGGTTATGCTTGTATGTATTCATGATACATGTTAATCTGTAATATGGTGAGGGGATGATATTCATGAGGTTATCTGTTTAATTCATATAATATGTTGCGATGTGATTTAGTAAAGTGGATTTGAATAAGTTTTTCTTGTCTGAGAAGTTATTTTGAGTCAGTGTTTGTGGGAATTGTATGTAGTTGTGATGTCTATCGATGTGGTTGTGGTGCCTCGGGTGGTGATCCGGGCTCGATATTTAGTGTTGTGATGCGGGTATTTTCGCACTACGGTGTGGCTGTTGGTGGCGGTGTTGTGATGCCGTCACCGGTTGTGGTGGAGTAGGCGGGATGATTATGATACGAGTTTTCGAAAGTGCATACCAGTTATACATAGATTGTTGTTTTGTTTGCTGTTGTTCTTTGTGAGTTTTGGTTGAACATGTAGACAGTTGTCTTGCTTATTGATGTTTTCTTTACCAGGTTAAGTTAAGAATGAGGTAGAGTATGATATGAAATAGAGTTGAATATGTTTTCGTTGTTGTCATGGTATAGTGATATTCTGTTGATGGGACACGGTTGTGAGAGGTTGTTACAGTAATTTTGATCTTGTTCTAGATAAGGCTTTAGTGGACATGGTAATGGCAAGTGATTCGTAGAACATGTGTAGTAATGATCTGATATATGCAGGTGGTTCACAATCCTTTGTTGAGACAGTGAGTGTAGGGCGTTGAGTAATTAGTGTCGTGTTAAGTTATGTATGAGGCTTGCGGTAATAAAAGAAAGGAACTTAAGGATCTAGTGTGAGTGTATGTAACAGGTGTGGATCGTGAGTTATGCTTTTGGTGGTAAGAGTTTTATGTAGTTTATATAGAGAGGTGTGTCATGTTGCGGTAATAGGGAACAAGTGAAGTTTTGGGTTAAATTAAGGATTTTGTGGTATAGGTTAGGTGGTGTGACGAGAGAAGTGAAGTATGAGAGTTGTTTAAGTAAGTGAGCCTTGGGTAGGTGCATGGCGAGTGTTTAGATTATAGGTGGTTATCTTTGACATGCGACGGTGATGAGGATTATGAAAAGATATGTCTAGGATTTAGTATTAGTGAGTTACGAGGACGTAACATTTATCTTAAGAGGAGTAGGAGGCGATAAAAGAGAGTTTCATGGTGGTGCATGTTGTAATATAATTGGAAGTAGAGTGTTAGCGTAGTGTAAAGGAGGGATTTGTTTTGTGGATAATACTTATAAAAGGCCATGGCCGTGCTTGTAGTAGTGTGATGCTTCGGAGTATGAGAATATTTTATATAATGTTGACAGTTGGAGGATGATGTTATGAGTCTGAGTAAACTTCAAGGAGGAAGTTCCTTTTAAGGGTGGTAGAATGCAACATTCCGTTTGACCGTTTGACGTCTATGAGTGTCGGGAGAGTTTATGATGTAGTTGATACGATATCGTGAGCCATGTTGTGGAGGTAGGAATAGGTAGTGGAGTTGGTGTTAAGAGTTCATGTTTTATGTTTGGTCGAGTTTTTGAGTTCTTAGTTATGTGGTTGTGTCTTGGTCGAGTTAGTATGGTTGTTTTTAGTGTATGGGTTGAACTTCGGGGACGAAGTTCCTTTTAAGGAGGGAAGACTGTAATACTCCGTATTTATAAGTCTTGGGGTACTCTATCGAGTAGCCCTTACTCTGTCGAGTAAGGGTAAGTTGCGAAATAAAATAGTTTTTGACCTGTTGGGTACTCGATCGAGTAGCTGGGGTACTCGATCGAGTAAGGGGGTACTCGATCGAGTATCTTGGGTACTCGATCGAGTGTCCGGTTTTACGGGGAGTTTTCTCGGGTCTTGTTAATTATGCGATTAAGGTATTTAAACATAGTCGTCATTGTTTTAAATCACTTTTACAAAACCTAAAACCCTGTTTAAGAGAGAAAGCAACCAGTTCATCTTCCTAATCGCATTCTTAGCAATTCCCGGAGTTCAGACGGTCAGTTCTTGTCGTTGTTCGTACCGTTGAGTTCCTTGCGTCGAGGGTAAGATCTATGTACCCTTTTTATTGTATTTCCTTTGATTTGGTTAAACCCTAATTTAGGGATTTGGGGGTTTTTGTGTAGATTGTGATTCGGTAGTGTTTGTATGTTTGTATGATAGGAGGAGGTTTTGTAGAAGAGCCTTTTGATACAAATTTGTAGAGACCGTCGATAATTATGCTTTCCGGTAGGATTTCCTACTCGCATTAGTCCCATAATGGGATATTGGTGATGTCTTTGTAGTTAGTTGTTTGATATGATGATTGTATTGTGTTTGTGGTTGTGATTGCTGTTGATGGTTCTCGAGATGCGTTCTCGGCTGAGTGGGGTCACTTGCGGGAGTGACTTCACGCCCTAGTTTCGCCCTTCGTGGAACCCGCCACGGAAGGGGATGTGCACATTAATGGGACAGGGTTATCGCTCGTACGATGAGCGGGGCTTAGGTGGGAACGGCTGCGGTCCCCATCGGCGTGGTAATGGTCCAAAGGGGACGATCGGTGATTGAGATTGATGGGATTGGAGTAGTTGTGTGTATGTGTGACGTTAAGTCATTCGTGTATCTTATCTTTGTTGATATATATATATATAAGTTGTGTGATTAGTACTGACCCCGTTTAAATGTTTTAAAAACTGTGGTGATCCATTCGGGGGTGGTGAGCAGTTGCTTGGCAGGTATATCTTGGATACGCGTGGGATCTAGCTGGGGATGGAGTCATCACATATCAGAGTCTTTAGTCTTCCGCTGTGTTTATTAGAACAGTCCTTTCAGTTGGTTTATAGTTTGAGAACAGTTGTATTTTGCTTACAGTTGGTTTTGTAATGTAATCACTTAAACTTATTTAATAAAGTATGTTTCTTCATTGTCTTATGATTATCATGCCTCGGGTAACCGAGATGGTAGCGTCCTTATACCTGAGTGGTCCTGGTAAGGCACTTGGAGTATGGGGGTGTTACAAGTAGCTTGCCAAAATTTTCAGGTCAAGTCTATTCGTTCAGCTAAATTTTAACATAAACTCGCGGACATGCAAAAAGACAATGCTAAAAAGAATAATAGTTTATGCAAGGCTTAAGCAAAAAGACAATTGCAGTGCAATTTCATCATTGAAATCTACCGTTCCGACTCAACCTATATGCAAAAATAAACATGAATTTTTTGAATTTTTAATTTTTATGAGGTTTTTGATTTTTTATGAAAATAAACAACAATGCATACGGAAATTAAACGTGATAACAGAAATGCAATAAAAAACATAAATGCAGACACAGATATGGATGCATAACCAAATCTCCCCAAACCTAACCGTACAATGCCCTCATTGTACCTAAAAAAGGAAAGGAAATGCAAACTAGAAAAGGAGAGAATGAAGATGCGGAAAACTCATAAGATTACGCGAATTAGGGACCTCCCCAAACCGACCATGAACATGGGAGGTCACGTGTAGCTTAGAACAACGTCACAGGGAGCAAATCAGGCCAAGTTCACGCGATGGTACTCAATCGAGAAGATTTAGTACTCGATCGAGTACATTCGACTGCTTAGGTGTTCGATCGAGGAAACATGGCTCTCGATCGAATGATCTTCTTTGGCAGGCACTCGATCGAGAAGTATATGTGTTCGATCGAGTGAAATTATCAGCAAAAGGATTCGATCGAGTATATAAAGTACTCGATCGAGCCATCCATAATAAATTCCTGCAAAGACGCAATAAACAGCCCGCGAAACTAACGAAACAAGCTTAATTTGATACCAGTCTATGGTTTAAAAACCAATTATTACACACACAACTGAAATGTTTGAAAAACAACTAAAAATTCAAAACTCCCGGTTGCCTCCCGGGCAGCGCTAGGTTCAGACAGGTCCCAGCTCGACCTTCTTTTCTTCAACCAATCGCTCCAGTTAGTCACAATCAAAACAACTCAAAGCTCTTAGCATGAGATCGTATATCTGCGCATGTGCTACACAAGAGCATAAGTAGCACCATAATATAGAAATAAAATAGGAAATTTAAATATGCAACCGTTTAAGCCTAACGAATTTTTTATGACAGCTCCCAAATTTGTCCACAAAATATAGGAGCACATGAGCAATTAAGAATAATCTAAGGCACCGTTTCAGTTCAACGAATTTCTGACGACAAAAATGGTGAAAATTTAGTAACTTATTCGTCCATACGGGAGGGGGTCGAGCATTGGAAGAAAAAATAGGAGTCATATGAGATAGCGTATTAGTAATACCAGCAATAATGAAATTATCGTTAACTACCTCTTTGGTTGCTCTCACTGTCGGAATCGTTGATAAAAAAATGTATTACCTCTTCCGTGCTAGGAGCAATCACCGACTCAGCTGTCTTCTCATTCCCCTCCTTCGTGGGTTCTATCCCTTAAATCGCAGCCTCTAAAGCATCCAACTCGGCTTTGAAAAGGGGAGATTCACCGTAACCATTGTCTTCAGCAAAATCGTCATCTAAAATGAACCCAAGTGACGTATAATTGCTCTCCATGGACATATAACTCGACCGAGAATGATCTTTGCTCGATCGAGGAGTTTCTTCATCCGATTCACTCGATCGAACATGGCAGGGTGTTCGATCAAGGTCTACCTCATAACAGCTATTCGATCGAGTGGGTTGTTCTACTCGATCGAATTCTTCCTCATAGAATTCACTCGATCGAACATGATGGACTGTTTGATCGAGTGTTTTATGCTGAACCGTGGTGAAGTGCATGAGAAATGCTTCGTTCTCTTCGATTTCCGAGTCGTACAAATCGTCATCAATATGCAGCTCAGGTTCTTCATAGGATGGACGCTCTTGGTACAAATAACATGTACCTCCTTTGGATGCCTATAATCCATCTCGGTAGCTAATAGAGCTATTTGAGACTCAAGTAGCTTGACACGAGCTTCCCTAGCTTCATCAATTTCTTGCGCTCGAAGTGCAAGTGCCTTCACCAAGGACTTTAATTCAGCAACCTCTTCATTTTCTTCAACGGGAGAAAGGGTTTGTTGTTGCGGGAGCCAGATAAATGGAGGCTTTTGACAGCCACGTTGCTGAAGCGGATGTGGCGACACATATTTAGTGAAATTACTAGCTTGTCTACGCTGCTTGAACGCATAGACTTCGTCGCGCCAAATTTTGACACGGTCGTTTCTCGCTAGGCAGATGACAACATTGTGCCCCGCAGCACCATATCTCTCACAGAAAACCACCTGCTGTCCATAGGATGAGACATAGGTGGAAGATCAAAGGTACTCAAGCCTTCCTATTGATGATCTTTTACCTAGAACTGTCTAGGTAGGACCTGTAGGACCTATTAAAACAACACTAGAGAAAAAGATGAGAACTGCCTCAAGGAGTAAATCCCTTGAGGCTAAAAACAGAGAAAATTAAACAAGTAAATAAAATAGTTGCCTCCCCGGCAATGGTGCCAAAATTTGATACCGTCGTCAGGTACCAAAAATAAATACCTAGCTACTACTAACAGAAGTCAGCGGTAAGTAGGGTCGATCTCCACAGGGAGGCGGTCACTATGTACTTCTCAATTCGGTCTGTCTATGGTCATAGGATGGGGGTTTTAATTGTTTGAACTAAATTAATCAAGATTAAGGGAAGAGAATTACGGATAAGAGGATTTAGAAAGAGAGAGAGAGGAAACTAGGATTATCGGGTCATCAATGAATGTCAGTTAATTGCAGCTAAGGTACAGATCGGTTGATGTGTCGGTCTAAGGGGCAACGAATATCTCCTTCCGGTCTCAATTCGCCCTAAAATATTATTAGCTTAGCTTCCGCCCTAACTAAAGCATCCTATTGTTCACTGCGGGTCTCACCCCTTCCAACCTTCCGGTCTAGGTCAAGGCTTACCAAGGTTAAAAAGGCTAAATGCATCGATTCAAATAGCTAGATACAGTTTAAGGCAGTGATTAACAACATAGACTTAACAACAACGAACGATCTATAAACCTAATTAGCAATTAACAACGATTCATCGACTCCCCTAAATCCTAGCAGGGTAATTAACTAGACATAGGTAAAATTAAAGCAAGAACAAAAGATAAGAAAGTAACAAACATTAAATAAAGAGAGTAAAGGGAAAGGGAAAATTACAGAATAAGATCCGGGAAAGAACAGAGAAAAGAGATGTTTAACAGTGAAAGGAGAGAAAGAAAGGCATGAAGTGTGATAGAGTCGTCAAGGAACAACGTCCCAGATCCTTATGAACTAATCCCGACTTCCTTTATATAGGGAAGCGGGATTTTACAAACTTAAACCTAATCACGGACTATCTAACCCGTGTCTTAAAGCAAATCACTCGATCGAGCCATTTGAAACTGCTCGATCGAACAAAAACCAACAAAAACATCTCGATCGAGTAGATAAACCACTCGATCGAGGAAACCCTAAAAAAAACTTTCGATCGAGTAAATATAATACTCGATCGAGGTCTTATTCTCTTTAAAAGTGCTCGATCGACCATAAAAGCTTCCGATCGAGTGATATTTGACTCAGCCAGCTACTTGTTTCATTAGTTTCAGCCTCGACTTGTTTATTTAGCTTTCAAAATGACTTCAAGCGTCCCAAGATAGTAGAATCTCCGCTCCAAATCCACTCATCCTCTAAATGCATGCAAAACGGACGATAAAAGGCTCGATTCCACCACTTTCAGGTCCATTCATGCAAATAAAGCAAAACAAACCAAAGTAGCATATTCGGGGCATTTCGTAGCATGAAACCACGAGAATCGCATGGAAATACGTGCATAAAAGACTTATATAGACTATATAAAATGCACGCATCAATACTGTTCCTCAAACTGCCATGGCGCTTACTACTGAGAGTCGAAGAGAGTGGGCCATTAAATGGGCTCAGAGAAATATGTGGTTCCTAAACTCTTCTGTTAGCGCATTATGGGTATCAGATTCCTACTTGCAATGGAGGAAGGCTACGACTCCCGAGGAGCGCGGGAGGCTAAGGAAGCGCGAGCCTGTTGATTAAAAGGTTCGTGATGTAGAGAAAGAGAAAGAGAAGCATTTGACCGAGGGAGAGGAAGAAGCCGGATTCCGAGTTGTTCATCCGTCGAAGAAATCAAAGACTTCTCCTGTCGTTGAAAAGGTGGTTGATAAGAATGGTAAGGCTAGACCACGAGAGAGACCATTGGTGATTAGGTCTGAGATAGAGGAGGAGCACCCGGCTCGTGGTCGAGATAAGAAATATGACAAGAATGACAAAGGCAAAGGGAAAATGGAAGAATAGCCTAAGTCTTAGTATTATTTATTATTATTATTATTACTTGTAATAAAATGGTGGGGTTTTTAGAATCCTAGCCAATTTATTGTAGCATTATTTTTTATTATGTGGCATATTATTATTATTATGGAAAGAAATGAATAAAAGATTGATTGGTTATGAAACCGTTGTGATTTTCTTTTATTATTCTTGTCGAATTCCAAATGCATATGCAAATGTCCTTCTATTTACATTTAAAAAGTAATGGGTTATATCCTATGAAGGACTGCCTACGTATTCATTTTAAAAATGAAATCAAACCCTTGCGCGTAGTTCACGTAAATGTAAAAGAATAATTGTTCTAAGCAAGAGCTTGTAATGAACTAGAAAATAAGCATGAGCTTTACTTACTCCTAAAGCACAATTCAGTTTATTTGATGATACGATGATGACGAATTGTCAAAATGCAAGAGAAAAGTGACATAGACTTTATTTCAGCTGGCCAGGGGCCGTTTTTATTTCGTGCCATATGAGCGACACGTGAGGTTACACGAGGCGCGTTTTTGTTCCTATTCTAGGCATAATAACGTTTTAGTTGGTCGAGGTTAGTTGGGTTGGCAAATTCATTCCCATCTAGATCTGTGATTCTAACCGCAACCCCCGAGAGTATGGACTTGACCAAAAATGGACCGGCCCAGTTGGGTTTGAATTTTCCTCGTGGGTCGACAGGTAAAAGAGCTCTAACTGATTTGAGAACTAAGTCTCCCTCTTTGATGTTTCTTGGCTTAACCCTTTTGTTGAAGGCTCGTTTGATACGTGCCTGATATGTTTGCACATTGTGTAATGCGCGCAATCTTCGTTCATCCAGGAGGATGATTTCTTCATATCTATCCTTCTTCCAATTGACTTTCAAGTAGAATACGCAGGGATGGTATTTCTAGCTCAACTGGTTGCACGACTTCCTTGCCGTAAGTCAAATAGAAAGGAGTGGCCCCAGTGGGCATCCTAACAGATGTGCGATATCCCCATAAGGCGAATGGTATCTTGCTTGGCCAATCTCTATAATTGTCAATTGTAGATACCCGTATCCGTCGATATTGGAATTTATAGAGAACCCGACAAACACCCGATGATGATAGGACACATGTATTTATTTAGTTGTCATTGTCATTATTTGGGTTCGTTTTACGATGTAGAATGAGCGTTGTCGACGGAGTATTTTAATTTAAATGATATTTAAATTAAAGTTTTTTTAGGTGATTTCAATTTATTTTATTTTATTTTGAATTTATTTTTTTAAGTTTATTTTATTGAAAATAAAATAAATATTTGATTTGAAAAATCATTTTATGAGTATATTTGATTTGAAAAATCATTTATTTTAATGTGTTAATCGATGTGAAAAATCGATTTTAAAAGCGAAGAAAACTCGTTTTGAACATGCGTTTTTGAGCTCGATTTTAGCTCGGTTTTTGAGCCCGTTTTCTTTACGAGTTGGCACGAATATCGAGTACACTAACAAACCTAAGCCTCTACCCATCCAACCCCAGTTCGAACCCCAAAACCATGGCCTAAATCCCGTCCTAAACATCTCCCCAACAGCCCGCACAAAAGCACGAGCAACCCCCTGTTTTGCGTGCCAAATCCCGAGCCAAAACCCGCTCCAAATACCACCAAAACCCGTTCCCATTAACCCTAACCCATACCCTAATATCCTACCCATATTACCTTACCTTAACCACCAAGAAAACCCCCCATACGAACCTTAGAAAACCCCCCAAAAGCTGCTGGACAGCAGCTATGCTCAGCCGAGCCCGTCTGCCTCTCCTCCCTTTTACCCTACTTTAACTCCCTATAAATACCCACCCTTCACCATACATTCATTCCTCTAAGTTCTCCATACATACAACCGTCACTTACAAGCTTTAAACTCCAGAAACAAACCCTAATTGCCTCTCAAAAACCCTCCACAAAACCGACTTGCAAACTTGAACAGTTTGTGTGTCCTCTTCGAAATACAATTCGTTCCTCCTTCAAACATCCATCAAAATTCGAGTTTCTTATTCCAAATTAACCATACAACATCCATCTACACATTAGACAAAGATTTACGAGCCAAATTGCCCTTGAGAGTACACGAATTCCCTCGAAAAACAGAGTGTTATACACTCTGTTTTCGCGGCTTTTTCCTGTCTGTCCAGTTCTGTTTGTGCTCGTTTTTCGTGCCCAATAACTCAAAACAAGCAGGAGTTGTTTTAAGATCTCTGTTCTCCTCTCTTTCTAGTTTTCAAAACATCTTTTAAATCGAATTTTCACCGTGAAACGAGAGAGAAATCGCTGTTTGAAAGTCGCTGTCCAGATTTGCAAAAAACGTGTTGTTTGCTTTGTTTCTTCGTCGACGACGGCCTCTCGAGATAAAATCTACCATCGATTACGACCCAAGACGGTGTCAACGATACATGTAGGTTGAGGGTGCATCAAATCCTCCTCTTTCTCCCTTTTATTTCGTTTTTTTATGTTTGTTTTTTTTAGTTCGTTTTTGTTTGTTTATCGTTTGTTCTTATTAACTATGAAACTAGTTTAGTCCGAGTATGAGTTAAAGTACCACCATGAACACCCGCGTTGACTTGAGATGGGAAAGAAACCGCTACATCAGTCGGTCGTACACCCCCGTCTCATTTACATATCCTCGTATTCAAGGTAGGGCATTAATAAAACGAATTCTGACTTCGCTCTTCGCTTTTGACCCCTCTCTTCTCTCGTGTGATTCGACCTACCTCTGGACCATGTACATGTTAGTATGACCTCTGATTGTTAACATATAACTCGTTTAGATGATATTAGATCAGTTTAATAACCTAATTAGACACTTTAGGGTACATCAACATAGCTTTTAAAACCGATTAACAATTCTGTAACTTAATTGAATGCATCTCTCTCTTTCACCTAATTTCTCGCTAGTATAAGAGTGCGTGATTAGCACCTTCTTATTAACACTCGATGAGTTAATTTAATTAGCGAACTTGACCTAATTTGACCCCTTAGGCCGTGTAGAATACACCTTGGCGTGACGTCATCTCAATCGATCAACGTTGTTTCTAACTCGTTTTCTAACTTGTTTCCTATCGCGTTTTGCAATCATCTATCTAACCTAATGAATTTAACCTAAGGATTAGGGTATGCTAGATCGTGTAGGCCGTGTTTGGCCGTGTCCTTGTAGTCCCTTTTTCTCGTTATTTTCTCATCTTTATCTCGTTATTTCGTATCTTGTAATTACTTTGTTTATCGAGTCATGTTTGGTAGTTTGTTTGTAATTTTCAAGTTAGCTTTCTTTTATCGAGTCAAAACCTCTTCCACAAACCTTAGTCTTGTTTGGTTAGATGGTTGTGCCCCAATGTATGTAAGAGCGTAGTAAATCGCATGTTGTTTAAAGCAACATGGCCCGATTTATGCTAATGCATGCTTTGGTGTGTGACCCAATGTCTAATTCGATAAGATTAAGTAAAAGCACACATTACGAGGAGCGACCCAAGGCCGTGAGTCATGTAAGCCGTGGGCCGCCCCTTTGCGCACGTTTTTCTAGGCCGAATGGCCGTGTAATGCGTCATGTACGATTTTGTGTATAGCGTTGTATTTTAGATCGAGTTGTATCTTTAATTTATCGTTGTGTCGGCATGAAATGCCTGGGTTGTAATAGGATAGATCCCAACGGCTCCCCCATTCCCATCAAGCCTTGTTTGTTTCGTTTATATGTTGTTAGATCAATCAACCCACATGCTAAATTACAACTTTGACAAAGTTAGTTTAGTTGCATCTAAACGACATAGAAACTTCACATGTTAGGGTTTTAAAACGATGTTTGCATATCATATATCGTAGTAGCTATGACCTTGTTTGAAATCCGATACTTGACTTAGTAGAGGCCGTTATTGACGGGCGGGGTTAGGTGTCCTTATGGGCTTCCTAACACGTACCCTCACCCCTTACTCAAGATCTATGGTTTGTGGATCCGTCTAAATACCATTGGATTACGAGAGTCATTCAAATCGAGTGATATAGGGTACAAGTCTTTATCTTTAATCACTCGTAGTCGATTGGCTTTATGCTTTTCGATGAAAGGTGTAAAGTTGACTTGAACGGTTCCAAGTTCCCATAAAACTTGGTGGCGACTCTAATTTGCCTTAATTCGATTCGAAAGAACCTCGAGTCGATTATGCCTAGTGTGGATCCCGCGGACGCAGTTCCCGAGGGCCTTGTCCACGATTTGGCGACTCACTGGGACAAGAGGACTAGTTACACTTTGTTTCTAGGGTCTTTTCCTCCGAGGTGAAACTTGAAAAGAAAGTGTTGGAAAGTAAAACATTACTCATAGTGCTACGATTCATGCATAAACCCTTAAGGATTTTCCCGGGCCGTCCCAGCGTTTCTTTGTGATGCGTGGGGGGCGACGTCCCACTATGCTAGGAAGCTTCACATTGCTCGCTTCCACTTCACCTCGCGTGGTTCTTGATGGTGGGGACGCTCTTCTAGGTACTTTACCTTAAGGCCCTTGCTCTATAAGACCGCAAAAGGATGGAGGGCATAGACCTTCTTATAGAAGACTTGCCGAGACTTAGAGATGTCTAGGAGCATACATCCTTATAACATGAGAATGACAATGTGCAAGGTGTTTTCCCGAGTCTTTTCAAAATTTTCCATGTCCATTTCAAAACCGAACTTTTGAACAACTTACTTTCAAACTTATCATGATTTTCAAAACGCGGAATGCTGCCCAAATAGGACTAGAAATTTCGGCCAAAATGAGCTTTTATAGCCGGCATGCTGCCCATTTCAAATCTCATTTTCAAATCAATCCTTCGTTTTTCAAAATCAATCCAAAATGCCTCTCGAACCTCAACCAAGCATGAAATGCGTCAAGTCGTGTCCGGGTCATGGCTGTGTTAGGCCGGTTGTGTTTCGTTCTAAGAGTCTAGAACACGACCTTGTTGGGTCACCCAAGCTCACCTCTTGGGCCTTGAGTCATGTTGGTCGACCATTTGGTCTAGGATAGTCCACAGAAACGCCCAAGCTAGGCCATTTAGGGCGTTTCACCCGAACCTAAGGACTATGATGGTCCAATCACGGGTTTAGTCACACCGAGTCCAGTTTAGAATCGAGCTATGACAGCTTGAGTCATGTCGTTTTGTCGAGTCTAAAATGAATCGAGATCTAAATCCAACCGTGAGTCGAACCTTTGGTTAATCAGTCTCAAGTCGAGTCTTTGCTTGAGTCAAGTTGGTATCGTGTCCTTAAGTGTGCAGGGGCTCTTACTTTAAATATTGACTCGGTTCGGGGTTTTCTTGTAGAAAGGCCGCCCAAAACCCGACGTCAAGCAATGGAAGATGCTGTCAACAAGCTCACTGAGGCCGTGAACCTCATGATGACCCGAATGGATGCAATCGAATCTAAGCTGGGTGAAGATTCCCCTCTATCTACCCCACCTCTGACTGATCTGGAGAAACGGTTCAAGTTCATTGAAGACCGTCTGAAACTCTCCCAGGGGAAGAACATCCATTATGAGAATGCTAGGGCCTATGCCCCAGTTCAGGATAAGTTGCCCACGAACATGGTACTCACTGACATCCCAAAGTTCAAGGGCACCGAAGACCCAATCCACCATGTTAAGGCCTATAAAGGGTACTTAGCACTGAAGGGAGTGCCTGCTGACATGCTCTCTGAAATTTTTGCTCAATCTCTGGATGAACACCCGAAGGCGTGGTTCTATAATCTTGACCTTAAGAACTTCCCCACTTTCGAAGATATTACGATGGAGTTCTGTAAGCACTATGCTGACAATGTTGAGATTCAAACGAACATAAGGACTTTGGAAGTAATGACACGAAGGAAAAAAAGAGGGCTTTACCGAATTCCTTGCAAGATGGCGCGCTGAAAGCGTGAAATTAGCCAAGAAGCCTGACGACGTTGAAATGGTAGATAAGTTCGTAAAGAATCTACGACCTATTTACCGCAATGCTCGAAATACCAAATTTTGGCTCTTTCAAAGAATTGATAAGAATCGGGATAAAGGTAGAAGATGATGTCATAAGGGCAGAGGCTGAAAGGCCGAAAGGGTACCAAGGGGCCTCATCGTCTAGGACCAAAGCCCCAGCAACAACCCATATTGATGAAGCCATCAATCTCTTAGAAGGGCAATCGAAGAAGTCGCAGCGCCAAACACCTAGGGCATTCACCGATATCGGATGCACTTATACATACGCTCTCCAAAGGCTCATAGCCCAAGGAAAGCTAAAACCTATTGGTCCGACTCCGGACCCTCCCGCTGATCAACAAGGTAAATGGTATAAACCAAATGCCTACTGTGCCTTTCATCAAGGGAAAGGCCATGATACTGAAAGGTGCTATCGACTGAAGCACGAAATCCAAGACATGATTGAGAATGGAACACTCCCGACCCCAACTGTAAAACCCAATAACATCACCAATCCATTTAGCGATCACGCCAATTTTGTTTCTGTTGAAGACAATGTCGATTATTCCCATCTTATCCGCCCATGTCACCTGAAAGGGGTGTTTATCGGGAAAATATTTGTGGATTGCTTTGAATTCTTGCCAAACCCGAAGAATGAAATTCAAGTCGGGAGTCTTGCTCTAGAATGTACTCCTCTCATTAACGAAGTTAATAAAAGACAATTCGGTTCACCAACCTTTATCACTAGCGTAGATCCTCAGAGGACTACCTCGAGATGGAGGCAGACCATCAAAGGGATCAAGGACCGAGAGCGGCATCTAAGGCGGACAATGAACAAGAGAAAGCTCAAGACCAGATTTGAAAATTATGAGTCGGGATCTGTTTTCTTATCTTAGTCGAGTCGAGTCTAGAACTTTCTTTTGAATTTGAGTCGTTTGTTTCGCGATGACCTAGGATGTGTCCTAGGAATCGTTTCTTCGAGTCTGTTAAGCATTTCTCATTCCAATAAAAGTCGCAGTTTCGTTTCCAAATATGTCTTGTTTCCAATCCTCAATCATTCCGAAAACATGATAAAATGCACAACACACTCAAAGGCATCCCTGGGGTGGAAGTATGTCCCGTTTCAAAATGTAAGGATACTTTAGGATCCCATGTCCTTTCTTTTTTTACTATTCCATGTCCGCGGTAGAAAACCTCCATCTGAACCAATGTTTGTGACAAGCTTTTAGATGATTCTATGACAAACCTGGACTAGCTCCTTGTTTCCCCTATCGATGATGGAAGGCAAGCCTTTTCCCCAACAAAATCATCCCATCTCGAAGAGAGAAGATATCAACCCGTTCTAACAAGGAATTGTTAGTTCCTACCCAAATTAGTTGGCGAAGCCCAGTTTTCAAGGTGTATCCATTTATGACTAAGAGAATGAATAGAAGATCATTTTCAAAGAGAGAAAAAAGATGAAAAAGAATGAAAAATGAGAAAAAGAGAAAAATTGGAAAAATGAAAAAAAATGAAAAAAAAAAAGAAAAATGAAAAAAGATGAAAGAAAAAGAAAAAAGGAAAAAAGGATGTTGAAGTTATTGCGGAATGCTTTTTGGTTGAATGTCGAAGTTACGGAAGCCTGAATTCAAGTCAAGTACTCATAGTTGAGGTTCAATGGGCGAAGCTCAAAAGCGTAAGTAGTGACCTCTTTACCCTCTAAGTCCTTCCTGAGACGGTTACAAGGGGATAGTCAGGAATTTTGAGAATCATTCCGCTTGTGCTTTTACACCCAGCCTTTAGGGTCCAGATATGGAGATTTGAACCCACATTGTTTTCCAACCCATTTGCACTCGGATTTCATCAAAACCTGAGACACCCATTCCAACCACATCAGCAGCCATAGCCCTTGGCCTTAGCACCACAAAACAAACCTTCAGAATGATGGTTAACCATTCCAACTTGTTATTACCAAGCTCCACATCCCAAAAGATCCAAGCCTTTTACACCTAACCCCAGACACGGGATTTAACGGTACCTTACAGGCTAGAATGGGATATGACATGATACCTTAGGTGAAACCTTCGAGTGTGTACACACAATCAAAATGTCAATTTAATGCACCTTGATCGAACTACGTCGGATTTGATTTCGCTCCACGCGAATACGTAGGCAGTCCTTCAGAATAAGGGATTCAATCCACTCATCAACCAAGTTGTCATCTTGTCGGTTTCTTACGGGTCCTAACCAAGTCCAAATGAAGCCACCTTTGTTTGAGTCGGTCTTAGCACTCGATGTAGGCTAGGATGAGGATATAGGTTCGGATGAATAGTATCGAGTCTCAGAATGAGCTTTATCTAATGGTTTAGGCAAAGATGCTGAGTCACATAGGTGTGGGTTTTTGTTGGGAACAGAAAATATGAAAAACCCGCTGAAAAGAAAGAAGGCGTGGAAGAAAAATAGTAAAAGCCCGCTGAAAAGAAAGAAGGCGGTGGCAAGAAATGATGAATACTCGCTGAAAAGAAAGGAGGCGAGGAGAAGAGTGGCAGAATGTTCCCAACAAGAGTGATGTGTGATGTCCAACTGTTCTCATAAAATCAGTCTGTGTTTAGTGTCTAGGCGAAGCTAACGTTGTTGCTCCATGAGTTTAATCCACCTTGTCAATGCCAAGTGATCTTGATTCCCATGTGCCCTTGGGAGCACGCCCATGCCATACAATATCTCTGTCTCAAGTCCGACGACTTTGTGATTCCCATTTGTCGTCTTTTGGTTCCGGAATGGCCAATTTACATTTCTACCCCCACCAAGTCCATATTTGAATTAAAGCCCGTGCACACTTAGGGTTTTATTTTCCTTTTTTGTTTTACGGTAGCGGGCTACGCCCACGTTGTTTACGGGTCATACGGAGTGTCTGAGTCGTATTTCATGCTTACCCATCAAGGTTGGATTTCAAAAGATTTCAAAATTTCAAAATTCCAAAAACTTTTTGCGAATTGTGGATAGATGATCCAAATAGTGGAATCCTTGTGGGTCGATGATCCAATCCTTCGAAATTCAAAAATTCAAAATTCAATTTTTGAAGGACCGATGGCCCAATATTCTAAATAATGACAAATTCGAAATTCGGGTCGATGACCCAATCATTCAACATTTTCAAATTCAATTTTCGGGTCGATGACCCAATCATTCAAAATTTTCAAATTCAATTTTCGGGTCGATGACCCAGTATTTCAAATGATCCAATTTCAAGATCGATGATCCAAATGTGCTTATGTGATGATTATTGCTAGTACGTTTTTGTGTTTCAAATATAACAGATATGCTTCAATGGGGCTCTAAAGTCTTCGACTTTAGAGCCATTGCAGAAATCGGGGGCTCTGCCGCTTGGCTTCGAGACCATTATCAAGATGAAAAGGATGACATCCACCAAGAATTCAATTCAATACAAGAGTATGAAATGGAAGAATTCCGTAGCTGAAAGCAAATGATGAAAGCGGCGACAAACTCCTTGGAAAGTCCCGTCCCATTCGGACAAGCGCCAGCAGATGATAAATTTTGGGCAAATGTTAGCAGATGATGAATTTTGGACATACGCCAGCAGATGATAAACTTTAGGCATGTGTCAGCAGTTGCTGAACTACGACGCGGGTTTGATTCCGTCAGAAACGGATACGTAGGCGTCTAAGGATAAGGCTCAATCCACCATATATGCAATTTATGGGTCGACGACCAATGATGACAATTTGACGCAATGAAAATAGTCAATCCCAACGAAGTTTCGGTATGATCTCTTCTTATGGTCAAGGCGAGCTTATATACGCAAGTCTAATGGACTATAAACGACCCGAAGAATCCTCAGGTCGAGAGGGACCTTGGGTATACTTTGACTTTCGCCTTGTCCAAGCCTCGGTCAAAGTGGGGCTCAGAGATACCCGTATCCGTCGATATTGGAATTTATAGAGAACCCGACAAACACCCGATGATGATAGGACACATGTATTTATTTAGTTGTCATTGTCATTATTTGGGTTCGTTTTACGATGTAGAATGAGCGTTGTCGACGGAGTATTTTAATTTAAATGATATTTAAATTAAAGTTTTTTTAGGTGATTTCAATTTATTTTATTTTATTTTGAATTTATTTTTTTAAGTTTATTTTATTGAAAATAAAATAAATATTTGATTTGAAAAATCATTTTATGAGTATATTTGATTTGAAAAATCATTTATTTTAATGTGTTAATCGATTTGAAAAATCGATTTTAAAAGCGAAGAAAACTCGTTTTGAACATGCGTTTTTGAGCTCGATTTTAGCTCGGTTTTTGAGCCCGTTTTCTTTACGAGTTGGCACGAATATCGAGTACACTTACCAACCTAAGCCTCTACCCATCCAACCCCAGTTCGAACCCCATAACCATGGCCTAAATCCCGTCCTAAACATCTCCCCAACAGCCCGCACAAAAGCACGAGCAGCCCCCTGTTTTGCGTGCCAAATCCCGAGCCAAAACCCGCTCCAAATACCACAAAAACCCGTGCCCATTAACCCTAACCCATACCCTAATATCCTACCCATATTACCTTACCTTAATCACCAAGAAAACCCCCCATACGAACCCTAGAAAACCCCCCAAAAGCTGCTGGACAGCAGCTATGCTCAGCGGAGCCCGTCTGCCTCTCCTCCCTTTTACCCTACTTTAACTCCCTATAAATACCCAACCTTCACCATACATTCATTCCTCTAAGTTCTCCATACATACAACCGTCACTTACAAGCTTTAAACTCCAGAAACAAACCCTAATTGCCTCTCAAAAACCCTCCACAAAACCGACTTGCAAACTGGAACAGTTTGTGTGTCCTCTTCGAAATACAATTCGTTCCTCCTTCAAACATCCATCAAAATTCGAGTTTCTTGTTCCAAATTAACCATACAACATCCATCTACACATTAGACAAAGATTTACGAGCCAAATTGCCCTTGAGAGTACACGAATTCCCTCGAAAAATAGAGTGTTATACACTCTGTTTTCGCGGCTTTTTCCTGTCTATCCAGTTCTGTTTGTGCTCGTTTTTCGTGCCCAATAACTCAAAACGGGCAGGAGTTGTTTTAAGATCTCTGTTCTCCTCTCTTTCTAGTTTTCAAAACATCTTTTAAATCGAATTTTCACCGTGAAACGAGAGAGAAATCGCTGTTTGAAAGTCGCTGTCCAGATTTGCAAAAAACGTGTTGTTTGCTTTGTTTCTTCGTCGACGACGGCCTCTCGAGATAAAATCTACCATCGATTACGACCCAAGACGGTGTCAACGATACATGTAGGTTGAGGGTGCATCAAATCCTCCTCTTTCTCCCTTTTATTTCGTTTTTTTATGTTTGTTTTTTTTAGTTCGTTTTTGTTTGTTTATCGTTTGTTCTTATTAACTATGAAACTAGTTTAGTCCGAGTATGAGTTAAAGTACCACCATGAACACCCGCGTTGACTTGAGATGGGAAAGAAACCGCTACATCAGTCGGTCGTACACCCCCGTCTTATTTACATATCCTCGTGTTCAAGGTAGGGCATTAATAAAACGAATTCTGACTTCGCTCTTCGCTTTTGACCCCTCTCTTCTCTCGTGTGATTCGACCTACCCCTGGACCATGTACATGTTAGTATGACCTCTGATTGTTAACATATAACTCGTTTAGATGATATTAGATCAGTTTAATAACCTAATTAGACACTTTAGGGTACATCGACATAGCTTTTAAAACCGATTAACAATTCTGTAACTTAATTGAATGCATCTCTCTCTTTCACCTAATTTCTCGCTAGTATAAGAGTGCGTGATTAGCACCTTCTTATTAAAACTCGATGAGTTAATTTAATTAGCGAACTTGACCTAATTTGACCCCTTAGGCCGTGTAGAATACACCTTGGCGTGACGTCATCTCAATCGATCAACGTTGTTTCTAACTCGTTTTCTAACTTGTTTCCTATCCCGTTTTGCAATCATCTATCTAACCTAATGAATTTAACCTAAGGATTAGGGTATGCTAGATCGTGTAGGCCGTGTTTGGCCGTGTCCTTGTAGTCCCTTTTTCTCGTTATTTTCTCATCTTTATTTCGTTATTTCGTATCTTGTAATTACTTTGTTTATCGAGTCATGTTTGGTAGTTTGTTTGTAATTTTCAAGTTAGCTTTCTTTTATCGAGTCAAAACCTCTTCCAAAAACCTTAGTCTTGTTTGGTTAGATGGTTGTGCCCCAATGTATGTAAGAGCGTAGTAAATCGCATGTTGTTTAAAGCAAAATGGCCCGATTTATGCTAATGCATGCTTTGGTGTGTGACCCAATGTCTAATTCGATAAGATTAAGTAAAAGCACATATTACGAGGAGCGACCCAAGGCCGTGAGTCATGTAAGCCGTGGGCTGCCCCTTTGTGCACGTTTTTCTAGGCCGAATGGCCGTGTAATGCGTTATGTACGATTTTGTGTATAGCGTTGTATTTTAGATCGAGTTGTATCTTTAATTTATCGTTGTGTCGGCATGAAATGCCTGGGTTGTAATAGGATAGATCCCAACGGCTCCCCCATTCCCATCAATCCTTGTTTGTTTCGTTTATATGTTGTTAGATCAATCAACCCACATGCTAAATTACAACTTTGACAAAGTTAGTTTAGTTGCATCTAAACGACATAGAAACTTCACATGTTAGGGTTTTAAAACGATGTTTTCATATCATATATCGTAGTAGCTATGACCTTGTTTGAAATCCGATACTTGACTTAGTAGAGGCCGTTATTGACGGGCGGGGTTAGGTGTCCTTATGGGCTTCCTAACACGTACCCTCACCCCTTACTCAAGATCTATGGTTTGTGGATCCGTCTAAATACCATTGGATTACGAGAGTCATTCAAATCGAGTGATATAGGGTACAAGTCTTTATCTTTAATCACTCGTAGTCGATTGGCTTTATGCTTTTCGATGAAAGGTGTAAAGTTGACTTGAACGGTTCCAAGTTCCCATAAAACTTGGTGGCGACTCTAATTTGTCTTAATTCGATTCGAAAGAACCTCGAGTCGATTATGCCTAGTGTGGATCCCGCGAACGCAGTTCCCGAGGGCCTTGTCCACATCAATCATTTTCTTGAGGATTGTGACAACATTTTTGTTTGCTGCCTCTACTGCGCCATTAGTTTGTGGTCTATATGGCGAGGAATGGTGGTGTTTGATCTTTTACTTGGCTAGCAATTGCTCAGTCTCAGGCTGGAAATGTGACCCATTGTCACTGATGATCTCATGTAGGCAACCGCATTGACAGATGATATTGGTTTATATGAATTTTGCCACGTTCTTGGCTGTCAGACTAGTGTAAGAAGCCGCTTCTACCCATTTGGTGAAATAATCGATTGCCACCAGAATGAAACAGTGACCCCCTGTTCCGGCTGGGTTGATCTTCCTGATGATGTCGATTCCCCAAGCAGAAAATGGCCAAGGATACGTCATGGTGTACAGTAACGAAGGAGGTAC
Organism: Silene latifolia; assembly: GCF_048544455.1. NCBI lineage: Eukaryota > Viridiplantae > Streptophyta > Magnoliopsida > Caryophyllales > Caryophyllaceae > Silene > Silene latifolia. Next base: position 100,957,985 of record NC_133531.1, read on the forward strand.
ATGTTGCACATTCATCGAAGATTTGGCAGTGGTGGCAATGTTTGACATATTTGATGCAATCGGATTCCATCATGGTCCAGTAATACCCCAAACGCGTGATTTTGTTTGCCATCATTGGTCCACTCATGTGAGGGCCACATCCTCCATCATGGACTTCTTCCATCACTTTCCGTGCCTGTGAATGATCAAGGCAACGCAAGACTACACTAAGAGGTGTTCTTTTATACAATACTCCTTGCATGAGGACGTACTGGGAGGCTAGTAAGCGTATAACACGTTGTCCCCTCTTATCCATATCTGGTGGATAGGTGCCATTGTGTATGAAGTTCAGAATTGCTTGGAACCAAGGCTCCTATGGGTTTTCTTCCTCATCTGTAATTTGGTGCACATAAGCTGGCTCTTACCGTCGTTCGATGCATAAAGGCATTTCTACCATATTATCCGGCATATTAATCAAGGATGAGAGTTTTGCAAGAGCATCTGCAAATTGAATCTCTTCTCGAGGTAGGTGTCGGTAAGTTACTTGATCGAAGAATTGGGCCACTTGGTCTACTCTGGCTTGATAGGGTGCTAGGCTTTCACTCCGAATTTTCCAAGATCCCGTAATTTGGTTGTTGATCAATGATGAATCTCCATGTACCCGAAGATTCTTGATGTCTAAACCTACTGCTGCTTGTAGTCCGATGAGGCAAGCTTAATATTCTGCTGCGTTATTTGTCACCTCGAAGTCGAGTTTGACAGAGAGTGGTGTATGCTCACCTTCAGGAGAAATGAGCAACACTCCTATTCCAAATCCTCTTAAGTTCGATGCTCCATCAAAATAAAAGTCACAGGAGTCTACCTCGGTTTGGAGTATATCCTCATCCGGAAACGATCAGGTGTCTATTGTTTGTGCATCATTGATGGGATTTTCTGCGAAGAACTCGGCGATAGCGCGTCCTTTTACAACTTTCAGAGGTACATATTTGAGATCGAACTCTGAGAGCATCAAAGTCCATCGCGCTAGGCGTCCATTGAGAACGGGTTTTTCGAAGAGGTATTTGACAAGATCCATTTTGGAGTAAATTTAACAGAGTAGCTAAGCATGTAATGGCGTAGCTTCTTCGTTGGCCACACAAGAGCGAGGCATATCTTTTCGAGTGGTGTGTACTTGCACTCATACTCCAAGAACTTCTTAGTAAAGTAGTAGATAGCTCTTTCTTCTTTTCCCACGGTTTATGCTAGCATAGTTCCCATGGCTATTTCAGTTACTGTGAGATATACGCCAAGAGGTTGATCTCGTTGGGGTGGCATGAGCACTGGTGGCTTGGCTAGTATCTCCTTGATTAGGTCGAACGCCTTTTGACAGTCATCATCCCACATGGTGTGATCTGTTATCTTTAGCTTTTTGAAGATAGGTTCACAGATCATGGTGAGTTTCGATATGAATAGACTTATGTATTGCACTTTGCCCAAGAATCCTCTAACTTCCTTCTCTGTTTGAGGTTGCGGCATTTCGATTAGAGCTTTGATCTTAGAAGGGTCTATTTCTATCCCTCGTTGGCTAACGACATACCCCAGGAGTTTGCCGGATGTTACCCCAAATGCACATTTTTGAGGGTTGAGCCTCATATTGTACTTTCGTAGTCTCGAGAAGAATTTGCGAAGGTTCGCAATGTGCCCCTCTCTATCCTTGGACTTGACAATCATATCATCTACGTATACCTCAACTTCTTTATGCATCATGTTATGTAGTAGCGTAGTTGCGGTGCGTTGATATGTGGCTCCGACATTGATTAACCCAAACGGCATAACCGTGTAGCAATAGGTGCCCTATTGAGTGACGAAGGTGGTCTTGTGCATGTCTTCTATGGCCATCTTGATCTGGTTATATCCCGCGTATCCATCCATGAAGGACAACAATGCGTGATCTGCTGTATTATCCACCAATATGTCGATATGTGGTAAAGGAAAGTCATCCTTGGGACTCGCTTTGTTTAACTCTCTAAAATCAACACAAACACGGATTCTCCCATCCTTTTTGGGTACGGGTACTATGTTGGCTACCCAGTTTGAGTACTCGGAAACTTTGATGAACCCGGCTTTGAATTGCTTATCAACTTCTTCTTTGATCTTAAGAGCCCATTCTGTCCTCATTCGACGAAGCTTCTGCTTTACGGGTTTGAAACCTGGTTTGATTGGAATTCTGTGCTCTGCGATATCCCTGTCGATCCCTGGAATGTCTTTGTAGGACCAAGCAAAAACGTCCTTGAACTCGTGTAGGAGGTCTATAAAATTGGCCCTTTCAGCGGGGCTAAAGGTTGTCCCTATCCTAAGTTCTTGGGGTTCTAGTTCGGTTCCCACGTTGATGGGTTCGGTGTTTTCTATGACTGGTCCCCCTTCCCCCTCTTGTAGTATTTCTTTAGCTATGTAGGGAGGTATTTCGATTGAGTCTGGGTCTGGGTCATCCTCATTATCATCGTAAATAGAATTGCATTCAGAATAACACAAAGAGTAAGCAGAACCTGATTTATTCATATTAGAATTTGAAAAGAGTTGAAACAAAGAAACCATCTGTTCGGTAGTCAGTGGCGGTAAAGGGACAGCTGTTGGGAAATTTCCCGAACTACTGTTACTACTTGATGCTACGCTAGGAGAAACAAGGGGAGTGGGAGTGACGACAGGAGGAGACTCTCTAGGGACTTCTCTAGACTCCGACTCTGATTCCGACTCCGACTCTAACTCGAATGCATCGTCTTCTGGTTCTCCTTTGAACATCTCTCCTTCTCCAGTGGTGAGCTTGAAGTGTCTTCCTTGATTGTTCGTCCACTTGATCGACTTTCTCCATCCTTTTTGCTGATTCGAACTAGTTTCTATGATCAATGCGGCAGGGTTGAAGTGATCGTCTTGAAGTATCATGGTAATGATCTCATCTTGCGCGGCTCTAACAAATCGATCTTCTCCGAACAGTAAGCTAATATCTTGTTCGTCTAATAAGGGTGCTTGGCGAGTCTTGACGGTAGGAACCGTTTCCGTAGGAATAAAGTAGCAATCGTGAAAGATCTCGATTCAAGCTAGTTGCTTTCCTATGTAGTGCTAAGGCTCGGGAAACCCATGAAAGCGTTCTTGACTCCCCTCTCTAACGAAGTATCCGTTTAGGGTAGGGAGATAGGGTTGCATTTGGATTCCCACGTTCTTGCGGTTTTGGAATTGAGTGACCATTTCTAGAGCTTCTTCCTTGGTGGGTTTGTACCCTAATCCTAGGGATATCCTTTGTGAGTTGCCTTCTGTGTAAGGTGCAAAGGTATTTCTTTGGACATGATTCAATGGCATTCCCGGGAAATATCCCTGAGATTTGAGCATGTGGTTGACCACTAAGTTAGAGTAGGGATCGAAGTACAAAGGTGCCAACTTACTCTCTACGAGGTTTATGCTATGGAAGCCCCCAAGTTCATATACTGGATCTGCAATTACATGGTTGCTTGAGCTCTTTTCTATTACCGCCTTGATGGGTGACGAAGTGATCGTCACCACTTTACCATCTAGTGGGATCTTGATTTTCTGGTGGAGGGTGGATGCTACCGCTTTGGAAGCGTGAATCTAAGGTCTTCCCAGAAGTATGTTGAAGGATGCTTCGATGTCTACTATTTGGAAGTTAACCTTTCGTTCGATAGGCCCTGTGGCTATGGTAAGGTTAACTAGTCCTACCACTTTTCGTCGTGTACCATTATATGCGCGAACACCTTGATTGGTAGGGGTCCAATCCGACTCTTTCATGCCTAATTGGTATGCTGTTTTCAATGGTATGATGTTGACTGCTGAGCCATCATCTACCAAAGTCATTGGCATATTTTTCTTTAAGCAAATGATAGTAATGTATAGAGCCAAGTTGTGACTAGCGCCAAAAGGTGGAAAATCTTCATCCGAGAAAGTAACTGGGTTACTTAGCTTAGTTGAATCTTGGAAGACCAAGTTGACTACGTCATCACGTGTGGAGTCACGTGCCACGTTGAATTTGGCCAAAGCTTGCAGTAGAGCTTGCAACTAGTTGCCAGACTGAAAGATCAGCCTTTTTCTTCTGTAGTTGCTTTAGTAAATGGCCAGTAGAGGTATCCTCGCTATCATTTGGTGTGACAACGTTGGTATTAGTGATTGGACCATTTGCTATGGGACCATTTTGAGAAACATTTTGATATGGACGCCCCGAACGAGTAAGGTGGTCTATATCTTGGTCCTCACTGTTTTGGACTATTTCCTCACTGATTATAACTAGGTAGTGTTCTGTGAGGTATTCATCTTCATCATCATCGGCCCATACTCCATTGATAGTAGTAAGTTCTCTCAACCTTATGATTTCGGCTTCCAATTGGATGATTTGGTCGATTAGCTCATCAACAATGGCTACTACTTCTTGCATTGTAGTATTTTGAGAGAGGTTTAGTGGTGCATGTTCTTTAGGTGTTGTACTTGGATTACGTAGGGTCGCCACTACACTTTCTAGTCCTGAGACTTGTCTATTCACACTCTTTGCCCATGCGATAAAGTCGGTGATAGTAGGGGAAATGGTGGAGTAGTTCCCTTCATCTTCTATTGCATGGATCTCTTCTTCGGCTGGAGAAATGAGGTGTGAACAATCTAAGGTAGATTCTTTACTTGTAATCATCAGAATTCCAAGAGGATTCTGAGTATTGTTGGGCTTACCTCCAGGCGGTATTGGTAGGCGACCGTCTTCAATCATGTCTTGAAGTACATGCTTTAGCTTGTAACATTTTTCTCTGTCGTGTCCCTTACCTCTATGATATTCGCAGTACGAATTCTCGTCCCAGGACTTGGATATCTTTTCTGGTTCAGGTGTAGGCCCTATGGGATGGAACTTACCCTGTTTCATCAATCTCTTCAGAGCGTTGGAGTATGTATCCCCAATGTTTGTGAACTTCCTTTGTGGGTTACTCTTCTTTGATGGTTCGAGAAGGTTAACCTCATCAATCTTGCTAGTAGAGCCGTAAGAACGACTTGTTGAGCCTTGATATCCACGACCTACCGTTTTGGGCAAGAGTCCTTTACGGATGTCATCTTCGATCCTTGTTCCTAGTACAGTTAAGTCCTTGAAGGTTTTGATGTTTTGGTACCTCAAATGATTTGCATAAATAGGCTTCAAGTTGTCCACGAATTTTTCCACGAGGGTAGCTTCATCTGGACGCTCGACAAGTTGGGTACTAGTTTCCTCCACCTACTTAGGAAGTCTGTGAAACCTTCTTTCTCATTTTGGGTAAGAACCTCTAAAGTGCGCATATTGACTGGGATCTCAGCATTATCCGCATATTTTTTAGCGAACTCAATTCCGGCGTCATCTCAAGTGGCGATCTTCTTATGTTCTAGGGAATAGAACCATTACTTTGGGATGGTATCAAGAGATGAAGGAAAGATCCTTAAAAACATCTCGGGTTTAATGCCTTTGATAGACATGTAATCCTTGAAAGCACGGATATGGTTCAAAGGGTTTTCATGCCCCTTGAATTTTAGGATATCCGTCATCTTGAAGTTGGTTGGCAATTTGGAACTCACGGCCTCATACTTACCATTTTTTTCCCTATAGATATCATCCCCTTTGAGGTACATCAATTGTTCCTCCAAATTTTGGAGTCGTTTTTCCGCTTCAGTCAGACCTACGAGAGGGTTGACTTCTTGTGCTCCCACAAAAGGTGGAGGATTATCATTCACGAAATCATTCACAAAATCATTAGGCACTTCACTTTCTGCAGGAGGCAACCTAGTTTCTACAGCAACAATTCGGCCCTCAATCGTGTTGAGGCGATCATACACTTGGTCTTGGCTTGTTTGGAGACGAGCGAGCGCAGCTAGGATTCGATCATTACTATTTTGGGGTTGACTGTTGCTTGTGGTGCTAGTGTCAGGAATCTTGGAAACTGGACAAGAGATCGATGACGAATCAAAACACGATCGACCATTCTAGCACACTTACTTAAAGAAAAGACTCGACTCGGGAAGTGGGAGTGTGCCACTTGTGTCAGTGAGGTTTGAAAATGACAAAGTTTTGAAATGTTTGTCCTATTCAACTATAGTGTAGTTGTAGGAGTGGACTCGAAGTGCGGTTTTGAAATGGGCTTTGAGGCCCGAATTTTGACTCGATAATTGGACAGGGTTTTGACTGGTTTTGCGCTAATATTAGGCCTATTTCGAAAATTTACATTTTTAAAAGAGGTTTTGATTTTACAAAATTTGTCATGGTTTTGTTTAGAAAATGGTGATCACATACAAGCATTTATACAGGCATTATAACGGGATGCTTAGTGCATTTAAAAGGGTTTTGGTTTAAAGGGTGGGTTGCCATACCGAACAATCAAACCCGGGGTCTGTGGAGAGGCTCGTACCAAACAGGAGTAAGGCCGATTCCTAGTCCATTTCATCGAGTAGTGAAAGTCCTTGATACAAACAGGAGTAAGTACCATGGTATGGTTGAAATCAATCGCTATCCATCCTTAAGCCTAAATAAGAATTTGGATCCTCTAGTCGGGACGATTGGTCGAATGGGTTGGGTTGGGCTAAGGAAGGTCGAATAAACGATCTAGGAAGACCAAGTTATGAAAACCGACAACTATCTTGTACAAACTATTCCCTAACCTTGTTCAAGTTTCACCCTTGGCTACACGTAAGTGTATGATCCCCAGCGGAGTCGCCAAACTGTGGACGCGGGCCAACGGGGGTCGCTTGGGAGAAAACGAGCAAGCTTTGCATTTGTGGAGTCGCCACCAATTTATTGTGGAAAATTGGAAACCGTTCGAATACCACATGCCATGTCAAGACACAAAGTAGTGACATGAACACCAAGAACTCGTGACCCTTAGCATTCTATGTCTAGAATGACTCTCGTGGATGCCAATGAACACGGATGTTCACAGAGATCTGGAGTAAGGGGTGAGGGTACGTATTAGGAAGCTCTTTTGATCGAACACCTAATCCCGCCCGCCTCGATAGCGGCCTCTACTAATGATTAGGGAAAATCGTCTATAATCGATATGTTGAAGGTTATATGCATGCTATACAACATCCATTAGATTAATCCTAACATGTGAGAATTAACTAAGTCGGTAAACATGTAATTTAACATGCATTAATGACGAGATAGATATTTAGGTTAATTGCATGTGAGAGCATACAAACAATAATAAAGATACAATAAAATACAATAATTAAAATTACAATAATTATAACGGGTTAATTGATCTACGTCGAAAATACAATTAAAACGGATAATTTGAGAAAAGAAAAGGGAAAATAAATAAACGAACAGATTATTAGGTGATAATACGAGTAATAGTTAATTAATACGTAAGATAATAACTATGTCAAAGCAACAATGGAAGTTCGGGGCGAAATTCAACCGAATAAAGCGATCTTTGCGTCCTTTGGAAGAGGCGCAGTGTTCACTGCGTCTGTTCCTGAAGTGAATTCTGGCTGTGAAGTCGGAATTGCATATCGTTAATATTCATTGGTAATTTAATGCTTGTTTATCGATATTTGACTCGGATAAAAGTGGATTAATATATTATTTACATGTGAATTGTTCATGAAAACAATAAAAGACGGGATGACACTAATTAGAACAAATTAATTACGAGATTAAAAGGTTAATTACAAATAAACAAGCTAAAACAAATTAATTAGGTTATTAATGCTAAACTATTGATGACGATGACGATAATTAACAGATGAAAATATACAAAAGATGAATTTCAAAGACTTGATATTGATGAATCGAATCTCTAGAACCCGGATTTGATTTTAATGACGAAAACCCGCAAATATGAATTACTTGGAGTTTAATTCGGGAATTTAAAGTGATAAATTACTAACGAATTATATGTTAAAATTATCATGCCAATGAAATAAGAACAAACAAAGACGAAACAAAAATAGACAGACGAATTAAACAAAAGACGAAGGAAGAAGAAGGAAAGCAGGAACTGCGGCAGCCTCAGGAAGAGGCGCAACAGTTGCTGCGTTCCTTCTCGACATCTGTCTCCCGTTAATCCACAAAAAGGGTTTGAATAAAGGTTTTGTAAATCGGTTTTAAATATATTTTCGACGTAAATCTTACAATAATGATTACAAAAATAAAGTACAATAGTAAAAGATGGGACTCACACCCTCAGACTTACATGTTTCACGAAACGAGATTAACTAAGTTAACGTTTAGTGATGCTCGACTCGAATGTACGACGAAATTGCCCTGTAAGAGGAAATTAAACAAGATTGATTAAGTTGATTGATGTGGAGTTGGTCAAATTGGTCGGTCATGCAAAACGAGGCTGGTACTCAGAAGGATCCGAGCTTACGTGGTCGAAAGTTCAAGCACGTAGACGCCACAAAGTAAGGGCGTGGTCTTAGAATGCAAAGGGAGAAGAGAAGGACGTAAATCAATTAATCCATTGTAATTTATTGTAATTTTAATTATCGCTATTTATTTATTGTATTTTATTATGTATGATTTATTTATTTGTTTTTCACATGTAATTAATTCTAAACCCTAATTCGACATTAATAAGTGCTAACTACTTGTTCACCGACTTAGTTTAATTCACATGTTAGGATTAAAACGTTGGATGTTGCATTGCATGCATATAATCGACGACATATCAAATACGAACGATTTCCCTAATCATTAGTAGAGGCCACTATCGAGGCGGGCGGGATTAGGTGTTCAGTAAAAGGACTTCCTAATACGTACCCTCACCCCTTACTCCAAATCTCTGTGAACATCCGTGTTCATTGGCATCCACGAGAGTCATTCTAAACATAGAATGCTAAGGGTAACGAGTTCTTAGTGTTCATGTCACTACTTTGTGTCTTGGCATGACGCAAGGTATTCGAACGGTTCCAATTTCCCATAAAAATTGGTGGCGACTCCACAAATGCAAACACTTGTCCTAAGCGCCCCCGTGGCCCCCGTGTCCATAGTTTGGCGACTTCGCTGGGGAATATACACTTCCGTTTTACCCAGGGTGAAACTTGAACAAGGTTAGGGAATAGTTTATACGAGACAGTTGTCGGTTTTCATTACTCGACCTTCTTAGGTCGTTTTATTTGGCCTTCCTAGGCCCAACCTAACCCATTCGACCAATCGTCCCGTCTGGACGGTCCAAATTCTTATCTGGGCCTAAAGATAGATAGCGATTGACGTCAACTATACCGTGGTGCTGTTGGACTATGTGTCCTCAACAATAGTGCGATCACATGTTTAAATCTCATATTAAGAATATGTAAGGGATGATTCATTTATATAGTCAACTGATCAACATTTATCAGTAATGATCAGCTTACTAGAGTTAGACATTACTGTCATTTGAAGGTGGTGATCAGTTGATCCCTTAAGGTCACACCTAAATGATGATGCCCTAATCAGTAAAGTTGATTAATTGTATGGCGATACAAGTTAATCAATTCCTTACAATTCATTTGTGAGAGAGAATATTTATTTCTTATTTTAATGAGATTAAATAAGATTTATTTTAGTAATAGAAATACTTTATTACTAAAATCGATTATTGTTTGTGAAACAATTGAGATAAGAATGAATGGTTAATTATAATTTTAATATGTTGTGAATTATAATTATATGACCCATTTATTTTATGTGATCAAGAATCACTAGTCAATTTGTTGTATGTAATTTAATTAATTTATAAAATGAATTTATTTGATAAATATGCATTAAATTAATTAATAACATGTAAGATATTACATGTGATATATTGTGTAACAAATGACAAATTGATAAAATAAAATGGAAGTCCATTTTATGTTTATGGACCGAAATGTAGAGGGTTTAGAGGATGGTGGATGATTTATTTTAATAAGCTAAAATAACATCATTATGACACTACTTACCTAGCCTTACATGCCTAAGGTTTAGATAAGAACAAAAGGAAAAAGTGAAAGACCATATATTGGTCCTCCATCCTCCCAAACCCGGTACACCCTCCTTTACATTAGAGTATTTTTTCTCTATTCATTCAACTTATGCATATTCCTTTTATTCACATGCATACACCTCTCTCACATAGTTCATCTTTCTCTAAAACTTGAGAAATGATGATCTAAATTTTTCAATAATATTACTAATTTTATTAATGTAATATATGAGTATTAGTAATCAACTTTAAGCTAGCCTACTAAATAAATATCTAGTAAATATTATTTAGTAGTGATAAAGGGCTAATCTTGGGTGCAATCAAGAGGAGGATCTCTACATTGGAATTTTGGAGGATCATCCTAATACTCATCATAGCTCAAGAACAAGTGAAGGTAGGAGACCTTACTTGTGCCCACAAATCCGAATATAACGATGTAAGGGACATTGTTTTGTTATTTAACCTCTTATTTTGTTATGCATGCACTAGATCTAAAGAACACAAATTAAGAAGTTAATTAGTTCACTATTAGAAGAGTCTAATAATAGTTATATGAACCTTATAATTGGTATAAGAGCATAGGATGTGGCATGCATAATCGGTTATTGTTTTTCCGAGTTAAAATGTTAACATATAAAACTAAAAAATTGTGATTTATAAGAGTAATTCACGAAATCATGACGCATGTTATATATTCTGGTCCTAAAATGTGTTTAGGTCATTTTTATAATTTATGGTAATTTATTGCTCATTTTAATGATTTTTAGTGATTTTATTACTTTTTTATGAGTAAAATGAACTTTTATTTACTAAAAATAGTTAAATCTAACTACTGGCCGTGATTTTTTAGTATGACCTCACATAAATATTTTATGTATTGTATGTAAAGTTTCATATTAATGTGATTAATATTTCATGATTTATGAGTTTTATGAGATAAAAATGGCATAAATGGAGGTTAAATGACTAAAAATGGCTAAACTTAGTTCCTGACCTTGAAACTTTTATATGATCTCACATGCATATTTTACTTATTGTATGTAAAATCTCGTATTAATTTGATTAATATTACATGATTTATGATTTTTATGAGATAAAAATGGATTAAAAAGAGGTAAAATGGTTAAATACAGTTAAACTTCGAATTGGGACATGAGATTTTAGTATATTGTCACATGCATGATTTATACACTATATGTAAATTTTGAAATGAAATGGTTTCATTTAGCATGATTTATGAATTTTTAGTGTAAAAATGGCATAAATACTATTTTAGCATAAATAGCTAAAGCGAATTACCTGGCATGAGAAAATTATTTTAGGTTGAATAAATATCCCACTTATCATATCTAAAATTTTAAAATTGATTGGATTAATTTTTTGTATACTTTAGATGTTTTATTTGTTAAAACCGATAAATTGCAACTATATTTTTCTCGAACTTAATTCAAAAATTTTAACCATAATTTTTGATATTATGAGTGTCATGGAATTATTCCATAACGTTCAAAAATTTAAAATTCAAATTTTGAAATTATTTTAATTTAATTTTGATTTATTTCATAAATGTTATGATTTTAAGGTCAAAATGAGCATAAAATTATATCTAGTTGAATTATTGTCAAAAATTGAGTGGTGACTAATTTTTGAGTCCTAAAAGTGTTAGGATAATTAACTTGAGCTTAAATTTGATTTAAGTATTGATTAGTGATTTTAATAAGTTATTATCACGTATTTCCATAAAGCCGGGTTATATTATCGATATAAGTTAAATAGGGCGATTTGGCACATAATTTGACATGATAGATACATATTATAATGCTGCATATTTCAATTGTTGAATGTCTTTTTATATATATAATTTTGAATTATGTAATTTTATCTTAGTATGGCCTTAGTTTTAATCGATATTATCCGTAATGAAAGGGAATATTGATACGGTTGTAATTTAATGTGATCTCGTATCACTTTTATTTTTACTAGTTTTTCATATTACAAATGTATAATAGGAATAGCTTTGTATTTTTATTATTATTTGTAATCATGGAATTTCTTCAAAGACGGTGCCATTCGGAAAGACGTTCCGACGAAGACGGTGTTCTTGGGAGGCGTGCCACTTGAAGATTCAAGGGACCAAAGGAGTTGGCTTCCGAATATGTAATAGATTATTTGATTTTCTATTTTAGGAAGGCCATACTAGGAATTTATTATTATTGCTTTGCATTTATTTTAATATGTTGCATGCATTGCCAAAGCGCCATAACAACACATGCATATCATATCGAGTCATCGACCGTGTCAATTATAATTATCGTAGTTTATCACTTTAGTTCACTTAAAATGTGATAGATAATAAATTGACAAGACCTCTCACTAAATAATAATTCAGAATTAGTCTTACCAAATAGTAGAAACCATGAGTCCCAATTTCATAAGGAAGTAGGCTCGGCTCACTGGGGTGCTAAACTTGTTACGTTGGGTAAGTGGGTAATAAAATGTTATTACGTCAAAATTTGGATTGAGCTCAACGGAAGTATTCGTGACCGTAGTCGCATGTGTTCCGGGCTAAAGATAAATATTAAAATAATTTTATCGACCGAGAGTTCTAGAAGTAGAATCGATTAAAGACTTAATCCACCGAATTATATTGATAAGGGATGAATCGGCTCACCGTGCCCGAATTGATATGAATTTGGATCCCGGGATCATTTATAATAGTTGGGTAGAGGTCACTATATAAATGCAATACTTGTATTAAAATGTTTACAAGTATTATTAAAACGATAGATGTTAATTATTTCCTTTATTTCTGTTTTTGTAGTTATTTACCCGCAATGGTTTCATCTAATACTCTTACACCAATCACCATTAATTCATGGCTCCAATCATTCGATGAAAAGTGCTCCGAGTATGACAATGATACGATTAGAGAATTACGCATTGGCATTTGTCAGGATGGAAATCTTTGCTATTTTACCACTTCCATACCTCCCACTCCAATATTAATGCCCGTCTCTTTGATAAGAGAATCTTGTGAAGAAAATCTCACTAATTCCAAGGCATCCTTGTTTGTAGAAACAAGGAGAAATATTAGATTCAGTGGGAGTTCTAGCAAGAATGTTCTTGCAACTGAAAGGAGTAATGGTATAATTAAAGGGAAGTCAAAGATGGGTGAGAAACCCAAACCTGATAATGAATTGGAAATGGATAGTGAGACTACCACAACCAGAACCAAGAAGGGTGCCCAATCTTATGAAGAATGTCATTATTGTAATGTCATGGGCCATTGGAAGCGAAATTGCCCCAAGTATTTGGGAGATATCAAAGCTGGACTTGTCATTCCAGTTAGGGTTAAGAAGTGTGGAAGCACTTAGCAAGGGTAACATGGATCTCCAATTCGCAAATGGAACTAGAGTAGCCGCCATTTCAAAGGGAACCCTTGTGATTGCCTTAGCTAAGTGATTTTAAATTGCATCTACATAATGGTGATTATGTACCCATTTTATCTAAAACATTATTTCCATTTCTATGTTAGACATGGAAGGATTTTTCTTTCGCCATCAAAAACAATCGTTGTATTTTGTTTGAAAATTGACATGGCTGGGAGCCAAGTCATTTCTCTTAATGATATTCATGTTTTAGACACTTCCAACTCAAGCAAAGATATCTACATAATACAATCCAAAAGACTCAAACAAGTAATCCAGATGATTTATACATTTGGTATTGTCGATTAGGTCTCATAAATTAGAAACGCATTAAAAAGCTAGTGTAGACTAGATTTATTAATCCATTTGATTTTCAATCATATGGAATATGCGAATCTTGTCTCCTTTGCAAAGTGATTCGTACTCCTTTTAGTGGTAAAGGGACACAAGCAAGTGATTTGTTTGGACTAATACATGCCGATGTATGTGTTCCAATGGGGATCACCGCAAGGGGAGTTTATGACTACTTCGTCACTTTTACCGATGATTTAAGTAGACATGGGTATGTTTACTTAATCAAATATAAAACTGAAGCATTTGAGAAATTTAAAGAATTTCTAAATGGCGTAGAAAACCAATTGAACAAAGTACTAAAGCATTACGATCCGATCGTAGTGGCAAAGATCTAAGTAATGAATTTGATTTATTAAATATGGATTATGACCTTGTGTCACTACCCATAAGATCAAACTATACGAGTCGGTTTGAGTTATCGAACTCAATTTTGGGAATTTGCAATCCAAAACGGACACGTTATTCAAAACGAATGGTCAACCCAGGAGATACCTGAAATAGAGAGTCTATTTAACATATGACATGGATCAGACTCGCATATAACATGAATCAAGCTGCCATGATAGAGCTGGTCTTTTATGTGCTAATACATCAGTCTAGAGAAACTTCCAATTACTCCACCATATATGTTTCTAACTCACAAAGCTATCTCTTAAGAAGATTGATGTATTTCTAAGAGATAGAGTGGGAGTAGACCGTTATAAACATGTCTTATAGTTAATGCGTTACTTTTTGAAAGTAATTGAACTATAATCTATAAAGATAGAGTGGGAGTATATTTTAGTGGGAGTATAGCACACATGTCTTATTGTTAAAATGTTGCTTTTCGAAAGTAATGGTATATGGTATAATGACCTTGTCCCAAATCGACCTTGTTGCATACGAGCCATAGCATTACAATCCAAAGATTGTTACTCAAGAGTAGATTTACTTTGAGGATAAAAGTAAATAGAGCTTTAGAGTAACTAAGTGCATAGATTGACATGAAGATGTTAATCAAGATAAATTATGTTAGGAATTGCCGCATTTCATTTTGATGAACAATGGCAAATGATATTAAAAATTGACTTTTCTAAAATGGGAATTTAGAGAAGGATGTGTTTGGAACACAAAACCTTAGATAACGATCTAAGAATCCTAACGTATTATGCATAGCTTTCTTAAGTGATCCTAGAATGGTCTTAAGCAAGCATCAAAGGATTATATTTTTCGTTCATGTGATAATTGAGAATGGTTTCATTCACATGATTGAAGAATCATGATTATACATGAAGTTAAGTAAGAGCAAGAATTATTTTTCCATGTCTTATATATTGATAACATATTACTTATTGAGAATAATGTACCAATGCTCTCTTCTGTGAAAGAGTGATTGGGAGACTAGGAAAAGGTGCGATGTATTCTAGATTTCTGAATCTATGTGAGAGAATATTGGCATAGAGTTGAGAGTCTTATGATGATAAGATCTTTCATATATGTTTAACATCAACAAGGTTGAGTAGGTTATTCATGTTGATGAAAGTAGAATTGCTATGATGGAGTCATAGTCGTTCACTGAACCTATTAAGTTGTCGATCACATAAAATCGTTTCCTAATGTTTCCGTCATTAGAACGATCATGTATGCAAACGGACGCACATGCCATGATGTAACATATGCTTAGAGCATAATAAATCAATAACAAGTTAATTCATAAGATGGTCTTGTGAAAGCCTTAAAGAACATCTTTGAGATTCTTGAGAAGAATTAAGGATTCGTTCATATGTTTGGATGATAAACTAAGTTATGTGTTGAAGGGTTGCACAAACTTCAGTTTCCAAACCGATAAGGATTTGTTGAAATCCTAGGCTGTTTTTATTGACTTAAGAGTAAGAGACTAAAAAAGTGTTTTAGTTTTGACCATTGCAAATTCTACAAAAGAAATCTAAGTAAATTGTGATAAATTGGTCAACGTAGGGAATGAGAGTAGATTCCTCTACCAAAGACTTTATCACAAGTTATGTGATAACAGTGGGAGCATCTTTCAAGTTAAAGAGCCCAAGTCTGGTAAGAAGACTAGACATATACTTAGATAATTTCATGTTATTAGAAATAACATTGAATAGAAGAAAACAGAAATGTATAAAGTTGGAATATATGGATATATGGTATATCCACTTGCCAAGCTTTTATTGCATTTCAACTAAGTGTAAAAGGTACACTAAAGATTATAAGATATGAAGTAGTAATAGTGTATTGACTATTTATATATGATAATCGCATTTATCGTTTGAGTTTCTTTAAAACTCATTTATTACTTTGTTAAATCCAAATGGGTTGTTGAGACAAATTCAACCCCATTAAAGTGAACTGGATTGACATAGTATATGCCCCTGGTTCCTTGAAAGAGGTGACGTCTCGAAGTAACTAGAGTGTGATGCGATTGATGGCAAGTTCAAGTGCCATAGAGTCATATGGGATGACTAGTCGATCACATAGGCAGACTGTATGGGACACCCTGTCGGGCAGTGACCGCTTATAGAGTTCTGGTAATTCATAAAGCCTGGTCGTGGCAAGAGCTGCTATAGTATTCTTGTGAGTCGATTCTTTTGACTAGAGACTATTCGCCCAAGTTGGCACAAATTTCTGATTGGCTTTGATTTATGCTCTACGACTATCGTAACTGAGGTCAAATGGGTATATTTTGGGCTATGATGAGCCGTGGCTGAACAAAGGGAATAGTGCGATAGAAATTGTCCATCCCCTTGTCAGGGTTGTTTGAAATCTCAAGGCCACTCGAGGAGTAGTGAACTAAAAATGCGTGGCCACGCTAGGAAGGTATCTACGGTAGATAATTTCGGTCAGACAGTTACTCTCCAGATCGAGGAAACCACTCAAGATATGATCAAATGCAAGTACGACCTGCGAGACACCTTGTATTGAGTGGGAGATTGTAATAGGATATGAGAATTGGTGACGCACACTTGTCTCAGACAAGTGGGAGATTGTTGGAGTATCTGTCCTCAACAATAGTGCGATCACATGTTTAAATCACATATTATGAATACGTAAGGGATGATTCATTTATACAGTTAAATGATCAACATTTATCAGTAATGATCAGCTTACTAGAGTTAGACATTACTGTCGTTTGACAGTGGTGATCAGTTGATCCCTTAAGGTCACACCTAAAGGATGATGCCCTAATCAGTAAAGTTGATTAATTGTATGACGAGACAAGTTAATCAATTCCTTTAAATTGAAAAATTCATTTGTGAGAGAGAATATTTATTTCTTATTGTAATGGGATTAAATAAGATTTATTTTAGTAATAGAAATACTTTATTACTAAAATCGATTATTGTTTGTGAAACAATTGAGATAAGAATGAATGGTTAATTATAATTGCAATATGTTGTGAATTATAATTATATGACCCATTTTATTTATGTGATCAAGAATCACTAGTCAATTTGTTGTATGTAATTTAATTAATTTATAAAATGATATTTATTTGATAAATATGCATTAAATTAATTAATAACATGTAAGATACTACATGTGACATATTGTGTAACAAATGACAAATTGACAAAATAAAATGAAAGTCCATTTTATGTATATGCACCGAAATGTAGAGGGTTTAGAGGATGATGGATGATTTATTTTAATAAGATAAAATAACATCATTATGACACTACTTACCTATCCTTATATGCCTAAGGTTTAGATAAGAACAAAAAGAAAAAGTGAAAGACCATATATTGGTCTTCCATCCTCCCAAAACCGGTACACCCTCCTTTACATTAGAGGATTTTTTTCTCTATTCATTCAACTTATGCATATTCCTTTTATTCACATGCATACACCTCTCTCACATAGTTCATCTTTCTCTAAAACTTGAGAAATGATAATGTAAATTGTTCAATGATATTACTAAAATTATTAATGTAATATATGAGTATTAGTAATCAATTTTAAGGTAGACTACTAAATAAATATCTAGTAAATATTATTTACTAGTGATAAGGGCTAATCTTGGGTGCAATCAAGAGGAGGATCTCAACATTGGGATTTTGGAGGATCATCCTAATACTCATCATAGCTCAAGAACAAGTGAAGGTAGGAGACCTTACTTATGCCCACAAATCCGAATATAACGATGTAAGGGACATTGTTTTCTTATTTACCTCTTATTTTGTTATACATGCACTAGATCTAAAGAACACAAATTAAGAAGTTAATTAGTTCAGTATTAGAAGAGTCTAATAATAGGTATATGAACCTTACAGGTGCATACTGCTGTCTGTATCAAGGGCTTTCACTACTCGAGGAAATGGACTAGGAACCGACCTTACTCATGTTTGGCACGGGCCTCTCCACAGACCAGGGTTTGATTGGTTGGTATGGCAACCCACCTTTTAAGCCAAAACCCTTATAAATGCACTCAGCATACTGTTATAATGCCTGTATGAATGCTTGTATCATACGTGATCACGATTTTGTAAACAAAACCATGACAAAATTTTGTAAAATAAAAAAACCTTTTAAAATGTAAACATTTTCAAAGATAGTCTAAATTGGCGCAAAATGAGTTGAAACTATGTCCAAATGTCCAGTCAAAATTCGGGCCTCAAAACCCATTTCAAAAACCCCACTTCGAGTCAACACTTCTACAACCACACTACAGTTGTTTGGGACAAACATTTCAAAACTTTGTCATTTTCAAACCTCACTTAACACAGTGGCACACTCCCACTTCACAAGTTGAGTCTTTTTCGAGTAAGTGTGCTAAAATGGTCGATCGTGTTTTGATTCGTCGTCGATCTCTTATCCAGATTTCAAGATGCCTGGAACTAGTCACGCAAGTGTTAATGGACAAATCCAAAATGGTAATGATCTGCTCGTCCGTCTCCAAACCAGCCAAGACCAAGCCTATGCTCGCCTCAATGCTATTGAAGGCCGAATTGTTGCTGTAGAAACTAGGCTTCCTCCTGTAGAGAATGACGTTCCTAACGCGAGCGTGCATGATGACATTCCACCCTTTATTGGACAATAAGAAGCCAACCCTCCACTAGGTCCTACTGAAGCTGAAAAGCGACTCCAATACTTGGAGGAGCAACTAATGTACCTTAAGGGAGACGACATCTACAAGGAGAATAATCGTAAGTATGAGGCGGTAAATGCTCAATTGCCAACCAACTTCAACATGTCTGACATTCCAAAATTCAAGGGGCATGAAAACCCTTTGAACCACATTCGTACTTTCAAAGATTACATGTCTATCAAAGACATCAAACCTGAGAAGTTCCTAAGGATCTTTCCTTCATCTCTCGACACCATTCCTAAACAATGTTTTACTCTTTGGAGCACATGAAAATTGCCACTTGGGATGATGCCGCAATTGAATTCACTAAACAATACGCGGATAATGCTGAGATCCAAGTCAACATGCGCACTCTAGAGGTTCTTACCCAAAATGAAAAGGAAGCCTTCACCGACTTCCTAAGTAGGTGGAGGAAGACTAGCACACAACTTGTTGAATGTCCAGACGAAGCCACTCTTGTGGAAAAGTTTGTGGATAACCTAAGACCCATTTATGCAAACCATTTAAGATACCAAAATATAAAGTCTTTCAAAGATTTGACTGTGCGAGGGACAAGAATTGAAGATGACATCCGTAAAGGATTCTTGTCCAAAACGGTAGGTCGTGGATATCAAGGCTCAACGAGTCGTTCTTATGGCTCTATTAGCAAGACTGATGAGGTTAACCTTCTCGAATCATCAAAGAAGAATAACCCGCAAAGGAAGTTCACGAACATCGGTGATTCATATTCCAACGCTCTGAAAAGATTGATGAAACAAGGTAAGCTCCAACCCATAGGACCTACACCTGACCCAGAAAAGAGGTCTAAGTTCTGGGATGAGAATTCATACTGTGAATATCATAGAGGCAAGGGACACGATACAGAGAAATGTTTTAAACTAAAATATGTCCTTCAGGATATGATCGAAGATGGTCGTTTACCCATACCTCCCGGAGATAAACCTAAAAATACTAATAATCCTCTTGGAGTTCTGATGATCACATATGAAGAATCCACCTTAGATTATTCACACCTCATTTCTCCAGCCGAAGATGAGATTCATGAACTAGAAGAGGAAGGGAGCTATTCCACCATTTCTCCTAGCATTGCCGATTTTATCGCATGGGCAAAGAATGTGAGTAAGCAAGTTTCAGAGCTGGAAGAGGTAGTGGCATCTCTACGCAATCCCGGCACCATACCTAGGGAGAACATGTCACTAACTCCAAGTCTATCTCAAGAGTCTACGATGTAAGAGGTAATCGCAGTAGTTGATAACCTAGTCGAGCAATTAATCAGTCTAGAAGCCGAGATCATCAGGTTTAGAGAACTCAGTATCGTCAACGAAATATGGGCCGATGACGATGAGGATGAATACCTCACATAACACTATCTAGTCAAAGCTAGTGAGGATGTAGTCAAGGCTAGCGAGGATCAAGATATAGACCACCTTACTCACTCAGGGCGTCCATATTAAAATGTTTCTCAGAACGGTCCTACGGCTAATGGCCCAGTTACTAACACCAATGTCATCACCTTAAATGATGGCGAAGATACGTCTACTGACCACTTGCTAAAACAACTACAGAAGACAAAGGCTGATCTTTCAGTCTGGCAACTAGTTGCGAGTTCATTTCCCCATCGTCAAGCTTTACTACAAGCATTGGCTAAATTGAACGTAGCGCACAACTCTACATCTGACGACGTAGTCAACTTGGTCTTCCAAGATTCATTTAAACTAAGTAACCCAGTTACTTTTTCGGATGAAGATTTGCCTCCCTTCGGCGCCAGTTATAACCTCGCTTTATACATTATGGTCACATGCCTAAAGAAGAACGTACCAATGACTTTGGTGGATGATGGCTCCGCAGTCAATGTCATACCACTAAAAACAGCATACAAGTTGGACATGAAAGAATCAGATTGGACTCTACAAACCAAGGTGTTCGAGCATACGATGGAACACGACGTAAAGTAGTGGGACTAATAAATCTCACTATAGCCACAGGGCCAATCGAGCGAAAGGTTAATTTACAAATAGTGGATATCGAAACATCATTCAATATACTTCTGGGAAGGCCTTGGATTCACGCTTCCAAAGCGGTAACATCCACCTTACACCAGAAGATTAAGATACCTTTAGATGGCAAAGTAGTGACGATCACTTCGTCACCTATATCAAGGCTGTAATAGAGAAAATGTCAAGCAACCAAGTAGCCACAGATCCAGTATATGAGCTTAGGGGCTTTTAGAGTATAAACCTTGTGGAAAGCGAACTGGCACCTTTGTACTTCAACCCATACTCCAATTTAGTGGTCAACCACATACTCAAGTCTCAGGGATACTTCCCGGGAATGCCATTAAATCCTGCCAAGAAGAATACTTTCGCGCCATATAAGGAAGGAAACTCTCAAAGGATACCACTAGGTTTGGGATACAAGCCCACAAAAGAAGAAGCCTTAAAAATGCTCACCCAATTCCAAAACCGTAAGGACAAAGGGATTCAGATGCGATCCTATATCCCTACCCTAAATGGATATTTCGTTAGAGAAGGGAGTCAAGAATACTTTCACGGGTTTCCCGAACCTTGGCATTATAGAGGAATGCAACTAACTGGAATCGAGGTCTTCCACGATTGCTATTTCATCCCTCCAGAAACGGTTCCTACCGTCAAAACTCGTCAAACATCTTGTTTAGACGAACAGGTTGTTAGCCTTCTGTTTGGAGAGACCAATTTGTTAGAGCATCGCAGGATGAGATCATTACCATGATACTTCAAGATGACCATTTCAACCCCATAACATTGATCACTGACACCTGCTCAAACCAGCAGAAAGGATGGAGAAAATCGATCAAATGGACTAATAACCAAGGAAAGCTCTTCAAAGTCACCACTGGAGAAGGAGAGATGTTCAAAGGAGAACCTGAAGACAACGAATTCGAGTCAGAGTCGGAGTCGGAGTCGGAATCAGAGTCTGAGTCTAGAGAAGTCGCTAGAGAGTCTTCTTCTGTCGTCACTCCCCATCCCCTTGTTTCTCCTAGCACAGACTCAAATAGTGACAGTAGCTAGGGAAATGTCCCAGCAGCTGTCCCTTTGCCGCCACTGACTACTGAACAGATGGCTTCTTTGTTTCAACTCTTTTCAAAATTTAATATGAATAAATCATATTCTGCTTACTCTTTGTGTTATTCTGAATGCAATTCTGTTTACGATGATAATGAGGATAATCCTGACCCAGACTCGGTCGAATTACCTCTCTACATAGTTGAAGAAATATTACAAGAGGGGGAAGGGGCACCAGTTATAGAGAAGACTGAATCCATCAATGTAGGAACTAAACTAGAACCCCAAGAACTTAGGATAGGGACGACCTTAAACCCAACCGAAAGGGCCAATTTCATCGACCTCCTACACGAGTTCAAGGACGTTTTCGCTTGGTCTTACAAAGACATGCCAGGAATCGACAGGGATTTTGAAGAACACAGAATTCCAATAAAACCAGGTTTCAAACCCGTAAAACAGAAGCTTCATCGAATGAGGACCGAATGGGCTCTTAAGATCAAAGAAGAAGTCGACAAACAATTCAAAGCCGGATTCATCAAAGTTTCCGAGTATTCAGACTGGGTGGCTAACATAGTCCCCGTACCCAAAAAGGATGGGCGAATCCGAGTTTGTGTTGATTTCAGAGACTTGAACAAAGCAAGTCCCAAGGACGACTTCCCTTTACCACACATCGATATATTGGCAGATAATACAGCAGATCACGCGTTGTTATCCTTCATGGACGGGTATGCAGGGTATAATCAGATCAAGATGGGTATAGAAGACATGCTTAAGACAGCCTTCATTACTCAGTGGGGCACATATTGTTATACTATTATGCCATTCGGGCTAATCAATGCTGGAGCTAGATATCAACGCACTGCAACCACTTTGCTACATGACATGATGCATAAAGAAGTAGAAGTGTACGTTGATGATATGATTGTCAAATCCAAGGATAGAATGGGGCATATTGATAACCTTCGTATGTTCTTCCTAATATTGCGCAAGTACAACATGAGGCTCAATCCTCAAAAATGTGCATTCGGAGTAACGTTAGGCAAGCTTCTGAGATATGGCGTCAGCAAGAGGGGAATGGAAATCGATCCATCCAAGATCAAAGCTCTAATCGAAATGCCGGAACCCCAAACAGAGAAGGAGGTTAGAGGATTTCTAGGCAAAGTACAGTATATAAGCCGATTCATATTGAAGCTTACTATGATCTGCGAGTCCATTTTCAAAAAGCTCAAGAAAACAGATCATACCATATGGGACGACGACTGTCAAAGACATTTGACAGAATTAAAGAGATACTGGGTAAGCCACCAGTGCTAATGCCTCCTCAACGAGATCAACCTCTTGGTTTATATCTCACGGTAACTGAAACAGCCATGGGGGCTATGCTCGCACAAACTGTTGGGAAAGAAAAAAGAGCAATCTACTACCTTACTAAGAAGTTCTTAGAATATGAATGTAAATACACACCTCTTGAAAAGACATGCCTTGCTCTTGTGTGGGCAACAAAGAAGCTACGCCACTATATGCTTAGCTACTATGTCAAGGTGTATTCTAAAATGGATCCCGTCAAATACCTCTTCGAGAAACCCGTTCTCAACGGACGTTTGGCAAGATGGAACCTAATGCTTTTAGAGTTCGATCTCAAATTCGTACCTCTGAAGGTCATAAAGGGACGCGCCGTTGCCGAGTTCTTTGCAGATAATCCTATCAACGACACCCAAGAAATAGACATGTGGTCGTTTCCAGACGAGGATATCCTATAAACCAGTGTAAACTCTTGGGATCTATATTTTGATGGAGCATCAAATTTAAGAGGATTTGGAATAGGAGTGTTGCTCATTTCTCCTGAAGGCAAGCATACACCACTTTCTGTCAAACTCGACTTCGAGGTGACAAATAACGCAGCAGAATATGAAGCTTTCCTCATTGGTATACAAGCAGCAGTAAGTTTAGGCATCAAGAATCTTTGAGTTCACGGAGACTCATCCTTGATCATTAACCAAATTCCGGGATCTTGGAAAATTCGAAGTGAAAGTCTAGCACCCTATCAGGCAAGGATAGATCAAGTTGCCCAATTCTTCGATCAAGTTGCCCAATTCTTCGATCAAGTCACTTATCTACACCTGCCTCGTGAAGAAAATCAATTTGTAGACGCTTTTTCAAAACTTGCATCTTTGATTAATATGCCAGACAATATGGTTGAAATGCCTTTATGCATCGAACGACGGTCAGAACCAGCCCATGTACACCACCTTACAGATGAGGAAGAAAGCCCAGAGGAACCTCGGTTTCAAGCCATCCTAAACTTCAAACTCAATGGGACATACCCACCAGATATGGATAAGAGGGGACAACGCGCCATACGCTTACTAGCCTCTCAATACCTTCTCATGTAAGGAGAATTGTACAAAAGAACACCTCTTAGTGTAGTCCCGCGTTGCCTTGATCAATCACAGGCACATAAAGTGATGGAAGAAGTTCACGATGGAGAATGCGGTCCTCACATGAGTGGACCCATGATGACAAAGAAAATCACGCGTCTAGGATACTACTGGACCACGATGGAGTCAGATTGTACTAAATACGTCAGACATTGCCATAATTGCCAAATCTTCGGGAATGTGCAACATGTCCCTCCCTCAATGCTTTACACCATGACATCTCCTTGGCCGTTTTCTGCTTGGGGAATCGACATCATTGGGAAGATCACTCCACCTGGAATAGGAGGTCACTGTTTCATTTTGGTAGCTATCGACTATTTTACCAAATGGGACGAAGCAGCATCCTACACTGCTCTTACAGCTAAACATGTGGAAAAGTTCATACAAACCAATATCATCTGTTGATATGGTTGCCCACACGAGATCATTAGTGATAATGGGTCACATTTCCAAGCCGAAGCTGCACAATTCCTATTCAAATACAAAATCAAGCACCACCACCCCTCGCCTTATAGACCTAAAACTAATGGCGCGGTGGAGGCAGCTAACAAAAATGTCATCACGATCCTCAAGAAAATGATCGACAATTATCGAGATTGGCCTAGCAAAATAGCTTTTGCGTTATGGGGTTATCGCACATCAGTTAGGATGCCCATTGGGGTCACTCCTTTCTTTCTAACTTATGGCATGGAAGCTGTACAACCAGTTGAACTAGAAATTCCATCCCTACGCATTTTGCTCGAAAGTCAAATTCCAGAAGCTGAATGGAATAGAGATAGATATGAGGAACTCATCCTCTTAGATGAACGAATATTGCGGGCATTACATAATGTGCAAACCTTTCAGGCACGTATCAAACGAGCCTTTAATAAAAGGGTTAAGCCCAGGAACATCAAAGAAGGAGACTTGGTCCTCAAATCAGTCATAGCTCTTCTACCTGTCGATCCACGTGGAAATTATAAAAACCCTATTGGGCCGGACCTTTCCTAGTCAAGTCCGTACTCTCGGGGGGTGCAGTTAGGATTAGAGACCTAGATGGGAATGAATTTGCCAACCATCCAACCTCGACCAACTAAAACGGTATTACCCTTAGTTTAGGACCAAAGACGTGCCCCGCGTAACACCCACGTGCCTCTCATGCGACACGAAATAAAAATGGCCCTTGGCCCGCTGAAATAGAGCTTATGTCACCATGCTCTTGCATTTTGGCATTTCGACATCCTCATATCATCAAATAAATTGAATGGTATTTTAGGAGTAAGTAAAGCTCATGCTTATTTTCTAAGTTCATTACAAGCTCTTGCTTCGAACAATTATTCTTTTGCATTTATTCGAACTATGCACATGGTTTGATTTCATTTTTAATGAATACGTAGATAATCCTTCACAGGATACAACCCATTATTTATTTAATGTAAATAGAAGGACATTTGCATTTGCATTTGAAATTCGACAAGAATAATAAAAAGAAATCATAGTATTTTCTTAACTAATTAATCTTTTATTCATTTGTTCCATAAATATTAATAATATTTCAAATAATATCAAATGCTGAAAATAAAATGCTAGGCTAGGATTCTAAAAACCCCGCCGTTTATTACAATTTAAATAATAATAAATAATACTATAATAAACGACTAAGGCTATTCTTCCATTTTCCCTTTGCCTTTGTCACCCTTATCATACTTCTTGTCTCGACCACGAGTCGGACGCTCTTGTGCTATCTCCGACCTAATCACCAAGGATATCTCTCACGGTCTAGCCTTGCCATTTCGATCCATCACCATCTCTATGGCAGGAGCGGTCTTCGGTTTCTTCGACGGATGAACGACTCGGAATCCGGCCTCTTCTTCCTCCTCAGTCAAGTACTTCTGGTTCTCCTTTGCTACATCACGAATCTTGTAGTAAACAGGCTCGTGTTTCCTTGATTTCTCGCGCTCTTCAGGAGTACCAGCCTTCCTCCATTACAAGTATGAGTCAGATACCCATAGGGAGCCAATAGGAACTGGTATGAACCACATGTTCCTCTAAGCCCACTTGATTGCCCATTCCAGACAAATCTCTATAGTATGCGCCAATGCAGTTTGAGGGACGGTATCAAACTTCGGAATCTTCTGCTTATGGCCCACTTGCCTCATCAACCTCTCCGGATAGATACAAATCATGAATTCCAAGCTAGGGATGCGCACTGACCATGTCAGATCCAAAGATGATACTCCGGTGACTGACCTGAGATGCCACCACGGCACGATCCACCAGATCAGGGGACCTCCTTCGCTCTTCAATTTATTTTCCCAGTAATTGCAAACCCGAGTGAAGTCCACCATGTAGAGCCTAGTTCTCATTGCAATCGATCGAACATGATATCCTGGCACATTAATTGGGGGCTCGATCAATCGCATCCGCTCTATCAGCCAAACCTGCAAAAAAAAAAACGGGAATTAATACCCTTTTATCAACCGGAAAAAAAAAGAATATGAAAAAAAAAAACAGTTGACATATATGAAAAAGAAAGAAAGCGGGTTCTTACTTGTAGAATAATGAGACTTCTCAAATAAGGAAGCTCGCGGTTGGCCTTTCTGTTATCCAAACCAAGAATGGTCTCCCCTAAGCAAAGGCATGATGGACTCTTGCGCAGCTCCATTTGTTCCACTAGGCTCAGAAAACGAGGATCCCCTCTCATTTCCTTGTCAACATGCCCTTGAAGGACATAGCAGTGAAGTAGACAAAACCCGAAGGCTCTGCGCCTCGCAACATAAGAAATAGAAGGGTCTTCCCTATTTATAAATCGGTCGATAAAGTCAAACATACGAACTCCTTTTGATGTCACAAGACGGTCCACCTCAGCCTTGGTCAATCCGAGCAGGTCTCTAAATTTGCTTTTATATCCTTGAGAGCTAAAGGGTATAGCAGGTGCATTCTCCGGGTCCCATCCTCCAATAGCAGCTATTTCTTCAAGGAAAGGACAAATATCACCTCCAGGAAAGGCAAACACATGAAAATTTGGGTCCCAATACTCAAGACAGGCATCTAAGAACGGCTTCACAATTTTCACCAATTTGAGACTCAAGATCGATCCCAAATTAAACGCACCCATGTCATGTTTTTCAACATTTGAGAACTCATTCGTCCACTCTTTAAGACGGTTCTCAAAAGCATCCATGATTTTGAAATTTTTATGAGGATATGGGAGTTTTTATGTGAAAGACGGAAAAAGATGAAGGAATTGTGTGAATAAAACCTTCCCCGAAGTCTCTATTTATACTAAACGCTATTTCCTAATTTATGTCGAGGTCTGACTAGCTGGGGAAATGGCGTAGCATCTGCTGCGCAAGAGTCGCAGCTCTTGCTGCGCCTCTTCCCCAGGCTTTTTTTTTTTCCATGATTTTCAGATTTGGATATTTCCTAATTTGTTTTTGCTATAATTCCCTATTCTTATAGGGTATTATTTTGGTAATTCCGTCAAAATTAACAAGTTTCGCGTTTTCTAATTATTTTCGGGTTCGCTTTTCGAGACAAAGTCGGCATTTTCGTCAAACGAGCACACTTACCCATTTTATTTTATTTTCTTTTTTGGGGGAATCATTTCACTCCTCGTTTTCAATACTTTTCACACTTATACATTTCTTTTTAAGTTTTTTTAGGGGGTAGCCCTCCCTACCGTCCGGTCATATTTTTGCTCATTTTTGGGCATTTTTGCGCATTTTCTTGACATTTTTGCTCGTTTTTGGGCACTTTTTTTTACTTTTCTCATTTTGCGCTAATTTACGCCACCCATATGTTATGTGTTTTATGTGTAATTTCTATGTAAATTTTGGCAGCATGACGGCACAAACCGTCACCTACCAAATCTGTTTTTAAGCTAACCTGCAGGAACAACAAATACCCAGCAGCAAAGGCACTCAAGCCATTATATATACAACCAAAATGCGATATATACATCAAACTGAGGGCTCTCGCCCAAAACAGGTCCAAAAAGTAAAAAACAAAGTCCAAAATGTACAAAGTATATACAAGACAACAACAAAAAGGGAAAGCAGCTACTCATGGTCGCCACTCAACTCAGCCATGGTCGCCTCGAGAGCAGCGATCTCAGCGTCCCTGACCTCTAACTACCTCAACCGGCGAGCTTTCTCCTCTCGGGACTGCGCCAGCTCGCGCTCCAGGTCACACTCTCTCTGCATACAAATGAAGGAGAAATGCCTCATTTCAAAACAAAAATGCGGGAAATTGCAATAAGAATTCGAAATATCAATGAAATGAAATAATTAAGAGAATGAGAAGTTCATACCTGTCGTCTTAGGCCACCTGCAAGTTCCTCGATAGCCGTGGCTCGCAGCCAGTTGGCCGTCCTCCACAGTGCCACGTACTGAGACGGTGCCACCTGTATTTGAATAACAAAAAGGTTCAAAGAAAGAGGAAAAGGAACAAACGCATTCTTATGCAATAAAAACAATAAAGACAGTCAAAACTGTGGGCTTACCCTCCTCACTAAGTGCTGCCACTCCCCCAAACCAGCGTCCGTCACCTCCTCTCCAAAGTCGCGGATCTCCGAGATCGTCGTCATCCCCGCCGCGTCAGTGTACTCGAGCGTCTCTGGGTAAGCTAGGGGCTCGACACCTGCCACCTCGATCTCCTACAAGGTTTCAAATAAGCTCTTATTTTTTGATCATTCGTCATTTATCAAAACAATTCAAAAACGGGAAAAATTAAGCACTTACCACGATCAGCCAGTACGCCAACCCCCGGTGAACGAACTCGGAGTACTCCTCGCCAGGAAGAAGAAGGGCGTCACCGCTCACGTCCGCCAAGTAAGCCTCTCTCCCGACGTCAGAAGGCTCCCTAAACATCGTCCGTGGAGGATCGATGAGAACTGTGAAGGTGTCACGAGAGCACTGCTGATGTGACTCATATTTGAGCATATTTAGTTCCCGAATTAGGCTTGTTCCTATGCCTTTTAGTGCATAATTGGGTCATTTACTATCTTTAGTTTCCCGTTTTGCATATTCTTTGAGGTTTTGTTCCCTTGGTAGGAAAAGAGTGCAAACCTTGCATTTTCATGGCAAAATGGAGCTAAATTGATCAAATTCAATGACCAAGCATCAAAGGGAAGATAATGCTGGAAGGCCTATGTAGGAAATAAAGTAGCTTGTGCAATGATGTAAGGATCATTCCATCTCCAACAAGATCTCCGAGGATTGTTGAGGAAAGAAAAGAAGAGAAGTGGCTGACAAGGAATTCGAGCATCTCCCTACTCAGGACGAGCGTCTCCCTGCTACAATCCGAGCGTCCCGATGCCAAGAAGCTCGTCTTGAGGCCAAATGATCCGAGCGTCCCCCCCATAATCCGCTCGGATTCTCATGCAGAACCAACCGTCCCTGCTGCCTAGACGCTCGGGACGAGCAGATCTTCTGGAGACCACAAAAAAAGAGAGGAGCATCTCCTTGGAGAGGATCACTTCCTCAACTTTTCTTAAGGGTCTTAATAGTCATTTAAGCCCTTAGTAACCCTAATATTTGTACCTAATCTCTAGTATAAATACCCCTTTGTACTACCTAGATTAGCATGTCATCTTAATAGATCTTAATCTTATCTTAATCAAGTGCTAATACTCTCTTAATCTTGTAATCAATTCTTATTTTAGCATTAATACAAATCTTATTTCTTAATCATTCCTTAATTTCTCTATTGTTCATCATTTATTTTGGGTAATTAGAAGATTATTTGGGTTTATTTGGAGGATTGACAACCTTCCATCAATCATCAAGTACTTCTATTATTCTTTACTTTATTATTTGGAATCATCTTTATAGGTATAATTCTCTCTTAATTCCTTTTTAATTATTGTTAATCATCTTTATTTGTTCATCATGTTTTGCCTTGCTAGTATGATTGACAACCTTGTTAGCATGTTAAACTTGATAATGAGTGAGTAGTTTCCTTAATTAGGGTTAATGGGGAATTAGGGGAAACCAATATGGGGATTGATTCATGCTTAATCTAATATGTTTTCATAATTAATTTGCTTGCTTGTTGTGATTTGAACTTATGCACATGTTATCTTTGATGAAATGCGAGCCTATGAATCCTTGCATTTTTTATCCATCACTTATCTTTTCAATGAGACTTGTAAGATATAAACCAACTAGAGTCTCATTAGACCATGCATATAGTTGGATAGGGAGGATTAAGTCGACTTGTAGGTGTTGTACAATCTAATCGATTCGGCTCCGGGACCCAAACCTTCCTAGGGATTGTAAGAAATACACTAACTCGATCCCATCACAATAATAATTGCTTGCATCTAGTAGAGAACATGTTTGTATGATCAAATCCCATGAATCCCCTATGAACCCATGACACCCTAGTGCCTTTAATCAATTGTTTACATCTCATTTTAATCATCTTGCTTGCTTTCATTATTTTTTTTGCATTGTTATTTAATTTAGTTGATCTCCTACCACAACCCAAATTGTGACACCCTTAGACACAACCATTTGCAATCGAAAATCCTACATCAATACCCGTCCCTTGGGATACGACCTTTACTTACCTCTTTACTAAAAGTAGAGTAGTTTGTGAAGTTATAAATATTGTTTTGGTCTAGGTAACTCTTAACGATAAGTAACCGAAATCCATACACCGACCAAAAATGGCGCTGTTGCCGGGGACGGTGTTAACTTAATTTGATTTTCTTTGATTGTTTTTAGTTGTGCCTTTCTTTACCTTGGGGAAGTCAAACTCCTCAAGGTTTGTTCTAATTGTTTTCAAGTTGTTTGATATTTTGCATGTCTAGGAGATCACAAGGTAACTTGTTACCCATTGATCTTGAAATTGAAAGAACTTTGACCAATTGAAGACTTGCTAGGAATACTTTGAGAGGTATTGGTGAGATTGTAGACATTCAACCAAATAATATTGAGTTCATCAACCCTTTTGTAAGAGAAGGAGAGGATAACCCAACACAAAATCAACCACAAAATCAACCCACAATGCCTAAATTCTCATCACATTCCGTACCAACCGAGGAGAACCTACCAAATGGTACTCCCACACCACAACATTTGACCGGTAATTTCATTGCAAAATCCGCATTTATAAAATTAGTAGAGAGAAGTCAATTTGGGGGATGCCTAGTGAAGACCCTCATTCTCATATGGAGACTTTTTGTGACTATTGTGACGCGATTTCTCAAACCGGAGTGACTCAAGACC
Source organism: Silene latifolia (assembly GCF_048544455.1). Lineage (NCBI taxonomy): Eukaryota > Viridiplantae > Streptophyta > Magnoliopsida > Caryophyllales > Caryophyllaceae > Silene > Silene latifolia. The sequence continues at coordinate 100,989,457 of NC_133531.1, forward strand.
AAATTCGATGGGTCTTATTTCCTTTTTATTTGATTGGTTCCGCGAAACAATGGTTGAAGAGCCTAGATAAGGCTACTCTTAGTATTAACTCTTTGAAGAAATTGGCACTTGCTTTCTACAAGAAATTCTATCCTCCGGAAAAGACTAACATGTTGAGAGCCCAAATAACCGGGTTCAAACAAAGGGACTAGGAATCTTTGCATGAAGCATGGGAGAGATTCAAGGATACTTGCCGATCTTGTCCACATCATGGACTTAGCGAGTGGTTCCTTGTACAACAATTTTGGAATGGTTTATATAAAGACTCCCAAAACATTCTCAATATGGGGTCAAATGGTATGTTTATCGAAGTTGATGATAATCAAACATGGAACAAGATTGAGGAAATGGCAGTCCATAACTCACAATATAGTAGACCTCGGAAGGCTACTAGAGGAGGAAATCATGAAGTGGATTCTATTAATCAATTAGGTGCTCAACTTAGTGCTCATATTTATACCATTAATTTGAATTTTGAGAAGGCTATGGCTAAGCTTGAAGAAGCCTCCAAATCGCCTAAGCAACATGTTAATGCCATGGTGGCATCTTCATCAATTCCAAGTGGAGTATGTGAGAGTTTTGGAACTATGGGACATGACTAAAGTGAATGTAGGGGAACAAGTGAACAAGTGAATGCTTTCCAAGCATACAAGAGTGACACCCCTTATTGCAACTATTACAATGAAAACACCAAATTCCATCCCAACCTCTCATACAAAAGCCAAAATGTTCAAAACCCTCAAACAAAATACACCCCACCTCCAATGAGAAACCAAGCTCAAAGACCCTTTTACAATAAAAACCAAGGTTATAAAAAAAAAACTCCATACAATCAAACAAATGACCAAGGTTTTGATGTTCAAAAAGAGGTCCTCCAAATGCAAAAGAACCAACAAGAATTTTTCACTCAAATGCAAAAGGATAGCCAAGCAAAAGACATCACTATTAACAACATACTAACTCATACAAAGATGTTGGAGACCCAAATGTCTCAATTGGCATCTTCAAGTTTACAAAGACAAAAGGGGCAATTACCACCTCAAGGTAATCCCCCAAGACAAGAATCGGTGAGTGCCATCCATTTGAGAAGTGGTACAAGGTATGAAGGGCCGAAGAGGCCCGTTGATGAAGATGTTGTGAATGCTAGTGACAAGGAAAGAGTTGTTGAAAACTCTAAAGAAGAAGAACCCACCATTCAAGAAATTTCAAAGGAGAATGAAGAGAAGGCTTAAGAGAAAGAGCCTATTGTGATTCGGCTTCCATTTCCAAGTCGTCTAGCTAAGCCTAAGTTTGATGAACAACTTGGGAAGTTTATGGAGATTGTTAAGAACTTGGAAGTCTTAATTCCATTTACGGAATTAATCAATCACGTTTCGGCCTATGCGAAATACATGAAAGATATTCTTACAAAGAAGAAATCCATCCGGAAACTTGAGACTATTGCTTTCACTAAGGTGAGTAGTGCCATCCTACAAGGAAGTTCACCTCCAAAACTAGAGGATCCGGGAAGCTTCTCTATTCCATGTACCATTGGCGACACCACAATCAACAAAGCTCTATGTGACCTTGGAGCAAGTGTGAGTGTCATTCCATATTCGGTGTGCAAAAGGTTAGGAATAGGAGAGCTTAAGTGCACTAATATCATGCTTCAAATGGCGGATCGATCAACGAAGACACCTTTAGGGGTATGGGAAGATGTGCCGGTAAGAATTGGCAAGTTCTTCATCCCGGTGGACTTTGTTATTATTGATATGGAAGAAGATTCCAACATTCCTCTCATTTTAGGAAGACCCTTCTTACACACCGCGGGAGCAGTGATTGACGTGAAACATGGAGAGCTCACCCTTGAAGTGGGAGATGAAATAATCACTTTTAATCTTGACAAGTCAATGAGAGCTCCCCGATTGCATGAGCCATGTTTCATGGTTGATCATTATAGCCGAGAAAGTGATAGGAAGAAGTTGGTATTTCAATGCAAAGAACAAGCTATGGGTAAATAATCACCACCCATATGGGAGAAGAAAATGGGTAACCTCCAAGATGCTCTGTCCAAGGAACAAGAAAGTCTCAACAAAGAGAGCTTTAAAAGCTCACTCATGACAAGTAAAGAAGAAGACCTCATTGGCCATGACAAGAAGGAAGAGGAGTTGTTCTCATCAACTCATGATACTATTGGGGAACAAGTGGACGAAGTATGCGGTCTTTGGGATGATGAGTTTGAAGGGTTATTCAATCCTTATATTGGTAATGCTATGACCCAAGACCACAATGAAGAACAACAAGTGCAAAGGTCTATTGAAAATCTTTATCATGACAATGAACAAGCTTTCAACTACTTCTTCAAGGTGTTGAGCAACATCAACAACACCTTGGCTATGCCCCCTTGACATCTCATTTATGGATGAGAGTTTGGCGGAGTCCTCCCTAAACCATCATTTGTAAATATTCTAACCCCTTAACTTGCATTTTACTTATTGTATTACATTTTTGTCAATTTTGGATTTATATTTTTATGCCTTGATCAAGATTTTCATCATTTCGAGAGAAAGTGAGGGAGGGACTTATGTGATTATTGATGTGTAGTGTTTTGACATAGTGTTGGGATAGCAATTGCCTAGGCTATCCAAGCATTCGTAGTGCCCCCACAATGAAGACCAAAGGAATGAAGAGTAAATGACACGGGTTATGAAATACCCACGGATGGAACTGAATTCGTGTGGTAAAGGGAAGATCCGAGCGTCCCGACCCAGAACCCGCTCGTCCTGAAGACAATCCGAGTATCCTGTTCAGAAGACGCTCATCCTGAGAGAGCTGGAAAAAGAATTTTTAGACTGACTGAGAATCCGAGCGTCCCCATAGAGAATCCGCTCGTCTCAGTTAGGACGCTCGTCTCAGTCAGGACGCTCGTCCCACAAAGAATCCGCTCGTCCTACTACTGGAAAAATTTGGGATTTCTCCCTGACAAGGAATCCGAGCGTCTTCACAGTAATCCGCTCGTCCTCCTTCAAAAGACGCTCGTCTTTCTTAGAAGACGCTCGTCCCAGAACGTCCAGAATCCGAGCGTCCCATGGAGAATCCGCTCGTCTCCCCTCTGAAAATCAAAACCAACGGATTAAAACCCCACCTTCCCCAATTCATTTTACTCATTCATAACACAAACACATCTCCAAAACCCTCAATCCCTCCATACACAAAAATCAAATTTCTCAACCAAATTCACCCAAATTAATTCCAAACTCCCTCAAAACTCAAACAAATCACTCCTTTGTCAACAACAAGCAATTAAAACACCAAAAATCTTCAAAGTTTGAATCAATTTTTAGGATACAAGGCAAAATTCAACTATCCTAAATCGATTTGGGTCTTATTGGAATTTGAAGAAATCAAGCTTATCTTTGGTGTTACTACATAAAGGAGAACATGGCAAGAACAAAAGGCGGAAGCAAGGCACCCCCAAAGAACAACCTTTCCAAAAGACAACAAGCTCTACAAGCTCTTCAAGCATCTAAGGCATTGGTGGTTCAAAATGCAAGGATGGAAATTCAAGAGTCTATTCCTCCTACGGAAGCTACTACTTCTACTCCGGTTATTGAACAACTAGATGATTATCCGGAGGTAATTATCACTTCCGACTCTCATAAGAATAAATTTGTTTCCTTTGCTAAGAAATCTATTTTACCCATCAAATTCATATGCCAAGAGACCTTGTCAAAATTGGGTGTCTTAGAACAAACCAAGACCTTTTTCGAGTCCATGGGATTGAGCACTTTGTTTGATAGGCAAGAGTTGACTTACTCATCCCTCACCTTAGAATTCTTAATCTCTTTGAAATTTACTAAGGTGGAGACCCGAACAAATATTGAATTCCGTCTCGTGAATATTGATAGAAAATTGTCTTTTCGCGAGTTTAGGGAAATTTTTGGCCTTAGCAATGACCCGACTTACACGAAGAAACCTACCAAGTATGATCCCGCTCCATTATGGAAGGCTATTACCGGGAGAGATTTTACATCTTACCATTATTGTCATGCTCTTTTTGTCCATCATCGGGGCATACGAGTATGGCACAAGATTGTTGGGTATACTTTGATTGCTAGGAAGGGAACAAACCATTTCACCGAACTTGACTTTATTTATCTCGAGTCGACCTTGAACATTGGAAGAGAGTTCACCAAAAAGTACAACATTCTTCAACTTTTGATTGAGAGGTGGCTCAAAGTCGATCATGGCAAAGAAGGCACGACCTTTATTGTTAATGGAGGTTTGGTAACTTATTTGGCAAAACACTTCAACCGGAACTTCAACAAGGATATCACCTATAAACCGGTTAAGGGAGGCCATATCATTGATCTAGCCACCATGGTTCAAAAATTCAAATGGGTCACGAATGATACTCTTGATGACAAATTTGGGTGGTTAACAAAAGATGCTAAATCCTTCACATTGCCAAGCAAGATTTGCCGATTAAATGTTCATAGGCCAAACTACCTTCTCCCACACTCCGAGGAAGCCGAGTATATTATACAACACCAAGGGGAAGACATTGCCGAGCCCTCCTCCTTCATTATCATCCCACCTTACCCATTCACCTACCATGAATTTCATCCCGAAAATGTTAAGGCGGGGAATGACTACTTGACTCTCTTGATGAAAGAAATGCACATGCAAGCTTATGAGGATAGAGTCGATGCTTATAAAGCACAATATCCGCCTCTCCTACATCTTGCTAGGCAAGGACTTCTTGACCCATCTTGTCCTTTGCCTAGTTGGGCGGATAAGAAAATCTTCTTTCCTAGTGCTTATAGAGGTGGTAGCTTGGGTGAAGAGGAGATGGTTGTTGTTGAGAGTGGTGCACAAGAAGGTGAAGAAAATGAAGAGAATGAAGAAGAAGAAGAAGAAGAGGGTAGTGAGGAAGAAGAAGGAAGTTCAAGTGCAAGTGATTATAACTCCACATCTATGGAGGTTGATTCTAGTGAAGAGGTTGATGATGATGGAGATGATAGTGATGACGCCATGGGCGAAGATTGAGGATTAGCAAGCTCTTGGGAGGATGCCACATAACTTTGTGAGATTCCTACACCTCCTTTAAGGTTTGTTTATTTCTCTTGTTTTTCATATAATTTTTATCTTGATCATAATTTTTGAGTTCTAGCATCAACTAGAGGACTCACACCTTGGCAACATTAAAGGTGCTAATTTAATTGTTCCCACTTTTTCAAAATCCAAAATGAACTCCCCCAATTTTTGACATTAGAAATAGTGTCTATTTTGGTTTGGGGAAGTTTATGCATATGCATTGGGAGCTAATCTAAATTAAGCTCTCCAACATAACAAAAATCATGCATCATATAGCATAGCTTAGTTTGCGTTCACTCTTGTTTATATGTCATATTGTTTGCATTTAGCTTAGAAATCATGCATTTTCATATAAATGGCATAATTTCCTATCGTATTGGCCATTGAGGACAATGTCCATACTAGTGTGGGGATGGGAAATTCTAACATGACTTTTTAAACAAAAAATGATAAAAATTGAAAAACTTTGAAAAATACAAAAACATGTCTTTTAATTTCATTAATCACAAAATCCATAAAAATTTGAAAAATTCAAAAATCCAAAAACATGTTCATTTCCTTTGTAGTGTAGTCTTGTATATATTGTTTTGTATATATCGTGTTTGTTTATCCTTTTTCACATTGATCGACTACGCCACATCCGAGACATGAGGATATTGAAGACCGCATGGTATGATCTTTCCAATCTCCTTTTTCCTCTTTATGTTAATGACTATTTGGCTTTATTTTGATTGATGCGGTATAACCAATGTGATTATAGGATTGCATTTAGATTATTTGGCATACTAGTTGGTAGAAGCATATGCATTAGGATGTATAAATGTTAGTTGCATCATGGCATGTAGTTGCATTATAGGAAAAATTTTGTGAAAGCATCTATTTGGGAAACTTGACAAGTGTATATAAGGCCCTTGTAGATACTTTTTCTTCTTAAGACTTTGCTTGTTAGAATACTTGTAAAACACCCTAGGATGTATCATGCTAGTATCCTTTGACCCATGGATTAAGGCCTAGTCAAGAGTACCTTGTGGTGTGATAACTCCTTAGCTACCGTTTATTCTAAGGTGACCCTTGAAACCATGCAACCACCCATCATCCATGTTCTACCACATTTTGTCATCAACGGGAATGGGCACAAAAATTGTTCAAAAATTTAAGTTCAAGAAATGAAAAGAAAAGAAAAAGTTTGCAATTGCATCAAAGAAAAGAGGAGTAAAAAAAATAGACTCCTAATGCTTCAAAAATAACCACCCTCCCTACAAATGGGGTGACTTTGAAAATGTTCAAAAGAAAATGCAAAAAAAGTTGAAAGTTGTCAAGTGTTGAAAATGCCAAACATCAAAAGAAATGGCAAAAAGAAAAGTGTTCTCAAAATGTTAATGCCACAAGAAATTGGGGGGAAAAACAACAACAAAGCAAACTCCCATATGAAACTCAAGTTCTATTGATACCTTTTCCATCGTATCCACTTTTATGCATGGTAGAGAGGGGACGACCCTTCTTCTTGTCTAGGCAAGAAGGGGAATTACGCGATCCTCCAGTGTTTCTAACACCATAGGGAGTCTACTCTTGACGAAAGCATTTAACGATTGAGGACAAAGGTACCCTAGCTTGACACAACTTGGAGGTGATTTATTGGTATCCTTCTAGGCTTAGTAGTTTGAAGAAACCATATCTATAATGGATTGTGTACCCTTAGATTTTCTTCCCCCTTAGATAATTTCCGCCACTTAGATGAGGAAAGTGGCTATTCATTTTTGTAGATGAATCCATTTACTTGTTTTATATGCTTTAATGCTTGGATGTGTCTGTTGGAATATGTGTCCTCCGATAATAATGCGATCACAACTGTCGATCATGATGATCACATGTTTAAATCTCATTTTTAAAGGATACAATTGGGAAGTAATAATTTAATGTCAACTGGTCCGCACATATCGGTAATGATTGGCTGACTAGAGTTTGACATTACTGTCGTGCGACGGTGGTGATCAGTTGATCCCCTTAGGTCATACCTAAAGGGTAACACTCTTAATTGAATATTTCTTGATCGTATGACGATACGGGTTAATTAAATTACTTAAAATTGACGGACGATTTTGGAAGTAATATTTACGTATCTCATTATAATATGATTAAATAAGATACGGTCTAAGTGATCGAATTGTTTTATTACTTAGATGAAATTATTGTTTAAGGAAGCAATTGCATTTGAATGAATAATTTATTATAAATACAAGATGTTGTGATTTATAATTGGTAAATTATTTTGGTACAAGTAATTGTGAATTACTAAGTCGATTTTGTATATGACGTATTTTTATTAATGCGTTGATTTTTAATATGTTAAAAATACATAACAATTTTACATGACATGTGACATGTGACAAATTGACAAATTGACAAATTGACAAATTGACAAAGATAAAATGGAATCCATTTTATCTCAAAATGACCGAAATAATGGGGAGCTTTAGGAAATTATTATGTTAATTAAATAAGTGGTAAACATAATCATATTTGCCTAAAACTAGCCATGCAAGCCTACTTGCTCTTGTGAAGACAACCTAGCTCATGCATTGGCCCCCTTTACCCTCCCCTTACCCGGTTTCAATATAGAAAAGACCAAAGGGGTTTTCTCTATAATTAAACCTAATATACTACATGAAGACTTAGTGTATTATTATTCATTCATACATCTAAAATAAGAGTTTTAGAGAGACAAAATCCTCTTCCTTCTTCTCCCTCTCTTAACCGAAATAAGAGAACAAAAATAAAGATTTTGGGTCAATTTTATTCAAATTAATATTGTTCTAGTAATAATAATATTAATTTTATTAAGTAGTTACCTTGGGTATTATTCCTTGGGAGGGATTCTATACTTGAATCCTTGTTCTTCCATTTTAGGAGTGCTCAAAAACAAGTAAGAAGGAGATCTTACTTATGCCCAATAATCCGAAATCTTCAATGTAAGATGATGATTTCTTTCTTATTCTTTTATTGTTTGCATGCATAAGATCATCTTTTAATTTTATGACTAAATTAAAATTAAAACATATATGAATATGTTAAGTAAAGAGATATAGATTTCCAACAAGCGGTATCAAGAGCCTTTGGTTGTTTGCATGCAAATCGGTTATAGTTTTTCCGAGTTATACGATTAACATATAAAACTTGTAAATTTGTGTTATTATGATATATCACGAAATATATTATGCATGTTAAAGTTTCTGATCCTAAAATGTATTTAGGATATTTTGGTTAATTTATGGATTTTATTGTTCATCTTATATAATAATGGCATTAAAAATGTGATTTTATGATTAAAATGTCATTTTCGGACTAAAATTAGCTAAACTTCGACTTTTACAGTGGTTTTTGGATATGTTTTCACATATATTGTTTTTAGATGACCTGTAAATTTTCATAATTTTTGGAGTTCTTATGATCGAAATATGGATTTTTCATGATAAAAATCGAATTTAAATGAAAAATGGGTTAATATGAGATAAATTTCGAATCTGGTCATATAAATTTAGTATGTTGTCACATGCAATTTTAAAAGATGTGTTTAAAATAATAGACTATAATGTAGTCTTCATGCATGATTTATGAATTTTTGTTGAAAAATAGCATAAATAGTGACTTAATTAGTGAATAATTGCTAAAACATACTTCATGACTAAGGAAAAACGTCACATGTTGCATTTTATTATCTTTTTTAGATCTAAAATTGAAAAGTTGATGAATATAATTTTTCTCATGTTTTTATGATTATAATTGATAAATCCGATAATCCGCAACATAGTTTTTTCAATAATTTTTTTTTTTTTCGAAATTTTAACCTAAGTTTTTGAACATTATGAGTGTCATGGTATTTTTCCAGAATGTTCATGAGTTTAAATTTCAAATTTCAAATTTATTTGAAATTTTTATGATTTATTTGGAGTTTATAGCATTTTATTGTAATTTTGAGTCCATTAATGAACAATTTTAAGAAATATAAGTTAATTATAGTCAAATAGTTAGTGGAGACTAATTTTGAGTCCTAAGTTGTTAGGGTAATTAACTTGTGCATAAATATGAATTTATGTAATTTATTGTGATTTTAAAAGGTTGAATCACGCAAATCCGTAAAAACCGTTTAATATACGATATTGGCTCCTTAAAGGCGATTTAGCATAAAATTGGGCATGTTCATACATATTATAATGCTGCATTTTGTTTATGATTGTCATAATTTTATTTTATGTAATTTTTGAAATTATGTAATTTTTACTTAGTATGGCCTTAGTTTTTAATTGGTATTACCCGAAATGTATGGGAATATCGATTCGGTTGTAATTTTTTGTGATCTCGTATCACCGTTTTGTAATTTAATAGATTTATTTTATTTTAATTACAAATGTATAATAGGAAATTATGTAATTTGTTATGTAATTTATTTATTCCGGAGTTCCTTGAAGACGGTGTCACTCAAGAAGGCGATACATAAAGACGGTGTTACCTTGAGATGCGTGCTAAAACCGAAGTTCAAGGGACCAATGGTGTTGGGTTCCGAATATGTAATAGTTAATTAGTTTTTCTATTTAAGGAAGGCAATACTAGGATTTAATTTATGTTTTGCATTTTATTTATATGTTGCATGCATCGCTAAATCGCCATAACTAAAACATGCATTGTCTTTATAATCGAGTTTATCGACCGTGTCAATTAAAATTATCGTAGTTCACCGTTTTAGTTCACTTAAAACGTGATAGATAATAAATTGACATGACCTCTCGCTAAAATAATCAATTGAGACATAGCCTTACCAAAAAGTAGAAACCATGAAAACCTATTTCGCGAGGGAGTGCACTCGGCCCTACCGGGGTACAAACCTTGTTACGTAGGGGAAGTGGGTGATAAATGTCTATCCACCAAATTCATGTTGATAAGGGATGAATCGGCCCTACCGTGCCTAAGTTGATGTGGATTTGGATCATGGACACATTTATTCGAAATTTGGATTGAGCTCAACGGAAGTATTCGTGACCGTAGTCGCATGTGTTCCGGGCTAAAGATAAATGTTAATGTAATTTTATCGACCAAGAGTTCTAGAAGTAGAATCGATTAAAGCGTTAATCCACCGAGTTATATTGATAAGGGATGAATCGGCCCTACCGTGCCCAAGTTAATATGAATTTGGATCTTGGAATCATTTATAATAGTTGGGTAGAGGTCACTATATAAATGCTCATATCTTGTTTAAATTTTATTTACAAGTATGACTAAAAATACAAATGTTAATATTTCCTTTTCCTCCATATTTGTAGTTTATTACAATGAATCCATCAAACGCTATCGCACCGATAACTATTTAGTCATACCACAATGTTTTTGACGACATTTGCTCCAACAATGATTTCGACACTACTAGAGAACTTCATTTTGGGATAGGTTCGGATGGAAACCTTAACTTCATCACTTCTACTAAACCACCTACTACTACTACTACTAGATCTCGTGTGAGCCGGTCTCAAGAAGACCGCCTCATACAATCTATAGGATCTTTGTCTCTGGAAGATAAAGATGCCAAAACTAGTGGGAGCTCAAGCAATCAAGTTCTTGCTTCAAAGGGCAAAAAGTTCAAGAAGAAGGGAAAGAAAGTGAAAAACTTCAAGCAAGTTGATGATGAGTGCCATTATTGCTATGGCATGGGACATTGGCTTAGGAATTGTCCCGTATATTTACGAAATATAAGGGAAGGAATCATTGTTCCAAAAGGTAAAATTCCTAAGGAAATTTATGTTATTGATATAAATTATACTTCCACTACGACATGGGTACTGGATACAGGTTGTGGTTCTCACCTTTGTAATCATTTACAGGGTTTAAGAGACGTGAAGAGGCTTAGCAAAGGAGATGTGGATCTACGCCTTGGAAATGGAGCTCGAGTAGCGGCCGAATCCAAAGGAACTTATGTATTAGCTTTGCCTAATGGATTTGAGTTGTATTTACATAATTGTTTTAATGTGCCTACACTCTCTAAAAACATTATTTCTATCGCTATGTTAGACATGGACGGTTTTTGTTTTGTCATTAAGAACAATCGTTGTACTATTTCAAGGAACGACTTGGTTATAGGCCAAGCTTCTTCCATTAATGGCATTTACATTTTAGAAACCTCAAATCCGACTAATGATATCTATAACATTCAATCAAAGAAACTCAAATCAAGTGACCCAAGTGAATCGTTCATTTGGCATTGTCGATTAGGTCACATAAACGAGAATCGCATCAAAAGATTAATTTCAAGTAATGTGATTACACCATTTGATTATCAATCATATGGTACATGCGAATATTGCCTACTTGGCAAAATGACTCGTAATCCTTTTAGTGGTAAAGGGACACGAGCTAGTGAACTATTGGGACTCGTACACACCGATGTATGTGGACCAATGAGTATCACCGCTCGAGGAAATTATGACTACTTCATAACCTTCACCGATGACTTGAGTAGACATGGGCATGTCTATTTAATGAAAAATAAGAGTGAAGCTTTTGAGAAATTCAAGGAATTTCAAAATGAAGTAGAGAACCAATTGAACAAAAAGATAAAAGCACTACGATCCGATCGTGGTGGAGAATATCTTAGCCTTGAATTCGATTCACACTTGAAAGGTTGTGGTATCATATCACAACTTTCTCCACCCGAAACACCACAACTTAATGGTGTTGCCGAAAGGAGAAATCGAACCCTACTTGATATAGTTCGATCCATGATGAGTCAAACCGAGTTACCAAACTCGTTTTGGGGATTTGCGATTCAAACCGCAATTAGATCTTTGAACAATAGTCCCACAAAGACCACCGAAAAGACTCCATGTGAGATGTGGACGGGAAGGGTTCCCAATATATCCTATATGAAAATTTGGGGATGTGATGCTTACGTCAAGGCAAAGACCGACAACAAGCTTGCCCCAAGATCCGAAAAATGCATCTTTGTAGGTTACCCCTCGACCTCTCGAGGATACTACTTCTACAAACCTCAAGAAAACAAAGTGTTTGTGTCTTGCGAGGCTGTCTTCTTAGAAAGAGAATTTATTTCTAAGAGACGGAGTGGGAGAAATTTTGAACTTGATGAAGTTCAAGAGCCACAAACCGAACTAGAGTCGCAAGAAGATGTTCCTTCGTCGTCTAGCGCGGTTGTCCCTCCTCCACTTAGAAGAACGACCCGTGTTATTCGCCATCCCGATCGATATGTGGGACTTATCGAAGAAGATGGAACACTCGATGTGTTGCTTTTGGAAAGTGACGAACCCGCCATCTACAAGGCCGCAATCTCTAGTCCTAATTCCTCCTTATGGCTTGAGGCCATGAAGTCCGAAATGGATTCTATGCATGAAAACCTGAAGGAAAAGTAGATCTATATACTTAACATATTCATATATGTTTTGTTTTAATTTGTCATAAAATTAATAAGTGATCTTATGCATGCAAACTTATAAACAATATAAAGAAGAAATCTTTATCTTACATTGGATTTTCGGTTTACTTAGGGCACAAGAGAGATCTCCTTCTCTCTTGTTCTTGTGCTTTCCTCAATGGATGAACAAAGACCCAAGTATAGGATCTCTCCCAAGGATTTATACCCAAAGCAGAATCTTAATAAAATTAATATTATGAATACTAGACAATATTAATTTTGTAAGAAAAATTGACCCAAAATAATTTGGTTTGATCTCCTAAAAACCGGTTTAAGAGAGGAGAAAGGAAGGTGAAATATTTTATCTCTCTAAAATATTTTGGTGAATGAATGATAAAAAAAAATACTACAACAAAAATGTTATGTATTGTTTATCAAAATATAAGGCAAAAACCCCTTTGTTTTTCCTTGTGAAAAACCGGGCAAGAGGAAGGGAGGGGAGCCAATGCATGCTTTTGTTTGGCTTCACAATGTAAACTAGGTTGCATGACTAGTCTATTAGGGAAATGATTGTGTTTTTCATTAGCATAATCAATCACAATATTAGCCTAATCCTCCTCTTTATTTTCGGCACATATGGATAACATGGAATCCATTTTATTTTTGTCAATATGTCACATGTCACATAAAATTGTTATGTATTTTTAACATATTAAAAATCAACGTATTAATAAAAATACGTCATATACAAAAATCGACCTAGTAATTCATAATTACTTGTACCAAAATATTTTACCAATTATAAATCACAACAATTTGTATTTATAATAATTCATTCAATTTAAATTGTTTCCTTAAACAATAATTTCATCTGAGTAATGAAACAATTCGATTATTCAGACCGTATCTTATTTAATCAAATTTCAATGACATACGTAAATATTATTTCCAAAATCGTCCGTCAATTTTAAATAATTTAATTGACTCGTAACGTTATACGATCAATTAACTGATCAATTAAGAGTGTTGCTCTATAGGTATGACCTAGGGGATCAACTGATCACCACCGTCGCACGACAGTAATGTCAAACTCTAGTCAGCCAATCATTACCGATATGTGTGGACCAGTTGACAGTAAAATATTACTTCCCAATTGTATTCTTTATAATGAGACTTAAACATGTGATCATCATGATCAACGCCAGTGATCGCATTATTGTCGGAGGACACATATTCCAACAATCTCCCACTTGTCCTCGACAAGTGTGCGTCACCAATTCTCTTGTCCTATTACTATCTCCCACTCAATGCAAGGTGTCTTTCAGGTCGCACTTGCAAGTGATCATATCGAGAGTGGTTTCCTCGATCTGGAGAATAACTGGTTGACCGGATTCATCCACCATGGATACATTCCGAGCGTGGCCACGCATTTCCAGTTCATTACTCCTCGAGTGGCCCTGAGATATTGTTGTAACCCTGACTAGGGGTGGACAATTCCTATCGCACTCATTCCCTTCAACTAGCCACAACCATCATAACCCAAAATATGCCCATTTGACCCCATTTACGAAGGTCGTAGTAACACAAATCAAAGTTAATCTGAAACTGTGCCATCTTATGCGAATAGTCTTTAGTCAAAAGAATCGACTCATTTGAATACTATAGCAGCTCTTGCCACGACCAGGCTATATAAATTTGCCAGAACTCTATAAGCGGTCATAAGGCCCGACAAAATGTTCCTAACAGTCCGCCTATGTGATCGACTAGTCATTCTCATATGAATCTATGGCACATGAACTTGCCATCAATCGCATCACACTCTAGTCACTTCGAGGCGTCACCTCATACAAGTGACTATGGGCAAATACAATGCTAATCCATGTTCACTTTAACGGGGTTCAATTGTCTCCACAACCCGTTTGGATGTAACAAAGTATATGGTGAGTTAATAATAACTCAAACGGCAAATGTCAACATCACACTCGGGTAGTCAATACAAGATTACAACCTTGTGATGCATATTGTAAGTGTGTAAACACTTGTTGATTTCAACAGAAGTTCAACATGTTACGTGTCCATGTGTTTAAACTTCTTAATCGTATTATCCTTTACATTCATGTTATCACTCATAGCATGAACCTTACCAAGTACACATCAAGGTTCCCGACCTTGGTTTCGGTTCTTTATCTTGAAAGAACTTCGTTATTGATTATCACATAACGAACGAATTTGTGGTGAATGATATAACTTGTACCGATCAAGTACTTCATCCACACACAATGCACTAGGTAAATGTTTTGTAGAGTCTTGTAACAATTTGTTAAGATGATTAGCCTAGCATTTCTTACAAGTCCTAGCATATTAGGAAAGATTAGTTTTGAGCAACTTCTTATTCAACTAAGTATCTTTCCAAACTTCCTATTTCTCCTTTTGGCTTGAAAAGTTTTAGGATTTACATAAATCTTTACATGTGTTTGGATTTTCTATAATATGTGCAACCTCTTGACACATAACAGAGCATTCTGTCAAACACTGAAATCGCTCATCGGATTCTCCTCGAGAATTCATGACGTTTCTTGTATGGCTTGCCAATGAATCCTCATGCTCTCATACATATGATTCACCATTGGACATGTGCATGATTATTCTAATGGAGGAAACATTAGTTACTAATAATCATGAGATCAACCATTCTTAGGTTCAATGAACGACCATGACTGCTAATGGCAATTCCATTTTCATTTACATGAATAACCTATGTGTATGTTGATACGATGTGTATTTCTTAATACTAATCCAATATCTCTTGATGTAATTGGATTCATCATAGTCCATATTCATCCGGAATTGAAAACTCAAATACTTCTTTGTGAAAGAAGATATTAGCTCGTCATTCCTAATGAGTAATGAGTTGTAAACATTCAAAGGATGATAGCTCCCACTAAATTCCATGTCTTCACATGATAATTTCTAAACTCCCACTTAATTCCACATGTTTCGAAATTGATTACTCAATTGAAAACATTTTCAAAATTGGAATATATGTTGCTTTGCAAAGTTATTAAGATGAAGCCATATATGTTCCCATCATATCCTTTCAAAATTCCTATTTTGAAGAGGTCTCATCTCAACCTTATGGAAAGAGATTTTAATCTCTAATTCGTACATGTCATAATGATACGTAGTAATGTCATTGTTTAAATATAAATAATATCTAATACACGTCCTTCAAAAAATATCCCTTTCAGAAGGAGGTTTAACCAATTCATTTTCATAATGTGGTTAAGTAATGGCATTTGCGAGGTTAAAAACTTAGCTATTGAAGATATCGGTATATCAATCCTTGCAACTCGTTTATAACTAGTATGTTACTTTGATTCATTTAGGCTCTTAAGTAAATCTCAAGGTTGAAACTATTGGTCAAAATGTTTCATAAACTAGTCAAAACTCTTGTTAAGACTCTATATTAGTCATTTTGTTCCAAAACTTTCTTTGGGTCTCCTCGTGTAGTTATCTTGAGAACATACTCTTATGATTACTTCACTTGGTGTCTTTAGTCATATAGAACTTACTTGAGACCATAGATCTCATCTATTGGGTATACTATATAAATAGATATACCTCATTCAAATCATTATACCTTGCGTAGATCTCATTTACACAAGTACACAAATTTATCTTGCCTCGTGTGTTGTGTTCTCATTTTTTCTCCCACTCTATCTTTAGAATAAATACACTAGAGATTCAAAGATAGCATATGAGACACAAATAATGATGTTGAAGTTTAAGGAGAACTATCTCATAGATTGACTAATAGTTTTAGATTTCGTAAGTGTACTTGGTGATTGACATTCCTTTAAGAGAGTTCATAGACTCAAAATCACTTTATAAATGATCATACACAAGCCTTAAGCATGTGGACATATAATGAATCCCGTCATTATAGTTGTCTATTAGATCACTTTGAGTGAATAATCATATGTTTCTAAGAGCAAGCATTTAAATACGAATTTTAGAACAAAGGATAAAATGATAAAACGGGTGACTTGGGTTGCAAACCAAGCCACCATCATCCAAAATACAACCAATTATCCAAAATACCTTTCCATGTCGAACACGGAAACTTAATAGGTTCTAAAATCCAAAACATGATTAAAATAAGACAATAAAAAGCAAAGCTCCATGAAAGCTATTCCTAGCTTCTTGATGGTTACTCAAGCTTGCTTTTCTTTTCCCTTGTCTTTGCTTGGTGGAGGCCCTATTTACAATAAAAAGGGAGATACATTATCACAACTTTCTTTCACAATACCATAGTTGAAATAGAAACATAAAAGAAAGGATAGTCATTTACCTACTGGAGTAATCTTTCCAGCCTTAATATCACCAAGGTATTTGAAACAATTTCTTTTCCAATGTCCAATACCATTACAATAATGACATTTATCAAGCGGGCCCTTCTTGATTTTTGAAGTGCTAGCATCATTAGCCCTAGCTTTGGTGAACGTGGGAGCTTGTTTCTTACCCTTCCTCCCATTCTTCTTGAACTTCCCCTTGCTCTTAGTGCTTATGTTAAGCACATCCTTTGGAGGGTTCACATTTAACCCCATGTCCCTCTCGGCTTGCACAAGTAACTTGTGCAATTCTTCAAGAGACACATCCTTGTCTTGCATGTTAAAATTCACCCGGAATTGAACATACGCTTTGACTTTGGATAAGGAGTGTAGAATCCTATCTACAATGAGTTCTTTGGGGATTTCAACTTTTTGAATCTTCAAGGTCTCGACTAGCTCCATAAGTTTGAGCACATGAGGGCTAATCTTTTGGCCCTCTTTGAAGTCGAGATCAAAGAATGCCGCGTCCGCCTCATATTGGACGATCCGCGGAGTTTGTGAAAACATTGTCACAAGCTTGGAGTAAATCTCATTAGCGGTGCCCATTTTAAAGGCTCTCCTTTGGAGATCCGCCTCCATCGCAAAGATCAACACGTTTTTCATTGCAGCGGACTCCTTATGGTAAGCCTCATATGCTTCCCTAGTGGCGGCGGTCGACCTAGTATTAGGTTCGGGTGGAGAGGCCTCGGTTAGGTAACGAAGCTTGTCGTCACCTTGGGCGGCTAATTTGAGTTGGGCATCCCAATCGGAGAAATTTGACCCATTCTTTTCAAGTTTACATCGATCCATGAAGGATCGGAGCCATGATGAATTAGCGAGAGGCGTGGCGTTAGGGGTTGGTGTTGCCATTTGTTATGAGAAAAGAAGTGGTCTACAAAACAAATAGAAGGAGTAAAACAAATGTCGTTTTAACAATAATACTCGTAAAAATTTATAATTTAAACAAGTTTTATGCATTTTTCTAGTGACCTCTACCCAACTAGATAAATGATTCCAAGACCCAAATTCATATCGATTTAGGCACAGTAGGGCCGATACATCCTTTATCAATATAACTCGGTGGATTAACGTTTAATCGATTCTACTTTTAGAACTCTTGGTCGATAAAATTACTCTAATGTTTATCTATAGCCCGGAACACATGCGACTACGCTCACGAATACTTCCGTTGAGCTCAATCCAAATTTCGAATAAATGTGTCCATGATCCAAATCCACATCAACTTGGGCACAGTAGGGCCGATTCAACCCTTATCAATATGAATTCGGTGGATAGACATTTATCACCCACTCCCCCTACGTAGCATGTTTTGTACCCCGGTAGGGCCGAGTGCACTCCCTTACGAAATAGGTTTTCATGGTTTCTACTATTTGGTAAGGCTAAGTCTCAATTAATTGTTTTAGCGAGAGGTCATGACAATTTATTATCTATCACGTTTTAAGTGAACTAAAGTGGTGAACTACGATAATTTTAATTGACACGGTCGATAAACTCGATAAAATGACAATGCATGTTTTAGTTATGGCGATTTAGCGATGCATGCGACATATAAATAAAATGCAAACATAAAAATAAATCCTAGTATGGCCTTCCTAAAATAGAAAAACTATTTAAATATTACATATTCGGAAACCAACTCTATTGGTCCCTTGAACTTCGGTTGTGGCACGCATCTCGAGGTAACACCGTCTTTATGTATCGCCATCTTGAAGAAATCCGTCTTTGGGAACTCCGAAATAAATAAAATTACATAACAAATTACATAATTTCCTATTATACATTTGTAACTAAAATAAAATAAATCTATTAAATTACAAAACGGTGATACGAGATCACAATAAATTACAACCGAATCGATATTCCCATACATTTCGGGTAATACCAATCAAAACTAAGGCCATACTAAGTAAAATTACATAATTCAAAAATTACATAAAATAAAATTATGACAATCATAAAGAAAATGCAGCATTATAATATGTATGAACATGCCCAATTTTATGCTAAATCGCCATTAAATAGCCAATATCGTATATTACTCAGTTTTTACGGATTTGCGTGATTCAACATTTTATAATCACAAAAATTACATAAATTCATATTTATGCATAAGTTAATTACCCTAACCTCTTAGGACTCAAAATTTAGTCTTCACTAATTATTTGACCATAATTAACTCATATTTCTAAAATTTGTTCATTAATGGACCTAAAATTATAAAAATAAGCTATAAACTTCAAATAAATCACAAAATTTCAAATAAATTCAAAATTTGAAATTTAAACTCATGAACATTCTGTAAAAATACAATGACACTCATAATGTTCAAAAAATTAGGTTAAAAATTTCGAATTTTTATCCGGAAAAACAATGTTGCGGTTTATCGGTTTTTAACAAAAATAATCATAAAAACATGAGAAAAATTATATTCATCAACTTTTCAATTTTAGATCTGAAAAAGATAATAAAATGCAACATATTATGTTTTTCCTTAGTCATAGAGTATGTTTTATTAATATTTCACTAATTAAGTAACTATTTATGCTATTTTCCTTCAAAAAATCATAAATCATGCATAAAGACTTCAATATAGCCTATTATTTTACACACATCTTTTAAAATTGCATGTGACAACATACTAAATTTCTATGACCATATTCTAAATTTATATCATATTAACATATTTTTCACTTAAATCCGATTTTAATAATGAAAAATCCATTTTTCGAGCATAAGAAGTCCAAAAATTATGAAAATTTACAGGTCATCTCAAAATATTATATGTGACAACATATCCAAAAATCATTGGAAAATTCGAAGTTTAGCTAATTTTAGTCCGAAAATGACATTTTATTCATAAAATCATATTTTTAATGTCATTATTATGTAATATGAACAATAAAAATCCATAAAAAAACCCAAATATCCTAAAAATATTTTAGGACCAGAAACTTTAACATGCAAAATTATTTTCGTGATATATCATAATAACACAAATTTAAACAAGTTTTATATGTTAACCGTATAACTCGGAAAAACTATAACCGATTTGCATGCAAACAACCAAGGCTCTTGATACCGATTGAAGGAAAAGTAGATTTATATACTTAACATATTCATATATGTTTTGTTTTAATTTGTCATAAAATTAATAAGTGATCTTATGCATGCAAACATATAAACAATATAAAGAAGAAATCTTTATCTTACATTGGATTTTCAGTTTACTTAGGGCACAAGAGAGATCTCCTTCTCTCTTGTTCTTGTGCTTTCCTCAATGGATGAACAAAGACCCAAGTATAGGATCTCTCCCAAGGATTTATACCCAAATCACACTCTTAATAAAATTAATATTATGAATACTAGACAATATTAATTTTGTAGGAAAAATTGACCCAAAATAATTTGGTTTGATCTCCTAAAAACCGGTTTAAGAGAGGAGAAAGGAAGGTGAAATATTTTATCTCTCTAAAATATTTTGGTGAATGAATGATAAAAAAATAATACTACAACAAAAATGTTATGTATTGTTTATCAAAATATAAGGCAAAAACCCCTTTGTTTTTCCTTGTGAAAAACCGGGCAAGAGGAAGGGAGGGGAGCCAATGCATGCTTTTGTTTGTCTTCACAATGTAAACTAGGTTGCATGGCTAGTCTATTAGGGAAATGATTGTATTTTCCATTAGCATAATCAATCACAATATTAGCCTAATCCTCCTTTTTATTTTCGGCACATATGGATAACATGGAATCCATTTTATTTTTGTCAATTTGTCAATATGTCACATGTCACATGTCACATAAAATTGTTATGTATTTTCAACATATTAAAAATCAATAAAAATACGTCATATACAAAAATCGACCTAGTAATTCATAATTACTTGTACCAAAATATTTTACCAATTATAAATCACAACAATTTGTATTTATAATAATTCATTCAATTTAAATAGTTTCCTTAAACAATAATTTTATCTGAGTAATGAAACAATTCGATTATTCAGACCGTATCTTATTTAATCAAATTTCAATGAGATACGTAAATATTACTTCCAAAATCGTCCGTCAATTTTAAATAATTTAATTGGCTCGTAACGTTATACGATCAATTAAATGATCAATTAAGAGTGTTGCCCTATAGGTATGACCTAGGGGATTAACTGATCACCACCGTCGCACGACAGTAATGTCAAACTCTAGTCAGCCAATCATTACCGATATGTGTGGACCAGTTGACAGTAAAATATTACTTCCCAATTGTATTATTTATAATGAGACTTAAACATGTGATCATCATGATCAACAGTTGTGATCGCATTATTGTCGGAGGACACATATTCAAACAAAACCAAGTTTGGAATTTGGTAGATTTGCCTAAAAGGGCAAGACCTCTTCAATGCAAATGGATTTTCAAAGTCAAGAATGGCATAGAAGGACATGATGATGTCTACAAAGCTAGGCTAGTGGCAAAAGGATTTACCCAAGTCCAAGGTCTCCATTATGATGAAACCTTCGCCCCCGTAGCCATGCTAAGATCCATACGGATTTTGTTAGCGATCGCCGCATTTCATGATTATGAAATATGGCAAATGGATGTCAAAACCGCTTTTCTAAATGGGCATTTAGAAGAGGAGGTGTACATGATACAACCCGAAGGTTTTGTTGATTCTAAGAATCCTAACAAAGTGTGCAAACTTAAGAGATCCATTTATGGTCTTAAGCAAGCATCTAGAAGTTGGAATCATCGATTTAATCATGTTATAAAAGAGAATGGTTTCACTCGAAGTGTTGAGGAACCATGTTTATACATGAAATTCAGTGGGAGCAATGTTGTGTTCCTAATCTTGTATGTCGATGACATACTACTCATTGGAAATGATATTCCGATGTTGTCTTCTGTTAAGAAGTGGTTAGGTAACCACTTCCAAATGAAGGATTTAGGAGAAGCACAACGCATATTAGGTATCCGGATCCATAGAGATAGATCCAAGAGGATATTGGCACTAAGTCATGAGTCTTATGTTGATAAGATTCTTCGACGGTTCAGCATGGACAAATCAAAAAGGGGTTTGGTACCTATGGTAACTGGGACTATATTGAGCAAGACTCAATCTCCCTCCGAACCCCATGATGTTGAACGCATGAAGAAGATCCCTTATGCTTCCGCTGTTGGATCAATCATGTACGCCATGATATGCACACGTCCTGATGTCTCGTATGCCTTGAACATGACGAGTAGATATCAAGGAAATCCAGGCGAGAGTCACTGGATAGCCGTCAAGAACATCCTTAAGTACTTAAGAAGAACTAAGGATTCTATCTTAGTGTTTGGAGGAGACACCGAGCTACGTGTTAATGGATACACGGACTCGAGTTTTCAAATGGATAGAGATGACATGAAATCACAAGATGGTTTCGTTTTCATGCTCAATGGTGGTGCCGTTAGCTGGAGAAGCTTCAAGGAAGCTTTGACTACAGATTCAACAACGGAGGCTGAGTACATTGCAGCATCAGAAGCTGCCAAGGAAGCTGTGTGGATCAGGCAATTCACGGAAGGTCTAAGAGTAGTACCTACCACCAATGATCCCATCACTCTCTATTGTGATAATAGTGGGACGATCTTCCAAGCTAAAGAGCCAAAGTCTAGTAATAGATCTAGACATGTACTTAGAAAATATCATGTAATAAGAGATTTCATTGAAAGAAAGGAAATTGCGATTTGTAAGGTTAGGACGGATGACAACATAGCCGATCCGCTCACCAAGCCTTTATCGAAGGCCAAGCATGATGGACATGTTGCGTCCATGGGACTTCAACTTGTACCAAGTTTTTGTTAGATTTTGAAATGAAATAAAAGTGTTGTTTTTGTTCATGTTCATAATCACATTTGTCTTTTATTTTTTCTTTATACATTGTTACATCCAAACGGGTTGTGGAGAAAATTGAACCCCGTTAAAGTGAATGCGGATTAACATAGTATTTTCCCATAGTCACTTGTATGAGGTGACGTCTCGAAGTGACTAGAGTGTGATGCGATTGATGGCAAGTTCAAGTGCCATAGAGTCATATGAGAATGACTAGTCGATCACATAGGCAGACTGTTAGGAACACTTTGTCGGGCCTTATGACCGCATATAGAGTTCTGGCAAATTTGTATAGCCTGGTCGTGGCGAGAGCTACTATAGTATTCTAATGAGTCGATTCTTTTGACTAAAGACTATTCGCCTAAGATGGCACAGTTTCAGATTAACTTTGATTTGTGTTACTACGACCTTCGTAAATGGGGTCAAATGGGCATATTTTGGGTTATGATGGATGTGGCTAGTCGAAGGGAATGAGTGCGATAGGAATTGTCCACCCCTAGTCAGGGTTATAACAATATCTCAGAGCCACTCGAGGAGTAATGAACTGGAAATGCGTGGCCACGCTCGGAAGATATCTATGGTAGATAAATCCGGTCAATCAGTTATTCTCCAGATCGAGGAAACCACTCCCGATATGATCACTTGCAAGTACGACCTGAAAGACACCTTGCATTGAGTGGGAGATAGTAATAGGACAAGAGAATTGGTGACACACACTTGTCGAGGACAAGTGGGAGATTGTTGGAATATGTGTCCTCCGACAATAATGCGATAACAACTGTCGATCATGATGATCACATGTTTAAATATCATTTTTAAAGGATACAATTGGGAAGTAATAATTTACTGTCAACTAGTCCACACATATCGGTAATGATTGGCTGACTAGAGTTTGACATTACCGTCGTGCGACGGTGGTGATCAGTTGATCCCCTTAGGTCATACCTAAAGGATAACACTCTTAATTGAATATTTAATTGATCGTATGACGATACGGGTTAATTAAATTACTTAAAATTGACGGACGATTTTGGAAGTAATATTTACGTATCTCATTATAATCTGATTAAATAAGATACGGTCTAAGTGATCGAATTGTTTTATTACTTACATGAAATTATTGTTTAAGGAAGCAATTGCATCTGAATGAATAATTTATTATAAATACAAGATGTTATTTATAATTGGTAAAATATTTTGGTACAAGTAATTGTGAATTACTAAGTCGATTTTGTATATGACGTATTTTTATTAATGCGTTGATTTTATAAGTTAAAAATACATAACAATTTTACATGACATGTGACATGTGACAAATTGACAAATTGACAAAGATAAAATGGAATCCATTTTATCTCAAAATGACCGAAATAATGGGGAGCTTTAGGAAATTATTATGTTAATTAACTAAGTGGTAAACATAATCATATTTGCCTAAAACTAGCCATGCAAGCCTACTTGCTCTTGTGAAGACAACCTAGCTCATGCATTGACCCCCTTTACCCTCCCCCTACCCGGTTTCAATATAGAAAAGACCAAAGAGGTTTTCTCTATAATTAAACCTAATATACTACATGAAGACTTAGTGTATTATTATTCATTCATACATCTAAAATAAGAGTTTTAGAGAGACAAAATCCTCTTCCTTCTTCTCCCTCTCTTAAGCGAAATAAGAGAACAAAAATAAAGATTTTGGGTCAATTTTATTCAAATTAATATTGTTCTAGTAATAATAATATTAATTTTATTAAGTAGTTACCTTGGGTATTATTCCTTGGGAGGGATTCTATACTTGAATCCTTGTTCTTCCATTTTAGGAGTGCTCAAGAACAAGTAAGAAGGAGATCTTACTTGTGCCCAATAATCCGAAATCTTCAATGTAAGATGATGATTTCTTTCTTATTCTTTTATTGTTTGCATGCATAAGATCATCTTTTAATTTTATGACTAAATTAAAATTACAACATATATGAATATGTTAAGTAAAGAGATATAGATTTCCAACAGTGTCGCCACTTTGGCAAGCCCCACCTTGCCTTGCAAGAAGGCATCCTAACTCATGGTTGCCTTGTTGTGAGTTGAAGGGGTGGAGTGAGACCCGTAATTGTCTCACATCGGCTAGATTAGTAGGTTAGTTTGAATAAGGGTCCTAGTTTTTGTCACCTCTTTACTCGGGACGAGCAAATGTTCGGTTTGGGGATATTTGATGTGACTCATATTTGAGCATATTTAGTCCCCGAATTAGGCTCGTTCCTATGCTTTTTAGTGCATAATTGGGTCATTTACTATCTTTAGTTTCCCGTTTTGTATATTCTTTGAGGTTTTGTTCCCTTGGTAGGAAAGGAGTGCAAACCTTGCATTTTCATGGCAAAATGGAGCTAAATTGATCAAATTCAATGACCAAGCATCAAAGGGAAGACAATGCTAGAAGGCCTATGTAGGAAATTAAGTAGCTTGGGCAATGATTAAAGGATCCTTGCATCTCCAACAAGATCCCCGAGGATTGTTGAGGAAAGAAAAGAAGAGAAGTGGCTGACAAGGAATCTGAGCGTCTCCCTGCCCAGGACGAGCATCTCCCCGCTACAATCCGAGCGTCCCGATGCCAAGACGCTCGTCTTGAGGCCAAATGATCCGAGCGTCCCTCCCACAATCCGCTCGGATTCCCATGCAGAACCAACTGTCCCTGCTGCCTAGATGCTCGGGACGAGCAGATCTTCTGGAGACCACCAAAAAGGAGATGAGCATCTCCTTGGAGAGGAGCACTTCCTCAACTTTTCTTAAGGGTCTTAATAACCCTAATCTTTGTACCTAATCTCTAGTATAAATACCCCTTTGTACTACCTATATTAGCAAGTCATCTTAATAGATCTTAATCTTATCTTAATCAAGTCCTAATACTCTCTTAATCTTGTAATCAATTCTTAATTTAGCATTAATAAAAATCTCATTTCTTAATCATTCCTTAATTTCTCTATTGTTCATCATTTATGTTAGGTAATTAGAAGATTATTTGGGTTTATTTGGAGGATTGACAACCTTCCATCAATCATCAAGTACTTTTATTATTCTTTGCCTTATTGTTTGGAATCATCTTTATAGGTATAATTCTCTCTTAATCCCTTTTTAATTATTGTTAATCATCTTCATTTCTTCATCATGTTTTGCCTTGCTAGTATGATTGACAGCCTTGTTAGCATGTTAAACTTGATAATGAGTGAGTAGTTTCCTTAACAAGGGTTAATAGGGAATTAGGGGAAACCAACATGGGGATTGATTTATGCTTAATCTAATATGTTTTCATAATTAATTTGCTTGCTTGTTGTGATTTCAACTTATGCACATGTTATGTTTGATGAAATGCGAGCCTATGAATCCTTGCATTTTTTACGCATCACTTATCTTTTCAATAAGACTTGTAAGACATAAATCAACTCGAGTCTCATTAGACCATGCATATAGTTGGATAGGGAGGATTAAGTCGACTTGTAGGTGTTGTACAATCTAATCGATTCGGCCCCGGGACCCAAACCTTTCTAGGGATTGTAAGATATACACTAACTCGATCCCATCACAACAATAATTGCTTGCATCTAGTAGAGAACATGTTTGTATGATCAACTCCCATGAATCCCCTATGAACCCATGACACCCTAGTACATTTAATCAATTGTTTACATCTCATTTTAATCATCTTGCTTGCTTTCATTATTTTGTTTGTATTGTTATTTACTTTAGTTGATCTCCTACCTCAACCCAAATTGTGACACCCTTAGACACAACCATTTGCAATCAAAAATCCTACATCAATACCCGTCCCTTGGGATCCGACCTTTACTTAACTCTTTACAAAAAGTAGATTAGTTTGCGAAGTTATAAATATTGTTTTGGTCTAGGTAACTCTTAACGACAAGTAACCGAAATCCATACACCGACCAACTACCGAGTCAAACGCTCGCCCAAGTACTACACAGGTCCCATGGGCGTCCTCAGCAACAACCGACTCGAGCTCCTAAGACGAAGGACCTCAGCCACGAAAGCAGGAGCGTCAGGGTAGTCCTCCCAAGGTCTAGGCACCCACTAAAGCAAACAAACGAGGGGTAATTCCTATGACCGGCTCTAAGCGGGGAAAAAAGGGTTCATTCCTATGATCACTTCTAAAATAAAAGACAAAAATAAAGAAAGGATCAAGAGTACTTACGTTCTCTAGCTTCAGGGCATTCACGCCCCGACGACAAACTTCGTAAGAAGAGCGCATGTGTAACACCCCCATACTCCAAGTGCCTTACCAGGACCACTCAGGTATGAAGACATCACCATCTCGGTCGCCCGAGGTATGATAATCAAATAGACAAAACAGAAACAACGTTTATTATAAATAGTTTAACGAATAGTTACAATCCATGAAACCAACTAAAAGTACGACAACTAAAAGTACGATACATTATTCAAACTATCTGTTCTCAACTGAAATAATAAGAAATGCTAAACTACAAAAAGACTCTATCATCATGTCGTGGCCATCCCAAACTATCCCGTACTCATCTCTACACTGTTCAATATCTGCTCACCATCCCCGAATGGATCACCGCAGTTTTTACAAAACAACACCGGGTCGATTACTAATCACATAATCAATATAGATAACAACAATAAGACAAACAGACAATTTGAATCACACACACACACACACACACCACCAACTCCCATCATCTCAATACCGACGTCCACTGGACCCCCCGCGCCATGGGGACCGCAGCCGTTCCCACCTAAGCCCCGCTCATCGTACGAGCGATAACCCCGTCCATTAATGTGCACATCCCCTTTCGTGGCGGGTTCCACGAAGGGCGAAACTAGGGCGTGAGATCACTCCCGCAAGTGACCCCACTCAACCGAGAACGCATCTCGAGAACCATCAACAAACACAACCACAATCACAATCACAATCACAATCACAATCATCATATCAAACAACTAACTACAAAGACATCACCAATATCCCATTATGGGACTAATACCGAGTAGGAAATCCTACCGGAAAGCACAACACGCATACGGTATCAACAAAATGTCTCAAAACGCCTCTTTTACGAATTCTCCTCCTAACATATAACACATAAAGACTACCAATTACTTACTATTCACAAAACCCCAAATCCTAAATTAGGGTTTGACCAAACCTAGCAAAACATTATATAAATTATATTAAAAGCTTACCCTCGACGCAAGGAATCCAACGACACGAACTACGATACGAACCGACCGTCCAACTCGGGAATTGTTAAGGATGCGATTAGGAAGATGACTGACTGCTTTCTCTCTTAAACAGGTTTTAGGTTTTGGTAAAAGTGAATTAAAACAACGACGATTATGTTTAAATACCCTAATCGCATAATTAACAAAACCCGCGAAAAACTCCCCGTAAACCGGACACTCGATCGAGTACCCAAGGTACTCGATCGAGTACCCCCTTACTCGATCGAGTACCTAAGGCTACTTGATAGAGTACCCCCTTACTCTATCGAGTACCTAAGGCTACTTGATAGAGTACCCCCTTACTCTATCGAGTACCTAAGGCTACTTGATAGAGTACCCCAAGACTTATAAATACGGAGTATTACAGTCTTCCCTCCTTAAAAAGAACTTCGTCCCCGAAGTTCAACCCATACTCTAAAAACAACCATACTACTCGACCCAGACACAACAACATAACTAAGAACTCAACAACTCGACCAAACATAGAACATGAACTCTTAACCCCCATTCTACCAACTATGTTTACTTCCACAACATGACTCACTATATCGTATCTACCCCATACATATCTCTCACGACACCCACTCCATACATAATCAACTACCATCCTCTAATGCTGCTAGCTCCATAATATCATCAACTATCAAACCCAATACCAAGACACTCATAGACCTCAAACGGAATGTTACATTCTACCACCCTTAAAAGGAACTTCGTCCTCGAAGTTTACTCACACTCATAACCTCATCATCCAACTGTCAACACTAGTGAAATATTCTCACACTCCTAAACATCACGCTACTACAAGCACGGCCATGGCCTATTAACAACATCAACCACAATATATACAACTCTACTTCGAATTATACTAAGACATGCACAATCATCAAATTTTCTTTTATCGCATCATACTCCTCTTGAGATAAATGTTACGTCCTCGTAACTCACTAATACTATATCCTTAATTATATCTTCTCATTATTTTCATCACCATCACATGTCATAGATAACCGCCTATAAACCCAACACTCACCATTCCTATATCAAAGGCTCCCATACATAAACATTTCTCATACCTCAACTCATTTGGCATACCACCTAACCTATACCATAAAATTCGTAGCAAAATCACCATACCAACTCTTCATTATTACTGCAAAACAACATACCTCTCTATGTAAGGCACTTATCTCCCAGAAGCATAACTCACGATCCACACTCGTTACGTACACGCACACTAGATCCTCAAGTTCTTTCTTCCATTACCGCAAAACTCATACACAACTTAACATGACACTAATTCCCAATACCCTACACTCACTGTCTCAACAAAAGATTATGAACCACCTGCATCTTTCGGGTCATTACCACACATGTTCTACGACTCACTTGCCATTACCGTGTCTACTGAAACCTTAACTAGAACAAGATCATAATTATTGTAACAACCTCTCACAACCGTGTCCCATGAACAGAATGTCACTATACCATGACAACAACGAAAACATATACAACTCTCTTTATATTAAACTCTACCCTCCTTCTCAAACTGAAACTTGTAAGAAACATTAGCAAACAAAACAATAGTCTATTTGTCCAAACTGAAACTCACAGGGAACAACAACAAATAAAACAACAATCTATGTATGACTGGTATGTATTTTCGAAATTCGAATCATAATCATCCCGCCTACTCCACCACAACCGGTGACGGCATCACAATACCGCCACCAACAGCCACACCGTAGTGCGAAAATACCCGTATCACAGCACTATGTACCGTGCCCGGATCACCACCCGAGGCACCACAACCACACCGATAGATATCACAACTGCATACGTTTCCCATAAACACTGACTCAGCATAACTTCTCAGACAAGAAAAACTTACTCAAATCCACTTTATTAAGTCACCACGCAACATATTATATGGATACACAGATAAGCATCTCATGAACATCATCTCTACCATTTCACGGAATACACATGTGTTATTAATACACATAAAATTATAACTAGCCATGTCAATTAATCAAATTATTACCTTTTTGGATATCATTCAATTAGATTACCGTGTCCAACATATATATTACAGAACATTCATAAAACAACTTTATAATTATCACACCATACCACTTCTTGTGAGGTTAGAACCTCACACAAACATTTACACATATCGTAGACCCGTAATCACAACCAACTAGTCAATCCTGACCACGTAAGTTACCACTCGATAAAGGTTACTTGTCGCCCGAGTTTAACTCATATGCCCCTCATAACATATTCCCCCATTCGCACAACCATCACTTACTGCCAAAAATAACCATACCTTTACTATTCAACTATTAGCATCCGCCTCATCTAACCACATCTTATACCCTCTCACAATCATACACAACAATCAGGTCCCTACCAAATCAGCCTCTTTAGAATTGCTACCTTTCTAATATACCATCACTCTTAACCACTAGTGGTAACACCACAAGGCCACCACTGCTCGTATATCAAACCTCTTACACTCATATCAAAATAACATGGTTTTTCTCCTATTTTTGGTTAACATTCCAAATAACGAACAACAAACCCATCCACAAAATTACCTCAACATTATTCCCAATACTATCTTATTTGTATTGTCATCCAACTCTCCACCAAATATCTCGTATCGTGCCAATACTCCACCAACTTCTTACTCCCTTAATTCCTCGAAACTCATTATCAATCATGTTGTCCTGAAACTCCTATATAACCTTCAGCTAACATCCTCGTGATACTATCACACATTTCGATGATTCTTTACCTTTATATCACATAACTCCGGTGAACATTTTCCTCAGCTTACTTTTATCCTTCTTTTCTCTTTACACTCAATAATACCAATTTAATAGCTCAACTCCTTATTACTTCTATCTAACCCTTTAGTGCACCAGTTACCTTCTCATCGCTCCAAAACTCAAATCCCATTATTTTATATCGATATCATCTCCCTCTTTCTTACCACAAATATTCTCTTATTATGTCATCAATCACCCTTGCCACTAATCCATCCATAGAATCAACATTTACTGTTCAACAATTGCATCTCCCTTCTTACATCTCTAGAAATCAAAATTCCTTTCATACCGCTAATTGCCCAAGGAAAACCCACAATAGTTTCATCTCTTAAAAAAACCAAATCTCCACCCCGCGACATGTCTCCACAAAGTTCACTATATACCACTCTTCTCAACCCCTTTAAAACGAACTTTCATTATGTATATTCTTAACCCACACGGCTCTTAACTACCTCCCTCCATAATTCTTTACACATCTCAAGTTGTCACTATCCATATCCTTACTCTCAATCCTTTCATTCTCACGTTCCTTATACTCACATCATCCATTGCCCACATTCACTTACTTTTACGTTACTCAACACACACTCGTATCACTCATCTCATTTCATCTCAGAAAACATGCTCTATGTCTCAATTAAGCCATGACAATCTTCCTTTTCTTTTTCCACTATCTATTACAACCACGTATAACTCATGTCCTCCCACCGAACTCATACTCACCACAAAGCCACTCACTACACCACAAGATTGGGTAACTTACGCGTCAAGACCAACATACATGTAAAACAATGCATAAAGAAGTAAAATAACCACTTTGAATTAAACATAATATGCAACGAAGTCAAAAGATAAGCATATGACCCAAAACAAGGGTCACTAGATCGAGTACAGGCCACTCGATCGAGTAAGGGACTTACTCGATCGAGTAGGTCAAGATTAGAAGCACGTAAAACAAATCACCAGGGCTACTCGATCGAGTAACTAACGTACTCGATCGAGTGCCCCCTTACTCGATCGAGTACCAAGGATACTCGATCGAGTACCCCAATTCTCAAAGCACTTCCCAGTTTTCGTAAAACAGTCATAACTCACTCATTTCTTGGTCGTTTGGGGCGTGTGACCTATCGTTAGAATCGTAAAAGAACAAGCTATCACCTCCAATTGGAATCACATTAAAATCATTTATGCATCTCAAGTTATAACAGTTTAAAGACAACTTTGTTGTAATCAGACGACATCACTATTTGATTTTAGTTCCAAACAACGTAAGCGACAACAAGGTAAACAAAACAACCCAAAAATCATAACACCAGTATTGCTAATCATATGTTACTATGTTCAAAGCCAAGCAACAACATTCATCATGCACATAGATCATTTAACTTGTCAATCACGCTTTACTCACATGCTCTTATTTTATAACTTCACGTACACAATAACATAATATACGACATGAAATCCCCTATTCACATGTTACTAACATAGCAAAAGTAGAAAATCCACTTCCATCACATAAACATGTCCTCCACATGAATTTCATATTCTCATGCAATTCCTTAACTCATTTTTTTTTTCAACCAATTCAAAACAACATTATAAACCAACCGTCTTGCAATTCATGTATTCAATCAATGACAATTATAATCATATCATCATTATCCTTCACTACACATCTCACATACTCCACATGTATACATCCATTGATTCATACAACACCTTACTATACAGATACACAACACACAAAGTATGCACATAGCGATCCCGACTCATATCCCATGTGACCGGTTCAAAGTTGTAGGGCGACCCTGCGACTTTAGGACGTCTCCCAAGCCTTTGCACTAGCTCCTACAACTTTTACCCCGGGTTCATTTTAATTGACTCCCTATGTTCATTAAGTTCATTGGTTACAGGTTTCAGGATCGTCGCTCTGATACCATTTGTAACACCCCCATACTCCAAGTGCCTTACCAGGACCACTCAGGTATGAAGACATCACCATCTCGGTCGCCCGAGGTATGATAATCAAATAGACAAAACAGAAACAACGTTTATTATAAATAGTTTAACGAATAGTTACAATCCATGAAACCAACTAAAAGTACGACAACTAAAAGTACGATACATTATTCAAACTATCTGTTCTCAACTGAAATAATAAGAAATGCTAAACTACAGCGGAAGACTCTATCATCATGTCGTGGCCATCCCAGCTATCCCAGTACTCATCTCTACACCTGTTCAATATCTGCTCACCATCCCCGAATGGATCACCGCAGGTTTTACAAAACAACACCGGGGTCAGTACTAATCACATAATCAATATAGATAACAACAATAAGACAAACAGACAGCTGAACTGTCACACACACACACACACCACCAACTCCCATCATCTCAATACTGACTGTCCACTGGACCAACCCTGCCAGTGGGGGACCGCAGCCGTTCCCACCTAAGCCCCGCTTATCGTACGAGCGATAACCCTGTCCATTAATGTGCACATCCCCTTTCGTAGCGGGTTCCACGAAGGGCGAAACTAGGGCGTGAGATCACTCC
The DNA here is from genome assembly GCF_048544455.1 of Silene latifolia. Classification (NCBI taxonomy): domain Eukaryota; kingdom Viridiplantae; phylum Streptophyta; class Magnoliopsida; order Caryophyllales; family Caryophyllaceae; genus Silene; species Silene latifolia. Next base: position 101,022,887 of record NC_133531.1, read on the forward strand.
CGCAAGTGACCCCACTCAGCCGAGAACGCATCTCGAGAACCATCAACAAACACAACCACAATCACAATCACAATCACAATCATCATATCAAACAACTAACTACAACACATCACCAATATCCCATTATGGGACTAATACTGAGTAGGAAATCCTACCTGGAAAGCACAACACGCAGACGGTATCAACAGCTGTCTCAAAACGCCTCTTTTACGAATTCTCCTCCTAACATATAACACATAAAGACTACCAATTACTTACTATTCATAAAACCCCCAAATCCTAAATTAGGGTTTGACCAAACCTAGCAAAACATTATATAAATTATATTAAAAGCTTACCCTCGACGCAAGGAATCCAACGACACGAACTACGATACGAACTGACCGTCTGAACTCCGGGAATTGTTAAGGATGCGATTAGGAAGATGACTGACTGCTTTCTCTCTTAAACAGGTTTTAGGTTTTGGTAAAAGTGAATTAAAACAACGACGATTATGTTTAAATACCCTAATCGCATAATTAACAAAACCCGCGAAAAACTCCCCGTAAACCGGACACTCGATCGAGTACCCAAGGTACTCGATCGAGTACCCCCTTACTCGATCGAGTGCCTAAGGCTACTTGATAGAGTACCCCCATACTCTATCGAGTACCTAAGGCTACTTGATAGAGTACCCCCTTACTCTATCGAGTACCTAAGGCTACTTGATAGAGTACCCCCTTACTCTATCGAGTACCTAAGGCTACTTGATAGAGTACCCCAAGACTTATAAATACGGAGTATTACAGCATGCTCTTCCTACGACACACTACCCAATCTCTCACGACGGGGTACGCCCTCGGCTCAGGCTCCGTCCTCTTAGGTGCGAAGCCGGGAAAGTAGGAGAACACCCATGCCTGCAGGCAAGAAAAATCATTAATGATCTTTCATAATTCAATAGAAACAAAGAAAGGAAGAAATAATGATCTTTCATAATGCAAAAAAGGTTCATACCACCAACAAGAGTCCAGGACCGACAGTAGCAGGAGAAGTCCCCTTCACCATCAGCTCAGGAAGTACCATGGCCCTCATGTAGCGAGTGAGGACCGCAAAGGTTGAAGTTACCCAGTCCCATCGACCCAGGCTACTCAAGTCAGACAGAAAAGGAAGAAGCTTCGTCAATAGCCTCTCCCCCTTGTCTCCGAGGTAAATCGAAGACAAGAACCACCACAACCAAAAGCGGGCTCTCTACTCCGCAGTACAAGGAGGAAGAGGCACCTTCCTCCCATCCATCGTCACCGTCGCCCGGGACCTACCCGCAAAGTAGTCCCTGACGTAAGAACTCGGCACCAGCCCGGGAACGCTGGCAGCACCCTCCGCCAGGTTCCAGCCGATCAGCGTCCTTGCCTCGGCTGAGTCCACCCTCATGGCCTTCAACGGACACACCAAAGTCTCTTCTCCGCACGACAGACCAGAGATCATGTCGTAGTCGTCCAAAATGACCCCGACCTCTCCAAAAGGCATATGGAAAGTCAAGGTCGTGTCCCAGAACCGATCAAGGAAAGCTCGAATTAGGCTAAGGTTAGCCCAAATCTTCCTTTCCCTAATCGCCCTCGACGCACCCACCAAAGCTCCGAAGGATCCCAACTTAACGATGGCCTTCTCCTCCTCCGACAGTCCCCCGAAGGCGTCCATCATCGTCGAGTAGCCAGAAAAGGACCTCATGTTCCCGTGGACATGAGCCACAAGTCGGTCTGCGGATTTGGGCCACTTACCGATCTGCGGTCACGGGCCACCTGCACGCAAACCAATCTGTGGACTTGCAGCGGTCGTTTGAAAGCCACGCTCGGTGGCGTTGAAATGCTTTCGACCGGATCGCTTTAGATCGGTCGATTTAGTCTCGGTAAAGGTCTCGAAACGATTAGAGATGTTCGGAGTCGCCACCAAGCATTTGTGGGATGCTTGGAACCCGTTCGAATCCACTTTATACCTAGGTCAATCAAGGCAAAAAGCGGTGTTTGACATAGGTACTAAAGATAAGGACTCGTCCCCCTTTTAGCATTGTATGCCTAAAATGACTCTCGTACGCCCTGGATAAGGCCATCCACTATCCAAAGGTTCTAAGTAAGGGTTGATGTAACACCCCGTATTTTATTAAGTTGGATAAAATTCTTTTAATTGCTATTTTGAATTTAATTACATCATTTAACGATTTATATATATATGCTTAGCTAATTAATTAATTAATTTCATCATAATTCGATACGTTAATTTTAATAATCGTTAATAAGTTTATTTAAAGTTAGTTCGAGTTTATTGAAGTTAGTTCGAGTTTATTTATTTAATAACTTCCGTTTCTTTACGAGTCCTTATGAAAGTTGTTTTAAGTGAACCCGAGATGGATTTTGGGAACAAAACCGTCCAATTAGCTATTTTGAGCTTATTTCACTAAATTAGCAATTTTTATTAATATCCGTTAGTTTTGTAAAAATCGTTAATAATTCCGATTCAAGCTGATATTGTATTATTTACGTTAACTAGCTGAGTTTATTTTATTTTCACTCATTAAATTTATTTATTATTGATTCCGTTTTATTACTGAAACTTTTACTAAAACCGATTTTATTAACTCGAGACGGTTTTAAAAACTAGCGAAATTACTTAACGATGAAGAAAGATACGTATAATAAATAGCTAGCAAGCAAGCACGTCACTCATTTCTACGTTGTTCCTCCATCTTCTTTCTTCTTCTTTCGTTCTTCTTCTTCTTTTTTTCCCCTTTACAATTTCGCGTCTATAAACCCGTCCCGACGCTTCGTTTCTCAACTGTTTTCAACTATTTTTGTTCCATAGCGCTCCTCTCGTCGTTCTCGTCATTCCGATGTAAGTAACATTCATTTTCGTCATGTATTTTTACAAACCCAATTTATACTTTCAGCTTTATTTATTATAAGACGGTTGTAGATGTTGAGATAGGCGGTCTTGTAGAAGATTTGTTAGTCATAAATGATTAGTTCAATCGGAAAAAGGTAACAATGATAGGTTACTCGATATTACTTATAAAATATGTTTATTTCGAATGCTGGTTAGTCTGTTTTATAGTTGAGACGGTGTATACTTATATATAGGGATCATTATGGATGTTAATTAGTCCGTTGTATAGTTGAGACGGTGTATACTGATATGTGGAGATGATTGAGACGGTGTATCTTGACCAGTAGGGATCATTTGGGATGCTAGCTAGTAAGTGGTATATTTAAGACGGTGTATGCTGACATGTATGGATTGTTTTGGGATGCTATTTGGGATAAAGATGATTGTGTTAGAATAATAAAAGGAATTATGGATGGTTGCCATGTTAGGTGTAACTAATTTATAAATGGAAGAGGAGGTGGGATATGTGAGACGAAAGAGATCATGATGGATATATAAAGCTTTATACGTTGAATTGCAGAGAGATATTCATAGCCCTTGTACCGTCAGTTGATTAATGGTTTTGAGGTTCAGATTTGGACTATGGATTTGGGGTATTGTATATTAATTTGTGTTCCTGGCTGTAGCTTGGCAGTGGCCTGGCAGTGGCCTGGCCGTGGCCTGGCCGTGGCCTAGGCAGTGGCCTAGCTAAGTCACGAGTTTGAGGCCATGTGTAGTTGGTGGTTAGGCCGAGTTTGAGGTTGTCATAATAACTTTTGAGCCGTGTCTATAAATTGTTTTGACGCTAGTTTGGTTTATTTAAAATATAATTAAATTAATTTCCGTCTCTTATTTTATATAACGATAATTCGTTAATATCGTCCTTTCACATAATTATTTTAGGTGGCTCATATGTGGTTGAAGATGAAGAGTAATTTCGGGTTTTAGAAGCTTTCTCAAGTTATTACTTGTCTCTTTGCTAGCGTAAGGTAACTATTCCGAGTTACTCAACGAATTATTGTCACATTAGTATTTGATGTTGTGTTTGTTGTTTGATAAGTGTTTAGGTGATTGATAATGTTTTACTTTCGTTTTTCACATGATAGAAATTGGAAATAGCATGAGGATGACATTGTGATATATTTTGTAATTTGGGCCAAAGTAGGCCAAGACTCTGAGCTGGGCCAGATTGACCGAACGAGTTTGGTCAAACTAGGTTTAAACCGGTCAGCCTCGATTTGACCGATGACCCGTCACGGGACTCGGGTCGAGGGTTTGTCTTTGAGGTGAGATTGGTTGTTATTGGATGTTTTACGTTGATGCCTTAATATTTGTGACTATCATTTCACATGTTGGTTGTTGGATGAATTGGTTGCCTTATACTTGAGTCTTCTTGGCTTGTTGCCATTTTAGTTTGTTCTCATGAATTATGAGATTAACGGTTAGCTGGAATTTGGATTATTATTGATATTGGAGATATTGTTGGATTGTCAGCTGAATATGCTCTTGCGTAGCCTTTCATATACTAGGGTGTGTATGATCATATGAGTGTGCAAGCTTGGACTCTTTGCCTCTCTTATGGTTAATTGGGTGTCCTACTTGTCTTGTGTGGTGTGGGCTAAAGTATTCAAGCTGGGACTAGGTCCTAGGAGAGTATTTCGGCCTTCGTCATAGATAGGCCATTATAGTCTTTGACGAGTATATGTTTGCGGCTTAATAGCCTTTGTGTTCCTGGCTTGGTGGGTTTATATCCAAGCTGGGGCATGACCTTTCTGCCTATTTTGTGAGGAGATGGTCAGCTTAAGTACTAGCCAACCCTTTGGTGGACTCCTTAGGGTACTCATGTGGTTTTATCATGAGTCTTGGGTGCGGTGGTTTTATCCGCATTTCTCTAGGTCTGCGCAGTCTAGGATTAGGGTTGAGTCGTGTTTTGGCCATGTTTTATTCATATTAACCTCTGAGCCAAAATACTAGCTTCCCTACCTCGTGGTATAGACTCGAGTTACAAAGTGACTATTGACTGTACTAGTAACTTATGCCTGTCTCTAGATATTGTCCTTTCTTGTTTGATGATTCTATGAATCATAGAAGGTGAGATGCAAGCCGGCTATGGTTGATAGAGTTTGGATTCCTGGATGTTATGTGATTCACATGATAGTGTAGTATGAGTCGGTCTAGTATTCGCATGCTAGGACTATGTGTTGTTATATTGTTGTTCACATGATAAGCACGATTGTCTAGCATCTATATGCTAAGGCTATGTGTTATTCATATTCATATTCTTATGTTTACATGTTATATTAATTATGACATTTCGTGGTGGGAGAACTCGGAGTTACTCCCCACTTTTGTGGCTTTCGTATTTGTATAAAATGCGAATGACAAGTAGGTGATGCATATATGGGGTACATGGACGAGCTAGCGAGCAAAGTAACCTTGGGACCTAGATTGGTTTTATTTTATTGTGACCCTTAAACACTTTTTATGTCACATACATTTTAGGGACATATGTCTCCCTTTCTCATATTTGGGTTGTATAACTTTGTTTCGCGACTTTAGCGATGTTTCATTCATGAGATTTATTTTGGACCTTGCATGTTTGACACCTTCCCATTTGGATATTTTTATAACGAGTTCGGTTTCGTTTCGGTTTTAAAATTACAGGTTTTTACCCAACTGAACCTATTACAAACATATCCATGCAGCTTTATTCTAGAATTACTATGTTTATTTTTCCGCGATAAATGAGGATGTTACAGTTGAGGGTACGTATTGGGAAGCCTTTTAATCGGATACCCAATCCCGCCGGCGTTAGAAGCCTCTACTGATCGATCGTGGTTGTTTAAGTGCAAGAGTTGATAAAACGGTGTAAATGCATGAATGCACATCCAAAAGTCTTAACCTAACATGTGAAAATTTCCTAAGTCGGTTTGTTAATCCAAATATCAAGCATAAGATGTCAAGTTGGATTTAGATTGATTTGCATGTGAAAACGGAAATTAAACATCCATTTACCAAGTTCGGGTTATGATGCTTAACACGATCCATTATTTGAAAAAGGGTGTCAAATGACAAAGTGTAAAAACGTAAGCTTGGCAATCTGATCCGTCATGTATTCGGATTAACCATAATCGGGATCGTCCTAGACAAGTATCAAAATGAGACAGAACAGTGCCAGGTAGCCCCATTAGGGCGCGATCCTATTAGCGAGAGAATAGGGCCTGTCCAGGTTTTGAAATATGAAAACAGACGACCTCTTGGGGCGCGAGCCAGGAGTCGACCCAAGGGGCGTCTTCTGGTTATTAAAAAGGTTATGAAAAAACCGTATTTTGTAATGAATGATTTGCAAGTATGATTTGCATGACTCAAAATAATTATTATTACTCCCTCCATTCAACTCTAAATGGCACTTATGCTTTTAGCACAAGTTTTAAGAAAGCAATAAAGAATTGATAAAAAGTACACTTGCTTTATGAAACTCAGCTTTATTAGGAGAAATGTAGCTGAGATTAAGAAAACAATTAGGGACTAAATTTCCCTCCAAAAATTACAAGATTTTAAAAACCCCACCAATTGGTGTCTTTTTAGACTTTTCCCTCCCAAACCAATCAACTCACAAGTACAAATGGAAAACAGCTACCCTAAGTAAGTTCCCATCCTTCATAACACCTCAAAACAAGCAACACCTCCATAAACATCAGTCATTTCAGTCCAAAAAAATGAAGAGTTGCAAAATTACAGTCCTTCATAAATTACAGCCCTTCATAAATTATAGTCCTTCATAAATTACAGTGCACAAAAGTCGATAAAATTACAGTCCATCGAAAATATTACAGCAAAGTCTCTGAAAATTACAATAAAATTACAGTCCTACCAACATTACATAATCCTCAACCAAAAATGGGAGCCAAGTGTCTCTCTGAAAAATCCAGGTTAGAAGTTGCCATCTTCTTGCTTCAGAAATCAAAACAAGGCAAGCTCACCCGTGGTGATATGAAGGAAGTAGCTGACAGATACGGTGTAAAGGTTAAAAAAATTTCTAAGATTTGGAAAATTGCAAAAATACACAAAGCAGTAGGTCAAGCATTAGATGTGAAGAGCAAGAGAATGGGTAACACGAATAGGAAAAGAATACTACCACCTATTGAGCATATTAAAACATTGGAATGGGGTCAAAGAGACACCATGGAAAGAGTCTCCAAAAACACAGGAGTAAGTGTTGGGACAGTTCACTCTTGGGTATGCAAAGGTTTATTAAAACCACATTCAAGCCCACTGCATCCTCACCTCACTGATGCAAACAAGTTCCATAGGTTAAAGCTGAAGGAAAAGTAGATCTATATACTTACATATTCATATATGTTATAATTTAATTTGTCATAAAATTAACAAGTGATCTTATGCATGCAAACTATTTAACAAAATAAAGAAGAATTCATCCCTACATAGGAATTTCGGTTCATGTGGGCACAAAAGAGATCTCCTTCTCTTTTGTTCTTGAGCTTTCCTTTTGGATGAACAAAGACCCAAGTGTAGGATCTCTCCCAAGGATTTATACCCAAGACACACTCTTAATAAAATTAATATAATGTATACTAGATAATATTAATTTTGTAAAGAAAAATTGACCCAAAAATATTTGGTTATCTCACCCAAAACCGGTTGAGAGAGAGGAATGATAGAGGAAATTTTTCTCTTTTTAAAACTCTTGTTTCTAGATGATATGAATGAATGATAACACTAGTTGTTTTCTAAGTGAATATTAGGCAAAAATAAGAAGAAAATCTCTTCCCAAAACCGGTGGGAGTGGAGGAAAAATAGAGCCAATGCATGCTCATGGTTACCTTCACAAGAATATGTAGGTGTGCATGGCTAGCAATAGGTTTACATAATTATGTTTTCCATTAACTTTAATCAACATAAAATATATGTTAAATCCTCCCACTATTTCGGCCAAATGGAGATAAAATGGATTCCATTTTATCTTTGTCAATTGTCAATATGTCACATGTCATATGTTGCATAAATTTGTTGTGCATTTTTAACATATTAAAAATCAACGTATTATTAAAAATACGTTACATACAAAAATCGACTTAGTAATTCATAATTACTTGTGCCAAAATATTTTACCAATTATAAATCACAATGAATTGTATTTATAATAATTCATTCAATTTCAATTGTTTCTTTAAACAATAATTTCATCTGAGTAATGATACAATTCGATTACTCAGACCGTATCTCATTTTAATCAATTTCAATGTGATACGTAAATTTTACTTCCAAAATCGTCCGTCAATTTTCAAGTAATTTAATTAACTCGTAACATTATACGATTAATTAAATGATCAATTAAGAGTGTTATCCTTTAGGTATGACCTAGGGGATCAACTGATCACCACCGTCGCACGACAGTAATGTCAAACTCTAGTCAGCCAATCATTACCGATATATGTTGATCAGTTGACAGTAAAAATATTACTTCCCAATTGTATTCTTTATAATGAGATTTAAACATATGATCATCATGATCAACAGTCGTGATCGCATTATTGTCGGAGGACACATATTCCAACAATCTCCCACTTGTCCTTGACAAGTGTTTGTCACCAATTCTCTTGTCCTATTACTATCTCCCACTCAATGCAAGGTGTCTTTCATGTCGTACTTGCAAGTGATCATATCGAGAGTGGTTTCCTCGATCTGGAGAATAACTGATTGACCGGACTTATCTATCATAGATACTTTCCGAGCGTGGCCACGCATTTCCAGTTCATTACTCCTCGAGTGGCCCTGAGATATTGTTATAACCCTGACTAGGGGTGGACAATTCCTATCGCACTCATTCCCTTCAACTAACCACATCCATCATAACCCAAAATGTGCCCATTTGACCCCATTTACGAAGGTCGTAATAACACAAATCAAAGTTAATCTGAAACTGTGCCATCTTAGGTGAATAATCTTTAGTCAAAAGAATCGACTCATTAGAATACTATAGTAGCTCTCGCCACGACCAGGCTATATAAATTGCCAGAACTCTATAAGCGGTCATAAGGCCCGAAAAATGTTCCTAACGATCTGCCTATGTGATCGACTAGTCATCTCACATGACTCTATGGCACTTGAACTTGCCATCAATCGCATCACACTCTAGTCACTTCGAGACGTCACCTCATACAAGTGACTATGGGCAAATACTATGTTAATCCGTGTTCACTTTAACGGGGTTCAATTGTCACTACAACCCGTTTGGATGTAACAATGTATAAATTAAAGATAAAAGACAAATGTGATTATGAACATGAACAAAAACAACACTTTTTATTTCATTTCAAAATCTAACAAAAACTTGGTACACGTTTAAGTCCCATGGACGTAACATGTCCATCATGCTTAGCCTGCGATAAAGGCTTGGTGAGCGGATCGGCTATGTTGTCATCCATCCCAACCTTACAAATCGCAATTTCCTTTCTTTCAATGAAATCTCTTATTACATGATATTTTCTAAGTACATGTCTAGATCTGTTACTAGACTTCGGCTCCTTAGCTTGGAAGATCGTCCCACTATTATCACAATAGAGAGTGATGGGATCATTGGCGGTAGGTACTACTTTTAGACCTTCCGTGAATTGCCTCGATCCAAACAGCTTCCTTAGCGACTTCGATCTTTGCAATGTACTCACCTCCGTTGTAGAATCCGCGATTCTGACTTCCTTGAAGCTTCTCCAGCTTACGGCACCACCATTGAGCATAAAAACGAAACCAGCTTGTGATTTCAAGTCATCTCTATCTGTTTGAAAACTCGAGTCCGTGTATCCATTAACACGCAAGTCAGTGTCTCCTCCAAACACTAGGATAGAATCCTTAGTTCTTCTCAAGTACTTAAGGATGTTCTTGACGGCTATCCAGTGACTCTCACCTGGATTTCCTTTATATCTACTCGTCATGCTCAAGGCATACGAGACATCAGGACGTGTGCATATCATGGCATTCATGATTGATCCAACAACGGAAGCATAAGGGATCGTCTTCATGCGTTCAACATCATGGGGTTCGGAGGGAGATTGAGTCTTGCTCAATATCGTCCCGGTTACCATAGGTACCAAACCCCTTTTGGATTTGTCCATGCTGAACCGTCGAAGAATCTTATCAACATAAGACTCTTGACTTAGTGCCAATATCCTCTTGGATCTATCTCTATGGATCCGGATACCTAATATGCGTTGTGCCTCTCCTAAATCCTTCATTTGGAAGTGGTTACCTAACCACTTCTTAACAGAAGACAACATTGGAATATCATTTCCAATGAGTAGTATGTCATCGACATACAAGATTAGGAACACAACATTGCTCCCACTGAATTTCATGTATAAACATGGTTCCTCGACATTTCAAGTGAAACCATTCTCTTTTATCACATGATTAAATCGATGATTCCAACTTCTAGATACTTGCTTAAGACCATAATGGATCTCTTTAGCTTGCACACTTTGTTAGGATTTTTAGAATCAACAAAACCTTCGGGTTGTATCATGTACACCTGCTCTTCTAAATGCCCATTTAGAAAAGCGGTTTTGACATCCATTTGCCATATTTCATAATCATGAAATGCGGTAATCGCTAACAAAATCCGTATGGATCTTAGCATGGCTACGGGGGCGAAGGTCTCATCATAATGGAGACCTTGGACTTGGGTAAATCCTTTTTCCACTAGCCTAGCTTTGTAGACATCATCATGTCCTTCTATGCCATTTTTGACTTTGAATATCCATTTGCATTGAAGGGGTCTTGCCCCTTTAGGCAAATATACCAAGTCCCAAATTTGGTTTTCAAGCATAGAATCCATTTCGGACTTCATGGCTTCAAGCCATAAGGAGGAATTTGGACTAGAGATTGCGGCCTTGTAGGTGGCGGGCTCGTCACTTTCCATAAGCAACACATCGAGTGTTCCATCTTCCTCGATAAGTCCCACATATCGATCGGGATGGCGAATTACTCGACTCGTTCTTCGTAGTGGAGGAGGTACAACCGTGTTAGACGACGAAGGAACATCTTCTTGCGTCTCTTTCTCGGTTTGTGGCTCTTGAACTTCGTCAAGTTCAAAATTTCTCCCACTCTGTCTCTTAGAAATGAATTGACTTTCTAAGAAGACAGCCTCGCAAGACACAAACACTTTGTTTTCTTGAGGTTTGTAGAAGTATTATCCTCGAGAATCCGAGGGGTAACCTACAAAGGTGCATTTTTCGGATCTTGGGGCAAGCTTGTTGTCATTCTTAGTTTTGACGTAAGCATCACATCCCCAAATCCTCATATAGGATATATTGGGAACTTTTCCCGTCCACATTTCATATGGAGTCTTCTCGGTGGATTTAGTGGGACTATTGTTCAAAGATCTAATTGCGGTTTGAATCGCAAATCCCCAAAACGAGTTCGGTAACTCGGTTTGACTCATCATGGATTGAACCATATCAAGTAGAGTTCGATTTCTCCTTTCGGCAACACCATTGAGTTGTGGTGTTCCAGGTGGAGAAAGTTGTGATATAATACCACAACCTTTAAAGTGTGAATCGAATTCAAGGCTAAGATATTCTCCACCACGATCGGAACGTAGTGCTTTTATCTTTTTGTCTAATTAGTTCTCTACCTTGTTTTGAAATTCCTTGAATTTCTCAAACGCTTCACTCTTATGTTTCATTAAATAGACATACCCATGTCTACTCAAGTCATCGGTGAAGGTTATAAAGTAGTCATAATTACCACGAGCGGTGATACTCATTGGTCCACATACATCGGTGTGTATGAGTCCCAATAGTTCACTAGCTCGTGTCCCTTTACCACTAAAAGGATTACGAGTCATCTTGCCAAGTAGGCAATATTCGCATGTACCATATGATTGATAATAAAATGGTGTAATCACATTAGTCGAAATTAATCTTTTGATGCGATTCTCGTTTATGTGACCTAATCGACAATGCCAAATGAACGCTTCACTTGGGTCACTTGATTTGAGTTTCTTTGATTGAATGTTGTAGATATCATTAGTTGGATTTGAGGTCTCTAAAATGTAAATGCCATTGATAGAGGAAGCTTGGCCTATAACCAAGTCGTTCCTAGAAATAGTACAACGATTGTTCTTAATGACAAAACAAAAACCGTCCATGTCTAGCATGGCGATTGAAATAATGTTTTTAGAGAGTGTAGGCACATAAAAACAATTATGTAAATACAACTCAAATCCATTAGGCAAAGCTAAAACATAAGTTCTTTTGGATTCGGCCGCTACCCGAGCTCCATTTCCAAGGCGTAGATCCACATCTCCCTTGCTAAGCCTCTTCACGTCTCTAAAACCCTGTAAATGCTTACAAAGGTGAGAACCACAACCGGTATCTAGTACCCATGGCGTAGTGGAAGTATAATTTATATCAATAACATAAATTTCTTTAGGAATTTTACCTTTTGGAACGATGATTCCTTCCCTTATATTTCGCAAATATACGGGACAATTCCAAAGCCAATGTCCCATGCCATAGCAATAATGGCATTCATCATTAACTTGCTTGAAGTTTTTGATTTTCTTTCCCTTCTTCTTGAACCTTTTGCCCTTAGAATCAAGAACTTGATTGCTTGAGCTCCCACTAGTTTTGGCATCTTTAACTTCCAGAGACAAAGACTCTATAGATTGTATGAGGTAGTCTTCCTGAGACGGACTCACACGAGGTCTAGTAGTAGTAGGTGGTTTAGAAGAAGTGATGAGGTTAAGGTTTCCATCCGAACCTATCCCAAAATGAAGTTCTCTAGTAGTGTCGAAATCATTGTTGGAGCAAACGTCGTCAAAAACATTGTGGTAAGACTCAATAGTTATCGGTGCGGTAGCATTTGATGGATTCATTGTAAAGAACTACAAATATGGAGGAAAAGGAAATATTAACATTTGTCTTTTTAAATCATACTTGTAAAATATTAACAAGATATGAACACTTATATAGTGACCTCTACCCAACTATCATAAATGATTCCAAGATCCAAATTCATATTAACTTGGGCACGGTATGGCCGATGAAACCCTTATCAATATAACTCGGTGGATTAACGTTTTAATCGATTCTACTTTTAGAACTCGTGGTCGATAAAATTACTCTAATAATTATCTATAGCCCAAAACACATCCGACAAGGGCACGGTATGGCCGATGAAACCCTTATCGAAAAACTTTTGTTGAGTTCAATCCAAATTTCGAATAAATGTGTCCATGATCCAAATCCACATCAACTTGGGCACGGTATGGCCGATGAAACCCTCATTAACATGAACTTGGTGGATTAACATTCATCACCCACTTCCCCTACGTAACAAGGTTTGTACCCCGGTAGGGCCGAGTGCACTCCCTCGCGAAATAGGTTTTCATGGTTTCTACTATTTGGTAAGGCTATGTCTCAATTAATTGTTTTAGCGAGAGGTCATGTCAATTTATTATCTATCACGTTTTAAGTGAACTAAAGCGGTGAACTACGATAATTCTAATTGACACGGTCGATAAACTCGATGAGATGAGGATGCATGTTTTAGTTATGGCGATTTAGCGATGCATGCAACATATAAATAAAATGCAAACATAAAAATAAATCCTAGTATGGCCTTCCTAAAATAGAAAAACTATTTAACTATTACATATTCGGAAACCAACTCCATTGGTCCCTTTAACTTCGGTTGAGGCACGCATCTCGAGGTAACACCGTCTTTATGTATCGCCATCTTAAAGAAATCCGTCTTTGGGAACTCCGAGATAAATTAAATTACATAGCAAATAACATAATTTCCTATTATACATTTGTAACTAAAATAAAATAAATCTATTAAATTACAAAACGGTGATACGAGATCACAATAAAATTACAACCGAATCGATATTCCCATACATTTCGGGAAATACCAATTAAAACTAAGGCCATACTAAGTAAAAATTACATAATTCAAAATTACATAAATTAAAATTATGACAATCATAAAGAAAATGCAGCAATATAATATGTATGAACATGCCCAATTTTATGCTAAATCGCCTTTAATTAGCCAATATCGTATATTACTCGGTTTTTACGGATTTGCGTGATTTCAACATTTTATAATCACAAAAATTACATAAATTCATAATTATGCATAAGTTAATTACCCTAACCTCTTAGGACTCAAAATTTAGTCTTCACTAATTATTTGACCATAATTAACTCATATTTCTAAAATTGTTCATTAATGGACCAAAAATTACAAAAATAAGCTATAAACTTCTAATAAATCACAAAATTTCAAATAAATTTGAAATTTGAAATTTTAAACTCATGAACATTCTGGAAAAATACCATAGCACTCATAATATTCAAAAACTTAGGTTAAAAATTTCGAAATTTTTCCGGAAAAACAATGTTGCGGTTTATCGGTTTTAACTAAAATAATCATAAAAACATGTGAAAAAAAATATTCATCAACTTTTCAATTTTAGATCTGAAAAAGATAATAAAATGCAACATATGATGTTTTTCTTTAGTCATAGAGTATGTTTTATTAAGTTTTCATTAATTAGGTCACTATTCATGCCATTTTTCTTCAAAAATCCATAAATCATGCAAAAAGACTTCACTATAGCCCATTATTTTACACACATCTTGTAAAATTGCATGTGACAACATAATAAATTTCTATGACCAGATTCGAAATTTATCTCATATTAACCTATTTTTCACCTAAAATCGATTTTAATAATGAAAAATCCATTTTTCGAGCATAACATGTCCAAAAATTATGAAAATTTACAGGTCATCTCAAAATAATATATGTGATAACATATCCAAAAATCAATGGAAAATTCGAAGTATAGCTAATTTTAGACCGAAAATGACATTTTTACTCATAAAATCATATTTAAATGCCATTATTGTATAATATGAACAATAAAAATCCGTAAATTTAACCAAAATATCCTAAAACATTTTAGGACCAGAAATTTTAACATGAATGAATTAATTTCGTGATATCTCATAATAACACTAATTATTCAAGTTTTATATGTTATTCTTATAACTCGGAAAAACTTTTAACCGATTTGCATGCAAACAACCATGGCTCTTGATACCGATTGAAGGAAAAGTAGATCTATATACTTACATATTCATATATGTTATAATTTAATTTGTCATAAAATTAACAAGTTATCTTATGCATGCAAACTATTTAACAAAATAAAGAAGAATTCATCCTTACATAGGAATTTCGGTTCATGTGGGCACAAAAGAGATCTCCTTCTCCTTTGTTCTTGAGCTTTCCTTTTGGATGAACAAAGACCCAAGTGTAGGATCTCTCCCAAGGATTTATACCCAAGACACACTCTTAATAAAATTAATATAATGTATACTAGATAATATTAATTTTGTAAAGAGAAATTGACCCAAAAATATTTGGTTATCTCACCCAAAACCGGTTGAGAGAGAGGAATGATAGAGGAAAATTTTCTCTTTCTAAAACTCTTGTTTTTAGATGATATGAATGAATGATATCACTAGTTGTTTTCTAAGTGAATATTAGGCAAAACTAAGAAGAAAAATCTCATGGATTTCTCTTCCCAAAACCGGTGGGAGTGGAGGAAAAATAGAGCCAATGCATGCTCATGGTTACCTTCACAAGAATATGTAGGTGTGCATGGCTAGCAATAGGTTTACATAATTATGTTTTCCATTAACTTTAATCAACATAAAATATATGTTAAATCCTCCCACTATTTCGGCCAAATGGAGA
Source organism: Silene latifolia (assembly GCF_048544455.1). Lineage (NCBI taxonomy): Eukaryota > Viridiplantae > Streptophyta > Magnoliopsida > Caryophyllales > Caryophyllaceae > Silene > Silene latifolia. The sequence goes on from NC_133531.1 coordinate 101,038,571, forward strand.
TAAAATGGATTCCATTTTATCTTTGTCAATTGTCAATATGTCACATGTCATATGTTGCATAAATTTGTTGTGCATTTGTAACATATTAAAAATCAACGTATTATTAAAAATACGTCACATACAAAAATCGACTTAGTAATTCATAATTACTTGTGCCAAAATATTTTACCAATTATAAATCACAATAAATTGTATTTATAATAATTCATTCAATTTCAATTGTTTCTTTAAACAATAATTTCATTTGAGTAATGATACAATTCGATTACTCAGACCGTATCTCATTTTAATCAATTTCAATGTGATACGTAAATTTTACTTCCAAAATCGTCCGTCAATTTTCAAGTAATTTAATTAACTCGTAACATTATACAATTAATTAAATGATCAATTAAGAGTGTTAACCTTTAGGTATTACCTAGGGGATCAACTGATCACCACCGTCGCACGACAGTAATGTCAAACTCTAGTTAGCCAATCATTACCGATATATGTTGATCAGTTGACAGTAAAAATATTACTTCCCAATTGTATTCTTTATAATGAGATTTAAACATGTGATCATCATGATCAACAGTCGTGATCGCATTATTGTCGGAGGACACATATTCCAACAAAAGCATGCTTTGAAGTGCTTAATAGTTGAACATGTTCAAGCAGATTTTTTAGATCTTAATGCAATGCCAATCACAAAAAATAAATTTGCAGAAATGAGTCATATAATCCACATGGATAAGAAGTGGTTTTACATTAGTTATGATGGTCATAAATTTTATATGGTTGAAGGGGAAGAGATACCATATAGGAGGTGTCAATCCAGGAGGTATATCACAAAGGTAATATTTATGTGTGAAGTATGTAGGCCTATATATTCAGAGGATGGAGAGTTTCTATTTGATGGGAAAATTGGAATGTTCCCTTTCACAAAACAACAACCAGCAGCAAGGGCAAGTTCAAACAGGCCAAGAGGTACAATGGAGACGAAGCCTATTGATTCAATTACAAAGCAAGTAACAAGGGAATGCATCATAGAACAAGTTATACCAGCTATCAAGACTAAATGGCCTGAAGGAGAAAGTAAAAACATTTTCATTCAACAAGATAATGCAAGGCCTCACATCAAGAACAATGATCAAGCATTCATGGCTGTTGCAAACTCAGAAGGCTTCAATATTCAGTTAACTTTTCAACCTCCTAACTCACCAGATTTAAATGTTAATGACCTTGGGTATTTTAGGGCTTTACAGTCATTATAATCCCAACAAGCAGCCAAATCAGTTGATGAATTGGTCAATTCAGTCATGCAAGCATATGTTGATTATGATCATACAAAACTCAACAAGGTTTTCCTAACACTTCAGTCAGTTATGGTTGAGATTATGAAAACCAAGGGTCATAATGACTTTGCAATCCCCCACATGAGTAAGGATCATCTAACTGCCCTTGGCATATTACCAAGAAATTTGGAGGTCAATGAAGAATTGGTCAGAGAATGTATTGGGTATTTAGAAGGAATAGGTCAAACAGAAGGTCTAGAGTACTTGATAGGGGAATTAGGATACAATGTTCAACCATTAGTAGTTTAGAATATTAACCGACATTACTAAGGATACAATGTTCAAGTATTTTGAAATTTGTTTACAGTATAAACATTTCAATGCTAAGATATGTTTAGCTTGTAATCAGATTATGAACATGTAATGGTATGTAATGCAAGACAATCTAATGCAATATCAGTTGTAACAATTTTCAGTTTTATGTGAAGTATTAAGCTCATTTTACATTTCATATAGTTGCACTAACATAAACTCTCAGCCTTTATTGGCCTCATCATTGAGTTATGTGAAGTAATAAGCCTTCCTACACAGCCACAAGTGAAGGTACATAATGTTAAGACCATGAAAAAATAGTGATACTTTGGCAATTTAGATGGTTTAACACACACACTCATTCAATTGTAGACTATATGGTGGCTTAACTACTTTAATAAAATGGCCAATGATGTTCTATTTTAGCTATAAACTTGAAAGTGCTCTCAAACCATTAAGGTACATCATCACTGGGCTACCTCTCAGACCATTAAGGCACATCATCACTGAGGTTCATAAACAACAAAAATTACAGTCCTTCCAAAGAAAATTACATTATCATCAAACACCCACGGAAATTTACATAAACTCTCAGGCCTAATTGGCCTCATCATTGAGTTATGTGAAGCAGTAATGCCTCCTACACACACACCCAATGAAGGTAGACCATGCTATGTCCAATTAAAAACAGTAGTGAAAGAGGCAACAACCAATACAGCTCTCATATCAGTTCATGAACATTAATCATTGAGCAATTACTGTTAGTTAGATGGATAAGCACACACACCCATTCATTGGTAGACCATGTGGTGGCTAGACTACTTCAAGTAAATGGCCCTTACCTACAATTTTTTCCTAAGATAGTAAGAGCTCTCAAACCAATAAGGTACATTCATCACTGAGCAAGTAGAAACACTAAAGCCTCTCTGTCCATTTGGGACCTTCATTGAGGACAACAGAATTACTCAAGACAAAGAAAGTAGAAACAGGCAATTACAAAGAAAAATTGAAATGCAAGTGTATCAGTGTATCAGTGTGACTGTAATTGAAAAATGTTTAACATGCAATTTTACCAGTGTATCAACCCAACAGAACATGCAATTTACCAGTGTATCAACCCAACAGAACATGCAATTTACCCAACATGTGTGACTGTAACAATGTTTAACATGCAATTTTAAAGTTTAAATTGCAGAACCATCATCGAACATGAAAAATTGAAAAATTGAAATGCTCATGTGTGACTGTTATTTACCAGTGTATCAACCCAACAGAACATGCAATTTACCCAACATGTGTGACTGTAACAATGTTTAACATGCAATTTTACAGTTTAACATGCAGAACCATCATCGAAAACAATTTAACAATTTAACATGCAATCAAATTGGAAAAATAGCTTAAAAGTTTAAGAGATAGAAATAGACCTCCTTATTTAGATGATTTTTTAAGTCTAGCAATACATCTTTCCTCCAACTGTCTCATTCTAAATGAGCTTCGTGTTTCAGGTAGTTTCTCAGGTAGTCTGTCAATTTTTTCAGGCGATTTCCCAGAAGACATACCCCCATCATCAACACGCTTCCTCTTTAATTTGATTTTTGCCTTAAATTTGTCCGCATATTTCCAGAATTTAACCGAGCTAGGTGATAACGGCGTAGATTCTACTTCTTCAACCTTTTTCCCATCAGATCTACCCCCACGTTCAACATCAGTGACAACATCCAACACACTCTTATTAGGAACAAAGAAATCCGGTTCCTGAAACTCCGTTTCTGGAACATACATCCCAAAACGGTCCGGATCTAAGGAGTCAGGAACAACAATGTTAAGAGGAGGAGAGTCAGGATCCGAGTCTTCATCATCTTCATCAATATCAGACGAAACAAGACGATACCAACCAACACGATCCATGTAAAAATAACAGCAACTGATGGAACAACAACGTTAAGAGGAGCCGATTTTCTGATGGAGATTTTAAATAGAATTGATGAGGAGATTATAGAGAGAATGAAAGTTAATATGATAATAAGGAAGATTTTAGATAGAAATGAAGAGGAAATCTTAGAGAGATGAGCGGCGTTGGTCAGAGAGAGAGGATAAGGGAGATTTAGGGTTTTTGAAGGAGAGGAAGTTTCGAGAGTGTATAATGAATGAGAGAGTTGAACGGTTTAGGGTATTGAATGAGAGGGTATTGAATGAGAGATGGAGTGGGTGAGAATTTTGAACGGTTTTGGGTAAGTATTGAGTGGGCCAGAATTTTTTTTGGAGGGAGTTGTTAGTGAAGTGGGTTGGGTTAGGGATTGTTTTAGTGTTGGATTTGGGTTAGTTGTTAGATTAGGGTAGGTTTTGAGAGATAATTAGAGTGGGCCAATAATGGCATAATGTGTAAATATTTAGTTTGTATTAGGACAGAATAGGGAAGTAATTTGCCAAAAAAGGAAAGTGGCCTTGTGGAATTGAATGGATCAAAATGGTATAAGTGCCTTGTGGAGTTCAATGGAGGGAGTATGTTAGTAATATTCGTTGTCGTATTTGCAAGTTTGAAAAGCATAGTTTACAAATAAAAATGTAAAATGTTTGATATGAACTAATATGTTAAGTTCATTTCTTTGTAATTAGTCAAGTTTGTCATCTTACTCGGATTAAACCGACATGGTATAAGGAACCAATGATGATTATGAATTATGACTAATATATTTACAAATGTAAACAAATGAGAAAAATGGTAAATAAAATAAAAGGGGGTTAAAATACCCTTTAATTTGTGATTAACCAATAATATCATCCAGTCACGGAATAAAACGTCATGGTATAAAGAACCAAGGATGATTTTTGAAATGGTCAAAATATGTTTATCATAAAAATGAATTAAAATGGTAAATAAAAGAAAAAAATTTCCTTTAAAATGTAATTAACCAATTAGTATCACCGAGTCACGGATTAAACCGTCATGGTATATGGAACCAAGGGTGATTATAATTTATGGCTAAAAAGTTTGTCATAAAAATGATTTGCAACATTCGAAATGGTAAAAAACGTAAAAGGAAAGAAATAAAAATAAAAGAAAGTGTTGAAGGAAAGACGAAATCAAACACGTTTGAGTCTGACCTGGACACCCCATTGAGGCGCGACCCTCTTTGTATAGCAAGGGGCTTCTGTCTCAGCCCAAAACTCGGTTTTGGCTTGTCTAACCTATATTTGAATCGTGTCATGCATTGTTCATGCTCATAAACTCGTAAAAATAGTAGAGACATGAAATAAATGAGTTGTTTACACCCTCAAACTTACGTGTATTGATGTTTGCGAAGTAGACGACTTTAGAGACGATTTTCTCGTTGTAACTAATCGTGATCAAAGAAGTTTAAAAGAGTGCATTTAAAAAGGATTTTGTTTTGAAAATATGTTGAAAATATGTTAATTAAAACATCTTGGTTGATGAATTGAGTTGGTAAAATGGGTCGGTCGAATGCACGGCGACGGTACCAAACAAAATGTGTAAGGCTTGTGATTACGATCGGTAGGTCGTAAACACGTGTCGATTTTGTGACTTAGGAAGTTGAGTCTAGAAGCTTAAGGGAGAGGTGAGCGGGCGGACACTCGCGTGAGGATTGTGTTTTGTGAAGGGTGGTATTTATAGAGAAATGTGGGGAGGTAGGTCGGTTGAGTTTGCTTAGAGGCTAAGTAGACACCTGCTTTAGGTGCGACCTACCTTGTGATACAAATGGGTGTATTGTCCTTTTCGCAAATTTGGATTTTCCATTTGTTCTAACCAATATTTTGTTGGTTGTGATTTGTGGTGTTTGATGGTTGCTTAGCCGTGTAAGCTTCCTCTTGGGTGATATTTGGGGTAGGTATTTTGTGTCTTTGACTCGGGTTTGACCCGTGTGAGTCGGGTTTTGATTTTCAAGTCGGTTTTTGGCTCGGTGTCCGTTTTGACTCTAATTAGGGTCATTTTAATGGAAATGACATGATAAAGACATTCATGGCATTATTTTCGACATTCAAGATTTGGTTTGACTAAGGTTGACTCGAGTTGCGGGTTTCTGAGTCGGTTTTGGGTCCGAAGACGGTTTTGACTCTAATTAGGGTCATTTTAATGGAAATGACATGATAAAGGCATTCATGGCATTATTTTTGACATTCAGGATTTGGGTTGACTCGGGTTGACTCAGGTTGACTCGAGTTGCGGGTTTCTGAGTCGGTTTTGGGTCCGAAGACGGTTTAACTCTAAATAGTGTTATTTTAATGCAAATGAAGTTAGAAAACTTTTGAAATCATTTTTCATATCCGAGTAGTGCATTAAACCGTCTCATGTATAGCCAATCCACGCACGCATATCAAAAACACGTTATAGTCCGATCATCATCGGGTGGTTTTTGGAAGGTGCAGATACTGGGTATCTACAGAGCCCCCACTTTGACTGAGGCTTGGACGGGGAGAAATTCAAAGTATGGCCTCCAGGTCAATCGAAGATTACAACCCGAAGAACATTACGACGTCGAGGCGACTCAAAAGGGTTTGAGCCAAGGATCTGCCGTCGGGAAGGGCGACGTCGAGGCGACTCAGTGGTTCGAGTCAAGGACTTGTCGTCGGGAACAGTTTAGAGTCTGTCGACTATCGATTCGGGTCGTTTATAGTCCATTAGACTACTCATAAAGGCTCGCCAGCCATAAGAAAGAGTCATACCTGAGGCATCTTCGGGATATGTCCTTGAGACATTTGCGCGCAAAGGCTCGCCAGCCGGTGCTGAAGGTGTGTTTTGAGGCTCGCCAGCCATAGGAAGGAGTCATACCTGAGGCATCTTCGGGATATGTCCTTGAATTGCTTCTTGTGTGCGTACAAAGGCTCGCCAGCTATGTTGAAGGTGCATTTTGAGGCTTGCCATCCATGGATGGTCGAATGATCGACTGTGGGAAATAGCCTGAAACATCGGGCTTATTTCAAGATATTATCTGGTAATGACTTCCAACCAGGTTGACGTTGATAGGTTCGGCTAGGGAGCAATGAACTCCAACTTGTTGGGGTCCTAAATGAACTCCGTGGGGACAAACCATCTAAGCAAGGTCTCTGGAAAAATCATTTAGGGAGAGCATGGCGTCGGGATCATGAACGATGTTGCGAGGATCTTTAATAGACCTATGTGACTTCCATTTGAAAATCGGCACTTGCTGGGGAGTTAGAAACTTCTCAGGACTCGCCGGGGATATGAGTTGTTGCTCGTTGGAAGGTAGCGTATGCTATGTAATCGATGGGGTTGAAGCCCTTGGACTTGACAGGTCAGCATTTGCTGGGAAGAACCCAGTACTCAGTTGGAGTGCCTTTGTCATATCAAGATTACCTGCATGGTTAGTGACCACATAAATCCGCAGTCGCATGGACAAGCATGTAGGCATGTAAGCATATAAGCACGTACGCACATAAGCATGTGAGCAATTAACATATAAGCAAATAGCATGTAATATCTTACGCGAGGGGAGATAGAAATTTTAAAAGTTGTGAAGCTTAAAATTGAGTCTTGTTACTCGTAGATTCGTGATTTGATAGATCGAAGACACGTGACCGTTGTGACATTGACTCACATAGATGCATACTGACAGACTAACGAGCAGACGGTCGTGAACGTGATACAAACTCAGTATCGACACGACACGGGGGTGACTCTGACAGATTTTGCTTATGTGTGTGCAACTCCTAGCAAAGAAAGGGTGACAACGCGTATCAAATCCCTGAGGTAGAAGGTCCGCTCGGCTGGGGAACACGAATTGATTATCTTCTCCAGACATCTTTTCCTCCGTATGCTCGTTTGAGATCCTTTCTCGAGGTATGATGATTCGGAGAGCGGAACCAAGACCTCGTCATCGTCGGAACCGTGCACTAGGCTATGGGCGGTTTTATTTTGGACTGTAGTTAAGACTCAAAAGATGTTTAAGGACAAAGGACGGGTGGCGTCTTGAAAGAGAAGCCCCTAGAGTGAGAAGGTGGGATTTTGACAAAACAAGGAATGGGCGACGTCTTAAGGAAGAAGCCCACAGTAAAGAGGTATATGATTAATTTTTGCAGCTGGGTGGGCTGCTTTTGAGGATTGATGTTGATGGTTGAGATTGAAATGGGCGTGCGGTTGTGTCCTTGTTGGGGGACTGCCTACGTATTCGCGTGTTTGCGAAATCAAACCAGATCGTAGTTCTGCGTGTGTGTGCAATGGGTTGTGTCCTAGTAATAGGACTGCCTACGTTTTCGCGTGTGTGCGAAATCAAACCAGATCGTAGTTCTGAGTGTGTTGATAATTGATTTTGTGGTTAATGGTTGTGTCCTTGAAGGACTGCCTATGTATTCGCGTGTGTACGAAATCAAACCAGATCGTAGTTCTGAGCTGGTTTTTGAGGATTGAAAACAGGAGATGTTGTGAAATGAGTATGCGGTTGTGCCCTTATAATAGGACTACCTACGTATTCGCGTGTTTGCGAAATCAAACCAGATCGTAGTTCTGCGTGTGTTGATAATTGATTTTGAGGTGTATGGTTGTGTCCTTGAAGGACGGCCTACGTATTCACGTGATGTGAAATCAAACCAGATCGTAGTTCTGAATGTGTTTTGATAATTGAAATTGAGGTGTATGGTTGTGTCCTTGAAGGACTGCCTACGTATTCACGTGAAGTGAAATCAAACCAGATCGTAGTTCAGAACGTATGCCTAAGCGAGTCGTTAGGACCTTAAAGTGTGAGGGTCACGACGGTAAATTCCGTTTGGTGACTCGTCTGAATGTGTGCCTAAGTGAGTTGTTAGGACCTTAAAGTGTGAGGGTCACGACGGTAAACTCCGTTTGGTGACTAAAAAAATTGATTTGAGATAATTCCTCCTTGATCATGAATCGAAGAGGTGCAATTTGTGAAAATTCCTTATCATGTGAGCACAATAAAAAGTGGACCCTAAGGGTAGACTAGGTATGTCCCGTTCTCGGTAGCAAAGCATTCGAGGACTCCGTATCTGGGTCAGGGTGAAAATGGCTTCGACATTATGGAATGTGGAGCTTGGTAATGATAGGTTTGTTTGACAGCTAAAAATCTGGAGTTGAGGGTGACGACGGTAAATTCCGTTTGGTGACTCGAAAGTTGATTGGAGAGAATTTCCTCTTTATCATGAATCAAAGAGGCATAGTTTGTGAAAATGTTTCTTGTTGTGTGAGCACACTAAAAAGTGGACCCTAAGAATGAATTGGACATGTCCCGTTCCGTGGAGCAATGTATTTTTGAAGACTCCGTATTTGGGTCGGGGTGGAAATGGCTTCGGCATTTTGGCATGTGAAGCTTGGTAATAAGAGGTTTGTTTGATAGATAAAAATCTGGAGTTTGTATTTTGTGGTGTTTAGGCCGGTGGGTTACAGCTTGTAATGTGGTGCGGAATGGGGTCTCCGGCTTGATATGGCCTGAGCACGAAATGGTTGGTAAATAAAAATGTGGGATCAGAATCCCATGTCTGGACCTTAAAGGTTAAGGTGTGGTATTACGAGCTTGAGAGGAATCCTCAGAAGCCTAGATATGTCTCCCTGTAGCAGTCTCTAGAAGGACTTAGGGGTGATGCAGTTTTGATTATGATCTTGAGGTGGAATCCCCAGGATCTTAGATAGGTCTCCCTGTAGCAGTCTCTAGAAGGACTTGGGGGTGAAGCAGTGTTGGGTTTGTTATTAGTTGATGAGTCTTGAGCTCTTGTTTTAGCTCTTTGACATTAGGTTTTGGTATTTTTGTGTTTTGTACTTGTTGGTCCCGGAGTTTGGAGGGAAGAAACGTTGGCCATGGGCTTTGGACTTGTCGGTCCTGGACTTGGTGTTTTGGACTGACTTGTTAGGTGTTTTGGACTCATGGGTCCTGGGCTTTGGACTTGTTGGTCCTGGACTTGGTGTTTTGGACTCATGGGTCCTGGGCTTTGGACTTGTTGGTCCTGGAATTTGTGTTTTGGACTCATGGGTCCTGGGCTTTGGACTTGTTGGTCCTGGAATTAGTGTTTTGGACTCATGGGTCCTGGGCTTTGGACTTGTTGGTCCTGGACTTTTTATTTTGGTGTTCGGCTTGTTGGTCCGAAGTTTGAAAAGTGACGGTTTTTAAATCCGCCATTTGAGTATTTGTGAAGATAACGAATTTGAATTTCGCTATTTCATTCTTGTTTGAAATGGACGGTTTTAATTTCCGTCGTTTGAAATTTGTGAAAATAGTGAAATTGAATTTCACTATCTTGTTTTTGATTTGAGAATGACGGTTTTAATTTCCGTCGTTTGAAATTTGTGAAAATAGTGAACTTGAATTTCACTATCTTGTTTTTGATTTGAGAATAACGGTTTTAATTTCCGTCGTTTGAAATTTGTGAAAATAGTGAACTCGAATTTCACTATCTTGTTTTGGATTTGAAAATGACAGTTTTAATTTCCGTCGTTTGAAATTTGTGAAAATAGTGAACTTGAATTTCACTATCCTGTTTTTGTTTTGGCTTTAGCCTTGGCTTTGGCCTTGAGTGAATTGCTTTTGGCCTTGGTTTTTGCTTTGGCCTTGAGCTTTGGCTTTGGGTGAATGGATATTGGCTTGAGCCTTTGATTTTGGCCTTTCGCTTTGCTTCGGATGAATGGCTATTGGCTTGGGCCTTTGATTTTTGGCCTTTCGCTTTGGTTTTGCTTTGGATATATTGGTTTTTTGCCGTCCTTCATTCGAGGAAGGTAGAGGTGCAGACGGGGATGTACCCGTTGGTGAGAGTTTGATATTTGGTGATGGGATGTTTTTGTGGGGAATGGGCTTGCTTTCCGTCATTGACCATGAACAAGGAGAGGTTCTGGTTTGTTATCTATGTTCGTTGTAGGATCCCTTTGATTGAGAGCTCGTTCTAATTTGGGTGCTAATGAAAGGTTTCTATTGCCAGACATGGAATAGGTAAAGAGAATGGACACGGAGTTTCGAGTCCTCCGCTTACTCAGTACGGAACGTCATTTGAGTGTACACACATTGAATTGAGCATATTGTTTGTTTTAAATCAATTCTCAAATCAATTCTCGTTGTCAACGGGAAATGGTAAAGGGGAGAATATATGATGGTTGAAAATCGTGCTTTTATTTAGATAAATAAGAAGTTAGCACAGACTCGATGAATACGTGTGACTCATGGGGACCGCCCCCAGTTGTCGCTTAGGAATAAAAGGACAGACGCTACGATAGATATGAGAAAGCCCAAGACTCGGACTCTGACTCAGACTTAATCATAGATACGGACTCCTAATCATCACTTCCCCCCTCGAAGGTCTCCTTCGCAGCATCCAGCGGCTTGAATGTCTGGTTTTGAGCATTGACCCACTTGAGCACTTCACTCTCGTTGTAGGGGATGATATGAGGACAATAGTCCATAAGGCTTTCATCTCCTTGCAGAATTAGATGTTCATTGGAGTTGTTTTCATCACTTGGTTGGCATAGGGATGAAGCTGCCATTTCATGGCTTTCGATCAGATCTTGAATAGCATGTTCCAGTTTGAAGCATGTTTCAGTGTCATGACCTTTTCCTTGATGATATTGGCAATAGGCACTGCCGTACCAGAAACGGGTTTTCCTGCATTCAAGCGGGTCCGGAGTGGGCTCGATTGGTTGTAGCTTCCCTTCAGTCACAAGCTTTTGAAGAGCTGCGGCATAGGTTGTGTTGATTTTGGCGAACGTCCTTTGAGAACGTTCAACCTTGCTATTTGACTTGAGACATCCAGGAGGATTGTCTTGACTGAGTGGTGCAATTATGATTTTGCCAGCTTCAATCATATCTTGAATGGCATGCTTGAGTTTGAAACAGGTTTCGGTGTCATGGCCCTTGCCTTGATGGTATTGGCAATAGGCATTACCATCTGAGGATCGGGCTCTTTTGTGTTCTGGTTTATCTGGAGTCGGACCAATGGGTTGCATCATTCCTTCTGAAGCAAGTATCTCCATAGCGGTGCCATATGTTATTCCCAGATCTATGAAAACCCTTTGATATTTTCCCTTGGTTCCAACATTTGTGTTTTTGGGGATGTTTTTGTGAGTTTTATTTTTGTTTTTGTTTTTGTCAATCCTAGGTGGAAGCAAGATTTGGTCGTTGTCAATGGGAAGTTTTTGTGATGTTGCTTGATATTTTGAAAGGGATTTTGGTGAGGGGATTTCTTTGTTGGTAGGTTCGTGGATGTGGGAACAATCGGATGACTCCTCATTTTCAACAGTTGTTGGTTGGTAAACCAAGGGTTGGTTTCCTTGATGGTCAGGTTCATTTTCTGTACTACCAAACCTCTTCTCCAAATTAGACATCCGGGTGTTCAAGTCATCAATAGCAACTTGCAACTTTGAGAATATGTTGTTGATGGAGAGGGAGAGCATCATTATAGCGCTTTGTATACCATCTTCGTCAATTGCATGAATTTTCTCATCGTCAGTAGATATGAGGTGAGAGCAGTCTAGGAAAGATTCCTGACTGTGTCCAATAGGATTTTCAGGATAGTTGTTCTTGTTGTTTGCTGAGAGAGGTAATGGTAACTCGCCCATTTCGATCATATCAAGGATGACGCCTTTTAGAGGGAGACATATTTCAGTGTCATATCCGCGACCTTGGTGATATTGGCAAAAGAGGTTTCCATCCCATCTTCGACCTCGCTTGTTTGGTAGAGGGTTTGGAGTTGGACCAATCGGTTTGAGCATTCCTTTGGAGAAGAGCCTTTCCAAGGCTGTGGCATAAGGCATACCCAGATCAGGGAAGGACCTATGAGGTTGTATGGTTTTTGTAGCCTTCCAATTAGGGTTGGTTTTGTCGTTGGCAAGTAGCCGGCTTTCAAGGAGCTTAACCCTTTTCTCAATATCTGAATATGGGAAATTCTCGGTTATCATTTTGTCCTCAACTTGGGAGAGACGAGTGTTCAAGTCTTCTACGGTAGCTAGAAGTCGAAGGACCATGTTGTTGGTTTCAGCAGAAGTCATGGCAGATGCAGATTGATCAGCTTCTTGAGTTTCTTGTTGACGATCGATGGTACCCAAGGGGTTCCTATTCGACATAACGATAGGCGTTATAAATTTTCTTGGCAAAGCATCGCACAAACAAAGGCAAGTACGACACATATGTACAAAAGGCAGTTTTGTCGTGAAGACGCGACGGTGTGACTCGGTTATGAGTTCATTAAAGATCGTGAATGACCTCTTGTGTTTGAACTCTTGGTGCATGACTTTGAACTTAGACTCGAGTGTCGACTTTGGCATAGTGACGCCTAGACATACGACTTCTGACGAGATTTGGAAGTTTGTTGATGGCGTGACGCCGCTGGAAAAGACATGTATGCAAACTTGACCTTTGACTCGTAATGTAGGGGAAATGCGGGTTTAGAACCCAAGAGGTTTTGACTCAGCTAACGTCGTTGAATATGTCTCGACAATTGAGCGACACGACCTAGACCTGAAGATAGGTACTAACTTCGGCGGAGACTCGATGTTATCTAGACGACTTGACTTGAAATCGACTGGACTCTAATCGACTCGAGGCTGAATCAGAAAGGTGGATTGAAATTTTCGAAAATGGAAATTTTCAAAAAGATTCATTTGTCGTTTTATGGTCGGCTTCTGAAGAGTAGAGATCTTTAGAAGGTCGGCCAGTTGAAAGGGTTATCTTATGTTTGTTTTCAAAAGACGGTTTGAGTTGAAATTGGGGCGGCTCTAAAAATAATGTACTGTTTTCAAAGACTGTTTTTGAAATTCCGAATCACGGATTTGAAAATCGAGAATCGAAGAATTTGGAATCGTCATCACGATGGCCATGAAAACGGTTAAATTTGTTTTCAATGGATTTTAAAATTGGGTTGAAAATTTGAAAACGTTTAAATTTGCTTTCAAATGGTTTGATTTTGAATTGAAATTTGAAAACGGTTAGATTTGTTTTCAAATGGTTTGATTTTGCATTGGAATTTGAAAACGATTAAATTCATTTTCAAATGATTTGAAATTGGATTTGAAATTTGTAAACGGTTAAATATGTTTTCAAAGATTTGATAATTGGATTTGAAATTTGAAAACGGTTAAATTTGTTTTCAAATGATTTAAAATTGGAATTGAAATTTGAAAACGGTTAAATTTGTTTTCAAAGATTTGATTTGGAATTGAAATTTGAAAACGGTTAAATTGGCATTCAAAAGATCTTGATTTTTGATTGAAATTTGAAAGCGGTTAAATTGGCCTTCAAATGATTTGATTTTTGATTGGAATTTGAAAGCGGTTAAATTGGCCTTCAAAAGATTTGATTTTGAACTGGAATTTGAAAACGGTTAAATTCGTTTTCAAATGATTTGTTTTTGAATTGGAATTTGAAAACGGTTAAATTCGTTTTCAAATGATTTGATTTTGAATTGGAATTTGAGAACGGTTAAATTCGTTTTCAAATGATTTGATTTTGAATTGAAATTTGAAAACGGTTAAATTCATTTCCAAATGATTTGAAATTGAATTGGAATTTGTGAGGATTGGATTCGTCATTACGACGGGTTAGAAAACCGTTTTTTTTTTTGAAAATTGATTTCGAATTTCGAAAATTCGAGGATAGAATTTGTCATTACGACGGAGCAAAAAGGCGCTTTGAGAATGCAACGGTCCGCAAGGGACCGAGGTTTGAAACGGCCATTATGACGACGTAAAAGGGTATTTTGAAATGGTTTGTGAAAACCAAGGTTTAAAATTGTCATTACAACGGTATAAAAAGGTGCATTTGAAAAGGTTGTAAAAAATCGGGTTTTGAAAGAGCCATTATAACGGCATAAAAAAGTGCTTTTAAATGGTTTTAAAAAACCGGGTTTGAAAATCGTCATTACGACGGCCTAGAAAGGCGTGTTGAAATGGTTATAAAAATTGGGTTTGAAAATCGTCATTATTACGGCCTAGAAAGGCGTGTTGAAATTGTTATAAAAACCGGGTTTGAAAATCGTCATTACGACGGCCTAGAAAGGCGTGTTGTTTGAAATGCAACGGTCAGCGAAAAACCGTGGTTTGAAACGGTTGCGAAAAATCAGGTTTGAAAATCGTCATTACGACGGCATAAAAAGGTTCCAACGGTCGTGGAAAGACCGAGGTTTGAAACGGCCATTATAACGGCGCAAAATGTGTTTTTAAAAGTTTGAAAAGACACGGAAGGACTTATGATCACATAACACATAAGCACTCGCAGTTTCATTATATTATGCATAATGCTGATACGGGTTTTGGCTTAAAAGGGTGGGTTACACACCAAGCAATCAAACCCCGATTTTCGAGAGGGATACCAATCCAAACAAAATGTGTTAGGAGGGTGCCCTAGCCTCGTACTCGAAGGTGATGAAAGCTCTTTGACGAAACAGAAATGTGTAACGTCAACGGTATGCTTGACTCAATCGGGATTCGAAACGCGGGGATGAAAAAACTCACGTCGATGGGACGATCCAATTGGTCGATAAAGGTTAGGTTGTGGGCCCGGACAAGGAACCCGACTTATGACCGTAATATCAATTAATGCACTTTAACCACGACCTCGTTCGAGTTTCACCTCTAAGGATCACAAAGACACAAGTGTCCTAGTTTTCCCCAGCAGAGTCGCCAATATGTGGACATGGGCCACAGGCCGGTCTGCGGGCGGGGGCCGCTTACCAATCTGCGGTCACGGGCCACCTGCACGCCAAGCCAATCTGTGGACATGAAGCAGTCGTTTGAAAGCCACGCTCGGTGGCGTTGAAATGCTTTCGACCGGATCGCTTTAGATCGGTCGGTTTCGTCTCGGTAAAGGCCTCGAAACGATTAGAGATGTTCGGAGTCGCCACCAAGGATTTGTGGGATTCTTGGAACCCGTTCGAATCCAGTTTATACCTAGGTCAATCAAGGCAAAAAGCGGTGTTTGACATAGGTACTAAAGATAAGGACTCGTCCCCCTTTTAGCATTCTATGCCTAAAATGACTCTCGTACGCCCTGGATAAGGCCATCCACTATCCAAAGGTTCTGAGTAAGGGGTGAGGGTACGTATTAGGAAGCCCTTTAATCGGACACCCAATCCCGCACGCGTTAGCGGCCTCTACTAATCGATCGTGGTTGTTTAAGTGCAAGAGTTGATAAAACGGTGTAAATGCATGAATGCACATCCAAAAGTCTTAACCTAACATGTGAAAATTTCCTAAGTCGGTTTGTTAATCCAAATATCAAGCATAAGATGTCAAGTTGGATTTAGATTGATTTGCATGTGAAAACGGAAATTAAACATCCGTTTACCAAGTTCGGGTTATGATGCTTAACACGATCCATTATTTGAAAATGGGTGTCAAATTACAAAGTTTAAAAACGTAAGCTTGTCAATCTGATCCGTCATGTATTTGGATTAACCGTAATTGGGATCGTCCTAGACAAGTATCAATATGAGACAGAACAGTGCCAGGCAGCCCCATTGGGGTGCGAGCCTATTGGCGAGAGAATGGGGCCTGTCCAGGTTTTGAAATATGAAAACAGACGACCTCTTGGGGCGCGACCCAGGAGTCGACCCAAGGGGCGTCTTCTGGTTATTAAAAAGGTTATGAAAAAACCGTATTTTGTAATGAATGATTTGCAAGTATGATTTGCATGACTCAGAATAATTACTATTATGTTAGTAATATTCGTTGTCGTATTTGCAAGTTTGAAAAGCATAGTTTACAAATAAAAATGTAAAATGTTTGATATGAACTAATATTGTGGACAAGGCCCTCGGGAACTGCGTCCGCGGGATCCACACTAGGCATAATCGACTCGAGGTTCTTTCGAATCGAATTAAGACATATTAGAGTCACCACCAAGTTTTTTGGGAACTTGGAACCGTTCAAGTCAACTTTACACCTTTCATCGAAAAGCATAAAGCCCATCGACTACGAGTGATTAAAGATAAAGACTTGTACCCTATATCACTCGATTTGAATGACTCTCGTAATCCAATGGTATTTAGACGGATCCACAAACCATAGATCTTGAGTAAGGGGTGAGGGTACGTGTTGGGAAGCCCATAAGGACACCCAACCCCGCCCGTCAATAACGGCCTCTACTAAGTCAAGTGTCGGAGTTCAAACAAGGTCATAGCTACTACGATGTATGATATGCAAACGTTGTTTTAACCCTATCATGTGACAACAATTTCTATGTCGTTTTAGATGCAACTAAACTAACTTTGTCAAAGTTGTAATTTAGCATGTGGGTTGATTAATCTAACAACATACAAACGAAAGCAAACAAGGCTTAGGGGGAATGGGGGAGCCGTTGGGATCTACCTATTACAAACCAGGCATTTCATGCCGACACAACAATAAATTAAAGATACAACTCGATCTAAATACAACGCTATACACACGACGCAATACACGGCCATTCGGCCTAGAAACCCGTGCACAAGGGGGTGACTCACGGCCTACATGACACATGGCCTTGGGTCACTCCTCGTAATGCGTGCTTTCACTTAATCTCATCGAATTAGGCATAAGGCTACGCACCAAAGCATGCATTAGCATAAACCGGGCCATGTTGCTTTAAACAACATGCGGTTTACTACGCTCCTACAAGCATTGGGGAACAACCGTCTAACCAAACAAGACTAAGGTTTTTTGAAGAGGTTTTGACTCAATAAAAGTAAAACAAGCTCGAAAATTACAACTCGATAAACAAATTACAAATTACAAGCAACGAAACAACGAGGAACAAAAGGTGTAAAAAACGAAGCAAGAAAGACAAAGAAGACGGCCAAGCTCACGGCCCAAACCACGACCACCCCCACGGCCAAGACAAGGCCATCCTAGTTCCTAGGTTAGGTTCATTGGTTAGATCGAATGATTGCGAAACGGATTAGAAAACGAGTTAGAAAACAAGTTATAAGACAGGTTGATCGATTGAGAAGAAACGCGCGAGTGTGTACTCTACACGGCCTAAAGGGTCCAATTAGGTCACGATATCATAAGATTAATGCTTACTCGTCGAGTGTTAATAGGAAGGTGCTAATCACGCACTCCTATGCTAGCGAGAAATCAAGTGATAAGAAAGATGTATTCAATTAGGTTATAGAATTGTTAATCGATTTTTAAAGCTATGTCGATGCCACCTAACATGTCTAATTAGGTTATAAAAACGATCGAATGCTGTCTAAATACGTCATATATTAACAATCAGAGGTTAAACTAACATACAACGGATCCTAGGGTGTGTCGAATTGGCCGAAATAACAAAGGGGTCAAAAGCGAAGAGCGAAGTTAGAAATTCGTTTTATTTATGCCCTACCTTGAACACGAGGATATGTAAATGAGACGGGGGTGTATGACCGACTGAAGTAGCGGTTTATTTTCCCATATCAAGTCAACGCGGGTGTTCATGGTGGTACTTTAACTCATACTCGGACTAAACTAGTTTCATAGTTAATTAAACAATCGATAAACAAAAACGATAAACGGATAAAAATAAACTATAAAAACAAACATAAAAAAAACAAAATAAAAGGGAGAAAGAGGAGGATTTGATGCACCCTCAACCTACATGTATCGTTGACACCGTCTTGGATCGTAATCGATGGTAGATTTTATCTCGAGAGGCCGTCGTCGACGAAGAAACAAAGCAAACACGCGTTTTTTGACAAATCTGGACAGCAACTTTCAAACGATGATTTCTCCCTCGTTTCACGACGAAAATTCGATTTAAAAGATGTTTTGAAAACTAGAAAGAGAGGAGAACAGAGATCTTAAAGCAACCCCTGCTCGTTTTGGGTTATTGGGCACGAAAAACGAGCACAAACAGAACTGGACAGACAAGAATAAACCACAAAACAGTGTATAACACTCTGTTTTTCGAGGGATTTCGTGTACTCTCAAGGGCAATTTGGCTCGTAAATCTTTGTCTAATGTGTAGATGGATGTTATGTGGTTAATTAGGAACAAGAAAATCGAGTTTTGATGGAGGTTTGATGGAGGAACGAATTGTTTTTCGAGGAGGACACACAAACAGTTCAGTTTGTATGTCGGTTTTGTTTAGGGTTTATGGGAGGCAATTAGGGTTTGTTTCTGAGGTTTAAAGCTTGTGGGTGAAGGTAGGATGTATGGAGAACTTAGAGGAATGAATGTATGGTGAAGGGGTGGTATTTATAAGGAGTTAAACTAGGGTAAAAGAGAGGGAGAGGCAGTCGGGCTTGCTCACGCATGGCTGCTGTCCAGCAGCTTTTGTGAGGGTTTGAGAGGGGTTTTCTTGGTGATTAAGCTAGGGTAATATGGGTAGGATACTAGGGTATGGGTTAGGGTTAATGGGTACGGGTTTTGGTGGTATTTGGAGCGGGTTTTGGGCTCGGGATTCATCACGCAAAACAGGGGGGCTGTTTGTATGCGCGGGCTGGTTGGAGGGTGTTTGGGGATGGAATTTGGGCCGTGGATAGGGGGTTCGAACAAGGGTGGATGGGTAGAGGCTTAGGTTGGTTAGTGTACTCGATATTCGTGCCAACTCGCAAAGAAAACGGGCCCAAAAACCGAGCTAAAATCGAGCTCAAAAACATGCTTCTAAAACGAGTTTTCCTCGCTTTTAAAAAACGATTTTTCAAATCAATTAACACATTAAAATAAATGATTTTTCAAATCAAATATATTCATAAAATGATTTTTCAAATCGAATATTTATTTTATTTTCAATAAAATAAACTTGGGAAAATAAATTCAAAATAAAATAAAATAAATTGAATTCACCTAAAAAACCATAATTTAAATATCATTTAAAATAATAAAATGAACTCACTAAAAAAAACATTAATTTAAATATCATTTAAATTAATAAGATGAATTCACTTAAAAAAACATTAATTTAAATATCACTTAAATTAATAAAATACTTCATCGACGACGCCCATTCTACATCGTAAAACGAGCTCCAAATAATGACAGTGACAACTAAAGAATACATGTGTCCTATCATCATCGGGTGTTTGTCGGGTTCTCTATAAACTCCAATATCGACGGATACGGGTATCTACAGAGCCCCCACTTTGACTGAGGCTTGGACAAGGCGAAAGTCAAAGTATACCCCAGGTCCCTCTCGACCTGAGGATTCTTCGGGTCGTTTATAGTCCATTAGACTTGCGTATATAAGCTCGCCAGCCATAAGAAGAGATCATACCTGAAACTTCGTCGGGGATTAACTCTTCCTTCTGTTGCGTCGAATTATCATCGTTGGTCATCGTTCCATAAATTGCATAAATGGTGGGTTGAGCCTTATCCTTAGGCGCCTACGTATCCGTTTCTGACGGAATCAAACCCGCGTCGTAGTTCAGAACTGCGACACTTGCCCAAAGTTTATCATCTGCTGGCGTTTGTCCAAAATTCATCGTCTGCTGACATTTGCCCAAAATTTATCATCTGCTGGAACTTGTCCGAACGGGACGGGACTTTCCAAGGAGGTTGCCGCCGCTTTCATCATTTGCTTTCAGCTAAGGAATTCTTCCATTTCATACTCTTGTATTGAATTGAATTCTGAGTGGATGTCATCCTTTACATCTTGATAATGGTCTCTGAAGCCAACGGCTTCAGAGCCCCCAGTTTGCAATGGCTCTAAAGTCGAAGATTTTAGAGCCCCCAGTTGAAGCATATCCTGCTATATTTGAAACATAAGAAATGTACGAGCAATAATCATCACTTAAGCACATTTGGATCATCGATCTTGAAATTGGATCATTTGAAAGATTGGGTCATCGACCCGAAAATTGAATTTGAAAATTTTAATAGTTGGGCCATCGACCCGAAGGTATGTTGGGCCATCGACCCTTCGAAATTGAATTTGAAAGACTGGGTCATCAACCCAAAATTTGAACATGTTGAAAATTTTGAATAATTGGGCCATCGACCCGAAATTTGAATTTGAAACGAATCATAAAAAGTTTTTGAAATTTTGAATTTTGAAATTTTGAAATCGAACCTTGATGGGTGAGCATGAAATGCGACTCAGACATTCTATATGACTCGTGAACAACGTGGGTGTAGCCCGCTACCGCAAAACAAAAAAAGAAAATAAAACCGTAAGTGTGCACAGGCTTTAATTCAAATATGGACTTGTCGAGGGTAGAAATGTAAATCGGCCGTTCCGGCGCTCCCCAAAACGCGATGGATGTGCGAAAACCCGGTGTATCGTGCCAAAGACTGGTGTGAACTGGGGCGGGCCTAAGAGGCGTGCGACCCCAGGCCCACACGACTCAGAAAAAAACCGGCATCCTAGGGGTGTCATCCTAGATGCTTCCTTCCCTTATACTTTCTATATATAAGGAAGAGCTGTATTGCCAAATTTATTCTGCCTTCCCCCTAACTGGTGCAAATAACATAAATCATTATGAATAATCTAGCGAGTGCTATGCGAGCGTGGGAGACAGACTTCACTGGCGCAGAGAGACAAGAATTAAAGACCGCTCAACTGGCGCAATTACTTCCCTTACGCCAGATCCCCCATCAACCTGCGCTGTTGGAACACTGACTTAGCTATTGGGATCCTTATAACCATGTCTTTGTTTTTCCTGAGGGGGAGATCTGCCCTCTACCCGAAGAGTTTTCTGCCCTGGGAGGATGGGATGCTGAGGCCGTACCGGCTATACCTAAATTTCATTCGGGGTGGCGTGGAACATATCTAGACTGCCTTGGCCTTTCCAGGACGGAGTCTGAGGGGATAGTTACTGGTGACGAAGTCAACCTTCTTGCTATTCATCGGAAATTTTGTATCTTGCGAAACAGTACTTTACTGCCAGCGTACTGCCGCAGGGCCTTTGGATTGATCATGTTACACCTTTATGTCTTCGAACGTAGGATGAATAAGACAACTTGTGTAGGACAAGCGAAGCTTTTGTCTATTGTGTCTCAGATGGAGACGGGACATAACCCTTCATGGATTATTCTCGCTGAAACCCTCCGGGGTTTAGATGCTAAGAAAATGAACCCTGGTGCCGATTGGTCGGGATGCTCCCGTCTATTGCAGGTAACAAAATCTATTCTCCTGATTTCGCATCCTTGACTAATTTTCCTTTTACCACAATTCTTGCCACGTTTTTTGTTGCATTCTGCCACGATTTTGTCACGATTTTGCTGCATTCTGCCACGATTTTGCTGTATTCTGCCACGATTTTGCTGTATTCTGCCACGATTCCTGCCACAATTCCGTTTTTTCCTTCTTTTTCTTTTTTTTCTTTCGTTTTTTTTGTCACGTTTTTTTTCTTCTTTTTTTTCTTTTTTTTCTTTTTTCCTTTTTTTTCGTCTTTTTTCTTTTTTTTTTCGTCTTTTTCATGTTTTTTCTTTTTTTTTTCAGGTGTGGCTTTGCGAAAGATTTTGGCTCTTCGCCCCGCCGCGTGAGCCCAGCTCGTATCTCGCTCGTATGCTGACTATGCGTGCCAAGCGGTATGAAGACGAGCATCAAAATGACCTTGCCTATTGGCGAAACAAACTGACAGAAGGGGAAGGTCGCCCACTTTGCTGGTTCATGCCTTGGCTTCGCCTCAAATCCTTTACTATCCTTCCGGAACATGACAAGACCCGTAGGCGTTTGCAACTCACCGGGTTTAGAGAGGTCTATTCACATTTACCCCGACCGCGTCCTGCGCCAGATGGGCCGTAGACAAATAATTCCCAAGTGTGAGGCTGTTCTGGGACGAGCAAGAGAACTGAATTTCTCTATATGTGATGATTGGCTCAAGAGGTGGCACCAAAGGCGTCTTTGGTACGTATCTGCGCGCCCTCAGACTACCTGGGTATCCCCGTCTTATACTAAATGGCTTAAAGAGAAGACCGAATCAGGTGAGGACTTGTGTCGGAAGGATGAGCTTGTCGACATCAAATATTATGACAAAAGCAGAAGCAGTCGCGACTTCTTTGTTAACGATCTTTCGTCTGCATCTGACCTGAAACTAGGACTGAGAAGACTCCTAAGATTGACTCACAGGCGACAGGTGTGTGGGAACGGTTGGGTTCAAGGGCACACTCGGGCTCAGCCTTAGAAGGGAGGCTTGGTCCTCGCTTGAGTGTAAAAGATAGGCTGGGCCCTCGGGAGGAAATGACGATTCCTCCTAAGAAGCGCGCTAGACAGAACGCAACTACCCCTCCTCTGCAGGAGCCTCGGTCGCGTGACTCAAAAGGCAAGGGGAAAAAGAAGATGTAGGAGCCTTCGACTCCAAATATATTATTTAATACTACTACTTATTATTTGTTGCTAGCTGTTTTCTTTTTTTTCTTTTGAAGGATGTAATGGGCATCGCCCGATCTTTAATAAGACTTACTATCTATTAAAATTCCCAGTTTCTGCATAAAATTTCATTTTATTCAAGGAAGGGTCGGTTGTACTCTTTTAAAGAGTCGCCTACGTATCTCGTTATCAACAGAATCAAACCAAGCTCGTAGTTCCACAAAACAAACGCGCTACAATCATCGATTTATAACGCACAAAAAGCAGCGAAGCAAAAGTGCCGCGGCCTAGACTCGCTCACGAGCATTGCAATTCAAAATTTTATTTTACGACATTGAGAATGAGTTCTACGGATAATATTTCTTCAGTTGATCCAAATTCGTCGGATTCGCAAAGTCATTTCCATCTAGATCTGTCAGTCTGACTGCGCCTCCCGATAATATTTTCTTTACCAGGTAAGGACCGGCCCAATTCGGCTTGAATTTTCCCCTCGGGTCGATTGGTAGTAAAGCGCGCACAGACTTTAGGACCAAATCCCCATACTTTATTCCTCGAGATTTCACCTTTTTGTTAAATGTCCTTTGTATCCTTTTCTGATAGAGTTGAACATGGTGTAACGCATTTAACCGTCGCTCGTTGAGCATGACCAAGGAATCATACCTGGCTTGCAGCCAGTCGGCTTGGGACCGACTTTCTAACAGAATCCTTAAAGAAGGTACCTCTAATTCGATAGGTGGACTGCTTCCATCCCATATGTCAAATAGAACGGAGTTGCTCCGTGGCTGTGCGAATAGACGTTCTGTATCCCCACAGTCACGAACGGTATCTTTTACGCCACTCGCGATAATTGTCGGTCATCTTTAAAGAGAATCACGGTGATTGTCTTGTTAGCGACTTCCACTTTGCACCATTTGTTTGAGGTCGATACGGTGACGACTTGTGGTGTTTGATTTTATACTTTTCAAGTATTACGGCAGTTTCAGCCTGGAAGTGAGTGCCATGGTCGCTAATGAGCTCATGCGGCACCCCATATCTGCAAATGATCTCATTCTGAATGAACTTTGCTACCTGCTTTGCTTGTAGAACTTTGTATGATTTCACTTCCACCCACTTCGTGAAGTAATCGATGGCGACCAGCATGAAACAATGCCCACCTGTTCCAGATGGGTTGACCTTTCCAATAATGTCGATTCCCCATGTTGAGAAAGGCCATGGTGATGTCAAAGTATATAACAATGATGGCGGCACATGCTGTACGTTTGCGAAGATTTGGCAATTATGGCAATGTTTGACATATTGGCGACAATCTGTCTCCATCGTGGTCCAATAATAACCTAATCTCATGATTTTACGAACCAGCATATGGGCATTCATGTGTGGGCCACACTCTCCGTCATGGACTTCTTCCATGACTCTTTTCGCAGTTGGTGAGTCTATGCATCGCAGAAGGATATTTTGCGCGGTCTTCTTGTACAATTGTCCGTCATTGGTTCTAACGAACTGAGCGGCTAGCATTCGAATAGCGCGCTTTCCGCGGTTATCCATGTTGGGTGGATACTCTCCTGATTCTTTAAATTTCAGAATAGCATGATACCAGGGTTCGGCCTCGGTTTCTTCTGTGTCTCCGATTACATTAACATAGGCAGGTGATGATCTTCGTTCGACACATATCGGCATAGTATCCATATGATTAGGTATGTTGATCAGAGCAGCTAGCTTTGATAGTGCATCAGCAAACTGGTTTTCGTCTCTGGGGAGGTGCACGTACTTGACCTCGGCGAACAACTTTTCTAGTTCTTCGATTTTTGCTTGGTACGGAGCCAAGCTATCACTTCGGGTTTTCCACGTCCCGGCCACTTGATTGATCACTAATGACGAGTCCCCATGTACTACAAGCTTTTTGATGCCTAACTCGAGAGCACTGTGCAAACCGAGTAGGCATGCTTCATATTCGGCCGCGTTATTAGTGACGTTAAAGTCCAATTTGATCGAGATGGGAACATGTTCACCTTCTGGTGAAATGAGTAGAACTCCTATCCCGTATCCCCTATAGTTCGATGCTCCATCGAAATAGAGGTCCCACGTATCATTGTCTATGTGAACGATATCTTCGTCGGGAAACGACCATGTATCCACAACCTCAGTTTCTTCTATCGGGTAATCCGCCAGGAAGTCTGCAACCGCCCTTCCCTTTATCACTTTTAGCGGTACATATTTCAGGTCGAACTTGGAAAGCATTAAAGTCCATCTTGACACCTGCCGTTCGTAATCGGTTTTTCAAACAAGTATTTGATTGGGTCCATCTTCGAGTGGATGCAGACACTATGACTGAGCATGTAGTGCCGTAACTTCTTTGTCGCCCATACTAAAGCCAAACATGTCTTTTCGAGCTGAGTATACTTGATTTCATACTCCAAGAACTTTTTACTAATGTAGTAAATCGCTCTTTCCTCTTTATCGACTGTTTGCGCCAGCATTGCCCCCATTGCAGTATCCGTGACTGTAAGATACAACAAAAGTGGTAACCCAGCCGTTGGTGGGCTGAGCACGGGAGGGGAAGATAGTATTTCTTTGATCTTATCGAACGCGCTTAGCGTGATCATCCCATACGACGTGTTCCCCGACCTTCAATTTCTTGAAAATTGGCTCGCATATCATAGTTAGCCTTGCCACGAACCGACTTATATATTGGACTCTTCCCAGGAAACCTCGAATTTCCTTCTCGGTTTTCGGGTGAGGCATTTCCATTATGGCCTTTATTTTCGATGGGTCCACCTCGATGCCACGGTGGCTAACGATGTGACCCAACAGTTTGCCGGATGTGACTCCGAATGCGCATTTTTGTGGATTCAACCTCATGTTATACTTGCGCAGTCGCTCGAAGAATTTGCGTAACGTACCAAGGTGGCCATCACGCTCCTTTGACTTGACAATCATGTCGTCGACATAAACTTCAACTTCCTTGTGCATCATATCATGTAGCAATGTTGTCGCGGTCCTCTGGTATGTAGCCCCTGCGTTTATCAACCCAAAAGGCATTACTGTGTAGCAATAGGTTCCCCATTGCGTTCTGAACGCAGTCTTATGCATATCTTCTATCGCCATCTTGATCTGATTATAACCGGCGTATCCGTCCATAAAGGACAGTAACGCGTGTTTTGCTGTGTTGTCAACCAGGATGTCGATGTGAGGTAATCTGAAATCGTCCTTCGGACTTGCCTTGTTTAAATCCCGGAAGTCGACACAAACCCGAACTTTACCATCTTTCTTGGGCACTGGTACGACGTTAGCCACCCAGTCCGAGTACTCTGACGCCTTGATGAACCCAGCTTTGAGTTGTTTGTCGATTTCTTCTTTGACTTTCAGAGACCAATCTGTATGCATTTTGCGTAGTTTCTGCTTGACCGGCTTATATCCCGGCTTGATTGGGATCCTGTGCTCCACAATTTCCCTATCAATGCCTGGCATGTCTTTGTAGGACCATGCGAAAACATCTTTGAACTCATGTAACAACCCAATGAACCCTTGTCTCTCGGTGGGACTTAAAGTAGTTCCTATTTTAAGCTCCTGTGGTTCTAAGGTTGTACCTACATTGATGGTTTCGGTATCTTCGATGATCGAAGTTTTCTGTTCGTACTCTTCCAACCCTTTTATCAACTGTAGAGGTGGTTCCATTTCTTCTTCTTCTTCATCTTCGACCAACTGTTCATCCTCGACCTCAGTCTCAATGTCATTATTAAAACAATCATTTTCAAAGTTTGAATTGCAATGTAAGTAAGACAAGTCATAAGCAAACTGGTTCATATTATTATTGATTTGAAATTGCGCGAAATGCGCTAACATTTGAGCCAACCGGTCGAGCTCGATGGCGAGATAGGGGTATTCGGGACAGGCCCGGAATACCACCATTAGGAAAAGGTGCATAGGAAGGGAAAGCTAGGGGAGGGGTATTTTCAACACCCGACTCCTTAGACTCAATCTTAGGACCTAACTCGGACTCGGACTCGGACTCCGACTCGGACTCGAATCGGTAACATCATTCGGCTTGAACATCTCTCCTTCTCCCGTTGTCAACTTGAAAAGAAGTCCTTTGTTGTCAGTCCACTTGATTGTTTTCCGCCATCCCGTGTTGGCCTAAGAGGATCCACATCGGTGATGAGGGTAGATGGGTTGAACCGCTCGCTTCTCAGGATCATGCTTACCAAATCTTCGTTTGGTATTGGTGATTTCTTCTCTTCACCGAAAAGGAGATCCATGGCTTTCTCGTCATTCATTGGATCCGGTTTGGTTTCTATTGGCATCACGGTCAGAATGTCTTCAGGGATGTAGTAGCAATCTTGGAATACTTCGATTCCTGGGACCATAAGGTTCTTCTTTGGGTCAAAGATAGGTTCGGGGAAGTCCATGCAAGGGAGTTCTTCCCCAACTCTCACGAAGTGACCGTTTAGAGTTAGGTGATACGGTCCCATTTTAATATCTCGATCTTCGATCGTTCTTCCCCTCTTTTCCAGCAGATCTTTCCCGGTGGGCTCATATCCAAGCCCGAACGTTACTCCTTTGGCTATTGGTGGTTTCAACTCGAATGTACCCTCCTTTCTAGGGTATAGAGAGAAACCGAAGTATTTCCCAGTCTTGAGAATCACTTCGCAGGCATGGCTTCCCGTGTATAGATCCATATTCTCTCGCCGGAGTTCAGCTCGATCATATTGACAATCTCGAAACCACATGCGTCATTGGTAGCTTCGACCCTTACTTCGGAAGTAATGTCTCCTCCTGCCACGCGATAATGGCGTGGCGTCAATGGTGACGGTTTTGCCATTGAGTGGGACCTTGATTTTTCGATGCGGCGTTGATGTTACGGCCCTTGCGGCATGGATCCGGGCCTTCACAACAATAAGTTGAAGGATGAGCATATGTCAATTACTTGGCAACTTATTTTCTTTTCCACTTGCCCAGATCTGTACTACCGGTCGACAAGTCCACTCACTCGACGCACGGTGCCATCGAATGCCCGAATCGTATGCGCGTAGTGGGGATGAAGTCATTCTTCTCCAAGCCCAGAATATGCGCCGTTTTCAGAGGGAGTACGTTGACAGCCGATCCGTCGTCAACCAAAGTCATAGGGATATGCTTGTTGAGACACACGGTAGCAATATAGAGGGCCAGGTTATGTCGAGGCCCGAACGGTGGCAGATCTTCGTCGGAGAATGTTACGGCGTTGGTAATCCGAGGCCGATTACGGGCGATGTGAGTGACCATGTCCGCAGGAGTAGTATTCGACGACACGGTCATGTTCATCAAAGCTTGTAACAAAGCTTGACGATGTTCGAAAGAGCTCAGGATAAGTTGCCAGATAGATACGTCGGCCTTAGTCTTTTGGAGTTGCTTGATGAGGGAAGCCTCGGAGGTCGACCCTTCACCAAGAACTTCGACCACTACCGGTTCTTTGAGAGGCGTCTTGTTTGGGGTATCTTTAGCTTTCTCCACACGATACGGGCGTCCGGATCTAGTCAAATGGTTTGACTCTAGGGCATCTTGCCTCACCTTTAAGATTTCTTCTTGGGTGTGAGGAATTGTCGCACCTTTGACAAGGTAAACATCATCCTCGTCATCAGCCCAAACGCCATTGATTTCATTGCCGCTTCGGAGTATGTAAGGAGTATAATCGACAACAAAATCCCCGAATGTAATCTCGTTTCTCGAGCTTGGTAGGAATTCGGAGCATTCTACGAATATTCTTCCGACGAAAACCCCTTTTAGACGACATGGGCGAATCAAGTGAGAGTAATCGACACTATCTTCGGTAGAGACAAAGTTAGTGTGGTCGCCAAACGGATTGGTGACGTTGTTGGGCTTTATGGCCGGGATTGGGAGCGTTCCGTTCTCAATCATATCTTGAATTTCGTGCTTTAGTCTAAAGCACCTTTCGGTATCGTGTCCCTTCCCTTGAAGAAAGGCACGAGGCATTCGGTTTGTACCATTTGCCTTGTTGTTCGTGTGAGTGGATCCGGAGTTGGACCAATGGGCTTCAACTTTCCTTGGGCCATGAGCCTTTGGAGAGCATAGGCGTAAGTGCACCCGATATCGGTGAATACCCTCGGAGCTTGGCGCGGAGGCCTTTTTGACCATCTAAGAGATTGATGAGGTTTCAACAAAGTGGGCCGCTGCGGGTGCTTTTGCTTTAGATGACGAAGCCCCTTGGTATCCCTTTGGCTTCTCGGCTTGAAGAATCGGACATTGTCCTCTACCTTTATCCCGATCCTTATCAATTCTTTGAAAGAACCAAAATTCTGGTATTTCGAGCATTACGGTAAAATTCGTAAATTCTTCACGAACTTATCTACCATTTCAACTTCATCGGGCTTCTTAGCTAGTTTTACGCTTTCAGCGCGCCATCTTGAGAGGAATTCAAAGAAAGCCCTCTTTCTCCTTTTGTGTCATAACCTCCAAAGTTCTTATGTTGGTTTGAATCTCAACATTGTCAGATAGTGCTTACAGAACTCCACCGTAATATCTTCGAAAGTGGGGAAGTTCTTGAGGTCAAGATTATAGAACCACGCCTTTGGGTGTTCACCCGGAGATTGGGCGAAACTTTCGGAGAGCATATCGGCGGTACTCCCTTCAATGCTAAGTACCCTTTATAGGCCTTAACATTGTGGATCGGATCTTCGGTGCCCTTGAACTTTGGGATGTCGGTGAGTACCATGTTCGTGGGCAACTTATCCTGAATCGGGGCATAGGCCCTAGCATTCTCATAGTGGATGTTCTTCCCCTAGGAGAGCTTCAAACGGTCTTCGATGAACTTGAACCGTTTTTCCGGATCGGTCGGTGGTGGAGGAATCTTCGCCCGGCTTAGATTCGATTGCATCCATTCGGGTCATCATGAGGTTTACGGCCTCGGTAAGCTTGTTAACACATCTTCCATTGCTTGACGTCGGGTTTTTGGCGGCCTTTCTACAAGAAAACCCCGTCTCGAGTCAATATTTAAAGTAAGAGCCCCTGCACACTTAAGGACTCGACCCCAACTTGACTCAAACAAAGACTCGACTTGAGATTGACTAAACAAGGGTTCGACTCACGGTTAGATTTAGACATCGGTTCATTTTAGACTCGACAAAACGACATGACTCAAACTGTCATAACTCGATTCTAAACTGGACTTGGTGTGACTAAACCCGTGATTGGGCTAACACAGCCCATGGGTTCGAGTGAAACGTCCTAAAGGGCCTAGCTTGGACGTTTTTTGTGGACTATCCTAGACCAAAAGGTCGACCAACATGACTC
Source organism: Silene latifolia (assembly GCF_048544455.1). NCBI lineage: Eukaryota > Viridiplantae > Streptophyta > Magnoliopsida > Caryophyllales > Caryophyllaceae > Silene > Silene latifolia. The sequence goes on from NC_133531.1 coordinate 101,068,620, forward strand.
AAAGCCCAAGAGGTGAGCTTGGGTGACCCAACAAGGTCGTGTTCTAGACTCTTAGAATGAAACACACCCGGCCTAACACGGCCATGACCCGGACACGACTTGACGCATTTCATGCTTGGTTGAGGTTCGAGAGGCATTTTGGATTGGTTTTGAAAAAAAACGAAAGATTGATTCGAAAATGAGATTTGAAATGGGCAGCATGCCGGCTATAAAAGCTCATTTTGGGCCGAAAATTCTAGTCCTATTTGGGCAGCATTTTGCGTTTTTAAAACCATGCTATTTTGAAAGTAAGTTGTTCAAAAGTTCGGTTTTGAAAAGGACATGGGAAATTTCGAAAAAGACTCGGGAAAACAAATTGCACATTGTCATTCTCATGTTGTAAGGATGTATGCTCCTAGACATCTCTAAGTCTCGGCAAGTCTTCTATAAGAAGGTCTATGCCCTCCATCCTTTTGCGGTCTTATAGAGCAAGGTGTCTTAAGGTAAAGTACCTAGAAGATCGTCCCCACCATCAAGAACCACGCGAGGCGAAGTGGAAGCGAGCAATGTGCAGCTTCCTAGCGTAGTGGGACGTCGCCCCCCACGCATCACGAAGAAACGCTGGGACGGCCCGGGCAAGTCCTTAAGGGTTTATGCATAAATCGTAGCACTATGAGTAATGTTTTACTTTCCAACACTTTCTTTTCAAGTTTCACCTCGGAGGAAAAGACCCTAGAAACAAAGTGTAACTAGTCCTCTTTTCCCCAGCGGAGTCGCCAAACTGTGGACAAGGCCCTCGGGAACTGCGTCCGCGGGATCCACACTAGGCATAATCGACTCGAGGTTCTTTCGAATCGAATTAAGACCTATTAGAGTCGCCACCAAGTTTTTTGGGAACTTGGAACCGTTCAAGTCAACTTTACACCTTTCATCGAAAAGCATAAAGCCCATCGACTACGAGTGATTAAAGATAAAGACTTGTACCCTATATCACTCGATTTGAATGACTCTCGTAATCCAATGGTATTTAGACGGATCCACAAACCATAGATCTTGAGTAAGGGGTGAGGGTACGTGTTGGGAAGCCCATAAGGACACCCCACCCCGCCCGTCAATAACGGCTTCTACTAAGTCAAGTGTCGGAGTTCAAACAAGGTCATAGCTACTACGATGTATGATATGCAAACGTTGTTTTAACCCTATCATGTGACAACAATTTCTATGTCGTTTTAGATGCAACTAAACTAACTTTGTCAAAGTTGTAATTTAGCATGTGGGTTGATTAATATAACAACATACAAACGAAAGCAAACAAGGCTTAGGGGGAATGGGGGAGCCGTTGGGATCTAACTATTACAAACCAGGCATTTCATGCCGACACAACAATAAATTAAAGATACAACTCGATCTAAATACAACGCTATACACACGACGCAATACACGGCCATTCGGCCTAGAAACCCGTGCACAAGGGGGTGACTCACGGCCTACATGACACACGGCCTTGGGTCACTCCTCGTAATGCGTGCTTTCACTTAATCTCATCGAATTAGGCATAAGGCTACGCACCAAAGCATGCATTAGCATAGACCGGGCCATGTTGCGTTAAGCAACATGCGGTTTACTACGCTCCTACAAGCATTGGGGAACAACCGTCTAACCAAACAAGACTAAGGTTTTTTGAAGAGGTTTTGACTCAATAAAAGTAAAACAAGCTCGAAAATTACAACTCGATAAACAAATTACAAATTACAAGCAACGAAACAACGAGGAACAAAAGGTATAAAAAACGAAGCAAGAAAGACAAAGAAGACGGCCAAGCTCACGGCCCAAACCACGACCACCCCCACGGCAAAGACAAGGCCATCCTAGTTCCTAGGTTAGGTTCATTGGTTAGATCGAATGATTGCGAAACGGATTAGAAAACGAGTTAGAAAACAAGTTATAAGACAGGTTGATCGATTGAGAAGAAACGCGCGAGTGTGTATTCTACACGGCCTAAAGGGTCCAATTAGGTCACGATATCATAAGATTAATGCTTACTCGTCGAGTGTTAATAGGAAGGTGCTAATCACGCACTCCTATGCTAGCGAGAAATCAAGTGATAAGAAAGATGTATTCAATTAGGTTATAGAATTGTTAATCGATTTTTAAAGCTATGTCGATGCCACCTAACATGTCTAATTGGGTTATAAAAACGATCGAATGCTGTCTAAATACGTCATATATTAACAATCAGAGGTTAAACTAACATACAACGGATCCTAGGGTGTGTCGAATTGGCCGAAATAACAAAGGGGTCAAAAGCGAAGAGCGAAGTTAGAAATTCGTTTTATTTATGCCCTACCTTAAACACGAGGATATGTAAATGAGACGGGGGTGTACGACCGACTGAAGTAGCGGTTTATTTTCCCATCTCAAGTCAACGCGGGTGTTCATGGTGGTACTTTAACTCATACTCGGACTAAACTAGTTTCATAGTTAATTAAACAATCGATAAACAAAAACGATAAACGGATAAAAACAAACTATAAAAACAAACATAAAAAAAACGAAATAAAAGGGAGAAAGAGGAGGATTTGATGCACCCTCAACCTACATGTATCGTTGACACCGTCTTGGATCGTAATCGATGGTAGATTTTATCTCGAGAGGCCGTCGTCGACGAAGAAACAAAGCAAACACGCGTTTTTTGACAAATCTGGACAGCAACTTTCAAACGATGATTTCTCCCTCGTTTCACGACGAAAATTCGATTTAAAAGATGTTTTGAAAAATAGAAAGAGAGGAGAACAGAGATCTTAAAGCAACCCCTGCTCGTTTTGGGTTATTGGGCACGAAAAACGAGCACAAACAGAACTGGACAGACAAGAATAAACCGCGAAAACAGAGTGTATAACACTCTGTTTTTCGAGGGATTTCGTGTACTCTCAAGGGCAATTTGGCTCGTAAATCTTTGTCTAATGTGTAGATGGATGTTATGTGGTTAATTAGGAACAAGAAAATCGAGTTTTGATGGAGGTTTGATGGAGGAACGAATTGTTTTTCGAGGAGGACACACAAACAGTTCAGTTTGTATGTCGGTTTTATTTAGGGTTTATGGGAGGCAATTAGGGTTTGTTTCTGAGGTTTAAAGCTTGTGGGTGAAGGTAGGATGTATGGAGAACTTAGAGGAATGAATGTATGGTGAAGGGGTGGTATTTATAAGGAGTTAAACTAGGGTAAAAGAGAGGGAGAGGCAGTCGGGCTTGCTCACGCATGGCTGCTGTCCAGCAGCTTTTGTGAGGGTTTGAGAGGGGTTTTCTTGGTGATTAAGCTAGGGTAATATGGGTAGGATACTAGGGTATGGGTTAGGGTTAATGGGTACGGGTTTTGGTGGTATTTGGAGCGGGTTTTGGGCTCGGGATTAATCACGCAAAACAGGGGGGCTGTTTGTATGCGCGGGCTGGTTGGGGGGTGTTTGGGGATGGAATTTGGGCCGTGGATAGGGGGTTCGAACAAGGGTGGATGGGTAGAGGCTTAGGTTGGTTAGTGTACTCGATATTCGTGCCAACTCGCAAAGAAAACGGGCCCAAAAACCGAGCTAAAATCGAGCTCAAAAACATGCTTCTAAAACGAGTTTTCCTCGCTTTTAAAAAACGATTTTTCAAATCAATTAACACATTAAAATAAATGATTTTTCAAATCAAATATATTCATAAAATGATTTTTCAAATCGAATATTTATTTTATTTTCAATAAAATAAACTTGGGAAAATAAATTCAAAATAAAATAAAATAAATTGAATTCACCTAAAAAACCATAATTTAAATATCATTTAAAATAATAAAATGAACTCACTAAAAAAAACATTAATTTAAATATCATTTAAATTAATAAGATGAATTCACTTAAAAAAACATTAATTTAAATATCACTTAAATTAATAAAATACTTCATCGACGACGCCCATTCTACATCGTAAAACGAGCTCCAAATAATGACAGTGACAACTAAAGAATACATGTGTCCTATCATCATCGGGTGTTTGTCGGGTTCTCTATAAATTCCAATATCGACGGATACGGGTATCTACAAATATGTTAAGTTCATTTCTTTGTAATTAGTCAAGTTTGTCATCTTACTCGGATTAAACCGACATGGTATAAGGAACCAAGGATGATTATGAATTATGACTAATATATTTACAAATGTAAACAAATGAGAAAAATGGTAAATAAAATAAAAGGGGGTTAAAATACCCTTTAATTTGTAATTAACCAATAATATCATCCAGTCACGGAATAAACCGTCATGGTATAAAGAACCAAGGATGATTTTTTTAATGGTCAAAACATGTTTATCATAAAAATGAATTAAAATGGTAAATAAAAGAAACGAATTTCCTTTAAAATGTAATTAACCAATTAATATCACCGAGTCACGGATTAAACCGTCATGGTATATGGAACCAAGGGTGATTATAATTTATGGCTAAAGAGTTTGTCATAAAAATGATTTGCAACATACGAAATGGTAAAAACCGTAAAAGGAAAGAAGTAAAAATAAAAGAAAGTGTTGAAGGAAAGACGAACTCAAACACGTTTGAGTCTGACCTGGACACCCCATTGAGGCGCGACCCTCTTTGCATAGCAAGGGGCTTTTGTCTCAAGCCAAAACTCGGTTTTGGCTCGTCTAACCTATATTTGAATCGTGTCATGCATTGTTCATGCTCATAAACTCGTAAAAACAGTAGAGACATGAAATAAATGAGTTGTTCACACCTTTAAACATACGTGTATTAATGTTTGCGAAGTAGACGACTTTAGAGACGGTTTTCTCGTTGTGACTAATCGTGATCAAAGAAGTTTAAAAGAGTGCCTTAAAAAAGGATTTTGTTTTGAAAATATGTTAATTAAAACATGTTGGTTGATGAATTGAGTTGGTAAAATGGGTCGGTCGAATGCACGGCGACGGTACCAAACAAAATGTGTAAGGCTTGTGTTTACGATCGGTAGGTCGTAAACACATGTCGATTTTGTGACTTAGGAAGTTGAGTCTAGAAGTTTAAGGGAGAGGTGAGCGGGCGGACACTCGCGTGAGGATTGTGTTGTGTGAAGGGTGGTATTTATAGAGAAATGTGGGGAGGTAGGTCGGTTGAGTTTGCTTAGAGGCTAAGCAGACACCTGCTTTAGGCGCGAGCTACCTTGTGATACAAATGGGTGTATTGTCCTTTTCGCAAATTTGGATTTTCCATTTGTTCTAACCAATGTTTTGTTGGTTGTGATTTGTGGTGTTTGATGGTTGCTTAGCCGTGTAAGCTTCCTCTTGAGTGATATTTGGGGTAGGTATTTTGTGTCTTTGACTCGGGTTTGACCCGTGTGAGTCGGGATTTGAATTTCGAGTTGGTTTTTGGCTCGGTGTCGATTTTGACTCTAATTAGGGTCATTTTAATGGAAATGACATGATAAAGACATTCATGGAATTATTTTCGACATTCGAGATTTGGTTTGACTCGGTTTGACTCAGGTTGACTCGAGTTGCGGGTTTCTGAGTCGGTTTTGGGTCCGAAGACGGTTTTGACTCTAATTAGGGTCATTTTAATGGAAATGACATGATAAAGGCATTCATGGCATTATTTTTGACATTCGAGATTTGGGTTGACGCGGGTTGACTCAGGTTGACTCGAGTTGCGGGTTTTTGAGTCGGTTTTAGGTCCGAAGACGGTTTTAACTCCTAATAGTGTTATTTTAATGCAAATGAAATTAGAAAACATTAGAAATAATTTTTCATATCCGAGTAGTGCATTAAACCGTCTCATGTATAGCCAATCCACGCACGCATATCAAAAACACGTTATAGTCCGATCATCATCGGGTGGTTTTTGGAAGGTGCAGATACTGGGTATCTACAGTTCCCGGCATCATGCATCAATTCGAAGCAAATGCTATCTTTAGCACGAGACAAGTGAGAAATGAAACGGCAAACAAATAGGGAATGTAATATGAAACGACAAATTTGAATTTTACCAGGCTCCTCGCCGTTCTGTAGGATAGGTGGCTCTCTGCCGCCCAAATGAGATGTCTACCATCCCATTTCTCGGCCCACTTGGGTGCACCCACTAACTGGCGACCACCACGTCCCACGTTGGCCCGCCTCGGGGCCTCCTCAGCCTCCTCCTCAAACACCTCCTCTCTCTCACCCCATACAAGAGCGAGAGAAGGGTCGAAGTCTACGTCCACGGGAGCCCTCCCCGACATAGAAGGAACGTCACCTACAAAATCAAAGTAAATTAGGCTACGTCAAGCCACGACAAGACTTGATGAGGTCGTTTCAAGCATTTTTAAGCCCTAAAAGTGGCCTTTTCTCGACATCCTTGGCCATTCCTTTAAAAACCCGAACACTCATGTGGAACAGTGGGTCAAGTCAAGCCTAAGTTCAAGCCTAGTCGCGGGTTTGAGTCGAAATTTCGGTAGTATTTCGCTATAATAGTGATTATGCCCCAAAAAAGTGTCCTAAAAAAGTCGTCACAAATCAAAAATCTGACATGGTAGGAAGTTCATACATTACACGACGGTTCAAGAAAACCAAATTTCATAAAAAATGGACAATCCTAAAGGCATTTTCGAAGCAATTTTCGAAACAGCTGAGAAACCGTCTCAATTTCGCTCAAATGCTCAATACTCGACGAAACTTCAAAAAGAATATATGGTTATGTTCCTAACATTGCCAATTGTCCATTTCTAATGTCAAATTTATCAAATAAATTCATTAAGGGCAAAACCCCCAAATTTTCGACATAAGGGGGAGGGGAAACCCTAATTTTTTGGCTTTAATTGAGTAAAAAACGAGAATTAAAAGCAAGAATGAGATGCATACCTCTATTAGTCATGATTAATGGGACGAGTTGATCAGATTTTGACGGAAATTGGTTGGAATTTGAGAGAGTTTTGAAAGAATTATGTTTTGAAATTATGAATAATAAACACGGTTTATCGTGTTTTTACTCATACAGGGACAAGCCCAGGAAAAGACGCAGCACCTGCTACGCCTCTTCCAAGAGCCGCAGCTCTTGCTGCGCCTGTTCCCCGGCTTCCCTCCAGCTCAATTTTCAAAAGTTTGTTATAAGTTTGTTATTTGTAGGCCCATCTTTGGTGCACCTCTTCTCCGATACCTTATATCATATATTTGGTTCTTTTGGACATTTACTTTTGTCCGGGCCCGTGTTTTGCCAAGACGGACTGCAAAACCGTCACGTTTTTTTATCTCCTAGCAAGGATCTTTTATCAGGATTTCGCTTGCAACAACGAGCGAATTTCCAGCGGTGCTTAGGATGCACCACTATCAGTCAAGCCTCTTCATTCTCTTTGACGGTGTTTTAAGACACACCTTTATCGATACTTTATCCAGCGAGAGTTAATGACAGCCGATTGCACTTCTCGAGAGATGGAGTTTGTTTGGGAGAAGACACAAGCAGATTCCTAAGAAATGATTCAATCCAGACAGAATCATCAACATATTCCCCGACGAGAGTTCGCTTGAGACCAACGCAAGCCAATTCCCCCAGCAGTTTCTACCGACGTCCTGCTGTCCTCAATAATTTTTGTTTCCTCATGGAGTTCGGCAAAGGTGTCGTTTTCCAGAAGTTCTCATGCCAAACACCTCGAGAGAAGTCTCAGGTATGGTCTCTTATTATGGCTGGCGAGCCTCCTCACATAGTCTAATGGACTTTACACGACCCTCCCCGATAGTCGACAGACTCTAAAATGTTCCCGACGATAGGTCCTTGGCTCAGACCCCTTAAGCCGCCTCGCATCGCCATAGTCGTCAGGTTGTAATCTTCGATTGACCTGATGGCTATACTTTGAATTTCGCCTTGTCCAAGCCTCAGTCAAAGTAGGGGCTCTATAGATACCTCATTTATACACCTCCCGCCAACCACCCGGTGATGATTGGGCCGCATGTTTGGTACACAGAACGATTTATGACAGTCCGTAAGTTTATCGTCAAGTGATAGCTCAAACACTTGGGTCTACCCCTTGGTTGTCATCTACGCGCCGATATGGTCGTTTTGACAGTAATTAGAATTCATTTGGAGTCCGGGTCAAAAACCAATTCATTTTCTAAGAAACCGTTTAAAATGCCGGGTCGGAATATCCTAGAATATTTCGGATATTTATTCCATAAATTAATTTTATATCTTTTGGTAAAATATATCCCATAAATCTTATTTTAAGAAATAAGGAAGTATAGATCTACCGCAATTCCCTAAAAGGAACGCGTAATTCTTTCTTCCGCAGGAGGAAACCTCTAGGGAAATGACGTAGCAGATGCTGCGCCTCTTCGAAGGATCGCACCAGCTGCTGCGCCTCTTCTCCAGCTCGTTTCTGTCTGTTTTCAGATTTTTTTTGTGATTTGTTTCCAATGTTTGAGTCATTTCATAACTCTTCATATTTTCTAGTATAAATAGGGACCTTTGTTCCACATATTTTTCACGAGAGTGTCCGCCCTTCTGTTCTCCCTTTGCATTCTAAGCCCGTGCTCTAAGCTTTCAACGCCTACGTGCTTGATCAATCGACCACGTTAGCTCAGATCATTCTGAGTTCCAGTCATGTTGCATGACCACCCAATTTGACCACTACACATCAATCAATTTAATCTAAATCCTCTAACGAGGGCACTTTCTTCATACATTCGAGTCAAGCAATCACTAAACGTTAACTTAGTTAATCTCGTTTCGTCAAACATGTAAGTCTGAGGGTGTAAATTCCATCTTTTTTATTGTATTTTTATATTTGTAATAATTATTGTAAGATTCACGTCAAAAGTATGTTTAAAACCGACTTCTAAAACCCTATTATTAAACCGTTTTTACGGATTAGCAGTAACCAGACGTCGAGAAGAAATGCAGCAATTGCGCCTCTTCGAAGAGTCGCAGCATCTGCTACGCATCTTCCAGAGGCTGCCGCTGTTTCTGTTCTTCTTCTTCTTCCTCGGTTTTTCTGTTGTTTCGTTCCTTTTGTTTTTACTTTCTTATTTTCTCTCCTTTCTTCATACATAAATAAATTTTAATACTTTCCTTTTAATTATAACGTTTTATTTACGACTTAAGTCCCTTATAATCAATATTTGCGGGTTTTTGTCATTAAATCAAACCCGGATTTTAGAGACTCGATTCGTTCATATCAAGTTTCTGGAATTCGTCCTTTGTACATGTTTTCATTGCCTATTTCCAGTTTATTACATCCTTTCAAATTCGTTTCCGTCTTTCGTATATCACCTAACTCGTTTATAATTTGTTTTTAACCCGTTTTGATTCGTTTTAATTCGTGTTTATCGCTTTTATGACAGCTTCGTATGTAATTAATATGTTAAATCACTTTCACTCGAGTCAAATATCGATAATCCATCATTAAACACACCAACGAACATTAACGAACTCGCACTGATTCGACTTCACGACGAACTCACCTCGAGAAGACGCAGTGAAAGTGCGCCTCGCTAAGGGACGCACGTGATCTTGCACTTGTTCCGGGATGACTTCTGTCCCTGAATTTCCGTTCTTGCTCTGACTTTATTCCTTGATTACGTAATTAGTTGACTATTAGCCGTAATATCACCCCTAATCTGTCCATATGTTCTAAACCTTATTTCATTTTCCTTTCTTTTCCTCAAATCGTCCGTCTTAAGTATATTTTCGATGTAAATCAATTAATGCATTGTAATTTATTGTAATTTTAATTATCGCTATTTATTTATTGTATGTTATTATGTATGAGTTATTTATTAGTTTTTTCACATGTAATTAATTCTAAACCCTAATTCGACATTAATAAGTGCTAACTACTTGTTCACCGACTTAGTTTAATTCACATGTTAGGATTAAAACGTTGGATGTTGCATTGCATGCATATAATCAACGACATATCAAATACGAACGATTTCCCTAATCATTAGTAGAGGCCGCTATCGAGGCGGGCGGGATTAGGTGTTCAGTAAAAGGACTTCCTAATACGTACCATCACCCCCTACTCTAGATATCTATGAACATCCGTGTTCATTGGCATCCATGAGAGTCATTCTAGACATAGAATGCTAAGGGTAACAAGTTCTTAGTGTTCATGTCACTACTTTGTGTCTTGGCATGACGCGAGGTATTTAAACGGTTCCAATTTCCCATAAAAATTGGTGGCGAATCCACAAATTCAAACGCTTGTCCCAAGCGCCCCCGTGGCCCCCGTGTCCACAAAAATATGTGAGGCAAAGGCCTCTATTTATACTAAACACACGGAGGAATTATGGTAATGGTAGAATTTGGAAAGGAATAGGAAACAAAGATCCGGAAACTACCGACTTAGTTAAAACACAGAAACTTGGACGAAAAGAAAGCCTTGAGAAAAGGCGCAGCAGGTGCCGCGCTCCTTAGAAGAGGCGCAGTATATACTGCGTCCTTTCTCGGGTAGGATTCTTCTGCGCAAGAAAACGCGTTTAACAGCCTGTCGTATTTTAGGCATAACTTTCTCTGCAAGACTCGGCTTAAGGTGATTTAGGTAGCGTTGGCAAGCTAAGAGAAAGATCTAGAACTTTCTGTGAAATAGGCCAGACCCAAAAAAGTATTTATCACCTCGTAAAACGGGTCTAGAGGTCGGGTTGTCATTTTAGCTAAATGAGATGCACATTTTGTAATGTAAACTTCAAGTTTAGCCCAAAGAAGTGATATGGGACTAAAAATGAGATATACTCCTAACATTTTATGACATCCTAACCTTAGGTAGATAAGCACATTGCTTTTTCACTCGGGATTCGACGGTTTTAAGAAATGAAGACGGTTTTTGACCAGGACTCCAAATGTACTCTAATTACTGCCAAAACGATCGTAACGACACCTAGATGACAACCTAGGGGTAGTCACAAGTGTACGAGTTACCTTTTATTAACCGATTTTGGAAACATCATAAAATCGCGACATATGCTAAACATGCGGCCCAATCATCACTGGGTGTTAGGCGGGAGGTGCAAAAATGAGGTATCTACAATTTTTGTTTTGTCCAAACTACAGGTGAGTGTTCTGGGCCAACTGGGTCCGTTGCTGAGGCTTTAGAGCTCTTGTTTGGGACTGGACCGGTTAGTACTCCGGCGAGTGCGCCAGAGGGGTGGTAGAGGACGCTTCCGAGGAGGAGCCCACTGAGGAGGCTGTTAGAACCGAGGGAGCTACAGAGGATCGTGAGGAGGCCGTTATTGGCGTTGTTGGTGCTGAGGGAGCCACGAGGGCTCGAGAGGAGCCTGTTGTTGAGGCTGTTGGTGCTGGGAGGACTCGGACGGTATCTGAGGCCGGTACCTCTGGGAGGAGGGATCCTCGACCCTCTAGACGGGGGCTCTAGAATGTCGTGTGGGTCATTGAGAGGGATCCTCCTAGTCCCGTGCAGTCTCCTGGGGTGAAGAGGCGGAGAGTGGAGACGGAGGAGGATGGCGTCTTCGTTGAGAACTGGGAGGCTAGACGGGTTACGGTTCAGCGGGGGTTGAACCTGCGGACGGGGCCTGCTTAGGCCGAGGGCTTTGACGGTAGCCAGTTGTTGTTGCAGCTAGACACTCACATCTCCTACCGTGCACACGAGGGCTTGGTGAGTCAGTTGCTTAGTTGAGTTTTTTGCTGTTTTTTTTGTTGTTTCAGTCCTGAATAAGTGTTTTGATGTTGTTTGTTTCCCAATTTCAGGAGATTGGTACCATGAGAACTTTCTCAGGCTTCTCGACTTGCATGGATTTTTACGACGTTCCCCGGGACGGTACGAAAGCGTTGATAGAGAGGTCGGCTATGGGGCCGTTGGTGGCTGCCTGGCGCGAGATTCACAGGGCTTCGATTAGGTCGAACCTGTGTTTGATTCGCGCCATGTTGTACCATTACTGGGACACGACGTCTTCGTTCCACATGGAGTTTGGGAAGGTCGGTGTCACCTTTGAGGACTTTGCTATGATATCGGGCCTTCCCTGTGGCGAGACGCCTGTTCAGTTTCTGGAGACGCCGGAGAGAGTGTCTTGCGCCGTGGTCACGGGTTTGATCGGCAATGTTTTGCCTGCGCTGACTGACATCATTCCTTTCCTGATAGCGAACTCCTATGCGATGGACCACTTTAGGGGGAGAGTGGATGGCTTTGTTCCGGCGCCGTTAGCGAGTCCGGAGGCTGAGGCTGACACGCAGGAGGCACGGTTGTGGTTGTGGCACTTCCTGGGTACCACATACTTTGGTGACAAGGAAGAGCGCTTGTCGCACAAGGTACTTCCTCTGCTTGCTGACCTAGACGCCTTAGGTCAGTACGACTGGGTGACGCCGACGTTGGCGAATTTTACCCGTTACTTGCACGTTGCGGTTCGTCCGGAGGTGACGGGGGATGGAAGATCTCCCGCTTTGGTTGGTCCCGGCCTCATCTTGGAGGTATGAGTATTTTTGTGGTTTTTTGATTTTGATTGATTAATTTTTTTTTTGAGTTTTGGCAATTTTTTGGAAAATTGGCTGATTTGTGGTTGCTGTGTTTTTTACAGGCTTGGTTGTTGGCTTACTTTTTCCCCTTGCACCCAAAGACGACGGGTGACGTGCCTTCGGTTTACCCTGCTGTGAGGGGTTGGACGGTGGCTCGGAAGAAGTTGACCAAGTCCACTTACGAGGAGTGCAGGCATTGGGTGAACGCCCTCATGGTTGGTGATGTAAGTGGTTGTTTCTTATCTCTTTTGTTTTGTAGAAAAGGATAGAGATAGGATGACTAGGTAGCTAGAAGTCCCCTAGTTAGTTGATTAACTTTGCCTTGAGTATAGTTTGTCGGGTGGCCTTGGGAGCACTACACATGCGTACCAGCTGCTGTCAGGGAGCATCTGCGACCTCGCAGTTGCCAGCGCTTGTACCTCAAGATGGCGATCAATCCGGTTTGGTACCTGGGTGAGCGTTTAGCTCATCAGTGTTTTAGTGAGACCTTCGTGGTGCCGATCGATCCGCCTAGGGTGTTGTTCCAAAAGTCGACATCTTCCGCCTGTCGAGGCTTGCCTGGTACCCGATTAAGGTATGTTTTCCTCTATTCTTTGTTTTGTTGCCTCTTTTTGCGTTTTGGTGGAAGGGTCTGTTACCTTCGACGCGGCTTCCTGTTGTAGGGTGTCGATGATGCGTGTATTTCTTATGGTCTTTTTAAGCCTTATTTGCGCGCGTTTCTATGTGTTTTTTGTAGTATTAAGCTACAAATGTCCCCCGAATCGCATAGTTTGGTTTGCTTTGTCTTAATTTCAAGAATGTACCAAAGAGGGCGGAATTGAGCCTTTTATTGTCTTTTAAGCGTGCATATAGGAGATGAGTAGATTTGGAGCAGAAATACCTCTCCCTTGGGATGCGTGAAGACGTCTTGGATGCAAATCAACGTCCTATGGCTGACTCAGTGGTAGATTCTTCGATCGAGAGCTTTTGCTGGCCTAACTAATCGATCGAGTCTTTTGTGAGGCTGAAGACTCCTTAATCGAACTGCTGCTATGTTCGATCGAGAGGAGGATTTATGGCGTTCCTCGATCGAGTAGATTTTATGCTCGATCGAGAGGTTTTTGCTGGAAGTTGATCGATCAAGGAGTTTCATTATGCTCGGTCGAGCACTTTGTGATCTGACGCAATATTTTCTTGCGTAAACTTATTTACTTAATATCTTAGTTGTTTTATTTAGGTTAATAAATATCTCGTTTATAAATAGGAGAGACTTAATTAGGTTTAGGTATGTTTTAATCAGTCATTAATTTCAGAACTCTTGATCGACGCTTGTTTTCCTATTTCTCGGAACTCGATTTGTGTAATTCCTTACTCTCTCCGTATTCAATTTAATTCCTTTCTGCAACATATTATTCTCTTGTTTCTTAATTGCTGTTAGGTATTAGAATTTATATTTGGTTTATGCAATTTCTGATAGTTCATCGTTATACCATGTTTAATATAATTTCATTTATCGTTATTAGTTTTATCATCGTTATGAGTAGCTAAATTTCTAATTGCTGGGATTAGGGGAGCCATGATAGTAAAACAATGATGCTATAATTAGTTTTAGGGGGTTTAATTGTGAGAATTGTTTCGTAGCAATATAACAGTAATTACTTGGTTGAGTGCACGCGACTAATTTAATTAACCCGGTTAAATTCAGACCTAGATCGGAAGATTAGAATTGTAACATCTTGTTTTATGGGCCTAAGTTCATGAGTTTTTATATTAGAAAATCTGTTTTGGTAACCACGTTGATGCGTGGAGGTTTGGTAGATGAGCGAACTTCGGGACGAAGTTCATTTTAAGGGGGGAAGACTGTAATACCCCGTATTTTATATCGCTGGTTAGGTCGGGCTAATTGTTTAGTCGACAGTTATGTTAAGTTATTTCTTTGGACTCGCGTGGTATCGTAAGATCGAGTTGTTGCATAAGTTATTTGAGACGGGTTTATGTGGGATTCGAGGCGTGAGCTAAACCAATTACCTCGACCCATTTGGGTTTACCCAATATCATGTTTAACCCAACACCCAACATCATGTTCTAACCTAAGTTTTAACCTAATGTTTTTACCCTAGCAATACACGACACACACCTCACCCGCCTCCCTTCTTCATCAGCTTCAACCGCAACCTGCACGCAAAACGAGGGGGAGAGAGAGGGAGTGGGTGTCGACGGCGCAGCAAGGAAGACCTTAGGGTGGTTGTCATCGACCATAGACGACCCTGGTGGCTGTTGTGACGGCAGGAAAGAGGTAAGAGACAACCTTCTCCGCTGTTTCATATTTCTGTCGGGTTTTTGGGTGCGGTTGTGCGTCTTAGGCAGGCGCCGGTGGTGGTGGTTGACGGGGTATAGGAGTAGTGTGGTGAGTGGCGAGTAACTTGGTGGTTGTTGGGGTGGTTGTAGGTGGTTAGGGTGGCTGAAACAGGCGGTATCGATTGAGGGGGCAAAACGGGTTTTGGTTACGGTTTGAAGTAGTTTTAGACGGCTAGGTTTGAGGTGGCACCACCGTGGACTCGGGGAGGTCGAAATGGTGGTGCCACGGTGTGTCTGGTTCGTGGGGTGACGGCGAGTAGGATGGTGGTTATGTGGCGGGGGTGGTTCTTTGGTTGCGGTGGTGGTAGGAGATAAACGGGGGTGTTTGGTGGGGCTTGCGGTGAACCGGGCGGATGCCGCCCTGTTCGACTCGCCGTGGCGATCGACCAGGCTGGTGGTGGTTGTTGGTGGTGGGGTCGAAGTGGGGAGCAGGTCTGGTGGTTGTCGCGGTGGGATAGGTGGCGCGTGAGGAGTGGGGGCGCGTGTGAAGGGGGTAGGGTTGATGACGGGCTGTTTTGTTTTCGAAACGGGCTTTTCCATGAGTTTGATCGCTATAATTCGTTATTTGGTCTTATTCATAATTTATTTAAATTAGTTCCCGAGTTATTTAAAATAATTAGAGACGGGTTTTTGAGTCGGGTTTGTTAAAAGAGAAAAGTTACTATTTCGGGAAAGTTTCTATTTTGGGAAATTCTATATTTAGTAGTTAATAATAATAAATATTATAATTGTTTTAGGTGACGGATTCGTGAAGGATCGATAATCAAATTCATTGCCTTATTTACGGACCGCTTAAGCGCTTAGTTGGATTTGTTTGGCACTTTGAGGTAGGGGAAACACACTTGACTCCTTATCGTATTATTGAATTGAGTTGACTTGTTCGTGTTTAATATGACCAAGCTGAGACCGTTGACTTGTTCGTGGTTGTGATTGATGCTATGTTTCATGTAAGGAGGTGGGGTTGACTGAACTGTTAGTGTTGAGTATGTTATTCCAATATTTTGATAGCTGGCATGATTTCATTCATTAATATACACATTGTGTTGCATTATTACTGTTGAGCATTTCATATGCATTGGAGTTGGAGGATGGTGTAGGAGTGACGATGTTGAGATACGATGTGGATTGTGATAAGGCCCAGGCGGGTTCTGCAGGACTTGCCCTGGTGTCCTCAACATGCGGTGGCGGATCGGCTACGGTCGATATATATAGTCTAGGGATCGGTATGGGTTGGTTGTCGGGTTATGAGATATGAGATATGAGTTGAGATGGAGATGGAGGTGACGGAGGATCATGCATATCATATTTTGTTGTTTAATTGTTTTCCCTACTCAGCTTCGCGGCTGACCCTGTGTATTCGTGTACGCCTGTGATGATCCAATTATTGGGGAGCAGATTGACAGGTGTTTCAGAGACTGATGGGAGCTGGCCCGGAAGAGAGTTTGGATGACGGACTTAGTGCCTAGCCACCTTAGTCTTATTAGTAGTTTTATCAGACTGTATCTTTTGGTCATAGTTTTTGGAGGCTTTGTTTTTATTCCAGTTGAAATCTCACTATAAACATTTTAATAAAGTATTGTGTTTCTTTCCTTTGTATCTACTACCTCGGGTTTCCGAGATGGTAACACCGTCATTTATCTGAGGAGTCCTAGTTCAGGCCCTTAAATAAATGGGGGTGTTACAAGAATGAAAATACCTGTTATTAACAATAGACTACCCTAATCAGAGCGGAAGCTATTTAGGAAGAATCTAGGGCGGATAGCGGACCGTAAGGACCTTTCCACTACCCTTCTCACATCAGACCGACTGACCTTACCTTTAGCTGATTTGCGTAATATCATGGTGAACCGACATCCTAGCATCTTTCTCTCTATTTGATCACACTCTAATTCATCCTTGCCAGTTTTAATTGTTATTTCCTTTATTGCTTTTAATTTAGTTCATTAGCTTAGTTATAAATCAAATCGATAAAAACCCCTCCAATTTGCGACCGTAGACAGACTGAATAACATGTAGATTGTGACTGCCTCCCTGTGGATATGTTCCCCTCCTTACCTCTACTGTATAAGTTTAGGCCGTTTAGGTTTTATTTTTGATAGGTTGCGACAGCCGTGTCAAATTTTGGCGACGTTGCCGGGGAGGCGATGTTGTTTATTTGTTTTCTGTTTCGTTTTGTTTTTAGTCTCAAGGGATTTATTCCTTGAGATGGTTCTTATCTTTTCTTCTAGTGTTGTCTTAATAGGTCCTACATGTCCTAACTAGACAGGATTCTTGAAGAAAGGCCATCAAAGGGAAGGCTTGAGTACCTTTGTGTTGGAATATGTGTCCTCCGACAATAATGCGATCACAACTGTCGATCATGATGATCACATGTTTAAGTCTCATTTTAAAGAATACAATTGGGAAGTAATATTTTACTGTCAACTGGTCCACACATATCGGTAATGATTGGCTGACTAGAGTTTGACATTACTGTCGTGCGACGGTGGTGATCAGTTGATCCCCTTAGGTCATACCTAAAGGGTAACACTCTTAATTAATTATTTAATTGATCGTATGACAATACGGGTTAATTAAATTACTTAAAATTGACGGACGATTTTGGAAGTAATATTTACGTATCTCATTATAATTTGATTAAATAAGATACGGTCTAAGTGATCGAATTGTTTTATTACTTAGATGAAATTATTGTTTAAGGAAACAATTGCATTTGATTGAATAATTTATTATAAATACAAGATGTTGTGATTTATAATTGGTAAATTATTTTGGTTCAAGTAATTATGAATTACTAAGTCGATTTTGTATATGACGTATTTTTATTAATGCGTTGATTTTTAATATGTTAAAAATACATAACAAATTTATGTGACATGTGACATGTGACATGTGACAAATTGACAAAGATAAAATGGAATCCATTTTATCTCTAAATGGACCGAAATTAGGGGTGATATTAGGAAAATATTATGTTGATTAAGTAAGTAGTAAACATAATCATTTACCTAAACCTAGCCATGCATACCTAGTGGGTATTGTGAAGAGCACTTTGATCATGCATTGGGCATCACTACCTCCCCCTTCCACCCGATTTTAAGAGGAGAAAACCATGGGTTTTTCTCCTTAATTTTTACCTAATATACACTACCTAAAACATTAGTGTATTATTCATTCTATTCATCTAAAAATAAGAGTTTTTAGAGAGATAAATTCTTCCTTATTCTCCCTTTCTCTTAACCGAAATATTGAGAGAACAAAATAATATTTTGGTCAATTTTATACAAAATTAATATTGTTCTAGTAATAATAATATTAATTTTATTAAGTTGTTACTTTGGGCATTATTCCTTGGGAGGGATTCTCTACTTGAATCCTTGTTCATCCATTTAAGGAAGCTCAAGAACAAGTGAGTAGGAGAACTCACTTGTGCCCAAATAATCCGAAATCTTCAATGTAAGATGGTGATTTCTTTCTTATTCTTTTATTGTTTGCATGCATAAGATCATCTTTTAATTTTATGACTAAATTAAAATTAAAACATATATGAATATGTTTAGTAATGAGATATAGATTTCCAACAAGCGGTATCAAGAGCCTAAGGTTGTTTGCATGCAAATCGGTTATAGTTTTTCCGAGTTATACGATTAACATATAAAACTTGTAAATTTGTGTTATTATGATATATCACGAAATAAATTATGCATGTTAAAGTTTCTGATCCTAAAATGTATTTAGGATACTTTAATTAATTTATGGATTTTTAATGTTCATTTTATATAATAATGGCATTAAAAATGTGATTTTATGATAAAAATGTCATTTTCGGACTAAAATTAGCTAAACTTCGAATTTTCCAGTGGTTTTTGGATATATTTTCACATATACTATTTTTAGATGACCTGTAAATGTTCAGAATATTTAGAGTTTTTATGCTCGAAATATGGATTTTTCATGATAAAAATCGAATTTAAATGATAAATAGGTTAATATGAGAAATATTTCGAATATGGTCTTATAAATTTAGTATGTTGTCACATGCAATTTTACAAGATGTGTGTAAAATTATAGGCTATAATGAAGTCTTTATGCAAGATTTATGAATTTTTGATAAAAAATAGCATAAATAGTGACTTAATTAGTGAATAATTGCTAAAACATACTTCATGACTAAGGAAAAACGTCACATGTTGCATTTTATTACCCATTTCAGATCTAAAATTGAAAAATTAATAAATATAATTTTTCTCATGTTTTTATAATTATATTTGATAAATCCGGTAAACCGCAACATAGTTTTTCCGATAAATTTCGAAATTTTTAACCTAAGTTTTTGAACATTATGAGTGTCATGGTATTTTTACAGAATGTTCATGAGTTTAAATTTCAAATTTCAAATTTATTTGAAATTTTTGTGATTTATTTGAAGTTTATAGCATTTTATTATAATTTTGAGTCCATTAATGAACAATTTTAAGAAATATAAGTTAATTATAGTCAAATAGTTAGTGGAGACTAATTTTGAGTCCTAAGTTGGTTAGGGTAATTAACTTGTGCATAAATATGATTTTATGTAATTTATTGTGATTTTAAAAGGTTGAATCACGCAAATCCGTAAAACCATTTAATATACGATATTGGCTCCTTAAAGGCGATTTAGCATAAAATTGGGCATGTTCATACATATTATAATGCTGCATTTTATTTATGATTGTCATAATTTTATTTTATGTAATTTTTGAATTATGTAATTTTACTTAGTATGGCCTTAGTTTTTAATTGGTATTACCCGAAATGTATGGGAATATTGATTCGGTTGTAATTTATTGTGATCTCGTATCACCGTTTTGTAATTTAATAGATTTATTTTGTGACACCCTCATTTTTAGCGTTAAATAAACACGTAAATTCTACAGAAAAACTGACAGGATATGTTTGTAATTGGTTCAACTAGATAAAACCTGTAATTTTAAAAACTTTTCTAAACCATTCACAAACATTTCCAAATGAAGAGTGCCAAAACCTGCAAAAACTAACAAACTAATTTACATAACATAGCTAAAGTCGTGAGAATAAAGTGATACAAACCAAAGTAAGAGAGGGAGACATATGTCCCTCCAAAATATAAACACAACCATAAGTTTAAAGGTTTACTACAAGATATAACCAAACTAGGTCCAAGGTTCATTTGCTCGCTAGCTCGTCCATGTACCCCATCTAAACATCATCAACCTGTCAATCGCATTTTATACAAACACGAAAGCCACAATTCAGTGGGGAGTAACTTCGAATTCTCCCAGCCACGAAATGTCATAATTAATATAACATGTAAACATAAGAATATAAATATGAAAACACATAGCCTTAGCATATAGATGCTAGACAATCGTGCTTATCATGTGAACAACAATATAACAACACGTAGTCCTAGCATGCGAATACTAGACCGACTCATACTACACTATCATGTGAATCACATAACATCCAGGAATCCAAACTCTATCAACCATAGCCGGCTTGCATCTCACCTTCTATGATTCATAGAATCATCAAACAAGAAAGGACAATATATCAAAGACAGGCATAAGTTCTTAGCACGGTCAATAGTCACTCTGTAACTCGAGTCTATACCACGAGGTAGGGAAGGTAATCGAACCGGTATCTTGGCTCAGAGGTTCTATCAAAACATGGCCAAGACACAACACAACCCTAGCCTAAAATCTGCGCAGACCTAGACATGCGGATACACACCACCGCACCCAAGACCCACAATTTTTTTAAAACAAAGTGAGTACCCTAAGGAGTCCACCAAAGGGTTGGCTAGTACTTAAGCTGACCACTTACCCTCAAAATAAGTAACGAGGTCATGCCCCAACTTGGATATAAACCCACCAAGTCAGGAACACAAAGGCTATTGAGCAGTGAACATATACTCGTCAAAGACTATAAAGGCCTATCTATGACAAACACAACAACCTGCAAGAAGTATTCAATACCAATTCCATTTCAAGCAATATTAAAGGTTTCAGGGAATCTAGGGCCGTTTCTACAATATAAGAAACCATTCAAATCAACCAACAACACATGTGAAATAAAAACATAATAAATGGCCTAAAACAAGAATAAGGCCAATTATCCAATTCACACATTAATTTCATCCAACCGAATTTTTACCCGCAACCCCAGCCCTGCGACAGGTACGGGTTCAATCGCGGCTGACCAATCACACAATTGACTGACATCGATTCAGTCAAAGGGACTAAGGCTCAGTTTTCGGCATAATCATCCAAACATTGCAATTATCGCTATAAAATTCATTTTAAGCCTATTCATTACAATTTCATTTCATAACCCATCCTAACATGTGCCACTACCAATATAAACATAATTTTACCATCCACATTATATTTACTACTAACATGATTCATTTCAAAAGATTACCCATATGTTACTTATACTAAATATAACATTAATAAACCCGAAACGACGAACAACGCATGAAAAATCGCGAAAACAAGCAACGGGCCGACCCGGGCCAACCCAGGGCTGCCGTGGGCCTGCATGGGCCTGCTTGGGCCTCTTTGGGCTCGTGGGCCGCCACCCCCAATTCCTCCGTTTTTCCATTTTTGTTCATTTTAACACCGTTTTAAGCATCAACTAATCATTCCCATATCATTTCCATACTAATATGTGAACTTAAACTTACAAAAGACATGAATTTAACCCATATTATCATGTGAAATAAACCACTCAAATAACATTCACAAAATCATACAAAAAAGCAAAGAATGTGACATTTATTCGTCGAGTAACTCGAAATATGTTACCTTAAGCTAGAAAAAGGCAAAATAACCCTTGAGAAAACCCTAAAAACAGTAGCTACCCATCATCCTCTACTATATAGGAGTCCCCTATATCATCCTCATAATCTTCACCTATTAAAAACAACAAAAACACCATAATAATTACTAAAACCGAAATTATGCCCAAAATCATCTTAAATCGACATAATGAAAACTGAAATTAAGACATACTAGGATGTAGATCTTGAAGAGAGGATTCCGAAGATATAAATTTTGCGAAAATCGGACTAGAAACGAAGAAGTTATTTATGAAATTACGATTGTAAGTTTATTTGTTTTTTTTTTGTGGATTTCGGTCAAGAGGCAAAGGAAGCCTTAGGAAGAAATAGGAACGAGGGGGAAGAAGGTGGGCCGTGGAAAGGGAGAAAGGAGCGGGAATTTGGCGGAATTTCATTAGTCGGTTTTGGCTCGTTTCGACGATAATTTCGACGATAATTAGAACCGTTTGTCAAATGCAAATTCCGACAATGCCAAAGTTCTTAAACACGAGATTACAAGAAGATTGAGTACTCATATGACCCATTTCCAAAATCGTTTGCCCAATTTTCACAAGAATTTCCATTTTCCCCGATATGCCCTTATTTCGAAATAAAAGGTTTTTACATGGTTTAAACTATTTTTAAACATTTCGAAACTATCAAAATAAATAATTTACTTCAAAATATAATAGAATTATATTTCATTAAATTATTATTACTTCATATACATTAATATTAAATTCAACTCGATTAATAAATTACTTTCGCAATATAATAACGGTCCGAAATTACGGGGTGTTACAATCATCCCTCCTTTTAAGAAGTTTCGTCCTCGAAACTTGCAAGTAGAAAACGAAAATACAATAAGGACGAACTCAATTTTCCAAGGGTGAAAATCAAAACATTCAAAACAAATTGGAATTTCAAAAGATGATCCTTCAAAAGGGGTTAAGAAAACTTTCAAAAGCACGATGTCCATATCAAGGGAATGAGAGAACGCTTGATGCATGCAAGCGCGCTATCATTCCGAATCAAGGGCAAATCAAAATACGAAATCATTCGCCGATAAGTGCAGAACTAGTTATCAGACGTCTCCAATAACGAATCCTGACAACGAATCAACGCCAAAACAAAATGAAAGCGAAAGGTCAAATGCAATTGTTATAGAAAAATGGTAAATCATTTTTCAAACTTTACCAGAAGTCAAGTTTTCAAATATAATACAAATTTTAACAATGAATCGAAAAGTTAACTCACATTGGTCCGAAATTACACAAAACGAGAAATAGCTTAGGTATCAAATCGAACACTAAGGTTGAAAGAAAGTGAGAAATCATTTTCAAATGTTATAGAAAGAGGTCAATTTGTAGATTTAACTCCAAATATAAAATAATGAACCAAAAGTTTACTCAAACTAGATAGAATCTATGCAAGATGGAAAACAACTCGGGAACGAGAAGGGCAACTCGCGATAGGGAACTCACACCCAACAGACAAGAAGGAATTGAACTCTTAAAGGTGGAATTTTTGGATGAAGTCAATAAAGATGTCAACGAACAAGACGCTTTACTCAAAAGGTCAAATGAGTTCCAAAAAGGCGAACTCAACGGAACAAGCCAGAATAGCAAGAATGACAATTGTCGGAGATCGGAATTAGGAAGATCGGTACATCGAGAAAAGTTCACTCAATTTTCCAACCACAGAGTCACCCTACTAGGTCCTCCGAACATCAACAGGGCAACAACCAGAGGCCACGCTAATCCAAAGAGCCATCTGAACCACTCATCGACAAGTCTACTTATAAGCTAATCCTTGAGACAATCATATCCACTACAATTATAACTTAACAATTTCCCAATCAAAATGTTTCCACCAATATCCTCCACCGAACAAAATCAAAATCCAAAGTCAAAACTAGTAACAATATTATACCCTTATCAAGATTCAATATTCCCAAACGCATTCATGCTTGAAACCAACCCACAAGCAACAAGTTGCACTATCCAATCCATAATTAGCACTAACTATAAGATAAATGGGTTCATCACACAAATCATCTGATCGGTTTACTCAAGATTCACTATCCTACTTCCCAACAATATTCCAATTCCAATAGAAAGATTCCTCAAAGGATTAAATATAAGGTCCAAACTTACAATAACATTCCACAAACTTAGCTATCAATCCCCAATACCGTAAAGTAAGGCTCAAATGACAAACGAACAATCCCCGAACGAACAATGCCCAAAACAAATCCAAAATAACCATAGAAATACTCCACCAAGGTAAACTAATCCCATTAGTCTCATCATCAAATCGAAACCAAAGTAAGTCTTATACCACCGAATCACGCGAACCTCAAATCGCAAGGAGACTACAACATTGCCATCATAAGAATTCCATCAAAAATCTAGCTCTCATATTACATGGTCAAATACAGACACAAACTCCTACACCAATTCCCGACAAAAATCAAAATACAAAAATCCTCAAATCACATCCCACTAACTCTGTAAACATGGTCAACAAGGTACCAACTATACTAAGTAGATAAGGAGTGATAACGGGATAGAGAAACGGTAAAATATTTTCGAAGGGTGCATGAGCATGACAAGTTAGGAAACTAGGGAGTCGGACCGTAAAGATAACGGTTGGTTGAAAATAAGAGGTACTCGAGTCAAGAAGATATCTCGGGCAAGAAGAAGATACGTAAACTTCGGCATAAAAACAGGGTTCAACGAATGCTAAAGAGAAGGAGAGGAGAACAGAAGCGGCATAATGAAAGGGTTACCGCTTAACCAAACACTCCTCAAAGCTTATGATCGCTATGATAAGGTTACATCACTAAGGTGCTCAATAAAGACTCAAAAGTCTACCAAATCATAGGACTAACAAGGACTCCACAATGGTAGGTTTTCCTCAACTCAATTGGTTCCAAGAGCAAAAATCAATTCACCACACAAATTCATTTGTTACCATCCAAGTCCCAAAGTATCTCCCTTACAATTCTCGTCATCGAACTTCACTTGTTATGTCATCCCCAAGTACCATGGCTTGTTTACACTATCATCTCACCACTTCGTACTTCTAGTCTCCGATACCATAAATTAGAATCGCATCTTTGAACTCACGAACTACATCGAACAACTCCCCACCAAAATTCCCAAATTAAGATATGATTAATAAGGTCAACCACGTGTTCTCAAATTTCAAAAGGTCAACAAGGGCTACTCTATACTAGATTTGGTCAACTCAAAAGGTTTTAACAAACTAACTAATTCCAAAGTACGATACCAATCCATTAAGCAACGCCAATGTCCTATTGTATTCCTTTCAAGGCCTACAAACATTGGGCTAACTATCATTCCTTTAATTCTCCACAAGAAACATCGAGACTCTCAAATGAAGTAGCTTAGGTTCATTCCAATTTATGTGCTAAGGTAGTACCCATGCTCAATCACCTATAACAAACAAGCTCTCAATAGACATAAATCCCAAGGTGTTTCTCAACTCACTAGGCTCTCTCATCAAGCACAACTAACAAGACTAACCAAAGGATCCCAAGTTATCTTCTCATATACAACTCAAACCTTAAACAATCAATTTCTCAACTCGTTCACGCCTTCCAATGATACATTCACTCACCCCAAGGTACGAGACTCAGTTAAAAAACATTCTCTCAAAACCGGGTTCTCTTGAACAAGGGGACTATCCCGTGGAATACAAGGAAGGTGTCCACAAGGACTCTTATTATAAGAAGATAACGAACCAAGGATGAATCGGGAGAAAGAATAGAAGAGTAATTACCAAGGCGAGAGAAGAGGAATTAGAAAGACGACTAGACAACTAGATTGAAAGATTAAGGTAGGGTACACTGAATACGAAAAGAAATATCGAGAAAGTGGAAGCATCCTTCATTTGGCATAACCAATCTTCAACATTCGGCAACGGCCACTCAATCTTGGTCACCAACGAGTAAGATCACGGTCATAGCTTCAACGGCACGAAAATTAATAACTAACAATTAACAAACCTAGCTTGTAGGATTGCATTATCTACGTTTCTTGGAGGGCCATCTTGCAAAAGAGAACATTGGTTAGCACCTAACAAATAGCAATCACAAAGAGACTACAACATAAGGTCCTAAGTCTACCCATCCTACCCATCTCTCGAGTTTATTATTTGAAGGTCAAGTTATTTATATTGGGGTGCACAAACGTGCGTCGGGAGCAAATATGCTCTGATACCAACTGTGACACCCTACTTTTTAGCGTTAAATAAACACGTAAATTCTACAGAAAAACTGACAGGATATGTTTGTAATTGGTTCAACTAGATAAAACCTGTAATTTTAAAAACTTTTCTAAACCATTCACAAACATTTCCAAATGAAGAGTGCCAAAACCCGCAAAAACTAACAAACTAATTTACATAACATAGCTAAAGTCGTGAGAATAAAGTGATACAAACCAAAGTAAGAGAGGGAGACATATGTCCCTCCAAAATATAAACACAACCATAAGTTTAAAGGTTTACTACAAAATATAACCAAACTAGGTCCAAGGTTCTTTTGCTCGCTAGCTCGTCCATGTACCCCATCTAAACATCATCAACCTGTCAATCGCATTTTATACAAACACGAAAGCCACAATTCAGTGGGGAGTAACTTCGAGTTCTCCCAGCCACGAAATGTCATAATTAATATAACATGTAAACATAAGAATATAAATATGAAAACACATAGCCTTAGCATATAGATGCTAGACAATCGTGCTTATCATGTGAACAACAATATAACGACACGTAGTCCTAGCATGCGAATACTAGACCGACTCATACTACACTATCATGTGAATCACATAACATCCAGGAATCCAAACTCTATCAACCATAGCCGGCTTGCATCTCACCTTCTATGATTCATAGAATCATCAAACAAGAAAGGACAATATATCAAAGACAGGGCATAAGTTCTTAGCACGGTCCAATAGTCACTCAGAATCTCGAGTCTATACCACGAGGTAGGGAAGGTAATCGAACCGGTATCTTGGCTCTGAGGTTCTATCAAAACATGGCCAAGACACAACACAACCCTAGCCTAAAATCTGCGCAGACCTAGACATGCGGATACACACCACCGCACCCAAGACCCACAATTTTTTAAAACAAAGTGAGTACCCTAAGGAGTCCACCAAAGGGTTGGCTAGTACTTAAGCCGACCACTTACCCTCAAAATAAGTAACGAGGTCATGCCCCAACTTGGATATAAACCCACCAAGTAGGAACACAAAGGCTATTAAGCGGTGAACATATACTCGTCAAAGACTATAAAGGCCTATCTATGACAAACACAACAACCTGCAAGAAGTATTCAATACCAATTCCATTTCAAGCAATATTAAAGGTTTCAGGGAATCTAGGGCCGTTTCTAAAATATAAGAAACCATTCAAATCAACCAACAACACATGTGAAATAAAAACATAATAAATGGCCTAAAACAAGAATAACGCCAATTATCCAATTCACACATTAATTTCATCCAACCGAATTTTTACATGCAACCCCACGGACAGTGCGAGTTCAATCGCGGTGACCAATCACACAATTGACTCGACATCGATTCGATCAAAGGGACTAAGGCTCGATTTTCGGCATAATCATCCAAACATTGCAATTATCGCTATAAAATTCATTTTAAGCCTATTCATTACAATTTCATTTCATAACCCATCCTAACATGTGCCACTACCAATATAAACATAATTTTACCATCCACATTATATTTACTACTAACATGATTCATTTCAAAAGATTACCCATATTTTACTTATACTAAATATAACATTAATAAACCCGAAACGACGAACAACGCATGAAAAATCGCGAAAACAAGCAACGGGCCGACCCGGGCCAACCCAGGGCTGCCGTGGGCCTGCATGGGCCTGCCGGGCCTGCTGGGCCGCCACCCCTAATTCCTCCGTTTCTCCATTGTTGTTCATTTTAACACCGTTTAAAGCATCAACTAATCATTCCCATATCATTTCCATACTAATATGTGAACTTAAACTTACAAAAGACATGAATTTAACCCATATTATCATGTGAAATAAACCACTCAAATAACATTCACAAAATCATACAAAAAAGCAAAGAATGTGACATTTATTCGTCGAGTAACTCGAAATATGTTACCTTAAGCTAGAAAAAGGCAAAATAACCCTTGAGAAAACCCTAAAAACAGTAGCTACCCATCATCCTCTACTATATAGGAGTCCCCTATATCATCCTCATAATCTTCACCTATTAAAAACAACAAAAACACCATAATAATTACTAAAACCGAAATTATGCCCAAAATCATCTTAAATCGACATAATGAAAACTGAAATTAAAACATACTAGGATGTAGATCTTGAAGAGAGGATTCCGAAAATATAAATTTTGCGAAAATCGGACTAGAAACGAAGAAGTTATGATGAAATTACGATTGTAAGTTTATTTGTTTTTTTTTTTTTTTTTTTTTTTTGTGGATTTCGGTCAAGAGGCAAAGGAAGCCTTAGGAGGAAATAGGAAGGAGGGGGAATAAGGTGGGCCGTGGAAAGGGAGAAAGGAGCGGGAATTTGGCGGAATTTCATTAGTCGGTTTTGGCTCGTTTCGACGATAATTTCGACGATAATTAGAACCGTTTGTCAAATGCAAATTCCGACAATGCCAAAGTTCTTAAACACGAGATTACAAGAAGATTGAGTACTCATATGACCCATTTCCAAAATCGTTTGCCCAATTTTCAAAAGAATTGCCATTTTCCCGATATGCCCTTATTTCGAAATAAAAGGTTTTTACATGGTTTAAACTATTTTTAAACATTTCGAAACTATCAAAATAAATAATTTACTTCAAAATATAATAGAATTATATTTCATTGAATTATTATTACTTCATATACATTAATATTAAATTCAACTCGATTAATAAATTACTTTCGCAATATAATAACGGTCCGAAATTACGGGGTGTTACATATTTTATTTTAATTTCAAATGTATAATAGGAAATTATGTAATTTGTTATGTAATTTATTTATTCCGAGTTCCTTGAAGACGGTGTCACTCAAGAAGGCGATACATGAAGACGGTGTTACCTCGAGATGCATGCGAAAACCGAAGTTCAAGGGACCAATGGAGTTGGTTTCCGAATATGTAATAGTTAATTAGATTTTCTATTTGAGGAAGGCCATACTAGGATTTAATTTATGTTTTGCATTTTATTTATATGTTGCATGCATCGCTAAATCGCCATAACTAAAACATGCATTGTCATTTTAATCGAATTTATCGACCGTGTCAATTAGAATTATCATAGTTCACCACTTTAGTTCACTTAAAACGTGATAGATAATAAATTGACATGACCTCTCGCTAAAATAAACAATTGAGACTTAGCCTTACCAAAAAGTAGAAACCATGAAAACCTATTTCGCGAGGGAGTGCACTCGGCCCTACCGGGGTACAAAACTTGTTACGTAGGGGAAGTGGGTGATAAATGTCTATCCACCAAATTCATATTGATAAGGGATGAATCGGCCCTACCGTGCCCAAGTTGATGTGGATTTGAATCATGGACACATTTATTCGAAATTTGGATTGAGCTCAACGGAAGCATTCGTGACCGTAGTCGCATGTGTTCCGGGCTAAAGATAAATGTTAATGTAATTTTATCGACCAAGAGTTCTAAAAGTAGAATCGATTAAAGCGTTAATCCACCGAGTTATATTAATAAGGGATGAATCGGCCCTACCGTGCCCAAGTTAATATGAATTTGGGTCTTGGAATCATTTATCAAGTTGGGTAGAGGTCACTAGATAAATGCAATAAAACTTGTTTAAATTGAATTTTTAAGAGTATTATTATTTTGAAAACGACAAATGTTTTATTCCTTCTATTTTGTTTTGTAGACTGCTTTTATTTCTCATAACAAATGTCCACTCAAAACAACAACGCCACACCTCTCACTAATACATCATGGCTCCGATCCTTCATGGATCGTTGTAAACTTGAAAAGAATGGGTCAAATTTCTCCGATTGGGATGCCCAACTCAAATTAGCCGCCCAAAGTGACGACAAGCTTCGTTACCTCACCGAGGCCTCTCCACCCGAACCTAATGCTAGGTCGAGTGCCGCTACTAGGGAAGCATATGAGGCTTACCACAAGGAGTCCGCCACAATGAAAAATGTGTTGATCTTTGTGATGGAGGCGGATCTCCAAAGGAGAGCCTTTAAGATGGGCACCGCTAATGAAATCTATTCCAAGCTTGTGACAATGTTTTCACAAACTCAGCGGATCGTACAATATGAGGCGGCCGCGGCATTCTTTGATCTCGACTTCAAAGAGGGCCAATAGGTTAGCCCTCACGTGCTCAAATTGATGGAGCTAGTCGAGACCTTGAAGATTCAAAAAGTTGAAATCCCCAAAGAACTCATTGTAGATAGGATTCTACACTCCTTATCCAAAGTCAAGGCATATGTTCAATTCCGGGTGAATTTTAACATGCAAGACAAGGACGTGTCTCTTGAAGAATTGCACAAGTTACTTGTGCAAGCCGAAAGAGACATAGGGTTAAATGTTAACCCACCTAAGGATGTGCTTAACATTAGCACCAAAAGCAAGGGGAAGTTCAAGAAGAATGGGAAGAAGGGTAAGAAGCAAGCTCCCACTTTCACCAAAGCTAAGACTTATGAAGCTAGCACTTCCAAGATCAAGAAGAGTCCTCTTGATAAATGCCATTATTGTAATGGTATTGGACATTGGAAAAGAAATTGTTCCAAATACCTTGATGACATTAAAGCTGGAAAGATCACTCCAGTAGGTAAATGACTATCCTTTCTTTTATGTTTCTAATTCAACTATGGTATTGTGATACAAGGTTGTCATAATGTATCCCGTTTTTATTGTAAATAGGGCCTCCACCAAGCAAGGACAAGGGAAAAAAAAAGGAAGCTTGAGAAACCATCGAGAATCTAGGAGTAGCTTCCATGAAGCTTGGCTTTTTATTGTCTTATTTTAATTTATGTTTCGGATTTTAGAACCTTTTGATTTCCGCGTTCGACATGGAAATGTATTTTGGATAATGGTGGCTTGGTTTGCAACCCAAGTCACCCGTTTTATCGTATTTTATCCTTGTTCTAAAATTCGTCTTTATCCGCTTGCTCATATAAACATATGATCATTCACTTAAAGTGATCTAATAGACAACTATAATGATGGGATTCATTATATGTCCACAAGCTTAAGGCTTGTGTATGATCAATTATAAAGTGATGATTGAGTTAATGAACTCTCCTAAAGGAATGTCAATCACCAAGTACACCAAGAAAAATTTGTCAACCTATGAGATAGTCCTCCTTATACTTCAAAAATCATTATTTGTGTCTCATAAGCTATCTTTGAATCTCTAGTACATTCATTCTAAAGATAGAGTGGGAGAAAATGAATACACAAAGAACACCAAGAAAAATTTGTGTACTTGTGTAAATGAGATCTACGCAAGGGAGAATGATTTGAATAAAGGTATACCTATTTATATAGTATACACGAATAGATGAGATCTATGGTCTCGAATAGATGATATCTACATGAGAAAAGAGACCAAGTGAAGTAATCAAAAGAATATGTTCTCAAGATAACTACACGAGGAGACCAAAAGAAGGTTTTGGAATAAGAATGACTAATGTAAAGTCTTAACAAGAGTTTTTGACTAGTTTATGAACAACATTTGACCAATAGTATCAATATTGATATTTACTTAAGAGCCTAAATGAATCAAAGTTGCAAATGTTGATATGCCGATATCCACAAGAGCTAAGTTAAGTATTAACCATGCTAATGTCATTACCTAACCTCATTATGAAAATGAAATGGTTAAACCTCCTTCCGAAAAGGGTATTTTGAGAAGGACGTATATTAGATATTATTCATATTTAAATAATGACATTGCTACGCATCATTTTAAAATGAATGAGTTAGAGATTAAAATCTATTTCCATAAAGTTAAGATGAAACCTCTTCAAAATAGGTATTTTGAAAGGATATGTTGGGAACATATATGGTTTTATCTTAATTACTTAGCAAAGCAAAATTTATTTCAATTCTTGAAATGTTTCGATTGAGTAGTCAATTGTGAAACATGTGGAATTAAGTGGGAGTTGGAAGTTATTATGTGAAGACATGGAATTTAGTGGGAGCAATCATCTTGAAAAGTTTATAACTCTTTACTCATTGAGAATGACGAGCTAATACTGTTCTTTCATAAAGAAGTATTTGAGTTTTCAATTCTGGATGAAAATGGACTATGATGAATCCAATCACATCATGAGATGTTGGATAAGTATTAAGATATACACATCGAATCAACGAGAAACATGGGTTATTCATATCAATGAAAATGGAATTGCCATTAGCAGTCATGGTCGTTCATTGAACCTAAGAATGGTTGATCACATGATTATTAATTACTAATGTTTCCGCCATTAGAATAATCATACACATGTCCAATAATGAATCATGTGCATAAGTGCATGATGATTCATTGGCGAGCCATAGAAGAATCGTCATGTATTCTCGAGGAGAACCGATGAGCGATTTCAGTGTTTGACAGATCACTCTGTTATGTGTCAAGAGGTTGCACATATTAAAGTTCGAACACGCGTAAGGATTTATGAAAATCCTAAGCTTTTCAGGCTAAAAGGAGAAATAAGAAGTTTGGAAAGATATTTGGTTGAAGTAAGAAGTTACTTAAACTAATATTTTCTAATATGCTAGGACTTGTGAGAAGTGCTAGGCTAATCATCTTGAAAATTGTTTCAAGACTCTACAAAATATTTACCTAGTGCATTGTGAGTGGGTGGAGTAGTTTATCAGTGCAAGTTATATCATTCACCACAAATTCGTTGGTTATGTAATAAACAACCAGGAAGTTCTTTCAAGATAAAGAACCCAAACCGAGGTTGCGAACCTATATGTGTACTTGGTGAGGTTCATGCTATGAGAGATAATATGAATGTAAAGGAAAATGCGACTAAAAGAAGTTTGAACACATGGACACATGGTATGTTAAAATTCCATTGCAATCGTCTGGTGTTTACACACTTACGATATGCATCACAAGGTTGTAATATGGTATTGACTACCCGAATGTGATGTCGACATTCGTCGTTTGAGTTATTATTGACTCGCCTTATACTTTCTTACATCCAAACGGGTTGTAGAGACAATTGGACCCCGTTAAAGTGAACACGGATTAGCATTGTATTCGCCCATAGTTACTTATATGAGGTGACGTCTCGAAGTGACTAGAATGTGATGCGATTGATGGCAAGTTCAAGTGCCATGGAGTCATATAAGAATGACTAGTCGATCACATAGGCAGACTGTTAGGAACACTTTGTCGGGCCTTATGACCGCTTATAGAGTTCTGGCAAATTTATATAGCCTGGTCGTGGCGAGAGCTACTATAGTATTCTAATGAGTCGATTCTTTTGACTAAAGACTTTTCGCCTAAGATGGCACAGTTTCAGATTAACTTTGATTTGTGTTACTACGACCTTCGTAAATGGGGTCAAATGGGCATATTTTGGGTTATGATGGTTGTGGCTAGTCGAAGGGAATGAGTGCGATAGGAATTCTCCACCCCTAGTCAGGGTTATAACAATATCTCAGGGCCACTCGAGGAGTAATGAACTGGAAATGCGTGGCCACGCTCGGAAGATATCTATGATAGATAAATCCGGTCAATCAGTTATTCTCCAGATCGAGGAAACCACTTCGATATGATCACTTGCAAGTACGACCTGAAAGACACCTTGCATTGAGTGGGAGATAGTAATAGGACAAGAGAATTGGTGATGCACACTTGTCGAGGACAAGTGGGAGATTGTTGGAATATGTGTCCTCCGACAATAATGCGATCACAACTGTCGATCATGATGATCACATGTTTAAGTCTCATTTTAAAGAATACAATTGGGAATTAATATTTTACTGTCAACTGGTCCACACATATCGGTAATGATTGGCTAACTAGAGTTTGACATTACTGTCGTGCGACGGTGGTGATCAGTTGATCCCCTTAGGTCATACCTAAAGGGTAACACTCTTAATTGATTATTTAATTGATCGTATGACGATACGGGTTAATTAAATAACATAAAATTGACGGATGATTTTTGAAGTAATATTTACGTATCTCATTATAATTTGATTAAATAAGATACGGTCTAAGTGATCGAATTGTTTTATTACTTAGATGAAATTATTGTTTAAGGAAACAATTACATTTGAATGAATAATTTATTATAAATACAAGATGTTGTGATTTATAATTGGTAAATTATTTTGGTTCAAGTAATTATGAATTACTAAGTCGATTTTGTATATGACGTATTTTTATTAATGCGTTGATTTTTAATATGTTAAAAATACATAACAAATTTATGTGACATGTGACATGTGACAAATTGACAAAGATAAAATGGAATCCATTTTATCTCTAAATGGACCGAAATTAGGGGTGATATTAGGAAAATATTATGTTGATTAAGTAAGTGGTAAACATAATCATTTACCTAAACCTAGCCATGCATACCTAGTGGGTATTGTGAATAGCACTTTCATCATGCATTGGGCATCACTACCTCCCCCTTCCACTCGGTTTTAAGAGCAGAAAACCATTGGTTTTTCTCCTTAATTTTTACCTAATATACACTACCTAAAACATTAGTGTATTATTCATTCTATTCATCTAAAAATAAGAGTTTTTAGAGAGATAAATTCTTCCTTATTCTCCCTTTCTCTTAACCGAAATATTGAGAGAACAAAATAATATTTTGGTCAATTTTATACAAAATTAATATTGTTCTAGTAATAATAATATTAATTTTATTAAGTTGTTACTTTGGGTATTATTCCATGGGAGGGATTTTCTACTTGAATCCTTGTTCATCCATTTAAGGAAGCTCAAGAACAAGTGAGTAGGAGAACTCACTTGTGCCCAAATAATCCGAAATCTTCAATGTAAGATGATGATTTCTTTCTTATTCTTTTATTGTTTGCATGCATAAGATCATCTTTTAATTTTATGACTAAATTAAAATTAAAACATATATGAATATGTTTAGTAATGAGATATAGATTTCCAACACTTTGATCTTCCACCTATGTTCCATCCCATAGCGCAAAAGGTGGTGCTTTATGAGAGATGTGGTGCTGCGCGGCACAAAGCTATTAGTTGTTTGGCGGAGAATGATCAAGTCTATGCTTTTCTGCAGTATAGACGAGGTAATTATCACTATGGTTACCAAAGTGGGAGTCACCCAAACTATACTTCCCCTCCGCCGCAGAATCACTATGCGCAGCCACATCCGCTTCAGCAATAGGGCTTCCAAAGGCCTCCATTTGTTTGGCCGCCGCAACAATAAGCTCCTCCTCCTGATAAACAGAAAGAAGAAATTGCTGAATTAACATCTTTGGTGAAAACACTTACACTAAAAACGCAAAAAATTATGCAAGCTGTGCAAGCTAAATATGCCATTATCTAGAGACTTGAGACTCAGTTGGCTCAAGTAATTGCCGAGCAAACTTTTAGGCAACCCGAGACGGTCTATGTTGTTCGCACCAGAAGTGGTCTTCCCTATGAGGGACCGGATTTGCCTATTGATGCTGAAAATAATGACTCGGATGTTGAAATTACTGTTCAAGAAGAAGGGTACAATGAAGCCTCGCCTACCACTGTTCAAAAATTCGATCGAGAGCCTTACTCTGCTCGATCGAATGAATTGCAAGAAGAAGTGTTCAATCGAGAAAATTGGAGTGCTCGATCGAGCACTGTACACAGAGAAAAGGTCGATCGGCCTAACACTGCTCCTCGATCGAGAGGATTTCCTGAAGAAAATGTTCGATCGAGCTCCCCATCTGCTCGATCGAATTATTTAGATGCTGAAACAACTGGTTTGTCGTCAAAATCTACTTTGAGCGACAATAAGAAGAAAAATGAAGACCCGTCTACTCCAATTCCGGTCCCATTTCCAGAAAGATTACAGAACAAGAAGATTGAGTGATACCCGTCGTTGTGAGTACCAAAGATAAAATTTATAATCTCCTATTAAGACTAACCTAGGCTAGTGGTAACAGGGTCGATCCGCAAGGAGGCAGTTGTAAACTTTAGTTGGTTAATGTTCAGTCTGAGGTAACTATTATGGGGATTGATTTGAATTGGTCTATAACTAATAACGATAAAAAGAAAATAAACTAAAGATATGATTTAAACAGATAAAGAAGGGTACTAGGATGGTCGGGTCATTATAGCTTCGGCGGCAGCAAACTAAGTCGGTCTGAATCAAACACAGGTAAGGCGGGAAATAAGAGGTCCTCTCGGTCCACTCCTAACAAATAGCATCTCTCGATCTCGCTATAGGTCCCTAATGTCACTAATACTAACTTTCGTCCTGAAAAGTGACTAATGGTCTAAACTATACCTATCTTTCGATCTTAGCACGCTTTTAGTCGATTAATTGATGGTCAAATAACCTACCCTATCTTTCGATCTAATGGGTCGGTCACAAAATAGGTATCTAACTGGTCGCATGCATTCGATTTGTTAAATACGAGATTAAAACCAATTAAAACGAAGGAAATCCTCACGAGGTCAGTCGATCGACCGACATGGTCAGTCGATCGACCAACACGCGGGTTCAGGCCGTGTTCAATCTAATGCCGCCTAGCCATAAATTGCCTACATCCTAGCACAAGCTATTTAGCTACTCATGGCAAGGGTAAAAACAATAACATCAATGATAAATCTAACTATTGAATTCATGATTTAAACGGCGGAAGAAACAATTAACATAAAACAACAGTTCGGCTTTTTGGGAAATCGATCTAGCAATTCTAACACTATAAGCAAAATACTGAAATAGAAACAAAGAGAATACCGTGTAGAATTGTGAAGGAAAAGAACAAGGCCGAATTATCCAAGCAAATTGTATCCAAAACCGAGGCAAACCTTGAACCCTAATTATTCTAAACTCAAACTCAAAGTTACCGATAATAAAACTTAGGTAAAATCTCCTCCTTAGATCGGATGTTTGTGTTACGTTATATAGCAAATAAGCGTAACAATTTATTCCAAAACCTAAACTTCACGGGCTTCAAGTTTCTCAAACTTTTAATTCCCGTCTGAGCAATGATGTGGTCGATCGACTAAGCGAGTGAGGTCGATCGACGGATCTTAGCAACAAGATAGCTTCGGATCCCGATAGTTTGTCGATCGACTGATGGGTCTAGTCGATCGACTGCTTGAGCTGCTATTTGACTTCTTTATTCTCGTGGACTTGTCTTTTGGGCCTTGGATCGCGCACCAAGCTCGTTCCTTAAGCAATTCCTTTACGTCATTCGCAATGCAGATTACTCGGGGGCGGATTTGGCTTGATTTCCCGTCGAATTCTTCACATTTCTGCAATAAAGTACAAAATACGGAAGTAGACGGAAATAGGGAGAAATGTAGCATAAACTAAACAAATGAGCTCTGAAATGCGTGTAAAAAGAGATGTAAAACATCATATAAATGACACGCATCAAATCTCCCCAAACCAAACCTTGCTTGTCCCCAAGCAAGAACTAGACTCGATCTAATGACCTAATGGAACGAGTTCAATCTCAGAGCGAAATGCAACAAGTAAAGCCTAAGCCAATTTAATGCATAACCAACAATCAATTAGTAATGTGAACCATGCAAACGAATTATAAAGTCGTTAAAAATATTGCTGAACCGTTGACTATAGAGACTTATCAAATTGGACTCTCGCGGGTCGCTCAAATCACTCAAGTGAGCACAGGTGATATATATGTAGGATAGGAAGAATTAATTTGTAGAGACTCTCACCTAACTACGACCTATGAAAACATGCCAGCAATGAAGTATGAAAGTGATCTCTACGACCGTACATACGCATTCCAACCAAACAGATGACCAATGACACATGCCGAGGTATATGTGGGATATGTGAGGTATGGGTAAGAAGAGGCAAAACATTTTATGGTAAAGTGGGGGTACAGGTGATCAAGCTAGTACCAAAACGGAACCAAGTGACAACATCCAACTTCTCGCTCAATATCAAACGAAACGGTGCTATAACAAGCACAAACTCACAATCTCCAGATGTAAAAATAATCAACTAACTCCCCATAAAATAAGAATAAAACATGGGAGCAAAAATCGCCAAGAGATAAGGATTAAAGTATGCGAATTGACCTTTTTTTTTTCTTATTCTCTTCGAACTTCAGTCGATCGACTATATTGGGCAGTCGATCGACTGCCTTGAACAGTACAGAACTCTCTTTTTTTTTCGAATCATTTTTTTTCTATTCTTTTTTTTTCTTTCTTTCTTTCCATTTCATTTCATTTTATTTTCTTAACTTCATCTCAAAAGAGCAAATACCACCAAAAATGAGTAACAACCCCAAGAACGCAGACTACTAGCTTGACAAAGGACAGGCTAAATATAGGATGTAGTAATCGGGACAAAAAGGATATTTTTGGCAGTGTGAAGCTTATGGGTAAAATGAGAAAAAAGAACCTCTACCACATGTGTCAACTAACCACAAACCGAATGCATACAGGTATTAAGTAGATCAAATTCATAATTATGCAAATTAAGGAAACATGTCTCATAAGGAGTACTACTCACATTCCTAGATGAACTGGTCTTGAATGTCACCATTATGGGCTCTAAATCTCGAAAATATGATGTAGGTTGCCAATTATTAAAGTCAAGTCACAAGTTCAGCAAGAATGTAACGAAAACTCGTAGATATGCATTTACGATTCTACTAATAACATGTTAATCAAGCAAGGCTCAGGCAAAACAGGTGCAATAGCAAAATCATCATAGAAATACTACCGTTCCGACTCGACCTATATGCTAAAATAAACGTGCATTTTATGGAAATTTTTCAAATTGTTTTTTTTTGGAATTTTGTATATATAAGAGAAATGAAAATAAAACAATGCAAAACAGAATTAAACGTGAATGCAAGCAATTGATATGCGACGCAAAACCCTTCCCCAAACCAAATCGCACAATGTCCCCATTGTGCAAAATCATGTAATGAAGAAAAATGGAAAACGGGAATTTGCGAGAATATAAAATAAAACATAAAGACATAAAGGAAAGACTTGGGAACTCACAAGACTTTAAAGCGCGACAAAGGAAACCTCCCCAAACCAGCGTGAGCTAGGAGGTTTCAGTAGCCAGCAGTGCTACTAAAAAGTACCTGAAAGACAGAAAGTCCCCCTATAAGACCGAAGAAAGCAATTTTGAAACGTAAAAATTGTGCATAAATGAGACAATAGAAGAAATAGATAATTCGACGGAAAATAAAGTGGAGTAGAAGACTCCCTTAGGTCCGCATCTCGACCAAACACAAAGCAGGGGAAAGGTCGTAAACGAATGTAGCAAAGAAGATGGTCGATCGACCACTAAGGTCGATCGATCGACCAAGTGGACGTGAACAAGAGCTCTGTAAACTCAATTCAGATCGATCGACCAATGGTTCCGGTCGATCGACTGAAAACACTGCTGCAGTGTCTTATTTCTTCGTAATTGCTCAATGATTTGAGCTAATAAGCTCTAAATAACTGCAAAAGCACAATAATACGCGCCCAAAATTGCGCAAAACCCAGAAGAAGTCTAAAGTGCATAAAAAACCTAAGCAAAAAGAATAAAAGCGAAGTTTTCGCGCACACAAAAGCAATAAAAAAATGTCTTAACGAAATCAAAAATGAAGTTTATAACGTATTTGATCAACTTAATAGTTGATCAAGAAGGACCACGGTATGGCCCACTTCGTCGGCTTCTGGCTACTAGAGGTAGCCTCAATGGTGCTCATCTTATCAGTTGCACCCTTCTTAGCTTCGACAGACGGAGAACTCAGCTGATCAGCTTCGTCATCTCCCCAATCAAGGATTTCCTTGGAATCGTCAGACTCCAAATCAGACCATCTCACCTTGGCGGGCTCATCTTCCACTTCCTCATCAGTCCCATAACTTAGGCATCCAAGACCGCCTCTTGAAACGATCTGCTCTGTCGCAGCTGGAGCATCCAGCTGCTCTTCCTTCCCCAAACCAGCTCCTGCATTATCTAAAACAACAAATTTTTCCTCGTTTTCGCTCCCAGTCTGGGGCGGAGGGGTTAATACGGGAGTAGTAATAGAGACAGGTAATTCATCGAGCACAAAATACGACTTCTTTTCAGAAACCGTGTTGCAAGTGACAGGCCACATGGGATCCTTTTTCTTAGCCGGCTGGGCAAAAACAATAGAGTGTTTTCCCACTTTGAAAGTCAAGGTACCTAGACCGACATCGATGACTGCACCAGCAGTGTGCAAAAATGGCCTTCCCAAAATGATGGGAATATGGTCATCCTCAGGCATATCAAGGACAACAAAGTCAACAGGGAAGAAAAACTTCCCTATCTGGACGGGTATGTCCTCTATGACTCCTATGGGCTCGACCGCAGATCGGTCAGCCATCTGGACTGTCATCTCAGTAATAGCAAACCTGGTCAGTTTAAGCTTCCTAGCTAGACTCAAGGGCATGACACTTATGCTAGCTCCTAAATCACATAAAGCCTTTTCGATAGAAAAGGTACCTATGCTACAAGGGACGGAAAAACTGCCCGGGTCTTCTAACTTATGGGGCGCAGTGTGAGACAAGTAGGAGCAAGACTCTTTAGTTAACGCAACAGTATGAACATGTTCAAGCGATTTTTTCTTTGACAACAACTGTTTCATAAACTTAGTATACGCTGGCACTTGGTTAACTAACTCAAGGAAGGGTACCTGAACATTTAAGCTACGAATAACTTTCTCAAACTTACTGAAAGATACCTGTTCCTTGGTTGGCACGAGTCTCTCCGGATATGGGGCTGTAAGGAGCACCTTAGCCCTCTCCTCTAATTCGCGCGCGCCGGCGTCCTTGGACTTTGGCTGGAAGTCCGTCACCTTTTCTTTGTTGAAGCTAGACCCCTCCTCAGACCGTCTCAAATGAGACCCATTAACCGTCATTGGGTCGAACTTCGGAGCCGGGACTGACCCATCAGCACTCGGATCTGCCCCCAAAACTTTCGGGACCGTGGTACCCCGAAACAAGTGGTCTCGTAGATTAGTTGGCATTAAAGGACGAAATTCTTCAACATCAGCAGTGATATTGGTCGATCGACCACCCTCCTCAGTCGATCGATCAAGGTTGCCTGATTCGAGCTCCTGTAACCCGTGTTTCGATCGATCGACTAGGTACTTCGATCGATCGATCAAATACCCCCAGACAGTACTGTTTTTTGATTTATTCGTTACAGCTTTGTTTGGACTCGGATCTGCCTCATTCTTCTCAACAGCTTTCTCGACCATGGCAGGACCCTCAAGGGTGGACCCGCTCCTCAAGGTGATGGCATGTAGGGTCTCCTTTTGTTCGGGTTGAGTGGGTAGGTGTCCGCGAGCTCGAGTGTTACTTTTACTAGCCAACCGAGCTATTTGGCTCTCTAGTAACTTCATCCCACCTCTCTTGCTTGGGACTCCTTCAAGAACAGATTCTTGACTCGGAAAATTCAGAATTTTGCGTTTGTTCTTCGCTACGGCACATAAGGGGCTTTTGGTATTGCTTTGTTGCTTTTGATGCGGAGGCACATATGGCTGTCAGGTTGTGGCGGAGGTTGAGTTGGATTCAAAACATTCTGCTTCTCCAACTCAAGTTTGGATCTTTGTGGCTCGTAGTAGGTGTTGTTCTCGCCTATAGTGTTGAAAGGCGACAAGATTCAAAGGGACTAGGGCGCGTTCTTGAGACATGGCCCTCAACTCCACACCTTTCACAAAGGAAGGGACCGTCCGACACGAAGATTGACTTGGTATATCCCACCCTTAGAGGCTCCTCCTAGCTCATACTTGTCAAATCTCGCGGTGAGAGCCTCAAGTGCGAGAACAGAGGAAGATTCAGCAGCTCTCCTCCGGTTCCCTCTCGAATTCCCATACTCGGCCTTGTGGGTAGCTAGATCGTCAATGATCTTCCACCCCTTGGTTGCTCCCAAATTCTCAAAAATCTCCCATTGGCTGCAGCATCCAAAATGGCCCTCTGATCGTCGTACAACCCATTGTAGAAATGATTGCACAAACTCCACTTTTCGAACCCATGGTGCGGTATGGTTCGCACCAACTTCTTGAATCGGACCCATGCCTCGTGGAAATTCTCATCTGGCCCTTGTTTAAAGCCCGTGATTTGAGCTCTAATGGCGATCGTCCTCGAAGCAGAAAAGTACTTCTTGTAGAACGCCAAGGCCAATGTATTCCAATCAGTGATCTCCTGAGCGGCTCGGTCCAGATCTCTATACCACTCCCTTGCAGCATCACGAAGGGAGAAGATGAACATGGTCTCTTTGATTTGATCCTGGGTCACGCCAGCTGGTGGGGGAATGGAGCAAAGCAGAGTAGTCAATAAAGGTCTCCATATGTCTAGCTGCATCTTCATTTGCGCTCCCCCAAACGATTTCTCTCGACCATGGTAATGTAAGCGAGCTTTGGTTCGAATTTCCTGGCATCTCCCGTAACTCGAACCCCTTGTATAAATGGTCGGTGTCGGCTCAGAAAAACTAGCTATACTTGCTTCCTCGGCCATGACTGAAATTTCTGGAGAAGTAACTGTCTCGGCTGAAGCTGTAGAAACGGGTGAAGATGGTGGATTTCCCTCGAACAGCTCGTTCTCGTAAAAGCTAGAATGAGAACTAGGCTCTTCCAGCTGTCGTTCTTGAAATAATCTCCTCTTAACGTGCAAAGATCTTTCAATCTCTGGATCAAACGGCAGTAATGGACCACCCTGAGACCTGCGCATAAGAGGAAACTACAACAAAATATAAGAACAGTTTAAGGAACGGACGTTCCTTAAACTAAGAAAGACTAAAAACTAAAACAACTAAAATTAGGACTATTGCCTCCCCGGCAACGGCGCCAAAATTTGATACCCGTCGTTGTGAGTACCAAAGATAAAATTTATAATCTCCTATTAAGACTAACCTAGGCTAGTGGTAACAGGGTCGATCCGCAAGAGGCGTTGTAAACTTTAGTTGGTTAATGTTCAGTCTGAGGTAACTATTATGGGGATTGATTTGAATTGGTCTATAACTAATAACGATAAAAAGAAAATAAACTAAAGATATGATTTAAACAGATAAAAGAAGGGTACTAGGATGGTCGGGTCATTATAGCTTCGGCGGCAGCAAACTAAGTCGGTCTGAATCAAACACAGGTAAGGCGGGAAATAAGAGGTCCTCTCGGTCCACTCCTAACAAATAGCATCTCTCGATCTCGCTATAGGTCCCTAATGTCACTAATACTAACTTTCGTCCTGAAAAGTGACTAATGGTCTAAACTATACCTATCTTTCGATCTTAGCACAGTTTAGTCGATTAATTGATGGTCAAATAACCTACCCTATGTTTCGATCTAATGGGTCGGTCACAAAATAGGTATCTAACTGGTCGCATGCATTCGATTTGTTAAATACGAGATTAAAACCAATTAAAACG
Source organism: Silene latifolia (assembly GCF_048544455.1). Classification (NCBI taxonomy): domain Eukaryota; kingdom Viridiplantae; phylum Streptophyta; class Magnoliopsida; order Caryophyllales; family Caryophyllaceae; genus Silene; species Silene latifolia. The sequence continues at coordinate 101,111,856 of NC_133531.1, forward strand.
AAGGAAATCCTCACGAGTCGGTCGATCGACCGACATGGTCGATCGATCGACCAACACGCGGTTCAGCCGTGTTCAATCTAATGCCGCCTAGCCATAAATCGCCTACATCCTAGCACAAGCTATTTAGCTACTCATGGCAAGGGTAAAAACAATAACATCAATGATAAATCTAACTATTGAATTCATGATTTAAACGGCGGAAGAAACAATTAACATAAAACAACAGTTCGGCTTTTTGGGAAACTGATCTAGCAATTCTAACACTATAAGCAAAATACTGAAATAGAAACAGTAGAATACCGTGTAGAATTGTGAAGGAAAAGAACAAGGCCGAATTATCCAAGCAAATTGTATCCAAAACCGAGGCAAACCTTGAACCCTAATTATTCTAAACTCAAACTCAAAGTTACTGATAATAAAACTTAGGTAAAATCTTCTCCCTTAGACTGGATGTTTGTGTTACGTTATATAGCAAATAAGCGTAACAATTTATTCCAAAACCTAAACTTCACGGGCTTCAAGTTTCTCAAACTTTTAATTCCCGTCTGGAGCAGCGATGTGGTCGATCGACTAAGCAGTGAGGTCGATCGACTGGATCTTAGCAACAGTAGCTTCTGGATCCCGATAGTTTGTCGATCGACTGATGGGTCTAGTCGATCGACTGCTTGAGCTGCTATTTGACTTCTTTATTCTCGTGGACTTGTCTTTTGGGCCTTGGATCGCGCACCAAGCTCGTTCCTTAAGCAATTCCTTTACGTCATTCGCAATGCAGATTACTCGGGGGCGGATTTGGCTTGATTTCCCGTCGAATTCTTCACATTTCTGCAATAAAGTACAAAATACGGAAGTAGACGGAAATAGGGAGAAATGTAGCATAAACTAAACAAATGAGCTCTGAAATGCGTGTAAAAAGAGATGTAAAACATCATATAAATGACACGTATCATTGAGCAACAATTTGGTAAGTTTGCCGAAATTTTGAAAAGTCTTCATGTTACCGTACCATTTGCTGAGTTACTAACCCAGGTACCCTCTTACATGAAATTCATGAAATACATTTTAGTACGTAGGAGGCATATAAATGACCATGAAACGGTGGATTTAACTGAAGCGGGCACTGACCTTATTCAAAAGAAGACCCCACTAAAGTTGTCCGACCCGGGTAGTTTCTCTATACCATTTCACATTGGGACCCATTTAATTGATAATGCTTTATGTGATGTGGTAGCTAGCGTGAGTGTTTTAACATTGTCTCTTGCTAAGAGGCTTGGTTTGACAAAATTCCATTGTACCAATATGATCGTACAGATGGCCGATCGTACTTTATCATGGCCTTTAGGTGTCTTAGAGGACATACATGTGAAGATCGGGAAATTCTTTATTCCCGTTGACTTCGGAGTCTTAGATATCCCCGAAGACTCATATACTCCTATTATTTTAGGACGACCATTTCTATTTACCGCTCGTGCAGTAATAGATGTCGGGGGAAGACATTGACTTTTCAGGTAGGTGATGAGGAACTGATCTTCTACCAGTCCAGTGTTTGCAGGGTGCCCATGCAAGTCAAGCCCTGCAATGCTATTCCCTCTAAAGACCCTGATACGGAATCTTCAAATGCCGATATTAAGTCATATGCTACCGTATTGACACCTCCGCCCCTAATTGGGAGCAGTATGGAGAACCATTCTGTTATTTCTGTTGTTACAGGTCTTAGCGGATTGGACATTAGAGAGCCTGGTGATGAAAGCACCTTAGAATTTGAGCTCATTGCTAAACACGGTGTCAAAGACAAAGGTGTGAAAGAAGGAAAGAAGGACATGCCTGACAAAGCAAAGAAGAGAGTAAAAGCATATGCGGAAATGAACTATTCTCCTTTGACCAATTCAATTAGATGGAGGCCGAAAGAGACGGTCCACGATGCTGAAGGGACCTCCTCCAGTCAGAAGCCCTCTTTTGGGCTATTCAAGTGTTTTGGAGGATGAGCCGTAGTGCTATTCGGCTTGTAAAACATTTTGTAATTTTGGATTTGTTAGACATTCTTATTGCATTTAGACATTAGGAATAGTTTAATAAGTTTAATTAGTTTAGGACGAATATAGATTGCGGATTTTCGGTTTGCTACTGGTATTTTTGTGGGATATATTTTTATATGCTTTGCAGGTCGTAGCGGACAAGTGCGAAGACATGGGGATGCGTGCCATAGAGAGGAAATTCGATCGAACATTTTTAATGCTCGATCGAACAGATTGCCCAAGCAAAGCCCTCGATCGAGCTATTACTGTTGCTCGATCGACTACTTACTGCACACCACATGGAATTCTCGATCGAACAACTTTAAGATGTTCGATCGAGCAACTTATGGAGGAAAAGCTCTTGTGGAGATGACGACTAGTAGCTGCTGGCTACCTACTTCCCCAGTTTGCTGGCTGGTTTGGGGAAGTTATATATTGTAAGTATTTTTGTTCTTCATTATTTTCATCTACTTTAGTTTGTTTCATTTTATTTTGCATTTGAGTTTGTATTTTCCCTTTTCCTATTATTCTGCTGGTGTATGCTGGAGGACAATGAGGGCATTGTCCGTTTTGGTTTGGCGAGGGTAATGCATACTTTGACTCTGCATTTGCATTTGTTTTGCATTCACGTTTATTGCATTTTAGCTTGCATTGTTTTTCTTTTGTTTTAAAAAAATTAGAAAATTTTGAAAAATAAAAAAATGTCACGTTTACTTTTTGCATTTAGGTTGAGTCAGAACGGTGTATTTCAATGATGAAATTGCACTACATTTAGTCCTTTTACTTATGCCTTGCAAAAACTAAATATCATTTAGCATAGTCATTGCATAATCTGCGAGTTTACGTTAAAATTTAGCTGAACGAATAGACTTGACCTGAAATCTTGGCAACCTACTCATATATTCTAAGATTTTAGAGCCTTAAAACTGGTGTCATCCATGACCAGTTCATGTAGGATTATGAGTAGTTACGCCTTGCATAACATGTAACATTAATTTGCACAAGTATGAAATTCAATTGCTTATTGTCTGCATACATTCGGGTTAGTGGTTTGTGTCACAAGCAGGGAGGTGCTTATATTCTCTTTTCTCCCATTTTTACCTATTAACTCCAAATTTAGCCAAATTTGCCTTTTGACCCCTTAACTACCCCAAACTTAGCCTACCCTTGTCAAGCTAGTTTAATGTCTGTTTTTGCGGGTATGTTGCTTATTATGTCAAATTTGGTTTGCATTGTAATTTTGGGAGTTGGTATTTTGGAGAAGGAGAATATTGAAAAGAAGACGTTTGAAAAAAGGGAAATGAAAAAAATGAAAGAAAAAGAAAAGAAAAAAAATAGAAAAACCGAGAAGAAAAGAAAGAAAAAAACAATGGAAAAAGAATTCGAATAATATCGATTTTATCTTATGAGGAGTTGTTGATATTTGGTTTAGTGAGTTTTTATGCCGAATTAAGGGATTTATGTTCAGTTTTGGAGATGGATTAGAAGCGGATATGGTTTATTTGGTTTTTGTTAGGATACTAGCTTGGCCTATACCCTCTCATTCCCAAAATGGTTTGCCCTTTCTTACCCATTACCTCACTTTCCAAATCTTTGTAAGCCCTCGGCATGTGACAGGACCTTGTATGGATGGAATGTATGTGTACGGTAGCTAGGATTGTCTATCATACTAGATTGCATGCATACTTATGTGGGTTGCAGTTAGGTTAGCGACTTTTTATTCTTTCTCTCTTGCATATACTTTGTTACCCATTGCTTCATAAGAGAAGAGTGGCTTGTGAGAGTCCATTTTTAAAGGTCTTGCAAGGTCAACGGTTCAGCTTTATTATAAACATCTTATAACTCGTTTGTATTTGACAGTTTTTGCTATAAGTGTTAGTTTTATTGCATTAAATTGGTTTCGGTGGACGATTTGTAGCTAGCTACGACTTTATTCCGTTCCATTTGTTAGTTGCATATAGTTTGCTTGGGGACAAGCAAATGTTTGGTTTGGGGAGGTTTGATGCGTGCATTTCTTATAGTCTTTTTAAGCCTTATTTGCACGCAATTCTATGTGTTTTACGTAGTATTAAGCTACAAATGTCCCCCGAGTCGTATACTTTGGTTTGCTTTGTCTTAATTGCAGGAATGTACCAAAGAGGGCGGAATTGAGCCTTTTATTGTCTCCCAAGCGTGCATATAGGTGATGAGTAGATTTGGAGCGGAAATACCTCCGCCTTGGGATGCGTGAAGACGTCTTGAAATCAAATCAACGTCTTATGGCTGACTCAGTGGTAAATTCTTCGATCGAGAGCTTTTGCTGGCCTAACTGCTCGATCGAGTCCTTTGTGACGCTGAAGACTCCTCGATCGAACTCCTGCTATGTTCGAACGAGAGGAGGATTTATGGCGTTCCTCGATCGAGTAGATTTTATGCTCGATCGAGTGGTTTTTGCTGGAAGTTGATCGATCGAGGAGTTTCATTGTGCTCGGTCGAGTACTTTGTGATCTGACGCAATGTTTTCTTGCGTAAACTTACTTAATTAATATCTTAGTTGTTTTATTTAGGTTAATAAATATCTCTCTTATAAATAGGAGAGACTTAATTAGGTTTAGGTATCTTTTAATCAGTCATTAATTTCAGAACTCTTGATCGACGCTTGTTTTCCTATTTCTCGGAACTTGATTTGTGTAATTGCTTACTCTCTTCGTATTCAATTTAATTCCCTTCTGCAACATATTATTCTCTTGTTTCTTAATTGCTGTTAGGTATTAGAATTTATATTTGGTTTATGCAATTTCTGATAGTTCATCGTTATACCATGTTTAATATAATTTCATTTATCGTTATTAGTTTAATCATCGTTATGAGTAGCTAAATTCCTAATTGCTGGGATTAGGGGAGCCATGATAGTAAAACAATGATGCTATAATTAGTTTTAGGGGCTTTAAATGTGAGAATTATTTTGTAGCAATATAACAGTAATTACTTGGTTGAGTGCACGCGACTAATTTAATTAACCCGGTTAAATTCATACCTAGATCGAATGATTGGAATGAAAAGACCTGTTATGAACAATAGACTACCTTAATCAGCGCAGAAGCTATTTATGAGGAATCTAGGGCGGATAGCGGACCGGAAGGACCTTTCCACTACCCTTTTCACATCAGACCGACTGACCTTACCTTAAGCTGATTTGCGTAATATCCTGGTGAACCGACATCCTAGCGTCTTTCTCTCTATTTGATCACACCCTAGTTCATCCTTGCTAGTTTTAATTGTTATTTCCTTTATTGCTTCTAATTTAGTTCATTAGTTTAGTTAAATCAAATCGATCAAAACCCCCCAATTTGTGACCGTAGAGAGACTGAATAACATGTAGATAGTGTCCGCCTCCCTGTGGATACGATGCCCTGCTTACCTCTACTGCATAAGTTTAGACCGGTTAGGTTTTATTTTTAATAGGTTGCGACAGCCGTGTCAGTCGACGCGTTCATGAGGACCCATTCCCCAGCTTTCCCGATGCAGACCACTTTCCAGGGGCGGGTGGTGAGGAGTTACAGCTACGTCTGCCAGAGCCTACGCCTTCTTAGGTGACCGACACTGGCATGGAGTGGAGGTTGACAGTTTTGAGGGTGAGTTTTGGGTTTGAACCCTCCTTTTTGTTTGTATCTTGCCTTGCGTTTTTGTTTTATTGAAGGGCTTTTTCTGGTTGTAGGTGTCGACCGTTAGTCATTAGTCTCTGTGGCGGATGGCTAACCGGTGGAGAGCACTTGCTGGTGATCTCGCTACGAGGGAGTCTCGGCTTGCGCATGTGCCTTTTGTTGGATGTTTTTCTGTGTTTTTGTGTTGCATTTCACGTTTAGATCTTAACGACCTGCATTGTGTTTTGCAGGGTACTGCGGATACGGCGGAGCTTGCTCGGGTCCGTGCTGAGTTTGTCGCAGCTAGGTCGATGATCTAGGCATAGGAGCTGGGGATCATCAGTCGGGACCAAGAGCTGAAGCGTTGAGAGGACGGGTTGCGGAGCCGAGATGCGGAGATTGCCTCTCTTAGGGCTCAGTTGGCTGCGGCGGAGGAGCTTCGCGTCACGATGGAGTACGAGACATTGGAGAGTTCTCCTGAGAGGGGGCCCGAGCAGGAGGTGGTGTCTGCTTTGCTCACGACTCCTCGGGAGAGCGAGACTGGTCCACCGGGAGGCACAGAGTAGTTGTAGTTATTTTTATGTGTTTTGGACTTTTGTTTGTACATATGTACATTTTGCGTGAGGTGGTTTGTATATATGTGTTTTTGGTTTGTAGTTTATTCGTGTTTGGCTTTTTTGTGTTGAGTTTCAGAGAAGCACGGTCAGCGGCTGATTCCCCATTCGCTTCGGCATTCGTTCCTGCATCGTTAGTGTAGAAAACAGGCAACATGTAGAATGTAAACACGCAAAAGCATTTGATGAAAACAATCCAAAAATAACCACGATGACTCGAAGTTAAAATTGAATTTTGAAAAGAAATTTTGAAAATTCCGTGACAAGTCGTCACGTTTGGATTTTTTAAAAGAAATTGATTTTAAATTTCGAGAAATTAATTTGTGTTTGAATTAAATTGCGTCGAATTTTGCTGAAAATTGATTTACAACTCGAAAAACTAAAACTCAAACCGTCATGGATGAATTTCAAAAGAGATTTTTGTGAGTGTATTTGATATTTGCGAGATCAAGACTCGGATTTGCAAGAGCTTGAATTTTTGAAGAAAATTGACGTCGTGTTATCAATTTTCGAATTTTGTGGAAAATGCGAAAAAGCGAAAATTTTTCTGAATTTTCGACTGATACGGAAACGTTTCGTCGCGGATCAGGGCGACTAGCCCTTTCCCCCAAAAAAGAGAAGAGAAACAAAACCCGTATGGTTAAAGCTGCGTCATGGAAACCGTGTCATATTTCGTAAAATGCGAAAACAAAGAAATGTGAGTGTGAGAAAACACACAAATTCCCGAACAAGCCTTAAGAGGCGTGAGCCGTGAGGCGAGAAATTCTAGGTATCAGGAAGAAATACAACTTGATAGGGACAAATCAAGGTGCGGATCCTGAGGACCAGCCTAAAGAGGCGCGAGGCCATAGGCGATGCAAATGAGCTTCCCACTTTTTCGGGAAAAAAGCGCTGATTGTTTTGTATAAATAGGATGTTTGTGGTTCACTATTTCATCATCCGAAACACGAAAAACATCTCTACGGAAACCTTTCCTCTTTTTCCTCAAAATAATTCATGGATACTTTCGAAAATAGGTTGCGACATTGGTGTCGGGATTTGTCACCTCCCGAGAAGTATCAACTCGTTGTAATGGGAGTTGGTCAATTGTTGGTGCTTCGTCAAGTCAAGGTGCAATCCTCGTTTCTTGAAGCATGCTCTCGGTATTGGGATTCAAAACATCATGTTTTCGTTTTCCCGAAAGGTGAAATTTGCCCTCTTGCCGAAGAAGTGGGTGCCATTGGAGGGTGTCCGAGTTGTACTCCGGTGCTTCCTCTGACTCGGTTGTATTACAAAGAGAAGTTTAGTTCAATGTTGGGCTTGTCAACGAGCCAAGTGAACTTTCTCCTTGCTCCCCATGGTGTGGATATGTTGGCTCTCATCAACATCTTATCAAACCGGTTGGATGTCAATGTCTCGAAGGTGGCTAGGAGAAGGGCTCTTGCCTTTTGCCTAGTGCATGCGTACCTCCTTGTCGATGCCTTGAAGAAGGAGGGGTCAAAGTGGTGTGGTAGTATGACCCTTGTGCACATAGTTGACCAAATGGAACACGATTGGGATCTTTCATGGTTGGTGTTTGGCGAGATCATCCAAGCTTTGGACTAGAAGGGCTCTTGTGGAGAAACTCCTTCGTTCGGATCCTCAAGGATCCTCCAAGTGTGGCTCTTGGATAGGCTAAGGTATGTAGAGCCTCCGACCGATTCTTCTTCTTACTCCTTCCGTCACCTTACTATGAGGAAGAAGTTGTACTCGGATAGTTTTGCATCCACCGAGGCCTATTGGACCTCGAGATTGGTGGAGGAGGGTGGTCCTCATATCCGTTGGGTGGTGCCGTGGTGGAACTTGAGGTCCTTCACGGGGTTGCCCGTTCCGGTCGCTTGTTCTTGTTCTTTGATAGTGGTGGGCTTGATGGTTGCTTCCTTCATTTATCCCGAAAGGCTTATGAGGTAAATGGGGCGTCAACAAAAGGTGCCCGCTCAAGATGCTCTCGTCCAAGAGAGTGTTTTTCGAAACTCCGAGCTTGTGGAGGTCTTCGAAAGGTGGTGGGACACTTGGCCGATTTCGGAGGTACCAAACCCAATTGCCACGACATATGTGACTCCCGCTTATGTCAAGTGGTCGAGAGCTCAAACATTGGAAGAAAGGTCCAAGTTCCGTAAGGACGAGATCAACGACTTGGAGTATAGAAAAGTTGGCAAGGCCAACCGTGCCTTCTTTGATGATTTTGCCGATGATGTTAACCCGGATATAGTGAGGCCACCGAAGAGGAGAATTTTGGGTCCCAAAGAGGTAGTGGGCCATGTAGGGGCTCAGCTTGGACTGAGTATAAGGTCATGCAAGAGACCGGATGCCGTCACCGTTGTAGATCCGTTCCGAAGAGGAAATCTATTCTAGGCGGGCCAACAAGAAGAACAAGGGGAAGATGTACCCCGAGCGAAAAGGCAAGGGTATAATGGAAGAATGAAGACCTCCATTACCCGTTTTACTATTATGTTGTAATAGTGTTGTGAGTTTTTATTATGTTGTACTAGCTATTTATTGTGTATTTTGTGCTAGTTTTACTATGTGAGATGTCTTAGTCGACATTCTAGCTTTGACAAGTTGTAGACTTGCTTAGCTTTGTTTGTTGTCAAGTCTGTAATCCTTTCCATTATTAATTAAATAAGAGGATTGCTTGTGTCAAAAGAGTTGTGAATGCTTGTGGTTTCTTCCATCCATTTTATAAAGGCAATTCGGTTTGAATTATCCTAAATATTGCACATGTGAAAGGGATTTTTGTGGGAAGGGAGAAAGGCTCTCGTTTTGTTTATTGTGGGAAAGGGAATGTTTTTCGTTTTCCTTTTTGTTTTGAAGTTGATATCGGCGATTTTATTTTATGTGTGGGGATGGCCGTATCCTTCTTGCGTAAGAAAGGACTGCCGACGTATCCACCTGAAGAGGTGAAATCAAACCATGATCGTAGTTCGAATGTTTTGTTAATTTTATTAGGGTGTTGTGGTTGTATCCTTCTTGTGTAAGAAAGGACTGCCTACTTATCCACCTGAAGAGGTGAAATCAAACCATGCTCGTAGTTCAGGTGTTTGGTTTGAATGAAAATAGATGTTGCCTTTGACAGATCAAAGGTCGTTTGAAACATGGCAAGGTTTCGTAACTTAGACTCGATAAAACATGCAATTTCAAATCAGAACGCGTTGAGGAACTTTACTTGAAAGGGATATTGTGGTCGCTAGTTGTGAAACTAGGGTAAGGTTTGTGGTTACTAGTGTTCAAGGGCAGTATTTCTTGAGTTTGTCTAGGTTGGTCGGGTTTGTGAAATCCTCCCCGTCTAGGTCACTTAGTCTCACTACGCCCCCGAAAGTATTTTCTTGACTAGGTATGGCCCGAGACAATTGGGTTTGAATTTCCCCCTCGGATCGACGGGTAGTGGTGCTCGAACCGACTTGAGGACCAAGTCGCCTTCTTTGATGTTTCTGGGTTTTACCTTTTTGTTGAATGCCCATTGTATACGTCGTTGGCATAGCTGGACGTTGTTTAAGGCGTTGAGTCGCCGTTCGTCTAGAAGCGTGAGTTGTCGAACCTTCGACGGGTCTATTCCGCCTCAGAAACTTGACTCTTCAGTAGGATACGTAAAGATGAGACCTCCAACTCTACTGGTTGAACCGCCTCCATACCGTATGCTAGGTAGAAGGGTGTGGCTCCTGTGGGTGTTCGAATGGAGGTTCGGTATCCCCAGAGCGCGAATGGGAGTTTGCTCGGCCAATCGCGGTAATTATCTTGCATCTTCTTGATGATGGTTACAAGAGTTTTGTTTGCTGCCTTTACCGCTCCGTTGGTTTGGGGACGATAAAGGGATGATTGATGCCACTTGATTTTGTATTTGTCCAGGAAGGCTTGTATTTCCGCCCGGAAGTGAGAGCCTTGGTCGCTGATGATTTCATGGGGTACCCCATATCTGCAGATGATGTTGTCCTGCATGAACTTGGCCACTTTTTTGGCGGTCAAGACTGTATAGGACTGCGCTTCCATCCATTTGGTGAAGTACTCGATGGCGACGAGGATGATGCAGTGCCCTTTGGTGCCTATCGGGTTGACTTTCCCGATGATGTCGATGCCCCATGTTGAGAAAGGCCAGGGTGATCTTATGGTGTATAAGAGGGATGGTGGTATGTGTTGTATGTTGCCGAAGATTTGGCAATTGTGGCAATGTTTGACGTATTTTCTGCAATCAGCTTCCATGGTGGTCCAGTAGTAGCCTAACCGCATGATTTTTCGGGTTAGCATCATTGCCTCATGTGAGGGCCACATTCTCCGTCGTGAACCTCTTCCATGACTTTTGTGGCTTCCTGATGATCAATGCAAAGGAGAAGAATCCCTTGGGGTGTTCTTCCGTATAGTTGTTCTTGGTTTATCACAAATTGTGATACAAGTAAAGGGATGGCCCTTTGTCCTCTTGAATCACAGTTAGGAGGGAATTCGTTTTTGGTTTTGAAGTTGAGGATGGCTTGGTACCAAGGTTCGACATTGTTCTCCTCGTCATTGTTGATGGTGCAGACGTGAGATGGCTCGCTCCATCTTTTGATATGTAAGGGCATTGATTTCATGTCGTCAGGTATGTTGACGAGCGCGACAAGTTTTGCTAGGGCATCAACAAATTGGTTTTCCTCCCGTGGCAGGTGGAAGTAGTCGACTTGGTCGAAGAATTCGGCCTCTTGATTGATTTTTGCTCGGTAGGGTGCTAAGTTGTCGCTTCAGATCTTCGATGATCCGAACACCTGATTGATGATGAGTGAGGAATCCCCGGGACCCTTAACTTCTTGATACCAAGTGTTATGGCTGCTTATAGGCCGATGAGGCATGCGTCATATTCGGCGGCATTGTTGGTGACATCAAAGTCTAGTTTGACTAAGATCGGAACATGTTCCCCTTCTGGTGATATTAGGAGGATTCCTACCCCGAAGCCTCTTAGATTTGATGCACTGTCGAAGTATAGGTCCCATGCGTCGGTGTCGGCACAAAGGATGTCGGCCTCTTGAGAATGCGGCCTTGACGATCGGTCCACTTGACAATTTTCCTCCAGCCTTGTGTAGTTTCTCTGGGTCAGTATCAGAGATTAAGGCGGTGGGGTCGAATTGGTTATCCTTTAGAGTAACGTTGATGATGTGCTCATAGCCGAGGTGCTTGATGTTGTGTTCTCTGAAGAGGAGACTGACGGCTTGTTCGTTCAGGTATGGGGTCGACTCAGATTTGGTCGATGCAGCTTTGGTGTTTTCGGGGATAAAGTAGCAGTCTTGAAAGACCTCTACGCCCGGGTGTTTGACCTTAGCTACGGAGTCATAGATTGGTTCAGGAAAGCCGTTGTAGAGCTCAGATTCTCCCTCGGGGACGAAGTATCCATTAAGAGTCAAATGGTAGGGACGGAGGATGACTCCGTGCTTTTTGCGCTTCTGTATTAGAAGGTTCATCTCCTATATGTCTTCATCAGTTGCCTCATAGCCTAGCTCGAAGGGGGTGTTGGGGACCTTGGCCTATTTCAAAGGAGGCAAGGTTCTCTTCAGCATATTGAGAAGTAAACCCGGGAAATAACTCTGGTGCATCAAAATGCGGTTGACTGTGAGGTTCGAGAACAGGTCACAATCAAAGGATGCTAATTCATCGGTTAGGGCATTCACAGCTTGGAATCCCCACATTTCGCTGTTGTCCTCTTCAACAACTTGAGAGGCTATTCCCTTATTCATGATAGCCTTGATCGGGGAGGCGGGAATTGTGATTGTTTTTCCGTCGAAAGGGACCATGATTTTCTGATGAAGGGTTGAGGTGACGGCCTTGGCGGCGTGAATCCAGGGGCATCCCATAAGCATGTTGAAAGAGGCATCGATGTCGACCACCTGAAAACTGACTTGTCTTTCCAAGGGTCCAGTTGCAATGGTCAAGGTGCTAAGCCCCTCAACCTTACACGAGTGTCGTCATAGGCGCGTACTCCTTGACTAGTCGGGACCAAGTCAGCTTCCATCATACCTAGTTTATGAGCCGTCTTATGGGGAATGACATTGACCGCGGATCCGTCATCCACTAAAACCATAGGAACATTCTTCTTGAGGCATTGCACGGTGATTTACAGGGCCAGGTTATGGTTGGCTCCGAATGGAGGGATATCTTCGTCAGAGAAGATGACCGGGTTGCTTAGATGGGGGACATCCCTTGTCATGTCTGCTACCACTCCTTTAGGAGAGGAGGTAGAATGAACTGTCAACTTTCCCAAAGCTTGTAACAAAGCCTGCCGATGTTCGAAGGATGTAGCAATCAGTTGCCAAATTGAAATTTCGGCCTTCGCCTTTCGCAGTTGTTTAAGGATCGCGTTTTCGGGAACCTTGGGTTGAGTGTCCACATCCGGGATAATTTGGTCATTCGTCGTTGGAATGGTTGTTGAATTGTTCGTGTTTTGATAGGGGCGTCCGGACCGAGTAAGATGACCGATCTCTTTTGCTTGTTTGCCCTTTCCCGGAAAAACGTAGACGTCCTCTGCGTCGTCTCTCCAGATACCGTTGATTTCGGGATCTCGAGGGTACCTTGGAGGGGTATTCCTCGATGGATAGTTTTTGTAGGGGAAGTTCTTGTAGGGGTAGTTTTTGTTGGGTTGATTATTGTGGGGTTGATTATTTTGGGGTGCATGCCAGAATGGTCGTGGGAGAAATCCTTTCTGGTGAGGGGAGTTTTGGGTGCTTGGAGGACCTTCCCTTGGACGTGGTGTTGGTGTTGGTGTTGGTGGGTTGAAAATTAACCAGTGATAGGCGTCCTCAATTGAGGTAATCCTTTATGAGAGACTGGCTATGGCTTCTTCAACCTGTTAGAACATGATGAGCATGGTTGCGGTGTTGAATATGAATATCCCGTCTGGGGTATCCTTTTCCAAGGCATTCAGTTCGGCATAGATTGGCAGGATGAGGTGTGAGCAATCCAAGGTTGGCTCGCCATCAGAGATGGCATGGATTCCCAAGGGGTTCGTTTTGTTATTTGGTTTGGTGGGTGGAGGTAAAGGTGATTCCCCTTTCTCAATCATATCTTGGATGGCATGCTTTAGTTTAAAGCAAGCCTTCGTGTCATGGCCTTTGCCCTGGTTATACTGGCAGTAGGCATTGGGATTCCAGAAACGGGTTTTCTTGGCCTCAGTCGGGCCCGGAGTGGGCCCAATTGACTGTAGTTTCCCTTGGTCCAAGAGCCTTTTTAGGGCACTGGCGTAGGTTGTTCCCCAGTTTATGAATAACATTTGGGGACGCTCGGATTTCTTTGTGGTTGGTTCGAGGAGATTGACCTCATCGATTTTGTTTGTTTGACCATAGGGGCAAGATCCAGTTGATGTAGGTCCTTGATAGCCCCTACCGGTGGTTTTGGCTAGGACACCCTGCGGAGGTCGTCCTTAATGTGGTTTCCGAGGATTTGTAAGTCCTGGAAAGTTTTGATGTTTTGATATCTCAGCAGGTTGGCATAAACCGGACGGAGGTTGTTGACAAATTTCTCCACCAAAGTCGATTCACTCGGCTTAATGACCAATTGAGTGCTTACCCTCCTCCAATGGGTTACGAACTCTGTGAACCCTTCCTTATCATTCTGAGTTAGGACCTCAAGGGTGCGAGCGTTGGCTTGGATCTCGACGTTGTCGGCGTACTGTTTAGCAAATTCGTCGGCGACTTCATCCCAAGTAGTAATGCTCTTGGGGTCGAGGGAGTAGTACCATTGGTGGGGAATTGGTTCCAGGGATGATGGAAAGATCCGGGTAAAGAGTTATTGCTTGACTCCCTTGATCGATTTGTAATCCTTGAAGGCCCGAATGTGGTTGAGTGGGTCTTCCATCCCCTTGAACTTGGGTACATCAGTCAAGGTAAAGTTGTCGGGCAGTTGGTCTCCAACGGGTTCGAATCTTCGATTCTTCCAAAGGTGGATATTGTTACCACGGACTAGGAGTTGTTCTTCCAAGAGCTTGAGCCTTTTCTCGGTTTCAGTCAAAGGCGGAGTGTTGTGTTCTCCGGTTTCCTTGTTTTTCAAGGTGTCGACACGGGTCTCAACACGGTCTAGGGTGACCTTAAGAGCGGTAAGTAGGCTGGCTAGCTGAGCAGTCGTGAGATCACTGTTGTCATCGTTGCTGTTGGATGATGCTAAAGACGGGGCCATGGTTCTGAAGTAGAAAATGTCTCACTTAACATCCCAATCCGATACAGTTTAACGACTAAACGCAGACAACACCACAGACAGAAAGACATTTCAGACTTAACAAGACGAGGGCAACCGTGTGTGATACCTCGGTGCTGACTCGATTTATAGTCCGACGGTGTTGACTGGATTTTAAATAGCGTCCAACATAGTGACGTGACGTCGTTGGATGAGTCTCGGAGTGAGACGACTCATAAGTAAAGACCCATAAGTACGCTTGCTTCGACTCGATAGACACGAGGCGAAATTGGAATGGCGGACTGAAATTTTCGAAAATAAAGATTTTCAAAAAGAGTCGTTTGTCGCTTTATGGACGGCTTCGGAAGAATAGGGATCTTCCAAAGTCGATCGGTTGAAAAGTTGTCTTAAGTTTGTTTCCAAAAAACGGTTTGAATTCGAGTTGAGGCGGCTTTGAAAACAATGTGCTGTTTCCAAAGACGGCTTTGAATTCAAAATTGTATGTTTTGAAAATCGAGTTTTGAAAGGTTAAAAAGGTCTCGGGGATGGTGTATGATCCACGGGATTTGAAAAGTCTCGAAAAGGGGTTTGTCCACTCTCAGATTTTGCAAGAGCATTGTGTCGGCGCGAGACGGGTTAAAATCCGTGTCTTGACGTGGCGATTATAACGACGTAAAAAAGGTGTTTTTGAATCGGAACCCAGGTTCGAAAATCGTCATTAAGACGGCCTAAAAAGGCGTGCTGTTTGAAATGGTTGTAGAAAACCGGGTTTGAAAATCGTCATTACGACGTCCTAGAAAGGTGTGCTTTTTTGAAATGGTTGTAGAAAACCGGGTTTGAAAATCGTCATTACGACGGCCTAGAAAGGCGTGCTTTTTTTTTGAAATGGTTGTAGAAAACCGGTTTGAAAATTGTCATTACGACGGCCTAGAAAGGCGTGCTTTTTGAAATGCAACGGTCGGCGAAAGACCGAGGTTGTAAATGGCCATTATAACGGCGCAAAAATGGGTTTTTTTGAAAGTGTGAAAAGACACGGAAGGACTTATGATCACATAACACATAAGCACTCGCAGTTTCATTATATTATGCATAATGCTGACACGGGTTTTGGCTTGAGAGGGTGGGTTACACACCACGCGATCAAACCCCGATTTTCGAGAGGGATACTAATCCAAACAAAATGTGTAAGAAGGGTGCCCTAGCCTCGTGCTCAAAGGAAATTAAAGCTCTTTGAGAAAATATAAATGTGTAACGTCAACGGTATGCTTGGCTCAATCGAGATTCGAAACGCGGGGATGAGAAAACTCACACCGACGGGATGAGCCAATTGGTCGAAAAAGGTTAGGTTGTGGGCCCGGACATGCAACGGTCTTTTGAAAGCCACGCTCGGCGGCGTAAAAATGCTCTCGACCGGATCATTTTAGATCGGTCGGTTTCATCTCGGCAAAGGTCTCGAAACGATGCAAGAGATGTTCGGAGTCGCCACCAAGAATTTTTGGGATGCTTGGAACCCATTCGAATCCACTTTATACCTAGGTCAACCAAGGCAAAAAGCGGTGTTTGATATAGGTAGTAAAGATAAGGAGTCGTCCCTCTTTAGCATCGTATCTCTAGAATGACTCTCGTACGCCCTGGATAAGGTCGTCCACTATCCAAAGTGTCTGAGTAAGAGGTGAAGGTTCGTATTGGGAAGCCCTTTAATCGGAAACCAAATCCTGCCCGCGATAGCGGCCTCTACTGATCGATCTTGGTTGGTTAAATGCAAAAGTTGATAAAACGGGTAAATGCATGAATGCGCATCCACAAGTTTGAACCTAATATGTGAGCTTTCTATGTCGGTTGTTTATCCAAATATCAAGTAGCTGATCTCAAGTTGGATTTAATGTTGATTTGCATGCAAGTCGGAAATTAAACATCCATATACCGAGTTAGGTTTATGGCGCATAACGTGATCCATTTGTCTTAGAAAGGCGTTTTGAAAAGACAATGTAAAAGGGGCGGGCTTGCCATCTGATCCGTCATTTATTCAGGTTAACCGAAGTCGGGATCGTCCTAGACAAGTGCTGGAAAAGAAGTAGGGTTTGCATCAGGCAGCCTATTGAGGCGCGAGCCGTCAGGCGATGCAAGCACGCCTGTCCTGGTTTGAAAACTGAAAAACAGTTGGCCTGTTTAGGCGCGAGTCAGCAGACTGTCCAAGGGACGTCTTCTGGCTGTTGAAAACGTTTTGTAAAAACGTTTTGAAAAAGGGTGTTTGAACCCGTCTTTGTTTGAAAAGGTCGTTTAGATCGCTTTTATGACAATATGGAGAACGGGACTTGAATATTCATCATTGTATTGACAATATTCGATGTCGGGTTCGGTTTTGCAAGCTCGACATGAATAGTTTTGAAAAATGATTATTAACTAATTGTATTAAGTTCATTTGTTTGTAATTAGTGAATGTTTATCATCGTACTCGGGTTTAAACCGACATCGTATATGGAACCAAGGATGACTTTGCATGTATGACTAATATGGTGGTTTTGAAAAGTAAAGAAATGAAATAAAAGGTTTTAAAATACCTTTTAAAATGTAATTAACCAAATATTATCACCGAAACACGGATTAAACAGTCATGGTATGACGAACCAAGGGTGAAAATGTTTCAAGGTTAAAAAGTTTATCATGAAAATGATTTGAAATATTTGAAATGGTAAAAAACGATTGCAAATAAGAAATGGAATAAAGAGGAAAGATGAGAACAAACATGGCTGGATTAAGGTCTGAGAGGGCATAGAGGCGCGAGCTCCTCTGCTACGCAAGTAGCCCCTGTCTCGGACCAACATCCGGTTTTGGCTCATCTAACCTATATTTGAATTATGTCATGCATGTTTTAGCACGTTATAGTCATAAAATAGATGAAATACATGAAAGAAGAGGATTTTTACACCCTCATTCTTACATGCTAGGCTTGAGACGAGAAATCGATGAAAGTGTAACAACTTGTTAGGTCGGAAAACTCGGTTGAAAATCGTTTTAGCAATGTAAAGAGTGTTTTGTTTAATTTGGTGAGTGTGTAGTTGGTCGAGGTGGTCGGTCAAGTGATTTAATGCACGATGACGGTAACAAACAATGTGTATGGCTTGTATTTTCGATCGGTAGGTCGAAAATACTTGTCGGTTTGTGACTTAAGAAGTCGAGTCAAGAATTTTAAGGGAGAAATGAGGGGGCGCACACTCGCGTACCTTCAAATGGTGGCATTTGAGGGGTTTTTGTAGAAGAATGGGTGGTTGTGTGCGTTTTGAGCGACGTGGCCGCATGGGCTACTCGAAGAGGCGCGAGCCATTTCGCGGGTCTTTGAGCTGTCTTGTCACTATCACGCAATTGAAATCGTGATTTGTTCTATCCTAGGTTTTGGATGACATGATTTGTACTTGACCATTCAATTATTCCGGGAATACTTAACATGATAGTTTTGAGAAGTTGGTTTTTGTGTTTCACTCGGTTTGACTTGTTGTTGGAGTCGGAATTTGAATTTTTAAATCAGTTTTTGGTCCGGTGTCGGTTTTGACTCTAGTTAGT
Source organism: Silene latifolia (assembly GCF_048544455.1). Classification (NCBI taxonomy): domain Eukaryota; kingdom Viridiplantae; phylum Streptophyta; class Magnoliopsida; order Caryophyllales; family Caryophyllaceae; genus Silene; species Silene latifolia. Next base: position 101,129,808 of record NC_133531.1, read on the forward strand.
GTCATTGCAACCCCGTCGTCGTGCATTAAACACTCCAGGTATTTTTGAAAAGTTTTGAAATGTTTTGTTTTCGAAATCGTTTTGAGTTTTCAAACGTATAGTTATACAAAACTGTCGATTAAACGTATTGATTCCTAAGCATGTTGTAGTCCGTTAATCATCGCGTGTTTATTGGAAACTCGATAGATACTGGGTATCTACAACTACCGTGAGCCGAACAAGGCTACTATCAAGAATAAGTATCCTTTGCCGAGGATCGAGGATTTGTTTGATCAGCTCCATGGTGCAAGTGTGTTCTCGAAGATCGATTTGAGATCAGGTTACCATCAGATTCCAGTCAAGAAAGAGGATGTTCCTAAGACTGCTTTTCGCTCGAGTTATGGTCACTATGAGTTCGTGGTGATGCCGTTTCGGTTGATGAATGCACCTGCCGTTTTTATGGATCAGATGAACCGCACTTTCAGTGAGTATTTGGATAAGTGTGTCGTGGTTTTCATAGACGATATACTGATTTTCTCAAGAGATGAGGCTGAGCACGAGAGTCATCTTCGTGTTATCTTAGAGACTCTTCGTAAGCAGAAGTGGTATGCTAAGTTCTCGAAGTGTGAGTATTGGTTAAAGGAAGTTACCTTCTTGGGTCATCTGATATATGGCGATGGAGTTATGGTTGATCTGTCGAAGATTCGAGTCGTGGTCGAGTGGAAGAGTCCGAAGAATGTGAACGAGATTCAATGTTTCCATGGTCTATCTGGGTATTACCGTCGGTTTGTGCATGATTTTTCTAAGATCGCGAGACCGATGACTCAGTTAATGAAGAAGGAATCTTAGGAGGTGTTTGGTTGGAGCTTTTGGAATGGATTGGAATAGATTCAATCCATTCTAGTGTTTGGTTGGAGGTTTTTGGAATGGAGTTAGATACCCTATAGATTCTAACTCCATTCCAACCACTTGGAATCTCATATCCAAGTTTTCACTCAAGTTTCTAATTACATTCCATATTACTACTACCTCTATATCCATTCCAGGGTCGAACCAAACACTCATGAGCAAGTATGGGGTTCTAACTATATACCATTATGGTACCACAATTCATTCCATACCATTCCAATACTGCGAACCAAACGACCCCTTAGTTCTTTTGGACTGAGTTTTGTGAAGCTGCTCTCGAGGAGTTGAAGAAAAGGTTAATAACTACTCCTATGTTGACTCTACTAGAAGAGGGCGTTGAGTTCGATGTCTTCTGCGATGCGTCAAATTATGGGTTGGGTTATGTCTTGATGCAGAAGGGTAAATTTGAGGCTTATGCTTCCCGTCAGTTGAAAGTTCATGAGATGAACTATCCGACTTACGATCTTGACTTAGCAGTTGTTGTGTTTGCACGTAAGCTGTGGCGACACTATTTGTATGGAGTTTCTTGCAACATTTATACGGATCATAAGAGCTTGAAGTATATCTTCACTCATAGAGATCTTAACATGAGGCAGAGACGTTGGTTGGAGCTGCTTAATGACTACAAGGTTGAGCTGCAGTATCATGAGGGTAAGCTAAACGTGGTTGCGGATACTTTAAGTCACAAGATGTGTCATGCTATGAGATTTGTGTTGGTGTTACATGAAGATTTGAGTCGAGAGTTCCAGAAGATGAGCCTTGAGGTTGTTCTTCCTGGTACTTTAGATTTGAGTGCGATGGTTGCTGAATCCGAGAATTCATGAGATCCGAGTTAACCAAAGAGAGGATGAATTCTTAGAAGGAGTTCGAGTCGTTATAAGCGAAGGTCGCACCAGAGGCTTCGACATTGGACCTGATGATGGTATACGATTCCAAGGTCGTTGGTGTGTACCTAGCTGTGAGCTCTTAAAATGTAATATTCTCAAGGAGGCTCATATTAATCCCTATTCGGTTCATCCTAGTGGTGATAAGATGTACAAGGATATAAAGCCACAGTTTTGGTGGCCGAGTATGAAGAAAGAGATCGTCGAGTTGTGAGTCGTTGCCTGATCTGTCAAAAGGTTAAGTTCGAACATCAGAGACCTAGTGGTCTATTGCAACCTTTGGAGATTCCCACATGGAAATGGATTCTATTTCGATAGATTTCGTCATGGTTTTGCCGAGGTCGTCGAGAGGAATGAATGCGATTTGGGTCGAGGTTGATCGTTTGACTAAGGTTGCGCATTTCATTCCGATGAAGGAGACATGGAGTCTTGAGGAACTATCGAATGCTTATCAGCGTGAGATCATTCGTATTCATGGGGTTCCTAAAGATATCATCTCCGACCATGATCCGAGGTTTTGTTCTCAGTTTTGGAAGAAGCTGCAGTTGGCTTTGGGCAGTGAGCTTAAGATGAGTACGGCTTTTCATGTTACAACTGATGGTCAGACTGAGCGTACCATTAAAACGCTTGAGGATATGTTACGAGCTTGTGCTTCGGAGTTCCAAGTTAGTTGGGAGACGATTTTACCGCTTGTGGAGTTCTCCTACAACAACAGTTAGCAAGCTAGTATTCATATGACTCTGTTTGAGGGCCTTTATGGAAGAAAGTGTCGTGGTCATTTGTGTTGGGACGATTCTAGTGAGGCTGTCGTTCTTGGTCCAGAGTTGGTACAAGAATCAATTGAACATGTAAGATTGATTAGTGAGAAGCTCAAGGTATCCTAGGTTCGACAGAAGACGTATGCAGACTTGCGGTATAGGCTTTGAGGTTGGCGATAAGGTTTTGCTTAAAGCTTCGTCGATGAAAGGTATCAAGAGATTTGGGCTTAAGGGCAAGATTAGTCCTAAGTACATTGGACCTTATGAGGTGCTCGAGAGAGTTGGCGTGGTAGCCTATAGGCTGGCCTTACCTTCGAACTTGTCAAAGGTTCACGCTGTTTTCCATGTGTCGCAGTTGTGTTGTTATCGCAGTGATCCTTCTCATGTTCTACAGGTTGATGTTATCGAGGTTGAGCCTAACCTGACTTATGAGGAACGACATGTTCGCCTTTTGGAACGTCAAGAGAAGAGGCTAAGGAATAAGGTTGTACCTTTGGTCAGGGTTCTGTGGAGGAGTCAGAAGTTGGAGCAGGAGACTTGGGAAACCGAAGCATCTATGCGAGAGAAGCATCCGCATCTTTTCGAGTGAGGTAGTTCTATTATCAAGTTTCGAGGACGAAACTTCTTTTTAGGGGGTTGGATTGTAACACCCCTAATTTCCGTAATATATTTATTTAATTTTATTTTCCCATATTTCATATTTTATTTTCCGGGAAAATATCGTTCTTTTATTTTACGGGCTATTCTAGCTCGAGTTCGGTGAAGACCCGTTTCTCCATTGGGTTTCACGTGTGATTTGTAGTGGATGGGTGAGTTTTGGGCCTAAGTTTGGAATAAACCCATTAGCTTCTCTTATAAATAGGAGTGAAACATAAACCCTTTCATTCTTTTTCCTCCTATTTCCTCAAAACCGTAAACCTAAATTCTCTCCTCTCTTCCTCCTTTATGCCGCGCGTTTCCAGCGCCTAGGGCTTCGTGCCACTCTTTTCTTCTTCGTTATTCGTCGTTCTTCGTGCCTAGATTGATCCTATTCCTTGGATCTATCAATCTTCGTCGTAAGTTTCGTAGTTTCCACGTTTATTTAATATATTTATATAGTAAGAATATTAATTACTATATAAATATATTAAATAGTAATATATTTATATAGTAATTAAGCGTGTGGCTGATATATTTATTTAGGTTAATTACTATATATTTATATAGTAATTAACCTAAATTCACTCAAGTTTGGAGAGTTAAGCGTGTGGCTGTACCCACTGTAGAAGCACCTACTGTCACCAGCACTGTGCCTGTGCCTGCATCATAGAATGTCCTCAAACCTGTGAGTGTTGTCACAAAAATAGTGAGACAGGAGCATAACTCAGGGGGGGGGGAAGCAGGTATAACTCCTGGGTTATCCTATGTTGCAGTGCTTAATAGTCCACCAAAAAGTCAGAATGGGAAACATGGAGCACCACCTGGTCATTCTCAAAATGGACAATATAGGGAGTTGGAACGTGAGGGGTATGAATAAACTGCCTAAGCAGCTAGATATTAAACGTTTTTTGCATCAGAATAATGTAGGGTTATATGGTCTAGTGGAGCATAAAATAAAGGGGTCTGATTATGCTGATGTTCTTACTAAATTGGGGCAGCACTGGAATGGCATTCATAACTATAACTATCATCCAGGGGGGAGGATATGGATTATCTGGGTACCTCAAGTTTTCTCTATCACTCTTCTTCATATGTCTGCTCAACAGATTACTGTGAGAGTACTTGAACAGGCCTCTGCTGACTCTTTCATATTCACTGTTGTCTATGGTTCAAATGATGACACTGAAAGAAGGGATTTGTGGAGGGATTTAAAAGATATTAAGGATGGTTATTTTGGCCCTTGGAGTATTTGTGGTGATTTTAACTGTGTTCTCAATTTCAATGAGAGGATAGGAAGACCTGTTACCTGGAGTGATATTGAAGAGTTCAGGAGTTGTATTGATTATTGTGACGTGGTTGATATCAAAGGAAAAGGTGCTTTTTTTACTTGGAACAACAAACATGAGCCACATTCTAGGGTGTTCTCAAGATTGGATAGGTTCATGGTGAATACTGAGTGGTTGAATCTTTACCCTGAGTGCTATGCATATTTTCTCCCTGAGGGACTCTATGACCACAATCCTTGCCTTTGTTATAGAAGAGCTTGTAGCCAAAGGAATCATCAATTTAGATATTTTAATATGTGGGGGAAAGATCCTAATTTCAAAGACCTGGTCAAGTCCAAATGGTGTTTGAACATACCTGGTACTGCAATGTTTCAGGTTGTCAAAAAATTACAAAGTTTGAAGAAACCTCTAAGAGACATGAACAGGAATGGGTATTCTGATATAGGGAAAGCTGTTGGTGTTGCCAAGTTAAGTCTAGATGCTATCCAAGAGAAGATGCACAGTGACCCTACCAATTTGACTAATCTTGCTGAGGAAAGTATAGCTGCTGAAAACTATCGCACTCTCAGCAAAGCTTACCATAGCTTTCTGAGCCAGAAATAAAAGGTGAACTGGTTACATGAGGGTGATGAGAATACACAATTTTTCCATTCCCAAATCAAAACCAGACAAATTCATAACAAAATCCTACAAATCAAGGATAAAGAGGGTGTTATACATTCAAATCATCAAGACATTGAGAAGGCTTTTCTTGAGTATTATGAATTCTTATTGGGAACTTGTAAGGCAACTGAACCTGTTCATGTTGCAACTGTTAGAACTGGCTCTCTGATTACTGCACAGCACCAGCAACTCTTGCTTAAGCCTGTCACCAGTGATGAGGTAAAAGCGAGCATATTTTCTATTCCTGCCATAAAATCACCTGGACCTGATGGATTTTCTAGTCAGTTTTACAAGGACTCTTGGGATGTGGTTGGGAATGACATTGTCAATGCTGTTTTGGATTTTTTCAATACTGGCCAGATGCTGAAACAGGTGAATACCACTAATATTACTCTTATTCCTAAAGTTAGCCATCCTGTTTCTGTACTTGACTACCGTCCTATTGGCTGTTGCAATATTATTTATAAGAGCATTGCAAAGATTCTTTGTAATAGGCTAGGAGAGGTGCTTCCTGATCTCATCTGTAGTAGTCAAGGGGCTTTTGTAAAAGGGAGAAGCATTGTGGAAAACGTTCTTATATGTCAATACTTGGTGAGATTGTATAATAGGAAGGCAGTTTCTCCAAAGTGCTTAATTAAGATTGATCTAAGTAAGGCTTATGACACTGTTGAATGGGGCTTTGTGGAACAAATGTTGAAAGCTCTTAAGTTTCCTAAAAAGTTTATTCACCTCATCATGACATGTATCTCCACTGCTTCTTATTCCCTTAACGTTAATGGAAATTCTTTTGGATTCTTTAGAGGGAAGAGAGGGTTAAGGCAAGGAGACCCCCTTTCTCCTCTAATCTTCTCCATTTGTATGGACTATCTTTCAAGGATTTTGAGTGTGGTTTCTCAACAAGATGATTATAACTTCCATCCTTTGTGTGGGCATATCAGACTAAATCATTTGCTATTTGCATATGACTTACTTCTATTTTGTAAAGGCAATGAGACGTCTATTATGTGGATGTTGCGTGGGTTCTCTACTTTCTCAGCTTCTTCTGGACTGTGCCTCAACAAGGAGAAAACTGACATCTACTTCAATGGGGTCCCTGATCAAACCATCAATAACATAAGACAGGTTTCTGGGTTCCGGAGAGGAGAGTTGCCTTTCAAGTATTTGGGAGTTCCCATTTCATCAAAAAGATTGACTAAGCAGGAATGTGCTAACTCACTGATAAAATAGTGGCAAAGATCAGAGCCTGGGGGACCAAACATCTTTCATATGCAGGCCGTTTGGTTTTGGTGAATGTTGTCTTGACCTCTCTACACTCTTACTGGGCTACTATATTCTTAATTCCTAGTGGTGTCATGAATAGGATTGATTCATTATGCAGAAATTTTCTTTGGGAAGGCAAAGATTCTTACTCTAGAGCACCTAATGTGAGTTGGGATACTTGCTGCAACCCTAAGGAAGAGGGTGGGCTTGGTATAAAAAATCTGAAACTGTGGAATAGAGCTTTACTTGGGAAATACGCTTGGTGGCTAGCAGTTAAAAAAGATCACTTATGGGTTCGTTGGGTTAGTCATGTTTATATGAAAGGAGTTAATCGGCAAGACTATCTTTGCACCTTCGATTGTATGGGGTCTTAGAAGAAGATCATCCAGGTTAAAGATAAATTCAAAGCAGCATACTCAGGTGACCTCTGGTTGAATTGCACTAAACCTTACACTGTTGCAGAGGGGTACCTGTGGTAAAAGCCACATGCACCAAAAGTTCCTTGGAGGCATGTATGTTGGAATTCCATGAACGTGCCCAAAACGTCTTTCATTTACTGGGCTTCCAAACATCAGAGGTTGTTGACGAGAGATAGGATCATCAGGATGGGGTTTGGACAATATGCTAATTGCTTTCTTTGTGACAATGCACCTGAGGACCATAACCATCTGTTTTTTCATTGTGCGTTTAGTCAAAGATGCATCAGTGCCTTACAATTGAGACTGAGAATGACATTCCCACCACAGATATTTGAACAATGGCATAAATCTGGACGAGGAAAGAGCGTAATTTTGTGAGTGCATGTTTTGTGAACCTCACGTATGAGATATGGCATTGCAGGAATATTGCAAGAATCTATGGAAAGGTCTCACAGCCTGAATATATCATATCCCACATTATTGCTAATGTCAAGCACCGTTGGAGCAAACGGAATAGGAGTGTGTTGAAGAGGAGTGACCAAGTTTGGATGGATAGTTTAACTAGTTCGTAACTTGTTACTTGTTTTGTTTGTCATTTAAAGTGTTAGCCCATACTATAGTATACGAGATTGATGTGTTGGGGTTGGTGTCCTTAACAGTTAGTGCAAGGACTTATAAACCTCTAAAAGGATCAAAGGGCATACTTTGGTATTATTATCAGTTGATCCACGTTTATCAATAACGGTTGGCTTGCTAGATAAGTTTGACGTTATTGTCATACAGATGGCGGTGATCAACTGGTCCCTAAAAGTCACACCTATAGGATACGTTCGAGAGATGTGACGGTATGAAAATACTGTCATGTAGATGCCAATATTGACTAACCAGTTAGTCCGAGTTATTTGACTAGTAATTAGTCAAATATGTGATGTTGAGATATTATATTTAATACGGATTAAATATCATGGGCTAAGGCGAATTAACCAGTTAATTCGTAAAATTAAATATAAGCGTTTTATATTTAATTAAATGTATATTGAATATAATTATACAATACTTTTTTTGTCGGACACGTATTAATAATTCACTAACCCGTATTATTAGGCGATGCCTTAATTTCCGATAACCGATAACGATTTATAATCGGACCGCGTCATATACATTTTAGCGATTTTGCGAACCGGACCATGAGCCAAGACTAAAAGGAAGTGGAAGCCCACTTCCCTAGGTAGCCCATGGCCGTAGAGTGAGAGGGAACAAAAGGGAGGGTTTCTCCTCCCTTCTAATCTAATCAAAACATTTGTAAAAATTTTAGGGTTTTGGAGACAGTTTCTCTCTGAAACCTAGATCTCACATCTCGAAAACTTCACATCAGTTCTCCCAATATTGCAAGGCAATCGGAGAACACCATCTAGCCAAGGGCATATCTCGGACAAGTCTTGGGTGCAACAATTAGGAGGGAATCTCGTTTGATTTCTGTTCTTTACGCCGTGCATCATAAGGACCCGAGGTTATTTCTTGTTCCTTATCGTTTCTATTGTATTTATGTTTTATGACTATAATCACATGTTTAAATTTACGTTATAGTCCTAAATTTAAAGGGTAGTATACGGATATTAACCTACAAATGGTATCAGAGCGAGGCCACGTAAATTTTTCTATGTGTTTTTCATAAAACCGATTTTGAAACGCTTATTTGTTTTGTCTCGAATTCCGTGCCATGTATACACGGTGATTCGTTTTGTTCTTGTTGAAACCGTGACATGTTTTACACGGTTTTATCATCTTGTTTTTGATTTGTTTTTATGCATATTGTTGTTTTATACAGAGATTATAACAATATGTCACGTTTTGTCAATTGTCAAATTTGTTTTGATGCATTTTTGATCGAAAATTGCAATTGATTTTGTCTCGAAAAATGTTTCACGAGGGTTTTAATTTTTCCAGAAAGTTTTGAACTCGATCGAACACGTTTTCAATCGATCGAGTGGTTTTTACAGTGTTGTTTTACTCGATCGAGTCCTTCTTTGTACTCGATCGACACCTTTAAAACCTACTCTTGCTCGATCGAGTTGTCCTCGTACTCGATCGAGCGGCCCTTCGATATAGGTCCTCGATCGACCTCATGTTTAGTCGATCGAGCACCTCCTGATTGGCATACCCCTCGATCGAATGGCAGCCTCATTCGATCGAGCCCTCTGTCCTCGATCGAGCACTTATGTGCCGGATCGAAGGATTTTGTTTTAACGACTTTGAAAATTTATTCCTTTTGTTTTAAATTTTCTTTTGGCTATAATATGTACTTTATACGGATATAGTACACTCGCTTAATAGTGAATCGGTTCACTCACGTACCATCTGATTGTTTTAAAGCGTCTTTAAAATGACGGATTGTAATGGATTAAAATTAAATGATAGAAGCGGTTTTATCACATGAATTTTAATCGTTAAAAGGTGGTTTGGATAAATTTAACATAATTACGGAATTATGTCACGAATGAATTTGTTTTTAGTTGATGCATTTTTATTTATCGTTAATTTTATGAATGCCGTGAATGCCTTTTTATTACGTATTTAATTTTTTCAATTGATTGTAACTTAGTGTGGCCTTAGTAGAACGTGTTACCGTAATGATGGAACACGGTCTTGGTTGTATTTTGAGATCTCGCATCTCCGTTTTGGATTTTTCACTTGTAATTACAGTTTTAATTAGAATGTAAATAGGTTTATATTTGTAATTTTAAATTGTAATTTTTGAGAAGACCAAAGATGGAGACCAGATGCTCACTCCCGCTACTTGGATCAAGATGGAACATCAAGACAAGCTTTTCGGGTCCAACGGTGGATTCCAAAGTTGTTTTTTTTGTTCTTATACTAGGATAGGCCACACTAGGAAATTTTTATTTACGTATCGCATTCCTTTATTTATTTTTCGCAACGATTATTTGCATCATATTCCGCCTAAAACCAAACCACCTATATTTTATTGCATGAAAACTGACACATATAGAGGTCACGAGTTAGTTTTCTTTGACATTCTCATGTCACACGATTTTAAGCCATCATCTAAATTAATTCATTCACGACAGACGCTAGTTATTCGTTCACTTAAAATGAATTAAAACTTAGTTGATGGGATCTTCCTCGTATAAACCAAAAATTGAGAACGGTCTTTATAGGTCAAACTCCAATGAGTCCCTTCTTCGTCGGTAGGCATACTATGACCCCTTCTACGTCGGGTAAGTTGGAACCGATTGACCTATTTTATCTCAACACTATGGTCACTCGTACGATCATGTGATCATTGTGGACTATAGATAGGATTTACAGAAATCTATCGACCAAGAGTTCTTCCGGAAGAATTAGCTAAACAGTTGGCTTATCAATTTACTGAAATTGAGTCTTGGGATCACTTGTATCATTCTTGAGGGAGATCAATTATGCAAGTGCAAGAGTCTACATGTTTAAAATGAATTTTAAAATAGACTTAAATCACCTCGATGAGTTGCTTATTTCGTTTTGTTTTTCTTCTTTTTCAGTGTAGATCACGTATTAAACTGCTAAACAACAAATGGCTGGTTCAAGTGATAACCCAATGCCAAGTGCCACATTGGACCGTGAGTCCTGGCTTAGGATCTTCATGAGTCGGATGAATCGAATCTACTCGGCGAAGAATGACGGATCAACTTCGCGGATGGGAGGCGGCATTACGAATCTGCCGCTGGCGACGAAAGCTCGGATATCTGCTTGAGCCCATGCCGTTAAACCCGGGCCCACGGGCCGGAATAAACGAGATCGACAAGTATAACGATTTCGCTTTAGAAGCGGGTGCGGTAAAGAACGTACTTATTTTTGCAATGGAACCCAATTTGCAAAAACGCTTCATAGCCCATGGTGCAAACAAGATTTTCACCACGCTCACTAAGGAATTCTCGAAAGCACCGAGAATCGTGACCTATGAGCATACCACTCGCGTCTTTGATGCGAGACTCCGAAAAAGGCCAACCGGTTAGCCCACACATTCTCGGCATGATTGAGAATGTCGAGAAACTGAGACCTTTAAGCGTAACATCGGCGAGAATATTGTTATCGACCGTATTCTTCACTCACTCCACGATGGTTATTCGCAATTCAGAGCGAATTACTATATGAATGATTTGAAGAAAACTCCCCATGAATTGCACTCCCTCCTCGTACAGACCGAGAAGGACATGAAGTTCAGTGGGAGTTCGAAACAGGATGTTCTCGTTGTGTCAAACAAAGGGAAAGGTAAGGGCAAAGCTCCGGCAAACCTAACGATGGTAAGGCGAAGTTCAAGAAGTCGGGTTCGGGGAAGAGTGGTCTGGTGAGGCGAGTAACTCATCGAGGCATGACAAAGAGCAAGAGTGAAAACATGGAATGCCATCATTGCCACAAGATTGGGCATTGGAGACGCACATGTCCTGTTTATCATGAGGACTTAAAGGCAGGTCGTGTTAAACTTGTTGGTATGTCTTCTCTCTCTTCTACTTTTATTCATATGATTGAGATTAACCACGCAAGTTTCGGAACTTGGGTACTTGATCTTGGTTGTGGTTCTCATCTGTGTAATCATGTGCGGGGCTCAAAACATCGAACCCCTCGTAAAGGGTGAGGTGGAACTGCGTGTTGGGAATGGAGCAAGAGTAGCTGCCATCTCAAAGGGGACATATGTGATCCGACTTCCAAGCGGATTTGAGTTATCATTATATGATTGCTATTATGTTCCTAGTCTTTCCAAAAACATTATTTCGGTTTAAGCGCTTGATAAACTTGGTTTTTCATTTGTAATAGAAAACAATGCTTGCATTTTCTCATTACACGATATGATTTACTGACAAGGCGGTTTCCATGAACGGAATTTATGTTTTAGATCAGACCTCGGAAATATTACACGTAATGAATAAAAAGTTAAAGGTTGGTGACAAAGATCAAACGTATCTATGGCACTGCCGTATGGGACACATTAATGAGAAACGCGTAAAACAGCTCATCAAACATGGAGCTATCTCGGCCTTTGATTTTCAATCATTTGGCACGTGTGAATCATGTCTCATCGGTAAGATGACTCGTATTTCCTTCAAAGGTGTTGGAATGCGCGCTGCTGACCTATTAGGGCTCATACACACGGATGTATGTGGTCCTATGTCAATCACCGCACGAGAAGGCTATAGGTATTTCATCACTTTCACGGACGATTTAAGTAGATATGGCTATGTCTACTTAATGAAGCACAAAAGTGAATCCTTTGAGAAATTCAAGGAATACCAAAATAGGGTGCAGAACCTATTAGGTAGGAAGATTAAAACACTACGTTCGGATCGTGGTGGCGAGTATCTTTCTCACGAGTTTGATCAACACCTAAAGGACTGTGGGATTACCCTACAGTTAACTCCACCTGGAACACCTCAATTGAATGGTGTGTCCGAACGGAGAAATCGAACACTACTTGATATGGTTCGATCCATGATGAGTCACACGATTTTACCTGATTCATTATGGGGTTATGCTCTATTGTCACCGCTCTAATACTTAACAAAGTCCGTCTAAAGTGTTGACAAGACTCCATATGAACTATGGAAGGGAACGGTCCCTAACTTGTCCTTTATACGGGTTTGGGGCTGCGAGGCTTATGTCAAGTGGAGACACGAGGATAAGCTCGGCCCGCGATCGGTCAAGACACACCTTATAGATTATCCTAAAGGAACACGTGGTCATTACTTCTATTCGCCAACCGAACAACGTGTTTTTGTTGCGGCTAGTGCGACATTCTTAGAGAAGGAATTTCTCGAGAATGCAAAGAGTGATAGAACCTTCGACACATCGGAGATTCCAGAACCAAACACCGAGCAACCATTGGAGGAACCTATTCCTTCAATCCCGGCTGCGGTAAATATTCCTGAGGAACCTAGGAGGTCGGGAAGAGTCTCTATTCCTCCGGACAGATACATTGGTATGGTCGAGGAACATGACATAGATGACGTTCTACTCTTAACGAGTAGTGAACCCGCAAGCTATAAAGGTGCCATGACAAGTTCTGACTCAAAGCTATGGCTTGATGCCATGCAATCCGAGATGGACTCCATGTATGAGAACAACGTGTGGGATCTTGTTGACTTACCTGCAAGGTTCGTCCCCTTCAATGCAAATGGCTTTACAAGATAAAGCATTCTGTGGAAGGTCAGCAAGATATCTACAAAGCATGACTAGTTGCTAAAGGTTTCACCCAAGTGCCAGGTTTGCACTACGATGAGATTTTTGCACCCGTAGTCATGCTGCGTTCCATTCGGATTATCTTAGCGATCGCCGCTTTTCATGACTATGAAATTTGGCAAATGGACGTGAAAACCGCCTTCTTAAACGGTTTTTTGGAGGAAGAGTTGTACTTGGTACAACCCGAAGGTTTCATCGATCCACAACATCCTAAGAAAGTATGCAAACTTAAGCGTTCCATTTATGGACTTAAGCAAGCATCTCGGAGTTGGAATCATCGCTTCGACCAAGTGATAAAAGACAATGGATTTACTCGATCGGTCGAGGAACCATGTTTATATATCAAGTCGAGTGGGAGCAAGATTGTCTTCCTAATATTGTATGTTGACGACATACTCCTGATTGGGAATGACATACCTCTCTTAACTTCGGTGAAAGTATGGTTGAAAAACCATTTCCAGATGAAAGATCTGGGAGAGGCACAAAGAATTCTAGGCATCCGTATCTATCGAGATAGATCACGACGGATGTTATCTCTCAGTCAGGAGTCTTACATAGACAAAGTCCTAGAGAGATTCAGCATGACTAACTCCAAGAAGGGGTTTCTTCCCATGGCTCCGGGGGTGCATTTGAGCCGATCTCGGGCACCGAGACACCGGAAGAGAAAGAGCGCATGACACGGATTCCTTATGCTTCGGCAATAGGATCTATCATGTATGCCATGATATGCACACGTCCGGACGTGGCATATGCATTGAGTATGACAAGTCGATTCCAACAGCATCCAGGTGAATCACATTGGATGGCTGTCAAGAATAATCTTAAGTACCTACGGAGGACTAAAGATTGGGCATTGACTTATGGATCGAGATGACTCGAAATCTCGATCTGGATTCGTTTTTACTCTTCATGGCGCTACGATCAGTGGAAGAGTTCCAAGCAAAGTGTTACGGATTTCTACGGCGAGTCCGAGTACTATGTTGCGTCTAGACATGTACAACGGAAAGCTCATCTAATCCGGGATTACGTGGAGCAAAAGGAAGTAGTGATAGAAAAGATTGCTATTGATGATAACATAGCAGATCCTCTCACTAAAGCATTACGACAAGATAAGCATGAAGGGCACGTTAATTCCATGGGAATTAAACGTGTTCCTAAGTTGTAGTACTCTTTTATGGATCAGATTCATTCTCTCTTGTACTCTATACGACATCATCGTTTTGATATTTTATATATATATATTTTGTTTTTCATGTGGAATTGTACGACAATTTTGAACACCACAAAGTGAACTGAACAAACATCATATCTTTTTAGTCCTTAATTGCCCACATGAGCTGATAACTCGGCAATTATTTTGTGACGTTGGTTGATGGTGGGTTCAACGAGCCATAAGTCAACCGGTTGATGACCAATCACAGAGGCGAGTTATACGGATATCTCGTAGGACACCATTGTGACATCGACGTGGAGTCCTAAATGTTTTATAACATTCGTTGCCCGGTCGTGGATAGGACTTCCATGGTGATCCTAAGAGTCGATTCTTTTGACTATCGACTGTCTCTTGAGACTACGGCAGATTTTGGGTGACTTTGGTTTCTTTCTCACGGTCATCCGTAACAGGGGGCCAAGTAGATTTTTTCTGGGTCATTTCATGCTGTGCTTAGATCGGAAGGAGTCGAGTTGAAGGAAATATTCAGCCTTTATCGGTACTCGATATTTCTCGGGGCCACTCGAGGAGTCAGAATCGAAATGCATGGCCATGCTCGGATACGGATTCGTTTTATCAGTTAAGTTACTCTCTAGTCGGGGAAACCACTCTAGATACAGATCGATTGTAAAATACGACCTTTGCGGATCCAGATCTGCAAATTGTTTTACATTGAGTGGGAGAAATTTTTAAATGAATATGAGAATCGGTTATCGCACATACACTTGTACGGACAAGTGGGAGTTTGTTGGAGCTTGTGTCCTCCAGTTAGTGCGGATAACGTCATTGCACATACACTTGTACGGACAAGTGGGAGCTTGTTGGGGTTGGTGTCCTTAACAATTAGTGCAAGGACTTATAAACCTCTAAAAGGATCAAAGGGCATACTTTGGTATTATTATCCGTTGATCCACGTTTATCAATAACGGTTGGCTTGCTAGATAAGTTTGACGTTATTGTCATACAGATGGCGGTGATCAACTGGTCCCTAAAAGTCACACCTATAGGATACGTTCGAGAGATGTGACGGTATGAAAATACTGTCATGTAGATGCCAATATTGACTAACCAGTTAGTCCGAGTTATTTGACTAGTAATTAGTCAAATATGTGATGTTGAGATATTATATTTAATACGGATTAAATATCATGGGCTAAGGCGAATTAACCAGTTAATTCGTAAAATTAAATATAAGCGTTTTATATTTAATTAAATGTATATTGAATATAATTATACAATACTGTTTTGTCGGACACGTATTAATAATTCAGCTAACCCGTATTATTAGCTGATGCCTTAATTTCCGATAACCGATAACAGTTTATAATCAGACCGCGTCATATACATTTTAGCGATTTTGCGAACCAGACCATGAGCCAAGACTAAAAGGAAGTGGAAGCCCACTTCCCTAGGTAGCCCATGGCCGGCCGAGTGAGAGGGAACAAAAGGGAGGGTTTCTCCTCCCTTCTAATCTAATCAAAACATTTGTAAAAATTTTAGGGTTTTGGAGACAGTTTCTCTAAAAACCTAGATCTCACATCTCGAAAACTTCACATCAGTTCTCCCAATATTGCAAGGCAATCGGAGAACACCATCTAGCCAAGGGCATATCTCGGACAAGTCTTGGGTGCAACAATTAGGAGGGAATCTCGTTTGATTTCTGTTCTTTACGCCGTGCATCATAAGGACCCGAGGTTATTTCTTGTTCCTTATCGTTTCTATTGTATTTATGTTTTATGACTATAATCACATGTTTAAATTTACGTTATAGTCCTAAATTTAAAGGGTAGTATACGGATATTAACCTACATGATGTAACTATTGGATGACATTTTTTATTAATATACTTACCCTTCACCAAAAAAAAAAGAATATTAATTACACTACGCCAAATCTGGCAATCAATAAGGAGCGTATCACAACAGTATAATGCATTTAATAACGACACTTAGATTATCGTTTTCCAAATATTGGCGGAAACCTAAACCGCGCTAATGAGAATAACGGTTTCCCTCGAAAACCGTTGTTATTATAATGTGACAACGGCTGCTTAACAAACTGTTGTCAAAAACGTTTAACGGTTTCCAAAAGCTCGTTTTAAAATCACTCTTATCAACGGTTGTTAGACAATCGTTACCAGTTTAAGAAAACGGCATTTCGAAAACCGTTACTAAATTAACACCAGCAACGGTTTTTGGTACCCGTGGTTATGTTATAGATATAGGTTTCTTGTAACCGTTATCATTTTCTATTATGAAAGAACGGTTTTTCAATTCAATCGGTTGTCATTATTTTATTAGATTTCTCAGTTTGACCACTGCATACAAAACTTTATCAGAACTTTAATAAATATTCAATTTGACCAAAATAATTCTATAAATATGTCTTCATAATGTTTTAGGTCAAAATCTAAATTATCAAACTCTTTAATTTCTCTTTAAATAAATAAGGCTGGTGTATTGGAGCTACAATCACGTTCTGGTTACACACAGCCTTTTACTTGCATTCTCCATAATCTCTCGGTTCATTATGATGTGAATGGAAAGGGTTTAAACCCTAATTTTGGGTGGTTGACGCAAATGCTTCATGACTCCGGTTTCACTGCGGTTAAAAAACTCTACCTTGTGTCTACAAACAAGCAAGGTTTTATAGGCTTCGCTTTTATCGAGTTTGACGAAGCCAACTGCCATGATAGTTTTCGTCAGGCAAGAAAATTAGGGGCTAGATTTGCGGGGGAAGATGTGGGGAAAGAGAACTTCGATTCAAATCCTAGACAAAAGGGCCCTTATCTATGGGTTGCGACCCATGCATATCATCTTCTGCTGAGACATTACATGATGCATCACATTCTTGCCACCGTGCCTATGTCATGGGAGAAAGAGGCCATGCCACCTGCGCTGCCCGCTGATGATGAAGAGCCGATCTACGACTTGATCTATACCGAAATTCATGAAGACTATCCTAATACTTCATCAGATTCTAATAATTAAGTCTTTAATTATTATCTGGCATTATGAGTTGTAATTGGATTATGGTGGTTCTTTGAATTAATGTTTAATTATTTATGTTATTTGTTACGTTTTTTGTTACCCCATCCTCTCGAATTCAGAGACAATATCACCAGAAAAATTCTTGTGTCCTCCGGGAGTATGGTACTCCTTACACTCAAAGGCAATCCACCAAATAAAATATTATAATGACTAACTTTCTACTTATAATAATAAAAAAGAATGGAAAACATGTATATATATATATATATATATATATATATATATATATATATATATATATATATATATATATATATATATATATATATATATATATATATATATATATATATATATATATATAGAATTGGGATCCTATGAGAACCATGAACTTAATGAGAACCATGAGAACCATGAGAACTCCACCTTATGAATTTTTTTTTTTTAAAAAAAATAATGACATCTTTGGATTCGGCATGGAATTTTATGGTTAGATAACATATTTCTTGGTCTAAAAAACATAAACTAGTGATAAAAATCGAGAAGAGATGCAATTTATTAATTTCTATGCACCTACTACTCATTTTCATCAAAAATTCTACCGTCCTCCTGGAGGACGGTAGAATTACTCCATTTTCATGTATCTGACAATTTTCACGCACCTAGAACACATTTTCATGCACCTAGAACTTGTGGTTGTGTAATACTACGGTTTCATGCACAATTTTCTCCATATTGTTTGGATCTGAAAGAATAGTCGAGCTGGTGGTTGTGTAATACTACGGTTTTATGAGTCTCTGGGTACTCTATCGAGTGGGCCTTACTCTATCGAGTAAGGGAGGTTTGCAGTTTAAAATAGTTTCTGACCTGTAGAGTACTCGATCGAGTAGCCTTGGTACTCGATCGAGTAGGCGGCACTCGATCGAGTACGTCAGTTACTCGATCGAGTAAGTGTGTTTTACGGGGTTGTTTTGTCGGGTTTTGATAATAACGCGAGTTTAATATAAAAGGTTTCCGTCAGTTTCTTTAATCACTTTTATCCTTTCTAAACCATTCAAAAGAAAAAGGAGTTACGTAGTTCTCTCTCGTTGCGTTGTTGGCAAATCCCCAAGGCTAGGAGTGTCGGATCATCTCGTTCTTTGCATCATAGTGTTCCTTGCGTCAAGGGTAAGATCTACATACCAATTTTATAGTATTTCGTTAAGTTTCGTTAAACCCTAATTTTGGGATTGGGGGTTTTCTATGTTTATGTTGATGTGGTAGTGATTGTATGATTATGTGTATAGGAGAAGGGTTCGGAGAGGAAAGGTTTTGAAACAGCTGCTAGATCGTCTGATGTTTGTGTTGCATTCCAAGTAGGGTTTCTCTACTCAGTATTAGTCCCATAATGCATTGTTGGTGTTTTGTGATTGTTGAATATTATCGTATTCGTATTGTGACGGTTGTTGGTTTTGATTGCTGTTTAATGGTTGTGATTGTTTGTCTCTGGTTCTCGAGATGCGTTCTCGACTGAGTGGAGTCACTTGCGGGAGTGGCTTCACGCCCTAGTTTCGCCCTCCGTGGAACCCGCCACGGGAGGGGATGTGCACATTAATGGGACAGGGTTATCGCTCGGTATGATGAGCGGGGATTTGGTGGGTACGGCTGCGGTCCCCCACTCGGCGGCGGCTGGTCCAAAGGGACGATCGGTGACGGAGATTGATTGGAGTGGGTGTGATTGTGTGTGTGACCGTTTGAGTTGTTTGTTTCTTGTGTTGCTGGTTTATATAAATTGTGTGATTAATCTCGACCCCGTTTAATGTTTTAAAAACTGTGGTGATCCATTCGGGGTGGTGAGCGATTATTGAGCGGTATGATATGACGCGTATGGGATAGCCGGGATGAGTCACCACGTGGCGCTTAGAAGTCTTCCGCCGTGTCGACGATGTTTTATAGCTTTGATAGTTTTAGCAGTAGACCGTCTGAGAATCTTGTATTTCTTTTTATCAGTTTTGGAGTTGGTTTGTAATCACTTTAAACATTATTTACTTTTAAGTATGTTTCGTTATTGTCTTATGATTATCATTGCCTCAAGAAACCGAGATGGTAGCACTTCCATGCCTTAAGTGGTCCTGGTAAGGCACTTGGAGTATGGGGTGTTACAAAATGGTATCAGAGTGACGATCCTGAAACCTGTAACCAATGAATCCAATGAACATAGGGAGTCAATTAAAATGAACCCGGGGTAGAAGTTGTAGGAGCTAATGCAAAGACTTGGGAGACGTCCTAAAGTCGCGAACTCGCCCTACAATTTTGAACCGGTCACCATGGGATATTAGTCGGGATTGCTATGTGTTTATCTTGTGAATTGTGTATCTATATAGTGATGTGTGGCATGAATCAGTGGATGTACGTTTGTGGATAATGAGGAATGTGTAGAAAAGATGGTGATGATGTGATTTCGTATGTTGTTGATTGAAAGCATGTTGCATGATAGTTGGTTTACAATGTTGGTTGGAATTGTTAGAAAAGTGTATGAGAATGATGACTAATGTGGTGGAAAAAGGAAGTAGTTCATATGTGATATGATTATACATAATTTTGTTTGTGTAATTTTATATAATGATTTCTTATACATGTCTACTATTGTTCATATGTATATGTTGTATGAAAAATATGGTGGAAATGGATGAATTGATTGGAAAAGATGGAGTGGCAATTGCATGAGAATATGAATTTTGTGATTATGAATATGTTTAGGTGATGAAGTGCATTTGTAACATTGTTATATTAGTAACATGGAAATAGGATTTGTAATGTATGAGTATGTTTTGTTTACGAAAAGTGATAGAATAAAAGCATGTGTGTAAGTCATGATTGGCAAGTTAAATGAATTATGTGCATGATGAATGTTGTTGCATTGCTTTCAAAAATAGTAACATGTGATTGAGACTACTGGTTTTATGAGTATTGGGTTGTTTTTGTTTACCTTGTTGTCGTTTAAGTCGTTTGGAAGTAAAATCAAGTAGTTGTGTTTTTCGATTATAAAGAGGTTGTCTTTAAACTGTTATAACTTGAGATGTATAAATGATTTTAATGTGATTCCAATTGGAGGTGATAGGATGTTCTTTTACGATTCTAACGATAGGTTACACGCCCAAAACGACCAAGAAATGAGTGAGTTATGACCGTTTTACGAAAACTGGACAGTGCTGAGAAATGCGTAGGGTACTCGATCGAGTGGCCCTTACTCGATCGAGTGCACCTTGGTACTCGATCGAGTTCCCCTTACTCGATCGAGAAGCCATGATAATTTTTATATACGTGTCTCTGACTTTCACCTACTCGATCGAGTAAGTCATTTACTCGATCGATCGAGTGTCTTGTACTCGATCTAGTGACCCCTATTTTGGGTCATATGCTTATCTTTTGACTTCGTTGCATATTATGTTTAATTCAAAGGTGATATTTTGCTTCTTTATGTATTGTTTTACATGTACGTTGGTCTTGATGCGTAAGTTACCCAATATTGTGATGTAAGGAGTGACACCTGTGGTGAGTATGAGTTCGGTTATGTGGTTGTGATAGATAATGGAAAAAAAAAGAACAGAAAAGGAAGATCGTTATGGCTTAATTGAGACATAGAGCATGTTTTCTGAGATGAGATGAGTGATATGATTGTGTGTTGAGTAATGTAAAAGCAAGTGAATATGGGCAAGGGATGATGTGAGCCTAAGGAACGTGAGAATAAAAGATTGAAGGTAAGGGTGTGGATAGTGGCAGCTTGAGATGTGTAAAGAATTATGGAGGGAGATGGTTAGGAGTCGTGTGGGTTAAGGATATATGTAGTGAAAGTTCATTTTAAAGGGGGTGAGAAGAGTGGTATACAGTGAACTTTATGGAGACATGTCGCGAGGTAGATTTGTACACAGTGAATGAGTTTGGGAGATTTGGTTTATTAAGAGATGAAACTACAGTGTGATTTCCTTGGGCAATTAACGGTATGAAATGAATTCTGATTTCTAGAGAGGTACAAAGGAGATGCAATTATTTGAACAGTGAACGTTGATTTTATGGATAGATTAGTGGCAAGTGTGAGTGATAGCATAATAAGAGAAGACCCATGGTAAGAAAGAGTGAGATGATATCGATATAAAATAATGGGATTTGAGTTTTGGAGCGATGAGAAGGTAATTTGAGCACTAAAGAGTTAGGTAGAAGTAATAAGGAGTTGAGCTATTAAATGGTATTGTTGAGTATAAAGAGAAAAGAAGGATAAAAGTAAGCTGAGAAAAATGTTGACCGGAGTTATGTGACATAAAAGTAAGGAATCGTCGAGATGAATGATACTATCAAGAGTAAGTAAGTTAATGGTTATACAGAAGTTTCAGGACAACATGATTAATCCTGAGTTTCGAGGAATTAAGGGAGTAAGAAGTTGGTGGAGTATTTGCACGATACGAGATTTTTGGTGGAGAGTTAGATGATGATACAATTAAGGATAGTATTGGGAAGAATGTTGAGGTAATTTTGTTGATGGATTCGATGTTCGTTATTTGGGATGTTAACCAAAGATAGGAAAGAAATCGTGATGTTTAGATATGAGTGTAAGAGGTTTGATGTCCGGGCAGTGGTAGTGTTATGGTTTGTGACTAGTGGTTAAGGGTGATGGCATATTAGAAAGGTAGCAATTCTAATGAGGTTGATTTTGTAGAGGCCGGATTGATATGTATGGTTGTAAGCAAGTATAAGATGTGGTTAGATGAGGCGGGTGCTAATAGTTGAATAGTAATGGTATGATTATAATTGGCAAGGGTAATGGATATGCGAATGGGAGAATATGTTATGAGGGGTATACGAGTTAAGCTCGGGTGAGAAGTAACTTTTATCAGGTGGTAACTTACGTGATCAGGACTGACCAGTTGGATGTGATTACGGGTCTATGATGTGTATAAATGTTTGTGTGAGGTTCTGACCTCACGGGAAGTGGTATGGTGTGATAGTTATAAAGTCATTATCCGAGTGTTACATAATATATGTTGGACACGGTAATTTAATTGAATGATATTCAAAAAAGTAATAATTTAATTGATCTGGCATGACTGGTTATACTTGTATGTATTCATGATATATGTTATTCCGTGATGTGGTAAGGGGATAATGTTCATGAGGTTATTATCTGTTTAATTCATATAATATGTTGCTTTGTGATTTAGTAAAGTGGATTTGAGTAAGTTTTTTTTTCTTGTCCGAGAAGTTATGTTGAGTCAGTGCTTATGGGATTGTGTAAGTTGTGATGACTATCGATGTGGTTGTGGTGCCTCGGGTGGTGATCCGGGCACGGTATTTAGTGTTGCGATGCGGGTATTTTCGCACTGCGGTGTGGCTGTTGGTGGGGGTGTTGCGATGCCGTCACCGGTTGTGGTGGAATAGGCGGGATGATTATGATTCGAGTTTCGAAAGTACATACCAGTTACACATAAATTGTTGTTTTGTTTGATGTTGCTTCCTGTGAGTTTCAGTTTGTACAGATAGACGGTTGTTTTGTTAATTGATGTTTCTTACCAGTTAAGTTTTGGAATGAGGGTAGAGTATGATATGAAAGAGAGTTGTATATGTTTTCGTTTTTGTCATGGTATAGTGACATTCTGTTGATGGGACATAGTTGTGAGAAGTTGTTACAGTAGTTTTGATCTTGTTTTAAGATGAGGCATCAGTAGTCATAGTCATGGCAAGTGATGAAACCGGCAGGTGGTTCATAATCTTTTGTTGAGATAGTGAGTGCAGGGTATTGGGATTTGCTGTTATGTTAAATTATGTATGAGTTTTGTGGTAATGAAAGAAAAGAACTTGAGGAGCTAGTGTGAGTGTACGTAACAAGTGTGGATCGTGAGTTATGCTTTTGACGATGGGAGTTTTATATAGTTTATATAGAGAGGTATGTCATATTGCTGTAATGTGGAAAAGTTGAAGTTTTGGGTTAAGCTAAAGATTTTGAGGTATAGGTTAGGTGGTGTGAAGAGTGAATTGAAGTAAGAGAGCCTTGGATATATGCATGGCGAGTGTTTAGAGTATAGGTGGTTATCTATGACATGTGATGGTGATGAGAATAATGAGAAGATATAACTAAGGATATAGTATTAGTGAGTTACGAGGACGTAACATTTATCTTAAGAGGAGTAGGATGCGATAAAAGAGATTTTGATGGTTGTGCATATGGTAGTATATTCGCAGTAGAGTGTTGGTGTAGCATAAAGAATGAAGTTGTATATTTTGTGGTTGATGTTGTTAAAGGCCATGGTCGTGCTTGTAGTAGGGTGATGTTTAGGAGTGTGAGAATATTTCACTAGTGTTGACAGTTGGATGATGAGGTTATGAGTGTGAGTAAACTTCGAGGACGAAGTTCCTTTTAAGGGTGGTAGAATGTAACATTCCGTTTGAAGTCTATGAGTGTCTTGATATTGGATTTGGTAGTGGATGATATATCATGGAGCTAGCAGCGTTAGAGGATGGTATTTGATAGTGTATGGAGTTAGTGTCGGGAGAGTTTATGATGTAGTTGATACGACATCGTGAGCGATGTGGGGAGGTAGGAATAGTTGGTGGAGTTGGTGTTAAGGGTTCATGGTTTCATGTTTTATAAGTTGGGGTTTTGTTTTGAGTTCTTAGTAGCTTTGTTGCGTCTTGACCGAGTTAGTATGTTTATTTTTATGTATGGGTTGAACTTCGGGGACGAAGTTCTTTTTAAGGAGGGAAGACTGTAATACTACGGTTTTATGAGTCTCTGGGTACTCTATCGAGTGGGCCTTACTCTGTCGAGTAAGGGTGGTTTGCAGTTTAAAATAGTTTTTGACCTGTAGGGTACTCGATCGAGTAGCCTTGGTACTCGATCGAGTAGGCGGCACTCGATCGAGTACGTCAGTTACTCGATCGAGTAAGTGTGTTTTACGGGGTTGTTTTGTCGGGTTTTGCTAATAACGCGATTTTAATATAAAAGGTTTCCGTCAGTTTCTTTAATCACTTCTATCCTTTCTAAACCTTTCAAAAGAAAAAGGAGTTACGTAGTTCTCTCTCGTTGCGTTGTTGGCAAATCCCCAAGGCTAGGAGTGTCGGATCATCTCGTTCTTTGCATTATAGTGTTCCTTGCGTCAAGGGTAAGATCTACATACCAATTTTATAGTATTTCGTTAAGTTTCGTTAAACCCTAATTTTGGGATTGGGGGTTTTCTATGTTTATGTTGATGTGGTAGTGATTGTATGATTATGTGTATAGGAGAAGGGTTCGTAGAGGAAAGGTTTTAAGACAGCTGCTAGATCGTCTGATGTTTGTGTTGCATTCCAGGTAGGGTTTCCCTACTCAGTATTAGTCCCATAATGCATTGTTGGTGTTTTGTGATTGTTGAATATTATCGTATTCGTATTGTGACGGTTGTTGGTTTTGATTGCTGTTTAATGGTTGTGATTGTTTGTCTCTGGTTCTCGAGATGCGTTCTCGGCTGAGTGTAGTCACTTGCGGGAGTGGCTTCACACTCTAGTTTCGCCCTCCGTGGAACCCGCCACGGGAGGGGATGTGCACATTAATGGGACAGGGTTATCACTCAGTATGATGAACGGAGATTTGGTGGGTACGGCTGCGGTCCCCCACTGGCAGGGCTGGTCCAGTGGCTAGTCGGTGACGGAGATTGATTGGAGTGGGTGTGATTGTGTGTGTGACCGTTTGAGCTGTTTGTTTCTTGTGTTCTTTGGTTTATATAAATTGTGTGATTAGTACTGACCCCGTTTAATGTTTTAAAAACTGTGGTGATCCATTCGGGGGTGGTGAGCAGTTATTGAGCAGGTATGATATGACGCGTATGGGATAGCTGGGATGAGTCACCACGTGGCAGTTAGAAGTCTTCCGTTGTGTCGGACGATGTTTTATAGCTTTGATAGTTTTAGCAGTAGACCGTCTGAGAATCTTGTATTTCTTTTTATCAGTTTTGGAGTTGGTTTGTAATCACTTTAAACATTATTTACTTTTAAGTATGTTTCGTTATTGTCTTATGATTATCATTACCTCGGGAAACCGAGATGGTAGCACTTCCATGCTTTAAGTGGTCCTGGTAAGGCACTTGGAGTATGGGAGTGTTACAAGTTGCTTGTTGTTTTCAGTATTTTTTAGCCAAGTAAGCTTAGGTTTTAGGATACCCGTCCTCTGTCCGTGCATGAAATAAGGTCCAGCGTGCATAAAATAGGGTTCAATGTGCATCAAATAAGGCCCTGTCCGCATCAAACACGGCGTCACTTTAAAATTAACAGTAGGTTCATTGTCGATAAGGTGCCAATGCTTAATTAGTAGAGGGCCCTTGACTTGGAAAATCTGCATATTTTCCAAAATCTAAATGCTCTCGGTTGTACATTGGCCGAAATTTCTATTTTCACCTGTGTTAACATCAGTCAATACATTCACAGATATGAGGCGAAAGACTGTTGCAAGGAAGAAAAACACACCAGTCAAAATTACACAAATAAAAGGAGGTAGATCAGTGAAAGATTATTTCCCACCAAACTCAACAAATTCAACTCTAAATGATGCTGTTGACCAAAGTATGTTGTAAGAAAATCTGTATAACTTTGTCTGTTTTTATGTTTCATCCCTTCCTTACCCCAAAATAATGATAGACTACATTTTAATGCTCTCTCTAAACTTCGATGCAATACCTTTATTGCTTGCTTAATGTGATATTTCCTGAATTTATCTTAGTGTTTTTCTGCATGCTTTATGTGATTTTCAAATGACGGACTGCTTGTACTCTTTTCCTTACTAGTTCCTATTTCTAGTTTTTTCATTCGAGAGTTCAATTTGTGATGCTTGTAGGTCATTCTCTTACTGGTCAACTACTTATACATAGCCAAGTATGGCCAATTGGTGCAAGGGGTGGGTAGTCAATATTTATGAAGAAGATAAAGCACTTTTTGTCAAGCATTACGTAAGAGAAAAAAAAGAGGCTATGGGTTTGTCATTTGTTCCCTTAGACAATGTTCAGCTTACCGACAACTGTTGTCAAGCCCGACTTGATGATGTTTTCAATAATGAAGATCTAGTGACTAACATATTTAACCAACTAGATTTTTACGAAGATAAGGCAAATATGGCGTTGGTCTGTAGGAATTGGTCTCAGCTTTTCCTCATACACCCAACTGCATCTCGCATTGAACATGCATATGGCATTTCTCTACGGACCAATGATATCAATGGTGTAAGAATTGTTCGTAGGGGTCCTAAAATAATTTATAAAAGATGCAAATGCTATATGGCTGAAGATTTGGCAGCTAAATTGCTCCTACATCATCAACAAGAGAAAAATATTTTCCAAAGAGAACATCTTAACTCTCTTGATGATGCTGAACGTGCACATGTGAATGAGTTGCTTCATGCTTTAGCCACGCCATCTCCTGCACGTGACATAGCAGTTGCCATTTCAACAGATGATACTGTCGTTTCGTACCAAAAATAAATACCGAAGTACAACTAACAGAAGTCAGCGGTAAGTAGGGTCGATCTCCACAGGGAGGCGGTGTACTATCTATTTGTCTATTTATCTGTCTAAATGTCACAATTGGGGGTTTTGATTGATTTAACTAAACTAGAGATTAAGGCGAGGGAAATGAATAAGAGAATTAACAGTAAGAAAAAGGAAGTATGCTAGGAGTCGGTCTACCGTGGCAGCTATCAGATCTTATACTATCGGGAATACTAAAGCGATTAGACTATTGATAAGAAGAGCTATGGTCGTCACCTTTCGGTCCTTAAACCGCCCTAGAGCGTAAACAGCTTAACTTTCGCCCTCACTGCAATACCCTATTGTAATTAAGCAAGCCTTCCCTTCCAATCTTTCGATCTAGGTCGGGGTTAACTAAATTTATGGTCTCCTGCATGCATTCATTCGACCGGATAACAATTAAATTGCCTAATACAATTCCTATCGCAAGACTAATCTATATAAGTCAATTAAAACATCGCTACCACGGCTTCCCTAATCCTAACATACTAGGGGAATTAGCTAGACATGGAAATAAGGAAAACAATCATAAAGGAAATAAGAATAATAAACATTAAGTTAAAAAGGAGAGAAAGGAAGAAAGAATTACTGAATTTAAAAGATCCGGAAATGAAGAACCAAAGTAACAGTAGCAGTATATCCGAACCAGAGAGAAAAGGAACGAAGTAAAGTCTGTGTGTGTGCATTTACAATGACATACTGACTTCCTATTTATAAGAAAATAGGATTAGCTAAACCTAATTGACGGAAATTAACTAAAAAGTCCAAGCCCGTCAAAGATAGTTGCTCGATCGAGCACTTAAGGCTCTCGATCGAGTATTATTCCTTAGCATTCCTATCGATCGAGAACAATTCCTCTCGATCGAAGACTTCTTTCCCTTTAATCACTCGATCGAGAAGAAGTAGCTCTCGATCGAGCAAATGGGCTCTCGATCGAATAGAAATAGTTCTCGATCGAGCACTTCTCAGCGCGTAATTCCTGCTTCGCGCACTGAACTTCAAACGGCTGCCATTCCTTCGTTACTTGGACAAATAGGGCGTGGTTGGTGGCGTTGGAAAGCTAAGAGGATAATATTTCACCTCCAACTGGAATCACCTTAATAACTGTTGTAGGACTCGAGATATGGCTCTTACAAGCAGGAACTAGCAAATTGAAGCACTCTCTTGGCTCGCCTAACTTCCTTACTCCAATGCGCATCTCAAAATGGTACTTCCCAAGCTCCGACTCAACTCATCTCCTAAATGCATGCGTAGGGACATGTTTTAGGCTTGATTCCGCATCTCTAAGCTCATTCCTGCAATTAATACAAGAACTTCCAAAAAAGTATGCAATTCGGGGCATATTCGTAGCAAATAACCACGATAAAAGCATAGAAATACGTGCATAAAATAGGCTAAAAAGGTTATACAAAATGCACGTATCAAATCTCCCCAAACCAAACCTTTACTCGTCCCCGAGTAAACTAAAATGCAACTAAAGGAACGGAAAAAGATAACTCAGAGCTAGCTACAAATGCCCACTTAAGCCAATTTAATGCAAGCAAACTAACAATTATAGCAAACAGTCAAATGCAAATGAGTTGTAAGATGTTTATAATAAAGCTGAACCGTCGACCTTGCAAGACCTTTAATAATGGACTCTCACGGGTCACTCTTCTCTCATGAAGCAAAGGGTAAGCATATATATGTAAGAGAGAAAGAAAAATAGTCGCTCACCTAAACTACGACCCACATAAACAAGCATGCACCTAATATGATAGACAATTCTAACTACCGTACACACATTCCAACCAAACAAGGTCCTGTCACAGCCGAGGGCTTACAAAAATATGGTAAAGTGAGGCAATGGGTAAGAAAAGGCAAAACAATTATGGGAATGTGGAGGTATAGGCGGCCAAGCTAGTACCTAAACAAAACCATATATCAACATCCGTTTCCAACTCAATTATGAACTAAGCACAATGCCCTTCATTTGGCATAAAACTCACCAAACCGAACCAAACATACTCCTCAAATGATAATGATAAAGCATAGGAGTGAAAACCGTCTCAACAAAACAACATCTTTTTTTTCTTTCTTTTTCTTTTTCTTTTCGATTTTTTTTTCTGATTTCTTTTTTTTTTTTCAACTTCTTTTTCACGTCTTTTTTCTCATCAACCTCCTTTTCTTCATAAATTACCAACTCCAAATCAATATGATATGAGCCAAAATTTGATACAATAGACAATATACCGCAGAACAATCTAAACTAGCTTGACAAGGCATGCTAAATTTGGATGTAGCTAAGGGTCAACTGGCAGATTTGGCTAATGTGGAGTTTATGGGTAAAAATGAAAGAAAGGGAAAATGTAAGCACCTCCCTACATGTGACACCAACCACTAACCCGAATGTATGACGGCAAAAAGCAATTGAATTTCATATACGTGCAAATTAATGATACATGTTATGCAAGGAGTAACTACTCACAATCCTACATGAAACTGGTCACAAATGACACCAGTTTATAAGGCTCTAAATCTTAGAAATTATAAGTAGGTTGCCAAAATTTCAGGTCGAGTCTATTCGTTCAGCTAAATTAAACATTAACTCGTAGATATGCAATAAGACAAAGCTAATAAGATAATTAATTCAATGCAAGGCTTAAGCAAAAAGACAATTAATAGTGCAATTTCATCATGGAAATCGACCGTTCCGACTCAACCTATATGCTAAAATAAACGTGAATTTTTTTGAATTTTTCTAATTTTTCAATTTTTTATGAGATTTTGAATTTTAACAAAAAATAAACAACAATGCAAACATAAATTAAACGTGATAACTGAAAGCAATGAAAACAAAATGCAGACACAGTTATGGATGCACAACCTCCCCAAACCAGACCGTACAATGCCCTCATTGTACCAAAACATGGAAAGGAAATGCAAACTAAAAGAGAAAGAGTGGAAGTGCGGAAAAACTCACAAAATAGCGCGACTAAAGGACCTCCCCGAACCGACCGTGAACATGGGAGGTTGCTAAAAGCCCGGAAAACCGTCTCAAGAAGCTAATCCAAGTCAATAACACTCGATCAAGAGGGATAGTAGCTAATCGAGTAACATGGGCGTCTAAAACTGCTCGAACGAGTAAAATAGCAGACGATCGAGTAGTTCCTCATCTTGCAGGTGGTCGATCGAGAGGAAGGTCTGCTCGATCGAAGGGAATTGCCGGCAAAAGTGCTCGATCGAGTAGAAAAGCTACTCGATCGAGTGATTCTCAGCTAGTACCTGCAAAACGCAATGAAAAACAGCCCGCAAACTAACAAAAACAAGCTTAACTGAGACCGTCTATGGTATAAGAACCATTTATTACAACTTAAATGAAATAAAATGCAGAATAAAATTGTCTGGTTGCCTCCCGGGTAGCGCTAGCTTCAGTCAGGTCCCAGCTCGACCTTCTTTTCTTCGAGCCTCTATAATTAATCACAATCAAAACAGCTCAAAGCGCGCAGCAACCTGTCAAATAGCTGCGCATGTGCTACAAAAAAGCATAAGTAGCACCAAAGTGGAATACAGAAATAGGAAATAAAATTATACAGCCGTTTAAGCCTAACAAATTTCCTATGAGCGCTCCTAAACTTATCCACAAAATATAGGAGCGGCAGAGCAATTGACGATATAGTAGGGCTCCATTTCAGACTGACAAAATTGAGACGACAAGGATGGTGAATAATCGCTAATTTATTCGTCCACATGGGAGGGGGTAAAGCATTAAAAGAAAAAGCATGAATCAGAGGAGGCAATATACAAACAATAATAAAATTACCGTTTACTACCTCAGGTTGGCTGCTCTCAACGGCGGAATCACTGACAAAGGAATGTAATACCTCATCCGTGCTAGGAGCAAATACCGACTCAGCTACTTCTTTATCAACCTTCATGGATTTCATCCCGTAAATCTCAGCCTCAAGTGCAGCTAACTCGGCTTTGAATAAAGGGGATTCACCGTAACCGTTATCATCGTCAAAATCGTCATCTAAATTAAACCCACATGACGAATCATAGCTCCCAATGGCCAACTCGGTCGATCGAGCAAAATAGTCACTCGATCGACCAATTTCCTCCTGAATTCCACTCGATCGAGCAGTGATATCACTCGATCGAGCAGTTTCTCCTGGCAAATCACTCGATCGACCAATATTAGTCACTCGATCGAGTGATTCCTCCTGTACAGGGCTGAAATCTTCGCGTAAACTCTGGAAATACGATAGAAACTCGTCGTCGGAGTCATAGAGGTCATCTTCAGCATTGGGCAATACGGTTTCCTCAGGAGAAAAACCGCTCTCAGCAAGGTATACCTCTTCTTCTTGCATCTCAGCTGCTAACTGAGCAACTACAGACTTGAGCTCATCAACTCGCGAGTAGAATTGTCTATCATAATCTTGCTGAGCTTGCAATTGAGAGGCAATTGTCTCCATTAAAGATTTCAGCTCCGCGAATTCTTCTTCTTGCATATCGGGAGGATCTCGTTGCGGTGGCCATTGATAGGGTGAATGTGGCGGCACAACTACAACTGCTTGACTAACTTGACTACGCTGCCTGAACGCGTAAACTTCGTCATTCTCTGCCAAATAAAGAACTCGCATTATGCCCAGCAAAGACCACATCTCCCGCAAGAAAATCACCTATTCCCATATAATAGGACATTGGTGATGGGTCAAAGGTACTCAAGCCTTCCCTTTGACGGTCTTTCACCTAGAACTGTCTAGGTAGTACCTGTAAGGCCTATCAAAACAGCACTAAACAAAAGATTAGAACGGCCTCAAGGGAAAAATCCCTAAGGCTAAAAACAGATAAAATGAAACAAATAAATAAATAGATTGCCTCCCCGGCAACGGCGCCAAAATTTGATACTGTCGTTTCGTACCAAAAATAAATACCTAAGTACAACTAACAGAAGTCAGCGGTAAGTAGGGTCGATCTCCACAGGGAGGCGGTGTACTATCTATTTGTCTATTTATCTGTCTAAATGTCACAATTGGGGGTTTTGATTGATTTAACTAAACTAGAGATTAAGGCGAGGGAAATGAATAAGAGAATTAACAGTAAGAGAAAGGAAGTATGCTAGGAGTCGGTCTACCGTGGCAGCTATCAGATCTTATACTATCGGGAATACTAAAGCGATTAGACTATTGATAAGAAGAGCTATGGTCGTCACCTTTCGGTCCTTAAACCGCCCTAGAGCGTAAACAGCTTAACTTTCGCCCTCAGTGCAATACCCTATTGTAATTAAGCAAGCCTTCCCTTCCAATCTTTCGATCTAGGTCGGGGTTAACTAAATTTATGGTCTCCTGCATGCATTCATTCGACCGGATAACAATTAAATTGCCTAATACAATTCCTATCGCATGACTAATCTATATAAGTCAATTAAAACATCGCTACCACGGCTTCCCTAATCCTAACATACTAGGGGAATTAGCTAGACATGGAAATAAGGGAAACAAGCATAAACGAAATAAGAATAATAAACATTAAGTTAAAAAGGAGAGAAAGGAAGAAAGAATTACTGAATTTAAAAGATCCGGAAATGAAGAACCAAAGTAACAGTAGCAGTATATCCGAACCAGAGAGAAAAGGAACGAAGTAAAGTGTGTGTGTGTGCATTTACAATGTCATACTGACTTCCTATTTATAAGAAAATAGGATTAGCTAAACCTAATTGACGGAAATTAACTAAAAAGTCCAAGCCCGTCAAAGATAGTTGCTCGATCGAGCACTTAAGGCTCTCGATCGAGTATTATTCCTTAGCATTCCTCTCGATCGAGAACAATTCCTCTCGATCGAAGACTTCTTTCCCTTTAATCACTCGATCGAGAAGAAGTAGCTCTCGATCGAGCAAATGGGCTCTCGATCGAATAGAAATAGTTCTCGATCGAGCACTTCTCAGCGCGTAATTCCTGCTTCGCGCACTGAACTTCAAACGGCTGCCATTCCTTCGTTACTTGGACAAATAGGGCGTGGTTGGTGGCGTTGGAAAGCTAAGAGGATAAGCTTTCACCTCCAACTGGAATCTCCTTAATAACTGTTGTAGGACTCGATATATGGCTCTTACAAGCAGGAACTAGCAAATTGAAGCACTCTCTTGGCTCGCCTAACTTCCTTACTCCAATGCGCATCTCAAAATGGTACTTCCCAAGCTCCGACTCAACTCATCTCCTAAATGCATGCGTAGGGACATGTTTTAGGCTTGATTCCGCATCTCTAAGCTCATTCCTGCAATTAATACAAGAACTTCCAAAGTATGCAATTCGGGGCATATTCGTAGCAAATAACCACGATAAAAGCATAGAAATACGTGCATAAAATAGGCTAAAAAGGCTATACAAAATGCACGTATCAACAGACTTAGCAACTCGGGCCAGTTTGCCTTTTTTTGGTTTTTTCCTCTATATGTAACTCAACTGCTCAAGTTTGATAGTTTTTGGCATTTTGATGTCTGTGTATTTAGGCCTTTAACGGTTCACGTCTTAAAGTTGCCCTATTTTCAGTCTTTTGTGGTACTCTTGTATAATTCCATGTATTAAGCCACCTTTGTATAATTATGTAGTCGGGTCTTTCCATTTTCAATGTTGTAAAGCTTTGTCATGTATGGATGATATGTTTTATTAATGAAGTTTCTTTTCCTTATTTTGTTAATCATCGAGCTTTCATTGTTTCATAATTACATGAAGTTTCTTGATCTATGGAACAGCCTTGTAGATGCATCAAAAAACAATCTCAGTGCATTAAAATACCCCTGTATATGCCTGAAATAAGCTGCCTTCTTAACCTACTTACTTTAAAAGATAATCCTCCCAACCCAAGTACTACAGCTGCAAAGCCAGAACAAATTCCTCCTCCACGTCGACAGAGTCCACGTATCCAACCAAAAGTTACTTAGCAAGTAACACCAGATATGCTTTCTGGTAACAACAATGGTTAGGGTTTACCTTTTCTTGTCCCTTATGAATGCATCAAGTAGCCTTGTAGATGCATCAAAAAGCAATCCATATGCATTAAACAACCATGCCTTGCGGTTTTCTTCTTGTTCGAATGACAATAGCAAGGGAAAGGGTTTAGGGTTGGATTAGGCGGACCCGTGGTAGCGGTCTGCCTAATCCAACCCTAAACCCTTTCCCATCCCGTTTTAGGACACCCGGGGCCCTTATTAAAATCCCGTCCCAAAAAAGGGTTCACTCGTCCCCTTCTAGGGTGTCTTTAGGTTTTCGTGTTCGAATGACAATAGCAAGGGAAAGGGTTTAGGGTTGGATTAGGCGGACCCGCAGTAGCGGTCCGCCTAATCCAACCCTAAACCCTTTCCCGTCCCGTTTTAGGACACCCGGGCCCTTTTTAAAATCCCGTCCCCAAAAAAGGGTTCACTCGTCCCCTTCTAGGTGTCTTTAGGTTTTCGTGTTCGAATGACAATAGCAAGGAAAGGGTTTAGGGTTGGATTAGGCGGACCCGCGGTAGCGGTCCGCCTAATCCAACCCTAAACCCTTTCCCGTCCCGTTTTAGGACACCCGGGCCCCTTTTTAAAATCCCGTCCCTAAAAAAGGGTTCACTCGTCCCCTTCTAGGGTGTCTTTAGGTTTTCCTGTTCGAATGACAATAGTAAGGGAAAGGGTTTAGGGTGTGATTAGGCGGACCCATGGTAGCGGTCCGCCTAATTCAACCCTAAACCCTTTCCCGTCCCGTTTTAGGACACCCGGGCCCCTTTTTAAAATCCCGTCCCCAAAAAAGGGTTCACTCGTCCCCTTCTAGGGTGTCTTTAGGTTTTCGTGTTCGAATGACAATAGCAAGGGAAAGGGTTTAGGGTTGGATTAGGCGGACCCATGGTAGCGGTCCGCCTAATCCAACCCTAAACCCTTTCCCGTCCCGTTTTAGGACACTCGGGCCCCTTTTTAAAATCCCGTCCCCAAAAAAGGGTTCACTCGTCTCCTACTAGGGTGTCTTGAGGTTTTCGTGTTCGAATGGCAATAGCAAGGGAAAGGGTTTAGGGTTGGATTAGGCGGACCCGCGGTAGCGGTCCGCGTAATCCAACCCTAAACCCTTTCCCGTCCCGTTTTAGGACACCCAGGCCCCTTTTTAAAATCCCGTCCCCAAAAAAGGGTTCACTCGTCTCCTTCTAGGGTGTCTTTAGGTTTTCGTGTTCGAATGACAATAGCAAGGGAAAGGGTTTAGGGTTGGATTAGGTGGACCCGCGGTAGCCTAATCACTGTTACGGTTTGGCGTACAATAGTCTAATGAATTAGACAACTTTGTACATACATGGAGCAACCTTGTATATACATGAAATAAGCTGTCTTCCTGAAGCTAATCACTGTTTGGTTTGGCGTACAATAGTCTAATGAATTCATGGACCAACCTTGTATATGCATCAAATAACTGTTTCTGTGCATTAAACAACTTTGTTCATGCATGAAATAAGCTGTCTTCCTGAAGCTAATCACTGTTTGGTTTGGCGTACAATAGTCTCATGAATTCATGGACCAACCTTGTATATGCATCAAATAACTGTTTATGTGCATTAAACAACTTCGTACATGCATGAAATAAGTTGCCTTCCTAAAGCTAATCACTGTTTGGTTTGGCGTACAATAGTCTTATGAATTCATGGACCAACCTTGTATATGCATCAAATAACTATCTATGTGCATAAAATAATTTTGTATATACATGAAATAAGCTACCTTACTAATGCTGACTACTTTGACAGATAATTCTCTCAAACCAAACCCTACAGCAGCAAAGGTAGAACAAATTTCACCGCGGCAACGGAGTCCGCGTGTTAAAGCTAAAGTTCATGACGAAGTCGCACCAGAGTTGCCTACTAACAAGAACAAGAGGAAAGCAGCAGCAACAAGCAAAGAGCCAACGCAAAGTATAAAAAGAAGAAAGCGTTCTGACAAGTATAAGCCTCTCCTCACTCGGACGAGTCCTTCCTTGATCACTAATTTCATCAAGTTGGGGCCATCCAAAAAGCAAATTGAAGCCATACACAGTATGGGGTTCAGAGGGTTGTTACAACTTAAGTCAGAATAAATCAATGGCCATTTAGCCAGATGGATTGTCGAGACATTTAATCCGTTCAATTGTTCATTGATGAACCGCGATCTTGTTATCTCTGATGAGGATGTCCACGTTGCAACTGGACTTCCTATGGGACCGATTGACATTGTTGCAGCTGGAATGTTCGTAAGGAAAAGGAGTACACAGAGGTCATGTCAAGAGGTATAAGGCTCGGTTTACCACCTCGGATATTACGAAAAGGTTCTCTTAGATAAGATGATGGAGCAACGGGATGGTGGAGACGATTTCAAGAGGAATTTCCTCATCTATATCGTCAATGTTCTCTTGATGGGGATAGTAGGTGATCATCCTAGCCCTCGGATATTAAGCTCCCTTTCAAATCTCGCTGATGTCCCTAACATGAATTGGTGCAAATTTGCACGGTCCCATATGATCAACAACGTCATGTCGTGGAAGGCGGCTATAGCTAATTCCCCTAAAACTTATTTTAAGGGACCGATTCTGATTTTCGAGATTATCTACTTGGATAGATGTGTTTTCATGACGAGAACGGTGCGTCGATCATTTCCCTTATTAGCGAATTGGACGGATGAGAAAATTAGAGAAAGGGTTAAGTTGGAGAAGCAGAAGGGGGGTGGGTTTGGCAAGGGCTCTGTTGAACCCATATTTGCTTATGTTGCACCTCAACATGAACGTGAACCTGTACCTGTATGTTTACCTGAACCTCAACCTCAACCTCAACCTGAACTTGAAGCTGAACCGGTTGATGAGAGGAAAGAATCCATCAAGGTTTTGGCAAGAACTACCATTCGACTTGCAGACATTTATGGTGACTTTACCAAAGCAGTTAGAAATGCTAAGTGTAAGGCTCCCGTTTTCCCGACTGTCACGCAAATGTCAAAGTTGGCACATTGTTTTTTTGAAGGATTTTCCCCTTTCACAGCAGAGTACAGAAGAAGGTGAAAGGGAAGGTGCTGATTATGAAAGGGAGGGTGCTACCATGGAGAAGATGGAGGAGGATGAAGTGGAAAAGGACAATGAGAAAGATAAGAATGAATTTAAGGAGAGAAAGGAGGAGGTGGCAGTGGAGAAGGAGTTGAAGAAGGATGAGGGTAAAGTGGAGGAGGAGGAGTTGAAGAAGGAGGAGGTTGACATGAGTTGTGCAGATGATGCGTTTCTAGACAATCCCACTGTCATGGCTGAATTAGAAGGGATCCTTAATAATGCATACACTCATGTTGGCAAGGTGTTTGATTCACTTTATGAAAATTTGTGGAACGAAAAAAAGGAAAAGGAAAAGAAGGATAAGGCGCTTCTAGAAGGACCGTCTTTCAGCCTTTTTAGTGGTGATGATGCACCATATAACTCTCAAGAGTTCCTTGAGTCCAGGTTGCAGACTGCTTCAAGTGTTCCTCATTCAAGCACAACAACTACGACGTCTGTTCCAGTAGTTCGTCCTTTATCGCCAATATCGCCAATTCTGATCTCATCCCAACCATCCCAACCATCGCCTGTAGTTATCTCCTCTCAAGTATCGTTGGATGAATCGCCAATTGAGCCCTCTTCTCCAACTGCCCCCTCACATTATGCCATTGAGAGGCAGGTGGCTGGTAGAAGGGTGCCCCCTAAGAGGTGTGTTGAGGTAGCGAATGTTTACCGGTCACCTTACTTTATCAGAAACGTGGACATGGTTCGTGACTTGAGTCGATCGGAAAAACTGGTAGAAGACTATGCATTTTCAGAGGACTTAAATGAAGAGTATGTATCACTCTCCTATATTTTAATTTTATTCGGCATATATGTATTACATTTTCTTTGTATAACACTAAGTTTCATGTTATCATAACTGTATAGGGAGGTTTTATTTAGCTGTGCGGGCAAGACTCTCACACGAAGTCATATGAAGAGTTTGCTTCTTGATCGTCGAGTTCATACAGATGTCATTTCTGTGTGGTGTGATTATTTGAATGAGGGCAACAAATTCAGAAATCGTAAATGCCCTTGCCGTCTATTTATCACAGAGACAACTGACGTAAGAGTTCCATGGCTGTTCTCAACCTTGGGCTGCATTAGACTTTCGAATGCATGAAATAATCTTGTAGATGCACGAAATACCAATCTAGGTGCATTAAACAACACTGAACATGCATCAAATAAGTGCCCAATTATTACAAGTTTTTATTCTCTAATACGGGTCACCTAATTTAATGAATAGATTGACTCATTGGATGTCAATTTGCAGATGTGGAGTTGGTAAGTCCTTCAAGATTTTCACATTTCCATGGCTGTTCTCAACTAAGTGTCTTTCTTTTCATTATTGTCTTTGTTTTCAATGTCGTACAGGTTTTCATTCCTATTGTTACACCCTTGCCATTTGTCTTCTGTTACCATGTTAGTAAGAAGCTGTTAGAAGTGATGCACCTGATGCCTCCGTCAACTGACTATTCTCGCCATGTTAGACATGTGGTATATCTTCAGATCTTTTTGCAATAAAGTGCCTGATTTTCGTCTAATTTTTGTGAGAGATTATTTACTTGTTATTGTTTTACCTTTATCAGAAGAACTTGTTGGGTACGCTTTCAAGTAAGATTCCAAACTTGGTGTCTTCATAGCTTTTGATTCCTAAGTTGTATATTCCGCACGTTGCCGTTAATGTCGAGCATGATACTGGAATCTACCTCATGCGTCATATGGAGATGTACAACAGGGCTTTTATTTTCCCCTTTTCTCAGTAATCAAGCGCCACATGATGATTTATCATATACAGATGCACACTTGATCAATTATATTCGGAATAATAAGAAGAACAAGGAGTAAGTTCTAACTGACCATACAGCTTTTTAAAAACTTCAGTTTTTGTCCACTCTCTGCTGTTCCGTGTTTTCTAATCTAATTGCAACATGTGCATCATTAGTGAGGTCGTTGTAGAAACCGATTGGTTGCAAGTTACCCAAGACGCGCTGCAGACCTTGCTGCTAGGAAATTGGGTAATGGATATGGTTATTGATGCTGTTGGTATTCATACTACAATCGAAAACCCAAGTGTTGTGTATTTTCCGACAATCATAAAGGTATTCATATTCCTTATTGTGTCAAATGCTTGTTTTTGGTTTTTGAAATGACAAAGAATTTTGACAAATGTTCTCAAATTTCAGGGAGTTGTCGGTAAAAAGGGGTTTCGAAGTCAATACGTCCTACTTGACTACTTGCCCCTTAATCTAAACACAACCCAACTGGTAAATAAATATTCTCTTACTTTTTTTTTTCCATGCAATTTTTTTCCAATGCATTTTTTTTCATTTGAAGTCGATAAATCCTACTTGACTAGTTTGTAATATTTCAGGCTTTCTTTCCTTATTGTGTGGAGAGATCACATTGGTTTGCATGCGTTGTTGACTTTGGGAAAAGGATGAACTTCATAGTCGACTCCAACCTGCCCAGGCGCCGTAAAATCAGGCAAAAATTTTTAGTTGAACAGGTATGATTTAGTTTTTGCACAAAAACATGTTACCCCTCACTTATTATATCCGGAAGGCTGCTCAACAGTTTTTGACTGCCTAAAATGCATTGTCGAATGAAACTACTGTTGGTGATCTTTATGTGCATGAAATACCCGTCTATGTGCATGACATACCCTTGCATGTGCATTAAATAGCCTTATACCACAATCACAATCACTCACTGTCTTGTTTTTGTATAGCTCCTGCCTGCTTTGGAGATCATCGCAAGAGACTCAATGAAATACCCGTCTATATATGTGCATGACATACCCCACGTGGGAGGTTGTGCAAGTGCCTCAACAAAAGAATGGGTATTCTTGTGGAGTTTATTTGTTAAAGTGGCTAGAAAATTTGTGTGATCAAGCATCATGGAGTGATGAGCGTTCTTACGAGGTATAAATTTTTCAACAAACTTTTGTAAACATTATTCAGTATATTTTATTTCAAGCATTTCAATATTTGTTGTCAAATAAAATTTTTACGTAGGATTTGGATGAATATGGTACGACTATGATTGTACGTCTCATCAAATGGAAGCGAAACAAGAGAAAGGTAAATATAAAGAACCTTGAATGCCTAATTTAAATTTTGCCTAATTTTAATCTTCTTTTCATTAGATTCTGTCTCCGAGTGACTTTTACGTAACAAAGATTTCCCCCCCCCCCCCCCCCCCCGTTTTTTTGTAGGATTATCACTAGGTGATATTTTCTAAACACTTGAGTCGAGGGATGTGCAATGGGAGTGGCAGATGACCTAATCCAAAATTCGAAACACTGCCATTTTTTTATCTGATTCCTTGAGTCGAGGGATGTACAAAGGGAGTAGACCCTGGAATATTAGATTCTTGTGGAGTTTATTCTGGAATATATAGTACACTAAGTCTTGAGAGTACATATTAGATTTTGGAATATGTAAGGCATGTAAGACATGAAGTCATGTTTCTGGACTAATTCTAAAAACATGTCACGGGGCAACGAAAACGAGAAACAATTTTCAAAATTGGATAACGAACATGTCACGAGGCAACGAAAACGAGAGACAATTTTCAAATTTGGATAACGAACATGTCACGAGGCAACGAAAACGAGAGACAATTTTCGAAATTGGAAAACGAACATGTCACGAGGCAACGAAAACGAGAGCCAATTTTCAAAATTGGATAACAAACATGTCACGAAGCAACGAAAACGAGAGACAATTTTCAAAATTGGACGACGAAAAGGCTGTAATGAAATCTGAAAACAGCGTAAATGCATTAAAAACTGTTCCACATGCATGAATTAACAGTGTGCATGCATGAAATATGTAACTCATGTGTCCAAGGTCAAATCTTAAAGTAATCTCAAGTGAACTTTTAAAATGTTGCATTTTAATTTAGATTTTGGAATTTTATTATTAACTTTGACGGTTGGGGATGTGGTAGCAAAGAAGGATGTAGTGGTAAATCAAATTAATCGCCGTAAAGTTTCTTGATACTCGCATAATGTGTGCATGAAATAACGTTCTTTGTGCATGAAATACATGTGTATGTGCATGAAATACTGTTGTATGTGCACGAAATAATGGGGACAGGAACACTCAGGCTTTACATTCTATAAGTGTTACATTCATTCGTTTTAAGAAAAAAAGTCAAACATCTATCAAATAAAATAAAAAGTCCCGAATTATTCAATAAGGCAAATGTCCAATATCCATCAAATAAAATAAAATTCCCGAATTTTTCAATAAGGTAAAATAAAAAATTACTCTACTCATTGTCGGTTGTCCTTCGGTCACAATTCCTACTGTCGTGGTTCGCCATCTCCCCACAGGCCCTGCATTTTCTTAGCGCTTTCTTCGTCACTTCCCCAGCTCGTTCTCTTTGTGAGATCAGCCTTTTTCCCGAGCCTTTGTTTTTGCACTGCCTTGGAGGCAAAACCTTAATCTCACTAGGAATGTTTGTTCCTAAAAGCATCCCAATTTCAGCATTCTTTTCCTTTACCTTTGCAATACCAGTATTTCCACTTTCATCAGGGGTAATTTTTACCCTTTCCTTGAACTCACGCAAAATCCCAAGCAACTCATCACAATGCCCAGGACTCTGTTCAACAAGTGCCACACAAGTAAACAACTCTGACCATAACTCGCCAACTTTGTTTTTCTGTACATCCATTGATGTACAATCAGCAAGCAACTGGCCAGTAGGGCTGACGATTGGCTGGCAGGTTGCTAGTTTGCTCCACCGACTAAGCAGGTAGTCACTTGGAACTTTCTGAATTCCCCGATCTTTAAAGACACACAGAGCATGTCGACGGAGCATTCCATGTCTTTCAAACTTCTTGCATGTGCATACCACTGAAACATCATCCTTTTTAAAACTAACCTTATACGTTTTATTTCGAACTTGATCTATGATATCTGTGTATAGAATTAGATAGGTTTTATCTTTTCCTTTATCCCCAACACCACATGAATAGCAAGCTGCTTCGACTTCCTTTTGAAACTCGCCGAAAATTGTTGGAGTGTAGATTTCTGATGCATGCTTTTCTAGGGCTAATGGAGTCGACAACTTGGGGAAGGAGTTTTTTTATTGTGCAACAAGTTTCGAATGAGTCCATCTTTGAGCA
This sequence comes from Silene latifolia, assembly GCF_048544455.1. Taxonomy (NCBI): domain Eukaryota; kingdom Viridiplantae; phylum Streptophyta; class Magnoliopsida; order Caryophyllales; family Caryophyllaceae; genus Silene; species Silene latifolia. The sequence goes on from NC_133531.1 coordinate 101,171,710, forward strand.
TCCATTGCACTCTCAAATCTCATCCAAAACTCAACTAGGGTTGAAGTTGCTGAAAAAGTGGTTTTTTGACTCTGACCTGGAGGTCGTTCTCATCAAGCCTCCTAAAAACAGATCACGAAAGTAAGCTGGAACCGACATATTTCTAATGTTGTACTTCTCCTTAAGCCACTCGTTATCCGACAACCCATGAGATTCAACTATTGTTGTCCACCTTTCCTCGAATTCAGGCGGCTCCACATCTTCGCTCCAAACACATCGGTTTATCTTCTTCGGGAACTCAGTATCTTTACATATTACAGGCCCTACTTTCTCAGGAAACTTTTTTAGTATGTGCCACATGCAATATCTGTGTTGCACCTTGTCTTTCCAGGCTAATTTCATTCCTTCTTCTATCCCCGCATCTTCATCAGTTATCATACAAACTAGATGACGACCCCCCATAGCCTCTACGAATTTCGTAAATAGCCAAGCAAAGGACTCCTTACTCTCATTTATAATAAGTCCAGCCCCAAAGGTCATGCATCTCTTATGATTATCCACGCTTGTAAAATGACCAAATATCATCCTATACTTGTTTTTTCTAAAGGTCGTATCAAAAGAGGTCATGTCCCCGAATAGCAAATAGTTTTTAATTCTAATAGGGTCAGCCCAAAACACATGTGACAATCGACCTATCTCGTCTACCTCAAAATCAAAATAAAAAGATGGACACATGTGTTTTATCTTCATAAAATGCTCAATAAGCATTTGAGCATCCCCCTCTGATAAATAATTTTTGATATCTCTAGAAAAATTCTTAAAGTCTTCCAATGACGCACCCACATTCCTATAACCTCTAACATACTCCTTGAACAACCTATACGACTTAACTGGACCTATGTTATTTTTGGAGTTGTCAATTATCATTTTTTTGTGAACTACATTCAACTCTCTCGTTTGTGTCAAATGTACCATTGTTGATGGTGTTTGTGGCATATGATTATGACCTTCATGAAAATCATATATTTGGTATTTACCCATATCAGGACCTTCCTCCAAAATTCGCTTAAATTTAATACAAGAAGGACATTCTATCCTAGTCCTTTGCCTCCTGTGATTTTTCCCTTTCGCTTCACATACTCCAGCCTTATTACACACAACTTTTTTATGCGTAACGACACCATTTTTAGACCTTTGTGAGCTTAATCTAGTCACAAACCCACATGCTTTTGCATATGCTTCATAAAACTCAACACCTAGTGCAAGCTTATCTAATAGCATACCAATAACAGGCTTAAGATGGTTGAGACACTCAAAAACCCGATTCGTGTTGCTTGAAGAACCTTCTACTGCCTCCTCGTCCTCTGCCTTCTCTACTATGATATCTGCATATGTGGTGCAATTAAAGTAAGAAAGGCGAGGGATACAAAAGCATATGAAATGTACCTTTAAAAAGCTGAAAACATCAAGCAACTACCAGGATGAATAGAATTGTACCTTCAACAAATTCAAAAGTCACAACTTCAGGAACATCATGTTCAACTGCTATTGCAGATATTTCTAATATAGGCTGACATGCATTAGCTTCAACATTCGCTCCTTCGTTTGTAATGACATTTGAAGAAGTTTGTGATAGTATTGAGGAGTTGTCTTTGTCATTATTGCTGCAACAAGAAATGTCAAAAATTAAATAAGCAACAATACAACAGTATAATTCATGAAATTGAGTCCCTAATTTTAACAAATGTAGGCAATTTCACAATTTCTCCAACCCGAATTTCTCAATTAAGCCAATTTGATTCTCAAAATCACATTTTGATGCACCTAAACAGGAATTTGATGCATATAAACAAGAATTTGATGCACATAAACAAGATTTTGATGCACATAAACGGTCCTCAACCCTTATTTCTCAGTTTCCCTAATTTAATTCATGAAACCCTAATTTCTCAATTAGGCCAATTTGATTCACAAAATCACATTTTGATGCACCTAAACAGGAATTTGATGCATATAAACAGGAATTTGGATGCACATAAACAAGATTTTGATGCACATAAACGGTCTCCAACCCTAATTTCTCAGTTTTCCCAATTTAATTCATGAAACCCTAATTTCTCAATTAGGCCAATTTGATTCACAAAATCACATTTTGATGAACCTAAACAGGAATTTGATGCACATAAACAGGAATTTGGATGCACATAAACAAGATTTTGATGCACATAAACGGTCTCCAACCCTAATTTCTCAGTTTCCCCAATTTAATTCATGAAACCCTAAATTCAGAAGCATGATTTATCAATCCAGAAACTTAAGAGACGAATCAAACCCTAATTTCATGGTTTCAACAAATTTCTCAAATCCCCTAACCCTAATTTCTCAGTTTCCCCAATTTAAATGACGAAATCCTAAATTCAGAAGCATAATTGTTCAATTCATAATTCTAATCGGTTAATCAATCCCTAATTTCACGAACAATCTAATTTAATCGACTAAATCAACTAATTTCACAACAAATAATCATAAAGATCGAAATTTTACCTCGAATTTAAAGGCGTCATTGATTGAAGCAGCGTCGAAAGGTTGATTGTCGAAGAATTTATCGTCGAAAGTTAAGGTTTTATTATCAAAGAGGCGATGGCGGAAGGTTTTAATAGTCGACAGATGAGTTGAAGAGAGAGAGAAAGAATGATGAGAGAGAAGCAAAATTTAAAAATGTCTGAGATTAGGTGGGTTTGGGAGGGACACGCGAAAAAAATTGGGGTTTGATTGAGTTAATGTCAGCGTGTGTATTATTAGTATGTGGTTCTCATGGTTCTCATTATATGGGTGGTTCTCACCGGATCTCGGCCCTATATATATATATATATATAAATATAAATATATATATATATATATATATATATATATATATATATATATATATATATATATATATATATATATACACACACACACACTACTACAAATCCAGGCAACCACAACGGCCCTTTAACAACGCTTATTCACGAAATCACCAAAAGACATTATATCATGGATCGCGCGAAATTTTACTAAACTTAATTACAACGGTTATTTGTTGTTAACCGTTGTTATTGGTTTTAACAACGAGTCAAACTTTCACAACCGTTGTTAATATAAAAACTAATAACAATAGTTTACTCTGTAATACATTATAACCGTTGTTAATAATTTGGTGCAAAATTAGTGAAACATAATTACAACGGTTATATTAGTATCCGTTGTTATTAGGTTTTAACAACGGTTGTAGACGCAATAACCGTTGTTATTGAAGTTATGAAGATCTAAAGAACAAACACCACGTACAGATCGCTTTATTCTGTTATACGCTATAAAACACAAACACAAGCTAATACTGCTACACAAATATCATCCTACATTCCTCCCTGATCGTCTCTCTCTGTCTTCATCTCCGTCACTGTTGTCACCGTCTTCTCTCCCTCATCGTGTTTATCAATCAGGTATATATATTTCTTATTAACTATTTCTTATTAAGATTTTCAAGCTATATATATATATATATATATATATATATATATATATATATATATATATATATATATATATATATATATATATATATATATATATATATATATATATATATATATATATATATATATATATAGGATTGTTCAATTTCCTGGCCTATGAATGTCGATTACTTTTGAATTTGTGAATTTGTTGAGTTATTATCTAATTTGTTGATAATTTAGCTTAATTAATTTTCTGAATTTCGTTTATTTGTTTGCCTATTATTGGATTTTCTGAATTAGTTGCTTATATCACTACTACAAAAATGATCAAAGAGAACGATTGGTAACCGTTCTTTTACGTAGTTTGGACCGTCCTGTGGCCAAGCGTTCTCTTTGATCTAAGAGAACGGTAGAAATCAAGTCAACCCGGTCTCTTTGTAACAACAATCAGAACGGTTGCCTTTTAGAACCGTTCTCTTTGATATATCAAAGAGAACGGTTGCTTATAAGAACCAGTCTCTTTGATAAGGCAGTTCTCTTTGTTAGAGTTTTAGATTTTTTGGCGCCTTAGTTCTACCTTTTCAAAGAGAACAGTTGTAATGGTACTAACCGTTCTCTTTGATCCTGTTATTTTTTTTAAAAAAATATTTCTATTTTTATCGTAATCTTACACGATTGAATCGTATAGCTCATAAGAATTAAACCAGTTACAATTCAGAAACTCCGGCAATTTTTACACAACAAAAACCTTCCGATTTAATTTGAACCATTAGGACAAATTCTATTGAAACAAAATACAAAATCATATCATGTTGTTAAGAGCCTACAAATATCGGAGATACGCTACCATGTGCAAAACATAAATAAAAATCCTTCAATCCTCATCACTTAGTCGCATCATAGTGCAAATAATTCGAACTTCAAAAAATTGTAATCATCATCTGCAGAAAAATGAAGCTTGCATCAATTTCTATAGCAGGACTCTCGTGAATATTTGATACCGGGTACATAATTATGATCGATAAACGACAACCATCTTATTAATTATTATAGCTTCTAAAACGACTGACAATAGTACGATAAAAGATAAACATTGTAGTTGTCTAGCTGACATAATGATTAATGTCAATTATTCAAGTCAGTAAACCAAAGAAAGTTGGTAGTCTGGTACACCAGCTACCATCACTTTTAAACTTGAGTAGGTGACCGCGTGCCGCCTTCTACATCAGATAAGCTTACTGAGCAGAAAACATATGTAAAATTGTTTTCACAAAATTTAAGCAAAGGCTGACCTAATAAAGACCAAAGATCAGTTCAATGATTCTTACCTCATACTGGTACCAAATGTGGAATCAGAAGAGCCCTACTACAGTGAGAGACCTGAAACACCTAAAACAGTGGCAAGGGAGATAATCAATATAACTGGCAATAGACTTGAATAATTGACATTAATCATTATGTCAGCTAATCAATGAACGCGTCTTTGCAGGTCATTTAATATTTTAAGCTGGATTCGTATCAGATTTTTTCAGGAGTTTTCAGTGAGAGAGAACTCATCCAAATGCTAAACTGAAGGCACTACAGGCAAAACCAGCAAGTGTAAATCATGCAACCCTTATAATACTACAAGGTCTACAATCAGTTTAAGGTTCAATAAGAGCAAACAATTATTTGTGAACATGCACAGGAAAGCAATTTATTTGTCTTTCTTAATACTGTTAGGGACAGGAGCTTACCTTGTTGTTAATCAAGTTGTGGAGAGCGATGACACTTCGGATAAGAGATGATAAATATATAACCAGCACCATGTCATTCGTTTTAACTGCAAGAATAAACAGCACACTGTAAAAAACGAGGAACATGTAGAAGAGCAGAAAACCAATGAAAAGAAATAATCTAAATTCTAAACAACTCCATTCCAGCAAAAGATTTGATCAATTCTAGAACGCTTAGATTAGGGAGAAGATTGAACACATCCTGCAAAAAAACCTCAATGAGTAATCTAGGGTGTTATGAAACCAAACAATACAAGGCTGAACTCCCTAATAAGTCGTAGAGAATTTAGTCTGAATGGGGGGACACTAAAATGATGTTCCCTGTGTAGAGCAGAATTCTGCAGGACACAACTACGCAAGTTCAACTATGATCCTGCTTCCCTTGCATACATTAGCTTCCAAGTCCCATCTTACCCCTCTAAAACAGAGAGGCGAAAAGATACAAATTGCTAACACCTGATTTATCTTTGATAACCTCTAGAAATAAGGAAATCCCACAAATTTATAGGCTTAAAAATAAATGATTCAATAGAAAAGGAAAAAAATGCACATAGAACCTTAAAGTTTATTTTTAATAATTGCGACATAGATCACATAGTAAACCATTCACGTTGCAAACTATCCAGTTATATAATTCCTGTAACAAGGTTATCAACCAGAATATGCCAAAGTAGCAAGCACCAAGAATAATGAAATTGGGATACACTCACGAGTATTAACTCTCTGTTTCAGCCACGAATTCATGGTGGCGGACTCGCAATATCGGTATTGGCCAACATTGTCTCAAAAAGTATTACAATGAGATCCTGGTGATCATAGAATGGTCACATTTTGGTGTCGATGCACTATATTATCTTCACTTCTTCAGCACATAAAGAACAGTTGCCATATTTGAATAGAAAACATGCAAGACATGAAATGGCTTTTCCTTCTAAATCTAGTGAATTGGCATTAGGAAGCACGATTATATCAGCACACAAGAAAAACTAATAGAGCCAAAGTTAACAAACCTGCAAATGGTACAATATTTCATGGTTAAGGGGGAGTTTTTCGTCAATAACAAGATCCAAATAGCTACAAATCTCCCGAAGACGTGCATCTAGCCCCTTGAGAGCAGCTAGTTTCCCAGTCACCTACACATTACCAGAAAGAAGTGATTTAACTTTAACCAACCCTAAAACAGAAGATATAAGAGGTCTGCTGTGATTAACACCAAAAGGCATGAGAAGTAACCGTTTAGTTGACATATACTCCATATGTGGTAATGAAATTTCCTAGGAAGCTCTACTGAACACAGAATGTGGGATATTTCTTATCTAGATCCCCCCGGGTTAGTAGAAATTTCCTAAATGTCCAACTAAAATTTCCTATTACTTCCAATGAAGCAATCTTTCACAAGAGGAACTACAACTTCCAACATCCAACCAAATGACAACTATATATATTAAGCCTATTCTCAAACCATCACAAATGACAAAACTAGCAAAGTGTTGAGAATTGCCTCTGTCGCTAAAGTGCTGATAGTTGTATCCTTCACGTCTCTGAGCAAGTGCTCCACTCCTGCAAGAATACCAAATGTCTTACAATCAAACATACACAGATGAGATGACAGACAGGCTAGTCCGCAACCGTCATATTATCAAAATAGGGCAAAGGAAGTAAATGCCACTGTCAACTGGAAAAAAAATAAGATCATAAACTTACCAATCTCTTCCACTTCATGCGCTGAAATTTCGGATAGAACATGAACGAAGACCTTTCTCTTTTTTTGTTTGCATTCTGCAAACAGATCGTATAATTAGCGTCTTAACTTCTACATATTCAATCATATTTTAGAATTTGACTAAGTAACAGTCTGCAGAGAGGAATAGCTTTTTTCTATCTGGTTTCTTGCTTAAGAAATACTAAATAGTCCTTTAGGAACAAATAGTCCTTATAGATTGCAAGATTGAAACATATGAAGCTGAGCTAAAACGGCTTCATAAGGACTATTTAGTCTTTCCTAAGCTAGAAACCAGGTATAAAAATCAATTTCTACTTGAGAGGTACATTGTTTTAGTCCAGAACAGCAAGAAAGTCTTGTTTCTAAATTAATTAGGGGTGGCCAATAAGAATTGTCCAATTTTAGAGGTAATATGAAATAAATAAATAACAAGAATTGGACTGCAAAATAAAGGCAGTTTTCAGACACATACTTCTTTGACCTCCTCAACAGTATAATAAGCCTTGGTTGGTATTCCCAGCTCTTCTGGTTGAACATCAATGATAACCAAGACAGGGTTTGGAACATAACTGCAATAACCCAAAACAGAAGTAAATCTAGCAATACAACTATGGAATAAAGCCAGCAACAAAAGTAAGCTTAGAGTGAATAACAAATAAATAACCATGCAAGCAGATATAAACAGCATCCGGAGTTTCAATAAGAATGCCCGAGGTACAATGGAAACCAGCACTTCACATTTCATACAGTGGTTTTATCTACAGTAATTCAATAGATTCTTGAACTTATCATCTTCTTTTGGTTATTTCATTAATTCTAAAACTTACAAATTTTCCAAAAATGTCAGACTTTGAAAGTAATCTTTTCCTTTTTTGGTGAAGAAGATAATTAAATAAAGGGTGAAGAGAGCACAACAGATGTCAATTACTCATTTATAAATGCTATATATATAAGTTTGCAGAAATTCAGAACAAAGGCCCTTAGCATATACCAAAACAATGAAACAAGCTTGACAATATGACAGTGTTTCATCTTGTTCAACTTATTCAGTAGCTCGGGAACAGATTAAAGAAGGTGCGCGCATATTGAAATCTCCCTTACGCAGAAAACTGAGTTCAAGTATCAAAACTGGATTTGGAGTCCATTACAATATTGATTTCATGGAACCCATTTAAGCCGCAGTAACTAGACCATGAAATAAGGATTAACCATGAAATTCGCTAACGGTTTAGCTCAAATCGATTAAAATGATTCATCTCCCAATTGAAATGAAGTTTAATTTTAAAACATAACCCTAATACTTAATTGTACCCTAATAGATAAAATAATTGAATCCATAAACCCTAAATGATAAAAATAACCTAAATTCAATTATAAACCGAAATCAAATGAGGCAAAACAAAGCATTTTAGAAAAAAATATTGATAAAAACCAACCTGATTGAGAATTGCGATCCGGCCGTTGACGAGGTTTCCCGGAAGTAACAAGGTGAGTCGCAAAGTTGGCTACAATCACCTACCTCCGTTCTGCGTCGAGATGAGGACCAATAATAGGGAATTGAAGTTTGGTGTTGAGGGAGAAGAGAATCAGAATAAAGAAGGGGTAGTGAGAGACACTAGGGGTTTAGAATGGCGGTCTTTAGGGATTGAATAGAGAACGGCTAAGGATAGGGACCGTGCTCTGTGTTTTATCGAGGAGAACGGTTCTGATATATAACCGGTCTCTTTTATATTTTAAGACGGTTGGTCAAACCTAACCGTTCTCTTTGTTAATGTAAGAGAACGGTTTGAACAAACAACCGTTCTCTATTAGAATCCTATATGCCCGCCAAACTAAAAATAACAAAGAGACCGGTTCCGCTATCAACCGTTCTTGAAGGGGCGTTCTCTTTGCCTTAAATTGTAGTAGTGTATATTACGAATGTAGAAAAATGACTCGAACTTGGATGATTGCTGCAAATATGAGTGACCCCAACTATAAGGATGGTTTAGCTGAATTTTATGAAGTCGTTGCGAACAATTTGAAAGGTTCTTCTAGTATTCCATGTGCTTGTGAAAGATGTGGTAATATTAGGTATATGGCTTTTCCGGACGTTAAAATACACCTAGAAAAGTGGAGATTTAGTCGATCCTATACACGTTGGATTTTTCATGGGGAACCATTAGAGGACGTGAATAGCTTTGAAGAAGATGATGTTTAGGTATACGAAAGGCTAACTGATGATCCTGAGTTTGCCGAGTTTTTTTAGTTGGAAGAGTTGGAAGCAGACAAGTTGAATGTTGGGTCTATAGATAATGAAGAGAATGATGATGAGTCGAATGCTTTTCAAGATGTAGGTGATGACACTATTAATTGGGATGACCTTAACAACATGCATGAGAAGTTGTGTGAGTCTGAAGCACCTCTGTATCCTGGTTGTAAGTTCACAAAAATGTCGGCTGTGGTGAAATTGTATAATATCAAGGGGGTAAATGGGGTGAGTGACACGTGTGTTGAGTTTATGGATTCAAGTACCTAAGAGGGAGAGGGGGTGAATTAGGTACTATTTAAAAAAAAATTTAACTTCAACTTTATTGATTTAAAGTGAGTTATAAGAATAAAAGAGATGAGAGAATACTTTGAATAATATTGCAAGATTAAACGAGTATTAAAATGAATGTTTGCTGAAATATGAAAGTAACAACTGTTCTGACTGTAGCTATTTGTCTCAATTTTTGGAGTACATACTGCAGACCAAACGTGACAGTATATGGAACTGTTACTTTGAAAGTTAAGTGATACGTGCATATTCTATACACTTTATTTGCAGTTTTGGCACGTATTTCCATGCGTATTTGTTAGCTTTAAGCTACTTTTTCTCCCGAAACGGTTTACTTTGCGATTTCTATGATTTATTGTAGGAATGAGTAGAAGTAGGCTAAATCAAGCCTAAATCGTCCTTCGGAAGCTGCTTTATGGGAACTTGGAAGATGGGAGCTCGGACTTGTCCACCTCGGGATGCGTGCATTGGAGTGAAGTGGCTGATTTGAAGAAAGAAGGAGTTACTGCACAGCTCTGTTGGTCGATCGACCAACCTCTTCAATCGATCGACCGTGGAATTTTAGCAGGAGCTACTGCATTGTACTGACTGGTCGATCGACCATGCTACTTAGTCGATCGACCAGGCCGCGAGGCTGAGATTGATTTTCGTGATAGACTTTTAAAAGCCCAATTGTAATTTACTTTTTGGTATCGTTTATCAGTAGAACAGATGAATAATTTAGGGCATGCTTTTTCATTATTGAAGAACTGAAAGTTTAGATCTAGTTTTGGAAGAGACGACGGATTCCAATTTCAATACTTTGTTCATCAATTCTTAGTAAGCTTTAATGCAATTTTCTTCTTCTTCTTTTATTTCTTGTTAATTCAATTCTTGTTATTACTAGTTTTTATTCAAGCAATTCAATTTTATTCTTTTATCTTAAATTCAATTTTAATTATGTCAATTTCATTGTATGTCTTTAATTTTGCAATTGTTGTAGTTTTAATCATGCATAGCTAATCATTTTGATTGGGAACTAGGTGAGTCGTGGCGTAAATTAGGTTAAATTTTATTAGTATGATTTTCTTCCATATCGATCTTGTTTTCTTTTGATAAATCTATCTTGCTAGATTGAAAGATTAGTAGGTTGGGTTATCATTAGATTTGGAATTTTCTTTGAGCGAAAGCTTTGAGAAATTTTAGGGAATTAGAAGACCGTAAGGTTATTATTGAGCATTGATCGAAAGGCTTGCTCACTTTTCCTTAGACCGTATTGTAGGACCTCTGCTACCTTATTGACCTGACCTTAGCCATGGTGAACCGAAGTTCCCGATCTTCTTTTTATCTTGTTTGAGAAATTTCTTATCTTGTCAATTAGTCTTTAGAATCAAACCAATTCAAAACCCCACTTAATTATTACTTTTATAGACTGAAAATAGCAAACCAAATTGATCTTGTCTCTCTGTGGTTCGACCCTTACTATCACTAGCTATAGTTTTAGTTCGGATTATAAATTTAATTTTGATACAAAACGACGGTATCAAATTTTGGCGCCGTTGCCGGGGAGACGGTGTAATTCTGTTTGCTTTATTTTTAGTTTATTTTTCTTGTCTCAAGGAACTTTTGTTCCTTGAGGCCGTTGCTTACCCTTGCTTCTAGTTTTGCTTTTGCACAGTTAGAAGACAGGTTTTTTTTTTAGAGGAAGACTTGAGTACTCTCAGTTTTGCGAACATGACTACAATATATGACAATCTTCAGCCAAAAGAGCAGCACCTTCCAAAGGGACACGTGTTACCTACCCCTACTACCGGTCACTTCGAATTTCGTTCCTCCTATATCGATTTAGTGGAGCGAAATCAGTTTGCTGGTCTACCGGATGAGGATCCTTTGAAGCATATGGAAATTTTCACGGACTCATCATTGCTCCATACCCGTACTGCTACCGGGGTGACTCAGGATGAAGTAAAGGGGGTGATGTTTTTGTACTCCTTGAAGGATTCGGCGCGAGATTGGTACCGCTACCTTGATAGGGTAGCAGCTGGAGTCACAGATTGGACATCTCTAGCGTTAGCCTTCTACAAGAAATACTTCCCACTTGCAAAGACAGATGCCTTGAGAAGTAAAATTACAAATTTCCAGCAAGGACCTGATGAGGAATTTTGTGAAGCATGGGGACGTTTCAAGAGTTTGGTTAGGGCTGTCCCTCACCATGGTTTCCAGCAGTGGTACCTTTGCAACTTATTCTATAATGCTTTATATGATGATTACAAGGTCATCCTGGATGCAGCTCCGAATGGTAGGTTCCAAAATAATACCGGTCAGAATAAAGGAAGGAACACTATTGAGGAGATGGCAGTCCATAGGGCCGAGTTTGGAAGTTCGCGTGGAAAGTCGCGAAAGCAAAGTGAAGAATTGAGTGCCGTCGTGACACTCATAACTTCTATTACTGCCCGTCTCGAGAAGCACGAGACCTCTGAATCTTCCAAGGAAAGAGTTGAAATTCCTGTCCATAATTCAGACGAGACCGCGGAATTGAGAGAAATGGTCTGAGCTCTTTGGGTTCAAGTCGCGAAAATAGAAGCAGCTGGAATTGAATCTACAAAAAATTTTGTGAAGCAGTTGGAGAATATAGAGGCTAACCAAGTCGCCAATTCTTCAAGCAAATGTGAGGGGCCAATTGAAACGATTAATGCCATTAATCTCAGAAGTGGCCTCTCTTATGAAGGTCCCGATAAGCCAAGAGGAGACTCGGGAAATGATGAAGAGGCTAGTTTAAATTCTGGTGCGAAAACGAATTATATTGCCAGTACCGGCGGTCGATCGACCAACAACAGTAGTCGATCGACCGGAATTCCTGAGGAAAAAGTTTCTGACCAAAAACTATTCATACCTAGCACAAGAGGTCGATCGACCACCAACAGCAGTCGATCGACTGAGGTTTCTGAATAAACAGTTTCTGACCAGAAACTGTTCATGCCCAGCATGATTGGTCGATCGACCGGGTTCAATGGTCAATCGACCGGGTCCCCAGTGCAGGACGCAAATCCGTCAACTAGTTTGCAGGATTTTACGCTTATTGAAGATTTGACGGAGGTTTTAAACTTACGGAAGCCGAAGGTTACTGATCCTACGGCCAGTGTTGCAGTCCCGTATCCGGAGCGTTTAAAGAATACTAAGCTGGAGCGCAAGTTTGGTAAGTTTTTGGAAATGGTCAAGAATCTCGAGGTAACAATTCCTTTCACTGACCTAATCACCCAGGTACCCTCTTACGCTAAATTTATGAAAGACATTTTGAATCGTAAGAGAAATTTTCATGATGATGGTAATGTTGCTTTTGTGGAAGAATGCAATGCTCTCTCGCAAATTAATATACCACCTAAATTAAAGGACCCGAGTAGTTTTTCGATTCCCTTCACTATAGGTAACCACGAAATTGGGAAGGCCCTTTGTGATTTAGGGGCCAGTGTCAGTGTCATACTATATTCTGTTTGTGAAAGGCTAAATATTGGCAGACTTAAGGTGACCGATATTACCCTTTAGATGGCAAATAGATCGACTCAGAGACCTTTAGGAGTCTTAGAGGACGTACCCGTTCGAGTGGGTAAGTTCTTTATTCCTGTCGATTTCGTTGTTTTGGACATTGCAGAGGATAGTCAGATACCTATCATTTTAGGTAGACCATTTTTACATACAGCTGGAGCTGTAATAGATGTCAAACGCGAAATCATTACTTTAGAGGTAGGGGATGACACCATTGAGTTCAGTCTTGCTCGTAAAGCTACTGAACCTGCTGATGATGATACGTGTTATTCCATTGATATTGTTGACAGGGCTGTTAATTATAACTGGAGGGAATCCTTAGCCAAGGATCCCTTAGCTGATCTAACCCGTTTAGATGAGTGTGCAGGTAATACAGCGGAGAATGCTGAGGAGCCAGATGCTTTGGTAGCCTCAATGGAGAGCTACGAGCTCACAGAGGAAGAAGATGAGATGCTCTTGAGCCTGGCCAACGAGAATTTGGTAAACACTTGCTATACCATTGAAGCCGATTTTGTCTCTGCTGTAGAGGTAAAGGTGCCTGAGCGTAAGCCACTTCCTCCTAATCTTAAGTATGTTTTTCTAGATGATACGGAGCAGTACCCAGCTATTGTTAGTGTTAAGCTTAATGATGACCAGCTGTCTACTTTGAGGTGTGTGCTTAAGAAAAACAGGAAGGCTCTAGGTTACTCTTTGGATGATATTAAGGGCATCTGCCCTGATATTTGTATGCACAGGATAGAGCTGGAGGAAGGCCACAAGCCTTACAGACAGGGTCAACGCAAGTTGAACCAGAAAATGAGGAAGTTGTTATGGCCGAGGTGATGAAACTACTCGATGCAGGTATTATTTATACAGTTGGCAACTCCAAGTGGGTTAGCCCAGTTCAGGTAGTTCCGAAGAAAGGAGGAACTACCGTGGTTAAAAATGAGAAAAATGAATTAATACCAACACGAGTTGTGACAGGGTGGCGGATGTGCATTGATTATAGACAGTTGAATGCCGCCACCAAGAAAGACCACTTCCCCCTCCCTTTTGTTGACCAAATGACTGAAACACTTTCCTCTAACAAATTTTTCTGTTTTCTAGACGGATATTCAGGCTTCTTTCAGATCCCTATTCATCCGGATGATCAGAGTAAGACAACTTTTACCTGTCCACAGGGTGTTTTTGCATACTGCAGAATGCCTTTCGGGTTGTGTAACGCCCCAGCTACCTTTCAGAGGTGCATGATGGGGATTTTTTCTGATTATATAGAGATTATTATGGAGGTATTTATGGAAGATTTCTCAGTTTATGGTAATGACTGATACGGTCGTTTCTATATCAAAAATAAATACCTAAATATAACTAACAGAAGCTAGCGATAAGTAGGGTCGATCTCCACAGGGAGGCGGTTTACTATCTACTTGTCTATTCTATCTGTCTAATGTCACGGTGTGGGGTTTTGATTGTTTTGATTAAACTACTAAGGCTAAGGCAAGAGGGAAAGGAAAGCGGGAAATTAACAGTAAGAGAAGAGAAATATGCTAGGAGTCGGTCTACCGTGGCAGCTACACTATCGGGTCAACTGAGCCGATTAAATTATTGATAAGAAGAGCTAGGTCGTCACCTTTCGGTCCATAAACCACCCTAGGGTCTCCTAACTTAGCTTTCGCCCTAATTAGGTATTACCTATTGTAATTAAGCAAGCCTTCCCTTCCAATCTTTCGATCCAGGTCGGGGTTAACTAGATAAATGGTCTCCTGCATGCATTCATTCAACCTAATAACAATTATATTGCTTAATACAATTCTTATCGCAAGGCTAATCTAATCAAGTTGATCCTATCATATTGCTACCACGGCTTCCCTAATCCTAACATACTACGGAATTTAGCTAGACATGGAAATAAGAGAAACAAGAATAAAAGAAGTAAGAACAATAAACATTAAATTAAAGAGAGATAAGGGAAGAAAGAATTACTAAATTAAACGATCCGGTAATAAGGAAGAACAAAAGTAACAGTAACAGTGTATTGGAATAATTAGAGAGGAGAAGCCCTAATTATGTCGTCCTAGCTCCTATTTATAACAAAATAGGATTATTAACTAACCTAATGACGGAAATTAACTTGAAAAGCCCAACCCATAGGATAAACCACTCGATCGAGTGATTTAAAACCACTCGATCGAGTAAGCTAAAGCTTAAACCACTCGATCGAGTAGAAAATCTAGTCGATCGAGTAAATCAATAAATGCAACTGGTCGATCGAGTGGAAAAAGGACTCGATCGAGCAAAATTCTACTCGATCGAGTACTTTCCAGCAACAGTTTCCTGCTTCGCGCACTGAACTTCAAACGGCTGCCATTTCTTAGTTACTTGGGCAAACAGGGTGATTCCGGTGGCGTTGGAAAGCTAAGAGGACAAGCTTTTATCTTCAATTGGAATCACCTGAATATCTGTTGTAGAACTCGAGATATGTCTCTTCAAAATAGGCACTAGCAATTTGAAGTTCTTCCTTTGCTCGCCTAGCTATCTTTCTTCTTTGCGCATCTCAAGATAGCTACATTCCCGCTCCAAATTCACTCTTCCCCCATGGCTTGATTTCACTACTTTCTGGTTCATTCCTGCAAATAAGACAAAACAAACCAAAGTAGCATATTCGGGGCATTTCGTAGCATAAACTACGATAAAAGCACGGAAATACGTGCATAAAAAGGCCTAAAAAGACTACATAAAATGCACGTATCAAATCTCCCCAAACCAAACCTTTACTCGTCCTCGAGTAAACTAAAGTGCAACTAATGGATTGGAAAAAGATAACTCAAAGCTTGCTACAAATGCCCACTTAAGCCAATTTAAATCAAGCAAACTAGCACTTATAGCAAACAGTCAAATGCAAACGAGTTGTAAGATGTTCATAATAAAGCTGAACCGTCGACCTTGCAAGACCTTTAATAATGGACTCTCACGGGTCACTCTTCCCTCATGAAGCAAAGGGTAAGCATATATATGTAGGAGAGAAAGAAAAATAATCGCTCACCTAAACTACGACCCACATAAACATGCATGCAACTAATATGATAGACAATTCTAGCTACCGTACACACATTCCAACCAAACAAGGTCCTGTCACAGCCGAGGGCTTACAAAAATATGGTAAAGTGAGGCAATGGGTAAGAAAAGGCAAAACATGTTATGGGAATGTGGAGGTATAGGCGGCCAAGCTAGTACCTAAACAAAACCATATGACAACATCCGTTTCTCATCCAATTATGAATTAAGCACATGCCCTTCATTTGGCATAAAATCTCACCAAACCGAACTAGAAACACTCCTCAAATGATATAAATAAAACATAGAAGCGAAACCGATCTCATCAAACAACATCTTTTTTTTTTCGTAATCTTTTTTTTTCATACCTTTTTTTTTCGGTTTCTTCTTTTTTTTTTTTTTTTGAGTTCTCTTTTTTTTTCAATTCTTTTTTTTCTTTTCTTTCTTTTTCACGTTTTTTTTTCATCATCCTCCTTTTCTTCATAAATTACCAACTCCGAATCAATAGATACAAGCCAAACTTGATACAATAGACAGTATACCGCAGAACAATCTAAACTAGCTTGACAAGGCAGGCTAAATTTGGAATGTAGCTAAAGGGTCAACATGCAAATTTGGCTAATGTGGAGTTAAATGGATAAAAATAAAAGAAAGGGAAATGTAAGCACCTCCCTGCATGTCACACCAACCACTAACCCGAATGTATGTAGGCAAAAAGCAATTGAATTTCATATACGTGCAAATTAATGAACATGTTATGCAAGGAGTAACTACTCACAATCCTACATGAAACTGGTCACAAATGACACCAGTTTATAAGGCTCTAAATCTTAGAATATATAAGTAGGTTGCCAAAATTTCAGGTCAAGTCTATTCGTTCAGCTAAATTCAACATAAACTCGTAGATATGCAAAAAGACAAAGCTAAAAAGATAATAGTTCAATGCAAGGCTTAAGCAAAAAGACAAATGCAGTGCAATTTCATCATTGAAATCCACCGTTCCGACTCAACCTATATGCTAAAATAAACGTGAAATTTTTTGAATTTTTTACCAATTTTTCAATTTTTTATGAGATTTTGAATTTTTATAAAAATAAATGACAATGCAAACATAAATTAAACATGATAACAGAAATGCAATAAAAACAATATGCAGACACAGATATGGATACATAACCTCCCCAAACCAAACTGTACAATGCCCCCATTGTACCCAAACATGGAAAGGAAATGCAAACTAAAGGAGGAAAAGAGAGTAAATACGGAAAAACTCACAAAATGCGCGAATAAAGGGACCTCCCCAAACCGACTATGAACAAGGGAGGTTGCTAAAGGCCCGGGAACCGTCTCAGGAAGCTAATCCAAGTCAATGGCACTCGATCAAGAAGAAAAGTAGTTGATCGAATAAAATGGGCGTCTAAAACTGCTTGATCGAGGAGAAAAGCAGTTAATCGAGTAGTTCTCTATTTTGCAGGTTGTCGATCGAGTAAAACTTGCACTCGATCGAATGGATTCATTAGCAAAAGTACTCGATCGAGTAGAAAAACTACTCGCTCGAGTGATTCTCAGCATAATTCCTGCAAAACGCAATAAAAACAGCCCGCAAACTAACAAGACAAGCATTACTGATAAAGTTTATGGTATAAAAACCATTTATTACAACTAAAACCGGAATTAAAATGCAAAACAATATCTCCGGGTTGCCTCCCGGGTAGCGCTAGCTTCAGTCAGGTCCCAGCTCGACCTTCTTTTCTTCGAGGCTCTTTAATTAATCACAATCAAAACAGCTCAAAGCGCGCAGCATTAGATCGTACATCTGCGCATGTGCTACACAAAACTGTAAGAAGCACCATAGTCGAATAGAGAAATAGGAAATAAAAATATGTAAACATTTAAGTATAACAAATTTCCTATGCGAGCTCCTAAATTTATCCACAAAATAAAGGAGCGCGGGAGCAATTGTCAATATATTAGGGTCCCGTTTTAGTTTGACAAGATTAAAATGACAAGGATGGTGAAAAATCGTTAAATTACGCGTCCACATATGAGAGGGTATAGCTTTAAAAGAAATAGCACGAATCAAATGAGGCAAAATACTATTAAAACAAACAATAATAAAATTATCGTTTACTACCTCAAGTTGGTCGCTCTCAATGACGGAATCATAGATAAAAGAATTTATTACCTCTTCCGTGCTAGGAGTAATTACCGACTCAGCTGCTTCTTCATCAACCTCCTCAATGGATTTCATCCTGTAAATCTCAGCCTCAAGTGCATCCAACTCGGCTTTGAATAAGGGTGACTCACCGTATCCATTATCATCGTCAAAATTGTCGTCTAAAACGACCCCAAGTAACGCATCAATGCTCCCAACGGCCAATTCAATCGATCGAGCAGAATAATCACTCGATCGACCAATTTCCTCCTGAATTCCACTCGATCGAGTGGAAATTTCACTCGATCGAGCACTTTCTCCTGGAAAATCACTCGATCGACTAATTTTAGTCACTCGATCGAGTGATTCCTCCTGTACAGGGCTGAAATTTTCATGTAAGGCAGTGAAATGTGATAGAAACTCGTCGTCCGAGTCATAAAAGTCATCCTCGGCATTGGGCAACACGGTTTCTTCAGAGGAAAAACCGCTCTCAGCAAGGTATATCTCTTCTGGTTGCCAATAATCCGACTCAGCTGCTAACCGATCAATTTCGGACTCTAGCTCAATGATTTGAGCATCCATACGTCTATCACTCTCTTGCCTCACTCGATCATAATCTTGCATTTGAGATGCAAGTGTCTCCACTAAAGATTTCAGCTCCGCAATTTCTTCTTTCTGTATATCAGGCAGATCTTGTTGCGGTGGCCATTGATAGGGTGGATGTGGCGGCACAACTACAGCTGCTTGACTAGCTCGTCTACGCTGCTTGAACGCGTAAACTTCGTCATTCTCTGCCAGACAAAAAAGTGCATCATGCCCAGCAGCACCACATCTCCCACAGTAAATCACCTGTTGTGCCATATAATGGAACATAGGTGATGGGTCAAAGGTACTCAAGCCTTCCCTTTGACGATCTTTCACCTAGAACTGTCTAGGTAGTACCTGTAAGGCCTATCAAAACAGCACTAAAGGAAAGATTAGAACGGCCTCAAGGGAGAAATCCCCTGAGGCTAAAAACAGATAAAATGAAACAAGTAAATAATTATTTGCCTCTCCGGCAACGGCGCCAAAATTTGATACGGTCGTTTCTGTATCAAAAATAAATACCTAAATATAACTAACAGAAGCTAGCGATAAGTAGGATCGATCTCCACAGCGAGGCGGTTTACTATCTACTTGTCTATTCTATCTGTCTAATGTCACAGTGTGGGGTTTTGATTGTTTTGATTAAACTACTGAGGCTAAGGCAAGAGGGAAAGGAAAGCGAGAAATTAACAGTAAGAGAAGAGAAATATGCTAGGAGTCGGTCTACCGTGTCAGCTACACTATCGGGTCAACTGAGTCGATTAAATTATTGATAAGAAGAGCTAGGTCGTCACCTTTCGGTCCATAAACCACCCTAGAGTCTCCTAAATTAGCTTTCGCTCTAATTAGGTATTACCTATTGTAATTAAGCAAGCCTTCCCTTCCATCTTTCGATCCAGGTCGGGGTTAACTAGATAAATGGTCTCCTGCATGCATTCATTCAACCTAATAACAATTATATTGCTTAATACAATTCTTATCGCAAGGCTAATCTAATCATGTCGATCCTATCATATTGCTACCACGGCTTCCCTAATCCTAACATACTACGGAATTTAGCTAGACATGGAAATAAGAGAAACAAGAATAAAAGAAGTAAGAACAATAAACATTAAATTAAAGAGAGATAAGGGAAGAAAGAATTACTAAATTAAACGATCCGGTAATAAGGAAGAACAAAAGTAACAGTAACAGTGTATTGGAATAATTAGAGAGGAGAAGCCCCCTAATTATGTCATCCTAGCTCCTATTTATAACAAAATAGGATTATTAACTAACCTAATGACGGAAATTAACTTGAAAAGCCCAACCCATAGGATAAACCACTCGATCGAGTAAACTAAAGCTTAAACCACTCGATCGAGTAGAAAATCTACTCGATCGAGTAAATCAATAAATGCAACTGGTCGATCGAGTGGAAAAAGGACTCGATCGAGCAAAATTCTACTCGATCGAGTACTTTCCAGCAACAGTTTCCTGCTTCGCGCACTGAACTTCAAACGGCTGCCATTTCTTCGTTACTTGGGCAAACAGGGTGATTCCGGTGGCGTTGGAAAGCTGAGAGGACAAGCTTTCATCTCCAATTATAATCACCTGAATATCTGTTGTAGAACTCGAGATATGTCTCTTCAAAATAGACACTAGCAATTTGAAGTTCTTCCTTTGCTCGCCTAGCTATCTTTCTTCTTTGCGCATCTCAAGATAGCTACATTCCCGCTCCAAATTCACTCTTCCCCCAGCAAATGCATGCTAAACGGACGATAAAAGGCTTGATTTCACTACTT
Organism: Silene latifolia; assembly: GCF_048544455.1. NCBI lineage: Eukaryota > Viridiplantae > Streptophyta > Magnoliopsida > Caryophyllales > Caryophyllaceae > Silene > Silene latifolia. The sequence goes on from NC_133531.1 coordinate 101,192,305, forward strand.
TCTGGTTCATTCCTGCAAATAAGACAAAACAAACCAAAGTAGCATATTCGGGGCATTTCGTAGCATAAACTACGATAAAAGCATGGAAATACGTGCATAAAAAGGCCTAAAAATACTACATAAAATGCACGTATCAATGATTTTGATTGTTTTTTAGCTAATCTTGATAAAGTCATGCAGCGTTGTATTGATGTTAATCTTGTTTTAAACTGGGAAAAGTGTCAGTTTATGGTCAATGAGGGAGTTGTGTTAGGGCATCTGATTTCTGATAAGGGTATACATGTTGACAAAGCAAAAGTGCAGGTGATTGAGCAATTGCCTCCTCCCGTGAATGTTAAAGGAGTGAGGAGTTTCCTCGGTCACGCTGGTTTCTATCGGCGTTTCATTAAGGATTTTTTCAAAAATTGCTAAACCACTTACACAATTGCTCCTTAAGGATGATGTCTTTGAGTTTACTGATGAGTGCCTTCTAGCTTTTAACAGGTTAAAGGAGGCTCTAGTTTCTGCACCGATCATTCAGCCGCCTGATTGGGACCTCCCATTCGAGATTATGTGTGATGCCAGCGATTATGCGATTGGTGCAGTTTTGGGACAGCGGAAGAATAAAGTTTTGAATGCCATATATTATGCGAGCCGAACTCTGGATGAGGCTCAAGTCAACTATTATACCACTGAGAAGGAGTTTCTAGCTGTAGTTTTTGCCTTAGATAAATTTCGGTCTTATTTGTTAGGTTCTAAGGTTGTTGTTTATACTGACCATGCAGCGCTGAAGACTCTCTTTCTTAAGAAGGATGCGAAGCCGAAGCTTTTGAGGTGGATACTCCTTTTGCAGGAGTTTGATCTGGAGATCAAAGATAAGAAAGGTGCAGAGAATGTGGTGGCAGACCACTTATCTCGTCTGCAGCTGACAGAAAGGGAGGATTCGTTACCCATTAATGATTCTTTTCCTGATGAGAGTCTGTTAGCTATTACTACTTCAGGGTCTTATCCACCTCCGTGGTTTGCTGATTTTGCTAACTTTGCTGTGACAGGTAAGATACCACCCGAGCTTTCATGGCAGCAGAAGAAGCGGTTCGCTTATGATGCTAGACAATACTTTTGGGTTGATCCTTATGTTTTCAAGGAATGCGCAGACGGTCTTATCCGGAGATGCGTACCTCAATGGGAGGTGAAGGATATCCTAGAAGCTTGCCACTCTTCTGCCTATGGTGGTCACCATGGTCCGTCCCGGACTGTGGCTAAGGTACTCCAATCTGGTTTCTATTGGTCAACTTTGCATGCAGATAGTCGCAATTTTGTTGCTGAGTGTAATGCTTGTCAAAGATCGGGGAATATTTCTAAGAGACATGAGATGCCACAGGTAGGCATTTTAGAGGTTGAGATTTTTGATGTCTGGGGCATTGATTATCAAGGACCTTTTCCGAGCAGTCAAGGTAATAAATATATCCTCGTAGCTGTAGATTATGTGTCCAAATGGGTAGAAGCTATCGCTACTCCCCATTGCGATGCAAAAGCCGTGATCAAACTGTTTAAAAAGATTATTTTCCCTCGTTTTGGTGTCCCTAGGATTGTCATTAGTGATGGTGGAATGCATTTTAAAGAGAAACAACTTAGTGCTTTATTGACTAAATTCGGTATCCAACATCGTAGAGGTTTGGGGTATCATCCCCAAACTAGTGGTCAGGTTGAGATTTCTAACAGAGAATTGAAAGAAGTCTTAGCTAAAGTTGTTTCTAAATCACGGAAAGATTGGAGTATTAAGTTAGATGATGTGTTATGGGCTTATAGGACCGCGTTTAAAACGCCAATCGGGATGTCACCATACCGATTGATTTATGGTAAGACATGTCATTTACCTATTGAGTTGGAGCGTAAGTCTTGGTGGGCTATATGTGATTTGAATTTGGATCCTAACCTCTCTCGTGAGAAACGTATGACACAGCTGAATGAGCTGGAGGAATTTAGGTTGCTGGCCTATGATAATGCTAGGATCTACAAAGAGAAAACAAAGCGCTGGCACGACAAGAGAATCATCAAGCGCGAGTTCCATATTGGTGATAAGGTACTTCTTTTTAACGCACGTATCCGTTTATTTCCTGGTAAGCTGAAATCCAGGTGGACTGGCCCCTATACGGTCACAGCAGTTACAAAATTCGGATCAGTTGAATTGGAGACCTCTGCTGGAGAAAGGTTCAAAGTTAATGGCCAATATGTGAAACATTATCACGGTGCAGACGATTTCGTTGGGCAGGTCGAAGTACTATACTTTGACCTAATTTTAGAAGCTGCAAACTGAGGTAAAAAGGTCGTGCGGGACATCTTAAAACAGCGCTGACCGGGAAGCAACCCGGCTTGTAAACTTTTGTAATATGGAACTTTACAGTTTTATTTCATTTAATTTGCATTAGGACCTTTAGTTATTTCCTTTTAATTAGCAATTCCTTGGTTTGAAAAAATGTGCGCCTTTGAGAATTTTTGCAGGAATTTATTTTATGCAAAGTGCGTAGGGTGGTTTACTGAATTTTCATGAGAGAAGAACAGAAAATTGAAGTGCAAAAATGAATCTTTGACGATTTTGAGTTTAATTGCCAGCGTTTGCGGTCGATCGACTATGTTACGCAGTCGATCGACTGAGGAGAAAAAGGCAGAGGCTACTGTGTAAGGGAGATTGGTTGATCGACTGGGTCATATAGTCGATCGACCACCACGCGACAACCAGAGAGCTGCATAAGGGGATTCTGGTCGATCGACTGGGTCATATAGTCGATCGACCACCGCGCGAATCAGAATGCAAGTTAATAGGGAAGTTTTATTTCATTCTTCATTCATTCTTTCACTTTCATAAAATCAAAAATCAGAAGAAAACCCTAGTTTCTTCCCCTTCCTTGCGATTTTCCTGCAAATCCCCCTTAATCTCGATTTTTCTTGCTTAAATCTTCAAGTTCTCGCCAAAGGTATGTCTCTAATCTTCTTTTAATCCTTTATTTTCGATTCTCGCTGCATTTCTATGCCCATATTTCGAGACAAGTTACCTTTTGATCGAAAAATCAATTTGGGGAAAATCGATTTCAGGCCAATTTCTTTCGCTTTTTGTGCTTTAATTGTATTTGCTTTCCTTTTCCCTTGATTTTCGAAACAATTTAGCAACTAGGCGGTGCTTAATCCCGCTTTCCCCAATTTTCTCGAAACCCTAATTTCGTTTCAAGTTCTGATTTTTGTTTGGGGCTTTCTAAATCGTTCACTGTTGAAGGTTATGGGAAATAGTTGCTGAATTGTTCACTTTGTAGGAAGCAAAGATAACGAAAGGAAAACAGCCGATGTTCGAAGGTCAGTCCAGTCAGGGAGCTGCCAAACGGCCGCGGGGTCCACCATTGATGATCGAGGATACTACGAATAATCTACCTGACTATCCGCAGGTTATTTTTCCACCTCTAATCAGCGACCTAAATTCGCTCTCTTTGCTGCAAAAATGAAAGTTACAGCCACTCGTTTTCTTCATAGGCCGACTTTAGAGAAATTAGGCTGTTTTGAGTCTGTTGTGTCCCTGCTAAATGGGACAGGAATGTCGGGTCTTGTGGACATGGCTGAGTTCACTTATTACATTTTGACCCTCCAGTTTTTCTTGTCCTATGCTTTTGACCAGGCTTCCTTTGAGGCTAATAGGAGTAGTGCTTGCATTTCTTTTCGGCTATTCAATGTCACCTACTCCCTGACATTAGCCGACTTTGCTGGATTTTTGGGTATTTATTTCGAGGGTAACACCTCGGAAACTTATGCTGTTCATCGGGTAATGTGGTCGTGTATCTCTGACTGTTACGGCCCTAAGAGGACGGGCACTTCCGTCCACTTGCCCCTTTTTCGTTATTTTTTACGGCTGATGGGTAATACCATTTTCGGCTGCAAGGAGTCAAATAATGTGAATACTAGTGAACTGTCTATCTTGGCGGGCTATCTGAACATTGATAGTCGGGTAGCCCGTATCTATAACATTGCTTATTTGACTGCCGCTCACTTTCAGACTATAAGTGAGGGCACTTTGGCCACTATTGCTTGTGGTGGGTTGGTGACACGTATCGCCAACCGTCTAGTTCTTCTTTTCCCTCGAGAGGAGGCCCCTATTGACCCTGACCTACGCTTCATGGATCTTGCCTACGCGAGGGCTGTGAAGTCGGTCGATAGTCGGAGTCGGTGGAAGATTGACTCTTTTATCTGCGACCCCATTCCTATCCTTGGCCTCCCTCCTATCCTGCCCCTTACCACTGTTTCGGGGGCAGCTCGCCCGCCCTTGCCTAGCTACAGGCTCCCTATTGGGGCGGGCACCGCTACTGCTAGCACTTCGAGGCGAGCTCGTGCCTCCTTTTCACAGGCCTCCTCCTCCTCTACTCCTGCCCCACGGGCTTCCCGGCCACTTTTCGTCCCCCTCCTCCTATGGTTATCCCTGCGGTCATGGAACAAAGGGCGATGTCACGTGTGTTGAGTGACTTGTGCAGAAACTTTGATCAGCACAGACTAGATATGGCCCTGGCCCTGTACCCAGTTTACGAGGAGTTAGCTCGGCGGGGATGCTCCCATAGGGTGCCTGGACTCACCCGTCTTTCTTTGTTCCCCCGGTGGGCGGTTACCCTCAGCCTGCCAGGAGACCTCCTCCCACGACTACTACTGCCGCTGCTGCTGAGGCGGAAGAGGAGGATGACTCGGGATCTGAGGAGGACGAGGGTAGCGATCCCGAGTATGATGGTGGGGATTAGATGCTTGTGACCTCCCCTGTTTTTGGCTGGTTTGGGGAGGTCGTCTTTTGTGAGTTCCGATCCCTTTTTGTTAGTTCCCTTTTACTATTTTGTTGCTTATATTCTTCCCTTTATTGCTATTTCTGCTGGTGATTTGCTGCTGAGCACAATGGGGGCATTGTGCGTTTTGGTTTGGGGAGGGTATTTGCATATGTCTATTGCATCTGCATTTGTTTTTTATCGCATTTCAGTCACACGTTTATTGCATTTTAGCTTGCATTGTTTTTAATTTCAAATAAAAAAAAACAAAGAAAAAAAAAACACAAAGAAAAAAATCGAAAAATTCATAAAAATCAAAAATATCACGTCTACTTTTGCATATAGTCGAGTCGGATTGGAGTTTATTAATGATGACATTGCACTATTAGTCAAATATATGCTATTCCTTGCCTTTTCACAACTGCTTAGCGAGAATTAAAAGTGATTTCTCAAATTTTGTTGTGGAATTTACTTCGGGTTATTAGACTTGACTCATTTACTTTTGGCAAACTACTTATACTTTCTGAGATATAGAGCCTATAACTGGTGACATTCATGACCGGTTAATTTAGGATTGAGAGTAGTACTCCCGTCATTTCATGTTTTGCACGTGTATGAGTTTTGATTGCTTATTGCCTATACGCATCGGTTTGTGGTTGGTATTACGTGTTTTGAGAACTATTGCATCTCCCCCTTTCTCATTTTGCCCCATTTAACTCCACTATACGCCATATCTGCCAGTTGCCCTTAACTACATCCCATACTTAGCCTACCATTGTGCCAAGCTAGGTAGTAGTAGAGGAATTTGTCGAATTATAACAGTTTTGGTTCGTTTCGGTAATGTTGGAGTGAGTATTTATGAGAATTGCAGGTGTTGCTAATGTGTCAGCCTGAAAAAAAAAGGGAGAAACTCAGAAAAAGAAAAAAAAAAGAGAAGTTGATCTGGGCAGAGGGCACTGGAATGCAGGGGTGGTCGATCGACTGTTGTTTCTGGTCGATCGACTACCAGCTCAGAAAATGAAAAACAAAAAAAAAGGAGAAGAAAAAAAAGGTAAGAAAGAAATAAGGAATTTGAAAAAAAATAATAATAATTCGGCTGAGTTGAGAATACACCTCATGTGTTTTTTTCATGATTTGGAGGTGTCCTTTTTGGGATGGTGTGTTGCCTAGACATTTGGAGGCAATGGTTACATTTCGAGTTGGAGGAATGGGATTCGGTTTCTGATGGTTTGTTAGGTACTAGCTTGGCTCTTACCCTCACATTTCCATACTTGTTTTGCCCCTTCTTTCCCTCTTAGCCTCACATATCCAAATCTTGCAATAGTTCGGCATGTAATAGTCATTGACGGTGGTTATGCGTGTGTACGGTAGCTAGAATCATTATTCATACTAGTCAAGCATACATGTTTTGTCGGTCGCAGTCTAGGTGAGAGTCTGTATTTTCTTCCCTCTCTTCAACATATATTCTTACCATTTGCTTTGCTAAGACGAGAGTGACCCGGGAGAGTCCGAATTTATGAGTCTTGCAAGGTCGAATGCCCGATTTAATTCCGTAATATGCATAAATTTGTTCACTTGCTTTGAGCTTTGCAGTAGTTGATTATGTGCATTAAACGGTTTAGCATTGACTTGTAGCTAGCTCTGAGATATACTCATTTCCATTAGGTCCTTTTAGTTGCATTTAGTGCTTGCTTGGGGACAAGCAAGGTTTGGTTTGGGGAGATTTGATACGTGCATATTCTATACACTTTATTTGCAGTTTTGGCACGTATTTCCATGCGTATTTGTTAGCTTTAAGCTACTTTTTCTCCCGAAACGGTTTACTTTGCGATTTCTATGATTTATTGTAGGAATGAGTAGAAGTAGGCTAAATCAAGCCTAAATCGTCCTCCGGAAGCTGCTTTATGGGAACTTGGAAGATGGGAGCTCGGACTTGTCCACCTCGGGATGCGTGCATTGGAGTGAAGTGGCTGATTTGAAGAAAGAAGGAGTTACTGCACAGCTCAGTTGGTCGATCGACCAACCTCTTCAGTCGATCGACCGTGGAATTTATGCAGGAGCTACTGCATTGTACTGACTGGTCGATCGACCATGCTACTTAGTCGATCGACCAGGCCGCGAGGCTGAGATTGATTTTCGTGTTAGACTTTTAAAAGCCCAATTGTAATTTACTTTTTGGTATCGTTTCTCAGTAGAACAGATGAATAATTTAGAGCATGCTTTTTCATTATTGAAGAACTGAAAGTTTAGATCTAGTTTTGTAAGAGACGACGGATTCCAATTTCAATACTTTGTTCATCAATTCTTAGTAAGCTTTAATGCAATTTTCTTCTTCTTCTTTTATTTCTTGTTAATTCAATTCTTGTTATTACTAGTTTTTATTCAAGCAATTCAATTTTATTCTTTTATCTTAAATTCAATTTTAATTATGTCAATTTCATTGTATGTCTTTAATTTTGCAATTGTTGTAGTTTTAATCATGCATAGCTAATCATTTTGATTGGGAACTAGGTGAGCCATGGCGTAAATTAGGTTAAATTTTATTAGTATGATTTTCTTCCATATCGATCTTGTTTTCTTTCGATAAATCTATCTTGCTAGATTGAAAGATTAGTAGGTTGGGTTATCATTAGATTTGGAATTTCCTTTGAGCGAAAGCTTTGAGAAATTCTAGGGAATTAGAAGACCGTAAGGTTATTATTGAGCATTGATCGAAAGGCTTGCTCACTTTTCCTGAGACCGTATTGTAGGACCTCTGCTACCTTATTGACCTGACCTTAGCCATGGTGAACCGAAGTTCCCGATCTTCTTTTTATCTTGTTTGAGAAATTTCTTATATTGTCAATTAGTCTTTAGAATCAAACCAATTCAAAACCCCACTTAATTTTTACTTTTATAGACTGAAAATAGCAAACAAAATTGATCTTGTCTCTCTGTGGTTCGACCCTTACTATCACTAGCTATAGTTTTAGTACGGATTATAAATTTAATTTTGATACAAAACGACGGTATCATTAAGCAAAGCAAAGCAAACAAAATAAAGAGCAGCGGAATAAAACAAAGAAGATCAAACACGAGATTTTTGAATTGGTTCGGTAAGAATCTCAAGTGCCTACGTCCAATCTACTTTTTATTGATTTATTTTAGTGATCTACTCCGACTACTAAAAACTCGTACAATAAAAAGACAACAACCTACTCCGGTTGTGACACAAGTCCAAGAACCACTCCGTTCTAGAACAAGCCAACTCGCAACCTACTCCGGTTGCCAAAGAGTTGAAGACTACTCCGTCCTAAACTCTACACACACACTAAGAATGTTATAAGGATCAAGCTTCCACTAACTTATTCTTAAAAAGAATTGAGGTGGACAACTTTACAAGATCAACAATTCATAAGTGAGAGAGTCTAGTATATTAAAGTAACAGTAGCCATGATTGTAACACTTGAAGACTTTTAAAAGCTTTGCAAAGTTATGACTCGGTTTTTAAGCTTTGAAAAACAATTTGCAAACTTAGATTAAATCTCAGAAAAAGTCTTGAAGAAATGAGAGGAAGAGGCACGCCTTTTATAGAGAGGATGAGCAAGGGAGTTGTTAAGGTTTTGAGGGTCAAAGACCATCACATGTGATGATTCTCAACAATCTCCCAAACTTGAACCAAAGAAGGTTCTTATTCAAAAGGCAAAACAGAGAAAGAGTATTTGAAATTATCCAAAAGTGACCACAAGTTTTCAGAAAACAAAGGATGTGAAACAAGTCACATGTTGACAAGTTTTCACAAAAATGGCAAAAACCAAACCTTTCTTTATGAAAGACCAAAGGGTCAAAATAGCATTAAGAGGAAACAATTTGAAAATGATAATTACTCAAACCACTTTTTCTAGAAGGCCTGATGTGGGTGATGTCGTCGGGTCACATCCAATCAAACACATTTATAATACTCAACAAACTACTAGTTAGTGGTAAGTCGAGGTCGATCCATGGGACGGTGTGCTTTGGGTTCTAAGCCTATCTATCTCAGTTTATGCTAGTGTCACGATTTGTTTGGTTTGTAGTTGTGTTCTAGGCTAATGCAAGCAATAAAGTATAACAAGCAATGAAATAAAGGATGTAAACAAATGATTAAAAAAGCTAGGATATCATGGGGTCATAGGGGATTCATGAGAGTTGACCATACAAACATGTTCTCAATTATAAGCAAGCAATTATTGTTGTAAAGGAACCGAGTTGGTTTATGTCTTACGGTTCTTAAGAAGAGTTGGGTCCCGGAGCCGAATCGATTAGATTGTACAACACCTACAAGTCGACTTACTTTCCTCCTAATCAACTTCTATGCATGGTCTAACAAGACTCGAGTTGGTTTATATCTTACAAGTCAAGTTAAATAGATAAGAGATGGTTGTAAATGCAAGGATTCATAGGCTTAGCATTTCATCAAACATAACATGTGCATAAAGTTGACATCACAACAAGCAAGCAAATTAATTATGTGAACATATTAGATTAAGCATGAATCAATCCCCATGTTGGTTCCCCTAATTACCCATTAATCCTAGCTAAGTAACTACTCACTCATGATCAAGTTAATAAGGTTGTCAATCATACTAACAAAGCCAAACATGATGAACAAGTAAGAAAGATTAACAATAATTAAAACAAGGACTAAGAGAATTATACCTATGGAGATTCCAAAATAATAATGCAAAGAATAATAGAAGAACTTGATGATTGATGGAAGGTTGTCAATCTCCCAATAAACCCAATAATCTTCAATTACCCAATAATAAACTTGAATAATAACTTGAACAATAATTAAGGAAAGATTAATGTGTAATTTGTGGAAAGATTAAAGAGTAATCTATTCTAATCTACTCTTAATCTAATCTAAGAGAATTTCCTACTAAGAGAGCTTGATCCTTTGATTATTACAAATGGGGTATTTATAGTGGGGATTAGGTGTGTGAATTAGGGTTAACTAAGGGCTTAAATGACGATTAAGTCCCTACTTAAGGAAACGCCGGTCTTTTTGGAAAGACTCCGGTCTCTAGGGAGACTCTGGTCTCTAGGAAAAGATGTGCATCCTTCCTTGAAGCTTGAAGAAGACGAAATGGGTCTGCCTGGGAATTCGGGCGTCTTTAGCACGGGACGGGCGGATTCGGTTGTTTCTGCACGGGCGTTTTGGGGAGAAGACGGGCAGATTGGTCTCGGGACGCTCGGATTCTGGGCTGTGTATTTATCTTTTCCTTCTGTCTAGCAATCCGAGCGTCTTGAGGGGAAGACGGGCGTCTTGTGGGCAAGACGGGCGTCTTCAGTCTCGGGACGAGCGGATTGGCGAACAGCTTCTTTGTTTGAGCTCGGATTGTAAAACGGACGTCATTTTCTCATCCGGACTCCTATTGGAGTGATTCAAAAGCCTAGATCACTTGTTTTTTCGACGCCGTTCCATCTAGCATACTTTCAGAGCCAAAGGATCAACCCTTGGTTCGGTTTTCGAGCGATTTCTTCATGCAATGCCTTCCTTCTCGTCATTCTTACTTTTAACCCTTTGATCTTTATATATACACTTTATTCCTACATATTTGGTCATCATTCTTGCCTCCTCTTCATACTAGTCCATCTAATATCATCAATAAGCTTCCAAATATGCACGAAATACGGGAATTTCCGCCTTCTTATCTCCTTTTCTACAAAACATATGAAATGCGATAGCAAAGCAAATAGGAAGGTTTTGACGGATAAAATGGCCATGAAATGCTATAATAGTATGCAAAATAGTCTCAATTAGTGGACTAAATGTGCGCAAATAATGTTCACATCAAATATCCCCAAACCGAACCTTTACTCGTCCCGAGTAAAGAGGTGACAAAAACTAGACCTTTATTTAAACTAATCTATTAATATAGCCGATATGAGACAATTAGTGGGTCTCACTCTGCCCCTTAACCTCACAACAAGACTACCATGAGGTAGGATGCCTTCTTGCAAGGCAAGGTGGGTCTTGCCAAAATGGCGACACATCCAAGCATTAAAGCACACAAAATCAAGTAATGGATGCATCTACAAAAGAATAGCCACTTTCCTCATCTAAGTGGAGGAAATTATCTACAAGGGAAGCAATTCAAGGGTACATACTCCTTCATAGATGCAATTTCTTCAAACTACTAAGCCTAGAAGGATACCAATAAATCACCTCCAAGTTGTGTCAAGCTAGGGTACCTTTGTCCTCAATTGTTAAATGCTTTTGTCAAGAATAGACTCCCTATGGTGTTAGAAACACTGGAGGATCGCGGAATTCCCCCTCTTGCCTAGACAAGAAGAAGGGTCGTCCTCTCTCTACCATGCACAGAAATGGATACGATGGATAAAGGGATCAATAGATATTTGAGTTTCACTTTGGGAGTTTGCTTTGTTGTTGTTTTTCCCCCCAATTTCTTGTGGCATATAACATTTGAGAACACTTTCTTGCCATTTCTTTTTGATTTTTGGCATTTCAATACTTGACAACTTTCAACTTTTTTTTTTTTTTTTTTTTGCATTTCTTTTTGAACATTTTCAAAGCACCCCATATGTAGTGAGGGTGCCTTATATTTGAAGCTTTAGAAGTTCTATTTTTGCTCCTCTTTTCTTTTGATGCAATTGCAAACTTTCTTTCACTTTTCATTTCATTTCTTTGAACTCAAATCAATTTCTTTTTGTGCCCATTCCCTTTGATGACAAAAATGTGGTAGAACATGGATGATGGATGCATGGTTTCAAGGGTCACCTTGGAATAAACGGCAGCCAAGGAATTATCACACCACAAGGTACTCTTGACTAGGCCTTAATCCATGGGTCAAAGGATACTAGCATGACACATCCTAGGGTGTTTTACAAGTATTCTAACAAGCAAAGTCTTAAGAAGAAAAAGCATTTACTAGGGCCTATATACACTTGTCAAGCTTCCCAAGTAGACGGTTTCAAAAAAATTTTCTAACATGCAAACTACATGCCATGATGCAACTACCATATAAATATCCTAATGCAAATTATTCTACCAACTAATATGACATATAAACTAAATGCAAGTCCTAATTTTACATTGTTATACCGCATCAATCAAAATAATGCCACATAGTCATTAACATAAAGAGGAAAAAGGAGATTGGAAAGATCATACCATGCGGTCTTCAATATCCTCATGTCTCGGATGTGGCGTAGTCAATCAATGTGAAGAAGGATAGAACAAACACAATATATACAAACAATATATACAAGACTACACTACAAAGGAAATGAACGTGTTTTTGATTTTTTCAATTTTTTTGGATTTTGATTTTATGAAATTAAAAGACATATTTTTGTGATTTTTCGAAATTTTTCAATTTTTATGCATTTTTGGAATGTAAATTCCCATCCCCCACTTTATTTTGGACATTGTTCTCAATGTACATGTAGGAGTAGGAATGAAAAAGGAAATACATGTTTTTGGATTTTTGATTTTATGGAAATTAAAGTGCAAATGCAATGATATGATATGAATGAATGCATGCTCTAGCTAAATGCAATTCTATATGACATATATAACAAATGAATGCAATTTAAACTATACTATATGATGCATGCTAGATGCTTAAGTCACTTATCATCAAACCTCCCCAAACCGATTTAAACACTATTTCTAGTGTAGAAATGAATAGGTTTGACCATTAGTAACTATGCATGGATTCTAGTCTATATGCAACTAACTACATGAATCATGTGAGATATAATACAATGCAAACTATACTTTATGAACTAGCTAATGCGAATGCAATATGAAATATAATACAAATTCAAGCTAAATGTATATGTAAATAACTAAATGGAAGTGTAAATGTAATACAAAGTGAAAGTAAATGATATCTTACAAATGGTGGTTTGAGGTAGGACTCCACCAAACTATGTTCAAATTGTAAAGGTTCTTGTCCATAGAGCTCAAGGTTCTTAGTAGAAGATCAAAAGCTTGTGAACAAGCTCCAAATAAGCATAAGTATGGTTTGCTTAACTTCAAGACGAAGCTTGGCCAAGGTACTTTGTCATTCATTCTTTCTTTCTTTCCCTTCTTGGCACTTGAATATTCACGATGCTTCAAACCAATAGGCCCATGATTCTTGTCAACACTAGGTATGAAGTATGGCTTATTTTCATCCGGAGATTTCCACTTGCCACCTTCTCCTCTAATTTTGGTGATGATGATAGTGCTTTGAATATTCAATCCTTCCAAGGTAGAAGGAGAATTCTCATAACATTGATGACCGGATACCTTAGGGGTTGATGTTGTGGGTGCCAAATTTCCACAAGCAAGCTCATTTGCAATCTTTTTCTTGAGCTTTTCCACCAAGTACCCTTTATATGATGATTTGACTTTTTGGAGAAGATCCACCATATCATCTCCAACAATCATAGGTTCCATGGTGGGTGCAAAAAGGTCTTCATGGTCAATAGGAGAGAGGAATTCATCTTCTTCATGGAAGCATACCTCAAATTTCTCAAGGATGGGCTCCTCAAGTAAGGCAATCTCACAACTCCATTCCTCTTCTTCATTGCAAGGCACATATCCCGCATAAGCTTCTTCCATAGGCTTGTCATCATCGCTATCTCCATACGAATCATAGATAGAGGCTTCACTTCTCCTCATCAACTCTTTATCCAACACCTCAATGTTCACATCAAAAGTCACACCCTCATACTCACAAAGGCTAAGAGTATTTGGCTTACTCAACCTCATGTCTTCCTCATCAAACACCAGACTTTCATACTCACAAGAGCTCCATGAGGTTGGCTATTCCCACTTCTCATCAAAGGTAACTCCTTCAAACTCACATTCATGGTCAATGTCTAAAGAGTGGTGAGGGTTAGTTAGTTGGGTTTCTTTTATTTGGGCAATTTGAATTTCCAACTCCTCACCTTGAGTAACAATACCTTGAAGAACAATGTACCTTCTTTGGCTCTCTTCTAGCATTTGTTTGAAGAAGTTTTGTTGATCTCCCATCATTTGGAGAATCACATTTTGAATGGGTTCATCTTCTTGTTGTGGGTAGGTGTGAAAGTGGTTGTATTGTGGCATTTGGAATTGGTTGTAAAGTAAGTTTTGGGTGGTTGGTTGTTGTGGGTATTGGATGTGGTGATTTTGGTGGGGAAAGTTGGGGTAGTAGTTAGGATTTTCATTCTATGAGGTGTAAGGTAGGTTTGTGTTGACTTGCTCCTCAAACTCTCCATACCCATAGTCATACTCAACAGATCCACCACATACTCCATGTACCAAGTCTTGGGTCATCATTATAGCCAAGATAAAGATACAACTACAAACAAGGAAACTACACAAAAATGGTAAGACCGATCCTTGAGGAACAAGTTCCTCAAGGTTAAAGCAAAATCAAAATAGACAAACAAGAACTTAATCACATAGCACCATCCCCGGCAACGGCGCCATTTTGATGTGGGTGATGTCGTCGGGTCACATCCAATCAAACACATTTATAATACTCAACAAACTACTAGTTAGTGGTAAGTCGAGGTCGATCCATGGGACGGTGTGCTTTGGGTTTTAAGCCTATATATCTCAATTTATGCTAGTGTCACGATTTGTTTGGGTTTGTAGTTGTGTTCTAGGCTAATGCAAGCAATAATGTATAACAAGCAATGAAATAAAGGGTGTAAACAAATGATTAAAAAAGCTAGGATATCATGGGGTCATAGGGGATTCATGAGAGTTGACCATACAAACATGTTCTCAATTATAAGTAAGCAATTATTGTTGTAAAGGAATCGAGTTGGTATATGTCTTACGGTTCTTAAGAAGAGTTGGGTCCCGGAGCCGAATCGATTAGATTGTACAACACCTACAAGTCGACTTACTTTCCTCCTAATCAACTTCTATGCATGGTATAAAAAGACTCGAGCTGGTTTATATCTTACAAGTCAAGTTGAATAGATAAGAGATGGTTATAAATGCAAGGATTCATAGGCTTAGCATTTCATCAAACATAACATGTGCATAAAGTTGACATCACAACAAGCAAGCAAATTAATTATGTGAACATATTAGATTAAGCATGAATCAATCCCCATGTTGGTTCCCCTAATTACCCATTAATCCTAGCTAAGTAACTACTCACTCATGATCAAGTTAATAAGGTTGTCAATCATACTAACAAAGCCAAACATGATGAACAAGTAAGAAAGATTAACAATAATTAAAACAAGGACTAAGAGAATTATACCTATGGAGATTCCAAAATAATAATGCAAAGAATAATAGAAGAACTTGATGATTGATGGAAGGTTGTCAATCTCCCAATAAACCCAATAATCTTCAATTACCCAATAATAAACTTGAATAATAAACTTGAACTATAATTAAGGAAAGATTAATGTGTAATTTGTGGAAAGATTAAAGAGTAATCTATTCTAATCTACTCTTAATCTAATCTAAGAGAATTTCCTACTAAGAGAGCTTGATCCTTTGATTATTACAAATGGGGTATTTATAGTGGGGATTAGGTGTGTGAATTAGGGTTAACTAAGGGCTTAAATGACGATTAAGTCCCTACTTAAGGAAACGCCGGTCTTTTTGGAAAGACTCCGGTCTCTAGGTAGACTCCGGTCTCTAGGAAAAGATGTGCATCCTTCCTTGAAGCTTGAAGAAGACTAAATGGGTCTGCCTGGGAATCCGGGCGTCTTTAGCACGGGACGGGCGGATTCGGTTGTTTCTGCACGGGCGTTTTGGGGAGAAGACGGACGTCTTCTGGGAAGACGGGCGGATTGGTCTTGGGGCGCTCGGATTCTGGGCTGTGTATTTATCTTTTCCTTCTGTCTAGCAATCCGAGCGCCTTGAGGGGAAGACGGGCGTCTTGTGGGGAAGACGGGCGGATTGTTGGGAAGACGGGCGTCTTCAGTCTCGGGACGAGCGGATTGGCGAATACCTTCTTTGTTTGAGCTCGGATTGTAAAACGGACGTCATTTTCTCATCCGGACTCCTATTGGAGTGATTCAAAAGCCTAGATCACTTGTTTTTTCGACTCCGTTCCATCTAGCATACTTTCAGAGCCAAAGGAGAAACCCTTGGTTCGGTTTTCGAGGAATTTCTTCATGCAATGCCTTCTTTCTCGTCATTCTTAGTTTTAACCCTTTGATCCTTCTATATACACTTTATTCCTACATCTTTGGTCATCATTCTTGCCTCCTCTTCATACTAGTCCATCTAATATCATCAATAAGCTTCCAAATATGCACGAAAGACGGGAATTTCTGCCTTATTATCTCATTTTCTACAAAACATATGAAATGCGATAGCAAAGCAAATAAGAAGGTTTTGTCGGATAAAATGGCCATGAAATGCTATAATAGTATGCAAAATAGGGTCAATTAGGGGACTAAATGTGCGAAATAATGTTCACATCAAGGCCAAATCCTTGTAAAAATCTGAAAGTTATCTTTCAAAATAAGAGACACGTAAATGGATTTTGAAAGATAAGAAAGTGTTCAAGTGTTACGAATTGAGGCAACAGTCCAGGCTGCTGTTACTTGTGAAAGTAACAGTGGTCTTGACTGTTTCTATTACTCTAGAATACTTTACTTTCTAACTTGTACATTAGACGACGCCTAGACTCAATACAATTGGATGATCAACAACTCAACACTTCTTAATCCAAGCTTAATTTAACCATAAATCCTGAAAAGGTAAACTAAGAAGGCACACATTAAATGGGCATGTTATCATCAATCAAAGGAACCCAACAAATTCCCTCTTTGATGATGACAAGCCCTAAAACGAATGTAAGCAATGTAAACACCTTATTTCAAGATTTTAATCAAGCAAGATCATATGAGAGAAGGGACTATATTACCTTATGGAGCAAGAACTTAGATCAAACTTACCATGGCAAGTTTACATTGCCCCAAAACAAGATTCAAAGTTGTGAAGGTTAGGCGTAGTTATGAGTTAACCAATATGCAAAGAGATTAAGAGCATGAGTTTACCTTTTCCCCCTCTTGACATCATCAAAAAGGGCAGGGATATGCTTTCTGGTAACAACAATGGTGAGGGTTTACCTTTTCTTGTCCCTTTTAAAGATTTCCAGTATATGTCGTTTGTTCGAATATTAATGGTGATGGTTTAAGGTGCAATACCCTTATAAATGCATCAAGTAGCTTTGTTGATGCATCAAAAAGCAATCCATATGCATTAAACAACCATGCCTTGCGGTTTTCTTCTTGTTCGAATGACAATAGCAAGGGAAAGGGTTTAGGGTTGGATTAGGCGGACCCGCGGTAGCGGTCCGCCTAATCCAACCCTAAACCCTTTCCCGTCCCGTTTTAGGACACCCGGGCCCCTTTTTAAAATCCCGTCCCCAAAAAAGGGTTCGCTCGTCCCCTTCTAGGGTGTCTTTAGGTTTTCGTGTTCGAATGACAATAGCAAGGGAAAGGGTTTAGGGTTGGATTAGGCGGACCCGCGGCAACGGTCCGCCTAATCCAACCCTAAACCATTTCCCGTCCCGTTTTAGGACACCCGTGCCCCTTTTTAAAATCCCGTCTCCAAAAAAGGGTTCACTCGTCCTCTTCTAGGGTGTCTTTAGGTTTTCGTGTTTGAATGACAATAGCAAGGGAAAGGGTTTAGGGTTGGATTAGGCGGACCCGCGGCAGGGGTCCGCCTAATCCAACCCTAAACCCTTTCCCGTCCCGTTTTAGGACACCCGTGCCCCTTTTTAAAATCCCGTCCCCAAAAAAGGGTTCACTCGTCCCCTTCTAGGGTGTCTTTAGGTTTTCGTGTTCGAATGACAATAGCAAGGGAAAGGGTTTAGGGTTGGATTAGGCGGACCCGCGGTAGCCTAATCACTGTTACGGTTTGGCGTACAATAGTCTAATGAATTAGACAACTTTGTACATGCATGGACCAACCTTGTATATGCATGAAATAAGCTGTCTTCTTGAAGCTAATCACTGTTTGGTTTGGCGTACAATAGTCTTATGAATTCATGGACCAACCTTGTATATGCATCAAATAACTGTTTATGTGCATTAAACAACTTCGTACATGCATGAAATAAGCTGTCTTCCTGAAGCTAATCACTGTTTGGTTTGGCGTACAATAGTCTTATGAATTCATGGACCAACCTTGTATATGCATCAAATAACTATCTATGTGCATAAAACAATTTTGTATATACATGAAATAAGCTACCTTACTAATGCTGACTACTTTGACAGATAATTCTCTCAAACCAAACCCTACAGCAGCAGAGGCAGAACAAATTTCACCGCGGCAACGGAGTCCGCGTGTTAAAGCCAAAGTTCACGACGAAGTCGCACCAGAGTTGCCTCCTAACAAGAAAAAGAGGAAAGCAGCAGCAACAAGCAAAGAGCCAACGCAAAGTATAAAAAGAAGAAAGCGTTCTGACAAGTATAAGCCTCTCCTCACTCGGATGAGTCCTTCCTTGATCACTAATTTCATCAAGTTGGGGCCATCCAAAAAGAAAATTGAAGCCATACACAGTATGGGGTTCGGAGGGTTGTTACAACTTAAGTCAGAAGAAATCAATGGCCATTTGGCCAGAT
This sequence comes from Silene latifolia, assembly GCF_048544455.1. Classification (NCBI taxonomy): domain Eukaryota; kingdom Viridiplantae; phylum Streptophyta; class Magnoliopsida; order Caryophyllales; family Caryophyllaceae; genus Silene; species Silene latifolia. The sequence goes on from NC_133531.1 coordinate 101,210,646, forward strand.
GGATTGTCGAGACATTTAATCCGTTCAATTGTTCATTGATGAACCGCGATCTTGTTATCTCGATGAGGATGTCCACGTTGCAAACCGGACTTCCTATGGGACCGATTGACATTGTTGCAAAAATGGAATGTTCTAAGGAAAAGGAGTACACAGAGGCTGTCAAGAGGTATAAGGCTCAGTTTACCACCTCAGATATTACGAAAAAGGTTCTCTTAGATAAGATGATGGAGCAACGGGATGGTGGAGACGATTTCAAGAGGAATTTCCTCATCTATATCGTCAATGTTCTCTTGATGGGGATAGTAGGTGATCATCCTAGCCCTCGGATATTAAGCTCCCTTTCAAATCTCGCCGATGTCCCTAACATGAATTGCTGCAAATTTGCACGGTCCCATATGATCAACAACGTCATGTCGTGGAAGGCGGCTATAGCTAATTCCCCTAAAACTTATTTTAAGGGACCGATTCTGATTTTCCAGATTATCTACTTGGATAGATGTGTTTTCATGACGAGAACGGTGCGTCGATCATTTCCCTTATTAGCGAATTGGACGGATGAGAAAATTAGAGAAAGGGTTAAGTTGGAGAAGCAGAAGGGGGGTGGCTTTGGCAAGGGCTCTGTTGAACCCATATTTGCTTATGTTGCACCTCAACATGAACGTGAACCTGTACCTGTATGTTTACCTGAACCTCAACCTCAAATTGAACCTCAACCTCAACCTGAACCTGAACCTCAACCTGAACTTGAAGCTGAATCGGTTGATGAGAGGAAAGAATCCATCCAGGTTTTGGCAAGCACAGCCATTCGACTTGTAGACATTTATGGTGACTTTACCAAAGCAGTTAGAAATGCTAAGTGTAAGGCTCCCGCTTTCTCGGCTGTCACGCAAATGTCAAAGTTGGCAGATTGTTTATTTGAAGGATTTTCCCTTTCACAGCAGAGTACAGAAGAAGGTGATAGGGAAGGTGCTGATTGTGAAAGGGAGGGTTCTACCACGGAGAAGATGGAGGAGGATGAAGTGGAAAAGGACAATGAGAAAGATAAGAATGAATTGAAGGAGAGAAAGGAGGAGGTGGCAGTGGAGAAGGAGTTGAAGAAGGATGAGGGTAAAGTGGAGGAGGAGGAGTTGAAGAAGGAGGAGGTTGACATGAGTTGTGCAGATGATGCGTTTCTAGACAATCCCACTGTCATGGCTGAATTAGAAGGGATCCTTAATAATGCATACACTCATGTTGGCAAGGTGTTTGATTCACATCATGAAAATTTGTGGAACGAAAAAAGGAAAAGGAAAAGAGGGATAAGGCGCTTACGGAAGGACCGTCTTTCAGCCTTTTTAGTGGTGATGATGCACTATATAACTCTCAAGAGTTCCTTGAGTCCAGGTTGCAGGCTGCTTCAAGTGTTCCTCATTCAAGCACAACAACTACGACGTCTGTTCCAGTAGTTCGTCCTTTATCGCCAATATCGCCAATTCTGATCTCATCCCAACCATCCCAACCATCGCTTACAGTTATCTCCTCTCAAGTATCATTGCATGAATCGCCAATTGAGCCCTCTTCTCCAATCGCCCCTCATTATGCCATTGAGAGGCGGTGGGTCGTGAAGGGTGCTCCCTAAGAGGTGTGTTGAGGTAGCGAATGTTTACCGGTCACCTTACTTTATCATAAACGTGGACATGGTTCGTGACTTGAGTCGATCAGAAAAACTGGTAGGAGACTATGCATTTTCAAAGGACTTAGATGAAGAGTATGTATCACTCTCCTATATTTTAATTTTATTCGGCATATATGTATTACATTTTCTTTGTATAACACTAAGTTTCATGTTATCATAATCGTATAGGGAGGTTTTATTTAGTCATGTGCGGGCAAGACTCTCATACGAAGTCATATGAAGAGTTTGCTTCTTGATCGTCGAGTTCATACGAGATGTCATTTACGTGTGGTGTGATTATTTGAATGAGGGCAACAAATTCAGAAATCGTAAATGCCCTTGCCGTCTATTTATCACGAGACAATCGACGGAAGTGTTCCATGGTCGTTTCTCGGCCTTGGGCTACATTAGACTTTCGAATGCATGAAATAATCTTGTAGATGCACGAAATACCAATCTAGGTGCATTAAACAACACTGAACATGCATCAAATAAGTGCCCAATTATTACAAGTTTTTATTCTCTAATACGGGTCACCTAATTTAATGAACAGATTGACTCATTGGATGTCAAATTTGCAGACGTGGAGTTGGTAAGTCCTTCAATATTTTCACATTTCCATGGCTGTTCTCAACTAAGTGTCTTTCTTTTCATTATTGTCTTTGTTTTCAATGTCGTATGTGTTTTCATTCCTATTGTTACACCCTTGCCATTTGTCTTCTGTTACCATGTTAGTAAGAAGCTGTTAGAAGTGATGCACTTGATGCCTCCGTCAACTGACTATTCTCGCCATGTTAGACCTGTGGTATATCTTCAGATCTTTTTGCAATAAAGTGCCTGATTTTCGTCTAATTTTTGTGAGAGATTATTTACTTGTCATTGTTTTACCTTTATCAGAAGAACTTGTTGGGTACGCTTTCAAGTAAGATTCCAAACTTGGTGTCTTCATGGCTTTTGATTCCTAAGTTGTATATTCCGCACGTTGCCGTTGATGTCGAGCATGATACTGGAATCTACCTCATGCGTCATATGGAGATGTACAATGGGGATAAGGGACGCTTAGGTTCAAAGGTGGGTCATAAAGGGAGTAAGTCTGTATTATTTAATTCAACTTTTCCTGGTATATGCATTAAATATGAAGTCACTGATGTTGATTTCTTTTGTTGTTATTGTTCAGAGAGTTGATGTTACACGTTATGTTGTGAGGGTTTGCAATGAAATTCTAACTTGGCGATACAACTCTTATAAACTTCAAGTGACGGCTGCAGCAAAGGCTTACAAGAATGGTGTTCAGATTCGGTAATGCGAAATCTTAAGTAGATTTGTTTTCCGTTTTTCCGTTTTTCCATGTTAATAAAGGAGCTTTTATTTTCCCCTTTTCTCAGTAATCAAGCGCCACATGATGATTTATCATATACAGATGCACACTTGATCAATTATATTCGGAATAATAAGAAGAACAAGGAGTAAGTTCTAACTGACCATACAGCTTTTTAAAAACTTCAGTTTTTGTCCACTCTCTGTTGTTCCGTGTTTTCTAATCTAATTGCAACATGTGCATCATTAGTGAGGTCGTTGTAGAAACCGATTGGTTGCAAGTTACCCAAGACGCTAGCTGCACCTTGCTTGCCGCCAGAAATTGGGTAATGGATATGGTTATTGATGCTGTTGGTATTCGTACTACAATCGAAAACCTAAGTGTTATGTATTTTCCGACAATCATAAAGGTATTCATATTCCTTATTGTGTCAAATGCTTGTTTTTGGTTTTTGAAATGACAAAGAATTTTGACAAATGTTCTCAAATTTCAGGGAGTTGTCGGTAAAAAAGGGTTTCGAAGTCAATACGTCCTACTTGACTACTTGCCCCTCAATCTAAACACAACCCAACTGGTAAATAAATATTCTCTTACTTTTTTTTTCCATGCAATTTTTTCCAATGCAGTTTTTTCATTTGAAGTCGATAAATCCTACTTGACTAGTTTGTAATATTTCAGGCTTTCTTTCCTTATTGTGTAGAGAGATCACATTGGTTTGCATACGTTGTTGACTTTGGGAAAAGGATGAACTTCATACTCGACTCCAACCTGCCCAGCCGCCGTGAAGTCAGGCAAAAGTTTTTAGTTGAACATGTATGATTTAGTTTTTGCACAAAAACATGTTACCCCTCACTTATTATATCCTAAGGTCGCTCACGATTTTTGACCCCAAAATGCATTGTCGAATGAAACTACTGTTGGTGATCTTTATGTGCATGACATACCCTTGCATGTGCATTAAATAGCCTTATACCACAATCACAATCACTCACTTTCTTGTTTTTGTATAGCTCCTGCCTGCTTTGGAGATCATCGCAAGAGACTCTCCAAGTCACACAAGGTTGTTGGAGATCAAGACTTTTCAGTGGGAGGTTGTGCAAGTGCCTCAACAAAAGAATGGGTATTCTTGTAGAGTTTATTTTTTAAAGTGGCTAGAAAGTTTGTGTGATCAAGCATCATGGAGTGATGAGCGTTCTTACGAGGTATAAATTTTTCAACAAACTTTTGTAAACATTATTCAGTATATTTTATTTCAAGCATTTCAATATTTGTTGTCAAATAAAATTTTTACGTAGGATTTGGATGAATATGGTACGAGTATGATTGCACGTCTCATCAAATGGAAGCGAAACAAGAGAAAGGTAAATATAAAGAACCTTGAATGCCTAATTTAAATTTTGCCTAATTTTAATCTTCTTTTCATTAGATTCTGTCTCGGAGTGACTTTTACGTAACAGTATTTTCCCCCCGTTTTTTTGTAGGATTATCACTAGGTGATATTTTCTAAACACTTGAGTCGAGGGATGTGCAAAGGGAGTGGCAGATGACCTAATCCAAAATTCGAAACACTGCTATTTTTTGATCTGATTCCTTGAGTCGAGGGATGTACAAAGGGAGTAGACCCTGGAATATTAGATTCTTGTGGAGTTTATTCTGGAATATGTAGTACACTAAGTCTTGAGAGTACATATTAGATTTTGGAATATGTAAGGCGTGTAAGACATGAAGTCATGTTTCTGGACTAATTCTGAAAACATGTCACGGGGCAACGAAAATGAGAAACAATTTTCAAAATTGGATAACGAACATGTCACGAGGCAACGAAAACGAGAGACAATTTTCAAATTTGGATAACGAACATGTCACGAGGCAACGAAAACGAGAGACAATTTTCGAAATTGGAAAACGAACATGTCACGAGGCAACGAAAACGAGAGCCAATTTTCAAAATTGGATAACAAACATGTCACGAGGCAACGAAAACGAGAGACAATTTTTAAAATTGGACAACGAAAAGGTTGTAATGAAATCTGAAAACATCGTAAATGCATTAAAAACTATTCCACATGCATGAAATAACAATGTGCATGCATGAAATATATAACTCATGTGTCCAAGGTCAAATCTTAAAGTAATCTCAAGTGAACTTTTAAAATGTTGCATTTTAATTTAGATTTTGGAATTTTATTATTAACTTTGACGGTTGGGGATGTGGTAGCAAAGAAGGATGTAGTGGTAGATCAAATTAATCACCGTAAGGTTTCTTGATACTCGTATAATGTGTGCATGAAATAACGTTCTTTGTGCATGAAATACATGTGTATGTGCATGAAATACCGTTGTATGTGCACGAAATAATGGTGACAGGAACACTCAGGCTTTACATTCTATAAGTGTTACATTCATTCGTTTTAAGAAAAAAAGTCCAACATCTATCAAATAAAATAAAAAGTCCCGAATTATTCAATAAGGCAAATGTCCAATATCTATCAAATAAAATAAAATTCCCGAATTTTTCAATAAGGTAAAATAAAAAATTACTCTACTCATTGTCGGTTGTCCTTCGGTCACAATTCCTACTGTCGTGGTTCGCCATCTCCCCACAGGCCCTGCATTTTCTTAGCGCTTTCTTGGTCACTTTCCCAGCTCATTCTCTTTGTGAGATCAACCTTTTTCCCGAGCCTTTGTTTTTGCACTGCCTTGGAGGCAAAACCTTAATCTCACTAGGAATGTTTGTTCCTAAAAGCATCCCAATTTCAGCATTCTTGTCCTTTACCTTTGCAATACCAGTATTTCCACTTTCATCAGGGGTAAATTTTACCCTTTCCTTGATCTCACGCAAAATCCCAAGCAACTCATCACAATGCCCAGGACTCTGTTCAACAAGTGCCACACAAGTAAACAACTCTGACCATAACTCGCCAACTTTGTTTTTCTGTACATCCATTGATGTACAATCAGCAAGCAACTGGCCATTAGGGCCGACGATTGGCTGGCAGGTTGCTAGTTTGCTCTACCGACTTAGCAGGTAGTCACTTGGAACTTTCTTAATTCCCCGATCTTTAAAGACACACAGAGCATGTCAACAGAGCATTCCATGTCTTTCAAACTTCTTGCATGTGCATACCACTGAAACATCATCCTTCTTAAAACCAACCTTATACGTTTTATTTCGAACTTGATCTATGATATCTGTGTATAGAATTGGATAGGTTTTATCTTTTTCTTTATCCCCAACACCACATGAATAGCAAGCTGCTTCGACTTCCTTTTGAAACTCGCCGAAAATTGTTGGAGTGTAGATTTCTGATGCATGCTTTTCTAGGGCTAATGGAGTCGACAACTCGGGGAAGGAGTTTTTTGATTGTGCAACAAGTTTCGAATGAGTCCATCTTTGAGCATCCATTGCACTCTCAAATCTCATCCAAAACTCAACTAGGGTTAAATTAGGATTAGTGAAGTTCTTTGAAAAGTGGTTTTCGACTCGACACGGAGGTCGTTCTCATCAAGCCTCCTAAAAACAGATCACGAAAGTAAGCTAGAACCCACATATTTCTAATGTTGTACTTCTCCTTAAGCCACTCGTTATCCGACAACGCATGAGATTCAACTATTGTTGTCCACCTTTCCTCAAATTCAGGCGGCTCCACATCTTCGCTCCAAACACATCGATTTATCTTCTTCAGGAACTCAGTATCTTTACATATTACAGGCCCTACTTTCTCAGGCAACTTTTTTAGTATGTGCCACATGCAATATCTGTGTTGCACCTTGTCTTTCCAGGCTAATTTCATTCCTTCCTCTATCCCCGCATCTTCATCAGTTATCATACAAACTGGATGACGACCCCCCATAGCCTCTACGAATTTCGTAAATAGCCAAGCAAAGGACTCCTTACTCTCATTTATAATAAGTCCAACCCGAAAGGTCACGCATCTCTTATGATTATCCACGCCTGTAAAAGGACCAAATATCATCCTATACTTGTTTTTTCTAAAGGTCGTATCAAAAGAGGTCATGTCCCCGAATAGCAAATAGTTTTAATACTAATAGGGTCAGCCCAAAACACATGTGACAATCGACCTATCTCGTCTACCTCAAAATCAAAATAAAAAGATGGACACATGTGTTTTATCTTCATAAAATGCTCAATAAGCATTTGAGAATCCCCCTCTGATAAATAATTTTTGATATCTCTAGAAAAGTTCTTAAAGTCTTCCAATGACGCACCCACATTCCTATAACCTCTAACATACTCCTTGAACAACCTACACGACTTAACTGGACCTATGTTATTTTTGGAGTTGGCAATTATCATTTTTTTGTGAACTACATTCAACTCTCTTGTTTGTGTCAAATGTACCATTGTTGATGGTGTTTGTGGCATATGATTATGACCTTCATGAAAATCATATATTTGGTATTTACCCATATCAGGACCTTCCTCCAAAATTCGCTTAAATTTAATACAAGAAGGACATTCTATCCTAGTCCTTTGCCTCCTGTGATTTTTCCCTTTCGCTTCACATACTCCAGCCTTATTACACACAACTTTTTTATGCGTAACGACACCATTTTTAGACTTTTGTGAGCTTAATCTAGTCACAAACCCACATGCTTTTGCATATGCTTCATAAAACTCAACACCTAGTTCAAGCTTATCGAATAGCATACCAATAACAGGCTTAAGATGGTTGAGACACTCAAAAACCCGATTCGTGTTGCTTGAAGAACCTTCTGCTGCCTCCTCTACTATGATATCTGCATATGTGGTGCAATTAAAGTAAGAAAGGCGAGGGATACAAAAGCATATGAAATGTACCTTTAAAAAGCAGAAAACATCAAGCAACAACCAGGATGAATAGAATTGTACCTTCAACAAATTCGAAAGTCACAACTTCAGGAACATCATGTTCAACTGCTATTGCAGATATTTCTAATATAGGCTGACATGCATTAGCTTCAACATTCGCTCCTTCGTTTGTAATGAAATTTGAAGAAGTTTGTGATAGTATTGAGGAGTTGTCTTTGTCATTATTGATGCAACAAGAAATGCCAAAAATTCAATAAGCAACAATACAACAGTATAATTCATGAAATTGAGTCCCTGATTTTAACAAATGTAGGCAATTTCACAATTTCTCCAACCCTAATTTCTCAATTAAGCCAATTTGATTCACAAAATCACATTTTGATGCACCTAAACAGGAATTTGATGCATATAAACAGGAATTTAGATGCACATAAACAAGATTTTGATGCACATAAACGGTCTCCAACCCTAATTTCTCAGTTTCCCCAATTTAATTCATGAAACCCTAATTTCTCAATTAGGCCAATTTGATTCACAAAATCACATTTTGATGCACCTAAACAGGAATTTGATGCATATAAAAATGAATTTGGATGCACATAAACAAGATTTTGATGCACATAAACAGTCTCTAACCCTAATTTCTCAGTTTCCCCAATTTAATTCATGAAACCCTAATTTCTCAATTAGGCCAATTTGATTCACAAAATCACATTTTAATGCACCTAAACAGGAATTTGATGCACATAAACAGGAATTTGGATGCACATAAACAAGATTTTGATGCACATAAACGGTCTCCAACCCTAATTTCCCAGTTTCCCCAATTTAATTAATGAAACCCTAAATTCAGAAGCATGATTTATCAATCCAGAAACTTAAGAGACGAATCAAACCCTAATTTCATGGTTTCAACAAATTTCTCAAATCCCCTAACCCTAATTTCTCGCTTCCCCAATTTAATTAACGAAATCCTAAATTGAGAAGCATAATTGTTCAATTCAGAATTCTAATCGGTTAATCAATCCCTAATTTCACGAAAAATCTAATTTAATCGACTAAATCAACTAATTTCACAACAAATAATCATAAAGATCGAAATTTTACCTCGAATTTAAAGGCGTAATTGATTGAAGCAAATAAAAAGGTTGATTGTCGAAGAATTTATCGTCGAAAGTTAAGGTTTGATTATCAAAGAGGCGATGGCGGTAGGTTTTAATAGTCGACAGATGAGTTGAAGAGAGAGAGAGAGAAAGAATGATGAGAGAGAAGCAAAATTTAAAAATGTCTGAGATTAGGTGGGTTTGGGAGGGACGCGCGAAAAAAATTGGGGTTTGGTTGAGTTAATGTCAGCGTGTGTATTATTAGTATGTGGTTCTCATGGTTCTCATTATATGGGTGGTTCTCACCGGATCTCGACCCTATATATATATATATAAACATATATATATATATATATATATATATATATATATATATATATATATATATATATATATATATATATATATACACACACACACACTACTACAAATCTAGGCAACCACAACGGCCCTTTAACAACGCTTATTCACGAAATCACCAAAAGACATTGTATAATGGATTGCGCGAAATTTTACTAAACTTAATTACAACGGTTATTTGTTGTTAACCGTTGTTATTGGTTTTAACAACGAGTCAAACTTTCACAACCGTTGTTAATATAAAAACTAATAACAATAGTTTACTCTGTAATACATTATAACCGTTGTTAATAATTTGGTGCAAAATTAGTGAAACATAATTACAACGGTTATATTAGTACCCGTTGTTATTAGGTTTTAACAACGGTTGTAGACGCAATAACCGTTGTTATTGAAGTTATGAAGATCTAAAGAACAAACACCACATACAGATCGCTTTATTCTGTTATACGCTATAAAACACAAACACAAGCTAATACTGCTACACAAATATCATCCTACATTCCTCCCTGATCGTCTCTCTCTGTCTTCATCTCCGTCACTGTTGTCACCGTCTTCTCTCCCTCATCGTGTTTATCAATCAGGTATATATATTTCTTATTAACTATTTGTTATTAAGATTTTCAAGCTATATATATATATATATATATATAGGATTGTTCAATTTCCTGGCCTATGAATGTCGATTACTTTTGAATTTGTGAATTTGTTGGGTTATTATCTAATTTGTTGATAATTTAGCTTAATTAATTTTCTGAATTTCGTTGATTTGTTTGTCTATTATTGGATTTTCTGAATTAGTTGCCTATATATTACGAATGTAGAAAAATGACTCGAACTTGGATGATTGCTGCAAATATGAGTGACCCCAACTATAAGGATGGTTTAGCTGAATTTTATGAAGTCGTTGCGAACAATTTGAAAGGTTCTTCTAGTATTCCATGTCCTTGTGAAAGATGTGGTAATATTAGGTATATGGCTTTTCCGGACGTTAAAATACACCTAGAAAAGTGGAGATTTAGTCGATCCTATACACGTTGGATTTTTCATGGGGAACTATTAGAGGACGTGAATAGCTTTGAAGAAGATGATGTTTAGGTATACGAAAGGCTAACTGATGATCCTGAGTTTGCCGAGTTTTTTGAGTTGGAAGAGTTGGAAGCAGACAAGTTGAATGTTGGGTCTATAGATAATGAAGAGAATGATGATGAGTCGAATGCTTTTCAAGATGTAGGTGATGACACTATTAATTGAGATGACCTTAACAACATGTATGAGAAGTTGTGTGAGTCTGAAGCACCTCTGTATCCTGGTTGTAAGTTCACAAAAATGTCGGCTGTGGTGAAATTGTATAATATCAAGGGGGAAAATGGGGTGAGTGACACGTGTGTTGAGTTTATGGATTCAAGTACCTAAGAGGAGGAGGGGGTGAATTAGGTACTATTTAAAAAAAAAATTAACTTCAACTTTATTGATTTAAAGTGATTTATAAGAATAAAAGAGATGAGAGAATACTTCGAATAATATTGCAAGATTAAACGAGTATTAAAATGAATGTTTGCTGAAATATGAAAGTAACAACTGTTCTGACTGTAGCTATTTGTCTCAGTTTATGGAGTACATACTGCAGACCAAACGTGACAGTATATGGAACTGTTACTTCGAAAGTTAAGCAAAGCAAAGCAAACAAAATAAAGAGCAGCGGAATAAAACAAAGAAGATCAAACACGAGATTTTTGAATTGGTTCGGCAAGAATCTCAAGTGCCTACGTCCAATCTACTTTTTATTGATTTATTTTAGTGATCTACTCCGACTACTAAAAACCCGTACAATCAAAATACAACAACCTACTTCGGTTGTGACACAAGTCCAAGAACCACTCCGTTCTAGAACAAGCCAACTCGCAACCTACTCCAGTTGCCAAAGAGTTGAAGACTTTTCCGTCCTAAACTCTACACACACACACTAAGAATATTATAAGGATCAAGCTTCCACTAACTTATTCTTAAAAATAATTGAGGTGGACAACTTTACAAGATCAACAATTCATAAGTGAGAGAGTCTAGTATATTAAAGTAACAGTAGCCATGATTGTAACACTTGAAGACTTTTAAAAGCTTTGCAAAGTTATGACTCGGATTTTAAGCTTTGAAAAACAATTTGCAAACATAGATTAAATCTCAGAAAAAGTCTTGAAGAAATGAGAGGAAGAGGCACGCCTTTTATAGAGAGGATGAGCAAGGGAGTTGTTAGGGTTTTGAGGGTCAAAGACCATCACATGTGATGATTCTCAACAACCTCCCAAACTTGCACCAAAGAAGGTTCTTATTCAAAAGGCAAAAGAGAGAAAGAGTGTTTGAAATTATCCAAAAGTGACCACAAGTTTTCAGAAAACAAAGGATGTGAAACAAGTCACATGATGACAAGTTTTCACAAAAATGGCAAAAACCAAACCTTTCTTTATGAAAGACCAAAGGGTCATAATAGCATTAAGAGGAAACAATTTGAAAATGATAATTACTCAAACCACTTTTTCTAGAAGGCCAAATCCTTGTAAAAATATGAAAGTTATCTTTCAAAATAAGAGACACGTAAATGGGTTTTGAAAGATAAGAAAGTGTTCAAGTGTTACGAATTCAGGCAACAGTCCAGGCTGTTGTTACTTGTGAAAGTAACAGTGGTCTTGACTGTTTCTATTACTCTAAAATACTTTACTTTCTAACTTGTACATTTGATGACGCCTAGGACTCAATACAATTGGATGATCAACAACTCAACACTTCTTAATCCAAGCTTGATTTAACCATAAATCCTAAAAAGGTAAACTAAGAAGGCACACATTAAATGGGCATGTTATCATCAATCAAAGGAACCCAACAAATTCCCCCTTTGATGATGACAAGCCCTAAAACGAATGTAAGCAATGTAAACACCTTATTTCAAGATTTTAATCAAGCAAGATTATATGAGAGAAGGGACTATATTACCTTATGGAGCAAGAACTTAGATCAAACTTACCATGGCAAGTTTACATTGCCCCAAATCAAGATTCAAAGTTGTGAAGGTTAGGCCTAGTTATGAGTTAACCAATATACAAAGAGATTAAGAGCATGAGTTTACCTTTTCCCCCTCTTGACATCATCAAAAAGGGCAGGGATGTCAAAAGCATTTGATACGTGCATTTTATATAGTCTTTTTAGCCTATTTTATGCACGTATTTCTATGCTTTTATCGTAGTTTTATGCTACGAAATGCCCTGAATATGCTACTTTGGGTTATTATGTCTTATTTGCAGGTATGGATCCGAAAGTAGTGAAATCAAGCTATTTACCGTCCGTTTAGCATGCATTTGGAGGAAGAGATAATTTGGAGCGGGAAATATTGCTGTCTTGGGATGCGTGAAGGTGTTTCGGGCGCTAAAAGGACAAGTCAAGGTCAAATTAACGAGAATTATAAGCTGCTGAAGTCAAGATCCACCTGATCGAGTAGTTTACCAGTCGATCGAGTGGTTTTAGGTTGAATAAACAGTCGATCGAGTAGAATTTGTAGTCGATCGACCAGTTCCTTATATGCACTTACTCGATCGAGCACTTTACTTGGTCGATCGAGCTGTTTTCTGGCTGAGTTTGCTCGATCGAGTGGTTTCTTTACTCGATCGAGTGGATTTCGCTGATGGGTTGGGCTTTTTGCTCTAATTCCGTCATTAGGTTTAATTATACTCCTATTTTCTTATAAATAGGAGTTAGGATGTCATTTTTAATCACCCAGTTAGCACGTTACTCTTCTCCCTTTCTTTACACACTGTTACTTTTATTCTTGCTCAATTCCGGATCATTTAATTCAGTAACTTCTTTCCTTTTTCTCCTTAATTACTTGATGTTTATTATTGTTCTTCCTTTATTTCTTGCTTTCCCTTTAATCATGTCTAGCTAATTCCACGTAGTATGTTAGGATTAGGGAAGCCGTGGTAGCAATGTTTTAATTGACTTATATAGGTTAGTCTTGCGATAAGAATTGTATTATGCAATATAATTGTTATCCGGTTGAATGAATGCATGCAGGAGACCATAAATCTAGTTAACCCCGACCTGGATCGAAAGATTGGAAGGGAAGGCTTGCTTAATTACAATAGGGTATTGCAGTGAGGGCGAAAGTTATGCTGTTTACGCTCCAGGGCGGTTTAAGGACCGAAAGGTGACGACCATAGCTCTTCTTATCAATAGTCTAATCGCCTTAGTATTATCGATAGTATAGCTGCCACGGTAGACCGACTCCTAGCATACTTCCTTTCTCTTATTTTAATTTCCTTTATCCCTCTTCTCTTGCCTTTAGCTGCAGTAGTTTAGTTAGTTCACAATCAATACAAAACCCCCATTTCTGTGACACCCTGACAGACCGAATTAGACAGATAAATTGCAACTTAGCCTCCCTGTGGAGATCGACCCTACTTACTACTAGCTATTAGTTTGTTGTACTTAGGTATTTATTTTTGGTGTAGAAACGACCGCATCAAATTTTGGCGCCGTTGCCGGGGAGGCGACGCTTTTTATCTGTTTTATTTTGTTTGTCCTTTCGCCTCAAGGGAAGACTAAGTACCTTGAGGTCGTTCTTATCTTTTTCTTTAGTCTTTGTTTTGATAGGCCTACAGGTTTATTAGACAAAGCTGCGAGGGAGATTATCGAAGGGAAGGCTTGAGTACCTTCGATCCCTCTTGCCAAGATGACATCTGTCTCCCGAATAATTGCTCGCCTTTGAAGCCCAAGTGAAACACCCGCTAGTTGGGAAAGGAAGAAATCTTGGGGATGTGGTACGCTTCTTGAGCACAATGCAGCCGTAGTTGTGCCGCCATATCCACCCTATCAATGGCCACCGCAACAAGATCCTCCCGATATACGAGAAGAAGAATTTGCGAGAGTCTGAAATCCTTGATGGAGACACTTGCATTCCAAGCGCAAGAGTATGTCTCGCGAGTTGATAATCTCGAGTCTGTAGTTGCTCAGTTAGCAGCTGAGATGGAGATAGAAGAAATCGCGGAGCTGACATATTCAATGGTAATGCTTGTATCACAAATGCAAGAGAGTGATAGATATATGGACACTCGAATCCTTGAACTGGAGTCACAAATAGCTCAGTTAGCAGCTGAGATGCAAGAAGAAGAGGTTTATCTTGCCGAGAGCGGTTTTTCTCCTGAGGAAACCGTGTTGCCCAATGATGAGGATGACTTCTATAACTCGGACGACGAGTTCCTATCATATTTCACTGCCCCACGCGAAGATTTCAGCCCTATGCAGGAAGAATCACTCGATCGAGTGACTAAAAGTAGTCGATCGAGTGAAATTTCAGAAGGAAGCCCTCGATCGAGTAGTATTTTTAATCGATCGAGTGGAATGCAGGAGGATAGTTCTCGATCGAGTGATTTTGTTACTCGATCGAGTGAATCGCTGGGAGGAAGTAGTCGATCGAGTAAAAATTCTACTCGATCGATCGATTCTTGGCCAGAGCGATGCTATGTTGCTTGGGTTCGTTTTAGACGATGATTTTGACGATGATGACGGTTCTGATGAATCCCCCTTATTCAAAGCCGAGTCGGATACACTTGAAGCCGAGATGTATGGGCTGAATTCCACCGAGGGCGGCGAAAGGACAGCTGAGTCGGTAATTGCTCCTAGCACGGAAGAGGTAATAAACTCTTTTACCTATGATTCCGTCATTGAGAGCGACCAATCTGAGGTAGTAAACGATAATTTTATTATTGTTTGTTCTAATAGTATTTTGCCTCGTTTGACTTGCGCAATTTCTTTTAAAGTTATACCCCCTCTCAAGTGGACGATTAAATTAGCAAATTCTCACCGTACATGTCATCTCAAAATTGCTAATCAATCGGGACCCTTATATATTGATTGCTCCCTGCTCCTTTATTATGTGGATAAATTTAGGAGCTCACATAGGAAATTTGTTAGACTCAAACGGTTGTTTAATTTCATTTCCTATTTCTTGAATCCACTTTGGTGCTACTTATCTTTGTTGTGTAGCACATGCGCAGCTATTTGATTGCTCGCGCGCTTTGAGTCGTTTTGATTGTGATTAATTATAGAGGCTCGAAGAAAAAAGAAGGTCGAGCCGGACTGATCAAGCTAGCGCTACCCGGAGGCAACCCGCGATTTTATTTTGCATTTTTATTTACTTTCACTTGTAATAAATGGTTTTATACCATAGACTATCTCGATGCTTGTTTTTGTCGATTCGGGCTGTTTTTCATTGCATTATGCAGAATACGCTGATCACTCGATCGAGTACTTTTTGTACTCGATCGAGCACTATGTTGCCAAATCCATTCGATCGAGCATTTCATCTACTCGATCGACCACCTGCAAGATGAGAAATCAGCTCGATCGACCACAATTCTCTTGATCGAGCCGATTTTGGATGCCCTTTCACGTGTTGACTTGGATTAGCTTCCTGAGACGGTTTTCCGGGCCCTTAGCAACCTCCCATGTTCATGGTCGGTTTGGGGAGGTCCCTTTATTCGCACTATCTTGTGAGTTTTCCGCATTTACTCTCTTTCTCTTTCAGTTTGCATTTCCTTTCCATGTTTTGGTACAATGGGGGCATTGTACGGGTTGGTTTGGGGAGGTTATGCATCCATATCTGTGTCTGCATCTTGTTTTTATTGCATTTCAGTTATCACATTTAATTTATGTTGGCATTGTTGTTTATTTTCGTTAAAATTCATAAAATTCCCTAAAAATCAGAAAATTGTTAAAAATTCAAAAAATTCATGTTTATTTTAGCATATAGGTTGAGTCGGAACGGTGGATTTCAATGATGAAATTGCACTGCATCTGTCTTTTTGCTTGAGCCTTGCATTAAACTGTTATCTTTTAGCTTTGTTTTATTGCATATCTATGAGTTAATGTTTAAATTTAGCTGAACGAATAGACTTGACCTGAAATTTTGGCAACCTACTTATAATTTCTAAGATTTAGAGCCTTATAAACTGGTGTCATTTATGACCAGTTTCATGTAGGATTGTGAGTAGTTACTCCTTGCATATCATGTAACATTAATTTGCACGTATATGACATTCAATTGCTTTTTGCCGTCATATATTCGGGTTAGTGGTTGGTGTCACATGCAGGGAGGTGCTTACAAATTTCCCTTTCTTTCATTTTTACCCATTTAACTCCACATTAGCCAAATTTGCCAGTTGACCCTTAGCTACATCCAAATTTAGCCTGCCTTGTCAAGCTAGTTTAGTGTATGTTTTGCGGTATATATTTCATTGCATCAAATTTTGGCGCATATTCTGTTGATTCGGAGTTGGTAATTTACGAAGAAAGGGAGGATGAGAAAAAAAAAAAAGAAATGAAAAAGAAAAATAAGACGTGAAATTGAAAAAAGTTGAAAAAAGTATCGAAAAAAAATGAAAAACGTGAAGTTGTAGAAAAAGAAAAGAAAAAGAAAAAGAAAAAGATGTTTAATTATGAGTCGGTTTCTGCTCCTATGTTCTATCTTATATCATTTGAGGAGTATGTTTGGTTCGGTTTGGTGAGTTTTATGCCAAATGAAGGGCATGTGCTTTATTCTATAATTGAGTTGGAAATGGATATGTCTCATATGGTTCTGTTTAGGTACTAGCTTGATCACCTATACCTCCACATTCCCATAAATGTTTTGCCTTTTCTTACCCATTGCCTCACTTTACCATATTTTTGTAAGCCCTCGGCTGTGACAGGACCTTGTTTGGTTGGAATGTATGTTCGGTAGTTAGAATTGTCTATCATATTAGTTGCATGCATGTTTATCTGGGTCGTAGTTTAGGTGAGCGACTATTTTTCTTTCTCTCTTATATATATCTGTTCACCCTTTGATTCATGAGAGAAGAGTGACCCGTGAGAGTCCATTGTTAAAGGTCTTGCAAGGTCGACGGTTCAGCTTTATTATAAACATCTTATAACTCGTTTGCATTTGACTGTTTAGCTATAGGTGTTAGTTTGTCTGCATTAAATTGGCTTAAGTGGGCTTTTGTAGCTAGCTCTGAGTTATCTTTTCCGTTCCTTTAGTTGCATTTTAGTTTACTCCTGGGACGAGTAAAGGTTTGGTTTGGGAGATTTGATACGTGCATTTTATATAGTCTTTTTAGCCTATTTTATGCACGTATTTCTATGCTTTTATCGTAGTTTTATGCTACGAAATGCCCCGAATATGCTACTTTGGGTTATTATGTCTTATTTGCAGGTATGGATCCGAAAGTAGTGAAATCAAGCTATTTACCGTCCGTTTAGCATGCATTTGGAGGAAGAGATAATTTGGAGCGGGAAATATTGCTGTCTTGGGATGCGTGAAGGTGTTTCGGGCGCTAAAAGGACAAGTCAAGGTCAAATTAACGAGAATTATAAGCTGCTGAAGTCAAGATCCACCTGATCGAGTAGTTTACCAGTCGATCGAGTGGTTTTAGGTTGAATAAACAGTCGATCGAGTAGAATTTGTAGTCGATCGACCAGTTCCTTATATGCACTTACTCGATCGAGCACTTTACTTGGTCGATCGAGTGTTTCTGGTTTAGTTTGCTCGATCGAGTGGTTTCTTTACTCGATCGAGTGGATTTCGGCCGATGGGTTGGGCTTTTTGCTCTAATTCCGTCATTAGGTTTAATTATACTCCTATTTTCTTATAAATAGGAGTTAGGATGTCATTTGTAATCACCCAGTTAGCACGTTACTCTTCTCCCTTTCTTTACACACTGTTACTTTTATTCTTGCTCAATTCCGGATCATTTAATTCAGTAACTTCTTTCCTTTTTCTCCTTAATTACTTGATGTTTATTATTGTTCTTCCTTTATTTCTTGCTTTCCCTTTAATCATGTCTAGCTAATTCCCCGTAGTATGTTAGGATTAGGAAAGCCGTGGTAGCAATGTTTTAATTGACTTATATAGGTTAGTCTTGCGATAAGAATTGTATTAGGCAATATAATTGTTATCCGGTTGAATGAATGCATGCAGGGAGACCATAAATCTAGTTAACCCCGACCGGATCGAAAAATTGGAAGGAAGGCTTGCTTAGTTACAATAGGGTATTGCAGTGAGGGCGAAAGTTAAGCTGTTTACGCTCTAGGGCGGTTTAAGGACCGAAAGGTGACGACCATAGCTCTTCTTATCAATAGTCTAATCGCCTTAGTATTACCGATAGTATAGCTGCCACGGTAGACCGACTCCTAGCATACTTCCTTTCTCTTATTTTAATTTCCTTTATCCCTCTTCTCTTGCCTTTAGCTGCAGTAGTTTAGTTATTTCACAATCAATACAAAACCCCCATTTCTGTGACACCCTGACAGACCGAATTAGACAGATAAATAGCAACTTAGCCTCCCTGTGGAGATCGACCCTACTTACTATTAGCTATTAGTTAGTTGTACTTAGGTATTTATTTTTGGTGTAGAAACGACCGCATCAGCATTCAAGAGCAAACACACATGAGAAAACACAAAAAGACACATATAGACGTGACAAGATAACAAAGTCAACACAAACATACGGTTTAACATGGTCTAACCATAGTTCACCATGGCTAAAAGTAGTTTAACTTACACCACCACGCAAAATATTAAGTGTGAAAAAAAAGTTTGAAAAGGGCGTAACAAGGTGGGACAAAAGACAAGGCAAGGATAACATAGAAAGGGGAGTTTGGTTACGGGGAGGAGGCTTGGTCACCATCCGACTCTTCACCCAAGGGATCATCATCCAACGGGTCAGCTACACCATCGTCACCGTGCTCCTTGGTTGAGACAAGAGTGGAAATGATATCCACTTCTCCACGAATTAAGTCCACGGTGGAGGCAAGAGCCGAGATAGCCGCATCTTTTTGAAGCGCATCTTGCTTCACCCAAGCACTCAAATCCGCAATAGCTTGAAACACTTCATTCAAACTACCCGTACCAACATGACTAGAAGACCCACCCTCCGGATCCGTTTTGATTTTCACCGAAATAAGTTCATCATTTTCAACCTTAATCAACATTTTTCCCATTTGCCCATCACTCATCGTCTCACACATATCCAAAGATCCCACACTCGAGCTAATAAGGACTCCTTGTGCCTTAAGCACCACCGACAACCACATACCATAGGGAAGATGAAGGACACTTTTTTTAGGGTTTTCGGAGTTTAGCCGAGATGAGGGCAAAGCGTTTGAACATTAGCCCAATTAGGTTGACTTTTTTGTGAGTGGCTATGTGATAAATGAGGTATTGTTGAGCTATGGATAATTTGCCCCGATCACCCGAAGGGTAAATGGAGCGACACATAATGTTGAAAATAAGGCGAAGAGAAGGGGGTATAGTGGTGTTACTTACGGGTCCACAAGTTACAGCTTTGGGAAACACGACTTTTGCGACTGATAAAGGAGATGCATATGGTAAGGGAACCCAATACTCGGCTGGGAGATTGTCATAACCTCCGGGTGGAACATTACATCAAAAGCATAGACTATCAATGTTGGAACATCATCCAAAATGGACCTCTTGTTATTGAGGAAACCGATATCTTAAACGGTTTCACAAAAATGAAAGAGGAAAGAAATTACAATGAAAATGACTTCAAACTTGCTGAAAAGAACTCCAAATCAATGTCGATTCTTCAACGTTGTGTTGGTGAGGGGGAAGTTAGTCGAATCTCTGGATGTCCTACGGCAAAATCTATTTGGGATTCCCTTGTACTTGCCTATGAAGGGACGTCCTAAGTAAGAAAACACCGTGTTGGCCTTCTCATGCAACAATATGAGATGTTTAGAATGTCAAAGGACGAGTCCATAAATAGTTTCTCTTCACGTTTTTCTTGTATTATTAATGAGCTTAAGAGTCTAGGAAGGAATTTCGAGTCCGAGGACATCATTCGAAAAATCCTTCATAGTCTAACCTCTAAGTGCCAACCCAAGGTCACCGCCATAGAGGAACCTAAAGACTTGTCAACCCTATCTCTTCATGAACTAATGGAATCTCTAATGGCTCACGAGTTCAATCTCGACAAGCATTCTAGTGAGTCTTCAAAGGGAAAGAGTCTCGCCCTCACATCCTCTCCAAGTGATGGAGAAGATGAGGAGGAAGACGAGTTTGCTATGTTCACAAGGAATCTAGCCGGGTTAGTCAATGGTCATGGAAACAAAAGGTTCACTAATAATTACTCGAAAAAACGCTTTCCTAAGAAACGACCTAACTCCACCGTGGGATGCTTTAAATGTGGTGATAAAACTCACCAAATTAAAGAATGTCCCAAGTGGGATGATATCAAATCAAAGGAAAGAAGAGAAAAGGCTAAAAAGGACTATAAACATAGAGTCATGAGTGCTATTTGGGGAATGTCCGACTCCGAGGAAGATGAGGAACTCATCGCGGAGGAACTAGAGGCTAAAATGTGTCTTGCAAATCATATTAAAGAAAAAGTCTCAAAAACCTCAAAAATCGAACACTTAAGATGCCTTATGGCTAATCCCGATGACTCCGAATCCGATTCCGACAATGAGGTAAATCATCTAAAGGCCAAGGCTAGAACTTACTCCAAAGAGAAAGTATGTAAGCTTCTTGACCAACTTTTTGATAAGTGTCGGTTTCAAAATGATAAGCTTGAGGTAATGCAAAATGAGATTGAGGAAATTGCTCAAGAGAACTTTAATCTTAAAAATGAACTAAAAGCAACAGACAGCGTCACTGTCACCGTTGAAGCTTATAATGAAGTTAAAAGAGTCAACAAGTTAAACAAACATTTGACTAAAGAACTAGAGCGTCTTAGGATGATCCCCACGGACGTCTCTGACCTTGAAAATGTCAACACTACCTTGGTGATGCAAGTTTCCTCACTAACACAGGAACGTGATGATCTTTTTAAGGACAAAGATGCTCTCGAAAATGAAGTCTATGCGTAGATACCCAGTATCTGCTGAGACTCCAACAAACACTCGATGATTATCGGACTACAACATGTTTTGGAATCGCGGCGTTTGATCGACTTTGTGTACAACTTTGCGTCGGAAAACTTAAAACGATTTCGAAAATAAAATATTTCAAAACATTTCAAAAATACCCGGAGTGTTTAATGCACGACGACGGGGTCGCAATGACACTAACTAGAGTCAAAACCGACACCGGACCAAAAACCGACTCAAAAATTCAAATCCCGACTCCAACAACGAATCAAACCGAGTCAACCACGAAAGACAAACATTTCAAACCTTCTACCTTAAGTTTTCCCGGATTCATGTTGGTCAAGTACCAAACATGTGACTACAAAACCTAGGATAGAACAAATCATGATTGCGTTTGTTGTGAAAGTGACAACACAGATCGAAGACCCGCGACGTGGTTCGCGCCTCTTTGAGCAGCCCAGGTGGCCACGTCGCTCAAAACTCACACAACC
This sequence comes from Silene latifolia, assembly GCF_048544455.1. Lineage (NCBI taxonomy): Eukaryota > Viridiplantae > Streptophyta > Magnoliopsida > Caryophyllales > Caryophyllaceae > Silene > Silene latifolia. The sequence continues at coordinate 101,232,303 of NC_133531.1, forward strand.
ACTCATTCTCCTATAAATACCCCTCAAATGCCACCCATTTAGGAGTTACGCGAGTGTCCGCCCCCTCTTTTCTCCCTTAAAATTCTCGACTCGACTTCTTAAGTCACAATCAGACGCGTATTTACGACCTACCGATCGTAAATACAAGCCTTACACATTGTTTGGTACCGTCATCGTGCATTAAATCACTTGACAGACCACTTCGACCACTACACCATCACTAAACTTAAAACACTCTTTTTTACTTACCAAAACGGTTTTAAACCGAATTTTTTCCGATCAAACGAGTTATTACACTTACGTCGGTCACTCGCCATAACCAAACATGTAAGTATGAGGGTGTAAAAATCCTCTTTTATGATGTTTTCATTTGTTTCATGACTATAACATGCTAAAACATGCATAACATGAACCAAAACATGGAATAAAGGAGCCAAAACTGATTTTTGGTCTGAGAAAGAAGTCCTTTAGGTCGCCAACTAGCTCGCGCCTAAATGGGGTATTCAGACCAGAGATCAACCGTGTTTGTTCTCGTCATTTCCCTTTAATCCATTTTCATATTTGTAATCGGTTTTTACCATTTCAAATATTTTCGAACCATTTTTATTTTATTTCACATGTTTTAACCATAAAGCATTTTTCACCCTTGGTTCCTCATACCATGACGGTTAAATTTGTGTTTCGGTGATAATATTTGGTTAATGACATTTAAAAGGTATTTTAAAACCTTTTATTTCATTTCTTTACATTTTCAAACAAGTATATTAGTCACCAACACAAAGTCATCCTTGGTTCCACATACCATGCCGGATTTTAACCCGGGTACGATGATGAGTATCGACTAATGACATTCAAATGGACTTAAAACAATTAGTCCATAATCATTTTCAAAATTATTCATGTCAAGTTTGTCAAATCGAACCCGATACCGAATATTATCAAAACAATGATGATTATTCGAGTCTAGTTCTTCAAATCAACAAATGCGGTCTAAACGACCCCTTTCAAACCAAACCAGGTTCAAATACCCATTTCAACACGGTTTATAACGTTTTCTAAAAGGTCAGAACACGGCACATAAACCGTGGGCTAACCCGCGCCTAAACAGGCTCTCCATTTCTCATTTTCAAAACCAGAGGGAGGCCCCTTATACCGCCGGCTGGCTCGCGCCTCATATAGCCGTCTGGTACAGGGCCTGTTCCCTTCCAGCATTAGTCCAGGACGATCCCGACTCCGGTTAGCCCGGATATAGGACGGATCAGATGACTATTTAAAACCATATTTTGCAAATGCCTTACTAAGACAAATGGATCATGTTATGCACCCTAAACCTAATACGGTAAATGGATGTTTAATTTCCGTCTTGCATGCAAATCAATCATTAATCCAACTCGACATCTTATACTTGATACTTGGATTAAATCAACTGACTTAGAAAGCTCTCACATGTTTGGTTTAAATTGTTAGATGCGCATTCATGCATATAAACCGTTTTATCAACTTTTGCATTCAACCAACCAAGATCGATCAGTAGAGGCCGCTACCGCGGGCGGGATTGGGTGTCTGATTAAAGGGCTTCCCAATACGTACCTTCACCTCTTACTCAGAAACTTTGGATAGTGGACGACCTTATCCAGGGCGTACGAGAGTCATTCTAGAGATAGGATGCTAAAGAGGGACGATTTCCTTATCTTTAGTACCTATGTCAAACGCTGCTTTGTGCTTCGATTTGACCGAGGTATAAAGTGGAATTCGAACGGGTTCCAGGCATCCCACAAATGCTTGGTGGCGACTCCGAACATCTCTAATCATTCCGAGATCCTTACCGAGACGAAACCGACCGATCTAAAAGCGATCCGGTCGAAAGCATTTTTTACGCCGCCGAGCGTGGCTTTCAAAAAGACTGCTGCCATTGTCCACAGATCGGCTGGGCATACGCAGGTGGGCCATGTCCACAGATTGGCGACTCCGCTGGGGAGAACTAGGACACTTACGTCTTGTGATCCCTAGATGGTGAGACTCGGACGAGGTCTTGGTTGGAATGCATTAATTGATATTACGGTCACGGTCGGGTTCCTTGTCCGGGCCCACAACCTAACCCTTTTCGACCAATTGGCTCGTTTCGTCGGCATGAGTTTTCTCATCCCCGCGTGTCGAATTCCGATTGAGTCAAGCATACCATTGACGTTACACATTTCTGTTTCGTCAAAGACATTTCATCACTTTCGAGCACGAGGATAGGGCACCCTCCTTACACATTTTGTTTGGATTGGTATCCCTCTCGCAAATCGGAGTTTGATTGCTTGGTGTGTAACCCACCCTTTTAAGCCAAAACTCGTGTCAGCATAATGCATAATATATTGAACTGCGAGTGCTTATGTGCTACTTGATCATAAGTCCTTCCGTGTCATTTTCAAACTTTCAAAAAACACCTTTTTGCGCCGTTATAATGACCATTTCAAAACCTAGGTCTTTCGTCGACCGTTGCACGCCTTTCTAGGCCGTCGTAATGACGATTTTCAAACCCGGTTTTGTATAACCATTTCAACACGCCTTTCTAGGCCGTCGTAATGACGATTTTCAAACCCGGTTTTGTATAACCATTTCAACACGCCTTTCTAGGCCGTCGTAATGACGATTTTCAAACCCGGTTTTGTATAAACATTTCAACACGCCTTTCTAGGCCGTCGTAATGACGATTTTCAAACTCGGTTTTGTATAACCATTTCAACACGGCTTTCTAGGCCGTCGTATTGACGATTTTCAAACTCGGTTTTGTATAACCATTTCAACACGCCTTTCTAGGCCGTCATCATGACGATTTTAAAACCCGGTTTTGTATAACCGTTTCAAATTACCTTTTTACGCCGTTATAATCGCCGCGTCTAGACACGGATTTAAACCCGTTTCGCGCCGACAATGGCTCTTTCAAAACCCGAGAAAAGCACACACCCTTTTCTCGAGACACTTTCGAGATCCCGAGGACCACACACCGTCCCCGAGACCTCTTCAAACATTTCAAACTCGATTTTTAAAACATAAAATTTTGGATTTCAAAAGCCGTCTTGGGAGACAATGCTCTGTTTTCCGAGCCGACTCAAACTCAAACCGTCTTTTGCAGATAAACTTAAGACAACCCCTTTTTAACTGATCTACTTGCGGAGATTTCTATCTTCGGAAGTCGTCTATTAAAGCGACAAATGAATCTTTTTGAAAATTTCTATTTTCGAAAATTTCAGTCCACCATTCCAATTCCGCCTCGTGTCTATCGAGTCAAAGCAAACGTACTTATGGGTCTTTACTTATGAGTCGTCTTACCACGAGACCCGTCCAACGGCGTCACACCGTCATATTGGACTCGTGTCAAAGTTTCGGTCAACATCGTCCCGTCATAAATCGAGTCAGCACCGAGGGACCACACACGGTCACCCCGTCTTGTTGAGTCTGATCTTCGTCCTGTCCTTTGTGTTGTCTACGTTCAGTCTTGGAACCGTGTCGGATTGAGTTGTAATGTGAGCCGTTTTTCTGCCTCAGAACCATGGCCCCGTCTTCAGCTTCGTCCAACAACAACAATGACAACAACAGAGATGTCACAACTGATCAGCTAGCCAGCCTGCTTACCGCTCTTAAGGTCACCCTAGATCGCGTCGAGACCCGTATCGACGCCCTGGAGAACAAGGAAACTGGGGAGCATAATACCCCACCTCTGACTGAAACTGAGAAGACACTGAAACTCTTGGAAGAACAGCTCCTAGCCAGGGGTAACAATATCCATCTTGAGAACAACCGAAGGTTCGAACCTGTTGGGGACCAGTTACCTGACAACTTCACCCTGACCGATGTGCCTAAGTTCAAGGGAGTGGAGGACCCACTTAACCACATCCGTGCTTTCAAGGACTACATGGCCATTAAAGGGGTCAAACAAGAAATTTTTACCCGGATCTTCCCATCCTCTTTGGAACCGATCCCTCGCCAGTGGTACTACTCCCTTGATCCGAAAACCTTACTACTTAGGATGAGATCGCAGTTGAGTTTGCTAAACAGTATGCCGACAACGTCGAGATCCAAGCCAACATCCGCACTCTCGAAGTACTAACCCAGAACGACAAGGAAGGGTTCACTGAGTTCCTAACCCGCTGGAGGAGGGTGAGTACTCAATTGGTCAGTAAGCCGAGTGAATCAACTCTGGTGGAAACGTTTGTCAACAATCTCCGCCCAGTTTATGCCAACCTACTGAGGTACCAGAATATCAAGACCTTCCAAGATCTACAGATTCTTGGGACGCGCATCGAAGACGACCTCCGAAAGGGTGTCTTAGCAAAGACCACTGGCAGGGGTTATCAAGGATCCACCTCAACCGGATCTCGCCCTTACGGTCAGACAAACAAGATTGATGAGGTTAACCTCGTTGAACCATCTACGAAGAAAACTAAGCGCCCCCAGAGAGTGTTTACCAACATAGGGTCGACTTATGCAAGTGCCCTGAAAAGGCTCAGGGACCAAGGGAAGTTACAACCGATCCTACCCACCCCGGATCCGACCGACGCTAAGAAGTCCCGGTTCTGGAACCCCAATGCTTACTGTCAGTATCATCGAGGGAAAGGGCATGATACCGAAACTTGTTTCAAACTCAAGCACCTCATTCAGGACATGATTGAGAAAGGAGATTTGCCTTTACCCCCACCAACTAAACCGAATAAAAAAACAAATCCCCTGGGAATTCACGCCATCTCTGATGATGAGCCGACCCTAGACTGTTCTCACCTCATACTGCCGGTCGGTGACGAGGTGAATGTCTTGGAAAAAGATCCTTCAGACGGAGTGTTTGTGTTTAGTGCTGCCACTATGCTCACTATGTTTCAACAAGTTGAGAAGGCCATAGCCAGCCTCTCTGAGAGAATCACCCGACTCAACGACGCCTACCGTCGACTCATCTTCAACCCTCCTGTACCGCGCCCGAGGGAGAGTTACCCAAACATTCAAAATTACCGACCCCAGGATGGACTGCTCCCGCGGCCATTCTGGCATAGACCCCACGAAAATCACCCTCAAAATAACTACCCCCATAAAAATCGCCCTCACAAAAATATCCCTCACAAGAACTACCCACCGAGGAACACCCCTCCAAGGTATTCTCGAGACTCCGAAATTAACGGCATATGGAGAGATGATGTTGAGGATGTCTATGTCATCCCGGGAAAGGAAAAGCGGACGAAGGAAATCGGGCACCTCACCCGGTCCGGACGTCCATATCAGAATCCGAACAATCCAACGGTCGTTCCGACAACGAATGACCAAATCGTTCCTGAGGTAGACCCCCAACCAAAGGCTCCTGAGAACTCAATCCTGAAACAACTTCAGAAAGCAAAAGCCGAGATCTCGATCTGGCAACTGATCGCAACGTCTTTTGAGCATCGGCAGGCGTTGCTGCAGGCCTTGGGAAAATTAACCGTGGCCTACACTTCTTCCCCAGAAGAAATAGTGGCGCACATGACAAGGGACGCCCCTGATCTAAACAACCCAGTCGTCTTCTCCGACGAGGACATCCCTCCGTTCGGAGCCAATCACAACCTGGCCCTGTATATCACCGTACAATGCCTCCCGAAAAATATACCCATGGTCCTCGTCGATGACGGTTCCGCCGTGAATGTCATCCCTCTCAAAACTGCCCACAGGCTGGGTATCAAGGAATCTGATTTAATCCCGACGAATCAAGGAGTACGCGCCTACGACGGCACTCGTCGCAAGGTCGCTTGGCTAGTCACTTTGACTGTCGCAACCGGGCCACTAGAAAGACAAACCAGTTTTCAAGTGGTCGACATCGACGCATCTTTCAACATGCTCCTGGGACGTCCCTGGATCCACGCCGTCAAGGCGGTCACCTCAACTCTTCACCAGAAGATCAGGGTCCCTTTTAACGAGAAAACGATCACAATTCCTACTTCTCCAATCAAGGCAGTTATGAGAAAGGGGATAGCCTCCCAAGCCATTGAGGAGGATTATAACGAAATGTGGGGTTTCCAAGCCATGAACGCCATAACTAATGAATCGACGCCCTCTGACTGTGACCCGTTCACCAACCTCACGGTCAACCGTATTATGATGCGTCAGGGTTATTTCCCGGGTTTTCCGCTCAATCCGTTGAAGGACCCACTACCTCCCTTGAAACAGGCTAAGGTCCCCAACATTCCTTTTGGGCTGGGATATGAGCCTACCGACGAAGATATCCAGGAGATGAACCTCCTAATCCAAAAACGCAAGAAGCACGGGGTTATCCTCCGTCCCTACCATCTGACTCTCAACGGATACTTTGTCCCCGAGGGAGAGTCTGAGCTCTACCACGGTTTTCCGGAACCCATCTATGACTCTATGGCGAAGGCTAGGTACCCGGGAGTGGAAGTCTTCCAGGACTGCTACTTTATCCCCGACAACATCGAAGCCACATCAACTGAGTCCAAGCCGTCAACATGCCTCGATGGACAAGCTGTCACACTCCTGTTTGGGGAAGACAACGTCAAACACCTCGACTATGAGGATATCATCAACATCGCCCTGAAAGACATTTAGTTCGATCCAACCGCCTTGATCTCCGATACTAACCCAGAGAAAGCTACCCAGGGCTGGAGGAAGACCATCATGTGGACCGATCGCCAGAGCCGCATTCTCAAGATAACAACTGCAGAAGGCCCTATGTTCAAGGAGGGAAGTGAAGAAGGGTCTGAGTCGGAGTCAGAGCCTGTTATAGCTCCTAACACTCCTAATGTCTCAGTCAAGGTCCCCTTCCCACTGTTTTATCACAAAGTCGTGGCTGATTCAGAGGCTGAGTCTGCTAAGGTCACCCCCACTCCCTTGAAAGGTGACAACCTGGAGCCTATTCCAGGGGCCACTTCCTCTGTTGTGTCGCCTCTGACTGACCACGAGATGTCTGTCCTTTCCGAGCTTTTCGCTCGGGTCAACTTAATGAACGCTAAGTTTGCTTATGACTCGTCTCAAATTAACTGCAATGCAATTCTGAATGACTATGAGGAATTTGACTTGAGTGACTACCCACCTCACTTAGCCAAAGAACTTGACAAGCGGAAACCAAACCCCATCATTGAGGAGACCGAACCTATTAACGTAGGAACCGACAATACACCTCAAGAACTTAGGATAGGGACAACCCTGGACCCCTCGGAAAGACAACAGTTCATTGACCTCCTCCACGAATACAAGGACGTGTTCGCCTGGTCTCTGAGACATGCCTGGGATTGACAGAGAAATTGCAGAGCACCGGATACCCATTAAACCCGGGGCTAAACCTGTGAAGCAGAAACTACGCCGAATGCGCCCGGAGTGGGCCCTAAAAGTCAAGGAACAAGTGGATAAACAGTTCAAGTCTGGTTTTATCAAAGTGTCTGAATACTCTGATTGGGTGGCCAACATTGTGCCCGTACCAAAGAAAGACGGAAGAATTCGGGTTTGCGTCGACTTCAGGGATCTGAACAAGGCGAGTCCAAAGGACGACTTCCCTTTGACACATGTTGACATACTGGTAGACAATACCGCCGAGCATGCTCTCCTATCATTCATGGACGGGTATGCTGGGTACATCCAGATTAAAATGGTTGAAGAAGACATGCGCAAGACTACGTTCACTACACAGTGGGGTACATATTGCTACACGGTCATGCCCTTCGGCCTCATCAATGTCGGGGAAACCTATCAAAGAACCGCTACCACTCTCCTACATGATATGATGCACAAGGAGGTAGAGGTATATGTCGATGACATGATCGTCAAATCAAAAGAACGGGACGGCCACATCAATGCCCTCCGAAAATTCTTCGCTCGTCTGCGGAAATATAACATGAGACTAAACTCTCAGAAGTGTGCATTCGGGGTCACCTCCGGAAAACTCTTGGGACATGTCGTCAGCAAGAGAGGCATTAAGATTGATCCAACCAAAATCAAAGCCCTTTAACAAATGCCTCGGCCTAGGAACGAGAAGGAGATTCGGGGATTTCTCGGTCAGGTCCAATACATCAGCCGATTCATTCCCAAGCTCACTATGATTTGTGAACCAATTTTCAAAAAGCTTCGCGCCTCCGATCACACCGATTGGGACGACGACTGTCAGAAGGCCTTCGACAGAATAAAGGAAATCCTATCCAAACCTCCTGTCCTCATGCCACCTCCGCCGGGGATTCCTCTATCCCTATACCTGACTGTTACCAACACAGCCATGGGAGCAATGCTAGCACAAAAAGTTGGCAACGAAGACCAAGCCATCTACTAAATCAGCAAAAAGTTCATTGAGTACGAGATGAGGTATACCCAACTGGAAAAGACATGCCTTGCCCTAGTATGGTCAACAAAGAAGCTGCGGCATTACATGCTCAGCTACTCGGTCCACATCTACTCCAAGATGGACCCGGTTAAATTCATCGTCGAAAAACCCGTACTAAACGGAAGGCTGTCTAGGTGGACACTCATGCTATCCGAGTTTGATCTCAAATTCGTACCCTCAAGGATATCAAGGGAAGAGCAGTCGCTGATTTCCTAGCAGAAAATCCCGTCAACGAGGATCCAACGACCGACACATGGTCACTTCCTGACGAAGACATACTTCGATGTTGCATCTAACCTGAGAGGCTTCGGGGTAGGAATCCTCCTAATATCACCAGAGGGAGAACATGTTCCGATCTCGGTCAAGCTAGACTTCGCCGTCACCAACAATGCCGCTGAATATGAAGCATGCCTCATCGGCCTACAAGCAGCCATCACACTTGGCATCAAGAGACTGAGGGTCCACGGCGATTCCTCGCTTATCATCAATCAGGTGTCCGGATCATGGAAAATCCGATTTGACAGCTTAGCTCCCTACCGAGCAAAGATCAATCAAGAGGCCGAGTTCTTCGACCAAGTGGACTACTTCCACTTGCCGCGAGAGGAAAATCAATTTGCTGATGCCCTGGCAAAACTTGCCGTGCTCGTCAACATACCTGACGACATGACATCAATGCCCCTATGTGTCGAAAGAAGGAGCGAGCCGGCTCACATTTGTGCCACTATCAACGATGAGGAAAGCCATGATGAACCTTGGTACCAAGCCATCCTCAATTACAAAACCAAAAACGAATTCCCTCCCAACTCTGATCAAATAGGACAAAGAGCCATCCGTTTACTTGCATCACAATTCGTGATAAACCAAAATCAACTCTACAAAAGAACACCCCAAGGAATTCTCCTCCTTTGCATTGACCATCACAAAGCCAAAAAAAGTCATGGGAGAGGTTCACGACGGAGAATGTGGCCCTCACATGAGTGCAATGATGCTTACACGGAAAATCATGCGGCTAGGTTACTACTGGACCACCATGGAAGCCGATTGCCGTAACTACATCAAACATTGCAACAATTGCCAAATCTTCGCCAACATACAACACATACCACCATCCCTTTTATAAACCATGACATCACCCTGGCCTTTCTCAACCTGGGGCATTGACATCATCGGGAAAGTCAACCCGATAGGCACCAAGGGGCATTGCTTCGTCCTCGTCGCCATCGACTACTTCACCAAATGGGTGGAAGCACAGTCATATGCAGTCTTGACCGCCAAACAAGTGGCCAAGTTCATTCAAAACAACATCATCTGCCGATATGGGGTACCCCATGAAATTATCAGCGATCAAGGCTCTCACTTCCGGGCGGAAACTCAAGCTTTGCTGGACAAATACAAGATCAAGCGACATCGATCATCCCCCTACCGTCCCCAAACTAACAGAGCGGTGGAGGCAGCGAACAAAACTCTTGTCATCATTATCAAGAAAATGCAAGACAACTACCGCGATTGGCCGAGCAAACTCCCATTCGCACTCTGGGGATACCGAACCTCCATTCGAACACCGACAGGTGCCACACCCTTCTAAATAGCATACGGTATGGAGGCGGTTCAACCAGTAGAGTTAGAGGTCCCTTCTCTATGCATCCTACTGGAAAGTCAAGTCCCTGAGGCGGAATGGACCCGTCGAAGGTACGAACAACTCACCCTTCTAGACGAACGGCGGCTCAACGCCTTGCACAACGTCCAGCTACACCAACGACGTATACAACGGGCATTCAACAAGAAGGTTAAACCCAAAAACATCCAGGAGGGCGACTTGGTCCTCAAGTCAGTTCGAGCACCATTACCCGTCGATCCGAGGGGGAAATTCAAACCCAACTGGGCCGGGCCATACCTGGTCAAGAAAATACTCTCGGGGGGCGCAGTGAGACTGAGTGACCTAGATGGGGAGGACTTTACAAACCTGACCAACCTAAACCAACTCAAGAAATACTACCCTTGAATCATAATAACCAACGACCTAGCCTAGTTTTACAACTAGCATCGACCTCAACCCTTTTCAAGTCAAGTTCCTCAACGTGTTCTGATTTGAAATTGCATGTTTTATCGAGTCTAAGCTGCGGCACCTTGCCCGTTTCGAATGTCCTTTTATCTGTCAAAGGCAACGTCCATTTGCACTAAAACAAACCCCCTGAACTACGAGCATGGTTTGATTTCACCTTTTCGGGTGGATACGTAGGCAGTCCCTCTTATGCCTGAGGGATACAACCACAAAACCCAATCAAATTCACAAAACATTTCGAACTACGATCATGGTTTGATTTCACCTTTTCAGGTGAATACGTAGGCAGACCTTCCTTACACAAGAAGGATACAACCATTCCCACAATCAAAAACAACCACCCCCACATACAAAAAAAAACATCCCAAAAAAAAAAAAGAAAGGGAAAACCATTCCCTTTCCCACCAAAGTACAAAATAAGCCTTTCTCCCTTTCCAGAAAGTACCGCTTTCCCAAGTGCAAATGTTTAGGACGATTCAAATCGAATTCCCTTTACAAAATGGATGGAAGAAACAAGCGTTCACAATTTTCGACACGGGGCAATCCTCTTATTTAATTAATAATGGGAGGGATTACAATTTCAACAACAAGTAAAGCTCGACGAGTCTACAACTTGTCAAAGCTAAGGTGTCGACTAAAACACCTCACATAATAAAACTAGCACAAAACACACATAACTAGCTAGTACAACATAATAAAAAACCCGCAACAATAGTACAACATAATGATAAAGTGGGTAATGGAGGTCTTCACTCTTCCATTCTACCCTTGCCTTTTCCTTCGTGGTACATCTTCCCCTTGTTCTTCTTGTTGGCCCGCCTAGCATGGACTTCTTCCTCGGAACGGATCCTCAACGGATCTAAGACGGCGACGGCCTCCGGTCTAGCACAAGACCCCATATTCGACCCAAGACGAGCCAATGCACGGCCCACCATATTCTTGGGGCTGGAATTCCTCCTCTTCGGTGGTCTCATCACATCGGGAGTAGCTCCATCAACATACTCCTCAAAGAAGGAACGGTTGGCCTTACCAACCTCTCGATACTTCAAGTCGACAACCTCGTCCTTACGAAATTTGGATCTCTCTTCCAAGGACGGAGCTCGTGACCACTTGAGATAAGCGGGAGTCACCCATGTCGTAGCAACGGGATTTGGCACCTTCCAAAGCGGCCGAGTGGCCCACCACCTTTCGAAGACCTCCACAAGCTCGGAGTTCCGGAAAACATTCTCTTGGACAAGAATATCTTGAGCGGGCACCTTTTGTTGACGCCCCATTTGCCTCATGAGCCTTTCGGGATAAATGAAGGAAGCAACCTTCAAACCCACAGCCATCAAAGAACGAGGACTAGCACCCGAAACGGGCAACCCCGTGAAGGACCTCAAGTGCCACCACGGCACCACCCAACGGATACGAGGACCACCCTCCTCCGCCAATCTCGCGGCTCAATAAGCCTCGGTGGAAGCAAAACTATCCGGGTACAACTTCTTCCTCATGGTAAGATGACGGAAGGAATAAGAAAAAGAATCAACCGGAGGCTCTACATACCTTAGCCTCTCCAAGAGCCACACTTGAAGGATCCTCGGGGATCCGAAAGGGGGAGCTTCTCCACAAGAGCCTTCCTTGTCCAAAGCTTGGATAATCTCTCCAAGCACCAACCATGATGGATCTCTACCATGCTCTATTTGCTCAATCACATGGATAAGGGTCATGCTACCATGACATCTTGGCCCCTCCTTCTTCAAGACATCAACAAAGAGGTACATATGGACAAGGCAAAATGCAGGAGCCCTTCTCCTAGCCACCTCCGAGACATTAGCATCTAATCGGTTTGAAAAGATGTTGATAAGAGCCAACATGTCCACACCCTGTGGAGCAAGAAGAAAGTTGATTTGGCTTGTTGACAAGCCCAACATGGAACGGAATTTCTCCTTGTAGCACAACCGAGTCGGAGGAAGCACCGGAACACAACCCGGCCACCCACCAGTGGCTCCAACTTCTTCGGCAAGAGAACAAATTTCACCTTTCGGGAAAACGAAAACATGATGTTTCGAATCCCAAAACCGAGAACACGCTTCAAGAAATGAAGGTTGCACCTTAACTTGACGAAGCACCAACAATTGACCAACTCCCATACAAACGAGTTGATACTTTTCGGGAGGCGACAAATCCCGGCACCATTGTCGCAATGCGTTCTCAAAAGCATCCATGAAATATTTTTGTGGAAGAAGAAGATGTTTTGTAGAGATGATTTTGTGTTTCAGATGATGAAACAATGAAGCGCAAACGTCCCTATTTATACAAAATGATCAGCACATTTTTCAGAAAAAAGGGAGAGCTGGCTTCCATCGCCAGGCAGCTCGTGCCTCTTTGAGGCTTCCCCAGGATTCCCGCTGTTGAATTGTCTCTTTCAACATGTGTTTTCTCCTGACACCTCAAACCTCCCGCCAGGAAGCTCGCGCCTCTTCGGGATGATCCAGAATATTTTTGTGTTTCCTCACACTCACATTTCCTTGTTTTCGCGTTTTACGAAATCCGACACGGTTTCCATGACGCAGCTTTAAACATACGGGTTTTTCTTCCTTTTTTTTAAGGGGGGGAAGGGCTAGTCGCGCCGATCAACGATGGATCGTTTCCATGTCAGTCGAAATTCCGAAATTTTTTCGCTTTTTCACAATTTTCCATCAAAAAATCAAAATCGGAAATTGATAACACGACGTCAATTTTCCTCAAAAATTCAAGCACTCACAAATTCGAGTCTTGACCTCAAAAATCAAAAATCAAATATACTCGCAAAAATCCTTTTCTAAAAATTCTTTCCTGACGGTTTGAGTTTGAATTTTTCGAGTCAATTTCAATAATTTCGATGCAATTTAATTCACGACACGAGTTAATTGCTCAAATTTTCAAATTAATTCCTTTTGAATTACGAACGTGAGGATTTGTCACGGAATTTTCAAAATTCATTTAAAATTTCAATTTTAACTTCAAGTCATCTTGGTTAATTTTGATTTTCAATCAAATGCTTCTACGTGTTTGCGTTTATGTATACATGTGCTATCTGTTGCCTATTTTTCTACACTAATGATGCAGGAACTGGTGCAAAGCAAATGGAGAATCGACAGCCGACAGCGCTCCTCCGAAACACAACACAAAAAAAGCCAAAAAACACAAAATGAACCACAATCCAAAAACACATATATACAAACCGCCTCACGCAAAATGTAAATATGTACAGACAAAAGTCCAAGACACGGACAAACTACAAACTACTCGACGTTTCCCGTCGGACCAGTCCTAGTCCCACTAGGAGTCGCCGCCAACGCAGACACCACCACCTGCTCAGGCTCCCTCTCCGGAGAACTCTCCAGCGTCTCCTCCTCTATCACGACGCGAAGCTCCTGCGCCGCAGCCAACTGAGCCCTGAGGGAGGCAATCTCCGCGTCTCGACTCCGCAGCTCGTCCTCACGACGCCTCAAGTCCTGGTCCTGACGGACGATTCACAGCTCCTGGCCCGCGATCATCGACCTGGCTGCCTCCAACTCAGCACGGACCCGAGCAAGCTCCGCCGGATCAACAGTGCCCTACAAAACACAATAACAAATCCTCAAGATCTATAAACGTGAGATACAACACCAAATACACAAAAACAGCACACAAAACGTACCTAAGAAAGCCGAGCCTCCCTCATAGCTAGGTCACCAGCAAGCGCCCTCCAGCGGTTAGCGATCCGCCACAAGTTCTGGTGACTAACAGTCGTCACCTACAAAAAAATGTCCTTCAATACAATGTAAGGCAATGTATAATTGGAGAAAGTGTTCAAGTCAGGAACTCACCCTCAGAACGATCAACCTCCACTCCATGCCGGCATCGGTCACCTCGGCCGCCGCGGGCTCCGGCAAGTGCAACTGAAGCTCTTCGCCACCCGGCCCCTGAAAAGTGGTCTCCGTCGGGAAAGCTGGGGGTTGAGTCCTCATCAGCAAGTCGACTCCCTACCATTTGGATCCACATTAAAGATGACAAACCCTCCTATTAAGAGAGGCAATGGAAACAAAAAACAGGGAAAAAGCATACCTCAATCGGGTACCAAGCAAGCCTCGACAACCGGAACACCACCCTAGGCGGGTCGACCGGCACGATGAAAGTCTCGGTAAAGCACTGGCGAACTAAACGCTCGCCCAAGTACCAAACCGGCTCAATCGCCGTCTCCAAGTACAGACGCGGGGAGCTGCGAGGCCGCAAATGCTCCCTGATGGCAGCCGGCACACCCGTGTAGTGCTCCCAAGGCCGCCCAACAAACTGCATTCAAAACAAAGCTACTCAGCTAACTGGGGGCTTCATGAGCTACCTAATCATCCTATCTCTATCTATTTCTATAAAGGAGAAGGGAAAGAAAGCGTAAACTTACATCAGCAACCCGAAGCTTGTTCACGCGACGCCTGCAGTCCTCGTAAGTCGACTTAGTCGACTTCTTCGAGCCACCGTCCAACCCCTCACAGCAATGTAAGCCGAGGGAACACCGTCTGTAGTCCCCGGACGCAGTGGAGTGAAGTAAGCATACAACCAAGCCTGTAATCAAACACAGCAAACACAAATCAGCCAATTTCTCAAAAATTTCCAAAGTCAAAATCAAAATCAAACTCAAAAAAAAAACTACCACAAAAAACTCGTACCTCAAAGATGTGGCCGGGACCAACTAAGGCAGGAGCACTACCCGCTCCCACTGTCTCCGGACGCACCGCCGCGTGCAAGTACCAGGTGAAACTCGCCAAAACCGGCGTAACCGAGTCAGACCGACCCAAAGTGTCAAGGTCGGTGAGGAGAGGAAGCACCATGTTCGACAAGCACTCACCCTTGTCACCAAAGTACGTGGCACCCAAGAAGTACCACAACCACAGTCGCGCCTCCTTCGCGTCGACCTCAACCTCTGCCTCCGGGCTCGCCAACGCCGCCAGAGCAACACCTGCCACCCTCTCAGTGAAGTGGTCCTTCACGTACGAGCTCGCAATCAAGTACGGAGTGACGTCGGAAGGCTCCAGCAAAGCAGTACCGATCAAAGCAGTGACCGCAGGAGAGGACACTCTCTCCGACGTTTCGGTAAACTCAATGGGCAACTCGCCACAGGGAAGGTCGGATACCATGGCGAAGTCCTCAAAAGTCACGCCGACCTCCCCAAACTCCATGTGGAACGACGACGTCGTGTCCCAGTACCGATCCAACATAGCGCGGATCAAACACAGGTTCGCCCTAATCGAAGACCTGTGAATGTCCCGCCAAGCGGCCACCAACGGCCCAAAAGCCGACCACTTTATCAACACCCTCGACCCGGCTCGGAGAACGTCGTAGAGACCCAAGCAGGTAGAAAAGCCCGAGAAAGTCCTCATGGTGCCAATCTCCTGAAATCAAAAACAGACAACGTCAGAATGCCTATTTAGGACCGACATTTCAAAAATGACAAAATTCAATCGGCGAACACAACTCACCATGCCCTCGTGAGCACGGTAGGAAAGGTGTCGGTCCAGTCGAAGCAACAACTGGCTACCGTCAAAACCCTCGGCCCACTTAGGCGCCGCCCGTAAATGCAACCCCCGCGGGGCAGTAACTCGCCTGGCTCTCCAACTAGCGACGTCCGCATCGTCCTCGACTGTCTCCACTCTCCGTCTCTTATGGCCGCGAGACTCGGCTTGGTGGGTAGGACCCAACTCAATGACCCTGTTGACATCCCGTAACGACCGTCTGGTCCCCCGAGGACGACGCTCCCTCGTAGAAACCCTCCTACCGGAGGTACTCGCCTCAGCCCCAGTCTGAGCTCTCCTAGTACTAGCAGCCCCAACAACGGGCTCCTCATGCTCCTCGACGGCCCCTGAGGCCCCAACAGTCTGCTCAGGAGGTCTCTCCTCCTCAGTGACGTCCTCCACAACCACGGCGGGCATGCTAACCGGGCCCGTTCCGAACAACTCCTCAAGAGTCGCAGCCATGAACTCGGCCTGCCCCGAACACTCTCCTACAAACAAAATGTTGGAAATATATATCTCATTATACAACATATTCATATATGTTACAATTTAATTTAGTCATAAAATTAAATCTAGATCTTATGTATGCAAACATAATAAAAGGGAGATGGAAAAATCGATTTCTCACCATCTAAATTTCGGCCATTTGGGCACCAACAAGATCTCCTTCTTGTTAGTTCTTGAGCTTTCCTTAAAATGGATGAACAAGGTTCAAAATAGAACCTCTCCCAAAAGCATATACCCAAGGTGTTACTCTTAATAATTAATAATATTATGAACTAGTAATATTATTAATCTAGCTTAAAAATGACCCAAAAGAATTAATTTGTTCTCCTCTATTTTGGTTTAGAGGAGAGGATTTTGTGGTTTTTCCTTCTCTCTAAAATGTGTCACAAAAATGTAGAGAGTAGTAATTTTTCATACACTAAAAAAATTATGTAAAAATTGTGAATGAATAATAGAAGAAAGAACTCTATCTCTCCCCTTTGAAAACCGGTTGGAGGAAGAGGTAGAAGCCAATGCATGGGCTTCTTTTTTTACCGAAGAAAAATAGGCATGCAATGCTACAAGTTAGGTTTCATCATTGTGTTTTCCACTTAAATAAAAAACACAATATTATCCTAAACACCCTCCATTATTTCAGCACATATAGATAAAATGGGAGGTCCATTTTATTTTGTCATTTGTCAATTGTGACATATGTGACATGTAACTTAACATGTGAAATTGTAATGTATTTTTAACATATTAAAAATCAACATACTCATAAAATATGTCATATACAAAATCGACTAGTAATTCGTAATTACTTGTTCCAAAATGGTTTATTGAATTATAAATCAAAACGTCTTGTATTTATAATAAATTATTCATTCAATTTCAATTGTTTCGTAAACAATAATTTAATCTAAGTGACAAGACAATTTGATTACTTAGACCGTATCTAATTTAATCGAATTACAATAAGACACGTTAACTTTACTCACAAAATCATCTGTCAATTTTAAGCAATTTAATTAACTCGTATCGGCATACGATTGATTAAATAATCAATTAAGAGCGTCACCTTTTAGGTATGACCTAAGGGGATCAACTGATCACAACCGTCGCACGACAGTAATGTCAAACTCTAGTCAGCCAATCATTACCGATATGTGTGGACCAGTTGACTGTAAAATATTATATCCCACATGTATTCTTAAAATGAGATTTAAACATGTGATCATCATGATCAACAGTTGTGATCGCATTATTGTCGGAGGACACATATTCCAACAATCTCCCACCTGTCCTCGACAAGTGTGCGTCACCAATTCTCTTGTCCTATTACTATCTCCCACTCAATGCAAGGTGTCTTTCAGGTCGTACTTGCAAGTGATCATATCGAGAGTGGTTTCCTCGATCTGGAGAATAACTGATTGACCGGATTTATCTACCATAGATATCTTCCGAGCGTGGCCACGCATTTCCAGTTCATTACTCATCGAGTGGCCCTGAGATATTGTTTTAACCCTGACAAGGGGGTGGACAATTCCTATCGCACTCATTCCCTTCGACTAGCCACAGCCATCATAACCTAAAATATGCCCATTTGACCCCATTTACGAAGGTCGTAGTAACACAAATCAAAGTTAATCTGAAACTGTGCCATCTTAGGGGAACAGTGTTTAGTCAAAAGTATCGACTCATTAGAATATTATAATAGCTTTCGCCACGACCAGGCTATATAAATTTGCCAGAACTCTATAAGCGGTCATAAGGCCCGACAAAGTGTTCCTAACAGTTTGCCTATGTGATCGACTAGTCATCTCACATGACTGTATGGCACTGAACTTGCCATCAATCGCATCACACTCTAGTCACTTCGAGACGTCACCTCATACAAGTGACTATGGGCGAATACTATGTTAATCCGGGTTCACTTTAACGGGGTTCAATTGTCTCTACAACTCGTTTGGATGTAACAAAGTATAATAAAAGAGTTTTAAAGTAAAACTCGAACGACAAATGCGATTATTACATATGAATAGTCAATGCCTGATTACTACTTCATATTCTATAATCCAGTTTGATCTTGAATGTAGTTGTTCATCTCAATTTAATTGAAATGACATGACTCATCATGTTAAGCCTATGAGAAGGCTTTGGTTAGTAGGTTTTATCAACTTCTTGTACCTTACTCAACCTTACTACATACTCGTTTTCCTTTGTAATGTATACATTTGCATTACAAAACTTTCTGAGTACGTGTCGAGATCCAATCAAGACATAGGCCTTCTAGCCTTAGAATAGCTCCCACTGTTTTCACAGGGTGCGGGACTCTTCCTTCTTGCACATCCCATGATTGCAAGTGTACTCAATCTCCGTTGTAAATATTTCTCATTTTTCTTTATTGCCTAGAACGATTCTAGAAAATCTATTTCTTAAATAACATAGCCACAATGATATCTTAACCATCCTAATGTGTTTTGATTATGGTTTTGTCAGAAACCATGCGCAATATCAATTGTCAATTGTCACTTGTGTAGCACCCTTACACAAAATTTTGCATCAAAAACACTTTGCATTACATCCTTAATGCTTCTGCAAGCACTTAAGGGTAATCTTTATGGCTTACTTGGTAACTATTACTTAAATTCGATTTGAAACAATTCATCATACTCAAAGTATATGAAGTGTTATACATCATTTCCTATTTAATTGATTCGGCAGCGGAAGCAAATGGAATCAATCAAATATGTTCGATTGAACTAGTCATGAATCTTATCAACATAAGACTTCTTATTTGACGCTAATATCATGTGGATTTATCTACATAAATCTGGATATTAAAGATGTATTATATTACCCCAAAAGTCTTAAATCATTCTCAATGACAATATGTCATCCACATATTAGACTAATTAAAATTTTCGTAACTCCCACTAAACTTCATGTATAAACACAACTTCTCAACCTATTGAGAAAAGTTTTATCACATGATCAAAATGTTGATTCCAACTCATTGATGTCCTACTTAAGACCCTCTCTTAAGTTTCACATTATCTTAGGATTGCAAGAATCTACAAAACTCAAGATATGGATTGAATACATTCCTTCTAATTGAAGAAGTGGGTTTTAGATTTACTCGCTATATGCATACCATCATAATGAAACACAATCCCTAAGAAGATCCGAATAGTGCAAAACACTTTGTAACTAATCAAGCTTTGATATCTCTCTTATTAGATATCCAACAATTCCATTCGGAATTTATTTCGGATTTTCATGGCTCTAAGCCTTGTATTGAGTTGTGATTAAACACTCTCATGTAAGTCATATATTCATCACTTTCCAGAAGTAATTTGAATCAAACAATATCTTCGTAAGTTGTAAGCTCTTTACTTTCTTAAAAGTAACATGAATTCATCATCTTCAACAAGTGACGAATTTAACCTCCTAGGTTTTAAAGAAACAACGTCTTACACAAAACGTGTTATGTAGCCAAGAAAGACCAGTTTCTTGCGACATAACAGTCGACATAACATTCTTTGTGGCTCTTGAATAATTTCTCCCACTCTGTCTTCTAGAAATAAACTTATATTTTAGAAAGACAGCTTCACGAGCCACAAACCCGATGCACTCGTGATTATAATAAGGAAAAATGAGCATTTGTTTCTTTTGAAAACTTACAACATGGTACCTTACCATTTCATATCTCATATGATTCGTTTTTAGAATTAGTGGAAAAATAATTTAGACAAAATGATAAAATCCCCAAAGGATCAAGTAACTCAAAGTAACTTGATCGAAGTCTAAACCATATCGAATAGCGTTTGATTTCTTATCCAACCACACATTATTCCGTAATGCGTGCTAAGAGAGATTAACTTGTGATACTATATCACATTTCATTTGGCTTGCATCAAGGTCTTCACTTGATAATCCCATCACAACTAAATCGTGATTCCTTGAACTCTTTGAACTTCTTCAAAGATTTCTCTATTTACCTTATTAAGTGAACACATTAGCGTCAACTTAAATCATTGGTAAAAGAAAATGATCAACCTATTTTGGATCAATGATTTACAACCTCGATCTCCTTTTCAACCAAAAGGCACGAGACATCTTGCTTTGAATACAAGATACGCATATACCATAAGATTAACAATCTAATGGTTTTAAGAGTACTCGATAACTCTTTGCGTTCATCATTCTAGAATCTAAGGTTTAATCTTGGATTACCAATTTGAGTCTTGCATCATCTTCATGATATATCATTCTAGTTTGGTTTAGAATATAATCACCTTGATAATGGGCTAGCCATACATCAAATCATGGTGTATAGGGTCACAAAAGTGAAACCTCTTTTGTATCTTAACAAGTTTATATTCTTATTTAGAGTTTATGCACTTAATAGTCACAATTAAGTACAACTCTAAACCCAAAACTAGATTGAGTACACAATGACTCTATCTCTCGACATTATTTGATGCTAGTCGTCATATTCTAATCATCCTATGTATCACATGCAATGATGAAAACCACCATCGGTTTCTAATATTGACGAAATAGTGCTAGCAAAATTTATGTCAATCAAATAAATATTTAAAGAAGAAAGTCCCATTAGATGTCCCACAACTAACTTGTTGATTCTTCAATAATTTGGGGTAGTTTCCTTTCTAGCGTCCAACAATTAAGACAATGGAAACTTTATCGGTCGGGATTGATAGGTTTAGTATTGTTATTCTCAATAACGTTACTTTTAACATTACCTTGTATCAATTACATTCTAATTTTACTTCTTTAAAACCTTATCCTTTTCTTAACCGTTTAAGAGAATGCTCCCACTCATTTCAATGAGTCTTTGCTTTGAGAAGCAAAATTATATTCATGAAGACTACTCTTCATTCGTTTGTTTAGTCTTAAAACTTTCATTGAAGTGGTTGCGGTATTTTGGTCTATTACGATTTCTGACAAATGTAATTACCAAAACAATTTATCGCTTCAAGGTACTTAATTCAATTAAGTATATGGAAAAACAATCCATTGTAAGTAGATGTGTTAGTCAAGAATCAAAAACCTGTTTGATAATGAATAACTTTTATCTATACTCCTCACAAGAGATCCTTAGCAATGGTTCATATGAGGTTTTAGAAGAAAAATCATATTTGTCTTTAGTTACGAAGTTTTAATAGAGATTTGAATCAAAAATCGAAATGATATCGTATATGATTGTGGTAAAGAAGTAGAACAATATAATAACGGAATAGTGGAAAACTTAACATTTATCGTTTTATTAATACTTGTAAATAATAAGTAAAGCATTTACATAGTGACGTCTACCCAACTATGATAAATGATTCCGAGATCCAAATTCATATTAACTTGGGCACGGGGTAGCCGATGAAACCCTTATCAATATAACTCAGTGGATTAACTCTTTAATCGATTCTACTTTTAGAACTCTCGGTCGATAAAATTACATTAACATTTATCCTTAGTCCAAAACGCATCCAACAAGGGCACGGGGTAGCCGATGAAACCCTTATCAAAAAAAACTTTTGTTGAGTTCAATCCAAATTTCGAATAAATGTGTCCATGATCCAAATCCACATCAACTTGGGCACGGGGTAGCCGATGAAACCCTCATCAATATGAATTCGGTGGATAGACATTTATCACCCACTTCCCCTACGTAACAAGGTTTGTACCCCGGGGTGGCCGAGTGCACTCCCTCGCGAAATAGGTTTTCATGGTTTCTACTATTTGGTAAGGCTATGTCTCAATTGTTTATTTTAGCGAGAGGTCATGTCAATTTATTATCTATCACGTTTTAAGTGAACTAAAGCGGTGAACTACGATAACTGTAATTGACACGGTCGATATACTCGATTAAAATCACAATGCATGTTTTAGTTATGGCGATTTAGCGATGCATGCAACATATAATAAAATGCAAAGCAAAAATTAAATCCTAGTATGGCCTTCCTAAAATAGCAAATCTAATTAACTATTACATATTCGGAAACCAACTCCATTGGTCCCTCGAACTTCGGTTGAGGCACGCATCTCGAGGTAACACCGTCTTTATGAATAGTCTTCCTTGAGTGACACCGTCTTCAAGGAACTCCGGAATAAATAAATTACATAACAAATTACATAATTTCCTATTATACATTTGTAATTAAAATAAAATAAATCTATTAAATTACAAAACGGTGATACGAGATCACAATAAATTACAACCGAATCGATATTCCCATACATTTCGGGTAATACCAATTAAAAACTAAGGCCATACTAAGTAAAATTACATAATTCAAAAATTACATAAATTAAAATTATGACAATCATAAATAAAATGCAACATTATAATATGTATGAACATGCCCAATTTTATGGTAAATCGCCTTTAAGGAGCCAATATCGTATATTAAACGGTTTTTACGGATTTGCGTGATTCAACCTTTTAAAATCACAATAAATTACATAAAATCATATTTATGCACAAGTTAATTACCCTAACCAACTTAGGACTCAAAATTAGTCTCCACTAACTATTTGACTATAATTAACTTATATTTCTTAAAATTGTTCATTAATGGACTCAAAATTACAATAAAATGCTATAAACTTCAAATAAATCACAAAAATTTCAAATAAATTTGAAATTTGAAATTTGAACTCATGAACATTCTGGAAAAATACCATGACACTCATAATGTTCAAAAACTTAGGTTAAAAATTTCGAATTTTATCGGGAAAAACAATGTTGCGGTTTATTGGATTTAACAATAATAATCATAAAAACATGAGAAAAATTATATTCATCAACTTTCCAATTTTAGATCTGAAAAAAGATAATAAAATGCAACATGTGACGTTTTTCCTTAGTCATGAAGTATGTTTTAGCAATTATTCACTAATTAAGTCACTATTTATGCTATTTTTCATCAAAAATTCATAAATGATGCATAAAGACTTAATTATAGCCTATAATTTTACACACATCTTGTAAAATTGCATGTGACAACATACTAAATTTCTATGACCAGATTCGAAATATTTCTCATATTAACCTATTTTTCATCTAAATTCGATTTTTATCATGAAAAATCCATATTCGAGCATAAGAACTCCAAAAATTCTGAAACTTTACAGGTCATCTAACAATAATATATGTGAAAACATATCCAAAAATCACTGTAAAATTCGAAGTTTAGCTAATTTTAGTCCGAAAATGACATTTTAATCGTAAAATCACATTTTTAATGCCATTATTATATATGATGAACAATAAAAATCCCTAAATTAACCAAAGTATCATAAATACATTTTAGGATCAAAAACTTTAACATGTAAAATTTATTTCGTGATATATCATAATAACACAAATTTACAAGTTTTATATGTTAATCGTATAACTCGGAAAAACTATAACCGATTTGCATGCAAACAACCTATGGCTCTGTTACCGCTTGTTGGAAATCTATATCTCATTATACAACATATTCATATATGTTACAATTTAATTTAGTCATAAAATTAAATCTAGATCTTATGCATGCAAACATAATAAAAGGGAGATGGAAAAATCGATTTCTCACCATCTAAATTTCGGCCATTTGGGCACCAACAAGATCTCCTTCTTGTTAGTTCTTGAGCTTTCCTTAAAATGGATGAACAAGGTTCAAAATAGAACCTCTCCCAAAAGCATATACCCAAGGTGTTACTCTTAATAATTAATAATATTATGAACTAGTAATATTATTAATCTAGCTTAAAAATGACCCAAAAGAATTAATTTGTTCTCCTCTATTTCGGTTTAGAGGAGAGGATTTTGTGGTTTTTCCTTCTCTCTAAAATGTCTCACAAAAATGTAGAGAGTAGTAATTTTTCATACACTAGAAAAATTATGTAAAAATTGTGAATGAATAATAGAAGAAAGAACTCTATCTCTCCCCTTTGAAAACCGGTTGGAGGAAGAGGTAGAAGCCAATGCATGGGCTTCTTTTTCTACCCAAGAAAAATAGGCATGCAATGCTACAAGTTAGGTTTCATCATTGTGTTTTCCACTTAAATAAAAAAACACAATATTATCCTAAACACCCTCCATTATTTCGGCACATAAATAAAATGGGAGGTCCATTTTATTTTGTCATTTGTCAATTGTGACATATGTGACATGTAACATAACATGTGAAATTGTAATGTATTTTTAACATATTAAAAATCAACATACTCATAAAATATTTCATATACAAAATCGACTAATAATTCTTAATTACTTGTACCAAAATGGTTTGTTGAATTATAAATCACAACGTCTTGTATTTATAATAAATTATTCATTCAATTTCAATTGTTTCGTAAACAATAATTTAATCTAAGTGACAAGACAATTTGATTACTTAGACCGTATCTAATTTAATCGAATTACAATAAGACACGTTAACTATACTCAGAAAATCATCTGTCAATTTTAAGCAATTTAATTAACTCGTATCGGCATACGATTGATTAAATAATCAATTAAGAGCGTCACCCATTAGGTATGACCTAAGGGGATCAACTGATCACCACCGTCCGCACGCAAAGAATGTCAAACTCTAGTCAGCCAATCATTACCGATATGTGTGGACCAGTTGACTGTAAAATATTACATCCCACATCTATTCTTAAAATGAGATTTAAACATGTGATCATCATGATCAACAGTTGTGATCGCATTATTGTCGGAGGACACATATTCCAACACAAAAAACGTCAGCCGAAATTTCGGCATTACGACGGCATGAAATGGACAAATCCAAAAAAAAACAAAAAATAACCTGCAAAACAAAACAAGGGCAATCCCGCCCAAAATCCAACCAAACAAAACAATTCAAAAAACAAACACAAAAACGACTCGCCCATCTTTTCAAGTAAAAGACGAGTCAAAACCACAAAAACGGCATTTCAAGACCCCTACAAGGTCCGCCTACAAACCAAAATACATTCCCGACACAATGGGGTATTTCTCTACGGCTCAAAAAGGCAATCATACGCTAATTTGAGCCCAAACCGGTCAAAATTCAAAAACGACCGCAAAATTGCAAACATGATTTTATCACGCCTCAAGGTGACCTAAACTACCAATAAGGTCCATTTCAAGGCAAACTGACTCAATTCAAGCCCAAACAGGCGCTTATTTTGTCAGACATAAGACCGTCACAAAAGGCAAAAATCCAATTTTGCCCGCAATATCCAACGAAGGTCCATAAATGGCGAATACGGGTTTTCCCAACTACAATGCAACCTAGGGGGACCCACTACCCAAGCAAATAAACTTCACATTGCAAAATGAGACGGTTTCTCGCCTCACTCACGTTTTTCGAGCATAGGGAGCAGGAACGGGGACCAAAATGCGAACTAAAACCACCCCTATGCTCCTAGACAGGTTTCTAACCTAATGCAAGCATCAATTTCACTTGAAATGGGCTCAATCAAAAACGCCCAATTTGATTTTCTAGGGTAAAATTCGCCCTAATTCAATCAAGCTAAGGATCAACTGTCCTAAATGGATTCAAGAGGAAATACTTACCTTGAGATGACATTGTTGACGACAGCACAAGTGAAAGCAAGCTAGAAAGTCCAACAATGGCGAATTTGGCTTTGCTTTGTCGAAAGGAAGAAGACGAGATAATGAATGGGATGCGGCCTGAACTCGCGTCTTTTACAGAAAAATAGGGAAGCCCCTTTGGTTCGCCAGGGGGCTCGCGCCTCAATCAGGCGTCCCTTACCTTTTTCAGCGAATTTTGGGCTTTAGCCCAATTTCCACATAACAAGTTTCAAATTTGCATTTGACGATATTAAAGGTCGTCATTTTCTCAAAAATAAAAACAAATAGTGAAAATTCAAATTCGCTATTTTCGAAGACTTTAAACGACGGCACATAAACCGTCACTCCAATCGAATAGTGAAAATTTAAATTCGCTATTTTCAAGCAAACGGCGATCAAAACCGCCAACTTCAAAAATAATGGTGAAATCAAATTCACTAATTTCCTTCAATTTCAAAAATAAATAGCGGAAATTCGAAAAACCGCTATTTCTCCAAATTTTAAGCGACGACAATTAAAACCGTCATTTTCAAGATAATAGTTGGAAATTGAATTCCACTATTCTCACCACAAATGTCAAAGGCGGCACATAAACCGTCACTTCAATTAATAGTGAAGATTCCAAATTCGCTATTTCCCACACATGTCAACGGCGGCACATAAACCGTCACTTCAATTAATAGTGAAGATTCCAAATTCACTATTTCCATCAAATGTCAACGGCGGCACATAAACCGTCACTTCAATTAATAGTGAAGATTCCAAATTCACAATTCTTCCAATACCAGCAGGGGGCTTCCTCGCGGAACCCGCTCATTCCAAAAACAGTGATAGTGAAAATCCATACTCACTATTTCCACAGCGGCATCATGAGTTCGCTACTTCCAAAAACAAGCCCATTTGACGCGGCTATTCCCGTGGTCCATAAACCGACAATACCAATGGCTGGCGAGCCTTTGTCTGCAACCCGTCGAGGACAGATCCCGAAGATGCCTCGGGTACATTTCCTTACATATGGCTGGCGAGCCTTTATCCGCAACCGTTCGAGGACAGATCCCGAAGATGCCTCGGGTACATTTCCTTACTTTCGGCTGGCGAGCCTTTGTCCGCAAACATTCAAGGACAGATCCCGAAAATGCCTCGGGTACATTTCCTTACCATTGGCTGGCGAGCCTTTGTCCGCAACCATCCAAGGACAGATCCCGAAGATGCCTCGGGTACATTTCCTTACCATTGGCTGGCGAGCCTTTGTCCGCAACCCGTCGAGGACAGATCCCGAAGATGCCTCTGGTACATTTCCTTACATATGGCTGGCGAGCCTTTATCCGCAACCGTTCGAGGACAGATCCCGAAGATGCCTCGGGTACATTTCCTTGCATTTGGCTGGCGAGCCTTTGCGCGCAACCCATCAAGGACAGATCCCGAAAATGCCTCGGGTACATTTCCTTACCTTTGGCTGGCGAGCCTTTGTGCGCAAACATTCGAGGACAGATCCCGAAAATACCTCGGGTCCATTTCCTTGTCATGGCTGGCGAGCCTTTGTCCGCAAACACATCAAGGACAGATCCCGAAAATGCCTCGGGTACATTTCCTTACCATTGGCTTGCGAGCCTTTGTCCGCAACCTTTCAAGGACAAATCCCGAAAATGGCTCGAGTACATTTCCTCACCATTGGCTGGCGAACCTTTGACCGCAACCTTTCGAGGACAGATCCCGAAGATGCCTCGGGTACATTTCCTTACCACAGCTGGCGAGCCTTTGTCCGCAAACATGCGAGGACATATTCGAAGATCCCTCGGGTATGACTCCTTCCTATGGCTGGCGAGCCTTTGTACGTAGTCTAACGGACTTTAAACGACCCGCACGGACAGTCGACAGAATCTAAACTGTTCCCGACGACTGGTCCTTGACTCGTACCCTCAAGTCGCCTTGGCGTCGCCCTTCCCGACTGCAGGTCCGTGGCCCGAATCCTTTCGAGCCGCCTCGACGTCTCTTGGGTCTCTAGGTTGTAATCTTCGATTGGCCTGGGGGCTCTACTTTGACTTTTGCCCTGTCCAAGCCTCAGTCAAAGTGGGGGCTCAGAGATACCCGATCTCTGCCGAGACTCCAACAAACACCCGATGATTATCGGACTACAACATGTTTTGGAATCGCGGCGTTTGATCGACAGTTTGTGTACAACTTTACGTCGGAAAACTTAAAACGATTTCGAAAATAAAATATTTCAAAACATTTCAAAAATACCTGGAGTGTTTAATGAACGACGACGGGGTCGCAATGACACTAACTAAAGTCAAAACCGACACCGGACCAAAAACTGACTCAAAAATTCAAATCCCGACTCCAACAACGAGTCAAACCGAGTCAACCACCAAAAACAAACATTTCAAACCTTCTACCTTAAGTTTTCCCGGATTCATGTTGGTCAAGTACCAAACATGTGACTACAAAACCTAGGATAGAACAAATCATGATTGCGCCTCTTTGAGCAGCCCAAGTGGCCACGTCACTCAATACTCACACAACCACTCATTATCCTATAAATACCCCTCAAATGCCACCCATTTGAGATTTACGCGAGTGTCCGCCCCCTCTTTTCTCCCTTAAAATTCTCGACTTCTTAAGTCACAATCCGACGCGTATTTACGACCTACCGATCGTAAATACAAGCCTTACACATTGTTTGGTACCGTCATCGTGCATTAAATCACTTGACCGACCACTTCGACCACTACACCATCACTAAACTTAAAACACTCTTTTTTACTTACCAAAACGGTTTTAAACCGAGTTTTTTCCGATCAAACGAGTTATTACACTTACGTCGGTCACTCGCCATAACCAAACATGTAAGTATGAGGGTGTAAAAATCCTCTTTTATGATGTTTTCATTTGTTTCATGACTATAACATGCTAAAACATGCATAACATGAACCAAAACATGGAATAAACGAGCCAAAACTGATTTTTGGTCTGAGGCAGAAGCCCCTTAGGTCGCCAACTAGCTCGCGCCTAAATGGGGTATTCAGACCAGAGATCAACCGTGTTTTTTCTCGTCATTTCCCTTTAATCCATTTTCATATTTGTAATCGATTTTTACCATTTCAAATATTTTCGAACCATTTTTATTTTATTTCACATGTTTTAACCATAAAGCATTTTTCACCCTTGGTTCCTCATACCATGACGGTTGAATCCGTGTTTCGGTGATAATATTTGGTTAATGACATTTAAAAGGTATTTTAAAACCTTTTATTTCATTTCTTTACATTTTCAAACAAGTATATTAGTCACCAAGACAAAGTCATCCTTGGTTCCACATACCATGCCGGATTTTAACCCGGGTACGATGATGAGTATCGACTAATGACATTCAAATGGACTTAAAACAATTAGTCCATAATCATTTTCAAAACTATTCATATCAAGTTTGTCAAATCGAACCCGACACCGAATATTATCAAAACAATGATGATTATTCGAGTCTAGTTCTTCAAATCAACAAATGCGGTCTAAACGACCCCTTTCAAACCAAACCGGGTTCTAATACTCATTTCAACACGTTTTATAACGCTTTCTAAAAGGTCAGAACACGGCACATAAACCGTGGGCTAACCCGCGCCTAAACAGGCTCTCCATTTCTCATTTTCAAAACCAGAGGGAGGCCCCTTGTACCGCCGGCTGGCTCGCGCCTCATATAGCCGTCTGGTACAGGGCCTGTTCCCTTCCAGCATTAGTCCAGGACGATCCCGACTCCGGTTAGCCTGGATATAGGACGGGTCAGATGACTATTTAAAACCATATTTTGTAAATGCCTTACTAAGACAAATGGATCATGTTATGCACCCTAAACCTAATACGGTAAATGGATGTTTAATTTCCGTCTTGCATGCAAATCAATCATTAATCCAACTCGACATCTTATACTTGATACTCGGATTAAATCAACTGACTTAGAAAGCTCTCACATGTTAGGTTTAAATTGTTGGATGCGCATTCATGCATTTAAACCGTTTTATCAACTTTTGCATTCAACCAACCAAGATCGATCAGTAGAGGCCGCTACCGCGGGTGGGATTGGGTGTCTGATTAAAGGGCTTCCCAATACGTACCTTCACCTCTTACTCAGAAACTTTGGATAGTGGACGACCTTATCCAGAGCGTACGAGAGTCATTCTAGAGATAGGATGCTAAAGAGGGACGATTTCCTTATCTTTAGTACCTATGTCAAACGCTGCTTTGTGCTTCGATTTGACCGAGGTATAAAGTGGAATTCGAATGGGTTCCAGGCATCCCACAAATGCTTGGTGGCGACTCCGAACATCTCTAATCGTTTCGAGACCCTTACCGAGACGAAACCGACCGATCTAAATGTGATCCGGTCGAAAGCATTTTTTACGCCGCCACGTGTGACTTTCAAAAAGACCGCTGCCATTGTCCACAGATCGGCTGGGCATACGCAGGTGGGCCATGTCCACACTATGACCTTGTGGTTGAGATTGTAGACCTAAGAGAAACAGTCTCTGGGACTGTTGCTTCTGACAAACACTTAGACAAGTCCAAAGAAAAAATTGAATGCTTGGTCAATGAAAAAAAGTGTCTAAAAGATGAGGTTGCGTGTCTCAAGAAAGAAATAGAGGTTCTTCATGAAAGGCTTACCTTTCTTCAAAAGGGTATGCCCGAATGTAGCACTTCTAGATCTACTCCTCATCATAGATCCGATGAATTCGTTGATCTAAGCAAACGTCTTGATGAGATGACACTCAAGTATGAAGAGTCCAAAGAAAAGGTCGGATATCTCGTGTCTAAACTCAACAACCACACCCATGACTTCATAGTTGAGAAAAGGTTGTCTTTAGAAAGTGTTAACAATGATGAACTCAAGAGGGAAAAAGAAAAGAATTTGCATCTCCTCTCAAGAGTCAATGACTTGACCAATGAACTTGTAAAAGCCAAAAACATCACTGAAAAGTGGGAAGGAAGTCAAACCGTGTTATACTTTCTCACAAGTCAAACCGAGAGATGTAACAAAGTTGCTGGTTTGGGCTTCAAATGTAACAGTCAGACTGACTGTTGCATCCAAAGGCCTAAAACTGATTTTAGAAGAAGGAAATACGTGGGTCTTCCCGAGTACATTTTTTGCAACTATTTTGGTAAGAATGGTCATGTTTTCAATGGTTGTAGAAAACTATTTGAGGACATTAACAAGAACATCAAAGTAATAAAGAAAATATGGATTAGGAAAGACACCGTAAGATATGTTGATTACAAAAGGGGACCCAAGTTTGTTTGGGTTCCTAAACTCAAAATCTAATCTTGTGTAGGGCTTGGTGAGAGGCGGCCGCAATTGGTACTTGGATAGTGGATGCTCTCGTCACATGACGGGTGATAGAAGCCAATTCTTCTCACTTAAAGCATACAATGGTGGCACGGCAAGGTTTGGTGACAACAAGAAAGGTGAAGTAATTGGCATTGGAAAGGTTGGTAAGTCACCATTACTTTGTGTCGACAACGTGCGGCTTGTCAAAGGTTTGAAGCATAATCTCCTTAGTATTTCTCAACTTTGTGATAAGGGTAATATTGTAGAATTTAGTGCTAATATGTGTCGAATAATTGATGCCACTACTAATGAACTAATACTCGAAGGAAGACGTGTTAAAGACGTGTACTTAACTAATTTGAACACTCTATCTGGTCACACCATGTCTTGCATGAGTCTAATGAACAATGATCCTTGGTTATGGCATAAAAGTTTTGGTCATGTTAGTACTAAAACTCTTAATACCCTTAAAAGACTCGACTTAGTTGAAGGTATTCCCAATATGAAGTTTGATTTTGATAAAGTATGTGATGAATGTGCTAGAGGTAAGCATGTTAGAAGTTCCTTTAAATCCAAAAGAATTGTGAGTACATCTCAACATTTACAATTTCTATATATCGACTTGTGTGGACCAATGAGAACTAGAAGTAGAGGTGGTAGTCGTTATGTGTGTATCATTGTTGATGATTACTCTAGGTTTGTTTGGGCACTCTTCTTAAGCTCTAAGAATGAGGCATTTGATGAGTTTCTAATTTGGTTAAGAAAGATTCAAAATAAACTTGATTTAAAACTTGTTTTAATAAGAACCGATCATGGAACCGAATTCGAAAACTCATCATTTGGTGCTTATTGTGATGACAATGGTGTAGACCATAACTTCTCGGCTCCTAGAACCCCACAACAAAATGGTGTGGTTGAAAGGATGAATAGAACCCTTGAAGGTATGGCTAGAACAATGTTATTATGTAGTAAGTTGCCTAAGAACTTTTGGGCCGAAGCGGTAAATACCGCTTGCTACATTCATAATCGTGTCATGATAAGGAGTATATTAAATAAAACTCCCTATGAATTGCTACGTGGAAGAAAACCCAATATTTCATATTTTAGATGTTTTGGAAGCAAATGTTTTGTTCATAACAATGGTAAAAACAACTTGGGTAAGTTCGATCCACGTAGTGATGAAGGAGTATTTATTGGCTACTCCGATCATAGCAATGCCTATAAAGTTTACAATAAACGAACCATGTTGATTGAAGAAAGCATCCATATCATTTTTGATGAATCTAGTGTGCTTGGACAGGTACAAAACATGGAAGATGATGATGATGATGATGATGATGAATTTGAGATTGGTCTTGTTCAAAAGGACTTCGTGTTCAAGGATGTAGAGGCTCCCAAAGCTGACTCGCAACAGACACAGGGACTGTTACCTTCAAAGGAAGTCAGCAGCTCAGGGGGAACACGTAGCACACCTGCTACTGCTTCTTCTCTGGATGCAACAGACCCAACGACTGTTGCTTCCACCTCCAGAATTGAATCAACCCAAAACAGTGATGATGAAGATCACTCCAAGCAAAAAGAAATAGTCACTGTGACTGATGCTGCTGAGGGGGAACAAGAAACCGTTGTTCCAAAGAAGTGGAAACATCAAAGCTCTCATCCACTCTCTAATCTCACAAGCGATCTCAACTCGGGAATTCGAACAAGATCATCCCTCAACAATCTCGCTCATCTCAACGAATATTGGGCCCACAATGCCTTCCTTTCTCAAATTGAACCCTCAAATGTAACAGTCGCTCTGACGATGCGATGCGACTGTTGCTTGCCATGCAAGAAGAACTCAATCAATTCAAGAGAAACGAGGTATGGCACTTAGTCCCTAGACCGCCTAATCGTACCGTCATTGGTACGAGGTGGGTCTTTCGCAATAAGCTTGATGACTCGGGAGAAATTGTAAGGAACAAGGCTAGGCTAGTGGTGCAAGGTTATAACCAACAAGAGGGTATTGGCTACGATGAAACAT
Source organism: Silene latifolia (assembly GCF_048544455.1). NCBI lineage: Eukaryota > Viridiplantae > Streptophyta > Magnoliopsida > Caryophyllales > Caryophyllaceae > Silene > Silene latifolia. Next base: position 101,265,634 of record NC_133531.1, read on the forward strand.
ATGCACCGGTAGCTAGACTTGAGGCCATACGATTACTTATAGCTTTTGCGGCTCACAAAGGCATTAAACTCTTCCAAATGGATGTTAAAACCGCTTTCTTAAATGGATATTTGGAAGAAGATGTCTTTGTAGAGCAACCACCGGGTTTTGAGAACAATGATTTGCCTAACCATGTTTTCAAATTAGACAAAGCTCTTTATGGTTTAAAACAAGCACCTAGGTGTTGGTATGATAGATTGTCTAAATTTCTTATTGAAAATGGTTTTAAAAGAGGCTCCGTTGACAAAACATTGTTCTTAAAGTCACAGTCAGACGAACTGTTGGTTGTACAAGTATATGTTGATGACATTATATTTGGTGCAACAAATGAACTCCTTTACTTATATTTTTCGAAACTAATGAAATCGGAGTTTGAAATGAGCATGATAGGTGAGCTAGGATTTTTCCTTGGGCTCTAAATTAAACAATCAAAGGATGGAATCATGATTCATCAACAAAAGTACATTAAGGAAATGCTTAAGAAATTTGGGATGACAAATGGTAGGTCACACGATACACCTATGGTAGCCGGGTCCAAATTGGACAAAGATGAACTCGGTAAGAATGTTAGTGAAAAGGTGTATAGAGGTATGATAGGCTCACTTCTCTACTTGACCGCAAGTCGTCCCGACATTCCCTTTAGTGTTTGTTTATGTGCTAGGTTCCAAGCAAATCCGAAAGAATCCCATTTTAAAGCCGTTAAACGAATTCTTCGGTATTTGATTGGAACACAAAATCTCTACTTATGGTATCCCTTACATTGTCCTTTTGATCTCATAGGATTTTCGGATGCGGACTATGCGGGGTGCACGGTCGATAGAAAGAGCACCTCCGGAATTGCAACATTCTTGGGTCCTTGCTTGATTTCTTGGGGCTCAAAGAAACAAAACACGGTTTCTCTTTCAACGGCCGAAAGTGAGTACGTTAGTGCCGCACATTGCTGTTCTCAATTACTTTGGGTAAGACAACAACTCTTGGATTTTGGTATTATTTTTGACTCCGTTCCCATAATGTGTGATAATACGAGTGCAATAAATATTTCCAAAAATCCTATTCAACACTCTAAAACCAAATATATTGATATTCGTCATCATTTCATTCGTGATAATTTGGAGAAAGGACATGTTAGACTTATCTTTTGCAAAACCGAAAATCAAATTGCCGACATTTTCACTAAGCCACTTGCAAGAGAACATTTTGAGAAATTTAGACTAGAAATTGGGTTAATTAATTGCTTGTGATTTTTAGTGTGAGTTTTGCTAATTTCCTTAATTGATTAAACTAAAATGGACATATGTTATTAAGTGTTCTAAGTGCATTCATATCATTTTTAGACCAAAAATTGACACCGTATTCGTGAGTCGATAATCACTCAACCTCATATCTAAATTTACGTTTATATTATGCTACTTTGCGTTGTATTTCGAGTGATTAATTTAATTAAATTGGGCCAACTACCCTTACTTTCCACATTTATTGTTTGGGCCATTTCTATCCCTAACCCACCGTCCAAACTCCCTCAACCCACATATCCTTTCACCTTCCACTCCCTCCATCTCACCTACCCATTAAACTCTCCTCTTTTACCCACCATGGTCAAAACATCTTTTAATACTACAATACCCATCAAAACCGTGAAAATGACTACCCCATCCGTCATATCAGACTAACCACCTACCTCTCAAACCATGCCATCTCAAAAGGATTCCTATGCGTTTCCTCGATATCCAAACCCATCCACAACTCCATCACCTACACCTAACCCAGAACCACCAAACCCTCAACCAACACCTCTTGCCACTATTCCACCAACCACGGTCCCATCTGACGACGTTCCAATCTCCACCATGGTTGGGCGTCGAACCCGAGGTGGTCGCAAAAATAATACAGCGGTCCCCAGCTCCTCCGTCGAAACTGTGAATGTGGATGTTGATGAGAGTGAAGAAACTCCGGTGAGTACAACTGAGAATCCGACTATGTCTGTGATCGGGGCCATTTCGTGTTCACAATTAAGCATATGTGGTCGTTGGTCAATGGTCGATACAAAACACAATTTATACTTCACAAACAACTCTACAATTAGTAAAGAGGCAAGTAAAGGTCGGATCCCAAGGGACGGGTATTGAAATGAAGATTCTATTGTAACTAGTGGTGTCTAGGGGTGTCACAAATTGGGTTGATGTAGAAGATTACTAAACTAAGATAGCAATGAAAATAAACTAACAAGGTAAATAAAATAAGGGTGTAAACAATTGATTAAAAGCACTAGGGTGCGTGTCATGGGTTCATAGGGGAATCATGGGATATGATCATACAAACATGTTCTCAAATTATAAGCAAGCAATTATTGTTGTGATGGATTGAGTTGGGTTATATCTTACAATCCTAGGAAAGTTTGGGTCCCGGAGCCGAATCTCTTGGATTGTACAACACCTACAAGTCGACTTAATCTTCCCTACTTAACACATGTATGGTCTAACAAGACTCGAGTTGGGTTATGTCTTACAAGTCAAGTTGAAAGGATAGAAGATGATAGTAAATGCAAGGATTCATAGGCTTAGCATTTCATCAAATATAACATGTGCATGTATTAAGATCAAAACAAGCAAGCAAATAAGATATGAAAGCATATTAATTTAAGCATGAATCATTCCCCATGTTGGTTTCCCCTAATCACCCATTAAACCCTAGCTAAGAGACTACTCACTCATTATCATATTGATCATGCTAGAAAGGTTGTCAATCATACTAACATAATGAAACATGATGAATAAATGAAAGTAATTAGCAATAATTAAAAAGGGATTAAGAGATTATACCTACTAATGATTCCAATAATAAAGCAAGAATAATAGAAGTACTTGAATCCTAGATTGAGAGGTTGTCAATCCCCCAATAATAACCCAAATAATCTTCAATTACCCAAAATAAAGTAAGAACAAGAGAGAGATTAAAGAACTAAAACTTGGATTAAAACTTGATTAATATTTGATTACAATATTGAAGAGAGATTTGATTGATATTAACTACACTAATTATTGATAAGAAGAACATGCTCCTCTAATTAGACTAATGGGGTATTTATAGTGCAAATTAGGAGGATGCATTAGGGTTAACTAAGGGCTAAACTAGTAATTACACTTTTTAAGTTGAGCAAGGAGCCTCCGGGATTATCCGAGAGAAGGGCTTCTCTTATCGATGCTTGAGGAATGAAAACGTCTTTGTCTTTGCGATCCGTGCGGATGGGAGTCGGGACGGCCGGATTTGGGCTGAGGAATCCGAGCGGATTCTTGGGCAAGACGCTCGGATTGGCGAGGGGGAATCCGAGCGGATTCCTTTGCGGGACGCTCGGATTGGCGAGGACGGACGGATTCTCTACAATCCGTTCGGATTGTAGTTCAGCAACTTTCCTTCTTCTTTTTCTTCCCTTTTCTTCATGAATTCCTTGGGTATTTCCTTGGGGACTCAAGGATCCTTTTCTCAACAATGCTCTTCTACTATGCTATGTACAAAGGCCTTCTAGTCTTGTCTCTCCTTGATGCTTGGTCATTGAATACGATCAATTTAGCCTTGTTTTGCCATGAAAATGCAAGATTCTTACTCCTTTCCTACCAAGGGATCAAAATCTCAAAGAATATGCAAAACAAAGAACTAAAGATAAGAAATGACCCAAATAGGCACTAAAAAGCATAGAAACAATGGTAATTCGGGGGCTAAATATGCGCCAATTATGGTCACATCAAATATCCCCAAACCGAACCTTTGCCCGTCCCGAGTAAAGAGGTGACAAGGACTAGGACCAATACTAACCTAACCTAATAATAATAGCCGATATGAGACAATTAGCGGGTCTCACTCCGCCCCTTCAACTCACAACAAGACAACCATGAGGTAGGATGCCTTCTTGCAAGGCAAGGTGGGTCTTGCCAAAATGGCGACACATCCAAACTTTAAAGCACACAAAAACACATAATGGATGCATCTACAAAAAGAATAGCCACTTTCCTCATCTAAGTGGCGGAAATTATCTACAAGGGAAGCAATTCAAGGGTACACAATCCTTCATAGATGCAATTTGTTCAAACTACTAAGCCTAGAAGGATACCAATAAATCACCTCCAAAATGTGTTAAGCTAGGGTACCTTTGTCCTCAATCGTTAAATGCTTTTGTCAAGAGTATACTCCCTATGGTGTTAGAAACACTGGAGGATCGCGGAATTCCCCCTCTTGCCTAGACAAGAAGAAGGGTCGTCCCCTCTCTACCATGCACAAAAATGGATACGATGGATAAAGGGATCGATAAATATTTGAGTTTCATTTTGGGAGTTTGCTTTCATTTTTGTCTTCCCCCCAAATTTCTTTGGCATTTGACTTTTTGAGAACACTTTCTTGCCATTTCTTTTTGATTTTTGGCATTTCAATACTTGACAACTTTTTGCATTTCTTTTTGAAGATTTTCAAAGTCACCCCAATTAGTAACGAGGGTGCCTTGTATTTGAAGTTTTAGGAGTCTATTTTTGCTCCTCTTTTCATTTGATGCATTTTTGCAAACTTTCTTTCACTTTTCATTTCATTGAACTCAAATTGATTTCTTTTTGTTTTGTGCCCATTCCCTTTGATGACAAAAATATGGTAGAACATGGATGAATGATAGAAGTATGCATGGTTTCAAGGGTCACCTTGGAATAAACGGTAGCCAAGGAGTTATCACACCACAAGGTACTCTTGACTAGGCCTTAAACCATGGGTCAAAGGATACTAGCATGACACATCCTAGGGTGTTTTACAAGTATTCTAACAAGCAAAGTCTTAAGAATAAAAAGCATCTACTAGGGCCTATATACACTTGTCAAGCTTCCCAAGTAGACGGTTTCGCAAAGTTTTTCTAACATGCAACGACATGCCATGATGCAACTAACATTTATACATCCTAATGCATATGATTCTACCAACTAATATGCCAAATAAACTAAATGCAATCCTAAGTTCACATTGTTTTTACCGCATCAATCAAAATAAAGCCACATAGTCATTAACATAAAGACGAAAAAGGAGATTGGAAAGATCATACCATGCGGTCTTCAATATCCTCATGTCTCGGATGCGGCGTAGTCAATCAAAGTGAACAAGGATAAAACAAACACAATATATACAAGACAATATATACAAAGGAAATGAACTTGTTTTTGGATTTTCAATTTTTCAAATTTTTATGATTTTTTGAAATTTTTTCAATTTTTATGGTTTTTGAATAAAAGTTAAGTGTTAGAATTCCCATCCCCACACTAATATGGGCATTGTCCTCAATGACCAAAATGATGGAAATTATGCAAGAATGATGCATGATTTCTATACTAAATGCAATGCTACACTAAGCTATACTACATGATGCATGGTTTTTGTTATGACGGAGAGGATAATTTAAATTACCTCCCGTTGTGTATGCATTAACTTCCCCAAACCAAATAAGACACTATTGCTAATGTCAAAGCATGGGGGAGTTCATGCACACACTATGCTATGCATGAAACTAGATTGTCATTTTGGATTTTACAAAAATGGGAACAATAAAGAACACCTCAAAGGAACCGAGGTGTGAGTCCTTTGATGTTGCTAGGACTAAACCAACAATGATCAAAATGAAATAAAATACAAAGAGATATAGACAAACCGTGGGAGAGTAGGAATCTCCAAGGCTAGTCTTCCATCATGCTACTATCACCATCACTTCCCTCATGAGAAGTGGTCACATTGCCACTTTCCTTGGCACTTTCTTCTTTGCTTTCTTCATCACCATCTTCACTATCTCCTTCTTCATCTCCACTTGCTTCTTCCTCAATATTATCATCAATCTCTTCATCATTTCCAACAACCTCATTGTCTTCCACCACTTCCCTAGATGCACCCGGAAACAAGGCTTCTTTATCCGCCCAACTAGGCAAAGGACAAGATGGATCAAGGAGTCCTTGCCTAGCTAGATGTAGGAGGGGAGGATATTGAGCCAAATATGCATTCTTCCGATCTTCATAAGCTTGCTTGTGCATGGCTTGCATAAGAAGAGTTACATAGTCTTTCCCAATTTCAACTCCTTGCGGTTTGAACTCTTCATAATCATAGGGGTAAGGTGGTATAACAATGGAAGAGGAGGGAGTTTCATGATCACCCTTTTGTTGTTGAATGATGTACTCGGCTTCCTTGGATAGGGGAAGTAAATAGTTGGTCCGGTGGACACTAAGACGGCAAATCTTTGCGGGTAGAGTGAATGATCGAGCCTCACTAGTAAGCCACCCATACTTGGTATCAAGGGGATTGTGAGCAACCCACTTAAACTTGTTAATCAAGATGGACATATCAATAAGATGGCCACCATCCTTAGCCGTGTACTTGCTATCCTTATTGAAATTAGGATCAAAGTGCTTGGCTAGGACCGTGACAAGGCCGCCATTAACAATTACGGTTTGACCCTTCTTCCCACTATCTACATGGAGCCATCTATCAACCAATAGCCTCAAAGAATTGTAAGGCTTGGTGTGAATTCTTCCAATATTCAAAGTTGATTCAAGGAGAATAAAATCGAGTCCCGTGAAATGATTGGTGTCTTTCCTAGCAATTATGGTATTTCCCACAACTTTGTGCCATATTCTTATGCCCGGATGATGGACCAAAAGAGCACGACAAGCTTTAAAATCTTCAAATTTCTTCCCGGAGATTGCCTCCCAAAGAGGCTCGGGATCATACTTCCCATATTGCTTATAAAATTTATGTTCATCGCTAAGACCCAAAATTTCACCCAATTCCGGAAAGGTAATGCGTCTACTAGTGTTAGCTAGACGAAACTCAATATTTTCCCTATTCTCAACTTTTGTCACTTTTAAAGAACTTAAGAATTCCAAGACAAGGGAGGGGTATGTTACTTCCTTCATTTCAAACAATTTCTTTAAACCCATGGCATTGAAAAAGACTCTTGTTTGTTCAAGAACACCCAACTTCTCTAAAGCATCTTGGCATATGAATTTGGTGGATTGAATTTGTTTCATAGCAAACTTGACAAATGTATTTCTATGGGAATCGGAAATGAATGTTACCTCCGGGTAATGCAAGAGTTGATTAATTACCGGAGTAGAGGGTGATGCTTCCATAGGAATTTGTTGAGGTTGTTGCACCTCCAAGCTTGGTGTTGATACCACCATTGCCAAAGCTTTCTTCATTTGTAGAGCTTTTTGCCTTTGAGAGAGAGTTGTAGCCTTTGGTGCCTTTGTTGCCTTTGCTTTTGCTTTTGTTACTCCCTTTGTTCTTGCCATTTGATGAGCTAACCAAGAAAAAGATCAAAAATCTTCAATTTGTAGAATGCCCAAATCGATTTTGAAGGTGAAAGGCTTTGCCTTTATGAGAACAAAAATCGACTCAAAGGTGAAGATTTTGTTCTTGGTTTTGATTGTTAATGAAGATGGAGTGATTGATTTGTTATTTGAAAGATGGTTTGATTTGATTTTGGTGAGTTTTGTTGAGGGTTTTTGTTTTTGAGATGTAGAGGATGAGGGTTTTGATGTTATGGGTAGTGTTTATGAGTGAATGAATGAATGAATGAAGGTGGGGTGGGTATTTAAAGAACTCGACAATTTTAGGACGCAGGGGCAATCCGTGCGGATTAGGCGCAATCCGTTCGGATTCTTGACTTCAAATTTTCAAAAATCCCGCCTAGAGACGGGCGGATTACGGGAATCCGCTCGGATTCTTCCGAGATGAGACGGGGCGGATTTCGTGCGGGACGGACGGATTCTTGTCCAGAGATTTTTCTTTGTTTTTCTTCAGCTTCAAGACGGGCGTCTTTTTCAAAAGACGGACGTATTCTCAGGAGACGGCGTCTTTCCGAAAATCCGCTCGGATTCTTCAACGATCAAGAATTTGCGGTTTTATTTCGGCCCAAGACGGGCGTCTTCTCAGCAGGACGCTCGGATCCTCTGCGAGACGGGCGGATTCTCGGGAATACGCTCGGATTGGTCCTTGTGTACACGGATTCAATTCCATCCGTGCACCAACGCATTCCCTTATCATTCTTTCTTTCTTTCAAATCTTGTGTTCTTCATTGCGGGGCACTACTAAGGCATGAATAGCCTAGGCAATTGCCATCCCCACACTAAGGTAAAGCACTACACATCAATTAAAATCATTAGTCCCTCCCTCACTTCTCTCTTACATGACAATTATTTTGATCAAAGTAAAAATAAATCCAAAAATGACAAAAAATGCAATACAAAAATTAAAATGTAAGTTAGGGAGTTAGAAATATTTACAAGTGGTGGTTTAGGGAGGACTCCACCAAACTCTCATTCTTGATGAGATGTCAAGGAGGCATGTTCAAGGTGTTGTTGATGTTGCTCAACACCTTGAAGAAGTAATCAAAAGCTTGTTCATTGTTATGGTAGAGGTCCTCAATAGACCGTGGCCCTTGTTGTTGATCATGATCGATGGCATGCCCAATGTAGGGATTAAAGATCCCTTCAAATTCGTCGTCCCAAAGACCACAAACTTCATTGAGTTGATCATTGAAAATCTCTTGCTTGGATGGAGACAACTCTCCCAATTTCTTCTCTTGGCCAATGAGGCCATTTTCTTCTTCCTTGGTTGATTTTGATGAGCTTTGCAAGCTCTCCTTGTCAAAATTCACTTGCTCTTTGAATGGAGCATCTTCAACTTTCTTCCTCCATTGGAGTTCCGATTTCTTCTTTTCATGTTTTCGGCTATAATGATCAATCATGAAACATGGCTCATGCAAACGAGGAGCTCTCATGGTCTTGTCAAGATTAAAAGTTATGCTTTCATCTCCCACTTCTAGAGTGAGCTCTCCATGTTTCACATCAATCACCGCACCCGCGGTGTGTAGGAAAGGTCTTCCTAAGATGATTGGAATGTTGGAATCTTCCTCCATATCAACAATGACAAAGTCCATCGGGATGAAAAACTTCCCAATTCGCACGGGGACATCTTCCCATATCCCTAGCGGTGTCTTCGTCGATCTATCGGCCATTTGAAGAGTGATATTGGTACATTTAAGCTCTCCCATTCCCAACCTTTTACTTACCGAGTACGGCATGACACTCACACTAGCCCCTAGATCACATAAGGCTTTGTTGATCGTTGTGTCGCCAATGGTACACGGTATTGAGAAGCTTCCCGGATCCTTTAACTTTGGAGGTGAACTCCCTTGAAGTATTGCACTACTCACCTTAGTGAAGGCGATAGTCTCAAGTTTCCGGATCGACTTCTTCTTTGTGAGGATATCTTTCATGTACTTTGCATAGGCCGGAACGTGATTGATTAATTCCGTGAAAGGAATTAAGACTTCTAAGTTCTTCACAATTTCCATGAACTTTCCAAGTTGATCATCAAATTTAGGCTTGGCTTGACGACTTGGAAAAGGAAGTCTAATCACAATGGGCTCCTTTTCTTTGGCTTTGTCTTCATTTTTCTTTGAGCTTTCTTCTTTTGATGATTCCCCTTCTTTGGGACCTTGCACCACAACTTCATTCTCACTAGCTCTCACAACTTCATCCTCAACTTGCTCCTTCGGTGCTTCATACCTTGTACCACTTCTCAAGTGAATGGCACTAACCGTTTCATGTCTAGGGGGATTACTTTGTGGTGGTAATTGCCCCTTTTGTCTTTGTGAGCTAGAAGATGCTAGTTGAGTTAATTGTGTTTCCAACATCTTGGTGTGAGCTAGAATGTTGTTGATGGTGGTGTCTTTTGCTTGGCTATCTTTTTGCATTTGGGTGAAAAATTCTTGTTGATTCTTTTGCATTTGGAGGACCGCTTTTTGGACATCAAAACCTTGGTCATTGTGGTGATTGTATGGATTTTGATTTTGGTAACCTTGGTTTTGATTGAAAAAGGGTCTTTGATTTTGATTTCTCATGGGTGGTGGAGTGTATGTTGTTTGAGGGTTTTGAACATTTTGGCTTTTGTATGAGAGATTTGGATGGAACTTGGTGTTTTCATTGTAAAAATTTGAATAAGGGGTACCACTTTTGTAAGCTTGGAAAGCATTAACTTGTTCGGTTGTTCCCCTACACTCACTTGAGTCATGACCCAAGGTTCCACAATTCTCACATATCCCGCTTGGGATTGATGAGGATGCCGTAATGGCATTGACATGATGCTTTGATGATTTTGAGTTTTCCTCAAGTCTAGCCATAGCTTGTTCAAATTTCAAGTTGATTGTGTCAATGTGAGCACTAAGTTGAGCACCCAATTGAGTAACGGTGTCCACTTCATACTTTCCTCCTCTAGTAGCCTTGCGAGGCCTACTATATTGTGAATTATGGACCGCCATTTCCTCAATCTTGTTCCATGTTTGATTGTCATCAACTTCGGTCAACATTCCATTTGATCCCATATTGAGAATGTTCCTTGAATCTTCATATAAACCATTCCAAAATTGTTGCACTAAAAACCATTCGCTAAGTCCATGGTGAGGACATGAGCGACAAATACCTTTGAACCGCTCCCAAGCTTCATACAAAGATTCTTCATCCCTTTGCTTAAAACCCGTAATTTGAGCTCTTAGCATATTGGTCTTTTCCTGGGTAGAATTTTTGTAGAAAGCTAGAGCTAGCTTCTTCCAAGAATCTATTCCAAGGGTGGCCTTATCAAGGCCCTTCAACCATTGCTTTGCGGTGCCGATTAACGAAAAAGGAAATAAGACCCATCTTATTTGGTCTTGAGTCACGCCCGTTTGAGAGATAGCTTCACAATAATCGCAAAAGGTTTCCATATGAGAATGAGGGTCCTCACTAGGCATTCCCCCGAATTGGCTCCTCTCAACTAGTTGGATGAAGGCGGACTTGGCAATAAATTTCCGGTAAGATGTTGTGGGGTAGGAGTACCATTTGGTAGATCCTCCTCGGTGGGTATAGAGTGTGACGAGAATTTAGGCATTGTAGGTGGATTTTGTGTGGTATTGTTTAATGGGTTCTCTTCTCCTTCTATTGCGAAAGGATTGACAAACTCACTAGTGGGTTGAACAACTTCACCAACACCTCCCAAATTCCTCCTAACAAGTCTCCTATTATTCGTCAAGGTTCTTTCGATTTCACGGTCAAAAGGTAACAAATCTCTTTGTAACCTTCTAGACATGCAAAATATCAAACAACTCAAAAACAATTAGAACAAACCTTGAGGAGTTTTACTTCCCCAAGGTGAAGAAAGACACAACTAAAAACAATAAAATAAATCTTAAATCAATTAAACACCGTCCCCGGCAACGGCGCCATTTTTTATCGGGGCCATTTCGTGTTCACAATTAAGCATATGTGGTCGTTGGTCAATGGTCGATACAAAACACAATTTATACTTCACAAACAACTCTACAATTAGTAAAGAGGCAAGTAAAGGTCGGATCCCAAGGGACGGGTATTGAAATGAAGATTCTATTGTAACTAGTGGTGTCTAGGGGTGTCACAAATTGGGTTGATGTAGAAGATTACTAAACTAAGATAGCAATGAAAATAAACTAACAAGGTAAATAAAATAAGGGTGTAAACAATTGATTAAAAGCACTAGGGTGCGTGTCATGGGTTCATAGGGGAATCATGGGATATGATCATACAAACATGTTCTCAAATTATAAGCAAGCAATTATTGTTGTGATGGATTGAGTTGGGTTATATCTTACAATCCTAGGAAAGTTTGGGTCCCGGAGCCGAATCTCTTGGATTGTACAACACCTACAATTCGACTTAATCTTCCCTACTTAACACATGCATGGTCTAACAAGACTCGAGTTGGGTTATGTCTTACAAGTCAAGTTGAAAGGATAGAAGATGATAGTAAATGCAAGGATTCATAGGCTTAGCATTTCATCAAATATAACATGTGCATGTATTAAGATCAAAACAAGCAAGCAAATAAGATATGAAAGCATATTAATTTAAGCATGAATCATTCCCCATGTTGGTTTCCCCTAATCACCCATTAAACCCTAGCTAAGAGACTACTCACTCATTATCATATTGATCATGCTAGAAAGGTTGTCAATCATACTAACATAATGAAACATGATGAATAAATGAAAGTAATTAGCAATAATTAAAAAGGGATTAAGAGATTATACCTACTAATGATTCCAATAATAAAGCAAGAATAATAGAAGTACTTGAATCCTAGATTGAGAGGTTGTCAATCCCCCAATAATAACCCAAATAATCTTCAATTACCCAAAATAAAGTAAGAACAAGAGAGAGATTAAAGAACTAAAACTTGGATTAAAACTTGATTAATATTTGATTACAATATTGAAGAGAGATTTGATTGATATTAACTACACTAATTATTGATAAGAAGAACATGCTCCTCTAATTAGACTAATGGGGTATTTATAGTGCAAATTAGGAGGATGCATTAGGGTTAACTAAGGGCTAAACTAGTAATTACACTTTTTAAGTTGAGCAAGGAGCCTCCGGGATTATCCGAGAGAAGGGCTTCTCTTATCGATGCTTGAGGAATGAAAACGTCTTTGTCTTTGCGATCCGTGCGGATGGGAGTCGGGACGGCCGGATCTGGGCTGAGGAATCCGAGCGGATTCTTGGGCAAGACGCTCGGATTGGCGAGGGGGAATCCGAGCGGATTCCTTTGCGGGACGCTCGGATTGGCGAGGACGGACGGATTCTCTACAATCCGTTCGGATTGTAGTTCAGCAACTTTCCTTCTTCTTTTTCTTCCCTTTTCTTCATGAATTCCTTGGGGATTTCCTTGGGGACTCAAGGATCCTTTTCTCAACAATGCTCTTCTACTATGCTATGTACAAAGGCCTTCTAGTCTTGTCTCTCCTTGATGCTTGGTCATTGAATACGATCAATTTAGCCTTGTTTTGCCATGAAAATGCAAGATTCTTACTCCTTTCCTACCAAGGGATCAAAATCTCAAAGAATATGCAAAACAAAGAACTAAAGATAAGAAATGACCCAAATAGGCACTAAAAAGCATAGAAACAATGGTAATTCGGGGGCTAAATATGCGCCAATTATGGTCACATCAGTCTGCCGATCCCACTCCGACTCCATCAAAGAAAATAAATAAAAGAAAGGATAAAGCTTCTTCATCGTAATTACCCCCTATTTCCGAAAGTGTCGAACAAAGTGAAATTGAAACACCCCCAATCAATCATCCTGTTGAACCGTCTCTTGAACCCCCTTCCAAAAAATCAAAACCTTGTAAGAAAAAATTGGTATACCTCTCCCCTTCTGATTCCGTATCCCTGATTTCCAAATGGGATATGGCTAGTGTTTGGCAACAACTCGAAAACCTGGCTCTGATACCAATTGTTGAGTTTATGGATTCAAGTACCTAAGAGGGGGAGGGGGTGAATTAGGTACTATTTAAAAAAAAAAATTAACTTCAACTTTATTGATTTAAAGTGAGTTATAAGAATAAAAGAGATGAGAGAATACTTCGAATAATATTGCAAGATTAAACGAGTATTAAAATGAATGTTTGCTGAAATATGAAAGTAACAACTGTTCTGACTGTAGCTATTTGTCTCAGTTTATAGAGTACATACTGCAGACCAAACGTGACAGTATATGGAACTGTTACTTCGAAAGTTAAGCAAAGCAAAGCAAATAAAATAAAGAGCAGCGGAATAAAACAAAGAAGATCAAACACGAGATTTTTGAATTGGTTCGGCAAGAATCTCAAGTGCCTACGTCCAATCTACTTTTTATTGATTTATTTTAGTGATCTACTCCGACTACTAAAAATCCGTACAATAAAAAGACAACAACCTACTCCGGTTGTCACACAAGTCCAAGAACTACTCTGTTCTAGAACAAGCCAACTCGCAACCTACTCCGGTTGCCAAAGAGTTGAAGACTACTCCGTCCTAAACTCTACACACACACTAAGAATGTTATAAGGATCAAGCTTCCACTAACTTATTCTTAAAAACAATTGAGGTGGACAACTTTACAAGATCAACAATTCATAAGTGAGAGAGTCTAGTATATTAAAGTAATAGTAGCCATGATTGTAACACTTGAAGACTTTTAAAAGCTTTGCAAAGTTATGACTCGGTTTTTAAGCTTTGAAAAACAATTTGCAAACTTAGATTAAATCTCAGAAAAAGTCTTGAAGAAATGAGAGGAAGAGGCACGCCTTTTATAGAGAGGATGAGCAAGGGAGTTGTTAGGGTTTTGAGGGTCAAAGACCATCACATGTGATGAGTCTCAACAACCTCCCAAACTTTGATGTGACCATAATTAGCGCATATCATGTAGTGTAGATTAGTGTAGCTTGCATTTAGTGTAGAAATGATACATCATGTTTGCATAATTTCCCATCATTTTGGCCATTGAGGACAATGCCCATATTAGTGTGGGGATGGGGAATTCTAACTTAACTTATATTCCAAAAATACAAAAAAATTGAAAAATTTCGAAAAACCATAAAAATTTGAAAATTGAAAAGCCAAAAACATGTTCATTTCTTTTGTACTATAGTCTTGTATATATTATTGTATATATTGTGTTTGTTCATCCTTGTTCACATTGATCGACTACGCCACATCCGAGGCATAAGGATCATGAAGACCGCATGGTATGATCTTTCCAATCTCCTTTTTCCTCTTTATGTTAATGACTATGTGCCTTTATTTTGATTGATGCAGTATAACAATGTGAATTTAGGACTTGCATTTAGTTTATATGTCATATTAGTTGATAGAATCACTTGCATTAGGATGTATATAATAGTTGCATCATAGCATGTATTTGCATTTAGAAAAAAGTTTTGAAAAGTGCCTAATTGGGAACTTTGACAAGAGCAACTAAGCCATTACAAATACTTTTTCAACTTAAGACTTTGCCTACTAGAATGGTTGTAAAACACCCTAGGTTGTGTCATACTAGTGTCTTTTGACCCATGACCCAAAGCCTAGTCAAGGGTTTCCATGTGAGTCACCTATCCAACCCCGTGATGCGATGTGGACTTGGTTAACTTGTCTAGGTGACCTTGATTGACCTTGTGGTAAGGCAACCCAAAAATACTTTCTATCAATAAGTTTGAAGTGCTCATTTCAAAGAATTTTGTCATGTGGAAGTAATTTAATGCCAAGGAAACCTCAAATGTTATGAAATGTTGAAATGTTGAGAAATTTAGTTGTTTTGATGGAGGCGTACCACTTCGATGTGCTTTGGAGAGGGATCCATTGAATTGGGCCCCCACATGGTTATGAATTCAACCACCCAGAGACAGAGTAACTATCACCCCGAAAAGCTATTGTCTAGAGGTTAACCGGTTGCCTAATAAGCGATTGGCGAAAGCAAAGGACACTAGCCCAGAAGGGACAAACCCCATCTTAAATTTTTGAAATGTGAAAGTTAAATGAGGTCAATTTTTGAATACTAGTCATATCCACCCTTTGTTTATAATGATTTGAGCATTTCACTCCCAAAAAGCCTTCTTGTCAAGCCACTTTGTCGAGCTTGGGACGATCCATGACCTTTACTTTTGTAGAGAATTCGAGACTTGTCATGTCATATGCTACTAGCATCATAGGGATCATCATTCCAACACCATCCGATCGCCCTTGACGAAAGCATTTGGAAATTGAGGACGAAAGTAGTCTAGTCTAACACCATTTAGAGGTGATTTAGTGCCATCCTCTTAGCCTTAGTAATTTGTTGAACTAGTATTTGTGAAGGATTACATGCTCTTAAATTTGTTCCTCTTTAGTGCCTCCGCCACTTGATGAGGAAGTGGCTATTCCTTTTGTAGATGCATCCATTATTTGATTTTTTGTGCTTAATGTTTGGATGTGTCGCCATTTTGGCAAGACCCACCTTGCCTTGCAAGAAGGCATCCTACCTCATGGTTGTCTTGTTGTGAGTTGAAGGGGCGGAGTGAGACCCGCTAATTGTCTCATATCGGCTATGTTATTAGGTTAGTTTAAATAATGGTCCTAGTCTTTGTCACCTCTTTACTCGGGACGAGCAAAGGATCGGTTTGGGGATATTTGATGTGACCATAATTAGCGCATATTTAGCCCCCGAATTAGCCTTGTTCCCATGCTTTTTAGTGCATATTTGGGTCATTTATTGTCTTTAGTTTTTTGTTTTGCATATTCTTTGAGATTTTGATCCCTTGGTAGGAAAGGAGTAAGAATCTTGCATTTTCATGGCAAAACGAGACTAGATTGATTGAATTCAATGACCAAGCATCAAGGAGAGACAAGATTAGAAGGCCTTTGTACATATTATAGTAGTTGGGGAATGACGAGAAAGGATCCTTGCATCCCCGAGGAAATCCCCAAGGATTTTATGAAGAAAAGGGAAGAAAAGAAGAAGAAACAATGCTGAGCTACAATCCGAGCGGATTGCCCCGAATCCGCCCGTCCTCCACAAGCACAATCCGTGCGTCTTCCTTCAAAGACGCCCGGACAGCAGCCACCAGAATCCGCCCGGATTCCCTCGAAGACACCCGTCTTCCCCTGCTACAATCCGCCCGTCCCGACACCAATACGCACGGATTCCGATGACAAATAAATTTCGTCTTCTCAAGCTACAAAGAAAGAAGCCCTTCCTTCGAAAAATACCGGCGTCTCCCTGCTCAATCTAAAAAGTGTAATTACTAGTTTAGCCCTTAGTTAACCCTAATGCATCCACCTAATTTCCACTATAAATACCCCATTAGTCTAATTAGAAGAGGAGGTTCTTCTTATCAATTCTTAGAGTAGTTAATATCAATCAAATCTCTCTTTAGTTTTGAAATCAACAATTAATCAAGTTTTAATACAAGTTTTATTTCCTTAATCTCTCTTTTGTTCACCCTTTATTTTGGGTAATTGAAGATTATTTGGGTTATTATTGGGAGATTGACAACCTCTCAATCAAGCATCAAGTACTTCTTTTATCTTTGCTTTATTATTGGAATCATTAGTAGGTATAATCCTCTTAATCCCTTTTTAATTATTGTTAATTACTTTCATTTATTCATCATATTTCATTTTGTTGGTATGATTGACAACCTTGCTAGCATGATCAACATGATAATGAGTGAGTAGTCACCTAGCTAGGGTTAATGGGTAATTAGGGGAAACCAACATGGGGAATGATTCATGCTTAAATTAATATGCTTTCATGGTTTATTTGCTTGCTTGTTTTGATCTCAACTCATGCACATGTTATGTTTGATGAAATGCGAGCCTATGAATCCTTGCATTTTTTACCCATCACCTATCTTTGCAATGAGACTTGTAAGACATAAACCAACTCGAGTCTCATTAGACCATTCATGTTGTTGAGTAGGGAAGACTAAGTCGACTTGTAGGTGTTGTACAATCTAATCGATTCGGCTCCGGGACCCAAACTTTCCTAGGATTGTAAGATATAACCCAACTCAATCCATCACAACAATAATTGCTTGCTTATAATTTGAGAACATGTTTGTATGATCAATTCCCATGATTCCCCTATGACCCCATGACACCCTAGTGCTTTTTATCAATTGTTTACAACCCTTTCAATTAATCTTGCTTGTTTACTTTCATTGTTATTTAGTTTAGTGACCTTCTACATCAACCCAAATTGTGACACCCCTAAGACACCACTAGTTTCAATAGAAATCTCATCTCAATTCCCGTCCCTTGGGATCCGACCTTTACTTTCCTCTTTACTAATTGTAGAGTTGTTTGTGAAGCTATAAATTGTGTTTTGATTGGACGTGACCCGACGACATCGCTAATCCACATCAAAAATGGCGCCGTTGCCGGGGACGGTGTTAGCTTGATTTAGATTTTCTTATATTGTTATTAGTTGTGTCTTTCTTTGCCTTGGGGAAGTAAAACTCCTCAAGGTTTGTTCTAATTGTTTTCAACTTGTTCGATATTTTGCAAGATGGACTTTATAGATTGTTTTGTAGAGGACCACTTAAGTATACCTTTCTTCAAAGATCCCATGCAAGCATTGGAAGCCTTGGAAGCAAGTGAGGCTAAAAATATATATTGGGAATTGGAGGTGGATCTTTTTGAGGCCGCTCTAGCTAACAATGAACTTACTCATGCACAATCCGAATTAGTGCATAACATCCTTGTAGAAGCATGTCAACCCATAGAGGATGAGCAATCCATCCTAGAAGATATTTTACAAACTCAAGAGCAAGAGGAACCCATCATGGAATTTGAATGTGATGAGGTTGATGAGAATGAAGAACAAGTTGAATATGCTATGAGAATGGAATGTCTAATGGAGATGGAGCAAATTCTCAATGAAACTCCAAAGGAGAAAAGTGAGGTACAAACTCCTACTTTAAAACCCCTTCCCCCAAATTTGAAATATGCTTACCTTGATGAATCAAAGACCAAACCCGTGATTGTTAATGATAGACTTGATGAGAACCAATTGGGAAAATTGCTTGATGTGTTGAAACAACATGAAAAGGCTATAGCTTATAGTCTAGATGATCTTAAGGGGATAAGTCCCAACTTTTGCATGCATAGAATTCATCTAGTAGAAGACCATAGACCTACCATTCAACCCCAAAGAAGATTGAACCCCCACATGCAAGAAGTTGTCAAAGGAGAAGTTATGAAATTACTTGATGCGGGAATCATATATCCCATATCGGACTCTTTGTGGGTTAGCCCCGTCCAAGTGGTACCTAAGAAAGGAGGTACCACGGTAGTGACAAATGAAAAGAATGAACTAATACCCACAAGAATGATCACCGGTTGGCGTATGTGCATTGACTATCGAAAATTGAACTCCGCAACAAGAAAGGATCACTTCCCCCTACCATTCATTGACCAAATGCTTGAGAGGTTAGCCTCCAACAAATTCTTTTGTTACCTTGACGGGTATTCGGGATTCTCCCAAATCCCTATACACCCGGATGACCAACATAAGACCACCTTCACATGCCCTTATGGTACTTTTGTATATAGGAGGATGCCTTTTGGTTTATGTAATGCCCCCGCCATTTTCCAAAGATGCATGATGAGTGTCTTCTCCGATTACTTAGAGACCATAATGGAAGTTTTTATGGATGATTTTAGTGTTTATGGAAAGGACTTTGACTCATGTTTGCATAATCTTTCTCTTGTGTTGCAAAAATGTGAAGATGTTAGTCTTGTTTTAAATTGGGAAAAGTGTCACTTCATGGTCAATGAAGGAATTGTTTTGGGTCATTTAATTTCAGAAAAGGGCATCGAGGTCGATATAGCTAAAGTTGAGGTGATAGAGAAACTACCACCTCCCGTGAATGTTAGAGGGGTGAGAAGTTTTCTCGGTCACGCGGATTTCTATCGCCGTTTTATAAAGGATTTTTCAAAAATAGCGAAGCCCCTCACTCAACATTTGCTTAAAGATGCCCAATTCCTTTTCACTAATGAGTGTGTTGAAGCCTTTAATAGAATCAAGGAAGCACTAATCTCGGCACCGATCATCCAACCTCCAAATTGGGAACTACCATTCGAGATTATGTGTGATGCTAGCAACTACGCCGTTGGAGTGGTTCTTGGCCAACGGGTAGGAAGAGCTCTTCATGCCATCTATTATATAAGCAAGACTCTTGATCCCTCCCAAGTGAACTATGATACCACCGAGAAGGAGCTTCTTGCCGTTGTCTATGCTTTGGATAAATTTCGTTCCTACTTGCTTGGATCCAAGGAGTTTGTATTTTCGGATCACCATGCTCTCCGACACCTCTTGATAAAGAAGGAGGCAAAACCAAGATTGTTGAGATGGATTTTGCTTCTTCAAGAATTTGACTTAGAAATAAGAGACAAGAAAGGAGCCGAGAACGTAGTGGCGGATCATTTGTCAAGGATCCGGTTTCATGATGAAAATGGAGAAACCCCGATCAATGACTCATTTCCCGACGATATTTTGATGGCCATTCAAACACAACTTGAAAGGCACATCACCCCATGGTTTGCCGATTATGCTAACTATATTGTTGGAAAAGTACTCCCTCCAAATTTGAACCACAACCAAAGGAAGAGATTCCTATTCGAAGTGAAGAGGTACTTTTGGGACGATCCAAACCTCTACAAGGAGTGTAGTGATGGGCTCTACCGGAGATGCATCCCTCAATGGGAAGTCCAAGGAATCTTGGAAGGGTGTCACTCATCACCCTACGGTGGGCACCATGGAGCAAGGAGGACCGTTGCGAAAATTCTTCAATCGGGCTTCTATTGGCCTACGATGTTTCAAGACACAAGAGATTCATCATTCATTGTGATGCTTGTCAAAGAACGGGGAATATCTCTTGGAGGAACGAAATGCCACAAAGGGGCATTCTAGAGGTGGAGATCTTCGATGTTTGGGGAATCGACTACCAAGGTCCCTTTGTGACATCCAATGGGAATAAGTACATCCTTGTGGCCGTAGACTACGTCTCAAAATGGATGGAGGCAATTGCCACTCCGAATGATGATGCAAAAACGGTCACCAAGCTCTTCAAGAAGATAATCTTCCCAAGATTTGGAGTTCCTAGAGCAATTATAAGTGATGGAGGAACGCATTTCCATGAGAAGAAACTTGCATCTCTTTTGACCAAATATGGTGTCCAACATAGAACCGGCTTGGGATATCATCCTCAAACAAGCGGTCAAGTTGAAATTTCAAATAGAGAGATCAAGCAAATCCTTGAGAAAGTTGTGAATAAGACCCGAAAGGATTGGAGCACAAAGCTTGATGATGCTCTTTGGGCTTATAGGACGGCCTATAAGACTCCCATAGGAGCCTCCCCTTACAAGCTTGTCTATGGAAAAGCATGTCATTTGCCAATCGAATTGGAGTACAAAGCTTTTTGGGCAATCCGAGCACTTAATCTTGATCTCAAGTTGAGTGGTCAAAGGAGGATGATTCAAATTCAAGAGTTGGAGGAATTCCGACTACAATCCTATGAGAATGAGAAGATTTACAAAGAAAGAACGAAATTGCTTCATGATAAGAGAATTAGACAAAAGGCCTTGCACAAAGGGGACAAAGTCCTTCTATTCAATTCCCGCTACCGACTGTTTTCGGGAAAGTTGAACTCTAGATGGATGGGTCCCTATGTGATAACCGAAGTTGGAAAATATGGAGATTTTGAGCTCAAGGCGGAAGATGGAAGCAAGTTCAAAGTTAATGGTCAAAGATTGAAGCCATACTATGAAGGATCGTTTATTGGAGAGGTCGAGGCCACCTACCTCGGGCCCTCTCATCCTTGAAAGAACCATCAAAGGGAGAGTTTGGTGGAGTCCTCCCTAAACCACCACTTGTAAATATACTAACCCTCTAACTTGTATTTATAATTTTATTGCATTTCTTTTAATAATAAACATGAACTCTTTTCATGAGCGTAAGTGAGGGAGGGTTACTAATGAATTTTGAATGAAGGAAGGAACCAATTTTCAAGTGTGGGGAAGCATCTATGAAAGGAAAGAAAGTCAAAGGAAGAATTCACAGCTTGAACACGTGCGTTTTCCCTG
This sequence comes from Silene latifolia, assembly GCF_048544455.1. NCBI lineage: Eukaryota > Viridiplantae > Streptophyta > Magnoliopsida > Caryophyllales > Caryophyllaceae > Silene > Silene latifolia. The sequence goes on from NC_133531.1 coordinate 101,287,139, forward strand.
GAATCCGGCCGTCTTGCTGGAATCCGGGCGTCCTGAGGAGAATCCGTCCGTCCCGCTAAACTGAGAATTTGAAGATTTTGAGACTGAAGGAGAATCCGAGCGTCCCAGAAGTGAAAACGCCCGTCCTGAAGAATCCGGACGGCTTGGCAGAAAGACGCCCGTCTTTCTACCTGTGCATTTCAAGAAAAATCCTTGTAAAGGAATCCGCCCGTCTTCAGAAGAATCCGCCCGTCCCGACAAAAAGAATCCGAGCGTCTCATGCTCGGGACGCCCGTCTTTGTGGCGTCATGTTTTTGGAAATTTAGCTGTGACGGAATCCGGGCGTCTTACCAAGAATCCGCCCGTCCCGAGAAGCATGAATCCGAGCGTCTTCTGCTCGAATCCGCCCGTCTTCCCACGGTGATTTGACCCGAATTTTCTTAATTAAATTACACCCCACCACACATTTAGTTACACATCACTCTTCCTTCCACTTGCATTATAAAACCCACCTCCTTATAACTCCCAAGCATACCCAAATCACTCTCTTAACCCACAAAATCAAAAAGCCCCAATTTTTCTAGGGTTTCCAAAGGCAACACTCAATCAACAAGGAGCATCCTTATCCTTTCACAAATCAAAAGAATCCAGCTCAATAATCAAAGAATGGCACCAAGGAGATCCTCTTTTAGGAATGAGAGAAGACCAAGGATGAGGGGAAGTTCTTCTACCTCCCATGTCAACACATTAAGAAGGGAGCATGAGGAGATTGTAGATCTCACAAGGCTTGATGACTTCTCAAATGTGGAATTTGTCAATGATGTGCAAAGATTGGTCTTCCACCGGCTTCTAAGTAAGAATATTCTTCCCACTAAGTTTTTATGTCATGCTACCTTGAGGAAACTTGGGATTTATCACCAAATGGAAGCTCTCTTTGAAGTATTTGGTCTCTCAACCCTTTTTCGCATGTATGAACAAACTTATCGATCTCTTGTGCTTGAATTTTTGAGCTTTTTGAAGATTACAACCTTGAACAAAACAATATGCATAGAATTTAGGTTGGAGAATGTTTCTAGGATGATGACCCTTGTAGAATTCGCAAATGTACTCGGTCTCGATGTTTCGCCTACCCGAACATCGAAACCAAAGAAGTATAGTGTTGAACCTTTGTGGAGGGCCATGACCGGCCGGGATTTCATACACACCAAGTAATGTCTTGCTTTTCATATCCAAAATCCGATCTTGAGGCTTACTTATCGATTCCTTGCGAGCACTCTACTTGCCCGCCGAGATCCGGCCATCGTGAACCAATTAGACCTTGTGTTTATGGAATCCTACCTCAACATTCAAGGAAGAAATGTGTATCACTTCAATGCACCTCTAGTATTACTAGAGAAATGGGAAAAGTTTAGAAATGGTGACGATGATGGAATGAAGCACATTGTGAATGGAGGACTCATTACTAGGCTTGCAAAACATTTCAACCCGAGATTCAATGAGAATAATGAGTATGCTCCTCTTTTGGGGAACACAAGAATAAACGAAGATCTTCTCCTTATTCATCACCATTGGATAACCCTTAGGGGGTCGATAAGCGGATAAAGTGGTTAACGAAAGGAAGCGATCCGATTTATCTTCCAATGGCCGACCTACCACGTATCTCCCCAAGAAGAGGACCTTTAGCTCCAATTCCATCCTACCTCATCCCGAATCAAACAAGGCAAGCACCACCACCTCCAAATCCACCTCAAGAACAACAAACTCAAGATGAGAAGATCAAAGTGCCTCCCTACCCATTTCCCTATCAACCGTATAACCATCCCAACCCCTTCATCCTTCCCCGTGACGACTTTGTCACGGGAATCTTACAAGATTTACACTACCGTCAATACGAAACCTCCGTGGACAATTACTATGCACTCTATCCTCAATATCACGAGATGGTTCGAAGAGGACGGATTAGTGAGGAAGGAGCATTTCCCTTATGGGCTCAATTGGATTTGTTCTTCCCCAATTCGGAGAGGGCTAATGAAGGGGCAAACGGGAGACAAGAGGAGGGGAGTGGCAATTCTTGTGGAGGAGACACGGTGGAGCTTGAAAGTGAAGAAGACGAATTCATGGACCCAAGTATGAGTGATGCATCGAAGGAGATATGGGATAGCGATGTAGAGGGAGATGATGCCGATCTCTAGAGGATTACTTCATAGCTAAGTGGAGCGGGCGAGAGGCACCCACCTAAGTTTAAGTGAAGTTTTCTCATCTCCTCTCTTTATTTTTCAAAGTTTCATGAAAAGAAGTTTGTGTCTTGTTAACTTGTATTTTATTAATCTTGATCATTGTTGGAGGAGTCCTAGCACCATAGAGGACTCACACCTCGGTCCCATTGAGGTGTTCTCATTTTATTGTTCCCACCTTTCAAAATCCAAAATGACAAATTAGTTTCAAGCATTGCATAGTGTGTGCATGAACTACACCCATCCTTAGGACATTAGCAATAGTGTCTAACTCGGTTTGGGGAAGTCAATGCATACACAACGGGAGGTAATCTAAATTATCCTCTCCGTCATAAACAAAAACCATGCATCATGTAGTGTAGATTAGTGTAGCTTGCATTTACTGTAGAAATCATACATCATGTTTGCATAATTTCCCATCATTTTGGCCATTGAGGACAATGCCCATATTAGTGTGGGGATTTGGAATTCTAACTTAACTTATATTCCAAAAATACAAAAAAATTGAAACATTTCGAAAAACCATAAAAATTTGAAAATTGAAAAGCCAAAAACATGTTCATTTCTTTTGTACTTTAGTCTTGTATATATTATTGTATATATTGTGTTTGTTCATACTTTTTCACATTGATCGACTACGCCACATCCGAGGCATGAGGATCATGAAGACCGCATGGTATGATCTTTCCAATCTCCTTTTTCCTCTTTATGTAAATGACTATGTGGCTTTATTTTGATTGATGCGGTATAACAATGTGAATTTAGGACTTGCATTTAGTTTATATGTCATATTAGTTGATAGAATCACTTGCATTAGGATGTATATAATAGTTGCATCATAGCATGTATTTGCATTTAGAAAAAAGTTTTTAAAAGTGCCTAATTGGGAACTTTGACAAGAGCAACTAAGCCATTACAAATACTTTTTCAACTTAAGACTTTGCCTACTAGAATGGTTGTAAAACACCCTAGGTTGTGTCATACTAGTGTCTTTTGACCCATGACCCAAAGCCTAGTCAAGGGTTTCCATGTGAGTCACCTATCCAACCCCATGATGCGATGTGGACTTGGTTAACTTGTCTAGGTGACCTTGATTGACCTTGTGGTAAGGCAACCGAAAAATACTTTCTATCAATAAGTTTGAAGTGCTCATTTCAAAGAATCTTGTCATGTGGAAGTAATTTAATGCCAAGGAAATCTCAAATGTTATGAAATGTTGAAATGTTGAGAAATTTAGTTGTTTTGATGGAGGCGTACCACTTCGATGTGCTTTGGAGAGGGATCCATTGAATTGGGCCCCCACATGGTTGTGAATTCAACCACCCAGAGACAGAGTGACTATCACCCCGAAAAGCTATTGTCTAGAGGTTAACCGGTTGCCTAATAAGCTATTGGCGAAAGCAAAGGACACTAGCCCGGAAGGGACAAACCCCATCTTAAATTATTGAAATGTGAAAGTTAAATGAGGTCAATTTTTGAATACTAGTCATATCCACCCTTTGTTTATAACGATTTGAGCATTTCACTCCCAAAAAGCCTTCTTGTCAAGCCACTTTGTCGAGCTTGGGACGATCCATGACCTTTACTTTTGTAGAGAATTCGAGACTTGTCATGTCATATGCTACTAGCATCATAGGGATCATCATTCCACCACCATCCGATCGCCCTTGACGAAAGCATTTGGAAATTGAGGACGAAAGTAGTCTAGTCTAACACCATTTGGAAGTGATTTAGTGCCATCTTCTTAGCCTTAGTAATTTGTTGAACTAGTATTTGTGAAGGATTACATGCTCTTAAATTTGTTCCTCTTTAGTGCCTCCGCCACTTGATGAGGAAGTGGCTATTCCTTTTGTAGATGCATCAATGATTTGATTTTTTGTGCTTAATGTTTGGATGTGTCGCCATTTTGGCAAGACCCACCTTGCCTTGCAAGAAGGCATCCTACCTCATGGTTGTCTTGTTGTGAGTTGAAGGGGCGGAGTGAGACCCGCTAATTGTCTCATATCGTCTATGTTATTAGGTTAGTTTAAATAATGGTCCTAGTCTTTGTCACCTCTTTACTCGGGACGAGCAAATGTTCGATTTGGGGATATTTGATGTGACCATAATTAGCGCATATTTAGCCCCCGAATTAGCCTTGTTCCCATGCTTTTTAGTGCATATTTCGGTCATTTATTGTCTTTAGTTCTTTGTTTTGCATATTCTTTGAGATTTTGATCCCTTGGTAGGAAAGGAGTAAGAATCTTGCATTTTCATGGCAAAACGAGACTAAATTGATTGAATTCAATGACCAAGCATCAAGGAGAGACAAGATTAGAAGGCCTTTGTACATATTATAGTAGTTGGGCAATGACGAAAAAGGATCCTTGCATCCCCGAGGAAATCCCCAAGGATTTTATGAAGAAAAGGGAAGAAAAGAAGAAGAAACAATGCTGAGCTACAATCCGAGCGGATTGCCCCGAATCCGCCCGTCCTCCACAAGCACAATCCGTGCGTCTTCCTTCAAAGACGCCCGGACAGCAGCCACCAGAATCCGCTCGGATTCCCTCGAAGACGCCCGTCTTCCCCTGCTATAATCTGCCCGTCCCAACACCACTACGCACGGATTCCAGTACAGCGAAATTTCGTCTTCTCCAAGCTACAAAGAAAGAAGCCCTTACTTCGAAAAATACCGGCGTCTCCCTGCTCAATCTAAAAAGTGTAATTACTAGTTTAGCCCTTAGTTAACCCTAATGCATCCACCTAATTTCCACTATAAATACCCCATTAGTCTAATTAGAAGAGGAGGTTCTTCTTATCAATTCTTAGAGTAGTTAATATCAATCAAATCTCTCTTTAGTTTTGTAATCAACAATTAATCAAGTTTTAATACAAGTTTTATTTCCTTAATCTCTCTTTTGTTCATCCTTTATTTTGGGTAATTGAAGATTATTTGGGTTATTATTGGGTGATTGACAACCTCTCAATCAAGCATCAAGTACTTATTTTATCTTTGCTTTATTATTGGAATCATTAGTAGGTATAATCCTCTTAATCCCTTTTTAATTATTGTTAATTACTTTCATTTATTCATCAAATTTCATTTTGTTGGTATGATTGACAACCTTGCTAGCATGATCAACATGATAATGAGTGAGTAGTCACCTAGCTAGGGTTAATGGGTAATTAGGGGAAACCAACATGGGGAATGATTCATGCTTAAATTAATATGCTTTCATGGTTTATTTGCTTGCTTGTTTTGATCTCAACTCATGCACATGTTATGTTTGATGAAATGCGAGCCTATGAATCCTTGCATTTTTTACCCATCACCTATCTTTTCAATGAGACTTGTAAGACATTAACCAACTCGAGTCTCATTAGACCATGCATGTTGTTGAGTAGGGAAGATTAAGTCGACTTGTAGGTGTTGTACAATCTAATCGATTCGGCTCCGGGACCCAAACTTTCCTAGGATTGTAAGATATAACCCAACTCAATCCATCACAACAATAATTGCTTGCTTATAATTTGAGAACATGTTTGTATGATCAATTCCCATGATTCTCCTATGACCCCATGACACCCTAGTGCTTTTTATCAATTGTTTACAACCCTTTCAATTCATCTTGCTTGTTTACTTTCATTGCTATTTAGTTTAGTGACCTTCTACATCAACCCAAATTGTGACACCCCTAAGACACCACTAGTTTCAATAGAAATCTCATCTCAATTCCCGTCCCTTGGGATCCGACCTTTACTTGCCTCTTTACTAATTGTAGAGTTGTTTGTGAAGCTATAAATTGTGTTTTGATTGGACGTGACCCGACGACATCGCTAATCCACATCAAACTTGCACCAAAGAAGGTTCTTATTCAAAAGGCAAAAGAGAGAAAGAGTGTTTGAAATTATCCAAAAGTGACCACAAGTTTTGAGAAAACAAAGGATGTGAAACAAGTCACATGATGACAAGTTTTCACAAAAATGGCAAAAACCAATCCTTTCTTTATGAAAGACCAAAGGGTCAAAATAGCATTAAGAGGAAACAATTTGAAAATGATAATTACTCAAACCACTTTTTCTAGAAGGCCAAATGCTTGTAAAAATCTGAAAGTTATCTTTCAAAATAAGAGACACGTAAATGGCTTTTGAAAGATAAGAAAGTGTTCAAGTGTTACAAATTGAGGCAACAGTCCAGGCTGCTGTTACTTGTGAAAGTAACAGTGGTATTGACTGTTTCTATTACTCTAAAATACTTTACTTTCTAACTTGTACATTAGATGACGCCTAGGACTCAATACAATTGGATGATCAACAACTCAACACTTCTTAATCCAAGCTTGATTTAACCATAAATCCTGAAAAAGGTAAACTAAGAAGGCACACATTAAATGGGCATGTTATCATCAATCAAAGGAACCCAACAATGTGTTTCACTAGTTTTTTAGCCTTGATAAAGGAGTTGCTTCCAGATGGTGATGTTCTACCTGTTAAGACATTTGAGGCTAAAAAACTAATAAGAGGAGTGGGTATTAAATATGAGAAAATACATGCATGTCCAAATGATTGCATATTGTATCGAAAATTATATCAAAGCTTAACCAATTGCCCTAAATGTTTTGAGTGGCGTTATAAGGATAAGGAAGGGATGCCAGCTAAGGTGTTGTGGTATTTTCCAGTGATACCAAGATTCATAAGGATTTATGCGAATAGCGATGATTCAAAAATGTTAACTTGGCATGAAACTGGAAGAATAAATGATGGAAAGCTAAGACACCCGGCAGATGGTATGCAATGGAAATCGTTCGACGCTAAGTATCCCGAGTTCGGCAATGAACCTAAAAACTTACGTCTAACGCAGTACACTGATGGAATGAACCCACACGGAAACATGAGTATCAAACATAGTACTTGGCCAGTAGTGTTGGCTATTTATAACTTACCTCCATATGTGTGCATGCAAAGAAAGTATTTGATGTTGTCGTTGTTAATTTCTGGCCCTAAACAACCTGGAAATGATATAGATGTCTATTTGGAACCTCTTCTAGATGATTGCAAATGTTGTGGGATAGTGGGATAAAAGTATTTGATGCATATAAGAACGAAACTTTCAATTTGAGAGCGATGTTATTGTGTACAATATCTGACTATCCAGCTTATGGCGACCTTTCTGGGCACACAGTTCATGGGAAAGAGGCTTGTCCATTGTGTGGGGAGGATATCGAGTCTGAATACTTGAAGTATTCTCGTAAGTATGTGTATATGGGAAATAGGAGGTTCTTGTATCATGACCATTGTTATCGCAAGAAGCAGAAAGCATTCAATGGAAGTCAAGAACTTCGTCAACCTCCTAGAATTTTGAGTGGGCATGAAGTTTATCAGAAAGTAAAGCATATTGAGATAGATTATGGGAAGAAGAGCGGCTCTAAATTGTCTACTCGTGGGTATAAGAAAAGATCCATATTTTTTGATAAACTTCTATATTGGCCTGACCTGGAGGTCAGGCATTGCCTCGATTTCATGCACATTGAGAAAAATGTCTGTGATAGTATTATCAATACCCTTCTGAATGTTCCCGCTAAAACAAAGGATAACGCCGCAGCTAGGGAAGATATGAAAATGATGGGTATTAGGATAGAGTTGGCACCACAGAAGAGAGGTAATCGTACATTTTTACCGCCAGCAGCTTATACCCTTTCACGGAATGAGAAAAAAGAGTTTGGTGCATGCTTGAATGGAATTAAAGTGCCACATGGTTATTCGTCGAACATCAAAAGCCTAGTGTCGATGCAAGACCTAAAACTCACCGGGTTAAAGTCACATGATTGTCACACTTTGATGCAACCATTACTACCTGTGGCTATTCGTTCCATTTTACCTGAAAAAGTAAGATATGCTATAACTAGATTCTGTCTCTTCTTCCAGTCCATATGCGAGAAAGTCATCGATCTTGATGACGTGGATTCATTGCAAGACCTCGTTGTAACCTCTCTTTGTCAGTTGGAAATGTATTTTCCACCCTCTTTCTTCACTATCATGATTCATCTGACCATTCACTTGGTTAGGGAGATTTTGTACCTTGGGCCCGTGTACCTGAGATACCAGTATCCTTTCGAAAGATTGATGAAAGTCTACAAGGACTATACATCTAATCGGTATCGTCTGGAAGGTTGTATTGTTGAACGCGCTATTTTAGACGAAGTTCTTTCATATTGTTACGCTCATCTCTCCCCTGAGGAGTTGATTGGCGTTCCTAAGAATCGTCATAGTGACTGGATGACCGGAAAAGGTATTAGGGGCCGGGTTGAAAAAATTGTGACACGTGAAATGTTGCATTTAGCACATACGTATGTGCTAAAAAACGAAGATGAGATGCAACCTTATATTCAACAACACAAAGATGAGCTCAAATACAATCACCTAAACAAGACCGAGAAGTGGATTGCAAACGAGCATACGAAGACGTTTAGAGAGTGGTTTAGGAATATTGTCTTAGAGTATAAGAATCAAACTGGTGATGACATCTCTCCTAGGTTAATACGTCTTGGTTTAGGTTCAAATGTCAGGGTCACCTTTTACAGCAGTTTTGCCATTAATGGATATACTTTTTACACCCACGGGCAAGATGAGTTGAGCACAATGCAAAATAGTGGTGTGAGTTCTGAATTTGAGGCAATGCACTTTGCTACTTCAAAAGATAAAAAGCCTATTTGGGAAAAATGCCTTTATTATGGTGTTATTCAAAAAATATTGATATTAGATTACATTGATTTCACAATGCCTTTGTTTCGATATAACTGGGTTGATAACATCCATTATGTCCGAAAGGAAAATATGGGATTTACGTTGGTCAATCTAGGTAAGGTTGGCAATAATAAGGATGATCCTTTCATAATGGCATCCAAAGCTAAACAAGTGTTCTATGTCACCGATCTTATGGATAAGAAGTGGTCTGTTGTACTGTCTATAAGGAGTAGAAGGAGTAGTGCATCCGATAATGGTGATGATGATCAGGGATGTCGTTTTTTAGGGAATGGATCACTCTACCACTGTATCTTATTTCGATGATGTTGACACTGATCATGAGGACACTGAAAGCATCTATATGCGTGATGACCATGGTGAAGGTATTTGGGTTAACGAAGAAACTATGACATCCAAGAAACGTCCCCGATCCTGAGATGGTCTATAATGTAAGTTATTAGCTTTTATTTTTATTTTTATTTTTAAAATATATATATCTTCCTTTTAGTTTTTTTTTTAAATAACTATCTCCACTGAACAGATTTGCATTTAGGAACTGCATATTTAATACAAATGTAAAGCACTGATATTCTCGACGCTACTTATACAACAGTACTGGAAATCTTACAAGACCACAGGGTTACACATAGGGCTGTAAATGAATTGAGCCTGCTCGACAAGCCCTCGGGATCAGCTCGGTCAAAGCTCGGCTCGAGATTGGTCAAACTGAGCTCGAGCTCGGGTTCGAAATAAGCTGAGCCCAAACCGAGCCGAGCTCGAGCACACTAAGGCTCGGCTCGGGAGCTCGTTTGAGCTCGTTATTTTTAAAATTACTTATTGTTTTTCAATATATTTACTAAAATAGTGTCAATTTTAAAATAAATAAATTAAAATATTAGTTTATAAGATAAAATTGCATAATAGTTGTTATTATAAGCATACAAAAAAATAATATTCTCGTTTGAATTTGAATTTTTAAATCAAAAATTACGTTATAATTAAAATAATACTCAATAAAATGGTACGCAAACAAAGCTCGAGCTCGGGTTTGGGCTCGTGAAATATTATATGAGCCGATCCTGAGCCTTGATTTCAAGAGCTCGGGTTCGGGCTCGAACTCGATTTTTATAATATGAGCCGAGCTCGATCATAGGTATGCTCGAGCTCGGCTCGGCTCAGTTACACCCCTAGTTACACATTACCTTTATTTAAGTTGCCTTTTCATATATACCCACGACACTACTAATGATAGGCGGATACAGACACACACAGTTTGACACTCAACAAATAACACACGACGTTGCTTGGAAGTTTCAGCCACAGACACAAACACATTTTGTAGGGGTTTTAGGGGTACATTGCTTGGAAAACAGCCACAACCTGGTTGTAGGCATCGACGCTTTCTGAACTGGCCGACTGCTACCCATCAAAGATGGTCGCATACGGCACTTGAACATAGTCCACGGTATTCTTCAGAAGCTCGACATCCTCGTCTGTGGCGACCCAGAGGTATGGTTTGAGTGTTGATCTATTCGGAGCATTCCAGTCGTTCCTGCCATGGCCTCTGAGTTGAAACATCATGTCAAGCTTAAATGTTGATTCTGCATGTGTAGGTGATGTTCCAAACTGAATGAGTAGACTCCCTTTGAATCCTCATGGCCCCCATTGTGGCTTAATTCTGATGACCGAGTATCCTAGCTCAATAAGCTTATTCCTCAGAGGATTAAAGCTTTTGGCAGCAAATTTCCCATTGTCTATATCTATGTGGCCTGGGGCATTCATCAGGACATAGTGATATGGACGACCAACATTTTGAGTCATTTTCAGACCAGTAATTTGATGGTTTATTTGTGAGTTGTGGGGAGCTAATGGATACTGAGCTAATGGGATGCCTCTTTTCTGAATTTATAGCAAGTTTGAGATATGTTGCTGGAGTGTATGTATGTTGTCTTTAGCTTTTGGTAGCTTTAAAAAGCCAATAGAAGCAATGGTCATTGTTAAAGATTCCCAAATTTGGCATGGTAAATCCTGTAGATATGCATATGCATCTTTGTTGTTGTTGTCTTATTTTCTTGATCTTATTATTAGATGTGGATGTTGTTGTTGAAATTGCTGATTAATGTTGCAAATATAGTGCTTCTGTTTACGATTGCCATCTTCTTTGTATTATTCTGAGTTTGGACTGTAATGCAATTACAGTAATTTAAAAAAAAAGAGTTAAACAATAACAACGGTTATATTGACATTACCCGTTGTTATTACTTTCAACAACGGTTGTAGTACTTCTACCTGTTGTCATTGCTTTTTTTAGACATACATTTCATTTGGCGCAAATTGGGTGAAAATATATTACAACAGGTATATTTTAACCGTTGTCATAACTTTATTACAACGGTTGACGTTTATTGACCCGTTGTTATTAACATATCACAACGGTTTTGTTTTAAGGACCCGTTGTTAATAGTTTGTCTTAATAAAAAAATAATTTACAAACAGATACAGGTATACAGCATACCACACAAACACACACAATAGTTCAACCGTTGGTATCCTGAGTTTATTCTCTCTCCCCCGCTTTCTACATTCTCGTTGCCGGTCGTCGCCCAGTTTCCGACGGCCAGATTCCGTCGCCTTCCCTTATCATCTTGCTCGTTCTCTTTATCATCATCATGGTATGTTCACTTTTGTGTTTCGTCATTAGGGTTTTAAGATCATCTTTTTTTTGTTTTTCATCTGTTTGTTTTTCGTCTTCTTTGTTATCTTTATCATCCCGCATCATCTACTTCATTCCTCTTATTAGGGTTTTAGGATTTTAGAAGCTCAAACTGTTGTTTTAAATTTTCATTCCTCTTTAGGATTTTAGATACTCTGCATGTCTTTGTTCATTTCCTAGTTCATTCATATTTAGGGTTTTAGGATTATCATGGGTGAAAAACGGAAAAGAAGTCAAAAGGATAGTAAGCCTGGGGATAATAAGCCTGGTGAGAGGGGTGATACGAAGTGCTCTGCAGCCCTTGCAGCTATAGCGGCTAAACAACCGCTTAGTATAACATGGAACGCGAAGGGTTTGCCTACTGGTCCAAATGCGAAGGATTTATCCACTTGGATTGGATGTGTAACAAGACAGTTTGTGCCTATCCATTTAGATGAAATGAGGAATTTGAATCCTGTATTGGAGTAGTTATTCTTGGATCGTATAAAGGTATGATAACTTATGTAGCGAAACAACATTTTATTTTGGAGGTAAATTGAATGCTATGTAAATTGCATGATGATATGATGATGCAGGAAGCCTTTGATATTGCCGAATGCTATGATAAGTATTTAATAAAGATGGCAGGGGGTGTCTTAAGGCAGTGCAAGTGTGACGTTGGTAAGTATTGGTTGTATGTAGACAAGGAGACGGGGGAGATGCGTAAGAGCCCACCGTCAAACAAGTGTCCCACCATCACGCAGGAACAATGGGATCTTTTCAAAGCGATTCGAGCTAGTGAGAAGTTTGAGGTTGAGTATCCTCGCCTTTTAATGATTTACCTATCATTTTTTTAATTAATGAGTTCTCTATAATTTTTTTATTATCTCATCTACTTGCGCTTTTATATAATTTGAAGGCCGTTAGCAAAAGAAATCGTGCTAACATTTCATGCAAGAAGGGGGTATGGTATGGTTCTCGAGGCGGTTACAGATTGATAGAAGACCAACTCGTAAGTAGCATCCCCCTGTTTATTTGATTTTTTTAATCACACTTGGACTTGATACACATTTATATATATAACTGTTACCATGTTAATGTGTAGGTAGCAAAGGGAGTGACCAACTTGAATCGGCACGTAACTTATAAAGAAGGGCACACACCTAAAGGATCCCGGCCGTGTGACAAATATGATCACGAAGTGTTGGCCAACATAGTAAGCATTATTTTATTAAGACGAGTTCATTACTAACTTTATTATTTTAGTCACAAATATAATTTGAAGTTTATTTAATATATTATAGGAGAAGGTATTGAAGGAGGTACAAGAAGGTAAATTCACTCCCAATGGTCGTGATGACGTTCTTGCTAGAGCGATCGGCCGACCCGAACATCCAGATCGATTGAGGGCCGTCCCGTTACATGTTGGAGTCACGAAATATTATGGGACAACTGCCCCGAAAAAGAAGAAAAGGAAGGATAAGGCTGAGAAGGCTGACATGGTACCATTTATTCTATTATTTTCATTTAAGTTCACATGTTATTATTTTAAACAAGTTGCTTAAACATTACATTTTTGGCACGCAGGTTCAGTTATTGGCATCCGTGATACTAAAGATGAATTCTGGAGGCAAGCCTTCCGAAGAAGAATTGAAGATGATGGAGGATGTCATTAAAAGGGGTAAGGTACAACAGATTGGTCAAGAGGTCGAGAACACTACTACCTTGGCAATACATGAGGAGGAAGTACCGGTCAACGAGATTCGGAAAAGATCGGTACCTACGCTCAAGTTTTAACAACTAAAGCCGATAAGGTAAATATATGACTTCCTTATTTTTCTTTTCTTTTTTTTTGGGTAAGATCAGGGGGTGTGTTCCCTGCCAGCTCTAATGCTATAACTTCTGACATCGTGCCATTGGTTAATTTTATTAGGTAATTGAGTCTGATGAAAAGGGGATGCAACTTGAGTTATCTGCCACAGCTGACAATAATCAGGGGATGCAACTTGAGAAGACGGCTGATGAAAAACAGCAGCATAATACATCCCCTTCAAATCAGTTCCCAGTTTTCGGCAAGGTATGCATGAAGTCTTTAGTGAAATTTATATGAATTCTATTAAATTTTGGGATATAATATATAATGTATGTGTATTCTTCAGGCCATAAAAAGGAAGGTAGTTATTCTTACTCGCCCTAAATCCGCGAAACCTGTGCGTGTTGGCCGGGGTCTCGTAGACTTGCCCACAAAATCAGCGGAAACTTTATTGGTTCATAGCGAACCACTTTTGCCGAACCATAGAAAAGTGGAGATAACTCAAGTCTTTGAAGGCCATGAAAAATTTCAACTGCCCGTCCCAGTTCGTGACGACATTACCATTCTGGCAGATGCGGTTGGAAGTTTCATCCAATGGCCTATTTCTCACATCTTTCTGGCTCGTTCATCTCCGCCTCAACCGAAAGCAGTTGGGGTTAGAAAAATACCTTTATATGTTAAATTTTTATATGTTAAATGTTTTTATATGTTAAATTTATATGTTTTTTTTTTGTAGGGAACAACAAACACGGATAAGCCGGATAAGCCTAAGTCCCCAGACATGCCAACTACCTCGTCGAAACAACAACTTGATGAGGTATTTAATTAACTTCTCAATTTTTTTAAAAACCTCTCTTTATTTATATTTTTTCTGTATTTCTAAAAAGCATGGAAATTTTGTGTAGGGGACAAAAAAGACAGATAAGCCTAAGTCCCCAGACATGCTAACTACCTCGTCGAAACAACAACTTGACGAGGTATTTAATTAACTTCTCCATTTTTTAAAAACCTCCCTTTATTTATATTTTTTCTGTATTTCTAAAAAGCGTGGAAATTTTGTGTAGGGGACAAAAAAGACGGATAAGCCTAAGTCCAAGACATGCCTACTACTGCCTCATCATTGAAAGAGCAGGTTGATGAGGTATTTAGTTAAGTACTCTTTTATTTTTATTACTCCAACTAGGATATGTTACCTTTGGATTTTTTATTATTTTATTTATCTACATATATAGGCTGGTAGTAGCACAAAAAGAGAAAAGCATTATTTCCCCGAACTGAAAGATGTTAGGAGTATAACCTCCACTAATTTTTCTGGGAGCGAATACATGCAAAAAGTAAGAACGCTGATGATGAGGGAACTGTATTTGGAGGCTAGGCATCGCATAGCAAACGAGCAATTGATAATTATTTCGCTCGATGAGGATATTTTAGGGATTGAGCGCGAAGCAATTCTGTTATGGGAGCTGCTAGCCATTTGGGCTGGCCTTCTCGAGATTGATGTCCAACACCTATTTGTTTGGATGAAGTAAGTTTCTTAATAAATCATTTCATATTCTAATATTCTGACTAGATAGTGTTTTAAATACCGGAATTAATACCGTAATAATGTAGGTTCTTGAAATCGAGAGTGATGCCCGAGAACAAGCTTCCATGTGATCTATACGGATTCCTGTGCCCCTATATTTTTTCTATGCATATCACGTTGATTTCGTACGAAGATCGGGTAGATTATATTGCTCGGAAATTGGCGACAAACAAAAAGCTCATTTTTGCCCCTTATAATAAAATCGGGTAATAAACAAATTAATATTACGATTCCAACTACAATTGCATTTTCATAACTAATATATGTACTTGTTAATAATGATGATGTCTCTTGATGTAGGAGTCATTGGGTGCTAGCAGCCATCATGCCGACCAAGAAAACAAATTTTGGTTGGACTCTTTGCATAGAGAACCAAGCGAGACCTTTAAGGGCTTGATTATTAAGTAAGTTTATAATACTGATTTATTTATAATAACATTAAGTTTCAATTTTTATTTATAGCAAAAAGCTCATTTTTGCCCCAAAAATATGAGTTTCTGCCTCCTTTTTTTTTATAAAAAAAGGGCCTTTGACAAGAAAAGAGCTAACGAGGATCAACCCACGAAAGATTCTGATGATGGCCCTACTTTTATTACGATAATAGGGGTACGTGCTCAAATACAATACCTTAAGTGCAAAAATCTGTCTTTAATAATAATACGTGCGCAAATACAATACCTAAAGTGCAAGATTCTGATGTGGGCCTTCTCGTCTCTTCGTTTTTTATGTAATAATAGGTCCCTCGCCAGCCGGATAGCATACAATGTGGATACTACGTTTGTCGGTTCATGTTGGAGGTTATTACGCGAAGATATATCCTTATTCCAGAAAAGGTTAGTAATTTAATAATATGTTTATTACTTTTTTTAAATTAGAGCTAATGTTGTCTTGCTTGCTGCTATACCATGATGTTGTTATACTGAATGATGTATGTTGTTACACTAATGAACAACACTAATACTGCTGTCAATCAATAATGTCTTGTCTTTGTTTTTTCCGCAGTATGTAATCAACGCGCCACAAGTACCTGAGTACAAAAGGCACCAAATAGACGAGGTAAGGGACTTGTTGGGCAAATACGTCTTAGAACATTGCAATGAAGACTAAATGCATGATACTTAGAGCTTAGATCAGCTTAGTAAATTTTTTGTTGAAGTTAGGGAATGATCTTTGTAGATAGAGCTAGGGGGATGCACAGTTTTAGGAATCTTAGTTCATGTAAAGTGATCAAATTGTTGGTATGAATTAATCTGAAAGTGAAACAAATTGTAAGTATGATGCTGCTGTTGTGGTTGAATTGTATCTATTGAGTTCTGATGAACCCAGCTGTGATTTATGCTGCTGCTCATATATGCAGGTGAAGAGTCTATTGATCCAAAATACTCAAGAGGGGGGGTGAATTGAGGATTTAAAACTTTTTGAAAGCTTTTTCGATAATGTATATGTAATTGATTATTTGAAGTTTATTGATTAAACTTTAACTAATCAACTAATGAAGGTAAACGTTATAAGCGAAACAAACGAAAGAACGAAGAGACACACGGTTTTTGAAGTGGTTCAGTTTCACAAGTCGAAACCTACGTCCACTATTCTCGATTAATAAATTTAGTACCTTTCCACGGATTACAAATTTACTAACCCAACTCGTACAACTAACTCTAGCTGTAACTCAATGAGTACCGTTAAATACTCGAGTGACTAACTTACGCTAATAAGAAAGCACTAATGATTCTAACAAAGGTTCACGTTAATGAACAAGTTAAGAAATCAACTAAGCACTATTATCTTATAACGATAAATGAAGAACGAGTATGCGAGTTTTAAAACACACGACCTTCCAAAATAACAAAACGGTTTTTCTTTGAAAACACACGGTTTGCTCTATCAAGATGAAATTTATTTTTATGCTTAAGGTCTCTCTTTTAGATGTTGTAAATAGCAAAGTATTTATAGGGAAGGAAGGACTAGGCTAACGGTTTTTTACACAAACCCTAATAGCCGAAAATAATAAGATATAAGTGCAAATTATATCTTCTTATTATCTCTTTCCTAAAAGCCTTATAAGATAATAAAGAATATTCTAAAACATAGAATATAATCTTTCCAAATATTATCTTTACTATAAATCCTAAGATTATGATAAGATTTCCTAAAACAAGAATATCTTTAACCATAAACAAATATATTAAGTAAGATATGTAAGATATGTAAAGACATTTTTATAGAATAAAATCTTTATCTAATATACCCTAGGTAACACGAGATGTCACGGCTCATGTGCCTCGTGACTCGTGCAAACCCTAGTCTTAACATATGATTAGATTTTAGGTTCTAAGAGAGGCTATGTTGAAACCCTAATTAGTAGCAAAGTCCAACTCATAAGTTGATCCATTACAACTACTAATTAACGTTTAATACAAAGCCGGACTCCTCACTAAACCGGGCTTTATCATATAAATACTTTCATTAAAACATTTAAAATAAACTTTAAACAATTATAAAACAATTTTCGAAACAATTAAAAGTCGTGTATAAAAACTCAGCATTTCAATGTTATAGTAGGAGAGCTATAACATTGAGCTCTTTTACTAGTAATGTTATAGCTGCAAAGCTATAACTTTACCAATTCAAGAAACTCATTCATAATTACCATTACGAGATAATCACCTATACTATTCTAATCTTCAAGAAGATCTTCGAGTACAGGCTACGTCATCATCCAAGCTTGATTAATCTTTAGACGGACTTCGTCTTCACATAATACTTGAATGAATCTTGAACCGTTTGATCTTGATTGAAAGCTTGAACGTTTCATGCAATTGTCATAATCTTCCTTGTTGCTTGTAATAGGTTAATTCTAAAGCACTTAACAAACAATTACACGCAACAAGTATATAGATTGTAAAGCACCTTGACATCATCAAAACATAAACATATAAGTTATATGGTTCAACAAATTCCTCCTTTTTGATGATGGCAAGCCTCCTAAAATATGTGACTAATTGTGTAGTTCCCCCTCAATATAATACCGTTATCTTGATAATAAAGATTAACGCAAGATTCAAACGATTCTTCAAAAACCGAAACTTTAAGGACTTTAAGAGACAATTGGTCTTGACAAGGAGCAAGCTTAGGTAGATGCTTACTATAAACGTTCTTTCCCCCTCTTGACATCATCGAAAAGCTAAGAACAAATCAAAAATGACTAGAATAATATAAGACGAGACAAGAGATAAAACGTCATAGGAAATAGTAATAACACGCAAGACTATAAGCATCCAAAAGATAATTATCATACAAACTAGGAATTAAACATGTTTAAGCCAAAGTGGGCCGAATTAACACATGTCTAATGAAACACTTGAGCCATAACCACAAGTGCATTGCCAAAATGGGCCGAATGATAATGTTTAAACACACCAACACAAAAGAAAAAGAAAGCTAAGTAAGATAAGGGCTAGATGTGGTAAGACGAGAGGAAATCAAATGTTACGGGTCTTATACGGGTTTATGTAGTCGGGCCTAGTACGATGCTCTAAGGCATCAAGACGGTCAAACGAGCTTCGAACCAGCTGAGAAAGTGTACCAATGCTCCTCTCAAAGTTAAGCACTTTCAAGGAAAGAGCTTTTGTGGCCTCCAACGTGAGCGCTTGATCACCCGCCATTGCTTTCCCGTGCATAACCAAAGCTCCACCCTGACTCGTAAGGAAGGTGAGACGATCACCGTGTGGGAACACTTCCCCATGAATTGCCTTCAACTCCCTCTCAAAACCCGCTAACCTTTTGTCCACTTCCTCCATCCAAGAGTACACCCGAGTAGCATCCAAGCCCGAGTCTAAAGACCGAGATGGTCTAACCCGTGACAACGCCGTAGCCAAATTAGTCGAATGCTCCTCGAATTTCTCCATTAAACCACTCATAAACCTCTCCAATTTCGACTCCATAGCTCCCAAACCCGAATCCACCGGGGTTTTCTCAACATCTTTAGCAAGAAGCAACTCAGGTCCATCAACAACAAGACCCATTAGCTTGATCAACTTGTCACACATACAGTCCCGCGCACTAACACCGTAACTATCTTGTCCCACCACACGCTAAATATCCAACAACCGAGGCACCCACATCCCATATGGTAAATCGATTGTGGTGCTCAACTTCTCTTTTGTCACCGTGAGACTAGTCTGAAGTATACGGTGCAACACGACACTACCCAAATTCACTTTCTGACCTTCCAACCAAGAATAGACCATTATAGCTTCATAACTCGACACCTTATCACGGCCTCCTCTCCTCGGCACCACTGTGTTCCACAAAAAGTTCAAGAGGAACTTGATTTTTGCCGAGAGAGGACGAACCACGATATTACCTCCTTCCGTCATCTCCTCAAAATACTTCTTCACTAACAACTCCTTTTCACTCATAACATTAGACCATTCAAGACTCGGATTTAATTCAATTCCTTCATCGGGAACCGAAAAAGCAGAGCAAAAATCTGAAACAGAGACCGTCACATCAACTCCATTAACAACCGCATGCAAGACTCCTTTCTTAATAGAGACACTAGCACAGAATTGAACCACCTCAACGGGGTAAACAGGACCCGAAAACTGACTAATGTGACTCCACCCTTGAAAAAAAAAGAAAATTAACAAAGAAAGCAAGAGCGGGAACACTAACCAACCAAGATTTCGGATAGTACCTACCACCATGAATGGAATACCTCAAAACTCGATTAACTAGGATGCTTTCATCATGAGTAAGCCGAACACGATTTAACCCTTCCTTCGTCGCGGCTTTCAAAACATCCCTAAGCAAGGGACGAGCAACACCATTCCGAACTATTACCTCGGGTTCCTCCACAGCTTCACTATTATCGACAACCACCTTATTTTTTCCTTTGAAAAGACGGCGTCTTTTGCCTTCGGACACCGACTCCTCACGACTACAAAACAGGGGCGAATTTTGGTTTGGTTATGGTGAAGGACAATTAATGGAATGGGGATCATGTGGTGGTAGAGGTGATGTTTGGTTATGAAAGGGGCGGTTTTGGTGGTGACGATTTGAAGATCGGGTATTTTTTGCATGAGTTGGATTCATGATGATGGTGATTGTTGAAAAAGGAGGTGATGGTGATGGTTTGTGTAAAGAAGATGAGTTGTGATGATGGTAAAAATTTGAGAGAAAGAAAAGTATGCAAGTGGGGTTGGGTGGACGGTTAACACGCAAGGAGGGTAGATATAGGTGTAGGCTAGGGTTAACAAGTGGAGAGTAAATATGGTAAGTGTATAATTAGGAGTATGTATTATGGTAGGTGTAGGAATTTAAGGGATAGATTTATTAGGTAAAGGATAAGAATAAGGAAATTGAGTTTGTATAGGAAGTTTATAAGTGAGCCGTGTAAAAGAATTAGCAATATAGGAAAGATTCTTTGTGATTTGGAGAAATAAAAGAATTGGTGTGTTATATTTATTGTGATGAGGAATTAGTTTGTATAACAATTAAATTCTAAATTACAAATAGAATTTTATGATAAAAATATTCCTACAAACGAAATTATTCATGCAACGTAATATACGGACACAGTCATACAATCTTAACTTAACTAGTCAGTCATAAAAAGATCGAACAAATATAGAAGCTTAGGTACCACTGATTAAACCAATTTCCAACCGTAAAGTCTCAAATCGTTCTCTAGCTAATGATTTTGTCAAATGTCTGCCCATTGTTTTTCAGTACTACAAAATTCAAGTTTTATATTCCCCTTCTCAACATGGTCTCGTATAAAATGGTGTCTAATTTCAATATGTTTGGTACGTGAATGTTGTGCGGGATTTTTAGAAATTATTATCGCACTAGTATTATCACATCAAATAGGAATACATCTTACGTCAACACCATAATCACGTAATTATTGCTTAAGCCATAAAAGTTGAGTACATACCAGTCCTGCGGCAATATATTCGGCTTCAGCAGTTGAGAGAGCAACCGAATTTTGTTTCTTCGAACCCCACGTGATGATACACGGTCCGACAAACGTGGTGACACCTGACGTGCTTTTTCTGTCTAGAGAACATCATGCGTAGTCGGCATCAGAATAACCGACTAGATCAAAATTGCACTCCATTGGATACCACCGGTATAAGTTGGCCGTTCCAATCAAGTAACGTAAAATTCATTTTACGGCCGTCATATGCGATTCTTTGGGAGATGATTGATATCTCGCACAAACGCATACGCTAAACATAATATCGGGTCTACTTGCGGTCAAATATAACAGTGACCCAATCATCCCACGGTAAGTAGTTTTATCAACTGATTTACCGTTTTCATCCAATGTCAATTTCTTATTCTCGACCATTGGAGTTGGCATAGCATATGAATTTTCCATTCCGAATTTCCGAATCAACTCCTTGATGTATTTCTGTTGATGGATTTTAATTCCTTCATCAGTTTGTTGTATTTGCAGCCCTAAGAAGAATTTCAATTCTCCCATCATACTCATCTCGAACTCAGAAGTCATCAACTCTGAAAAATATTTGCATAGGCTTCGGTCGGTCGATCCAAAGATGATATCATCGACGTATATTTAAACAACCAAAAGGTCAGAACCCTCAGTTTTTAGAAATAGGGTTTTGTCTACGGACCCTCTACTGAATCCACTGTCAAGTAGAAACTTAGATAATCGATCGTACCATGCCCTAGGTGCTTGCTTTAATCCATATAGGGCTTTATCCAATTTGAACACGTGATCCTCAAATTTGATATTCTTAAAACCAGGGGGCTGTTCAACGAAGACTTCCTCTTGTAAATAACCGCTTAAGAATGTCGTCTTGACATCCATCTGGAAGAGCTTCATTCCCTTATGTGCGGCGAATGCTATCAGAAGTCTAATAGCTTCAAGGCGAGCAACAGGTGCGAAAGTCTCGTCATAATCTATTCCTTCTTGTTGATTATACCCTTGGACCACCAATCTTGCTTTGTTTCTGACGATGACTCCGGCATCATCTAATTTGTTTCCGAAGACCCACCTAGTTCCAATGACTGAACGGTCTTTTGGTCTAGGAACTAAATGCCAAACCTTGTTTCTTTCGAACTATTGTAGCTCTTCTTGCATAGCTATAATCCAGTCTGATTCAGCAAGAGCTTCATTGATGTTCTTTGGTTCGATCATGGATAGGAAAGAGTAAAAAGAGCAGAAGTTGTTTAAGGAACGTCTTGTTTGAACACCCTTCTTAATATTCCCAAGAATATTGTCCATGGGGTGTGAGTTCTTGTATTTCCACTTTGTTGATGTGTTTGGTTCTTCATCGTTATTTGAACTTGTCCGGACTTCATTCGGTTCGGGATTAAAGGAAGTTCCCCCTGAATCCAATCCGGGTGTTGTATTAGAGCCGATTATAACCTCGGACTCTACACCTTGATTTGGATTCAATGTTATAGTAACATCATCTATAACATTGGTTTGAGAGTTATTGTCTTGAGTCAATGTTATAGTATCATCAACTATAACTTTATTTTTCTCCTTTTTATCTTTTGAGGAACGATCAAGTTCATCGCTTATGCCCTCAATCTCGTTGTCCTCTAATTCCAATTCTGGGGGATCGTCTCTTGAGAGACGAAAGTTAGGTTCATCCAAGTATTCTTCCTCATCCTGTAAAGGCTTATCGAACACGTTATCTTCATCAAAGATAACGTGGACACTTTCTTCAATACAAAGAGTTCTCTTATTGAAGACTTTGTAAGCCTTGCTATGATCTGAATATCCTATAAAAATTGCCTCATAACTCCTAGGGTCGAATTTACTTAAACGGTTCTTACCATTATTATGTACAAAACATTTACTCCCAAAACAGCGAAGATGGGAGATATTAGGTTTTCGACCTCTAAGGAGTTCGTAGGGGGTTTTCTTAAGGATAGGTCGGATCATAGCACGATTATGGATGTAGCAAGAAGTACTAATGGCTTCAGCCCAAAATTTACGAGGTAAACCACTACACAAGAGCATTGTATGTGCCATATCTTCTAAGGTTCTATTCATACGTTCAACGACACCGTTTTGTTGAGGAGTTCTTGGCGCGGAAAAGTTATGCCCTATGCCATTAACTCTACAATATTCTATAAAAGTTTGATTGTCAAATTCAGTGCCATGATCCGTACGAATAGATACAAGATTAGTCTTATATTTGTTTTGAACACGTTTCATAAGACAATAAAATTCATCAAAAGTTTCGTCTTTTGAATGAAGAAAGATAGGCCATACATACCTTGAGTAGTCGTCTACAAGAACGAAGACGTACCTGGATCCTCCTCTACTCCTTACCTTCATTGGTCCACATAAATGCATGTGTACTAATTCCAAGGCTTGATTTGTGCTTACTACTCTTTTTGGTTTGAATGATGATCTTACTTGTTTACACCTTGCACACGTATCACACATCTTTTCTTGGTCGAACTTGATCTTAGGTAACCCTTCAACCAAGTCCCACTTCTTGAGTTTATTCAAGGTTAGTGAGCTAATGTGACCAAAACGTTTATGCCATAGACAAGGATCATCAAGTGTAACTTTCATGCACGAAAAGGAGTTAGTAGGCACAGCATTTAAATCCACCATATAAACATTTCTTTTTCTGTGGCCTTCAAGAATAACATTGCTAGTTCCTTCTATAATAATGCGACAATTATCAGTATGAAAAACTACTTTGTTACCTTTGTCGCAGAGTTGAGATATGCTTAGAAAATTATGTTTTAGACCATCCACGAGATAAACATCACTGATTGCATGAGACTTAGAAATTACGATTTTGCCAACGCCAATAACTTTTCCCTTTTTAGTGTCCCCGAACGTTACTTTTCCTCCGTTGAAGGGCTTAAGTGAAAGAAACAGATTCTTTTCTCCGGTCATGTGTCTTGAGCATCCAATATCAAGATACCATTGATTGTTTTCTTTCACTTCTACCTGCATAAAGGATTAGATACAGTTTTTAGGTACCCAAGCTAAGTTGGGTCCCTTATGATTAGTTACTCTATAAACTAAGTCCTTTCGAATCCAAACTTTTCTAATGACCGTTTTTCTAACCCTTGGTTTGTTTGGCTTGGGAGGAGTTCTAGGGTTAGGGTTTTCTCTAGGTCTTGGAGTTTCTCTAGGTCTCTCTTGACTATTTCCCTTGTGAATAGATTTACTAGGTTGAGATCCACAAGGGTTTTGTGAAGTGCTAGGTTTCTTAGAGTAGTCAAAGGCCATTGCATAGAACCAATGAAATTTATTGTTTCTTTCTTCGTTAGGTTCATTGGTGGGTGTTTCCTTGTCCTCGTCAACTGTGTCAACAGGTTTAACATGTTCGGCATTTTTTCGTAAATCATGAGCCTTTTTGACACAATTGATTTGGATATGACCCGTATGACCACAGTAATTGCAAATCAAGTATTCAGGAAGATCAGCATACTTCCTTTTTCTAAAATCAAAATTCGAAGGTGTTGATTTGCATTTAGAGTGATCTCTACGGCTGTAGCACTCATGTCCTAACCCCATCTTCATATTATTATCAGATTGTTCGGTTAGGAAGTTTAGGACTTTTGTGCTACCTTCCCACTTGTCATGAACCTTTCTAGCGTGTAGAAGTAGGTCTTTTAGGGTTTTAATTTCCTCTTGACATTTCGTGTGATCTACATCATTGTCCTTTTTAAAGTTGTCACGAAAGTCTTGGAATCGTTTGTTAAGAATAAACACAACATCGGTGTGTTGTTTCTTAACATTGATCATATCAGTCTTAGATTCCTTCAATTGCTTTAAAAGAGAATCTATCTCTTTCTTTTGATCTAAGATCACTTCTTCATTAGATGTGACCTTAGTTTCCAAAAGTTCTTTGACTTTTCTAAGTTCTAAAGTTATAGCTTCATTAGCTATAACTTTGGCTTGAAGGTGCTTGATGTTAAGCTTTAGGTCGGAAGTTATAGCTTCATTAGCTATAACTTTGGACTCTAATTCCTTCTTTTCAGCCATAGTAGAATCTAATGTTGGAGCTTTCTCAGCTATAACTTTAGATTTCAACTTCTTAGCTTTAGTCTTGAGAGTATAATTCTCTTCCGCGATTTCGAGAATCTATTCCTTTATATCTTTCAATTCCAAATCCTGTTCGTGACACTTATCAAGAGATTGTTCAAAGAATTCAATTAAAGCACTTTTAGACAATTTCCTAACACATTTTTTAAGCTCAAGATAACTTACCTCTTCATCATCGTCTTCGTCTGATTCTCCAAGAAAGCAATAGTTTGAATGAGAATTTGTGCTCTCATCATCACTGTCGGAGATTAGGTCAAGACTAACACTGCTGAGATAAAGGTTTGCTACTTCGTCGTCTTCAGATTCCTCGTCATCTTCTGAGTCAAGGTCTCCCCAACACGAAGCCATCATAACTTGCTTGAATTCTCTCTTTGTCTTCTCACGTTTCGTCTTGTCTTTTATCTTCTCCCATGTTGGACAATCCTTGATCATATGACCAGATTCTCCACACTTGAAGCAACCTCTATTGGCGAAAGACGACTTTGAGTCATTAACCTTTTTGTTGAATGACTTATTGTTATTGTTGTTATAGGATGATTTTGTTTGTTTATTTCGAAATATCTTATTTTTAAAGCGTCGTGCAAATAAGACAGTTTCATCCTCTAGTTCAGAGTCAACTTCTTCGCTCTTTAAGGCCATACTCTTATTGCGACTTGGTTCAGTGTCATCTTTGTTAAGAGTAATTTCATGGGCCATGAGAGCACCAATGAGTTCTTGATAGGATAGGGTTTCAAGATCTCGTGATTCCTCCATTGCAGTGACCTTAGCACGCTACTTCTTAGTAAGGCTCCTAAGAACCTTTCTAGCAATGTCCTCGGTACAGAATTTCCTACCTAGGTTTTTTAATTCATTTATTATACTTGAAAACCTTGCGGACATACTATCTAAGGACTCATTAGGCTCCATAATAAATAGCTCATATTTTTGCATAAGCAAATCTATTCGGTGCTTCCTAACAATGGAAGTACCCTCATAAGCTAATTCAAGCCCATCCCATATCTCCTTGGCCGTGGAACATGAAGAGAACCGATCAAACTCAGTAGAAGTCATTCCATTTTGCAGAAGACTTATTGCTTTGGAGTTCTTCTCGGCCTTCTTGTAGTCGGCCTCGACATAGTCCTCTTTTTTCTTTTCATAGGTAGTGCCTTCCTCGGATGCCACAAGAATTTTGTGCGGTCCGTTTTTGAAAAATCCTCCAGCACTCTCAATCGTGTCCTTTCACATAGTGAGTCAACATGTTTTTCCACAATCCGTAATTCTTCCCATCAAAGACGGGACACTTGAGATATTTGGAATCCATTTATCACGTGATAGGCAGCGGAATATAAAACGATAAGATAAATGAAAAACAAGATAGATCAGTCTCTTTGCGGTTTGGCAATCAAGAGCACGAGGCTCTTATACCAATTGAAGAGTCTATTGATCCAAAATACTCAAGAGGGGGGTGAATTGAGAATTTAAAACTTTTTGAAAGCTTTTTCGATAATGTATATGTAATTGATTATTTAAAGTTTATTGATTAAACTTTAACTAATCAACTAATGAAGGTAAACGTAATAAGCGAAACAAACGAAAGAACGAAGAGATACACGGTTTTTGAAGTGGTTCAGTTTCACAAGTCGAAACCTACGTCCACTATTCTCGATTAATAAATTTAGTACCTTTCCACGGATTACAAATTTACTAACCCAACTCGTACAACTAACTCTAGCTGTAACTCAATGAGTACCGTTAAATACTCGAGTGACTAACTTACGCTAATAAGAAAGCACCAATGATTCTAACAAAGGTTCACGTTAATGAACAAGTTAAGAAATCAACTAAGCACTATTATCTTATAACGATAAATGAAGAACGAGTATGCGAGTTTTAAAACACACGACCTTCCAAAATAACAAAACGGTTTTTCTTTGAAAACACATGGTTTGCTCTATCAAGATGAAATTTATTTTTATGCTTAAGGTTTCTCTTTTAGATGTTGTAAATAGCAAAGTATTTATAGGGAAGGAAGGAGTAGGCTAACGGTTTTTTACACAAACTCTAATAGCCGAAAATAATAAGATATAAGTGCAAATTATATCTTCTTATTATCTCTTTCCTAAAAGCCTTAAAAGATAATAAAGAATATTCTAAAAGATAGAATATAATCTTTCCAAATATTATCTTTACTATAAATTTTAAGATTATGATAAGATTTCCTAAAACAAGAATATCTTTAACCATAAACAAATATATTAAGTAAGATATATAAGATATGTAAAGACATTTTTATAGAATAAAATCTTTACCTAATATACCCTAGGTAACACGAGATGTCACGGCTCATGTGCCTCGTGACTCGTGCAAACCCTAGTCTTAACATATGATTAGATTTTAGGTTCTAAGAGAGGCTATGTTGAAACCCTAATTAGTAGCAAAGTCCAACTCATAAGTTGATCCATTACAACTACTAATTAACATTTAATACAAAGCCGGACTCCTCACTAAACCGGGATTTATCATATAAATACTTTCATTAAAACATTTAAAATAAACTTTAAACAATTATAAAACAATTTTCGAAACAATTAAAAGTCGTGTATAAAAACTCAGCATTTCAATTATATAGTAGGAGAGCTATAACATTGAGCTCTTTTACTAGTAATGTTATAGCTGCAAAACTATAACTTTACCAATTCAAGAAACTCATTCATAATTACCATTACGAGATAATCACCTATACTATTCTAATCTTCAAGAAGATCTTCGAGTACAGGCTACGTCATCATCCAAGCTTGATTAATCTTTAGACGGACTTCGTCTTCACATAATACTTGAATGAATCTTCAACCGTTTGATCTTGATTGAAGGCTTGAACGTTTCATGCAATTGTCATAATCTTCCTTGTTGCTTGTAATAGGTTAATTCTAAAGCACTTAACAAACAATTACACGCAACAAGTATATAGATTGTAAAGCACCTTGACATCATCAAAACATAAACATATAAGCTATATGGTTCAACAGCAGGATTTTGAATGGCATGAAACAAATTTAATTTTAAAAAAATTACGAAAAAGTAATAAAAACGGTTACTAAAAAAACCGTTGTAAATACCTTTCACAAATACCCGCGCATAATATTCAACAACAGGTTTTAAAAGAAGAACCGTTTTAAATACCTTTCACAAATACCTGCGCATAATATTCAACAACAGGTTTTAAAAGAAGAACCGTTGTTACTAACAATTTCAACAACGGTTATGTTCACTATACCCGTTGTTAAAAGTCTTCACAATTTTGGTGGGAAAGATACAACAACGGTTTTTTATATTGTAATATTTGTAACCGTTGTTATATCTTTCCCACCAAAATTTTGTCAAACTTTCCACAACGACTTACTCGCAACAATAACGGATTTTAACCGTTGTGAATAATTTCCACTATGGTTTTAGTAAGTTACCTAACCGTTGTAAATACCTTTTACAACAGCCGCTTTAACAACGTCCGCCTTTTGTTTTAACAACGGTTTTTACCCGTTGTTATAGTCTATGTCCGTAGTAGTGATATATAATATATATATATATATATATATATATATATATATATATATATATATATATATATATATATATATATATATATATATATATAGGCGTCATGAGTGTTATTTGTTGCATTCCGTTTTATTATCTTTTATTCCTTATACATATAATTGGATTAATGTCAGGTTAACGGTAATAATTGCATTCATATACTAATCGTGGTTGCATCGGTTCGTGTTGGTGCTCTTGCAATGAGACGTTGAATGTATTATTATTTAATGAACTGCGTTACATCAACATATTATTCGTTTCTCTGACCGTATTGGAGGTGATCTTCATGGACAAAGTTCCTTTTAAGAGGGGTAGAAAACATCGCAGTGTTAAAATTCTGTAAAAGTTTAGTAGTTGCAATGAGTTTTACTATGGTTTTTGTAGAAAATATGGTTGACTTATAACATGTGATGGTTGATGATGTAATTGTGTTCGTAATATGGGTGATGTGATAGTGGTGTTCTTACAGTGAGTAGTTGGAGTCGTGATGGTTACGGTTGTGGCATGGGTTGCACAAGTTGTGGAATGATTTCCTTTTTAGACGTTATTATGGGGTGCTAAGCTTTACGTACCCTAAGCATTAGGTGTTACGTGTCTCTTGGACTCACCCTTTTTTTGGCGTGTGGGACGAACTTCGGGAACGAAGTTTCTTTTAAGAGGGGAAGACTGTAATACCAGTCCAATTAGGAACCCGTTGAATGACCGTTGACCTCGTAGGACCTTTACTGGGAGATGGAGATGGAGTTAGATTGTATTGGAGACGGTGAACTCGACCTAGTAAGGGTAACTCAGCCGAGTGTCTGTGGCACTCGGCCGAGTGCAGTGTACTCGGTCAAGTATGTTCAGTACTCGACCGAGCGGCCTAGCCTCAGCATGTTATAATGTTACGCGTAGGTTGCGACCTAAATCATTTCTTTTCTTTTCTAAAACCTAAAAGCAGAACATCTCACTCTCTCTGCCTCTCTCCACCTTATCACCTTTGAATCCTCCACCTAGAAGACCATCATGGGAGCGGGATGTGCGAGTCGAGATGTAACCCTGTCATCAGTCACTCGAGTCAAGTAATTCGCCGTCACCACCTGCGGTTTTAGTTATGATTATAGTTCGTCGTAATAGGGTCATACTGTTGTCTGTAAGTGTCGAAGGCGGCATTCTGTGTGCATGTGTGATGATTGGTGCTTGCTTGAGAATCGCAAAAAGGTAGTGTTTCCCTACTCATCTCTTCTATATGATTAATTGTGAGTGGTGTGGTGACTTTGTGATTATCATAGTGATGTTGTTGGTATTGCTAGTATTGATTGTAAAGCCATTGTCGAGAGATGGTCTTCACCCCCATGTTTGCCCCTTGTGGCTCCCGTCATAAGGGGGATGTGCAAATTAATGATCTGGGTTTGCTCGTTGCAATGAGCGGGGCTTTAGATGGCAGGGTTGCGGTTAACCACTGGCTGGGGTGGGTTACCTGTTGCGATGGGTAACCTGGCAGGGCTACTCACCGCGGTGCATAGTCGTGTCCGTGCTTCGGTTCGGACATTAGTTCTCAGAATTGGAGGATGATGATTGCACATGGAATAATTGAGTTGGCTTATTATTTAATGTTAACCATGTAGTGATTGTATAGTTGACTGACCATGTGTGTGTGTGTGTGTGTGTGTGTGTGTGTATCTTGTGTTTCTTTCTGTTGTGTGTCTGCGGTGATCCATTGATATTGCCGACAAATTGTGAGCAGATAGTCTTAGCATGCATGTGTGTCGATAGCTGGGAGCTTAGCTGGTATTCATGAAGGGAGCTAGTCGCCGTTCTGATTACCTAGTTCAGACAGTTCCTTTAGCTTGTTGTACTTTCCACTGTAGCTAGTTTTATGGTTTGGACTTTGTATCAGTTTGATGAGTTTATATTAACGAAGCTTTAATTGTTCTTTAATTGCCAATTTGATATACCTTACCTCGGGCAACCGAGATGGCAACGCCCTTATTTACTAGGGAAGGTCTTGTAAGGCTCATTGGTAAGTGGGGGTGTTACATGCAGCCTGATCTACACGTAGTTCCTCAAGACAGTTGATTAGCGCGAACAGACTGCTAAACTCCCTACGCCAATCTCCCATCATAGAAGGTTCTCCCACTCCATCATACTTTGTCGGTTTGTGACGAGCGATGATAGAACTCATCTTTGTCACATCAACCACGGTCCCGTTGCCCTTGTGTGCTTCCTTCAACGCAGCTGACATGTTGGAATTTGTCTCTATCACCCTATCGATCTCGTCTTGAGTCATGGTTGTAGGCATTGATTTCTTTGGAGGCATTTTGCAAAATTTATATAAGAATATAAGACAAAAGAATAAGCATGTGACTATTGGAGCTAATTCAAATATTTTAATACTTTAAATACAATAAAATTTAATTCTTGCATCAACAATAAACTACTCAGTCGGGTTTATTTCTCCCCAACTGAGGGCGATTATCACGGCATTAGTCCTTTATTGGGCGAAATGTCTGCCCTATTCCACCATCAATCATTCTATAATTCATATCCTCATAATCTAATCTCCCTACTTGGCTTTAGGGCACAAATTCAGCATGTTGAGTTTCATGTCAAATTACACACAAGAATTCACTCATTCATATTGCATACGTACTAGTATGTGAATAACAGTCAAACTTGTAATAATCACTAACACGCATGTTATCATGCACAATGCAATATGATTCTTTCTTTTAATTGCCATATTTCATGGATACATGGCATTGGGCGTTTTAAATTCCGCTTACTTAAACCTCACTACTCAACACCTTCTGGTGTTCTTACCATTTGGCCTAATTCAGTCACAATTGTACCTGCATTTCCGTTAGTTACATAATCCCTCACATTTGAAACACCCAAATCATGTGAAACACATAAGAATCATCCACTCTATCTACCCTCACTCATTTACTCTCACCGAGGTGCCCGATTTAAAACTAAAAGAGCCATAATCCGAATTAAAGATGTCTTCCTAACCCGAGCTAAGGGGGATCCTAATAGTTTATACCCGGTGTTCATTTTATTTAGACACATCCTAGGTTCATTTAATTCATTTGTTTTATGCTCTGAGATCATCGCTCTGATACTACTTTGTAACACCCCGACTTATCCGAGAGCCTTAGGCTAGGCATCTCAGATAAAAGACGGTGTCACCATCTCAGTTGCATGAGGTAAATAGTACGGAAACTACGAATCAAAGGTACTTTTAATAGAAAAGTAAATACTGAAATAATCTGTCCATTACAGACATACAATACACGGCCAAACCAAACCAAATGCTAATTAAGTTTAAATTACAATTTGACAAGTTTAAGCGATAACTAATGATTAAGCCAGCTACTAATGATAAGTAAAAAGTGATGACTCGAGTTCCAGCTCACACGTCTTAGTCAAGCAACAACCATCAACTATACCTGCTTATTATCTACTTCCATGACGGAAACAATAATTTAAAGACACATGAACACACACAAGTCAACCTATGATCTTAAAATAAATAAACGGTATAATATGTAAATACAAACAAGATAATTAGATGGAAATATATATATATATATATATATATATATATATATATATATATATATATATATATATATATATATATATATATATATATATATATATATATATATATATATGTTAAAGCACACACACCTTAATGAATGTCACATTGCCACTGTCTCAAAATCATGAATACATAAGTAGTCTGTTGCCATGCCTCACAGCCCGACGTCAACCACACCATGTGGGCTTGCCACGGCAGGGCCAGGGCCAACCTCGAAGACCATGCCCTTCATGTCCTATCCAAACCAAAGTCCACGGCTCTTCCACATCTCCGTGCCTGGCCTATCATATCACAACCAACTCGCAACCCCGTTGCCAAACAAAATAAAAACAATGCTTACACAATTCAACCAACATGATAAAATTAAATGTCAAGTACTTAATTACCAACAATGCCAAGTTCCTTCTTAAGTGAATGATTTTAACATGCCAATGCCAAATGCAATAAGATAAAATACCAAGCAATTAATGATCAAGCCAACAAGGTGATAAAACCTGTTATATAAGCCACGACGTTAAACACCTGTAGATACCTCATTTCTGCACCTCCCGCAAACCACCCGGTGATGATTGGGCCGCATGTTTGGTACGCGGAACGATTTGTGACAGTTCGTAAGTTTATCGTCAAGTGATCGCTCAAACATTTATGTCTACCTCTTAAATGTCATCTACGCGCCGATACGGTCGTTTTGACAGTAATTAGAGTACATTTGGAGTCCGGGCCTAAAACCGTCTTCATTTTCTGACAACCATTTAAAATGCCGAGTCGGAATGTTCTGGAATGTTCCGGATTTTTCTATTCCATCTTTTATAAATCTTTTAGTCTTTGGTAAACAATTACCCGTAATATTCACACTAAACATGGAAATCTTTTTTCCGCAGGAGGAAACCACTTGGGAAAGGACGCAGCAGGTGCTGCGCCTCTTCCAAGAAACGCAGTGGCTACTGCGCCTCTTCCCAAGTCCTTTTCTGCGTATTTTCGTATCTTTTCATATCTTTTCGAGTTTCACTTCCAAAGTCTCTCCGAAAACCCTACTTCCTCCACATGATTAGTATAAATAGAGACCTTCGGTCTCTCATATTTCTCACGCGAGTGTCCGCCCTTCTCTTCTCCCTTTGCATTCTAGACCACGTTCATACTTCTTGGCATCTACGTGCTTGAACTTTCGACCACGTAAGCTCGGATCTTTCTGAGTACCAGCCTCGTTTTGCATGACCGACCAATTTGACCAACTCCACAATAATCAACTTAATCAATCTTATTCGTTTTCCTCTTACGAGGGCACTTTCGTTACATTCGAGTCGAGCATCACTAAACGTTAACTTAGTTCATCTCGTTTCGTCAAACATGTAAGTCTGAGGGTGTAAATCTCTCTTTTATTATTGTTATTTATTTATTGTAATCATATTGTAAGATTTATGTCGAAAATACAATTAAAACCGATTTCTAAAACCCTTTGTTTAAAACCCTTTTTTACGGATTATCAGAGGACAACCGTCGAGAAAGGACGCAGCAACTGCTGCGCCTCTTCGAAGGGACGCAGTACCTGCTGCGCCTCTTCGTGAGGCTGCCGCAGTTCCTGCTTCCTTTCTTCTTCCTTCGTCTTTCGTCAATTCATTTGTTTTTCTTTTGTTTTCATTTGTTCCTTGTTTTAATGTAACAATCTGAGCATAATAATTTGACACATAAATTGTTAATCACCATTAACATATAATTCATCTCTTTAATTCCCGACTTAGATCCCAAGTAATTAATATTTGCGGGTTTTCGTCATTAAAGTCAATCCGAGTTGTAGAAATTCGATTCATTCATATTGGGTTTCTGGAATTCGATCTTTGATATATTCTCACCTGTTTATTATCATATTCACCATTAATTCATCATATTTAACCTAATTAATTTGTTTAGTTCATTAATTCGTTAATTAACCTTATTAATCTTGTAAATAATTCATCCTAATTAGTTTTCATCCGTGTTTATTGCTTTTACGACCGTTAATCATATGTAAATAACCTGCTAATCACTTTCATCCGAGTAAATAATATAATCGATCATTAAAATCACCAACGAATATTAACAATTTGCAATTCCGGCTTCACAACCAGAACTGAGCCAAGGAACGGACGCAGCGACTGTTGCGCCTCTTCCAGAGGGCGCAGCTCTGCTCCGCCTGTTCCTGGTTGATTTCTGTCTCTGAACTTCCGTGTTGCTTTGACCTAGTTTATTAATTGCGTATTAATCTACTATTATCCGTATTATCACCTTAATCCTTGTTCGTTAATTCCTTCATTTATTCTTTTCCAAATTATCCGTTTTAGATGTATTTTCGACATAAATCATTAAAGCCGATGTAATTATTGTAATTTTCATTATTTTATTTTCATTGTATTTCTTTATTATTGCTTGTATGTTTTCACATGTAATTGAACTTAAATACCGATTCGACCCAATTGTATGTTAAATTACATGTTCACCGACTTAGTCTAAATTCACATGCTAGGATCAATCTAATGGATGTTGCATTGCATGCATATAATCGACAATATATCGAGTATAGGCAATTTCCCTAATCACTAGTAGAGGCCGCTATCGAGGCGGGCGGGATTAGGTGTTCGATCAAAAGAGCTTCCTAATACGTACCCTCACCCCTTACTCCAGATCTCTGTGAACATCTGTGTTCATTGGCATCCACGAGAGTCATTCTAGACATAGAATGCTAAGGGTAACGAGTTCTTGGTGTTCATGTCACTACTTTGTGTCTTGACATGACACGAGGTACTCGAATGGTTTCCAATTTTCCACAATAAATTGGTGGCGACTCCACAAATGCAAACACTTGTTCTCCCCCAAGCGCCCCCGTGGGCCCATTGTCCACAGTTTGGCGACTCTGCTGGGGATAATACACTTACGTGTAGCCAAGGGTGAAACTTGAACAAGGTTGGGGAATAGTTTGTACAAGACAATTGTCGGTTTTCATAACTCGGTCTTCCTAGATCGTTTTAATCGGCCTTCGTAGTCCCAACCCAACCCATTTGACCAATCGTCCCGTCTAAACGATCCTAATTCCTATTTGGGCCTAAGGATGGATAGCGATTGACGTCATCCATACCATGGTGCTCACTCTTGTTTGTATCAAGGACTTTCACTACTTGAGGAAATGGACTAGGAATCGGCCTTACTCTTGTTTGGTACGAGCCTCTCCACAGACTTCGGGTTTGATTGTTCGGTATGGCAACCCACCCTTTAAACCAAAGCCCATTTAAAATGCACTCAGCATCCCGTTATAATGCTTGTATGTTGTTTGTACCATACGTGATCACCCTTTTCTAAACAAAACCATGACGATTTTTGTAAAATTCAAAATCCTTCTTTAACATGAAAAATTTCGAACTTGGGCCTAATATTAGCACAAAACAAGCCAATTGTCGAGTCAAAATTCGGGCCTCAAAACCCATTTCAGAACCTCACTTCGAGTCCACTCCTACAACTACACTAAAGTTGACTAGGACCAACATTCTTCAAATTTTGTCATTTCCTCAAAGCTCACTGACACAAGTGGCACACTCCCACTTCACTAGTCAAAACATTTTTTTTCAAGTAAGTGTGCTAGAGTGGTCGATCGTGCTTTGATTCATCGTCAATCTCTTACTCAGTTTCCAAGATGCCTGGAACAAGCGACGTGAACTTCAATCAACTCCAAGATAGTAATGATCAAATCCTAACCGCGCTAGCTCGTCTCCAAGTTACTCAAGACCAAGTGTATGATCGCCTTGACACCATTGAGGGCCGAATATATGTCGTAGAAACGAGGATGCCTCCTCGAGAAAGTGAAATCGTTGATGACTTCGTGAATGACTTCAGGGACGAAAACCCTCCCATGGGTATAACTGCAGCTGAGAAACGACTCCAATACTTAGAGAAACAGTTGATGTATCTTAAAGGGATGACATTTATATGGAGAATAATCGCAAGTATGAGGCCGTGAGTTCCAAGTTGCCAACCAATTTCAACATGACGAATATCCCTAAATTCAAGGGGCATCAAAACCCTTTGAACCATATCCGTGCCTTCAAGGATTACATGTCTATCAAGGGCATTAAACCCGAGATGTTCTTAAGGATCTTTCCTTCATCTCTTGACACCATCCCAAAATAATGGTTCTATTCGCTAGACCACAAGAAAATCGCTACTCGGGACGATGCCGCAATCGAGTTTTCTAAACAATATGCGGATAATGCTGAAATCCAAGTCAACATGCCCACTTTAGAGGTTCTTACCCAAAATGACAAAGAAGGTTTCACCGATTTCCTAAGTCGGTGGAGGAAGACTAGTACTCAACTTGTTGAACGTCCGAATGAGGCTACTCTTGTGGAGAAATTCGTGGACAACCTAAAGCCCATCTATGCAAATCATTTGAGGTATCAAAACATCAAGACTTTCAAAGATTTGACCGTACTAGGGACAAGGATCGAATATGACATTCGTAAAGGGCTCTTGTCCAAAACGATAGGTCGTGGATATCAAGGCTCAACAAGTCGTTCTTACGGCTCTACTAGCAAGACTGATGAAGTTAACCTCCTTGAGCCATCTAAGAAGAGTACCCCTCCAAGGAAATTCACAAATATAGGGGACACGTACTCCAATGCTCTGAAAAGATTGATAAAACTCGGGAAACTTCAACCCATAGGCCCTATGCCTGAATTCGAAAAAAAATCCAAGTTCTGGGATGAGAATTCGTACTGCGAATACCATACAGGTAAGGGACATGATACAGAGAAATGCTACAAATTGAAAAATGTACTTCAAGACATGATTGAAGACGGTCGCCTACCAATACCACCTGGAGGCAAGCCTAACAACACTAAGAATCCTCTTGGAGTTCTAGTGATTACAAGTGAAGAATCTACCATAGATTGTTCACATCTCATTTCTCCAGTCGAAAATGAAGTTCATGCAATAGAAAATGAAGGGAATTACTCCACCATTTCTCCAACCATCACTGATGTTATCGCATGGGCAAAAAGTGTGGATAGACAAGTCTTGGAACTAGAGAGTGCAGTGGCAACCTTACGTGGCCCCAACGCCACACCTAGAAAACGTGCACCACTATTTTTCCCTCGAAACACTACAATGCAAGAAGTAGTAGCCATGGTTGATGAACTAGTCGACCAAATTATCCAATTAGAAGCTGAAATCATAAGAATGAGGGAACTTGCTACTATCAATGGAATATGGGCCGATGACGACGAAGATCTGTATCTCACTGAACACTACTTAGTCAAAATTAGTGAGGAAATAGTCCAGAATTGTGAAGATCAAGATGTAGATCACCTCACTCGTTCAGGGCGCTGTGGACAGCGGGCCGCCCACGGGGGCGCTTGGTGAGAAACGGGGAACAAGCGTTTGCATTTTGTATGGAGTCGCCACCAATTTTTATGGGAAATTGGAACCGTTCGAATACCTCGTTTCATGTCAAGACACAAAGTAGTGACATGAACACTAAGCAATCGTTACCCTTAGCATTCTATGTCTAGAATGACTCTCGTGGATGCCAATGAACACGGGTGCTCACGGAGATCTGGAGTAAGGGGTGAGGGTACGTATTAGGAAGCTCTTTTGATCGAACACCTAATCCCGCCCGCCTCGATAGCGGCCTCTACTAATGATTAGGGAAGTTATCTATACTCGATATACTGTCGGCTATATGCATGCAATGCAACATCCATTAGATTAATCCTAACATGTGAAGAATTAACTAAGTCGGTAGACAATTAATTAGCATACAATTAGGTCGAAGTAGGATTTAAGGTTGATTTACATGTGAAGGCATACAAATGATGCGATAAAAGAAATACAATGAATATAAATTACGATAAATATAAATTACAATAATTACATTGGATTAGGCGATTTATGTCGAAAATACCGCTAAAACGGATGATTTGAGAAAAAGGAATAAAAGAATATAAGACGAACAGAAATTAGTGTGATACTACGGATATCAGTTAATTAATACGTAAACTAATTAATTACGTCAAGGCAGAAAAGGAGTTCAGAGACAGAACTCATCCTGGAACAGGCGCAGCAGAGACCGCGCCCTCTGGAAGAGGCGCAGATGAGTTCTTTGCGTCTGCATTCCAAGGGTGAGTTCAGGCCGTGGCCGAATCGCAAATCGTTAATGTTAATTGGTAATTTACGGATTGATTGATACAATTACTCGGATGAAAGTGATTAATAGGTTATTTACACATGAATGATGGTCATAAAAACAATAAACATGAGTAAGACGGAAACAAGACGGATTAATTATGTGAAGGGTCGATGTTAATGAATGATTTAACAAACTAACCGAGCGAATTAATTAGACTAAACATGATAAAACATGACGAATTAATGACTAAACAGATGAAAACTATATCAACGATGAATTCCAGAAACCCAATATGAACGAATTGAATCTCTAAAACCCGAATTGAATATTAATGACGAAAACCCGCAAATATGAATTACTTGGGATTTAAGTCGGATTTAAACGAATTAAACATATTAATGATGAATAATATACATGTGATTTATTAAACTATCATGGTGAAGAATTGAAGAACAAACGAAAATAAGTAAAATAGGAACGAATTACAGAGGACGGAGGAAGAAGAAAAGAAGCTGGAACTGCGGCAGCCTCACGAAGAGGCGCAGCAGGAACTGCGCTCCTTCGAAGAGGCGCAGCAGTTGCTACGTCTTTTCTCGACTGTCAGTCTACTGAAAATCCGTAAAAAAGGGTATGAAAGACGATTTTAGAAATCGATTTTAACGGTGTTTTCGACAGAAATCTTACATGAGGTGATACGATAAATAAAAAGTACAAAAATACAATAAATAAAAGAGGATTACACACCCTCAGACTTACATGTTGACGGAACGAGATGAACTAAGAATCGACTAGTGAATGCTCGACGCGAATGCAAGGAAAGAGTGCCCTCGTAAGAGGAAAACGATTGATTAATTAAGATTGATTGATGTGTAGTTGGTCAAATTGGTCGGTCATGCAACGGAGAGGCTGGTACCCGGAAAGATTCGAGCTTACGTGGTCGGAAGTCCAAGCACGTAGGCGCCAATTAGTAAAAACGAAGTCTATAATGCAAAGGGAGAAGAGAAGGGCGGACACTCGCGTGAGAAATATGAGGAACGAAAGCTCCTATTTATACTAATCACACGACGGAATAGGGTTTCGGAGACTCTTTGGAAGTGAATCTTGGAAAGATATAAAAAAGATACGTAAATCATGCAAAGAAGGGCCTGGGAAGAGGCGCAGCAGTCACTGCGTCTCTTGGAAGAGGCGCAAAGACTCCTTGCGTCTGTTCCCGAGGAGGTTTCCTCTGTTTGAAGAAAGATTTCCGCGTTTGAGTTGTGGTAGGACGGAAATAATTCGATTATCTTGTGAATATTACGGGATATTATTTGCCAAAAGATAAAATTTATGAAATATGGAATAGAAATATCCGGAACATTCGAACATTCGACTCGGATTTAACGGCTATCGAAAAATGGAGACGGTTTTTGACCGGACTCCGAATGTACTCTAATTATCTTGCCAAACGACCGTATCGGGACGTAGATGACAACTAAGAGGTTGACATTAATATTTGAGCAAACACTTGACGATAATCTTACGAACTGTCACAAATCGTTCCGCGAATCAAACATGCGGCCCAATCATCACCGGGTGGTTTGCGGGAGGTGCAGAAACGAGGTGTCTACAGAGCCCCCACTTTGACTGAGGCTTGGACAAGGCGAAAGTCAAAGTATAGCCATCAGGTCAATCGAAGATTACAACCTGACGACTATGGCGACGCGAGGCGGCTCAAGGGGTCTGAGCCAAGGACCTGTCGTCGGGAACATTTTAGAGTCTTTCGACTATCGGGAGGGTCGTTTAAAGTCCATTAGACTACGTAAGGAAGCTCGCCACCATAAGGAGAGATCATACCGAGACTCGGTCGAACTTCGCGGGAAACGAGAAATATTGAAAGCGACGGGACGTCGGTAGAAACTGCTGAGGAATCCGCTTGCGTCGGTCTCAAACGAACTCTGGCGAAACTTGAGGTTGAATCTGCTTGCGTCGGTCTCGAACAACTCTTGCTGGGGAATATATTGACGACTAGGAATATCTTGATCGTCGTGAGAGGAATCTTGAGTGAGCAAGATCGCAAAATACTATCACCGGGGACGACAGACGACTAGGAACATCTTGATCGTCGTGAAAGAAATCTTGAGTGAGCGATCTTTTCAAAATACTACTGCGCGCCGGATAAAATGAGTCGAGCAATACTGCAAAATACTGCTGCGCGGGATAAAATGATCTGGGACAATACTGCAAAATACTGTCGCGCTGGATAAAATGCGGACCGGAACGAAAGAAAATCGTCGAAACGGACCAAAAGAACATAATAGCATTGAAGAAGAGGCGCACCCAAAGATGGGCCCACTAATAACGAACTCATAACGGATTTTTGAAAATTCGTATGGAGGGAACACAAGGAAGAGGCGCAGCAAGAGCTGCGTCTCTTGGAAGAAAGCGCAGCGCCTTTGCGTCTTTTCCCAAATTGGCAATTCTGCGTAAAAACGCGAAATCAGAAGGTTTATGTTTCATTATTTCGAAACTCAATTCCTCCAATTTCTCTCTCAAATCTTCACCATTTCCGTCAAGGTTGGATTCAAAAGCTTGCATTAAACATGACTAATCGAGGTATGTGTCTTAATCTTGCATTAATCATTTACATTTGTCGAATTTTGAGCCGCGAGAATTAGGGTTTTCGACCCTTTTGATCGAAAATTTGGGGCTTTTCCCCCAATGAATTTGTTTTGCCAAATTGATGCTAGAAACGGATAGTAGGCAATGTTAGGAACATAACCATGTGTTTGATTTGAATTTTCATCGAGTTTTGAGCCCTTGAGCAAATTTTGAGACGGTTTCACAGCTAGACCGTAAATTGCTTCGAAAATAGCCTTAGGATTGTCCATTGGCGATGAAATTTGATATTTGGGATTCTTGGATGATGGGTAAACTTCCTGTCATCTCGAAACTTTGATTTGTGACAACTTTTTCGGGGCACCTTTCTAGGGCATAGTCGTCGTTATAACGAAATGCTGCCGAATTTTCGGCTTGAACCCGGAACTAGGCTTTGACTTGGACTTGACTGGACCCCATTTATCACATGAGTGACTGGGTTGGCAGGAATATGGCCAAAGATGGCAAGAAAAGGGCGTTTCAGGGCTCCGGAGGCTCGAAAACTCCTTAACAAAGGCTTGTCGTCATGTGACGCGGCCTAAATTTACTTTAATGTTGCAGGTGATGAGGCTTCTACTTCTGGGAGGACTCCCATGGAGATAGACGCTGCTGTTGTTGAGGAGGCTTTAGAGCAGGCCTTCACCGATGCGGTGATGGCCACTGGAGGCGAGGCTCACGAGGAGGAGGCCGTCGAGGGGGAGGAGGAGGCCCCGAGACGGGCCAACGTCAGGCGAGGAGGTCGTCGGTGAGGGAGCCCCTGCGTGGGCCGAGACACAGGGATAGTAGGCACCTCGTGTGGGCGCGAGAGGGTCACCCGTCCTACGGGACGGTGAAGAGTTTGGTAAATAAGAATTCACTACTCATTACCTATTCTCTTTCATTTCAAACTTCTTGCAAATTTCATTCAAAACTAAAGATAGCTTTGTTTCAAATCATAATAGGAGGCCGGAATATCGGTCGTTCTCGGGTTACACGACCGCGATGGAGCACTACGAGCGGTTGTCGGCGGAGGAGAGGGCCATGATCGAGCGTGGAGCGTTTGGTCCTCTGGTTCAGGTCCGGAGGGATATCGTGAAGAGGAAGTTGCGGGCTAACCTTAGCCTGGTCCGAGCTTTCTTGGATCGATTACGGGACACGACTTCCACGTTTCACCCGCCTTTTGGTGAGGTGGGAGTTACTACGGAGGATTACGGCATGATTTACAGTCCGCCGTGTGGGACTGAGGAGGTGGTGTGGCGGAGATCGCGCTATGAGGGTGGATTCGGCCGAGGCGAGGAGGTTGATCGGTGGAACTTATCGCCGAAGGTGTTGCGATCTTAGGGCTTGGTACCCAATACCTACGTCCGAGACTACTTTGCGGGGAAGACCCCGGAGGCGGTGACGATCGATGGGAGGGAGACGGCTCCTCCTCCTCCCTGTCAGCCGAGCAGAGCCTGCGTCTGTGGCTTTGGTGGTTCTTGTCTTCGATTTACCTCGGAGACAAGGGCGAGAGGCTATCGACGAAGCTTCTTCCCTTTCTTTCTCGACTGAGTTCCCTAGGGACGCTGGGGCCGGGTTATTCACTGGTTTTGCGGTCCTCATCCGCTTCATGAGGGCCATGGTTCGTCCGGAGTTGATGGAGAAGGGACTTCTCCCGGCGCCGTCGGACTGGACTACTTGTTGGAGGTATGAACCTTCCTTTAGGCCAAAGTAAATTCCTTTCTTTATCAAATCACGAAAGATCGTCATTGATCATTCTGTTTTATAGGCATGGGTGTACTCCTACTTCCCGAGCTTCGCGCCCAAGAGGACAGAGCCGTTGGAGAAGGCCTATCCCGTGGTGAGGGATTGGGTGATGTCTTGGACGAAGAGCAAGCGCTCTTCTCACAATGTCTACCGGCGGGAAGTGAACGCCCTTCACCGAGCAAATGTGAGTATCCCACTCGTATTCATTTATATTTCTTGTCCTTTGCTTTTAATTGATCATAGGAATGATCTTTGCCTTATCTGGTCGCAGTGGGTGCCCAGACCTTGGGCGGAGTACGCTGGAGCGCCTCCTTTTGTCGCCGAGGTCCTTCGACCTAGGAGCCCGAGCCTGCTTGTTGTGGACGTCGATGGGTCCTGTGTGGTATCTGGGCGAGCGTTTGGCTCGTTGGTGCTCTCGGGGCGCGTTGACGGTTCCCATTGACCCTCCGGGACGATGTTCGGGAGCCTACGAGGCTAAGAGGAGGCGGACTTAGGCCGGTGCCATGGCGACGACCTTCTTCGCACGGCGAGGACTACTCGCGTTCTGTACGGGAGGTTGGCGTGCGGCCGGTAGTGGTGAGTATCTTTTATTTTTCTTGATTTGATTTCAGGAATTACGACGAAAGATCGTCGATTAATGAGAGCTATTTGTCTTTGCGGGAGGTTGAGGCGGCGGGCATCGAGCCCCCGGTGTACCCCGAGACCCTTGAGTACACCGACGCGGGGCCGGGAGGACGACGATCTCCGAGTTGCGTGACTTTGACGTAGAGCCGTGATGTATCTTGGCCTAGACGATCGGCGCATCGATTCGGAGGGTGAGCCTCCAGCTTATATACCTTTCGTGTAAGAACACATTTGATTTGAACTTGTTCACTTTGCTGAGAATTTCTTTTGAAATGTAGGTCGCGCCATCTCGGTTCGTGGCACTATGGAGGGTGGCCAACCGGCTACGAGCTACCGCCATCGAGGCGCTCGTCGGTGGTCGAGATCGTCAGGTATGAACCTCATTTGACTTCTCTTGATTGATTTTTTTTTTTTTTGGTTTTCAGTTTTGTTTGAGTTGATTGACAGGAGCCAATTTCTTTTTGTCTACAGGCCGGTCGTGAGTCGGAGCGAGAGCGGACCCGGTCTCGGGAGGAGACGCTCGCTGTCGAGGAGCTCGAGTTTCGGGACGCCGAGATTGCTTTGCTCTTACGGCGAGGGTTCTTTGAGTTGGAGGGTGCCCAAGCAGAGTCTCTGCGTAGTTACGTAGACTTGATTTTGAACATTTTTGGACTTGTTTGGGGCGCAAGCCCCGCTTACTGGACTTTGGAACTTGATTCGGGCGCAAGCCCCGGTTGCTTGTACACTTGTATATATGATGGCCCGAGTGCCTTTCTTTGGGGTTGTGTTGCTTGTACTGCGGTTAGTTCTTGAACAGTTTGGTAGACAACGGTTTACGCCGTTATGCTGCCGAAATTTACACCAAAACATACATTTTAATACACATATGGTCTTAATTAGCGCAAAAAAAGACTCAAAAGGACAAACAAACGCAAAAATGCAAAAAAGCAAAAATTTTGTCGGAAATGACCGGACGGTAGGGAGGGTTACCCCCTAAAAAAAGGAAAAAATAGAAACCTGTAAGTGTAGAAGTGAAAATGTTGAAATTTGTTAAAAAATGAAAATAAAAGAAAATTATTTCCTAAAAACGAAATTAAAATGAAATTTATT
Source organism: Silene latifolia (assembly GCF_048544455.1). Classification (NCBI taxonomy): domain Eukaryota; kingdom Viridiplantae; phylum Streptophyta; class Magnoliopsida; order Caryophyllales; family Caryophyllaceae; genus Silene; species Silene latifolia. The sequence continues at coordinate 101,331,607 of NC_133531.1, forward strand.
TCTTAAGAATAAATAAATAAATAATAATAAAAGAAAAGTTAAGTGCGATATAAATGGCGAATGTGTCGACGTCGCCTCGAAATGCGTGCCCGCGAATTTAGGAAACATGAAACATGGTAAACTGCTCGTATTTACCAAAATAAAATCCCGTAGGAATAGGAAATTATTCATTATAGAATTAGGAAAGATCCAAACGCGGAAATCACAGAAAGCTAGTCTGGGGAAGAGGCGCAGCATGAGCCGCGTCGCTTTGAATAGGCGCAGCAGGAGCTGCGCCTGTTCCCAAGCTTGTCTCTTCTGGCGGATTTTTGGAAACAGCAATTAGTATAAATAGAAGCGTCGACGAAGCTTTAAATCATATAACTCTTCCGTCTCTTCTCCGTTAATCCTCATAAAAACTCCCAAAATAAATTTTCAAGAGAAAATTGTCAGCATGAATACTTTGGAGATCCGCTTGAAGGAATGGACTAATGAATTCTCGAATGTTGAGAAGCACGACATGGGTGCTCATAATCTTGGGTCTCTATTGAGTTTGAAACTCATTAAGGTGGTAAAACCGTTCTTGGATGCTTGTCTTGACTACTGGGACCCAAATTGTCATGTTTTCGCGTTCCCAGGAGGTGATATTTGTCCTTTTCCGGAGGAAATTGCTGCTATTGGTGGGTGGGATCCCGAGCATCTACCTGCCATTCCTTCCACTTCACAGGGGTATAAGACAAAATTCCGAGACCTGCTTGGATTGACTAGACTTTAGGTGGATCGCTTAGTTACCCCGAAAGGCGTGAGAATGCTGGACTTTGTAGACCGATTCATCAACAGGGCTGACCCCACTGTCTCTTATGTTGCTAGGAGGAGAGCATTTGGCTTCTGTTTGCTTCATGTGTATATCTTCCATGGACACGTTGATGAAGATTTGCGAGGTGATCCTCGTCTTTTGGGTCTTATTGAGCAAATGGAGCTGCGCAGGAGCCCAGCTTGTTTATGCTTAGGGGAGATTATCTTGGGTTTAGATAATAGGAAATCCAACCGCGATCTTCCATTTTTGGGGAGTCCCGTTATCTTACAGGTAAAAAACACCCTTTTTCTCTTTCTTTTTTTTTTTCGTTTTTTTTTTTTTTGTTTTTTTTTTTTTTTTTTTTTTTTTTTTTTTTTTTTTTTTCGTTTTTTTTTTTCGTCTAATACCCGCTTTTGGTAGGTTTGGCTTATGGAACGCTCCGATCGCCGAGCCCCCGTTCATGCACTTTCCTATCATTCCCGTATGATTGCGATGAGGACGCGGTTGTACATGGTGGACTTCACTCGGGTTTGCGACTATTGGAAGAACAAGTCAAGAATGACGATGGCCCGTTGATTAGGTGGGTCGCACCGTGGTGGCACCTCAAGTCTCACACCGGAGTGTCTTCTTTGGATCCTACTAGGTCCGTGCGCATTCCAGGGTTGGAGTTCATGGTGTGCATCTTTCCGGAAAGGTTGATGAGGCAGGTTGGTTTGAAACAGACTATCCCGAGGCTTGATACCGTTCCGCAGACTCTCGTAGCGCTTACCACCGAGAGCCGAAGAGAGTGGGCTATCAAATGGGCCCAAAGGAACATGTGGTTCTTGAGCTTCTCCGCCAATGCTTTGTGGGTGTCGGATTCCTATCCGAGGTGGAGAAAGGCTGCAACTTCGGAGGAACGTGAAAGATCGAGGAAACGCGAGCCCGTTGACTACAAGGTGCGCGAGGGAGAGAAAGAGAAGGAGAAGCATCCGACGAAGGAGAAGAAGAAGTGGACTTGTGTCATTCGTCCTTCGAAGAAATCAAAGACTACTCCTGTTGCGGAAATGGTGGTTGGCAAGAGTGGAAGAGTCGGGCCTCGAGAAAGACCGTTGGTGATTAGGTCCGAAGTGGTGCAAGAGCGCCCGGCTCGAGGTCGTGACAAGAAATATGACAAGAATGACAAGGGCAAAGGGAAGATGGAGGAGTAGCCCGAGTCTTTATTTATTATTTGATTATTATTATTATTGTTGTAATAAAAGGGAGGGATTTTTAGAATCCTAGCCTATTCTATTTTTTTATTATGTATCGTGCTATTATTATTAGAAAATGAAGGAAATAAAAAAGGTTAAATGGTTAAGAAACCGCTGTGATTTTCTTTTATTATTCTTGTCGAATTTCAAATGCAATGCAAATGTCCTTCTATTTACATTTTAGGTATATTGGGTTGAATCCCGTGAAGGATTGCCTACGTATTCACTTAAAAAAAGCGAAATCAAACCCTTGCGCGTAGTTCGAGTAAATGTAAAAGAATAATTGTTCGAAGCAAGAGCTTGTAGTGAACATAGAAAATAAGCATGAGCTTTTTGCTTGTTCTCAAGGTGCGAATCTAGTTTATTTGATGATATGAGGATAACAATCTGGTCAAAATGCAAGAGCATAGTGACACTTAGCTTATTTCAGCTTGGCCAGGGGCCGTTTATTTAGTGCCACAAGAGCGACACATGGGTTTACGCGAGGCGCGTTTTTGTCCTATTCTAGGCATAGTATCGTTTCAGTTGGTCAAGGTTTGTAGGGTTTGAAAACTCATTCCCATCTAGGTCTGTGATTCTAACCGCACCCCCTGGGAGTATGGATTTGACTAGATATGGTCCGGCCCAATTAGGTTTGAATTTTCCCCTTGGGTCGACGGGTAGAAGAGCTCTAACCGATTTGAGTACTAAGTCTCCTTCTTTGATGTTTCTTGGCCTAACTCTTTTGTTGAAAGCTCGTTTGATACGGGCTTGATATGTTTGGACATTATGTAAGGCGCGTAACCTACGTTCATCCAGGAGGATGAGTTCTTCATACCTATCCCTCTTCCAATCGGCTTCAGGGATTTGACTTTCTAGTAAAATGCGCAAGGATGGTATTTCCACTCGATCGGTTGTACGGCCTCCATGCCATAGGTCAAATAGAAAGGAGTAGCCCCAGTGGGCGTCCTAACTGATGTACGATACCCCCATAAAGCAAAGGGTATCTTGCTTGGCCAATCTCTATAGTTGTCAGTCATTTTCTTGAGAATTGTGACAACGTTCTTGTTTGCCGCCTCTACCGCGCCGTTAGTCTGTGGTCTGTAGGGCGAAGAGTGGTGATGCTTAATCTTGTATTTGGCTAGCAATTGCTCGGTTTCAGCCTGGAAGTGTGACCCATTATCGCCGATGATCTCATGTGGGCAACCATATCGACGATGATGTTGTTTTGTATGAATTTTGCCACATTTTTAGTCAGTAAGAGCAAAGTGTAGGAAGCCGCTTCTACCCACTTGGTGAAATAGTCAATTGCTACTAGAATGAAACAGTGACCTCCTGTTCCGGCTGGGGTTATCTTCCCGATTATGTCAATTCCCCATGCGGAGAATGGCCAAGGAGATGTCATCGTGTATAGCAACGAAGGAGGGACATGTTGTACATTCCCGAAGATTTGGCAATTGTGGCAGTGTCACGTATTTGATGCAATCAGATAGCGTGTGATTTTCTTTGCCATCATGGGCCCACTCATGTGAGGACCGCATTCTCCGTCGTGGACTTCTTCCATCACCTTTCGTGCCTGTGAATGATCAAGGCAACGTAGGACTACACCAAGAGGTGTTCTTTTGTATAACTCTCCTTGCATCAGGATGTATTGGGAAGCTAATAGGCGTATAGCACGTTGTCCCCTTTTGTCCATATCTGGTGGATAGGTACCATTAAGCTTGAAATTCAAGATTGCTTGGAACCAGGGTTCCTGTGCGATTTCTTCTTCATCGGTGATTTGATGGACATAAGCCGGTTCTGACCGTCGTTCGATGCATAAAGGCATTTCCATCATGTGGTCTGGCATATTTATTAGAGATGCAAGTTTCGCAAGAGCGTCTGCAAATTGATTTTCCTCTCGAGGTAGGTGTAAGTAGGTTACGTGATCAAAGAATTGAGCCACTTGGTCTATCCTAGCTTGATAGGGTGCGAGGCTTTCGCTTCGGATTTTCCAGGATCCTGTAACTTGGTTGATGATCAGTGATGAATCCCCATGTACTCGGAGGTTTTTGATGCCTAAGCTTACGGCCGCTTGTAGTCCAATGAGACAAGCTTCATACTCTGCAGCGTTGTTCGTCACCTCGAAGTCGAGTTTGACAGCAATCGTTGTATGCTCACCTTCAGGAGAAATGAGCAACACTCCTATTCCGAATCCTCTTAAATTTGATGCTCCATCAAAGTATAGATCCCAAGAGTCTACGTCTGTTTGAAGTATATCCTCGTCGGGAAATGACCAAGTGTCTATGGTTTGTGCATCGTTGATAGGATTTTCCGCGAAGAATTCGGCGACGGCGCGACCTTTTATGACTTTTAGTGGCACATATTTGAGGTCGAATTCGAGAGCATCGAGTCCACCTTGCAAGACGTCCGTTGAGGACGGGTTTCTCGAAGAGGTATTTGACCGGATCCATTTTGGAATATATCTTGACGGAGTAGCTAAGCATGTAGTGACGTAGCTTCTTCGTTGCCCACACAAGAGCGAGGCATGTCTTCTCGAGTTGCGAGTATTTGCACTCATATTCCAAGAACTTCTTACTTAGATAGTAAATAGCTCTTTCTTCACTTCCTACGGTTTGAGCCAAAGATAGCACCCATGGCGCTTTCGATTCTTGTGAGATATAAACCAAGAGGTTGATCTCGTTGTGGCGGCATGAGCACTAGTGGTTTAGCCAATATCTCCTTGATTCGGTCAAACGCCTTTTGATCCATCATCCCACATGGTGTGGTCTGTTTTCTTGAGTTTCTTGAAGATAGGCTCGCAAATCATGGTAAGTTTCGATATGAATCGACTTATATATTGTACCTTTCCCAGAATCCTCGACTTCTTTTTCTCGTTTGAGGTTGTGGCATTTCGATCAGAGCTTTGATTTTTGAGGGATCTATTTCTATACCGCGTTGGCTAACGACATATCCCAGGAGTTTTCCGGATGTTACCCCGAATGTGCATTTCTGAGGATTGAGTCTCATGTTGTACTTTCGTAGCCTTGCGAAGAACTTGCGAAGGTTTGCAATGTGTCCCTCTCTTTCCTTGGATTTGACGATCATGTCATCTACATATACCTCCACTTCTTTGTGCATCATGTCATGTAGGAGCGTAGTTGCGGTGCGTTGGTATGTGGCTCCGGCGTTGATCAATCCGAATGGCATTACTGTATAGCAATATGTTCCCCATTGGGTGACGAATGCGGTTTTGTGCATATCTTCCATGGCCATCTTGATTTGGTTATAACCCGCATATCCATCCATGAAGGATAGTAATGCGTGGTCTGCAGTATTGTCCACCAATATGTCAATGTGAGGTAAAGGGAAGTCATCTTTTGGACTTGCTTTGTTTAAGTCCCTGAAGTCAACACAAACACGGATTCTCCCATCCTTTTTGGGCACAGGTACTATGTTAGCTACCCAGTCAGAGTACTCGGAAACTTTGATGAACCCGGCTTTGAATTGCTTATCAACTTCTTCCTTAATCTTTAGAGCCCATTCTGTTCTCATTCGTCGAAGCTTCTGTTTCACAGGTTTGAAACCCGGCTTAATCGGAATCCTATGTTCGGCGATATCCCTGTCGATCCCTGGCATGTCTTTGTAGGACCAAGCGAAAACGTCTTTGAATTCATTTAGGAGGTCTATGAAATCGGCCCTTTCGGTAGAGCTCAAGGTAGTCCCTATCCTAAGTTCTTTGGGTTCTAATTCGGTTCCTACGTTGATGGGTTCGGTATCCTCTATTACTTGGTCCTCCTTCCCCTTCCCCTTCCTGTAATATTTCTTTGGCTACGTAGGGAGGTATTTCGGTCAAGTCCGGGTCTTGGTCGTCCTCGCATCATCATAAACGAATTGCACTCGAAAGAACACAGAGAGTAAGCAGAACCTGATTTATTCATATTAAGATTTGAGTAAAGTTGAAACAAGGAAGCCAACCGATCCATAGTCGGCGGAAAAGGGACGATGAATGGGGCATTCCCCGAACTACCGTGACTACTTGAGGCTAAGCTAGGAGGAACGAAGGGAGTGGGGATGACAACAGAGTAGACTCTCTAACGACTCCTCTGACTCGACTCGACTCCGACTCCGACTCCGACTCGAACTCGTCGTCTTCTGGTTCTCTTTTGAACATCTCTCCTTCTCCAGTGGTGAGCTTGAAGAGCCTTCCTTGGTTGTTGGTCCACTTGATAGATTTTCTCCATCCTTTCTCGCCGCTTTGTGTCGATTTCGTGATCAACGCGTGGGGTTGAAGCGATCGTCCTGAAGTATCATAGTAATGATCTCATCTTGCGCGGCCCTAATGAATCGGTCCTCTCCAAACAATAGGCTAACAACTTGTTCGTCGAAGCAAGGTGCTTGACGGGTTTTGACGGTAGGAACCGTTTCGGGAGGAATGAAGTAGCAATCGTGAAAGATCTCGATTCCGGCTAATTTCCTCTCAAGATAATGCCAAGGTTCGGGAAATCCATGAAAGAGTTCTGAACTTCCTTCTTGAACGAAGTATCCATTTAAGGTGGGGAGATATGGTCTCATTTGGACTCCCACGTGCTTGCGATTTTGGACTTGAGCGAGCATTTCAAGAACTTCTTCAGTTGTGGGTTTGTATCCTAGTCCAAGTGGTATCCTTGTCGAGTTGCCTTTCTTGTATGGTGCAAAGGTGTTCTTCCGAATTGGGTTTAAAGGCATTCCAGGGAAGTATCCCTGATTCTTGAGTATGTGGTTGACCACCAAGTTAGAGTAGGGATTATAGTATAAGGGTGCCAACTCACTTTCTAGGACATTCACACTTTGGAAGCCCCCAAGTTCGTATATGGGATCTGCAAGGACTTGATTGTTTGATTGTTTCTCGATTATTGCCTTGATGGGTGACGAAGTGATTGTCACAACTTTGCCGTTTAGTGGGATCTTGATCTTTTGATGAAGGGTGGATGTTACCGCTTTGGAAGCGTGAATCCAAGGCCTTCCCAGAAGTATGTTGAATGAAGCCTCGATGTCCACTATTTGGAAGTTAACTTTTCGTTCGATTGGTCCCGTGGCTATGGTTAGGCTAGCAAGTCCAACCACTTTTCGTCGTGTACCGTCATATGCACGTACGCCTTGATTTGTAGGAGTCCAATCTGACTCCTTCATGCCTAGTTTGTATGCCGTTTTGAGGGGTATGACGTTGACCATGAGCCATCATCTACCAAAGTCATTGGCACATTCTTCTTTAGACAAATGACGGTGATGTATAGGGCAAGGTTGTGACTAGCGCCGAAAGGTGGCAAGTCCTCATCCGAGAAAGTAATAGGATTACTTAGCTTAGGTGATTCTTGGAAGACCAAGTTGACTACATCTTCAGGAGTGGAGTCATGTGCTACATTCAATTTAGCCAAAGCTTGCAGTAAAGCTTGGCGATGCGGAAATGAGCTTGCCACTAGTTGCCAGACTGAAAGATCAGCCTTGGTTTTCTGTAATTGCTTGAGCAAATGATCAGTGGGATCATCTTCGTTGTCATTTGGTGTGATGACGTTGGTTGGACCGTTTTGAGTAGTGCTTTGATATGGGCGACCCGAACGAGTTAGGTGGTCCACATCTTGGTCTTCTCCATTTTGGACTATCTCCTTGACCAAGGAGTTTTCAATGAGGTATTCGTCTTCATCATCATCGGCCCAAACCCCATTGATTGCAGCTAGTTCCTTCATTCTCATGATATCACTTTCTAGTTGTATGATTTGATCGACTAGCTTATCGACCACGGCGACTACTTCTTGCATAGTGGCGTTTTGAGAGAAGATCAATGGTACACGTTCCTTAGGCATTGCATTGGGATGGCTTAAGGCCGTTACCATGTTTTCTAATTCCCACACTTGTCTATCTACACTCCTTGCCCATGCGATGAAGTCGGAAATGGTAGGGGAGATGGTAGAGTAGAGCCTTTCTTTCTCAATTGCATGAATTTCATTTTCGGTGGGAGAAATGAGGTGTGAGCAATCTAAGGTAGATTCGTCACTTGTAATCACTAGAACTCCAAGAGGATTCTGAGTGTTGTTGGGCTTACCTCCTGGTGGAATTGGAAGTCGACCATCTTCGATCATATCTTGAAGCACGTGTTTCAACTTGTAGCATTTTTCTGTGTCGTGCCCTTTGCCCCTATGGTATTCACAGTAGGAGTTTTCATCCCAGAACTTGGACTTCTTTTCGGGTTCGGGAGTAGGTCCAATGGGTTGGAGTTTGCCTTGCTTCATTAGCCTTTTTAGAGCGTTGGAGTACGTGTCCCCAAGGTTTGTGAACTTCCTTGGTGGGCTAGTTTTCTTGGATGGCTCGAGAAGGTTAACTTCGTCGGTCTTGCTAGTAGAGCCGTATGAACGACTTGTGGACCCTTGATATCCTCGACCTACCGTTTTGGACAAGAGTCCTTTACGGATGTCATCTTCAATTCGTGTCCCTAGCACGGTTAAGTCCTTGAAAGTCTTGATATTTTGATATCTCAAGTGACTGGCATATATGGGTTTGAGATTATCCACAAACTTCTCCACGAGAGTAGCCTCATCCGGGCGTTCAACTAGTTGAGTACTAGTCTTCCTCCACCTACTTAGGAAGTCGGTGAATCCTTCTTTGTCATTTTGGGTAAGAACCTCTAGAGTACGCATGTTGACTTGAATCTCGGCATTATCCGCATATTGTTTCGAGAATTCGATCGCGGCGTCCTCCCATGTAGCGACCTTTTTGTGATCCAAAGTGTAGAACCATTGCTTCGGAATGGTGTCAAGAGATGAAGGAAAGATCCTTAAGAACATCTCGGGTTTGATGCCTTTGATAGACATGTAGTCCTTGAAGGCGCGGATGTGGTTCAAAGGGTTCTCATGTCCTTTAAACTTAGGGATATCCGTCATGCTAAAGTTAGTGGGTAATTTGGAATTGACGGCTTCATACTTGCGATTGTTTTCCCTATAAATGTCATCCCGGCCCCCTTAAGGTACATCAATTGCTCCTCCAGGTATTGGAGTCTTTTCTCAGCTGCGGTTGTCCCTAGGACAGGGTTCTCATCTTTAGACTCGTCATCGGAAAATTGTAGTACTTCACCTTTAAGGGGAGGCAACCTTCCCTCTACATCAAAGATACGGCCTTCGATAAGTTCAAGGCGGTCATAGGTTTGTTCTTGAGTGATTTGCATTTGGGTTATCGCGGCTAGGATTCGATCATTACTTTCTTGAATTTGCTGGAGGTTCGTTTCACCACTTGACCCAGGCATCTTGGAAACTGGATAAGAGATCGGCGACGAATCAAAACACGATCGACCATTCTATCACACTTACTAAAAGAGGAAAGCTTTGACTCGTGAAGTGGGTGTATGCCACTTGTGTTGAGTGAGTTTTGAAGAAAGACAAGGTCTTTGAAAGTGTGTGTCCTAGCCAACTGTAGTGTAGTTGTAGGAGTGGACTCGAAGTGAGGTTTGAAATGGGCTTGTGGCCCGAATTTTGACACGACAAACGGACAGAGTTTTGACCGGATTTTTGCGCTAATTGAAGGCCCTATTTTTTTCGAAATTTTGCTTTGAAAATAAGGATTTTGATTTTTTGAAAATTCGTCATGGTTTTTTTTAGAAATGGTGATCACGTAAGGTTTACACATTTATACAAGCATTATAACGGGATGCTGAGTGCATTTAAAAGGGATTTGGTTTAAAGGGTCGGTTGCCATACCGAACCATCAAACCCGAAGTCTGTGGAGAGGTTCGTGCCAAACAAGAGTAAGGCCGATTCCTAGTCCATTTCCTCATGTAGTGAAGGCCCTTGATACAAACAAGAGTAAGCATCATGGTATGGATGACGTCAATCGCTATCCATCCTTAGGCCCAAATAAGAATTAGGACCGTTTAGACGGGACGATTGGTCGAATGGATTGGGTTGGGCCTAGGAAGGCCGAATAAAACGGTCTAGGAAGACCGAGTTATGAAAACCGACAATTGTCTTGTACAAACTATTCCCTAACCTTGTTCAAGTTTCACCCTTGGCTACACGTAAGTGTATTATCCCCAGCGGAGTCGCCAAACTGTGGACAGCGGGCCGCCCACGGGGGCGCTTGGTGAGAAACGGGGAACAAGCGTTTGCATTTTGTATGGAGTCGCCACCAATTTTTATGGGAAATTGGAACCGTTCGAATACCTCGTGTCATGTCAAGACACAAAGTAGTGACATGAACACTAAGCAATCGTTACCCTTAGCATTCTATGTCTAGAATGACTCTCGTGGATGCCAATGAACACGGGTGCTCACGGAGATCTGGAGTAAGGGGTGAGGGTACGTATTAGGAAGCTCTTTTGATCGAACACCTAATCCCGCCCGCCTCGATAGCGGCCTCTACTAATGATTAGGGAAGTTATCTATACTCGATATACTGTCGGCTATATGCATGCAATGCAACATCCATTAGATTAATCCTAACATGTGAAGAATTAACTAAGTCGGTAGACAATTAATTAGCATACAATTAGGTCGAAGTAGGATTTAAGGTTGATTTACATGTGAAGGCATACAAATGATGCGATAAAAGAAATACAATGAATATAAATTACGATAAATATAAATTACAATAATTACATTGGATTAGGCGATTTATGTCGAAAATACCGCTAAAACGGATGATTTGAGAAAAAGGAATAAAAGAATAAAAGACGAACAGAAATTAGTGTGATACTACGGATATCAGTTAATTAATACGTAAACTAATTTATTACGTCAAGGCGAAAAAGGAGTTCGAGAGACGAACTCATCTCGAACAGCGCAGCAGAGATCGCGCCCTGCGGAAGAGGCGCAGCGATTCTTTCGTCTGTTCCAAGGGTGAGTTCTCGGCCGTAGTTTTAATCGCAAATCGTTAATGTTAATTGGTAATTTACGGATTGATTGATACAATTACTCGGATGAAAGTGATTAATAGGTTATTTACACATGAATGATGGTCATAAAAACAATAAACATGAGTAAGACGGAAACAAGACGGATTAATTATGTGAAGGGTCGATGTTAATGAATGATTTAACAAACTAACCGAGCGAATTAATTAGACTAAACATGATAAAACATGACGAATTAATGACTAAACAGATGAAAACTATATCAACGATGAATTCCAGAAACCCAATATGAACGAATTGAATCTCTAAAACCCGAATTGAATATTAATGACGAAAACCCGCAAATATGAATTACTTGGGATTTAAGTCGGATTTAAACGAATTAAACATATTAATGATGAATAATATACATGTGATTTATTAAACTATCATGGTGAAGAATTGAAGAACAAACGAAAATAAGTAAAATAGGAACGAATTACGAGGACGGAGGAAGAAGAAAAGAAGCGAGAATCACGGCAGCCTCACGAAGAGGCGCAGCAGAACCGCACTCCTTCAAGAGGCGCGGCGATTCTTTGCGTCTTTTCTCGATCACAATCTATCGAAAATCCTTAAAAAAGGGTTTGAAAGACGGTTTTACAAATCGATTTTAACGGTGTTTTCGACAGAAATCTTACATGAGGTGATACGATAAATAAAAAGTACAAAAATACAATAAATAAAAGAGGATTACACACCCTCAGACTTACATGTTGACGGAACGAGATGAACTAAGAATCGACTAGTGAATGCTCGACGCGAATGCAAGGAAAGAGTGCCCTCGTAAGAGGAAAACGATTGATTAATTAAGATTGATTGATGTGTAGTTGGTCAAATTGGTCGGTCATGCAACGGAGAGGCTGGTACCCGGAAAGATCCGAGCTTACGTGGTCGAAAGTCCAAGCACGTAGGCGCCAATTAGTAAGAACGAAGTCTAGAATGCAAAGGGAGAAGAGAAGGGCGGACACTCGCGTGAGAAATATGAGGAACGAAAGCTCCTATTTATACTAATCACACGACGGAATAGGGTTTCAGAGACTCTTTGGAAGTGAATCTCAGAAAGATATAAAAAAGATACGTAAATCATGCAAAGAAGGGCCTGGGAAGAGGCGCAGCAGTCACTGCGTCTCTTGGAAGAGGCGCAAAGACTGTCTTTGCGTCGTTCCCGGAGGTTTCCTCTGTTTGAAGAAAGATTTCCGCGTTTGAGTTGTGGTAGGACGGAAATAATTCGATTATCTTGTGAATATTACGGGATATTATTTGCCAAAAGATAAAATTTATGAAATATGGAATAGAAATATCCGGAACATTCCAGAACATTCTGACTCGGGATTTAACAAATATCGAAAAATGGAGACGGTTTTTGACCCGGACTCCGAATGTACTCTAATTACTGCCAAAACGACCGTATCAGGACGTAGATGAAAACTAAGAGGTTGACATTAATATTTGAGCAAACACTTGACGATAATCTTACGAACTGTCACAAATCGTTCCGCGAATCAAACATGCGGCCCAATCATCACCGGGTGGTTTGCGGGAGGTGCAGAAACGAGGTGTCTACAGGCGCCCATACCAAAATACTTCTCAAAATGGTCCCATAGCAAACGGTCCAACCAATGTAGTCGCACCAAATGATAATGAAGAAGGCTCCACCGACCATCTACTAAAGCAACTACAAAAGACAAAGGCTGATCTTTCAGTCTGGCAACTAGTGTCAAGCTCATTCCCACATCGCCAAGCTTTGCTGCAAGCTTTGGCCAAACTAAATGTGGCACATAACTCCACACCCGACGACGTGGTCAACTTGGTCTTCCAAGAATCACCAAAGCTAAGTAATCCTATTACTTTCTCGGATGAGGATTTGCCACCCTTCGGTGCTAGTCATAACTTGGCTCTTTATATCACTGTCATTTGCCTAAAGAAGAATGTGCCAATGACCTTAGTAGATGATGGCTCCGCGGTCAACGTCATACCCTTGAAAACGGCATATAAATTGGGTATGAAAGAATCAGATTGGACTCCTACCAATCAAGGTGTTCGCGCATATGATGGTACACGACGAAAGGTGGTGGGACTTGTTGACCTAACCATAGCCACAGGGCCAATTGAACGAAAGGTCAACTTCCAAATAGTGGACATCGAGGCATCCTTCAACATACTTCTGGGGAGACCCTGGATTCACGCTTCCAAAGCGATAACATCCACACTCCACCAGAAAATCAAAATCCCACTAAATGATAAGGTGGTGACGATCACTTCGTCGCCCATCAAGGCAATCATCGAAAAGAAGTCAAGCAATCAAGTCCTTACAGATCCAGTACATGAACTTAGGGGCTTTCACATCATAAACGTCATAGAGAGCGAGTTGGCACTATTATACTTCAATCCCTACTCTAACCTAGTGGTCAACCACATACTCAAAACCCAGGGATACTTTCCGGGAATGCCTTTGAATCATATCTGAAGGAGCACCATTGCCCCCTACAAGGAGGGTAATTCACAAAGAATACCCCTTGGATTAGGATACAAACTCACTAAAGAGGAAGTTCTCGGGATGCTCGCTCAAATTAAAAACCGTAAGAATGCGGGAATTCAAATGCGACCTTATCTCCCTACCCTAAATGGATAATTCGTTAGGGAAGGAAGTCAAAAATTCTTTCATGGATTTCCCGAACCTTGGCATTATATCGAAAGGAAGCTAGCCGGAATCGAGATCTTTCACGATTGCTACTTCATTCCTCCAGAAACGGTTCCTACCGTCAAGACCCGTCAAGCACCTTGCCTAGACAAACAAGCTGTGAGTCTATTATTTGGAGAAGATCGATTTGTTAGAGCCGCGCAGGACGAGATCATTATTATGATACTTCAAGATAATCACTTCAACCCTACCGCATTAATCACAGAAATCAATACCAATCAGCAGAAAGGATGGAGAAAATCAATCAAGTGGACAAACAACCAAGGTATACTCTTCAAGCTCACCACTGGAAAAGGAGAGATGTTCAAAGGAGAACTAGGAGACGATGAATTCGAGTCAGAGTCATAGTCGGAGTCAGAGTCGGAGTCTAGAGAAGTTCCTAGAGAGTCTCCTCCTGTCGTCGTTCCCACTCCCCTCGTTTCTCCTAGCTTAGTATCGAATAGCAACAGTAGTTCGGGAAATGTCCCAACCGCTGTCCCTTTACCGCCACTGACCACAGATCAGATGGCTTATTTGTTTCAACTTTTCTCAAATCTTAATATGAATAAATCAGGTTCTGCTTACTCTTCGTGTTATCTTGAATGCAATTCTGTTTACGATGATGATGAGAATGACCCAGACCTTGACTCAATCAAGATACCTCCCTACATAGCCAAAGAAATACTACAAGAGGGGGAAGGGGGACCAGTGATAGAAGATACTAAACCCATCAACGTAGGAACCCAACTAGAACCCCAAGAACTTACGATAGGGACAACCCTGAGCCCCACCGAAAGGGCCAATTTCATAGACCTCCTACACGAGTTCAAAGACGTTTTCGCTTGGTCCTACAAAGATATGCCAGGGATCGACAGGGAGATTGCAGAGCATAGAATTCCAATCAAACCAGGGCTCAAACCCGTGAAACAGAAGCTTCGAAGAATGAGGACAGAATGGACTCTCAAGATCAAAGAAGAAGTCGATAAACAATTCAAAGCCGGGTTCATCAAAGTTTATGAGTACTCAGACTGGGTGGCTAATATAGTACCCGTACCCAAAAAGGATGGGAGAATCCGTGTTTGTGTTGACTTTAGAGACTTAAACAAAGCAAGCCCTAAGGATGACTTTCCTCTACCACATATCGACATATTAGTGGATAATACAGCGGATCACGCATTGCTATCCTTCATGGATGGATACGCGGGATATAACCAGATCAAGATGGCATTAGAGGACGTGCATAAGACCGCCTTCGTCACTCAATGGGGAACCTACTGTTACACGGTCATGCCGTTTGGGTTAATCAACGCCGGAGCTACATACCAACGCACCGTGATGCGTGTCTTTTATGTGATGTTTTACACCTCTTTTTACACGCATTTCAGAGCTCATTTGTTTTATTTTAAGCTACCATTTCCCCCATTTCCGTCTACTTTCGTATTTTTGTACATTATTGCAGAAATGTGAAGAATCCAGCGGAAATTGAGCTAAATCCGTCCCCGAGTATCCGGCATTGCATTTGACGTGAAGTATTCACTTAAGGAACGAGCTTGGTGCGCATTTCGTGGCCCAAAAGACAAATACACGAGAAATTGGAAGTCAAGTGTCAGCTACTTCAGTCGATCGACCACTGCCTTCAGTCGATCGACCAACCCTCGGGCTTCAGAAGCTACTGTACACTGCATCTCAGTCGATCGACCAGTCCCAGCAGTCGATCGACCAAGCCGCTGTCTCAGACATGAATTAGAAGATCGAAAATTAGCAAGCCCATGAGTTATTAGGTTTAGGAATAATAGCTGCGTAATTTTCCTTTATAACGTAGCTTGAGTTTTGAGAATAAGCATGGAGTGACATTAAGTTTTACATACAGTTCTTTAGAAAAAAATTAGGGTTCGAAGATTACTTTCGGTATTGAATACAATTCGCTTTGTCATTCGGCTTTGTTCTTTTCCTTCGCAATTCACACGGTACTCTCCTGTTTTGTTCAGTTATTTTGCTTCCTTTCATAGTTATAGAATTGCTAGATCAGTTTCCCAAGCCGAATTGCCATCTTATGTTAATTGCCTATCTTACCGTATTAATCATGAATTTAGTAGATTTAATCGTCAATCTTATTGTTGTTATCATTCCCAGTATGAGTAGCTAATTTATCCGTGCTAGGATGTAGGGGAACTGTAGGATTAGGCGGCGTAGAATAATATGGACTGAAATCGCGTGTTGGTCGATCGACCGCCATACCTAGTCGATCGACTGACCACGTGAGGTATACCTTCGTTTTAATTGATTTAAATGTTATATTTGACGAATCGAATGTATGCGACTAGTTGAATGCTTAATATATGACTGACCCGTTAGATCGAGAGATAGGGACAGTTGTTAGATCACCAATTAAAATGACTAAACTATGCTGAGATCGAAAGATAGGTAAAGTTTAGATTATTAGTCACTTCTCAGGACGAGAGTCAGTATTAGTGATATTAGGGACTTATAGCGAGATCGAAAGATGCTATCTGTTAAGAGTGGACCGAGAGGACCTCTTGTTTTCCCGCCTCATGTGTTTGATTTAGACCGACTTAGTTTGCTGCCGCCGAAACTATAGTAAACCGACCATCCTAGTACCCTTCTTTATTTTTGATTTAATATATTTCTTTAGTTTTATTTTCATTGCTATTAGCTATAGACCAAATCAAATCAACCCCCACATTTGTTACCTTAGACTAAATTTAGACAATTATTAATTACATTCGCCTCCCTGTGGTTCGACCCGACTGCCACTGTCAATAGTAGTAGTTGGTTTTATAAATTTTATTTTTGGTACTCACAACGACGGGTATCACACCGCAACTACGCTCTTACATGACATGATGCATAAATAAGTTGAGGTATACGTAGACGATATGATTGTCAAGTCCAAGGAAAGAAAAGGACATATTGCGAACCTTCTCACATTCTTCTCGAGGCTACGGAAGTACCACATGAGGCTCAATCCTTAGAAATGCGCATTCGGAGTGACATCTGGCAAACTCCTGGGATACGTGGTTGGCCAACGAGGTATAGAAATAGACCCTTCAAAGATCAAAGCTTTAATCGAAATACCGCAACCTCAAACAGAGAAAGAAGTTAGGGGATTCCCAGGCAAGGTACAATACATCAGTCGATTCATATCGAAACTCACCATGATCTGCGAACCCATATTCAAGAAGTTAAAGAAAACAGATCACACCATGTGGGATGATGACTGTCAGAAGGCTTTCAACCGAATCAAGGAAATACTAGCCAAACCGCCAGTGCTCATGCCACCTCAACGAGATCAACCTCTTGGTTTATATCTCACGGTAATTGAAACGGCCATGGGCGCCATGCTAGCTCAAACCGTAGGAAAGGAAGAAAGAGCCATCTACTACCTTAGTAAGAAGTTCTTGGAGTACGAGTGCAAATACACACCACTCGAGAAGACATGCCTCGCTCTTGTGTGGGCAACGAAGAAGCTACGCCACTACATGCTTAGCTACTCCATCAAAATATTCTCCAAAATAGATCCTATCAAATACCTCTTCGAGAAACCCGTTCTCAACGAACGTCTAGCGATATGGACTTTGATGCTCTCTGAGTTCGATCTTAAATATGTACCTTTGAAAGTCATAAAGGGGCGCGCCGTTGCCGAATTCTTTGCAGAAAATCCCATCAATGATACACAAACGATAGACACTTGGTCATTCCCAGATGAGGATATACTCCAAACAGATGTCGACTCCTGGGACCTCTATTTTGATGGAGCATCGAACTTAAGAGGATTTGGAATAGGGGTGTTGCTCATTTCTCCTGAAGGCGAGCATACACCAATATCTGTCAAACTCCACTTCGAGGTGACGAATAACACTGCAGAATACGAAGCCTGTCTCATTGGACTGCAAGCGGCAGTAAGTTTAGGCATCAAGAATCTTCGAGTACATGGGGATTCCTCTTTGATCATCAATCAAGTTACGGGATCTTGTAAAATCCGAAGCGAAAGCTTGGCGCCTTATCAAGCCAGAATAGACCAAGTAGCCCAATTCTTCGATCAAGTAACCTACTTACATCTACCTCGAGAAGAAAATCAATTTGCGGATGCTCTTTCAAAACTCGCATCTTTGATTAACATGCCAGACAGTATGGTAGAAATGCCTTTATGCATCGAACAACGATCAGAGCCAGCTTATGTGCACCAAATCACCGATGAAGAGGAAACTGCGGAGGAACCCTGGTTCCAAGCAATCCTAAATTTCAAACTCAACGGCACCTATCCACCAGACATGGACAAAAGGGGACAACGCGCGATCCGCTTACTAGCTTCCCAATACGTCCTCACGCAAGGAGAGCTATACAAAAGAACACCTCTTGGTGTAATCCTACGTTGTCTTGATCATTCACAGGCACGAAAAGTGATGGAAGAAGTCCATGACAGAGAATGTGGCCCTCACATGAGTGGACCCATGATGGCAAAGAAAATCACACGTTTAGGATATTATTGGATGACGATGGAATCTGATTGCATCAAATATGTGAGACATTTCCATAATTGCCAAATCTTCGGGAATGTGCAACATGTTCCTCCCTCATTGCTTTACACCATGACATCTCCCTGGCCATTTTCTGCTTGGGGAATAGACATCATCGGCAAGATCACTCCAGCCGGAACAGAAAGTCACTGTTTCATCCTAGTAACAATAGATTATTTCACCAAGTGGGTAGAAGCGGCTTCCTACACCAGTCTTACAGCCAAGAACGTGGCAAAGTTCATACAAACCAATATCATCTGTCAATATGGTTGCCCACATGAGATCATCAGTGACAATGGATCACATTTCCAAGCTGAGCCTGAACAATTGCTAGCCAAGTACAAAATCAAACACCACCACTCCTCGCCATATAGACCACAAACCAATGGCGCGGTAGAGGCAGCAAACAAAAATGTTGTCACAATCCTCAAGAAAATGATTGACAACTATAGAGATTGGTCGAGCAAGATACCCTTTGCTTTATGGGGATACCGTACATCCGTTAGGATGCCCACTGGGGCTACTCCTTTCTATTTGACCTACGGCATGGAAGCCGTACAACCAGTCGAGCTAGAAATACCATCCTTGCGTATTTTACTTGAAAGTCAAATACCCGAAGCCGAATGGAAGAGGGACAGATACGAAGAACTCATTCTCCTGGATGAACGAAGGTTACGTGCATTACATAATGTGCAGACATATCAGGCGCGTATCAAACGAGCCTTCAATAAAAGGGTTAAGCCAAGGAACATCAAAGAAGGAGATTTGGTCCTCAAATCCATTAGGGCTCTTTTACCTGTCGATCCACGAGGAAAATTCAAACCCAATTGTGCCGGGCCATTCCTAGCCAAGTCCATACTTCCAGAGGGTGCGATTAGGATCACAGACCTAGACGGGAACGAATTTACCAACCCAACAAATCTTGACCAATTAAAACGTTATTATGCCTAGAATAGGAGCAAAAACGCGCCTTGCGTAACCTCACGTATCGCTCTTGTGGCACGAAATAAACGGCTGATACGTGCATATTCTATACGCTGTATTTGCAGTTTTGGCACGTATTTCTATGCGTATTTGTTAGCTTAAAGCTATTATTTCTCCCGAAACGGTTTACTTTGGAATTTCTATGATTTATTGTAGGAATGAGTGGAAGTGAGCTAAACCAAGCTTAAATCGTCCTCCGGAAGCAACTTTATGGAAACTTGGAAGATGGGAGTTCGGACTTGTTCACCTCGGGATGCGTGCATGAAGTGAAGAGGCTGTTTTGAAGAGAAAAGGATGTTACTGCACAGCGTAGTTGGTCGATCGACCAACATCTCCAGTCGATCGACCGTGCAGATTCAGCAGAAGAGCATCACTGTACTGGCTGGTCGATCGACCGTGCCACTTGGTCGATCGACCAAGCCGCGAACCTGTGATTTATTTTACGTGTTAGACTTTTGAAAGCCCACTTGTAATTAACTTTTGGGGGAGAACGTTTATCAGTAGTACGCAACAATAATTTAGGTTATGCTTTTCATTATTCAACAACTGATGTTTTTAGATCTAGTTTTGGGAACAAGAAAGTGTAGACTACGGATTTCAATTCAATTGCTTTGTTCATCAATTATTTAGTAAGCTTTAATTCGATTTTCTTCTTTTCTTATTTTCTTGTCAATTTAATTCTTGTTGTTACCAAATTTATATTCAAGTATTTCAGTTTTAATCCTTCATCTTACATTCAATTTCAATCATGTCAATTTCATTCTATGTCTTAAATTTTGCAATTGTTATAGTTTTAATCATGCATAGCTAATTTTCTTGATTGGGAACTAGGTGAGCCATGGCATAAATTAGGGTCGATTTTATTAGTATGATTTCTTCCGTATTGGTCTTATTTCTTTTTGATAAACCCATCTTGCTAGATTGAAAGATTAGTAGGTTAGGTTTTCATTAGTTTTGGAATTTCCTTTGAGAGAAAGCTTTGAGAAATTCTAGGGAATTAGAAGACCGTAAGGTTGATTTTGAGCATTGATCGAAAGGCTTGCTCATATTTCCTGAGACCGTACTAAAGGACCTCTGCTATCTTTTTTACCTGACCTTAGCCATGGTGAACCGAAGTTCCTGATCTCCTTTTTATCTTATTTGAGTAATTTCTTATTTTGCCAATTAGCCTTTAGAATCAAACAAATTCAAAACCCCCATTTAATTGTTACTTCAATAGATTAAAAATAGCAGATAGAATTGATCTTGTCTCTCTGTGGTTCGACTCTTACTATCACTAGCTATAGTTTTAGTTCGGATTTATAAATTTAATTTTGATACAAAACGACGGTATCAAATTTTGGCGCCGTTTCCGGGGAGACGGTGTAATTATGTTTGCTTTATTTTTAGTTTATTTTTCTTGTCTCAAGGAACTTTGGTTCCTTGAGGCCGTTGCTTACTCTTGCTTCTAGTTTTGCTTTTGCACAGTTAGAAGACAGATTTTCGAGAGGAAGGCTTGAGTACTCTCAGTTTTGCGATCATGACTACAATATACGATAATCTTCAGCCACAAAGGCAGCATGTTCCAAAGGGATACGAATTACCCACCCCCACTCAGGGTCATTTCGAATTCCGTTCCTCCTATATCGATTTAGTGGAGCGAAATCAGTTTGCTGGTCTACCGGACGAGGATCCTTTGAAGCATATGGAAATTTTCTCAGACTACTGGTGTTCCATACCTGCATTTGGCTGGGTGACCCAAGATGAAGTAAAGGGGATGATGTTCTTATACTCCTTGAAGGATTACTCACGAGAGATTGGTACCGCTACCTTGATAGGGTAGCAAAACGATCCACAGATTGGACATCTCTAGCATTAGTTTTCTACAAAAAATACTTCCCACTCGCAAAGACTAATGCCTTGAGAAGCAAAATTACAAATTTCCAGCAAGGACCTGATGAGGAATTTTGTGAAGCATGGGGACGTTTCAAAAGTTTGGTTCGGTCTGTCCCTCACCACGGTTTCCAGCAGTGGTACCTTTGCAACTTATTCTACAATTTTTTATATGATGACTACAAGGTTATCCTGGATGCAGCTGCGAATGGTAGGTTCCAAAATAATACTGGTCAGAATAAAGGTTGGAACACTATTGAGGAGATGGCAGTCCATAGAGCTGAGTTTGGGAGTTCGCGTGGAAACTCGCGAAAGCAAAGTGATGAAATGAATGTCGTTGCGACACTCATAGCTTCTATCACAGCCCGGCTTGAAAAGCTCGAGACTTCTAAGGTCTCCGAGAGAGAAATTGAAATTCATGTTCATAACTCAGATGAGACCGCGGAATTGAGAGAAATAGTCCGAGCTCTTTTGGTTCAAGTCACGAAAATAGAAGAAGCTGGGATTGAATCTGCAAAGAATTTTGTGAAGCAGTTAGAGAATTTAGCGGCTAACCAAGTCGCCAATTCTTCAAGCAAATGTGAGGGGCCAATTAAAACCATTAATGCCATTAATCTCCAAAGTGGCCTTTCTTATGATGGTCCCGATAAGCCAAGAGAAGACTCGGGAAATGATGAAAAGACAAATTTAATTTCTGGTGCGAAAACGAGCTTTCTCCCGATTACCGGTCGATCGACCAACAAACAATGATCGACCGAATAGAATCTCTGATGAAAAAGCTCCTGACCAGAAACTAATTGAGCCCAGCGCATGTGGTCGATCAACCAACAATATCAGTCGATCGACTGAAGTTCCTGACGAAGGAGTTTCTGACCAGAAACTGTTCAAACCCAGTGTGATTGGTCGATCGACCGAGCCCAATGGTCGATCGACTGGGTCTCCAGTGCAGGATGCAAATCCGTCAACTAATTTGCATGATTCTACACTTATTGATGATTTGACGGAGGTTTTAAATTTACGGAAGCCGAAGGTTGCTAATCCTACGGCCAGTGTTGCAGTCCCGTATCCGGAGCGTTTAAAGAATACTAAGCTGGAGCGCAAGTTTGGTAAGTTTTTGGAGATGGTCAAGAATCTTGAGGTAACCTTTCCTTTCACTGATCTAATTACCCAGGTACCCTCTTACGCTAAATTTATGAAAGACATTTTGAATCGTAAGAGAAATTTTCATGATGATGGTACTGTTGCTTTTGTGGAAGAATGTAATGCTCTTTCGCAAATTAACATACCACCTAAATTAAAGGACCCGGGTAGCTTTTCAATTCCCTGCACTATAGGTAACCACGAAATTAGAAAGGCCTTTTGTGATTTAGGGGCCAGTGTCAGTGTCATGCCATATTCTGTTTGCGAAAAGCTAAATATTGGTAGACTTAAGGTGACCGATATTACCCTTCAGATGGCAAATAGATCGACTCTGAGACCTTTAGGAGTCTTAGAGGATGTACCCGTTCGAGTGGGTAAGTTTTTATTCTGTCGATTTCGTTGTTTTGGACATTGCAGACAATCAGATACCTATCATTTTAGGTTGACCATTTTTACATACAAATTTGGGGCTATAATAGATGTCAAACGCAGAATCATAACCTTAGAGGTAGGGGATGACACCATTGAGTTCATCTTGCTCGTAAGGCGACCAACTGCGATGATGATACGTGTTATTCCATTGATATTGTTGATGTGGTGTTAATTGTAATTGGAGGGAATCCTTAGCCAAGGATCCCTTAGCTGATCTAACCCGTTTAGATGAGTCTGCAGATAATACAGCGGAGAATGCTGAGGATCTAGATGTTTTGGTAGCCTCAATGGAAAGCTACGAGCTCACAGAGGAAGAAGATGAGATGCTCATAAGCCTGGCCAACGAAAATTTGGTAAACACTAGCTATACCATTGAAGTTGATTCTGCCTATGCTGTAAAGGTAAAGGTGCCAGAGCGTAAGCCACTTCCTCCTAATCTTAAGTATGTTTTTCTAGATGATACGGAGCAGTACCCAGCTATTGATAGTGCTAAGCTTAATGATGACCAGCTTTCTGCTTTGATGTGTGTGCTTAAGAAAAACAGGAAGGCTTTAGGTTACTCTTTGGATGATATTAAGGGCATTAGCCCTGATATTTGTATGCACAGGATAGAGCTGGAGGAAGGCCACAAGCCTTACAGACAGGGTCAACGCAAGTTGAACCCGAAGATGCAGGAAGTCGTTATGGTCGAGGTGATGAAACTACTTGATGCAGGTATTATTTATACAGTTGGCAACTCCAAGTGGGTTAGCTCAGTTCAGGTAGTTCCGAAGAAAGGAGGGACTACCGTGGTTAAAAATGAGAAAAATGAATTAATACCAACGCGAGTTATGACAGGGTGGCGGATATGCATTAATTATAGACAGTTGAATGCCGCCACCAAGAAAGACCACTTCCCCCTCCCTTTTGTTGACCAAATGACTGAAAGACTTGCGTCTAACAAATTTTTCTGTTTTCTAGACGGATATTCAGGGTTCTTTCAGATCCCTATTCATCCGAATGATCAGAGTAAGACCACTTTTACCTGTCCACAGGGTGTTTTTGCATACCGCAGAATGCCTTTCGGATTGTGTAACGCCCCAGCTACCTTTCAGAGGTGCATGATGGGGATTTTTTCTGATTATATACAGAACATTATGGAGGTATTTATGGATGATTTCTCAATTTATGGTAATGACTTTGATCGTTGTTTAGCTAATCTCGATAAAGTCATGCAGCGTTGTATTGATGTTAATCTTGTTTTAAACTGGGAAAAATGTCAGTTCATGGTCAATGAGGGAGTTGTGTTAGGGCATCTGATTTCTGATAAAGGTATACATGTTGATAAGGCAAAAGTGCAGGTGATTGAGCAATTGCCTCCTCCCGTGAATGTTAAAGGAGTGAGGAGTTTTCTTGGTCACGCTGGTTTTTATCGGCGTTTCATTAAGGATTTTTCAAAAATTGCTAAACCACTTACACAATTGCTCCTTAAGAATGTTGTCTTTGAGTTTACTGATGAGTGTCTTTTAGCTTTGAACAGGTTAAAGGAGGCTCTAGTTTCTGCGCCAATCATTCAGCCGCCTGATTGGGACCTCCCATTCGAGATTATGTGTGATGCCAGCGATTATGCGATTGGTGCAGTTTTGGGACAGCGGAAAAATAAAGTTTTGAATGCCATATATTATGCGAGCCGAACTCTGGATGAGGCTCAAGTCAATTATTACACCACTGAGAAGGAGTTTCTAGCTGTAGTTTTTGCCTTAGATAAATTTCGGTCTTATTTGTTAGGTTCTAAGGTTATTGTTTATACTGACCATGCAGCGCTGAAGACTCTCTTTCTTAAGAAGGATGCGAAGCCGAGGCTTTTGAGGTGGATACTCCTTTTGCAGGAGTTTGATTTGGAAATCAAAGATAAGAAAGGTGCAGAGAATGTGGTGGCTGACCATTTATCTCGTCTGCAGCTGACAGAAAGGGAGGATTCGTTACCCATTAATGATTGTTTTCCTGATGAGAGTCTGTTAGCTATTACTAATTCGGGGTCTTATCCACCTCCGTGGTTTGCTGATTACGCTAATTTTGCTGTGACAGGTAAGATACCACCCGAGCTTTCATGGCAGCAGAAGAAGCGGTTCGCTTATGATGCTAGACAATACTTTTGGGATGATCCTTATGTTTTCAAGGAATGCGCAGACGGTCTTATCCGGAGATGTGTGCCTCAATGGGAGGTGAAGGATATCCTAGAAGCTTGCCACTCTTCTGCCTATGGTGGTCACCATGGTCCGTCCCGGACTGTGGCTAAGGTACTCCAATCTGGTTTCTATTGGCCAACTTTGCATGCAGATAGTCGCAATTTTGTTGCTGAGTGCGATGCTTGTCAAAGATCGGGGAATATTTCAAAGAGACATGAGATGCCACAGGTAGGCATTCTAGAGGCTGAGATTTTTGATGTATGGGGCATTGATTATCAAGGACCTTTTCCGAGCAGTCAAGGTAATAAATATATCCTCGTAGCTGTAGATTATGTGTCCAAATAGGTAGAAGCTATCGCTACTCCCCATTGCGATGCAAAAGCCGTGATTAAGCTATTTAAAAAGATTATTTTCCCTCGTTTTGGTGTCCCTAGGGTTGTCATTAGCGATGGTGGAATGCATTTTAAAGAGAAACAACTTAGTGCTTTATTGACTAAATTCGGTGTCCAACATCGTAGAGGTTTGGGGTATCATCCCCAAACTAGTGGTCAGGTTGAGATTTCTAACCGAGAATTGAAAGAAGTTTTAGCTAAAGTTGTTTCTAAATCACGGAAAGATTGGAGTCTTAAGTTAGATGATGTCTTATGGGCTTATAGGACCGCGTTTAAAACGCCAATTGGGATGTCACCATACCGATTGATTTATGGTAAGACATGTCATTTACCTATTGAGTTGGAGCGTAAGTCTTGGTGGGCTATTTGTGATTTGAATTTGGATCCTAACCTCTCTCGTGAGAAACGTATGACACAGCTAAATGAGCTGGAGGAATTTAGGCTGCTGGCCTATGATAATGCTAGGATCTACAAGGAGAAAACGAAGCGCTAGCACGACAAGAGAATCATTAAGCGCGAGTTCCATATTGGCGATAAGGTACTTCTTTTTAATGCTCGTATCAGTTTATTTCCTGGTAAGCTAAAATCCAGGTGGACTGGCCCTTATACGGTCACAGCAGTTACAAAATTCAGATCAGTTGAATTGGAGACCGCATCTGGAGACCGATTCAAAGTGAACGGTCAATACGTGAAATACTATCACGGTGCAGACGAATTTGTTGGGCAGGTCGAAGTACTGTACTTTGACCCAATTTTAGAAGCTGCAAATTGAGGTAAGAAGGTCGTGCGGGACCTCTTAAACCAGCGCTAACCGGGAGGCAACCCGGCTTGTAATTTTTTGTAATTAGGGACTTTACAGTTTTATTTCATTTAATTTGCATTAGGAGCTTTAGTTATTTCATTTTAATTAGCATTTACTTTTCTGGATAGACGTGCGCCTTTGAGAATTTTTGTAGGTGATTATTTTATGCAAAGTGCGTAGGGTGATTTACTGAATGTTTATGAGAGAAAGACGGGAAATTTAAGTTGGCAAAGCAATTTTAATGTAAATAAGATTAGTTGCCAGTACCTGCAGTCGATCGACCAAGTTCACCAGTCAATCGACTGAAGAGAAAAAGGCAGAGGCTGCTTCATAGGGAGATTGGTCGATCGACTGGGTAATATAGTCGATCGACCACCACGCGACATCGAGTCAGTATAAAGGGAGGAATGGTCGATCGACTGGGTCAGATAGTCGATCGACCACCGCGCGAAACCAGAACGCAACTTAATAAGGGAAGTTCTAACTCTTTTCTCATTCATTCATTCATACTCTTTTAATCAAAAATTAGAAAAACCCTTGTTCTTCCCTTTTCGCGATTTTTCCTGCCAATCTACCCTTTTACTTCGATTTTTCTTGCTCAAATTCCCGAGTTCTCATCAAAGGTATGTTTCTAATCCTATTTTCGTCCGTTAAATTCGATTCTCGCTGAACTTTTATGCCCAAATTTCGAGCATTGTTACCTTTTGTCGGAAAAATCGATTTGGGGAAAAATCGATTTGGGGTTGATTTCTTGTCGAATTTATGCTTTAATTGCACTTTGCTATCCTTTTCCCTTGATTTTCTAGACATCTCAGCAACTAGGAGAAGCTTAAGTCCGTTTTCCCCAAATTTTCGAAACCCTAAATTTCGTTTTCAATTTCTGATTTTGTTTAGGGTTTTTTAAATTGTCATTGTTAAAGGTTATGGGAAGCTAGTTGCTGATTTGTTCATTTTGTAGGAAGCAACAATGACAAAAGGGAAGCAGATGATGTTCAGTGGGCAGTCCAGTCAGGGAGCGGCTAAACGGCCGCGGGGTCCGCCGTTAATGATCGAAGACACTACGGATAGTCTACCTGACTATTCGCAGGTTACTTTCTCTACCTCAACTCAGCGAGCTAAATTCATTACCTTTGTCGAAAAAATAAAAGTTCAGGCCACTCGTTTTCTTCATAGGCCAACTTTAGAGAAACTAGGGTGTCTTGAATCTGTCGTGTCTCTGCTAAATGGGATAGGGATATCGGGACTGGTGGACATGGCTGAGTTCACCTACTACACTCTTACCCTTGAGTTTTTCTCATCTTTTGCTTTCGACCAGACCACCTTTGAAGCCAATAGGAGTAGTTCTTGTATTTCTTTTCGGCTATTCAATGTCACCTACTCCTTGACATTGGCCGAATTTGCTGGTTTTTTGGGTCTTTGTTTCGAGGGTAACACCTCGGAACCTTCTGTGTGCACATGGTAATGTGGTCGTGTATCTTTGACTGGAACGGCCCTAAGAGGACGGGCACTTCCGTCCACTTACTCCCTTTTCGTTATTTTTTCCGGCTGATGGGTAATACCATTTTCGGCCGCAAGGAGTCAAATAATGTTAATACCATTGAATTGTCTATCTTGGCGGGCTATCTGAACATTGAAAGTCGGGTAGCCCATATTTATAACATAGCTTATTTGACCGCCTCTCACTTTCACACTATAAGTGAGGGCACTTTGGCCACTATTGTTTGTGGTGGGTTGGTGACTCGTATCGCCAACCGTCTGGTTCTTGTCTTTCCTCGGGAGGAGGCCCCTCTTGACCCTGACACACGCTTCATGGACCTTGATTACGCTAGGTCTGTGAAGTGGGTTGACTCACGGGGTCGGTGGAAGATTGATTCTTCCATTTGCGACTCCATCCCTGTCCTTGGCCTCCCTCCCATCTTGCCCCTTACCACTGTTTTGGGGGCGACTCGCCCGCCCTTGCCTAGCTATAGGCTCCCTATTAGGGCGGGCACCACTACTGCTAGTACCTCGAGGCGAGCTCGTGCCTCCTCTTCACAGGCCCCCTCCTCCTCCACTCCTGCTCCCGCGGGTTTCCCGGCTACTTTTCGTCCCCCTACACCTATTGTTATCCCTGCGGTCATGGACCAAAGGGCGATTTCACGTGTGTTGGGTGACTTGTGCAGGAGTTTTGATCAGCACAAGATAGACATGGCACTGGTCATGTACCCAGTTTACGAGGAGTACGCTCGGACAGGGATGCTCCCGCGAGGTCCCTGGACTCACCCGTCCTTCTTTGTTCCCCCGGTGGGCGGATATCCTCCGCCTGCTACGAGATCTACTCCTACCACTACCACTACTACTGCCGCTGCTGCTGAGGCGGAAGAGAAGGATGACTCGGAGTCCGAGGAGGATGAGGGTAGCGAGTATGATGGTGGGGACTAGACGCATTCTGACCTCCCCCATTTTTGGCTGGTTTGGGGAAGTCTTCTTTTATGAGTTTCTAATCCCTTTTTGTTAGTTTCCTTTTATGTTGTTGTTGCTTATATTCTTCCCATTATTATTGTTGATGCTGGTGATTTGCTGCTGAGCACAATGAGGGCATTGTGCGTTTTGGTTTGGGGAGGGTATATGCATATGTCTTTTGCATCTGCATTTGTTTTTTATTGCATTTCAGTCACACGTTTACTGCATTTCAGCTTGCATTTGTTTTCAATTCAAAAAAAAAAAGACAAAAAATTTGAAAAACCACCAAAAATTCAAAAAAAATCACGTTTACTTTCGCATTTAGGTCGAGTCGGAACGGAAGGATTTCAACGATGAGTTTGCATTACATATTGTCTCATTGTCCTTTCCTTGTACTTTGAACATTTCCATGTATGTCACTTGCATAGTCTACGAGTTTTTGTTGGAATTTTGCTAAACGAATAGACTTGACTCAATATTGGCAAGCTACTTAAATTTCTAAGGATAGAGCTCAATAAATCGGTGACATTCATGACCGATTTCATGTAGGAATGAGAGTAGTTTCTCCTTATAAGGCA
The DNA here is from genome assembly GCF_048544455.1 of Silene latifolia. Taxonomy (NCBI): domain Eukaryota; kingdom Viridiplantae; phylum Streptophyta; class Magnoliopsida; order Caryophyllales; family Caryophyllaceae; genus Silene; species Silene latifolia. Next base: position 101,360,517 of record NC_133531.1, read on the forward strand.
TGTTCTTATGGGTCGTAGATAGGTGAGAGCCTTATTTTTATCACTCTTCTGTCTTGCACAATATATCTTACCTTGTACTTAAATGAGCGAATGAGCGACCCGTGAGAGTCTAATATATACGAGTCTTGCAAGGTCGAAGGTTTAGCAAATTCTTTAACATGTTCAACTCGTTTGCATTTGACAAGATACTTGGATGTTAATAGCTGCATTAAATTGGTTGGGTATGATGGTTTGTATTAGCTCTGAGCATGAAATCCGTTCCATTAGAAGTTTTTAGTTGGGTCATAGTGCTTGCTTGGGGACAAGCAAGGTTTGGTTTGGGGAGATTTGATACGTGCATATTCTATACACTTTATTTGCAGTTTTGGCACGTATTTCTATGCGTATTTGTTAGCTTAAAGCTACTATTTCTCCCGAAACGGTTTCCTTTGGAATTTCTATGATTTATTGTAGGAATGAGTGGAAGTGAGCTAAACCAAGCTTAAATCGTCCTCCGGAAGAAACTTTATGGAAACTTGGAAGATGGGAGTTCGAACTTGTTCACCTCGGGATGCGTGCATAAAGTGAAGAGGCTGTTTTGAAGAGAAAAGGATGTTACTGCACAGCGTAGTTGGTCGATCGACCAACATCTCCAGTCGATCGACCGTGGAGATTCAGCAGAAGAGCATCACTGTACTGGCTGGTCGATCGACCGTGCCACTTGGTCGATCGACCAAGCCGCGAACCTGTGATTTATTTTACATGTTAGACTTTTGAAAGCCCACTTGTAATTAACTTTTGGGGGAGAACGTTTACCAGTAGTACGCAGCAATAATTTAGGTTATGCTTTTCATTATTCAACAACTGAAGTTTTTAGATCTAGTTTTGGGAACAAGAAAGTGTAGACTACGGATTTCAATTCAATTGCTTTGTTCATCAATTATTTAGTAAGCTTTAATTCAATTTTCTTCTTTTCTTATTTTCTTGTCAATTTAATTCTTGTTGTTACCAAATTTATATTCAAGTATTTCAGTTTTAATCCTTCATCTTACATTCAATTTCAATCATGTCAGTTTCATTCTATGTCTTAAATTTTGCAATTGTTATAGTTTTAATCATGCATAGCTAATTTTCTTGATTGGAAACTAGGTGAGCCATGGCATAAATTAGGGTCGATTTTATTTGTATGATTTCTTCCGTATTGGTCTTATTTCCTTTTGATAAACCCATCTTGCTAGATTGAAAGATTAGTAGGTTAGGTTTTCATTAGTTTTGGAATTTCCTTTGAGCGAAAGCTTTGAGTTATCATAGGGAATTAGAAGACCGTAAGGTTAATTTTGAGCATTGATCGAAAGGCTTGCTCATATTTCCTGAGACCGTACTACAGGACCTCTGCTATCTTTTTGACCTGACCTTAGCCATGGTGAACCGAAGGTCCTGATCTCCTTTTTATCTTATTTGAGTAATTTCTTATTTTGCCAATTAGCCTTTAGAATCAAACAAATTCAAAACCCCCATTTAATTGTTACTTCAATAGATTAAAAATAGCAAATAGAATTGATCTTGTCTCTCTGTGGTTCGACCCTTACTATCACTAGCTATAGTTTTAGTTCGGATTTATAAATTTAATTCTGATACAAAACGACGGTATCAACGGCCCCTGGCCAAGCTGAATCAAGCTAATGTCATCTTGCTCTTGCATTTTGACAAATTGTCATTCTCATATCATCAAATAAACTAAAGTGCATTTTCAGAGTAAGTAAAGCACATGCTTATTTTCTAAAGTTCATTACAAGCTCTTGCTTGGAACAATTATTCTTTTACATTTACTCGAACTACGCGCAAGGGTTTGATTTCATTTTTAATGAATACGTAGGCAATCCTTCACGGGATAAAACCCACTTAATCGCTTTAAATGTAAATAGAAGGACATTTGCAAATGCATTTGAAATTCGACAAGAATAATGAAAAGAAAACCACAATGGTTTCATAACCAATGAACCTCTTTTATTTCATTTCATAATAATAATACGTTACATAATAAAATCATAATAAAAAATAAATAAGCTAGGATTCTAAAAACCCCACCTTCTTATTACAATAATAATAATAATAAATAATAATAATAAAAGACATAGGCTACTCTTCCATTTTCCCTTTGCCTTTGTTATTTTTATCATACTTCTTGTCGCGACCTCTAGCCGGACGCTCCTGCGCCACTTCCGACCTAATCACCAATGGTCTCTCTCGTGGTCTCGCTTTGCCATTCTTGCCAACTACCATCTCGACGGCAGGAGAAGTCTTCGGTTTCTTCGAAGGATGAACAACTCGAAACCCGGCTTCTTCCTCTCCCTCGGTCGGATGCTTCTCCTTCGCCTTTTCCACCTCGCGAACCTTGTAGTCAACTGGTTCACGCTTCCTCAGTCTCTCGCGCTCCTCCGGAGTCGTGGCTTTCCTCCACCGCATATAGGAATCTGACACCCATAGAGCACTGACAGAAGAATTCAAGAACCAAATGTTCCTCTGAGCCCATTTGATGGCCCACTCTCTTCGACTCTCCGTAGTAAGCGCCACGACAGTCTGCGGGACAGTGTCAAGCTTCGGGATCATTTGCTTCAGTCCAACCTGCCTCATCAACCTCTCCGGGAAGATGCATATCATAAACTCCAAGCCGGGAATGCGAACAGCTCGGGTAGGATCCAGGGAAGATACTCCAGTAACATATTTGAGGTGCCACCATGGTACAACTCATCTAATTAAGGGGTCATCTTCACTTTTCAACTTGTTTTCCCAGTAGTTGCACACTCGAGTGAAGTCCACCATGTAAAGCCTGGTCCTCATTGCAATCGAACGAGCATGGTAAGAAGGAACATTAACTGGGGGCTCGATCAATCGAAGACGCTCCATAAGCCAGACCTACCAAAAGCGGGTATTATTAAAAAAAAACGAAAAAAAAAAAGAAAAAAACGAAAAAGAAAAAGAAAGAAAAGTACTCTTTTACCTGCAAAATAATGGGACTTCCCAAATAAGGTAGGTCGCGATTGGGTTTCCTGTTATCCAAGCCCAATAGGATCTCTCCTAAACACAGACAAGCTGGGCTCCTGCGCAGCTCCATTTGCTCAATCAAGCTCAAAAGACGAGGGTCACCCCTCATGTCCTCATCAATATGCCCTTGAAGGACATAAACATGCAATAGGCAAAACCCGAATGCCTTTCGTCTTGCAACATAAGAAACAGTAGGATCAGCCTTGTTGATGAAGAAACAATGAAATCCAACATTCGCACTCCTTTAGAGGTCACCAAACGGTCAACATCAACTCTGGCCAATCCAAGCAAGTCTCTAAACTTGTTCTTATACCCTTGAAATGGAGGGAATAGCTGGCAATTGTTCCGGATCCCAACCACCAATCGCAGCAATCTCCTCAGGAAATGGGCAAATGTCTCCTCCAGGAAAGGCAAATACGTGATGATTGGGGTCCTAATAATCAAGACAAGCATCGAGAAACGGTTTGACTACCTTGATAAACTTCAAGCTCAAAAGTGCTCCAAAATTATAAGCACCCATGTCATACTTCTCCACACTAGAGAACTCATTTGTCCACTCTTTTAGACGAATTTCAAGAGTATTCATGATATAGGCTTATTTTGGAAGTTTTGCGTAATAAGACGAAGAAAGACGGAACAATTATGTGAATAAAACCTCCTTCGACGTCTCTATTTATACTAAAAGATGTTTCCTAAAATCCGTCAGAACGGACGCATCAGGAACAAAGGCGCGGCCCAGTCTTTGCGCCTCTTTGAAGGACGCAACTCTTGCTGCGCCTCTTCCTCAGCTCTTTTTCTGTGATTTTCCGCGTTGGATCTTTCCTAAACTCCTCAACGAATAATTTCCTATTCATACGGGTTATTATTTTGGTAAATGCGTCAAGTTACCATATTTCGTGTTTCTTAATTTCCCGGGCACGCATCTCAAGACGATATCGACATTTTCGTCATTTAAGCATACTTATACATTTCTTTTTAATTTTCTTTTTTTGGGAATCATTTAACCAATTTAATTTCATTTATTCCTCTTTACATTTTGATATTTAATTATATCATTTTTCAAACTTTACCTCTTTTCCTTTTGGGGAATCATTTCACTCTCCACTTCAAACTTACATGTTTTTATTTTTTCTTTTTTTAAGGCGTAACCCTCCCTACCGTCCGGTCATTTCCGACAAATTTTTTCATTTTTACCATTTCCGATCATATTTCTTGCATTTTCATTTCTGGTCATACTTTTTTTGCATTTTTCGAGTCATTGTTTTGTGCTAATTTAGGCCATATGTACAAATATATGTTCTGTGTGATTTCTGTGTAAATTTCGGCAGCATGACGGCGTAAACCGTCATCTACCAAACCTGTTCAAAGCTAACCTGCAGGTACAAACAAAACAACCCAACAGCAAAGGCACTCACGCCATCATATATACAACCAAAAAGGGATATGTACACCAAACTGAGGGCTCGCACCCCAAAACAAAATCCAAATGTCCAAAAATGTATAAATGTACAAAAATACAGCCAAAAACAAGAAGCAACGCGGAAGCTACTGCTCGTCGCCGTCTAGCTCAGCAACTCTCGCCTCGAGAGCAGCAACCTCGGCATCGCGAACCTCGAGCTCCCTCAGCAAGCGAGCCGTCTTCTCTTGGGACTGGGCAAGCTCTCGCTCCAGCTCGCGCTCCCTCTGTAAACGACAAAACTGGCTCATGTCAATCATTTCAAACATAAAGGAAAATTAGAAAACTCAAAACTAAAGTAAACGGAAGGTTCATACCTGACGTCCTCGGCCGCCAGCAAGTGCCTCGACGGCAGTAGCCCGCAACCGGTTGGCTACCCTCCACAAAGCCACGAACCGGGATGGCGCGACCTGCATTTCAAAAAGGAAAGTGTTTCGCAATTGAGCAAATGTGTTCTTACACGAAAAATATACAGGTTAGAAGACTCACCCTCCGAATCAGATGCTGCCAATCGTCCAAGCCAGCATCTCTCACCGCCACGTCAAAGTCACGTAGCTCGGAGATCGTCGTCATCCCCGTCGTGTCGGTGTACTCGAGGGTCTCAGGGTACTCTGGGGGCTCGATGCCCGCCGCCTCGACCTCCTGCAAGATCAGATGATTTTCGTTAACTGATGATCCTTCATCATATTAAAACAATCAAAACGAAAGAGGGAAAAGCACTCACCACGACCGGCCAGTACGCCAACCTCCCGTAGAGGAACGCCGAGTAGTCCTCACCAGGAAGGAGGAGGGCGTCGCCACCGACGCCAGCCAAGTCATCCTCCCTCTCAGCCTCAGAAGGCTCCCTAAACATCGTCCGACGAGGATCGATGGGAACCGTCAAGACATCCTGGGAGCATTGTCGAGCCAAGCACTCACCCAAGTACCACACAGGACCCATCGACGTTCTCAACAGCAGCCGGCTCAAGCTCCTAGGCCGAACGACCTCAGCCACGAAAGGAGGAGCGCCATCGTACTCCTCTCAAGGCCTAGGCACCCACTACAAAAGCAAACGAAGGGTCATTCTTATGATCAGTTCTAAAAAAAAAAAAGAAATAGAAAGAAACATAGACAAATGTAAGGCAAATACTCACGCCATCCAACTGAAGAGCGTTCACCTCCCGCCGACAGACGTCGTGGAAGGAACGCCGACTCCTCGTGCGGCACATCACCCAATCCCTCACGACGGGATAGGCCTTCTCCACCGGCTCCGTCCTCTTGGGCGCAAAGCCCGGAAAGTAGGAGTACACCCACGCCTGTGAAACAAGATAATCAGCAACGATCTTTCATGATTTGACAAGAAAAAGAGATGATCTTTCATGAGAAGAAGTGAAGGTTCATACCTCCAACAACAGTCCAGGGCCGACAGCAGCAAGAGAAGTCCCCTTCTCCATCAACTCCGGACGAACCATGGCCCTCATGAAGCGGATGAGGACCGCAAAACCAGCAGTGACCCAATCCCAACGGCCTAGGGAGCTCAGGTCAAAAAGAAAGGGAAGAAGCTTTGTCAAAAGCCTCTCGCCCTTGTCTCCGAGGTAAATCGAAGACAGAAACCACCAGAGCCACAAACGGACTCTCTGCTCTGTAGTGCAGGGAGGAGGAGCCGTCTCCCTCCCCTCAATCACCACCAACGCTGGGGTCTTCCCCGCGAAGTAGTCCCGCACGTAAGAACTAGGCACCAAGCCAGGTACCGCAGCTGCCTTCGGCGCCAAGTTCCAGCCGATCAACCTCCTGGCCTCCGCCGAGTCCACCCTCATGGCCGTCTCTGGCTACTCCACCACCTCAGCCCCACACGGCAGACCAGAAATCATGCCGTAATCCTCCAACGTGACCCCCACCTCACCAAAAGGCATGTGAAACGTGGAGGTCGTGTCTGATGCGTGCATATTATATAGACTTTTACGGTCTCTTTTAGCACGCATTTCTATGTATTTGAGTGATATTATGTCACTTTATACCCCGAATAGTCTACTTTGGTCTGTTTTGCATTATTTGCAGGTACGAACCGGAATGACTGGAAATCAGCCTATTTGCGGTCCTCCAAGCTTGCTTAAGAGAGTCGGCGTGAAACCTCACCATCTTGAGACGCGTGAAGGCATCCAAAGGATTAGGAGAACACACAAGAAGTCAAGAACCCCTCGATCGAGATGTCATGTTCTCGATCGAGTGAATGCAAAGGTGAAGGCCTCGATCGAGATGTCCTATTCTCGATCGAGGGAGATACCTAGGGAAAGCTCTCGATCGAGCAACTGTGGAGTTCGATCGAGAGGCCACGCACTGATGGGCTTTAATTCGGTTGTGTTGTTATTTTATACGCCTTGTTTCTTTGCTATTTTTCTTATAGATAGGCAAGGAATACTAGAGACCTAATTATCATATTCTAGACGTAGAACGGAGACTGTTGCTTTAGTTCTTTGGATCGGAAACACTTTTCATCGCCATTTTCTTAACTCTTCTTTCGTTGAATTCGGTATTATCATTAGCATAATTTCAGTTCAGTTTTATTTATTATGTATCTATTGTCATTTGTTTTGCTATTATTGTCCCTCATTTTGATCATGAACAGCTAATCGCTTTGCTAGGATTTAGGGTAGCCATGGCGTAGGAAGGACGATTTAATTAGAATACCCGTAGTCTAGTTGTATGCGTCTGCTGCTTTAATATCCTTTAATTGTTTGAGTCGACGCACTCAATTAACTGTCTCAATATCTCCTTCTACTAGATCGAAAGATTGGAAAAAGAGTAGTTCTGCAGCGTTTCATTAGGATTTATGCTAGCTGGGGCGAAAGCTATACTAGTATTGCCTAGGGCGAACTAAGGACCGAAAGGTGACGTTTTTTACCCACAGCTTGAATTTAGGGCATTCATGATTTAGTCCGGATTTTAGAAGCCATGGTGAACCGACAATCCTAGTACTTTTCTTCCTTGCTCATCTCTATTTTATTTCCCTCTCGTTCCTTTTATTCTCTCCTCCACTCGTAGTTTTTAGAAAACAAACAATCAAACCCCCCATTTTGGATACTTCCGACAGACCTAGTTGACTATAAGATTCCCATCTCCCTGTGGATTCGATATCCGACTGCCTCTGCTACATTTAGTTGAGACCCGTTGGTTTTATCTTTGACAGGGTTGCGACAGCCGTTTCAAATTTTGGCGCCGTTGCCGGGGAGACGGTGCAATTTTATAGTCCCTTTGTTTGTCTTTTTTCTCAGGGAATTTATTCCTTGAGACAGATCTCATTCTTGGCCCGGAAGTTTTTGTGCTTACAGGTTATAGTTCAGCTATGGAGGCAACCTGTGGAAGATGTGGCGAATGGGGACACAATCCCATTTCATGTATGGCTACATCCGAGAGAGTTCTAGCCTATCGGAAGTTTAGGCAAGGAGGCGCTTCTTTCGAGCTTTATGCTGACAATATTCAAGTCGAGTACAATCTTAAGGCCGCCATTCACACACAACATCTTGAGCAGCAATCCGGTGCGGATGCCCTCCGTAAACTGCTCGAAAAGTGTGAGTCGATGTGTTTAAAGGATGACCCAGTAAATGCAATAAGTTTGAGGAGTGGTCGCACTTATGACGAACCAGAACCTACTCCAGAAAGTCCAAATGCCGAGGCAAGGATTACCGTTCAGCAAAATGACGAAGAACTGCTGAAAGGTGGTCGATCGAGTGAACTTACCTCTCGATCGACCAGTGTTGAGGAAGAAATTCTTCGATCGAGAGCCGACACCTCTCGATCGAGTGAGCTACACAATAAAACCTCTCGATCGAGAGAGGTTAGTAAGAAAAGCTCTCGATCGAGCACTTCTGAGCCTCGATCGAGAGATACTGAGCGTACGGACACGCATTCCAATGCTGACCGTACTGGGGTACCCTCCTGTGCTGCGAGGGTGTCAAGAACTGATAAAGGTAAAGAGAAAGAATAGGACCCACTTCCTATGGTCAAGGTCCCTTATCCGAGTAGATTACGCGACACGAAGACGGAGAGACAATTCAGCAAATTCGCAGATATGGTAAGAAATATTCAGGTAACCATTCCTTTTGCTGAGTTAATTACCCAAATACCTCCTTACGCAAAATTTATGAAAGATATTATTACGCGTAAGAGGGAATTTGGAGAAACAGCTACTGTCGCTTTCATGGAAGAGTCTAGTAGTTTAATTTCGGGAAAGTCTCCCCCTAAATTGAAAGACCCGGGTAGTTTCTCTATTTCTTGTGTTATAAGAGATATGGTGATAAATAGGGCGCTGTGTGACCTTGGAGCTAGTGTCAGTGTAATGCCCTATTCTATCTTTTCTAAGCTTAAATTGGGTCACCTAAAAATGATCAATATCACCCTACAGATGGCCGACAGATCTGTTAGACGGCCCTTAGGTATCTTAGAGGATGTGCCTGTCAAGGTGGGCAAATTCTTTATTCCGGTGGACTTTATTGTTTTAGACATTGCTGAGGATACCCGTACCCAGATTATTTTGGGTAGACCGTTTTTGTGTACAGCTGGAGCTATTATTGATGTCAAACTCGGGCGTTTGACTCTAGAGGTAGGGGATGATGTGATTACGTTTAGTCTGCCTGAGACCTTGTCTAGACCGATGATAGAGGATACTTGTTATTCTGTTGATATTATTGATGAGTCTTCTTACGAGTTTTGGTCGGATTCCTTAGTTAAGGATCCGCAGGAGTCTTTGATGTTTCTAGATGAGTGTGCAAATTTTTCAGATGACGAGGACGATGTCGAGGAGTTGCTTGGAATTACTACAGATGAGATAGAGTCTCGACGTTCACCGAACAGGTAGAAAACTTGGCACACACTTTGTGCTCAGTCGAGGTAAAGGTCCCCGAGCGTAAAGCTCTTCCCTCTCACCTTAAGTATGCCTTTCTTGATGATACTGAGCAGTTCCCAGTGATTGTGAGCGCTAAGCTCAACGACGGACAGTTAACTGCTTTATTGACTGTTCTTAAGAGAAATAGGAAGGCGATGGGATATTCGTTGGATGACTTTAAGGGCATCAGCCCTGATGTCTGCATGCACAGGATTGAGCTAGAAGATGATCACAAACCTTGCAGGCAGGGTCAGCGAAAGCTGAATCCGAAGATGGAGGAGGTTGTGACGGCTGAGGTTATGAAACTACTCGACGCAGGTATTGTTTATTCAGTTGGGAATTCTAAATGGGTAAGTCCCGTTCAGGTGGTACCTAAGAAAGGAGGTACTACAGTTGTCCGAAATGAAAATAATGAGCTAATACCTACTAGACTAGTGACCGGGTGGCGGATGTGTAGATTATCGGCAATTAAACGCCGCCACTAAGAAAGATCATTTCCCCCTCCCTTTCATTGATCAGATGATAGAGAGATTGGCTTCTCATGAGTTTTTCTGTTATCTGGATGGGTACTCAGGGTTCTTTCAGATCCCTATTCATCCAGATGATCAGGAAAAAGACTACTTTTACTTGTCCGAAGGGTGTTTTTGCTTATTGCAGGATGCCTTTTGGTTTGTGTAATGCCCCTGCTACCTTTCAGAGGTGTATGATGGGGATCTTTTCTGAGTATATAGAGTCTATCATGGAAGTCTTTATGGACGATTTCAGTGTCTATGGGAATGACTTTGATAATTATTTAGCTAACCTTGATAAAGTTTTGCAGCGATGTATTGAGGTTAATCTGGTGCTAAACTGGGAGAAGTGCCATTTTATGGTAAATGAGGGCGTTGTCCTTGGGCACTTAGTCTCCAACAGGGGTATTGAGGTAGACAGAGCAAAAGTGCAAGTAATCAAGCAATTACCCCCTCCAGTTAATGTTAAGGGGGTGAGAAGTTTCCTTGGTCACGCTGGCTTTTATCGTCGGTTTATCAAGGACTTCTCAAAGATTGCTCGACCGCTTACACAGTTGCTTTTAAAGGATGCTCCTTTTGATTTTAATGATGAATGTCTTTCTGCTTTTAACACTTTGAAGCAGGCTTTGGTCTCTGCACCCATTATCCAGCCTCCGGATTGGAAGCTGCCTTTCGAGATTATGTGCGATGCCAGTGATTATGCACTAGGAGCAAAGCTAGGCCAACGGAAAGACAAAGCGCTGAGTGCGATCTATTATGAGAGCCGAACTCTGGATGAAGCTCAAGTGAAATATGCTACCACGGAGAAGGAGCTTTTAGCTGTTGTTTATGCGTTAGACAAGTTTAGATCGTATTTGTTGGGTTCTAAAGTTATTATTTTTACAGATCATGTCATTTGAAACACCTTCTGAACAAGAAGGAAGCTAAGCCCAGATTGCTGAGATGGATACTCCTCTTACAGGAGTTTGACTTGGAAATTAAGGATAAGAAGGGAGCAGAAAATGTCGTGGCCGACCACCTGTCGCGTCTGACGCAGCAGGAAGGGGAGGATTCTCTTCCTATTAATGATTCATTTGCTGATGACTCTTTATTTTTTGTTGATGTTTTTCGTGACTTCGTGAATTCTAAGGATGGTGCTGAACCTTGGTTTGCGACTATGCTAACTTTGTCTTGTCCCGTCAGCACGCGCCACCGGATTTATCTCATCGCGGCCGCAAGAGATTCTTACACGGTGCACGGCAATATTTCTGGGATGACCCTTATTTATTTAAGGAGTGCGCAGACGGACTCTACAGACGGTGTATTCCGCAGTGGGAGACCAAAGATATCCTAGAAGGCTGTCATTCGGCCCCTTGTGGAGGACACCACGGTCCATCACGTACCGTGGCTAAGGTATTGCAGTCAGGTTTTTATTGGCCAACTCTTTTCGCTGACACTAAAGTTTTTGTTGCTAGCTGTGATGCTTGTCAGAGAACGGGAAACATTTCCAAGAGACATGAGATGCCTCAGAACGGCATCTTAGAGGTTGAGATTTTCGATGTATGGGGCATTGATTATCAAGGGCCATTCCCGTCTAGCCAGGGTAACAGGTATATTCTGGTAGCTGTAGACTATGTGTCTAAGTGGGTGGAGGCAATTGCCACTCCCAATTGTGATGCCAGGACCGTGATTAAGTTGTTTCATAAGATTATTTTTCCCCGTTTTGGTGTCCCTAGGGTCGTCATTAGCGATAGGGGTATGCATTTTAGAGAACAACAGTTGACTGCTTTGCTGTCTAAATATGGTGTCAAACACCGTAGGGGTTTGGGGTATCACCCTCAGACTAGCGGACAGGTTGAGGTCTCTAATAGGGAACTAAAAGAGATATTGAGCAAAGTAGTGTCTAAATCACGGAAAGACTGGAGTGCTAAACTAGAGGACACGTTGTGGGCCTATAGAACGGCTTTTAAGACACCAATCGGTGCTTCACCGTATCGTTTAGTGTATGGGAAGTCTTGTCATTTACCTGTTGAGCTAGAACATAAAGCTTGGTGGGCTATCCGCCAGCTTAATTATGATGCTGACTTGTGTGGTGAGAAGCGTTTATTGCAGCTAGATGCGCTGGAGGAGTTTAATGAACGCTTATGATAGCTCCCGAATCTATAAGGAGAAGACTAAGCGCTGGCACGATAAGAGGATTGTACCCCGCGAGTTCCATGTTGGGCAAAAGGTGTTATTGTTTAATGCCCGGTTGAGATTGTTTCCTGGTAAGCTGAAGTCCAGGTGGAGTGGTCCGTACACGGTGACTGGCGTCACAAAATTTGGATCAGTTGAGTTAGAGGACTCCGAGGGGAATCGCTTCAAAGTTAATGGTCATCTTGTAAAGCACTATTATGGGGCTGATGCTGTTATTGGCCGCGTCGAAGTTCTCTTTTTCGACGCGATGGCGAAGAGTGATGTTTGACGCTTATAGGTCGTGCGGGACCTCATAAACCTGCGCTTATCAGGAGGCAACCCGATTGTAATTTGTTGTGTTTGTTTTTGACACTTTTGACACTCTTTATTTCTGTTTGGTGTGCGTTCGAACAATTTTAATAGCGTTTATGCGTAATTTGTACAGCACAGGTACCGTACTGTTGCTTACTGATGCAACAGCCCTCGATCGAGTAGCCTTCTTGCTCGATCGAGTGGTCCTTCCCCTCAAAGCTCTCGATCGAGCTCCTACCTGTTCGATCGAGTTTATGCGCCGCTAAAAGCCTCGATCGAGTGTTACTTGTCTCGATCGAGTACCGTGTTCTTATCGATCGACCTGATCCTTTGTCGATCGAGAGCCCTACTAACCTCTCTATCTGGTTCGGTTTGGGGAGGTCCGTGGTCTGCGCGTTTTTGTAAGTTTTCGGCTCTCCCTCTCTTTAGTTTGCATCTCTTTTCCTTTACTTTGTACAATGGGGACATTGTACAGTTTGGTTTGGGGAGGGTTTGCATCCATATCGTGCCTGCATGTTGTTTTTATTGCATTTCTGTTACCACGTTTACTTACGTTTGCATTGTATTTTATTTCATCGTGTCAAAAAATCTCAAAAAAAATTGAAAAATTTCAAAATTCAAGAAAAATCATGTTTATTTATGCATTTTAGGTTGAGTCTGATTGGAGTTTTTCATTGCTGATAACTGTCTTTTTGCTTAAGCCTTGCATTGTTTCACATCTTTTAGCAAAAGTCTTTGCAATTTCTCGAATTTCGTTTCAAAATTCGTTGAACAAGTAGACTTGACTTGAAATTTTGGCAAACTACAATATCTTTCTGAGGTTTAGAGCTATATAACTGGTGTCATCCATGACCAGTTCATGTAGGAAGTGAGTAGTTACTCCTTATAAGGCATGTAACATCAAATTGCATAAGCATGAGTTTAGTCTACTTAGTACCTGTATGCATTCGGGTCTGTGGTTGGTGACACATGTTTGGAGAGGCAACCCCTTTATTTCATTTTACCCATGAGCTCCACATAGCCAAATTGCCTATTTTGTCCCTATTTAGCTACAATCCACATTTTTCCTACCCTAGCCGAGCTAGTAATGGTAGCAATGTTGGGAATGTGTTGATTTGCAGTTGGTTATTATATCTTTTCATGAGATGGATGGGTGAAGGAAATGAAGGAGGAATATTGAAAAAGAATTGAAGAAAAATGAAAAGGAAAAGGAAAAGGAAAATCCGAAAAGAAAAATGAAAAGAAAAAAAAAAGAGAAAAAATCGTATGCGGAAAATGAAAAACTGTATGTTATGATTTATACTACCATATTTAATCTATGTTTTATGGGGAGTTGATAATTTTATGGTGATTAGTGAGTTGTGTGCATCCAATTTGCACTGTTTCGTATTGATTTGTATGGAGTTTGAAGTAGGAAGTTGTATAATTTGGATCCGTTGTTGCTAGCCTAGCTATTAACCCCACATATCCAAATTCATTTTAGCCCCTTCTCACCTATTACCTCACTTACCCATATGTAAGTCCTCGGCATGTGTCTTGGTCATCAGTTTGGTTGGCATGCATATGTACGGTTGTAGAGAATTTATTCACGTTAGATTGCATGCATGTTCTTATAGGTCGCGGTTAGGTGAGTGTTCTTTATTCCTTCTATCTTATATTATATATCACCTTATGCTTAATTGTGTGATTGAGCGACCCGTGAGAGTCCATTTTTAAAAGTCTTGCAAGGTCAAAAGTTCAACGTCTCTTTGAAATATGCATAAATTCGTTTGCCTTGATGTCGAGCTACTAGTAGTTGATTCTTATGCATTAAACGGTTTAAGCCGACGGTCTTCAGCTTGTCTATGTTCTACTCCTATCCATTTCGTCCTAGCTAGTTGCATTAGTTTGCTTGAGGAAAAGCAAATGTTTGGTTTGGGGAAGTTTGATGTGTGCATATTATATAGACTTTTACGGTCTCTTTTAGCACACATTTCTATGTATTTGAGTGATATTATGTCACTTTATACCCCGAATAGTCTACTTTGGTCTGTTTTGCATTATTTGCAGGTACAAACCGGAATGACTGGAAATCAGCCTATTTGTGGTCCTCCAAGCTTGTTTAAGAGAGTCGGCGTGAAACCTCACCATCTTGAGACGCGTGAAGGCATCCAAAGGATTAGGAGAACACACAAGAAGTCAAGAACCCCTCGATCGAGATGTCCTGTTCTCGATCGAGTGAATGCAAAGGTGAAGGCCTCGATCGAGATGTCCTATTCTCGATCGAGGGAGATACTTAGGGAAAGCTCTCGATCGAGCAACTGTGGAGTTCGATCGAGAGGCCACGCACTGATGGGCTTTAGTTCGGTTGTGTTGTTATTTTATACGCCTTGTTTCTTTGCTATTTTTCTTATAAATAGGCAAGGAATACTAGAGACCTAATTATCACATTCTAGACGTAGAACGGAGACTGTTGCTTTAGTTCTTTGGATCGGAAACACTTTTCATCGCCATTTTCTTAACTCTTCTTTCGTTGAATTCGGTATTATCATTAGCATAATTTCAGTTCAGTTTTATTTATTATGTATCTATTGTCATTTGTTTTGCTATTATTGTCCCTCATTTCGATCATGAACAGCTAATCGCTTTGCTAGGATTTAGGGTAGCCATGGCGTAGGAAGGACGATTTAATTAGAATACCCGTAGTCTAGTTGTATGCATCTGCTGCTTTAATATCCTTTAATTGTTTGAGTCGACGCACTCAATTAACTGTCTCGATATCCCCTTCTACTAGATCGAAAGATTGGAAAAGGAGTAGTTCTGCAGCGTTTCTTTAGGATTTATGCTAGCTGGGGCGAAAGTTAAACTAGTATTGCCTAGGGCGAACTAAGGACCGAAAGGTGACGTTTTTTACCCACAGCTTGAATTTAGGGCATTCATGATTTAGTCCGGATTTTAGAAGCCATGGTGAACCGACAATCCTAGTACTTTCCTTCCTTGCTCATCTCTATTTTATTTCCCTCTCGTTCCTTTTATTCTCTCCTCTACTCGTAGTTTTTAGAAAACAAACAATCAAACCCCCCATTTTGGATACTTTCGACAGACCTAGTTGACTATAGGATTCCCATCTCCCTGTGGATTCGATACCCGACTGCCTCTGCTACATTTAGTTGAGACCCGTTGGTTTTATCTTTGACAGGGTTGCGACAGCCGTGTCAGTGTCCCAAAACCGGTCCAAGAACGCTCGGACGAGACTGAGGTTAGCCCGAAGCTTCCTCCTCGCAATGTCCCTCCAGGCCTGCACCAAGGCGCCGAACTCTCCCCGCTCGATCATAGCCCGCTCCTCAGCCGACAGCCTCTCGTAACACCCCATCGCTGTCGTGTAGCCCGAGAACGACCTGATGTTCCCGGCCTTCTATGTTGATTTGAAACAAAAGCTATCTTTAGCTAAAATGAAGAAGAAAAGGAATGATAAACAGAAATGAAAGAAGATGAATGAAGAGTTATGAATTCTGTTTACCAAGCTCTTCACCGTCCTGTAGGACAGGTGACCCTCCGCAGCCCAGAGCAGGTGCCTACTATCCCAGGTCTCAGGCCACGCAGGTGCTCCCCTCAGCTGGCGACCACTTCGTCCAACGTTGGCCCATCTCGGGGCCTCCTCCTCCTCAGCAGCCTCCTCCTCCTGGACCTCGTCCTCAGCAGCCATCACCGCAGCGGTGAAAGCCTCCTCCAATGCCTCCTCAAGCGCCTGAGAAGGGTCAATAGCAGTGTCTATGTCCATGGGAGCCCTCCCGGACGTAGAAGCCTCATCACCTGCAAAATTAAAGTAAATTTAGGCTGCTTCAAGTGACGACAAGCCTTGATTAGAGGATTTTCGAGTTTTCAGAGCTCCGAAATCGCTCTTTTCTTGCCATCTTTGGCAATTTTCCCACAAACCCTTCCGCTCATGTGGCAATTTGGGTCAAGTCAAGCCTAAGTTGAAGCCTAGTCATGGGTTCGAGTCGGAATTTCGGCAGCATTTCGTTATAACGGCGATTATGCCCTAAAAAGTGTCCTGAAAAAGCCGTCACAAACCAAAATTCCGATATGGTAGGAAGTTTACCCATCACACAAGGATTCCAAATATAAAGTTTCGTCACAAATGGACAATCCTAAGGCTATTTTCGAAGCGATTTACGGTTTAGCTGTGAAACCGTCTCAATTTCACTCAAATGCTCAAAACTCAACGAAAATTCGAAACAAATACATGGTTATGATCCTTATATTACCAATTGGCCATTTACAAAGTCAATTTTGCAAGGCAAAATCATTTGGGGAAAAAGCCCCAAATTTTCGACTAATTAGGGTCGAAAACCCTAATTTTGTCGATCCCATTTGAGCAAATACGGAAGATAAATGCAAGATTGATATACATACCTCGATTAGTCATGGCAAATGCAAGCTTTTGGATCAAATTTCGACGGAAATGGTTGGAATTTGAGAGAGAAATTGAGATTTTATGTTTCGAACAAATGAAATGAAACCCCTGTTTCATCAGGTTTTTACGCAGAAAAGACACGCCCAGGAATAGACGCAGCAGGTGCTGCGCCTCTTCCAAGGGACGCAGCTCTTGCTGCGCCTCTTCCTCAGCTTCCCTTCATACGAATTTTCAAAAATTCGTTATGAGTTCGTTATTTTTGTGGGCCCATCCCTTGTGCGCCTCTTCCTTGATGCTACATCACGTATTTGGTCCGTTTGACGTATGTTCTTCGCCCGGATCCGCATCCTCCAAGCCAACAGCAAATTATCGCCTTATTTTCTTACCCCAAGACCTAGCTTGTCACAATGAACATTCCTTCTTTGACAGGTGTTTCGACACGCCTTTATTCTGTTCCCCCAGCAAGAGTATACGGATAGACTTTCCCTCTCGAGACATGCAGATCAGTTCCTGATTAAGTTCCCCAACGAGAATTCACGACCGACTGTCACTTCCTCTCGAGATATGGAGATTAACATCGACCCCAAATTCTTCCGAAGTTTGTTTGAAGCTGAACACAAGCAGATTTCTCCCAGCGGTTCCAGACTGTGTCCTGCTGTCTTCCCCAAAATCATCGTTTACTTCAGCCTTCCTCTCTTCAGATAATCCTTTATTTCTTCAGGCACTTCAGGATAATCCTTTCAGTAACTTTCAGATAACCCCTTTTCAGTTAAGCCCCTTTCAGTCCTTTAGAGAGGGTTGTCCTTTAGCCTTTCCTTTAGTGAGAGATAGCCTTCGGAGTTAGCCTTCAGAAGTGTTAAGAAGTTTCTTCAGAATCCCTGTGACCCCTAATGCCTTCAGACACCAAGTTATCTTCAGACCAAAGAGTTTTGCCGAAGCGTCTTCAGTCCTGTTTCACCCAGGGGTATCTCAGGTATGGTCTCTTCTTATGGCTGGCAAGCCTCCTTACGTAGTCTAATGGACTTTAAACGACCCTCCCCTATAGTCGACAGACTCTAAAATGTTCCCGGTGACAGGTCCTTGGTTCAGACCCCTTGAGCCGCCTCGCGTCGCCATAGTCGTCAGGTTGTAATCTTCGATTGACCTGATGGCTATACTTTGACTTTCGCCTTGTCCAAGCCTCAGTCAAACTGGGGGCTCTGTAGATACCTCATTTCTGCACCTCCCGCAAACCACCCGGTGATGATTGGGCCGCATGTTTGGTACGCGGAACAATTTGTGACAGTTCGTAAGTTTATCGTCAAGTGATCGCTCAAACATTTATGTCTACCTCTTAAATGTCATCTATGCGCCGATACGGTCGTTTTGACAGTAATTAGAGTACATTTGGAGTCCGGGCCTAAAACCGTCTTCATTTTCTGACAACCATTTAAAATGCCGAGTCGGAATGTTCTGGAATGTTCCGGATTTTTCTATTCCATATTTTATAAATCTTTTAGTCTTTGGTAAACAATTTTCCGTAATATTCACACAAAATATTAAGGAAAACCAAATTATTCCGTTATTCCATAAACTAAACACGGAAATCTTTCTTCCGCAGGAGGAAACCACTTGGGAAAGGACGCAGCAGGTGCTGCGCCTCTTCCAAGAGACGCAGTGGCTGTTGCGCCTCTTCCCAAGTCCTTTTCTGCGTATTTTTCGTATCTTTTCATATATTTTCGAGATTCACTTCCAAAGTCTCTCCGAAAACCCTACTTCCTCCACGTGATTAGTATAAATAGAGACCTTCGGTCTCTCATATTTCTCACGCGAGTGTCCGGCCTTCTCTTCTCCCTTTGCATTCCAGACCACGTTCTTACTTTTTGGCGTCTACGTGCTTGAACTTTCGACCACGTAAGCTCGGATCCTTCTGAGTACCAGCCTCGTTTTGCATGACCGACCAATTTGACCAACTCCACAATAATCAACTTAATCAATCTTAATCGTTTTCCTCTTACGAGGGCACTTTCGTTACATTCGAGTCGAGCATCACTAAACGTTAACTTAGTTCATCTCGTTTCGTCAAACATGTAAGTCTGAGGGTTTAAATCTCTCTTTTATTATTGTTATTTATTTATTGTAATCATATTGTAAGATTTATGTCGAAAATACAATTAAAACCGATTTCTAAAACCCTTTGTTTAAAACCCTTTTTACGGATTATCAGAGGACAACCGTCGAGAAAGGACGCAGCAACTGATGCGCCTCTTCGAAGGGACGCAGTACCTGCTGCGCCTCTTCGTGAGGCTGTCGCAGTTCCTGCTTCCTTTCTTCTTCCTTCGTCTTTCGTCAATTCGTTTGTTTTTCTTTTGTTTTCATTTGTTCCTTGTTTTAATGTAATAATCTGAGCATAATAATTTGACACATAAATTGTTAATCACCATTAACATATAATTCATCTCTTTAATTCCCGACTTAGATCCCAAGTAATTAATATTTGCGGGTTTTCGTCATTAAAGTCAAACCGAGTTGTAGAAATTCGATTCATTCATATTGGGTTTCTGGAATTCGACCTTTGATATATTCTCACCTGTTTATTATCATATTCACCATTAATTAATCATATTTAACCTAATTAATTTGTTTAGTTCGTTAATTAACCTTATTAATCTTGTAAATAATTCATCCTAATTAGTTTAATTTTCATCTGTGTTTATTGCTTTTACGACCGTTAATCATATGTAAATAACCTACTAATTACTTTCATCCGAGTAAATAATATAATCGATCATTAAAATCACCAACGAATATTAACAATTTGCAATTCCGGCTTCACAGCCAGAACTGAGCCAAGGAACGGACGCAGTGACTGCTGCGCCTCTTCCAGAGGGCGCAGCTCTGCTGCGCCTGTTCCTGGTTGATTTTTGTCTCTTAACTTCCGTGTTGCTTTGACCTAGTTTATTAATTGCGTATTAATCTACTATTATCCGTATTATCACCTTAATCCCTGTTCGTTAATTCCTTCATTTATTCTTTTCCAAATTATCCGTTTTAGATGTATTTTCGACATAAATCATTAAACCCGATGTAATTATTGTAATTTTCATTATTGTATTTTCATTGTATTTCTTTATTATTGCTTGTATGTTTTCACATGTAATTGAACTTAAATCCCGATTCGACCCAATTGTATGTTAAATTACGTGTTCACCGACTTAGTCTAAATTCACATGCTAGGATCAATCTAATGGATGTTGCATTGCATGCATATAATCGACAATATATCGAGTATAGGCAATTTCCCTAATCATTAGTAGAGGCCGCTATCGAGGCGGGCGGGATTAGGTGTTCGATCAAAAGAGCTTCCTAATACGTACCCTCACCCCTTACTCCAGATCTCTGTGAACATCCGTGTTCATTGGTATCCACGAGAGTCATTCTAGACATAGAATGCTAAGGGTAACGAGTTCTTGGTGTTCATGTCACTACTTTGTGTCTTGACATGACACGAGGTATTCGAACGGTTTCCAATTTTCCACAATAAATTGGTGGTGACTCCACAAATGCAAACGCTTGTTCTCCCCCAAGCGCTCCCGTGGGCCCATTGTCCACAACGCCCTACACCATATTTACACGGTCAAGGCCAATTACACAAGCTCAACAACGAATTCCGTCACATAAGAGTATAACAAAGTCAATAATAATTAATTAAGAGACGTAACACATAAGAAAACCCCGCAAACAAGTGTTGAGTAGTTAACCTACCTTTTAACAAATTCCAAGTTAAGCAATCCAAGTAACTCAAAAAGTTTCTTCAATGAAACCGTCACCTAATTCAAATAATCACAAATAATTACTAACTAGTTTTAAGTATAAGACGGTATTAAATTATTTAATTAAAACCTGTATTTCCTTATCCCGAGTCACGACCTCAGCCACCACCCTTCCACCACCTGGTCAGCCACCCCATACCACCAACACAGCAGCCCGACAACATCACCCATGCTCGCTTCATACACGGTTTCCAGTCATGCCCTAACCAACACCATAACCAAACCCTAACACTAACACCCAACTATGCCCTAACACTTCACACACTCCCTCAGCCTACACCACCAGCAGCAGCACCGTTAACCACCACCACACCAACGCTCAGCCCTGTGAATCACCCCTAACCATGGTCCATAAATCACGACTAGGTCAGACCATATTCCACGATTTGCACAACAACACAAAAAACCCCAACTCGTACCCATACACACGGTCCGACCACCAACATACCCTCGGTCAAGCCACCATGGTTAGGTTACGGTCTGGGTCAGGGCTATCTACGGTAGGGGTCACGGTCAGGCAAGGTCTCGGTGGTCAAAGACGGGTCAAGCATAAATTGTAAACAATTGATATTAGGTTTAGTTACATACCACAATTAAGATTAGAGCGAGGTAAAACCGTCTTAAAATTCCGTCTCAAGTTGTCTCTCAAATCTACTCTTAAATCTCCCTTTTATCTCTCTTATTATGTGAGATGTGTTTTTGTGAAATAAAGGTTTAAGTGATATGTGAAGTAGGAATATATACTAGTCATAAGTAAATTTCTAGGTAGTTTCCAAATAATATTAAATCAATAAAATATAAGACCAACCACCTACCCTATCTACTTCCTCCAACCGTCCCCCTTCTTTTTTTTATTACTCTTATTCTTATTATTTTTTTTTTTTTTGAAGGGATACTCTTATTCTTATTATTATTACAACATTATCTCAATATGAATTTACTTTTCTTATAAAATATAAAATGTCTAATAAAATATAGAAAATATATTTTAAAATGCCTTATAAAATATTGGGTATTACAGGAGTATATTTACTTAAATTGGTCAAGCCCTTTGAAAATGGTGCATATATATAATTGGCAATTTCATTATTTTGTATCTTGCTTAAGAGGAAAATTTGATAGGCTCTATAATTGCCTTACTTGAGCAACGTTTGATGGATTAACATAGTTGTGCAACTAGGCGGAAAAAATTCATTGTGTACAGGACACGTGTCAAGTGGTTTCTCTGTTATATTTTTATATATAGATATATAGATTTGATAAAACAAAAATGTTCATTCAGAAATTTAAGATCGAAGTTGTGATCGATTTTAGGTTTTCGTGAGGAAAAAAACTAGAGAGTGATAGTCGGCAATTATTTTTCTTAAATCGTAGATTTCGACAAGAAAATCATTTTAGAACAAACATTTGGTTGATTCCAAATTCCGATGCAGGAGTTCTGTTCAATTGAAATTTTTTAGAATGATAAAAATGGTATGTTATGCATGAAATCAAATGTAAAAAGTATCATATGCATAAACTTAAAACCGTCCATCTTGCTTCAGACCACCTTATTTCAGACCGCAATAAGACCTCTCACAAGTGAGAAGCACATGGGTGGTGGGACACCCACCCATGTGCTTTCCCACTCACACCCTAAATGGGCTTTTTGTGAGAGAAAATGGTATCCGTCTGACCATTTCAGACGGATATGGCGGTCTAAAATAAGAATTTGTGAACTTAAAATAATGGAGTACGAAACAGGTACTCCCTCCATTCAACTCAACATTATATGTTTCTATTTTGGACATTATTCACAAGTGATTTTTCAATTTCAATTTTCTCTCAATACATAAGTGAAAATATATTCATGTGAGATCTTGTTTGATTTATCTTAACGAGTACATTTAAAATATCTAACTTTTATAATTTTTATAAATACATAGTTAAAGATATTTATTGCGTAAAACACGTATTGACAAATGTTAAAAAACAAATGTGTAATGTGAAATTGAATGGAGGAAGTACTCCCTCTGTCTTCGTCATTCGTTGTCTTTTTCCATTTTTGGGTGTCTCGGTCATTTGTTGTCCTTTCTATTTTAAGAATGAACTTGATGACTAATTTGATCATTCACATTCAATTTGTTTTATTTATCATTTAGTTATTGGTCCTCTCCTCCTTCATTAATCTTTATGCCAAAATCAAAGGACAACAATTGACCAGGATGGAGGGATTATACATCAATTTTCGGAATATCACATGAATTTTCGGAATATAAAACAAGAAACAGAAATGGTTGATAAGAGCAAGTCCAATGGTTTGGTTTGAGGACTTGCTTGCAATTTTGGAAAATTGCAAGCTAGTTGTCCAACCATTGGAGGCTTCCATGTAGACTAGCTTAGTTTGGTTTTTAGTAAAGCATTAAATTACTAAATTTAAAAAGCCCCACAAGAATAAAGCACCAATAGGAAAATAGTGGTGACATAAACAAATAAGAAATATAATATGTGGAGTTCATCAAAGCTATTGGTATATTGGCTACACCATTGGAGTAATTTATATCTTAAAATTATTGTAGAAATAAAATCTAATGTGGCAAAAGTTAAATTTAATAGATAATTGTTCAACCATTGAACTTGCTCTAATACACAAGGTGGAAGGGGATATTTCCAGTGATTCCCCATATGACACGAGGCCGCCACACGCCTCTGATCCACATTTTATCTAAACCGTACAAATCACAACTTGATCCAACGGCTAACATCCATCTCGAATACCATTCAAACACTTGTCGATCTCCTATATATCTCCTCCTCCTCCTCCTTCCTCCCATTAATCCTCCTCATCACCTCATCAACGTCGAATCTTTCCCATTTTACCCTTCTTCTCCTAAAAAAAATGATGCTAAGAGCTCCTCTTTTTACCGTCGCCCCCGGTGGCGGTTTCCTGGTCATATCGGACCGGACCCGTGTTAGAACCGGGGTGTTGGGAAAGAGGGAGAAAAATAATGGGTACGCGTTGGGAATAGTGGCGGCGGTTCAGGAATCCGGGCCGATGACTGGGATTGTTTTCGAGCCGTTTGAGGAAGTTAAGAATGATAATTTCATAGTGCCCACTTCTTCAAAGGTGTCCCTTGCTCGTCAGAATTTCGTTGATGACTGTGAATCTGCTATTAATGAGCAAATCAAGTATGGAATACTAATTTTTTTTGTTTCCATCTATTTATTTCATTTTATTGACGACTTTTTGGTAGTGGCAAGTTTATTTAGGTATTTTATGTGTCTTTCATAACACCTCTTTATTGTTGATCGTGTTTAAACCGACCCTTTTTTTTAGTACGGTTTATTTATTTTCATAAACAAAGTGATTCATTATATTGTTTATAGTGACCATTTTTATCAATAAATCATTTATCATTGGTCTGGAATTATTAGCTTGTTTGTTTTAGTAATTTTGATACCATTTTTATTTTAAAATGTGAAATTGTCTCGTAATAAACTTATTCTGGGACAAATGGACAATCTAGATGTACCTAAACCGGGCAAACTAGTCGATTAGGTCTTGTTCTTTTCGGCTTAATTCCAACTCTCTATTCATCTCAATAAATTTCAATTCAGTTTAGTGTCATTCAGCGTGCTTCATCTCAATTTAGTTTCATTCAGCCCAAAAAAATAGAGCCTTAGTCATTCATATTGAATGTCTATAGTATGTTTTGGTGTTTGCCATTTTGGATATGTTTGGGGTGTTTGTATTGACCCACTATAGGATAGTGTCACCAAAGTTTAGACCAAATTGAATAAAATTTGGGTTTTCGGGTCATGTGGTAGGCATGAGCGATTTTAATGGGTGTTCATCTAGTTGAACACCTTTTGCCTGAGAAAATGTAATCCTCCCTCCGTCCCGGTCATTTGTTGTCCTTTGGTTTTGGCACAAAGACCAAGGAAATGGGAGGAGACCAATTACTAAATGACAAGTGGAATAAATTGAGTGTGAATGATGAAATTACTCATCAAATTCATTCTTAAAATAGAAAGGACAACAAATGACCGGGACAGAGGGAGTATATATTGATAAGTTCCAACATAACTTCAATATATTCTGAATGGCGCAATGATAAGCTCATTTGGTTTGATGTTCAAATCCCCTGCTTGTTGTAATGTTGCTCGTTGTGTACACAACAAGTTTGGAAATAGAAGGTGGAGTTTGAAATTTGAACTTGGAAATACAACAAATGGAAGTTTAAAGCCCGTGGAAGTGACATGGAACAACGGGAACTAGACAAGATGTTTGTTAAAATGAGACAACGAAATTCGGCATATGTAGTGTGTTCCTTGTCTGTGATTAGTGCTTGGTTTTTTTTATATAGATTGGTCTTTATTAAGGATTCGTTATATAAGAGGGGAAGTATTAAACCGTATAGGAAATAAACCCAAGGATATAACATGGACCTTATTGGGTCGGTGTATTATAGGTTTTTGCTGTTTAATGTGTTATGTGTTATTTCTTTCACTCATGGATGACTCTATATATCCATTTTCCTGACGTTGTGCCATGAGGCTGTGTCGTCTTCTAAAATCTTTAAATGAAACGAAATGAGTTTGGATGTTTATATTATCAAACCACCTAATTGAGAATACTTAGTTTTCTTAGAACTATGACCAAACTCTAATGAGATTTCTTTGGTCTAATTTTCAGTGTGGAGTACAGTGCATCCTATGTGTACCACTCTCTTTTTGCCTACTTTGACAGGGACAATGTTGCTCTCAAAGGCTTTGCCAAGTAAGTGTACATTGTAACTTTGTAGCATAAGGTTTCACATTCAACCATTAAATATTGAAAATCTTGTTGCTTTGACTAGATGGATGTGTAATACTTATAAAAATGGTTTGATCCATGGCATCGTGTAGATTTTTCAAGGAGTCAAGCGAGGAAGAAAGAGAGCATGCTGAGAAGCTAATGAAATATCAGGTATTTAGTATGCTGTTCTACGGATCTTTTTATTTTCTTTTTCAGCTCAAAACTCGGCTATGATGTTTGAATAAGCAAATGAGTAAGACTATGTTTATCCCCAGACCGGAAGTGAGTCTTAAACACGTACAATTTATTTTTAAGACTCGGTTAAGACTCTCTTATTTTTCCACTTTATCCTTATATCCGCTAAAATTGCAAAAGACTATACAAAGGACCCCACAGTTCGTACACACAAAATACTATTTACGAGTCTTAACATGACTCTTGGGTTTCCAAAACCCATCTTAAGACCCAATTATTTTTCAGCCACATTATTGCATGTCTGAAGTAAAAGTGCTAAAATCTTAAGCTCAGACCGTCCTTCCTTTGAGACTGGGATAATCTTAGTCTAATGCTATCTTTCTTAATGCTTGTTAGAACATGAGAGGAGGAAGGGTCAAATTGTTCTCCATTTTGATGCCCCCATCCGACTTTGAGCACGCTGAAAAGGGAGATGCCCTATATGGTATGCCTTTATTCCTATTCTTCGGTTTACAGATTTGAGACCAACTAACAAAATATTTTTCAAATAATGATAAGAAGGTTATTTTATTAAAACAAACACTATGGTAAAACTGCATATAAGGTTTCTAGCAAACTATGATTCAAGACTTTGGCGACAAAGTGAAACATGATTCTCCTTTTTTATTAGGAATAACTTCTGATGAATTGTTATTGTTGCAGCAATGGAGCTCGCATTGTCTTTGGAGAAGCTTGTGAATGAGAAACTCTTGAATTTGCACAGTGTAAGTTATAAGAACTTGCTCCCTATTACCCAATAAACAAGGAAGAAGGATAATTTTCCGAAGCCGAAAAACTAGATAAGGGAAAAAATAGACAGTGAAATTGTTGATATTACATCCCGGAAAGCTCGGAACTGTGGCAATGACTGTAATCACGATGGTTCCTTTTTACTGAACTCAACCATTGCTTCACTTGGATAATGGTTTTAATAAATGCAAAGGTTATAAGGAAGTTTTAATGTTGACGGGTTCCGAACCTATATTATGAGTTCCACCAGTTAATAACTTTACCATATAAACAAGCTCATAAGTGGGTAAGATCATATACGAGTTTGAATGTTGTATCTTTAAGATGGTCATTTCACTCATTTGTATGTTCTGCTGTTACTGCGTAACTTTTACAGGTTGCAGAGAAAAATAATGATCCCCAGTTACAGGAGTTTATTGAAGGCGAGTTTTTGGCGGAGCAGGTAGTCTATCTTTAACTGTAGAGCAGTCTAATAATTTCCCTGATGTGAAAGTGTCTAGTACTTGGGTTCAGTTCAAGCGTTTTCTTTGTAAGCCTAATCAATCCTTTTGTTTTCGACCACATTCAGGTTGACTCAATCAAAAAGATTGCTGATTATGTCACGCAATTGAGAATGGTTGGCAAAGGACATGGTATGACTTGGGACTCTTGGTTTAAATTACTTGAGTTGCTCTACATATATATTGCCGATATGGGTTCTGAATTAGTTTACTTGTACTTGCAGGAGTATGGCATTTTGATCGGATGCTCCTTAACTAGGGAAACTGTTGTGAACTTAGAAGTTTCGCGTAGCTGTAGGAATGAAGTTTTTCTCTGAATAAGTACGTCTTTTGTTTCAAGTGAATGTTAGAAAAACATAGGTAGCTTGTATAAAGTATCACGTGTGCATCTCCAATGATCTTCTATGTTCATGTAAAATGATAGCAAGTTTTTGTTGGCACAATTTTCACTATTTTCAGATCTTGCAGGTGTCCCGAAATGTCTATTTTTGGGTCCTGAGCTTTGACTAATTTCACTTCAGTATGACTATGGTGCAATCTATGATATGGAGTAAATTAAAGTCAAATTCCATCCAAGTAATTGTCACTTTTCGACGTAACAAAATGTCGAAATAAACGATAAACCCTACTACAAATTCTGTAAAAAAATGGATAGAAATCACTCTTACTAAATCGTCCTCTGACGATATGTTGAAGTGGCTTGGCAACCTAGAAAAATAAGATGTGAGCAAGAGGTTTAGGCCGTTTAGCGACCCAGGTCGGCTAAAAGAAGACATTAGCAAGCGGCCGGAATCCCACTGAAGTTTTGCTCTATCATTAGCTTTCTTCATTTCCTAAGAGAAACGCTTGGTCCATTTCTTCTCAACGTTCAAGATTTACACTTGTGGCGATTTTATGGACCACGTTTTATACCCAAAAATAAAGACAGAGAGTTGAGACATAGTTTACTTGCTCTCCTTATTACTTTCATTGTTTATTAATAAGCAATTTAGTCACACAGTTTACACAGATTACTTTCATTCCTTGCGTATTCGAATACATACACTTACAGAAATCGTCAATGTTGAACTATCCGACACTAACAACTACGGAGTAATTAATAAGCGCAATTTAGTCTCACACAAAAAAATGGTTAATCAGAAAATTTAAAATATGAAAGAAGATGAATTGGACCTACGTCGAGAAAATCAGCATTTCCATGTCCAAAACTAGTTACAACAATTCAGGTGGTGCTTGATGAGATCTCCATCTACTAATTTCACAACATAGGACCGCCCATTCGGGACATTATGAGATATCTCCCTGTAAATAGAACCTCACAATTGCTTGACGACATTGGACACTTGTAGAGCAAATCACAGAACGAATACTCCACTCGTTCAACTCCATCGGATCTTCTCTCTCTTAAACTCCACTTCCCCCACTGCTTTCCACCAGCGACAGTAAAATGCAAGTGCTCTAAACTTGACGCCCTTGTTAACAAAAACCCTACCAGCTCCAAAAAATATTTTTTAAGCCTATCACCAAGGTCACGGCTTGAGTCTATCTCGATTTTCTTGACTCGTCCTAAGGTGCCTGGGGATGCACGCTTTGGTAGTAACCACCTCATATCATCTATAGGCATTTCCACAAATTTTAAGATAAGAACGTCTAATATTGGACAAAATTCCAAGAATTTTGAAACCATCTTGAAATTGCAGGGCGCTTTCATAGTCAATGTAAGACGAGTCAAATTGGGATACATGGTGGATAAGTTGAGCGCATTAAAATTTAAGGTGAGGATCGTAACATTGTATATAGCTTTGAAAAAGTTTGAGCTTAACACCTTCTCATCATCATTGCAATGAAGGTGGTCATCGTAAAAATCGATATTTGCTTGGTGTAACCTATTCGGTTTGTCAGCGTAAGTGAATGTGGATGATTTAAGAGCGCAAGCAAACAAGTACTCCAAGTTTGGGGCACTAATCATAACGTTGCTCAATTTAACGAAACTTAGAATCTTAGATTGATCGACAATCGTTTCAAATTAGGGCTTGAACAATTAAAAACAATGGCTTCATTAGAAGAAGACGTGACCTTGAAGGACAAGTCCTCGAGCAATGGACAAACATCAATCAATTTTCCAAGCCACACGCATTGCCAAGGTGTAACGTATACATTCAACTTCTTCAAATTAGGAAGCCTAACAGGATCAGCACTGTTGTTGGCCAAGTTGGACCTCAGATCAATCGAAACCAACGACGTCGTTTGGAAAATACAAGACGGCACTTCGAAGACATAGTCAGCGGAACCCAAACTTTGTGGACATGTTAACTTAAGGTGACGAACGCTCCGTTCACAAACTTGACGAATCCAGGAATCAATCATAATCTGGTGATATGACCTCCCATGAAATACCCCAAACTCGAGGATGAAAGTTTGAATCAAAGGTGAGGAAAGTTTGCGCATGATTTCATTAAAAGTAGGGTAGAAATCACTGAGGGATTTGAAAAAAGGATTTTGGAAACGGACGGAGATTAAATGGGTCCAGAGATGACGCCATCGACGCGATAAAACATCGGTAATAATGACGGCTTTGAGAGGAAGAAGGGAGAGGATTTCGATGAGAATGGCGTCAGGTAGTGAGCTTAACCTGTCTTCTCTCATGTCCGCCATCATCAATAACCTTCGCTTCCTTTTCGCTCTTTCGTCTTTGTTGCTCGTCTACAAGGATTAAACGTGCTTTCTCTATATAATATTTAGGGTTTTAATAGCTCACAAATTCTTATGTAACACAAGGTCCGTGTAACCAGGAGATAGGAAGAATCAAATTAAGGAAAAATGCAAAATAAAAAGTAGAAAAACCCTCCACTTGGGAGTCGAACCCGAGTTGAATGCGTAAAAACCTAGTATCAGACCACTACAACACATAGGTAAAGCTATTTTATTACTCCCTCCGTCTCGGTCAATTGTTGCCCGTTGGTTTTGGCACAAAGACCAAGGAAAGAGGAATTGGTCAATTACTAAATGACGAGTGGAACAAATTGGGTGTGAAGGATCAAATTGTTTATTAAGTTCATTCTTAAAATAGAAAGGACAACAACTCACCGAGACACCCAAATATGGAAAAGGACAACAAATGACCGGGACAGAGGGAGTAGTATTTTTTTTTTTTTTGAAGGAGCTAATTTATTAGTATTAAATAACGTATATATTTGTTGCCTGAAAATCTACTCGGGCTTTAGTCCAAAATGGGGTTCTTTAACAAACTAATTAACGAAATAGGTCGAGTTTGAAAGTATTTGCCGAAACTGGGTCCACGTAGGATCGGATTTGACGAAGCTGTGGGAAGTGATCAAGTCGCTCTGCCGGACAGCGACTTGCTTGGCTGCTCTAATCAAAACAAAAACACCCATTTCTCCCTCATTTCGTTCATCCCCAATTAAGGACCTGTTTGGCTTGGCTTTTAAAACTGTTTTTGTACTATAAAAACACAAGCTAGGTCAAACACTAGTTTTTGAAATAAGTAAAAGCATCTTCTTTTAAACCCAAAAAGCCAAAATAATCTCCTAAAAACAAAAGTAGAAAATAGGAGTTTTTGCTTCTACTTCTCAAAATCTTCTATTTTCAACACCATTTTCTTTTACGTCTAATAAATACGTACATATATGATTTGCTCCATAAAATACTTGTGTTCTCCGGGAGTACCGTCTTCCTTACACCTAAGCCTTTATAATATTTTATTTAGTAGATTGCTTTTACGTATAAGGAGGACGGTCCTCCGGTAGGACACAATGATTTTTCTTTGTTCCATATATTTTTTTTCAATGAAAATTGTTTTAACAGCAAGTCTTGCTATAGATGGATATATCCGTCTATAGCAAGAGACGGGTCAAATACCCTTAAAGTGGTGACATTTTTTTGCCCCATCACGCAAGTTGTTGTTTGTTTTATGCGTAATGTGGTATGTTACTTGGCCCGTCTTTAGTTATAGACGGATACTTGCCGTCTATAATGAGATTTTGTGTTGTTTTAATTATCATTTTTCGTAAGCCGATAGTTTGTCTTACAATGATTTTATTTTGTTAGCTACTTCTACTATGATTTTTCGTAAGCCGATAGATTGTCTTAAAATGATTTATCTTTTCGGTGAAAAGCAACACTAGTTAAATTTTAAAAAAATTAATAGCATCATGATCGATGAAAATTAATTACGCAGTATAATTGTACTCCCTCCTATTCACTATTTTCTTCCCTATTTCCTTAAACGGATTATTCAGGTTTTCTTCCCCTTTCTTATTTTGGAAACTTTTACTTTTATTTTATTCATCCCTCTCTCCTATTACCAAACCCCACCCAACTTTTACTCTTATTTTATTCATCCCTCTCTCCTATCACCAAACCCCACCTAACTCACAATTCATTATTTAATTCCTAATTATTCATTTCTTTCTCCAATTCACAAACCCCACCATCTTACTTTATTCATTCTTTAATCATCTACTAAAATCTTGTGCCCACATCAAAGGGGAAGAAAACCCCGAATAGGAGGGAGTATGCTTCTTTTTATTTTATTTTAAAATGGCATTTTTTAGCGTTACATGAAAATTTAAAGAAGAAAAAAAATTAAAATTTGTTAGGCCAAACATCAACAAAATAACAAAAACAATTTCTTATATCTTTTGGCCAAACACTGAGAGCTTTTTCAAAAAACGGTTTATCCAAAACTAGTTTTTAAAAGTAGAAACTCATTTTTATAAGTTAAGCCAAACAGATTGAAGAGTCTATCGATCCAAAATACTCAAGAGGGGGGGTGAATTGAGAATTTAAAACTTTTTAAAGCTTTTTCGATTGTATGAATATAATTGATTATTTAAAGTTTATTGATTAAACTTTAACTAATCAACTAACGAACAAGTAAGAACAAAATAAACGAAAGAATGAAAGAGAGGAGACACACGGTTTTTGAAGTGGTTCAGTTTCACAAATCGAAACCTACGTACACTATTCTCGATTAATAAATTTAGTACCTTTCTACGGATTACAAATTTACTAACCCAACTCGTACAACTAACTCTAGTTGTAACTCAATGAGTACCGTTAAATACTCGAGTGACTAACTTACGCTAATAAGAAAATACTAATGATTCTACTAAAAGTTCACGTTAATGAACGAGTAAGAAATGAATTAAGCACTACTATCTTATAACGATAATGAAAGAACGAATGCACAAGTTTATAAATCACACGACCTTTTTCGAAAAATATCAAAACGGTTTTTGCTCTAAAACACGATTTTCGCTTTTTGAAAATATATGAAAGTTATGCTCAAAGGTCTTACTTTTAATGATGTAAAGTATGGAGTATTTATAGTAAAAGAGGAGCAAGGGTTTCGGTTTAGCAAAACCCTAAGTGTCGTGGAAGGCTTGTGAAGCAAGAAAAGAATTAGGTTAAATCTTTCCTTAATTCTTTTCCAAGACTTGCCTTAATAAATAATATCTTCCTATCTTAACAACTCACCAATATCTTGGAGATTAGGAAATATAATATAAGGAGATAAAGAAATCTCTAACAAATATTATCCTAATACCTTAACCCTTATCCAAGCAAAGGCTTATCGTGCAAGAAAGAAATTACTATTCACGTTTTACTATTCACAGCACTATTCATGGCACTGTTCACGCAACACTATTCATCCCTAATATTTTTATAAGATAAAAAGGAATAAATCAAATAACAAAGAGATAACAAATCTCTAATCAAATATTATTTTAAAGATTTACTCAATCTTTTCCTTCTATCTTTGGAAAAATAATATCTTATAAATTAGGAAAGAATAAATCAAAATAATATAAAAGAGATATTAAATCTCTAATCAAATATTATAAAGATTTACATAAAACCCTAACTTGTACAAAGAGTAACCGTGTACGAGAAAGAAACGACTCATAAGCCCAATCCTCTTTCACGAAAAACCTAGGTAAGATAAATTAGGTTTAGGGTTTTTAGAGTATGTAGAAACATGAAGTATTGACTCGAGGAATGAGCTTGGTGCGCATTTCAAGGCCTAAAGATAGCAAAAGCATGGGTGCGTACGAGTTTAACAAGCAAAGAAGTGCTTCTCGACATTGCAGCCTGCTTCAGATGGCTATATCTTGAGTTTTAGACCTGATAATCGAGTGATTCCAATTGGAGGTGAAAGCTTATCCTCTTAGCTTTCCAACGCCGCGTAGAACGCCTGATTTGACCAAGTAACGAAGAAATGGCAGCTGTTTTAAGATCGGTGCGCGATGCAGAATTCGTCGAGAATGCAGTGCATGACAGCAGCCGTTGGTCGATCGACTGGTCCAAGTGGTCGATCGACCACCCCACGGGTTCCAGTAGCTACTGTTCGCTGCTACTTAGTCGATCGACTGATGCTTATGGTCGATCGATGAACAACGGGTCGATCGCAAATTAAAAGATCGAGAATTCCAAAGCCCATTGTGATTAGGTTAGGAATAAAGGTTACGCAGGATTTTTCCTATATAAACTAACCTATGTTTTCAGAATAATCATCAGTTTTTAGGAGAGGCATTAGGTCTCGATTTTAGCATAGTTTACATTCAATTCAAATATTTTAGTTTCTCAATAATGTTCGCTATTTTGCATCCGGATTTCCTTTACGCCTTGATTTTGGTATTGCTCAATCATAATTTCAGTCTTTAAGTTTATTATTTTGTTAGTTTAGAATTGATTAGATTAGTTCCCAAAGCCATCAATATTTCGTCCTTTGCATCTCTATTGCTTAGTTAGTTTAATTATGTATTCGTTAATTGTTAATTTAGTTGTTGTTATCAATTCTATCATGCGTAGCTAGAAACCCCGTGCTAAGATGTGAGGGGACCTGCGGTGAAGACGACGTAGATTAGTAAACCTGATGTCGGCCTTTGGTCGATCGACTGGATTAGTCAGTCGATCGATGGACTTTGTTGGTCGATCGATCGGCTTAAATGGTCGATCGATCGACGCGATAGATTAGCACCGTTTCAATGTTTTAATTGCAATATTTGACAACGAGATCGAGAGGAGACTTGTTAAATGCTTAGTATTTGACCGACCCACAAGATCGAGAGATAGAGGAGGGAAAATAGATTAATAAATTGAGACGACTAAATTGCTAAGATCGAAAGATAAGTAATTTAGGCATTAGGAATCACTTTTCAGGGCGAGAGCTAGTATTAGTGAGACCTAGGGACCGATGCATAGGTGAGAGGCGCTACTAGTTAAGAATGGACCGAGAGGACTTCTTATTTGCCCACCTATCGTGATCTATCAGACTTACTTAGATACCGTCGTCGCAGCTGCAGTGAACCGACCGTCTTAGCATTCTTTTTATTATTGTTTACATCTCTTTTTATTACTTGCCTTTTATTTATGCATTTAGACTTAGAAATAATCCACTCCAAAACCCCCCACAACTGTTACCCTTAGACTAGAATTAATAACAACTATCATCTCCCTACCTCCTGTGGATCGACCCTTACTACCGCTTGCTAGTAGTAGTTTGGTTTTATAAATATTATTTTTGGTACTCACTTCGGCAGGTATCAAATTTTGGCGCCGTTGCCGGGGAGGCAGCGCTAGTTTTAGTTGTCCTTAATTTTAGTCTTTCTTTCTTTAGTCTCAGGGAACTTCGGTTCCTTGAGACCGTTCTCATGTCGTTCCTTCGAGTTTTCCGCAGAAGAGAACGAAATCTTTGGTGTCTATTTAGCCGGACTTTGGGAGTTTATTGAGCCCAGGGCGAGATGCCTTCTCGATCTCCAAATATCTTTGCACCATTTTCCGGCAAATGAATGACCCTACGCGAGCATACCTCGAGTCTATAGGTAAGTGGGATTTTGAAGGAATCCCCGTCATTGAGGTATTAGAATTCTTTAATTGGTTTGCTCTTTGAATCTCTTAAACCCAACTTTTCTCTTCATGTTGACTCAGATGAGGGGGTGGGTGAGACCTTAGAAACCGTTTTAGAAAATGCTGACGGAGACATAAAGGAGACCATTAGCGTGGTTGACAATCCTTTTTATGAGGATAGTTTAGAACCCCTTTATGATTCTTGCACTGATAGTGAGGTCGATTTGGAGGATCTCTTTGAGAATCTCCAACTTGACGAGTCTAGCGATAAGGAGAGTGAGGAGGAAAATTTTGACAGTCTTGAGGTTAATTGGGATGTGTATGACGATATTATAGATGAACCTATTATAGAGGACCCGATTGACCCATTTGACTTTACCGCCCCATGCATTTGGGACGATTATCCACCTTCTCCCTTAGTTGATCGAGACTCCTCCACCTCACATTTCTTACCCGTCCGAGCATCCGGATTCTACTCGCGTTGTTTTTGAGTCAAATGCTACGCTCCTTTGTTTATCACTGCGGTTAACTTGAGCTTTTATATTCCGCCCTTAGGTGGAGGGCGAAATAACTTTGTGGACAATTTTAGGAGCTGCCATAGGAAATTTGTTAGGCTTAAATGTTTTTACATTTTGATTTCCTATGTTATTTCCATGTTATGGTGCTACTTACGGTTTTGTGTAGCACATGCGCGGATGTATGATAGGTTCTTTGAGAGCCTTGAGTTGTTTTGATTGGGCTCAATTAGAGTGAGCATTTGAAGAAAAGAGTCGAGCGGGACCGGTGCAAAACCAGCGCTAAGCCGAGGCAACCCGGATGTGTTTTGTTTTTGTTTTGAATAAAACCTCATAGTTGTTTAGAAATAAAAACTCTTAGTGTGTGCTTAGTTTAATTTCCGTCTATAGACTTTTACTTTGGGTTTTGCGTAATTTTGGGCGCGTATTATTGTGCATTTGCAGGCTTGTAGACCTCATTAGCTCTAGTAATTGAGCTAATTCGAAGAAATCTGAAGTTACAGCGGTTTTCCCAGTCGATCGACTGCCTTCTATGGTCGATCGACTGGTCTGCAGTTTCCAGGAGCTACTGTTCCTTTCACCTTGGTCGATCGACTGGGTGATGTGGTCGATTGACCAAGTTCGCTGCTGTACCTGTTCGCGATCATTCCCCTGCCGTGTTTGATCGTTTTGCGGAATTGAGGGAGTCTTCCCTCCACTTTATTTTCCGTCTTATTTCTGATTTCTTCCATATTCTTCATTTTGCACATAATTTTACCGTCCCAAAATTGTTTTCTCGATTTTATGCGTGGTTTTGTTTGTCTTTTCAGGTACTTATTAGTAGCACTGCTGGCTACTGAAACCTCCTAGCTCACGCTGGTTTGGGGAGGTTTCCTTTGCTGCGCTTAAAGTCTTGAGAGTTCCCGATTTCCACTTCATGTCATATTTATTTATTTCATTTTCTCGCAAATTCCCGTTTCTCTTTCCTTTCATTACATGATTTTGCACAATGGGGACATTGTGCGATTTGGTTTGGGGAAGGGTTTTGCGTCGCATTTGCATATGTCTTATTGCATTTCTGTTTCACGTTTATATTTTTGTATGCATTGTTTATTTCATTTTCTATATATATACAAAAATCCAAAAAAAAAAAATTGAAAAATTTCAAAAAATTCCATAAAATGCACGTTTATTTTAGCATATAGGTCGAGTCGGAACGGTAGTATTTCTATGATGATTTTGCATTTGCACCTGTTTCGCCTGAGCCTTGCTAGATCAACATGTTATTAGTAGAATCGTAAATGCATATCTACGAGTGTTCGTTACATTCTTGCTGAACTTGAGACTTGACTTTGATTTTTGGCAAACTACATCATATTTCTGAGAATTAGAGCCTATAACTGGTGACATTCATGACCGGTTTAATTAGGAATGTGAGTAGTACTCCTTATGAGACATGTTTCCTTAATTTGCATGAATATGAATTTGATCTACTTAATACCTGTATGCATTCGGTTTGTGGTTTGTTGACACATGTGGTAGAGGTTGCCTTTTCTCATTTTACCCATAAGCTTCACACTGCCAAAAACAGCCTTTTTGTCCCATTACTACGTCCTACATTTAGCCTGTCCCTTGTCAAGCTAGTAGTCTGTGTTTTTGGGGTTGTTACTCGTTTTTGGGGGCATATGCTCTGTTGAGATGATGTTTGGAAAATGAAAAAGGAAAGAAAGAAACAAAAGAAAAAGAAAGAAAAAAAATGAAAAAAAAATGATTCGAAAAAGAAATGAAAAAGAGGTTACTCTTTGTTTAAGCGATCGATCGATCGCAAATATGGTCGATCGACTGAGATTCGAGGAAGAAGTCAATTCGCATAATTTAATCCTTATCTTTTGGCGATTTTTGCTCCCATGTTTCATTGATATCCTATGGGGAGTTTATTGATTTGATAGTTTGGAGATTGTGAGTTTTGTGCTTGCTATAGCACTGTTTCGTTTGATTATGAGCAAGAAGTTGGATGTTGCCACTTGGTTCCGTTTTGGTACTAGCTTGATCACCTGTACCTCCACTTTACCATAAAATGTTTTGCCTCTTCTTACCCATACCTCACATATCCCATATATACCTCGGCATGTGTCATTGGTCATCTGTTTGGTTGGAATGCGTATGTACGGTCGTAGAGGTCATTTTCATATTTTATTGCTGGCATGTTTTCATAGGTCGTAGTTAGGTGAGAGTCACTACAAAATTACTTCTTTCTATCTTATACATTATTTACCTGTGCTTATTGAGTGATTTGAGCGACCCGTGAGAGTCCAATTTGATAAGTCTCTACAGTTGACGGTTCAACATGTCTTTGACGACTCCATAACTCGTTTGCATGATTCACGTCACTAATTGATTGTTAGTTGTCGCATTAAATTGGTTTAGGCCATTCGGTTTGCATTTCGCTCTGAGATTGAACTCGTTCCATTAGGTTTTAGGATCGAGTCTAGTTCTTGCTTGGGGACAAGCAAGGTTTGGTTTGGGGAGATTTGATGCGTGTCTAAAATATGATGTTTCACACTTTATTCTACACGCATTTCAGAGCTCAAATGTGCAATATATGCCATTATTTCCCTATTTTCCTCTACTTTCGTGTTTTTGTCTATTATTGCAGAAATATGAAGAATTGAGCGGAAATCGAGCCGAATCCATCCCTAAGTAATTGACATTGCATTTGACATGAAGTATTGACTCGAGGAATGAGCTTGGTGCGCATTTCAAGGCCTAAAGATAGCAAAAGCATGGGTGCGTACGAGTTTAACAAGCAAAGAAGTGCTTCTCGACATTGCAGCCTGCTTCATATGGCTATATCTTGAGTTTTAGACCTGATAATCGAGTGATTCCAATTGAAGGTGAAAGCTTATCCTCTTAGCTTTCCAACGCCACGTAGAACGCCTGATTTGACCAAGTAACGAAGAAATGGCAGCTGTTTTAAGATCGGTGCGCGATCACGAATTCGTCGAAATGCAATTACATGCAGCGCTGTTGGTCGATCGACTGGTCCAAGTGGTCGATCGACCACCCCACGGGTTCCAGTAGCTACTGTTCGCTGCTACTTAGTCGATCGACTGATGCTTATGGTCGATCGACTGAACAACGGTCGATCGCAAATTAAAAGATCGAGAATTCCAAAGCCCATTGTGATTAGGTTAGGAATAAAGGTTACGCAGATTTTTCCTATATAAACTAACCTATGTTTTCAAATAATCATCGCTTTTTAGGAGAGGCATTAGGTCTCGATTTTAGCATAGTTTACATTCAATTCAAATATTTTAGTTTCTCAATAATGTTCGCTATTTTGCATCCGGATTTCCTTTACGCCTTCGATTTTCGGTATTGCTCAATCATAATTTCAGTCTTTAAGTTTATTATTTTGTTAGTTTAGAATTGATTAGATTAGTTCCCAAAGCCATCAATATTTCGTCCTTTGCATCTCTATTGCTTAGTTAGTTTAATTATGTATTCGTTTCCGTTAATTGTTAATTTAGTTGTTGTTATCAATTCTATCATGCGTAGCTAGAAACCCCGTGCTAAGATGTGAGGGGACCTGCGGTGAAGACGACGTAGATTAGTAAACCTGATGTCGGCCTTTGGTCGATCGACTGGATTAGTCAGTCGATCGATCGATTGGACTTGGTCGATCGATCGGTAGCTTAGCTGGTCGATCGACGACGCGATAGATTAGCACCGTTTCAATGTTTTAATTGCAATATTTGACAACGAGATCGAGAGGAGACTTGTTAAATGCTTAGTATTTGACCGACCCACAAGATCGAGAGATAGAGGAGGGAAAATAGATTAATAAATTGAGACGACTAAATTGCTAAGATCGAAAGATAAGTAATTTAGGCATTAGGAATCACTTTTCAGGGCGAGAGCTAGTATTAGTGAGACCTAGGGACCAGTAGCATAGGCTGAGAGGCGCTACTAGTTAAGAATGGACCGAGAGGACTTCTTATTTGCCCACCTATCGTGATCTATCAGACTTACTTAGATACCGTCGTCAGCAATTGCAGTGAACCGACCGTCTTAGCATTCTTTTTATTATTGTTTACATCTCTTTTTATTACTTGCCTTTTATTTATGCATTTAGACTTAGAAATAATCCACTCCAAAACCCCCACAATCAAGTTACCCTTAGACTAGAAATAATAACAACTATTATCTCCCTACCTCCCTGCGGATCGACCCTTACTACCGCTTGCTAGTAGTAGTTTGGTTTTATAAATATTATTTTTGGTACTCACTTCGGCAGGTATCAAAGCTTTTAGTAAAACCATACTCGATATTAAAATAAGCTCCCTTGTAAAATAAATACTTTTACTAAAACATTTAAAACGGTTTTGCAAAAACAATTTAAAAACTATTTTGTCGTGTGTTTTATAAACTTCACATCTCAATGTTATTATAGAAGAGCTATAACATTGAGCTCTTATATAAGTAATGTTAGAGCTGTGAGGCCATAACCTTAACAATATAAGAAGTCCATTCTTACGTTACCATCACGAGATAATCATCTACGCTATTCTAATCTTCGTTAGGAGATCTTCGAGTGTAGTCTACTTCATTATTCAAGCTTGATCAATCTTTAAATGAGCTTTATCTTCTCATGACGCTTGAATAACTCTTTCACTATCTTTTAATATCTTGATCAGTGATTGAGGGCTTGATCACAATATGTTCTTGTATACTTCCATAACAATTCTTTAATGCTTGCGTTTAGTAAGTCCAACCTAAAAGACTAAACAAACAATTACGCGCAACGAGTATATAGAATATAAAGCACTCTTGACATCATCAAAACATAAACATATATATCTATATGGTTCAACAAATTCCCGCTTTTTGATGATGGCAAGTCTCCTAAAATTGTGACTAAATATTTAGTTCCCCCTCAATATAATACCGTCATCTTTATAGATAAAGATCAACGCAAGATCAAACAATTATATACAAAGTATAGCATCTAAGGACCTTAAGAGATTAAAGGTCTTGATAAGGAGCAAGCTTAGGCAAATACTTAACCATGGTCATTTCTTCCCCCTCTTGACATCATAGAAAAGACGAGAACAGACGTAAAATGACTAGAATGATATCAACCGAGGCAAGAAATATATATTAACCAAAGCACATATTATAGTATAAGAACTATTTCAACATAAGCAAGCTCGAAATATAGAGTGTGTAATACAAACCAAGATGAGTATAGATTTTGTAAGAGAGAAGGAAAGTAGTCACTCACCTAACTACGACCTACAGAAGCATGCGTGCAATCTAACATGATAGATATCTCTAGCTACTGTACATATACACTCCAACCAATCGAGGTCCAAAACACATGGTGAGGACTTACATATGAATGTGAGGTGAGGTAATTTGGTAAGAAGGGGCAAAATAATTTGGATATGTGGAGGTAAAAGCCAAGCTAACACCGATCACAACCAAAAGTAACCATATTCCACTTTCCAACCCAACATGAAGGATGATACACCATGCCAAGTATGGCATACACTCACTCACATCAACAAGTACTTCTCCTCAAGTAATATGGAAATGAATAAGAATAGGAGTAATAAGAGATTTCTGCTTTTCCATCTTTTATAATAACATTTTTCTCTTTTTTTTTCGTATATTTTTTCATTTCATTTTTTTTAGTTCATCTTTTTCTTCCTTCCTTCCAATATTCATCACAACACCAACCAAATTGACCACAACAAGACTTCCAAATATACCAACAAGACTAGCCTGACAAGGGTAGGCCATATGGAATGTAGTTGAGTAAATAGGTCAAAACGAGACAAATTTGGCTAATGTGAGGCTAATAGGTAAAACGTAAAGGAAGGGTCGCCCCTCCACATGTGTCACCACCACAAACCGAGTGTATACAGGCAATAAGAGACAAATTTTATGCTTATGCAAATTGATGTTACATGCCATGTAAGGAGTACTACTCACATCCTAAATGAAACCAATCATGAATGTCATTGGTTTATGAATCTCTAAACCTTAGAATGTATATGTGATGAACAAGAAATATGGTTTGTATACAACACAAAATATAACAGACTAGCAAATGGAATATTCTCAAAAGATAATGAAATACTATACATGAATATACTTGCAACAGAAAATACGAATACAGTCATACAATCTCGTCAAATCTAGTCAGTCATACGGGAAATAAAATATTTATGACAAGTTTAGTTGCCACCAATTAAACCAATATCCAACCGTAAAATCTCAAAACGTTCTTTAGCCAATACTTTGGTAAAAATGTCAGCCCATTGTTTTTCAGTACTACAAAATTCGAGTTTTATATTCCCTTTCTCAACATGGTCACGTATAAAATGGTGTCTAATTTCAATGTGTTTGGTACGTGAGTGCTGTGCGGGGTTTTTAGAAATAATAATAGCACTCGTATTATCAGACAAAATAGGAATACAACCTACGTCAACACCATAATCACATAATTGTTGCTTAAGCCATAATAATTGAGTACATACCAGTCCTGCAGCAATATATTCGGCTTCAGCAGTTGAGAGAGCAACCGAATTTTGTTTCTTCAAACCCCACGTAATGATACACGGTCCGACAAATGTGGCGACACCCGACGTGCTTTTTCTGTCTAGAGAACATCCTGCGTAGTGGCATCAGAATAACCGACTAGATCAAAATTACACTCCATCGGATACCATAAATATAGCTTGGCCGTTCCAATTAAATATCGTAAAATTCGTTTTACGGTCGTCATATGCGATTCTTTGGGAGATGATTGATATCTCTCACAAACGCATAGGCTAAACATAATATCGGGTCTACTTGCGGTCAAATATAACAGTGACCCAATCATTCCACGGTAAGTAGTTTCATCAACTGATTTACCGTCTTCATCTAATGTCAATTTCTTGTTCTCGACCATTGGAATATGCATAGCGTGAGAGTTTTCCATTCCAAACTTCCGGATCAATTCCTTGATATATTTATGTTGATGGATTTTGATGCCCTCGTCAGTTTGTTGTATTTGCAGACCTAGAAAGAATTTTAATTCTCTCATCATACTCATTTAGAACTCGGAGGTCATCAACTCAGAAAAATACTTGCATAGGCTCCGGTTGGTCGATCCAAAGTTGATGTCATCGACGTAAATTTGAACAACCAAAAGGTCAGAACCCTCAGATTTTAGAAATAGGGTTTTATCAACGGATCCTCTACTGAATCCACTGTCAAGTAGAAACTTAGATAATCTGTCGTACCATGCCCTAGGTGCTTGTTTCAATCCTTATAGGGCTTTATCCAACTTGAAGACGTGATCTTCAAATTTAATATTCTTAAATCCAAGGGGTTGTTCAACGAAGACTTCTTCTTGTAAATATCCATTTAAGAATGTTGTCTTGACGTCCATCTGGAAGAGCTTCATTCCCTTATGTGCTGCGAATGCTATCAGAAGTCTAATAACTTCAAGACGAGTAACAGGTGCGAAGGTCTCGTCATAATCTATTCCTTCTTGTTGATTATAACCTTGGACCACCAATCTTGCTTTGTTTCTGATAATGACTCCGGCATCATCTAGTTTGTTCCTGAAGACCCACCTAGTTCCAATGACAGAACGATCCTTTGGTCTAGGAACTAAATGCCAAACCTTGTTTCTTTCGAATTGTTGTAGCTCTTTTTGCATAGCAATAATCCAATCAGATTCAGCAAGAGCTTCATTTATATTTGTAGGTTCGATCTCTGATAGAAAAGAGTAGAAAGAGCAAAAGTTATTCAAGGAACGCCTAGTTTGAACACCCTTCTTAATATTCCCTAGAATATTGTCCATGGGGTGTGAGCTCTTGTATTTCCACTTTGTTGAAGTACTTGGTTCT
Organism: Silene latifolia; assembly: GCF_048544455.1. Taxonomy (NCBI): domain Eukaryota; kingdom Viridiplantae; phylum Streptophyta; class Magnoliopsida; order Caryophyllales; family Caryophyllaceae; genus Silene; species Silene latifolia. The sequence continues at coordinate 101,403,575 of NC_133531.1, forward strand.
TCATCGTTATTTGAGCTTATCCCAACTTCATTTGGATCGGAATTGGAGGAAGTTCCCCCTGAATCCAATTCGGGTGTTGTATTAGAGCCGATTATAACCTCGGACTCTACACCTTGATTTGGATTCAATGTTATAGTAACATCATCTATAACATTAGTTTGGGAGTCCTTATTTTGAGTCAATGTTATAGTATCATCAACTATAACTTTGGTTTTCTCCTTTTTATCTTTTGAGGAACGATCAAGTTCATCACTTGTTCCTTCAATCTCATTATCTTCCAATTCCAATTCCGGGGGATCGTCTCTTGAAAGACGAAAGTCAGGTTCATCCAAGTCTTCTTCCTCATCCTGTAAAGGCTTATCAAACACGTTATCTTCATCAAAAATAACGTGGACACTTTCTTCAATACAAAGAGTTCTCTTATTAAAGACTTTGTAAGCCTTGCTATGATCTGAGTATCCTATGAGAATTGCCTCATCACTCCTAGGGTCGAACTTACTTAAACGGTTTTTACCGTTATTATGAACAAAGCACTTACTCCCAAAGCAACGAAGATGGGAGATATTAGGTTTTCGACCTCTAAGGAGTTCGTAGGGGGTTTTCTTAAGAATAGGTCGGATCATAGCACGATTGTGGATGTAGCAAGAAGTACTAATGGCTTCAGCCCAAAAATTACGAGGTAAACCACAACACAAAAGCATTGTATGTGCCATATCTTCTAAAGTTCTATTCATACGTTCAACGACACCGTTTTGTTGAGGAGTTCTTGGTGCAGAAAAGTTATGCCCACCATTAACTCTACAATATTCTATGAAAGCTTGATTGTCAAACTCGGTGCCATGATCCGTACGAATAGATACAAGATTAGTCTTATATTTGTTTTGAACACGTTTCATAAGACAATCAAATTCATCAAAAGTTTCGTCTTTTGAATGAAGAAAGATAGGCCATACATACCTTGAGTAATCGTCTACAAGAACAAAGACGTACCTGGATCCTCCTCTACTCCTTACCTTCATTGGTCCACATAAATCCATGTGTACTAATTCTAATGCTTGATTTGTGCTTACTACTCTTTTCGGTTTGAACGATGATCTTACTTGTTTACACCTTGCACACGTATCACACATCTTTTCTTGGTCGAACTTGATCTTAGGTAACCCTCCAACCAAGTCCCACTTCTTGAGTTTGTTCAAGGTTAGTGAGCTAATGTGACCAAAGCGTTTATGCCATAAACAAGGATCGTCAAGAGTAACTTTCATGCATGAAAAAGAGTTAGTAGGCACAGCATTTAAGTCTACCATATAAACATTTCTTTTCCTGTGGCCTTCTAGAATAACATTGCTAGTTCCTTCAATAATAATGCGACAACTATCAGTATGAAAAACTACTTTGTTACCTTTGTCGCATAGTTGAGATATGCTTAGCAAGTTATGTTTTAGACCATCCACGAGATAAACATCACTGATTGCTTGAGACTTAGAAATTCCGATTTTGCCAACGCCAATAACTTTTCTGTTTTTGTTGTCCCCGAACGTTACTTTTCCTCCGTTGAAGGGCTTGAACGAAAGATGTGGGAAATAATCTGTATACTTCCCTTAAAATGAAGGATTATAACGAATTTAATGACGATGATTGCTAGTCATAAAATTAAATTACATAAACAAAATAGAGAATGAAGAAATCAACCTTTGGTCCTTGCTAATTCGGCCTAAGAACAATATCGCAATGATATTCGCCTATTAGTTGCACCAAAGATGCTCCGAGAAATACCCCTCAAATTGCTAGAATGAGATCCCCAATTTTCTGTAAAATATTTAGGGTTTTGTGTGTGTAGATAGATGAGAGAAAATGCTGAAAAAATTAGGTTATGAAAATAATCTCCTTCTCACTAATTATATCCAAAATTAAGTGAGAATAAGGGGGAGATATTTCTTTTCCTATTTTTCGGCTACCCTAACCGAAATAAGAGATCTCTTTCTCTTTGATGGGGCATATTCTGCACCCGCTGACCGAGTCAACATATTGAGCAAGGTCAAAGATATCCACAGCAAGTCAACACCTTGGACAGCCTAACCGACGCAGCCTGTCGGCCTGTCACTTGGGTCTCGGCTAGGCAACCAGCCAGCCAGGAGACGTATCCGCGTACTCACATCCAAGACCCCTCGGCATGGAGTCAACAGGGCCCGCCGGCCTGCCATGGGTCCCTCGGCCGAGGGTAGAACAGTCTTTCCACCTGCTCTGCCACTTGGCCACTACGTGACAAAAGGTGAAAGTCTATAAATACTCCTCAACCCTCATTGAGGAAAGGATCCGAAAATAAGCTAATAATCCACAATTAATCTGGTATAAACTCCCTTATCTCTCTACAATATACTTTGCCAAGTAACACACAACTTAATCCCTTTAAGTTTACTGACTTGAGCGTCGGAGTGAGTTCGCTCGGTACCAAGCCGAGCCCTCAGTTTGTTCATTGTTTTAGGAGAGGCCGAAAAGAAGAGTCAAGCAAAGTCATCATTCTACAAGCTTACGTGGTAACAAATCTGCTTTGGAACTACACCCGGAACACTTGGCGCCGTCTGTGGGGACCATACTAGAAGCTAGTCAAATCCCTTACAAAAAAAAAACAAAACAAAAACCCACCCAGCAAGCTAAGAGGATGTCAAAGCAACAAGAAGTAATTGTGACCGACGAAACTACATTCTATCAGGATGACACAGTCCATAATTCTGAGATTGGGCAGTCCCCCACCGGCCGAGTCATTCAACCGGCATACGGGATGCCAATACTACCAGAAACACCGCCGTCACGGTCACGTCCACCGTCATGGGACATGTGGTCGATGCAACAAATCCGAAGTCGTTTCCTGGACTGATGGGTAATGCGATCACCCCGCCGCAACGACGGTGACGGCAGCACACCCGCAGGTGACCAGGGCCCATAAAGTGACTCCGATCAACTTGACCGGAGCAATACAAGGAGCTGAGCATGCAAGGACGTCGGCGGTGCCCGTGGTGTCAGTGGCAGACCAAAGTCCTTCCCCACCTCGCGGGAGGACAGCGTCGCCGCGGCAACAACGAGGCCACCCCCGAAGAAATGAAGAAAGAAGTCCGACTCTCCAAAGTCGGACAACAAGAAGCCCTTCCCGCCACGGGGAGAGAAGCCGGACTAGGACGGCGAGGAGCCGATCGCCGCGTGTCATTCGGCACGTGGTCAGACAGCCCCTCAGTGCCTATGTCCTCGAAGTCTCCGTGCCGACCAAATCGAAGTCGCCGCCCTATCATACAAAGGGGACAAGTGACCAATCGACCACGCCGAGGCTTTCGAGTCTTACATGTCGGTATGGGAGCGGCTGATGAGGTCCGTGCCGAGTCTTCCCAACAACCCTTCATGGAATGGCCCGGAGTTGGTACAAGGGGTCGCCTAATGATTCGGTATCTTCTTTATGCCGACCTAAGAGACAACTTCGTAGCCCAGTATTCTTGCAACAAGAGGAGGGCCGTGGAGACATCCGATCTCCTCACTATCCGACAGGGGGAAGACGAGTCCCTCCGGAGCTACGTGAAGAGATTCGACGCAAAGCTCGGCAGATCCGTGAGCTAAACAAAGTGAATTGGCGGCCTTCGCACCGATGAAAGGCTCAAAAGGCGAGCTCAAAAACGAGCCGATCAAGTGCGGGGACCTCAACCGGACTCCGCCGAAGGATGGCCGACCAAGCCATAAAGGTGGAGGACTACCACAAGACTGGTTAGGCCACGCAAGCCGGGCACCCAGAGAGGAGGAGCCGCCGAGACAACGAAGATGAAGGTCGCCGTGACAGTAATCGGTCACGGCCTAAAAAATCTAACAGGAAACAGAGCTCGGCGGGCGCCGGGGGGAGTTCGGGACCATACACCCAGAAGCGGTACCACGGTCTCACCCCCTTGTCAAATCACCGGCCGAGGTCTTTGCCCTGAGAAAGAGTGAAGGGCAGAAATGGCCAAGACCCCCCAAGACGAGGGCGGAGGGCGACGCAAGCCAATTATGCGATTACCACGGCCAGCCCGGCCATAAGACCGACGACTGTCGGCATCTGAAGAACGCCATCGAGGAGCTGATCCGGAAGGGGGCCCTCAACAAGTACGTAGCTGGGAACCCAGAATCCAGCTCCGACGGGGTGAACAGGAAATCAGTATTCCAGAGAATGGGAGTGATCCAGGTTGTAATCGGAGGAAACGAGAACGGCGGGTCGGCTAATGGGCACAAACGGCACCTAAATGAGCTTTACCAAGCCATTAACTTTGTGCCCACCACAGCGATCCCCGCTCACACCGTCCCCGATATAACCATCGGAAAGAAGGACTACAAAGGAGTCGTAGCCCCGCACACAAATGACCCATTGGTAGTCCACCTGACATAGCCAACCACTTGGTCAAGAGGTGCCTAATTGATACAGCGCCTATACAAACATCATGTTCGGGAATGCTTTCTCAATCTCGGTCCAAGATTGAGGACCCGAGCCCCCGCACCAACCCACTGTATGCAGACTTCTCTCGGGGGCCGGCTGGTACCCCCGGGTCTATTAGATCTGCCGGTGATGTTTGGCCAAGCGGATGCGACCAAGAATGTTTTTTTCTGAGTTCGTGGTCATTGACGGTTCGTCCGCGTACAACGTCCTCATAGGTCGAGTCACCTTGAGTGAGGCCGATCTTGTGATGTCCATCCGGGCCCCGACATTGATGTATGTCTCGGACCGGGGAAGCGCAAAGCTCGTCTCAAAGGACGAAAGAGACGAAATCACAATGTCCAAATATCTCGCCGGAGGGTGTAACATGCAATCCCTCAAAGTGGCGAAGAAATCGAGAGAGGGGAAGAGCCCATCCTTACGACGGAGGGTGATCCGATGAGCACCAACAACGCGGCATGGTCGAGGGGGCCGAGACCGAACAAATAGAAATTGACCCGGGCGCACCAGAATCGCCGGTGTCGGTGCCGGAGCCAAAGTTCGAGCCGACCTCCTGGACTGCCGAGAAAGAACAAAGACGTCTTCGCGTACTCAGCCGCCGAGATGTCAGGCGTTAGCCGAGAGGTGATCGTTCACAAGATGAACGTACTCTCCAACGCTCGCCCTGTCAAGCAGAAGATGAGGAACTCCTCGGCCGAGAAAGATGAGGCCATCAAGGCCGAGGTAGACAAACTATTAGAGGCGGGCTTTATCATGCCTTGTACTTACCCTGAGTGGCTAGCAAACGTTGTAATGGTGAAGAAGTCATCAGGGGGGTGGAGGATGTGTGTTGATTTTACAAATCTTAATAAAGCATGCCCTAAAGATTGTTATCTCTTGCCTCGAATAGATAGCTTAATAGACGCAACGGCAGGCTACACTATGCTGAGCCTGCTCGACGCCTTTTCAGGGTACCATCAGGTATTCATGGCCGAAAAAGACATGCCTAAGTGCGCATTCATCACCATACACGGCACATACATGTATAGAATGATGCCATTCGGTTTGAAAAACGCTGGCGCAACTTACACTAGGCTGGTGGACAAAGTGTTTCAAGATCAAAAGGGGCGAAACATCGAGGCTTACGTCGACGATACTATTGTAAAAAGCAAGTCTGACAGCGAGCACTTGGCCGACTTGAGCGAAACATTTTGTTCACTAAGGAAATACAAGATGAAGCTTAACCCAATGAAGTGCAACTTCGGTGTCCGGGCAGGTAAGTTCCTCGGCGTGCTTGTCAGTGCCAGGAGAATTGATGCCAATCCAGAGAAAGTCCAAGCAATACTGGACCTACCGGAGCCGAGGAATCGAAAAGAGGTTATGATGTTGACCGGGAGGATGGCGGCCCTCGCCCGTTTCATCTCTCGTTCAGCCGACAAAAGCACCCCGTTCTTCAAAGTGTTGAAGGGGAATAAAGACTTCAGCTGGGGGGAGGAACAGAGCACAGCTTTCAGGCAACTGAAAGCTCATCTTCAAACTCTCCCGACCCTGTCTAAGCCGATGTTGGGGGAGACGCTATATCTATACATAGCAGTTACCTCGGCCACGATCAGTGCCGTAATTATCAGAGAAGAAGACAAGCAGCAACACCCAATCTACTTTGTCAGCCATACACTGTTGCCCGCCGAAAGAAATTACCCACTGATTGAAAAAGCAGCTTTTGCTGTCGTCATTGCCGCAAGGAAACTGAAACCTTACTTCGACGCACATCCCGTGACGGTCTTAACCGACCAACCATTGGAGAAAGCATTGGAAAAATTTGAACAATCCGGCAGGCTCATCAAATGGGCAGTAGAGCTATCCGGCTTCGGCATTCAATACAGGCCGAGGCCCTCGATAAAGGGGCAGGCACTTGCAGACTTCCTGGCCGAGTGCACATATCAAGAAGAATCGCAGCCCGGCATATGGGAAGTATATACCGACGGGTCCTCTACGGCAAACAGCTCAGGAGCTGGCATCCTTATCATCAGCCCAAACGGGGACGAGTTTGAGTATGCCTCGAAATTTACCTTCTCGGCCTTAAACAACGAATCCGAATACGAGGCGGTGATAACTGGAGTCGAGCTAGCTAGAGCTGCCAGAGCGGAACACATTGTGTTGAAGACAGACTCACTATTGGTGACTAACCAAATCAGAGGAGAGTATGAAGCTCGAGACGATGGGATGGTAAGATACCTGGAAAGAGTAAAAGCTGACACTGCAAAATTATAATCTTTCCAAATCCAATGCGTCCCCAGGTCTGAGAACAACCGAACCGACGCTCTCTCAAAACTGGCCAGTTCAACCATCAAGAATGTCAACCGAACCGTGCTGGTAGATATCAGGAATGCTAAAAGCATCACTGAGACCGTCGGCATGGTGGGCGACATAGAAGCCGAGACGACGTGGATGACTCCGATAATGAAATACAAGTTAACAAAAGAGTTACCGGAGGACCGCAGTCTCTCTCAGAAGATGAAGAGGATCTCCGCAAGATACTTGGTGTTCGAAGGAGAACTATACAGAAGGTCTGTGATAAGACCACTTTTGAAATGTGTCGGCCCAGCCGACGCAGAGCTCATACTGACAGAGATTCACGAAGGTATCTGTGGACATCACATGGGGGCAAGAACGCTAGCCCACAAAGCTCTCCGAGCTTGCTACTTCTGGCCTACCATGCTTGAAGATTCCAGAACTAAGACCAAGAAGTGCAAGAATTGTCAGATGCATGCTCCGGTGATACATGCACCTTCCCGAGACTTGCAACCAGTACTTAGCCCCTACCATTTGCACACGTGGGGATGGATTTATTAGGGCCATTTCCGACGGCCTCCGGAGGAAGGAAGTACCTGATCGTCGCCGTTGGCTACTTCACCAAATGGGTCGAAGCTGTCGCAGTACCTGCCAAGACCACGGCGGCCGTAAGAAAAGTGATTTGGAAGAACGTCATAACTCGTTTTGGGTTACCCCAAGTCATGGTATTTGACCACGGCTGAGAGTTTTGGAGTGACACGGTGATGAACTGGCTAGAAGAACTCGGTATCAAGTTTGCATACTCCTCCGCATCGCCACCCTCGGAGCAACGGGAAGGCGGAGGCGCTAATAAAACAATCCTGAACGGGCTAAAAAGAAGGTTGAAGATCTAAAGGGAAGGTGGGCTGATGAACTACCCGGCGTCCCGTGGTCCCTTAGAACCACGGAGAAAGAAGCAACGGGATACGATCCATTCCACCTTGTCTATGGGTCCAAGCCGTCCTACCAATTGAAGCATCGGTGCCGACGTTCGAACGCAAACCTTTAACCTGGGCGAAAATGAGGAAGGCCTGAAAGCCTCCCTAGACCTGGTCGAAGAAAGTCGAGACACGGCACGGCTCAACTTAGCCGTTTACCAAAACAGAATGAGAAGAGCCTACAACCGAAGGGTCCACAAAAGGGACCTAAGAGTAGGAGATCTAGTCCTAAGAAAGTCGGCCGCCACCAACAAAGGAAACATCCATGGCAAAATGACGGCCAACTGGGAAGGACCCTACAAAGTGGTTGAGGAAATGAGGCCGGGTACATACCGGCTGACAGACATGGAGGGAGTGCCTCTAATGAGCCACTGGAACACCGACAATCTTAGAAAATACTTCGTATAGCGGCGGAGGTGTCCGAGACCGTTGTGGGCACCCCAACGCTTGATTATATCTAATGAAGAATGTTCCAAGTTTCCTATCAAAATGAAGTGTCCCTCCCATAGTCATACCAAGATATTTACAACAGCAGTCAAAACGTAAACTCGATCACCTCGGCCAAAGCCGGGAGTGACGGGGGAAACGCGACTTGCCCCACAGCAGTTGATCCAACATGGTTAGGAACGTATAAGTACGGTTGAGAAACGCAAATCGGACGCCTCGGCCAGGCCGAGAGTGAAAGAGGAAGCGATCAACACGTCTCTGGATACTGAACGCTGTCGTGCGCAGAACCCCGATTGCCTCGGCCAAGGCCGGGAGTGACGGGGACACAACGACCGATACGCTAACATGTTCACAACGGCGGTTGGGAACGCAAATCCCGACCGCCTCGGGCGGTGGAGGAAGCGACAAACACGCCAACATGTTTAAAAAACGTTAAGTACAGTTGAGTTACGCATTCTAACTGCCCCGGCTAGGCCGATGGTGGAAACAGAAAATAAGCGCTCAATTAATAACGTAAGAAGATAACTCAGATGAAAATGAGATAAAGACCTCGGCCAAGCCGGAGGCAAAATAAACCAACTCTTATTAAAAATGTTCACAGGTAATACAAAGAAAGAAGTCGACGGCCGTCCCCATAGGGATAGCCTAAACACTACCTACCAAAGTTCAAAAAAGGAGAATGGTACAGCAAAAGGGTACAGGCATAAAGACATGAAGTGCCAAAAGATGGCAGGGAGGAAAGGCTCAATATTTGGCCCCCGAACAGCTAAAGCTATCCGAGATGTCGGGTGAATCTGGTGACGACCGCCCGTCTCCCTATGCCTGTTGCTGCTCGCCACCGGCGACGTCCAAAAGATCGTCTTCGATGGGCGACCCGAAGCCGACTTGGCGGCTTCGGCCTTCAGTGCCTTTGCCCTCTCGAGCTTCCTCCCTGGCCGCCTTCACCTTTTCAAAGACGGGCGCCTTCTCCGCGACCTCCTCGGTGGCCCTCTTCGCCTCTGCCTCCTCCGACCTTTGCCTCCGCAGCAGCCACCTTATCATCAAGCAGCTGTTCAAATTTTTGCCACGGGAAAGAGCCGTCGGGAAAGAGCTCTCTGATTAATTCCCTGGCAGCTTCTTCGGCCTGGTCCCGGTATTGGGCGCACATGTTAGGGATGACGTCAGTTTGGAACGTCTCAATGTCCTTCTCCCTCTGGTCGAGGAAGGCCCTTGTGTTCCGATGCGCCTTCGACTGAGCCAGATACAGAGACTTCCATTCTTCCCTCTTCTTAACAGTAAAGTCGAAAGCAGGCTGAAGCTTGGCCAGCTCCTCCCGCAGTTTAGCGGCGTCGGCCTCCGCAGCCTCAACCTTGGCCCTCTCGGCTAGGACCGCCTTCTCAGCATCCTCCCTGAGCTTTCGCTCAGCGAGGAAATCATTTTCAGCGGCCTAGAAGTCCTTCTTCGCCTTCTCGGCCTCTTGCTTAGAAGCATCAAGCTCAAGCCTAAGCCGTTTAAGCGCAAGGGCAGCTTCAGCCATGACCTTTTCTTGCTCCATAATGTGAGCACCGCCACGTCGACCCCCTTCGCCAAAGATCTTCCTAATCGGGCGGGGAAGGCTTTGGGGAGGAGGAGACGACGGTAGCATTCTTATCACCCGTCTGCACAGCCGCTTCTCTAATAGCCATTCGAGGGACCGGTGAGCGGCGGTTGATCTACAAAAAATTCGGACAAAGCATCCATATCAACATTTACTTGACATACCGAGAGATCGGAACGCCTAATGAACAAAGCAACTCGAGCCACGGGTTAGATCTGCCAGGCTTGGCCTTCTTGGCTGGAGGACCCATTTCTTTGCCGGCCTCGGTAGCGAGAGTGCGGCAGCAGCAGACGCTGTCTCTTTTCTCTTAAGTAAGAGAGGAGATTCCTCTGCCACGGTGACCTCATCTTCGACATGGACAACGACCACCACCTTCTCCTTTTGGACTGCAGGGATTGAAGGTTGAACTGAAGTTGACGCCGTCGCCGCCGAAGACGTTGCTTTTGGCTTTCGGCGCAGCACGTTACCGGCGATCTTCCTCTGAGCCGCCCCCGCATCCAAAACCTTCAACTGCTGATCCATAAGGTCGTTTGGGGTCGGTCTGCGATCACGTGTCTCGGCCTTAGGATGCAAATCAACAACTTTCCCGTCCTTGTCAAGTCCTAACCTCTTGAGGGTCTCGGCAGACAGTTCCGGACCAAAGCGATCTGCAAAGAAAACGAAGCAAGAGTTAAGTAAAAGAAATAAATCAAAGTTCAAAAACAGAAACATTAAAAGCAGAGATGGGCCTCACACCGACCCCACTCACCCTGTTCGAGGGCCGGTATGAGGCCTGTTGGGGCTGGTGTCCTTTACAGGTAGTGCAAGGACTTATAAATCTCTAAAAGGATCAAAGGGTATACTTTTGTATTATTATCAGTTGGTCCACGTTTATCAATAACGGTTGGCTTGCTAGATAAGTTTGACGTTATTGTCATACAGATGGCGGTGATCAACTGGTCCCTAAAAGTCACACTTATAGGATACGTTTGGGAGATGTGACGGTATGAAAATACAGTCATGTTGATGCCAAAATTGACTAACCAGTTAGTCCGAGTTATTTGACTAGTAATTAGTCAAAATGTGATGTTGAGATATTTTATTTAATACGGATTAAATAAAAATTGGCTAAGACGAATTAAGCGGTTAATTCGTAAATTAAATATAAGCGATTTATATTTGATTAATGTATATTGGATAAATTAATTATACGATATTGTCTTTGTCGGACATGTATTAATAATTCAACTAATCCGTGTTATTAGTTGATGCTTTAATAACCGATAACCGATGACAGTTTATAATGAAACCGCGTCATATACATTTAGCGAATTGCATGTCGGACTACGAGTTAAGATGAAGAGGAAATGAAAGCCCATTTCCTCCCCTTGACTCAGTTTGGCGAAACAAAAGAACAAAAGAGAGGCTCTCTCTCTTTTGTTAACCTAAGCATTTCATTTGCAAAAAACCTAGGGTTTTGGAGATTATTTTTCTCTGAAACCTAGATCTCACATCTAAGAAAAACTCACACAATTTCTCTCAATATTGCAAGGCAATTAGAGAACACATTTCTAGCACAAGGGCATATTCTTAGACGATCTTGGGTGCAACAATTAGGAGGAGGTCTACTTTGATCTCTCATTGCCGAATTGCACTAGGACCGAAGGTTATTTCAAATGCTTTATCGTTTTCTCATGTTTTTCGTTTTATGACAATAATCACATATAAAATTTGCGTTATAGTCCTAATTTTATAGGGTATTATACGGATATTACCCCACAAGGCCGACGTGGCAGAGCAGCTCATCCTGAAGAATGATCTGCGTCGGGGGCATCCATCCCTTCGGCGTCCCATCCTTCTCAGCCTCAAACAGCTTCATTGCCCGCCTTTCGTCCTCATTGAGATGGACCCTAAAGGCGTCCATCTTAAGCTTATTCCGGGAGACATATTTCTCACGCTCCCCCCGACTCTCACACCGCAAATTGACACGGTGCTTTGGAAGGACCGGCGATGGATAATCCTCCGGAACCTCGACGTATACCCACCGCGCCTTCCAGTCCTTGCAGGAAGTAAGCCTAGAGACGTGATATAACCCGCTCGGTCGTATGCTATACCACCCTGTGCCACCTTGGACGTTACGCCGAAGGTGGTGAAGCCCGACGGAAGAGGTTCACCGTTGGGGCCTCCCCTTAAATCGGCATAGCCACACAAAGCCAACAATCGTCCTAATGGCCAACGGATGCGGTGTGCCACAACACGTTCATTGCTTTAATTATGGCAGCAACGTATGCATTCGGAGGAAACCGGAGCCCATACTCCAGTGTGTCGATGTATACGCCGATACAACCCGGGGAGGGCAACAGACGGCGGCTGACCCTCTTTAGGAATAACAATCCTATACTCCCCGCCGAAGGAGAAATGATGTTCGAAAGTTCGAACTGAACAACCGCGAACTTGTTGGTCCAAGCACGATCAGGGCCGATCTTACAGGCGTCGCCGTGATCCAAGAGATGCGGCCTCTCCTCATCGGAATGAGTCCTTTCCTCATCATCACCATCATCATCAACATCATCACCGTCATCATCACCATCATCATCATCCTCGAAACCCTCCAGAAATTTGGGATCAACCTCAGGAGAAGGAGACCTAGGGCCCCCGGACCTTATCGGGATGGCGGCCGTGCCTCCTCTTCATCGGGCGCGACGGGAACCCCGGCGCAGATTACTAGGTCCCAGGCATCGAGAAGACATGACAACGAATATTTAACAAGAAAAAGATTGAAGAATTTGTTTGATTACCTTGGAAGGAAATGTTACACCGAGTAACGCTTCGAGAAATTAGAAAGAGAAAAGAACTCTGCGAAAGAAAAACTAAACGAGAGGAAATTTTTTGAGAAAATGAAATTTGGAAGGCCAAAATGAGGGGCTAACTGCCTTATTTATAGAGCAAAGCCCACTCAATCCGACCAATCAGAGCAAAGCCCAGGAAGCGTCAACCAATCAACGCCGAGCCACGTGTCAAGCATGCAGCCATGGAATGTCAATCGACAAACAGTTACAAAACTTCTTCAACACGCTCCTTGACAGAATGCCAATCGACGTATCTTCTTCAACACGATCCTTGGTATCTACTTGCCAAACGGCCCGCTGTTCAAACGAGCTTGGCAGCACCGGCTGGGGGCAATCAAAAGCACACGGCACTCACAACCTCGGTCTCGGCCAGCGCCATTTTCTTTTCCACATTTGATGCCCTTTACACATCCATGTGGAGGGGGGATACGGTACGGCCTGAGCAGAACCAAGCCGAGGAAGAAGAAGCCGGGGAAGAAATTTTTACTTACGCAGAATACGCTCAACACTCATCGAAGGTCCATACCACGGCATAGACTACGCTGGGGGCAAATTGATGGGGCATATTCTGCACCCGCTGACCGAGTCAACATATTGAGCAAGGTCAAAGATATCCACAAAGAAGTCAACACCTTGGACAAACCCTAATCCGACGCAGCCTATCGGCCTGTCACTTGGGTCTCGGCTAGGCAACCAGCCAGCCGAGAGACGTATCCGCGTACTCACATCCAAGACCCCTCGGCATGGAGTCAACATGGCCCGCCGGCCTGCCATGGGTCCCTCGGCCGAGGGTAAATGCGATCTTTCCACCGCTTCCGCCACTTGGCCACTTGGCTACTACGTGACAAAAGGTGAAAGTCTATAAATACTCCTCAACCCTCATTGAGGAAAGGATCCGAAAATAAGCTAATAATCCACAATTAATCTGGTATAAACTCCCTTATCTCTCTACAATATACTTTGCCAAGTAACACACAACTTAATCCCTTTAAGTTTACTGACTTGAGCGTCGGAGTGAGTTCGCTCGGTACCAAGCAGAGCCCTCAGTTTGTTCATTCTTTCAGGAGAGGCCGAAAGGAAGAGTCAAGCAAAGTCATCATTCTACAAGCTTACGTGGTAACAAATCTGCTCTGGAACTACACCCGGAACACTCTTATTTTCGGTTTTTTTATTTACCTACCAAAAATATGTTGGTAGTATACAAAAATGTATAAAATGTGTAAATTGTCATCTAGTGAGGATCGAACCCATGACCTCTTGGTTTGTGTACCCTCACTATTACCACTATGACACATTCATCTTGTTGATATTTAATATAACCGATTACATTTAATTACGAATTAACAGATTAATTCGTCCAAGCTAACATTACATGCATTTAATTAAATATAACTTATTATATTCAATTTACGAATTGACAGTTAATTCGTCTCAACTAATATTATTTAATCTTCATTAAATAATTGTCTCATCAACACATTGACTAACTGTTTAGTCATATTAGGCATCAATGTGATCATATTTCTATAACCACATCTCTCAAACACATCCTATAGGTATGACCTTTAGGGACCAGTTGATCACCGCCATCTGTATGATAATAACGTCAAACTTTCTAGCAAGTCAACCGTTATTAGGTAAACGTTAATCAACTGATTAAATATACGAAGTATACCCTTGTGAACCTGTAAAAGATTTACAAATGTTATCACACTAATTTGTGGAGGACACAAGCTCCAACAAACTCCCACTTGTCCTCACAAGTGTATGTGCGATAACCGATTCTCATATCCTAAAATTTCTCCCACTCAATGTAAAACAATTTGCAAATCCGTATTCACAAAGGTCGTATTTTACAAGCGATCATTATCAAGAGTGGTTGCCCCGACTAGAGAGTAACTTAACTGATAAACGAATCATCATTCGAGCATGGCCATGCATTTCAGTTACTACTCCTCGAGTGGCCCTGAGAAATAACTATACCTGATAAGGGTTGGATATTTTCCTCAACTCGAATCCTGCAGATGTAAGCACAGTATGAAATGACCCGAAAAAATCTACTTAGCCTCCATTACGGCGGCAGACCGTGAGAAAGAAACCAAAGTCACCCAAAAACTGCCTTAATCTCAAGAGACAGTCGATAGTCAAAAGAATCGACTCTAGGAACACAATGGATGTCCTATCCACGACCTAGCACCGAATGTTTTAAACATTTAGGACTCCATTACGTTGTCACAAAAAGTTGTCCTACGAGTTATCGTAATAATCTCGCATCTGTGATCGATCAGTCAACCGTTTGACTTATGGCTCGTTGAACCCACCATCAATCGACTGCACAATATAATAGCCGGAGTTATCAGCTCACATTGGCGATTACGGACCAAAACAAATATAATGTAATTCAGATTCACTTTGTGGCGTTCAATGTTGTCGCATAAGACAATCCACATGAAAAACAAAATATTATAATAAAACGATGAATTTATAAATAGTATATGAAAAAGATAATGTATCAAATCCATAATCAAGTACTACAACTCAGGAACACGTTTAATTCCCATGGAAATGACGTGCCCTACATGCTTATCATAATTCAACGATTCAGTAGTAGAATCTGCTACAACACACTAAGAGTGAAGACGAACCGACCGAGATCCGTTTGGAAGCTAGCATCTCACGAATCGGTTGCGCATAGCTTAGTATCTCCTCCATAAGTCAATACCCAATCCTTAGTCCTCCGTAGGTACCTGGATTCTTTTGGTACCGACTCGTCATACTCAATGCATGTGCCACGTCTGGACGTGTGCATATCATGGCATACATGATTGATCCTATAGCTGATGCATAAGGAACACGATTCATGCGCTCAATCCCTTCAGGCGTCGTGGGTGACTGAGACTTGCTCAACTGCATCCCAGACGTCATTGGAAAGTTTTCCTTCTTGGAGTTGGTCATGCTGAACCTCTCAAGAATAATCTTATCCAAATAAGACTCCTGACTAAGTGGTAACGTCCGTCGTGATCTATCTCGGTAGATACGGATTCCCAAAATGCGATGTGCCTCACCCAGATCTTTCATCTGGAAATGGTTCTTCAACCATTCTTTAACCGAAGATAGGAGAGGAATGTCATTCCCAATCAAGAGTATGTCATCGACATACAATATCAAGAATACAATCTTGCTCCCACTCGACTTGATATATAAGCATGGTTCCTCGACCGATCGAGTGAAACCATACTCTTTTATCACCTGGTCGAAATGATGATTCCAACTCCGAGAAGCTTGCTTAAGTCCATAAATGGAATGCTTAAGCTTGCATACTTTCTTAGGATGTTCAGGATCAATGAAACCTTCGGGTTGCACCATGTACAACTCTTCCTCCAAATAACCGTTTAAGAAGGCGGTTTTCACATCCATTTGCCAAATTTCATAATCATGAAATGCGGCAATCGCTAAGATTATCCGAATGGAACGTAGCATGACTACAGGTGCAAAAATCTCATCATAATGCAATCCGTGCACTTGAGTGAAACCTTTTGCCACAAGTCGTGCCTTATAGGTATCTGTCGTTGCGCGTCTACGTAACGCTTTATTTTGTAAAGCCATTTGCATCAGAGGTTTTACCTTATTAGGTAAATCAACTAGATCCCATACGTCATTCTCATACATGGAGTCCATCTCGGATTGCATGGCTTCGAGCCATAGCTTTGAGTCGGAACAGTCACAAGACCTTTATAGGTACCGGTTCATTACTCTCTAGGAGTAAAACGTCATTCTCCTCGACCA
This sequence comes from Silene latifolia, assembly GCF_048544455.1. Taxonomy (NCBI): domain Eukaryota; kingdom Viridiplantae; phylum Streptophyta; class Magnoliopsida; order Caryophyllales; family Caryophyllaceae; genus Silene; species Silene latifolia. Next base: position 101,419,904 of record NC_133531.1, read on the forward strand.
TACCAATGTATCTGTCCGGAGGATGAGAGACTCTACCCGACCTCCTAGGTTCCTCAGGAATATTAACCGTATCATCAGTTGGAGGAACAACTTCCTCCATCTGTTCCTCGGTCGTTGGTTCTGGAATCTCCGACAGCTCGAAGGTTCTATTACTCGTCTTGTTCTCGAGAAATTCTTTCTCTAAGAACGTCGCACTAGCCGCAACAAAAACTCGATGTTCGGTAGGCGAATAGAAGTAATGACCAAATGTTCCTTTTGGATAACCTATAAAGTATGTCTTGACTGATCTCGGGCCGAGCTTATCCTCGTGTCTCCACTTGACATAAGCCTCGCAGCCCCAAACCTGAATAAAGGACAAGTTAGGTACCGTTCTCTTCCACATTTAATATGGAGTCTTGTCGACAGCTTTAGACGGACTTCGGTTAAGTATAAGAGCAGCTGACAAAAGAGCAAAAACCCATAATGAATCAGGCACTACCGTGTGACTCATCATGGATCGAACCATATCAAGTAAGGTTCGATTTCTCCGTTCGGACACACCATTCAATTGAGGTGTTCCAGGTGGAGTTAACTGCAAAACGATTCCACAGTCTTTCAGGTGTTGATCAAACTCATTTGAAAGATATTCGCCACCCCGATCTGAACGGAGTGCTTTAACCTTTCTACCCAGTTGGTTACGTGACTGTTTCGGTATTCCTTGAATTTCTCAAAGGACTCACTTTTATGCTTCATTAAGTAGACAAAACCGTATCTACTCAAATCGTCCGTGAAAGTGATAAAATATCTATAGCCATCTCTAGCGGTAATTGACATAGTCCACAATCATCGGTATGTATGAGTCCTAATAGGTCGATGTGCGCATTCCAACACCTTTGAAGGAAATTCGAGTCATCTTGCCAATGAGATATGATTCACACGTGCCATATGTAGAAAAATCGAATGCGGGAATAGTCCCATTATCGACGAGTTTCTTCACGCGTTTCTCATTTATGTGTCCCATTCGACAATGCCATAGATAGGTTTGATCTTTGTCATCAACCTTTATTTTCTTATTATTCACGTGTAATACATTCGTGGTTTGGTCTAAGATATAAATTCCATTCATGGAAACTGCTTTGCCATAAATCATTTCATTGAAAGAGAAAATACAACTATTATCCTTTATTGAAAATGCAAAACCGTCTTTAGCAAGTACGGAAACAGAAATAATGTTCTTAGACAAACTGGGTACATAGTAACAATTATTTAAAAATAACTCAAAACCACTAGGGAGTTAGATTACATATGTTCCCTTCGAGACAGCAGCAACTCGTGCTCCATTCCCGACACGCAGGTCCACATCACCTTTTTCGAGAGGTATGATGTTCTTTAGGCCCTGCAAATGATTATACTGAGATGAGAACCACAACCAAAGATCAAGTACCTAAGTTCAAACTTGCATGGTTAATCTCAATCATATGAATATAAGATGACATACCAACGAACGACGCGGCTGCTTTGATGTCCTCACGGGAGACGGGACAGTTCCTCCTCCAATGTCCAGTCTTGTGACAATGGTGGCACTCTATTGTCACCGCCCTTGCTCTTTGCCTTGCCCTGTGAGCCACTAGTCTCACCAGGCGCACTCTTACCGTTTCCTGGCTTCTTGAACTTTGGCTTACCTACAGCTAGGTCGCCATGAGCCTTGCCCTTACCTTTACCCTTGTTGTGAATCGTGAGAACATCCTGCTTCATGCTCCCACTCAATTTCATATCCTTCTCGGTGCCCCGAGAAGGAGTGTAGCTCATGAGGACTCTTTTTCAAGTCATTCATGTAATAGTTCGCCCTGAAAAGGGCAAAACCATCGTGAAGAGAATGAAGCATTCGGTCAATGACAATGCTCTCACTGATTTTACAATTCAGTGCCTCCAGCTTCTCGACATTCTCAATCATGTGAAGAATGTGTGTGCTAACCGGTTGGCCCTTCTGGAGTTTCGCATCAAAGAAGCGACAGGTATGCTCATATGTAACGATTCTCGCCGCTTTTGAGAACTCGTTAGTGAGTGTAGTGAAAATCTTGTTTGCACTTTGGGCAATGAAGCGTCTCTGCAAATTGGTTTCCATTGCAAAGATGAGTACGTTCTTTATCGCACCCGCTTTCATAACGAAATCACTATAAGCGAGTGTCTCGTTGACTCCTGCATTGGGGCCTGGGTTGACCGGTATTGGCTCAGTTAAGTACTTGAGCTTACCGTCGGCAATGGCAAGCATTCCGTAGTGCCGCCTCCCGATCCGCAAAGTTGGACCCATCGGTTTTGAGGCGTGTGAACCGATTTATCCGGTCCATGAATACTTTTAGCCAGGACGCGCGATCAAGTGTGGCACTAGGCATTGGGATTGCGTTATTTCCAGCCATTTCGTTGTAACAAGATTATGAAAAATAATCGTGTTCTACATCATGAGAAGAAGAATAAAAATAATAAGCATGTGCATCGTTTATATTTTTAAGTCTAATGAACTACTTTTGTCATAACGCAAGACTCAAAACATTTATACAATTGACCTCCCTCAAGAATTATATAAATGATCACAAGACTCAATTCTCTGTAAATTGATAAGCTAACCTTTTAGCTAATTCTACCGTTAGAATTCTTGGTCGATAAATTTCTGTAATTCTATCTTTAGTCCATCATAATCACGAGAAACTCTTCGGACTATGATGTTGAGGTAAACTAAGTCAACACAACTACTTACCCAACGTAGAAGGGGTCATATTATGCCTACCGACGAAGAAGGGATTCATAGTTGTTTGCCCTTATAAAGACTGATCTCAATTTCCGTTTTAGAGGAAGATCCCATCAACTTTATTTTAATTCATTTTAAGTGAACTAATATCTAGCATGCGAGAATGAATAAATTAAGGTGATGGCTTAATAAGTCTGTGACATCTGTATGTCCATGAAAACTAACATACAACCTATATGAGTCAATTTTCATGCATTTTAGTAGTAGGTGGTTTGGTTTTAGGCGGAATATGATGCAAAACTAACATGTGAATGAAAAGCAATAAGAATGAAAACGTAAAAACAGTAAAAGTCCTAGTGTGGCCTATCCTATCAAAATGAACAATAAATACAAGTTTGGAATCCATCCTTGGACCCAAGAAGCTTGTCTTGATGTTCCATCTTGATCCATGTAGCTGGAGTGAGCTCCAATCTCCATCTTTAGTCTTCTTTTGAAAAATACAATAAATAAAATTTACATAATAAACCTATTTATTACATTCTAATTTCAAAACCCAAAAACTAAAGAAAAATAAAGGAGATTCGAGATCTCATAATTACATAAAAAATCATGTTTCCTTCATTACGAAAACATAATTTGACTAAAGTCACACTAAGTATTACAAATTACAACTGATTGCAAAAATAAATACGTAAATAAATTCATTCAATCGATTCATTCAACAAAATTAAAGTAAAATGCATCAACTAAAAATAAATTAAACATACATGACACAATTCCTTAATTATGTTGATTAATTTATCCAAACCACCTATTTTAAATAATATTAAGTGACAATTCCTCAATTAATCACATTAATTTCATTCTTAATCCATATTAAACTTGTAATATGAATTCAATCCGTCAAAGTTTTAAACTGCTTTAAAATAATTCGGTATCTTTTAATTGTGAACCGTTTCACAATAACTAATTGGCCAAAAACAAAACAAGCATGTTTCTTATTTTATACACGGTTTTATCTTTAAAAACCTAAACAAGAAATTTTTTTTTTTTTAATCTGTCCCCTGTGAACAGTAACACGTGAACAGTAACAACAAGAAAAAAAAATTTTGGATGCTTTTCTGAACGGCATAAACAAAACAACCCAAAAAAACTTTAATCGGTTTTTACAAGAAAAACCGAGAGAAAAAAAAACAGGAAATTTTTTTTTTAATACTGTTCATCCGTGAACAGTATAGAAACAGCGAAAAAAAAATTCATGGCAATGAAAATTAAAATAGCCCCAAAATATTTTATCAATTCGGCAAATCCGATTTCCATTTACATCTCGATTTAATAAATCGAAACATCTACAAATTATCATAATTATTATCTTAACCGATCAAAACAACAATATGAAAATCAAATGGATATAAAACAACAAAAAAAAACGCTGCAACACGGCCAAAAAAATTTTTTTCTCGGCATAAAAAAAAACAGGCCGTGCCAAAATTATTTTTTTTAATAATCCGAAACCCTAAATTGTTTACAAAAAATTTTATGAAATCATCAAAATTAAAATTCGTAACCTAGCTCTGATACCACTTGTGGGAAATAATTTGTATACTTCCCTTAAAATGAAGGATTATAATGAATTTAATGACGATGATTGCTAGTCATAAAATTAAATTACATAAATGATGCGTGTCTTTTATATGATGTTTTACATCTCATTTTACATGCATTTCAGAGCTCATTCATGTAGTTTATGCTGCATTTCTCCCTATTTCCGTCTACTTTCGTATTTTTGTACATTATTGCAGAAATGTGAAGAATCCAGCGGAAATCGAGCTAAATCCGTCCCCGAGTATCCTGCATTGCATGTGACGAGAAGTATTTGCTTAAGGAACGAGCTTGGTGCGCATTTCAAGACCCAAAAGACAAGTCCACGAGTTTATAGAAGTCAAGTAGCAGCTCAAGCAGTCGATCGACCACCTCCTTTAGTCGATCGACCAACTATCGGGTTACAGAAGCTACTGTTCATTGTTGTCCCAGTCGATCGACCACCTACCTTAGTCGATCGACCACACTGCTGTTCCAGACGTGAATTAAAAGACCGAGGAACTTAAAGCCCATTAAGTTTAGGTTTTGGAATAATTGTTACGTATACTTTCTATATAACGTAACTGAGAATACCTAGTTTAGGATCTAAGCTTTATTATCAGAAATTTTACATTGAGTTTTAGTTTACTAATTAGGGTTTGGGATATTAATTTGCATTGGATTTCCGTTGTGCTTTCAATCACTCCGTTACATTCCTTCTGCGAAATTCGGTATTCCTTCTGTTCTAATTTCCAGATTATTACTTATTTCATCATTAGTATAGAATTGCTAGTTAATTCCCGCAGCCAATTTATTGTTTATGTTAATTGTTTTCTTTATCGTTTCAAGCATGAATCCATTAGTTAATTTCATTATTAAAGTTATTGTTTTTACCCTTAGCATGAGTAGCTAAATAGTTTGTGCTAGGATGTAGGCGAATTTTAGCGTAGGCGGCAAAGTATTGAACACGGCCTGATTCGCGTGTCAGTCGATCGACTGGCATTCTCGGTCGATCGACTGACCTCGTGAGGTTACCCTTCGTTTTAATTGATTTTAATGTTGTATTTAATGAATCGAATGCATGCGACCAGTTAGATACCTAATTTGTGACTGACCCATTAGATCGAAAGATAGGGGAAGTTGTTAGACCATCAATTAAATCGACTAAATCGTGTCTTTGAGATCGAAAGATAGGTATAGTTTAGACCGTTAGTCACTTTTCAGGACGAGAGTCAGTAATAGTGATATTAGGGACCTATAGCGAGATCGAAAGATGTTATCTGTTAAGAGTGGACCCAAAGGACCTCTTGTTTCCCGCCTCACTTGTGTTCGATTTAGACCTGTTTAATATGCTGCCGCCGAAGCTTTAATGAACCGATCATCCTAGTACCCCTTCTTTATCTGTTTAAGCCATCTTTTTAGTTTACTGTTTTTACTCTTAGCTTTAGACCAAATCAACTCAACCCCCACACTTGTTACCTTAGACTGAATTTAGACAACTAGAATTACATCTGCCTCTCTGTGGTTCGACCCGACTGCCACTTGCTATAGTTGTAGTTGGAAATTATAAATATTATTTTTGACACCTCACGACGGGTATCAAATTTTGGCGCCGTTGCCGGGGAGGCAATAGTCCTAATTTTAGTTGTTTTAATTTTAGTCTTTCTTAGTTTAAGGAACATCCGTTCCTTAAAACTTTTCTTATTTTTTGTTGTAGTTTCTTCTTATGCGCAGGTCGCAGGGTGGTCCACTACTACCATTCGATCCCGAGATTGAAAGATCCTTGCACGTTAAGAGGAGATTATTTCAAGAGCAACAGTTAGAGGAAGAGCCTAGTTCTCGTTCTAGCTTTTACGAGAACGAGCTGTTTGAGGAAAATCCACCCTCTTCGCCCGTTTCCACTTCTTCAGCCGAGACAGTCACTTCTCCAGAAATTCCAGACATGGCCGAGGAAGCGAGTATAGCTAGTCATTCTGAGCCGACAGCCAAAAATTTATATAAGGGGCTCGAATTACCAGGAGATGCTAGGAAGTTCGAACCAAAGCCTTCGTACATCAACATGGTTGAGAGAAACCAGTTCGGGGGAGCTGCAAATGAAGATGCAGCTAAGCATATGGAAACCTTTATTGACTCATCATTGTTCCATGCCCCCACCGAAATGGTGTGACCCGAGACCGGATCAAGGAGACCATGTTTATCTTCTCCCTTCGTGATGCTGCAAGGGAGTGGTATAGAGATCTGGACCGAGCCGTTCATGGGATTACTGACTGGAATTCCTTGGCATTGGCATTCTACAAGAAGTACTTTTCTGCTTCTAAGACGATTGCTATTAGAGCCCAAATCACAAGTTTCAAACAAGGGACAGATGAGAACTTCCACGAGGCATAGGTCTGATTCAAGAAGCTAGTACGAACCATACCACACCATGGGTTCGAAAAATGGAGCTTGTGCAATCATTTCTATAATGGGTTGTACGACGATCAGAGGGCCATTTTGGATGCTGCAGCCAATGGCCGATTTGCTGAGAATTTGGGAGCAACCAAGGGGTGGAAGATCATTGACGATCTAGCCATCCACAAGGCTGAGTATGGTAATTCCAGAGGGAACCAGAGGAGAGCTGCTGAATCTTCCTCTGTTGCTGCGCTTGAGGCTCTTACTGCAAGATTTGACAAGTATGAACTAAGAGGAGTTTCTAAAGGTGGGATGTACCAAGTAAATGCTGTGTCAGACGGTCCTTTCGTCTGCGAAAGGTGTGGAGCTGAGGGGCAAGTCTCGAAGAACTGCCCTAGTCCCTTTGAGTCTTGTGCTGCCTTTCAACACTATAGGCAGACAAACACCTACTATGAGCCGAATGCCCACCCAAACTTGAGTTGAAGGAGTCAAAATGTCCTGAACCCAACTCAAGCTCCGCCGCAGCAGAAACCTTATATACCTCCTCATCAAAAGCAACAACAATATCAGAAACCTCCCTATGTGCCGCAGAAAGAACAATCGCACTTCTGAATTTTCCGAGCTTAAGAACTTGTTGCTAAAGGAGTCCCAAGCAAGAGAGGCCGGGATGAAGCTACTAGAGAGCCAAATTGCTCAATTGGCTAGCAAAATTAACACTCGAGCTCCCGGACACTTGCCGACCCAAACTGACCAAAAGGAGACCTTAAATGCCATCACTTTGAGGAGTGGGTCCACCCTTGATGGTCCTGCCATGGTCGAGGACGCTGTTTAAAAAGATGAGCCGGAAACAAGTCAAAAGAAAGCTTCAACGAATAAATCAAAGAAACAGCCGTCTACCAGGTATATCGATCGATCGGATGATGTACCCGCTCGATCGACTGATATACGGGTTCTGAGGAGCTTCGAATCAGTACAACGGTCGATCGATCGAGGACGATGGTCGATCGACCAAGGTTATCTGCGATAGCGAGGAATTTCGTCCTCCGATGCCCGATAACTTGAGAGACCATTTGTTTCGGGGCACGACGACTCGAAGGTGTTAGGACCAGACCAGAGTGCGATGGGTCGATCCCGTGCATCAAGTTCGATCCGATGACGGTTAATGGTTCTCATTTGAGACGGTCTGAGGAGGGGTCAAGCTTCAACAAGGAAAAGGTGGTGGACTTTCAGCCTAAGTCCACGGATACCGGCACGCGCGATTTAGAGGAGAGGGCTAAGGTACTTCTCACAGCCCCATATCCAGAGAGACTCGTGCCGACGAAGGAACAGGTATCTTTCAGTAAGTTTGAAAAAGTTATTCGTAGTCTGAATGTACAAGTTCCTTTTCTCGAATTGGTCAATCAAGTGCCTGCATATACTAAATTCATGAAACAATTATTGTTAAAGAAAAAATCTCTTGAACATGTTCACACTGTTGCACTCACTGAGGAGTCATGCTCCTATTTGTCTCACACTGCACCCCCTAAGCTAGAAGACCCGGGAAGTTTTTCTGTTCCGTGTAATATTGGCACCTTTCCTATTGAGAAAGCCTTATGTGATCTAGGAGCCAGTATAAGTGTCATGCCCTTGAGTCTAGCTAGGAAGCTTAAATTGACCAGGTTTGCTATTACCGATATGACAGTACAAATGGCTGACCGATCTGCGGTCCAGCCAATAGGGGTCTTAGAGGACATTCCAGTCCAAATAGGGAAGTTTTTCTTCCCCATTGACTTCGTTGTACTTGACATGCCTGAGGATGCTCATATACCCATTATTTTGGGTAGGCCATTCCTGCACACTGCTGGTGCAGTCATAGATGTCGGTCTAGGCACCTTGACTTTCAAAGTGGGAAAACATTCTATTGTCTTTGCCCAGCCGGCTAAGAAAAAGGATCCCATGTGGCATGTTACTTGTAATACGGTTTCTGAAAAGAAATCGTACTTTGTGCTTCCTGATTTACCTATCTCTATTACTACTCCTGTGTTAACAACGCCGCCCCAGACTGGGAGCAAAAAGGAGGAAGAATCTATTGTTTTAGACATTGCAGGAGCTGGTTTGGGGAAGGAAGTGCTGCAAGTTGCTCCAGCTGTAAAAAGGCCGATCATTCAAAGAGGAGGTCTTGGTTGCCTGAGCTATGGAATTGATGAGGTAGTTGATGACGAGCCGGTCAAAGCCAGAGAATCTGACTTGGATTCTGACGAGTCCGAGGAAGTCCTTGATTGGGGAGATGACAAAGTTGATCAGTTGAGCTCTCCGACTGTTGAAGCTAAGAAGGGTGTAGCTGATAATATAAGCACCGTTGAGGCTACCTCTAGTAGCCAAAAGCCGACGAAGTGGGCCATACCTTGGCCTTTCTTGATCAACTACTAGTTGATCAAATGCTTTACAAACATTTTATTGCTTTCGAACTATTTTTTTTATTATTGCTTTTGTGTGCGCGAAACTTCGCATTTGATTTTGTTTTGCTTAGGATTTTTTTTTATGCACTTTAGACTTTGCTTTGGGTTTCGCGCAATTTTGGGCGCGTATTATTGTGCACTTGCAGGTTTTTAGAGTTCATTAGCTCAAATTATTGAGCATATACGAAGAAATAAGAGTGCAAAGAAGATTTTCGATCGATCGATCGCTTCATAAGTCGATCGACTGAGTTACTTTCCAGGAGCTACTGTTCCTGACACGTGGGTCGATCGACTGACATCCTTGGTCGATCGACCAAGGACGCTGCTGTACCTGTTCACGACCTCTCCCCTGCTGTGTTTGGTCGATATGCGGACTTAAGGGAGTTTTCTACTCCGCTTTACTTTCCGTCATATTATTTATTTCTTCCAATTTTCTCATTTGTGCACAATTTTACCGCCTCAAAATTGTTTTTCTCAGTCTTATGCGTGATATTTTCTGTCTTTCAGGCACTTATTGGTAGCATCTTTTCTTTGAAACCTCCTAGCTCACGCTGGTTTGGGGAGGTTTCCTTTGCTGCGCTTAAAGTCTTGTGAGTTCCTGATTTCTTTACTCCATGTCATTATATTTTATTTCTTTTCTCGCAAATTCCCATTTCTCTTTTCGTTATTATATGATTTTGCACAATGGGGACATTGTGCGATTTGGTTTGGGGAAGGGTTTTGCGTCACATATCATTTGCTTGCATTCACGTTTAATTTTGTTTTGCATTGTTTTATTTCATTTCTCTTATATATTCAAAAATTCAAAAAAATTGGAAAATTTCAAAAATTTCCATAAAATGCACGTTTATTTTAGCATATAGGTCGAGTCGGAACGGTAGTATTTCCATGATGATTTTGCATTTGCACCTGTTTTGCCTGAGCCTTGCTTATCATCATGATTATTAGTGGAATCGTATATGCATATCTACGAGTTTTCGTTAATTATTTGCTGAACTTGAGACTTGACTTTGAAAATTGGCAACCTACATCATATTTCTGAGATTTAGAGCCTATAACTGGTGACATTCATGACCAGTTCATCTAGGAATGTGAGTAGTACTCCTTATGAGACATGTTTCCTTAATTTGCATAAATATGAACTTGATCTACTTAATACCTGTATGCATTCGGTTTGTGGTTTGTTGACACATGTGGTAGAGGTTTCCCTTTTCTTATTATGCCCATAAGCTCCACACTGCCAGAAATATCCTTTTTGTCCCATTAACTACATCCTACATTTAGCCTGTCCTTTGTCAAGCTAGTAGTTTAGTTGTTGGGATTGTTACTACGTTTTTGGTGGCATACGCTCATGTTGAGATGATGATTGGAAAATGAAAGAAAGGAAATAGAGAAAAGAAAGAAACAAAAGAAGAAAAAAAATGATTCGAAAAAGAAGAGAAAAATAATAAAAAGAGTTCTGTACTGTAGAAGCAGTCGATCGACTGCCCCTATAGATCGATCGACTGGAGTTCGAAAGAAAGAAGAAGGAAAAATCAATTCGCATGGTTCAGTCTTTATTATTTGGCGATTTTTGCTCCCTTGATTCATTTATATTTTATGGGGAGTTTATTGATTTATTAGCTTAGAGATTTGTAAGTTTTGTGCTTGCTATAGCACCGTTTCGTTTGATTATGAGCAAGAAGTTGGATGTTGCCATATGGTTCCGTTTTGGTACTAGCTTGATCACCTGTACCTCCACTTTACCATAAAATGCTTTGCCTCTTCTTACCCATACCTCACATATCCACATTTATACCTCGGCATGTGTCATGGTCATTTTGTTGGTTGGAATGCGTATGTACGGTTGTAGAGATCATTTTTATATTATCTTGCAGGCATGTTCTTATAGGTCGTAGTTAGGTGAGTGTCACTACAAAATGAATTCTTTCTATCTTTACATTATTCACCTGTGCTTATTTGAGTGATGTGAGCGACCCGTGAGAGTCCGATTTGATAAGTCTCTATAGCTGACGGTTCAGCATGTTTTTAACGACTCCATAACTCGTTTGCATGATTCATTTGCTAATTGATTGTTGGTTAATGCATTAAAATGGTTTAGGCTTTGCAGTTTGTAATTCGCTCTGAGATTGAACTCGTTCCATTAGGTCATTAGATCGAGTCTAGTTCTTGCTTGAGGACAAGCAAGGGTTTGGTTTGGGAAGTTTGATGCGTGTCTTTTATATGATGTTTTACATCTCATTTTACACGCATTTCAGAGCTCATTCATGTAGTTTATGCTGCATTTCTCCCTATTTCCGTCTACTTTCGTATTTTTGTACATTATTGCAGAAATGTGAAGAATCCAGCGGAAATCGAGCTAAATCCGTCCCCGAGTATCCTGCATTGCATGTGACGAGAAGTATTTGCTTAAGGAACGAGCTTGGTGCGCATTTGAAGACCCAAAAGACAAGTCCACGAGTTTATAGAAGTCAAGTAGCAGCTCAAGCAGTCGATCGACCACCTCCTTTAGTCGATCGACCAACTATCGGGTTACAGAAGCTACTGTTCATTGTTGTCCCAGTCGATCGACCACCTACCTTAGTCGATCGACCACACTGCTGTTCCAGACGTGAATTAAAAGACCGAGGAACTTGAAGCCCATTAAGTTTAGGTTTTGGAATAATTGTTACGTATACTTTCTATATAACGTAACTGAGAATACCTAGTTTAGGATCTAAGCTTTATTATCAGAAATTTTACATTGAGTTTTAGTTTACTAATTAGGGTTTGGGATATTAATTTGCATTGGATTTCCGTTGTGCTTTCAATCACTCCGTTACATTCCTTCTGCGAAATTCGGTATTCCTTCTGTTCTAATTTCCAGATTATTACTTATTTCGTCATTAGTATAGAATTGCTAGTTAATTCCCGCAGCCAATTTATTGTTTATGTTAATTGTTTTCTTTATCGTTTCAAGCATGAATCCATTAGTTAATTTCATTATTAAAGTTATTGTTTTTACCCTTAGCATGAGTAGCTAAATAGTTTGTGCTAGGATGTAGGCGAATTTAGCGTGGCGGCAAAGTATTGAACACGGCCGATTCGCGTGTCGGTCGATCGATCGCATTCTCGGTCGATCGACTGACCTCGTGAGGTTACCCTTCGTTTTAATTGATTTTAATGTTGTATTTAATGAATCGAATGCATGCGACCAGTTAGATACCTAATTTGTGACTGACCCATTAGATCGAAAGATAGGGGAAGTTGTTAGACCATCAATTAAATCGACTAAACTGCGTCTTTGAGATCGAAAGATAGGTATAGTTTAGACCGTTAGTCACTTTTCAGGACGAGAGTCAGTAATAGTGATATTAGGGACCTATAGCGAGATCGAAAGATGCTATCTGTTAAGAGTGGACCGAAAGGACCTCTTGTTTCCCGCCTCACTTGTGTTCGATTTAGACACATTTTAATATCTTTGCCGCCGCCGAAGCTTTAATGAACCGATCATCCTAGTACCCCTTCTTTATCTGTTTAAGCCATCTTTTTAGTTTCTTGTTTTTACTCTTAGCTTTAGACCAAATCAACTCAACCCCCACACTTGTTACCTTAGACTGAATTTAGACAACTAGAATTACATCTGCCTCTCTGTGGTTCGACCCGACTGCCACTTGCTATAGTTGTAGTTGGAAATTATAAATCTTATTTTTGACACCTCACGACGGGTATCAATAAACAAAATAGAGAATGAAGAAATCAACCTTTGGTCCTTGCTAATTCGGCCTAAGAACAATATCGCAATGATATTCGCCTATTAGTTTCACCCAAGATGCTCCGAGAAATACCCCTCAAATTGCTAGAATGAGATCCCCAATTTTCTGTAAAATATTTAGGGTTTTGTGTGTGTAGATAGATGAGAGAAAATGCTGAAAAAATTAGGTTATGAAAATAATCTCCTTCTCACTAATTATATCCGAAATTAAGTGAGAATAAGGGGGAGATATTTCTTTTCCTATTTTTCGGCTACCCTAACCGAAATAAGAGATCTCTTTCTCTTATTTTCGGTTTTTTTATTTACCTACCAAAAATATTTTGGTAGTATACAAAAATGTATAAAATGTGTAAATTGTCATCTAGTGAGGATCGAACCCATCATACCCATGACCTCTTGGTTTGTGTACCCTCACTATTACCACTATGACACATTCATCTTGTTGATATTAAATATAACCGATTACATTTAATTACGAATTAACATATTAATTCGTCCAAGCTAACATTACATACATTTAATTAAATATAACTTATTATATTCAATTTACGAATTGACGGTTAATTCGTCTCAACTAATATTATTTAATCTTCATTAAATAATTGTCTCATCAACACATTGACTAACTGTTTAGTCATATTAGGCATCAATGTGATCATATTTCTATAACCACATCTCTCAAACACATCCTATAGGTGTGACCTTTAGAGACCAGTTGATCACCGCCATCTGTATGATAATAACGTCAAACTTTCTAGCAAGTCAACCGTTATTAGGTAAACGTTAATCTACCGATTAAATATACGAAGTATACCCTTGTGAACCTGTAAGAGATTTACAAATGATATCACACTAATTTGTGGAGGACACAAGCTCCAACAAAAGAAACAAATTCTTATCTCCAGTCATGTGTCTTGAACATCCACTATCAAGATACCATTGATTGTTTTCTTTCACTACTTCCTGCAAAAGGGATTAGGTACAGTTTTTAGGTACCCAAGCTAAGTTGGGTCCCTTATGATTAGTTACTCTATATACTAAATCCTTTCGCATCCAAACTTGTCTAATAACCGTTTTTCTATCCCTTGGTTTATTTGGCTTGGGAGGAGTTCTAGGGTTAGGGTTTTCTATTGGTCTAGGAATTTCTCTAGGTCTTTCATGACTATTTCCCTTGTGAATAGGTTTACTAGGTTGAGATCGATAAGGGTTTTGTGAGGTGCTAGGTTTCTTGCTGTAGTCGAAGGTCATGTCATAGAACCAACGAAATTTATTGTTTCTTTGTTCGTTAGGTTCCTTAATGGGGGTTTCATCATCCTCGTCAATCGTGTCAACAGTTTTAGCATGGTCAGCATTTTTTTGTATATCATGAGCCTTTTTGACACAATTTATTTGGATGTGACCCGTATGACCACAGTAATTGCAAATCAGGTATTCAGGAAGATCAGCAATTCAGCATACTTCCTTTTTCTGAAATCAAAATCCGAAGGTGTTGATTTGCATTTGAAGTGATCTCTACGGCTGTAGCACTCATGTCCTAACCCCATCTTCATATTATTGTCAGATTGTTCGGTTAGGAAGTTTAGGACTTTTGTGCTACCTTCCCACTTATCATGGACCTTTCTAGCATGTAGAAGTAAGTCTTTTAGGGTTTTAATTTCCTCTTGACATTTTGTGTGATCTACATCATTATCCTTTTTAAAGTTATCACGAAAGTCTTGGAATCGTTTGTTAAGAAGGAACACAACATCGGAGTGTTGTTTCTTAACATTGATCATGTCGGTCTTAGATTCCTTTAATTACTTTGAAAGGGAATCTATCTCTTTCTTTTGGTCTAAGATCACTGCTTCATCAGATGTGACTTTAGTTTCCAAAATTTCTTTGGCTTTTCGAAGTTCTAAAGTTATAGCTTCATTAGCTATAACTTTGGCTTGAAGGTGCTTGATGTTAAGCTTTAGGTATGAAGTTATAGCTTCATTAGCTATAACTTTGGACTCTAATTCCTTCTTTTTAGCCATAGTAGAGTCTAACGTTGTTGCTTTCTCAGTTGTAACCTTAGACTTTAACTTCTTAGCCTTAGCTTTCAGAGTGTAATTCTCTTCTGCAATTTCGAGAATCTGTTCCTTTAGATCTTTCAATTCTAAGTCCTGTTCGTGACACTTATCAAGAGATTGTTCAAAGAATTCAATTAAAGCACTTTTCGACAATTTCTTAACGCATTTTTTAAGCTCAAGATAACTTACCTCTTCATCGTCATCTTCGTCTGATTCTCCGAGAAAGCAATAGTTTGAGTGTGAGATTGTGTTTTCATTGTCGCTATCGGAGATTAGGTCAAGACTAACACTGCTGAGACAAAGGTTTGCTACTTCGTCGTCTTCAGATTCCTCGTCATCTTCTGAGTCAAGGTCTTCCCAGCACGAAGCCATCATAACTTGTTTGAATTCTCTCTTTGTCTTCTCACGTTTTGTCTTGTCCTTGATCTTCTCCCATGTTGGACAATCTTTGATCATGTGACCAGATTCTCCACACTTGAAGCAACTTCTGTTTACGAAAAATGACTTTGATTCAGTAACCTTTTTGTTGGATGACTTGTTGTTGCATGTTGTTGTAGGATGATTTTGTTTGTTTGTTTCGAAATATTTTATTTTTGAAGCGGCGTGCAAACAAAACAGTCTCATCCTCTAGTTCAGAGTCAACTTCTTCGCTCTTCAAGGCCATACTCTTATTTCGGCTTGGTTCAGCGTCATCTTTGTTAAGAGTAATTTCATGGGCCATGAGAGCACCGATGAGTTCTTGATAGGATAGGTTTTCAAGATCTCGTGATTCCTCCATTGCAGTGACTTTAGCACGCCACTTCTTAGTCAGGCTCCTAAGAACCTTTCTAGCAATGTCCTCAGTACTGAATTTCCTACCTAGGTTTTTCAGTTTGTTTATGATGCTTGAAAACCTTGCGGACATACTATCTAAGGACTCATTAGGCTCCATAATGAATAGCTCATATTTTTGCATAAGAAAATCTATTCGGTGCTTCCTAACAATGGAAGTACCTTCATAAGCTAGTTCAAGACCATCCCATATCTCCTTGGCCATAGAGCATGAAGAAAACCGATCAAACTCTGTAGAAGTCATTCCATTTTGCAGGAGACTAATTGCTTTGGAGTTCTTTTCGGCCTTCTTGTAGTCGGCCTCGACATAGTCCTCTTCTTTCTTTTCATAGGTAGTGCCTTCCTCGGATCCTACGAGAATTTTGTGCGGTCCGTTTTGGATAATCGTGACCTTTCACATAGTGAGTCATCATGTTTTTCCATAATCCATAATTCTTCCCATCAAAGACGGGACACTTGAGATATTTGGAATCCATTTATCACGTGATAAGCAGCGGAATATAAAACGATAAGATAAATGAAAACAAGATAGATCAGCCTCTTTGCGGTTAGGCAATCAAGAGCACGAGGCTCTGATACTAATTGAAGAGTCTATCGATCCAAAATACTCAAGAGGGGGAGTGAATTGAGGATTTAAAACTTTTTAAAGCTTTTTCGATTGTATGAATATAATTGATTATTTATAGTTTATTGATTAAACTTTAACTAATCAACTAACGAACAAGTAAGAACAAAATAAACGAAAGAATGAAAGAGAGGAGACACACGGTTTTTGAAGTGGTTCAGTTTCACAAATCGAAACCTACGTCCACTATTCTCGATTAATAAATTTAGTACCTTTCTACGAATTACAAATTTACTGACCCAACTCGTACAACTAACTCTAGCTGTAACTCAATGAGTACCGTTAAATACTCGAGTGACTAACTTACGCTAATAAGAAAGCACTAATGATTCTACTAAAAGTTCACGTTAATGAACGAGTAAAAAATCAATTAAGCACTACTATCTTATAACGATAATGAAAGAACGAATGCACAAGTTTATAAATCACACGACCTTTTTCGAAAAATATTAAAACGGTTTTTACTCTAAAACACGGTTTTTGTTTTTTGAAAATATATGAAAGTTATGCTCAAAGGTCTTACTTTTAATGATGTAAAGTATGGAGTATTTATAGTAAAAGAGGAGCAAGGGTTTCGGTTTAGCAAAACCCTAAGTGTCGTGGAAGGCTTGTAAAGCAAGAAAAGAATTAGGTTAAATCTTTCCTTAATTCTTTTTCAAGACTTGCCTTAATAAATAATATCTTTCTATCTTAACAACTCACCAATATCTTAGAGATTAGGAAAGATAATATAAGGAGATAAAGAAATCTCCAACAAATATTATCCTAATACCTTAACCCTTATCCAAGCAAAGGCTTATTGTGCAAGAAGGAAATTACTATTCACGTTTTACTATTCACAGCACTATTCACGGCACTGTTCACGCAACACTATTCATCCCTAATATTTTTATAAGATAAAAAGGAATAAATCAAATAATAAAGAGATAAAAAATCTCTAATCAAATATTATTTTAAAGATTTACTCAATCTTTTCCTTCTATCTTTGCAAAAATAATATCTTATAAGTTAGGAAATAATAAATCAAAATAATATAAAAGAGATATTAAATCTCTAATCAAATATTATAAAGATTTACATAAAACTCTAACTTGTACAAAGAGTAACCGTGTACGAGAAAGAAACCACTCATAAGCCCAATCCTCTTTCACGAAAAACCTAGGTAAGATAAATTAGGTTTAGGGTTATTAGAGTATGTAGAAACTAGAAACCCTAATTAGCAAGATGCCTCAACTCATAAGTTGATTCAATCATAATTACTAATTATAAGTTCATAGTAAAACCATACTCGATATTAAAATAAGCTCCCTTGTAAAATAAATACTTTTACTAAAACATTTAAAACGGTTTTTCAAAAACAATTTAAAAACTATTTTGTCGTGTGTTTTATAAACTTCACATCTCAATGTTATAGTAGAAGAGCTATAACATTGAGCTCTTATATAAGTAATGTTATAGCTGTGAGGCCATAACCTTACCAATATAAGAAGTCCATTCTTACGTTATCATCACGAGATAATCACCTACGCTATTCTAATCTTCGTTAGAAGATCTTCGAGTGTAGGCTACTTCATTATTCAAGCTTGATCAATCTTTAGATGAGCTTTATCTTCTCATGACGCTTGAATAACTCTTTCACTATCTTGTAATATCTTGATCCGTGATTGAGGGCTTGATCACAATATGTTCTTTTATACTTCCATCACAATTCTTTAATGCTTGCGATTAGTAAGTCCAATCTAAAAGACTAAACAAACAATTACGCGCAACGAGTATATAGAATATAAAGCACTCTTGACATCATCAAAACATAAACATATATATCTATATGGTTCAACACAGACCCTAAACAAAAAAAAAAAAAAAATCAAATTGAAAACCGTAACACAACCATTCCATTTTTTCCTCAAAAATTCCCCTCAAATCAATCAATTATTACAATTAAAACTCAAATTATTAGTTTCTAGACAATATCAAACAACTGTTTAGGTCTTTTTTGTTCAATCTCCATTGAAATCCAAGTATTAGTAATGTCTTGTTCAATCTCCATTGATGATGATTTTTAAATGGCAAATGGAAGGAGATAAGAAGAATGTATTGCAGATTATGGAGGATGATCGTGTGTAGGTTTGTATGGCACATTTTGGAATTTATAAACAGGCCCAAGTCTCTCAGGGGGACGACGATTTGACCTCAAGTCGCTCTCTCCCTAAGCAACTTTAGTCTGAGAGGGAGGCTGAAAATTTTGTGAAATTAAACTAAATATTGCCCATTAAGTCGCTCAGAAGGAAGGCGTCTTTAGCTGAAATCGTTGTCCGGGTGAGCGACTTGTCTTGCTGTGACATTGTGAGGTTTGTGATCTTCTAAACTGCCACTACCCTGGCTATAGTCGCTGAGCTGGAGAGCGACTTGAAACCGAACTTAACTTCGTTGATGACGTGGACCCATTTTGGATAAATACTTTCAAATTCAACTTAATTCGTTAAATACTTTGTGTTTGCGCCCCATTTAAGGAAAAAAAATCCATATCTAGGGTCTATCATTTTCATGGTATTGTATAACAGCTTGTGAAAAGGCGGTAATAAAATTAAATAAATCTTATAACACCCAGTTTTATTGTCACTAAAATCTTTAATGAAGATACAAGAAGCTATGTATTTTTCAAATTTTGAGTGTCGTGTCCAATCACCTCCTTGTTCCTACATAACAAAAAAGAAATTCTTTGTTCTCTGTTTTTCGCTATTAATATCGGCAATCATATTCAAGAGTTTTCACACTAGTCACTAAATTCCTATAATTTTTATACTTTAATGGTAGAAAGAGTTTTCTTTTTGGACAGTAAGAAAAGATGTACTCATGCCATAGCTGATATAACTGTAGTATGTGCAATCTTATTAAGATTTCTAGGACAAATGACTAATAAAAAACCGTGAGTTGCCACAACTAAGTTGGAGAGTCATGAGATTATGGGGTCGTTTGGACGTTTGGTTCACAATGGGAAATTGCAATGCCTAAGAAAATTCAATTACTATGCTATTCTATTTCACGTGAATTTGAAAAAGTTGTTTGGTTGCATGTAGGAACTTCAATTCCATAGAAACTTCTACTTACCTAGGGGGGCCTAGGTAAGCAACTTCCTCCATTATGTAGGAATTAGAGTTCCTAGGAAGTTCCAATTCATGTGAATTGGGACAACCAAACAACTTGCTATTTTTACACTTCCCATAAATTACAATTCATGTGTTTTTGAAGGGCAACCAAACAAGTTCTATATGTTAGCGCATGGTCTGGCTCGACAGGCCATGAGAATGTAGAACCTTTCTATACAGTTGCCAAAAAAAAAAAAAAGTTGGAGAGTCATCATTTGTTGTCTTTGGGTTGTGCATTGTTTACGTGTTTTTACATTGTATTGCAGAATATTACAATGTATTGCAGAAAAGGAGTAATTCTTAAATAAAAGCATAAGAGAATCTTTACTATGATACTTCTTTTTTACACTAACCCACTAGTTGAGGCGAGCCCACGAAGAGTTTTGCTTGTGATGGTTTCTTCACAGAGATCTCTCACAACCCCTCTCAACTTACCCCTTTGTCTCACGTCTTTCTAAAGTGACGGACAAGTCGCAAATGAGAATTTGTGTTATTGCAACTATTACTGTAGATGCAACAATCCATAAATTTCTGGACAGACGGTGTGATGTGAAAAGCCGTGATCAGTTCAGCTATATCAAAATCACCAAAGCAAGCAAAGACAAGATAGATTCTACAAAAGTTGCAAGTCGAGCTACGATGAACTCCGTTTCAGAGTCAAAATTGTACCCAGATAAACGAGAAATTCAAATTTAAAAGACAATGTGAACTAAAATAAAGTCGATATTTCACTACATTATTATGCAGTTGTAGGGTCCTTCTGCATTCTCTTCCTAGCCTCCTCGATGATTGTCAATTTGATACCCTTGCCCTTCGGTAGAGACACCCATGGTTTGGTTCCCTTACCCACTACGAAAACATTGCCTTGACGAGTAGCAAACTCATGCCCTGCAGAATCCTCAATGTGGATAGTCTCGAAACTGCCCTTGTGCTTTTCTCGGTTCTTGATCACTCCAACACGGCCTCTATTCCTTCCTCCCGTCACCATAACAACATTGCCAACATCAAACCTGACAAAGTCGACAATCTTTTGGGATTCCAGATCTAGCTTGATTGTGTCATTGGCCTTGATAAGGGGGTCTGGGTAACGGATGGTGCGCCCATCATAGGTGTTCAGGTATGGGATGCCCTTCTGACCGAATTGAACAGATCGGACCTTGCATAGCTTGTACTGTGCACCCAAAACATAAAATCAGAATATGAATGAAAACAATTCACTATTTCATATCAGTGAGTCAACGAGGAAGAAGGGCACTCCAGTTTAATACTTTTATCTTTTGTGATTCATAGGCCACTACACAGGTTAAATTGTGGATAAATATTCACTACTGCTCTGTACAGCACAATTTTTAAGAAGGGGACAAGTGTAAAGGCCAAGGGTTACAAGAGGAGGACGAAAGCAAGAAAAGGCAAGTGGATCGACAGTGGAAATCACGAACTTGTGAGAGGTTCTGTCTTCTGACATACCCCAAAAGTGAACACTGTGAAAAGGAAACGTTAATGAATCCAATCAAGGGAATAATAAAAAGCTTAATAGCACAACACTAGCAATGATCTTCGATGTTTAAACCAACAAAGTTGCATAGATGCTTCAATTGGATAGTCAGTCACAAAGAGAGTGAAAGATACCTTGGACTCTTCATCTCTAACAGAGTGCAAGCGAAATCGGCCCTTTGTATCATAAAGCAGACGGAAGCTCTCATTTGTTTTGGGGATTGTGACAACATCTAAGAACGAAAAAAAAACAATTTTAACAATGGCCAAAGGAGCTCCAACGAAACAACTCTAGAATTAGATATAGCAGCTGAAGCCTTGCATCACAAAATACTTATAAACATGGAGTAAACAGATGAATGACATGAAACCCTCGACAAGGATTTGTCTTTGCAAATTACTAGTATAAAAGATCTTCCAAAGACAGAAAACATACCCATGAAACCAGCAGGATAGGTCTTGTCAGTTCTAACTTTCCCATCGACAAGGATTTGTCTTTGCATCAAAATTGAGACAACCTCGCGGTAGTTAAGGGCATACTTCAGCCTGTTACGCAAGATCAGAATCAAAGGCAAGCATTCCCTGGATTTGTGGGGTCCAGATGATGGCTTAGGAGCCTACATACAAAAGACAAAATTAATCAAAGCACAAATGCTAAAGAAAGAAACTGGTATGAAAATGTTTAAAAAATAAACAACACAGAAAATGACTTACAAATGCACCACCGAGCTTATCAAGCATCCAATGCTTGGGGGCATTGAGCCTCTTCATGTGCTTCTTCAATCCTCTAGCCTGTGATCCATAAAAATCACAGAAATTAATATATGCCTTGCCAGAAATAATATTAATAGCTAGATGCCCTTTCTCAAAAGAGGACTTTATTTTCAATTACTCTAAAAATACTAATTTCTGAAGCAAACAATTTTTAAATGAAAAACTAGTCTGCTATATACTCCAGTGGGCAGACTAACAGTATAACCACTAAAAAGAAAAAAGTAAAGAACAGCAGATTTATTCTACTTATCCGAATATGAAACATATATTAACCCTACAAAATCGCAGCGATTAAACAAAAAGTGCATAAACAATCAAGTGATGTAGAGTCTTCATCTTCATGTACTTCCCCTCTAATCTGTAAATCCAACTACTACACAAGCAACCTTATATCCCTAAAGGGACGACATGTGAAATCAAGTACATCAATTTCATTCCACTGTAAGAAATTTTACAGAAGAAAAGTGATACTAAAATCATACACATAATCGCAACGGTCAAATGAAAAAAAAGTATGCAAATAGCCATATAAATACATACATATACAACAAATGCTCAGTGATAAGAGTCTGCGGTCCAATGAGGATAAGAGTCCAAACTCAAACACGTAATGCTTTATACGAAGTATAGCATTTAAATTGTACTAACATCTCACACTCAAATCTCCTCTATTTTTTTCATAGGAACCTTAATTATCTGTGGAGAAGAATCGTACTGACAGGGGACAACAGATAGAGCATTGCTCCCATACCAAGTCACTGAGCGTCACATCGGAAATGAGTATGGCCTGAAGTAGCATAGCACATACATGTCCTAAATCTGTTTATCATAGAAACCCTTGAATCTCATTTATCTACCCCTCAACTTGTTTTGAATCCCCATACCA
This sequence comes from Silene latifolia, assembly GCF_048544455.1. Lineage (NCBI taxonomy): Eukaryota > Viridiplantae > Streptophyta > Magnoliopsida > Caryophyllales > Caryophyllaceae > Silene > Silene latifolia. Next base: position 101,442,603 of record NC_133531.1, read on the forward strand.
AGAGACAGAGACCATATAAACACATTTTTGAAAAATCAATCCTAAGATGGCACCACACCTGTTAGTCTCCTACATTACACATCAGGCTACAACAAATATAGCTTATGGCCTTCAATAATCTAAACCATTAGAAAATTTGTATTCTCATTCTTCTGTTTTCGAATAAAGTTCTACTCCCTATATTTTAAACTGATTCAAAAAAAATTCCAACGCCAAAAACTTTCGCAGATGTATCGTCTCTATTATTCCTAAATCAGCGCCCCGAGCTCTACGATAAATTAGCATCAAAACCCCAATTTTGAAAAAGGCTCAAAACACTAAAATGTTTAATATCTCAAACTTGACAAATTTTCATGGCTACGAATACCCAAAATAACAAATACGGAGTACTTCATCTGACTGATACATTTGATGAGATGCGTTTTTGAAGAGAATTTTAGAAACATATACAATCAAAACAAAGAAGAAGTAAGCCCATTCTCATTTCTTATCAATACCTTCTAAGTATACGATCTAAAACACCCAGTTCAAGTTTTTGCAAGAGATTCATCATCGAACAATAAAGACACAAACTTTGAAGAAATTATATAAAAAAAAAAAAAAAAACCAACAAATGAGAAGGTGATACATTATCATCATCATTTATAACATCAAAATGCTATGTACAAAAGATCACACCATACAACAAAAAGAAATGAAGTAAAATAGAGATGAGAGAGGGAAGATTAGACTGACCATGGTTGAAAGTGAGGTAGGATCCCAGTAATGTGAAAACGAAGAAAATGGTGGCAGTGAGCGAAGAAAAGAGTTATAAGGAGGTGTCTCAACAAAACCCTAATATGTGTGTTTTCAACTGTGTCTTTGTGGTTTGGGCCTATGTTTATTAACAGAGTTAGTCTTATTTAGGTCTTTCGAGTTTGGTATAGAGTATAGACGTATAGTCGTCCTTAGACTATGTTTATCCACAGATTTAATATAAGTCTTAAAAACAGTAATATATTAGTATTTTGTTAGTAAGACTTATCTCACTCCTTTATTTCTTTCACTTTATCCCTCAAAAGTCTCATACTCATAAAAAATCTCAACAATAGTAAATAGGACCCACTCTTTACCCACACAAAACACTATTTATCCGTCTTAAGATGGGTCTTTGAAACCCAAGACTCCTGCTAAGATTTTTCTACAGTAAACTACCTTTATGCCTATTTTTTGTTGAAATTTTGCTTTTACTGTTACTCATACCCAAGGTTGGTACTGGGATAAACTTAGTCTTAAAGCATCCACAATAACAAAAACTTTTTGTTGTTTTTTGTGGGTTCCAACCCATCCACCTCATCTTATCATAAGATGATATTTTTTGCAAAAATTTTACACAACAACAATTAGGCATTGTTTGGTAAACGACATATGGCCAATTTTTAGCATATTCAAGGGTTTTAGCATGTTTGACCAATCAATATGCTAATTTTAGTGTTTGGTAAATAGCATATTGAAACAACATATTTAGGGTCAATATGTTGTTTTACAATATGCTCCTTACCCCAGCATATTGGTTAGCATAATGTAAAATAGGAAATGTTTTTCCATTTTACAAAGAAAACTAACAATCTGCTAATCGTAATCTGCCAATTAACAAACACTCAAATTAATTCTGCTAATTATAATATGCTAGTCAAACCTTCTGATAAAATCTGCCATTTATAATCTACTTTTGCAATCTGCTTATGCTGAAATTAATCTGCTGTTTACCAAACAGGACCTTAGTTTTAAATGGGTCTTTACTTTTACTCAACAATAGGATCCCATAAAAAAAATGAAAAAGAATAAAAATACTTACCAACACCCACAATTCTCATTGTCAAACTCATCACATTTGGATGAGAGTGACAAAAAGTCATTTTTAGATTAATACTTTTTGTTGTTGTGTAGTGATGAGTGTAAAAATATCATGTTTAGGCATAGATGTTTTTGTTGTTGTAGATGGTCTTAGACCATCAAAATATGGACCCGACCCAAAAACCGACCATAATCTAGCTCAAAAATAACCCTTTTCTTAACGCGAATCCATTTTGACCGGTAAACAGTGGGTCAAAATCCAACCCATTTCGTCTTGTTGAGTTAAGACAACATGTATTCCTTGAAATACATGGTCTCAAATAAGTATTGACTTTAAAAATTTCGAGAAAAATATGTTTATATGGCACGTCATCCCCCGAACTGCATGTCACCTCATCACTTCAAACTATGTGTCACGCTATCACTCCAACCTCAACACGGTCGAACCGTATGCCACGTAATCACCTCAAATCGTGTGTATGCCACGTCATCACTACCATCTCATCACCATAACCTACATGACATGTCAAAATTACCACCTCATGACTTATAATCGCGTGCCACGACTTCATTGCCGCTTTTCCACTTTATTTGAGCGTCACTTTTGTATATTATAAGTTAGTGAAATTAGCGGCGATAATGATGATGGGTGGTGGTGATAATTAAGATGACTAGAGTAGGAGACAGAACTTATAAACAGTAAAAACTATATTATAAAAAAGTTTTTGTAAATGTGAGAAACACTCGTCGATCAACCCTTTTTTTACCCTAAACCTGTATAGACTTAACCCGTAATTAACCTTACCTGGTCCATAACCAGACGAGTCTTATACTGCCATAGTGCATCAAGTCATTTATCATGTTTCCGAAAAACCTTTTAATATTTCACCTATCACTTGCACTAGTTCTAAGACTCGTGCAGATTTGCACGGATTACTTTTATAATTTTGATATTGAAAGTATATATTAATTAATACGAATATAATTAGTCACAACGTTCTTAAGTAATAATAACATGATACTAGTTTAGACCTCATGCATTATATGCATGGTATTTAAAGTTTTATATTTTTATAAAATTATTTATATAATATTGATACCTTATAATTGTTTACATTTGTCATCATTATATTTTGTTTGGATAAATAAAAGTTAGAACTAGAAATTAGTTAAGAAAAATTGAGTCATGAGTTGAAATATATTCTAATGAAAATATTTTATATAGCATAAAACTAATGAGTTTCAATTAATATTTTTTTGCAATTTTCTTTGTCACGAAAGTAATAACAAGGATCGTTTTATACAGAATATGGGTCAACTCATCATCTAATAATAGGATTAATAAAGATTTAGCAATTTATAGTTTTATATCAAATTTTTTTATTTTAATTAAAATAATATAGTTTAGAGTTTAATGAAAATAATATAATTTGATGAAAAGATTAATTTTAATGAAAATATATAGTAGATGAATTAAATTGTAATAGTTAGTTTCCTTGTTTAGTGAATGAACATAATGATCTTTAGTTTCCTTTTTTGAGAATATGCTTTTTGGCGGGAAAATGGTAGAGTTCGCCTATTCATTTTGTAGATAGGGGATGGTGTATGATAATAGAAGACACCATCAAAATTTTGAATACGTGCGCATCTACGTAGGATTAGATGTTTAATAGCAGACACCATCAAAACATTTCCTCGGTAATCATTACTCCTATATGCCAAACATATCTTCACAGAACTCATTACCCAAGTAATTAACTTCTCCAGTAATTATCGCCCAATTAAAATTTAACCCATGATTATTCCATGGATTCCAGGCAAGCTCTTAGGAACGAAATGGATTGGAACGAGAAACCATAGGAGTATGGGGTTCCAATTTCATACCTTCCAAAATATGTTTGGTTCATTAGAAAAATAAATATGAAGGAATGGAATTTGAATCCATGGGGGGTGGGTATGGGATTCCAAGTGGTTGGAGTAGAATGAGAATCCATCAGAATTCTAACTCCATTTCAAAATACCTCAACCAAACACTAGAATGACTAGAATTCATTCCACTCCATTGCAAACTTCCCAACCAAACACCCCATTAATTCTAATAGTACAGAATTCATATTATTATATTATAAATCACTGCCATAAATAAAGAAAAAACCTTTCAATAGTATCGGTCATTGTGAATATTGCTCGAAAAAATTCTCTTTTAGTGCAAAATGATTAATATGTTCAATTCGAACAAGGTATTGCTGAAATTCATGTTGCGTGCAGGGACATCGACTCTGAATTATAAGGTGGAATTGTCATAACATTGGCGTTTTTGTTAGCAAGAATTATTGTAGTATGGAATTTATATTTTGTTTACTAAATCATATAGAATTTTTGCACATACAATTTATATACTCCCTCCCATCCAAACCAAAGGTAACACTTGCTTTTTGACACTATTCATGATTGTAGGGAATTTTTGATATTATTCTTAATCTATAAGACAAAATATAGTCATGTGAGATCTTGTTTGATTTATCGTTATGAATGTTATAAGAATATCAAATTTTTATAATTTTTAATAATGTATAACTAAAGATATTCACGTTGCAAAACGTGTCTCGACAAGTGTGATAAAACAACTATTACCTTTGGTTTGGATGGGAGGGAGTATATGTCAGCCAAAATAGCTTTAAAAAAATTATAGTCATCATAGTTTACTTAGCTTACTTTCTAGTTTCTACAATGGAGGATTCAAAAAATATGAAGGTACAAATTAAAATAAAAGAAAATTGAGGAGTATAATTGGAAAGATTTAGAACAGTTAAAGATAAATGTTTATTATGACTGATAATAAATAAATGTTTATTGTGGTTGAGTAGAGCTGGCAAAAGTTGACTCGACCCAAAAAACCCGATCCGGCCTGCCCGAAACCCGACCCGATAATTGATAGCAACCTTATTTTTTTCAACCCGAATCCGACATGAATCGACTCGACCCGTGACCCTATATTTTCTCAACCCGATAGATGACTCGATAATGAACTAGCTTAATAATAGTTTAAATAAAATCAAATTGACATTCATATTAATTATTTTCACTTAATACTATAATTAATAAACCTACTGTAACACCCCCTCATACCAAGGTACCTTACCAAGGACTACCCTAGCATGAGAAGCTGTTACCATCTCGGTTTCCCGAGGTTAGTATATCAAAGTTACCAATTCCAAACAACCTTTATTAAAGTATAAAGAGTTAGTGATTACATGTTTTCAAAACCAAACCAAATCATAACTGCAAAATAACTATTAATTACAAAGAAAGCAAGCTAAGTCTCTCGACGGCGGAAGCTAGACTCGAGTGATGACTCCCCATAACTGTCCCATAGCTAAGCATCTCAGATTACTGTCACAATCTGCTCACCATCCCCCGAATGGATCACCGCAGTTTTATAAAACAACAACAACGGGGTCAGTACCATTCAATCAAAGTAAGATAAACAAACATTGTAACCGGCTGATCATTCACACTCTCCGGTCTCCCGATCTCACATAGTAACCGACTACACACCGAAGTGTGTAGCCCTGCCAGATTACCCATCACAATAGGTAATCCACGCCGCCAGTGGGTGACCGTAGCCGATCCCACCAAGTCCAGCTCATCAACGAGCGACTGAAAATCCCTGTCCCTTAATGTGCACATCCCCTCCCGTGACGGGTTCCACGGAGGGCGAACTAGGGTGTGAAGCCACTCCCGCAAGTGACTCCACCACAATCACACACAGCATTACAGCTGTCACAACACCACAACTGTCACAACATAACCACACCAACACCATCACCACAACACCCATCCTCCGATGATCAGCAGATAACAACAATTATATACAGTACAATCACAACATCTCAAATTAATTAAACAGAACTGAGTAGGGAAACCCTACCTTTTCGCAATCCGCTATGCTGCAATCAATCATACAAATGACTAACAAATACCACATCGTCACCAACAGTAGAATGAAGGATTGAATGCAAGAACTACGACGATTGCACACACACAATGGAGGATTAGGGAATGATTAGGGAGTGATTAGAGAGTGATTAAAGTAATCGTAAAATAATTAGAGATGAAATGACGTTTAGAAACTGATTCTTAATATTAAATAACCCTAAACACTCCCGCATCAAACCGCTGAAATATTACTCGCCAGACCGGATACTCGGTCGAGTAAAGAGTATACTCGACCGAGTATCCTCTACTCGGTCGAGTATTCATCATACTCGGCCGAGTATTCCTCGGCAGAACCAAAACAGAATACACAATTAGCACTACTCGGCCGAGTAGGCTCTACTCGGTCGAGTACTTAGCTTATTAAAATCCGTAGTATTACAGTCTTCCCCCCTTAAAAAGAACTTCGTCCCCGAAGTTCCAACCCAACCTATAAAGCATGGACACCTAACACTAACTCCAACAAGCACACTTACTAGTTAACATATCCTCTCGATATAAACTTCATAATACCGTCGAATAACCACAATATAATGTTGCCAACCTTGTCTCACTTCCATAACACTCACTAGCAACTCAATACCAAGAAAATCCACAAAATAAGATCAACTATCAAGACAGAATGTTACATTCTACCACCCTTAAAACGAACTTCGTCCTCGAAGTTTACTCACACACATAAACATCCTCACACGATCCGTTACTCACACTCCTAAACATCATACTACTACGAGCACTGCCATTATCTGTAATAAAATCAACCCAACACAAATCCATCCTTACTCTACACCAACACTCAAACTTCCAATTGTATCATAACATGTACAATCATCAAACTCCCTTTGTCGCATCCTACTCCTCTTAAGATAAAAGTTACGTCCTCTTAACTCATTAATACTAGGTCCATTGCCATACCTCCTATAAACCTCATTACCACCGCGTGTCAACGATAACCCACTATAACCTCAATACCTACAACCATTCCTATATCCAGGACTCTCTTTCTCTAACAGTTCTCGTGCCTTCAATTATTCTGTACTCCCATAACATATATCATAAAATCCTCAGTATAACCACTACTCCATCTCTTCTACATTACCATAAACCGACATACTTCTATATACATATACACTCATCTCCACAATCTTATCTCACAATCCTCAAGTGTTACACATACTCCCATTAGGTTCTCAAGTTCATCTCTTCTATTACCACAAAACTCACCCTTGACTTGACATGATACTAAGTCCTAAAACTCCGTACTCCCTGTCCCAAGAAAAGGTGTTAAACCACCTGTAGTTTCAAGTTCAATACCACACATGTTCCACTATTTCTTTCCACAACTATGTCCACCAATGCCTCATCTAACACAAGATTAAAAGTACTCCAACAACCTCTCACAACTGTGTCCCATTAACAGAATATTACTATGCCATGGCAACAACAGAACCATACCCAACTCTTTTTCATATCATACTCTATATAAAAAAAACCAATAGGGCCATACCCATACCGACACTGGTAAGAAACATCGGAAAACAACACAACGGTCTATATGCCCCGACCGACACTGACAAGGAATAGCAGTAAACAAACAATAATCTATGACAACACGAAAATACTCATATCACAACACGAATTACCGTGCACAGTGCACAGTGCACAACAACTACATCGATAGCCATCACAACTTTTACAATCTCATAACACTGACTCAGCACAACTTCCTTGACCACAAGACTTTCTTAAAACTGCTCTACCAGATAACGACGCAGCATATTAGACGGGATCACAAATACCAACCTTATGAGTATTATCCATACCATGACTCTTGAGGCCGAAACCTCACGCCATCACTTACAGATATCATACATACACATATAAGTATAACATATGGCGCGGAACACACACATAACGACTCGTAACAATCACGCCACACCATTACTCGTGAGGCCAGGACCTCACACAAAGTTTTACACACCTCATGGACCCATAATCGAATCTAACTAGCCAATCCTGACCACGTAAGTTACCACTTGACAATGAATACCTCTCATCCGGACTTAACTCAGGTGCCTTTCATAACATAGCCTCTCATACACACAATTATCACCCCTCCGGCAAATGTAGCCATAACATCAGTACCCAACTTCGAGCGAACACCTCATATATCCACATCTTATACTCCCTCACAACCAAACATACTAATCATCTCCACAAAATCAACCTCATAAGAACAACTAACTTCCCTAAAGTAATATTATCCTCAACCACTAGTGACAATACTATGACACCAACATCCTCTATGCGACTACTCTCTCACTATCACTTCTTAATATAACAATCCGTTTCCTTTCTCTGGTTATCATCCCAAATGATGAACATCAAATCCATCAACAAAATCTACCTCAACATTATTCCCAATTCTATCCTTTATCACAACGTTACCTAACTCTCCATCAAGATCTCAGATCGTGCAAACACTCTACAAGCTTCTCATTCCATTACTACCTCGAAACTCACGGCTAACATGTCGTCCTACTCTCCTATATAACCATTAACTCACACCCTCTAGTGAGGCTATCGTACATTTCCATAATTTCCTACCTTCATGCTTCTCAACTCCGGTCAACGTTCTCTCAACTTACTTTCATCCCTCTTCCCCCCTTTTTACTCAATAATACCAATTAATAATTCACCTCCTTTCCCCTTCTACCCACTCTTTAGTAATTTGTTTATTTTTCCATAGCTCCACAACTCTAATTCCATTAATTCATATCAATATCTTATCATTCTTCTTATCATTTATCCCCTCTCATTTTGCTTCTCTCTCACCCTTGTCACCATCAAGTCTACACACTAATGGTTACTCCTCTATTAGTCGTATCCCCCTTTCGTATCTCCCTTTCGTTTCTCTAGAAAACCAAAAATTTACCTCATACCGATAATTTCCCAAGGAATTACATACTATTCTCACCTCTAGATATTCCAAATTCCCAAACTCATTCATTTTTTTTTTACAAATTCACATCGCGATATAGCTCCACCTAAGTCCACTTAATACCCTTCTTCTCAATCCCTCTATAACAACCTTTCATTACCTATATATTTTTAACCAACATAATCCTAACCATCTCCCTCTATAAATCCTTACACCTCTCAAGTTGTCACTATTCACATCCCTCATCTCAATATTTCATTCTCACATTTCTGTACACCTACATCACCCTTGCTTATGTATACCTACTTTTATATTACTCAACACTCGACTATATCACTCACCATATCTCACAAAACATGCTCTTTACCTCGATTAGCTCACCATTCTTCCCTTTCCTTTTTCCACTATCGCTCACAACCACATATAACTCATGTCCTTTATATCCAACACCTATCCCTCATAAGCCGGCATTCTCCCTATCATAGGATTTGGTAACTTACGAATCAAGACCGTCACATATATAAAAGAACGCTTCAAGACCCAAAATATACATGTGTACATAGCCCACGACTCACAACAAATGTAAGAACATAGCCGCCGACTCATAACAAAAGTAAGAACATAGCCACCGATTAAAAATTAAGGTAAAAACATAGCCACCGACTCAAAATGGCCGCCCACTGAGGTACTCGGTCGAGTACATAGCATACTAGGTCGAGTACAGGATACTCGCTCGAGTAACTATATTACTCGGCTTTTTTTTTAATTATCACAGAGGATTAATCGGTCGAGTATTGGGAATACTCGGCCGAGTAGTCCTTACTCGGTCGAGTATTACTTTACTCGGTTGAGTACCAACACAATTCTCAAATTCGTCCAGTTTTCGTAAAACAGTCATATCTCACTCGTTACTTGGTCGTTTTGGGCGTGTGACCTACCGTTAGAATCGTAAGAAGACAAGCAATCACCTCAACTTAGAATTACAGCAATATCGTTTCTTGAACTCAACTTATGACAGTTTTAAGACAACCCTTCCATAATCGATCATCATACAAATCAAATTTCCTAAACCAAAACAATTTGAACATGCATAAGGCAACAACAACAACTCAATACTTCAAGAAACCAGTACGCAAGTGAACTCTTATCATACTCACATGAAAATTAAACACAACATTCATATATATATAGACGCATGACCTTAATCACATGTTACTACCAATAAACCAAACATTAACATCATCATGCTCATTTATATATGTTCTACTACAATTCATCATACTCAATATCGTATTAAATAGGTAACATGCTCAACATACTTCATGCTCAAGATCTATCATATGCGAATTCAAAATCCACCTTTCATATACTACCATATTCCAACACCTTCACCATGTCATCCAACCACTTCACAAGGCTCACGTTACAAGTATTACACACACATGACTCAAACATACAACAGTTTCCCCCCAAGTGACCGGCTTGAGATCGTAAGGGCCTTAATGTGACTTTGGGACGTCTCCCAAGTCTTTGCGGTAGCTCCAAACAACTCTCCCCGGGTTCATTTTATTTAGACTCCCTAAGTTCATTGGGTTCATTAGTTTTAGGTGCCGGGATCATCGGCTCTGATACCACTTTGTAACACCCCCTCATACCAAGGTACCTTACCAAGGACTACCCTAGCATGAGAAAGTCACATTTACCATCTCGGTTTCCCGAGGTTAGTATATCAAAGTTACCAATTCCAAACAACCTTTATTAAAGTATAAAGAGTTAGTGATTACATGTTTTCAAAACCAAACCAAATCATAACTGCAAAATAACTATTAATTACAAAGAAAGCAAGCTAAGTCTCTCGACGGCGGAAGCTAGACTCGAGTGATGACTCCCCATAACTGTCCCATAGCTAAGCATCTGATTACTGTCACAATCACCGCTCACCATCCCCGAATGGATCACCGCAGGGTTTTATAAAACAACAACAACGGGGTCAGTACCATTCAATCAAAGTAAGATAAACAAACATTGTAACCGGCTGATCATTCACACTCTCCGGTCTCCCGATCTCATATAGTAACTGACTACACACCGAAGTGTGTAGCCCTACCAGATTACCCATCACAACAGGTAATCCACGCCGCCAGTGGGTGACCGCAGCCGATCCCACCAAGTCCAGCTCATCAACGAGCGACTGAAAATCCCTGTCCCTTAATGTGCACATCCCCTCCCGTGACGGGTTCCATGGAGGGCGAACTAGGGTGTGAAGCCACTCCCGCAAGTGACTCCACCACAATCACACACAACATTACAGCTGTCACAACACCACAACCGTCACAACATAACCACACCAACACCGTCACCACAACACCCATCCTCCGATGATCAACATATAACAACAATTATATACAGTACAATCACAACATCTCAAATTAATTAAACAGAACTGAGTAGGGAAACCCTACCTTTTCGCAATCCGCTATGCTGCAATCAATCATACAAATGACTAACAAATACCACATCGTCACCAACAGTAGAATTAAGGATTGAATGCAAGAACTACGACGATTGCACACACACAATGGAGGATTAGGGAATGATTAGGGAGTGATTAGAGAGTGATTAGAGTAATCGTAAAATAATTAGGGTTGAAATGACGTTTAGAAACTGATTCTTAATATTAAATAACCCTAAACACTCCCGCATCAAACCGCTGAAATATTACTCGCCAGACCGGATACTCGGTCGAGTAAAGAGTATACTCGGTCGAGTATCCTCTACTCGGTCGAGTATTCATCATACTCGACCGAGTATTCCTCGACAGAACCAAAACAGAATACACAATTAGCACTACTCGGTCGAGTAGGCTCTACTCGGTCGAGTACTTAGCTTATGAAAATCCGTAGTATTACACCTACCTATTGTTTAAACATAAAATTACCATCTAAAACTAAATATAAAAGATAAAATATATGTTGATAACCTGACCCAACATTGACCCGCTAATGACCCGACCCGACTTGCCACCCGTTGATGACCCGACATGAACCGAACCAACCTGAACCAGTCGCTGACCCGGCATAACCCGAACCCGATATGACCCGACCCGCTTTAATCCGACCTATAAGGCTATAACTAACCCAAATGACCCGATTGTTACCTCTATGGCTGAGTGAGAAAAAAAAAGTGCTTATATAAATTATATGTACATGAGATGGTGCAACCGTGCAAAGTGGTAGTATTGAGTCTCATTTCAAAAAGATGGGATATTCTCAACTAAGTATTACCCTCCCATATACCCGCGTTGCGTTTGTAGGTTTTGTCATTTCCATGGTGCTGTATAACAGCTTGTGAAAAGGCGGTAGAATTAGATAAATCCGATAACATCCAATTTTATTGTCACTAAAATCTTTAATGAAGATACGAGAAGTGTTGGAAAATAAGGACATACCTTTATGCGGAAGCGATCAGACCGTTGTGCTCGCTAATTGCCCACTAATGTATATCGTACCTCCGACGGCTATTAGAATGCCGGAATATATCCACACCCCAAATCTCAAGTCACATAGATGGTAGACTTAGCAAGTAGAGAATATGTTTTTGTGTATTAGCTAGTCTCTTTCATATTCTTTTTCTCATTATATTCTCTCCATATAGGGAGTTACATAGGAGGATTCAATCACACATAATGACTCATTAAGTGTGATTTATGAGCATACTAATGGTGCCATTGAATGAGATTAAAGGTGGCCGTTATATTACTTAATTGTAGATACCTCATTTCTGCACCTCCCGCAAACCACTCGGTGATGATTGGGCCGCAGGTTTGGTACGCGGAACGATTTGTGACAGTTCTTAAGTTTATCTTCAAGTGATCGCTCAAACACTTGTGTCTACCTCTTAACTGGCATCTACGTGCCGATACGGTCGTTTTGGCAGTAATTAGAGTACATTTGGAGTCCGGGTCAAAAAACTGTCTTCATTTTCTAAAACCGAGTCAGAATGTTCTGGAATGTTCCGCATATTTCTATTCCATATTTTGCAATCTTTTAATCTTTGGTAAAGAATTTCCCGTAATATTCACACAAAATATTAAGGAAAACAAGATTAATCCGTTATTCCATAATCAAAACACGGAAATCTTTTTTCCGCAGGAGGAAACCACTTGGGGAAAGGACGCAGCAAGTGTTGCGCCTCTTCTAAGAGACGCAGTGCCTGCTGCGCCTCTTCCAAGAGATGCAGTGCCTGCTGCGCCTCTTCCCAAGTCCTTTTCTGCGTATTTTTTCGTATCTTTTCATATCTTTTCGAGATTCACTTTCAAAGTTTCTCCGAAAAACCCTATTTCCTCCGTGTGATTAGTATAAATAGAGACCTTCGGTCTCACATATTTCTCACGCGGGTGTCCGCCCTTCTCTTCTCCCTGCATTCTAGACCACGTTCTTACTTTTTGGCGTCTACGTGCTTGAAATTTCGACCACGTAAGCTCGGATCCTTCTGAGTACCAGCCTCGTTTTGCATGACCGACCAATTTGACCAACTCCACATCAATTAACTTAATAAATCTTGTTCGTTTTCCTTCTAGAGGGCACTTTCGTCTACATTCGAGTCGAGCATCACTAAACGTTTACTTAGTTCATCTCGTTTCGTCAAACATGTAAGTCTGAAGGTGTATAATCCTTCTTTTATTTATTGTTCTTTATTTATTGTAATCATAATGTAAGGTTTATGTCGAAAGTATTCTTAAAACCGATTTATAAAACCATTGTTTTATACCTTTTTTACGAATTATCAGAAGACAGACGTCGAGAAAGGACGTAGGAACTGCTGCGCCTCTTCGAAGGGACGCAGTACCTGCTGCGCCTCTTTGTGAGGCTGCCGCAGTTCCTGATTCCTTTCTTCTTCCTTCGTCTTTTGTCAATTCGTTTCTTTTATTTTCTTTCGTTTGTTCTTCGATTCTTTGATATAACGATTTAAGCATAAGAATTCTAACATGTAATATATTATTCATCATAATTAGTATTGAATTCGTCATTAAATCCCGACTTAAATCCCTTATAAGCCAATATTTGCGGGTTTTCGTCATCAAGTCAATCCGGGTTTTATAGGTTCGATTCATTAATATTGAGTTCTGGAATTCATCGTTGATATACTTGTATCTGTTGTTTATCGTCACCGTCATTAGTTCGTCATTAGCAACTTGTTTAACCTAATTAATTCATTAATTAACCTTTTAATCTTGTAATTAATTCGTATTGTTTAATTCCATCCATGTTCATGCTTTGTCACCCCAATCATATGTAAATAATCTGTTAATAACTTTCATCCGAGTCAATTATTCATAATCAAGCATTAAAATCACCAACGAATATTAACAGTTTGCAATTCCGGCTTCACAGCCAGAACTGAGCCAAGGAACGAACGCAGCAACTACTGCGCCTCTTCCAAGGGACGCAGCTCTGCTGCGCCTGTTCCTGGTTGATTTCTGTCTCTGAACTCCCGTTTTGCTTTGACTTAGTTATTTAATTACGTATTTAATTAAGTATTAACCGTATTATCATCCCTAATCTGTTCGTTTATTTATTTATTTATTCTTTTCCCAAATTATCCGTTTTAAATGTATTTTCGACATAAATCATTAAATCCGATGTAATTATTGCAATTTTCTTTATTGTATTTTTATTGTATTTCTTTTATCGTATTGCTTGTATGCTCTCACATGCAATTAACCTAAATTTCTACCTCGACATTAATTGTATGTTAAATTACGTGTTTACCAACTTAGTCTAATTCACACATGTTAGGATCAAAACATTGTTTGTTGCATTGCATGCATATAACTCGACAATATATCAAGTATAGACAATTTCCCTAATCATTAGTAGAGGCCGCTATCGAGGCGGGCGGGATTAGGTGTTCGATCAAAAGAGCTTCCTAATACGTACCCTCACCCCTTACTCCAGATCTCTGTGAACATCCGTGTTCATTTAAACTAGTTTCACCCCTTACTCCAGATCAAGTATAGACAATTCGAACGGTTTCCAATTTTCCACAATAAATTGGTGGCGACTCCACAAATGGAAACGCTTGTTCCCAAGCGCCCCCGTGGGCCCGCGTCCATAGTTTGGCGACTTCACTAGGAATAATACACTTACGTGTATCCAAAAGGGTGAAACTTGAACAAGGTTAGGGAATAGTTTGTACAAGACAATTGTCAGTTTTCATAACTCGGTCTTCCTAGATCGTTTCATTCGGCCTTCTTAGGCCCAACCCAACCGATTCGACCAATCGTCCCGTCTAAACGGTCCTAATTCTTATTTGGGCCTAAGGATGGATAGCGATTGACGTCATCCATACCATGGTACTTACTCTTGTTTGTATCAAGGACTTTCACTACTTGAGGAAATGGACTAGGAATCGGCCTTACTCTTGTTTGGTACGAGCCTCTCCACAGACTTCAGGTTTGATTGTTCGCTATGGCAACCCACCCTTTAAACCAAAACCCTTTTAAACGCACGCAGAATCCCGTTATAATTCTTGTATAATGTTTGTACCATGTGTGATCACCATTTATAAACAAAACCATGACGATTTTTGTAAAAATCAAAATCCTTCTTTAAAATGTAAAAATTTCGAAACTTAGGCCTAATATTAGCGCAAAACCAGTCGAAACTCTGTCCAATTGTCGAGTCAAAAATTGGGCCTTAAAACCCATTTCAAAACCTATGGACGCGGGCCCACGGGGGCGCTTGGGAAGGAAGAGAACAAGCGTTTGCATTTTGTGGAGTCGCCAATAATTTTTATGGGAAATTGGAACCGTTCGAATACCTCGTGCCATGTCAAGACACAAAGTAGTGACATGAACACCAAGAACTCGTTACCCTTAGCATTCTATGTCTAGAATGACTCTCGTGGATGCCAATGAACACGGATGTTCACAGAGATCTGGAGTAAGGGGTGAGGGTACGTATTAGGAAGCTCTTTTGATCGAACACCTAATCCCGCCCGCCTCGATAGCAGCCTCTACTAATGATTAGGGAAGTTACTCATACTTGATATATCGTCGATTATATGCATGCAATGCAACATCCAAGTTTTGATCCTAGCATGTGAGAATTAATACTAAGTCGGTGAACAATTAATTTAACAAATAATTGGGTCGAAGTAGGGATTTAAAGTTCAATTACATGTGAAAACATACAAGTGATACAAAGCACAATGATAAATACAATAAAGGAAAATTACAATAATTAAATTACAATAATTACAACGGGTTTAGTGATTTATGTCAAAAATACTTCTAAAATGGATAATTTAAGAAAAAAAATAAAGGAACGAATTAACGAACAAATTATTAGGCGCTAATACGGGTAATAGTTATTTATACGTAAGCTAATTAATCAGGTCAAGCTAAGGCAGGACGGAAGTTCAGAGACAGAAGTCAACCTGGAACAGGCGCAGCAGGACTGCGCCCTTTGGAAGAGGCGCAGCAGTTGCTGCGTCTGTTCCAAGGGTGAGTTCTGGCTGTGAAGCCGGAACTGCAAGTCTTTAACGTTAATTGGTGATTTTAAGGATCAATTATGATAATTAACTCGGATAGAAGTGATTTAATTCATTACTTACATATGAATGAGTCATAAAAGCGATAAAACATGGATGAAACTAATGTGAACGAATTATTTACATGGATGAAAGATCGATTAATGACATGGGTGAACTAAATAGGTTAAACACAACGAATTAATGAAGAACTAATGACGAATATGGCAATAGACATATGGAAATATATCAAAGATCGAATTCTATAAACTCAATATGAATGAATTGAATCTCTACAACTCGGATTGATTTTAATGACGAAAACTTGCAAATATGAATTATAAGGGATTTAAGTCGGATTTAATGATTAATTATATGCTAACGATGATAAACAGTGTACATGTGAGATTATTATGCTATTATACCAAATAATTGACGAAAACAAATGAAAACACATAAAAGAAAACGAGTTTACAGAGGACGAAGGAAGAAGAAAGGAAGCAGGAACTGCGACAGCCTCACGAAGAGGCGCAGCAGGCACTGCGCTCCTTCGAAGAGGCGCAACAGTTGCTGCATCCTTTCTCGACGGTTATCTTCTGGCAATCCGTAAAAAGAGTTTTAAACGTGGTTTTATAAATCGGTTTTAATAAGTATTTTCGACATAAATCTTACATTAATGATACAATAAATAAATAACAATAAATAAAGAAGGATTTACACCCTCAGACTTACATGTTTGACGAAACGAGATGAACTAAGTTAACGTTTAGTGATGCTCGACTCGAATGTAACGAAAGTGCCCTCGTAAGAGGAAAACGATTAAGATTAATTAAGTTGATTAGTTCTGGAGTTGGTCAAATTGGTCGGTCATGCAAACGAGGCTAGTACTCAGAAGGATCCGAGCTTACGTGGTCGAATGTTCAAGCACGTAGACGCCAAAAAGTAAGAACGTGGTCTAGAATGCAAAGGGAGAAGAGAAGGGCGGACACTCGCGTGAGAAATATGAGGAGCGAAGGCTCCTATTTATACTAATCACGTGAAGGAATAGGGTTTTCGGAGAAACTTTGGAAGTGAATCTCGAAAAGATATGAAAAAGATACGAAAAATACACAGAAAAGGATCTGGGAAGAGGCGCAGCAGGCACTGCGTCCCTTGAAAGAGGCGCAGCACCTACTGCGTCTGTTCCCAGGTGGTTTCCTCCTGCGGAAGAAAGATTTCCGTGTTTAATTTATGGAATAACGGGATAATCTTATTTTCCTTAATATTTTGTATGAATATTACGGGAAATTGTTTACCAAAGATTAAAAGATTGTGAAATATTTATAAAATATGGAATAGAAATATCTGGAACATTCCAGAACATTATGACTCGGGATTTAACAGTTATCAGAAAATGAAGACGGTTTTAGGCCCGGACTCCATATGTACTCTAATTACTGTCAAAACGACCGTATCGGAGCGTAGATGACAACTAAGAGGTAGACATCGGTGTTTGAGCAATCACTTGACGATAAATTTACGAACTGTCACAAATCGTTCCGCGTACCAAACATGCAGCCCAATCATCACCGAGTGGTTTGCGGGAGGTGCAGAAATGAGGTATCTACAGAGCCCCCACTTTGACTGAGGCTTAGACAAGGCGAAAGTCAAAGTATAGCCATCAGGTCAATCGAAGATTACAACCTGACGACTATGGCGACGCGAGGCGGTTCAAGGGGTCTGAACCAAGGACCTGTCGTCGGGAACATTTTAGAGTTTGTCGACTATCGGGGAGGGTCGTTTAAAGTCCATTAGACTACGTAAGGAGGCTCGCCAGCCATAAGAAGAGACCATACCTGAGACTTCTTCTCGAGATGCTTCTGGAGGTGCATAGGAGCTAAGGGTAAGCGTAGGAGCTAAGGGTAAGACCTAAAAGATATATAAGGATTTGTGCTAGGGTGTGGGGCCCTAAAGGAAAGCATCAACGGGAAGGAGGCCCGAATATAATTTCAAACTAAGGGGTAACTAAGGCTCGAGTGTAGGAACTCTACTGGTTTGGGAACTTCTGGAGAACGACACCTTTATTACACTCCGCAGGGAAACAAGAAATATTGTGAGTAGTAGGACATAGGCGGGAACTGCTGGGAGAAATCTGCTTGGGTCATCTTCAAACAAACTTCGGAGGAACTTGAGAGGTACGATTGTATGTCGCGAACTCTCGTGTTGGGAAACCTTATCAGGAACTTATCTCCATGTCTCGAGAGGGATTGTCTGTCCGCTTACTCTCGCTGGGGGAATATAATGAAGGCGTGTCGAAACACTTGTGAAGGAATACTTGTTTGTTGTGACCAGCAAAGTCTTGGAAGCGATAAATAACGTATAATAGTCCACAGCCGGCTTGGAAATGCGGGTCTGAGCGAAGAATGATCGTCAAACGAACCAGAAAGAATAAAATGGAATCGGGGAAGAGGCGCACCAAAGATGGGCCCACAAATAACGAACTCATAACGAATTTTTGAAAACTCGTATGAAGGGAACCTCAGGAAGAGGCGCAGCAAGAGCTGCGTCTCTTGGAAGAGGTGCAGCACCTGGTGCGTCTGTTTCTGGGTGTGTCTTTCCGGCGTAAAAACGCGATAAAACAGAGGGTTTCATTTCATTTATTCGAAACATAAATCATCAATTTCTCTCTCAAATCTTTACCATTTCCGCCAATATTTGATCCAAAAGCTTGTATTCGCCATGACTAATCGAGGTATGTATATCATTCTTGCATTAATCTTCTATAATGGATGAATTTGATCGACAAAATTTAGGGTTTTCAACCCTAAAATGTCGAAAATTTGAGGCTTTTCCCCCAAATGATTTTTCTTTGTAAAATTAACCTTGGAAATGGGTAATTGGTAGTATAAGGATCATAACCATGTATTTGTTTCGAATTTTCGTTGAGTTTTGAGTGAGATTGAGACGGTTTCACAGCTAAACCGTAAATTACTTCGAAAATGGCCTTAGGATTGCCCATTTGCGATGAAATTTGATATTTGGAATCCTTGGATGATCGGTAAACTTCCTACTATCTCGAAATTTTGGTTTGTGACGGCTTTTTTAGGACACTTTTCTAGGGCATAATCGCCGTTATAACGAAATGCTGCCGAAATTTCGACTCGAACCCATGACTAGGCTTCAACTTAGGCTTTACTTTACCCAAATTACCACATGAGTGATCGGGTTTGTGGGAATATGGCCAAAGATGGCGAGAAAAGAGCGATTTCAGGGCTTCCGAAAGCTCGAAAATCCCTTAACCAAGGCTTGTCGTCACTTGACGCGGCCTAAAATTACTTTAACGTTTGCAGGTAACGAGGCTTCTACTTCTGGGAGAGCTCCCATGGAGATAGACACTGCTATTGACCTTTCTCGTGCTATCGAGGAGGCTTTGGAGGAGGCTTTCACCGCTGCGGTGATGGCTGCTGAGGGCGAGGTCCAGGAGGAGGAGGCTGCTGAGGAGGAGGAGGCCTCGAGGAGGGCCAACGTTGGGTGAGGCGGTCGTCAGCTGAAGGGAGCACCTGCGTGGGCTGAGACCTGGGACAGCAGGCACTTGCTTTGGGCTGCGGAGGGTCACCTGTCCTATAGGACGGTGAAGAGCTTGGTAATCTTGAATTCATTACTCATCACTCATCTTCTTTCATTTCATTTGTTCATATATCTTTCCAATTTCATTCAAACTAAAGATAGCTTTTGTTTCAAATCACAATAGGAGGCCGGGAACATCAGATCGTTCTCGGGCTACACGACGGCGTGGAGTGTTATTAGAGGCTGTCGGCGGAGGAGCGCGCCATGATCGAGCGGGGAGCGTTTGACACCTTGGTGCAGGCTTGGAGGGATATCGCAAAGAGGAAGCTGCGGGCTAACCTTAGCCTGGTCCGCGCTTTCTTGGACCGATTCTGGGACACGACTTCCACTTTTCACATGCCTTTTGGTGAGGTGGGAGTCACGTTGGAGGACTAAGGCATGATCTCTGGTCTGCCGTGTGGGACTGAGGTGGTGGAGTGGCCGGAGACTGCCATGAGGGTGGACTCGACCGAGGCTAGGAGGTTGATCGGCTGGAACTTGGCGCCGAAGGCTGTTACAGTGCCTGGTTTGGTGCCTAGTTCTTATGTCCGAGACTACTTTGCGGGGAAGACCCCGGCGCGGGTGGTGATCGACGGCTCCTCCTCCCTGTACAGCTGAGCAGAGGGCCCGTTTGTGGCTTTGGTGGTTTCTGTCTTCGATCTACCTCGGAGACAAGGGAGAGAGGCTGTCGACGAAGCTTCTTCCCTTTCTTTCTGACCTGAGCTCCCTAGGGCGTTGGGACTGGGTCACTGCTGGTTTTGCGGTCCTCATCCACTTCATGAGGGCCATGGTTCGCCCGGAGTTGATGGAGAAGGGGACTTCTCCTGGTGCCGTCGGCCCTGGACTACTGTTGGAGGTATAAACCTTCATTTAGACTGAAATCACTTCCTTTCCTTATCGAATTACGAAAGATCGTTATTGACTATCTTGCTTCACAGGCATGGGTGTACTCCTACTTTCCGAGCCTCTCGCCCAAGAGGAAGGAACCGCTGGAGAAGGCCTATCCCGTCGTGAGGGATTGGGTGATGTGTCGGACGAGGAGCAAGCGTTCCTCTCACGGTGTTTACCGGCGGGACGTGAACGCTCTTCAGCTGGACATCGTGAGCATCTCACTTATATTCGTTTTTCTTCTTCATTGCTTTTTAACCGATCATAAGAATGATTCTGTAATACTCCGTATTTATGGTCTTGGGGGTACTCTATCGAGTAGCCCTTACTCTGTCGAGTAAGGGTATGTTGCAGAATAAAATAGTTTCTGACCTGTTGGGCACTCGATCGAGTAGCTCGGGCACTCGATCGAGTAGGGGGGTACTCGATCGAGTACCTTGGGTACTCGATCGAGCGCCCGGTTTTACGGGGGAGTTTTCGCGGGTTTTGTTAATTATGCGATTAGGGTATTTAAACCAATTCGTCTTTGTTTTAAAACACTTTTACCAAAACCTAAAACCCGTTTAAGAGAGAAAGCGGCAGCTTCTTCTTCCTAATCGCATCCTTAACGATTCCCGAGTTCGACGGTCGATTCTCGTTGTTTTTAGTGTTGTTGGATTCCTTGCGTCGAGGGTAAGCTTCTAGCATAATTTTTATAATGTTTTACTAGTTTTGGTCAAACCCTAATTTAGGGTTTGGGGATTTTATGAGTAGGAATTGAATGGTAGTCTTTATGTGTTATGTATGATAGGAGGAGAATTCGTAGAGGAGCCGTTTTGAGACAAATTGTTTAGATCGTCTGCGTGTTTGCTTTCCGGGTAGGATTTCCTACTCGCATTAGTCCCATAATGGGATATTGGTGATGTGCTGTAATTAGCTGATTGATATGATGATGGTAATTGTGTTTGTGTTTGTGGTTGTGTTCGTTGATGGCTCTCGAGATGCGTTCTCGGCTGAGTGGGGTCACTTGCGGGAGTGATCTCACGCCCTAGTTTCGCCTTCTGTGGAACCCGCCACAGAAGGGATGTGCACATTAATGATACAGGGTTATCGCTCGTACGATGAGCGGGGCTTAGGTGGGAACGGTGCGGTCCCCCATGATCGCGGATCGGTCCAAAGGGACGATCGATGATTGAGACGGTTGGTTGGTTGGTGTGTGTGTGTGTGTGTGTGGCAGTTCAGCTGTCTATTTGTCTTACTGTTGTTATGTATATTGATTGTGTGATTAGTACTGACCCCGGTGTTGTTTTGTAAAACCTGCGGGGATCCATTCGGGGATGGTGAGCAGATATTGAGCAGGTATAGAGATGGTACTGGATAGCTGGGGATGGCCACGACATGACGATAGAGTCTTCCGCTGTAGTTTAGCTTTTATTTACATTTCAGTTGAGAACAGACAGTTTGAATAATGTATTACACTTTTAGTTTGGTTTCGAGGATTGTAACTTTTCATTAAAGCACTTATAATAAATGTTGTTTCTATTTTGTCTATTTGATTATCATACCTCGGGCAACCGAGATGGTGACGTCTCCATACCTGAGTGGTCCTGGTAAGGCACTTGGAGTATGGGGGTGTTACAAATGGTATCAGAGCGACGATCCTGAAACCTGTAAGCAATGAACTTAATGAACATAGGGAGTCAATTAAAATGAACCCGGGGTAAAAGTCGTAGGAGCTAGTGCAAAGGCTTGGGAGACGTCCTAAAGTCGCAAGGGGTCGCCCTACAGCTTTGAACCGGTCACGTGGGGTAAATATGTGTTGAGTCATGTGTGTGCTTAGTAACTTGTGTAACAATGTGATGGAATGTGATGATGGATGGATGTTTAAATTGAAAGTTGATGAGATGAAAGGAAGATGATGATATATATATAAACATTGTTGATAGCATGATGGAATGTTTTATAACGTGGCAATTAATAGCATGAATGTTATGATGTAATGTGATTTTATAAAGTTATCATGTTAGTGTATGACGTAATATGCGGGTAGCTTTTACGTATTAGTGGTACTTGATCGAGTAAGACTGACTCGATCGGATAGGTTTTTGGCGAACCGAGTCCGAATCGCGTTTTGGGGCACTCGATCGAGTAACTAGGGGTACTCGATCGAGTAGGGGTCACTCGATCGAGTAGCCTATATACTCGATCGAGTGGGTTAGTGACCGGAAGGTCCGTTTGGTTCGGAGTTTGGGTACTCGATCGAGTACATAGGGGCACTCGATCGAGTAGCCCGTCACTCGATCGAGTGGGTTTGGGTACTCGATCGAGTGGGTTCTGGGCATCGTGTTTTCGTGTTTTGAAGTTTAGTACGTATGTTCATATCTACCCTTTCTTATATACGTTTAGTTTCAAGATGCCGCCCAAGAAAAATGCCTTGTACGCTAGAGCAGAGCTTATGACTACGGATGACATCGTTAAGATGTTAGAGCACCAGGACGCTCTTCCTGAGACCCTGAAGAGAGTGAATGAGGACAAGGATAAGAGTAAGGAGAAGGAGGTTGACCATGCTAAAGTCAGCCTCTATATTGCGAGGTTTAACCCGAAGGAGTACAAGGGAGTTGAGGAGCCTAACCGTCTTGATAGTTGGCTGAGGGAGATGGAGAACATACTAGATTTAGTCCACTGTCCTGGATGAGATGAGAGTGGATCGGAGTGCCGCATTCTATCCGAGGGAGGCAAACCGGCAAGTGGTGGGATTCAGTGAAAGTAAGTGCCAAGGAGATATATACCAACCAGGGGTTACCTGCTATACCTTGGGAGGAGTTTCGTAGGGCTGTGAGGAAGGAGTTTGTGCCGGAACATGTGAGGAGTAAGTTGAGGGAGGAGTTTGATAAGTTTAAGATGACTGCTGAGATGTCCGTGGCTGAGTACTACAGGCAGTTCAATGAGAAATCTAGATATGCAGAGGACATGGGTTTGAGTGATGAGAATTTGGCTTTGAGGTTTGAGAGTGGACTAACCACGAAGATTATGGACAAGTTACCCGTGGGAGTCCTCACTGATGTGAAGGAAGCATATGAGAGGGCTGGGAGAGCTGAGAGACTGGTGGAGATGGCTCAGGAGAGGTCTGGTGGTGAGAAGAGGAAGTCGGAGAGCGAGGGTGGTGGCCAATCTAATTACAAGAAAGGCAACCACAATCAATCTAAGGGGTTTTCTTCTGGGTCGGGGTTTAGTGCTGGAACTTCCTTTGGGAGAGGTCGTGGGAATGTGAGCAACAGCTGGGGAGTGACCTGCTTTAGTTGTGGTGGCGTAGGCCACAAGAGACATGAGTGCACGAGTGCACCGGATCCTTTCGAGACCCGCACGAGCTTTGCGAGCAACATGACCCGGCGGGATCATGGCCAAACCGGGAGGTCGAGCTACCAGTGGAGGCAACCGCAACGGCGGTAATTCTTATCAGAAGACACCGATGAACAACAACAACAACAATCAAGGGTCGGGTGCTAAGCCGACCGCATCAGCTAGTACTGTCCAGGGAGGTGGGCAGAAGACCAGTGGCAAGTTGTTCATGATGGAGAAGAAGGCAGCTGAGGAGGATGCGCATGTTATCACCGGTACATTCCTTGTTAATGGTATTCCTACGTTTGTTTTGTTTGATTCGGGGGCTTCTCAATCGTTTGTGTCTTCGAGTCATGTAAAGCAGTTGGGTCTGAGAGTATATGAGTCTGTTAAGGAGCAAGTTTTCATACCTTCAGGTGAGTCTGTATCGTGTGGGAGGTTGTTTAGAGATGTATCTTTAATAGTTGGGCAAGTCGATTTCCCTGTAGACTTGCTAGAGTTTCCTTTTAACGGCTTTGAGATGATAGTTGGGATGGATTGGTTAGGAAAGTATAAGGCTAAGATAGACTGTCATCAAAAGAAAGTGTCTCTAAGAGGTCCTAAGGGTGTTAGTGTGTCTTACCGTGGGTTTTTAGTCAAACCCAAGGTTAAGTTGATTGCAGCTGTTACCTTGAAGTCTTATCTGAGGAAGGGATGTCCTTTGATCCTGTGCCATGTGAGAGATGATCGGATAGCGAGTCCAACAGTTGATGAGATACCTGTGGTGGGAGAGTTTGCGGATGTCTTTCCAGAGGAGATTCCGGGGTTGCCACCGAAGAGGGAGATAGATTTCACCGTTGAGTTGAAGCCAGGGACGGGGCCAATCTCTAAGGCACCGTACCGTATGGGTCCTAAGGAGATGGAGGAACTTAGGAAACAGTTGGATGATTTGATAGAAAAGGGGTACATTAGACCGAGTGTATCGCCTTGGGGAGCACCAGTTCTGTTCGTAAAGAAGAAAGATGGGAGTATGAGGCTGTGCATAGATTACCGGGAGTTGAACCGTGTGACGATAAAGAACAAGTATCCTTTGCCAAGGATAGATGACCTGTTTGATCAGTTGAGTGGTGCAACGGTCTTCTCTAAGATCGATTTAAGGTCGGGGTACCATCAGGTGAAGATTAGAGATGTGGACATACCGAAGACAGCTTTCACGTCGAGGTATGGCCATTATGAGTATGTGGTGATGCCGTTTGGGTTGTCTAATGCGCCGGCAGTGTTTATGGATTTGATGAATAGGATCTTGAGACGTTCTTGGATCGGTTCGTAGTAGTGTTTATCGATGACATCTTAGTCTACTCTAAGACTAAGGAAGAGCATGAGGAGCATCTGAGGATCGTGTTGCAGACTTTGAGAGATCATGAGTTATATGCTAAGCTGTCCAAGTGCGAGTTCTGTTAGAGGAAGTTGCTTTTACGGGGCATGTAATCTCTAAAGATGGAGTAGTCAGTGGATCCAAGCAAAGATTGAAGCTGTGACAAAATGGGAAGCACCGAAGAATGTCGCTGAGGTTAGGAGTTTCTTGGGTTTAGCTGGATATTACAGACGGTTCGTGAAAGATTTCTCCAAGATAGCTAGACCGATGACGGCATTGATGAGGAAAGAGAACAGGTTTCGTTGGGATGAGAGTTGTGAAAAGGCGTTCCAAACCTTAAAGGAGCGTTTGACCACGCTCTCCCGTCCTAGCATTGCCTGAAGGGAGCGAGAATTTCGAGGTTTATACGAGGCGCGCTCAAGAATGGGTTGGGATGTGTGTTGATGCAGAATGGTAAAGTAATTGCCTATGCTTCTAGGCAGTTGAAGCCTTATGAGGAGAACTACCCTACTCATGATCTGGAGTTGGGTGCAGTGGTGTTTGCTCTCAAGATTTGGAGACATTACCTGTATGGAGCAATCTTTAAGGTATTTTCGGATCACAAGAGTCTCAAGTACATCTTCACGCAGAAGGAGTTGAACATGAGACAGAGGAGGTGGATGGAGTTAATTGGCGACTACGACATGGAAATCATCTACCATGAAGGGAAGGCCAATGTTGTTGCTGATGCTTTGAGTAGAAAGAGTGTACATTCCTTGTGTACAGCTCTATCTTTGATGAGGCTGAGGGATGAGGTAGCGAGCTTCGGGATTCATATGATGCAGAAAGGAGATGCCATGGGTGATATGACAGTACATATGGAGTTTTATGATGACATTCGAGGTAAACAGGCTTTGGATCCTAAGATAGTTGAGTGGAGAGCTGGAGTAGAGAAAGGGACAGTGTCCCGATTTTCCATTCATACAGATGGTAGTTTGAGGTTTGATGGTAGGTGGTGTGTGCCTAATGACGAGGAGTTGAAAAGGACAATCATGACAGAGGCTCATTGCACACCATATTCAGTTCATCCAGGTGGGGACAAGCTATATAAGGACTTGAAGAACACGTTTTGGTGGCCTGGGATGAAGAAAGAGACAGCTGAGTTTGTGTCCCGTTGTTTGATATGCCAGAGAGTTAAAGGGGAACAGAGAAGACCACAAGGTAAGGTTCAGTCTTTGGAGGTGCCTGAGTGGAAGTGGGAATCCATTTCCATGGATTTCATTGTGGGTTTACCTAAGAGTCAACAAGGTAACAATATGATTTGGGTAATAGTGGATCGGTTGACCAAGTCAGCTCACTTTGTCCCAATGAAAGATACATGGACTAAGGCACAATTGGCTATGGCCTATCGAAAGAACGTGCTTAAGTTACATGGAGTCCCTAAGGACATAGTGTCTGACAGAGATGCGAGGTTTATATCGAAGTTTTGGAAAGAGTTGCAGGAAGCGTTGGGAACAGCTTTGAAGATGAGTACAGCATTTCATCCTGCGACAGATGGGCAGACAGAGAGAACAATCAAGACCCTTGAGGATATGTTGCGAGCTTGTGTGATGGATTTTGGTGGTAGCTGGGAGCAGAGGTTGGATTTGATAGAGTTTTCGTACAACAACAGCTATCACACCAGCATAGGTATGGCACCGTTTGAGGCTTTGTATGGGAGGAGATGTAGGAGTCCGATATGTTGGGACGATAGTCTTTGAGGCAAAGTGGTTTTAGGACCAGAGATGGTACATGAGATGGTAGAACAGATTAAGATGATCAGAGAACGGATGAGAGCAGCCCAGGATCGACAGAAGAGTTATGCAGATCTACATCGTCGGGACATAGAGTTTCAGGTTGGGGACAAGGTTCTTCTGAAGGTATCTCCGATGCGTGGAGTTATGAGATTTGGGAAGAAAGGCAAGTTAAGTCAGAAGTTTATAGGGCCTTATGAGATCTTAGAGCGAGTTGGGGAAGTGGCTTATCGGTTGGCTTTACCTTTGCTTTGGAGAGAGTGCATAATGTGTTTCATGTATCGCAGCTGCGGAAGTATGTGAGTGACCCGTCACATGTGTTGGAGGCAGAGAGCTTAGAGCTGGATGAGTCTTTATCGTACCTTGAGGTGCCTAAGCAGATTCTAGACCGAAAGGTTAGAAAGACCAGGGGTGGTGAGACCGTCTTGCTTAAGATCCTTTGGTCTAACCACGAGACTGAGGAAGCTACATGGGAGGCGGAGGATATAATGAAAGAGCGCTACCCTTTCCTTTTTGATCAGGTATGTATGGTTACGGGGACGTAACCTTGTTTCTTTTAGGGGGGTAGGAGATGATCGCGAGAGTTTTTAGGAGTTTTATACACCTTTTATATGTTGTGTCGGGATGTTTGTCTTGGGTTTGTATCATGTTTTTGTTTGATGGTTGAGTCGGGTATGTTGAGGGAGTACCTTTGTTTTTGTTGTGGTTTGAACTTCGGGGACGAAGTTCTTTTTAAGGAGGGAAGACTGTAATACTCCGTATTTATGGTCTTGGGGGTACTCTATCGAGTAGCCCTTACTCTGTCGAGTAAGGGTATGTTGCAGAATAAAATAGTTTCTGACCTGTTGGGCACTCGATCGAGTAGCTCGGGCACTCGATCGAGTAGGGGGGTACTCGATCGAGTACCTTGGGTACTCGATCGAGCGCCCGGTTTTACGGGGGAGTTTTCGCGGGTTTTGTTAATTATGCGATTAGGGTATTTAAACCAATTCGTCTTTGTTTTAAAACACTTTTACCAAAACCTAAAACCTGTTTAAGAGAGAAAGCGCTTCTTCTTCCTAATCGCATCCTTAACGATTCCCGGAGTTCAGACGGTCGATTCTCGTTGTTTTTAGTGTTGTTGGATTCCTTGCGTCGAGGGTAAGCTTCTAGCATAATTTTTATAATGTTTTACTAGTTTTGGTCAAACCCTAATTTAGGGTTTGGGGATTTTATGAGTAGGAATTGAATGGTAGTCTTTATGTGTTATGTATGATAGGAGGAGAATTCGTAGAGGAGCCGTTTTGAGACAGCTGTTTAGATCGTCTGCGTGTTTGCTTTCCAGGTAGGATTTCCTACTCAGTATTAGTCCCATAATGGGATATTGGTGATGTGCTGTAATTAGCTGATTGATATGATGATGGTAATTGTGTTTGTGTTTGTGGTTGTGTTCGTTGATGGCTCTCGAGATGCGTTCTCGGCTGAGTGGGGTCACTTGCGGGAGTGATCTCACGCCCTAGTTTCGCCCTTCGTGGAACCCGCCACGAAAGGGGATGTGCACATTAATGATACAGGGTTATCGCTCGTACGATGAGCGGGGCTTAGGTGGGAACGGCTGCGGTCCCCCACTGGCAGGACTGGTCCAGTGGACAGTCAGTGATTGAGACGGTTGGTTGGTTGGTGTGTGTGTGTGTGTGTGTGGCAGTTCAGCTGTCTATTTGTCTTACTGTTGTTATGTATATTGATTGTGTGATTAGTACTGACCCCGGTGTTGTTTTGTAAAACCTGCGGGGATCCATTCGGGGATGGTGAGCGGATATTGAGCGGTATAGAGATGGTACTTGGATAGTGGGGATGGCCACGACATGACGATAGAGTCTTCCGCCGTAGTTTAGCTTTTATTTACATTTCGAGTTGAGAACAGATGCTTTGAATAATGTATTACACTTTTAGTTTGGTTTCGAGGATTGTAACTTTTCATTAAAGCACTTATAATAAATGTTGTTTCTATTTTGTCTATTTGATTATCATACCTCGGGCAACCGAGATGGTGACGTCTCCATACCTGAGTGGTCCTGGTAAGGCACTTGGAGTATGGGGGTGTTACAGATTCCTTGTTTGTCTTTTCCCAGTGGGTGCCCAGGCCTTGGGCAGAGTACGCCGGCGTGCCTCCTTTTGTGGCTGAGGTCCTTCGACCTAGGAGCTCGAGCCGGCTGCTGTTGAGGACGTTGATGGGTCCTGTGTGGTACTTGGGCGAGCGCTTGGCTCGTCAGTGCTCTCGGGATGTCTTGACGGTTCCCATTGATCCTCCTAGGACGATGTTCAGGGAGCCTTCTGAGGCTAAGAGGGAGGCTGACTTGGCTGGCGTTGGTGGTGACGCCCTCCTTCTTCCCGGTGAGGACTACTTGGCGTTCCTCTACGGGAGGTTGGCGTACTGGCCGGTTGTGGTGAGCGTCTTACTCTTATTTATTTTTTATTTTGAGAATACGATGAAAGATCATCGATTAATGAGAAACATTTGACTTTGCAGGAGGTTGAGGCGGCGGGCATCGAGCCCCCAGAGTACCCCGAGACCCTCGAGTACACTGACGCGACTGGGATGACGACGATCTCCGAGCTACGTGACTTTGACGTGGCTGTGAGAGAAGCTGGGCTGGACGATTGGCAGCATCTGATTCGGAGGGTGAGCCTCTAATTTGCATGATTTTTGTGTAAGAACACATTTGATTGAACTTATCCAATTATCGAGAACTTCTTTTTGAAAATGCAGGTTGCGCCGTCTCGGTTTGTGGCGTTATAGAGGGTGGCCAACCGGCTGCGAGCTACTGCCGTCGAGGCACTTGTCGGCGCTCGAGGTCGTTAGGTATGAACCTTTCATTTATTTTGTGTTTTCTACTTTCTAACTTTCTTATGACTGCTTGAAATGATTGACATGAGCTAATTTGGTTGTTTGCAGGGGGAGCGTGAGCTGGAGCGAGAGCTGGCCCAGTCTGGGAAGGAGACAGCTCGCTTGTTGAGGGAGCTCGAGGTTCGTGACGCCGAGATTGTTGCTCTCGAGGCTAGAGTTGCGGAGCTAGAGGGGACCAGCAGTAGTTTTGTTTTGTTGTCGTTTGTTGTATCTTGCACATTTGTACCTTTTAGGACCTATATTTTGGACATTTTGGATTTTGCTTGGGGCTCGAGCCCCCAGTTGTTGTACATTTCCCTTTTTTGACTGTATATGATGGCCTGAGTGCCTTTACTTCTGGGTTGCGTTGCTTGTACCTGCAGGTTAGCTTTGAACAGGTTTGGTAGATGACGGTTTATGCCGTCATGCTGCCGACATTTACATAGAAATCACATAGAACATACATTTGTATATACGGCTTAAATTAGCGCAAAACGACTGACTCGAAAGTGCAAAAAAATGCAAAAAATTTGCCGGAAATGACAGGACGGTAGGGAGGGTTACCCCAAAAAAAATGTAAAAAAATAATATAAACCTATAAGTTAGAAATGAAATATTTAAGAAAAGAAATAAATAGATAAAAATATATAAGTTTTGAATAAAAATATATAAGTTTTGAAATAAATTTAAAATGAAAATTATTTCCTAAAATGAAAATATACAAGTGTGCTAAAATGACGAAAATGCTGATATTGCCTCAAAATGCGTTCCCGTGGAATTAGGAAACACGAACTATGACAATTTTGACGTGTTTACCAAAATAATAACCCGTAGGAATAGGAATTATTCGCCAAGGAATCTAGGAAAGATCCAACGCGGAAAATCACAGAAACGTTGCTGAGGAAGAGGCGCGGCATGAGCTGCGTCCCTTTGAAGAGGCGCAGCAGGTGCTGCGCCTGTTCCTAGGTGTATCCGTTCTGGCGGATTTTAGGAAACAGATTTTAGTATAAATAGAGACGTCGATAGAAGTTTTATTACATAAAATCCTCAATATAATCACTCATCATGAATACTTTAGAGATTCGCCTAAAAGAGTGGACCAATGAGTTTTCCAACATGGAGAAACACGATATGGGTGCTTATAATCTTGGATCTTTGTTGAGTTTGAAGCTTATCAAGGTTGTCAAACCATTCTTAGATGCTTGTCTTGATTATTGGGACCCGAATTATCATGTTTTTGCGTTTCCCGGAGGCGACATTTGCCCATTTCCTGAAGAAATTGCTGCGATCGGTGGGTAGGACCCAGAACACTTGCCTGCTATTCCTTCTACTTCGCAAGGGTATAAGAACAAATTTAGAGACTTGCTTGGGTTGACAAGAATTGAGGTGGACCGTTTAGTGACCTCAAAAGGAGTGCGAATGTTGGACTTCATTGACCGATTCATTAACAGAGCCGACCCCACCATTTCTTATGTTGCTAGGCGAAGGGCATTCGGATTTTGCTTGTTGCATGTATATGTCCTTCAAGGGCATGTTGATGAAGACTTGAGAGGTGATCCCCGTCTCCTGGGCCTAGTTGAGCAAATGGAGTTGCGCAGGAGCCCAGCCTGTTTATGCTTAGGAGGGATCCTATTGGGTTTGGATAATAGGAAAGCCAATCGCGACCTACCGTACTTGGGAAGTCCCGTTATTTTGCAGGTAAAAGAACACTTTTCTCTTTCTTTTTTTTGTGTTTTTTTTTCGTCTTCTTTTTTTTTTTCTTTTCATTTTTTTTTCGTTTTTTTTTCGTTTTTCTTTTTGTTTTTTTTCCTAATACCCGCTTTTGGTAGGTCTGGCTTATGGAGCGTCTTCGATTGATCGAGCCCCCAGTTCATGTTCCTTCTTATCACGCTCGTTCGATTGCAATGAGGACTAGGCTTTACATGGTGGACTTCACTCGAGTCTGCAATTATTGGGAGAATAAATTGAAGAGTGATGATGGCCCCTTAATTAGGTGGATTGTACCATGGTGTCACCTCAAATCTGTCACTGGAGTATCTTCCTTGGATCCTACCCGATCTGTGCGCATTCCTGGCTTGGAATTCATGGTATGCATCTTCCTGGAGAGGCTGATGAGACAGGTTGGACTAAAGCAGAGAATCCTGAAGCTTGACACTATCCCGCAGACTGTCGTGGCTCTTACTACTGAGAGTCGAAGGGAGTGGGTCATTAAATGGGCTCAAAGGAATGTATGGTTCTTGAGCTCTTCTGTTAGTGCCTTATGGGTGTCGGATTCCTATCTGCGATGGAGGAAAGCTACTACTCCGGAGGAGCGTGAGAGATTGAGGAAGCGTGAGCCCGTTGACTACAAGGTGCGCGAGGTGGAAAAGGAGAAAGAGAAGCATCTGACTGAAGGAGAGGAAGAAGCCGGGTTTCGAGTTGTTCATCCTTCGAAGAAACCAAAGACCTCTCCAGCCGTGGACAAAGTGATTGATAAGAATGGGAAGGCTAGACCGCGAGAGAGACCGTTGGTGATTAGGTCCGAAGTGGCGCAAGAGCGTCCGGCTCGGGGTCGTGACAAGAAATATGACAAGAATGACAAGGGTAAAGGGAAAATGGAGGAATAGCCCAAGTCTTTATCATTTATTATTATTATTATTATTATTATTGTAATAAGAAGGTGGGGTTTTTAGAATCCTAGCCTATTTTTATTTTTATTATGTAACGTATTATTATTATTATTATTATTATTTATTATTAGGAAATGAATGAAATAAAAAAGGTTAATTGGTTATGAAACCGTTGTAATTTTCTATTTATTATTCTTGTCGAATTCCAAATGCAATTGCAAATGTCCTTCTATTTACATTTTGAAATTAATGGGTTGTATCCGGAGAAGGATTGCCTACGTATTCATTTAAAAATGAAATCAAACCCTTGCGCGTAGTTCGAGCAAATGTAAAAGAATAATTGTTCTAAACAAGAGCTTGTAATGAACTTAGAAGATAAGCATGAGCTTTTACTTACTCTAAAGGTGCTAAATTTAGTTTATTTGATGATATGAGGATGACAAATTTGTCAAAATGCAAGAGCAGAGTGACATTAGCTTATTTCAGCTTGTCCAGGGGCCGTTTATTTAGTGCCACAAGAGCGACACGCGAGGTTACGCGAGGCGCATTTTTATTCCTATTCTAGGCATAATACCGCTTTAGTTGGTCAAGGTTTGTCGGGTTGGCAAATTCATTCCCATCTAGGTCTGTGATTCTAACCGCACCCCCTGGAAGTATGGACTTGACTAGAAATGGCCCAGCCCAATTAAGTTTGAATTTTCCCGTGGATCGACAGGTAAAAGAGCTCTGACCGACTTGAGTACTAAGTCTCCTTCCTTGATGTTCCTTGGCTTGACCCTTTTGTTGAAGGCTCGTTTGATACGTGCTTGATATGTTTGGACATTATGCAAGGCGCGTAGCCTACGTTCATCTAGGAGGATGAGTTCTTCATATCTATCCCTCTTCCAATCAGCTTACGGGATTTGAATTTCAAGTAAGATACGCAATGATGGTATTTCCAACTCGACTGGCTGTACAACCTCCATGCCATAGGTCAAATAGAAAGGGGTGGCCCCAGTGGGCGTCCTAACAGATGTGCGATATCCCCACAAAGCAAAGGGTATTTTGCTTGTCCAATCTCGATAGTTGTCAATCATTTTCTTGAGAATTGTGACAACGTTCTTGTTCGCCGCCTCTACTGCGCCATTAGTCTGTGGTCTATATGGCGAAGAGTGGTGATGCCTAATTTTGTACTTGGCTAGCAATTGCTCAGTCTCGGCTTGGAAATGTGATCCATTATCTCTAATGATCTCATGTGGGCAACCGTATCGACAGATGATGTTGTTTTGTATGAACTTTGCCACGTTTTTAGCCGTGAGACTAGTGTAGGGAGCCGCTTCTACCCATTTGGTGAAATAGTCGATTGCCACTAGGATGAAACAGTGACCTCCTGTTCCGGCTGGGGTTATCTTCCCGATTATATCAATTCCCCAGGTAGAAAATGGCCAAGGAGATGTCATCGTATAAAGTAATGAAGGAGGGACATGTTGTACATTCCCGAAGACTTGGCAGTTGTGGCAATATCTTACATATTTGATGAAATCGGATTCCATTGTGGTCCAATAATACCTCAAACGCGTGATTTTCTTTGCCATCATGGGCCCACTCATGTGAGGACCGCATTCTCCATCATGAACTTCTCCATCACTTTTCGTGCCTGTGAATGATCAAGGCAACGTAGGATTACACCAAGAGGTGTTCTTTTGTATAACACTCCTTGCATGAGAACGTATTGGGAAGCTAGTAGGCGTATAGCACGTTGTCCCCTTTTGTCCATATCCGGTGGATAGGTACCGTTGAGCTTGTAATTTAGGATTTCTTGGAACCATGGTTCCTCTGCGATTTCCTCTTCATCGGTGATTTGGTGGACATAAGCTGGCTCTGACCGTCGCTCGATGCATAAAGGCATTTCCACCATGTCATCTGGCATATTAATCAAAGATGCAAGTTTTGCAAGAGCATCTGCAAATTGATTTTCTTCCCGAGGTAGGTGTAGATAGGTCACGTGATCAAAGAATTGGGCAACTTGGTCTATTCTAGCTTGATAAGGTGCCAGGCTTTCGCTTCGGATTTTCCAAGATCCCGTAACTTGATTGATGATCAGGGACGAATCCCCATGTACTCGGAGGTTTTTAATGCCTAAGCTCACTGCCGCTTGTAGTCCAATGAGACAAGCTTCGTATTCTGCGGCATTATTTGTCACCTCGAAGTCGAGTTTGACAGAGATTGGTGTATGCTCGCCTTCAGGAGAAATGAGCAACACTCTTATTCTAAATCCTCTTAATTTTGATGCTCCATCAAAGTAAAGGTCCCAGGAGTCTACATCGGCTTGGAGTATATCCTCGTCTGGAAATGACCAAGTATCTATTATTTGTGCGTCATTGATGGGATTTTCTGCAAAGAATTCGGCAACGGCATGCCCTTTTATAACCTTCAGGGGCACGTATTTGAGATCGAACTCTGAGAGCATCAAAGTCCATCTTGCTAGGCGTCCGTTGAGGACGGGTTTCTCGAAGAGGTATTTGACTGGATCCATTTTGGAGTATATCTTGACGGAGTAGCTAAGCATGTAGTAGCGTAGCTTCTTCGTTGCCCACACAAGAGTGAGGCATGTCTTTTCGAGCTGTGAGTATTTGCACTCGTACTCCAAGAACTTCTTACTAAGGTAGTAGATAGCCCTTTCTTCCTTTCCTACGGTTTGAGCTAGCATGGCGCCCATGGCCGTTTCGGTTACTGTGAGATATTAACCAAGAGGTTGATCCCGTTGAGGTGGCATGAGCACTGGTGGTTTAGCTAATATCTCCTTGATTCGGTCAAATGCCTTCTGACAGTCATCATCCCACATGGTGTGATCCGTTTTCTTGAGCTTCTTGAAGATAGGTTCACAGATCATGGTGAGTTTCGATATGAATCGACTTATATATTGTACTTTTCCCAGGAATCCTCTGACTTCTTTTTCTGTTAGAGGTTGTGGCATTTCGATCAGAGCCTTGATTTTGGAAGGGTCTATTTCTATACCTTGTTGGCTAAAAACATATCCCAGGAGTTTGCCAGATGTTACTCCGAATGCGCACTTCTGAGGATTGAGTTTCATGTTGTACTTTTGTAGCCTTGAGAAAAACTTGCGAAGGTTCGCAATATGCCCCTCTCTATCCTTGGACTTGACAATCATGTCGTCTACGTATACCTCAACTTATTTGTGCATCATGTCATGTAGGAGTGTGGTTGCGGTGCATTGATATGTAGCGCCGGCGTTGATTAACCCAAACGGCATATCCGTATAGCAATAGGTTCCCCATTGAGTGACGAAGGCGGTCTTATGCATGTCTTCTATGGCAATCTTTATTTGGTTATAACCCGCGTACCCATCCATGAAGGATAGCAACACGTGATCTGCGGTATTGTCCACCAATATGTCGATATGTGGTAGAGGAAAGTCATCTTTAGGGCTTGCTTTGTTTAAGTCTCTAAAATCAACACAAACACGGATTCTCCCATCCTTTTTGGGTACAGGTACTATGTTGGCTACCCAGTCAGAGTACTCGGAAACTTTGATGAACCCGACTTTGAATTGCTTATCGACTTCTTCTTTAATCTTGAGAGCCCATTCTGTTCTCATTCGACGAAGCTTCTGTTTCACGGGCTTAAAACCTGGCTTGATTGGGATTCTGTGTTCGGCGATATCCCTGTCGATCCCTGGCATGTCTTTATAGGACTAAGCGAAAACGTCTTTGAACTCGTGTAGGAGGTCTATGAAACTGGCCCTTTCGGTGGGGCTCAAGGTAGTCCCTATCCTAAGTTCTTGGGGTTCTAGTTCGGTTCCTACATTGATGAGTTCGGTGTTCTCTATTACTGGTCCCCCTTCCCCCTCTTGTAGTATTTCTTTGGCTATGTAGGGAGGTATCTCAATTGAGTCTGGGTCTGGGTCATCCTCAGTATCATCGTAAACAGAATTGCACTCAAGATAACACAAAGAGTAAGCAGAACCCGATTTATTCATATTAAAGTTTGAGAAAAGCTAAAACAAAGAAGCCATCTGATCTGTGGTCAGTGGCGGTAAAGGGACAGTTGTTGGGACATTTCCCGAACTACTGTTACTATTTGATGCTAAGCTAGGAGAAGCAAAGGGAATGGGGGTGACGACAGGAGGAGACTCCTTAGTGACTTCTCTAGACTCCGACTCTGACTCTGACTCGAATTCATCATCTTATGGTTCTCCTTTGAACATCTCTCCTCCTCCAGTGGTGAGCTTGAAGAGTCTTCCTTGATTGTTGGTCCACTTGATTGATTTTCTCCATCCTTTCTGCTGGTTCGCGTTTGTTTCTGTGATTAACGTGGTAGGGTTGAAGTGATCGTCTTGAAGTATCATGGTAATGATCTCATCCTGCGTGGCTCTAACAAATCGATCTTCTAAAAATAGTAGACTAACAACTTGTTCGTCTAAGCAAGGTGCTTGACGGGCTTTGACGGTAGGAACCGTTTCTGGAGGAATGAAGTAGCAATCGTGAAAGATCTCGATTCTGGCTAGCTTCCTTCCGAGGTAGTGCCAAGGTTCATGAAATCCGTGAAAGAGTTCTTGACTTCCTTCCCTAACAAAGTATTCCTTTAAGGTAGGGAAATATGGTCGCATTTGGACTCCTATGTGCTTACGGCTTTGAACTTGAGCGAGCATCTCGAGAACTTCCTCTTTAGTGGGTTTGTATCCTAGTCCAAGTGGTATCCTTTTTGAGTTGCCCTTCTTGTAGGGTGCGAAGGTGTTTCTTCAGGTAGGGTTCAAAGGCATTCCAGGGAAGTATCCCTGAGATTTGAGTATGTGGTTGACCACCAAGTTGGAATAGGGATCGTAGTATAGGGGTGCCAATTCACTTTCTATGACACTTATGCTTTGAAAGCCCCCAAGTTCATATACTGGATCCGCAAGGACTTGATTATTTGACTTCTTTTCGATTATCGCCTTGATGGGTGATGAAGTGATCGTCACCACTTTGCCATTTAGTGGGATCTTGATCTTTTGGTGAAGGGTGGATGTTACCGCTTTGGAAGCGTGAATCCAGGGTCTTCCTAGAAGTATGTTGAAGGAAGCTTCGATGTCTACTATTTGGAAGTTAAACTTTCACTCAATTAGCCCTGTGGCTATGGTTAGGTTAACGAGTCCTACTACCTTTCGTCGTATACCATCATATGCGCGAACACCTTGATTGATAGGGGTCCAATCCGATTCTTTCATGCCTAGTTTGTATGCCGTTTTCAGGGGTATGACGTTGGCCGCGGAGCCATCATCTACCAAGGTCATTGGCACATTCTTCTTTAAGCAAATGACGGTGATGTAAAGAGCCAAGTTGTGACTAGCACCAAAGGGTAGCAAATCTTCGTCTGAGAAAGTAATTGGATTACTTAACTTTGGTGATTCTTGGAAGACCAAGTTGACTACATCGTCGGGTGTAGAGTTATGTGCTACATTTAGTTTGGCCAAAGCTTACAGTAAAGCTTGGCGATGTGGGAATGAACTTGCTACTAGTTGCCAGACTGAAAGATCAGCCTTTGTCTTCTGTAATTGCTTGAGCAAATGATCGGTGGAGTCATCTTCGTTATCATTTGGTGTGACAACGTTGGTTGGACCGTTTTGAGTAGTATTTTGATATGGACGCCCCGAACGAGTTAGGTGGTCCACATTGATGCGTGTCCTAAATATGTAGTTTTACACCTTATTTTACACGCATTTTAGAGCTCATTTGTGTAGTTTATGCTACTATTTTCCCATTTCCGTATACTTTTGTGTTTTTGTGTAATATTGTAGAAATGTGAAGAATTCAGCGAAAATCGAGCCGAATCCGTCCCCGAGTACTTAGCATTGCATTTGACATTGAGTAAAGACTCGGGAAGCGAACTTGGTGCGCGTATCGAGGCCCGAAAAACGAATTTACGAAGCTTTTGGAGCCAAGTACCAGCTACTCCAGTCGAACGACTGACCTATATGGTCGATCGACTAGAGCACGATGATCAGAAGCTACTGTACAGCGCGTATCAGTCGATCGACCGGTCCCGGTGGTCGATCGACCAAACTGTGAATCTGACGGGAATTAATAGAACGAGAAGTTTGAAGCCCAATGTAATTAGGTTTTATGAATAAAGGTTATGTAGGATTATCTATATAACGTAACTTTGGTTTTCAGAATAATCATCAAGTCTTTTATCATCAAATTAATTAGGGTTCTTTAGTTTAATTTTTCGTCAATAAGTTTCCTTTTGCATTCGGTTTTGATCCTTTCTCTGAAATTCCTCTTTACGGTATTCTCTGTTCCAATATTCAATTTTATTGCTTCCATCCGTAGTTTAGAATTGCTAGTTAGAATTCCCAAACCAAATTATTGTTTTATGTTAATCATTTATTTAGTTAAGTTAATCATTAATTCGATTGCTTATTTTGTTAATCTTATTGTTGTTTTTGTCATAATCATGAGTAGCTAAACCCCATGTGCTAAGATGTAGGGGAATTGTAGTGTAGGCGGCGTAAAATTAGTAGACCTGAAATCGCGCCATGGTCGATCGACTGGCCTACTTGGTCGATCGACCGGCCACGTGAGATTAGCTCCGTTTTAATTAATTTAATTGCTATATTTGACGAATCGAGTGCACGCGACTAGTTGAATGCTTAGGAATTGACCGACCCGATAAGATCGAAAGATAGGGGAGGGAAATAGACTACCTAATTAAGACGACTAAATTAATAAGATCGAGAGATAAGTTAATTTAGGCTTTTTAGTCACTTTTCAGGACGAAAGTTAGCATTAGTGATATTAGGGACCTGTGGCTAGATCGAAAGATGTTGCCTGTTAAAAATGGACCGAGAGGACTTCTTATTTTCCCGTCTCACGTAATTATTTTAGACTTACTTAGGATACTGCCGCCGAAACTACAGTGAACCGACCATCTTAGTACCTGTTTTGTGTGGATTTTGCGCAGGGCGAAATCAGGTCAGGGTGATACTATGTAGGGTTAACTAGCTCTAATTAGACTATTGGTCGTGATTGTGGTACGATATTAAGTCAGAAATAAGATAACAAAAATAACAAGACAAACAATTTTGTACGTGGAAAACCCTTGAATGGGAAAAAACCACGGGCACCAAGCCAGGAGAGGATTTCACTATATGATTTGAGAGAATATTATTATGACGACAACAATGCTTGTATTTCTCTAAGTAGTTTTTTTTTTTTTTTTTTTTTTTTTTTTTTTTTTTTGGTGAAATGTGAGAATAATATAAAAATAATTTAAAACTGGGTTACAAATATGTTACTAATTAGTGATCCTACAACGTATTTAAATCATAAGACGGATTCTACTAAGCCAATCTCTATCTTCGAGTGTCAATGGTGTTCTATCTCGTGTTCGAACTCTTGATCTCATTTCTTCCATGATTATCCCTGCCACTACTTTAGGACGGAGCAGGACGTTCTCAGTTCTACTCTTGTTTCTTTGTTGCCATATCTAGTACAACATGCTCATCATCATAGCACTTTGAATTCCTCTCTGAAGCGCAGTCCCTGTTCTATGCACACACCATTCCATGGCATTCCTGGTTGGGAAATCCCATGCAGTTATCTTATTCAATTCCCGGACTATTCTTCTACTGTAGGGGCATTCGCAGAACAGATGCTCCATGGTTTCAGAGATAAGGCCGCAAAGAGAGCACTTGTCTTCAATATCCATCCCAAACCTGACTAGCTTGGCTGTTGTACTCAGGGCTTCATGAGCCACAAGCCAACCCAGGAATTGGTGTTTTGGAAGGGTCCAAGCATTCCAGACTGCCTTGTTCCATTGAGCTTTAGGCCTATTCCCTCTAAGCCAGGTATAGCATCCAGCAGGAGTAAATTCTCCTGGTTGTGCAGTCCATTGTCCATTGGAATAACCAGCTCTCAATTCGTCTTTAACCTTGCAGATTCTTCTCCACACCCAGCTAGAGTTGGAGCTAGGCTTGTATTCCATCCATTCCTGACCTTTTAGATAGTTGTTCTGGACCCAATTAACCCATATAGAGTCTTTTTTCATGGCTATCCAGTTAACTAGCCGCCCTACCATGGCTTTATTCCAATGTTCCTGATCCTTGAGTCCCAAGCCTCCTTCATCTTTTGGTCTACAGATGTTGTCCCACCCCACCAGAGGAGGCTTCCTATAGTCAGCTGAGTTATCCCATAAGAAGTTCCTACATACGGCCTCAATACTTTTGGTGATTCCCTTGGGTATGACAAAGAGTGATGCCCAGTAGGAGTGTAAACAGTTGAGGACACTTTTAACAATGACTAATCTACCAGCATAGGAAAATTTCCTTGCCCCATATCCATGGATTCTAGCACATATTTTGTCCACTAGACATTCACAATCTTGCTTTTTGAGTCTAGTAGTCTGTATTGGCATACCAAGGTAGTTGAAAGGGATCTTCCCTTCACTGTAACCTGAAACCTGCAATATCTCGGACTGTAACTGATCTGGAACATTCCTAAAGAAGGCAGCAGATTTAGGGGCACTGGTTTGTAGTCCTGTGGCATTAGAGAAAGTAGCAAAGGACTGTAACAAGAGCATCATGGAAGGGGCATCCCCTTTACTGAACAGCATGACATCGTCTGCAAACATGAGACTAGTAAGTCTTTGTTTCTTGCACATAGGATGGAATTTGAATTCTTGTTTTGATGAAGCAAAGTGTAGTGTCCTAGTTAGATACTCCATGCATAGGGTAAAGATCAGAGGTGAAAGGGGATCCCCCTGTCTAAGGCCCCTCTTCCCCTGTATATAGCCAAACGTTTCCCCATTTAAGGAGAAAGAGTAGGATGTTGTTGTAATACATTGCATTAGGAGAGTTTTGAAATCTGGTGGGAAGTGAAGTTCGTCCAATAGGTTCTCAATGAAGCCCCATTCCACAGTGTCATAGGCTTTGTGCATGTCAATTTTGAACATACATCTAGCAGATGCGTGAGGTCTTTCATATAACCTGATCAGGTCCTGGCAAATAAGTATATTCTCTTGTATGCTTCTCTGCTTGATAAATGCTCCCTGGTTCTGTCCCACAATCTGAGGTAATATTTCTGCAAGCCTGGAACATAGGATTTTAGATATGACTTTATACACTACATTGCAGCAAGCAATTGGACGGAATTGATGCACACTCTTAGGTCTGTCACACTTGGGGATGAGAGTAATATTCGTAGAATTAAGCTGTTTGAGTAGTTGCCTATTCTGGAAGAAGTCTTGGACTGCTCTGATGACATCCCTTCCTATCTCCCCCCATGAGTCCTTGAAAAATTTGCTAGTGTAGCCATCTGGGCCTGGGGATTTGTTGTCAGGAATGCTAAAGAGAGCCTCCTTAATTTCCTCCCCAGTAACTTGTTTCCTCAGCCGTATCCAGTGTTCATCATTGCATATAGGACCGTGGGCAATGATTCTCCTGTGAATTCTTTTGGTATCTTTACATGATCCTAGCAGGTTTTTGTAATAGTCTAAGAAAGCATTCTGAATTTGTTCCTGATTATCACATAATTTGCCGTTCATGTCCTCTACCATTGCCACTTTATTCTTATTCCTCCTTCTTTTCAGTATGCCGTGGAAAAAGGAACTGTTTGTATCTCCCTCTTTTATCCACTGCTGTTTAGACTTTTGGGATAGGAAGCTTTCCCTTGCCTTAGATAGCTCATGCAGCTTTAGAGAGTCCTCATACTCTTTTTTAATATTATGCATATTGGAGGGGTCTCTATTTATAGACTCCTGCAGACCCTCCACTTGTTTCTGAAGTATTGCAGCTGCATTCTCTATGTCACTGAAGCATTCCTTATTCAAACCCTTAAGGGCAGATTTTAAATTCTTCAAGTTCTTTGCAAGTATGAACATTGGAGTCCCATAGCAGCCAGATTCCCAGTGTTCTCTTACCAAAGGAAGGAATTTCACTGATCCCCCCCACATGTTAAAGTACTTGAAGCTCCTTTTACCCTGAATCTGAGTTGTGCTCTTTAGCAGGCAGGGAGTATGATCCAGTAACCCCTCAAGCATAAAATGGGCATAGATATCAGGGAAATTGTCACACCAGTCTTGGTTAACCAGGAATCTGTCTAATCTGCTATAGATTCTATCTTCAGGTTTTTGTTTATTGTTCCAGGTGTACAGTGCCCCAGTTGCAGCAATGTCCACCACCCCACAGTCAGCAATACATCTCCTAAATGGTTCCATTTCCCCAGTTGGAGAGTTTCCCCCCACTCTCTCTGAGGCATTTAACACACAGTTAAAGTCACCTGCAATTGCCCAGGGACCAGTAACTGAATTCGAGTGCTTTCTCAAATTGTTCCACAGAGGTTCTCTATCAATGGTTCCATTGAAAGCATAAATCATAGTGAGCCAGAAGCTTCTCCTATCTGCCAAGGAGTCTACTTTCATGTGGACAAATTGAGCATTATATTCTAGTACTTGAACCCTAAAGCAGCTAGGTTTCCATATTATCCAAATGCGACCTCCAGCATGAAACCCAGAGTTAGTAGTGATGCACCAGTCATTAAAACTACAAGATGCCTTGTGAAAAGCCTTAATCTTTATTTTTGTTTCCAATAACCCAAATAAACCTATATTATTAGCTTGTAAAAAATGATTAATTTCTTTTTGTTTGCCTACTCTATTCATCCCTCTAATGTTCCAGAAGCCTATTCTATCCATTAGATACAATAGATTTTGAGGCATTACCATGTTCAACTTGTTTATGAGGAGAGGCAGCAACCTCCTTGTAGGAATAAGCTCCAAAATTTTCATTGCTGTATCCTTCCAGTCCCTTCTCATTACTTCTGAAATTAACTAGCTTCTTTATTGGGGTGTTGAATCCCACAGCAGCTTTCCCTTCCACTGTAGTAGCTTCCTTGGTTGTTTGTTTTTCTGGTTTTTCTGGTTTATCTGGTGGTGCTCTTGCAGGGATCTGTGCAGGCCTTCACACTTTCT
Source organism: Silene latifolia (assembly GCF_048544455.1). Classification (NCBI taxonomy): domain Eukaryota; kingdom Viridiplantae; phylum Streptophyta; class Magnoliopsida; order Caryophyllales; family Caryophyllaceae; genus Silene; species Silene latifolia. The sequence continues at coordinate 101,486,248 of NC_133531.1, forward strand.
GAATTGGTTGGGGTCTTGGTTTCTTAGTTTCCCCCTTCCTGCAGTTCTCCGTGTCATGACCCATGCCTTTACACTTCTTACATTTAATTGGTTTCCATTCATATTCAATTTCCACTTGCACCACTCCTCCATTTTCATCTCTGAAAGAGATCTTCTTAGGCAGTTGTTGGTCCACCTGCAGCTCCACCATTACCCTTGCATAACCTAGTCTTGTTTTTTCCTGTGTTGCCATGTCACTCTTCACAAATTTTCCTACCAGATTAGTAATCTGAGGAAGCACTTTGCCCCAGAATTTGAGAGGGAGTGAATGGATTTTAATCCAAGCTGGCACTGACTTCACATGGTCCTTATTCATCTCCAAATCCTTCTCCCATGGTTTAACAATCATAGGTTTGTTGTCAAATAGGTAGTGCCCTGAGAGTAGTACATTTTCTTTCATCTCCATAGTTTTAAATCTCACTAAGAATATTCCATTTGGCATGAACGAGATTTTGTCTATGTTAAATTTCGTCCAGATCCTCCTTATGAAGCCTTCTATGATTTCCCATGGCGGGTTGGCGCCTAAAATAAAGCATACTACGGCCTGATTCCAGTACTCTACTTCTTCTTCGATATCTTCTAGTTGAATTTGTAGCATTTCCTCTTGCTCTGCTTTCTTTTCTCCTTCTGTGTTTTCAGGTTCTTGCTCTGCTATTATGGCTTCTTCAGTGTTTCCTGGTATTTGCTCTTCTTTTTTGTCTTCTTTCATGTTTTCTGGTTCCTCTTTCTCTATTACCTCTATTGTTTCTTGGTTTTCTGTCCCTTGTTCCAGACTGTCCTTCACAATTTCTTCCTCCTCTTCACTTTCCTCTATCTCTTCTTCACTTTCTTCTTCCTCATCCGTTTCTACCTCTAGTTCTGGGATGCTTACTATATCGTGGATGTTTTTTGTTTTGCCTACCTCATCTGTGTCTGGTCGTGTTAATGCGGCAAACGGGTTGCTACTCTCCATGGTCTCTGTTTCTTCTTTTGATGAATCCTCATTCTTCTTTGTGGCAGAGATACTCCTACCTCTTAAATTCAGGTCCCTTTGTCGTTGTTGGTTAGTTTTCCTAACCATGGTGACGAGCTCAGGCGGTGTTCAATCGTTCATCCCCCTACCCACTGAGGCGGCAGAGGATGGAGATGGTGGCAGACAGGAATCGCACTCACTATTCTTTAGTCGCACGCTTGTTTCTCCCTCTCTCACTTTAAGAATAATTGCGAGCTTTTATTTCTCTAAGTAGTATGTATATATCTTCTTGCGTATGAATGATGTGTTTCCAATATCTTCAAAGTGTCTCTTATATAGCTTTCCTATCTTGAACGGCTGTATGATCTAGCATTGAAGGCTGAATATTCTCCATAATTGCTGGTAATAATTGCTGAATATTTCCCTCTTAATTACCGTATTTACTGCATAATCTTCATACTTAATGCTGCATATTTATTTCCATTAATATACGCACATATGGTCAAATATTGTCCTGATATTTGGACCGTTGTCCTCTCCATGGCTTGGCGCCTATCTTCATGTGCCCTGAGAGCCTGGCACCCTGAGAGCCTGGCAGTCAGGTTTAGATGAAATGTTGATCAGGGTGGTCTGCGGATTTCCAGGCCTAACAATTGCCCCTTATCTCCTTATTGGTAGTGCCAGGACGAAAAAATGAGGAGATAACTTTAGTTTTGATAAGATCACCCAACGGTTAAATTTTCCCCGATCGCCTTCTGTAACGGCTCTTTTTATCGCAATTGCCGACGCGTGGTTTATTTACTGCAACTTCCTTAATTATTTTGCGGCTGAAACCCTAATCTTCTTTGCTATAAATACTTGGGTGCTTCATTAATTTGAACTCATCAACACAACTTCTTCGTCTTCTTTCCCTTAACTTTCTTTCTCTTCAGTTTTCTTAATTCTCAACTTCCCAAATCTTTTAATCAATCTTCCATAATTCTTCAAACAATGGTGCAAAGAAAAAAAAATCTACCAGGGCGGCGGTTCTGCAACTCCTCCTCCTCGTAATCCCGAGGAAGTTTCTTCAAACTTTGCCTCGCTTCTTCTCCGCCGCTCCATCTCCCGCATGATAGATAAGTTAAGTGATCCCCCATTGGAGATGATTTCAATATCTCATGGCGCCTTTCAATTCAAGCCTACCAAGGCTTTAAATGAGGATCGATCTCCGCAAACCGCTTGAAGCCCGAGTTCGAGAAAATTTTGAAGGATAAGGGGATTATCCTCGCGATGTCTTGAAGTCCGGATCCCGAGAATTCTCCTATCGTGGGCGACTGGGCTTGTACTGGTTGGTTTTGCATCCACGATTGGGCCTTCAGGGCAGGTTGTAAGCTTCCTTTCTCGCCTCTTATGGTTGAGGTTATTAAGGAGATCGGTGTTCCATCTTATCAATTGATGCCAATGGTATGGAAGGTTGTATGTTCTATTGAGAACCTCTGTAAAAAACATAATGTCTCTTTTTCTCTTGATGATTTGAAGACCTGTTATGCTGTTAAAACAAACAGTCCTGGCCGTATAAGTTTTAAGGTCAGGTCGTCAACTACTCCTCTTCTGAGTAATTTAGACAGTGGCCATGATAAGGGCTAGGCTGCTGGCTATATGTTTGTCAGGACCAATTCTGTGGGTCCTGACCTGGCGTATTTGAATCATGAGGCCTGTGTGGCTGGTGAGTCTTTTGGTTTCTTTCTTTGACCTGCATGTTTTTTCTGTTAGTGAAAAAATGAAAAAATAATAAGTCATACCTTTTATGTGTGCAGTTGACGACTGGGTTACTGAAACTGAGTATCCTACTCCCAATGTTTCTGCTTTCCTTGCTATCCCTCCTTTGGAGAGGTCCTGGCCTCTTTGTTGCGGGGTTGGTCACCTTCCTTGCTGCTTGAAGGCTGACGGGGCTCCCTGGGCGGCTAAAGTGTCAGAGGCTGCTGGTGCCAGTACCTCAGGCTGTAAGTCTATTTTAATTTTTCCTTTCTTTTTACCTAGGCTTCCTGATAATGTTTGGTTTGTATTGCTGATATAGTATTTCGTGTTGCAGCTACCAGGTCATCTGTTCGCCTTGCCAGGTTTGGCATGGCCGACCTTTCACCAGGTGGCGAAAATCAAGGAGGAAGGTCCCCGGGAAGCGGGGATAGTGAGTCTTTATAGACTTGACCGACGAGATCGATCTTTGCCAAGGTCGATTCGCCCGCTCCCCCTGTTGAAACAGTTCAAGACCCGAAAAGGAGGATTGAGGATGTTGACGTTTACGCCCCGGTCAGGGAGGTGAGAGCCAGGTTGGATAATATGGAGGCTGCTAGGGTGAAAATCAGGGATTATGCAGCTTCTAAATCGGATGTCATGTTCACCCTTGACCCTGTTGAGACTACTACTCAGGCTGTTGCTTCAGTGGATCATTCAGTCAGCCTCTTGGCTGGTGCCCTGGCTGCTGTGAGGGAGGTATGTTGGCATTACTTCCCTGTGTTTTGGTAGTCCTCTATTGTTGTTACAAATTATTCATACTTTTCTTGTTTTTGGCCAGAGTGCTACAGCCTGTCTCCATAATGCCTATCAGGCTACTTCTTTGGTAGCCAGGATTGATCTGATGAGATCAGATTATGATAGGTTGAAGTCTGAGCTGGAATTTGCAAGGGTCGGCTTGGCGCCAAAACCGATTTGACAAAGGTGCAGGCTGAGAGGGATGCTGCTAAGACTGAGGCAGCTTCAAGCACGCGGCTGTTGTAGGAGGCCCTGGATAGGAATGAAGAGCTTACCCAGGAGAGGGATGACTTGGAGTTCAAGTTGGATGATTATTCCTCTATTTCTACATCAAGGGAAGGGCGACTGCCATGTCGGAGCCTGTCGAGGCCAGGGAAAAATGGGACCCTGCAGCTGAGATGGCTTTTGCTTTGCTGAAATATCCCGACCTGCATAATTTGGAAAATGAACAGAGGTCGACTCTCCGGGGAGCGAACGTTGAGGCCGAGCCGGCTAAGAGTGGGGAGCGGGTTGTTGATGTTCCGCTTCGAGGAGAAACAAGAATATTTTTAATTCTCAGTTGGTATTTTGGCCCATCCAGGGGGGATGTCCCTGGACAGACATTATTTTTATTTTCCTGTTTTGGGTCAGGGAGGCTCTCCCTGGCTTTTATGAATATTTTGGCGCCTTTGCCCCAGGGGGTAAAGGTTTATTAATATAGGCATGATGGCCTTCTTTTGGCTGATTTCACTTTTGTCTTTGCTTGATTTGTGAGTTTCAACCTGTTGGACCTGTCAAATATTTTGTTTGCATGATTTGCACATTATTCTCGTTAAATAACCTGCACATTTCGTTTCAATTTTTGTCATGAGTATTTCAACCAAGTATAGTTTTTTTTGCTATAATGGTTGAAAGGGTGGGAAATCCGGTCTGTCAAGAGGGCTTATATCCCCTGCCTGGCTGGAGGGCTTGGTATTCGGCCTGTCGAGAGGGCTTTTTAGACTGATGGTCAGGATAAAACACCCTTGCACCGTCTTGTTGCGTCCAGCCGGTTGTAATCCGTGGCAAAACCTAGTCGGTCGTGGCAATTATTTCATGCCGATTGGTCCCGACTTTTTATCGTATCTGGTGGTGGTTACCAACTCGTCAGGCACGATTAAGTGCAAAATTTTTGTTTCAGAATATATAGTAGAGTAGCCTTCAATCCTGAATATTTATGCGTGTAATCTTTTATTATGTATAATTGTTCAGGATTCAAAAAGTAAATAGGCGGGTTAGTTGAACAGGTAAAAAATGCAGGCAAGTCATATAAAGCATGTAGTTCATCACATAGCACATCAGGTTTAGTAGTGATTGAATTTGTACCTGACTGTAGCCTGATCTGATCTTTACATATGGAATAGTTTTAAATGAGTTACATTCCAGGATCTTGGGATCATTTCCCCTTCTAGTGTTTGGAGCCTGTATGCTCCTTGTCCAACAATTGAATCAATTAAGTAGCGGCCTTCCTATGTGGGAGCTAGCTTGCCTGCTGATTTCTCCTTTTTATTTGGGAATACTTTGCGTAGGACAAGGTCTCCTTCTCTGAAGACCCTGACTGTGACACCCCTCGTTGAGGCAACAAGATATAACTAGTAAATCGTGGCGGAAACACGAGATTTTTAAAACTTTTAAGACTTTTAAAGTAGTCCAACGCGAGGTATCACCAACACGATAAATACGTTTAGATAGTTAAGTTTAAGTTTACAACACAAGTCTATTTATTGGGGAAAAGATATCCCACGAATTAACATCAATTCGAAAAGTAGGTGAGTCTATTATGTAATAACTAATAAGGTCCGAGGTAAGAACTCGCTAGCTCACACGGTCTTCCCCACTTAAGCTTCATCACCAACCTGTCATTCATAATAAATATGAAAGCCACGGTCGGTGGGGAGTAACTCGGTTCTCCCAGCCACAATATGTCAAAATACAAGTAATTAGGAATTTAATTAAACGAACAAGCATAAGAATAAATACTTACGGTAACAAGAGAATCATGATTAGAATACAAAATGCAATAAGAGTAGTTATGCATAAATGAGAGAAGAATAATTAGGTCAAACGGTCAAATAATGACTCGACTCAAATGTAAGACAAATTACAAAGTATAGACTCAAACAAGACAACCCTCTAGACTCCAACCTCTTGGTAGGACGACGATCATAATACGGTCCTAGTCTAAACCTGGCCAGACTCTCGGGATGGACGACACCCGATTCGATAAATGATACCAAATCGTATCCAAGACTCGAAATATGGTACACCTAACCGTGCCCGAAAGTCGAGTAACCTCAAGCGGAACCTTGTCACCTAACCGTGACCCCCGGTCCGGAGAGGCGGAAGGAAAAATAGCCCAACTCGGAAACAATGGCACCTAACCGTGACCCAATGTCCGAGGGCAAATAAATAAGGAATGTCGAGTAGTCTCACAATGTAAAACATCACACTCGGGTCTTAAATACGAGTGGAAAAGATTGCACAAACATAACGTAAACAATTCATGTGAAGCATGCATAAGTATAAAGGTATGAGAAACATCAGTACTCTCTGCCGGTGTGGGCACCTGCCGCTGCCCACCGCAGAGGATTCATGCTATGGTGAACAATGTCAAATTAGGTGAGGGTGTATTCTCTGCCGGGTGGCCGATTGATCGCCGCCCACCCACGGGGGATACAAGCTAAAGGAAACACGGTCAAAAACATTCAATGTGTATCCTCTGTAGGTGACCATTTCTGCCCACCCACCAGGAGGAATACCTACTATAGTCAATTAATTTCAACATTTCACATTGTGTATTCTCTGCCGGTTGACTGCCGCCCACCTACAGGGGATACACCCTATTATAAAGGCACCAAAAATTTCATGTATACGCTATTGGTTGGGTAGGCTGCTGCCGCCCACCGGCAGGGGATCACAAAGGCTTAATTCTCTATTTTTACAAGTCAGAAATGCAAAGACGCGCTGCCGGTTGAGTAGGCCGGCTGCCGGCCCACCGGCAGAGGATCACTGTATACGAAAACTCAACAAACATTCATCCAAAGCCTTCCAAATTCAACCATCTTTCATTTAATCATTTCATACTTCTTAAACATGATGAATACTCAGAAAATTACCACTTTCAAGATGTAATTAACATATGGGGTGGATTATAAGTCATTAAAGTGAGGCTTAAATCAAATAATTATGAGGGAATTACACTAACATCATCCCATATTTCACCATATTTCAACAAGACATGAAATTACTCCTTAAACATGTGAGAATTGTCATACAAGTATTCTACTCAACACCAAATCACCAAAAAGCATGAAAGACACCAAATTTAACATTCATGTGAGTCTAATACTACACAATTCACACAATTTTAACATAAAAGTCGAGTAACCCATCACCGTTACCTTTTTGCACTTCAATCTTCTAAAGACTCGTCAATGATGTAGCTATCCTCCTCCGGGTTGTCCAAGTTCTCCCCTAAACACAAAAACAAAGGTATTAAGTCAAGAATCCACATCCTTGTAAGATGAGAATTTCGAAATAGAGGAAAAGATGGCAACTTTCTTACTTAGAAAGAAGGGGAATGAGAAAAGGAAGAGAATGGCGCGAAAAGGAACGAGATTGGTGAAGAATTGAGTGAGATATGGTGATTTTAGGGTTAGTAAGGGAAGGTTCAACAATGGTGATGTGGTTGTTGGGAAATTTTAGAAATTAGAAGTGAGGGAGATGAAGTTGTGAGGGTTTAGTTGAGGTTTTGTGTAGAGAAAAGAGGGGGAAAAAGGCCCATGAGTCAAGTTAAGCCCAATAACTCAAAATGAGTCGGTATCTACTAGAATTTTCGTCCCAAGTCTACTATAACTCGAGTCGGAGAATAATATTATTAAAATCTACACTATTATCACCGTTACACGGCTAAGACAATATTTTATGAAAATAAGCTTTAAATAATAATTATTTAATAAAAATTACTTAAAGTTCATTTAAAATATAAGAAAGGCGCGGGGTGTTACAATCATCCCTCCTTTTAAAAAGTTTCGCCCTCGAAACTTGAAACGAAAAGGTATTACCTTAAGAAAACAAACTAGGGTACTTGACACGCATGGAAGCCTCCGGCTCCCAAGTCTCTTCTTCTACATTACCACACTTCCACAACACCTTCACCAAGGGCACCACTTTGCTCCTTAGCTTCTTCTCCTTCTTATCCAAGATACGAATCGGTCTCTCCTCGAAAGAAAGACTAGGCTCAAGCTCGGGAATTTCATTTTGCAACACATGACTAGGGTCTCTAATGTATTTCCTAAGTTGAGACATGTGGAAAACATCATGAACTTTACCCAAACTCGGGGGCAAATCCAATCTATAAGCCACGGCACCAATCCTTTTTATCACTTCATAAGGTCCAATGTACTTCGGACTCAACTTCCCTTTAACTCCGAACCTCTTTACTCCTTTCATCGGGGACACTTTTAAGAACACCTTATCTCCAACTTCAAACTCCAAGGGTCGACGGCGAACATCGGCATAAGATTTCTGTCGATCTTGGGCGGCTTTTATTCTTTCACGGATGAGCTTCACTTGATCAATCGTCTCGGCCAACTTGTCGGGTCCTAGATCACGAACATCACTTGCTTGGTCCCAACAAATCGGACTACGACATTTCCTTCCATAAAGGGCTTCATAAGGGGCCATCTTGATAGAAGCATGATAACTATTGTTGTAAGAAAATTCCACCAAAGGTAAGCTCTTCTCCCAACTAGAATGGAAGTCAAGGGCACAAGCACGCAACAAGTCTTCTAGAGTTTGAATCGTCCTCTCGGATTGTCCATCGGTAGCGGCATGAAAAGCGGTACTCATCAACAACTTACTACCCATAGCATCTTGCAAAGCTTTCCAAAATCTTGAACAAAAACGCGGGTCACGATCCGACACGATCTCCTTAGGAACACCATGGTAACGAACGATCTCCTCAACATAAGCACTAGCAAGACGGTCTAAACTCCAAGTTTCTTTGATAGGGATGAACCTAGCACACTTGGTCAACCTATCCACAACAACCCATACGACATCCTTTCCACCAACGGTCTTAGGCAAAGCCATCACAAAATCCATGGAAATGGACTCCCACTTCCATAAAGGAACATCCAAAGGTTGTAGCAAACCACCGGGTCTCTTATGCTCAATCTTCACTTGTTGACAAGTAAGACACCTTCCAACATATGACACAATGTCATTCTTCATGTTAGGCCACCAAAACTGAAGCTTCAAATCTTTATACATCTTGTCTCCTCCGGGGTGAATCGAATAAGGGGATAGATGAGCTTCATCTAGAACTCTCTTCCTCAAATCAACGGTATCGGGCACGTACAAGCGTCCTCGGTAACGAAGGTAACCTTTAGCATCAATCTCACAATCCTTTGCTTTCCCTTCAAGAAGCTTGGCTTGAAAACTTTTAAAGGTAGCATCGTCCACAAGGCTATCAAGGATCTCACGGTGAAGAACGGGCTCGGCAACCATAGCACCAAGATAATCAAAACCACTCTCCACAAGTTGCAAACTTAACTTACGAAACTCGGCACAAAGGTCATCGGGGAGTACACGAATGGCACTCAAGGAATGAGTAGGCTTCCTACTAAGGGCATCGGCAACCACATTTGCCTTTCCTTCATGATACAACAACTCTACGTCATAATCATTCACCAATTCCAACCATCGTCATTGTCTCATATTCAAATCCTTTTGGGTGAAGATATATCTCAAACTCTTATGATCGGTGTAGATGCGGCAATGGACTCCAATGAGGTAGTGTCTCCACATCTTCAAGGCATGAACAATGGCGGCTAATTCCAAATCATGAGTGGGATAGTTCACCTCATAAACTCTCAATTGTCGCGAAGCATAGGCAACAACTCTTCTATTTTACATGAGGACACAACCCAAACCCATCTTAGAAGCATCACAAAACACATCAAAGTCAACTCCATCCTCGGGCAAGGTCAACACGGGAGCGGTAGTCAACTTCTTCTTCAACTCTTGGAATGCACCTTCACAAGCTTCGGTCCACGCAAACTTGGTCTCTTTCTTCAAAAGTTGAGTCATCGGTCTAGCAAGCTTGGAAAAATCTTTCACAAAGCGACGGTAATAACCCGCCAAACCCAAGAAACTACGGATCTCACCAACATCGGTTGGACTCTTCCACTCAATTACGGCTTCAATCTTCGAAGGGTCTACCATGACACCATCCTTAGATATAACATGGCCTAGAAAAGATACCTTAGACAACCAAAATTCACACTTGGAGAATTTGGCAAACCACTTTTGTCGACGGAGGATTTCCAAAATGATACGAAGGTGATCGGCATGCTCTTCTTCGGACTTGGAGTAGATGAGGATATCGTCAATGAAGACCACAACACACTTGTCTAAGAACTCACTAAAGGTCCGGTTCATTTGGTCCATGAAGATGTAGGGGGCATTGGTTAAACCAAAGGGCATCACCTTAAACTCAAAGTGTCCATACCTTGTGCTAAAGGCGGTCTTAGGGATATCGGACTCACGAACGGGAATTTGATGATAACCGGATCTCAAATCAATCTTGGAAAAGGTAGAAGAACCCTTGAGTTGATCAAACAAATCTTCAATTCTTGGTAGAGGATACTTGTTCTTGATGGTAACACGGTTAAGCTCGCGGTAGTCAATGCAAAGTCTCATGGATCCATCTTTCTTCTTCACAAAGAGAACGGGAGCACCCCAAGGTGAGGCACTAGGTCTAATGAATCCTTTCTCAATCATCTCATCAAGTTTCTTTCTCAACTCCTTCAGCTCGGTTGGCGCCATACGGTACGGGGCTTTAGCAATCGGGCCGGTTCCGGGTACAAGGTCGATAGAGAACTCAACATCACGCTCGGGAGGAATTCCGGGCAACTCTTCGGGAAAGACATCGGCGAACTCACAAACCACGGGCACTTCTTCGATCTTTGGTAAGGGAGGAGAGGTAGAAGTCACCACACATAGAAAGATTTGGTAACCTTTCCTCTTCATGCTCATCAACTTCAAAGCGGAAATCAATTTCACACCTTCTTGGGAACGAACTCCTTTATAGGATACGCGAGTGCCTAGCGGACTCTTGAGGCAAATCTTTTGGTCTCTACACTCGAATCTTGCATCATACTTTGACAACCAATCCATACCCAAAATCACATCGAATTCCTCAAGGGGAAAACAAAGTAGGTTAGCGGGAAATAAGGTTTCCGAAATAGAAATAGGAATGTCGGAGAAAGAAAGGGAACAAGAGAACATTTCTCCGGAAGGTAAGGATATAGAAGTTTCCTCACTAGGAATTGGTTCAATGGCTAGCTTTTCGGAAAATTTGGAAGATATAAAGGATAAAGATGCGCCGGTATCAAATAAAATGAGGCAAGGTTGATCAAAAATTGAGAACATACCCGTAATGATATCGGGATGAGCGGCGGCTTCGGCTCGACTCATGACAAAGATAGTTCCTCTTGGCCTAGCATTTGAAGTAGGAGCATTCTTCTTCTCGGGGCAATCGGCAACACGATGTCCTGGCTTCTTACAATGGAAGCAAGTCAAGGGCTTGCCATAGCATCCAATTCCGGGGTGTGCAGCTTGCCTACAATGGTAGCACTTACGGTCCTTCTCAAGTTCATTAGTTGATGTGGGAGCTTGTCCTCTAGGTTCTTGAACTCTTGGTCCTTGTCCTCCATGGTCTTGTATCCTTGGCACAAACCTCCTCTTGTTGGCATAGTTTGGAGTAGAAGGCACAAATGGTCTCTTGCCATGAAAGTTAGAACGGTAAGAATGAGAAGAGGAGTGGGGCTTGGCTTCTTCTTCAATGGCCTTCAAAGAGCTTTCCGCCCAAATGGCATCATCATAGACTTCCACAAAGGTAGTTGAGTTTCTTCTCACCATGCTTTCCACTTTAGGATTCAACTTGTTCTTGTAGAAGTAGACACGATCCTCTTCATCTTTCACGAACTTGGAGGCATAATGAGCAAGTTCATTAAACTTGTCGGTGTAAGCTTGAATTGATAGCTTCCCTTGCTTGAAGTCCATGAACTCCTTCAATCTTTGTTGTTTGAGCTCCTTAGGGTAGAAGCGAGTCTCCACAAGTGACTTGAAGCGGTTCCAATCAAAGTTGGGGTCTTGAGTAGCGGTAGGACCGGTCAAAGTCCACCACCTATCGGCTTCCTTCACAAGAAAGTGAGAGGCTAATCTCACCTTGTCCTCCTCTCGGGCATCAAAGAGAGAGAAGTTCTTCTCCATATCACGAAACCACTCCGAGAGAGCAACGGGATCCACTTCACCACCATAGGTCCTAGCCTTGTTCCTTGCTAGTTGACTTGCAATCCAAGCATAGCTTCCTTGACGGTTAGCTTCGGGTGCAAGGGGAGCGGGTTGAGCATTTTGTTGATTAGCAAGCACTTGAGTGAGGGCTTGCATGATAGCATTTTCCACATTGGTCGCTCGTACCATCTTTTGCACAAGAGCAAACAAGTTAGAACCTATCACAAAACATACACAAAAAGGCTACCAACTTAGGTCCTTAATTCTACCCGTCTCTCATTCATTATTCAAGGTCAAGTAAGAATTTTAAGTTGGGGTACACGTGTGTGCGTCGGGAGCAATATATGCTCTGATACCAACTGTGACACCCCTCGTTGAGGCAACAAGATATAACTAGTAAATCGTGGCGGAAACACGAGATTTTTAAAACTTTTAAGACTTTTAAAGTAGTCCAACGCGAGGTATCACCAACACGATAAATACGTTTAGATAGTTAAGTTTAAGTTTACAACACAAGTCTATTTATTGGGGAAAAGATATCCCACGAATTAACATCAATTCGAAAAGTAGGTGAGTCTATTATGTAATAACTAATAAGGTCCGAGGTAAGAACTCGCTAGCTCACACGGTCTTCCCCACTTAAGCTTCATCACCAACCTGTCATTCATAATAAATATGAAAGCCACAGTCAGTGGGGAGTAACTCAGGGTTCTCCCAGCCACAATATGTCAAAATACAAGTAATTAGGAATTTAATTAAACGAACAAGCATAAGAATAAATACTTACGGTAACAAGAGAATCATGATTAGAATACAAAATGCAATAAGAGTAGTTATGCATAAATGAGAGAAGAATAATTAGGTCAAACGGTCAAATAATGACTCGACTCTAATGTAAGACAAATTACAAAGTATAGACTCAAACAAGACAACCCTCTAGACTCCAACCTCTTGGTAGGACGACGATCATAATACGGTCCTAGTCTAAACCTGGCCAGACTCTCGGGATGGACGACACCCGATTCGATAAACGATACCAAATCGTATCCAAGACTCGAAATATGGTACACCTAACCGTGCCCGAAAGTCGAGTAACCTCAAGCGGAACCTTGTCACCTAACCGTGACCCCCGGTCCGGAGAGGCGGAAGGAAAAATAGCCCAACTCGGAAACAATGGCACCTAACCGTGACCCAATGTCCGAGGGCAAATAAATAAGGAATGTCGAGTAGTCTCACAATGTAAAACATCACACTCGGGTCTTAAATACGAGTGGAAAAGATTGCACAAACATAACGTAAACAATTCATGTGAAGCATGCATAAGTATAAAGGTATGAGAAACATCAGGTACTCTCTGCCGGTGTGGGCACCGGCTGCCGGCCCACCGGCAGAGGATTCATGCTATGGTGAACAATGTCAAATTAGGTGAGGGTGTATTCTCTGCCGGGTGGCCGACTGCCGGCCCACCGGCAGGGGATACAAGCTAAAGGAAACACGGTCAAAAACATTCAATGTGTATCCTCTGTAGGGTGACCGTCTTGCCCCACCGGCAGGGGAATACCTACTATAGTCAATTAATTTCAACATTTCACATTGTGTATTCTCTGTAGGTTGACCGGACCGCTGCCCACCGGATACACCCTATTATAAAGGCACCAAAATTTCATGTACTGTGCCGGTTGGGTAGGCCGGCTGCCGCCCACCTGCGAGGGGATCACAAAGGCTTAATTCTCTATTTTTACAAGTCGAAAATGCAAAGACGCGCTGCCGGTTGAGTAGGCCGGCTGCCGGCCCACCTACAGAGAGGATCACCGTACACGAAAACTCAACAAACATTCATCCAAAGCCTTCCAAATTCAACCATCTTTCATTTAATCATTTCATACTTCTTAAACATGATGAATACTCAGAAAATTACCACTTTCAAGATGTAATTAACATATGGGGTGGATTATAAGTCATTAAAGTGAGGCTTAAATCAAATAATTATGAGGGAATTACACTAACATCATCCCATATTTCACCATATTTCAACAAGACATGAAATTACTCCTTAAACATGTGAGAATTGTCATACAAGTATTCTACTCAACACCAAATCACCAAAAAGCATGAAAGACACCAAATTTAACATTCATGTGAGTCTAATACTACACAATTCACACAATTTTAACATAAAGTCGAGTAACCCATCACCGTTACCTTTTTGCACTTCAATCTTCTAAAGACTCGTCAATGATGTAGCTATCCTCCTCCGGGTTGTCCAAGTTCTCCCCTAAACACAAAAACAAAGGTATTAAGTCAAGAATCCACATCCTTGTAAGATGAGAATTTCGAAATAGAGGAAAAGATGGCAACTTTCTTACTTAGAAAGAAGGGGAATGAGAAAAGGAAGAGAATGGCGCGAAAAGGAACGAGATTGGTGAAGAATTGAGTGAGATATGGTGATTTTAGGGTTAGTAAGGGAAGGTTCAACAATGGTGATGTGGTTGTTGGGAAATTTCAGAAATTAGAAGTGAAGGAGATGAAGTTGTGAGGGTTTAGTTGAGGTTTTGTGTAGAGAAAAGAGGGGGAAAAAGGCCCATGAGTCAAGTTAAGCCCAATAACTCAAAATGAGTCGGTATCTACTAGAATTTTCGTCCCAAGTCTACTATAACTCGAGTCGGAGAATAATATTATTAAAATCTACACTATTATCACCGTTACACGGCTAAGACAATATTTTATGAAAATAAGCTTTAAATAATAATTATTTAATAAAAATTACTTAAAGTTCAATTTAAAATATAAGAAGGCGCGGGGTGTTACAATCATCCCTCCTTTTAAAAAGTTTCGCCCTCGAAACTTGAAACGAAAAGGTATTACCTTAAGAAAACAAACTAGGGTACTTGACACGCATGGAAGCCTCCGGCTCCCAAGTCTCTTCTTCTACATTACCACACTTCCACAACACCTTCACCAAGGGCACCACTTTGCTCCTTAGCTTCTTCTCCTTATCCAAGATACGAATCGGTCTCTCCTCGAAAGAAAGACTAGGCTCAAGCTCGGGAATTTCATTTTGCAACACATGACTAGGGTCGCTAATGTATTTCCTAAGTTGAGACACGTGGAAAACATCATGAACTTTACCCAAACTCGGGGGAAAATCCCAAGTCTACTATAACTCGAGTCGGAGAATAATATTATTAAAATCTACACTATTATCACCGTTACACGGCTAAGACAATATTTTATGAAAATAAGCTTTAAATAATAATTATTTAATAAAAATTACTTAAAGTTCATTTAAAATATAAGAAAGGCGCGGGGTGTTACACTGACCCTGACGTTTTTATTGTAAGTCCTGGAAACTACTTGTTGATATGATGCCATCCTGATTTTGGCAGCGTCTCTTAGTTCTTCTGTCAGGACTAAATTATCTTGCATCAGGTCTTTGTTTGTTTCAACGTTGTTTAGGCTGCATCTGGATGTTGGTACCCGTACTTGCGCAGGAATGACAGCTTCACAGCCATACACCAGGGAGTAAGGTGTCTGGCCTGTTGCGGTCTTTGGAGTTGTCCTGTCTGCCCATAGTACTAATGGGAGTTCTTCAGCCCATCTGCATCGTCTTCTTTTCAGCTTCTTTTTTTAGGCAGCTTATGACTACTTTGTTGCTTGACTCTGCCTGGCCATTAGCTTTTGGGTATCTAGGGGTCGATGTTACCAGGTTGATATTCCATTCTTGGTAGAATGTTGGGTCCTTTTCCCCACGAACTGAGTTCCATTGTCACATACTATTTCTGATGGGACTCTATATCTGCAAATAATGTTTGTCCTGATGAAGGCTATTACTTCTTTTTCGGTTACTTGCCTGTAAGAGTCAGCCTCAATACATTTGGAGAAGTAATCAGTCATGGCTAACATGAAGACTTTTTGTCCTGGAGCTACAGGCAATTTTCCCACGATGTCCATGCCCCACTTTATAAATGGCCAGGGCGCGGAAATTGAATGAAGGAGTTCAGATGGCTGATGTATGATTGGTGCATGAATTTGGCAGGCTTCGCATTTTGAAGAATATTCCAGCATCGGCCCTCGGTGTAGGCCGAGTGTAGCTTTGTCCCGAGAACTTTGCTTGCCAGGCTCTTTCCTTCTTTATGGTTACCACAGTGTCCATCATGTATCTCTTGAAGTACTAGTTTGGCTTCGTCAGGCTCCAAGCATCTCAGGTAGGGTCCAACCTGCGATCTCTTGAATAAGGTGTTATTGATTATAGCATAAGATGAAGCTCTAATTCTAAAGGCCCTTGCCTCATGTCTTCCCTGAGGTAGTATTCCTCGGAGAAACCAATCATAATAAGGTTTAGTCCAAGAGTTACTTGTCCGATTGATGTGGTTGACTTTCTCGTGTTTGTCTTTGATGGTCGGCTCTAATAAGTGCACAATTGGTATTTTATCAAAAATAGTGGGGGTAAAGTTTGAACCTAGGCTGGCTAGAGCATCGGCCTGGGTATTCAGGTCTCTAGATATTTGATCTATATCAAATGAAGGAAATTTAGCGGTAAGGTTTTTTGCATATTCTAAATACGAAATCATTTTTGCATCCTTAACCGTATAAATTCCCTTTATTTGATTGGCAATTAAGAGTGAATCAGTTTTTACCTTTAGGTTTTGAACACCGAGGTCTAGACATACCTTTAAGCCTGCTATCAGGGCTTCATATTCTGCTTCATTGTTGGTAGCTTTGAACTCACAGCTTACAGCCTGAGCTATTACATCTCTCTGGGGTGATCTAAGTACTAATCCTAACCCTGTCCCCCTGGCATTGGATGCCCCATCTATGAACAAGGTCCATTCTTGGTCTAGGGTTTTAATTTTCTAGTTGGTTGACCTCTTTTATTAGGTCTGGTTCTAGGTTAGGGCTAAAATCAGCCACAAAGTCTGCTAAGGCCTGCGATTTGATCGCTGCCCTGGGTTCAAAGGAGATGTCATATGTGCTAATCTGTACTAACCATTTGGCCATCCTGCCTGATAGTTCAGGCTTACGCAGGACAGATTTTATAGGTAAGTTGGTCCTGACTATAATTGGGTGACTTTCAAAATAAGGTCTCAGCTTAGTACATGACATTATTAAAGCCAAAACATATTTTTCAAGTAGTCCATACCTCAACTCAGCATCTAGCAGGCTTTTACTTACATAGTATACTGGATGTTGTTGCCCGTCCTGTTCTTTCACCAGGATCACACGATCACGTGTCGATGACGGATAGGTATACTTGACAAAGGTTCTCCTTTTTCTCGGTTTAGCCGATAAGGGTGGAGATGACAAATAGGATTTTAGATCCTGGAAAGTCCGCCTCATGCTCGTCCGTCCACTGGAATTGTTTATTTTTCCCGAGGAGGTTATAGAATGTTTTGCATCTTTCGAAGATCTTGATATAAAGCGGTTCAGTAGGCGACTACCCTACCCGGCACAATTTTTGGATATCTTTGACAGACTTGGGTGACTGTAGTTCCAGGATGACCTTTATCTGTTCAGGGCTTGCTTCTATGCCTCTCTTTGTGACCATATATCCAAGAAATTTGCACAGAGACCCCAAAGTGGCACTTTGCGGGGGTTCACTTCATGTTATATTTTTCTAATATCTCAAATGTTATTTCTAGGTGCTTCACATGATCTTCCGCATTCTTGGATTTCACCACCATGTCATCTATGTATACTTCCATGATGTCACCTATCCGGTCTTTAAATATCATGTTGACCAGGCGCCGATACGTTGCCCCGCATTCTTCGAGCCGAAAGGCATGGCAAAGGTAACAAAGATATGCCTCGGTCTGTAAATGAATGCAGTACTCTCCTGGTCGGCAGGGTGCATCTTTATTTGATTGAATCCACTGGAAGCATCCATGAATGTCAGCATTTCGTGGCCTGCTGTTGCGTCTACCATGGCGTCAATATGGGGCAGGGGGAATGGATCTTTAGGGTAAGCTTTGTTCAGGTCAGTGTAGTCTACACAGACTCTCCACTTTCCATTCTTTTTCTGCACAACAACTACGTTAGCCAGCCACTCAGGGTACATTACTTCCCTGATCATTCCCATATCAAAGAGTTTTTCTACTTCTTCATTTATTATGGCGTTTCTTTCAGCTGCAAATTTGCGCCTTTTCTGCTGCACAGGCCTAAAAGATGGGTCAACATTGAGCTTATGAGTAATAATATCAGCGCTAATTCCAGTCATATCAAAATGTGACCAAGCAAACCAAGATGATTTATTTTTAAGGAATTTTACCAGTTCAGGCCTGACACTATCCGGTGCGTCAGATCCTATTAAAACATACCTGTCAGGGTACTCAGGGTCTAGAATTACCTGATCTGTTTCCATTCTGGGAGGTGCTACATACGTGCTCCTAACAGGGTACTGTAATTGCTATGCCAGGGACTTACCTGCCTTGGAAGGCTTCAAGGCTGCTGTGTAGCACTCCTGGGCTGTCTTGTGATCCCCTTTCATTGTGGCTATGCCCCAGTCTGTCGGTATCTTGATGCACTGGTGATAGGTTGATGGTACGGCCTTGACATTGTGAATCCAGGGTCTGCCCAAGATGGCGTTGTAGGATGACAAGCAGTCAAGGACCCCAAACTTTTCATAGGATGAGACTCCTTCCACATAGGTTGGGAGGTGGATCTCTCCTAGAGTGCTCCTGGTTTCACCACTGAACCCTACTAGGACGCTGAATTTTTTGGTGATTTGATCCTCGTTTATCTTCATGGCTTTCAGTACGTCAAGCATGATCAGGTTTACTGAGCTGCCTCCATCGACCAGGATCCTTCTTACTGTGGCTGTTCCAATCTGCATAGAAATGACCAGGCCATCATGATGAACATCAGGAACGCCCACCAGGTCACAATCATTGAAAGTGATTGTTGGAACAGGATCCAGCTTGCAGGGTGACACAGTCCTCGGTGTCCTGGCTATCTTTTTTGCTGCTGAGCTTGTCAGTCCACAAATCTCTGAACCGCCAGATATAAATTTTACTTCATAGAGTGGTGGTGGTGGAGAGAGGCTGTGATCCTGCTTGTGCTCCTGATTTTCTTTATCCTGGTTTGCATTCCTGCCTTTTGACTTGATCAGGTCTTTTAAGTATCATGATTTCAGCAGGTAGGCCACTTCCTTCCTCAGGGTGAAACAATCATCCGTGGTGTGTCCAATATCCATGTGAAATTCGCACCATTTTGAATTGTCTCTTCTGGGATTTGGATTTTCTACCTTCCTGGGCCATCTAACAGCTGTTCCCATGTTGTCAAGCCTCTGGATCAATCCTGCAGTATCAACACAAAAGTTATGTTCGGAGATAGGTGGATAAACCTTAGCCTTATCTTGATATTCATGAGTCAGGTTGACTTCTGATTGATCTGGCCTGGAATATGGAGTAGGTCTGTAATTGTTCCCTCTGTTGCTTTTCCTATTGCTTCTTTCATGATCCCTTGGTCCACTGGGTGATCCAAGTTTGTAGCTTTTATCTTCTTCCAGCCTGATGAAGGCAAGGGTCTTGGCCTGAACATCTTCGAAGGTGTGGTAGGGATACTTAGTGAGTTAACTGTATAAGTCACTATTTGGTAGTAACCCCTGTCTAAATGCCTCCACTGCTGTTCCAACGTCACACCTGGGTATATATACTTTCTCTTTATTGAATCGTGCAAGGAATGTCCTGAGGGTTTCATCAGGCTTCTGTGTAACTCGATAAAGGTCACTGGATCGTTTCTCCAACTCCCGCTACTTGCAAACTCGGTTGAAATCGTTGATCGAGTTGGCAAAGGAATGGATACTTGCTAGTAGGCGGGTTGATGTACCATTGCGGGGGGCCGGTCGGGTCGTTCCAAACCCTTGCACATGCAAACTTGTCTCGAACTCGCTAGAATAGATGCAGCCAACATCTTCTGCTTGTAAAGAGCCACGTGATTTTGTGGATCCGTGGTTCCATCATAGACCCTCATGGATGAAATTGTGAACTTCTTTGGTAGGTCTACTTTGGCTATTTCGTCTATGAAGGGTGAATCAGCATAGCTGTCAGGGGCAGCTTCTTCCATGGCAGGTACTCCTGGTATCTTGTCGAATTTTTCATTGAGTTTCTTGATCTCCTGAACTACTGCCATCATGATAGCCGCTTCAGATTCATCAGGTTTCTCTTGATCATCGTTCTTTGGCTCATCATCACCATCTACGTTAATGGCTTTGGGGATATTTGGGCTCCCAAAACTGGAGAAATCAATGTTTTTGATGATTGATGAGAATGGGGTTCCTGGTTGGAATCTAGAGCCTGCCCCTTGGGTTTTTTTCCAATTTTTGCTTCAGGGCTGACTCAGATTCTTTCAGTTGCAAGATTTCTGCTTCAGTTTAGGCCACTTTTTCTTTCAGGCTTTCCAACTCAGCGATTTTTTGGAGAGCTGCATTCAATTGTTCTTCAACGGTGGGTTGGGCCATTTTTGTAGGTTTTAAAATTTTTCGTAGGATAAGAAGAAAGGATTAAAGAGCTAGATGCCCCACGGTGGGCGCCAATTATTTTGTGTGGATTTTGCGCAGGGCGAAATCAGGTCAGGGTGATACTATGTAGGGTTAACTAGCTCTAATTAGACTATTAGTCAGGTTGACAGGGTACGATATTAAGCTGTAAATAAGATAACAAAAATAACAAGACAAACAATTTTGTACGTGGAAAAGCCTTGAATGGGAAAAAAACCACGGGCACCAAGCCAGGAGAGGATTTCACTATATGATTTGAGAGAATATTATTATGACGACAACAATGCTTGTATTTCTCTAAGTAGTATGTATATATCTTCTTGCGTATGAATGATGTGTTTCCAATATCTTCAAAGTGTCTCTTATATAGCTTTCCTATCTTGAACGGCTGTATGATCTAGCATTGAAGGCTGAATATTCTCCATAATTGATGGTAATAATTACTGAATATTTCCCTCTTAGACTGCATAATCTTCATAGTTAATGCTGCATATTTATTTCCATTAATATACGCGCATATGGTCAAATATTGTCCTGATATTTGGACCGTTGTCCTCTCCATGGCCTGGCGCTTATCTTCATGTGCCCTGAGAGCCTGACAGTAAGGTTTAGATGAAATGCTGATCAGGGTGGTCTGCGGATTTCCAAGCCTAACAGTACCCTTTTAATATTTGATTTCATACATTTTCATTCATTGCTCATTTATTTGCTTAGTTTACTTTTAAATTTCATTGCTATTAGTTATAGAACAATTCAAATCAAACCCCCTCACAACTGTTACCTTGGACTGAAATTAGACGACTAATAATTGCATCGCCTCCCTGTGGTTTGACCCTAACTGCCACTAGCTATAGTAGTAGTTTGGACTATAAATTTATATTTGGTACTCTACGACGGTATCAAATTTTGGCGCCGTTGCCGGGGAGGCAATTGTTTAAAATTTTTAGTTGTTTTATTTTTAGTCGTTTTATTTTTAGTCTTTCTCTTAGTTTAAGGGACATCTGTTCCTTAAACTATTATCATATTCTACTTGTAGTTTCCTCTTATGCGCAGGTCACAGGGTGGTGTACCGAGACCATTGGATCCTGAGATCGAAAGGACATTGCGTGAGTTGAGACAATCATCTAGAGTATTGCCGACAGAGGAAGAGCTGAGTACTCTGTCCAGTTACTACGAGAACGAGCTGTTTGAGGAGGATCCACCTTCGTCAGCTATTTTTACTTCCTCAGCTGAAACCGTCACATCTCCAGACATGGCTAAAGAAGCAAGTATAGCCAGTCACTCCGAGCCAACAGCTGAGAATCTCTATAAGGGATTCGCATTACCAGGGATGGACAGAAAATTCGAACCGAAGCCATCTTATATTAACTTGGTTGAGAGAAACCAATTTGGGGGAGCTTTAAATGAAGATGCAGCTAAAATTATGGAGACATTCATTGACTACTGCTGCTCCATACCCCCACCAGCAGGTGTGACCCAGGACCAGGTGAAGGAGACGATGTTCATATTCTCGCTTCGTGATGCCGCAAGGGAATGGTACCGAGATCTGGATCGAGCTGCTAACGGGATCACTGATTGGAATTCGCTGGCCCTAGCATTCTACAAGAAATATTTCTCTGCCTCGAAGACCAATGCCATTAGAGCTCAGATCACGAGCTGAAAATAGGGTCCTGATGAGAATTTTCATGAGGCATGGGTCCGTTTCAAGAAGCTGGTTCGCACCATGGGTTCGAGCAATGGAGCCTATGCAATCAGTTTTATAATGGGCTTTATGACGATCAGAGGGCTATCCTGGATGCTGCAGCTAATGGCAGATTCCAGGAGAATGTTGGAGAAACTAAGGGGTAGAAAATCATTGATGATATGGCCACCCATAAAGCCGAGCATGGAAATTCCAGAGGA
Source organism: Silene latifolia (assembly GCF_048544455.1). Lineage (NCBI taxonomy): Eukaryota > Viridiplantae > Streptophyta > Magnoliopsida > Caryophyllales > Caryophyllaceae > Silene > Silene latifolia. Next base: position 101,508,465 of record NC_133531.1, read on the forward strand.
AATCAAAGGAGAGCTGCCGAATCCCCTTCTGTAGCTGCATTAGAGGCTCTTACGGTGAGATTTGATAAGTATGAGCTTGGAAGAGGATCTCAAAAGGGAGGTATTTACCAAGTTAATGCTGTTTCAGACGGTCCCTTTACATGCAAAAGATGTGAAGCTGAGGGACATGTTTCAGATTTTTGTCCTAGTTCGAATGAAGTATGTGCTTCCTTTCAACATTATAGACAAACTGGTACATATCCCGATCCCTCTAATGTCCACCCCAATTTGAGGTGGACTAACCAGAATGTCCTTAATCCGGGTCCACAGCAGCATCATCAGCAGAATTATGTGCCCCCTCATAAGCAACAGCAATTTCAAAAGCCTCCCTATGTGCCTCAGCAGCAGCAACTTCAAAGTTCTGACATTTCTGAGTTGAAAAACATGGTTCAAAATCTATCGGGTTTACTGCAAAAGGAGTCTCAAGCTAGAGAGACTTCCACAAAAATGTTGGAGAGTCAAATTGCTCAACTGGCAAGCAAAAGTGCAACTCGAGCTCCGGGGCAATTACCGTCGCAGCCGGATCAAAAAGAGACTCTTAATGCAATTACCTTGAGGAGTGGGTCTACCCTTGATGGGCCCGCTATGGTCGAGGATGCTACCGGAAAGGATGAGGTGGAACCAAGTAAGAAGAAGGCTGGAACGAACTGTGGCAAGAAAAAGACGTTTAGCAGGTATATCAGTCGATCGACTGATACACCTGGTTGATCGACCAGTCCGCAAAACAATACAGCTTCTGGTTCTGAGGAAGTCAGTCGATCGACTGACCAACATGGTCGATCGACTGAAAACGCTGCTAATATTGGACCTTTTCGTCCTCCAATGCCAGATAACTTGAGGGACCACTTATTTCGGGGTACGACGACTCCGGAAATGTTGAGGCAAGATCCAAATGCTAATGGGTCTGTTCTGGTTCCAAAGTATGACCCAATGACGATTAATGGCTCATTCTTGAGACGGTCTGAAGAAGGTTCGAGCTTTAACAAGGAGAAGGTTGTGGATTTTCAGCCTAAGTCCACTGACGCCGGTATGAGAGATTTAGAGGAAAGGGCTAAGTTGCTCCTTACAGCCCCGTACCCAGAGAGATTGGTGCCGACAAAGGAACAAGTATCGTTTAACAAATTTGAAAATGTTATTCGTAGTTTAAATGTGCAAGTTCCTTTCTTTGAGTTAGTTAATCAAGTGCCTGCTTACATGAAATTTATGAAGCAACTTTTGTCTAAAAAGAAGTCACTTGACACTGTGCAATCTGTCGCACTAACTGAGGAGTCATGTTCTTATTTGACTCATACTGCACCTCATAAGCTAGAAGACCCAGGTAGCTTTTCAGTCCCATGTAATATTGGCACCTTTTCTATTAAGAAGGCATTATGTGACCTAGGAGCCAGTATTAGTGTCATGCCTTTGAGTCTTGCTAGGAAGTTGAAATTGACTAGGTTTGCGATTACTAACATGACAAAGACAGATGGGTCGATCGATCTCGCGGTCCAGCCTATAGGAGTCTTAGAGGACATTCCTGTGCAAATAGGAAAGTTCTTTTTCCCAGTTGACTTCGTTGTGTTAGATATGCCCGAGGATGCTCACATTCCTATCATTTTGGATAGACCATTTCTGCACACTGCTGGTGCAGTTATAGATGTTGGCTCAGGGACATTGACCTTTAAGGTAGGGAAACATTCCATTGTCTTTGCCCAGACAGCTAAGAAGAAAGATCCTATGTGGCCAGTCACTTGTAATACGATTTCTGAGAAGAAATCTTATTTTGTGCTTTCTGATATGCCTATCCCTATGCCTACTCCTGTTGTGACACCTCCGCCCCAGATTGGGAGCAAATTGGAGGAAGATTCTTCTGTTTTAGATATTGCAGGAAATGGTTTGGGGAAGGAAGAGCCGCATGTTGCTCCAGTTGAGAAGGAGCCAACCGTTCAAAGAGGCGGTTTAGGATGTCTTAGCTATGGCACAGATGAGGAGCCTGATGAGGAGCCAGTTAAAGTGACGGAGTCCGATTTGGATTTTGACGAGCCAGACGAGGTCATTGATTGGGAAGATGTTGGAGCCGCTGATCCGTTGAGTTCTGCGGATATTGGAGTGGTTAGGAGTCCCGCTGAGAATATGAGCACTGTAGAGGCTACTTCTTGTAGCCAGAAGCCGAGCAAGTGGGCCATTCTATGGCCATTCTTGATCAACTATTAGTTGATTAAGGCTTTTTAAACAAAACATTTTATTGCTTTTGTTAGACTTTCTATTGCTTTTGTGTGCGCGAGACTTCGCATTTTAATTGGTTCGCTTAGGATTTCGTAGACTTTAGACTTTACTTTGGGTTTTGCGCAATTTTGGGCGCGTTATTATGTGTATTTGCAGGTTTATAGACCATATTAGCTCAATTTATTGAGCTAATTCGAAGAAAATCAGACTGGACATCTTGGTCGATCGACTGACTGCAACAGTTACAGAAGCTACTGTTCGTGTCACCCCGGTCGATCGACTGGGTGATGTGGTCGATCAACCGCCCAGCGCTGTTGTACCTGTTTTCGATCACTCCCCTGGTGTGTTTGGTCGATTTACGGAGTTGAGGGAGTCTTTTCTCCACTTTATTCTCCGACTCATTTCTGTTTTCTTCTGTTTTCTTATTTTGCACATAATTTTGCGTTTCGTAAATTACTTTCTCGGAATTACGCGTGGTATTGGTTGTCTTTTCAGGTACCTATGGTAGCACTGCTGGCTACTGAAACCTCCTACCTCACGCTGGTTTGGGGAGGTTTCCTTTTGCTGCGCTTAAATTCTTGTGAGTTTCCGAGTTTCATTTCATGTCTCATTTAGTTAATTTATCGCAAAAATCCCATTTCCCTTTTATTTCATTACATGATTTTGCACAATGGGGACATTGTGTGATTTGGTTTGGGAAAGGGTTTTGCGTTGCATTCTCATGTTTCATTGCATTTCTGTTTCACGTTTATTGCATTTCAGTTTGCATTGTTTATTTTATTACCTATATATACAAAAATCAAAATTCAAAAAAAAAAAAAAATTCAAAAATTTGAAAAATTCAAAAAATTGCACGTTTATTTTAGAATATAGGTTGAGTCGGAACGGTAGTATTTCAATAATGACATTGCATTTGCAGCTACCTAAGCCGTGCTTAATTGACATGTTATTAGTAGAATCATTTGCATAGTCTACGAGTTTTTGTTAAATTATTTGCTGAACTTGAGACTTGGCTTAGATTTGTGGCAAACTACATCATTTTCTGAGGTTTAGAGCTTATAACTGGTGTCATTCATGACCAGTTCATTTAGGATGTGAGTAGTTACTCCTTATGAGACATGTTACATCAATATGCATAAATATGAACTTAATCTGCTTAATACCTGTATGCATTCGGGTTCGTGGTTAGTCAACACATGTGGAAGAGGTCACCCCTTTATTCATTTTTCCCATAAGCCTCACACTGCCAGAAATAGCCTTTTTGTCCCGTTAACTACATCCTACACTTAGCATGCCCTTGTCAAGCTAGTAGTTTATGTTCTTGGGATTGTTACTTTGTTTTTGGTAGCTAATGCTCATTTTGAGATGATGTTGGGAAGATGACAAAGGAAGGAAAGAAAGAAAAAATAGAATTGAAAAAAAAAAGAAAAAAAAAGAAAAAAGAAAAACAAGTTCGATCTATGGTCGGCCGACTGGACTCATTGATCGATCGACTGAAGCCCGAGAAAAGAAAAGAATCAAAATCGCATAATTCAAGGTCTTGTTACATGGCGATTTTTGCTCCCATGTTATATTTGTATTTTATGGGGAGTTGATATTATTGGAGATTGTGAGATTAGGGCTAATCATTAGCACCGTTTTGTATTGATTAATCTTGAGCAAGAAGTTGGATGTTGTTCTAATTTGGTTCCTGTAGTTACTAGCTTGGCCTTAACTCCTCTATTCCAAATTCATTTTAGCCTCTTCTTACCCATTACCTCACATATCCATATTTACCTCTGCATGTGTCATGGTCATTTGTTTGGTTGGAATGCATATGTACGGTTGTAGAGATCATTTTCATATTAGATTGCAGGCATGTTCTTATAGGTCGCAGTTAGGTGAATGTCATTACAATATTACGTTTTTATATCTTTACATATATTCACCTGTATTTATTGTGTGATTAGAGCGACCCGTGAGAGTCCATAACGATAGGTCTCTATAGTTGACGGTTCAGCAGTTTTTAACGACTACATAACTCGTTTGCATGGTTCATATTACTAATTGATTGTTGATTTTTAGCATTAAACTGGTTTAGGCTTTATAGTTGCATTTCGCTCTGAGATTGAACTCGTTCCATTAGGTCCTAGGATCGAGTCTAGTTCTTGCTTGGGGACAAGCAAGGGTTTGGTTTGGGGAAGTTTGATGCGTGTCCTAAATATGTAGTATTACACCTTATTTTACACGCATTTCAGAGCTCATTTGTGTAGTTTATGCTACTATTTTCCCATTTCCGTATACTTTCGTGTTTTTGTGTAATATTGCAAAAATGTGAAGAATTCAGCGAAAATTGAGCCGAATCCATCCCCGAGTACTTAGCATTGAATTTGACATGGAGTAAAGACTCGGGAAGCGAACTTGGTGTGCGTATTGAGGCACGAAAGACGAATTTACGAAGCTTTTGGAGCCAAGTACCAGCTACTCCAGTCGATCGACTGACCTACATGGTCGATCGACCAGAGCACGATGATCAGAAGCTACTGTACAGCGCGTATCAGTCGATCGACCGGTCCCAGTGGTCGATCGAGACAAACCGTGAATCTGACGGGAACTAATAGAACGAGAAGTTAGAAGCCCAATGTAATTAGGTTTTATGAATAAAGGTTACGTAGGATTATCTATAACGTAACTTTGGTTTTCAGAATAATCATCAAGTCTTTTATCATCAAATTAATTAGGGTTCTTTAGTTTAATTTTCCGTCAATAAGTTTCCTTTTGCATTCGGTTTTGATCCTTTCTCTGAAATTCCTTGAAGAGTCTATTGATCCAAAATACTCAAGAGGGGGGGTGAATTGAGGATTTAAAACTTTTTTAAAACTTTTCCGATTGTGTGTGTGCAATTAATTATTTAAAGTTTATTGATTAAACTTTAACTAATCAACTAACGATTGTAAGCAAAGTAAACGAAAGAACGAAACAAGAAGAGACACGCGGATTTTTGAAGTGGTTCAGTTTCACAAGTCGAAACCTACGTCCACTATTCTCGATTAATAAATTTAGTACCTTTCTACGGATTACAAATTTACTAACCCAACTCGTACAACTAACTCTAGCTGTAACTCAATGAGTACCGTTAAATACTCGGGTGACTAACTTACGCTAATAAGAAAGCACTAATGATTCTAACAAAGGTTCACGTTAATGAACAAGTTAAGAAATCAACTAAGCACTATTATCTTATAACGATAAATAAAGAACAAGTATAAGAGTTTTGTAAACACACGACCTTTCAAAATTAGCAAATCGGTTTTCGTTAAAAACACACGGTTTGCTCTTTAAAATATGAAAACAATTTTTATGCTTAAGGTCTCTCTTTTAGATGTTGTAAATAGCAAAGTATTTATAGGCAAGGAAGAGGAAGGCTACACGGTTTCTACAAGAACCCTAATAACCGAAATAATAAGATATAATTACAAATTATATCTTCTTATCATCTCTTACCTAAAAGCCATAAAAGATAATAAAGAATATTCTAAAAGATAGAATATAATCTTTCCAAATATTATCTTTACCATAAATTCTAAGATTATGATAAGATTTCCTAAAACAAGAATATCTTTTACCATAAACAAATATATTAACTAAGATATAAGATATGTAAAGATATTATTATAGAATAAAATCTTTACCTAATATCTCATAGGCAACACGGCACAACACGGCTCATAGGCTCGTGAACCATGCAAACCCTAATCTTAGTATATAATTAGAATTTAGGTTTTAGGAGAGGCTAGATGAAAACCCTAATTGATAGTAAAGTCCAACTCATAAGTTTCACCCAATAACCATCAATTAACGCTAACAATATAACCGGACTCCTCACTAAACCGGGCTTTATAAAATAAATACTTTCATTAAAACATATAAAATAAACTTTAAGAAATTGCAAAACAATTTTCGAACCATTTAAAAGTCGTGTATAAAAACTCAAAGATTTCAATGTTATAGTAGAAGAGCTATAACATTGAACTCTTTTACTAGTAATGTTATAGCTGCAAGGCTATAACTTTACTAATTAAGAAACTCATTCTTTGATTACCATTACGAGATAATCACCTATACTATTCTAATCTTCAAGGAGATCTTCGAGTATAGGCTACATCATCATCCAAGCTTGATTAATCTTCTAGACGAACTTCGTCTTCACATAATACTTGAATGAATCTTTGAATTGTTTGATCTTGAACAAGGACTTGAACTTCTCATGTAATCATCACAATCCTCTTTGTTGCTCGTAACAGGTTAATGCAAAAACACTTAACAAACGATTACACGCAACAAGTATATAAAATATAAAACACCTTGACATCATCAAAACATAAACACATAATCTATATGGTCCAACAAATTCCCCCTTTTTGATGATGGCAAGTCTCCTAAAATTGTGACTAATGAAAAAGTTCCCCCTCAATATAATACCGTTATCTTGATAATAAAGATTAACGCAAGATCAAGACAATTTTTCAAAAACCGAAACTTTAAGGACTTTAAGAGACAATTGGTCTTGACAAGGAGAAAGCTTAGGTAGATGCTTACTATAGACGTTCTTTCCCCCTCTTGACATCATCGAAAAGTTAAGAACAAATCAAAAATGACTAGAATAATATAGGACGAGACAAGAGATAAAAACGCCATAAGAAAATAAAATAACATGCAAGACTAAAAGCATCCAAAAGATAATTAACATACAAACTAAGAATTAAACATGTCTAAAGCCAAAGTGGGCCGAATGATCACATGTCTAATAGAACACTTGGGCCATAACCACAAGTGTAATGCCAAAATGGGCCGAATAAAAGTTTGATTAACACACCACTAGATGAAATAAAAGAAAAGCTAATTAAGGTAAGGGCTAATGAGGGTAGGACGAGAGAAAATCAGATGTTGCGGGTCTTATACGGGTTCACGTAGTCGGGTCGAGTACGGTGCTCCAAAGCATCCAGACGGTCGAAAGAACTCCTAACCAACTGTGAAAGAGTACCAATGCTCCTCTCAAAATTATGGACCTTCAAGGAAAGAGCCTTCGTAGCTTCCAACGTAAGAGCTTGATCTCCCGCCATCGCTTTCCCGTGCATCACCAAAGCACCACCCTGACTCGTAAGGAAAGTGAGATGATCACCGTGTGGGAACACTTCCTCACGTATAGCCTTCAGCTCCCTCTCAAAACCCGCTAATCTCTTGTCCACATCCTCCATCCACGAGTACACCCGACTCGCATCCAAACCCGAGTCTAAAGACCGAGATGGTCCAACCCGTGACAATGCCGTAGCCAAACTAGTCGAATGCTCCTCGAATTTCTCCATTAAACCACTCATAAATCCCTCCAATTTCGACTCAATAGCTCCTAAACCCGAATCCACCGGAACTTTCTCAACATCTTTTGCAAGTTGTAATTCGGGTCCATCAACAACAAGACCCATTAGCTTGATCAACTTATCACACATACTATCCCGAGCACTAACACCGTAACTTTCGGCCCGACACTGCTTAATTTCCAACAAACGAGATATCCACATACCATACGGCAAATCAATTGTAGTGCTCAATTTGTCCTTAGTAACCGTAAGACTCGTTTGAAGGATACGGTGCAAAACAACACTACCCAAATTCACCTTTTGACCTTCCAACCAAGAATAAACCATAATCGCCTCATAACTCGACACCTTATCACGGCCCCCTCTTCTCGGCACCACTGTGTTCCACAAAAAATTTAAGAGGAACTTAATTTTGGCCGAAAGAGGACGAACCACGATATTGACACCCTCCGTCATCTCCTCAAAATACTGTTTCACCAACAATTCCTTTTCACTTCCAACATTAGACCATTCAAGACTCGGATTTAATTCAATCCCTTCATTAGGAACCGAAAAAGCAGAGCAAAAATCCGAAACAGAGACGGTAACATCGACACCATTAACAACCGCATGCAACACTCCCCTTTTAATCGACACACTTGCAAAGAACTGTACCACCTCAACCGGGTATATAGGACCCGAAAACTGACTTATGTGACTCCACCCTTGAAAATCAAGAAAATTAATAAAGAAAGCAAGAGCGGGTACACTAACCAACCAAGATTTCGGATAAAACCGACCACCATGAATAGAATACCTCAAAACTCGATTAACCAAGATGCTTTCATCATGAGTAAGCCGAACACGATTCAACCCTTCCTTTGTTGCGGCTTTTGAAGCATCCCTAAGCAGAGTACGAGCAACACCATTCCGAACTATCACCTCGGGTTCCTCTACAATCGCTTCACCATTATCAACAACAACTTTATTTTTACCTTTGAAAAGACGGCGTCTTTTTCCTTCGGAGACCGATTCGTCCCGACTACGAAACAGGGGCGAGTTTTGGTTTGGTTGTGGTGAAGGACAGTTCATGGAATGAGGAGTATGTGGTGGCAAAGGTGATGTTTGGTGAGGAAAGGGGCGGTTTTGGTGGTGACGGGTTGAGGATCGGGTGTTTTTTGCATGGGATGTGTTCATGATGATGGAGATGGTTTGAAAAAGGGGATGATGGTGATTGTTGGAGTAAAGGAAAAGATATGCAATGATGGTAAATATTTGGAAGAAAGAAAGTGAGCAAGTGGGTAGGGGTGGACGGTCAATCAAGGGTAGATATAGGTCTAGATATTAGGGTTAACAAGTGTAAATGAAATATGGTAAGTGTAGTTAATTAGGAATAGGAAAGTGATAAGTATGGAAATTTATGATGATATGACATGAATTAGGAATTTGGTCTAGAATAGGAAAGATGTGAGCCGTGTATTGTGAGCTTATTTTGTGAGAATTTTTTTTTTTTTTTTTTTAAAATTTTGAAGATAAAAGATACAAATAAAAGATATGGTGTGTTATAAGTTTGTATGTCAATTAAATTCTAAATAGCAAATAGAATCTTATGAAAATAATATTTCTATAAACGAAATTATTCATGCAACGCAATATACGGACACAATCATACAATCTTAACTTAACTAGTCAGTCATAAAAGGATTAGACAATTATAGAAGCTTAGGTACCACTGATTAAACCAATTTCCAACTGTAAAGTCTCAAATCGTTCTCTAGCTAATGATTTTGCCAAAATGTCTGCCCATTGTTTTTCAGTACTACAAAATTCAAGTTTTATATTCCCCTTCTCAACATGGTCTCTAATAAAATGGTGTCTTATTTCATATGTTTGGTACGAGAATGTTGTGCAGGATTTTTAGAAATAATAATCGCACTAGTATTATCACATAAAATAGGAATACATCCTACGTCAACACCATAATCACGTAATTGTTGTTTAAGCCATAAAAGTTGAGTACATACCATCCTGCAGAATATACTCGGCTTCAAAGAGCTTGAGAGAGCAACCGAATTTTGTTTCTTCGAGCCCCACGTAATGATACAAGGTCCGATAAAAGTGGCGACACCCGACGTGCTTTTTCTGTCTAGAGAACATCCTGCGTAGTCGGCATCGGAATAACCGACTAGATCAAAATTGCACTCCATTGGATACCATAGGTATAAGTTGGCCGTTCCAATTAAATAACGTAAAATTCTTTTTACGGCCGTCATATGCGATTCTTTGGGAGACGATTGATATCTCGCACAAACGCATACGCTAAACATAATATCGTCTCTACTTGCGGTCAAATATAACAGTGACCAATCATCCCACGGTAGGTAGTTTCATCAATCGATTTACCGTCTTCATCCAATGTCGCTTTCTTATTCTCGACCATTGGAGTAGGCATAGCGTGTGAATTTTCCATTCCAAATTTCCGAATCAATTCTTTGATGTATTTCTGTTGATGAATCTTAATGCCTTCATCTGTTTGTTGTATTTGCAGACCTAGGAAGAATTTCAATTCTCCCATCATACTCATCTCGAACTCGAAAGTCATTAACTCAGAAAAGTATTTGCATAGACGTCGGTTGGTCGATCCAAAGATGATATCATCGACGTATATTTGAACAACCAAAAGGTCGAAATCCTCGCTTTTTGAAATAGGGTTTTGTCAACGGATCCTCTATCAATCCACTGTCAAGTAGAAACTTGGATAATCTGTCGTACCAAGCCCTAGGTGCTTGCTTCAGTCCGTATAGGGCTTTATCTAATTTGAACACGTGATCCTCAAATTTGATATTCTTAAAACCAGGGGGTTGTTCAACGAAGACTTCTTCTTGTAGATAACCGTTCAAGAATGCGGTCTTGACATCCATCCGGAAGAGCTTCATTCCTTTGTGTGCGGCGAATGCTATCGAAGTCTAATAGCTTCTAGACGAGCAACAAAAAGTGCGAAAGTCTCGTCATAATCTATTCCTTCTTGTTGATTATATCCTTGAACCACCAATCTAGCCTTATTTCTGACAATGACTCCGGCATCATCTAATTTATTCCGGAAGACCCACCGTGTTCCAATAACTGTCCGATCTTTTGGTCTAGGAACTAAATGCCAAACCTTGTTTCTTTCGAACTGTTGAAGCTCTTCTTGCATGGCTATAATCCAATCTGATTCAGCTAGAGCTTCATTAATGTTCTTTGGTTCGATCATGGATAGGAAAGAGTAGAAAGAGCAGAAGTTGTTTAAGGAACGTCTTGTTTGAACACCCTTCTTAATATTCCCAAGAATATTGTCCATGGGGTGTGAGTTCTTGTATTTCCACTTAGTCGAAGTGCTTGGTTCTTCCTCGTTATTTGAGCTTGACCCGACTTCATTTGGCTCGGAATTAGAGGAAGTTCCCCCTGAATCCAATCCGGGTGTTGTATTTGAGCCGATTATAACCTTGGGCTCACCACTTTGATTTGGATTCAATGTTACAGTAACATCGTCTATAACATTGGTTTGGGAGTTCTTATTTTGAGTCGATGTTATAGTATCATCAACTATAACTTTGTCCTTCTCCTTTTTGTCTTTTGAGGAACGATCGAGTTCATCGTTTATTCCCTCAATTTCATTTTCCTCTAATTCCAAATCCGGGGGATCGTCTCTTGAAAGACGGAAGTCGGGTTCATCCAAGTCTTCTTCCTCATCTTGTAAGGGCTTATCGAACATGTTATCTTCATCAAAGATAACATGGACACTTTCTTCAATACAGAGAGTTCTCTTATTGAAGACTTTGTAAGCCTTGCTATGATCTGAGTATCCTATAAAGATCGCCTCATCACTCCTAGGGTCGAATTTACTTAAGCGGTTTTTACCGTTATTATGTACAAAACATTTACTCCCAAAACAACGAAGATGAGAGATATTAGGTTTTCGACCTCTGAGGAGTTCATAGGGGGTTTTCTTAAGGATAGGTCGGATCATAGCACGATTATAGATGTAGCAAGAAGTACTAATGGCTTCAGCCCAAAAGTTACGAGGTAAACCACTACACAGAAGCATTGTACGTGCCATATCTTCTAAGGTTCTATTCATACGTTCAACGATACCGTTTTGTTGCGGAGTTCTTGGTGCAGAAAAGTTATGCCCTACACCATTAACTCTACAATATTCTATAAAGGTTTGATTATCAAATTCGGTGCCATGATCCATACGAATAGATACTAGATTAGTCTTATATTTATTTTGAACACGTTTCATAAGACAATCAAATTCATCAAAAGTTTCGTCTTTTGAATGAAGAAAGATAGGCCATACATACCTTGAGTAGTCATCTACAAGAACAAAGACATACCTTGATCCTCCTCTACTCCGTACCTTCATAGGTCCACATAAATCCATGTGTACTAGTTCCAAGGCTTCATTTGTGCTCACTACTCTTTTAGGTTTGAACGATGATCTTACTTGTTTACACCTGGCACATGTGTCACACATATTTTCTTGGTCGAACTTGATCTTAGGCAACCCTTCAACTAAGTCCCACTTCTTGAGTTTATTCAAGGTTAGCGAGCTAATGTGACCGAATCGTTTATGCCATAAACAGGGATCATCAAGTGTAACTTTCATACATGAAAAAGAGTTAGTAGGCACAAAGATTTAAATCTACCATATAAACATTCCTTTTTCGGTGGCCTTCAAGAATAACGTTGCTAGTTCCTTCAATAATGATGCGACAACTATCGGTATGAAAAACTACTTTGTTACCTTTGTCGCATAGTTGAGATATGCTTAGCAAGTTGTGTTTTAGACCATCTACGAGATAAACGTCACTTATTGCGTGAGACTTAGAGATTCCGATTTTGCCAACGCCGATTACTTTTCCCTTTTTATTGTCCCCGAACGTCACTTTTCCTCCGTTGAACGGCTTGAGTGAAAGAGATAGATTCTTATCTCCGGTCATATGTCTTGAACATCCACTGTCAAGATACCATTGGTTGTTTTCTTTCACTTCTTCCTGCAGAAAGGATTAGATACAGTTTTTAGGTACCCAAGCTAAGTTGGGTCCCTTATGATTAGTTTTTCTAAATACTAAGTCCTTTCGAACCCAAACACGTCTAATGACTGTTTTTCTAACCTTAGGTTTGTTTGGCATGGGAGACGTTCTAGGGTTAGGGTTTTCTCTAGGTCTCTTTTGACTAGATGCCTTGTGAATAGGTTTACTGGGTTGAGATCTACAAGGGCTTTGTGAAGTGCTAGGTTTCTTAGAGTAGTCAAAGGCCATGTCATAGAACCAACGAAATTTATTGTTCCTTTCTTCGTTAGGTTCGTTAATGGGAGTTTCCTTATCCTCGTCAACTGTGTCAACAGTTTTGGCATGTTCGGCCTTTTTTCGTAAATCATGAGCCTTTTTGACACAATTGATTTGGATGTGACCCGTATGACCACAGTAATTGCAAATCAAATATTCAGGAAGATCAGCATACTTCCTTTTTCTAAAATCAAAATCCGAAGGTGCTGATTTGCATTTAGAGTTATCTCTGCGGCTGTAGCACTCATGTCCTAGACCCATCTTCATATTATTGTCGGACTGTTCGGTTAGGAAGTTTAGGACTTTTGTGCTACCTTCCCACTTGTCATGGACCTTTCTAGCGTGTAGAAGAAGGTCTTTTAGGGTTTTAATTTCTTCTTGACATTTCGTGTGATCTACATCATTGTCCTTTTTAAAGTTGTCACGAAAGTCTTGGAATCGTTTGTTAAGAATGAACACAACATCGGTGTGGTGTTTCTTAACGTTGATCATATCGGTCTTAGATTCTTTCAATTGCTTTGAGAGAGAATCTATCTCTTTCTTTTGATCTAAGATCACTTCTTCATTAGATGTGACCTTAGTTTCCAAAAGCTCTTTGACTTTTCTAAGTTCTAAAGTTATAGCTTCATTAGCTATAACTTTGGCTTGAAGGTGCTTGATATTAAGCTTTAGGTCGGAAGTTATAGCTTCATTAGCTATAACTTTGGACTCTAATTCCTTCTTTTCAGCCATAGTAGAATCTAATGTTGTAGCTTTCTCAGCTATAACTTTAGATTTCAACTTCTTAGCTTTAGTCTTGAGAGTATGATTCTCTTCTGCGATTTCGAGAATCTGTTCCTTTAGATCTTTCAATTCCAGATCCTGTTCGTGACACTTATCAAGAGATTGTTCAAAGTATTCAATTAAAGCACTTTTAGACAATTTCCTAACACGTTTCTTAAGCTCAAGGTAACTTACCTCATCATCATCGTCTTCGTCCCGATTCTCCAAGAAAGCAATAGTTTGAATGAGAATTTGTGCCTTCATCGTCATTGCCGGAGATTAGGTCAAGACTAACACTGCTAAGACAAAGGTTTGCTACTTCGTCGTCTTCAGAGTCCTCATCATCTTCTGAGTCAAGGTCTCCCCAACACGAAGCCATCATCACTTGCTTGAATTCTCTCTTTGTCTTCTCACGTTTCGTCTTGTCCTTTATCTTCTCCCATGTTGGACAATCTTTGATCATATGACCAGATTCTCCACACTTGAAGCAACCTCTATTCGCGAAGGACGATTTTGAGTCATTAACCTTTTTGTTGAATGACTTGTTGTTGTTGTTGTTGTTATAGGAAGATTTTGTTTGTCTATTTCGAAAAATTTTATTTTTAAAACGTCGTGCAAACAAAACAGTTTCATCCTCTAATTCAGAGTCTACTTCTTCGCTCGCTAAGGCCATACTCTTATTTCGACTTGGTTCAGCGTCATCTTTGTTAAGAGTAATTTCATGGGCCATGAGGGCACCTATGAGTTCTTGATAGGATAGGGTTTCAAGATCTCGTGATTCCTCCATTGCAGTGACCTTAGCACGCCACTTTTTAGTAAGGCTCCTAAGAACCTTTCTAGCAATGTCCTCGATCATCAATTTCCTACCTAGGTTTTTCAGTTCGTTGATGATGCTTGAAAACCTTGCGGACATACTATCTAGAGACTCATTAGGCTCCATGATGAATAGCTCATATTTTTGCATAAGCAAATCAATTCGGTGCTTCCTAACAATGGAAGTACCTTCATAAGCTAATTCGAGCCCATCCCATATCTCCTTGGCCATGGAACAAGAGGAGAACCGATCAAACTCAGTAGAGGTCATTCCATTTTGCAGAAGACTTATTGCTTTGGAGTTCTTTTCGGCTTTCTTGTAGTCGGCCTCGACATAGTCCTCTTCTTTCTTTTCATAGGTAGTGCCTTCCTCGGATGCCACAAGAATTTTATGCGGTCCGTTTTGAATAATCCTCCAGCACTCCCAATCGTGTCCTTTCACATAGTGAGTCATCATGTTTTTCCACAATCCGTAATTCTTCCCATCAAAGACGGGACACTTGAGATATTTGGAATCCATTTATCACGTGATAGGCAGCGGAATATAAAACGATAAGATAAATGAAAAACAAGAAAGATCAGCCTCTTTGCGGTTAGGCAATCAAGAGCACGAGGCTCTGATACCAATTGAAGAGTCTATTGATCCAAAATACTCAAGAGGGGGGGTGAATTGAGGATTTAAAACTTTTCCGATTGTGTGTGTGCAATTAATTATTTAAAGTTTATTGATTAAACTTTAACTAATCAACTAACGATTGTAAGCAAAGTAAACGAAAGAACGAAACAAGAAGAGACACGCGGATTTTTGAAGTGGTTCAGTTTCACAAGTCGAAACCTACGTCCACTATTCTCGATTAATAAATTTAGTACCTTTCTACGGATTACAAATTTACTAACCCAACTCGTACAACTAACTCTAGCTGTAACTCAATGAGTACCGTTAAATACTCGAGTGACTAACTTACGCTAATAAGAAAGCACTAATGATTCTAACAAAGGTTCACGTTAATGAACAAGTTAAGAAATCAACTAAGCACTATTATCTTATAACGATAAATAAAGAACAAGTATACGAGTTTTGTAAACACACGACCTTTCAAAATTAGCAAATCGGTTTTAGTTAAAAACACACGGTTTGCTCTTTAAAATATGAAAACAATTTTTGTGCTTAAGGTCTCTCTTTTAGATGTTGTAAATAGCAAAGTATTTATAGGCAAGGAAGAGGAAGGCTACACGGTTTCTACAAGAACCCTAATAACCGAAATAATAAGATATAATTACAAATTATATCTTCTTATCATCTCTTACCTAAAAGCCATAAAAGATAATAAAGAATATTCTAAAAGATAGAATATAATCTTTCCAAATATTATCTTTACCATAAATTCTAAGATTATGATAAGATTTCCTAAAACAAGAATATCTTTTACCATAAACAAATATATTAACTAAGATATAAGATATGTAAAGATATTATTATAGAATAAAATCTTTACCTAATATCTCATAGGCAACACGGCACAACACGGCTCATAGGCTCGTGAACCATGCAAACCCTAATCTTAGTATATAATTAGAATTTAGGTTTTAGGAGAGGCTAGATGAAAACCCTAATTGATAGTAAAGTCCAACTCATAAGCTGACCCAATAACCATCAATTAACGCTAACAATATAACCGGACTCCTCACTAAACCGGGCTTTATAAAATAAATACTTTCATTAAAACATATAAAATAAACTTTAAGAAATTGCAAAACAATTTTCGAACCATTTAAAAGTCGTGTATAAAAACTCAGCATTTCAATGTTATAGTAGAAGAGCTATAACATTGAACTCTTTTACTAGTAATGTTATAGCTGCAAGGCTATAACTTTACTAATTAAGAAACTCATTCTTTGATTACCATTACGAGATAATCACCTATACTATTCTAATCTTCAAGGAGATCTTCGAGTATAGGCTACATCATCATCCAAGCTTGATTAATCTTCTAGACGAACTTCGTCTTCACATAATACTTGAATGAATCTTTGAATTGTTTGATCTTGAACAAGGACTTGAACTTCTCATGTAATCATCACAATCCTCTTTGTTGCTCGTAACAGGTTAATGCAAAAACACTTAACAAACGATTACACGCAACAAGTATATAAAATATAAAACACCTTGACATCATCAAAACATAAACACATAATCTATATGGTCCAACATTCCTCTTTACGGTATTCTCTGTTCCAATATTTAATTTTATTGCTTCCATCCGTAGTTTATAATTGCTAGTTAGAATTCCCAAAGCCAAATTATTGTTTTATGTTAATCATTTATTTAGTTAAGTTAATCATGAATTCGATTGCTTATTTTGTTAATCTTATTGTTGTTTTTGTCATAATCATGAGTAGCTAAACCCCATGTGCTAAGATGTAGGGGAATTGTAGTGTAGGCGGCGTAAAATTAGTAGACCTGAAATCGCGCCATGGTCGATCAACTGGCCTACTTGGTCGATCGACCGGCCACGTGAGATTAGCTCCGTTTTAATTAATTTAATTGCTATATTTGACGAATCGAGTGCACGCGACTAGTTGAATGCTTAGGAATTGACCGACCCGATAAGATCGAAATATAGGGGAGGGAAATAGACTATCTAATTAAGACGACTAAATTAATAAGTTCGAGAGATAAGTTAATTTAGGCTTTTTAGTCACTTTTCAGGACGAAAGTTAGCATTAGTGATATTAGGGACCTGTGGCTAGATCGAAAGATGCTGCCTGTTAAGAATGGACCGCGAGGACTTCTTATTTTCCCGTCTCACGTGATTATTTTAGACTTACTTAGGATATCTTGCCAAAAAACTACAAAGAACCGACCATCTTAGTACCCTTTTAATATTTGATTTCATACATTTTCATTCATTGCTCATTTATTTGCTTAGTTTACTTTTAAATTTCATTGTCATTAGTTATAGAACAATTCAAATCAAACCCCCTCACAACTGTTACCTTGGACTGAAATTAAACGACTAATAATTGCATCGCCTCCCTGTGGTTCGACCCTGACTGCCACTAGCTATAGTAGTAGTTTGGACTATAAATTTATCTTTGGTACTCTACGACGGTATCACACATCTTGGTCTTCACCATTTTGGACTATTTCCTTGACTAGGGAGTGTTCAATGAGATACTCGTCTTCATCATCATCGGCCCATACCCCATTGATTGTAGCTAGTTCCCTCATTCTCATGATCTCGTCCTCTAATTGTGTGATTTGGTCGACTAGTTTATCAACCACGGCGACTATTTCTTGCATAGTAGCATTTTGAGAAAAGATTAGTGGCGCATGTTATTTAGGTGTTGCATTGGGGTTATGTAAAGTTGTCACACATTTTCCAATTCCCAAACTTGCCTATCCACACTCCTTGCCCATGTGATGAAGTCGGCGATGGTAGGGGAAATGATAGAGTAGAACCCTTCATTCTCGATTGCGTGGATTTCATCTTCGACTGGAGAAATGAGGTGTGAACAATCTAAGGTAGATTCTTCACTTGTGATCACTAGAATTCCAAGAGGATTCTGAGTGTTGTTGGGTTTGCCTCCCGGCGGTATTGGTAGTCGACCATCCTCAATCATGTCTTGAAACACATTTTTCAATTTGTAGCATTTTTCTGTGTCATGTCCCTTACCCCTATGATATTCTGATCGGAGCCATTTCGTGTTCACAATTAAGCATATGTGGTCGTTGGTCAATGGTCGATACAAAACACAATTTATACTTCACAAACAACTCTACAATTAGTAAAGAGGCAAGTAAAGGTCGGATCCCAAGGGACGGGTATTGAAATGAAGATTCTATTGTAACTAGCGGTGTCTAGGGGTGTGACAAATTGGGTTGATGTAGAAGGTTACTAAACTAAGATAGCAATGAAAATAAACTAACAAGATAAATAAAATAAGGGTGTAAACAATTGATTAAAAGCACTAGGGTGTCATGGGTTCATAGGGGAATCATGGGATATGATCATACAAACATGTTCTCAAATTATAAGCAAGCAATTATTGTTGTGATGGATTGAGTTGGGTTATATCTTACAATCCTAGGAAAGTTTGGGTCCCGGAGCCGAATCTCTTGGATTGTACAACACCTACAAGTCGACTTAATCTTCCCTACTTAACACATGCATGGTCTAACAAGACTCGAGTTGGGTTATGTCTTACAAGTCAAGTTGAAAGGATAGAAGATGATAGTAAATGCAAGGATTCATAGGCTTAGCATTTCATCAAATATAACATGTGCATGTATTAAGATCAAAACAAGCAAGCAAATAAGATATGAAAGCATATTAATTTAAGCATGAATCATTCCCCATGTTGGTTTCCCTTAATCACCCATTAAACCCTAGCTAAGAGACTACTCACTCATTATCATATTGATCATGCTAGAAAGGTTGTCAATCATACTAACATAATGAAACATGATGAATAAATGAAAGTAATTAGCAATAATTAAAAAGGGATTAAGAGATTATACCTACTAATGATTCCAATAATAAAGCAAGAATAATAGAAGTACTTGAATCCTAGATTGAGAGGTTGTCAATCTCCCAATAATAACCCAAATAATCTTCAATTACCCAAAATAAAGTAAGAACAAGAGAGAGATTAAAGAACTAAAACTTGGATTAAAACTTGATTAATATTTGATTACAATATTGAAGAGAGATTTGATTGATATTAACTACCCTAATTATTGATAAGAAGAACATGGTCCTCTAATTAGACTAATGGGGTATTTATAGTGAAAATTAGGGAGGATGCATTAGGGTTAACTAAGGGCTAAACTAGTAATTACACTTTTTAAGTTGAGCAAGGAGCCTCCGGGATTATCCGAGAGAAGGGCTTCTCTTATCGATGCTTGAGGAATGAAAACGTCTTTGTCTTTGCAATCCGTGCGGATGGGAGTCGGGACGGCCGGATCTGGGCGATGAATCCGAGCGGATCCTTGGGCAAGACGCTCGGATTGGCGAGGGGGAATCCGAGCGGATTCCTTTGCGGGACGCTCGGATTGGCGAGGACGGACGGATTCTCTACAATCCGTTCGGATTGTAGTTCAGCAACTTTCCTTCTTCTTTTTCTTCCCTTTTCTTCATGAATTCCTTGGGGATTTCCTTGGGGACTCAAGGATCCTTTTCTCAACAATGCTCTTCTACTATGCTATGTACAAAGGCCTTCTAGTCTTGTCTCTCCTTGATGCTTGGTCATTGAATATGATCAATTTAGCCTTGTTTTGCCATGAAAATGCAAGATTCTTACTCCTTTCCTACCAAGGGATCAAAATCTCAAAGAATATGCAAAACAAAGAACTAAAGATAAGAAATGACCCAAATAGGCACTAAAAAGCATGGAAACAATGGTAATTCGGGGGCTAAATATGCGCCAATTATGGTCGCATCAAATATCCCCAAACCGAACCTTTGCTCGTCCCGAGTAAAGAGGTGACAAAGACTAGGACCAATACTAACCTAACCTAATAATAATAGCCGATATGAGACAATTAGCGGGTCTCACTCCGCCCCTTCAACTCACAACAAGACAACCATGAGGTAGGATGCCTTCTTGCAAGGCAAGGTGGGTCTTGCCAAAATGGCGACACATCCAAACTTTAAAGCACACAAAAACACATAATGGATGCATCTACAAAAAGAATAGCCACTTTCCTCATCTAAGTGGCGGAAATTATCTACAAGGGAAGCAATTCAAGGGTACACAATCCTTCATAGATGCAATTTGTTCAAACTACTAGGCCTAGAAGGATACCAATAAATCACCTCCAAAAGGTGTCAAGCTAGGGTACCTTTGTCCTCAATCGTTAAATGCTTTTGTCAAGAGTAGACTCCCTATGGTGTTAGAAACACTGGAGGATCGCGGAATTCCCCCTCTTGCCTAGACAAGAAGAAGGGTCGTCCCCTCTCTACCATGCACAAAAATGGATATGATGGATAAAGGGATCGATAGATGTTTGAGTTTCATTTTGGGAGTTTGCTTTCATTTTTGTTTTCCCCCCAAATTTCTTTGGCATTTGACTTTTTGAGAACACTTTCTTTTGCCATTTCTTTTTTGATTTTTGGCATTTCAATACTTGACAACTTTTTGCATTTCTTTTGAACATTTTCAAAGTCACCCCAATTAGTAGGGAGGGTGCCTTATTTTTGAAGCTTTAGGAGTCTATTTTTGCTCCTCTTTTCATTTGATGCATTTTTGCAAACTTTCTTTCACTTTTCATTTCATTGAACTCAAATTGATTTCTTTTTGTTTTGTGCCCATTCCCTTTGATGACAAAAATATGGTAGAACATGGATGAATGATAGAAGTATGCATGGTTTCAAGGGTCACCTTGGAATAAACGGTAGCCAAGGAGTTATCACACCACAAGGTACTCTTGACTAGGCCTTAAACCATGGGTCAAAGGATACTAGCATGACACATCCTAGGGTGTTTTACAAGTATTCTAACAAGCAAAGTCTTAAGAATAAAAAGCATCTACTAGGGCCTATATACACTTGTCAAGCTTCCCAAGTAGACGGTTTCGCAAAATTTTTCTAACATGCAAACTACATGCCATGATGCAACTAGCATTTATACATCCTAATGCATATGATTCTACCAACTAATATGCCAAATAAACTAAATGCAAGTCCTAAGTTCACATTGTTTTACCGCATCAATCAAAATAAAGCCACATAGTCATTAACATAAAGAGGAAAAAGGAGATTGGAAAGATCATACCATGCGGTCTTCAATATCCTCATGTCTCGGATGTGGCGTAGTCAATCAAAGTGAACAAGGATGAACAAACACAATATATACAAGACAATAAATACAAAGGAAATGAACTTGTTTTTGGATTTTCAATTTTTCAAATTTTTATGATTTTTGAAATTTTTCAATTTTTATGGTTTTTGAATAAAAGTTAAGTGTTAGAATTCCCATCCCCACACTAATATGGGCATTGTCCTCAATGGCCAAAATGATGGAAATTATGCAAAGATGATGCATGATTTCTATACTAAATGTAATTCTACACTAAGCTATACTACATGATGCATGGTTTTTGTTATGACGGAGAGGATAATTTAAATTACCTCCCGTTGCGTATGCATTAACTTCCCCAAACCAAATAAGACACTATTGCTAATGTCAAAGCATGGGGGAGTTCATGCACATGCTATGCTATGCATGAAACTAGATTGTCATTTTGGATTTTACAAAAGTGGGAACAATAAAGAACACCTCAAAGGAACCGAGGTGTGAGTCCTTTGATGTTGCTAGGACTAAACCAACAATGATCAAAATGAAATAAAATACAAACAAACAAGATGCAAAGTTCTTTTCATGAAAAATAAAGATAAAGAGGAGAGATGAGAAAACTTCACTTGAACTAAGGTGGGTGCCTCTTGCCCGCTCCACCTAGTGATGAAGTAATCTCCTAGATATCGGCATCATCTCCTTCAATATCGGTATCCCAAATATCCCTAGAAGCATCACTTAAACTTGGATCCATGAATTCATCTTCTTCACTCTCAAGCTTCACCGTATCACCTCCACAAGAGTCGCCGCTCTCCTCCCCTTTGCGACCGTTTGCCCCTTCATTGGCCTTGTCCGAGTTAGGAAAGAGCAACTCCATTTGAGCCCATGAAGGAAAAGCTCCTTCTTCACTTATCCATCCCTTTTGAACCATGTCGTGGTATTGAGGGTAAAGAGCATAATAGTTGTCCACCTTGGTTTCATATTGACGGTAGTGCAAGTCTTGCAAGATTCCCGTGACAAAGTCGTCACGGGGGAGGATGAAGGGATTCGGATGGTTGTAAGGTTGGTAGGGAAAGGGGTAGGGAGGCACCTTTATCTTTTCACCTTGGGTTTGTTGTTCTTGTTGTTGTGGTGGAGGAGCTTGTGGGGGTGGAGCTTGCCTTTCTTGACTTTGAATGAGGTAAGAGGGTATTGGGGACAAGCTTCCTCTCCTTGGGGAGACTCGAGGTAGGTCGGCCATCGGAAGGTAGATAGGATCACTTCCTTTCGTCAACCATTTGATCCTTTTATCAACCCCCTCAAGGGTTATCCAATGGTGTTGGACAACAAGGAGGTCTTCATTAATTCTCATTCCTCCCGAGAGTGGAGTGTACTCATTGTTCTCATTGAACCTAGGATTAAAGTGCTTTGCGAGTCTTGTTATGAGTCCACCATTCACTATATGCTTCTTCCCATCATCATCACCATTTCGGAATTTCGCCCACTTTTCTAGCAAGACTAGAGGTGCATTGAGATGATACCCGTCTCTTCCTTGAATGTTTAGATAGGATTCCATGAACATGAGGTCCATTTGATTCACAATAGCCGGGTCTCGGCGGGCGAAGAGGGTACCCGAGAGAAATCGGTATGTGAGCCTCAAGATTGGGTTTTGGATGTGAAAAGCAAGACACTCTTTGGTAAGAATGAAGTCCCGACCCGTCATGGCCCTCCACAAAGGTGCGACACTATACTTCTTGGGTCTTGATGTTCGGGTAGGCGAGACATCAAGACCGAACACACTCGCAAATTCCACAAGGGTCATTGTTCTAGAGACATTCTCCAACCTAAACTCTATGCTAATCACTTTGTTTGAAGTTGTAATCTTTAAGCAACTCAAGAATTCGAGCACAAGAGACCGATAGGTGGGTTCAAACATGCGAAAGAGTGTTGAAAGACCAAAAACCTCAAATAAAGCCTCCACTTGGTGGAAAATTCCAAGTTTTCTCAAAGTATCATGACAAAGGAATTTAGTGGGAAGAATATTCTTACTTAAGAGTCGATGGAAGACCAATCGCTGCACATCATCAAGGAATTCCACATTCGAGAAATCGTCGAGCCTTGTGAGGTCTATAATTTCTACATTCTCTCTTCTAATGGTGTTGAGATGTGAGGTAGAGGAACTTCCCACCATCCTAGGTCTTCTTGCACTTCTAAAGGAGGATCTTCTAGGTGCCATCCTTGAGTTCTTTTGATTTGTGAAAGAGTAAGGTTGCTACTTGTTGATTGAGTGTTGAAAACCCTAGAAAATTTGGGGGTTTTTTGATTTTGTGGGTGAAGAGAATGATTTGGATATGTATGGGAGTCACAAGGGGGTGAGTTTTATAGGGTGAGTGGAAGGAGTAGTGATGTGTCATTATATGGGTGGTGGGGTGTAATTTAATTGAGAAAAGTCGGGTCGAGAAACGGGCAGGGAGACGAGCGGATTCGGCCGAGACGCTCGGATTCTCCTCTCACGGACGGGCGGATTCGGGCAAGACGCCCGATTCTCGCCACGAGTATAATCCCGAATTTTTCTCGCCTCAAGACGGGCGTCCCGAGCATAAGACGCTCGAATTCTTCAGGTCGGGACGGGCGTCTTTTTGAGAAGACGGCGGATTCTTCGACAGAGATTTTTCTTTGAAATGCTCGGGGAAAAGACGAGCGTCTTTCCACTAATCCGGCCGGATTCTCTCGCATGAGCGTCTTCTTCCTTAGGACGCTCGGATTCTTCATCGATCCGAAACCTTCAATTTCTCAACACAAATGGACGCGCGGTTTTTCCCTTGACGTCCGTATTCGCCAGGGGACGTCCGGATTTCCAGAGAGACGCACGGATTCTTGCTGCGAGTGTTGACTTTTTTCTCCTTTCTTTCAATGCATCCCCACACTTAGGAATTTTCTCCTTCCTTCATTCAAAAACTCATTAGTAACCCTCCCTCACTTGCGCTCATGAAAAGAATTTATGCTTATTAAACAAATGCAATTAAATAATAAATACAAGTTAGAGGGTTAGTATATTTACAAATGGTGGTTTAGGGAGGACTCCACCAAACTCTCATTCTTGATGAGATGTCAAGGAGGAGGGGGACCGAGGTAGGTAGCCTCGACCTCTCCAACAAATGCTCCTTCATAGTATGGCTTCAATCTTTGACCATTTACCTTGAACTTGCTTCCATCTTCGGCCTTGAGTTCGAAATCTCCATACTTCCCAACTTCGGTTATCACATAGGGACCCATCCATCTAGAGTTCAATTTTCCTAAAAGAGTCGATGGCGGGAATTGAATAGAAGGACTTTGTCTCCCTTGTGCAAGGCCTTTTGTCGAATTCTCTTATCATGAAGCAATTTTGTTCTTTCTTTGTAAATCTTTGCATTCTCATAAGATTGTAGTCGGAATTCCTCCAACTCTTGGATTTGGATCATCCTCTTTTGACCGCTCAATTTGAGATCAAGATTGAGTGCTCGGATTGCCCAATAAGCTTTGTATTCCAATTCGATTGGCAAATGACATGCTTTTCCATATACAAGCTTGTAGGGGGAGGCACCTATGGGAGTCTTATAGGCCGTCCTATAAGCCCAAAGAGCATCATCAAGCTTTGTGCTCCAATCTTTCCGAGTCTTGTTCACAACTTTTTCAAGAATTTGCTTGATCTCTCTATTTGAAATTTCCACTTGACCGCTTGTTTGAGGATGATATCCCAAGCCGGTTCGATGTTGAACACCATATATTTGGTCAAAAGGGATGCAAGCTTCTTTTCGTGGAAATGTGTTCCTCCATCACTAATGATAGCTCTAGGAACTCCAAATCTTGGGAAAATTATCTTCTTGAAAAGCTTGGTGACCGTTTTTGCATCATCATTCGGGGTAGCAATTGCCTCTACCCACTTTGAAACGTAATCTACGGCCACAAGGATGTACTTATTCCCATTGGATGTCACAAAGGGTCCTTGGTAGTCGATTCCCCAAACATCGAAAATCTCCACCTCTAGAATGCCCCTTTGCGGCATTTCGTTTCTCCAAGATATATTTCCCGTTCTTTGACAAGCATCACAATGAATGATGAATTCTCTTGTATCTTGAAACATTGTGGGCCAATAGAAGCCCGATTGGAGAATTTTCGCAACGGTTCTTCTTGCTCCATGGTGCCCACCGTAGGGTGATGAATGACATCCTTCCAAGATTCCTTGGATTTCCCATTGAGGGATGCATCTCCGGTAGAGCCCATCACTACACTCCTTATAGAGGTTTGGATCATCCCAAAAGTACCTCTTCACTTCGAATAGGAATCTCTTCCTTTGGTTGTGGTTCAAGTTAGGAGGGAGCACTTTTCCAACAATATAGTCAGCATAATCGGCAAACCATGGGGTGATGTGCCTTTCAAGTTGAGTTTGAATAACCATCAAAATATCGTCGGGGAATGAGTCATTGATCGGGGTTTCTCCATTTTCATCATGAAACCGGATCCTTGACAAATGATCCGCCACTACATTCTCGGCTCCTTTCTTGTCTCTTATTTCCAAGTCAAATTCTTGAAGTAGCAAAATCCATCTCAACAACCTTGGTTTTGCCTCCTTCTTTATCAAGAGATGTCGAAGAGCACGGTGATCCGAAAATACAATCACCTTGGATCCAAGTAAGTAGGAACGGAATTTATCCAAAGCATAAACAATGGCAAGAAGCTCCTTTTCGGTCGTGTCATAATTCACTTGAGAAGGGTCGAGGGTTTTGCTTATGTAATAGATGGCATGAAGAGCTCTCCCTACCCGTTGGCCAAGTACCGCTCCAACGGCGTAGTTGCTAGCGTCACACATAATCTCAAAAGGTAACTCCCAATTTGGGGTTGGATGATTAGTGCTTAGATTAATGCTTCTTTGATTCTATTGAAAGCTTCAACACACTCGTCGAAAAATTGGAATTGGGCATCCTTAAGCAAAAGTTGAGTGAGGGGTTTTGCTATTTTAGAAAAATCTTTTATGAATCGACGATAAAAACCCGCGTGACCGAGAAAACTTCTCACCCCTCTAACATTCACGGGAGGTGGGAGTTTCTCTATCACCTCAACTTTAGCTTTATCGACCTCGATGCCTTTTTCCGAAATCAAATGACCCAAAACAATTCCTTCATTAACCATGAAATGACACTTTTCCCAATTTAAAACAAGACTAACATCTTCACATTTTTGCAATACAAGAGAAAGATTATGCAAGCATGAGTCAAAGTCCTTTCCATAAACACTAAAATCATCCATAAAAACTTCCATTATGGTCTCTAGATAATCGGAGAAGACACTCATCATGCATCTTTGGAAAGTAGCGGGGGCATTACATAATCCAAAAGGCATCCGTCTATATGCAAAAGTGCCATAAGGGCACGTGAAGGTGGTCTTATGTTGGTCATCCGGGTGTATAGGGATTTGGAAGAATTCCGAATACCCGTCAAGGTAACAAAAGAATTTGTTAGAGGCTAACCTCTCAAGCATTTGGTCAATGAATGGTAAGGGGAAGTGATCTTTCCTTGTTGCGGAGTTCAATTTACGGTAGTCAATGCACATACGCCAACCGGTGATCATTCTTGTGGGTATTAATTCATTCTTTTCATTTGTCACTACCGTAGTACCTCCTTTCTTAGGTACCACTTGGACGGGGCTAACCCACAAAGAATCCGATATGGGATATATGATTCCCGCATCAAGTAATTTCATGACTTCTCCTTTGACAACTTCTTGCATGTGGGGTTCAATCTTCTTTGGGGTTGAATGGTAGGTCTATGGTCGTCCTCTAGATGAATCCTATGCATGCAAAAGTTGGGACTAATCCCCTTAAGGTCATCTAGACTATAACCTATAGCCTTTTCATGTTGTTTCAACACATTAAGCAATTTACCCAATTGGTCATCATCAAGTCTATCATTAACAATCACGGGTTTGGTCTTTGATTCATCAAGGTAAGCATATTTCAAATTTGGGGGAAGGGGTTTTAAAGTAGGAGTTTGTACCTCACTTTCCTCCTTTGGAGTGTCATTGAGAATTTGCTCCATCTCCATTAGACATTCCATTCTCATAGCATACTCAACTTCACTTTCATTAACCTCATCATATTCAAATTCCATGATGGGTTCCTCTTGCTCTTGAGTTTGTAGAATATCCTCTAGGATAGATTGCTCATCCTCTATGGGTTGACATGCTTCTACTAGAATATTATGCACCAACTCGGATTGTGCATGGGTGAGTTCTTTGTTAGCTAGAGCGGCCTCAAAGAGATCCACCTCCAACTCCCAATACATGCTCTTAGCCTCACTTGCTTCTAAGGCCTCTAATGCTTGCATGGGATCCTTGAAGTAAGGGATACTCAAGTGGTCCTCTACAAAACAATCTATGAAATCCATTCTCGCAAAATATCAAACAACTAGAAAACAATTAGAGCAAACCTTGAGGAGTTTTATTTCCCCAAGGTGAAAAAGACACAACTAAAAACAATAAAAGAAATCTTAAATCAATTAAACACCGTCCCCTAAAACGGCGCCATTTTTGATCGGAGCCATTTCGTGTTCACAATTAAGCATATGTGGTCGTTGGTCAATGGTCGATACAAAACACAATTTATACTTCACAAACAACTCTACAATTAGTAAAGAGGCAAGTAAAGGTCGGATCCCAAGGGACGGGTATTGAAATGAAGATTCTATTGTAACTAGCGGTGTCTAGGGGTGTGACAAATTGGGTTGATGTAGAAGGTTACTAAACTAAGATAGCAATGAAAATAAACTAACAAGATAAATAAAATAAGGGTGTAAACAATTGATTAAAAGCACTAGGGTGTCATGGGTTCATAGGGGAATCATGGGATATGATCATACAAACATGTTCTCAAATTATAAGCAAGCAATTATTGTTGTGATGGATTGAGTTGGGTTATATCTTACAATCCTAGGAAAGTTTGGGTCCCTGAGCCGAATCTCTTGGATTGTACAACACCTACAAGTCGACTTAATCTTCCCTACTTAACACATGCATGGTCTAACAAGACTCGAGTTGGGTTATGTCTTACAAGTCAAGTTGAAAGGATAGAAGATGATAGTAAATGCAAGGATTCATAGGCTTAGCATTTCATCAAATATAACATGTGCATGTATTAAGATCAAAACAAGCAAGCAAATAAGATATGAAAGCATATTAATTTAAGCATGAATCATTCCCCATGTTGGTTTCCCTTAATCACCCATTAAACCCTAGCTAAGAGACTACTCACTCATTATCATATTGATCATGCTAGAAAGGTTGTCAATCATACTAACATAATGAAACATGATGAATAAATGAAAGTAATTAGCAATAATTAAAAAGGGATTAAGAGATTATACCTACTAATGATTCCAATAATAAAGCAAGAATAATAGAAGTACTTGAATCCTAGATTGAGAGGTTGTCAATCTCCCAATAATAACCCAAATAATCTTCAATTACCCAAAATAAAGTAAGAACAAGAGAGATATTAAAGAACTAAAACTTGGATTAAAACTTGATTAATATTTGATTACAATATTTAAGAGAGATTTGATTGATATTAACTACCCTAATTATTGATAAGAAGAACATGGTCCTCTAATTAGACTAATGGGGTATTTATAGTGAAAATTAGGGAGGATGCATTAGGGTTAACTAAGGGCTAAACTAGTAATTACACTTTTTAAGTTGAGCAAGGAGCCTCCGGGATTATCCGAGAGAAGGGCTTCTCTTATCGATGCTTGAGGAATGAAAACGTGCTGTGCTGCAATCCGTGCGGATGGGAGTCGGGACGGCCGGATCTGGGCTGATGAATCCGAGCGGATTCTTGGGCAAGACGCTCGGACTGGCGAGGGGGAATCCGAGCGGATTCCTTTGCGGGACGCTCGGATTGGCGAGGACGGACGGATTCTCTACAATCCGTTCGGATTGTAGTTCAGCAGCTTTCCTTCTTCTTTTTCTTCCCTTTTCTTCATGAATTCCTTGGGGATTTCCTTGGGGACTCAAGGATCCTTTTCTCAACAATGCTCTTCTACTATGCTATGTACAAAGGCCTTCTAGTCTTGTCTCTCCTTGATGCTTGGTCATTGAATATGATCAATTTAGCCTTGTTTTGCCATGAAAATGCAAGATTCTTACTCCTTTCCTACCAAGGGATCAAAATCTCAAAGAATATGCAAAACAAAGAACTAAAGATAAGAAATGACCCAAATAGGCACTAAAAAGCATAGAAACAATGGTAATTCGGGGGCTAAATATGCGCCAATTATGGTCGCATCATATTCACAGTATGAGTTCTCATCCCAGAACTTGGATTTCTTTTCTGGTTCGGGAGTAGGTCCTATGGGTTGGAGTTTGCCTTGCTTCATCAACCTTTTTAGAGCATTGGAGTAAGTGTCCCCAAGATTTGTGAATTTCCTTGGTGGGGTACTCTTCTTGGATGGCTCGAGAAGGTTAACTTCATCGGTCTTGCTAGTGGAGCCGTAAGAACGACTTGTTGAGCCTTGATATCCTCGTCCTACCGTTTTGGACAAGAGCCCTTTACGGATGTCTTCTTCAATCCTCGTTCCTAGTACGGTTAAGTCCTTAAAAGTTTTGATGTTTTGGTATCTCAAATGGTTGGCATAGACGGGCTTTAGGTTGTCCACGAATTTCTCCACAAGGGTAGCCTCATCCGGGCGTTCAACTAGTTGGGTACTAGTCTTCCTCCACCTACTTAGGAAGTCGGTGAAACCTTCTTTGTCATTTTGGGTAAGAACCTCTAGAGTACGCATGTTAACTTGGATCTCAGCATTATCCGCATATTGCTTAGCAAACTCAATCGCGACGTCTTCCCAAGTATTGATCTTCTTGTGTTCTAGAGAGTAGAACCATTGCTTTGGGATGGTGTCAAGAGATTAAGGAAAGATCCTTAAGAACATCTCGGGTTTAATGCCTTTGATAGACATGTAATCTTTGAAAGCACGGATATGGTTCAAAGTGTTTTTATGCCACTTGAATTTAGGGATATCCGTCATGTTGAAGTTGGTTGGCAATTAGGAACTTACGGCCTCATACTTGCGATTATTCTCCTTATAAATGTCATCCCCTTTAAGATACATCAATTGCTCCTCTAAGTATTGGAGTCTTTTCTCAGCTACAGTCATTCCCATGGGAGGGTTTTCATCCCTAAAGTCATTCACGAAGTTATCAACGATTTCACTTCCTCGAGGAGGCAACTTCGCTTCTACGGCATAGATCCGGCCCTCGATGGTGTCAAGGCGATCATACACTTGATCTTGGGTAACTTGGATTTGAGCTAGCGCAGTTAGGATTCGATCATTACCATCTTGGAGTTGATTGAAATTCACGTCGGTTGTTTCAGGCATCTTGGAAACTGGATAAGAGATCGACGACGAATCAAAACACGATCGACCATTCTACCACACTTACTAAGAAAGAAATGTTTTGACTCGTGAAGTGGGTGTGTGCCACTTGTGTTGAGTGAGTTTTGAAGAAATGACAAAGTTCGAAAATGTGTGTCCTAGTCAACTATAGTGTAGTTGCGGGAGTGGACTCAAAGTGAGGTTTTGAAATGGGCTTGGGCCCGAATTTTGACTCGACAAATGGACAGAGTTTCGACTCGGTTTTGCGCTAATCACGGGCCTTTTTCGAAATTTACACTTTAAAAGGGATTTTAATTTTACAAAAATCGTCATGGTTTCGTTTAGAAATGGTGATCATGTAAGGTACAAACATTTATACAAGCATTATAACGGGATGCTGAGTGCATTTAAAAGGGTTTTGGTTTAAAGGGTGGGTTGCCATACCGAACAATCAAACCCGAAGTCTATGGAGAGGCTCGTACCAAACAAGAGTAAGGCCGATTCCTAGTCCATTTCCTCAAGTAGTAAAGGTCCTTGATACAAACAAGAGTAAGCATCATGGTATGGATGACGTCAATCGCTATCCATCCTTAGGCCCAAATAAGAATTAGGACCGTCTAGACGGGACGATTGGTCGAATGGGTTGGGTTGGGCCTAGGAAGGCCGAATAAAACGATCTAGGAAGATCGAGTTATGAAAACCGACAATTGTCTTGTATAAACTATTCCCTAACCTTGTTCAAGTTTCACCCTTGGCTACACGTAAATGTATTATCCCCAGCGGAGTCGCCAAACTGTGGACGCGGGCCCACGGGGGCGCTTGGGAAGGAAGAGAACAAGCGTTTGTATTTTGTGGAGTCGCCACCAATTTTTATGGAAAATTGGAACCGTTCGAATACCTCGTGCCATGTCAAGACACAAAGTAGTGACATGAACACCAAGAACTCGTTACCCTTAGCATTCTATGTCTAGAATGACTCTCGTGGATGCCAATGAACACGGATGTTCACAGAGATCTGGAGTAAGGGGTGAGGGTACGTATTAGGAAACTCTTTTGATCGAACACCTAATCCTGCCCGTCTCGATAGCGGCCTCTACTAATGATTAGGGAAGTTATTCATACTTGATATATCGTCGATTATATGCATGCAATGCAACATCCAAGTTTTGATCCTAGCATGTGAGAATTAATAATAAGTCGGTGAACAATTAATTTAACAAACAATTGGGTCGAAGTAAGGATTTAAGGTTCAATTACATGTGAAAACATACAAGTGATACAAAGCACAATGATAAATACAATAAAGGAAAATTACAATAATTAAATTACAATAATTACATCGGGTTTAGTGATTTATGTCGAAAATACTTCTAAAACGGATAATTTAAGAAAAAGAATAAAGGAACGAATTAACGAACAAATTATTAGGCGATAATACGGGTAATAGTTAATTATACGTAAGCTAATTAATCAGGTCAAGGCAGGACGGAAGTACAGAGACAGAAGTCAAGCTGGAACAGGCGCAGCAGGACTGCGCCCTTTGGAAGAGGCGCAGCGATTCTTTGCGTCGTTTCAAAGGTGAGTTCTGTGGCCGGAAGCGCAAATCGCAAGTCGTTAACGTTAATTGGTGATTTTAAGGATCGATTATGATAATTAACTCGGATAGAAGTGATTTAATTCATTACTTACATATGAATGAGTCATAAAAGCGATAAAACATGGATGAAACTAATGTGAACAAATTTTTTACATGGATGAAAGATCGATTAATGACATGGGCGAACTAAATAGGTTAAACACGACGAATTAATGAAGAACTAATGACGAATATGACAATAGACAGATGGAAATATATCAAAGATCGAATTCCAGAAACTCAATATGAATGAATCGAATCTCTACAACCCGGATTGATTTTAATGACGAAAACCCGCAAATATGAATTATAAGGGATTTAAGTCGGATTTAATGATTAATTATATGCTAACGATGATAAACAGTGTACATGTGAGATTATTATGCTATTATACCAAAGAATTGACGAAAACAAACGAAAACACATAAAAGCAAACGAGTTTACAGAGGACGAAGGAAGAAGAAAGGAAGCGAGAATCTGCGGCGGCCTCACGAAGAGGCGCAGCAGCATCGCCTCTCTCCTTCAAGAGCCGCAGCGATTCTTTGCGTCCTTTCTCGACGGTTATCTTCTGGCAATCGGTAAAAAGGGTTTTAAACGTGGTTTTATAAATCGGTTTTAATAAGTTTTTTCGACATAAATCTTACATTAATGATACAATAAATAAATAAATAACAATAAATAAAGAAGGATTTACACCCTCAGACTTACATGTTTGACGAAACGAGATGAACTAAGTTAACTTTTAGTGATGCTCGACTCGAATGTAACGAAAGTGCCCTCGTAAGAGGAAAACGATTAAGATTAATGAAGCTGATTAGTTGTGGAGTTGGTCAAATTGGTAGGTCATGCAAACGAGGCTGGTACTCAGAAGGATCCGAGCTTACGTGGTCGAATGTTCAAGCACGTAGACGCCAAAAAGTAAGAACGTGGTCTAGAATGCAAAGGGAGAAGAGAAGGGCGAACACTCGCGTGAGAAATATGAGGAGCGAAGGCTCCTATTTATACTAATCACGTGAAGGAATAGGGTTTTCGGAGAAACTTTGGAAGTGAATCTCGAAAAGATATGAAAAAGATACGAAAAATACGCAGAAAAGGACCTGGGAAGAGGCGCAGCAGGCACTGCGTCCCTTGGAAGAGGCGCAGCACCTGCTGCGTCTGTTCCCAGATGGTTTCCTCCTGCGGAAGAAAGATTTCCGTGTTTAATTTATGGAATAACGGGATAATCTTATTTTCCTTAATATTTTGTATGAATATTACGGGAAATTGTTTACCAAAGATTAAAAGATTGTGAAATATTTATAAAATATGGAATAGAAATATCCGGAACATTCTGACTCGGGATTTAACAGTTATCAGAAAATGAAGACGGTTTTAGGCCCGGACTCCAAATGTACTCTAATTACTGTCAAAACGACCGTATCGGCGTGTAGATGACAACTAAGAGGTAGACATCAGTGTTTGAGCAATCACTTGACGATAAACTTACGAACCGTCATAAATCGTTCCGCGTACCAAACATGCGGCCCAATCATCACCGGGTGGTTTGCGGGAGGTGCATAAATGAGGTATCTACAAAACCTCACTTCGAGTCCACTCCTACAACTACACTAAAGTTGACTAGGACCAAAATTTTCAAAATTTGTCATTTCCTCAAAACTCACTTGACACAAGTGGCACACTCCCACTTCTCGAGTCAAAACATTCCTTTTCAAGTAAGTGTGCTAGAATGGTCGATCATGTTTTGATCGTCGTCGATCTCTTATCCAGTTTCCAAGATGCCTGAAACAAGCGACGTGAACTTCAACCAACTCCAGAATGGTAATGATCAAATCCTAGCCGCGCTAGCTCGTCTCCAAGTCACTCAAGACCAAGTGTACGATCGCCTTGACACAATTGAAGGCCGAATATATGCCGTGGAAACGAGGATGCCTCCTCGAGAAAGTGAAGTGTCTGATGAATTTGTGAATAACTTCGGGGACGAAAACCCTCCCATAGGTATGACTACAGCTGAGAAACGACTCCAATACTTGGAGGAACAATTGATGTATCTCAAAGGGGATGACACTTATAGGGAAAACAATCGCAAATATGAAGCCGTAAGTTCCAAGTTGCCAACCAACTTCAACATGATAGATATCCCTAAATTCAAGGAGCATGAAAACCCTTTGAACCGTATCCGTGCTTTTAAGGATTACATGTCTATCAAAGGCATTAAACCCGAGATATTCTTAAGGATCTTTCCTTCATCTCTTGACACCATTCCAAAACAATGGTTCTATTCTCTAGAACAAAAGAAAATCGCCACCTGGGATGATGCCGCAATTGAGCTTACCAGACAATACGCGGATAATGCTGAAATCCAAGTCAACATGCGCACTTTAGAGGTTCTTACCCAAAATGACAAAGAAGGTTTCACCGACTTTCTAAGTAGGTGGAGGAAGACTAGTACTCAACTTGTTGAACGTCCAGATGAAGCTACCCTCGTGGAGAAATTCGTGGACAACCTAAAGCCCATCTATGCAAATCATTTGAGGTACCAAAACATTAAGACCTTCAAAGACTTAACCGTACTAGGGACAAGGATCGAAGATGACATCCGTAAAGGGCTCTTGTCCAAAACGGTAGGTCGTGGATATCAAAGCTCAACAAGTCGTTCTTACGGCTCTACTAGCAAAACTGATGAAGTTAACCTTCTCGAGCCATCTAAGAAGAGTACCCCACCAAGGAAATTCATAAATCTTGGGGACACATATTCCAATGCTCTAAAAAGGTTGATGAAACTGGGTAAATTTCAACCAATAGGCCCTACACCCGAACCAGAAAAGAAATCCAAGTTCTGGGATGAGAATTCGTACTGCGAATACCATTGAGGTAAGGGACATGATACAGAGAAATGCTACAAATTGAAAAATGTACTTCAAGACATGATTGAAGACGGTCGCCTACCAATACTGCCTGGAGGTAAGCCTAACAACACTCAGAATCCTCTTGGAGTTCTGATGATTACAAATGACGAATCTACCTTAGATTGCTCACATCTTATCTCCGCAAAAGAGGAGATAATCAATGGGATATGGACAGATAGTGAGGAAGATGTCTACCTCCAGGATCTTCCCTTAATCAAAGAAGCCGAACGCATCATAGATGAGATCATTACCACACTGGGCACAGAAACCAACACCAATCAGCAGAAAGGATGGAGAAAATCGATCAAGTGGACAAACAATCAAGGAAGACTCTCCAAGCTCACCACTGGAGAAGGAGAGATGTTCAAAGGAGAACCAGAAGAAGATGAATTTGAGTCAGAGTAAGAGTCGGAGTCAGAGTCGGAGTCTAGAGAAGTTCCTAGAGAGTCTCCTCCTGTCGTCATTCCCACTCCCCTTGTTTCTCCTAGCCTAGTGTCAAGTAGTAACAGTAGTTCGAGAAATGTCCCAACGGCTGTCCCTTTACCCGTACCCAAAAAGGATGGGAGAATCCATGTTTGTGTTGACTTTAGAGACTTAAACAAATCAAGTCCCAAGGATGACTTTCCTCTACCACATATCGACATATTGGTGGATAATACAGCAGATCACGTGTTACTATCCTTCATGGATGGATACGCAGGATATAACCAGATCAAGATGGCCATAGAAGATATGCATAAGACCGCCTTTGTCACTCAGTGGGGAACCTATTGCTACACGGTTATGTCGTTTGGATTAATCAACGCCGGAGCTACATACCAACGCAACGCAACCACGCTCTTACATGACATGATGCATAAAGAAGTTGAGGTATACGTAGATGACATGATTGTCAAGTCCAAGGATAGAGAGGGGCACATTGCGAACCTCGCAAATTCATCTCAAGGCTACGGAAGTGCAACATGAGGCTCAATCCTCAGAAATG
Source organism: Silene latifolia (assembly GCF_048544455.1). Lineage (NCBI taxonomy): Eukaryota > Viridiplantae > Streptophyta > Magnoliopsida > Caryophyllales > Caryophyllaceae > Silene > Silene latifolia. Next base: position 101,544,661 of record NC_133531.1, read on the forward strand.
AGCATTCGGGGTAATAATCCTACGCTGTCTTGATCATTCACAGGCGCGGAAAGTGATGGAAGAAGTCCATGATGGAGAATGTGGCCCTCACATGATTGGACCCATGATAGCAAAGAAAATCACATGTTTGGGGTATTATTGGACTACAATGGAATCCGATTGCATCAAATATGTAAGACATTGCCATAATTGCCAAATCTTCGGGAATGTGCAACATATCCCTCCTTCATTGCTTTACACCATGACATCTCCCTGGTCATTTTCCGCTTGGGGAATTGACATTATCGGCAAGATCACTCCAGCCGGAACAGGAGGTCACTGCTTCATCCTAGTAGCAATCGATTACTTCACCAAATGGGTGGAAGTGGCTTCTTACACCAGTCTTACAGCCAAGAACGTGGCAAAGTTCATACAAACCAATATCATCTGTCGATATGGTTGCCCACACGACATCATCAGTGACAATGGATCACATTTCCAAGCTGAGACTGAACAATTGCTAGCCAAGTACAAAATTAAGCATCACCGCTCCTCGCCATATAGGCCACAAACCAATGGCGCGGTAGAGGCGGCAAACAAAAACGTTGTCACGATTCTCAAGAAAATGATTGACAACTATAGAGATTGGCCAAGAAAGATACCCTTTGCTTTATGGGGATATCGTACATCAGTTAGGACGCCCACTGGAGCTACCCCTTTCTATTTGACCTACGGCATGGAAGTCGTACAACCAGTCGAGCTAGAAATACCATCCTTGCGTATTTTACTCGAAAGTCAAATCCCAGAAGCCGAGTGGAAGAGGGATAGATATGAAGAACTCATCCTCCTGGATGAACGAAGGTTACATGCATTACATAATGTGCAAACATATCAGGCACGTATCAAACGTGCCTTCAACAAAAGGGTTAAGCCAAGAATTATAAAAGAAGGAGACTTGGTCCTCAAATCAATTAGAGCTCTTTTACCTGTCGATCCACGAGGAAAGTTCAAACCCAATTGGGCCGGGCCATTTCTAGTCAAGTCCATACTTCCAGGGGGTGCGGTTAGAATTACAGACCTAGATGGGAACGAATTTACTAACCCGTCAAACCTCGACCAACTGAAACGTTACTATGCCTAGAATAGGAGCAAAAAACGCACCTCGCGTAACCTCACGTGTTGCTCTTGTGGCACGAAATAAACGGCCTCTGGCCAAGCTGAATTAAGCTAATGTCATCTTGCTCTTGCATTTTGACAATTTGTCATCCTCATATCATCAAAAAAACTAAATTGCATTTTAGGAGTAAGTAAAAGCTCATGCTTATTTTCTAAGTTCATTACAAGCTCTTGCTTAGAACAATTATTCTTTTACATTTACTTGAACTACGCGCAAGGGTTTGATTTCATTTTTTTTTAAATGAATACGTAGGCAATCCTTCACGGGATACAACCCATTTAATTATTTTAAATGTAAATAGAAGGACATTTGCGAATGCATTTGAAATTCGAAAAGAATAATGAAAAGAAAATCACAACGGTTTCATAACCAATTAACCTCTTTTATTTCATTTCTAATAATAATACGCTACATAATAAAAGATTTAAAAATAAAAATAGGCTAGGATTCTAAAAACCCCAACTTCTTCTTATAATAATAATAATAATAAATAATAATAATAATAATAATAATAAAGACTCAGGCTATTCTTCCATTTTCCCTTTGTCTTTGTCATTTCTATCATATTTCTTGTCCCGACCTCGAGCCGGACGCTCTTGCGCCACTTCCGACCTAATCACCAATGGTCTCTCTCGTGGTCTAGCTTTGCCATTCTTGTCAACCACCATCTCGACGGCAGGAGAAGTCTTTGGTTTCTTTGAAGGATGAACAACTCGAAACCCGGCTTCTTCCTCTCCCTCGGTCAGATGCTTCTCTTTCTCCTTTTCTACCTCACGAACCTTGTAATCAACAGGTCCGCGTTTCCTCAGTCTCTCACGCTCCTCCGGAGTAGTAGCTTTCCTCCACCGCAGATAGGAATCTGACACCCATAGAGCACTAACAGAAGAATTCAAGAACCAAATGTTACTTTGAGCCGATTTGATGGCCCATTCTCTTCGACTCTCAGTAGTAAGCGCCACGGCAGTCTGCGGGGCAGTGTCAAGCTTCGAAATCGTCTGCTTCAATCCAACCTGCCTCATCAACCTCTCTGGAAAGATGCATACCATAAACTCCAAGCCAAGGATGCGCACGGACCGGGTAGGATCCAAGGAAGATACCCCAGTGACAGATTTAAGATGCCACCATGGTACGATCCATCTGATCAGGGGACCATCTTCACTCTTCAATTTGTTTTCCTAATAATTGCAGACTCGAGTGAAGTCCACCATGTAGAGCCTAGTCCTCATTGCAATTGAGCGAGCATGATAAGCAGGAACATTAACTGGGGGCTCGATCAATCGAAGGCGCACCATAAGCCAGACCTAATAAAAGCGGGTATAAAAAAACAAAAAAAAAACAAAAAAATGAAAAAGAAAAAAAGAGAAAATTTCTTTTACCTGCAAAATAATGGGACTTCCCAGATAAGGAAGGTCACGGTTGGCTTTCCTGTTATCTAAACCCAATAGGATCTCTCCTAAACACAGGCAAGCTGGGCTCCTGCGCAGCTCCATTTGCTCAATCTAGCTCAAGTAACAAGGGTCGCCTCTCACATCGTCATCGACATGCCCTTGAAGGACATATACATGTAATAGGCAAAACCCGAATGCCCTTCGCCTCGCAACATAAAAGATGGTGGGATCTGCCCTATTGATGAATCGATCAATGAAGTCCAACATTCGCACTCCTTTAGAGGTCACAAGACGGTCAACATCAGCTCTTGCCAACCCAAGGAAATCCCTAAACTTGTTCTTATATCCTTGAGAAGTAGAGGGTATATCAGGCAAATGTTCCGGGTCCCAACCCCCAATCGCAGCAATTTCTTTGGGAAATGGGCAAATGTCGCCTCCAGGGAAGGCAAATACGTAATAATTCGGGTCCTAATAATCAAGACAAGCATCTAGGAACGGTTTGACCACCTTGATCAACTTCAAACTCAAGAGTGATCCAAAATTATAAGCACCCATGTCGTGTTTCTCCACATTGGAGAACTCATTTGTCCACTCTTTTAGACGAGTTTCGAGAGTATTCATGATGTATGCTTATTTTGAGAGCTTTATGTAATAAGACGAAGAAAAGAAGGAAAAATTATGTGAATAAAACCTCCCTCGACGTCTCTATTTATACTAAAAGCTGTTTCCTAAAATCCGTCACGACGGATGCCCTGGGGAACAGGCGCAGCACCTGCTGCGCCTCTTCCTCAGCCTTCTTTATGTGATTTTCCGCGTTGGATCTTTCCTAAATTCCTCAACGAATAATTTCCTATTCATACGGGTTATTATTTTGGTAAATATGTCAAGTTGCCATATTTCGAGTTTCCTAATTTCACGGGCACGCATTTCGAGGCGATATCGACATTTTCGTCATTTTAGCACACTTATACATTTCTTTTTTATTTTTCTTTTTTGGGGAATCACCTCACCAATTTAATTTAATTTATTCATTTTTTTTTCAAACTTATACATTTCTTTTTTATTTTTTCTTTTTGGGGAATCATTTCACTCTCACATCCCACATTAACCTTCAAACTTATATATTTCTATATTTTTCCTTTTTTAGGGGGTAACCCTCCCTACCGTCCGGTCATTCCCGGCAAATTTTTGCATTTTCGAGTCATTGTTTTGCGCTAATTTAGGCCATGAGTACAAATGTATGTTTTATGTGATTTCTGTGTAAATTCCGGCAGCATGACGGCGCAAACCGTCATCTACCAATCCTGTTCAAAGCTAACCTGCAGGTACAGACAAAGCAACCCAACAGCAAAGGCACTCAGGCCATCATAAATACAATCAAAAGGGGATATGTACACCAAACTGGGGGCTCGAGCCCCAAAACAAAGTCCGAATGCCCAAAATGTAGGTTTTAAAAATGTACAAAATATACAAAATACAGCCGAAAACAAAAAGCAACAATCAAGCTACTGCTGGTCGCCGTCTATTTCAGCAACTCTCGCCTCGAGAGCAGCAACCTCGGTGTCACGAACCTCGAGCTCCCTCAGTAGGCGAGCCGTCTCCTCCCGGGACTGGGCAAGCTCTCGCTCCAGCTCACGCTCCCTCAGCAAGCAACAAGAATTGGCTCATGTCAATCATTTCAAACATAAGGAAAGTTAATAAATTCGAAAATGAAGTAAACGAAAGGTTCATACCTGACGTCCTCGGCCGCCAACAAGTGCCTCGACGGCAGTAGTCCGCAGCTGGTTGGCTACCCTCCACAAAGCCACAAACCGGGATGGCGCGACCTGCATTTCAAAAGAAGAGATTCTTAACGATCGGACAAACTCAAGCAAATATGTTCTTACACAAGATTATACAAGTTAGGAGACTCACCCTCCGAATCAGATGCTGCCACTCGTCCAAACCAGCATCTCTCACCGCCGCATCAAAGTCGCGCAGCTCGGAGATCGTCGTCATTCCTGTCGCGTCGGTGTACTCAAGGGTCTCGGGGTACTCTGGGGGCTCAATGCCCGCCGCCTCGACCTCCTGCAAAGTCAAATGATTTCCATTAAGCCTATGATCATTCATCGTGTTCTCAAATTGATCAAAAGGAGAGTAAATACTTACCACGACTGGCCAGTACGCCAGCCTCCCGTAAAGGAACGCCGAGTAGTCCTCACCCGGAAGAAGGAGGGCGTCACCACCAACACCAGCTAAGTCAGCCTCCCTCTCAGCCTCGGAAGGCTCCCTAAACATCGTCCTAGGAGGATCGATGGGAACCGTCAAGACATCCCGAGAGCACTGACGAGCCAAGCGCTCACCCAAGTACCACACAGGACCCATCGACGTCCTCAACAGCAACCGGCTCGAGCTCCTAGGTCGAAGGACCTCAGCCACGAAGGGAGGAGCGCCAGCGTACTCCTCCCAAGGCCTGGGCACCCACTAGAAAAGCAAACGAAGGGTCATTCTTATGATCAGTTGTAAAAGTAAAGAAGAAAGACAAACAACGCAAGGTGAATTACTCACGCCGTCCAACTGAAGAGCGTTCACCTCCCGCCGACAGACGTCGTGGAAGGAACGCCGGCTCCTCATGTGGCACATCACCCAATCCCTCACAACGGGATAGGCCCTCTCCACCGGCTCTGTCCTCTTGGGAGCGAGGCCCGGAAAGTAGGAGTACACCCACGCCTGTAAAACAAGATAATAAAAAACGATCTTTCGTGGTTCGATAAGAAAAGGAAATGATCTTTCATGAAATAAGATGAAGGTTCATACTTCCAACAGCAGTCCAGGGCCGATAGCAGCAGGAGAAGTCCCCTTCTCCATCAACTCCGGACGAACCATGTCCCTCATAAAGCGAATGAGGACCGCAAAACCAGCAGTGACCCAGTCCCAATGGCCTAGGTCGCTTAGGTCAGAAATGAAGGGAAGAAGCTTCGTCGATAGCCTCTCTCCCTTGTCTCCGAGGTAGATCGAAGACAGGAACCACCAGAGCCACAAACGGACTCTCTCTTCTGCAGTGCAGGGAGGAGGAGCCGTCTCCCTCCCCTCGATCATCACTGACGCCGGGGTCTTCCCCGCAAAGTAGTCCCGAACGTAAGAACTAGGCACCAAACCGGGTACCACAGCAGCCTTCGGCGCCAAGTTCCGGCCGATCAACCTCCTCGCCTCGGCCAAGTCTACCCTCATGGCTGTCTCCGGCCACTCCACCGCCTCAGTCCAACACGGCAAACCAGAAATCATGCCCTAATCCTACAACGTGACTTCCACCTCACCAAAAGGCATGTGAAATATGGAGGTCGTGTCCTAAAACCGGTCCAAGAAAGCTCGAACCAGACTGAGGTTGGCCCGAAGCTTCCTCTTCGTGATATCCCTCCAAGCCTGCACCAAAGCACCGAACGCTCCCCGCTCGATCATGGCTCGCTCCTCAGCCGACAGCCTCTCGTAGCACCCCATCGCCGTCGTGTAGCCCGAGAACGATCTGATGTTCCCGGCCTCCTATTTTGGATTCGAAACAAAAGCTATCTTTAGTTTGAAGAAGAAAAGGAATGACAAATATAAATGAAAGAAGATGAATGAAGAGTGATGAATTTGATTTACCAAGCTCTTCACCGTCCTGTAGGACAGGTGACCCTCCGCAGCCTAAAGCAGGTGCCTACTGTCCCAGGTCTCAGCCCACGCAGGTCGACTACCTCGTCCAACGTTGGCCCGTCTCGGGGCCTCCTCCTCCTCAGGAACCTCCTCCTCAAGGACCTCGTCCTCAGCAACCTCAGCAGCCGTCACCGCAGCGGTGAAAGCCTCCTCCAACACCTCCTCAAGCATCTGAGAAGGGTCAAGAGCGGTGTCCACGTACATGGGATCTCTCCCAGACGTAGAAGCCTCATCACCTGCAAAATTAAAGTGAATTTAGGCGGCGTCAAGTGACGACAAGCCTTAATTAGAGGATTTTCGAGTTTTCGGAGCTCCGAAATCGCTCTTTTCTCGCCATCTTTGGCAGTTTTCCCACAAACCCGTCCGCTCATGTGGTAATTTGGGTCAAGTCAAGCCTAAGTTGAAGCCTAGTCATGGGTTCGAGTTGAAATTTCGACAGCATTTCGTTATAATGGCGATTATGCCCTAGAAAGTGTCCTGAAAAAGCCGTCACAAATCAAAATTCCGAGATGTAGGAAGTTTACCCATAATACAAGCATTCCAAATATCAAGTTTCATCACAAATGGGCAATCCTAAGACTATTTTCGAAGCGATTTACGATTTAGTTGTGAGACCGTCTTAATTTCACTCAAATGCTCAAAACTCAACAAAAATTCAAAACAAATACATGGTTACGATCCTTATATTACCAATTAGCCATTTATAAGGTCAATTTTGCAAGGCAAAATCATTTGGGGGAAAAGCCCCAAATTTTCGACTAATTAGGCTTGAAAACCCTGATTTTGTTGGTCCAATTCGATCAAATATGGAAGATAAATGCAAGATTAATACACATACCTCGATTAGTCATGGCAAATATAAGCTTTTAGATCAAATTTTGACGGAAATGGTTGGAATTTGTGAGAGAAATTGAGAGTTTGTATTTCGAAATAATGAAATAAACCCCTCTGTTTCATCGGGTTTTTACGCAGGATTGACACGCCCAGGAAAAGACGCAGCAGGTGATGCGCCTCTTCCAAGGGACGCAGCTCTTGCTGCGTCGCTTCCTCAGTTTTCGTCCATATGAATTTTTGAAGATTCGTTATAAGTTCGTTATTTCGTGGGCCCATCTTTGGTGCGCCTCTTCCTCAATGTCATATCGCATATTTGGTCCATCTGACACTTATTCTTCACCCGGACCCGTATTTCCAAGCCAGCAGCAAACTGTTGCCCTACTTTTTGCCAAGACCTAGCTTGTCACAACGAGCAGTTCTTCTTTGACAGGTGTTTCGACACGCCTTTATTATGTTCCCCCAGCGAGAGTACACGGATAAACATTCCCACTCGAGACATGGAGATCAGTTCCCGATTACGTTCCCCCAGCGAGAGTTCATGGATAGACATTCCCTCTCGAGACATGGAGATCAACATCGACCCCAAGCTCTTCCGAAGTTTGTTTAAAGCCGACCACAAGCAGATTTCTCCCAGCAGTTCCTGACTATGCCCTGCTGTCTTCTCCCAATATCGCGTTTTGTTCCCCTGGAGTTTCAAGGAATTTCAGGTATGGTCTCTTCTTATGGCTGGCGAGCCTCCTTACGTAGTCTAATGGACTTTAAACGACCCTCCTCGATAGTCGACAGACTCTAAAATGCTCCCTACGACAGGTCCTTCGCTCAGACCCCTTGAGCTGCCTCGTGTCGCCATAGTCGCCAGGTTGTAATATTCAATTGACTTGATGGCTATACTTTGACTTTCGCCTTGTCCAAGCCTCTGTCAAAGTGGGGGCTCTGTAGATACCTCATTTCTGCACCTCCCGCAAACCACCCGATGATGATTGGGCCGCATGTTTGGTACGCGGAACGATTTGTGACAGTTCGTAAGTTTATCGTCAAGTGATCGCTCAAACACTTGTGTCTACCTCTTAACTGACATCTACGTGCCGATACGGCCGTTTTAGCAGTAATTAGAGTACATTTGGAGCTCGGGTCAAAAAACCGTCTTCATTTTCTAAAACCGAGTCAGAATGTTCTGGAATGTTCCTGATATTTCTATTCCATATTTTGCAATTTTTTAATCTTTGGTAAAGAATTTCCCGTAATATTCACACAAAATATTAAGGAAAACAAGATTAATCCGTTATTCCATAATCAAAACACGAAAATCTTTCTTCCGCGGGAGGAAACCACTTGAGAAAGGACGCAGCAAGTGTTGCGCCTCTTCCAAGAGACGCATTGCCTGCTGCGCCTCTTCCCAAGTCCTTTTCTGCGTATTTTTTCGTATCTTTCATATCTTTTCGAGATTCACTTCCAAAGTTTCTCCGAAAAACCCTATTTTCTCCATGTGATTAGTATAAATAGAGACCTTCGGTCTCACATATTTCTCACGCGAGTGTCCGCCCTTCTCTTCTCCCTTTGCATTCTAGACCACGTTCTTACTTTTTGACGTCTACGTGCTTAAACTTTCGACCACGTAAGCTCGGATCCTTCTGAGTACCAGCCTCGTTTTGCATGACCGACCAATTTGACCAACTCCACATCAATTAACTTAATCAATCTTGTTCGTTTTCCTCCTAGAGGGCACTTTCGTCTACATTCGAGTCGAGCATCACTAAACGTTAACTTACTTCATCTCGTTTCGTCAAACATGTAAGTCTGAGGGTGTATAATCCTTCTTTTATTTATTGTTCTTTATTTATTGTAATCATAATGTAAGGTTTATGTCGAAAGTATTCTTAAAACCGATTTATAAAACCATTGTTTTAAACCTTTTTTACGAATTATCAGAAGACAGACGTCGAGAAAGGACGCAAAGAATCGCTGCGCCTCTTCAAGGGACGCAGATACTGCTGCGCCTCTTCGTGAGGTTGCCGCAGTTCCTGCTTCCTTTCTTCTTTCTTCGTGTTTTGTTAATTCGTTTCTTTTATTTTCTTTCGTTTCTTCTTCGATTCTTTGATATAACGATTTAAGCATAATAATTCTAACATGTAATATATTATTCATCATAATTAGTATTGAATTCGTCATTAAATCCCCACTTAAATCCCTTATAAGCCAATATTTGCGGGTTTTCGTCATCAAGTCAATCCGGGTTTTAGAGGTTCGATTCATTAATATTGAGTCTCTGGAATTCATCGTTGATATACTTGTATCTTTTGTTTATCGTCACCATCATTAGTTCGTCATTAGCAACTTGTTTAGCCTAATTAATTTATTAATTAACCTTTTAATCTTGTAATTAATTCGTATTGTTTAATTCCATCCATGTTCATGCTTTGTCACCCAATCATATGTAAATAATCTGTTAATCACTTTCATCCGAGTCAATTATTCATAATCAAGCATTAAAATCACCAACGAATATTAACAGTTTACAATTCCGGCTTCACAGCCAGAACTGAACCAAGGAACGAACGCAGCAACTGTTGCGCCTCTTCCAAGGGACGCAGCTCTGCTGCGCCTGTTCCTGGTTGATTTCTGTCTCTGAACTCCCGTTTTGCTTTGACTTAGTTATTTAATTACGTATTTAATTAACTATTAACCGTATTATCATCCCTAATCTGTTCGTTTATTTATTTATTTATTCTTTTCCCAAATTATCCGTTTTAAATGTATTTTCGACATAAATCATTAAGTCCGATGTAATTATTGTAATTTTCTTTATTGTACTTTTATTGTATTTCTTTTATCGTATTGCTTGTATGCTCTCACATGCAATTAACCTAAATTTCTACCTCGACATTAATTGTATGTTAAATTACGTGTTTACTAACTTAGTCTAATTCTCACATGTTAGGATCAAAACATTGTTTGTTGCATTGCATGCATATAAATCAACAATATATCAAGTATAGACAATTTCCCTAATCATTAGTAGAGGCTGCTATCGAGGCGGGCGGGATTAGGTGTTCGATCAAAAGAGCTTCCTAATATGTACCCTCACCCCTTACTCCAGATCTCTGTGAACATCCGTGTTCATTGGCATCCACGAGAGTCATTCTAGACATAGAATGCTAAGGGTAACGAATTCTTGGTGTTCATGTCACTACTTTGTGTCTTGACATGCACGAGGTATCCAATTTTCCACAATAAATTGGTGGCGACTCCACAAATGCAAACGCTAGTTCCCAAGCGCCCCCGTGGGTCCGTGTCCACATTAATACACGACCGTTACAACTTTCAATACTCCCACTTAGCCACACAACCGAGTCAATGCTCCCACTTGTCCACTAATCCAAGGTAATACAACACGTTGGTACACAACCAAGTGAACTTTATTTCTCATTCACAAAGATAGAGAAACATATCAACTTGATCACACAGTCAAGTTTATCACAACACAATACTATATAAACAATCTTTCATGCTTCATACGGGAAATGAGGCGTACGACCAAAAAGTAACAAAGTAGTTTCATATTAAGCTACCATCAAAACTAACATAACACTTTCACATTATCAATACCCCAAATCATTCTAACATCACCGTTAGCATACACAGTCCTTATATGCTATCATAATCATTTAGTTATATACAAAATATAACCCTTGGCCAGGAAATTATGGTGAAGTTGAATTGATTATTCCTTATACACTAATAATAATAATCCATCTGAACTTAACTGCTTTCCTAACATGATTCATTGAACCTTAATCTTTTAGGTCTTTAGAATTCATATTAAAGTAGCAACATCAAAAATTAACTTCATATCATAGCTCCAAGTCAAAGGGTTTCAAACAAAGTTGGACAACATAGTCCATAGGATCACACAGTGACAAAGTAGGGAATCATTTGTCACTCTTAACGGTCGACTTAATAACACACATAGTATGATATATATGTCACAACATAGCTCCCACTACGATGGGCATATCACGCTATGTCATGTGAATCATAAGTCTAGATACTACTCAAGTATCTACCCAAGCCACTAGATTGATATACAAAATATCCAGTTCGACACTTCTGATTCGGTTCAAAGCTTTAGTATGAAAATAGGGTGTCTTCTCATACTTCAACTACAAAAGTCTCATCTTAGACTTACTAAGGTGACTATATAACGAGTCAATATCTTTTCCATACAACTAATGTACAAAGATAATCTCCAATACTCACTAAGTGGCGATTACCCGTGTGATTAGGCAATCTAAAAGCTTGGTGATATCTTATGTGCCTCATCATGCAACAAATGCATATGAACATTTCTAAAAGATACAAAAAAATTTATCCATAAAATTTCCATCATTAAACAAATCCACACTCAATAAGACTAAAATTTAAGTTGACTCTTTCGCACAATTGGCTCAACACATGAACTAATTAAGAACACATCTTATAAAATAATGCGCCAACCATCTTGTTAGTTAATCTTGATGACAACTCTTCGTCCCACACAAGAACTAATTTACTCTTACCATAAAGGTAAAAGTGAAAAACATTTGATTACATATCATTGTACGTGTAGAGGATTGATTAGGTAACCAATTACTTATCAATCATAAATATGTTCAACCATATACTAAACAAGGTACACATCAAAATGCCAACTACACTAGAATAAGAAACAATACTTAATCGTTTCTTACTTTTGAGCATAGGTTAAGACATAAAAACTTTATTTTTCTTCTAAATATCAATATGTCACCCATTAACAAAAAGTACATACCTTTATGCGGAAGCGATCAGACCGTTGTGCTCGCTAATTGCCCACTACCGTATATCATACCTCCGGCAGTTACTAGAATGCCGGAATATATCCACACCCCAAATCCCAAGTCACATAGATGGTAGACTTAGCAAGTAGAGAATATATATATGTTTGTGTGTATTAACTAGTCTCTTTCATATGCTTTTTCTCCTTATATTTTGTCCACATAGGGAGTTACATAGGAGGAGTCAATCACACATAATGACTCATTAAGTGTGATTTATGAGTATACTAATATATTTTTTAACATTTTGAGTGTCGTGTCCAATCACTTCCTTGTTCCTACCTAAGGGCAAGTGTAATGAAAGAACCTTTTATAAAGTTCTTCCTTTTCCATGTCACATTTTAACAATCTCAATAACAAGTATTTTTTGTCACAATAGATGAACTTTAAATCCATAAACCTTAATTATTTATTTAGGGTGTTGATTTTTGCAGTACGCATTTTACTTAACACAGTGCGACCAAATTACCCTTCTCATTTCTACTCTAAAAAAGTTGTACTACGAAAATAGAGAAAAAGTAGAAAGCAAAGAGGGTGTACTGCGCATTCACCACCACACCCATTGTTGGAGCCGGTGTCCTCCAGTTAGTGTGGATAACGTTATTGCACGTACACTTGTACGGACAAGTGGGAGCTTGTTGGGGCTGGTGTCCTCCACAGTTAGTGCAATGACATATAAATCTCTAAAAGGATCAAAGGGTATACTTTTGTATTATTATCAGTTGGTCCACGTTTATCAATAACGGTTGGCTTGCTAGATAAGTTTGACGTTATTGTCATACTAATGGCGGTGATCAACTGGTCCCTAAAAGTCACACCTATAGGATACGTTTGAGAGATGTGACGGTATGAAAATACAGTCATGTTGATGCCTAATATGACTAAGCGGTTAGTCAGAGTTATTGAATAATAATTAGTCAAACGCGATGTTGAGATAATTATTTAATACGGATTAAATAATAATGGCTAAGGTGAATTAAGCAGTTAATTCGTAAATTGAATATAAACGGTTATATTTAATTAATGTATATTGAATTAATTAATTATACAATATTGTCATTGTCGGACAAGTATTAATATGTCGACTAATTCATGTTACTAGTCGATGTTTTATTATCCGATAACGAGTGACGATTTATAATTAAAACCCGTCATATACATTTAGCGAAACGAGTCCGGCCACGAGTTAAATAAGGAGAAAGTGGAAAGCCCACTCCTTCCCCTAGCTACCTCACGGTCGACCGAAATGAACAAAAGGAGAGACCTTCTCTCCTTTTGACCTAATCATTTTTCATTTGTAGAAAAATTAGGGTTTTGGAGCATTCTCTCTGAAATCCTAGATCTCACATCAGAAAACTCACAAAAGGCTCTCTCAATATTGCAAGGCAATCAGAGAGCAATTTCTAGCACAAGGGGGATAGTCTCAGACGATCTTGGGTGCAACGATTAGGAGTAAATCTTCTTTGATTTCTGTTCTTAGGCCGAATTCTCATAGGACCCGAGGTTGATTCTTATTCTTTTATCGTTTCTCTTGTTTTCGTTAATGACCATTAATCACATGATATATTACGTTATAGTCCTTAATTTTAAGGGGTTTTATACGGATATTACCCCACAAGTGGTATCAGAGCGAGGCCACGTAAATTTTTCATCATGATTTTCATAAAACGATTTGAATCGATAATTTTTTTTGCCTTGAAAACCGTTCGGCCGAACTGTTTTTGTGATGTTGTATACAGTCGGCCGAACTGATCTTTTGTTTGGTTTTGTTTTCGATTTGTTTTTGCGTATTGTTATTATAATCGGTCATTATAGCAATATGTTAAGGTTTTGTCAATTGTAGATTTAATTTAATACGGATTAGGTTTAAATTGCAATTGGTTTTATTTTGTCAAATCGATTTTGTTTCGGATTTGTTTTGCTCTCTCAATTCGTTACTTGTCCCGCCGCTGAAAGAAGAAGAAGAAAAAAATTTTTTGTTGTTTTGCTCTCGGTCCAGCCGTAAAGAAAAAAAAAAATTTGTGTTTTAGTTTCTTTTGGCCATAAAATGTACATTATACGGATATTGTGCACTCGCTTGATTGTGAAACGGTTCACACACGTACCATTTAGTTATTTTAAAGCGATTTAAAGTAACGAATTGTAATGGATTAAAAATTTAGATGATAAAAGCGGTTTTGTCAAATAATTTTAATCGTTAAAAGGTGGTTTGGAGAAATTTAACATAATTAAGGAATTATGTCACGAATAAATTTTGTTTTAGTTGATGCATCTTTTATTTATCGTTACTTTTGAATGCCATGAATGTTTTTTTTATTACGTATTTAATTTTACAAACGGTTGTAACTTAGTGTGGCCTTAGTAGAACGTGTTACCGTAATGATGGAACACGGTCTTGGTTGTATTTTGAGATCTCGCATCTCCGTTTTGGATTTTTCCTTGTAACTACAGTTTTAATTTAGAATGTAAATAGGTTTATATTTTGTAAATTTTAAATTGTAATTTTGAGAAGACCAAAGATGGAGATCGGATGCTCACTCCCGCTGCATGGATCAAGATGGAACATCAAGACAAGCTTCTCGGGTCCAACGGTGGATTCCAAAGTTGTATTATGTTTATCTTGCTAGGATAGGCCACACTAGGACTTTTATTTACGTTTTGCTTTCTTTTATGTTTTCATCGTAACGATAGTTTGCATCATATTCCGCCTAAAACCAAACCACCTAATATTTGCATGAAAACTGACTCATATAGAGGTCATGCGTTAGTTCTCTATGACATACAGATGTCACACGAATTTATAAGCCATCACCTAAGTTAATTCATTCACGTAATGCTAGTTTTTCGTTCACTTAAAATGAATTAAAACTAAGTTGATGGGATCTTCCTCGTATAACCAAAAATTGAGAATAGTCTTTATAGGTCAAACTCCAATGAATCCCTTCTTCGTCAGTAGGCATAATATGACCCCTTCTACGTCGGGTAAGTTGGAACTGATTGACCTATTTTATCTCAACACTGTGGTCACTCGTACGATCCTGTGATTATGGTGGACTATAGATAGGATTTACGGAAATCTATCGACCGAGAGTTCTAACGGTAGAACTAGCCAAACAGTTGGCTTATCAATTTACAGAAATTGAGTCTTGGGATCATTTGTATAATTCTTGAGGTAGATCGATTATACAAGTGCAATGAGTCTACACGTTAAAATGAATTTTAATTAGACTTAAATCACCTCAATGAGTTGCTTATTTCGTTTTGTTTTTCTTTCTTTTTCAGTGTAGAACACGATCATTTAAACTGCTAATAACATAATGGTTGGCCGTACGGACGACCCAATGCCAAGTGCCACATTGGACCGTGAGTCCTGGCTTCGGATCTTCATGAATCAGATGAATCAAGTCTACTCGACTGAAGAATGATGGATTAAACTTCGTGGACTGGGAGGCGGCATTACGGAATGCTGCCATTACTGACGGGAAGCTCAAATATCTGACAGAGCTTATCCCGCCAAACCCATGCCCCACGGCTGGAGCTAACGAGATCGCCACGTATAGCGATTTCGTCATGGAAGCGGGTGCGATAAAGAACGTACTCATTTTTGCAATGGAATCCAATTTGCAGAAACGCTTCATAGCCCAAGGTGCAAACAAGATTTTCACCACGCTCACTAAGGAATTCTCGAAAGCACCGAGAATCGTGACCTATGAGCATACCTGTCGCTTCTTTGAGGCGAAACTCCAGAAGGGCCAACCGGTTAGCCCACACATTCTCAGCATTATTGAGAATGTTGAGAAACTGGAGGCACTTGATTGTAAGATCAGTGAGAACATCGTGATTGACCGCATGCTTCATTCACTCAACGATGGTTTTGCGCTCTTTAGAGCCAATTACTATATGAATGATTTGAAGAAGAGTCCTCATGCACTACACTCCCTTCTCGTACAGACCGAGAAGGACATGAAGTTTAGTGGGAGCCTGAAACAGGATGTTCTCGTTGTGTCAAACAAGGGCAAGGGTAAGGGCAAAGCTCAGGCAGACCTAGCAGTAGGCAAGCCGAAGTTTAAGAAGTCGGGATCAGGTAAGAGTGGGCCTGGTGAGTCGAGCACCTCACCAGGCGCGACAAAGAGCAAGACCGGTAACATGGAATGCCACCATTGCCACAAGACTGGGCATTGGAGGCGTACATGTCCTGTATACCATGAGGACATAAAAGCAGGTCGCGTTACTCCTGTTGGTATGTCTTCTTCTTCTTCTTCTTCTTCTTTTATTCATATGATTGAGATTAACCACGCAAGTTACGGAACTTGGGTACTAGATACTGGTTGTGGTTCTCATCTGTGTAATCATGTGCAGGGGCTCCGAAACATCGAACCCCTCGTAAAGGGTGAGGTGGACCTGCGTGTCGGGAATGGAGCACGAGTGGCTGCCGTCTCGAGGGGAACATATGTGATCCAGCTTCCTAGCGGATTTGAGTTATTTTTATATAACTGCTATTATGTACCCAGTCTTTCTAAAAACATTATTTCAGTTTCTGCACTTGACAAACTTGGTTTTTCATTTGTAATAGAGAATAATAGCTGCATTTTCTCATTACACGATATGATTTATGGCAAGGCAGTCTCCATGAATGGAATTTATGTTTTAGATCAGACCACCGAAATATTGCACGTAATGAATAAGAAGTTAAAGGTAGGTGACAAAGATCAAACTTATCTATGGCACTGCCGTATGGGACACATTAATGAGAAACGCGTTAAACAGCTCATACAGAATGGAGCTATCTCGGCCTTTGATTTTGAATCATTTGGCACGTGTGAATCATGTCTCATTGGCAAGATGACTCGAATTTCCTTCAAAGGTGTTGGAATGCGCGCTGCTGACCTATTAGGACTCATACATACGGATGTGTGTGGACCTATGTCAATCACCGCACGAGAAGGCTATAGGTATTTCATCACTTTCACGGACGATTTAAGTAGATATGGCTATGTCTACTTGATGAAGCATAAAAGTGAGTCCTTTGAGAAATTCAAAGAATACCGAATCGGGTCTGAGAACCACTTGGGTAGAAAGATTAAAACACTACGATCAGACCGTGGTAGCGAGTATCTTTCACACGAGTTTGATCAACACCTTAAGGACTCGTGGGATTGTCTTACGCTTAACTCCACCTGAACACCTCGCTTGAATGGTGTGTCCGAACGGAGAAATCGAACACTACTTGATATGGTTCGATCCATGATGAGTCACACCGTATTGCCCGATTCATTGTGGGGTTATGCTCTTCCTGTCACCGCTCTAATACTTAACCGAAGTCCGTCTAAAGCTATTGACAAGACTCCATATGAACTATGGAAGGGAACGGTCCCTAACTTGTCCTTTATACGGGTTTGGGGCTGCGAGGCTTATGTCAAGTGGAGACACGAGGATAAGCTCGGCCCGCGATCGGTCAAGACATACTTTATAGGTTATCCTAAAGGAACATTTGGTCATTACTTCTATTCGCCAACCGAACAACGTGTATTTGTTGCGGCTAGTGCGACATTCTTAGAGAAGGAGTTTCTCGAGAACGCGAAGAGTAATAGAAGCTTCGAGCTGTCGGAGGTTCCAGAACCAAATGCCGAGCAACCATTGGAGGAACCAGTTCCTTCAATCTCGGCTGCGGTTAGTATTCCTGAGGAACCTAGGAGGTCGGGAAGAGTCTCTATTCCTCCGGACAGATACATAGGTATGGTCGAGGAACATGACATAGATGACATTCTGCTCTTAACGAGTAGTGAACCCGCAACCTATAAAGGTGCCATGACTAGTTCTGACTCAAAGCTATGGCTTGAGGCCATGCAATCCGAGATGGACTCCATGTGAGAGAACAACGTATGGGATCTTGTTGACTTGCCTGCTAAGGTTCGTCCCCTTCAATGCAAATGGCTTTACAAGATAAAGCATTCTGTGGAAGGTCAACAAGATATCTATAAAGCACGACTAGTTGCTAAAGGTTTCACCCAAGTGCCAGGTTTGCACTACGATAAAATTTTTGCACCCGTAGTCATGCTGCGTTCCATTCGGATTATCTTAGCGATTGCCGCTTTTCATGACTATGAAATTTGGCAGATGGATGTGAAAACCGCCTTCTTAAACGGTTATTTGGAGGAAGAGTTGTACATGGTACAACCCGAAGGTTTTATCGATCCTGAACATCCTAAGAAAGTGTGCAAGCTTAAGCGTTCCATCTATGGACTTAAGCAAGCTTCTCGGAGTTGGAATCATCGTTTCGACCAAGTGATAAAAGAAAATGGATTTACTCGATCGGTCGAGGAACCATGTCTATATATCAAGTCGAGTGGGAGTAAGATTGTCTTCCTAATATTGTATGTTGATGACATACTCCTGATTGGGAATGACATACCTCTCTTAACTTCGGTAAAAGTATGGTTGAAGAACCATTTCCAGATGAAAGATCCGGGTGAGGCACAAAGAATTTTGGGCATCCGTATCTATCGAGATAGATCACGTCGGATGTTATCTCTCATCGGAGTCTTATATAGACAAGATTCTAGAGAGATTCAAAGATGACTAACTCCAAAGGGGTTTCTTCCTATGGCTCCAGGGGTGCATTTGAGCAAGTCTCGTGCACCGTGTCACCGGAAGAGAAAGAGCGCATGACCCAGATTCCTTATGCTTCGGCTATAGGATCAATCATGTATGCCATGATATGCACACGTCCGGACGTGGCATATGCATTGAGTATGACAAGTCGATTCCAACAAAGATCCAGGTGAATCACATTGGATGGTCACAAGAACATTCTTAAGTACCTACGGAGGACTAAAGATTGGGCATTGACTTATGGAGGCGAACAAAAGCTATGCGCAACCGGTTACGCAGATGCTAGCTTCCAAACGGATCGAGATGACTCAAAATCTCGATCTGATTCGTTTTTACTCTTAATGGCGCCGCATCGATCACCGGAAGAGTTCCAAACAAAGTGTTACAAAGAGATTCTACGACCGAGTCCGAGTACTATGCCGCATCCGAAGCCGCAAAGGAAGCGATATGGATGCGTCAATTCTTACAAGGACTCTCAGTAGTGCCTAGTTCGAATGACCCGATCACCATCTATTGCGACAATAGAGGTGCCATCTTCCAGGCTAAGGAGCCTAAGTCTAGCAACAAGTCTAGACATGTACAACGGAAAGCTCATCTAATCCGAGATTACGTGGAGCAAAAGGAGGTAGTGATAGAAAAGATTGCTACAGATGATAATATAGCAGATCCTCTCACTAAACCATTACGACAAGATAAGCATGAAGGGCATGTTAATTCCATGGGAATTAAACGTGTTCCTGAGTTGTAGTACTCTTTTATGGATTAGATTCATTTTCTTGTGTACTCTATACGACATCATCGTTTTGATATTTATATATTTTGTTTTTCATGTGGAGTTGTACGACAATTTTTGAACACCACAAAGTGAACTGAACAAACATTATATTTTGGTCCTTAATTGCCCACGTGAGCTGATAACTCTGGCAATTATTTTGTGACGTTGGTTGATGGTGGGTTCAACGAGCCATAAGTCAAACGGTTGACTGGCCAATCACAGAGGCGAGTTATACGGATATCTCGTAGGACACAATTTTGACAACGACGTGGAGTCCTAAATGTTTTATAACATTCGGTGCCAGGTCGTGGATAAGACCTCCATGGTGATCCTAAGAGTCGATTCTTTTGACTATCGACTGTCTCTTGAGATTAAGGCAGATTTTGGGTGACTTTGGTTTCTTTCTCACGGTCATCCGTAACAGGGGGCCAAGTAGATTTTTTCTGGTCATTTCATGTCGTGCTTCGATCGGCAGAGTCGAGTTGAAGGAAATATTCAGCCTTTATCGGTACTCGATATTTCTCGGGGCCACTCAAGGAGTCA
This sequence comes from Silene latifolia, assembly GCF_048544455.1. Classification (NCBI taxonomy): domain Eukaryota; kingdom Viridiplantae; phylum Streptophyta; class Magnoliopsida; order Caryophyllales; family Caryophyllaceae; genus Silene; species Silene latifolia. The sequence continues at coordinate 101,564,494 of NC_133531.1, forward strand.
GAATCGAAATGCATGGCCATGCTCGAATACGGATTCGTTTTATCAATTAAGTTACTCTCTAGTCGGGGAAACCACTCTTGATACAGATCGATTGTAAAATACGACCTTTGCGGATACGGATCTGCAAATTGTTTTACATTGAGTGGGAGAAATTTTAAATGGATATGAGAATCGGTTATCGCACATACACTTGTACGGACAAGTGGGAGTTTGTTGGAGCCGGTGTCCTCCAGTTAGTGCGGATAACGTTATTGCACGTACACTTGTACGGACAAGTGGGAGCTTGTTGGGGCTGTGTCCTCCACGCTTAGTGCAATGACATATAAATCTCTAAAAGGATCAAAGGCTATACTTTTGTATTATTATCAGTTGGTCCACGTTTATCAATAACGGTTGGCTTGCTAGATAAGTTTGACGTTATTGTCAAACTGATGGCGGTCATCAACTGGTCCCTAAAAGTCACACCTATAGGATACGTTTGAGAGACGTGACGGTATGAAAATACAGTCATGTTGATGCCTAATATGACTAAGCGGTTAGTCGGAGTTATTGACTAATAATTAGTCAAACGCGATGTTGAGATAATTATTTAATACGGATTAAATAATAATGGCTAAGGTGAATTAAGCAGTTAATTCGTAAATTGAATATAAACGGTTATATTTAATTAATGTATATTGAATTAATTAATTATACAATATTGTCATTGTCGGACAAGTATTAATATGTCGACTAATTCATGTTACTAGTCGATGTTTTATTATCCGATAACGAGTGACGATTTATAATTAAAACCCGTCATATACATTTAGCGAAACGAGTTGGACCACGAGTTAAATAAGGAGAAAGTGGAAAGCCCACTCCTTCCCCTAGCTACCTCACGGTCGACCGAAATGAACAAAAGGAGAGACCTTCTCTCCTTTTGACCTAATCATTTTTCATTTGTAGAAAAATTAGGGTTTTGGAGCATTCTCTCTGAAATCCTAGATCTCACATCAGAAAACTCACAAAAGGCTCTCTCAATATTGCAAGGCAATCAGAGAGCAATTTCTAGCACAAGGGGCATAGTCTCAGACGATCTTGGGTGCAATGATTAGGAGGAAATCTTCTTTGATTTCTGTTCTTAGGCCGAATTCTCATAGGACCCGAGGTTGATTCTTATTCTTTTATCGTTTCTCTTGTTTTCGTTTATGACCATTACTCACATGATATATTACGTTATAGTCCTTAATTTTAAGGGGTTTTATACGGATATTACCCCACACCCATCCCCTATGACGTCCTTAACATCCCTTCGGTAACCGCCTCGCTGACCACCGGGGACTCAAAAACAGGCGACCACAGTCGGCTCCCTTCCACATAACCGAACCTCACGCCTTCTTCCGACCACCTCTTTCACCACCCATGACGCCCATTTCCGCGCCACCACACTAGCACCACCACGTCCCCTCCGACCACATCGTCACAAGACTCGCCATCTCACACCTTTGCCCGGATTTCGATCGCTCATCTGCCTCCCTTCCTTCCATCGACGGCAATCGATGACGTCCCTGACCACGGGCAAACCAAGCCCAAAGAAGCAATAATCCCCAATCCTTGATAAAAAGAAACGAAAAACAACATAGATTGGAAGACATCATTTATTTCATGATTAATTTATAATTAACCAATCAATTATTGTTCAACAATTGAATTAGAATTACACTTAGAATTACGTAGATTTGAGAGCAATTTTGTTGGGAGATTAGTTTTACTGTTTCTTGCTTTGCTTTTAGCAAAGGGCAAGTTAATGGAAAGAATTGTGCAAAAGATACTATAATGAGTAAAAGACGTACTGCGAAAATAAATTAAGTTTATTTAATGTAATTGATTTGTTAATTACTCATTGAGAATCACAATTTTTCTTATTTTTTGGAAGAACTTGGTTTTTGTTTCAAACTAAATTTGTTCATTTAAGAACAAACTTTATTTTACAATTAGACACGCTTTTTCTAGAATTTCTTATTTACAAACCCAATGCAAAGAATTCCCCATTGCAATCTACATAGTATAAAAGCCAAGTTTTTTCTTGGCTTCTGATTGGTTACTACTTTGCAGGAGATGAAAATGAAAGGATACTATACCCTCTAATTAAACTAATTTAATTAATAATCTAATTTACTCTTTTAAACTAGATGTTGATTTTATACATGCATAACAAAATGAAACAAAGATTAAGAAGAATACTTCTTACATTACGGAAATCGGATATTAAGGGCACAAGTAAGAATAACTTTCTTACTTGTTCTTGAGCTTAAATAAATGGATGATCCTCCTTTGTCTCAATATTGTGAGAACCTCCTATCAATTGCTCCAAGACTATCCCAAAATCCTACTAATATTATTAACTAGATAATATAAGTAGTTTACCTTAATAGTAGATCTAATATTATTTTTATTTACTACACTAGTAAGTATATCAATATTAGATTGTTTAAACAAATTTATCATAAAATCATTTTATGTGTTTTTGAGAGAATATGGAGAAAAGAAGAGAGATAAGCATCCATAAGACCACACATTTTCAAAATGAGAACATGCCCTTCTCTATATGGGGTGACCGGTTTTTGCCTTTGAAATAGGGCCATGCATTTGCTTTTTGTCTTCTCAAAATAATAGCTAGTGAACAGGTGTGTAAGATGGTCATCATGATGTCTTATTTTTATTATTTAAAAAACAAAACCATCAAAGCCCACTTACTACTTATAAAACCGGTTTTTACACATAAAATGGACCTCCATTTTATCTTTGTAATTTGTCATTTGTAATTTGTGTGACATGTGACATGTAACATGTCATTAGGTATAATAATGCATATTTAACTAGTTAAATATCATTATGTATTAAATAAATTTTAAATAACAAATTAACAAGTAATTCACAATTACATGTATATAAAATGGGTCACATTAAGTCTAGTTAATATAATCTACAACATTTTGTAATTATAGCTAACTGATTTCTCTTATCTCAAATGTTTCATAAATATTAAACAATTTTAGTAATATAACATATTAATTACTAAATTGAATCTTATTTAATCAAATTGCAATAAGATATAATATTCTCTCTTATAAATATCAATTTGTTCAATTTAAGGATTTAATCAATCTGTATCGTCATACAATCAATTAACTTAACAATTGAGGGAATCGTCCTTTAGGAGTGACCTAAAGGGATCAACTGACCACCACCGCTAAACGACAGTAATGTCAAACTCTAGTCAGCCAATCATTACCGATTAATGTTGATCAGTTGATTACATATATTGAATCATCCTTTTATGTATTCTTATTATGAGTTTCAATAATGTGATCGCACTATTGTCGAGGACACATACTCCAACAATCTCCCACTTGTCCGAGACAAGTGTGCGTCACCAATTCTCTTGTCCTATTACTATCTCCCACTCAATGCAAGGTGTCTTGCAGGTCGTCCTTGCAAGTGATCATATCAAGAGTGGTTTCCTCGATCTGGAGAGTAACTGTTTGACTAGAATTATCTACCGTAGATACCTTCCGAGCGTGGCCACGCATTTTCAGTTCACTACTCCTCGAGTGGCCCTGAGATTTTTAAATAACCTGACAAGGGGATGGAAAATTCCTATCGCACTATTCCCTTTGTTTAGCCACAGCTCATCATGACCCAAGAGATGCCCATTTGACCTCATTTACGAAAATCGTAGAGCATAACTCAAAGTCACTCAAAAACTGTGCCAACTTGGGCGAACAGTCTTTAGTCAAAGAATTGACTCAAAAGAATACTATAGTAGCTCTTCCCACGACCAGGCTATATGAATTACCAGAACTCTATAAGCGGCCACTGCCCGACAGAGTGTCCCTTACAGTCTGCCTATGTGATCGACTAGTCATCTCTCATGACCCTATGACACTTGAACTTGCCATCAATCGCATCACACTCTAGTCACTTGGAGACGTCACCTCATATAAGTGACTAGGGACCAATACTATGTTAATCCAGTTCACTTAAATAGGGTTCAATATTGTCTCGACAACCTATTTGGAAAACAAAGTATTATAAGAAAAGAGTTTTGAATAAAATTCAAACGATGAATGTATTATCACATATGTAAAATTGATACTATATCAATTACTACATAATCTATAATCCATACTTAATATTGTATACATCCATACATCTCAACTCAATTGAAATGGTATGACTTGTCACGCTAAGCCTATGAGAAGGCTTTGGTTAGTAAGTCTTAGCAACACATTGCACTTTCCCTAATCTTACTATGTACTTTTTCCCTTTATTATGTATAATCTTAATTATAAAACTTTTGAGTACGTGTCTAAATCCAATCTAGACATAGGCTTTCGAGCCTTGAATAGCTCTCACTGATCTCACGGTGAGTAGGGATATGACCTTCGGTTATTGGAATGAACTACCATAGTTCCTCCAATTCATAAAACCGAATCCTTATATCATCCCTTCCTTCTTGCATATCTCATTACTGCAAGTGTACTTAATTTCTATTGTATATATCTCATTGTTCAACTGCCTAGGATGTTTCTAGCAGATATCCTCCTTAAATAATATTGCCAAGACGGTTCTCTAACCATCCTTATGTGTTTAGAATATGGTATTTGTGTAACTCTTTGCACACAAATCCATCAATTATTTCTACACACTTATCCTCTCTTATCTATCACTATAGATTCGGATAACAAAGATGTCTTGCATCTCTTCGTAGTCTCCCAATCACTTCTTCACGGAAGAGAGTATCGGTCCATCATATTCAATGAATGATATGTTATCTACATATGAGACATGGAAGACAAAGCATTAGTGCTTCTTGAGTACTAATGAATAGACTATATGGCTATATAGTGACTTTCACATAAATTCGATTTATAACCTTTTGTCATACTCTAAGCATACGAATTTTAAGAATGGCGATACATCTTAGCTTAATGAATTAACCCTGCAGCGGAAGCAAGTGGATTTAATTTCTACATGTTCAATACCTTTGAACTTGTCAAGACTCATATCATTATAAGAATATTAATTTAACGCTAATATCCTCTTAGAACTATCTTTATAGGTCTGGATACCTTAGAGATGTATTATTCCTCTCCTAAGTCTTTCATCATTCGCAATGATCAATATGTTCCTTACATATAAGACTATTAACACCACATTACTTCCACTAAACTCCATGTATAAACAGAACTACTCGACAATTCGAGACATATTTATCACATGATCAAAACATACAATTCAACTCCTTAACTTCTACTTAAGATTTCTTCTTAAGTTTGTATTCTAACTTAGGATAGTCTCGATTTACAAAAGTCATGCAAGATGATTTTAAAATCCAACTATATCAAATCACATCCAAATACAATGAAGCGTTGTTGTTGCATGCAAAACTCTTTGCCACCAACCAACCAAGCTAAATAAACATTTTCATGTTTATGCTCGCATCAGACTTTTGCGGAGTTGAAACTAGATAAAGCATCTTAATAAGTTACAGGTTTGTTATTTTCAAAATAACATGATTCCTGTCTACTTAGATTTCGAAAATATTTACTGATTTTTGACTAAGAAGGAACATCTTTCTACGTCTTATTCTCAGTTTGTGGCTCTTGAACATTTTCTCCCACTCTGTCTATAAGAAATAATCCTCTTTTCTTTGATAGACAGCATCACGAGCCACAAACCCTTTGTTCTCGTGATCATGTAGGAAGAGAGACCACATGTTCACTATCGAAACAAGCTACAATTTAGGTACCATGCCTAGCCATATCTCATATGAAATGTAGATGATTGCTTTAATTATGTTTTGTTTAGTGGAATAAATAAATACTAGACAAATTTTGATATAAAATACTTACAACTTTATAGTAATGGGCATCATCAACTGCCATTTAAGAAACATTGCTGTACTGGGGAAGTATTCTTGGTGGATAGCTCAGAAGAAGGACGGCTTATGGATAAAATGGGTACATAATATTTACATAAAGCAGTTAGACTGGTGGCAGTATATTCCTTCAAGTAATGCTAGTTGGACTTGGAGGCAAATATGCAAGGTTAAGGAGAAATTGAAAGCTGGGTTTCTGACTGGTGCTTGGCAAGGTAAATATTCTGTTCGTCAAGTCTACCAATGGCTCTTAGGTGATCATCAGAAGAAGGAGTGGATACCTTTTATCTAGAATAGAGTTAGTTTGCCTAAGTTTAATTTCAGTACCTGGATTTATACTCATCAAAGGTTTCTTACTCAAGATCGATTATAGAGGTTTGGAATTTCTTCTACTGGATTGTGTTTCCTGTGTGGTTTGCAAGACGGGACACACACTCATCTTTTCTTTGAGTGTTCCTATAGTCAGAAGTGTATGCAGCTCTTGCAGTCTTGGCTGATGGTTCAATGGCAGGGCAATGTGGAATAGTGGGTTCTTAAATGGAGGTGCAATTCTTTGCTGAAAAAGCAGGTAGTGATGGCGGCTATAAGTGGTCTGATTTATAGACTATGGGATAGCAGAAACAAATGTAGAGTGGAAATGTATGTGCCTCACCCTTGTATCCTGATAAAAGATATAAAGTTTGTAATGAGGGTGCGGGTACAAAAGTTAGAGTTTAGTAAGGTTAAGTGTCAAAGTTGGTTAGACCAACTAGGTTTGCTAGCTGATTGTGTTGATGACTTGAGGGTCATGTATGGTGATGTAAATGATTATGATTATTAATGTTAATTCACATTTCACCAAAAAAAAAAAAAAAAATTATAGTAATGATTCAATAATATCGTATAGGATTCTTTGTCACTTTTTAATATTATGAAGGTGAACTTGTGATACCATATCACACTCCTTTTTGGTGTATATAAAAGTCTTCACTTTATTGTTCCCTGTTTTAACAAAGTACTAATACTTTGGTTTTATAATATCTAGGTTTTGATACTTTTAAACATTCATTGAACTTATTCAAAGAATTTCTCTTCTTACCTCATTAAGTGGATACCAAGTATCTACCTAGTTCGTTGGTAGAAGAGATAATGAAGTAATAACCTTTTCTGATTGAAATTGTATTCGACCATACACTTCAAAGTGTAAATAGGGCGAATATCTTGCTCTATTCATAATCCTTTTTCTAGAAAGAAGTCATGAATTAATCTTGCTTTGAATACAAGATTCGAACACACCAAGAGATTCCCAATCAAATGGTTTGGGACACTAGTCAAAACTAGTTACTAAATGCAATTTTCAATTGAGAAATGATTGGGGTCACCAACTTGAGTCTTATATGACATTTATTTTTAGTTTGAATATAATTACCTTGATTTGTATGGTTTCAACATAAACTTAATCGTGGTATATAAGGGCACAACGCTTGTTTTAATTGCACAATAGTGAAACCCTTTGCGTTTTTTAAAAACTTGAATTATATTCTTAATTAGACTTAGTGTACATCATAACAATTATTGAGGTACAATTCTAAATACAAAACTAAAATGAGTACACTACAATATTCATGTGTTCATGGATGAAATGACAACTACCCTAGTTCCATTCATGCAAATTTCTGAACTTATTCTTGCTAGTCATCGTACGATTATTCAATGTTAGGATTCTAAGGATTTACAAAACCCGCGGATTGTGTCATGAACACATCCTCCTCTAAATACCCATTTATAAAGGTGGTTATGACATCCTTTTGTCATACTTCATAATCATGAAATGTGGCAATTTCTAACATGATTAACAAATTTGTATCAAATACTCATGACGTGGTAATTAGCAAGAATGCAATATTAATATCATATATATTCAAGAAGGAATATGTTGCAGTCACACAATCAACTTCCTAGATCTTTACTTATTAGGGGTTTGTATCTATTTTAGTGTCTAACACCTTCTCTTTCGAGCCTAGTTCTATCCTTAACAATTAACATAGGTACTTACTTCTTATTGCTCCCACTCATTTCAAGAATTTCTACTTGATGAAGACTTATCTTCATATAAATTCCTAGTTAATCCTTCACAAGGATGAACTTTATTGTGGTATTTGGTCAATCTAAATTTCTAACAAATTAATTTACCAATTTCACATTGTCATGTTTTTAATGACTTAAGTGCTAGATGACAAGTGTTTAGTTTTGAGCAATAAGACTTTTGAACCATGGATGCATCAAAACATATTTTGACCAAGTACTACTTCTAGTCATATTTCTTCACAAGAAATTATAGGTATGCAAGGAATTTTAAGATGCTAATCTTCTATTTGCATAGGACAACTTCTATGGAGTTCTATGGAATAGAACGATTCCTATGGAGCTAGTTACCTATGATACGGTTCATTTGAGGATTTAGAAAGAGATTCTATTTGTCGTTAGTAATAGTGGTTTAGCGGAGACTCATGTTACAATCGAATTGATATCATATATAAATAGAAGCGATAATAAAGAACAACATAAAACAACAAAATAGTGGGAAAAGAAACATTCATCGTTAAAATATGAATACATTTTAGCATGTTTTGGCTTTTATATAATGACCTCCACCCAATTATATAAATGATTCCGAGATCCAAATTCATATTAATTCGGGCACGGGAAACCGATACATCCCTCACTAATATAACTCGGTGGGTTAACTCTTTAACCGATTCTACAATTAGAACTCTCGGTCGATGAAATTACGTTAAATTCATCTCTAGCCTCGGAATATAAGACTAGTCTTCATGTCCCGTTGAGACCAACCAAATTTCGCGTGTAATAACGTTTTATTACCCCACTTACCCGATGAAAAATAAAAGTACCCCTGGGAACGGAATCTACCCCAAATGTCAAAGGGATTCATGGGTCCTAATATTTAGAAAGGCTAATCTCAATTTTAAATATGTGAAAGGTCTTGTCGATTTATTATCTATCACCTTTTATGTGAACTATACTAGTGAACTACGATAATTATAATCGACACGGTCGGAAAAACGATATATATATAAAAATGCATGCGATGTTAATGGCGATTTGGCAATGCATGTAACATATAAAGAAAAATGCAAAGCAATAAATAAATTTCCTAGTATGGCCTTTCCTAAAATAGAAAATCTTATATTCTATTACATGTTCGGAAACCAACTCCTTTGGTCCCTTGAATCTTCATTTGGCACGCCTCCCAAGGATAGACATTGTCTCGATCGGAACTCCTTTCTGAATGGCACCGTCTTTAGGAACTCCGAAATTACAAATATTTAAATAATAAAATGTACATGGTACTTCCTATTATACATTTGTAAAATAAAATATAATAAAATAAAAGTGATACGAGATCACATTAAATTACAACCGAATCAATATTCCCTCACATTACGGGTAATATCGATTAAAGTAAAGCCATACTAAGATAAAATTACATAATTCAAAATTATATAAATAAAATATGACATTCATCAATGAAATATGCAGCATTATAATATGTAACTAACATGCCAAATTATGTGTCAAATCGCCCTATTTAATTTATATCGTATATAATCCGGTTTTATGGTTATTCGCAATTTTTAACTTATTAAAATCACAAAATAATACTAAAATATAATTTTAGTCCAAATTAATTATCTTAACAACTTAGGACTCAAAAATTATTCATCACTCAAATTTTGACAATAATTCAACTTGATTTAACATTTATGCTCCTTTTTTACCTTAATATCATAACCTTTTATGAATAAATTCAAATTAAATTACAATAATTTCAAAATTTGAATTTTAAATTTTTGAAAATTCTGTAATGATTCCATGACACTCATAATGTCAAAAATCAAGGTTAAAATTTTCGAATTTATTTCGAGAAAAATATAGTTGCAATTTATCGGTTTTATCTAATAAAATATCTAAAGCATTTGAAGATTAATCTAATCAATGTTCCAACTTTAGATCTGATATTTGGGATAAAAATACAATCTAAAATAATTTTCTCATGCCATTTAATTTATTTTAGCTATTTATGCTAAAATAGTCACTATTTATGTCATTTTTACACTAAAAATTCATAAATCATGCAAAATAAATCAATTTCATCTAAAATTTTACACACAGGAGTAAAATATGCATGTGACAACCTATTAAAATTTCATGGCCTGTTTCGAAATTGAACTAATTTTAACCATTTTACCTCCATTTATTCCATTTTTATCTCATAAAAATCATAAATCATGCAAAATAAATCAAATTTATACGAAATTTTACATATAATAAGTAAAATATGCATTTAAGGTCATATAAAAAAATTCAAGGTCAGAGACAAAGTTTAACTATTTTAGTATTTTAAACACCATTTTAATCAATAAAATGTAACAAAATTACTAAAAATCATTAAAATGAGCTAAAAAAATACCATAAATCATCAAAATGACCTAAATTCATTTTAGGACCAGAATATATGACATGAAAAAATTTTCGTGACCTTATCTTCATAATTCACAAATTTCTAGTTTTAATTTAGTCGAAAAAACTAAGGCGATTATGCATGCAACAACCTGGCTCTGATACCACTTGAAAGGATATTATACCCTCTAATTAAAACTATTAAATTAATAATCTAATTTACTTTTTAAAACTAGATGTTGATCTTATGCATGCATAACAAATTAAAACAAAGATTAAGAAGAATACTTCTTACATTACGGAAATCGGATATTAAGGGCACAAGTAAGAACACCTTTCTTACTTGTTCTTGAGCTTAAATAAATGGATGATCCTCCTTTATCTCAATATTGTGAGAACCTCTTATCAATTTCTCTAAGACTATCCCAAAATCCTACTAATATTATTAACTAGATAATATAAGTAGTTTACCTTAATAGTAGATCTAATATTATTTTTATTTACTACACTAGTAAGTATATCAATATTAGATTGTTTGAACAAATTTATCATAAAACCATTTTATGTGTTTTTGATAGAATATGGATAAAAGAAGAGAGATAAGCATCCATAAGACCACACATTTTCAAAATGAGAACATGCCCTTCTCTATATGGGCTGACTGGTTTTTGCCTTTGAAATAGGGCCATGCATTTGCTTTTTGTCTCCTCAAAATAATAGCTAGTGAACAGGTGTGTAAGATGGTCATCATGATGTCTTATTTTTATTATTTAAAAAACAAAACCATCAAAGCCCACTTACTACTTATAAAACCGGTTTTTACACATAAAATGGACTTCCATTTTTGTTCCGGGTGTAATTCCGGAGCAGAGTTGTGACCACGTAAGCTCGTTGAATGATGTCTTTGACTTGTCTCTTCCTTTCTTTCTCTCCTATAAAGATGAACAAACTGAGGGCTCGGCTTGGTACCGAGCGTACTCACTCCGACGCTCAAGTCAGTAAACTTAAAGAGATTAAGTTGCGTGTTACTTGGCAAAGTATATTGTAGAGAGATAAGGGCATTTATACCAGATTAATAGTGAGTTTTAGGATGAATTGTGGATCGATTTCTCAATGAGGATTGAGGAGTATTTATAGGCTTTCACCTTTTGTCACGTAGTGGCCAAGTGGCCAAGTGGCTAGCAGGTGGAAAGACTGTTCTACCCTCGGCCGAGGGACCCATGGCAGGCGGGCCGGGCCCGGTTGACTCCATGCCGAGGGGACTGGATGTGAGTACGCGGATGTGCTTCTCGGCCGGCTAGGTGCCGGGACCGAGACCCAAGTGACAGGCCGACAGGCTGCGTCGGTTAGGCTGTCTAATACGTTGACTTGTTGTGGATATCTTTGACCTTGCTCAATATGTTGACTCGGTCAGCGGGTGCAGAATATGCCCCATCAATTTGCCCCCAGCGTAGTCTATGCCGTGGTATGGACCTTCGATGAGTGTTGAGCGTATTCTACGCAAGTTGAACTTCTTCCCCGGCTTCTTCTTCCTCGGCTTGGTTACTTCGTGCCGTACCATATCCCCCCTCCACACGGATGTGTAATGGACATCCTATGTGGAAAAGAAAATGGCGCGGGCCGAGACCAAGGTTGAGAGTGCCGTTTGTACTTTTGATTGCCCCGGCGGTCTTTGTCTTTGCTTTGTTGATCAGCTGGCCGTTAGCAAGCAGATACCAAGGAGCGTGTCGAAGAAGTTTGGTAACTGTATGTCGATTGACATTCCGTGGTTGCATGCTTGACACGTGGCTTGGCATTGATTGGTGGACGTTTCATGGGCTTTGCCCTGATTGGTCCGCTTCATGGGCTTTGCTCTATAAATAGAGCAATGTGCCCCGTTTTTTGGCCATCAAACTTCATTTTCTCAAAAAAGTTTCCCCTCTCTTAGTTTTTTCGAAGAAATTTCTCTCTAGTCTTCAAAGCGTTACTCGGCGTAGTACTTTTTCCAAGGTAAACAAACAAATTTTTCCAACTTTTAATTGTTAAGTTTTTGTTGTCACTATGTCTTCTGCGGATGCTCAACCCAAGACTCGGCGGGGCGAACCGTCGCATCCTGATGAACAGGAGCCACTGGTTGTCACCCCGATAGGGTTTGGGGGTCTCAAGCCGCCTTCTCCTGAAATTGATGAGCAATTTTTGGAGGGTTTTGATGATGAGGCGACCCCTTCTGTCGTAAAGAGGCCGCATTACTCGTGGCACGGCGACGCCTGTTCGATCAATCCTGATCGTGCTTGGACGAACAAGTTTGCCAGTTGTTCCGGTTCTGACCTTTTTGAAGATCATTACTCCTTCGGCAGGGGGTATAAAATAATTGTCCCTGAGGAGGGTCAGGCCGTCTGTTGCCCTCCCGAGGGTTGTATCGGCGTATACATCAGACACCTGGAGTATGGGCTCCGGTTTCCTCTGAATGAATACGTTGTCGCCATAATTAAAGCCATGAATGTCGTCGTGGCCCAACCGCATCCGTTGGCCATCAGGACGATTATTGGCTTTGTATGGTTATGTCTTTTTAAAGGGGAGGCCCCAACAAGAACCTATTCCGCCGCTCCACCATCTTTGCGACTACCCTAGGTGGCACGGGGTGGTATAGCATACAGACCGAGGCGGGTTATGTTACCGTTTCCAAGTTGACGTCTTGCAAGGACTGGAAGGGGCGGTGGGTATACGTTGAGGTTCCGGAGGACTACTCGCTGCCCCGGTCCTTTCAGAGCCGCGTCAATTTGCGGTGTGAGAATCAAGGGGAGTATGACAAATATGTCTCCCGGAGTAAGCTTAAGATGGACGCCAAAATAGGTCTATCTTAAGGAGGACGAAACGCGGGCAATGAGGCTGTTTGAGGCCGAGAAGGATGGTACGCCGAAGGGATGGATGCCCCGACGCAGATCGTTCTTCAGATGAGCCGCTCTCGCCACGTCGGCCTCATACCGCCCTCGGCCCAGGGGTAAGTGGGGTCGGTATGAGGCCCATTTTTACTTTTTATGTTTCTGTATTTGAACCTTGATTTATTTCTTTTGCTTAACTCCTGCTTCATTTCTTTTGCAGACCGATTTGGCCCGGAACTGCCTGTCTCCGTCCTCCAGAGGTTGGGACTTGACGAGAACGGGAGAGTTGTTGAGCTGCATCCTAAGGCCCTGCCACGTGATCGCAGGCCGGCCCCTCACGAACTTATGGAGCAGCAGTTGAAGGCACTGGATGTGGCGGCGGCTCAAGCGCAGATTGCCGGTAACGTGCCACGCCGGAGACCAAAGACAACGTCTACGGTGGCAACGGCGTCAACTCCAGCTCAGTCCTCAATCCCCGTTGTCCAAAAGGAGCAGGTGGTTGTTGATGTTGAAGAGGAGATCACCGTTGTGGAGGGTCCTCCTCCTTCAAATAAGAGAAAATAGGCCACGCCTGCCGCTGCTGCTGTTTCCGAGGCCGGGAAAGGAAAGGGACCAGCCGGCCCTCTGCCAAAAGAAGGCCAGGACTGGTACGGATCTTACGTATGGCTCGGATTTAGCAGGTTCATTGGGCATTCCTGATGACAGGCTCTCTGACATGTCAATGAATGTTGACATGGATGCTTTGTCTGGATTTTTTGTAGATCAGCCGCCGTCAGCTGTCGTTCGCACTGAACGGCAATTGGAGAAGCAGCCTGTGCAGACGGGCGATAAAAATGCCACCGCCGACTCCTCATCCCAGAAGGTTTCCCCCGCTCAGCTTGTGGCGGAGGGCGCAAGGTTGTCCAGGAGGCTGGCGAAGTGGACTGAACTAGCCGGCGCTCATATTATGGAGCAAGAAACGGTCATGGCTTCAACTGGCCCTGTGCTTGAACGGCTTAGGATCGAGCTTGCTGCTTCTAAGAAGGAGGCCGAGAAGTCGAAGAAAGACTCCCAGGCCGCCATGAAGGACCTCCTCGCTGAGCGTAAGCTTAGGGAGGACGCTGAAAAGGCGGTCTTAGCCGAGAGAGCCAAGGTTGAGGCTGCGGAGGCTGACGCTGCTAAGCTGCTGGAGGAGAAAGATAAATTTGAGGGCGGCTATAAGGCCGTGGTTGAGCAGAAGGAGAGGTGGAAGGCTTTGCATTCGGCTGAGGCGAAGGAGCACAAGAACACATAGGCTATCCTTGCCCAGAGGGAGGAGGACATTGTGACGCTGAAAAATGTCATCATCCCTGACATGTGTGCCCAGTACCGGGACCAGGCCGAAGATGCTACCAGGGAGGTAATTAAAGAGCTCCTTCCTGAAAGCTCCTTCCCGTGGAAAGATTTTGACCGGCTTCTTGATGAGAAGGCGGCTGCTGCGGAGGCAAAGGCGGCAAAGGCCGCTGAGGAGGCTGCGGAGAAGGCGGCCCGAGATGCTAAGGTGAAGGCGGCGAGGGAGGAAGCTGAGAAGGCCAAGGCAAGTGAAGCTGCCAAGCTCTCCCCTGCGCCGACAACCGATGGTGATGCTGCTACTGCTGCCGGTGGCGAGCAGAAACAAGCATAGGGAGACGGGCGGTCGTCACCAGATTCACCCGGCCCTTCAGACAGCTTCAGCTGTTCGGGGGCTAACTATTGAGCCTTTCCTCCCTGCCATCTTTTTGGCGCTTAAAGTCTTATGTCTGTAACCTTTTGTTGTACTTCTTTTTTCTTAAACTTTGGTAGGTTGTGTTTAGGCTATCCCTATGGGGACGGCCGTTGACTTTGTTTTGCCTCACCTGTAAACATTTTTCAATAAAGTTTGTTTATTTTATCTCCATTAAGTTGTCTTCTTACGTTTCAACATATTGAGTGCTTTTTCGTTTTTACTTTCGGCTTGGCCGAGGCAGTTAGAAGGCGCATCTCAATTGTACTTAAACGTTTTTAAACATGTTGGCATGTCGGTCGCTTCCTCCTCCACTCCCGGTCTTAGCTGAGGCGGTCAGATTTGCGCTTCCCAACCGCCGTTGTGAACATGTTAGCGTATCGGTCGTTGTGTTCCCGTCACTCCCGGCTTTGGCCGAGGCAATCGAGGTTACGGCTCGACAGCATTCGTATCTGTAGCCATATTGATCGCTTCCTCTGCCACTCCCGGATTGGCCGAGGCGGTCAGATTTGCGTTTCTCAACTGTACTTATACGTTCCTAAGCATGTTGGTCGCTTTCGCGAGTATCAACTGCATTTGTAGTGACAGCCGTGGCGTCTACTAAGCATGTTGGGCGCTTTCGCGAGTATCAACTGCCATTGCGGTGACTGCCCGGCTTTGGCCGTGGCGTCTACCTTGGTACGACTACGGAGGGGATAAGCATCTTGATGGAAAATTTGGATCATTCTTCATAAGGTATAATTACGCGTTGGGGTGTCCACAACGGTCTCGGACACCTCCGCCGCTATACAAAATATTTCCTAAGGTTGTCTGTGTTCCAGTGGCTCATTAGAGGAACACCCTCCATGTCTGTCAGCCGGTATGTCCCCGGCCTCATTTCTTTAACCACTTTGTAGGGTCCTTCCCAGTTGGCCGTCATTTTACCATGGATGTTTCCTTTGTTTGTTGCGGCCGACTTTCTTAGGACTAGATCTCCTACTCTTAAGTCCCTTTTGTGGACCCTATGGTTGTATGCTCTTCTTACTCGGTTTTGATACACTGCCAAATTGAGCCGTGCCGTGTCTCGACTTTCTTCGACCAGGTCTAGGGAGGCTCTCAGGCCTTCCTCATTTTCGACTGGGTCAAAGGTTTGCGTTCTGAATGTCGGCACCGCTGCTTCAATTGGCAGACGGCCTCGCACCCATAGACAAGGTGGAATGGACTGCACCGTTGCTTCTTTCTCCGTGGTTCTAAGGGACTACAGGGACGCCGGTAGTTTATCACCCACCTTCCCTTTAGATCTTCAACCTTCTTTTTCACCCCGTTCGGATTATTTTATTAGTCGCTTCCGCCGCCTTGCTCGAGGGTGGCAGACGGAAGAATATGCAAATTTGATACCGAGTTCCTCCAACCAATTCATCACCATGTCGCTCCGAAACTCTCGGCCGTGGTCAAATACCATGACTTGGGGTAGCCCAAACCGAGTTATGACGTTCTCCCAAATCACCTTTCTTACGGCCGCCGTGGTCTTGGCAGGTACCGCGACAGCCTCGACCCATTTGGTGAAGTAGTCAACGGCGACGATTAGGTACTTCCTTCCCCCGGAGGCCGTCGAAAATGGCCCTAATAAATCCATCCCCCACTGTGCAAATGGTAGGGGGCTAAGTACTGGTTGCAAGTCTCGGGAAGGTGCAAGTATCACCGGAGCATGCATCTGACACTTCTTGCACTTCTTGGTCTTAGTTCTGGAATCTTTCAGCATGGTCGGCCAGAAGTAGCCGGCTCGGAGAGCTTTGTGGGCTAACGTTCTCGCCCCCATGTGATGTCCGCAGATGCCTTCGTGAATCTCTGTCAGTATGAGCTCCGCGTCGGCTGGGCCGACTGATGAGCTCCCATTTCTACTACATATTGGCACTAATTTGAGCTCATTTGGTAACATTTAGGGGTGGTTTGTGACGATTTTTACATTGTTTGACCAATTCCGAGTGCTTTGCCATTTAGCACGGTTCAAAGTGGAGATCAAGAAGCCAATAGATAGAAGAGGAATGACCAAGGAAGATCAAGAACAAGCTAGAAGAGGAATGACTAAGGAAGCCTTCCAAGGGAGCAAAGGAATCAAGAAAGAAAGGCGGACTACAGGAGCAATCTCGCACCGTGCGAGTTTTCCAGGCCCAGAACTCGCACGGTGCGAGTTTTATGGGTTTGATGGTTTTGTTAGCGTTTTTGTTACGGGCCTTCTCTCTTATTAAGCCCACTAATTGCTAGGTTACGGAGGACTATAAATTCAATGTTTTCAGTTAGGTTAATCATCTTTTGTCACTTTTATTAATCAAGGTTGTAATTTGGGATAATTTCATCTTTAATTGGGTATTAGATCTACTTATGGAGAACTAATCTCCAATCTTAATCCGGCTCAAGGCTTAAACTTTGGTTGTAAGATCCTTTAATCCTTCTTTAATTTTAATTATCATTGTTAATCCTTTTTTGTTTATTGATTGAATTTTGGAATCCTTGTTTATGTTGAGTAATTAAGTGTGATTTCCTTGTTGCTTAATTAATCAAGTTCCTTAATTTATTGTTGTTGAGATTATTAAGTGTGATTTCCTTGTAATCTCATCTTAGCAACACCTTGTCATTAAGTTAATGAATGTGATTTCTTCTTGGCTTAATTAGCAAGTAAAGGATTAACTTGTAATTGGGCATTAATTGTGATTTCATTGTGTCTAATTACCCCTATTGAATCTCTTGTGCTCATATCTTCTTATTAATTTGTCCAATGTATGTGATTTCTACTTGGTAGAATTGATAAGTTGGGTTATTTGATTAAGTGTGATTTCCTTGTCATTTGGCCATTATTATGGAGATTTAGAAGATTTATCTTCACAATAGGGTGATAATATATAATTGAAGGATTAATTGAAGGATTTGTCAACTAAAGTGCCTAGCTTTGAGTCGGGTTAAGTCTTCCCTAATATTGATTAATTTCCATCTTAAATTCTTGGTTGCTTGCTTGTTCTACACTCTTGTTTGAATTCCCTTGCTTTTGTTACAATTGAAAACTCAACCCAAAACCCCCCTTTTTATTTACTTGTTGTTATTGTTGTCACAATTGTTCTAAATACTCTTTTAATTTCACTTTGGCAAAACCCATCTTCTCTTGGGTTCGATCCCTAGCTTGCTATTATACTAGTTTATAATTAGTGCTAATTAGTGTGTTTAGTGGTATATAAATTGTTAATTTGGCCGTCTTTAAGTGCGACATTTTAGGCGTGTCAAATTTTGGCGCCGTTGCCGGGGAAGGTAACGGTTTTGCCAGTGTTTGTTATTTGTGTTTTTAGGATAGTTGTGTTAGTTAGTCTTTGTTTCTTGTTGATAGTGTCTTGTTCGTTACTTTTGTGAACCTTTTGATTGTGTGCACTTGTGTAGAATTGTTTATGGTCAATACTAGGAATTCAAGAGAACCACTTTTTCCTTTCGACCCGGAGATTCAAAGATCACTTGCTTGGCTAGGAGGAGGTATTAGAAGAGACAACCCGGTTATTGAAGAAATTGATCCCGGTTTTCAACAAGACCAAAGAGAAGATAACAACATCCCTTTTGAACAACCCATACCCATTCAAATCATCATGGAGGAGCAACCAAATGGTGATGGAGAGAGGCCACCGAGGCCTAGAACCATTAAGGAACTTACCGCCCCGGATCTCACACAAGTGCCCTTGTGTATCTCCTTTCCGGCCTTGGCGGAAAATGCTACCTTTGAGTTGAAGTCCGGGCTAATTCACCAATTGCCCCAATTCCATGGGCTTAGCACGGAAGATCCCAACAAGCATCTCAACAAATTTCATGTTGTTTGCTCAAGCATGAAGCCTAATGGGGTTACCGATGAGCAACTTCAACTAAGGGCCTTCCCTTTCTCACTCAAGGACGCGGCAAATGATTGGCTTTATTATCTCCCTACCGGGAGCATCACCACTTGGAATCAAATGAAGAGGGCTTTCTTAGAAAAGTATTTTCCCGCTAGTCTCTCATCTCAATTGAAGAAAGAAATAAGTAATGTTGAGCAATTGGATGGAGAGAAATTGTATGAGTATTGGGAGAGGTTTAAACAACTTCTTGCTAGTTGCCCATACCATGGGTATACCGACCACGACCTTCTCTTGAACTTTTGTGGTGGTTTACTTGAGGATGATGCTAGAATGATTAAAGCCGCCACCCAAGGTGGAATTGAATACATGTCGGTCCAAGAAGCAAATGAGTTGATTGAAAGGTTGGTGGGAAGCTCTAGGAATTTTGGGAGGAGAATTAAGAAGACAAGTGGAACATTCTCTTCAAGGCAAGGTTCAAACCATATGGAGGAGAAAGTTGACTTTCTCACTAATTTGGTGAAGGAACTTACAAAAGGTGGTGGGAGTACTTCTCATGTGAAATTTTGTGGTCTTTGTAATGACCCAACTCATCCCACCGATGGGTGTCCATCTTTGCAAACGGAGGAAGCAATTGAAGCGGTGAAAGCTATTGGTTTTAGGAAGTTTGACCCCTATTCTAACACTTACAATGAAGGTTGGAAATCTCATCCAAATATGGGGTGGGGTGGAAACCAAAATCAAAATCAAAAAGGGGCTTCAAACTCTTCATTTCAAAAGCCAAATCAAAGCCAAAACCAATCTCAAAATTCCTTGGAAGAAATGATGAAAACACTTACCATGAATCAAATGGCAATGCAACAAAATACCAAGGAATTTCAAACCGCCGTGCTTCAACAAAACCGACTCACCGACTCTAGGTTTGTTAACCTTGAGACCCAAGTTGGTCAAATCCTCACTACACTCAATTCCCAACCCAACCAAGGAGGGAGTCTCCCTTCTCACACCATACCTCCACCGAACAAGGAACAAGCAAAAGCGGTCTCTTTGAGGAATGGTAGAGAGTTGGAAGAGGCACCCAAAGCTCCTAAGAAGACAAGACCACTTCCTATTGTTCATGAAGTGGAAGATGTGGTTGAAGATGAAATTAAAGTGGTAGTGGAACAAGGGGAAGCATCTTCACCCCAACAAGTAAGGGTACATGAACCTCTTCCGGAATATGAGCCACAAGCTCCGTTTCCAAGTGCTTTGAATGATACAAGGATAGTTGACAAGAAGACTTCAAGCCTTTATGATATCTTTCGTAAAGTGGAGGTAAACATTCCTCTTCTTGATCTTCTTAGTAGTGTGCCCAAGCATGCAAAATTTTTGAAAGAGTTGTGCACTACTAAGAGGACCAACAAGGCTAAGAGCATGAAAAAGGTAAGGGCTAGTGAACATGTGTCGGCAATGTTTCAAAAACGGTTGCCACAAAAATGTAGTGATCCGGGCATGTTCACCATCCCTTGTAAAATTGGTGATTTGGATTGTCAACATGCTATGCTTGATTTAGGTGCATCCATTAATGTCTTGCCCAACTACCTTTATGAGTCACTTAAGTTAGGACCTTTGAAACCGACTCATACGGTCATTTCTTTGGCCGATAGGTCTAATATCTATCCTAAAGGGGTTGTGGAGGATGTCTTGGTGAAGGTGGGGGGAATGCTTTTCCCCGCCGACTTCTATGTGATTGAAATGGAACCCGAGAAAGGCTCCACTCCCATTCTATTGGGAAGGCCTTTCATGAGAACTTCTAACACCAAGATTGATGTATCTAGTGGCCGCCTCACAATGGAATTTGAGGGGGAAAAGATTGAGTATAGCATACATGAGGCCATGAAATACCCATCCGAGACTTCATCTTTGTGTTTTCTTGAAATTTTTGAGCCAATTATGCAAACCGTGTATGAATTGTGCAAAGTTGATCCATTAAATGTTGTTTTGACTAATGGATTGGTTGGAGAAGATACGGGGTATGCTTTGTCTTGTGATGTGCAGGAAACAATCAAGGACTTAGAGGAAAATCCCCCAATGGAAGAATGGGAAGAAAAGGAAGAAACCCGGACTACAGCAGAGAACTCGCACCGTGCGAGTTCTGGGGATGGGAAACTCGCACCGTGCGAGTTATGCCCTGTCCAGGAAATTTTCTTCCTTTCTTCCAAATTGTTAGAAGAGCTACCAAAGGAGAAACCTGTTCCCTCTATTGTCAAGCCTCCTACTGTTGAATTGAAGCCCTTATCAAGCCACTTGAAGTATGCATTTCTTGGAAATGAAGAAACCTTACCGGTGATTATTTTAAGCAAGCTTACTAAGGGGCAAGAAGAGGCTCTCATCCGGGTTCTTAAGCAACACAAGGAAGCAATTGGGTGGACAATGGCCGACATCAAAGGCATTAGTCCCACCTTATGCATGCACCGAATTCTCCTTGAAGATGAAGCAAAGCCCGTCCGACAACCTCAAAGACGTTTGAATCCTCCAATGATGGATGTGGGAAGAAAGAGGTACTCAAACTTCTTCATGTGGGTATGATCTATCCTATTTCCGATAGTCAATGGGTTAGTCCGACCCAAGTTGTCCCAAAGAAATCCGGGTTAACGGTAGTCGAGAACCACGAAGGAGTGTTGACCCCCACTCGAGTTCAAAATGGGTGGAGGGTATGTATCGACTACCGTAGGCTCAATGCCGTGACCCGGAAAGACCACTTCCCGCTTCCCTTCATGGATCAAATGTTGGAGAGGTTAGCGGGAAAAGCTTTTTACTGTTTTTTGGATGGCTACTCGGGATATTTTCAAATCCCAATCGCACCCGAGGACCAAACAAAAACAACCTTTACATGCCCCTTTGGAACGTTCGCCTATAGAAAGATGCCCTTTGGCCTTTGCAATGCCCCGGGGACGTTCCAAAGGTGTATGATGAGTATCTTTTCGGACCATGTTGAGGACTTTATTGAGGTATTCATGGATGATTTCACCGTCCATGGTCAATCTTTTGAGGATTGTTTGAGTCATCTTACTTGGGTCTTAAAGAGGTGTATTGATACCAACCTCGTTCTCAACCATGAGAAATGTCATTTCATGGTTGATGAAGGAATAGTCTTGGGATATGTTGTTTCCTCTAGGGGAATTGAGGTTGATAAGGCAAAGGTCGATACCATTCGCACCTTGCCTTATCCTACTAATGTGCGTGAAGTGAGGTCTTTTCTAGGTCATGCCGGGTTCTACCGGCGTTTCATTAAGGATTTCTCAAAGATCGCCGCTCCTCTATGCAAGCTACTTCAAAAGGATTGTGAATTTGTCATGAGTGAAGAATGCAAGGGAGCTTTTGATATGCTCAAGGAGAAGCTTATTTCGGCACCTATAATTCAACCTCCCAATTGGAATGAACCGTTTGAAATTATGTCGGATGCAAGCAATTATGCCCTTGGCGCGGTACTTGGCTAAAGGGTGGGAAGAGCACCTCATGTTATTCAATATGCATCGACAATGATGAATGAGGCTCAAAGGAACTATACAACTACCGAGAAAGAATTTCTTGCGGTGGTGTTCGCCTTAGAGAAATTCCGATCTTATATCCTTGGAGCCAAGGTCATCATCTTCACGGATCATGCCGCTTTGAGGCATCTTGTCTCAAAGAAAGAATCCAAACCCCGTTTGATGAGATGGGTACTACTCTTGAGTGAGTTTGACGTTGAACTCAAGGACAAGAAAGGCTCCACCAACACGGTGGCGGATCATCTTAGTAGAATCATCCAAGAAGACTCCTTGGTACCACAAAGCTCAATAAAGGAGACCTTCCCGGATGAAGCCCTCCTTGCCTTGATATCCACCGAACCTTGGTATGCACATATCGTGAATTACTTGGTTTTGGGCAAATTTCCACCGGGTTTGACTCGACATCAAAAAGACAAAATCAAGAGTGATTCCAAGTACTATGTGTGGGATGATCCTTATTTGTGGAAATTTTGTGCCGATCAAGTGATAAGGAGGTGTGTGCCGGACACCGAAATCATGTCAATTCTCCGGTTTAGTCACGAATATGCTTGTGGCGGGCATTTTGGAGCCAAGAAAACGGCTAGAAAGGTGTTGGATAGCGGTTTCTTTTGGCCCACACTATTCCGAGATGCTCATGCCATAGTGAAGACTTGTGATAGATGCCAAAGAGTTGGTAATATTTCAAAAAGAGGAGAAATGCCCCAAACACCCATGATCTATTGCGAAATATTTGATGTGTGGGGTATTGACTTCATGGGGCCATTTCCCGCCTCTTGTGGTAATGTTTATATACTTTTGGCGGTGGATTATGTCTCCAAGTGGGTGGAGGCTAAGGTCACCAAGACCGATGATGCAAGGGTGGTTGGAGAATTCATCAAAACCAACATCTTTTCTCGGTTTGGTTTTCCAAAAGCTTTGATAAGCGACCGGGGCACTCACTTTTGCAACAAAGCCATTGGTGCTCTTCTCAAAAAGTATGGGGTACTTCATAAGGTCTCAACCGCCTATCACCCTCAAACCAACGGTCAAGCCGAGGTTTCTAATAGGGAGATTAAGGCCATCCTTGAGAAGACGGTGAATCCCGACCGCAAGGATTGGAGCTTGAGGTTAGATGATGCCTTGTGGGCCTATCGCACGGCCTACAAAACCCCAATCGGGATGTCACCTTACCGCTTACTTTTTGGGAAATCATGTCATCTACCCGTGGAGGTTGAGCATCGAGCTTATTGGGCGGTCAAGTCGTTCAATTTGCAATTGGATGAAGCGGGTCTTCATAGGAAACTTCAATTACAAGAGTTGGAAGAAATCCGGAATGATGCTTATGAGAATGCTTCCATTTACAAGGCAAGAACAAGAGCATGGCATGACAATATGATTTCAAGAAGAGTGTTTCAAGTGGGAGAGAAAGTCTTACTTTTCCAAAATCGACTTAGACTTTTCTCCGGGAAATTGAGGTCTAGGTGGATGGGACCATATGAAGTGGTTCGTGTCTTTCCACATGGAGCAATTGAAATCAAATGCTTGAAGACCGGGAAAGTTTTGAAAGTGAATGGGCAAAGGTTAAAGCATTATTATGAAGGAATTGAAGTGGGTGAAGTGGAAACACTCCATCTTGTTGATCCAATTTACTCAAATTGATGAAAGTGCAACTTTGTCGAGCCATCGACGTTAAATAAACGGCAAAAGTTTGTAAATATTTCTTTCCCTTGCATATTTAAATTCCGCATTGCATTGTTTATATTGCATTTGTCATGTTGCATTGTTTATATTGCATTTTGCATGTTTAAATTCCTTACATCTTTTACTTCTTGCATAATAAATTAAATCATTCGCATTTTCATTAACGTTTTTGGCATATTCGAATGGTTTAATGTGTGTTTTAGTGTTAGGATATCAACTCAAGGGCATACGTGAAGAAAGGAAGGAAGAATGATGGGTAAAAGGATTGGCTAAAGTGAAGAATTAAGCAACAAAAAATCAACATACAGCAGCAAAGTCGCACGGTGCGACTTTCTTGAAGCCCAAACTCGCACCGTGCGAGTTTCTGGAATTCTGCTCGTTTCATCTAATTTTCGCACGCGTTCTTCACTCATTCTTCCCCAATTCATTCAACATTCAACCTCTCTCTTCCTCACTAACCCTAAACACCCAAAATCCACCATCAAAATCCTTCTCAATTCACCCAAATCAATCAATTTACCTTCAAGTTTCATCAACTTTCATCTCCCAACATCGATTTGGGCAAGGTAAATTGCAAAAAATCCGAGGAATCACCATCATTTGCGAGCTAGGGTTTGGAAAAGTTGAAGAAGTGGAAGATTTGGGTTTGCAAATTGGTTTTATGGGACGATTTTAAGCAATTTGGGTTAGCATTCTTCACCAAATAACCCAAGCAAGGATCAAAGGGAGGTATAACACCTTATTCTTCTCCTTGTCAATTCTAGCTACTAAAATTCGAATTTGTGCTCTTTCAATTCGAAATTTAGTTGTGTTTTTGTGTTGTTATCGTCCTTAAAACAGCCATTTTAACTAGTGAAGTGTTCTTTTCTAGCAAATAGCTAATTAGCACAACAAAATTTTGTAGTGCATATTAGGTGTTTGATCAATTGCCTCACCCAAAATTTTGTTCAAAAATTGTGTTTTTCTGAGATTCTACTTGTTTTATAATGGGAAAAGGAAAAGAAACTGCGGCTTCCTCCTCGAAAGGATCCAAGGGAGCCGCGGATTTTGACGAAAGTGAGTATTCGGGAAAGGAGGGCCTCCGAGACAGGCCCTCTCAAATTGGAGAAAGTTTTCCGCGGTGTCTACCGTGGCACAAACCAAATTTCTTGATGAGAACCTTCTTATCGAGTTGGGAATGCTTCCCATAACTCGTATGCTACTAGAAAAAGTTGGGCTTGAAGCCTACATTCATGTTGCCGCACCCACCCGAAGGGGTGTCACCTTTGAGTTTTTGTCATCGTTGGAAAAAGTAAAATTGGGGAGGGACAAGGTCCCGGGAATCAAATTCCGGGCATGCCGCCTCACCCATACATTGTCATATGATGAGGTTCGTGAGGCCTTACATATCACCAAGGCCCCCGTGAAGGAAAAACTTGATAAAGCATTAATGAGTACTTTTTGGAACGAAATGACGGGTGACTTACGCCACGGGAACTCAAAGAACACCACCATACCCAACCCGGTCCTACGCCTCCTTAGCCGTCACATCAACACAAATTTCTTGGTCATGACCGAACCCACCAAAATGCAATACAATCAAATACAAATTCTTTGGTCAATGACCCCGGAAGGGAGGGGAGTGCCGGATTGGGTGGAATTGTTTATAAGTGGGTGCCTTGAACTTCAAAAGAACCCCAAGGGTACCATTTATATTGGTGGTATGATCGACTTAATCGTGCAAAAGACGGGTGTGTCATTTCCACCCAATGCTTACCCTCTTGATGGTAGTGGTCTCATAGACTATCATTACTTGAAGCACTCAAAAGTGATTGAGGTAGTTGACAAGACCGCTCCCTTAGTCATTTGGTGCATGGGTGGACTAAATTCCAAGCACTACATGTATTTACCCCGTCCCTCCGACTCACCACCTTTGGGTTGGGGGAGTGCGAAAGATTTCTTCATGCCCCCCGATGATGATTTTGTGTACCTTTGGGTTGATAGAGCCCAAGTAGTTGAACCGGAAGAGGACGAGGGAGGAGAGCAACCACAAGTGGGGGGGGCTCTAACTTTTGGTGACATGCCTCATCGTGATGCACCATTTGATGAACCCATGCCTAATGCCCCCTATGATGAGCCACACTTCACTCCTCCCCATATGCAACAACAACAACAACAACCACAATATCCTTTTCCGGGCCATCAATTCGACTACCCGGCTTTTCAATCATGGCAAACCAACATTACCAACCGAGTTTCAAGCATTGAATCTACCCTCTCCCAAATACAACTCACGGAGAATGCCCGGTGGGGAATCACCGAAAACCGCTACCACCATTATCAAGAAGATTTGGATGAGTTGCGTTATACTTCAAATGCAACTTTTGATATGGTGGCCGCAATGAATGCTCAATTCATGCAACAATTCCCCACCCAATACCAAGGGTATAGTGCGACTCAGGTTGCGGAAACAAACGCCGAAAGGGCTAGGATGAGAAGTAGAAGAGAAGCAAGAAGAAGAGGAGGACCTCCCAACTTTGGAGGTGCCTCAAGCTCACACTCTTGAGTGAGTTTAGGTGTAGTGTTTACCTCACACTTTGGGGACAAAGTGAAGATTTAAGTGTGGGGTGGACATGAGTTGATATCATGTGAATTTTGTAATATATTTCAATTCCATGCATTGTATTTCAATTAAAAAAAAAAAAAAAAAAAAAAAAAAAAACAGAAAAACGAAAAAGAAAAAGAAAGAAAAAGAAAACCCGGCTAGGATGAAAACCCGAAAGGGCATCCTAGGCAAAAATGGGAAAGTGGCCGAGGTCGGAGTGAAAACCCGAAAGGGCGCTCCGGGCAAAATGAAGAAAAGAGTGCGAGCCACGAGAGTAGAAGTGAGGAAAATGCTAAACCGAAAACCCGCAAGGGCGGGCGGTTTAGGCAAAATGAGAGATTTAGGCAAAATGAAAAATGATTGAAACTCTCAAGTCTTATCACATATTTTTACTACTTCCTACATGGCGTTGGTGACATAAGTGGAGGTGTCAAAGAAGGTTGGAAGGGTAGGTTAGAAGTGTGCCAAGGCTAGGAGGTGGATGTGGAAGCTTACTTTGTTACTAGTGCTTGGCATACTTGAAGCATGGGATTGTGGTGACTTGTATTATCTTTGTTGGAAAGTTGTGTTTTGATTGATGAGTTGTTGTGAATTGTTGAAGAATGGAGGTGTTTGAGGTTGCCAAATTGATTGGAAGGAGAAGCTTTAGTGACCATGGTAGCCTTGTATTACCAAGTGGAGTGATAAGGGGGAGTAATAAGGAGGAGGTGTTGAGTTTTGGGAATGATGTATTGGTGAAATTGGTGGAATTAGGATCATCTTAGATGAGGGAAGTCATAAGGAGGGCGCGTGAGTGAAGAGAGTTCTTGTTGGTGGTTTTTGGGTCACTTACTCACTTGTGGAAGCTATGAAGAAGAGTGACCATATGCTTAGTAGAGGGATGATATAAGAAGGGAGAAGTGAGATGAAGAGTGGTAAATGAGGAATGCCCATACTACTTGGCCTAGGTGGTGAGTAGTCTTATTCTAGTTTGCTCGGGACGAGCAAAGGGCTAAGTGTGGAGTGTTTGATGAGCTCCCATTTCTACTACATATTGGCACTAATTTGAGCTCATTTGGTAACATTTAGGGGTGGTTTGTGACGATTTTTACATTGTTTGACCAATTTCGAGTGCTTTGCCATTTAGCACGGTTCAAAGTGGAGATCAAGAAGCCAATAGATAGAAGAGGAATGACCAAGGAAGATCAAGAACAAGCTAGAAGAGGAATGACTAAGGAAGCCTTCCAAGGGAGCAAAGGAATCAAGAAAGAAAGGCGGACTACAGGAGCAATCTCGCACCGTGCGAGTTTTCCAGCCCGAACTCGCACGGTGCGAGTTTTTCGGGTTTGATGGTTTTGTTAGCGTTTTTGTTACGGGCCTTCTCTCTTATTAAGCCCACTAATTGCTAGGTTACGGAGGACTATAAATACAATGTTTTCAGTTAGGTTAATCATCTTTTGTCACTTTTATTAATCAAGGTTGTAATTTGGGATAATTTCATCTTTAATTGGGTATTAGATCTACTTATGGAGAACTAATCTCCAATCTTAATCCGGCTCAAGGCTTAAACTTTGGTTGTAAGATCCTTTAATCCTTCTTTAATTTTAATTATCATTGTTAATCCTTTTGTGTTTATTGATTGAATTTTGGTTACCTTGTTTATGTTGAGTAATTAAGTGTGATTTCCTTGTTGCTTAATTAATCAAGTTCCTTAATTTATTGTTGTTGAGATTATTAAGTGTGATTTCCTTGTAATCTCATCTTAGCAACACCTTGTCATTAAGTTAATGAATGTGATTTCTTCTTGGCTTAATTAGCAAGTAAAGGATTAACTTGTAATTGGGCATTAATTGTGATTTCATTGTGTCTAATTACCCCTATTGAATCTCTTGTGCTCATATCTTCTTATTAATTTGTCCAATGTATGTGATTTCTACTTGGTAGAATTGATAAGTTGGGTTATTTGATTAAGTGTGATTTCCTTGTCATTTGGCCATTATTATGGAGATTTAGAAGATTTATCTTCACAATAGGGTGATAATATATAATTGAAGGATTAATTGAAGGATTTGTCAACTAAAGTGCCTAGCTTTGAGTCGGGTTAAGTCTTCCCTAATATTGATTAATTTCCATCTTAAATTCTTGGTTGCTTGCTTGTTCTACACTCTTGTTTGAATTCCCTTGCTTTGGTTACAATTGAAAACTCAACCCAAAACCCCCCTTTTTATTTACTTGTTGTTATTGTTGTCACAATTGTTCTAAATACTCTTTTAATTTCACTTTGGCAAAACCCATCTTCTCTTGGGTTCGATCCCTAGCTTGCTATTATACTAGTTTATAATTAGTGCTAATTAGTGTGTTTAGTGGTATATAAATTGTTAATTTGGCCGTCTTTAAGTGCGACATTTTAGGCGTGTCACCGACACATTTCAAAAGTGGTCTTATCACGGACCTTCTGTATAGTTCTCCTTCGAACACCAAGTACCTTGCGGCGATCCTTCTTATCTTCTGAGAGAGACTGCGATCCTCCGGTAACTCTTTTGTTAGTTTGTATTTCATTATCGGAGTCATCCACGTCGTCTCGGCTTCGATGTCGCCCACCATGCCGACGGTCTCAGTGATGCTTTTAGCATTCCTGATATCCACCAGCACGGTTCGACTGACATTCTTGATGCTTGAACTGGCAAGTTTTGAGAGAGCGTCGGCTCGGTTGTTTTCAGACCTGGGGACACATTGTATTTGGAAAGATTTCAATTTTGCAGTGTCGGCTTTTACCCTTTCCAGGTACCTTACCATCCCATCGTCTCGAGCCTCATACTCTCCTCTAATTTGATTAGTCACTAAGAGTGAATCTGTTTTCACCACAACATGCTCCGCCCCGGCAGCTCTAGCTAACTCGACTCCAGTTATCACTGCCTCATATTCGGATTCGTTATTTGAGGCCGAGAAGGTAAACTTCAAGGCGTACTCAAACTCGTCCCCGTTAGGGCTGATGATAAGGATGCCGGCTCCTGAGCTGTTTGTCGTGGAGAACCCGTCGGTGTATACTTCCCACACACCGGGGTGTGATTCTTCTTGGTATGTGCACTCGGCTAGGAAGTCTGCAAGTGCTTGCCCCTTTATCGAAGGCCTTGGTTTGTACTGAATGCCGAAGCCGGATAGCTCCACTGCCCATTTGATAAGTCGGCCGGATTTTTCGAATTTTTCTAAGGCTTTCTCCAATGGTTGGTCGGTTAAGACCGTCACGGGATGTGCGTCGAAGTAGGGTTTTAAATTCCTTGCGGCAACGACGACGGCGAAGGCCGCTTTTTCGATCAGTGGGTAATTTCTTTCGGCGGGCGCGATGTATGGCGATAAAGTAGATTGGGTGTTGCTTGCTTGTTTTCTTCTCACGACGATTACGACGGCCGTGGCCGAGGTAACTGCTAAATATAGGTATAGCGTCTCCCCAGCGTCGGCACAGACGGGGTCGGGAGAGTTAGTAGGTAGGCTTTCGGTTGTTTGAAAGCCGCACTGCTCCTCTCCCCCAAGAAAAGTCTTTATTCCCTTTTAGCACCGTAAAGAACGGAGTGCTCTTGTCGGCCGACCGAGAGATGAAGCGGGCAAGAGCCGCCATCCTCCCGGTCAGTATCATAACCTCTTTTCGATTCCTCGGCTCCGGCAGGTCTAGTATTGCTTGGACTTTCTCTGGATTGGCATCAATTCCCCTGGCACTGACAAGCACGCCGAGGAACTTGCCGGCCCGGACACCGAAGTTGCATTTCATTGGGTTAAGCTTTATCTTGTATTTCCTTAGTGAACAAAATGTCTCGCTCAAGTTGGTCAAGTGCTCGCTGTCAGACTTGCTTTTTACAATAGCATCGTCGACGTAAACCTCGATGTTTCGCCCTTTTTGATCTTGAAACACTTTGTCCACCAGCCTAGTGTAAGTTGCGCCAACGTTTTTCAAACCGAACGGCATCATTTTATACATGTATGTGCCGTGTATGGTGATGAATGCGCACTTAGGCATGTCTTCCTCGGCCATGAATACCTAATGGTACCCTGAGAAGGCGTCGAGCAGGCTCAGCATAGTGTAGCCTGCCGTTGCGTCAATTAAACTATTTATTCGAGGCAAGGGATAGCAATCTTTAGGGCACACTTTATTAAGATTGGTAAAATCAACACACATCCTCCACGCCCCTGATGACTTCTTTACCATTACAACATTTGCTAGCCACTCAGGGTAAGTACAAGGCATGATAAAGCCCGCCTCTAATAGTTTATCTACCTCGGCTTTGATGGCCTCATCCTTCTCAGCCGAGGAGTTCCTCATCTTCTGCTTGACGGGGCGAGCGGTGGAGAGTACGTTCAGCTTGTGAACGATCATCTCCCGGCTCACGCCTGGCATCTCGGCGGCTGAGTATGCGAAGACATCTTTGTTCTTCCTCTGTAAGTCTAGGAGATCGGCTCTGAATTTTGGCCCCAGGCCGACACCGACAGTTACGGTGCGCCCTGGGTCAATTTCCACTTCCTCGGTCTCGGCTCCTTCGACCATGCCGACGTTGGTGTGCATCGGGTCGCCCTCCGGCTGTAAGGATGGGCTCTTCCCTTTCTCTGATTTTTTCGCCACTTTGAGGGATTGCATGTTGCACCCTCTGGCAGATACTTGGACATTGACAATTTCGTCTCTCTCGTCCTTTGAGACGAGCTTTTGTGCTTCCCCTCGGTCCGAGACATACATCAATGTCAGGGCCCGGATGGACATCACAGCATCGGCCTCGCTCAAAGTGAACCGGCTTATGAGGACATTATAGGCGGACGAACCATCAATAACCACGAACTCAGACCAAACATTTTTGGCCGCATCTGCTTGGCCGAACATTACGGCACGATCGATTGACCCCGGAGTACCAGTAGCCGCCGGAGAAGTCAGTCAACGGGTTGGTGCAGGGGCTGAGGTCTTCAATCTTCAGACCGAGATTGAGAAAGCACTCCCTGAACATAATGTTCGTGTAGGCGCCTGTGTCAATCAGGCACCTCTTCACCAAGTGGTTGGCTATGTCTAGGTGGACTACGAGCGGGTCGCTGTGCGAGGCGATGACTCCTTCTTAGTCCTTCTTTCCGATGGTTATATCGGGGACGGTGGAAGCGGGGGTCGCTGTTTTGGGCACAAAGTTGATGGCTTGGTATAGCTCATTCAGGTGCCGTTTGTGCCCATTAGCTGACCCACCGTTCTCGTTTCCTCCGATGACAACCTGGATCACTCCCATGCGCTGGAATACTGATTTTCTATTTGCCCCGTCGGAGCTTGTTTCCGGGCCTCCAGCTACATACTTGCTGAGGGCCCCTTTTCGGATAAGCTCCTCGATGGCGTTCCTCAAATGCCGACAGTTGTCGGTCTTATGGCCGGTTTGGCCGTGGTAGTCACAAAACTGGTTAGTGTCGCCGTCCCCCTTCGCCTTGGGGGGCCTGGCCCACTTCTGCCCTTCATTCTTACTTAGGGCAAAGACCTCGGCCGGTGATTTGACCAGGGGGGTGAGACCGCTGTACCGCTTCTGGGTGTATGGTCCCGAACTCCCTCCGGCGCCCGCCGAGTTCTGTTTCCTATTAAATCTTTCAGGCCGTGACCTATTCATGTCACGGCGTCCTTCTTCTACGTTGTCCCGGTGGCTCCTCCTCTCTTGGTGCCCAGCTTCATTGTGGCCTACCCAGGTCTTGTGATAGTCCTCCACCTTTACGGCTCGGTCGGCCATCTTTCTGGCGGAGTCTAGGTTGAGGTACTCGCACTTGATGAGCTCATTTTTGAAGTCGCCTTTCGGTAGGCCTTTCATCAGTGCGAAGGCCGCCAGTTCGGTGTTCAGCTCACGGATCTGCTGAACCTTAGCATCGAACCTCTTCACATAGCTCCGGAGGGACTCGTCCTCCCTCTGTCGGATAGTTAGGAGGTCAGAGGTTTCCACGGCCCTCCTCTTGTTGCAGGCGTACTGGTCTATGAAGTTGTCTCTCAGGTCGGCATAACAGTATACCGAGCCATTAGGTAGCCCATTGTACCAACTCTGTGCCATGCCGTGGAGGGTCGTTGGGAAGACTCGGCACCACACCTCATCAGGCTGCTCCCACACCGACATGTACGACTCGAAAGCCTCGGCATGGTCGGTTGGGTCGCTATCCCCTTTGTATGATAGGGGCGGCAGCTTCAGTTTGGTTGGCACCGGGACTTCGAGGACATAGGCACTGAGGGGCTGTCTGACCACGTGCCGAATGACACGCGGCGATCGGCTCCTCGCAACCCTAGTCCGGCTTCTCTCCATGTGGCGGGAAGGGCTTCTTGTTATCCGACTTTGGTGAGTCGGACTTCTTTCTTCATTTCTTCGGGAGTGGCCTCGTTGTTGCCGCGGCGACGCTATCCTCCCGCGAGTGGGGGATGGACTTTGGTCTGCCACTGGCACCACGGGCTCCGCCGGCGTCCTTGCATGCCCAGCTCCTTGTATTACTCCGGTCAAGTTGTTCGGAGTCACTTTGTGGGCCCTGGTCATCTGTGGAGGCGCTGCTGTCACCGTCGTCGTGACAGGGGTGACCGGCGTACCACCCATCAGGTCCAAGAATAGCTTCAGCTTGGCTGCATCGACCACATGTCCCATGACAGTGACTTGGCCGGTAGGCAGCGGTGTTTCTGGCTCTCTTGGCATCCCGTACTTCACCGGCTCAATCAATAGGCCGGTGGGGGACTGCCCGATCTCAGAATTAGGGAACGTGTCGTCCTGGTAGAATTCAGTTTCTACACTCACAAGTTCTGGCTGTTTTGACATCTTCTTAGCTCTTTGAATGGTTTTTGTTTTTTTTTTTTTTGTAAGGTAGGTGACCAGCCTTTAGTATGGGTTCCCACAGACGGCGCCAATTGTTCCGGGTGTAATTTCGGAGCAGAGTTGTGACCACGTAAGCTCGTTGAATGATGTCTTTGACTTGTCTCTTCCTTTCTTTCTCCCCTGTAAAGATGAACAAACTGAGGGCTCGGCTTGGTACCGAGCGTACTCACTCCGACGCTCAAGTCAGTAAACTTAAAGAGATTAAGTTGCGTGTTACTTGGCAAAGTATATTGTAGAGAGATAAGGGCGTTTATACCAGATTAATAGTGAGTTTTAGGATGAATTGTGGATCGATTTCTCAATGAGGATTGAGGAGTATTTATAGGCTTTCACCTTTTGTCACGTAGTGGCCAAGTGGCCAAGTGGCTAGCAGGTGGAAAGACTGTTCTACCCTCGGCCGAGGGATCCATGGCAGGTCGGCTGGCCTGGTTGACTCCATGCTGAGGGGACTGGATGTGAGTACGCGGATGTGCTTCTCGGCCGGCTAGGTGCCGGGACCGAGACCCAAGTGACAGGCCGATAGGCTGCGTCGGTTAGGCTGTCTAATACGTTGACTTTTTGTGGATATCTTTGACCTTGCTCAATATGTTGACTCGGTCAGCGGGTGCAGAATATGCCCCATCAATTTTATCTTTGTAATTTGTCATTTGTAATTTGTGTGACATGTGACATGTAACATGTCATTAGGTATAATAATGCATATTTAACTAGTTAAATATCATTATGTATTAAATAAATTTCAAATAATAAATTAACAAGTAATTCACAATTACATGTATATAAAATGGGTCACATTAAGTCTAGTTAATATAATCTACAACATTTTGTAATTATAGCTAACTGATTTCTCTTATCTCAAATGTTTCATAAACATTAAACAATTTTAGTAATATAACATATTAATTACTAAATTGAATCTTATTTAATCAAATTGCAATAAGATATAATATTCTCTCTTATAAATATCAATTTGTTAAATTTAAGGATTTAATCAATCTGTATCGTCATACAATCAATTAACTTAACAATTGAGGGAATCGTCCTTTAGGAGTGACCTTAAGGGATCAACTGACCACCACCATTAAACGACAGTAATGTCAAACTCTAGTCAGCCAATCATTACCGATTAATGTTGATCAGTTGATTACATATATTGAATCATCCCTTTACGTATTCTTATTATGAATTTCAATAATGTGATCGCACTATTGTCGAGTACACATACTTCAACAGAAAATTCATTTTGGGTGTTGGGGCTCCCCACCTTCTTTGGTGTAATTTAATTCATCACGGTGCATTTCTTCGGTAGATCAAATATTATTATCATATGGAGTACATTATTGGATCTCAATATTTTTGTTTCTCTTAACATAGTTAATATAATTAAAATACAATACTTAACACATTTAATTCTTAGGCGATTCTATATAATACCCAAAACATGGTCAAATTATTGTTTTGAAAATCTGATTTTAATCTACAAATAAAACTAATCTAACTTTAAAAAAAATCTGATTTCAGGCAAAAAATACTCCTCGACACAAAATAAATTATGTCAAGAATAATGCTACTCCAACCTAACATAAATAATACACGAAATAAAGTAAAAAATACCATAATTTATTAAAAAATTATTTCAATAATAATAAGAACATTCTGAAAAAAAAAATGTAGAATTAGTAGAAAAGTATACAACCGAATAAAACCAGATCTAAAAATTACAACAAACAAAAACTCCTAAGAAAGATAGAATAATAACAATAAAAAAATCAAAAGTTTAAAATGTAAATATATTTTGAAGAGATTACTCTAAAAAAATTGCGGGAGCCAAAAAATCGAAAATAAATAAATTATAAAACAGAAAAATAAGTAAATAAAAGTTTTTAACAATTAATGCCATGCTATATATAACATCGTGTTTACGTTTGAAAGAGAAAATACAAACATTCAATCTTTTTCTTTTGGCCCTTCCTTTTGAATGTAAACATTAATTAGCCATAAAATGATGCATGCAATCATTTATTTAAAGAATAATTATGAACTTGGAAAAATAATATGCAGGTAGTGATGTGCGGAGTTGCGACATGTGAGAGCTAAGGGAGAATTGAGTTTAGGAGAGTAATTTAATGGAAATATAAATACAAATTAGAATAAAAAACTGATTTTTTTTTTGGTGTGGAATAAAGAAGAGAAGATGAGTTGAGTAGAGTTGGAGATTGAGAGAGATTGAATTAGATTTAGGATTTTGCTATTCCAACGATTTTTTTCTGAGTAGGTGGGAGTATATGGATTGTTTGTGATATTATGGATTTCGTTTGGTATTGCAAGGCCCAAATTAGTCCAAGAGGCAAAAAAAAATACCTATTTACTTTCTATCTCTCCTACTCTCTTAATTACACTACTCAATTTCCTATGGGAGTAATTCTACCGTCCTCCCGGAGGACGGTACTCCTCACACACAAGCCATTATAATATTTCACTTGAGTGGATTGTGTTTGTGTGTGAGGAGTACCGTCCTCCGGGAGGACGGTAGAATTTTTGTTCCTATGGAGTACTTTTTATAAATATAAATACCTTACACTATATTATGTTTTCTTAATTTATTATAAAAAGATTAACGTACAACTATAAAGAATATATATATTAAAGCATAATTAATTATTCCTACATAGCCATATATAGAGGGAGTAGTTTTCAAAAAAATTTTCCGATAACTGTAATTATATTAGTATTTAAGTTATAATTATTTGGAATTTTATTTTTAATATTTATGCATTTGATTAAATCATTGAATATATAATCCCGTGCAATTTTGTTGCACGGGTATAAAACTAGTTTGCTCTAAAGTTCTTCCTTTATCATGTCATTTTTTGACAATCTCAAGAATTAAGAACTTTTTGTCATAATGGAAAAACTTTTCCTAAAGTTTTTCCATAAGAAAAATATTAATTATTTAATGTTATTAATTGGTTAATTACTCAAAAAAGTATCTTGATTTTTGAAAGAACTTGGTTCTTAATATCAACCAAGTTTGTTTTTTTAAGGACAAACTTTTTAATGCAATAGGATAAACTTTTTTTAGAAGTTCTTATTTACAAACTCAATACAAAGAACCTCCCATTGCAATTAATAATTTAATATCGGCAATCATATTCAAGAGTTTTTACACTAATCACTAAATTCCAATAATTTTTATACTTTGATGGTATAAGTATGAGTTTTCTTTTTTGGACAGTAAGAAGATTATATAGCTATAGTATGTGCAATTCTATTAAGATTTCTAAGACAATGACTAATAAAAAAACCGTGAGTTGCCACAACTGAGAGTATCATTTGTTGTCTTTGGGTGCATTGTTTACGTATTTTTACATTGTATTGCAGAATAGGAGTAATCATCATAATATATTAACATATCATATCATCATATATCATATATTTTTTTAATGCAATAGCCAAGTTGCTGATGTGGCATCATAGATTTTCATCAAAAGTTGACATGTCACTTATTGAGAAAACAGTTATATAAGGAAAAAATAAATAAATCTAGAGAGTAATTAAAAGTTACCTATTATAAAAATAGAATTTCCATGCTATTTCCTATTTTATTTCGAAAATTCAAATTTAAATGTTCACACTACTAAAACAACTAAAATAAGGATTTTATTAGTGATTCCCTGAATTCAAAAATATATATATTGGCTATTTTTTTCAGGAAATCAATTAAACTAATTTTCACATAAAATGGGTAAAATGTTTTCCCAAAATGTTAGAAAATTTTATGCATACTATAGTAACCATATTTGTCAATATTATTAAAAAGATCAATGCGTGAAAAAGATTGATAAATTTGAATATGTTATAATTTTATTAAATATTAGCTTTATTTAAAAATGAGCAGTGTAAATGGAATTAAGTTTCTAATTTCCCGACTACACTCACTTCCAATTTAAAATTAGCAATTTTGAGTCAATGTACTCATTACTTATACCACAAATTTTCATTATAGGCGAGATATATCAATTGTATACATGCACCCAACTTCAAAATGATTTTTCAGGTCATGTAGAGATTTAGTTAATGATGATAGGTTTATTTATCGTACGATCTTATGAATAGGATTTCCCAATAGTAAAAAGGAACCGTAATAAAACACATTATTATTATTATTTTAATATGCATAACAATAACAAAATAATAAAATCTAATTGTTATAATTATATAAAATGAGTTATTAAGTAATAAGGAGTAAGTTTTTCATGTAATTGTTAATATTAAAATTTTTAAAGCAATCCCGTGAATTTTCACGGGTTTAAACCTAGTTCTTAAATAAAAGCACAAGAGAATCGTTACTAACAATTTTTCTTTTTTAAACTAACCCACTCTTTGAGGTGAGCGGTTTTTTATGTAAAGTGCCTTGCTTGTGATGGTCTTTTGCTCTTCAAAGAGATCTCTCACAGCCTCTATCTCAAGTCTTTTTAAAGTGACGGACAAGTCAACAAACGAGGATTTGTGTTATTTCCACTTTCACTGTAGATGCAAGTATGCAACTATAGCCGCTCTCTGAAAGAACGGTCCTACATGGATCCAATGGTTACAGATTATTTCAACACAATCCATAGATTTCTGGACAGACAGTTTGATGTGAAAAGCCGTGATCAGTTTAGCTATATCAAAATCACCAAAGCACGCAAAGACAAGATAGAGTCAACAAAAGTTGCAAGTCGAGTAAACTCCGTTTCAGAGTCAAAATTGTACCCAGATAAACGAGAAATTCAAATTTAAAAGAAAATGTGAACTAAAATAAAGTCGATATTTCACTACATTATTATGCAGTTGTAGGGTCCTTCTGCATTCTCTTCCTAGCCTCCTCGATGATTGTCAATTTGATACCCTTGCCCTTCGGTAGAGACACCCATGGTTTGGTTCCCTTACCCACTACGAAAACATTGCCTTGACGAGTAGCAAACTCATGCCCTGCAGAATCCTCAATGTGGATAGTCTCGAAACTGCCCTTGTGCTTTTCTCGGTTCTTGATCACTCCAACACGGCCTCTATTCCTTCCTCCCGTCACCATAACAACATTGCCAACATCAAACCTGACAAAGTCGACAATCTTTTGGGATTCCAGATCTAGCTTGATTGTGTCATTGGCCTTGATAAGGGGGTCTGGGTAACGAATGGTGCGCCCATCATAGGTGTTCAGGTATGGGATGCCCTTCTGACCGAATTGAACAGATCGGACCTTGCATAGCTTGTACTGTGCACCCAAAACATAAAATCAGAATATGAATGAAAACAATTCACTATTTCATATCAGTGAGTCAACGAGGAAGAAGGGCACTCCAGTTTAATACTTTTATCTTTTGTGATTCATAGGCCACTACACATGTTAAATTGCGGATAAATATTCACTACTACTCTGTACAGCGCAATTTTTAAGAAGGGGACAAGTGTAAAGGCCAAGGGTTACAAGAGGAGGACGAAAGCAAGAAAAGGCAAGTGGATCGACAGTGGAAATCACGAACTTGTGAGAGGTTGTCTTCTGACATACCCCAAAAGTGAACACTGTGAAAAGGAAACGTTAATGAATCCAATCAAGTGAATAATAAAAAGCTTAATAGCACAACACTAGCAATGATCTTCGATGTTTAAACCAACAAAGTTGCATAGATGCTTCAATTGGATAGTCAGTCACAGAGAGAGTGAAAGATACCTTGGACTCTTCATCTCTAACAGAATGCAAGCGAAATCGGCCCTTTGTATCATAAAGCAGACGGAAGCTCTCATTTGTTTTGGGGATTGTGACAACATCTAAGAACAAAAAAAAAACAATTTTAACAATGGCCAAAGGAGCTCCAACAAAACAACTCTAGAATTAGATATAGCAGCTGAAGTCTTGCATCACAAAATACTTATAAACATGGAGTAACGAGATGAATGACATGAAACCATCGACAAGGATTTGTCTTTGCAGATTATAAAGGATCTTCCAAAGACAGAAAACATACCCATGAAACCAGCAGGATAGGTCTTGTCAGTTCTAACTTTCCCATCGACAAGGATTTGTCTTTGCATCAAAATTGAGACAACCTCACGGTAGTTAAGGGCATACTTCAGCCTGTTACGCAAGATCAGAATCAAAGGCAAGCATTCCCTGGATTTGTGGGGTCCAGATGATGGCTTAGGAGCCTACATACAAAAGACAAAATTAATCAAGTACGAATGCTAAAGAAAGAAACTGGTATGAAAATGTTTAAAAAATAAACAACACAGAAAATGACTTACAAATGCACCACCGAGCTTATCAAGCATCCAATGCTTGGGGGCATTGAGCCTCTTCATGTGCTTCTTCAATCCTCTAGCCTGTGACCATAAAAATTACAGAAATTAATATATGCCTTGCCAAAAATAATATATATAGCTAGCTGCCCTTTCTCAAAAGAGGACTTTATTTTCAATTACTCTAAAAGTACTCATTTCTGAAGCAAACAACTTAAAAATTACAGAAATTAATATGCAAAACTAGTCTGCTATATACTCCACCAGACCACAGACTAGCAGTATAACCACTAAAAAGAAAAAACCAAAAGAACAGCAGAATTATCCTATCGATCCAAATATGAAACATAAATTAATCATACAAAGTCCCAACAACAATAAAGTAAAGTAAATAAACAATCAAGTGATGTAACGTTTTCATCAACCATAAGACGGTACCACACCCGTTAGTCGCCTACATTACACATCAGGCTATAACAAATGTAGCTTATGACCTCCGATAATCTAAATCAACCGATTTAAAAGCTTTTTCCAACGCCACAAACTCCGGCAAATGTATCGTATGGCCATCATAGTTGTCACTCTCTATTATTCGTAAAACAGCGTCACACGGTCTATAATAAATCAGCATTAAACCCCAATTTTGAAAAAAAGGCTCAAAACGTAAGACCAAAATACTAACACGTACAGAGCACTCCATATGAGTATATGACTGATACATTTAATTGTATGCGTTTTTGAAGAGAATTTGAACATATACATACAATCAAAAGAAAGAGGAAATAAACCCCATCTCAATTTTCACGATCTAAAACACCCAGTTCAAGTTTTTGCAAGAGATTCACAATCGAACAATAAAGACACAAACTTTGAAGAAATTATATAAAAAAAAAACTCAACAAATTAGAAGGTGATACATTATCATCATCATTTATAACATAAAAATGCTAATGTACAAAATACAAAAGATAACAACATATAACAAAAAAGAAATGAAGTAAAATAGAGATAAGAGAGGGAAGATTAGACTGACCATGGTTGAAAGTGAGGTCGGATCTCAGTAATGTGAAGAAGAAGAAGAAGAAGAAGAAGAAGAATAGTGGCAGTGAGCGAAGAAAAGAGATATAAGGAGGTGTCTCCACAAAACCCTAATGTGTGTGTGTTTTCACTGTGTCTTGGTGGTTTGGGCCTATGTTTATTAACAGGGTTGTCCGTCAACTACTAAAACGAGTTCAACCTCTGTTGCGTAATACGGGTTATTCTTATTTGGGTCTTTCGGGTGGTATAGAGTATTATTGATAGACTAGGTTTGGTGTCCGGCTACGCCCGGGCTACTTTTATTTACCATTTAATTTTATTATCTACGAAATATGATTCGTTATATTTGGTTAACACATATATTTACAATTTATATCTTGAAATTATGATGAGAGGTAAAATTAATCAACAAATCTGTTAATATTATTACTTTCACTACATCTCCTGTTAATACTATTACGTTTACTACTTCTTCGGTTACTGTTGTTTGTATAACTACTCATGCTATTTTTACGGTTAACCCGTTAGTTTTATCAAACTCATATATTTAAATAAATTAATATTTTTTTTTTAAATCGAATTGTTAAGTCAATTTTTCATACTCTCTCCGTTGTTCATACTGTTACTTTCATTACATGTATTGTCACTACTATTACTTTCCCTTCTCCCACCGTCATCATTTTTTTCTTTCACTACTCCCGCATTTATTATTGTTAATTTTACTACTCATGTTGCTGCTAGTATGACTTTCACTACTCTCGTTGCTATTATTGTTGCTTTTACTACTCACATGGGTAGTTACTATCATAGTAGTTGATTATCTAGTTGTATTAGAGTTATATATTAAAATAAATCTGGAATATTATATTAGAATTTTATTTAAGAGTAATAATTATTATTTACTAATTAAATTACAAATCTAATGAATTATGAAATATTATATTTTTTGGAAATCTGAATTGATTTACCTACCTTTTAATAGTTTCCAAAATATAAAATATACTTATATTATATTTGTGTATGTTAAATAATTAACATCTTTATACTAATTAATACCATAGTGGACCCGTTATTTTAAGGAAACTCGTCATATTATAGTATTCTCTAAATTTATACTTTTAACCAAAATTATATAATATTTACATTGAAGTCCCTTGTTCAGGTCCATCACACGGCGCTATCGATTAAAAACTATATAATATAATTAATTTGTATAAATTTCTTTAATTACATAGAAGTCCCTTGGTTTCTGGAATTAATATATAGTATTGATGTATAGTACTTAGACCGTCAAAATATGACTTGATCCAAAAACCGACCGTAACCCATCTCAAAAATAACCCTTTTTTTAATGCAAATCCATTTTTGACCCGTAAACAATTGGTCAAAATCCGACCCATTTCGTCCTGTTGCGTTAAGATAACATATATTCCTTTGAAATACACGGTCTCAAATAGGTATTGACTTTCAAAATTTCAAGAAAAATATGTCGATATGGCACGTCATCCCTCGAACCGCATGTCACCTCATCACCTCAAACTGCGTGCCACGTTATCGCTCCGACCTTAACACGGTCGAACCGTGTGCCACGTCATCACCTTTTTTTACCCTAAACTTGTATAGACTTAACACGTAATTAACCTTACCTGGTCCGTAACTCGACGAGTCTTATACTGCCATAGTGCATCAAATCATTTATCATGTTTTCGAAAAACCATTTAATATTTCACTTATCTTGCACTAGTTCTAGACTCGTGCAGATCTGCATGAGTTACTTTTATTATTAGTCGCAAAGTTCTTAAGTAATAATAATATGATATGGTGTATAATAATAACAGACATCATCAAATTTTTAAATACGTGCGCATCTGCGTAGGATTAGATGTTTAATGGCTTGAAAATATAAATAAGTGTTCAAATGAAGATTCCACGTACATATAATTTAAATTACTAATCATATCATCTGATGCAAGGGGTAGCCCTCCCTACCGTCCTGTTATTTTGCTCATTTCTGGGCATTTTTGGCGCTTTGCGCATTTCTAAGCATTTCTTGTCATTTTTCGACATTTTTGTCATTTTTGCTCTTTTTCGGGCACTTTTTTTTTTTTTTTTTCATTTTGCGCCAGTTTAGACCACCTATATTGTAATACCCCGTATTGTAGAGCATGATCAAAGGTTTAGTCAACATCATTTTATTAAAATGTGATTTATGGAAATGGATATTTTATATTAATTTTTTATTAATTATTGAGACGTGTAATTATGAGACGGGAAATAATAATTAAATAATACATAATAATATTTGACGGAGGATATGTATACATATGACGCATACTAGTATAAGTATATATGGTGACGGTATTATACGATAAATAAGGTAACAAGTATTTTATACGGTATTAATACGATATCAATATGAGATAATAATAATATTACCTAATAAGATAAGGAAAGTTCCTCTACCTACCTATTAGTATAAATAGGAGCCTCTAGCTATTCTTTTGTCACTTTAAAAGTAAGAGAGAAATATAAGAAGAAAAGGGAGCTTCACATCTATCTTACAACCGTCTTAAGGTAACCGTCTCATAAACTCTTTCTTATAATTTAATTAATAAAATAATCTATTGACCCGACCTTGACCTAGATTGATCTTGACCCGACCTTGACCATGTTTGACCTTGACCACGTTGACTTTGACCCGTTGACCCCAATTTGACCCAAAATAAAATTGGGTTTAGTTTATCGTATATATACCTTGTTAAAGTGAACCATCTTAAGACTATTGAATCGGACCCAAATAGTGACTCGACCCGAATGACTTGTGGACATGGGTTAGGGTGTTCTGTGGGGGTCGTCTTAGTGGTGTTGATGGCGGGGATAAAGGTGGCAGTCGGTGGTGGCGTGTTGATTTGAAGGAGGGGTCGTGACTGTTGTTGCTATTTAAACCGGGATGTTGCACCAGTTGCTAGCCGTGAATGTGCTCGACTGACCAAGGGAGGTTATGGGCGGTTGTCATGGTTAGGGCTGAGCAAAATAAACCGAACCGAATTTTTAAACCGAAACCGAACCGATAACCGAATTAAGAAACCCGATAATTCGGTTTTTGTCCGATTCGGTGCCCGAA
This sequence comes from Silene latifolia, assembly GCF_048544455.1. Classification (NCBI taxonomy): domain Eukaryota; kingdom Viridiplantae; phylum Streptophyta; class Magnoliopsida; order Caryophyllales; family Caryophyllaceae; genus Silene; species Silene latifolia. The sequence goes on from NC_133531.1 coordinate 101,608,366, forward strand.
CCGTTTTTTTTTTTTGGGAAATCCGGTTCGGTTTCGGGTCCTAAAAAAGCAATATCGGGTACCGGTTTTAAACCGGTTTACTTTCTTTTCGAAAAAAAATAATAAGAAAACGACTTAAAATAAACAAAGATGTGTGATTTGGTTGAATTAATGGGGATGCACGAAGGTTTACGTTGGAATTTAAGAGTTAGGATGGAGAGGTGGGTTGAAAAGCGTCAATTTGGGGTAAAAAAAGTTAAAACCGGTTTATAAATTCGGATACGGGTAACCGGTTTTCGGATCGGGTTTTTAAATTGCTAAAAAACCGGTTAACCGGTTTAAAACCGGGGCAGTTTCGGTTTGGGAAAAAACCTGTTTTTGAAACCGGTAACCGAACCGGTTTTCAAATCCGGTTCGGTTAACCGGTTTTGCTCACCCCTATTCATGGTGGTCGAGGGTAGGTGTAGGGCGGCTGTTAGGGCAGAAACGTGGTGGTTGTTGTTGGTTTCAGGCCGTGTTTGGTATTGTTGTCAGGCTGCTGTTGTTATTGCTGCGTTGTGGTTGTTGTGATGGCGTTAGGACAAGGAGATGCTGAGCGTGGTGGCTATGGGTGGTATGTGGAGTGACTCTGGGAGGTTTTGATGGTGCTTCTAGTTGTCCGTGTGGTGATTGGCGGGTAAAGAGAAAAGCGAGTTTTCGGTGTTGTTGTCAGGCGTTGTGGTTGTGTCGAGAGAGGAAAGGGAATTGAGGAGGGAGTGTCGCTGTTGGTGGTGGACACGGTGGTCTGACCAGGGCGTTGTGGTGGCAGATGTAACACCCACGAATTTTCCGTGTTGGCATTTATAATTTAATTAGCCATTTTATTATTTTATTTATATTTTTAAATCCGTTTTTATAAAATACGACTTTACATGTATAATAATATTAATGTTGATAAAAATATCCGTCTTGAGTTGTAGTAAGCTTAAGGCGTATTTCTAGTGTAATATCGACCCAAAATGTCAATTTGGGCCTAAGGCAACTATGGACCTTTCTCTTATGTTCTTCCCTCCACCCATATAAATGCTTGAAAGCCTATCTTCTTCCACCTAACAGCAAATTTCAGCAACACCACCACAAACACAAACACCATTTTTGCATCTTACACCTCTTTCACTAAAACACCCATAACTTGCTCAATTTTTATCCGATTCAAGTGATTTTCGCATCTATCTTCTCCTCTTTCCGTCCTCCATCTTTCTAGGTAAGAAAGGTCTCAACTTACTCCATATTTCTCCTCTGGTCGTGACCTTTAGGGCACGAGTACCCGTGTTAATTTCGTTTATTTGTGTGTCAAGTTGCGGATTTGGGCAACCAGAGTAGCTTTGGGTCGGAAACATGCTTATTGAAGAGCTAATGAGGTAACGGTGATGGGTTACTTGGTATTATGTTAATTTGTGTGTTTGTATGTTGTGTATTGTTCCTTGTTGATATAAATTGTTAGTCTTTACGAATTGTTCATGTGGTGTTGGTTGAAACGTTTTTATACATGTTTTCCATGTTTAATTTGAGTAAAGGTTGCAACTTTGGATTCATGGTGGAATATATTTATGAACTAGGTAGTTTAATTGGGTGAATTTCATCTTTTACATGCTTAACAATCTATCTTAAGACCGTTTCAACATTTTTATATATGGCTTGTTGGGCGTATAAATGTTGTTTTGGGGCGTGATTTACATGTGTTTGAGTTAATTTTCTTGTGCCCCACTCAAATGTATATACATGTATGAATGTGGATCATTTGTATGGATGAATAACGTTTTAATCATGCTTAGAAACCCATCATAAACCACCCGTGTTGGCCTGGATACCTGTCGTACCTGACCGGGACGAGCTCCAATGCCACTGAAAATGTGACAGATGGAACGGCATCGAAAAATTAGGTGGTTTAGTCACTTGAATCACTCGATTCGGAGTCCGTATGAGTAAATGACGCCCGTTTTACTGTTTCAAGTTCTATAAATATATACATCCTTTGTGTATGATGGTTGTTTATGCTTTCTATTCGTATCATGACCAAAGTTTTCCCTTGTTGACTCGTATATGCTTATGTGTGACACCCTTAAATAACGCGATAAATAACACCTAAAATCTACGGAAAAACGGGTAGGATATGTTTGTAATTGGTCCAACTATATAAAAACCTGTAATTTCAAAAAATTTTCTAAACCAATCACAACATATCCAACATTTCCAAGAGGCGGGTGCCAAAACCTGCAATGCTAACGAACTAATTTACATGCCATAGCTAACGATAAGAAAATGTAATGATACAAACCCAAAAATAGAAAAGGGAGACATATGTCCCTTCAAATTATATACAAAACCAAAAGTTAAAAGGGTTACTATAAGAATAGCCAAAACTAGGTCCAAGGTTCCTTATGCTCACTAGCTCGCCTGTGACCCCAACAAAGCATCAACAACCTGTCAATCGCATTTTATACAAACACGAAAGCCACAATTCAGTGGGGAGTAACTTCGAGTCCTCCCAGCCACGAATCGTCATATATAATGTAACATGTAATGAAACATGTAAACAACTTGATAAACCATTTACTTATCATGTATTCTAACATGTGAACTCTAAACTGACCAAACTAGACTATCATGTGAAACATATAACAAACAGTAATCCAAACTTTATCAATTGTAACCGGCTTACATCTCACCTATTACAATTCATAAAGTCACCATACAAGAAAGGGCAATATATCAAAGACAGGCATAAGTTCTTAGCACCGTCAATAGTCACTCTGTAACTCGAGTCTATACCACGAGGTAGGGAAGGTAATCGAACCGGTATCTTGGCTCAGCGGTTAATATTAATAAAACATGGCCAAGACACAACACAACCCTAGCCTAAAATCTCACAGAGACCTAGACATGCGGATACACACCACCGCACCCAAGACCCACAATTTTTCTAAAACAAAGTGAGTACCCTAAGGAGTCCACCAAAGGGTTGTCTAGTACTTAAGCTGACCACTTACTAACAAAATAAGTAACGAGGTCATGCCCCAACTTGGATATAAATCCACTAGTCAGGAACACAAAGGCTATCAAGCAGTGAACATATACTCGTCAAAGACTATAAAGACCTATCTATGATGAAGGCCGAAATACTCACCTAGGACCTAGTCCCAAAAGTCCCAAATTGAATACTTTAGCCCACACCACACAAGACAAGTAAGACACCCACTTAACCATAAGAGGACAAAAAGTCCAACTTACCAACCTAAATGCTAACATTCTATCATGTGAAAGGCTATATAAATGTCTATTCAGCATATAATCCAACAGTATCCTCAATAAGTATTAAATACCAATTTCCAATTCTAACAATATTAACCATATTAAAGGCTTCGGGGAATCTAGGGCCATTTCTACAATATAAGGAGCTACTTAATTCAACTAACTACACATGTGAAATAAAGATATAATAAATGGCCTAAAACAAGAAAAAGGCCGATTATCTAATTCATTCAATCAAATTTTACCCGCAACCCCACCTGCGACAGTGCACGGTTAAATTGCGGCTGACCAATCACTCAATTAACTGACATCGCATCAGTCAAAGGGACTAAGGCTCAGTTTTCGGCACAATCAACAAAACATTACAATTATCGCTATATAATTCATTCTGGGCCTAATCTTTACAATTTCATTTTCTAACCTATACTAACATGTGCAACTACCAAAATAAATATAATTTTTACCTTTAACAAAATTTTTACTACTAATTTGATTTAATTCAAAAGTTTACCCTTACATTACTTATTCTAATTATATCATTAATGAACCTAAAACGACGAACAATGCATGGAAAACCGCGAAACAAGCAACGGGCCGACCCGGGCCAGCCATTGGCACCCGTGGCTCGCCTAAGCCGCCGCCCCCTACACCTCTCTTTTTTTTTCCATTTTTGTTCATTATAACATCGTCTGAACACTAATTAATCGTTCCCAATTCAACTTTGTTAACTTAAACTAACAAAAGGCATAAATTAAGCATGCATGCATCAAATTTTAACATGTGAAAATTTCTACTCAAACCAAAAATCACAAAACATCCAAAAACAACAAAGCATGTGACGATCTTTCGTCGAGTAACTCGAAATATGTTACCTTAAGCTAGAAAAAGAGCAATTAGCACCTTAAACCCAAACCCTAACAAGCACTAGCCGCTATCCTCGACAATATACGAGTCCCCAAACTCGTCCTCCAATTCTTCACCTAATTAAACAATAAAAACACAAAAATAAGTATATAAAACCTAAATTACCCAAAATTCGTCTTAAAACAACTTCAAGAAAACTGAAATTAAAACATACTAGGTTGTAGATCTCGACGAGGGATTCCTGAATGTAAATTTCGTGAAAATCCGATAAGAAACGAGAAAGTTGTGACGATTTTTGCTTGAATTTTATATGGAAATGGTGTTTTGATTTTTGGGATAAGTTAGAAAGTTGAAGAACCAAGAAAACCAGAAAAAATGAAGGGGAAGGGGGAGTGACGCGTGAAAGGGAGGGGAAAGGAGGAAAGAGCGGGTTTGAGTCGGGATTTTTCGAGTCGGTTTTGACTCGTTTCGATAATAATTAAAACCGTAAGTCAAATGCAAATTCCGACAAGACCAAAGTTTTTAAACACGAGATTACAAGAAAATTGAATACTCATACGACCCATTTCCAAATTCGTTTACCCAATGTTCAAAAGAATTGTCATTTTCCCCCCGATACGCCCTTATTTCGAAATAAAAAGTTTTACACGGTTTAAACTATTTTTTAACATCTCGAAACTATCAAAATAAATAATTTTCTTCAAAATATAATAAAATTATATTTCTTTGAATTATTTTTACTTTAAATACTTAAATATCAAATTTTATTTGATTAATAAATTATTTTCAAATATATTAATCGTCCAAATTTACGGGCGTTACAATCACCCCTCCTTTTAAAAAGTTTCGCCCTCGAAACTTAGAAGGAGAAATTATAGTTATAAGAAAATATAGGTATCTTTTCAATGAAACGGTGATACTCTTGTTGATCAGACAAGAACATCCACATTCATATCAAGACGTAAAAATATTTCTACACCAATAAATGAGAAAACCCATTATTGGGACGTCTCCAACAACGAGATTAAACATTCACTAATGTTAAAACCATTAAAAATCTTAAAAGCATTTTCTAAATTTTTGGTTTAAAGTTCTATAATAAGAATAATATCTTTACTAATTATGATTTAAACACGGCTTAGTAACTCGGAAAAAGAGTAAGAAAAAGGAATCATTACACAAAACGAGAAATAGTTTAGGTATCCAATTGAACACTAGGGTTGAAAGAGAGTGAGAAATCATTTTCAAATGTTATTGAAAGAGGTCAATTTGTAGATTTAACTCCAAATTAAGGAAAAATGAACCAAAAGTTTACTCAAACTATATAGAATCTATGCAAGATGGAAAACAACTCGGGGACGAGAAGTGCAAGTCGCGATAGGGAACTCACACCCAACAGACAAGAAGTAATTAAACTCTTAAAGGTGGAATTTTTGGTTGAAGTCAATAAAGATGTCAACGAACAAGACGCTTTACTCAAAAGGTCAAATGAGTTCCATAAAGGCGAACACAACTAACAAGCCGAATAGCAAGAATGACAATTGTCAGAGATCGGAATTAGGAAGATCGGTACATCGAGAAAGGTTCACTCAATTTTCCAACAATATTCCAATTCCAATAGAAAGATTCCTCAAAGGATTAAATATAAGGTCCAAATTTACAATAACATTCCAAAACAACTTTCACAAGCCTAAGGTCAAGGCTTCCAACAAAATTATATTCGTATTCAACTAGTGTCAACTATGGGTTCCTCAAATATTCTACAAGGTTTTCATTTCATAACAAGGTAGTAACATACCAATCCCAAAATCCGAAAAAAATCAATAGGATCTCACGTTCCTCTATCCTTTTATTTATTAAGGATTGCCAAAAGCGGAACTACACTCAGCTACATTCAGCTACAACACCATCCCATCATCTCAAGTACTCAGTGCGACCTCAAGATCTATAAAACTATAGGATTAACAAATTCTTCTCAAAACTAAGTCTCTCTCAACTCAAGAACTCTCAAGAGCCAACTAATACCAAATCACATCACCAATCCATTCTGGTCATCAACATCCCCAAGGAGTATTCTTTCGAATTTGATATCCTAATCTTACTTACCATCAAATTCTCAAGGAACAAGGTCATAATTGTAACAACACTTTATCACCTCAGAGTTCCTAAAACCATAAATTGAAATTATGTTCCTTAGCCTATCAATTGGTGTCAACCATACCATTACCCTTTCTAGTTATTAAAACAAGTGCTAAAACTTCCCAATAATGTTGCTTACTCTCACTCTCATACCATAGCTCAAGTAGTAATCAATATCACTCACATTTGACACACAAAATCCACCAATCCAACGTACTCACTTTATCAAGGATCTATATGTATAAGAACCATCAAGCATATCTCATCACACTACCTAAGTCTTTCCAATATCAAATCCTCTCAAAACCAGGAAAGGGTCAAACACAACAATCCCTTCAAAGGTCATGATGTCCAGCCAAGGCCAACATTTCTCAAAAGAAATAGTATTATAAAAATGCGTTAAGGAAGGAATAGCAAGGAACAAGTGACATATTATGAAATAAGGAGTCGAACTGTAAAGATAACGGTTGACAAAAATAAGAGGTATTCGAGTTAAGAAGATATCTCGGGCAAGAAGAAGGTACGTAAACTTTGGCATAAAAACAAGGTTCAACGAACGTTAAAGAGAAGGAAAGGAGAATAGAAGCGGCACAATGAAAGGGTTACCGCTTACCAAACACTCATCAAAGCTTATGATCGATATGATAAGGTTACATCACTAAGGTATTCAACCAAGCCCCAAAAGTCTACCAAATTATAAGACTAACTAGGACTCCACAATGGTAGGTATTCCTCAACTCAATTGGTTCTAAGAGCCAAAATCAATTCACCACACAAATTCATTTGTTACCTCCCATGTCACAAAGTATCTCCTTTACAATTCTCGTCATTGAACTTCACTTACTATGTCATCCCCAAGTACCATGGCTTGTTTACTCCATCATCTCACAACTTAATACTTCTAGTCTCCGATACCATAAATTAGAATCGCATCTTTGAACTCACGAACTACATCGAACAACTTTCCACCAAAATTCCCAAATTCAGATATGATTAATAAGGTCAACAAGGGCTACTCTATACTAGATTTGGTCAACTCAAAAGGTTTAACAAACTAACTAATTCCAAAGTACGATACCAAACCATTAAGCAACGTCAATGTTCTATTGTATTCCTTTCAAGGCCTACAAGGATTAGGGCTAACTATCATTCCTTTAATTCTCCATAAGAAACATCGAGACTCTCAAATGAAGTAGCTCAGGTTCATTCCATCTTATGTGCTAAGGTAGTACCCATGCTCAATCATCTATAACAAACAAGCTCTCAATAGACATAAATCCAAAGGTGTTCCTCAACTCACTAGGCTCTCATATCATACACAACTAACAAGTCTAACCAAAGGATCCCAAGTTATATTCTCCTATACCACTCAAACCTTAACCAATCAATTTCTCAACTCGTTCACGCCCTCCAATGATTCATTCTCTCAAAACCGGGTTCTCTTGAACAAGGGAACTATCCTGCAGAAAAAAAAGGAAGGTGTCCACATGGACTTTATTATAAGAAGAAAACGAACCTAAGATGACTCGGGAGAAAGAATTGAAAGGTAGTTACCAAGGCGAGAGAAGAAGAATTTGAAAGACGAATAAACAACGAGATTGGAAGACTAAGGTAAGATTGCATTATCTACCTCTATTGGAGAGCCATCTTACAAAAGAGAAAATCAATTAGTACCTAACAATTAGCAATCACAAACAGACTACCACATAAAATCCTAATTCTACCCATCCTACCCTTCTCTCAAGTTTATTATTTAAAGGTCAAGTAATTTTTAAGTGGGGTGCACAAACGTGCGTCGGGAGCAATAGGCTCTGATACCAACTGTGACACCCTTAAATAACGCGATAAATAACACCTAAAATCTACGGAAAAACTGGTAGGATATGTTTGTAATTGGTCCAACTATATAAAAACCTGTAATTTCAAAAAATTTTCTAAACCAATCACAACATATCCAACATTTCCAAGAGGCGGGTGCCAAAACCTGCAATGCTAACGAACTAATTTACATGCCATAGCTAACGATAAGAAAATGTAATGATACAAACCCAAAAATAGAAAAGGGAGACATATGTCCCTTCAAATTATATACAAAACCAAAAGTTAAAAGGGTTACTATAAGAATAGCCAAAACTAGGTCCAAGGTTCCTTATGCTCACTAGCTCGCCTGTGACCCCAACAAAGCATCAACAACCTGTCAATCGCATTTTATACAAACACGAAAGCCACAATTCAGTGGGGAGTAACTTCGAGTCCTCCCAGCCACGAATCGTCATATATAATGTAACATGTAATGAAACATGTAAACAACTTGATAAACCATTTGCTTATCATGTATTCTAACATGTGAACTCTAAACTGACCAAACTAGACTATCATGTGAAACATATAACAAACAGTAATCCAAACTTTATCAATTGTAACTGGCTTACATCTCACCTATTACAATTCATAAAGTCACCATACAAGAAAGGGCAATATATCAAAGACAGGCATAAGTTCTTAGCACCGTCAATAGTCACTCTGTAACTCGAGTCTATACCACGAGGTAGGGAAGGTAATCGAACCGGTATCTTGGCTCAGCGGTTAATATTAATAAAACATGGCCAAGACACAACACAACCCTAGCCTAAAATCACAGAGACCTAGACATGCGGATACACACCACCGCACCCAAGACCCACAATTTTTCTAAAACAAAGTGAGTACCCTAAGGAGTCCACCAAAGGGTTGGCTAGTACTTAAGCTGACCACTTACTAACAAAATAAGTAACGAGGTCATGCCCCAACTTGGATATAAATCCACTAGTCAGGAACACAAAGGCTATCAAGCAGTGAACATATACTCGTCAAAGACTATAAAGACCTATCTATGATGAAGGCCGAAATACTCACCTAGGACCTAGTCCCACTAGTCCCAAACTTGAATACTTTAGCCCACACCACACAAGACAAGTAAGACACCCACTTAACCATAAGAGGACAAAAAGTCCAACTTACCAACCTAAATGCTAACATTCTATCATGTGAAAGGCTATATAAATGTCTATTCAAAGATATAATCCAACAAAGATCCTCAATAAGTATTAAATACCAATTTCCAATTCTAACAATATTAACCATATTAAAGGCTTCGGGGAATCTAGGGCCATTTCTACAATATAAGGAGCTACTTAATTCAACTAACTACACATGTGAAATAAAGATATAATAAATGGCCTAAAACAAGAAAAAGGCCGATTATCTAATTCATTCAACCGAATTTTTACCCGCAACCCCACCTGCGCGACAGTGCGGTTAAATTGCGTGACCAATCACTCAATTAATCGACATCGCATCGGTCAAAGGGACTAAGGCTCGATTTTCGAAGACAATCAACAAAACATTACAATTATCGCTATATAATTCATTCTGGGCCTAATCTTTACAATTTCATTTTCTAACCTATACTAACATGTGCAACTACCAAAATAAATATAATTTTTACCTTTAACAAAATTTTTACTACTAATTTGATTTAATTCAAAAGTTTACCCTTACATTACTTATTCTAATTATATCATTAATGAACCTAAAACGACGAACAATGCATGGAAAACCGCGAAAACAAGCAACGGGCCGACCGGGCCGCCATTGGCCACCGTGGAGGTGCTTCGCCGCCGCCCCCTACACCTCTCTTTTTTTTTTTTCCATTTTTGTTCATTATAACATCGTCTGAACACTAATTAATCGTTCCCAATTCAACTTTGTTAACTTAAACTAACAAAAGGCATAAATTAAGCATGCATGCATCAAATTTTAACATGTGAAAATTTCTACTCAAACCAAAAATCACAAAACATCCAAAAACAACAAAGCATGTGACGATCTTTCGTCGAGTAACTCGAAATATGTTACCTTAAGCTAGAAAAAGAGCAATTAGCACCTTAAACCCAAACCCTAACAAGCACTAGCCGCTATCCTCGACAATATACGAGTCCCCAAACTCGTCCTCCAATTCTTCACCTAATTAAACAATAAAAACACAAAAATAAGTATATAAAACCGAAATTACCCAAAATTCGTCTTAAAACAACTTCAAGAAAACTGAAATTAAAACATACTAGGTTGTAGATCTCGACGAGGGGATTCCGGAAATGTAAATTTCGTGAAAATCCGATAAGAAACGAGAAAGTTGTGACGATTTTTGCTTGAATTTTATATGGAAATGGTGTTTTGATTTTTGGGATAAGTTAGAAAGTTGAAGAACTAAGAAAACCAGAAAAAATGAAGGGGAAGGGGGAGTGACGCGTGAAAGGGAGGGGAAAGGAGGAAAGAGCGGGTTTGAGTCGGGATTTTTCGAGTCGGTTTTGACTCGTTTCGATAATAATTAAAACCGTAAGTCAAATGCAAATTCCGACAAGACCAAAGTTTTTAAACACGAGATTACAAGAAAATTGAATACTCATACGACCCATTTCCATATTCGTTTACCCAATGTTCAAAAGAATTGTCATTTTCCCCCCGATACGCCCTTATTTCGAAATAAAAAGTTTTACACGGTTTAAACTATTTTTAAACATCTCGAAACTATCAAAATAAATACTTTTCTTCAAAATATAATAAAATTATATTTCTTTGAATTATTTTTACTTTAAATACTTAAATATCAAATTTTATTTGATTAATAAATTATTTTCGAAATATATTAACGGTCCGAAATTTACGGGGCGTTACATTATGGGTGGTTCGGATTTTGGTTTGTCTACGTTTTGCCCCGTGTTCCGTATTAGTTAATTCATTTGTTATCAGTTATTTATACTTTGTTCAAGTAACATGTGAATGAGAAATGAAACATTTACTCATTACCGCTCATTATATTTTATAGATTGGGTTCACTATAATTTATATGGGGAATTTACATACTTCTTTCTTTTGGGCTTGTTATGTTTTAAATGTTGGACTTCACATGATTACATGGTTGGACTTTGCATGATTAACTTGATGGATTTCTTGTGACTTCAAGTATTGGGTTTTTATGACTTGTTTTATGGGCTCATAAATGAGTCTTTGAGTTGGTCACATTTTATCCCGTAAATTTCACATAACGTAAATTATTCATTATCACTTGTTATATTTTATTTATCCGGCATGTTAAATTATGAAATGGAATATTTATTAATATAATACGAGTATGAGATATTTATTATAAATATGTACTTGTAAGAGTCATATCCTTGATAACGTCTTGTATTGTTCAGTTGTGAGAGTCTTGGTCGTATCGGATACCAGAGGTGAGCCATAAGCCCTCTAGTTACAATGTGATCGTCGGAATTGATGTTTCCATCCGTACTTATGGTGATGCAGGCCATAAGTATGAATGTGACATTAATAATTCCGTCCCTGAGTCTTGGTCCTATCGGATACTAGGGGTGAGCCATAGGCCCTCTAATTGCGATATGATCGTCGTCCTACCAGGAGGTTGGAGTCTAGGATGTAGTCTTGTGTGTGGTATCTCGGACATGCTTTAAAGGTAGCCTCTGAGTCGGATACTCCGTCTGCACTTTGTGTTGGTCTTACACTTGTAAGAGTCGTATTGTTGTAGAAATGCCATATTACCATCGTATGTGCTTGACATACATTTACGCCCTACTTGTGCTGTTCTGGAAAGTACGGGTTTGGCCTACTTGTACTGTTCTGGAAAGTGTGGTTTTGGGCCACTTGTGCTGTGCTGGCAAGTGAGTCTTATCTTAGTCTTTCCGCCACTTTCGTGTTGTTCTGACGATTGGGGTACTCGATCTCCATGGGCAGTCGAGTCTTGGGTGCGTGCTGTGCTGGCGCACGTCGAATCGGGATGTACACCCGAGAATCTGCAGATTTAGACTAGGACCGTATCATTATCGTAGTCCTACCCGGGGAAATTATAGTCTAAGAGTAGTAAATGTCTTGCATTATTTGGATGGTTACTTTGGTCATATTTCCTTGAAATACGTGTTCGTGGCTAAGCGGTCATGTCTTTTTCCTTGTCTTTCTTCTCCATTTATTTTATTGTTGCTTATGCCTTACTTGTTTATTCCATCATTTCTTTTATCCTTGTTGGTTTAAACACGTATGTTCCCATGTTTAGTTATAAGTCGATTCACTCATAACTTATCTAATATGATTATTTGTTCATGTTCTTTGTTATGTTCGTTTTGGCATAATGTGGCTGGAAGAACCCTGAGTTACTTCCCACTGACTGTGGCTTTCATGTTTACATGAATGACAGGTTCGTGAAGATGCATTTGTGGGGTTTAGATGTGTGAGCTAGCGAGCACCTTGGACTAGTAGTCGGTTTAGTAGAATTGCTTAGACTCACCTTTTATCATTTGTCATTCGAGGGATATATTTTCCCTCACCTTGACTATCACGTTTGTATAATTCAATTTTATTTTCACATTCTTTGTTGGTGTTTTATGTTTTAAGGAACCCGCGCTTTAAATTTTAAAAGATTTGAAAATTTCCTAATTTCCGCTTGAATTTATAACTTATATTTTCCGCTTTATCGCGGGGGTTCACATCAGGCGTGGCTGGGGTGGCTGCCACGGCCTGTTATGGTGGTGGATGTCGGGTGCAAAGGGGGGGACACGTGTGTGTGGGTAGTGGTTGATTGTTGTGACGGGTTTTACGAGTTATTTATTTAATTTGAGTGTCGTTGTAATTATTTATTACTAATACACTTGCTAGATTGATGGGTTTTGACTTGGGTAAGACGGAACCTAATTAAATTAATTACGGAATATTATAATTAGTTAATCGTTTATTATATTACATAATGCATTATAATTAAACATTAATTGGGTATTTAGTAGTTAATCAAAATGGTTATTATTATTTATTTAGGTGTCGACCTTGTGAGACGGTAATATTATTACTACTTGGTTCGCGTGCTTGTTATTCGGATTTGTTGAAGGAAGGTTTTGGCATTATTATTTCGCTTGCTTGACTCAGATTTACTATTGAGGTAGGATAGCTACTCAATCACTTTAATGTTTACTAGAATGGTATTATCTAATTTTATTGGTTGAATTATTTGAAATTGTGATGGATGATATGTGATTGTTGGTTGGTTGCATTGAGATAAATTGTTTAATGACTACCTCAGCTCGTGACGGAGATGATTATATTATTGACTACCTCAGCTCGTGACTGAGATGATTATATTGATTATTGGATTCCTCAAATTCGTGTCAGAGATGGTAAGAAATTGTGTTGCTCAATTGTTTGCATTTTCATATCATGAGCACTTGCATTGGATACCTCAGAACTGGTTCTGGAGGACTTGTTTCTAGGATGATGAGACTACCTCAACTTCGGTTGGGATGATGAGACTACCCCGGCCAGGGATTGGCGGGATGAACGAGAGCGTCAGAGGATTGATCATGAGCATACATTGCATTTGCATTTAATATTGTTCTTGTACTCATTTATTGTTGTTGTTTGGCTATTCCTACTCAACCTTGAGTTGACCACTACAAATATTATTTTAATATAGCGACGGAATTTCCGTCGCAGACTTTATTATTATTTTAATATTGCGATGGAAATTCCGTCGCAGCCCTTCCCGCCATGTTAGAAAATTTGGCGGTCTGGGAAATTTTGCTGTGACGGAAAATCCGTCGCAAGTCCGTCGCATAATCTGAGGTCTGTCGCAGGATCCGTCGCAGGTTTAAATTTGCTATGGATTAATCTTCCGTCGCAATGTGTCCGTCGCATCGAAACGTTTTTTTTGTAGTGGACGTGTATTCGGTAAACACCTGTGATGAACCAATATTGGGGAGCAGTTTGATTGGCAGGTTAAAGATTGGGACGAGTGGACTGACGAGTCAGAGATAGAGACCGTCACGAGTTTTATAGAAGATGTAATAAAGACTTAGTTACATATATTTTCCGCTGTGAGTTTTGTAATTTAATTTAAGATCGTATTTTTATTTAAGTTGTAATAAGATCATTCGATAATTTAATTAATAAAGTACTTTGGATTGCTATACTTTGTAACTACTGCCTCAGGAAACTGAGATGGTAACACACCTATTTAGTTAAGAATGTCTAGTAAAGGCTCTTGATTAAATGGGGGTGTTACAAAGTGGTATCAGAGCGAACGATCCCGAGGCCTAAACAAATGAACCCAATGAACTTAGGATGAGTCTAAATAAAATGAACCCCGGGTAGAAACTGTTAGGAGCCTCTAATGCGGTTAAGAAGCACGCCTTAATTCGTATCCTGGCCCTCTCAGTTTTGAACCGGTCACCTCTGGAAAAGATAAGGAAGTGGGTAGTTAGTAGTAAGATATCTATGAGTCAGTTGTATGTTATTTACTAACTTTGTTGCAGGATGAAGGATTGCAAGGTAAGAAAATTGGATGAGATGTAAAATGGTTGGGAATTGTATGCATATTGCCTTATGAGATGTTTTGTTAACATATTATGGATGATGGATGTAATTATGATGTTTGTATGAATTAGAAATCATGTCTAGTGATATGCGGTACATGTTCCTCGAAACCATGCTTCTTACAATGTTTTTTGCAATAATTGGATAGAATATATATTTATGTACTTGTGATATAAGGAATAAGAGTAATATAAGGAATGCTAAAGTTAGATGCCTAGCCATGTGTAGAGTGTGATGATCGAGTTACGATAATTTGGGTATAGGAGAATACATGTAAGGACTTGTGATTTGGTAAAGGATGTCCTAGAGCTGAACTCGTTTTGTCTGATTTTAACATGATTATTTTGTCATTTCCGGAACCATGTTATTTTAGGATAACGGTGACGATATGGGATCATAAATGGGAAGAATAAACCGCGCATTTGAATTGTGACCTAGGAGGGGGTGACAGTTTTGACCAAGACCTTGGTGGTAGGATGACCTTAGTTCAATTCAATCAATCACATGAGTTTATTTTGGAGGAATTAGTTTGTTACCCTATAACTTTTCATAGGATGGAGACTTATACCCTTTCTTTTACTTTTATAGACAATACGCCACCAAAGAGAGCTAGAGCTTCTACCATGATCGATGAGGAGATTGAGAGGATGCAGGACCTGAATGCTGTATTATTAAGAGTGAAGACGAACCCGGACTGAGATTTTGAATCATCTCGATCCGTTTGGAAGCTAGCATCTGCGTAACCGATTGCGCATAGCTTAGTATCGCCTCCATAAGTCAATACCCAATCCTTAGTCCTCCGTAGGTACTTGAGGATATTTTTTACTGCTATCCAGTGTGTTTCACCTGGAGTCTTTTGGTACCGACTCGTCATACTCAATGCATATGCCACGTCTGGACGTGTGCATATCATGGCATACATGATCGATCCTATTGCAGATGCATAAGGAATACGACTCATGCGCTCAATCCCTTCAGGCGTCGTGAGTGACTGAGACTTGCTCAACTGCATCCCAGTCGTCATAGGAAGGTTCCCCTTCTTGGAGTTGGTCATGATGAACCTCTCAAGAACCTTATCCAAATAAGACTCCTGACTAAGTGATAACGTCCGTCGTGATCTATCTCGGTAGATACGGATTCCCAAAATGCGCTGTGCCTCACCCAGATCTTTCATCTGGAAATGGTTCTTCAACCATTCTTTAACCGAAGATAGGAGAGGAATGTCATTCCCAATCAAGAGTATGTCATCGACATACAATATCAAGAATACAATCTTGCTCCCACTCGACTTGATATATAAGCATGGTTCCTCGACCGATCGAGTGAAGCCATACTCTTTTATCACTTGGTCGAAACGATGATTCCAACTCCGAGAAGCTTGCTTAAGTCCATAAATGGAACGCTTAAGCTTGCATACTTTCTTAGGATGCTCAGGATCTACGAAACCTTCGGGTTGCACCATGTACAACTCTTCCTCCAAATAACCGTTTAAGAAGGCAGTTTTCACATCCATTTGCCAAATCTCATAATCATGAAATGCGGCAATCGCTAAGATTATCCGAATGGAACGTAGCATGACTACAGGTGCAAAAATCTCATCATAATGCAATCCGTGCACTTGAGTGAAACCTTTTGCCACAAGTCGTGCCTTATAGATATCTAGTTGCGCGTCTACAGAACGCTTTATTTTGTAAAGCCATTTGCACTGTAGAGGTTTTACCTTATTAGGTAAATCAATTAGATCCCATACGTTATTCTCATAAATGGAGTCCATCTCGGATTGCATGGCTTCAAGCCATAGCTTTGAGTCGGAACAGGCCATAGCACCTTTATACGTTACGGGTTCATTACTTTCTAGAAGTAAAACGTCATTCTCCTCGACCATACCAATGTATCTGTTCGGAGGATGAGAGTCTCTACCCGACCTCCTAGGTTCCTCAGGAATATTAACCGTATCATCAGTTGGAGGAACCACTTCCTCCATCCGTTCCTCGGTCGTTGGTTCTGGAATCTCCGACAGCTCGAAGGTTCTATTACTCGTCTTGTTCTCGAGAAATTCTTTCTCTAAGAACATCGCACTAGCCGCAACAAAAACTCGATGTTCGGTAGGCGAATAGAAGTAATGACCAAATGTTCCTTTTGGATAACCTATAAAGTATGTCTTGACCGATCGCGGGCTGAGCTTATCCTCATGTCTCCACTTGACATAAGCCTCGCAGCCCCAAACCCGAATAAAGGACAAGTTAGGTACCGTTCCCTTCCACATTTCATACGGAGTCTTGTCGACAACTTTAGACGGACTTCGGTTAAGTATAAGAGCAGCTGACAAAAGAGCATAACCCCATAATGAATCAGGCACTACGGTGTGACTCATCATGGATCGAACCATATCAAGCAAGGTTCTATTTCTCCGTTCGGACACACCATTCAATTGAGGTGTTCCAGGTGGAGTTAACTGCAAAATGATTCCATAGTCTTTCAGGTGTTGATCAAACTCATTTGAAAGATATTCGCCACCCCGATCTGAACGGAGTGCTTTAACCTTTCTACCCAGTTGGTTCTGTACCCTATTCTGGTATTCCTTGAATTTCTCAAAGGACTCACTTTTATGCTTCATTAAGTAGACGTATCCGTATCTACTCAAATCGTCCGTGAAAGTGATAAAATATTTATAGCCATCTCTAGCGGTAATTGACATAGGTCCACATACGTCCGTATGTACGAGTCCTAATAGGCCACTAGCGTGCATTCCAACACCTTTGAAGGAAATTCGAGTCATCTTGCAAATGAGAAATGATTCACACGTTGCATATGTAGAAAAATCGAATGCGGGAATAGTCCCATTATCGACGAGTTTCTTCACGCGTTTCTCATTTATGTGTCCCATTCGACAATGCCATAGATAGGTTTGATCTTTGTCACCAACCTTTAATTTCTTATTATTCATGTGTAATACTTCCGTGGTTTGATCTAAGATATAAATTCCATTCATGGAAACTGCTTTGCCATAAATCATTTCATTAAAAGAGAAAATACAATTATTATCCTTTATTGAAAATGTAAAACCGTCTTTAGCAAGTACGGAAACAGAAATAATGTTCTTAGATAAACTGGGTACATAGTAACAGTTATTTAAAAATAACTCAAAACCACTAGGGAGTTGGATTACATATGTTCCCTTCGAGGCAGCAGCAACTCGTGCTCCATTCCCGACTCGCAGGTCCACATCACCTTTTTCGAGAGGTATGATGTTCTTTAGGCCCTGCAAATGATTACACAGATGAGAACCACAACCAGTATCTAGTACCCAAGTTCCGAAACTTGCATGGTTAATCTCAATCATATGAATATAAGATGACATACCAACAGGAATGACGCGGCCTTCCTTGATGTCCTCACGGTAGACAGGACAGTTCCTCCTCCAATGTCCAGTCTTGTGACAATGGTGGCACTCAATGTCACCGCCCTTGCTCTTTGTCTTGCCCTGTGAGCCACTAGTTTCACCAGGCGCACTCTTACCATTTCCTGGCTTCTTAAACTTTGGCTTACCTACAGCTAGGTCGCCATGAGCCTTGCCCTTACCTTTACCTTTGTTGTAAATCGTGAGAACATCCTGCTTCACGCTCCCACTCAATTTCATATCCTTCTCGGTCTGTACGAGAAGGGAGTGTAGCTCATGAGGACTCTTTTTCAAGTCATTCATATAGTAGTTCGCCCTGAAAAGGGCAAAACCATCGTGAAGAGAATGAAGCATTCGGTCAATGATAATGCTCTCACTGATTCTACAATTCAGTGTCTCCAGCTTCTCGACATTCTCAATCATGTGAAGAATGTGTGGGCTAACTGGTTGGCCCTTCTGGAGTTTCGCATCAAAGAAGCGACAGGTATGCTCATATGTAACGATTCTCGGTGCCCTTGAGAACTCGTTAGTGAGCATGGTGAAAATCTTGTTTGCACCTTGGGCTATGAAGCATCTCTGCAAATTGGTTTCCATTGCAAAGATGAGCACGTTCTTTATCGCACCCGTTTCCATAACGAAATCACTATAAGCGAGTGACTCGTTGGCTCCTGCATTTGGGCCTGGGTTGACCGGTATTGGCTCGTTAAGTACCCGAGCTTACACGCGAATGGCAAAGAGATTCCGTAGTGCCGCCTCCCAGTCCACAAAGTTGGACCCATCATTATTCGATCGCGTGGACCGATTCATTTGGTCCATAAATACTTTTAGCCAGGATGAACGATCTAGTGTGGCACTAGGCATTGGGATTGCGTTATTTCCACCATTTGTTGTAAAAAGATTATTGAAAATAATCGTGTTCTACACTCACAAAGAAGAATAAAAATAATAAGCATGTGCATCGTTTTGATTTTAAGTCTAATGAACTAATGTCATAACGCGAAGACTCAAAACATTTATACAATTGACCTCCCTCAAGAATTATATAAATGATCCCAAGACTCAATTCTCTCAAATTGATAAGCTAACCTTTTAGCTAATTCTACCGTTAGAATTCTTGGTCGATAAATTTCTGTAAATACTATCTTTAGTCCATCATAATCACGAGAAACTCTTCGGACTATGATGTTGAGGTAAACTAAGTCAACACAACTACTTACCCAACGTAGAAGGGGTCATATTAGGCCTACCGACGAAGAAGGGATTCATAGATGTTTGCCCTTATAAAGACTAATCTCAATTTCCGTTTTAGAGGAAGATCCCATCAACTTAATTTTAATTCATTTTAAGTGAACTATAATCTAGCATGCGAGGATGAATAAACTAAGGTGATGGCTTAAAGACTGTGACATCTGCATGTCCATGAAAACTAACATACAATCTATATGAGTCAATTTTCATGCATTTTAGTAGTAGGTGGTTTGGTTTTAGGCGGAATATGATGCATAAAACTAACATGTGAATGAAAAGCAATAAGAATGAAAACGTAAAAACAAAGAAAAGTCCTAGTGTGGCCTATCCTATCAAAATGAACAATAAATACAAGTTTGGAATCCATCCTTGGACCCGAGAAGCTTGTCTTGATGTTCCATCTTGATCCATGTAGCGGGAGTGAGCTCCAATCTCCATCTTTAGTCTTCTTTGAAATTACATTAAATAAAAGTACATAATTGACCTATTTATTACATTCTAATTTCAAAACCCAAAACTAAAATAAAGGAGATTCGAGATCTCATAATTACATAAAAATCATGTTTCCTTCATTACGAAAACATAATTTGACTAAGGCCACACTAAGTATTACAAATTACAACCGATTGCAAAATTAAATACGTAAATAAAATTCATTCATTCGATTCATTCAACAAAATTAAAAAGCATCAACTAAAATAAATTAAACATACATGACACAATTCCTTAATTATGTTGATTAATTTATCCAAACCACCTATTTAAATTAAATTAAGTGACAATTCCGCAATTAATCACATTAATTTCATTCTTAATCCATATTAAACTTGTAATATGAATTCTATCCGTCAAAATTTTAAACTGCTTTAAAATAACTCGGTATCTTTAAATTGTGAACCGATTCACAATAACTAATTGGCCAAAAAAAAAAAAAAAAATCCAATTGTTATTTGGTCTCGGCTGAAAAAAACAAAAAAAAAAAAAATTTTTTTTTTATTAATTTCAGCTGCTCACGGCTGAAAATAAAACAACCCCCCTTTTTTTTTTTTTTTTTTTTTTTATACGGCAATTAGGAAAACAAAAGGAAAAAAAACTTTCCAATTTTTTTTTCTTCTCGGCTTACCAGGAAAAACAAAAAAAAACAGAAAGTATTATTTTTTTTTCACGGCAAACCCTAAAAAAAAAATAAGTCGTCCTCCCTTTTTTTTTTTTTTTTTTTTTTTTTTTTTTTTTTTCTTGCGGCAATAAGCCCTAGAACAATACCGATGAAGAAAATGTTTACAGTTGCTATTTAGAACATGATTTAGCAAATGAATTAAAGAACATGATTAATCTTATATGCTAAAACTATATAGCAAAAAAAAGTTCTTGTATCATCGGTATGACAATTTATATTTGAATTTTAACTTAAATCTGCATTAAATCAAAATATACCAATTCTTCATATGATAATTTTAACTGATTAAAACAATGATACGAAAACTGAAATTGGAAATAAATCATCAAACAAAGAAGAGGGAAAAACGAAAAAAAAAAAAAACAGACGGTAAAAAAAAAAATTACCTCACGGCCAAAAAGTTTTTACAGCCAAATTTTTTTTTTCTTTTCGAAATCCCTTATGTGGTTTACATATACTTTTATGAAAATCATCAAAATTAAAATTCGTGGCCTTTGCTCTGATACCACTTGTGGGAAATAATCTGTATACTCCCCTTAATATTGAAGGATTATAACGACTTTAACAGTGATGATCAATAGTCATAAACAAAATACATAAACAAAGTATAAAGGATTCAGAATTAACCTTCGGTCCTAGCAAAATTGGCCTAAGAACAATATCAAAATTGATATTCGCCTATCAGCTGCACCCAAGACGATATGAGATATGCTCTATTGATTGTGCTAGAATTGATCTAAAATTTTCTGTAAAATTTAGTTGTTTTGTGTTTTTTTTTTCTGATGAGAGAGAGAGACTAGGTCAAGAAAAAGAATTAGGGTAGAATAATTCTCTCCCTTTCTTTCTTATACTGACCGAAATTTGGAGTCAATTAGGAAAGAATCTTTCCTAATTTCGGCCCAACTGACCGAAATAAGGAGTATATTCTCCTTATTTTTGGTCTTTCCAAAAATATATAAAATGTGTTGAATTGTCATCTAGTGAGGATCGAAACCCATAACCTCTTGGTATGTGTACCCTCACTATTACCACTATGACACATTCATCTTGTTGATATTAAATATAACTGATTATATTTAATTACGAATTAACAGATTAACTCGTCCAAGCTAACATTACATATATTTAATTAAATATAACTTATTATATTTAATTTACGAATTGACAGTTAATTCGTCTCAACTAATATTATTTAATTTTTCATTAAATAATTATCTCATCAACACATTGACTAACTATTTAGTCATATTGGGCATCAATGTGATTATATTTCTATAACCACATTTCTCAAACACATCCTATAGGTGTGACCTTTAGGGACCAATTGATCACCGCCATCTGTATGATAATAACGTCAAACTTTCTAGCAAGCCAACCGTTATTAGGTAAACGTTAATCAACTGATTAAATATACGAAGTATACCCTTGTGAACCTGTAAGAGATTTACAAATGTTATCACACTAATTTGTGGAGGACACAAACTCCAACAAGAGATTGCAAAGGGGAAGAAATATGAGATGAATCCTTCTAAGGCGGGAGCATCAGTGGCTCGATATAAGCCAGCAAAATATGAGGGAGTTGGAGAACCATCCTTGCTAGGAGAGTGGTGTAGGGAGTTCGATAATATTTTTGAGTTGATAGCTTGTCCAGAGGAAATGTAAGTTGACCAGGCTGTGTTTTATTTGAGAGGGAAAGCTGGGAGGTGGTGGACCAAGAATAAAGCGACTATAAGAGAGGCATTTCAGTTGAGTGAGGAACCATATATACCATGGAAGAATTTCAAAAACATTTTGAGAGATACCTTTATACCTGAACACATTAAGAGTAAGATGAGAGCTCAGTTCGATTCTTTTAAGATGAACGATAAAATGACAGTGGAGGATTATCATAACAACTTCATGGAGTTAGCTGAGTATGTGGCAGATTTGAATTATAATGATGAAGTGTTGGCAATGAGATTCGAGAAGGGGTTGACTTTGGCTATTAAGAAGAGACTTACTGCTGGTGTACCTACCACTGATGAGGAGGTATACCAGAGAGCAGGTCATGCTGAGAGGATTAAGGAGATGGTAATGAAGGAGAAGAAAGAAAAAGGAGAAAAGAAGAGGAAGTCGGAGGTTGTGAGTGAGGGAGCTAGGGGAAGTAAGAAGGAAAACACTAACCAATTTAGAGCTTACACTAGTAGTGGCGCAACATTTGGGGGTAGTGTTAGTCATGGTGAGAGTCGTAGTGCCTTTAGTGAGCCTAGTGATATTCAATGCTTTAGATGTGGGAAAATGGGCCATAAAGCCTTTACTTGTAGAGTGGTTATGGATGGTCCGACTGGAGAGCATAGGAGCCAGGGAGGAGGTATCTGTACACCTGCACCTAGTAAGAGGAGCGACCAACAATTCAGAGGTTGGAGTAACCAGAGGAGTTACAATAACTACACTAACCAGAACTGTTACAACAACTATACCAATCAGAGTTCTAGGAATGGGTCTTACCAGAGGCAGGGAAATGGTGGGAATCACCTGAATGCAGGTAAGAGCGTAGCTGGATCCAATGGAACAAGGCAGGAAGGAGCTAAGAATAATGATGTTGTTTGATTAAGTATGTAGGTTACGGGGACGTAACCCTTTCTTTTAGGAGGGTAGGATGTAATACCTCGTTATTTCTTGTTATTAATGGTTATTTCTTGTTATTTATGATACAATTTGAGTATATTAATAATAATACATTTGGATACCTGTTTTAAGTACGTTTTGGTCTCTGTTAAGTTCGTTGGTTTATGTTGGATGTTTTGTTGGGAGTTGGAGTTGTTGTAATATATTGAGTGAACTTCAGGACAAAGTTCTTTTTAAGGAGGGAAGACTGTAATACCCCGTATTGTAGAGCATGATCAAAGGTTTAGTCAACATCATTTTATTAAAATGTGATTTATGGAAATGGATATTTTATATTAATTTTTTATTAATTATTGAGACGGGAAATAATAATTAAATAATACATAATAATATTTGACGGAGGATATGTATACATATGACGCATACTAGTATAAGTATATATGGTGACGGTATTATACGATAAATAAGGTAACAAGTATTTTATACGGTATCAATACGATATCAATATGAGATAATAATAATATTACCTAATAAGATAAGGAAAGTTCCTCCACCTACCTATTAGTATAAATAGGAGCCTCTAGCTATTCTTTTGTCACTTTAAAAGTAAGAGAAAAATATAAGAAGAAAAGGGAGCTTCACATCTATCTTACAACCGTCTTAAGGTAACCGTCTCATAAACTCTTTCTTATAATTTAATTAATAAAATAATATATTGACCCGACCTTGACCTAGATTGATCTTGACCCGACCTTGACCATGTTTGACCTTGACCACGTTGACTTTGACCCGTTGACCCAAAATAAAATTGGGTTTAGTTTATCGTATATATACCTTGTTAAAGTGAACCATCTTAAGACTATTGAATCAGACCCAAATAGTGATTCGACCCGACTGACTTGTGGACATGGGTTAGGGTGTTCTGTGGGGGTCGTCTTAGTGATGTTGATGTCGGGGATAGGGGTGGCAGTCGGTGGTGGCGTGTTGATTTGCAGGAGAGGTCGTGATTGTTGTTGCTATTTAAATCAGGATGTTGCACTAGTTGCTAGCCGTGAATGTGCTCGACTGACTAAGGGGGGTTGAGGGCGGTTGTCATGGTGGTCGAGGGTAGGTGTATGGCAGCTATTAGGATAGAAACGTGGTGGTTGTTGGTGGTTTCAGGTCGTGTTTGGTATTGTTGTCAGGCTGCTGCTGTTATTGCTGCGTTGTGGTTGTTGTGATGGCGTTAGGACAAGTAGAGGCTGAGCGTGGTGGCTATGGGTGGTATGTGGGGTGACTGTGGGAGGTTTTGATGGTGCTTCTAGTTGTCCGTGTGGTGATTGGCGGGTAAAGAGAAAAGCGGGTTTTCGGTGTTGTTGTCAGGCGTTGTGGTTGTGTCGAGAGAGGAAAGGAAATTGAGGAGGGAGTGTCGCTGCTGGTGGTGGACGCAGTGGTCTGACCAGGGCGTTGTGGTGGCAGGCATGGCTGGGGTGGCTGCCACGGCCTGTTATGGTGGTGGATATCGGGTGCAAAGGAGGGAACACGTGTGTGTGGGTAGTGGTTGATTGTTGTGACGGGTTTTACGAGTTATTTATTTAATTTGAGTGTCGTTGTAATTATTTATTACTAATACACTTGCTAGATTGATGGGTTTTGACTTGGGTAAGACGGAACCTAATTAAATTAATTACGGAATATTATAATTAGTTAATCGTTTATTATATGACGTAATGCATTATAATTAAACATTAATTGGGTATTTAGTAGTTAATCATAATGGTTATTATTATTTATTTAGGTGTCGACCTTGTGAGACGGTAATATTATTACTACTTGGTTCGCGTGCTTGTTATTCGGATTTGTTGAAGGAAGGATTTGGCATTATTATTTCGCTTGCTTGACTCGGATTTGCTATTGAGGTAGGATAGCTACTCAATCACTTTAATGTTTACTAGAATGGTATTATCTGATTTTATTGGTTGAATTATTTGGAATTGTGATGGATGATATGTGATTGTTGGTTGGTTGCATTGAGATAAATTGTTTAATGACTACCTCAGCTCGTGACTGAGATGGTTATATTATTCACTACCTCAGCTCGTGACTGAGATGATTATATTGATTATTGGATTCCTCAGCTTCGTATCTGAGATGGTAAGAAATTGTGTTGCTCAATTGTTTGCATTTTCATATCATGAGCATTTGCATTGGATACCTCAGAACTGGTTCTGCAGGACTTGTTTCTGGGATGATGAGACTACCTCAACTTCGGTTGGGATGATGAGACTACCCCGGCCAGGGATTGGCGGGATGAACGGGAGCGTCGGAGGATTGATCATGAGCATACATTGCATTTGCATTTTATATTGTTCTTGTATTCATTTATTGTTGTTGTTTGGCTATTCCTACTCAACCTTGGGTTGACGTGTATTCGGTAAATGATGCGTGTCTAAAATATGATGTTTTACATCCTCTTTTACACGCATTTCAGAGCTCAAATGTGTAGTTTATTCTACTATATTCCCTTTTTCCGTCTACTTTCGTGTTTTTGTGTTATATTGCAGAATGTGAAGAATTCAGCGGAAATCGAGCCGAATCCGTCCCCGAGTGCTTGGCATAGGATTTGACATAAAGTAGTGACTCGAGAGATGAACTTGGTGCGCGTTTCAAGGCCTAAAAGATAGCAAAAGCATGGTTGCGTACAAGTTGCAAAGCTTAAACAAGCGAAGAAGTGCTTCTCGATTGCAGCCTTATTCAGATGGCTATATCTCGAGTTCTAGAGCAGATAATAGAGTGATTCCAATTTTAGGTGAAAGCTTATCTTCTTAGCTTTCCAACGCCGTGTAGAACACCTGATTTGACCAAGTAACGAAGAAATGGCAGCGGTATTAAGATCGGTGCGCGCTGCAGAATTCGTCAGAATGCATTACTGTACAGCACCCTTTGGTCGATCGACTGGTCTCAGTGGTTGATCGACCACCCCACGTCTCCGACGCGTAAATTAAAATTAGAATTCCGAAACCCACTTGTAATTAGGTTTAGGAATAAGTTACGAGACTTCTTTATAAAAACAAAACCTCATTCATCAGTTTGGGGGAGGTCTCTCTCGCATGAGAGAAGAACGGTAGATTAGTTTAGTTTTACATCGGATTTCAATTAGTTTAGTTTTATCAATAAAGTTATCTTTAGCATTCGGATTCGTTTCTTACCTTCTTTATTTCTGGTAATTCTTGTTCTTTAATTTATAGTTTACCTTTATTTGCTTTATTTAGTCTAGAAATTGCTAGTTAGATCCCGAAACCTTGATTGCTTTATTGCGTTATTATTGCTTAGTAATTTTAATCATGTTTTCCTTTATAGTTTTCATCAAATTCATTGTTGTTATTATCATTCACATGAGTAGCTAAGTACCCTTTGCTAAGATGTAGGGAAGCTATAGCGTAGATGGCGCAGAACAGGTGACCCCGAATTAGGGCATGGTCGATCGACCGCTTAATCGGGTCGATCGACTATGTCGTGTGGTCGGTCGACTGAGGTAGTTGGTCGATCGACCAGACCCGTGTCTGATTAGCATCGTTTGATTCGTTAAGTGCAATATTTAACAATGAGACCAAGAGGAGACTTGTTAGATGCTTAGTTTTGACCAACTCGTAGATCGAGAGACAGGGGAGGGCATTAATTAATGAAGAGAAAGATAAGTAATTTAGGCTTTAGGAATTACTTTTCAGGGCGAGAGCTAGTATTAGTGAGACCTAGGGACTAGTAGCATAGGCCGAAAGAAGCTACTAGTTAACTTGGACGGAGAGGACATGTTATGCCCATCCTACATGACTGTATTTCGGACTTACCTAGGATTATGTGCCATCATAGCTATAGTGAACCGACCGTCTTAGCTCCTTTTTATCATTTGTTTACACCTATTTTTATTACTTGTTTATTTATTTTTGCATTTAGACTTAGTTATAATTCAATCAAACACCCCCCATCGCTTATAGACTAAATAAAGGCAACTAATAATTCCCTACCTCCCTGTGGTTCGACCCTGCTTACCGCTAACTTCTGTTAGTAGTAAATAGGTTTATAAATATTATTTTTGATACTAAACGACGGTATCAGTAAACACCTGTGATGAACCAATATTGGGGAGCAGTTTGATTGGCAGGTTAAAGATTGGGACGAGTGGACTGACGAGTCAGAGATAGAGACCTTCACGAGTTTTATAGAAGATGTAGTAAAGACTTAGTTATATATATTTTCCGCTGCTAGTTTTGTAATTTAATTTAAGATCGTATTTTATTTAAGTTGTAATAAGATCATTTGATAATTTAATTAATAAATTACTTTGGATTGCTATACTTTGTAACTACTGCCTTAGGAAACTGATATGGTAACACACCTATTTAGTTAAGAATGTCTAGTAAAGGCTCTTGATTAAATGGGGGTGTTACATATATGCTATATGATTTACTTGTAAATTCTATGTAAATTTCGGCAGCATGGCGGCACAAACCGTCACCTACCAAACCTGTTTTAAACTAACCTGCAGGAACATGTGGACAGCGGGGGCCCACGGGGGTGCTTGGGAGGAAAGAGAAACAAGCGTTTGCATTTTTGTTGGAGTCGCCACCAATTTTTATGGGAAATTGGAACCGTTCGAATACCTCGTGTCATGTCAAGACACAAAATAGAGATATGAACACTAAGCAATCGTTACCCTTAGCATTCTATGTCTAGAATGACTCTCGTGGATGCCAATGAACACGGGTGTTCACAGATATCTGGAGTAAGGGGTGAGGGTACGTATTAGGAAGCTCTTTTGATCGAACACCTAATCCCGCCCGCCTCGATAGCGGCCTCTACTAATGATTAGGGAAGTTATTCGTACTTGATATATCGTCGACTATATGCATGCAATGCAACATCCAAGTTTTAATCCTAACATGTGAGAAATTAATACTAAGTCGGTGAACAATTAATTAGCATACAATTGGGTCGAAGTAGGATTTAATGCTCAATTACATGTGAAAACATACAAGCAATAAAAGAAATACAATAATTATGAATTACAATAATGAAAATTACAATAATTACATTGGGATAGGTGATTTATGTCGAAAATACCTTTAAAACGGATAATTTGAGAAAAAAAGAAAAGAAGAATGAATAAAATTACGAACAGATCAGCAGGTGATAATACGATTAATAGTCAATTATACATAAACTAATTAAACTAGGTCAAGGCAAAAACGGAGTTCAGGGACAGAATTCAACCAGGAACAGGCGCAGCAGAGCTGCGTCCTTTGGAATAGGCGCAGCATTCTTGTCGTTCTGACTCGACCTGAATTCTGGCTGTGAAGCCGGAATTGCGTGTTGTTAATATTCATTGATAAATTTAATGATTGATTAAATTATTTACTCGGGTGAAAGTGATTAATAGGTTATTTACATGTGATTAATGTCATAAAAAACGATAAAACATGAATAAGACGGAATTAAGATGGATTAATTACAGGAGTGAACAATATTAACAAATTGAACAAACTAAATCAATTAATTAGGTTAAATATGATGGATTAATGACGAATATGTGATAAACACGACAAAAGACAGATGAAAACTATATCAAAGACGAATTCCAGAAACTCAATATTGATGAATTGAATCTCTATAACCCGGAATTGAATTTAATGACGAAAACCCGCAAATATTGGTTTATAAAGGATTTAAGTCGGATTTATGATGAATAAAACATGTTAATGATGATGATTATAATATACATGTGAATTATATGCTATCATAATGAAGAATTAACAAACAAACGAAATAAGTAAAAGAATTTTGACGAATTGCAGAGGACGAAGGAAGAAGAAAGGAAGCAGGAACTGCAGCAGCCTCACGAAAAGGCGCAGCAGGTACTGCGCTCCTTCGAAGAGGCGCAGCTGTTGTTGCGTCCTTTCTCGACGGTTTGTCTACTGGAAATCCGTAAAAAGAGGTTTTAAAGCATGGTTTAGAAATCGGTTTTAATGAGGTATTTTCGACATAAACCT
This sequence comes from Silene latifolia, assembly GCF_048544455.1. Taxonomy (NCBI): domain Eukaryota; kingdom Viridiplantae; phylum Streptophyta; class Magnoliopsida; order Caryophyllales; family Caryophyllaceae; genus Silene; species Silene latifolia. The sequence goes on from NC_133531.1 coordinate 101,637,509, forward strand.
TACAATTGTGATACAATAATTAAAATACAATAAACAAAAGAGAGATTATACACCCTCAGACTTACATGTTGACGAAACGAGAAGGACTAAGATATCGATTAGTGATGCTCGACGCGAATGCAAAGAAAGTGCCCTCGTAAGAGGAAAACGATTAGATTAATTAAGTTGATTGATTGTGGAGTTGGTCAAATTGGTCGGTCATGCAAACGAGGCTGGTACTCAGAAGGATCCGAGCTTACGTGGTCGAATGTTCAAGCACGTAGACGCCAAAAAGTAAGAACAAAGGTCTAGAATGCAAAGGGAGAAGAGAAGGGCGGACACTCGCGTGAGAAATATGAGGAGCGAAGGCTCCTATTTATACTAATCACGTGGAGGAATTAGGGTTTCGGAGACTCTTTGGAAGTGAATCTCGGAAAGATATGAAAAAAATACGAGAAATACGCGAGAAAGGGCACGGGAAGAGGCGCAGCAGCCACTGCGTCTCTTGAAGAGGCGCAACACCTGCTGCGTCTGTTCCCAAGGGGTTTCCTCCTGCGGAAGAAAGATTTCCGTGTTTAAGTTATGGTAGGACGGAATAATTCGGTTTTCCTTAATATCTTATGTGAATATTACGGGAAATTGTTTACTAAAATATAAAGATTATGAAATATGGAATAGAAATATCCGGAACATTCCAGAACATTCTGACTCGGGATTTAACGGTTATCAGAAAATGAAGACGGTTTTAGGCCCGGACTCCAAATGTACTCTAATTACTGTCAAAACGACCGTATCGACACGTAGATGACAACTAAGAGGTAGATATTAATATTTGAGCAATCACTTGACGACAATCTTACGAACTGTCACAAATCGTTTCGCGTACCAAAACATGCGGCCCAATCATCACCGGGTGGTTTGCGAGGGGTGCAGAAATGAGGTATCTACAGAGCCCCCACTTTGACTGAGGCTTGGACAAGGCGAAAGTCAAAGTATAGCCATCAGGTCAATCGAAGATTACAACCTGACGACTATGGCGACGCGAGGCGGCTCAAGGGGTCTTAGCCAAGGGCCTGTCGTCGGGAACATTTTAGAGTCTGTCGACTATCGGGGAGGGTCGTTTAAAGTCCATTAGACTACGTAAGGAGGCTCGCCAGCCATAAGAAGAGACCATACCTGAGACTTCTTCTCGAGATGCTTCCGGAGGTGCGTAGGAGCTAAGGTTAAGCATAGGAGCTAAGGGTAAGCATAGAAGCTAAGGTTAAGACCTAAAGGATATATAAGGATTGTGCTAGGGTGTGGGGCCCTAAAGGAAAGCATCGACGGGAAGGAGGTCAAAAAAGCTCAACTTGAGGGTGACTAAAGCTTGGGTATAGGAACTCTATTGGTTTGGGAACTTCTGGAGAACGAAACCTTTGTCGAACTCCGCGGGGAAACACGAAATATTGTGAGTAGCAGGACACAGGCGGGAACTGCTGAGAGAAAACTGCTTGGGTAGTCTTCGAGAAATAATTGCGAGTAGCAGGACATAGGCGGGAACTGCTGAAGGGAAATCTGCTTAGGTAGATGTTAATCCTCATATCTTGAGAGGGACAGTACGTCCGCTTACTCTCGCTGGAGACGTGATTGGGAATTATTCTTCTGGTCATGAGAGGGAAAGTGTATCCGCTTACTCTCGCTGGAGACCTAATGAAGGCGTGTCGAATTCTGTGAAGGAATAAATGCTCGTAGTGACAAGCAAAAGGTCTTGGAAGGAATAAATAACATGCGACAATCTGCTGCTGGCTTGGAAATGCGGGCCGGAACGAAAGAAAATCGTCAAACGGACCAAAAGGATAAAATAGCTTTGGGGAAGAGGCGCACCAAAGATGGGCCCACAAATAACGAATAACGAATTTTTGGAAATCCGTATGGAGGGAACACAAGGAAGAGGCGCAGCAAGAGCTGCGTCTCTTGGAAGAGGCGCAGCGCCTGCTGCGTCTATTCCCCAAAGTGTATTTTCTGCATAAAAACGCGATAATCAGAGGCTTATGTTCATTATTTCGAAACACAAATCACACAATTTCTCTCTCAAATCTTCACCATTTCCGCCAAGGTTTGATCCAAAAGCTTGCATTAACTATGAATAATCGAGGTATGTTTCTCATTCTTGCATTAATCGTCTATATTTGCCCAATTTCGAGTCGAAAAAACTAGGGTTTATGACCCATTTGATCGAAATTTTGGGGCTTTTCCCCCAAACGCATTTACCTTGTCAAATTGACATTAGAAATGGATAATTGGTAATATTAGGAACATAACCATGTATTTGTCTCGAATTTTCGTTGAGTTTTGAGCCTTTGAATGAAATTTGAGACGGTTTTACAGCTAAACCGTAAATTGCTTCGAAAATAGCCTTAGGATTGTCCATTTGCGATGAAACTTGATATTTGGGATCCTTGAATGATGGGTAAACTTTCTACCATCTCGGAATTTTGGTTTGTGACGGCTTTTTCAGGACACTTTTCTAGGGCATAATCGCCGTTATAATGAAATGCTGCCGAAATTTCGGCTCGGACCCGGAACTAGGCTTCAAATTAGGCTTGACTTGACCCAAATTACCATATGAGTGATCGGGTTGGTGAGAATATGGCCAAGGATGGCAAGTAAAGAGCGATTTCAGGGCTTCCGCAGGCTCGAAAATCCCTTAAACAAGGCTTGTCGTCACGTGACGCGGCCTAAATTTGCTTTAATGTTGCAGGTGATGAGGCTTCTAATTCCGGGAGAGCTCCCATGGAGATAGACGTTGCTACTGTCGAGGAGGCTTTAGAGCAGGCCTTCACCGCCGCGGTGATGGCTGCTGGGGACGAGGTCCACGAGGAGGAGGCTGTCGAGGAGGAGGAGGCCCCGAGACGGGCCAACGTTGGGCGAGGAGGTCGTCAGCTGAGAGGAGCTCCTGCGTGGGCTGAGACTTGGGAGAGCAGGCACCTATTGTGGGCTGCAGAGGGTCACCTGTCCTACAGGACGGTGAAGAGTTTGGTAAATAGGAATTCACTACTCATTACTCATCCTCTTTCATTCATTTGTTCAAATTTATTTCAAATTTCATTCAAAACTAAAGATAGCTTTTGTTTCAAATCAAAATAGAAGGCTGGGAACATCAGGTCGTTCTCGGGTTATACGACAGCGATGGAGCACTACGAGCGGCTGTCGGCGGAGGAGCGGGCCATGATCGAGCGTGGAGCGTTCGGTCCTTTGGTGCAGGTCTGGAGGGACATCGCGAAGAGGAAGCTGCGGGCTAACCTTAGCCTGGTCCGGGCTTTCTTGGACCGATTCTAGGATACGACTTCCACGTTTCACATGCCTTTCGGTGAGGTGGGAGTCACTCTGGAGGATTACGGCATGATTTCTGGTCTGCCGTGTGGGATCGAAGAGGTGGAGTGGCCGGAGACTGCCATGAGGGTGGACTCGGCCGAGGCGAGGAGATTGATCGGCTGGAACTTGTCGCCGAAGGCTGTTACAGTGCCGGGTTTGATACCCAGCTCCTACGTTCGAGACTACTTTGCGGGAAAGATACCGACGCTGGTGACGATTGATGGGAGGGAGACGGCTCCTCCTCCCTGTACAGCTGAGCAGAGGGCTCGTTTGTGGCTCTGGTAAGGGCGAGAGGCTGTCGACGAAGCTTCTTCCCTTCCTTTCTGACTTGAGTTCCCTAGGGCGTTGGGACTGGGTCACTGCTGGTTTTGCGGTCCTCATTTGCTTCATGAGGGCCATGGTTCGTCCGGAGTTGATGGAGAAGGGGACTTCTCCTGGCGCTGTCGGGCCTGGACTACTGCTGGAGGTATGAACCTTCCTTTAGACCAAAGTTAATTCCTTTCTTTATCAAATCACGAAAGATCGTTATTGATTATTCTCGCTTTACAGGCGTGGGCGTACTCCTACATCCCGGGCCTCGCGCCCAAGAGGACGGAGCCGCTGGAGAAGGCCTATCCCGTGGTGAGGGATTGGGTGATGTGCAGGACGAAGAGCAAGCGTTCTTCTCACAGTGTCTACCGGCGGGACGTGAACGCTCTTCAGTTGGACAGCGTAAGTATCTCACTTATATCCATTTGCTTCTTATATTGCTTTTAAATTGATCATAAGAATGATCCTTGTTTATCCTGTCACAGTGGGTGCCCAGACCTTGGGCGGAGTACGCTGGAGCGCCTCCTTTCGTGGCTTGAGGTCCTTCGACCCAGGAGCTCGAGCCGACTCTGTTGAGGACGTCGATGGGTCCTGTGTGGTACTTGGGCGAGCGCTTGGCTCGTCAGTGCTCTCGGGACGTGTTGACGGTTCCCGTCGATCCTCCCAGGACGATGTTTAGGGAGCCTTCTGAGGCTGAGAGGGAGGCGGACTTGGCTGGTGCCAGTGGGGACGCCCTCCTTCTTCCTGGCGAGGACTACTAGGCGTTCCTTTACGGGAGGTTGGCGTACTGGCCGGTAGTGGTGAGCTTCTTTTATTCTTCCTCTTGATTTGATTTTGGGAATTATGATGAAAGATCATCGATTAATGAGAACCATTTGACTTTGCAGGAGGTCGAGGCGGCGGTCATCGAGCCCCCAGAGTACCCCGAGACCCTCGAGTACACTGACGCGACTGGGAGGATGACGATCTCCGAGCTGCGTGACTTTGACGTAGCTGTGACGGATGCTGGCCTGGACGACTGGCAGCATCTGATTCGGAGGGTGAGCCTCTAACTTGTATGACTTCTGTGTAAGAACACATTTGATTGAGTTTGTTCAATTTGTTGAGAATTTCTTTTTGAAAATGCAGGTTGCGCCGTCTCGGTTTGTGGCGTTGTGGAGGGTGGCCAACCGGCTGCGAGCTACTGCCGTCGAGGCACTTGTAGGCGGTCGAGGCCGTCAGGTATGAACCTTGCGCCTATTTCATTTTTGAATTTTTGATTTTCCAACTTTTCTTTTAATTGATTGACACGAGCCAATTTTGTTGTTCACAGGGTGACCGCGAGCTGGAGCGAGAGTTGACCCAGTCTCGGGAGGAGACAACTCGCTTGCTGAGGGAGCTCGAGGTTCGGGACGCCGAGATTGCCGTTCTTGCGGCAAGAGTTGCAGAGTTGGAGGGCGACCAATAGTAGTTTTGTGTAGCTTTTGTAGAATTGCACATTTGTACATTTGGACCATCATTTTGAGCATTTTTGGACCTTGTTTGGGGCTTGAGCCCCCAGTTTATTGTACATTTCCTTTGTTTGGTGTATATACGACGGCCTGAGTGCCTTTGCTGCTGGGTTGTGTTGCTTGTATCTGCAGGTTAGTTTTGAACAGGTTTGGTAGATGACGGTTTACGCCGTCATGCTGCCGAAATTTACATAGAAAACACGCAAAGCATACATTTATATATACATATGGCCTTAATTAGCGCAAAACGAGTGACTCAAAAGAATGCAAAAAAATGCAAAAATTTTGCCGGAAATGACCGGACGGTAGGGAGGGGTTACCCCCTAAAAAAAAAGAAAAAACAGAAATCTATAAGTTAGAAATGCAGAAATAAAATTAAGAAATTAAAAAATTAATATATACATGTTGAAAATTCGGTAAATTGCGAATTATTTTCTAAAATAAATGAATTAAATGAGAAATGTAAAATTAAAATGAATTAAAACGAAAAATATATTTTCTAAAATGAGAGTGAAAATTATTTCCTGAAAATGAAAATGTACAAGTGTGATAAAAAGACAAAAATGTCGATGTCGCCTCGAAGTGCGTGCCCGTGAAATTTGGAAACCTGAAACATGGTAATCTTCACGTATTTACCAAAATAATAACCCGTAGGAATAGGAAATTATTCGTCATGGAATTAGGAAAGATCCAACGCGGAAAATCACAAAAGTGAGGCTGAGGAATAGGCGCAGCATGAGCTGCGTCCCTTTGAAGAGGCGCAGCAGGTGCTGCGCCTGTTCCCAAGGTGTTCTATTCTGACGGATTTTTGGAAACAGAAATTAGTATAAATAGAAACGTCGATGGAGCTTTTATTCACACAAATATTCCGTTTCTTCTTCGTCTATTTACATAAAATTCTCAAAATAAATTTTTCATCATGAATACTTTGGAGATCCGCTTGAAGGAATGGACCAGCGAATTTTCGAACATGGAGAAACATGATATGGGTTCTTATAATTTTGGGTCATTGTTGAGTTTAAAACTCATCAAGGTTGTTAAACCGTTCCTGGATGCTTATCTTGACTATTGGGACCCGAATTACCATGTTTTTGCGTTCCCTGGAGGTGATATTTGCCCATTTCCTGAAGAATCTGCTGCTATTGGTGGGTGGGATCCTGAACACTTGCCTGCCATTCCTTCTACTTTGCAAGGGTACAAGAGCAAATTTAGAGACTTGCTTGGATTGACTAGACTTAAGGTGGACCGTCTAGTTACCTCGAAAGGCGTGAGAATGCTGGACTTCATAGATCGATTCATCAATAGGGCCGACCCAACCGTTTCTCATGTTGCTAGGCGGAGGGCATTTGGCTTTTGCTTGTTGCATGTGTATGTCTTCCAAGGGCATGTTGATGAAGACTTGAGAGGTGATCCCCGTCTTTTGGGCCTTGTTGAGCAAATGGAGCTGCGCAGGAGCCCAGCTTGCTTATGCTTAGGAAAGATTCTTTTGGGCTTGAATAATAGGAAATCCAACCGCGACCTACCGTATTTGGGAAGCCCCGTCATTCTGCAGGTAAAAGACACATTTATTCTTTCTTCTTCTTTTTTGTTTTCGTTTTTTTTTTTTTTCGTCGTTTTTTTTTCGTCGTTTTTTTTGTTGGTTGTCTAATACCCGCTTTTGGTAGGTTTGGCTTATGGAACGGCTCCGATTGATCGAGCCCCCAGTTCTTGTGCTTTCCTATCATGCCCGCTCGATTGCGATGAGGACGAGGTTGTACATGGTGGACTTCACTCGGGTCTGTGATTACTGGAAGAACAAACTGAAGAGCGACGATGGTCCCTTGATTAGATGGGTCGTACCGTGGTGGCACCTCAAATCTGTCACTGGAGTGTCTTATTTGGATCCTACTAGGTCCGTGCGCATTCCTGGATTGGAGTTTATGGTGTGCATCTTCCCAGAAAGGCTGATGAGACAAGTTGGGCTGAAACAGACGATCCCGAAGCTTGATATCGTCCCAGATCGCTATGGCGCTTACTACGGAGAGCCGAAGAGAGTGGGCCATTAAATGGGCCCAAAGAAACATGTGGTTCTTGAATTTCTCTGCCAATGCCTTGTGGGTGTCGGATTCTTATCTGAGATGGAGAAAGGCTACTACTCTGGAAGAGCGCGAGAGATTGAGGAAATGCGAGCCTGTTGACTACAAGGTGCGCGAGGTAGAGAAAGAGAAAGAGAAGCATCTGACAGAGGGAGAAGAAGAAGCCGGGTTTCAAGCCGTTCATCCTTCGAAGAAACCAAAGACTACTCCTGTCACGGAAATGGTGATTGGCAAGAATGGAAAGGCTAGGCCTCGAGAAAGACCGTTGGTTATTAGGTCTGAAGTGGCGCAAGAGCGCCCGGCTCGAGGCCGTGACAAGAAATATGACAAGAATGACAAGGGCAAGGGGAAGATGGAGGAATAGCCCGAGTCTTTATTTATTATTTGATTATTATTATTATTTATTTGTTGTAATAAAAAGGTGGGGTTTTTAGAATCCTAGCCTATTCTATTTTTATTATGTAGCGTACTATTATTATTAGAAAATGGATGAAATAAAAAAGGTTAAATGGTTATGAAACCGTTGTGATTTTCTATTTATTATTCTTGTCGAATTTCAAATGCAATGCAAATGTCCTTCTATTTACATTTTAGATATAACGGGTTGAATCCTGTGAAGGATTGCCTACGTATTCACTTAAAAAAATGAAATCAAACCCTTGCGCGTAGTTCGAGTAGATGTAAAAGAATAATTGTTCTAAGCAAGAGCTTGTAATGAACTTAGAAAAGAAGCATGAGCTTTTTGCTTACTCTGAAGGTGCAAATTTAGTTTATTTGATGATACGAGGATGATAAATTTGTCAAAATGCAAGAGCACAGTGACATTAGCTTATTTCTGCTTGGCCAGGGGCCGTTTATTTAGTGCCACAAGAGCGACACGTGGGGTTACGCGAGGCGCGTTTTTGTTCCTATTCTAGGCATAGTATCGTTTTAGTTGGTCAAGGTTTGTTGGGTTGGAAAACTCATTCCCGTCTAGGTCAGTGATTCTAACCGCACCCCCTGGGAGTATGGATTTGACTATAAAAGGTCCGGCCCAATTAGGTTTAAATTTTCCCCGTGGGTCAACAGGTAAAAGAGCTCTAACCGATTTGAGCACTAAGTCTCCTTGTTTGATGTTTCTTGGCCTAACCCTTTTGTTGAAAGCTCGTTTGATACGTGCCTGATATGTTTGGACATTATGCAAGGCGCGTAGCCTACGTTCATCTAGGAGAATGAGTTCTTCATATCTATCCCTCTTCCAATCGGCTTTCGGGATTTGGCTTTCGAGTAAAATTCGCAAGGATGGTATTTCTAGCTCGACTGGTTGTACAACTTCCATGCCGTAGGTCAAATAGAAAGGAGTAGCCCCAGTGGGCGTCCTAACAGATGTACGATACCCCCACAAAGCAAAGGGTATCTTGCTTGGCCAATCTCTATAGTTGTCAATCATTTTCTTGAGAATCGTGACAACATTCTTGTTTGCCGCCTCTACCGTGCTGTTAGTCTGTGGTCTATAGGGCGAGGAGTGATGATGCTTAATCTTGTACTTGGCTAGCAATTGCTCGGTCTCAGCTTGGAAATGTGATCCGTTATCGCTAATGATCTCATGTGGGCAACCATATCGACAGATGATGTTGTTTTGTATGAAATTTGCCACATTTTTAGCTGTAAGACTAGTGTAGGAAGCCGCTTCTACCCATTTGGTAAAATAGTCAATTGCTACTAGGATGAAATAGTGACCTCCTGTTCCGACCGGGGTTATCTTCCCGATTATGTCAATTCCCCATGCAGAAAATGGCCAAGGAGATGTCATTGTATAGAGCAATGAAGGAGGGACATGTTGTACATTCCCGAAAATTTGGCAATTATGGCAATGTCTTACGTATTTGATGCAATCGGATTCCATTGTGGTCCAATAATACCTCAAACGTGTGATTTTCTTCGCCATCATGGGCCCACTCATGTGAGGACCGCATTCTCCATCGTGGACTTCTTCCATCACCTTTTGTGCCTGTGAATGATCAAGGCAACGCAGGACTACACCAAGAGGTGTTCTTTTGTATAACTCTCCTTGCATGAGAACGTATTGGGAAGCTAGTAGGCGTATAACACGTTGTCCCCTTTTGTCCATATCCGGTGGATAGGTACCATTAAGCTTAAAATTCAGGATTGCTTGGAACCTGGGTTCCTGTGCGATTTCCTCTTCATCGGTGATTTGGTGGACATAAGCCGGCTCTGACCGTCGTTCGATGCACAAAGGCATTTCCACCATGTGATCCGGCATATTAATCAAAGATGCAAGTTTCGCAAGAGCGTCTGCAAATTTATTTTCTTCCCGAGGTAGGTGTAGGTAGGTTACGTGATCAAAGAATTGAGCGACTTGGTCTATTCTGGCCTGATAAGGTGCGAGGCTTTCGCTTCGAATTTTCCAAGATCCTGTAACTTGGTTGATGATCAGTGATGAATCCCCATGTACTCGGAGGTTTTTAATGCCTAAGCTCACTGCCGCTTGTAGTCCAATGAGACAAGCTTCAGATTCTCGTTATTGTTTGTCACCTCGAAGTCGAGTTTGACAGCAATTGGTGTATGCTCGCCTTCAGGAGAAATGAGCAACACTCCTATTCCAAATCCTCTTAAGTTTGATGCTCCATCAAAGTAAAGGTCCCAGGAGTCTACATCAGTTTGAAGTATATCCTCGTCTGGAAATGACCAAGTATCTATTGTTTGTGCGTCATTGATGAGATTTTCTCGAAGAACTCGCTGACGACGGCGCGCCCTTTTATAACTTTCAAGGGAACGTATTTGAGGTCGAATTCGAGAGCATCGGGTCCATCTTGCTAGGCGTCCGTTGAGGACGGGTTTCTCGAAGAGGTATTTGACTGGATCCATTTTGGAGTATATTTTGACGGAGTAGCTAAGCATGTAATGGCGTAGCTTCTTCGTTGCCCACACAAGAGCGAGGCATGTCTTTTCGAGTTGTGAGTATTTGCACTCGTACTCCAAGAACTTCTTACTAAGGTAGTAGATAGCTCTTTCTTCACTTCCTACAGTTTGAGCCAGCATGGCACCCATGGTCAAGTTTTGCCATTCTTGTGAGATATAAACCAAGAGGTTGATCTCGTTGTGGTGGCATGAGCACTGGTGGTTTAGCCAATATCTCCTTGATTCGGTCGAATGCTTTTTGACAATCATCATCCCACATGGTGTGGTCCGTTTTCTTGAGTTTCTTGAAGATAGGCTCACAAATCATCGTGAGTTTCGATATGAACCGACTTATATACTGCACTTTTCCCAGGAATCCTCTGACTTCTTTTTCTGTTTGAGGTTGTGGCATTTCGATAAGAGCTTTGATTTTTTCTATTTCTATACCTTGTTGACTAACGACGTATCCCAGGAGTTTGCCAGATGTTACCCTGAATGTGCATTTCTGAGGATTGAGCCTCATGTTGTACTTTCGTAGCCTTGTGAAGAACTTGCGAAGGTTCGCAATATGCCCCTCTCTTTCCTTGGATTTGACAATCATGTCATCTACGTATACCTCAACTTCTTTGTGCATCATGTCATGTAAGAGTGTAGTTGCAGTGCGTTGATATGTAGCTCCGGCGTTGATCAATCCAAACGGCATGACCGTATAGCAATAGGTTCCCCATTGGGTGACAAAGGCGGTCTTATGCATATCTTCCATGGCCATTTTGATTTGATTATAACCCGCATACCCATCCATGAAGGATAGTAATGCGTGGTCTGCAGTATTGTCCACCAATATGTCGATGTGAGGTAGAGGGAAGTCATCTTTTGGACTTGCTTTGTTCAAGTCCCTAAAATCAACACAAACACGGATTCTCCCATCCTTTTTGGGTAGAAGTACTATGTTGGCTACCCAGTCAGAATACTCGGAAACTTTGATGAACCCGGCTTTGAATTGTTTGTCAACTTCTTCCTTAATCTTTAGAGCCCATTCTGTCCTCATTCGTCGAAGCTTCTGTTTTACAGGTTTGAAACCTGGCTTAATCGGAATCCTATGTTCAGCGATATCCCTGTCGATCCCTGGCATGTCATTGTAGGACCAAGCGAAAACGTCTTTGAATTCATTTAGGAGGTCTATGAAATCGGCCCTTTCGGTAGAGCTCAAGGTAGTCCCTATCCTAAGTTCTTGGGGTTCTAGTTCGGTTCCTACATTGATGGGTTCGGTGTCCTCTATTACTGGTCCCCCTTCCCCTTCCTGTAGTATTTCTTTGGCTACGTAGGGAGGTATTTCGATCGAGTCTGGTTCTTGGTCATCCTCAGTATCATCGTAAACAAAATTGCACTCAAGATAACACAAAGAGTAAGCAGAACCTGATTTATTCATATTAAAATTTGAGTAAAGTTGAAACAGAGAAGCCAACTGATCCATGGTCAGTGGCGGCAAAGGGACAGTGGTTGGGGCATTTCCCGAACTACTATGACTACTCGAGGCTAAGCTAGGAGAAACAAAGGGAGTGGGGATGACGACAGGAGTAGACTCTCTAATGACTTCTCTAGACTCCGACTCTGACTCCAATTCCGACTCGAACTCATCGTCTTCTGGTTCTCCTTTGAACATCTCTCCTTCTCCAGTGGTGAGCTTGAAGAGTCTTCCTTGATTGTTGGTCCACTTGATTGATTTTCTCCATCCTTTCTGCTGTCTTGCGTTGGTTTCTGTGATTAATGCGGTGGGGTTGAAGCGATCGTCTTGAAGTATCATGGTAATGATCTCATCCTGCGCGGCCCTAACAAATCGATCTTCTCCGAATAATAGATTCATGGTGATGTTTGGAGAAATGGTGGAGTAGTCCCCTTCATTCTCGATTGCATAAATTTCACTTTCGATTGGAGAAATGAGGTGTGAGCAATCTAAGGTAGATTAATTACTTGTGATCACTAGAACTCTAAGAGGATTCTGAGTGTTGTTGGGTTTACCTCCCGGTGGTATTGGCAATCGACCATCATCAATCATGTCTTGAAGCACATTTTTCAACTTGTAGCATTTTTCTGTATCGTGTCCCTTGCCCCTATGGTATTCACAGTACGAATTCTCGTCCTAAAATTTGGATTTCCTTTCGGGTTCGGGAGTAGGTCCAATGGGTTGGAGTTTACCTTGCTTCATTAACCTCTTTAGAGCGTTGGAGTAAGTGTCCCCAAGATTTGTGAATTTCCTTGGTGGGTTACTTTTCTTGGATGGCTCGAGAAGGTTAACTTCATCGGTCTTGCTAGTAGAGCCGTATGAACGACTTGTTGAACCTTGATATCCTCGACCTACCATTTTGGACAAGAATCCTTTACGGATGTCATCTTCAATCCTTGTCCCTAGCACGGTCAAGTCCTTAAAAGTTTTGATATTTTGGTATCTCAAATGATTGGCATAGATGGGTTTGAGATTGTCCACAAACTTCTCCACAAGGGTAGCTTCATCCGGGCATTCAACTAGTTGGGTGCTAGTCTTCCTCCACCTGCTTAGGAAGTCGGTGAATCCTTCTTTGTCATTTTGGGTAAGAACCTCTAGAGTGCGCATGTTGATTTGGATCTCGGCATTATCCGCATATTGTTTAGAAAACTCGATTGCGGCGTCCTCCCAAGTAGCGACCTTCTTGTGATCTAAGGAGTAGAACCATTGCTTTGGGATAGTGTCAAGAGATGAAGGAAAGATCCTTAAGAACATATCGGGTTTGATGCCTTTGATAGACATGTAATCCTTGAAGGCACGGATGTGGTTCAAAGGGTTCTCATGCCCCTTGAATTTAGGGATATCCGTCATATTGAAGTTAGTTGGCAATTTGAAATTGACGGTCTCATACTTGCGATTGTTCTCCCTATAAATGTCATCCCCCTTAAGGTACATCAATTGCTCCTCTAAGTATTGGAGTCTTTTCTCGGCTACAGTCATCCCCATGAGAGGATTGTCATCCTTAGATTCATTATCAGAGTCACCTAGTACTTCATTTTCATGAGGAGGCAACCTTCCCTCTACGGCATAGATACGGCCCTCGATGAGCTCAAGGCGGTCATAGACTTGGTCTTGGGTAACTTGCATTTGGGCTAGCGCGGCTAGGATTCGATCATTACCATCTTGAAGTTGGTGGAGGTTTATTTCGCTGGATCCAGGCATCTTGAAAACCGGATAAGAGATCGACGACGAATCAAAACACGATCGACCATTCTACCACACTTGCTAAAAGAAGAAATGTTTTGACTCGTGAAGTGGGTGTGTGCCACTTGTGTTGAGTGAGTTTTGAAGAAAGACAAGGTTTTTGAAAATGTGTGTCCTAGTCAACTATAGTGTAGTTGTAGGAGTGAACTCGAAGTGAGGTTTTGAAATGGGCTTGTGGCCCGAATTTGGACACGACAAACGGACAGAGTTTTGACCGGATTTTGCGCTAATTGAAAGCCTACTTCGAAATTTTGATTTGAAAATGGGTTTTTATTTTTGAAAAATCGTCATGGTTTTGTTTAGAAATGGTGATCACGTAAGGTACAAACATTTATACAAGCATTATAACGGGATGCTGAGTGCATTTAAAAGGGTTTTGGTTTAAAGGGTGGGTTGCCATACCGAACCATCAAACCCGAAGTCTGTGGAGAGGCTCGTACCAAACAAGAGTAAGGCCGATTCCTAGTCCATTTCCTCAAGTAGTGAAGGCCCTTGAAACAAACAAGAGTAAGTACCATGGTATGGATGACGTCAATCTCTATCCATCCTTAGGCCCAAATAAGAATTAGGACCGTTTAGACGGGACGATTGGTCGAATGGGTTGGGTTGGGCCTAGGAAGGCCGAATAAAACGGTCTAGGAAGACCGAGTTATGAAAACCGACAATTGTCTTGTACAAACTATTCCCTAACCTTGTTCAAGTTTCACCCTTGCTACACGTAAGTGTATTATCCCCAATGAGTCGCCAAACCGTGGACAGCGGGGCCCACGGGGCGCTTGGGAGGAAAGAGAAACAAGCGTTTGCATTTTTGTTGGAGTCGCCACCAATTTTTATGGGAAATTGGAACCGTTCGAATACCTCGTGTCATGTCAAGACACAAAGTAGAGACATGAACACTAAGCAATCGTTACCCTTAGCATTCTATGTCTAGAATGACTCTCGTGGATGCCAATGAACACGGGTGTTCACAAATATCTGGAGTAAGGGGTAAGGGTACGTATTAGGAAGCTCTTTTGATCGAACACCTAATCCCGCCCACCTCGATAGCGGCCTCTACTAATGATTAGGGAAGTTATTCGTACTTGATATATCGTCGGCTATATGCATGCAATGCAACATCCAAGTTTTAATCCTAACATGTGAGAAATTAATACTAAGTCGGTGAACAATTAATTAGCATACAATTGGGTCGAAGTAGGATTAATGCTCAATTACATGTGAAAACATACAAGCAATAAAAGAAATACAATAATTATGAATTACAATAATTAAAATTACAATAATTACATTGGGATAGATGATTTATGTCGAAAATACCTTTAAAACGGATAATTTGAGAAAAAAAGAAAAGAAGAATGAATAAAATTACGAACAGATCAGCAGGTGATAATACGATTAATAGTCAATTATACGTAAACTAATTAAACTAGGTCAAGGCAAAAACGGAGTTCAGGGGACAGACCAACCAGAACAAAGGGCAGCAGAGAGTCAAGGCCCTTTGAATAGGCGAGCGATTCTTTCATTGCGTCTGTTTCGACCTGGTTCGGCTCGTGAGTTTAATTGCGTGTTGTTAATATTCATTGATAAATTTAATGATTGATTAAATTATTTACTCGGGCGAAAGTGATTAATAGGTTATTTACATGTGATTAATGTCATAAAAAACGATAAAACATGAATAAGACGGAATTAAGATGGATTAATTACAGGAGTGAACAATATTAACAAATTGAACAAACTAAATCAATTAATTAGGTTAAATATGATGGATTAATGACGAATATGTGATAAACACGACAAAAGACAGATGAAAACTATATCAAAGACGAATTCCAGAAACTCAATATTGATGAATTGAATCTCTATAACCCGGAATTGAATTTAATGACGAAAACCCGCAAATATTGGTTTATAAGGGATTTAAGTCGGATTTATGATGAATAAAACATATTAATTATGATGATTATAATATACATGTGAATTATATGCTATCATGATGAAGAATTAACAAACAAACGAAACAAGTAAAAGAATTTTGACGAATTGCAGAGGACGAAGGAAGAAGAAAGGAAGCAGGAACTGCGGCAGCCTCACGAAGAGGCGCAGCAGTGCTCGCGCTCCTTCAAGAGGCGCAGGCGATTCTTTGCGTCCTTTCTCGACGGTTTGTCTACTGGAAATCCGTAAAAAGAGGTTTTAAAGCATGGTTTAGAAATCGGTTTTAATGAGGTATTTTCGACATAAACCTTACAATTGTGATACAATAATTAAAATACAATAAACAAAAGAGAGATTATACACCCTCAGACTTACATGTTGACGAAACGAGAAGGACTAAGATATCGATTAGTGATGCTCGACGCGAATGCAAAGAAAGTGCCCTCGTAAGAGGAAAACGATTAGATTAATTAAGTTGATTGATTGTGGAGTTGGTCAAATTGGTCGGTCATGCAAACGAGGCTGGTACTCAGAAGGATCCGAGCTTATGTGGTCGAATGTTCAAGCACGTAGACGCCAAAAAGTAAGAACAAAGGTCTAGAATACAAAGGGAGAAGAGAAGGGCGGACACTCGCGTGAGAAATATGAGGAGCGAAGGCTCCTATTTATACTAATCACGTGGAGGAATTAGGGTTTCGGAGACTCTTTGGAAGTGAATCTCGGAAAGATATGAAAAAGATACGAGAAATACGCGAGAAAGGGCTCGGGAAGAGGCGCAGCAGCCCACCGCGTCTCTTGGAAGAGGCGCAAAGACTGGCTGCGCTCTGTTCCCAAGGGGTTTCCTCCCGCGGAAGAAAGATTTCCGTGTTTAAGTTATGGTAGGACGGAATAATTCGGTTTTCCTTAATATCTTATGTGAATATTACGGGAAATTGTTTACTAAAAGATAAAGATTATGAAATATGGAATAGAAATATCCGGAACATTCCAGAACATTCTGACTCGGGATTTAACGGTTATCAGAAAATGAAGACGGTTTTAGGCCCGGACTCCAAATGTACTCTAATTACTGTCAAAACGACCGTATCGGCACGTAGATGAGAACTAAGAGGTAGATATTAATATTTGAGCAATCACTTGATGACAATCTTACGAACTGTCACAAATCGTTCCGCGTACCAAAACATGCGGTCCAATCATCACCGGGTGGTTTGCGAGGGGTGCAGAAATGAGGTATCTACAGAACAACAAACACCCAGCAGCAAAGGCACTCAGGCCATTATATACACAACATACATTAAACTGGGGGCTCTCGCCCGAAACAAGGTCCGAAAAGTCCAAAATGTACAAGATATACAAAACAACAACAAAAACAGCAGCTAGTCCTGGTGGCCCCTCAGCTCAGCTACGGTTGCCTCAAGAGCAGCAATCTCGGCGTCCCTGACCTCAAGCTCCCTCAGCAAATGAGCCGTCTCCTCCCGGGATGGCGCCAGCTCGCGTTCCAAGTCATGTTCTCTCTGCGTATAAATGAAGAAATGCCTCATTTCAATAAAGTAAAGTAACATTTTGTTGCAACGAAATTTGAAATAAAATAAGAAAGGGAATGGGAGGTTCATACCTGTCGTCCCCGACTACTTACGAGTGCCTTGATGGCCGTAGCCCGCAGCCGGTTGGCCATCTTCCACAGCGCTACGTACCTAGATGGTGCCACCTGCATTCGAATAACAAAGAAGGTTCAAAAAGAACAAACGTATTCCTCTGCAATAAAAACACTAAAGACAGCCAAAGCTGGGGCTTCCCCTCCTCACCAGGTGCTGCCACTCCTCCAAGCCAGCATCCGTCACCTCCTTGCCGAAGTCGTGGATCTCCAAGATCATCGTCATGCCCGCCGCGTCAGTGTACTCGAGTGTCTCTGGGTAAGCTGGGGGCTCGACGCCTGCCACCTCGATCTCTTACAAGGTTCAAATGGCTCCTTATTTGTTGATCGTTCGTCATTTGTCAAATCAATTCAAAAAAAAGTAGCAAGTAAAAGTGCTTACCACGATCGGACAGTACGCCAACCTCCGGTGGACGAACTCAGAGTACTCCTCGCCAGGAAGAAGGAGGGCGTCACCACCCGCGTCGACCAAGTCAGCCTCTCTCTCAGCCTCAGAAGGCTCCCTAAACATCGTCCGTGGAGGATCGATGGGAACCGTGAATATGTCACGAGAGCACTACCGAGTCAAACGCTCGCCCAAGTACCACACCGGTCCCATGGGTGTCCTCAGCAATAGCCGACTCGAGCTCCGGGGACGAAGGACCTCAGCCACAAAAGCTGGAGCCTCAGGGTAGTCCTCCCAAGGTCTAGGCACCCACTAAAATAAGGAAACGAGGGGTCATTCCTATGATCAGCTCTAAGCGGGAGGGGGTCATTCCTATGATCACTTCTAAATAAAAGACATAAAAGGAAAAGTAATAAAAAAAGATCGAAGGAACTTACGCTGTCCAACTTCAGGGCATTCACGCCTCTCCGACAAACATCGTAAGAAGAGCGCTGGCTCTTCCTACGGCACACCACCCAGTCCCTCACAACAGGGTACGCCCTCGGCTCGGGCTCTGTATACACCCACGCCTGCAGACAGAATAATAATTTATTTTCTACAATAATAGCAATAAAGAAATGAAGGAATAATGATATTTCATAATTCAAAGGAAAGGTTCATAACTCCAACAAGAGTCCAGGACCGAGAGTGGCAGGAGAAGTCCCCTTCTCCATCAGCTCTGGACGTACCACAGCCCTCATGTAACGAGGGAGGACCGCAAAGCCAGGAGTAACCCAGTCTCAATGACCTAGGCTACTCAAGTCAGCAAGGAAAGGAAGAAGCTTCGTCGACAGTCTCGCCCCCTTGTCTCCGAGGTAAATCGAAGACAAGAACCACCACAGCCACAGACGAGCCCTCTGCTCAGCAGTACAAGGAGGGGGAGGCACTTTCCTCCCATCCATCGTCACCGTCGCCGGGGTCCTACCTGCAAAGTAGTCCTTGACGTAAGAACTAGGCACCAACCCGGGAGCGCTGGCAGCACCTGCCGCCAAGTTCTAGCCAATCAGCCTCCTTGTCTCGGTCGAGTCTACTCTCATGGCCGTCAACGGCCACACCAAAGTCTCCTCTCCACACGGCAGACACGAGATCATGCCGTAGTCCTCCAAAGTGACCCCGACCTCTCCAAAAGGCATATGGAAAGTCGAGGTCGTGTCCCAGTACCGATCAAGGAAAGCTCGAATCATGCTAAGGTTAGCCCGAATCTTCCTTTCCCTAATCGCCCTCCAAGCTCCCACCAAAGCCCCGAAGGCTCCCAACTCGATGATGGCCTTCTCCTCCTACGACTGTCTCTCGAAGGCATCCATCATCGTTGTGTAACCGGAAAAGGACCTCATGTTCCCGGCCTCCTGTATCAATTCAAAGCAAAAGCTATCTTTAGCATAAGTCAAATGAGAAATGAAACGACAAACAAATAGGAAAGGTAATAGGAAATGACAAGCTCGAAACTTACCAAACTCCTCGCCGTCCTGTCTTCCGCCGTCCTGTAAGACAGGTGGCTCTTTGCCGCCCAAATGAGATGCCTACCATCCCATTTCTCGGTCCACTCGGGTGCACCCACAAGCTGGCGACCACCTCGCCCCACATTGGCCCTCCGCGGGACCTCCTCAACCTCCTTCTCGATCTCCTCCTGCCTCTCTCCCCCCACGAGAGCACGAGAAGGGTCGAAGTCCACGTCCACGGGGTCCCTTCCCGACGTAGAAGGCACGTCACCTACAAAATCAAGATAAACAAGGCCATGTCAGGCCATGACAAGCCTTTTTGAAGCCGTTTCAAGCATTTTTTTCGAACACTAAAAGTGGTTTTCTCGTCATCTTTGGCCATTTATTTCAAAACCCGACCACACATGTGGAAGGTTGGGGCAAGTCAGGTCTAAGTTCAAGCCTAGTTGCGGGTTTGAGTCAAAATTTCGGCTGCATATCGCTACAATAGCGATTATGCCCTAAAAAGTGTCCTGAAAGAGTTGTCACAAATCAAAAATTCGACATGATAGCAAGTTTACCCATTACACAAGGGTTCCAAAACACCAAGTTTCATCAAAAATGGACAATCCTAAGGTAATTTTCGAAGTGGTTTTCGAAACAGCAGAGAAACCGTCTCCTTTTTCGCCCAAATGCTCAATACTTGACGAAAATTCAAAAAGAATGCATGGTTATGTTCCTAACATTGCCAATTATCCATTTCTAATGTCAATTTTATCAAGCAAATTCATTTGAGGCAAAAGCCCCAAATTTTCGACATAAGGGGTAAGAACCTAATTTTTTCGGCCCAAATTCAAGTAACAAACGTGATTTAAAGCAAGAATAAGATACATACCTCGATTGGTCATGATTTATGGCACGAATTGATCAAGTTTTGACGAGTTTTGGTTGGAATTTGAGAGAATTTGAGAAGAATTTGTGTTTTGTAATTATAAAATGAAACACGGGTTTTAGTCGGGTTTTTGCCCAGACAGGGAATAGCCCAAAAAAAGACGCAGCACTAGTTGCGCCCCTTCCAAATGCCGCAGTTCTTGTTGCGCCTGTTCCCCAGCGACATTCCAGCTCAAAAATTGAAAGTTCGTTATAAGTTTGTTATTTGTGGGCCCAAGTTTTGTGCGCCTCTTCTCCGACATCTTATATCATGCATTTGGTTCTTTTGGGCATTCTTTTCGTCAAGACCCGCCTACGTTTTTCAAACGGACTGCAGAACAGTCACAGTATTTTGTTTCCCAGCAAGGATCCTCTGAACGCAGTTCATGAGCTCATCCATATTTATCAGGATTTCACTTGCAACAACCGAGCGGATTTCCAGCGGTTCTTAAGATGCGCCTCTATCTGTCAAACCTCTTCATTTTCCTCGACGGTGTTTAAGACACACCTTTGTCAATACATTTATATCCCCAGCGAGAGTTCATGATAGCCAATGTACTTCTGAAGAAGCGGAGTTTGTTTGAAAGCAGATACAAGCAGATCTCCCAGGAATGACTCAATCCAGACAGAGTCATCCATATTTTCCCAACAATATTTTGTAGTGTTGCTCATGACGATCAAGATGTTTCTAGTCGTCGATATATTCTTCTCCAGCGATATTTTGCAGTACCGCTGTTGACAATCAAGACATTATATGTTTCCCTAATCGAGATTTCGTTGCCGTTTACAGCCAATGAATTTCTCAGAAGCAGAGTTCGCTTGAAGACTGATGCAAGCGCTTGAAGACCGTCATTCCAAAACTCTTCACCTTTTTTGGTATAAATAGAGACCTTCGGTCTCCATATTTTTCACGCGAGTGTCCTCCCTTCTCTTCTCCCTTTGCATTCTAAACCTTGCTCTAAGCTTTTGACGCCTACGTGCTTGATCAATCAACCACATAAGCTCAGATCATTCTGAGTACCAGTCACATTGCATGACCGACCAATTTGACCACTACACATCAATCAATTAATCTAAAATCTTCCAACGAGGGCAGTTTCTACATACATTCGAGTCGAGCAATCACTAAAGTTAACTTAGTCAATCTAGTTTCGTTAAACATGTAAGTGGGGGTGTAAATCCCATCTTTATTTATTGTATTTTATTTTTGTACTCAATTAATGTAAGGTTTACGTCAAAAGTATATTTAAAACCGACTTTAAAAAGCCCTTTTATAAACATGTTTTTACGCAACAGCGGATACCAGACGTCGAGAAGAAATGCAGCAGCAACTGCGCCTCTTCGAAGGGTCGCAACACCTGCTGCGCCTCTTCCAGAGGCTGCCGCTGCTCCTGCTCTTCTTCTTCTTTCTCGGGTTTCCTTTGTTTTGTTCCTTTCGTCTTATTTATCAGTATATAAACCATGTTTAATATTCCTTTTTAATTATAACGTTTTATTTCGACTTAAATCCCTTGTAATTCGATATTTACGAGTTTTCGTCACTAAATTAAACCCGGATTTTAAAAACTCGATTTGTCCATATCAAGTTTCCGGGATTCGTCTTTTGTACATAATTTCCTTTATTTGATTTCAGTTTATCAAGTTCTATTTGATTTCCGAGTTCAAAGTTCGTTCCTTTTGTATTTCCGCCATCATAAATAAATCTAATTCGTTCTAACTCGTTTTAATTCGTTTTAATCCATTTTTATGACGACTCCAGATGTAATTAACCTACTAAATCACTTCCACTTAAGTCT
Organism: Silene latifolia; assembly: GCF_048544455.1. Lineage (NCBI taxonomy): Eukaryota > Viridiplantae > Streptophyta > Magnoliopsida > Caryophyllales > Caryophyllaceae > Silene > Silene latifolia. The sequence continues at coordinate 101,659,024 of NC_133531.1, forward strand.
AAATATCAATAATTAATCGTAAACATGCCAACGAACATTAACAGATAGCGGTTCTGACTTCACAACCATAACTCAACTTAAGAACAGACGCAGGAATTCCTGCGCCTCTTCCAAGGGACGCAGCAGATGCTGCGCCTATTCTGAGATGATTTATGTCCCTGAACTTCTTTTCTCGCTGTGACGTAGCCTTTAATTACGTGTTTAATTAACTAATAATCGTAATATCACCCTTAATCTAACCTATTTTATTACTTTAATTTCCAACGCTTTTATTTTCCTCATTTTCATCTTCAAAATTCCGTTTTAAGTGTACTCTTGACGTAAATCAATTAAACCATTGTAATCAATTGTAATTTTAATTATCGTTATTTATTTATCGTTTTTATTGTTTATGTATGATTTATTTGTCTTTCACATGTAATCAATTCTAAATCTCGATTTTGACATTACTAATTGCCAAATTATTTGTTCACCGACATAGTTTAATTCACATGCTAGGATTAATCTGTGGATGTTGCATTGCATGCATATAATCGACGACATATCAAATATGAATAACTTCCCTAATCATTAGTAGAGGCCGCTATCGAGGCGGGCGGGATTAGGTGTTCAGTAAAAGGACTTCCTAATACGTACCCTCACCCCTTACTCCAGATCTTTGTGAACATCCGTGTTCATTGGCATCCACGAGAGTCATTCTAGATATAGAATGCTAAGGGTAACGAGTTCTTAGTGTTCATGTCACTACTTTGTGTCTTGACATGACACATGTATTCGAACGGTTCCAATTTCCCATAAAAATTGGTGGCGACTCCACAAATACAAGCTTATTCAACCTTTCACCGGTTTCAATGCCTCACAAATCGGTAACGGCCCATGACGTGCTTTGGCAAACCAAGGTTCCGTGGGATAAGTGCTGCCACCTTAAACACACACAACGCGCGGGTGGCCCATGTCCACATGTCGACAACGAGTTATGGTTTGATCTTGTTGAGGGGTTCCAAAGAGGAGATGTGTACAGAACCGCGACGGCAAAAGAGCTTTACTACGATCCTCCAACAAGAAGAGGGCCCTCCTCCAAACAACAAACTTATGCCCCGGGTATCGTTAGTCAGATCCAATCTCAACTAGCTGCACAGATAAGCGGGATGCCGAGAGAGATGAAGAAATAAGGAGGATAAAGGAGGAAATGGATAGGATGAACTTCTATTTCGCTAATTGCAACAGCGGGTGGCGCTCGCAAGAAAAGGATCCTAGAGATCCTAATTATGGAGGTGGTAGTGGAGTGGGAGCAAGTTTTCCGGTTATGTAGTTAGGTTATTAGAGAAAACGTTATTATCGGATGATGTTAAGCACCAAAACCCGTACTTGTGTGTATGAAACTTGATTTTATGTATAAAATTTGGACGTGTTTGGCTTTCCTTGTGTTGTCTGCTGGCGGTGTTGGTTTCTTTGCAGGTTTTTACGTATTTGGCTAGGTCAAAAATGATTTTTAGGCTAAAAAACATGTAAAATTGGTGACTGAAAATGGAAAATTGGCGACGGATATCAGACGCCAATCTTCTGATACTAAATTAAATATGGCGACTGAAAACAGTCGTCAATTGCCCACATATAGAAGTGACGTGGCCACTAAATGGCGACCGATAACAGTCGTCAATTTGGCTTGCCGACTGTTTGTAGTCGCCCGCCTAAAAAATACAGTCGCCAAATTTGGCGACTATGACCTGTCACCAAATGCGACTAAACCTTGCTACCAAGTGCGGGCGACTGTTCTTAGTCGCTAAATTTATAATGGCGACTGAGAACAGTCGCCTCCCTTAGTCGCCCTTGTCGTGATTTCTTGTAGTACATCATTACTATGGGAATGGTGTTGGGAGCCTGACAACTTATTCGAACTGTTGAACTACCCGGAGGAATTAAAGGTTAATCTAGCTGTGATCTACCTGTAGATACAAAGTATCTGCACCTTCCAAAAACCACCCGATGATGATCGGACTATAACGTGTTTTTGATATGCGTGCGTGGATTGGATATACATGAGACGGTTTAATGCATTACTCGGATATGAAAAATGATTCAAAAATGGTTTTCTAACTTCAGTTGCATTAAACAACACTATTTAGAGTTAAAACCGTCTTCGGACCCAAAACTGACTCAGAAACCCGCAACCCGAGTCAATCTGAGTCAACTCGAGTCTCAAATTTCAAAAATAATGCCATGAATTTCTTTATCATGACATGTGCATTAAAATGACACTAATTAGAGTCAAAACTGACACCGGACCAAAAACCGACTTAAAATTCAAATCCCGACTCAACACGGGTCAAACCCGAGTCAATAACACAAAATACCTACCCCAAATAACACCCAAGATCAAGCTTACATGGCTAAGAAATCACCTAAGACCACAAATCACAACCAACAAAACATTGGTTAGAACAAATGGAAAATCCAAATTTCCGAAAAGGACAGTACGCCTCATTGGGGCACTAGGTGGCTCGCGCCTCTTTAGGCTTCCTGCTTAACCTCCAAGCAAACTCAACCGACCTACCATCCCACATTTCTCTATAAATACCAACCTTCACACACCACAATATTCAAGCGAGAGTCCACCCCCTCACATATCTCTTAAACTTCTATACTCGACTTCCTAAATCAAAAAATCGACACGTGTTTTCGACCTACCGATTGAAAACACAAGCCTTACACATTTTGTTTGGTACCGTCGCCGTGCATTCGACCAACTCAACATCATTCAATATGTTTTTCAACAACATATTTTCAACACATTTTCAAAACAAAATCCTTTTTTAAGGCACTCGTTTAAACTTCTTTGATCGTGAGTAGTCGCATACGAGAAAACCGTCTCTAAAGTCGTCTACCTCGCAAACATCAAAATACGTAAGTTTGAGGGTGTAAACAAGTCATTTTTTTTATGTCTTTACTGTTTTTATGAGTTTATAGGCATGAACGATGCATTACATGATATAAATATAGGTTAGATGAGCCAAACCTGAGTTTTGGTCTGAGACAGAAGCTCTTTGCTATGCAAAGAGGCTCGCGCCTCTTGTGGCTTCTCGGGTCAGAGTCAAACGTGTTTGAGTTCATCTTCCTTCAACACTTTCCTTTGTTTTTACTTCTTTTCTATTACGGTTTTTACCATTTTAATTCATTTTTATGACAAACTTTATAACCATTACAAAAATCATCCCTGGTTCCTTATATCATGACGGTTTATTCCGTGATTCGATGATGTTATTGCTTAATTACAAATTAATGGGTATTTTAACACCCTTTTCTTTTATTTACCGTTCTTCTCGTTTATTTACACTTACAAACATATTGGTCATAATTCATAATCATCCTTGGTTCCTTATACCATGTCGGTTTAATCCGAGTACGATGATAAATATCCACTAATTACAAATAAATGAACTTAACATAATTAGTTCAAATCAAACATTTTCCTTTCACTTTTATTTCTTTTTATTTTCATCTTTGTCTTGACCATATCATATGTCATCCTTGGTTTAAATAAATACCATGTCGATTTAGTTCGAGTACGGTGATAAAACAGCTAAGCACACACCTTTTACATTTTTGTTTGTAAACTATGCTTTTCAAACTTGCAAATCCGACAACGAATATTACTAATATAATAGTAATTATTCCGAGTCATGCAAATCATTTAATCACAAATACGGTTTTAGACAATCTTTTTAACAACCAGGAGATGCCCCTTGGGTCGTCGTCTAACTCGCGCCCCAAGAGGCCATCTGTTTTCATATTTCGAAACAAGGCGCTGTTCCCTCGCCTAATGGCTCGTGCCCCAATGGGGCAGCCTGACACTGTTCTGTTTCGTTTTGGTACTTGTCTGGGACGATCCCGATTACGGTTAACCCGAATACGTGATGGATCAGATTGATGAGTTTGCATTTTATACTCTATCCTTTAAACACACTTTTTCAAATAAATGGATCGTGTTAAGCACCATAATCCGAATTTGGTAAATGGATGTTTAATTTCCGTTTTTACATGCAAATCAATCTAAATCCAACTCTGACACCAATTTCTTGGTACATGGATAAACAAACAGACTTAGGAAACTTTCACATGTTAGGTTAAACTTTTGGATGCGCATTCATGCATTTAAAATGTTTTATCAATTTTTGCACTTAAACAACCATGATCGATCAGTAGAGGCCGCTAACGCGGGCGGGATTGGGTGTTCGATTAAGGAGCTTCCCAATACGTACCCTCACCCCTTACTCAGAACCTTTGGATAGTGGATGACCTTATCCAGGGCGTACGGAGTCATTTTAGCGATAAGATGCTAAAAGGGGACGAATCCTTATTTTTAGTACCTATGCCAAGTACCGCTTTTTGCCTTGATTGACCTAGGTATAAAGTGGATTCGAAAGGTTTCTAGGCATCCCATAATTGCTTGATGGCGACTCCGAACATCTCTGCATCGTTTCGAGACCTTGACCGAGACGAAACCTACCGATCTAAAGCGATTCGGTCGAAAGCATTTAATACGCCACCGAGCGTGGCTTTCAAAAGACCGCTGCATGTCCACAGTTTGGCTTGGCGTGCAGGTGGCCCATGTCTACAGACTGGTAGGTGGCCCATGCCCACAGACCGGTAGGTGGCCTATGTCCACAGTTTGGCGACTCCGCTAGGAAAAACTAGGACACTTGTGTCTTTTTGATCCTTAGAAGTGAAACTCGAACGAGGTCGTGGTTAAAGTGCATTAGTTGATATTACGGTCATAAGTCGGGTTCCTTGTCCGGGCCTACAACCTAACCTTTATCGACCAATTGGCTCGTCTCGTCGGCATGAGTTTTCTCATCCCCGCGTCTCGACTACCGATTGCGTCAAGCATACCGTTGGCGTTACACATTTCTGTTTCGTCAAGGGCTTTAATTTCCTTCGTGCACGAGGCTAGGGCACCCTCCTTACACATTTTTTTTGGATTGGTATCCCTCTCGAAAATCGGGGTTTGATCGCTTAGTGTGTAACCCACCCTTTTAAGCCAAAACCCGTGTAAGCATTATGCATAATATAATGAACTGTGAGTGCTTATGTGATCAAAAGTACTTCCGTGTCATTTCAAACCTTTCAAAAGCACCTTTTTAGGCCGTCGTAATGATGATTTCAAACTTTGGTTTTCACAAACTATTTCAAAATACCCATTTACGTCGTCATAATGTCTGTTTCAAACCTCGGTCACTCGCTGACCGTTGCATTGTCAAAGTGCCCTTTTACGCCGTCGTAATGACGAATTCTACCCTCGAATTTTCAAAATTCGAAATCAATTTTCAAACAAAAACGTTTTTCAGACCGTCATAATGACGATTTCAACCCGTGCAACTTTCCAAATTTCAAATCTCGTTTTCGAAATCAAATTTGGCTTTTCTAAGCCGTCGTAATGACGAATTCAATTCTCACAATTTCCAATTTTAAATCATTGTAAACAATTTAAACTGTTTCCAAATTTCCAATCAAAACTCAATCATTTGAAAACAAGTTTAACCGTTTTCAAATTTGAATTCAAAATCAAATCTTTGAAAACGAATTTAACCGTTTTCAGATTTCAAATCATTTGAAAACAAATTTAACCGTTTTAAAATTTCAGTTCAAAATCAAATCTTTGAAAACAAATTTAACCGTTTTCAGATTTCAAATCATTTCAAAACAAATTTAACCGTTTTCAAATTTCAATTCAAAATCAAATCTTTTAAAACAAACTTAACCGTTTTCAAATTCTCCAAGATTCAAGTCGCGTTTTTTTTTGAAAACAAATTTAACCGTTTTTAAACCTTTAACCCAATTTCAATTCTTTTGAAAATAAATTTAAATGTTTTCATGGCCATTGTGATGATGATTCCAAATTCTTCAATTCTCGATCTTTAAATCCGTGATTCGGAATTTTGAAACCCGTCTTTGAAAATAACGCACTGTTTGCTAAGCCGTTGCAACCCTCGATTATTTCAAAGCCGTCTTCTGAAAACGAACTCAACCGTTTTCGAAAGACAACCTCAAACAATTATCGCTTTTTGAAAATCTCCTATTTTCAAAAATCCTTTTTAATTAATGATATCGAACATATCAGTCCATCTTTCCGATTCAGCCTTGAGTAGATTAGAGTTCGGTCGATTTCAAGTCAAGTCGTTTAGATAACGTCGAGTCTCCGCCGAAGTTAGTACCTACCTTCTGTTCTAGGTCGTGTCGCCTAATTGTCGTGACATCTTCAATGGCATTAGCAGAGTCAAAACCTCTCAGGTATTAAACCCGTCTTTCCCCTACATTACGGGTCAAAGGTCAAGTTTGTGTACATGTCTCGTCCAACGGCGTCACTCCATCGACAAACCTCCAAATCTCATCAGAAGTCGTCTGTCTAAGCATCACTATGCCAAAGTCGACATTAGGGTCTGAACTCAACGTCTTTCACCCTGAATTCGAACACAAGAGGTCATTCACGATCTTTAATCAACTCAGGATCTAGTCGCACTGTAGCGTCTCCACAACAAAACTGCCTTTTGTACATATGTGCCGCACTTGCCTTTGTTTGTGCAATCCCTTGTCAAGACAAGTTATAACGCCTATCGTTATATCAAATAGGAATCCCTTGGTTGCCATCGATCGTCAACAAGAAACTTCAGAAGCCGATCAATCTGCATCCGCCATGGCTTCTGCCGAAATAAGCATGGTCCTTCGACTCCTAGCTACCGTGGAAAATTTGAGCACTCGTCTCTCCTAAGTTGAAGACAAAATGATAACCGGGAATTTCCCCTCTTCTGATATCGAGTAAAGGGTTAAACTCCTTGAAAGCCGACTACTTGCCAACAACAAAACCAACCATATTTGGAAGGCTACCAAAACCACTGAAGCCAATTCCTTAGGTGCTCCACCAACCAAAACCAGACGACCTCAAGGGTCCTTCCCGAATCTAGGTATGCCTTATACCACAGCCTTAGAAAGAATAATCTCCAAAGGAAAGCTCAAACCGATTGGACCAACTCCGGACCTTCTACCAAACAAGCGAGGTCGAAGATAGAATGGAAACCTCTTTTGCCAATATCACCAAAGTCGCGGACATGACACTGAAATGTGTCTCCCCCTAAAAGGTGCCATCCTTGATATGATCGAAAAGGGCGAGTTACCATTACCTCCTTCAACAAACGACAAAAACAACCCTCCAGAAAACCCTATTGGACACAGTCAGGAATCTTCTCTAGACTGCTCTCACCTCATCTCTCTTGACGATGAGAAAATTCATGCAATTGATGAGGATGGCATAAAAAGAGCTATAATGATGCTCTCCGTCTCCATCAACAACATATTCTCAATTCTGCAAGTGGCTATCGATGTGACACCCCTATACTCCAAGTGCCTTACCAGGACCACTTAGATATAAGGATGTCACCATCTCGGTTTCCCGAGGCAATGATAATCATAAGACAATAACGAAACATACTTAAAAGTAAATAATGTTTAACGTGATTACATGCCAACTCCAAAACTGAATAAGAAATACAAATTCTCAAAACTGTCTACTATCGAACTACTATAAAGTGTCAGACACAGTGGAAGACTTCTAAACTGCAACGTGGTGACTCATCCCAGCTATTCCATACGCATCGTCTCATACCTGCTCAATAACTGCTCACCACCCCCGAATGGATCACCACAGTTTTAAAACATTTAAACGGGGTCAGTACTAATTACATAAAAACAATAGCAGTCACAATGAAACAAGTATACAAACAGCTCAACATAACCCCAGTCTCCATCTCCAATCTCCACACAACTGACTACACACTAAAGTGTATAGCCCTGCCAGAGTACCCATCGCAACAGGTACCACTCGCCGCCAGTGAGGGGTCGCAGCCGTTCCCACCTAAGCCCCGCTCATCTCCATCGAGCGATAAACCCATGTTCATTAATGTGCACATCCCTTCTGTGTCGGGTTCCACAAAAGGCGAATCAAGGGCGTGAAGCCACTCCCGCAAGTGACTCCACTCAGCTAGGGACGCACCCCGAAAAACACAGACAGATACAACAACAGTCAATGACAATAAACAACAACCGTCACAACACCAACAATTACCAACAACCAATTTCAGTACGATAATTACTCAATAACAATAACAATCACCACACAATCATGTAATTAATACTGAGTAGGGAAACCCTACCTGAAATAAGCCATCACCAAGATCGTCAAAATTAGCTAATCATAATCAATCTTCAACGAAATCAACTCCTATAGACACACAATCATACGATCACAATCTACAATAATAATACTCCCTAAAACCCCCAAATTAACCAATTAGGGTTCTAAAGAAACTCCACGAAACACTACATGAACTATACAAGGAACTTACCCCTGACACGACGATCACAACGGTCTAAAGAATAAGATGATCCGACCAACCAAGCCTTGGGATTTGCCACTAATGCGATGAATGCGAAGAACGTAACTTTCAATCTTCTCTAGAAAGGTTTTACGATGATAAAAGTGTTTAAGAAAAGTGACGGAACCTTTTTATATTAATCCCGCATTAGTAACAAAACCCGTCAGAACAAACCCGTAAAACACACTTACTCGATCGAGTAACTAACGTACTCGATCGAGCGCCACTTACTCGATCGAGTACCAAGGCTACTCGATCGAGTACCCTACAGACAGAATACTGTTTCGTAACTCAAAACACCCTTACTCGACAGAGTAAGGCCCACTCGATAGAGTACCCAGAGACTCATAAAACCGTAGTATTACAGTCTTCCCTCCTTAAAAAGAACTTCGCCCCCGAATTTCAACCCATACTCAAAAACAAACATACTAACTCGATCAAGACACAACAACGCAACTAAGAACTCAAAACAAAACTCCAACCTACCAACATGAACACGTAACACCAACTCCACCAACTATTCCTACCTCCACAACATGGCTCACGATATCGTATCAACTCCATTATATCTCTCTCGACACTAACTCCATACACTACCAACTACCGTCCACAAACGCTGCTAGCTCCGTAATATATCATCCACTAGCAAATCTAATATCAAGACGCTCATAGACATCAAACGGAATGTTACATTCTACCACCCTGGAACTTCGTCCTCGAAATTTACTCACACTCATAATATCATCATCCAACTTCAACACTATTGAAATATTCTCCCATTCCTAAACATCACACTACTACAAGCACGGTCATGACCTTTAACAAAATCAACCACAACAGAAAACCATCCTTTATTCTCCATTAAGACTCAAACTTCCAAATATACCACAACATCTACAACCATCAAACTCTCTTGGCCGCATCCTACTGCTTTTAAGATAAATGTTACGTCCTCGTAACTCACTAATACTAAATCCTAGCTATATCTTCTCATTATCTCATCACCACCGCATGCCAAAGATAACCACCTATAATCTAAACACTCGCCATGCATATATCTAAGGCTCTCTTACTTAAACAATTCTCATACTTCAAATCACTCGTCACACCACCTAACCTATACCTCAAAATCTTTAGCTTAACCAAAACTTCAATTGTTCCCTATTACTGCTAAAACGACATAATCCTCTATACACGCACCTATCTCCATACTCAAAACTCACGATCCACAATTATTACATACACTCACACTAGATACTCAAGTTCTTTTCTTTCATTACCGCAAAGCTCATCCATAACTTAACATGAAACTAATTCCCAACACCCTATACTCACTGTCCCAATAAATGATTATGAACCACTTGCAGCTTTCAGATCTGTACAACACATGTTCTACGAATCACTTGCCATGACTAAGTCAACCAATGCCTCCTCTAAAAGAACATCCCAAGTACTCCAACAACCTCTCGCAACTGTGTCCCATCAACAGGATATCATTATACCATGACGACAACGGAAACTACACAACTCTCTTCCATATCATACTCTACCCTCACTCCCAAGCTGAAACTAGAAAGAAACATCAATAAACAAAATAACCTTCTATATGTACAAACCGAAACTCACAGGAAGCAGCAGCAAACAAAACAACAATATATGTATAACTGATATGTACTTTCGAAACTCGAATCGTAATCATCTCGCCTACTCAACCACAACCGGTGATGGCATCGCAACACCGCCACCAACAGCCACATCGCAGTGCGAAAATACCCGCATCACAACACTAAATACCGTGCTCGGATCACCACCCGAGGCACAACAACCACATCGATAAACATCACGACCACATACAATTCTCGTAAGCACTAACTCAGTACAACTTTCCGGACAATAAAACTTACTCAAAACTGCTTTACTAGATCACAACATATTTTACGGAATAAACAGACAAGAATTTCATGAATATCATCCATACCTTTTCACCGAATAAACATATATCATGAATACACATACCAGTATAACTAGCCATGCCAGACTACCCAAACTATCACTTTTGAACATCTTTCCATTAGATTGCCGTACCCAACATATATCACAACCATTCATATAACAACTTTATAACTATCACACCATACCGCTTCTCGTGAGGTTAGAACCTCACACAAACATTTATACACATCACAGACCCGTAATCACATCCAACTAGTCAATCCTGATCACGTAAGTTACCACCTGATAAAGGATACCTCTCGCTTGAGCTTGATTCGTATGCCCCTCATAACACATTCTTCCATTCACATAACCAACACCTTCTGCCATACATAACCATACAACTAACACTCACTACCAGAAACCGCCTCCTAAGACTACGTCTTATACTTCCTCACAACCATACATATCAATCCGGTCTCTACAAAATCAACCTCTTTAGATTGGCCATCTTTCCTATTTAGCATAACCCTTAACCACTAACGACAACACCTCCATATTACCACCGTTCGTACATCAAACCTCTTACACTCATCTCTAAACATCACGGTTTCTTTCCTATCTTTGGTTAACATCTCAAATAACGAATGTCAAACCCATCAACACAATTACTTCAACATTATTTCCAATACTATCCTTAACTGTATCGTCATCTAACTCACCACCAAGATCTCATATCGTGCAAATTCGTTACCCAGCTTTTACTTTCCTTAATTCCTCGAAACTCATGATTAACATGTCGTCTTGGAACTCCTATATAACCGTTAACTCAAATTCTCATGATAGTATCATACATTTCGACGATTCCTTACTTTTATATCACATAACTCCGGTCAACATTTTTCTCAACTTACTTTTATCTTTCTTTTCTCTTTACACTCAACAATACCAATTAACAATTTAACTCCTTAATACTCCTACCTAACTCCTTAGTTCTTCAGTTACCTTATCATTGCTCCAAAACTCGGATCTCATTATTTCATATCAGTATCATCTCACTCTTTCTTACCATGGATCCTTTCTCATCATTCTACTCACTCACATTTGCCACTAATTATAAATCCCCAAAACTCATTTCATACCGTTAACTGCCCTAGAGAATCACACATTAGTTTCACCTCTCGATAATACAAATTCCCAAACTCGCTCACTATCTGCAAATTCACGTCGCGACATGTCTCCATTAACTTCACTATATACCACTTTTCTTAATCCCACTAAGAAAACCATTCATTACATACACTCTTAACCAACACAATCTAACCAAATCCCTCCCTAATTCCGTACACATCTCGAGTTGCCAGTATCCACATCCTTTCCTTCAACCTTTTCCTTTTTATGTTCCTTAGACTCACATCATCCCTTGCCCATATACACTTACCTTTACATTACTCCACACACGATCATATCACTCATCCCGTTTCACAAACGATGCTCTATACCGCAATAAGCCATACCGATCTTCCTTTTCTTTTTCCACTATCTATCCCAACCACATATAACCCATGTCCTCCGCCACCGGACTCATACTCACCATAAGGTGCCACTCCTTACATCATAAGATTGGGTAACCTACGCATCAGGACCGACACATACGTAAAACAATGCATAAAGAAGTAAAAGGACACCTTTGAATTAAACATAATAGACAACAAAGTAAAAAAAAAATAAGCATATGACCCAAAACAGAGGTCACTAGATCGAGTACAGGTCACTCGATCGAGTGGGTAACTTACTCGATCGAGTAGGTGAAGGCCAGAAGCACATAAAACAAATTACCAGGGCTACTCGATCGAATAAGGGCTACTCGATCGAGTAACCAGAGGTGCACTCGATCGAGTGGGGGCCACTCGATCGAGTACCCCACGCATTTCTCAGCACTGTCCAATTTTTGTAAAACGGTCATAACTCACTTGTTTCTTGGTCGTTTTGGGCGTGTGACCTACCGTTAGAATCGTAAAAGAACAAGCTATCACCTCCAATTGGAATCACATTAAAATCATTTATACATATCAAGTTATAACAGTTTTAAGACAACTTTGCTCTAATGAGACGACATAACTATTTGATTTTCTCTTCCAAACAACTTAAACAACAACAAGGTACGCAAAAACAATGCAATACTCATAAAGTCACTATCCCTAACCACATGTTACTATCTTCAAAAGCCAAGCAACAAATAACGCAATGCACATATATCATTCAACTTACCAATCACATATTACTCGCATGTTTTTGTTATATAACTTACCGTAAACAAAATCACAAATATATGACATCAAGTCCCCTATTCACATGTTACTAACATACCAACATTATAAAATAACTTCCATTATATAACATGCTTAATCATAAATCATATTATCATGCAACAATTATTCATCTTTTTCACCAGTTATTCAAGATTTTACTCAAACTTTCAGCTATATAAACTCGTACAACATTACCAACACACACACACACACACACACACACACACACACACACACACACACACACACACACACACACACACACACACACACACACACACACACACACACACACACACACACACACACACACATATATATATATATATATATATATATACACACATAACTCTATGTATAACTCAAACCAAACAAACTTTCTTTCCATATTTCTATAATACCATATCGTAAAACAACTATCATGCTTTCAATCAATAATGTATAAAATCACGTCATTATCATCTTTCTCTAAACATTCCCCATTCTCCACATACATACATCCACCGATTCATACCACACTTTGCTACAAAGATACACAATTCACAAGATAAACACATAGCGATCCCGACTCATATCCCATGGTGACCGGTTCAAAATTGTAAGGCGAGTTCGCGACTTTAGGACGTCTCCCAAGCCTTTGCATTAGCTCCTACAACTTCTACCCCGGGTTCATTTTATTTTGACTCCTTAGGCTCATTGGTTACAGGTTTCAGGATCGTCGCTCTGATACCACTTTGTGACACCCCCATACTCCAAGTGCCTTACCAGGACCACTTAGATATAAGGATGTCACCATCTCGGTTTCCCGAGGCAATGATAATCATAAGACAATAACGAAACATACTTAAAAGTAAATAATGTTTAACGTGATTACATGCCAACTCCAAAACTGAATAAGAAATACAAATTCTCAAAACTGTCTACTATTGAACTACTATAAAGTGTCAGACACAGCGGAAGACTTCTAAACTGCAACGTGGTGACTCATCCCAGCTATCCCATACGCATCGTCTCATACCTGCTCAATAACTGCTCACCACCCCCGAATGGATCACCACAGTTTTAAAACATTTAAACGGGGTCAGTACTAATTACATAAAAACAATAGCAGTCACAATGAAACAAGTACACAAACAGCTCAACATAACCCCAGTCTCCATCTCCAATCTCCACACAACTGACTACACACTAAAGTGTGTAGCCCTGCCAGAGTACCCATCGCAACAGGTACCACTCGCCGCCAGTGAGGGGTCGCAGCCGTTCCCACCTAAGCCCCGCTCATCTCCATCGAGCGATAAACCCATGTTCATTAATGTGCACATCCCTTCTGTGTCGGGTTCCACAAAAGGCGAATCAAGGGCGTGAAGCCACTCCCGCAAGTGACTCCACTCAGCTAGGGAAGCACCCCGAAGAACACAGACAGATACAACAACAGTCAATGACAATAAACAACAACCGTCACAACACCAACAATTACCAACAACCAATTCCAGTACGATAATTACTCAATAACAATAACAATCACCACACAATCATGTAATTAATATTGAGTAGGGAAACCCTACCCGAAATAAGCCATCACCGTCACAATCAGCTAATGCCGTAGCTCTTCAAAGGCTCATGACTGAAGGGAAACTACAACCAATCGGGCCCACTACGGACCCGCCTTAATGCAGGAAAACCAGTTTATGGGACGGCAGTGCCTATTGCCAATATCATCAATGAAAAGATCATGACACCAAAACATGCTTCAAACTGAAACATGCTATTCAAGTTATGATCGATAACCATGAACTGATAGCTTCATCCCTCTGCCAACAAAATGATGAAAGCAACTCTAATGGACATCTCTTTCTGCAAGGAGATGAAAGTCTCATGGACTTTTGTCCTCATATCGTCCCAAACAACGAGAGTGAAGTGCTCAAGTGGGTCGATGCTCAAGACCAAACATTCAAGCCGTTGGATGCTGCGAAAGAGACCTTTAAGGAGAAAAGTTATGATTAGGAGTCCGTATCTACGATTGAGTCCGAGTCCGAGTCTTAGGCTTTGTCATATCTATCCTAGTGCCTGCCCTTTTATTCCTAAGTGACAAAATGGGGGCTATCCCCAAGAGTCACACGTATTCCTCAAGTTTGTGCTAACCTCTTATTTATCTAAATAAAAGCACTATTTCTAACTATCATATATTCTCTCGGTTACCATTTCCTGTTGACAACAAGAATTGATTTGAGAATTGATTTAAAACAAACATGTTCTAATTCAATGTGAGTACACTCGAGTGACGTTCCGTACCGAGTAAGCAGAGGACTCAAAACTCCGTGTCCATTCTCTTTACCTATTTCATGTCTGGCAATAGAAACCTTTCAATAGCACCCTACGACGAACCCAGATAACAAACAAGAACATCTCCTTGTTCATGATCAATGACGGAAGGCAAGCCCATTCCCCACAAAAACATCCCATCACAAAGAATTAACCTCTCACCACCGGGTACATCCCTGCTTGCACCTTCACCTTCCTCGAACGAAGGACATCAAAGAACCAGTAGATCCAAGCCAAAACAAAAGCGAAAACCAAAGCGAAAGCGAAAGCCAAAACAAAAAAAACGAAATAGCAAAATTCAAATTCGTTATTTTCCCACAATTTCGAACGACGGAATTAAAAACCGTCACTTTTCAAGTCAAGAAAATAAAATAACGGAATTCAAAATTCGTTATTTTCTGACAATTCCAAACAACGGAATTAAAAATCGTCCCTTTTTCAAACAAAAAACAAAATAGCGAAATAATGCGATGAATGTCTTTATCATGCCATTTGCATTAAAATGACACTAAATAGAGTCAAAACCGACACCGGGCCAAAAATCGACACAAAATTCAAATCCCGACTCAACACGGGTCAAACCCGAGTCAAGAACACAAAATACCTACCCCAAATAACACCCAAGATCAAGCTTACATGGCTAAGCAATCACCTAAGACCAAAAATCACAACCAACAAAACATTGGTTAGAACAAATGAAAAATCCAAATTTCCGAAAAGGACAGTACGCCCCATTGGGGCACTAGGTGGCTCGCGCCTCTTTAGGCTTTCTGCTTAACCTCCAAGCAAACTCAACCGACCTACCATCCCACATTTCTCTATAAATACCAACCGTCACACACCACAATATTCACGCGAGAGTCCGCCCCCTCACATCTTCCTTCAACTTCTATACTTGACTTCCTAAGTAAAACAATCGACACGTGTTTTTGACCTACCGATCGAAAACACAAGCCTTACACATTTTGTTTGGTACCTTCGCCGTGCATTCGACCGATCTATTCGACCAACTCAACACCAATCAATATGTTTTTCAACAACATATTTTCAACACATTTTCAAAACAAAATCCTTTTTTAAGGCACTCTTTTAAACTTCTTTGATCGTGAGTAGTCGCATATGAGAAAACCGTCTTTAAAGTCGTCTACCTCGCAAACATCAAAATACGTAAGTTTGAGGGTGTAGACAACTCATTTATTTCATGTCTTTACTGTTTTTATGAGTTTATAGGCATGAACAATGCATAACACGATTCAAATATAGGTTAGATGAGCCAAAACCGAGTTTTGGCCTGAGACTGAAGCTCTTTGCTCTGCAAAGAGGCTCGCGCCTCTTGTGGCTTCTCGAGTCAGAGTCAAACGTGTTTGAGTTCATCGTCCTTCAACACTTTCCTTTGTTTTTACTTCTTTTCTATTACAGTTTTTACTTAATTCATTTTTATGACAAACTTTTTAACCATTACAAAAATCATCCTTGGTTTCTTATACCATGACGGTTTATTCCGTGATTCGATGATATTATTACTTAATTATAAATTAATGGGTATTTTAACACCCTTTTCTTTTATTTACCGTTCTTCTCGTTTATTTACACTTGCAAACATATTGGTCATAATTCATAATCATCCTTGGTTCCTTATACCATGTCGGTTTAATCCGAGTATGATGATAAATATCGACTAATTACAAATAGATGAACTTAACATAATTAGTTCAAATCAAACATTTTCCTTTCACTTTTATTTCATTTTATTTTCATCTTTGTCTTGACCATATCATATGTCACCCTTGGTTTAAATAAATACCATATCGATTTAATTCGAGTACGGTGATAAAACGGCTAAGCACACACCTTTTACATTTTTATTTGTAAACTATGCTTTTCAAACATGCAAATCCGACAACGAATATTACTAATATAATAGTAATTATTCCGAGTCATGCGAATAATTTAATCACAAATACGATTTTAAACAACCTTTTTAAATACCAGGAGACGCCCATTGGGCCGTCGTCTGACTCGCGCCCCAAGAGGCCGTCTGTTTTCATATTTCAAAACCTGGACATGCGCTGTTCCCTCGCCTAATGGCTCGCGCCCCAATGGGGCAGCCTGGCACTGTTCTGTCTAGTTTTGGTACTTGTCTAGGACGATCTCGATTACGGTTAACCCGAATACGTGACGGATCAGATTGATGAGTTTGCTTTTTATACTCTATCCTTTAAGCACACTTTTTCAAATAAATGAATCGTGTTAAGCACCATAATCCGAATTTGGTAAATGAATGTTTAATTTCCGTTTTCACATGCAAATCAATCTAAATCCAACTTTGACACCAATTTCATGGTACATGGATAAACAAACCGACTTAGGAAACTTTCACATGTTAGGTTAAACTTTTGGATACGCATTCATGCATTTAAACCGTTTTATCAATTTTTGCACTTAAACAACCACGATCGATCAGTAGAGGCCGCTAACGCAGGCGGGATTGGGTGTTCGATTAAAGAGCTTCCTAATACGTACCCTCGCCCCTTACTCAGAACCTTTGGATAATGGATGGCCTTATCCAGGGCGTACGAGAGTCATTCTAGCGATAGGATGCTAAAGGTGGACGAATCCTTATCTTTAGTACCTATGGCAAGCACCGCTTTTTCCCTTGATTGACCTAGGTATAAAATGGATTCGAACGGTTTCCAAGCATCCCATAATTGCTTGGTGGCGATTCCGAACATCTCTACATCGTTTCGAGACCTTGACCGAGATGAAACCGACCGATCTAAAGCGATTCGGTCGAAAGCATTTAATACACCACCAAGCGTGTCTTTCCAAAGACCGTTGCATGTCCACAGTTTGGCTTGGTGTGCAGGTGACCCGTGTCTACACACTGGTAGGTGGCCTGTGCCCACAGACCGGCAGGTGGCCTATGTCCACACTACCTAAAAGGAAAGGCTGGTATATGGTGGACCCGGAACAATGAGGATACTCGGGAAGCATTTAATTAAGGAGAGTGGAGAAACTCATGTCAATTGGACTAGCTTTAAGATTATGTTCAGACAACAATTCATCCCAAAGCATATCAAAAGTAGAATGAGGGCTAAATTCGACTCATTCAAGATGACCGAAAAGATGATTGTCGAAGAGTACCATAACCGTTTCATGGAATTGTCTGAGTTTCCGAGTGATTTGAACATGGGAAATGAGATTCTGGCTGTGAGATTTGAAAAAGGTCTCGACAGAAATTAAGAAGAGGCTCGTAGCTGGGGAGCTACTAGTGTGGATGATATATATCGCGCCATGGCATACACGGTTTGTGAACTAAAATGGCTCAAAGGTATATAACACTTTCTTGGCATCACTCACGATAAACCTATCGACCTCCTATGTGATAAACAATTGGCTCTCTACCTAGCCCGCAACACCTTCTTTTATAAACGCACCAAACACATCGAAGTTGACTATCATTTTATCCGGGTCGAGATTCTCAAAGGCATTATTCAACTAAGCTATGTCCAAACCAAAATTCATTTGGCGGATATTTTAACCAAAGCACTTGGTCAGACTTCATTTGACGAGTTACTACCCAAGTTGGGCATCTCAAGTTTAACCGGGGGGATACAAGCTCCGTCATTATCCTCCCCAACAACTCTCAAGCAAATGACTAGCTCTCTAACCAACGACTCCATCTTGAGCGGTTTAGGCAACAATCTTCCTTGCCTCTCTTAGTTTATTTACTAGCTATTGTAATTGATTAGCTCATGATTTATTTTCGTATAAATGTTGTACCTTAGCCTATATATTTTGGATGTATCTTTGTATTATACACAACAATTGAAAATGAATATATCGAACATATAATCTTCCCACTCTCTATTTCTAATATTACCATGATAAATATTTTATGGGAAGTGCTAGGCGACACCGGATGTTGCCGAATTTCGGTAACACCCTAACAAAAAAAAATGGTATTTGTTTTTGCGCCAATATCATAGGGATAAAAACGTAATTCATACTCTATTATATTAAGAAAATAAAATACAATAAAAGATACTAATAAAACTATATCTAATATTACACATCAATACATATCATAACGCTCTAATATTGTACATAAATACATATCATAACTTCATCATCAAATCATACGTTTACCAATTAACAAAAATAAAAGAGAGAATTCTATTGTCAAACATGAAACGATAAATACCTTACACAAATTTCCTCCATTTGATTCATAATTGTTAAGGTATGTTCAAAATTCAATTGTACAAACGAAAGATGAAATCTAATTTGTCATTGGGTTTGCTATGTTTAATTCACATAGAAGAACAAATTGACAAATAACAAATGAGAAGATTTTGTTTTAATTTTTTAACTAAAAATCACTAATGACTTTCACTAATGATATGTTTTTATTAATAATAACATCTTATTGGTTGTGGGTGTCCTGTCTCGTAATCATTGCATTGGGGTTTCTCGTCTTGTCATGTTGTTCCTAATAATAATCTCTTATTGGCTAAGGGTGTCATGTTCCTTAATCATTGGGGTGGTTGTAACTTTAGTTCTGGTTTGTGTTGTGTCTATCTCTCTCTGGCCTTCTAAGATGGTTCTGGTTAGGGGGTTGTTCATTTTGATTTGTATATCGCTAGCTATATATTTACTCACTTTTCTAGGCTACGAGTTTCTTGTCCGGGATTGTTTCCCAAAGTGTAAGAGTTTTCTCTCCCTTGAAGGTAGATCTAGGTCTGCAATCCATTGTTTCTTTCTACGTCCTAGTAGCGTAAGTGCACTTTGATCACTCTCCATGGTTCAAGGGTTTCGTTGGTCACCTGACGTCGTTTACCACAGCCCAGGTGACGAATCTCCGAGACACATTTTTGTATCTTGTTGCAGGTATTTCTCTGAAGCTTTGTCTCTTAAGATGAGTAATGATATGCGCGATCATCTGGCCATATCTTTCATCCCTTCAAGAATATTGTTGATATTGAAGTAGATTTCCGTGTTCAGCCATCCGTACGCCATCAACACACTGCCGTTAGCCGATGTAATTACTCTATTATCTTAGTATACATTACTACTAAAAGTACATTTGACCAAATGAGTCAAAAGTCATCTGTATAAAACCTTTCTTTACAGTTGCCAAAAAAGAAAAAAAACTCACTGATGATAAATGTGTATTGTTCCACACTTCTGTGAATATCACACGCCAAAGGTTGCTCATTATTTTGGATTTGGTTAATTAATGTTAAGTACCTAAATTGCCCTTTAACACTAATTAGTTTGAAATTTGGATTTTAATTGAGGGAAAATGAAATGCACCAGTAAATTACAATAATACAATATGAGTCCTTCAATTTGAGTAACAACCGATGTCACCATCTTATTTTCCATATTTCATTGCCACCGTTGAGATATTGAGATATAACCCGAACAACCACCGAGCATGAAATCTAGTTAACTTTAGATTTTAAAAACATGATGGGGCAAATGACCAAATATCCTCGGTGTAGGAAAGAAAGATTACAAAATAGCGTCTGTGGTACTCTTAGAATCTGATCATATTAGGAAAGAACGACTAAAGACCTAAAATATAAATAAAAGAAAAAAAACAGTCAGATGATATGGAATACTCCGTATGAACTAGTCATGAACAACTGAATGAATGAGAATTGACGCTTCATCCGAGGCCGGAGCTACATCATCTGTCCATACACAACATACCATTTTGTTTGTCAATCTTCAGCTCAGTTTCATCACACATATAAGCGAAGTAATATACTACTCCCTTAGTGCCAGAGTCCGTATTTTACATTTGCTCTCACAAAATAAAGTAAATATAAATTATTTAGTGGACGAGAGGGAGTTTATACTTCATAGTAATAAAAATAATAATACTTATAAGGGGATCGCATTATAAAAAAGTGAAAATTGTAACTTTCTAATGCTAATACTCTTATTTTTCCACTAATTCTCATTCAAGAAGCTTATTTTTACTACTACCCGTGTCACATGCGCTTGTTACTAACAAATTTTAAAAATTAATGACCCTATACTGTATTCGTAATGTCTCAATAGTTGAGAAATGAGAAACCTATTTCGGTGGTTTTAAAGGGGATGTGATGACCATGTTCACGGGTATGATAGGGAGGTAAAATAATGCAAATGTAAACCGGATACTCATCCTGGATATAAGTATATAACACACTTTAGCAGAAACCCCATAGGGCCAAGTAGTCATGCCAATTAGTCTTATCCGTCTTAAATTTAAAGTGGGTTAAACATTTTAAATAAGACAAAAGTGAAAGATCTGGCAAATATCTCAGGTGCTTTGGTTGGTTTCAGTTATAATGCTACCCATCTATAATAACTAGATATTCAATTTGTTCTATATATCCAATTAAATTATTATTTGACGGGTCTTAAACTTTAAATAACAATTTGCTGTATGTAGCCCAATCACGAAATTAGCTATGTGACTAATTTTTAGCAAGAAGACTAGTTAAACACACATACAACGAAATAAGTAGTTATAAGAAGATCTCAATATATACCTGGAACAAGATTAGAAATAATACTAGCACCATTAATGTTTCTACCTCCATTTTCTTTAGATAAATCCTTATCACCCGTCTCACCTCCCTCTACCTTATTTTCTTCTATCTGCCCTTGATCATCACCCTGTTTTCCATTTTCACCACCACCACCACCTCTATGGAAAATGCTCGATATTATATTATTAATAACTCCGCCACCAGCACCAGCAGTACCACCATCATCTTTGACACCGTCTTCAGAACTACCATTATTGAAAACATGAAGAAGAGCATCATCAGCAGCCTCCAAGTCATGACCATCATCAATAGGGTGAGAAGGAGCAGCCCGAGGAGAGGATAATTTAGCAAGGAGATTATCTAAAAGACCACCACCACCACCGCCGCCGCCGCCTTCTTCAGGCTCCTGTTCCTCCTCGATTTTCTGCCTTTTCTCTCCCTCTCTCCCAGAGGATAGTTTAGCAAGGAGATTATCTAAAAGACCACCACCACCACCGCCGCCGCCGCCTTCTTCAGGTTCCTGTTCCTCCTCGATTTTCTGCCTTTTCTCTCCCTCTCTCCCTTCCCCATTAACTTCTTCTCTACTTCTCACTTCACTCAAAGATGTGATTCCAATATCTTCCATTTTTTGAGATAAAACTTTGTCAAACTGTTGGTAATAAGATAACGGTTTTATATGCAAAAGGAAGGGTTAAGATGAAGATAATATAGGTAGAGTGATACGTGTATCGAAGATGGTGTAGCCTGCATAGGGTCGTGGTCGTTGCACCATCCAAAGCGTTTGCACGTGGTGCATTTTAAGACCAACGTTATATTTTTATTGTTCCAATCAAAATGGTCGGTTCATATGTCATGAATCTACTTCTTTCACCCTCCTATATGCTCTTCTGCTTCACAAATTCTCATCTATGACGGATGTATTCGTTCGAAACGTACAACACTAAGTAGTACTCAAATGGGTAAATAAAATAAAAATAAAATATTTAAAGAATACCAATCTATTTTATCTTATTTATTTACATCGGTTATACTTAATCCGTCGCAAGTTTATCCACTACAAGGGAGACTTGGTACTCCTCCTTTCCAAAGTTAAATGTAAATCAACGACCTTCAACAAATTTGTAATCTCTTGGTCTTATTGTTTCATATGTGTACCTTTAATAAAATGCTCCTTATAAAAAATATAAAAGATTAACAAATGAATAAAATGGAAGGAGTAGTATTTATATTAGTAGTGTTGTACTCAGAGACGGAATTAAGAACGAAGTATATCTAGGGCTAGATTTATAGACTATTGAAATTTATTAGTTAAAAAAATTTCAAACCGTTGCCATATCCATATATGGGTTTTGGGGTCTTGAACACTCGAAAAATGAATGTTTTTTGTGTATATCCTGTATTCCTGTCCAATTTTTAGGCTAAAAAAAATTAAATTTATATTTTTACGCAAAAATCGCCTTAATATTTTGAATGGAATCCCGAAGCAAAATTTTACGGATCTCCGTAACATAATATTATGAAATTAGATTATTCCATTTTAAAACTATTCAGAAGAAATTATATTATGAAATTGGATTTTTGTAAAATAAAAAATAATATTGGAGTTTGTGAGGAATGAATATTAAAAATAAAGGGAGAAAAAAATGCATCTGTGGGAATGAATCCCGGTCTTCTAGCTTAGAATACACATCACTTACCATCTCTATTATTCGATAATAATGAAAATCTAGTGCACTAAGTTGTATTTCATATTCATCTAGGGCTATACCCCTAGTAAAAAGAAGCTAAATCCGTTCCTCCTTGTACCTCTGACTTAACAAAACATTGAAAAAGAATAAATAATACATCCTCCGTTTCATTGATTTCTTTACGTTTACTTTTTTACAAATATTATGGAGATGTCAAAATAAGTGGGGTAAGGAGTAAACCTGGCAGAACAAACCTGACCCGAAAAAGCTAACCTAAGACCGAAATTGACCCGAACTACAACCAAATGTAACCCGAAATCCGACCCAACCCGAACATGACTCGAGCATTGTTAACCCGAAACTAATTCGATCCGAAATGACCCGGTCCGAAATCACCTGACTAGAAAATGATCCGACAAATTAAAATATAAATTGTATGTATTGACAAAAAATGATTTGAAATGATTAATTTAAAGCACACTTAAATACTTAATATTGTTTAAGTTAAAAAAAAGAATCAATTAATAATACTAAACTAAAAATAAGTAATAACAGTAAATGTATTTTTTTCCTCTTTTAATCATTAACCTGAAAATGACCCAGATCCCAAAATAACCTGATCCGCTTGACCAAAAAATGATCCGACCAACATACTCGAAAGACACCCGAACCTCGAAACTACCCAACCCGACCCGAACTTACCCGATAATATGATACACCCCAGCTGACCCGATCCGATGACCTGGCCGTTTCCCAGGTCTAGTAGGGAGACATTTGGCTAGACGTAGCAAACAAGTCAATCAGATCGGGTCAGGTCAATATCGAGGCAGGTCATTTTGGGTCTGTAGACTTCACGTCGGATCGAATCGGGTCAGGTCATTTCGGATTCGGGTCATTTTCAGGACAGCTATTATCAAGTTATTTATCGATAATAATCAGTTTGCAACAATAAACATTCGGGTCGGGTTATACAGGGTTGGATCGGCTTCGGGTCGGGTCGGGTCAATTTTTCCAGGTCTATATTTGGCAAGGAAAAGACTTTATTACCCCAAAATAAGCAGGATGGGTAAAGTATCGTAGTCATTTAGAAAATTTGTAAGTGACTAAAATAAAAACGTAAAGAATTACATCGAACAACCCAAAATAGAATTTGTTAAGAACTCAATAGAAGGTAGAAAGTAAACATCAGCTCAAACCCACACTAGTAAGATTATTCCTAAAATAGAAAGGTAAATAAATAAATAAGATATTTTAAAATGAAAAAATAAATAATTAGAACGGATGAAATATCTTTCAAATTACAAAATTATGCAACTTGCGAAATAGAAATATAGACATTAGAAATTTAACCAATGAGTCAAGTTTATGTTATTTAGATAATGCACCCTCTATCCTCGTCATTTTCTTTTTACTTTTAAGACCAAAGAAAGGGAAAACTATGTCGTAGAAAGACAAGAAAAAGAAAAAACAACCAACACTTAAAGGAGACCACTCAAAAAATGTCCTTGATGAGGATTAATCTCATAACCTCTTGGTTTGAATACCCTTACTATTACCACTATGACACATTCTTCTTGTTGCCAATTTTGCATATCTTTTGATATATATCTTTGTTAAGACCCGAGTTAAAACAATATGTACATATAATCATTATTAATTGTACTTCTAACTTATATTCAGTGTACCTTCAGTATTAGATCAATGTACATACTATGTTAGTTAAATTTACTTGATAAAAATCGAACTAAAATTTTATATACCTATCGTATTTATTATTTGTAATTATAATTTATATAATTAATATAAAATTTACATTCATTATAGGTCATATTATTATAAGGAAAAATATTTAGTAAATTGAGGCAAATTTTTTTTATTATTATAATATTAAAAATTCAGGTATTATTACGAAAAATTATTATAACGCTCTAGATGTCATGTGTAAATATATTATTAAATTGTACGTCGAATGTATTTTGCCTTAATTTCCATCTTATAACTCATTAAGTGCATCTTAGATATATAAGGGGTACATATATAAATTTAGGATCCGGTGAGAACCATACATTACAAAAGTAACGCAGGAAACTGACGGATTTTCCATACCGTCAGATAAATCGGGAAACTGACGGAATATTGACGGATATTCCGTCAGTAAAAAATACTGACGGATATTCCGCCAGAATCCGTCACACGTTACTGACGCGTTGAAAAAAGCAATGGCGCCATCACAGCCTGACGGGTTTCTGACGTTATCCGTCAGCTATACAATATTACTGACGGAATTCCCGTCAGATGTCCCCTCCCCAGAACCTGGGAAAACTCCATTATTGATAGAAAAGTCCTGACTGAAAAACCGCCAGGAAAGTCAATATTTTGTTGACTTTCCTGACGGAAATTCCGTCAGGAACTTTTAAAACACGGGTTCCTGACGGGTTTTCCGTCAGGAGTTTCTTTTGCCAGAATTGGCCAAAAGCCAATAATTGAGAGGAAACTTTATTTTTAAAATAACGACATATTTGGATTCGACGTACAAATTAATGTCTATATAATATATTTCTTGGTAAAAAATTATAAGTTAGACAGAAATTGAGGCGAAATACATTTGACTAATTTTCATGCACCTAATAAATATTTTCATGTATGTAACACTTTTCATGAACCTAGTACTCGTTTTCATTCATCTACAGCCTGTTTTAGTGTGTCATTGTATTTTTGTACACTAAGTATATATATTTAATATAATAAATAAATTAAGTTTAATTACATCCAATATTATACTTGAATGAACTAAATTAATGATAATGAAATGAGTTATGAAAACTATAAAGAGATAAATAAAATAAAAATTCTCGACAGATACAATATTTCACAATACATTAGATTTGTACTTTAGTTAGTGAATAATAATAATCGCTCTTAAATAATATATTAGTATAATATTTCATATTTATTTAAATATATAACTCTAATAAATTTATATAATAAACTAATATAAAATTTGATTTGATAAAATTAAGTAAGAGAAAGATTTAACAAATATAGTATTTGATATATTTATTGAAATTAGAGTTGTTCATGGACGGGACCCGTCCGACCCGCTAACAAAGAGGGTTTGGACACCATATTTTCCAAATGCCCGGCCCACGAACCCGCTCAAAACCTGTTAACAAGTCTGTGGGCCAAAAAATCATACTAGCCCGGTTCACGTCCGACCTGAGTCCGCATTTGACTACCTTTAATTTAAATATATAAGTCTGATAAAATTGTGTAAGTAGCAAAAGTGACTCTATTAATAGTTAAAATAATTGTAGCAACATTTGATGTAATAAATATGATAGTATTCACCAATTTAAGGGGTAAAAGTGACAATAATAGGAGACAGCGTAGTGAAAGTCATAGTAGCAAGAATGGGAATAGTGAAATTAACAGTATTAAATGCGAGAGTAGTGAAAATAAATAAATAAATATAGCGGGAGTAGTGAAAATAACAGTAGTGACAACAAATGTTATAAAAGTAACAATATGAACAACGAATAAAGTTAGCTAACAATTCAGTTTAAGAAAAATATTTTATTTATTTAGATATATAAGTTTGATAAAATTAACGGGAATAGTGAATTTAACTATAAAAAGAGAGGGATTAGTCAAAGAAACAACAGTAATCAAAGGAGTAGTGAACGTAATAGTATTAACAGGGGTATGTCGTGCACGTAATAATATCAATGACGGGAGAATAAGTGATCGTGTTTTATATAATTTGTTGATAAATTTTAATCTCATCATAATTTCAAGATATATCATAGAACAATATATTATAAATCGTAAATGTTTGTGTTAAAAAATACGAACGCAATTATAGTTTATAAAAAAATAAAATTTAAATTATAAATAGAGGTAGCCCGATGGGGCCGACACCAAACTTAGTTAAATGTAAACTAACGGTACAGATGATAATTATCATAAGTAAATAAAATATTTTGTTCAATTATTTTCAAGTATACTTAACTCAGTAAATACATTACATTAAATATAAGCGAGAAGTATATATTTAATAATTATTATAAGTAAATATTATTTTAACTCGGCTTTTAACATACAAATAACAAAAGAGATACATATTTAGCAAAGAGATGAATTTGTCACAATGGTAATAGCAAGTGTATATGCCTCAAGAGGTCATGGGTTCGAGCCTTACCAACAACATTTTTTATCTATATAGTTAATCAGAGTCATTTAAGAAGTTAACCACACATCTAAAATTACTAACTTAACTCTACACTAACCACGTGTCGTGATGTCATTGGTCGTGTATGACTTTTTCCATACACCTCGTGTATGTGTAGCCTTTTTGCCTAAAAACGGAAATTTAAGAAAATGATTGACTTACAATTCAGAAAAACGTAAGAAAATAAGTGTTACCGAGAGAACATTAGCCAGCAAAGATATTGACAATAATTGCTAAATTTCGCGTACTAATTTTGTAATACTATAGATTTCTGGTTATGTGTCACTTGACCGATTAGGATTTACTCGAGCGAGTTGGCCGCTGTCGGGTGTGTTGTGGTTGGGTTCTGGAACGTCGGAACTCGATCGAGTAGGTTGTGACTCGGTCGAACTGGGCTAACTTGGTCGAGTACATTTTGTACTCGGTCGAGTTGCCGGTCTGATAGTGGATTATTCCGCGGTTTTGATTATAACAATTAGAGAATTATATAAAGACGCTTCACAAGTTTCTAATCATTTATTAAGCTTTCTTTCAAAAACCTAAACTACGTATAACTTCTCTAATCATTCTAATCACTGCTAAGCCGGATTCAAGGGGTTTTACATCTTTATTTCGCTTCAATCTATCGGTATGCATCGTACTCTGTCTTATGGTCATATTGTTGTTGTTACTAAACCCTAATCATATTTATTGGGGGTTTAGGGTAGATTTTGATTATGTGATGTATGTATAGGTGACGAGTTCATAGAGGAGCCTTTCTGGAGTTTTGTTGTTGTGTTTGTGGATTTCGAATAAGGTAAGGTTTCCGTACTCAGTTGGCTTTACAATTCGATCGATTGTTTATGTTTGATTGTTGGTATGTAATTGTTGTTGGAATTGTGAAGACTGGGTGATTGGTGTTGTTGGATGATTGTTGTGGAACTATGTTGGGAGATGGTTCCATACCCATGTTCGCGCCTTGTGACTCCCGTCACAAGGGAGATGTGCACATTAAGGAGCTGGGATCGCTCGTTACGATGAGCGGGGATTTGGTGGGCAAGGCTGCGGTCCCCCACTGGCAGTGTGGGTTACCTGTTGCGATAGGTAACCTGGCACGGCTACACACTTTAGTGTGTAGTCAGTGACTCATGATTATTGGATGGAGATCGTGTTGGAGTATCTGTCCTAGACAATAATGCGATCACATGTTTAAATCTCATGATAAGAATACATGAGGGAAAGTTATACTTTATTGTCAACTGATCCACATTAATCGGTAATGATTGGCTGACTAGAGTTTGACATTACTGTCGTGAGACGGTGGTGATCAGTCGATCCCTTAAGGTCATACTTCTAGGGTAACACTCTTAATTGATTAATTAATTAATTGTATGACGATACAAGTTAATAAATTCCTTAAAATTGAACGAATGATTTTGTGAGTAAGATTACATATCTTATTTTAATTCGATTAAATAAGATTCGTACTAAGTAATTAAATTATTTTATTACCTTAGGTTTATTTATTTTTTATGAAACAACTAAATAAAGAATGAATTGTTTATTATAAATACAAGTAGTTGTGATTTATAATTCTATGACACATTTTAAGTAATTGTAATTGTGAATTACTAGTTAATTTTTTGTAAGTGATTTATTTTATTTATATAATGATTTTTAATAAGTTAAAAATGCATTATTTAAATTACATGTGTAGTAATATGTCCAAAATATCACACTACACAAATTGACATTTCACAAACTTAAAATGGACCCGTATTATATGGATGAGCCGTGAAGATGGGAGGATTAGGAGATAGTTGTGCTTTGTTCTTTTAGTTAGTGAAAGACATAATGATGACCCACTAACCATAGGCTTGCATGCCTACTCTCTTGAGAAGAGAAAATAGAAAAAGTATTGGGTACTCTTCCCATGGAAAAACCAGTCACCCATAAAAGAATAAGGAGAGTTTTTTTCTCTACTTATTCAATTATTCATTCTTGTGTATAAGTTTATCAAATTGATAATTACTTATCTCTCTAGTTTTGTTGAGAAGAAATAAAAAGAGAAAACTCACAAATTTCTAATATTATTCCTATATTACTAGAAGTAGTAATCTCATAATATTAGTAATTATTTTAAGGACACAATTACTAATTTCTAGTAACAAAATTAGTACTTGTATTAAGAGGGATTACCTTGGTATAATCCTTGAGGAGTAGATTCTACTATTGAATCTAAGAGTTTTGTTGGAGCATTTGGGTTTTCTTTAAGAAGACTAATTTGGAAGGAGTCCAATTAGTATATCCATTTCGGCCCTCATTGTAAGTAGATCGGTTTTCTTCTTACTTTGTATTATATTGTTATGCATGCATAAGATCTAATTAGTTCTATGACTAAACTAAACTTACTTAGTTATTAGAGATGTCTAATAAGAGATTAATGAATCTTACAATTGGTATCAGAGCAAGAGTTGTTGCATGCATAATCGGTTTTGTTTTTCCGAGGTAATATGTTAACGTATAAAACTTAAAATTTGTGATTTATGAATATAAATGCCACGGAAATTTTGCATGTTAAACATTCTGGTCCTAAATTGATTTTAGGTCATTTTGATGATTTATGGTAATTTATTGCTCTTTAAAATGATTATTAGTATTTTTATTACATTTTATTGAGTAAAATGACAATTAAAATGCTAAAAATAGTTAGACTATGATTCTGACCTTGAAATTTTTACACGACCTCACATGCATATTTTACAAGTTGTATGTAAAATTTCATACAAAATGGTTTTATATAGCATGATTTATGATTTTTACATGTTAAAAGTCGTTTAAATAGAGGTATTTATGTTAAAAATGGTTAGACTTTGTTCCTGCCCATGAAAATTTAGTATGTTCTCACATGCAATATTTACACACTATATGTAAATTTTTAGATCAAATGATTTAATTTTGCATGATTTATGATTTTTAGATGTAAAAATCGAATAAATAGTGACTATTTTGGCAAAAATAGCTAATATAAATTTTATGGCATGAAATTTTTTCCCAATATTGTATATATGATATAAACTTCATATCTAAAGTTGCATGTTAATTTTCGTATGATTTTAATAGTTATTAATTTTTATTGGATATAAATTGATAAATAGCAACTTTAATAGTCATTAAAATAAAAATTCAACTTTTGGGCTTAAAATTTGTCATTTCAAGGTTCTAGAAACTTGTTAAAAATATTCAAAATTTTAAATTTTGAATTATTGCATAATTTTATGTTTAATTTGGAGTTAAAGGGTTAAAATTATGTTTTATACGATTTATTTGTGAAATAAATTAAAATAATATAAAGAGCAAATTTTATTAAAATTTTGGGATGTTGGGAATTTTCTAGAATATAAAAAATTGTGATTTTGAATTTTTTTCGAATTTTTTATAACATTTTGGGAATTATTTCCTTATTGTTATGAATAATAGTGATTAAAAAGCAATTGTATAATATCAAGTTGAGTTATTGTCAAATATTTAGTGAAGACTAAATTTTGAGTCCAAAGAGGTTAGGATAATTAACTTGGACATAGATGTGATTTATGTAATATTTTGTGATTTTAATAGGTTAATTGTCACAATAATCCATAAAATCGGACCGAATATATAATATTAGCTTATATAGGGCGATTTGGCACATTACATGGCATGTTTTATACATATATTAATGCTGCATTGTTTTTAGTATGATTGTCATATTTTATTTTATATAATTTTGAATTATGTAATTTGTACTTAGTATGGCCTTAGTCTTTTAATTGGTATTTCCCGAAATGAATGGGGATATCGATTCGGTTGTAATTAATGTGATCTCGTATCACTTTTATTTTATTTAGTTTTGTTTTTCTTTTTATATTGTATAAAGTAGAAAAGCTATGTAATTTATTTATTCCGGAGTTCCTTGAAGACGGTGCCATTCAAGAGGCGATCCAACAAAGACTGTGTTGCCTTGGAGTGCGTGGCAAATGAAGTTCAAGGGACCAAAGGAGTTGGTTTCTGAATTTGTAAATAGTTTATTTGATTTACTATTTTAGGAAGGCCATACTAGGATTTTATCTTTTTGCTTTGCATTTGTTTTATATATGTTTGCATGCATAGCCAAATCGCCATAACTACACATGCATATCATTTTATCGAGTCATCGACCGTGTCAATTATAATTATCTTAGTTCACCACTTTAGTTCACTTAAAACGTGATAGACAATAAATTGACAAGACCTCTCACTAAATAATAATTGAGAATTAGCCTTACCAAATAGTAGAACCATAAGCCCCAATTTCATAAGGAAGTAGGCTCGGCTCACCGGGGTGCTAAACTTGTTACGTTGGGTAAGTGGGTGGTAAATTGTGACTACATCGAAATTTGGATTGAGCTCAACGGAAGTATTCGTGACCGTAGTCGCATGTGTTCCGGGCTAAAGATAAATATTAAAGTAATTTTATCGACCGAGAGTTCTAGAAGTAGAATCGATTAAAGAGTTAATCCACCGAGTTATATTGATTAGGGATGAATCGGCTCACCGTGCCCGAGTTGATATGAATTTGGATCTCGGGATCATTTATAATAGTTGGGTAGAGGTCACTATATAAATGCTAAAACATTCTTAAATGTTTTATAATATAACGATGAATGTTTGATTTTCCCACTATTTCGTTGTTTTATGTTGTTCTTTATTATCGCTCTTACTCATATATGATATAAATTTGATTGTAACACGAGTCTCCATTAAACCACTATTCCTAAACGACAAAGAATCTCTTTCTAAAATTGAACCGTATCATAGGTTGTGGACTAACTCCATAGGAATCGTTCTATTCCATAGAACAAGATAGGAGTCGTCCTATGCAAACACAAGATTAGCATCTTAAATTCCTAACATACCTATGTATGATTTCTTGTGAAGAAATATGAATACAAGTAGTACTTAGTCAAAAGATGTTTTGATAATATCTTCTATACAAACATGGTTCAAAAGTCTTATTGCTCAAACCAATCACTTGTCATCAAATACTTAAGTTGTTAAGCACATGACGATATTAAATTGATTAGATTAACCAATTATCACTTTAAAAGTAATTCTTGTGAAGAATTAACTAGGAATTTATATGAAGATAAGTCTTCATCAAGTAGAAATTCTTGAAGTGAGTGGGAGCAATAAGTAGTAAAGTATCTATCTTAATTGTTAAGGATAGAACTAGGCTTGAAAGAGAAAGTGTTAGACACTAAAAATAGAGACAAATTCCTAAATAAGTAAAGATTAAGGAAGTTGGTTGTGTGACACCAACATAGTCCTTCGTAAATATGTATGACATTGTCATAGCCTTCTTGTCAAATACCACATCATGAGTATTTGATACAAATTAGTGGATTTCATCATCATATTTGGCATTATCATGTGATGACTAGCAAGAATAAGTTCAAAAATTTGCATGAATAGAACTAGGGTAGTTGTCATTTCATCAATGAACATATGAATGTTGTAGTGTACACATTTTAGTCTTGTATTTAGATATATATCTCAATAATTGTTATGATGTATAATATGTCTAAATAAGAATATAATTTATAGTCTTGCACAAAAGGTAAAGGGTTTTACCATTATGCAATTAAAACAAGTGTTATACCCTTACATACCACGATTAAGTTTATGGTGAGACCATACAAATCAAGGTAATTATATTCAAACTAAAAATGTCATACATATTGTATAAGACTCAAATTGGTGAACCCCATTATTTCTCGATTCACGATTGAAATTGCTCATAAGAGACTAGTTTTGACTAGTGTCCCAAACCACTTGATTGAGAATCTCTTGGTTTGTGTGAATCTTGTATTCAAAGCAAGATTAATTCATGACTTCTTTCTAGAAAAGAATTATGAATATAGCAAGATATTCGCCCTATTTACACTTTGAAGTGTATAGTCGAATACAATTTCAATCACAAGGGGTTATTACTTCTTCATCTCTTTTACCAACGAACTAGGTAGATACTTGGTATCCACTTAATGAGGTAAGAAGAGAAATTCTATGAATAAGTTCAATGAATGTTTAAAAGTTGACCAAAGTATTAGTACTTTGTTAATATTGAGAACAATAATGTGAAGACATTTATATGCACCAAAATGAGTGTGATATGGTATCACAAGTTCACCTTCATAATATTAGAAGGTGAAAAAAAGATCCTATGAGATATGATTGTATCTTTACTGTAAAATTGGAAGTTATTTCTATCACAATTTGTCTAGTATTTATTTATTCCACTAAAACATAGCATAGTTAAAACAATCAAGTACAATTCATATATGATATGATTAGGCATGGTACCTAAGTTGTAGCTTGTTTTAAAAGAAAACATGTGGTCTCTCTTTCTACATGATCACGAAAACAAAGGGTTTGTGGCTCGTAATGATGTCTATTAAAGAAATGAGAATTATTTCTTAAAGACAGAGTGGGAGAAAATGTTCAAGAGCCACAAACTGAATATAAGACGTGGGAAGATGTTCCTTTTTGGTCAAAATCAGTAAATATTTCTTCGAAATCTAAGTAGACAGGAGTCACGTTATTTTTAAAAGTAACAAACCTGTAACTTATTAAGATGCTTTATCTAGTTTCAACTCCGCAAAAGTCCGAAATGAGAATAAACATGAAGATGGTTATTAAGCTTGGTTGGTTGGTGGCAAAGGGTTTTGCACGCAACAACAACGCTTCATTGTATTCGGATATGATTTGATATAGTTGGATTTTAAAATCATCTTGTATGAGTTCTGTAAATCGTAACTATCCTAAAGTAGGATGCGAACTTAAGAGGAAGTCTTAAGTAGATGTCAAAGAGTTGAATTGTATGTTTTGATCATGTGATAAACATTTCTCGATTTATCGAGTAGTTTTGTTTATACATAAAGTTTAGTGGGAGTAATGTGGTGTTATTAATCTTATATGTGAGGGACATATTGATCATTGTGAATGATGGAAGACTTAGGAGAAGAATAATACATTTCTAAGATATCCAGACCTATAAAGATAGTGCTGTGAGGATATTAGCGTTAAATGAATATTCTTATATTGATAAGAGTCTAGTCATGTTCAAAGGTATTGAACATGTAGAAATTGAATCCATTTGCTTCCGCTGCGGGATTAATTCATTACGCTTATATGTATAACCATTCTTAAATTTCGTATACTTGGAGTATGACGAAAAGTTACAAATCGAATTTTTGAGAGAAGTCTCTATATAGGCATATAGTTCGTTGGTTAGTTTCCTTGGAGCACTAAAGAAATGAAGCTAAGTGATTAGAATTGATATGGATTTATGTGCAAGCAGTTACACGATAACCATATTCTAATCACACTAGGATGGTTAGAGAACCACCTTGGCTATATTAATTAAGGAGGATATCCGCTAGATACGCTCTAGGTAGTAGAACAATGAGATATTTACAACGAAAATTGAGTACACTTGCAATTATGAAAATAGATATTAGGATTCGGTTTTATGAATTGGAGGAACCATGGTAGTTCGTTCCAACAACTGAAGGTCCTATCTATACACACTGTGAGGACAGTGGGAGTGATTCCAAGGCTAAGGAACCTATCTCTAGATTTGATTTGGACATGTGCTCAAAAGGTTGTTATAATAAAGATTATACAAAGGGAAATGATATAAGGTTAGGGAAAGTGCAAAGTGTTGCTAAAACTTGCTAACCAAGGCCTTTTCATAGGCTTAGCATGATAAGTCATGCCATTTCAATTAAGTTGAGATATACAGTTGTATTCAATATTAAGTATAGATTATAGATATGTAGTAATTGATATGGTATCAATTTTACATATGTGATAATGCATTATTCTTTTGAGTTTTACTAAAACTCTTTTATTACTTTGTTATATTCAAATAGGTTGTGAGGACAACGTTGAACCCTATTAAAGTGAACTTGATTAACATAGTATTGGCCCCTAGTTGCTTATATGAGGTGACGTCTCGAAGTAACTAGAGTGTGATGCGATTGATGGTAAGTTCAAGTGCCATAGAGTCATGAGAGATGACTAGTCGATCACATAGGCAGATCAGTATGGGACACTCATCAGTAATCGACCGACCGCTTATAGAGTTCTGGAAACTTTTATAGCCTGGTCGTGGCGAGAGCTACTATAGTATTCTTATGAGTCGATTCTTTGACTAATGACCTGTTCGCCTAAGATGGCACAAAGATCGAGTGACTTTGATTTATGTCCGGCGACCTTCGTAATTGGGGTCTAATGGGCATGTTTTGGGTCACGATGAGCTGTGGCTAATCGAAAGGAAGAGTGCAACAGGAATTGTCCATCCCCGTCAGGGTTATCTTATATATCAAGGCCACTCGAGGAGTAATGAACTGAAAATGCGTG
The DNA here is from genome assembly GCF_048544455.1 of Silene latifolia. Lineage (NCBI taxonomy): Eukaryota > Viridiplantae > Streptophyta > Magnoliopsida > Caryophyllales > Caryophyllaceae > Silene > Silene latifolia. Next base: position 101,694,898 of record NC_133531.1, read on the forward strand.
GCCACGCTCGGAAGGTATCTACGGTAGATGATTCCGGCCAGACAGTTATTCTCCAGATCGAGGAAACCACTCATGATATGATCAAATGTAAGTACGACCTGCAAGACACCTTACATTGAGTGGGAGATAGTAATAGGACAAGAGAATTGGTGACGCACACTTGTCTCAGACAAGTGGGATATTGTTGGAGTATGTGTCCTCGACAATAATGCGATCACATATTTAAATCTCATGATAAGAATACATGAGGGAAAGTTATACTTTATTGTCAACTGATCCACATTAATCGGTAATGATTGGCTGACTAGAGTTTGACATTACTGTCGTGAGATGGTGGTGATCAGTTGATCCCTTAAGGTCATACCTCTAGGGTAACACTCTTAATTGATTAATTAATTAATTGTATGACGATACAAGTTAATTAATTCCTTAAAATTGAACGAATGATTTTGTGAGTAAGATTACGTATCTTATTTTAATTCGATTAAATAAGATTCGTACTAAGTAATTAAATTGTTTTATTACTTTAAGTTTATTTATTGTTTATGAAACAACTAAAATAAAGAATGAATTGTTTATTATAAATACAAGTAGTTGTGATTTATAATTCTATGGCCCATTTTAAGTAATTGTAATTGTGAATTACTAGTTAATTTTTTGTATGTGATTTATTTTATTTATATAATGATTTTTAATAAGTTAAAAATGCATTATTTAAATTACATGTCTAGTAACATGTCCAAAATGTCACACTACACAAATTGACATTTCACAAACTTAAAATGAACCCATATTATATGGATGAGCCGTGAAGATGGGAGGATTAGGAGATAGTTGTGCTTTGTTCTTTTAATTAGTGGAAGACATAATGATGACCCACTAACCATAGGCTTGCATGCCTACTCTCTTGAGAAGAGAAAATAGAAAAAGTATTGGCTACTCTTCCCATGGAAAAACCGGTCACCCATAAAAGAATAAGGAGAGTTTTTTCTCTACTTATTCAATTATTCATTCTTGTGTATAAGTTTATCATATTGATAATTACTTATCTCTCTAGTTTTGTTAAGAAGAAATAAAAAGAGAAAACTCACAAATCTCTAATATTATTCTTATATTACTAGAAGTAGTAATCTCATAATATTAGTAATTATTTTAAGGACACAAATACTAATTTCTAGTAACAAAATTAGTACTTGTATTAAGAGGGATTACCTTGGTACAATCCTTGAGGAGTAGATTCTACTATTGCATCTAAGGGTTTTGTTGGAGCATTTGGATTTTCTTTAAGAAGACTTATTTGGAAGGAGTCCAATTAGTATATCCATTTCGGCCCTCATTGTAAGTAGATCGATTTTCTTCTTACTTTGTATTATATTGTTATGCATGCATAAGATCTAATTAGTTTTATGACTAAACTTAACTTACTTAGTTATTAGAGATGTCTAATAAGAGATTAATGAATCTTACTGATTGGCTGTTATATTGTTGTTTTGTTTTCGCTGTGTATATTGATTTGATTATATATTAGTCTGACCCCATTTTATGTTTTCAAAACTGTGGTGATCCATTCAGGGATGGTGAGCAGTTGGCTTAGCAGGTGATGATTGTTGATGATTGATGGGATAGCTTGCGGGCGTAGATGGGCGTTGTCATCACTGAGTCATCACGTTTTTTAGCCGACATTAGATTATCTTATGACTTTTATTTCAGTTGTTCTTTGGAGTTGTTTTGAAATTTGTAACTTTATTATATTCTTTTAATTAAATTGTTTTTTTATTGTTTTTGTGATGTGTACTACCTTGGGCAACCGAGATGATAGCACCCTTATATGCTAAGGTGCTTCTTGATAAGGTATTTTGGTATGTGGGGGTGTTACAAAGTGGTATCAGAGCGACGATTTTGTAACCTAAAATCAATGAACAAAATGAACGTAGGGCGTCTAATAAAATGAACCTGGGTAGAAATTGTTGGGATACCGCAAAGGTTTGGGAGACGTCCAAAGACCGCATTATGGCCCTTACAAGTTCGAACCGGTCACTACGGGATGTCGGGGGATCAGTATATGTTTATGTTGTATTCGTGTTTTATAAAGTCATGAGCATGTTAAGAATGTGATGATATGATTCGGTTGATGTGTTGTGAACTAGTGAAGCAATATGTATGGCATGAATTGTTTGGTCTTAAGTTGTTTTTATTATGATAGTAACATGTGAATAGGATGATTGGTGGTGTTTTTTCACCATGCTTGTTTAATTATATATGTGGGGCGTCGTGTCAGCATGATTCGGCCGAGTGGGGGAAGGTACTTGATCGAGTAAAGGGAATTCCACCGAGTACCGGTCACTCGACCAAGTGAGAGTGTGTGTGTGTGGCGTAGGCAGTAGCTTCTGATGTATGACCACTCGAACGAGTAAGGAGAGATCTCGACCGAGTGGTGCTTAGTCGACCGAGTACGACGTGTACCCGACCAAGGTAATTAGGAGATGTTACCATTTCAGTTTCCCGAGGCGGTAAATCGGAGATACAATCAAGAAACATTTATTATAAATAACAAGTTTAGTGATTACAAACCATGAATGAATAAATAAAAGAGTACAACTCATGACTACTATCTATGTTATCCATCAACTATCCAAGTACTCGACTCCAAGTCTAAAGCGCGGCTTAAATCCCGATCACGTCACAAGCAAAACATGTACTTCACCTGCACCCCATATGATCGGAAATATCATATGGATCGACACAGGCTACCCCGGAAATAGGTGACAATTACACAGACACACAAACGTCAGTTTCAATAAATAAAGTGACACGACTCGAGTGTATGAATATGCAACATGACTATAATATGAATGACATGCTATCAAACAACTACCACCACGGTACTGAGACACGTCCAGACATACCAACAACCACACTGGTACCGAGACACATCCAGACATACCAACAACCACAAACATGTACCGGGACACGCCCAGATGCATCGGGTCCGGAAGCCAACCGGATCCCCTGCCAGACGTCGTGTCTCAACCACACGAGCCCCTCCTTAACTCAAGCCATTAATGTGCACATTCCTCCTAGAGTGGGAAGCTCCAAGAGGAGACTTAAGCGTAAGACGGTCTCCCAATCGTCTTACGTCTCCTCAATAACCAAGTAACACTACCAAACAATCACAACCGTCATATTCTCCAATATACATGACAAATACAATAATGCAAGATACTACATAATACGCCAACTACCGACTCATCAAGTCATCTTAACCAATATCATGTTATAATGCAATTCAACCGACATACTTATCTCCTTAATGATGCTATTACCCACTAAACATGTTAGAACACAATTACTCTAATTATGTGACACTAATTACAACATTAAATACAACATATGTAATGACCACATTATTGAAACCGAGTAGGATTAACCTACCTTTTAGCATACTCCATAAGCAAATCCGAAACCACCAAGCATCCATATCATAAAACCGTCTCATCCTACATAATTCCATAACAACTATCACAAAGCATCCTACAACAACTAATACTACTAATTAACCCTTCATTATTACCTATTAATTACTCCTAATACTAATTAAAACACTTATTAACACTACCCATGAGAATCCCCCAAATTCTAGGGTTTAGTCTTAAAACGAATTATCTAAACTAAAGGGAAAAAGGTAGTATAATACTCACCAAGTGATAAGGAACAAGAATATATGAATGAATCTTCCAAATTCTTCACCCATAGTTGTAGATCTAGGATTTAGAGAACGAGGGATTGTAGAGAGAGGTAGGAGGGGTTTAGAGAGAAGGAATTAGGGTTTGGAAATAAGAAAAATCAGAAAATAGGGTATATATATATATATATGTATATATATATATATATATATATGTATATATATATATATGTATATATATATATATATATATGTATATATATATATATATGTATATATCTATATATATATATATATCTATATATATATATATATATATATATATATATATATATATATATATATATATATATATATATATATATATATATATGTGTGTGTGTCAAGGCCCATGAATAGAAAAGCCCATGCGTAAAAACTCAGCGGTTCCCGCATCACTCGATTGAGTGCTCGGTTCACTCGATCGAGTGACCTACGAATCAGGGGCTTTAACAAATTTGCATACTAACTCGGTCCCTTGCTCGGTCGAGTGATGTTTACTAGGTCGAGTACTAGACCCCTCGACCGAGTACTAGCTTTAGAATTTACGAGGTATTACAATCTTCCCCCCTTAAAATGAACTTCGTCCCTGAAGTTCACCTCACTTTCTCTTTTCCTGCAGTCTCATCATGTGGACATGGGGGCCATGGGGGTGCTTGGGAAACAAGCATTTGCATTTGTGGAGTCGTCACCAATTTTTATGGGAAATTGGAACCGTTCGAATACCTCGTTTCATGTCAAGACACAAAGTAGTGACATGAACACCAAGAACTCGTTACCCTTAGCATTCTATGTCTAGAATGACTCTCGTGGATGCAAATGAACACGGATGTTCACAGAGATCTGGAGTAAGGGGTAAGGGTACGTATTAGGAAGCTCTTTTGATCGAACACCTAATCCCGCCCGCCTCGATAGAGGCCTCTACTAATGATTAAAGAAGTTGTCTATACTCGATATATCGTCGATTATATGCATGCAATGCAACATCCAATAAATTGATCCTAGCATGTGAGAATTAACTAAGTCGGTGAACAATTAATTTAGCATACAATAAATGTCAAAGTTGAGATTAAGGTTCGATTACATGTGAAAACATACAAATGATAAAAAACAATGATAAATACAATAAAGGAAAATTACAATAATAATAATAACAATAATTACATCGGGTTTAGCGATTTATGTCGAAAATACATCCAAAACGGATAATTTAAGAAAAAGAATAAAGAAATGAATTGACGAACAAATCAGTAGGCGATAATACGGATAATAGTTAATTATACGTAAACTAATTAATCAGGTCAAGGCAGAACGGAAGTTCAGAGATAGAAGTCAACCTGGAACAGGCGCAGCATGACTGCGCCCTTTGGAAGAGGCGCAGCAGTTGCTGCGTCTGTTCCAAGGGTGAGTTCTGGCTGTGAAGCCGGAACTGCAAATCTTTAATATTAATTGGTGATTTTTAAGGATTGATTATGATAGCTAACTCGGATAGAAGTGATTTAATACATTAATTACATGCGAATGAGTCATAAATGCAATAAAACATGGATGAGACGAATGTGAACGAATTATTTACATGGATGAAAGATTGATTAGTGATATGGGTGAACTAAATAGATTAAATATGACGAATTAATGACAAATTAATGACGAATATGACAATAGACAGATGAAAATATATCAAAGACCGAATTCCAGAAACTCAATATGAATGAATCGAATTTCTACAACCCGGATTGAGTTTAATGACGAAAACCCGCAAATATTGGATTATAAGGGATTTAAGTCGAATTTAATGACGAATTATATGATAATGAATGATAAACAGCGTACATGTGAAATTATTATGCTATTGTATCAAAGAATTGACGAAAACAAACGAAAACAAATAAAAGCTAACGAATTTACGAGAGGATTTAAGGAAGAAGAAAGGAAGCGAGAATCGCAGCACCTCACGAAGAGGCGCAAAGGTATCTGCGCTCCTTCAAGAGGCGCGGCGATTCTTTGCGTCCTTTCTCGACGGTTATCTTCTAGTAATCCGTAAAAGGGTTTTAAACGAGGTTTCAGAAATCGGTTTTAATAAGTATTTTCGACATAAATCTTACATTAGTGATAAAAAAAGTAAATAACAATAATAAAAGAGAGATTTACACCCTCAGACTTACATGTTTGACGAAACAAGATGAACTAACTTTATGATTAGTGATGCTCGACTCGAATGTAACGAAAGTGCCCTCGTAGGAGGAAAACGATTAAGATTAATTAAGTTGATTGATTGTGGAGTTAGTCAAATTGGTCGGTCATGCAAACGGGGTTGGTACTCAGAAGGATCCGAGCTTACGTGGTCGAATGTTCAAGCATGTAGACGCCAAAAAGTAAGAACGTGGTCTAGAATGCAAAGGGAGAAGAGAAGGGCGGACACTCGCGTGAGAAATACGAGGAGCGAAGGCTCCTATTTATACTAATCACGTGAAGGCATAGGGTTTTCGGAGAGACTTTGGAAGTGAATCTCGAAAAGATATGAAAAAGATACGAAAAATACGCAGAAAAGGACCTGGGAAGAGGCGCAGCAGTCATTGCGTCTCTTGGAAGAGGCGCAGCACCTGCTGCGTCTGTTCCCTGGTGGGTTCCTCCTGCGGAAGAAAGATTTCTGTTTTTAATTTATGGAATAACGGGATAATCTTATTTTTCTTAATACTTTGTATGAATATTACGGGAAATTGTTTACCAAAGATTAAAAGATTGTGAAAGATTTATAAAATATGGAATAGAAATATCCGGAACATTCCAGAACATTCTGACTCGGGATTTAACGGTTATCAGAAAATGAAGACGGTTTTAGGCCCGGACTCCAAATGTACTCTAATTACTGTCAAAACGACCGTATCGGCGCGTAAATGACAACTAAGAGGTAGACATAAATGTTTGAGCAATCACTTGACGATAAACTTACGAACTGTCACAAATCGTTCCGCGTACCAAACATGCGGCCCAATCATCACCGGGTGGTTTGCGGGAGGTGCAGAAATGAGGTATCTACAGAGCCCCCACTTTGACTGAGGCTTGGACATGGCGAAAGTCAAAGTATAGCCATCAGGTCAATCAAAGATTACAACCTGACGACTATGGCGACGCGAGGCGGTTCAAGAGGTCTGAACCAAGGACCTATCATCGGGAACATTTTAGAGTATGTCGACTATCGGGGAGGGTCTTTTAAAGTCCATTAGACTACGTAAGGAAGCTCGCCAGCCATAAGAAGAGACCATACCTGAAACTTCTTTCTCGAGATGCTTCTGGAGGTGCATAGGAGCTAAGGGTAAGAGCTAAGAGTAAGCGTAGGAGCTAAGAGTAAGCGTATGAGCTAAGGGTAAGACCTAAAAGATATATAAGGATTTGTGCTAGGGTGTGGGGCCCTAAAGGAAAGCATCAACGGGAAGGAGGCCAAATACAATTTCAAACTAAGGGGTAGCTAAGGCTTGAGTGTAGGAACTCTACTGGTTTGGGAACTTCTGGAGAACGACACCTTTATCGTACTCCGCGGGGAAACAAGAAATATTGTGAGTAGCAGGACACAGGCGAGAACTGCTGGGAGAAATCTGCTTGGGTCGTCTTCAAACAAACTTCGAAGGAACTTGAAAGGAACGATTGTATGTCGTGAACTCTTGTGTTGGGAAACCTTATCAGGAATGTATCTCCATGTCTCGAGAGGGATTGTCGATCCGCTTACTCTCGCTGAGGGAATATAATGAAGGCGTGTCGAAACACCTGTGAAGGAATACCTGCTCGTTGTGACAAGCAAAGTCTTGGAAGCGATAAATAACGTAAAATAGTCTGCAGTTGGCTTAGACATGCAGGTCTAAACGGAGAGTAATCGTCAAACGAACCAAAAAGAATAAAATGGCATAGGAGAAGAGGCGCACCAAAGATGGGCCCACAAATAATGAACTCATAACGAATTTTTGAAAACTCGTATGGAGGGAAGCTAAGGAAGAGGCGCAGCAAGAGCTACGTCTCTTGGAAGAGGCACAACGCCTGCTGCGTCTGTTCCTGAGTGTGTCTTTTCTGCGTAAAAACGCGATAAAACAGAGGCTAATTTCATTTGTTTCGAAATACAAATTAGCAATTTCTCTCTCAAATCTTAACCATTTCCGCCAAAATTTGATCCAAAAGCTTGCATTCGCCATGACTAATCGAGGTATGTATATCATTCTTGCATTAATCTTCTACAATAGATGAATTTGATCGACAAAATTAGGGTTTCCAACCCTAAAATGTCGAAAATTTGGGGCTTTTCCCCCAAATGATCTTGCCTTGTAAAATTGATTTTAGAAATGGCTAATTGGTAGTATAAGGATCATAACCATGTATTTTTTTTCGAATTTTCGTTGAGTTTTGAGCATTTGAGTGAAATTGAGACGGTTTCACAGCTAAACCGTAAATTGCTTAGAAAATGGCCTTAGGATTGCCCATTTGCGATGAAACTTGATATTTGGGATCCTTGGATGATGGGTAAAATTCCTACCATCTCGAAATTTTGGTTTGTGATGGTTTTTTCAGGACACTTTCCTAGGGCATAATCGCCGTTATAACGAAATGCTGTCGAAATTCCGACTTGAACCCATGACTAGGCTTCAACTTAGGCTTGACTTGACCCACATTACCACATGAGTGATCTGGTTTGTGGGAATACGGCCAAAAATGGCAAGAAAAGAGCGATTTCAGAGCTTCCGAAAGCTCGAAAATCCCTAATCAAGGCTCGTCGTCACTTGACGCGACCTAAATTTACTTTAACGTTGCAGGTGGCGAGGCTTCTACTTCTGGGAGAGCTCCCATGGAGATAGACACTGCTATTGACCCTTCTCGTGCTATCGAGGAGGCTTTGGAGGAGGCTTTCACCGCTGCGGTGATGGCTGCTGAGGACGAGGTCCAGGAGGAGGAGGCTGCCGAGGAGGAGGAGGCCCCGAGGCGGGCCAACGTTGAGCGAGACGGTCGTCAGCTGTGGGGAGCACCTACGTGGGCTGAGACCTGGGACAGCAGGCACTTGCTTTGGGCTGCGGAGGGTCACCTGTCCTATAGGACGGTGAAGAGCTTGGTAATCTTGAATTCATTACTCATCATCCATCTCCTTTCATCTCATTCGCTCATATCTCTTCCAATTTTATTCAAACTAAAGATAGCTTTTGTTTCAAATCACAATAGGAGGTCGGGAATATCAGATCGTTCTCGGGCTACACGACGGCGATGGAGTGCTACGAGAGGCTGTCGGTGGAGGAGCGCGCCATGATTGAGCAGGGAGCGTTTGGTGCTTTGGTGCAGGCTTGGAGGGATATCGCAAAGAGGAAGCTGCGGGCTAACCTTAGCCTGGTCCGCGCTTTCGTGGACCGATTCTGGGATACGACTTCCACTTTTAACATGCCTTTTGGTGAGGTGGGAGTCACGTTGGAGGACTACGGCATGATTTCTGGTCTGCCGTGTGAGACTGAGGTGGTGGAGTGGCCGGAGACTGCCATGAGGGTGGACTCGGCCGAGGCTAGGAGGTTGATCGGCTGGAACTTGTCGCCGAAGGCTGTTACAGTGCCTGGTTTGGTGCCCAATTCTTATGTCCGAGACTACTTTGCGGGGAAGACCCCGGCACTGGTGGTGATTGACGGGAGAGAGACGGCTCCTCCTCCCTGTACAGCTGAGCAGAGGGCCCGCTTGTGGCTTTGGTGGTTTCTGTCTTCGATCTACCTCGGAGACAAGGAAGAGAGGCTGTCGACGAAGCTTCTTCCCTTCCTTTATGACCTGAGCTCCCTAGGACGTTGGGACTGGGTCACTGCTGGTTTTGCGGTCCTCATCTGCTTCATGAGGGCCATGGTTCACCCGGAGTTGATGGAGAAGGGGACTTCTCCTGGTGCTGTCGGCCCTGGACTACTGTTGGAGGTATGAACCTTCATTTAGACTGAAATGATTTCCTTTCCTTATCAAATTACGAAAGATCGTTTATTGACTATCTTCCTTCACAGGCGTGGGTGTACTCCTACTTTCCGAGCCTCTCGCCCAAGAGGACGGAGCCGCTGGAGAAGGCCTATCCCGTCGTGAGGGATTGGGTGATGTGTCGGACAAGGAGCAAGCGTTCCTCTCACGGTGTTTACCCGCGGGACGTGAACGCTCTTCAGCTGGACAGCGTGAGCATCTCACTTATATTTGTTTTGCTTCTTCATTACTTTTTAACCGATCATAAGAATGATTCCTTGTTTATCTTTCCTCAGTGGGTTCCCAGGCCTTGGGCGGAGTACGCTGGCGCGCCTACTTTTGTGGCTGAGGTCCTTCGACCTAGGAGCTCGAGCCGGCCGCTGCTGAGGACGTCGATGGGTCATGTGTGGTACTTGGGCGAGCGCTTGGTCGTCAGTGCTCTCGGGATGTTTTGACGGTTCCCATCGATCCTTCTAGGACGATGTTCAGGGAGCCTTCTGAGGCTGAGAGGGAGGCTGACTTGGCTGGCGTTGGTGGTGACGCCCTCCTGCTTCCTGGTGAGGACTACTCGGCGTTCCTCTACGGGAGGTTGGCGTACTGGCCGGTTGTGGTGAACATCTTACTCTTCTTCATTTTTGCTGATTTTGGAAATACGATGAAAGATCATCGATTAATGAGAAACATTTGAATTTGCAGGAGGTCGAGGCGGCGGGCATCGAGCCCCCAGAGTACCCCGAGACCCTTGAGTACACTGACGCGACCGGGAGGACGACGATCTTCGAGCTGCGTGACTTTGACGTGGCTGTGACGGATGCTGGCCTGGATGATTGACAGCATGTAGTTCGGAGGGTGAGCCTCTAATTTGCATGATTTTTGTGTAAGAACACATTTGATTGAACTTATCCAATTATTGAGAACTTCTTTTTGAAAATGCAGGTTGCGCCGTCTCGGTTTGTGGCTTTATGGAGGGTAGCCAACCGGCTGCGAGCTACTGCCGTTAAGGCACTTGTCGGCGGTCGAGGTCGTCAGGTATGAACCTTTTGTTTATGTCTTTTCTTCCTAATTTTGATTTTCCAACTTTTCTTGTAATTGCTTGAAATGATTGACATGAGCCAATTTTGTTGCTTGCAGGGGAGGAGTGAGCTGGAGCGAGAGTTGGCCCAGTCTCGGGAGGAGACAGCTCGCTTGTGTAGATACCCAGTATCTGCTGAGACTCCAACAAACACCCGATGATTATCGGACTACAACATGTTTTGGGATCGCAGCGTTTGATCGACAGTTTGTGTACAACTTTACGTCGGAAAACTTAAAACGATTTCGAAAACAAAACATTTCAAAACATTTCAAAAATACCTGGAGTGTTTAATGCACGACGACGGGGTCGCAATTGACACAACTTAAATTAAAAACCGACACCGGACCAAAAACCGACTCAAAAATTCAAATCCCGACTCCAACAACGAGTCAAACCGAGTCAAACACAAAAACCAAAAATATCTCAAGCCTTCTATACTAAGTTTTCCCGGATTCATGTTGGTCAAGTACCAAACATGTGACTACAAAACCTAGGATAGAACAAATCATGATTGCGTTTGTTGTGATAGTGACAACACAACTCGAAGTGCCGCGACGTGGCTCGCGCCTCTTTGAGTAGCCCAGGTGGCCACGTCGCTCAAAACTCATACAACCACTCATTCTCCTATAAATACCCCTCAAATGCCACCCATTTGAGACTTACGCGAGTGTCCGCCCTCTCTTTTCTCCCTTAAAATTCTCGACTCGACTTCTAAAGTCACAATCCGACGCGTGTTTACGACCTACTGATCGTAAACACAAGCCTTACACATTGTTTGGTACCGTCATCGTGCATTAAATCACTTGTCCGACCACTTTGACCACTACACCATCACTAAACTTTTAAAACACTCTTTTACTTACCAAAACGGTTTTAAACCGAGTTTTTTCCGATCAAACAAGTTGTTACACTTACATCGGTCACTCGCCATAACCAAACATGTAAGTATGAGGGTGTAAAAATCCTCTTTTATTGTGTTTTCATTCGTTTCATGACTTTAACATGCTAAAACATGCATAACATGAACCAAAACATGGAATAAACGAGCCAAAACTGATTTTTGTCCGAGGCGAAGCCCCTTAGGTCGCCAACTGGCTCGCGCCTAAATGGGGTGCTCAGACCAGAGATCAACCGTGTTTGTTCTCGTCATTTCCCTTAATCCATTTTCATATTTGTAATTGGTTTTTACCATTTCAAGTATTTTCGAAACCTTTTTGTTTCATTTCACATGCTTTAATCATAAAGCATTTTTCGCCCTTGGTTCTCCATACCATGACGGTTAAATCCGTGTTTCGGTGATAATATTTGGTTAATGACATTTAAGAGGTATTTTAAAGCCTTTTATTTCATTTCTTTACATTTTTCAAACAAACATATTAGTCACCAACACGAAATCATCCTTGGTTCTATATACCATGCCGGATTTTAACCCGGGTACGATGATGAGTACCGACTAATTACATTCAAAATGGACTTAAAACAATTAGTCCATAATCATTTTCAAAACTATTCATGTCAAGCTTGTCAAATCGAACCCGACATCGAATATTATCAAACAATGATGATTATTCGAGTCTAGTTCTTCAAATCAACAAATGTGGTCTAAACGACCCTTTCAAAATCAAACCGGGTCCAAATACCCATTTTCAACACGTTTCATAACGTTTTCTAAATAGTCAGAACACGGCATGCAGCCGTTGGCTAACCCGCGCCTCAAGCAGGCCTTTTTCTTCTCATTTTCAAAACCAGAGGGAGGCCCCTTACACCGCCGGCTGGCTCGCGCCTCTTATAGCCGTTTGGTACAGGGCCTGTTCCCTTCCAGCATTAGTCTAGGACGATCCCGACTCCGGTTAACCCGGATATAGGACGGATCAGATGACTATTCGATTATTCAAAACCATATTTGCGAAATGCCTTACTAAGACAAATGAATCATGTTATGCACCTTAAACCTAATACGGTAAATGGATGTTTAATTTCCGTCTTGCATGCAAATCAATCATTAATCCAACTCGACATCTTATACTTGATACTTGGATTAAATCAACCGACTTAGAAAGCTCTCACATGTTAGGTTTAAAACATTGGATGCACATTCATGCATTTAAACCGTTTTATCAACTTTTGCATTCAACCAACCAAGATCGATCAGTAGAGGCCGCTAAACGCGGGCGGGATTGGGTGTCTGATTAAAGGGCTTCCCAATACGTACCTTCACCTCTTACTCAGAAACTTTGGATAGTGGACGACCTTATCCAGGGCGTACGAGAGTCATTCTAGAGATAGGGTGCTAAAGAGGGAAGATTTCCTTATCTTTAGTACCTATGTCAAACGCTGCTTTGTGCTTCGATTTGACCAAGGTATAAAGTGGAATTCGAACGGGTTCCAGGCATCCCACAAATGCTTGGTGGCGACTCCGAACATCTCTAATCGTTTCGAGACCCTTACCGAGACGAAACCGACCGATCTAAAATTATCCGGTCGAAAGCACCCTTTACGCCGCCGAGCGTGGCTTTCAAAAAGACCGCTGCTCGTCCGCAGATCGAACCGGACCCGCAGGTGGGCCATGTCCACAGATTGGTGACTCCGCTAGGGAAAACTAGGACACTTACGTCTTTGTGATCCCTAGATGGTGAGACTCGAACGAGGTCTTGGTTGGAATGCATTAATTGATATTACGGTCACGGTCGGGTTCCCTGTCCGGGCCCACAACCTAACCCTTATCGACCAATTGGCTCGTGTCGTCGGCGTGAGTTATCTCATCCCCGCGTTTCGAATCCCGATTGAGTCAAGCAAACCATTGACGTTACACATTTCTGTTTCGTCAAAGAGCTTTCATCACTTTCGAGCACGAGGCTAGGGCACCCTCCTTACACATTTTGTTTGGATTGGTATCCCTCTCGAAAATCGGGGTTTGATTGCTTGGTGTGTAACCCACCCTTTTAAGCCAAAACCCGTGTCAGCATGATGCATAATATAATGAAACTGTGAGTGCTTATGTGCTACTTGATCATAAGTCCTTCCGTGTCATTTTGCAAACTTTCAAAACACCTTTTTGCGCCGTTATAATGGCCATTTCAAAACCTCGGTCTTTCGCCGACCGATGCACGCCTTTCTAGGCCATCGTAATGACGATTTTCAAACCCGGTTTTGTATAACCATTTCAACACGCCTTTCTAGGCCGTCGTAATGACGATTTTCAAACTCGGTTTTGTATAACCATTTCAACACGCCTTTCTAGGCCGTCGTAATGACGATTTTCAAACTCGGTTTGGTATAACCATTTCAACACGCCTTTCTAGGCCGTCGTAATGACGATTTTAAAACCCAGTTTTGTATAACCATTTTAAACCACCTTTTTACGCCATTATAATCGCCGCGTCTAGACACGGATTTTAACCTGTTTTGCGCCGACAATGGCTCTTTTAAAACCCGAGAAAAGCACACGCCCTTTTTCTCGAGACACTTTCGGGATCCCGAGGACCATGCACCGTCCCCGAGGCCTCTTCAAACTTTTCAAACTCGATTTTCAAAACATACAATTTTGAATTTCAAAACCGTCTTGGGAAGCAACACACCGTTTTCCGAGCCGACTCAAACTCAAACCGCCTTTTGCAAATAAACTTAAGACAACCCTTTTCAACTGATCGACTTGCGGAGATTTCTATCTTCGGAAGCCGCCCATTAAAGCGACAAATGAATCTTTTGAAAATTTCTATTTTCGAAAACTTCAGTCCACCATCCCAATTCCGCCTCGTGTCTATCGAGTCAAAGCAAACGTACTTATGGGTCTTTACTTATGAGTCGTCTCATCACGAGACCCGTCCAATGGCGTCACGCCGTCATGTTGGACTCGTGTCAAAGGTTCGTTCAAACACCGTCACGTCATAAATCGAGTCAGCACCGACGAACCATACACGGTCACCCCGTCTTGTTGAGTCGATCATGGTCTCGTCCTCTATGTTGTCTGCGTTCAGTCTTGGAACCGTGTCGGATTGAGTTGTAATGTGAGCCGTTTTTCTGCCTCGGAGCCATGGCCCCGTCTTCAGCTTCGTCCAACAACAACAATGATAACAATAGAGATGTCACAACTGATCAGCTAGCCAGCCTACTTACCGCTCTTAAGGTCACCCTGGATCGCGTCGAGACCCGTATCGATGCCCTGGAGAACAAAGAAATTGGGGAACATAATACCCCGCCTCTGACTGAGACTGAGAAGAGGCTGAAACTCTTGGAAGAACAACTCCTAGCCCGGGGTAACAACATCCACCTTGAAAATAACCGAAGGTTCGAACTCGTTGGGGACCAAGTTACTGACAACTTCACCCCGACCGATGTGCCTAAGTTCAAGGGAGTGGAGGACCCACTCAACCACATCCGTGCTTTCAAAGACTACATGGCCATTAAGGGGGTCAAACAGGAACTTTTCACCAGGATCTTCCCATCCTCTTTGGAGCCAATTCCTCGCCAATGGTACTACTCCTTGGACCCGAAAAACCATACCACCTGGGATGAAATCGCAGTTGAGTTTGCCAAACAGTATGACGACAATGTCGAGATCCAGGCCAACACCCGTACTCTCGAGGTGTTAACCCAAAACGACAAGGAGGGGTTCACTGAGTTCCTAACCCGTTGGAGGAGGGTGAGTACTCAGTTGGTTATTAAGCCGAGTGAATCAACTCTGGTGGAAAAATTTGTCAACAACCTCCGCCCGGTATATGCCAACCTGCTGAGGTATCAAAATATCAAAACTTTTCAAGATCTGCAGATTCTGGGGACACGTATTGAGGACGACCTCCGAAAGGGTGTCTTAGCAAAGACCACAGGCAGGGGTTATCAAGGATCCACCTCAACCGGATCTCGCCCTTACGGCCAGACAAACAAGATTGATGAGGTCAACCTCGTCGAACCATCTGCCAAGAAAATTGAACGCCCCCAGAGAGTGTTCACCAACATAGGGTCAACTTATGCGAGTGCCTTGAAAAGGCTTATGGACCAAGGGAAACTACAACCGATCGGGCCCACGCCGGACCCGGCCGATGCCAAGAAATCATGATTTTGGAACCCCAACGCCTACTGCCAGTATCATCGAGGGAAAGGGCATGATACCGAAAATTGCTTCAAACTCAAGCACCTCATCCAAGACATGATTGAGAAGGGAGATTTGCCTATACCCCCACCAACTAAGCCAAACAACAAGACGAATCCTCTAGGAATTCATGCCATCTCTGACGATGAGCCGACCCTAGACTGCTCTCATCTGATCTTGCCAATTGACGATGAGTTGAATGTTCTGGAAAAGGACCCTTCAGATGGAGTGTCCGTATTCAGTGCTGCCACTATGCTCACTATGTTTCAGCAAGTTGAGGAGGCCATTGCCAGCCTTTCTGAGACAATCACTCGACTCGACGACGCCTACCGTCGACTCATCTTCAACCCCCCGGCACCACGTCCGCGAGAGAATTCCCCAAGCATTCAAATCTACCCACCCCAGGATGGATTGCTCCCGCGACCATTTTGGCATAGGCCCCACGAAAATCACCTTCAAAACAACCACCTTCACGAGAATTACCCTTAAAATAACTACCCTCAAAATAACTACCCTCACAAAAATCGCCCTCACAAAAATACTCCCCACAAGAACTACCCACCGAGGAATACCTCTCCGAGGTATCCTCGAGACCCTGAAATTAACGGCATATGGCGGGATGATGTTGAGGATGTCTATGTCATCCCAGGAAAGGAGAAGCGGACGAAGGAAATCGGACACCTCACCCGGTCCGGACGTCCCTATCAGAATCCGAGCAACCCAGCGGTCGTTCCAACAACGAATGACCAAATCGTCCCAGAAGTGGACACTCAACCAAAGGCTCTCGAGAACTCAATCCTGAAACAGCTCCAGAAAGCAAAGGCCGAGATCTCAATTTGGCAACTGATCGCAACGTCTTTTGAGCATCGACAGACCTTGCTGTAGGCCTTGGGAAAATTAACCGTGCCCTCCACCTCTTCCCCAGAAGAAATAGTGGCACACATGACAAGAGACGCCCCTGACCTGAGCAACCCGGACGTCTTCTCCGACGAGGGTATCCCCTGTTCGGACCCAACCATAACCTGGCCCTGTACATCACCGTACAATGCCTCCAAAAGAATATACCAATGGTCGTCGTGGATGACGGTTCCGCTGTGAATGTCATTCCTCTCAAAACTGCCCACAGGCTGGGTATTAAGGAATCTGATTTAATGCCAACGAATCAAGGAGTACGCGCCTACGACGGCACTCGTCGCAAGGTCGCTGGGCTTATTCTCTAGCCGTCGCAACCGGGCCACTAGAAAGACAAACCAGTTTCCAAGTGGTTGACATCGACGCATCCTTCAACATGCTCCTGAGACGTCCCTGGATTCATGCCGTCAAGGCGGTCACATCAACGCTTCACCAAAAGATCAGGGTCCCCTTCAAAGGGAAAATGATCATGATCCCCGCTTCCCCAATCAAAGCAGTCATGAGAAGAGGGGTAGCCTCCCAAGCCATTAAGGAGGACGACAATGAAATGTGGGGTTTCCAAGCCGTGAACGCCATAACTGATGAACTAACAACCTCTGAATGTGACCCGTTCGCCAGCCTTGCGATCAACCGTATCATGATGCGCCAGGGTTATTTCCCGGGTTTGCCGCTCAATCCGCTGAAGGACCCATTGCCTCCCTTGAAACGGGCTAAGGTCCCCAACATTCCCTTTGGACTGGGATACGAACCTACTGACAAAGATATCAAGGAGATGAACCTCCTAATCTGAAAACGCAAGAAGCACGGGGTTATCCTCCGTCCCTACCACCTGACTCTCAACGGATACTTTGTCCCCGAGGGAGAGTCGGAACTCTACCACGGCTTTCCGGAGCCTATCTATGACTCTGTGGCGAAGGCTAGATACCTGGGAGTGGAAGTCTTCCAGGACTGCTACTTTATTCCCGACAACATCGAAGCTGCATCAACCGAGTCCAAATCGTCACCATGCCTCGACGGACAAGCTGTCACACTACTCTTTGGGGAAGGTAACATCAAACGCCTCGACTATGAGGACATCATCAACATCGCCCTGAAAGACAATCAGTTTGATCCAACTGCCTTGATCTCCGATACTGACCTGGAGAAAGCTACCCAGGGCTGGAGGAAGACCATCAAGTGGACCGATCGCCAGGGCCGCATTCTCAAGATCACAACTGGAGAAGGCCCTATGTTCAAGAAGGAAAGTGAAGAAGGATCTGAGTCTGAGTTGGATTCAGAGTCTGTTATAGCTCCTAACACTCCGGAAGTCCCAGTCAAGGTCCCCTTCCCACTGTTTTATCACAAAGTCGTGGCTGATTTAGAGGCTGAGTCTACTAAGGTCACCCCCACTCCAATGAAAGGTGACAACCTAGAGCCTGTTCCGGGGGCCACTTCTTCTATCGTGTCGCCTCTGACTGACCACGAGATGTCTGTCCTTTCCGAGCTTTTCGCTCGTGTCAACTTAATGAACGCTAAGTTTGCTTATGACTCGTCTCATTTTAACTACAATGCAATTCTGAATGATTATGAGGAATTTGACTTGAGTGACTACCCACCTCACTTAGACAAAGAACTTGACAAAAGGGAAACCAGAACCCCCATCATTGAGGAAACCGAGCCTATTAACGTAGGAACCGACAATACACCTCAAGAACTTAGGATAGGGACAACCCTGGACCCCTCGGAAAGACAGCAGTTCATTGACCTCCTCCACGAATACAAGGGCGTGTTTGCCTGGTCTTACAGAGATATGCCTGGGATTGACAGAGAAATTGCAGAGCACCGGATACCCATCAAACCCGGGCTAAACTCAGAAACGAAGCTACGCCGGATGCGTCCTGAGTGGGCCTTAAAAATCAAAGAAGAGGTGGACAAGCGTTCAAGGTCAAGTTCATCAAAGTATCTGAATATTCTGACTGGGTGGCCAACATTGTGCCGGTACCAAAGAAAGACGGACGAATTCGGGTTTGTGTCGACTTCAGGGATCTGAACAAGGCAAGTCCAAAAGACGACTTCCCTTTGCCGCATGTTGACATTCTGGTGGACAACACCGCCGAGCATGCTCTCCTATCGTTCATCGACGGGTATGCCGGGTACAACCAGATTAAAATGGGTGAGGAAGACATGCACAAAACTGCGTTCACTACACAGTGGGGTACATATTGCTACACGGTCATGCCTTTCGGCCTCATCAACGCCGGAGCGACCTATCAAAAAACCGCTACCACTCTCCTACATGACATGATGCACAAGGAGGTAGAGGTATATGTCGATGACATGATCGTCAAATCAAAAGAACGGGACGGCCATATCAATGCCCTCCGGAAATTCTTTGCTCGTCTGCGGAAATATAACATGAGACTAAATCCTCAGAAGTGTGCATTTGGGGTCACCTCCGGAAAACTCTTGGGACATGTCTTCAGCAAAAGAGGAATTGAGATTGATCCAACCAAAACCAAAGCCCTTCAACAAATGCCTCGGCCTAAGAACGAGAAGGAGATTCGGGGATTTCTCGGTCAGGTCCAGTACATCAGCCGGTTCATCGCCAAGCTCACTATGATTTGTGAACCGATATTCAAGAAGCTTCGCGCCTCCGATCACACCGATTGGGACGACGATCGTCGAAGGCATTTGACAGATAAAGGAAATCCTATCCAAACCTCCCGTCCTCATGCCACCTCAACCGGGATTCCTCTATCCCCATGCACATTTGATCACATCGACACGCCATGGGAGCAATGCTAGCACAAACAGTTGGAAACGAGGAGCGAGCCATCTACTACATCAGCAAAAAGTTCATTGAGTACGAGACAAGGTATACCCACTGAAAAGATATGCCTTGCCCTAGTATGGTCAACAAAGAAGTCTGCGGCATTACATGCTCGGCTACTCGGTCCCATATCTACTCCAAGATGGACCCTGTTAAATACATCTTCGAAAAACCCGTACTAAACGGAAGGTCGTCTAGGTGGACACTCATGCCGTCATCGAATTCGATCTCAAGTTTGTACCTCTCAAGGTTATCAAGGGAAGAGCGTCGATTTTCCTAGCGTAAAAAATCCTGTCAACGAGGATCCAACGACCGACACATGGTCACTTCCTGGCGAAGACATCCTTTGTGCCGACTCCGACGCATGGGACCTATACTTTGATGGTGCATCTAATCTGAGAGGCTTCGGGGTAGAAATCTTTCTAATATCACCAGAGGGAGAACACGTTCTGATCTCGATCAAGCTAGACTTCGCCGTCACAAACAACGCCGCTGAATATGAAGCATGTCTCATCGGCCTACAAGCAGCCATCACACTTGGCATCAAGAGACTGAGGGTCCATGGCGATTCCTCACTCATCATCAATCAGGTGTCCGGATCATGGAAAATCCGATCTGACAGCTTAGCTCCCTACCGAGCAAAGATCAGTCAAGAGGCCGAATTCTTCGACCAAATCGACTACCTCCACTTGCCGCGAGAGGGAAATCAATTTGCTGATGCCCTGACAAAACTTGCCGCGCTCATCAACATACCTGACGACATGACATCGATGCCCCTATGTGTCGAAAGACACAGCGAGCTAGCTCACATTTGTGCCATTATCGACGACGAGGAAAGAG
The DNA here is from genome assembly GCF_048544455.1 of Silene latifolia. Lineage (NCBI taxonomy): Eukaryota > Viridiplantae > Streptophyta > Magnoliopsida > Caryophyllales > Caryophyllaceae > Silene > Silene latifolia. The sequence goes on from NC_133531.1 coordinate 101,715,299, forward strand.
AGGATGAACCTTGGTACCAAGCCATCGTCAATTACAAAACCAAAAACGAGTTCCCTCCCAACTCTGATCAAAGAGGACAAAGAGCCATCCGTTTACTTGCATCACAATTCGTGATAAGCCATGATCAACTCTACAAAAGAACACCCCAAGGAATTATCCTCCTTTGCATTGACCCTCACAAAGCCAAAAAAGTCATGGAAGAGGTTCACGACGGAGAATGTGGCCCTCACATGAGTGCAATGATGCTTACACGGAAAATCATGCGGCTAGGTTACTATTGGACAACCATGGAAGCCGATTGCCGTAACTACGTCAAACATTGCCACAATTGCCAAATCTTCGCCAATATACAGCACATACCACCGTCCCTTTTATACACCATGACATCACCCTAGCCTTTCTCAACCTAGGGCATTGACATCATCGGGAAAGTCAACCCGGTAGGCACCAAGGGGCATTGTTTCGTCCTCGTCGCCATCGACTACTTCACCAAATGGGTGGAAGCGCAGTCGTATGCAGTCTTGACCGCCAAACAAGTGGCCAAGTTCATTCAAAACAACCTCATCTGCCGATATGGGGTACCCCATGAAATCATCAGCGATCAAGGCTCTCACTTCCGGGCGGAAACCCAAGCTTTGCTGGACAAATACAAGATCAAACGACATCGATCATCCCCCTACCGTCCCCAAACCAACGGGGCGGTGGAGGCAGCGAACAAAACTCTTGTTACCATTATCAAGAAAATGCAAGACAACTACCGCGATTGGCCGAGCAAACTCCCATTCGCACTCTGGGGATACCGAACCTCCATTCGAATACCGACAGGCGCCACACCCTTCTACCTAGCATACGGTATGGAGGCGGTTCAACCGGTAGAGTTGGAGGTCCCTTCTCTACGCATCCTATTGGAAAGTCAAGTCCCTGAGGCGGAATGGACCCGTCGAAGGTACGAACAGCTCACTCTTCTAGACGAACGGCGACTCAACGCCTGGCACAACGTCCAGCTATACCAACGACGTATACAACGGGCATTCAATAAGAAGGTCAAACCCCAAAACATCCGGGAGGGCGACTTGGTCCTCAAGTCAGTCTGAGCACCATTACCCGTCGATCCGAGGGGAAAATTCAAACCCAACTGGGCCGGGCAATACCTGGTCAAGAAAATACTTTCGGGGGGCGCAGTGAGACTAAGTGACCTAGATGGGGAGGACTTTACAAAACCGACCAACCTAGACCAACTCAAGAAATACTACCCTTGAACCCTACCAACCAACAACCTAGCCTAGTTTTGCAACTAGCACCAACCTCAACCCTTTTCAAGTCAAGTTCCTCAATATGTTCTGATTTGAAATTGCATGTTTTATCGAGTCTAAGCTGCGGCACCTTGCCCGTTTCGAATGTCCTTTGATCTGTCAAAGACAACGTCCATTTGCACTACAAAAACAAACCCCTGAACTACGAGCATGGTTTGATTTCACCTCTTCAGGTGAATACGTAGGCAGTCCCTCTTATACTTGAGGGATACAACCACAAAACCCAATTCAAATTCACAAAACATTTCGAACTACGGTGATGGTTTGATTTCACCTCTTCAGGTGGATACGTAGGCAATCCTTTCTTACGCAAGAAGGATACAACCATTCCCACAATAAAAAAAAACATCGCCCACATCAACTTCCAAAAAAAGGAGAAAAGGGAAAACCATTCCCTTTCCCACAAAAATACAAAAATGAGTCTTTCTCCCTTTCCACAAAATACCACTTTCCCAAGTGCAAACGTTTAGGACGATTCAAATCGAATTGCCTTTACAAAATGGATGGAAGAGACAAGCGTTCGCAATTTTCGACACGAGCAATCCTCTTATTTAATTAATAATGGGAGGGATTACAATTTCAACAACAAATAAAGCTCGACGAGTCTACAACTTGTCAAAGCTAAGGTGTCCACTAACACACCTCACATAGTAAAACTAGCACAAAACACACAACAACTAGCTAGTACAACATAATAAAAACTCACAACAATAATACAACATAATAATAAAGTGGGTAATGGAGGTCTTCACTCTTCCATTCTACCCTTGCCTTTTCCCTCGGGGTACATCTTCCCCTTGTTCTTCTTGTTGGCCCGCCTAGCATGGACTTCCTCCTCGGAACGGATCATAAACGGATCTAAGACGGTGACGGCCTCCGGTCTAGCACAAGACCCATATTTGACCCAAGACGAGCCAATGCACGTGTTGGGGCTGGTGTCCTCTACAAGTAGTGCAATAACATTTAAATCTCTAAAAGGATCAAAGGGTATACTTTTGTATTATAATCAGTTGGTCCACGTTTATCAATAACGGTTGGCTTGCTAGATAAGTTTGACGTTATTGTCATACATATGGCGGTGATCAACTGGTCCCTAAAAGTCACACCTATAGGATACGTTTGAGAGATGTGACGGTATGAAAATACAGTCATGTTGATGCCAGAAAATTGACTAAGCAGTTAGTCTGAGTTATTTGACTAGTAATTAGTCAAAATGCGATGTTGAGATATTTTATTTAATACGGATTAAATAAAATGGGCTAAGGCGAATTAAACAGTTAATTCGTAAATTAAATATTAACGATTATATTTAATTGATGTATATTGAATTAATTATACAATATTGTCTTTGTCGGACATGTATTAATATTTCAACTAATCCGAGTTATTAGTTGATGTTTTAATAACCGATAACCGATGACGATTTATAATAAAACCGCGTCATATACATTTAGCATTTTACGAACCAGACCACGAGGTAAAAATAAGAGGAAGTGGAAGCCCACTTTCCCATGAGGGCTCGGCTGGCCGAATGCAAGGAACAAAAAGGAGAGCTTCTCCTCTTTGTAACCTAATCATTCATTTGTGCAAAAGAATTAGGGTTTTGAGAACATTACCTCTCAAAATTCAGATCTCACATCTAAGAAAAACTCACACAACAATTCTTTCAATATTGCAAGGCAATTAGAGAATACATTTCTAGCACAAGGGCATAGTCTCAAACGGTCTTGGGTGTATCGATTAGGAGGAAATCTACTTTGATTTCTGTTCTTAGGCCACATCTCAAAGGACCCGAGGTTATTTCTAATGCTTTATCGTTTTTCTCATGTTTTTCGTTTTATGACAATAATCACATATAAAATTTGCGTTATAGTCCTAATTTTTAAGGGTATTATACGGATATTACCCCACAAGTGGTATCAGAGCGAGGCCACGTAAATTTTTCTATGTGTTTTTCATCAAACGAAATTGAATCGATATTTTTTTTGCATAAAAAAAAACGTGAGGCAATTTTTTTGTCACGGCTGGTTGTATTTTTTTACACGGCTGAATTTTTTTTGTGCATTGGAAATCGTGCCTTGTGACGATCTTTTGTTTTGTTTTCGATTTGTTCTTTGCGTATTGTTGTTTTAAACGATAATTATAACAATATGTGAAGATCATGTCAATTGTAATTTTGCTTTAATACGGATTATGTTCAATTTACAATTGGTTTTTAACAAATCGATTTTGTTAGTTTTGTTGATGGCTCTCGGTTTTTGAGCCGATTGATTTTTTTTTTGGCCTTTTTCTTTGCTCTCGGCAATAGCTAGAGAAAAAAAAAAAGAAAAAAAAAATTATTTTTTTGTGTACTGTTCACGGTCAGACCGCGAAGAAGAAGAAAATTTTTTTTTTTCAATTTTTATTTTTTTTTCGGCCAAAACATGTGCACAATACGAATTTTGTGCATTCGCTTGATAGTGAAACGGTTCACTCACTTACCATTTAGTTATTTTAAAACGATTTAAAGTAACGGATTATCACGGATTAAAATTAAGTTGATTAAAGCGGTTTTGTCACATAATTTTAATCATTAAAGGTGGTTTGGATAAATTTTACATAATTACGGAATTATGTCACGAATAAATTTAATTTAGTTGATGCATTTTATTTATCGTTATTTTGATTGTTTTGAATGCTTTTAATTACGTATTTATTTATTTTTACAAACGGTTGTAACTTAGTGTGGCCTTAGTAGAACGTGTTACCGTAATGATGGAACACGGTCTTGGTTGTATTTTGAGATCTCGTATCTCCATTTTTATTTTTTTTGTAATTACAGTTTTTATTTAGAATGTAAATAGGTTTATATTTTGTAAATTTTAATTGTAATTTTGAGAAGACTAAAGATGGAGATCGGATGCTCACTCCCGCTGCATGAAAAAGATGGAACATCAAGACAAGCTTCTCGGGTCCAACGGTGGATTCCAAAGTTGTATTATGTTCTTTTTACTAGGATAGGCCACACTAGGAATTTTTATTTACGTTTTGCATTCTTTTATTTATTTTATCGTAACGATAGATTGCATCATATTCCGCCTAAAAACCAAACCACCTAATAATTGCATGAAAACTGACTCATATAGAGGTCACGCGTTAGTTTTCTTTGACATTCTTATGTCACACGATCAATTTAAGCCATCATCTAAATTAATTCATTCACGCAATTGCTAGTTATTCGTTCACTTAAAATGAATTTAAACTAAGTTGATGGGATCTTCCTCGTATAAACCAAAATTGAGAATAGTCTTTATAAGTCAAACTCCAATGAGTCCCTTCTTCATCGGTAGGCATAATATGACCCCTTCTACGTCGGGTAAGTTGGAACTGATTGACTTATTTTATCTCAACACTATGGTCACTCGTACGATCCTGTGATTATGGTGGACTATAGATAGGATTTACGGAAATCTATCGACCAAGAGTTCTTACGGAAGAACTAGCTAAACAGTTGGCTTATCAATTTACGGAAATTGAGTCTTGGGATCACTTGTATTATTCTTGAGGGAGATCAATTATGCAAGTGCAATGAGTCTACACGATTAAAATGAATTTTAAATAGACTTAAATCACCTCGATGAGTTGCTTATTTCGTTTTTGTTTTCTTTCTTTTTCAGTGTAGATCACGATCACTTAAACTGCTAATAACGAAATGGTGGTCCTACAAACGACCCAATGCCAAGTGCCACATTGGACCGTGAGTCCTGGCTTCGGATCTTCATGAATCAGATGAATCAGTCTACTCGACTGAAGAATGATGGATCAAACTTCGCGGACTGGGAGGCGGCATTACGGAATGCTGCCGCTGCTGACGGAAAGCTCAAATATCTAATTGAGCCCATCCCGCCAAACCCAGGTCCCACGGCTAGAGCTAACGAGATCGCCAAGTTTAACGATTTCTGTATGGAAGCGGGTGCGATTAAAAACGTACTCATTTTTGCAATGGAACCTAATTTGCAGAAACGCTTCATAGCCCAAGGTGCAAACAAGATTTTCACCACGCTCACTAAGGAATTCTCGAAAGCACCGAGAATCGTGACCTATGAGCATACCACTCGCTTCTTTGATGCGAGACTCCAGAAGGGCCAACCAGTTAGCCCACACATTCTCAGCATGATTGAGAATGTCGAGAAGCTGGAGACGCTTGATTGTAAAATCAGCGAGAACATTGTGATTGACCGCATGCTTCATTCACTCCACGATGGTTTTGCGCTCTTTAGAGAGAATTACTATATGAATGATTTGAAGAAAAGTCCCCATGAACTGCACTCCCTTCTCGTACAGACCAAGAAGGACATGAAGTTCAGTGGGAGCATGAAACAGGATGTTCTCGTTGTGTCAAACAAGGGCAAGGGTAAGGGCAAAGCTAAAGCAGACCTAGCAGTAGGTAAGGCGAAGTTTAAGAAGTCGGGTTCAGGTAAGAGTGGGCCTGGTGAGTCGAGCAACTCATCAGGCGCGACAAAGAGCAAGAATGAAAATATGGAATGCCATCATTTCCACAAGACTGGGCATTGGAGGCGTACATGTCCTGTCTATCATGAGGACATAAAAGCAAATCGTGTTAAACCTGTTGGTATGTCTTCTTCTTCTACTTTTATTCATATGATTGAGATTAACCACGCAAGTTACGGAACTTGGGTACTAGATACTGGTTGTGGTTCTCATCTGTGTAATCATGTGCAGGGGCTCCGAAACATCGAACCCCTCGTAAAGGGTGAGGTGGACCTGCGTGTCGGGAATGGAGCACGAGTGGATGTCGTCTCGAGGGGAACATATGTGATCCAGCTTCCTAGCGGATTTGAGTTATCTTTATATAACTGCTATTATGTACCCAGTCTTTCTAAAAACATTATTTCAGTTTCTGCACTTGACAAACTTGGTTTTTCATTTGTAATAGAGAATAATTCTTGCATTTTCTCATTACACGATATGATTTATGGCAAGGCAGTCTCCATGAACGGAATTTATGTTTTAGATCAGACCACCGAAATATTACACGTAATGAATAAAAAGTTAAAGGTTGGTGACAAAGATCAAACGTATCTATGGCACTGCCGTATGGGACACATTAATGAGAAACGCGTAAAACAGCTCATCAAAAATGGAGCTATCTCGGCCTTTGATTTTCAATCATTTGGCACGTGTGAATCATGTCTCATCGGTAAGATGACTCGGATTTCCTTCAAAGGTGTTGGAATGCGCGCTGCTGACCTATTAGGACTTATACACACGGATGTATGTGGACCTATGTCAATCACCGCACGAGAAGGCTATAGGTATTTCATCACTTTCACGGACGATTTAAGTAGATATGGCTATGTCTACTTAATGAAGCATAAAAGTGAATCCTTTGAGAAATTCAAAGAATACCAGAATAGGGTACAAAACCTATTGGGTAGAAAGATTAAAACACTACGTTCAGATCGTGGTGGCGAGTATCTTTCTCACGAGTTTGATCAACACCTCAAAGACTGTGGAATTGCCTTACAGTTAACTCCACCTGGAACACCTCAATTGAATGGTGTGTCTGAACGGAGAAATCGAACACTACTTGATATGGTTCGATCCATGATGAGTCACACCGTGTTGCCTGACTCATTGTGGGGTTATGCTCTTCTGTCAGCTGCTCTAATACTTAACCGAAGTCCGTCTAAAGCTGTTGACAAGACTCCATATGAACTATGGAAGGGATCGGTCCCTAACTTGTCCTTTATACGGGTTTGGGGCTGCGAGGCTTATGTCAAGTGGAGACACGAGGATAAGCTCGGCCCGCGATCGGTCAAGACATACTTTATAGGTTATCCTAAAGGAACACTTGGTCATTACTTCTATTCGCCAACCGAACAACGCGTTTTTGTTGCGGCTAGTGCGACATTCTTAGAGAAGGAATTTCTCGAGAATGCAAAGAGTGATAGAACCTTCGACCTGTCGGAGATTCCAGAACCAAATACCGAGCAACCATTGGAGGAACCAATTCCTTCAATCCCGGCTGCGGTAAATATTCCTGAGGAACCTAGGAGGTCGAGTAGAGTCTCTATTCCTCCGGACAGATACATTGGTATGGTCGAGGAACATGACATAGATGACATTCTACTCTTAACGAGTAGTGAACCCGCAACCTATAAAGGTGCCATGACTAGTTCTGACTCAAAGCTATGGCTTGAAGCCATGCAATCCAAGATGGACTCTATGTATGAGAATAACGTATGGGATCTTGTTGACTTACCTGCTAAGGTTCGTCCCCTTCAATGCAAATGGCTTTACAAGATAAAGCATTCTGTGGAAGGTCAACAAGATATCTATAAAGCACGACTAGTTGCTAAAGGTTTCACCCAAGTGCCAGTGTCCGCACTACGATGAAATCTTTGCACCCGTAGTCATCTTTGCGTTCCATTCGGATTATCTTAGCGATTGCCGCTTTTCATGACTATGAAATCTGGCAGATGGATGTGAAAACCGCCTTCTTAAACGGCTTTTTGGAGGAAGAGTTGTACATGGTACAACCCGAAGGTTTCATTGATCCTGAACATCCTAAGAAAGTATGCAAGCTTAAGCGGTCCATTTATGGACTTAAGCAAGCATCTCGGAGTTGGAATCATCGCTTCGACCAAGTGATAAAAGACAATGGATTTACTCGATCGGTCGAGGAACCATGCCTTTATATCAAGGCGAGTGGGAGCAAGATTGTCTTCCTAATATTGTATGTTGACGACATACTCCTGATTGGGAATGACATACCTCTCTTAACTTCGGTGAAAGTATGGTTGAAAAACCATTTCCAGATGAAAGATCTGGGTGAGGCACAAAGAATTCTGGGCATCCGTATCTATCGAGATAGATCACGACGGATGTTATCTCTCGATCCAGAGTCTTACATAGACAAAATCCTAGAGAGATTCAAAGATGACTAACTCCAAAAGGGGTTTCTTCCTATGGCTCCAGGGGTGCATTTGAGCAAGTCTCGGGCACCCGAGACACCGGAAGAGAAAGAGCGCATGACACGGATTCCTTATGCCTCGGCTATAGGATCAATCATGTATGCCATGATATGCACACGTCCGGACGTGGCATATGCATTGAGTATGACAAGTCGATTCCAACAAAGATCCAGGTGAATCACATTGGATGGCTGTCAAGAACATTCTTAAGTACCTACGGAGGACTAAATATTGGGCATTGACTTATGGAGGCGATCAAAAGCTATGCGCAACCGGTTCTGTGCAGATGCTAGCTTTCAAACGGATCGAGATGACTCGAAATCTCGTCTGATTCGTTTTTACTCTTAATGGCGCTGCAAAATCATGGAAGAGTTCCAAACAAATCTGTTACAAGAGATTCTACGATCGAGTCCGAGTACTATGCCGCGTCTGAAGCTACAAAGGAAGCGACATGGATGCGTCAATTCTTACATGGACTATCTGTAGTGCCTAGTTCGAATGACCCGATCACCATCTATTGCGACAATAGTGGTGCCATCTTCCAAGCTAAGGAGCCAAAGTCTAGCAACAAGTCTAGACATGTACAACGGAAAGCTCATCTAATCCAAGATTACGTGGAGCAAAAGGAAGTAGTGATAGAAAAGATTGCTACAGATGATAACATAGCAGATCCTCTCACTAAACCATTACGACAAGATAAGCATGAAGGGCACGTTAATTCCATGGGAATTAAACGTGTTCCTAAGTTGTAGTACTCTTTTATGGATTAGATTCATTCTCTTTTGTACTCTATACGACATCATCGTTTTGATATTTATATATTTTGTTTTTCATGTGGATTTGTACGACAATTTTGAACACCACAAAGTGAACTAAACAAACATTATATTTATGGTCCTTAATTGCCCACATGAGCTGATAACTCTGGCAATTATTTTGTGACGTTGGTTGATGGTGGGTTCAACGAGCCATAAGTCAACCGGTTGACTGACCAATCACAGAGGCGGGTTATACGGATATCTCGTAGGACACAATTGTGACATCGACGTGGAGTCCTAAATGTTTTATAACATTCGGTGCCAGGTCGTGGATAGGACCTCCATGGTGATCCTAAGAGTCGATTCTTTTGACTATCGACTGTCTCTTGAGATTAAGGCAGATTTTGGGTGACTTTGGTTTCTTTCTCACGGTCATCCGTAACAGGGGACCAAGTAGATTTTTTCTGGGTCATTTCATGCTGTGCTTAGTTCGGAAGGAGTCGAGTTGAAGGAAATATTCAGCCTTTATCAGTTACTCGATATTTCTCAGGGCCACTCGAGGAGTCAGAATCGAAATGCATGGCCATGCTCGAATACGGATTCGTTTTATCAGTTAAGTTACTCTCTAGTCGGGGAAACCACTCTTGATACAGATCGATTGTAAAATACGACCTTTGCGGATCCGGATCTGCAAATTGTTTTACATTGAGTGGGAGAAATTTTAAATGAATATGAGAATCGGTTATCGCACATACACTTGTACGGACAAGTGGGAGTTTGTTGGAGCCGTGTCCTCCAGTGAGTGCGGATAACGTCATTGCACGTACACTTGTACGGACAAGTGGGAGCTTGTTGGGGCTGGTGTCCTCTACAAGTAGTGCAATAACATTTAAATCTCTAAAAGGATCAAAGGGTATACTTTTGTATTATAATCAGTTGGTCCACGTTTATCAATAACGGTTGGCTTGCTAGATAAGTTTGATCACATTGTCATACGGATGGCGGTGATCATCTGGTCCCTAAAAGTCACACCTATAGGATACGTTTGAGAGATGTGACGGTATGAAAATACAGTCATGTTGATGCCAGAAAATTGACTAAGCAGTTAGTCCGAGTTATTTGACTAGTAATTAGTCAAAATGCGATGTTGAGATATTTTATTTAATACGGATTAAATAAAATGGGCTAAGGCGAATTAAACAGTTAATTCGTAAATTAAATATTAACGATTATATTTAATTGATGTATATTGAATTAATTATACAATATTGTCTTTGTCGGACATGTATTAATATTTCAACTAATCCGAGTTATTAGTTGATGTTTTAATAACCGATAACCGATGACGATTTATAATAAAACCGCGTCATATACATTTAGCATTTTACGAACCAGACCACGAGGTAAAAATAAGAGGAAGTGGAAGCCCACTTCCCCATGAGGGCTCGACTGGCCGAATGCAAGGAACAAAAAGGAGAGCTTCTCCTCTTTGTAACCTAATCATTCATTTGTGCAAAAGAATTAGGGTTTTGAGAACATTACCTCTCAAAATTCAGATCTCACATCTAAGAAAAACTCACACAACAATTCTCTCAATATTGCAAGGCAATTAGAGAATACATTTCCAGCACAAGGGCATAGTCTCAGACGGTCTTGGGTGTATCGATTAGGAGGAAATCTACTTTGATTTCTGTTCTTAGGCCACATCTCAAAGGACCCGAGGTTATTTCTAATGCTTTATCGTTTTTCTCATGTTTTTCGTTTTATGACAATAATCACATATAAAATTTGCGTTATAGTCCTAATTTTTAAGGGTATTTTACGGATATTACCCCACAGCACGGCCCACCATACTCTTGGGGCCAGAATTCCTCCTCTTCATTGGTCTCATCACATCGGGAGTAGCTCCAACAACATACTCTTCAAAGAAGGCACGGTTGGCCTTGCCAACCTCTCGGTACTTCAAGTCAACAACCTCGTCCTTACGGAATTTGGATCTCTCTTCCAAGGACGGAGCACGTGACCATTTGACATAAGCGGGAGTCACCCATGTTGTGGCAACGAGGTTTGGCACCTCCCAAAGCGGCCGAGTGGCCCACCATCTTTCGAAGAACTCCACAAGCTCGGAGTTCCGGAAAACATTCTCTTGGACAAGAGTATCTTGAGCGGGCACCTTTTGTTGACGCCCCATTTGCCTCATGAGCCTTTCGGGATAAATGAAGGAAACAACCTTTAAGCCCACCACCATCAAAGAACGAGGACTAGCACCCGAAGCGGGCAACCCCGTGAAGGATCTCAAGTGCCACCACGGCACCACCCAACGGATATGAGGACCACCCTCCTCCGCCAATCTTGCGGCCCAATAGGCCTCGGTGGAAGCAAAACTATCCGGGTACAACTTCTTCCTCATAGTAAGGTGACGGAAGGAGTAAGAAGAAGGATTAACCGGAGGCTCTACATACTTTGGCCTCTCCAATAGCCACACTTGGAGGATCCTTGGCGATCCAAAAGAGGGAGCTTCTCCACAAGAGCCCTCCTTGTCCAAAGCTTGGATAATCTCTCTAAGCACCAACCACGATGGATCTCTACCATGCTCCATTTGCTCAAACACATGGATAAGGGTCATGCTACCATGGCATCTCGGCCCCTCCTTCTTCAAGACATCAACAAAGAGGTACACATGGAAAAGGCAAAATGCAAGAGCCCTTCTCCTAGCCACCTCCGAGACATTAACATCTAACCGATTCGAGAAGATGTTGATAAGAGCCAACATATCCACACCATGTGGAGCAAGAAGAAAGTTGACTTGGCTTGTTGACAAGCCCAACATGGAACGGAATTTCTCCTTGTAGCACAACCGAGACGGAGGAAGCACCGGAGCACAACCCGGCCACCCACCAATGGCTCCAACTTCTTCGGCAAGAGGAAAAATCTCGCCCTTCGGGAAAACGAAAACATGATGTTTCGAATCCCAAAACCGAGAACATGCTTCAAGAAACGAAGGTTGCACCTTGACTTGACGAAGCACCAACAATTGACCAACTCCCATGCAATCGAGTTGATACTTCTCGGGAGGCGACAAATCCCGGCACCATTGTCGCAATGCGTTCTCAAAGGCATCCATGAATTATTTTTGTGGAAGAAGAGGAGGTTTTGTGGAGATGTTTTTGTGTTTCGGATGCTGAAACAATGAAGCGCAAACGTCCCTATTTATACAAAATGATCAGTGCACTTTTCAGAAAAAGGGGAGAGCCGACTTCCATCGCCGAGCAGCTCGCGCCTCTTTGAGGCTTCCCCAGGATTCCCGCTGTCGACTTGTCTCTTTCAACTTATGTTTTCTCCTGACACTTCAAACCTCCCGCCAGGAACCTCGCTCCTCTTCGGGATGATCCGGGAAATTTTGTGTTTCTTCACACTCACATTTCCTTGTTTTCGCGTTTTACGAAATCCGACACGGTTTCCATGGCGCAGCTTTAAACAAACGGGTTTTTCTTTCTTTTTTTAAAAGGGGGAAGGGCTAGTCGCCTCGATCCGCGACGGATCGTTTCTATGTCAGTCGAAATTCCGAAATTTTTTTCGTTTTTTCGCAAATCAAAATCAAAATCGAAAATTGATAACACGACATCAATTTTCCTCCAAAATTCAAGCACTCACAAATTCGAGTCTTGACCTCAAAAGCCAAATGTACTCGCAAAAATCATTTCTAAAAATTCTTTCCTAACGGTTTGAGTTTTCCATATTTTTTCGAGTATATTTTCAAAAATTTCGATGCAATTTAATTCACGACACGAGTTAATTGCTCAAATTTTCAAATCAATTCCTTTTGAATTCCGTATGTGGCGATTTTGTCACGGAATTTTCAAAATTTCAATTTTAACTTCAAGTCATCTTGGTTAATTTTGATTTTTCAAACAAATGCTTTACGTGGTCAAGTGCTTCTACGTGTTTACGTTTATGCGTATATGCTATCTGTTGCCTCTTTTTCTACACTAACGATGCAGGAACTGGTGCAAAGCAAAAGGAGAGTCGACAGCCAACAACGTTCCTCCGAAACACAACACAAAAAAAGCCAAAATCAAAAAACAAACCACAGTCCAAAAACACATATATACAAACCGCCTTACGCAAAATACATCAGCAAACGTCTATCATACAGACACTGGCCTAAAACAAACGTCTATCATACAGATACTGGCCTAAAACAACCGTCTATCATACAGACACTGACCTAAAACAAACGTCTATCATACAGACACTGGCCTAAAACAAATGTCTATCATACAGACACTGGCCTAAAACAAACGTCTATCATACAGACACTGGCCTAAAACAAACGTCTATCGTACAGACACTGGCCTAAAACAAACGTCTATCATACAGACACTGGCCTAAAACAAACGTCTATCATACAGGCACTGGCCTAAGACAACGAACTGGGGGCTACCTGCCACCTACCGAACTAAGCACTCCCTACCCTTCTGATCAGAAAAGAAAGGGATCAACAGGAAATAGAGGAGCAGCAACGGAAGCAGAGGAGGTTACCATGACGATAACCCCTCACTCCTGCTCCATGACAAAAAAGAAGACAATGTCTTGCAGATTTCGGACGATACGAAAACCAGGGACCGTAGCTTAGCATGCTACCCCGATGTTAAACCCCAGTCAAAATGACCCAAAGCGTCAAGGTCGGCAAGAAGAGGAAGCACCTTGGTCGACAAGCGCTCGCCCTTGTCGCCAAAGTACGTGGCACCCAAGAAGTACCACAACCACAGCCGCGCCTCCTTCGCGTCGGCCTCAACCTCTGCCTCCGGGCTCGCCAACGGCGCCGGAGCAACACCTGCCACCCACTCAGTAAAGAGTTCCTTCACGTACGAACTCGCAATCAGGTACGGAGTGACGTAGGAAGGCTCCGACAAACCAGTACCGATCAAAGTAGTGACCGCAGGAGAGGACACTCTCTCCGGAGTCGCGGTAAACTCAATGGGCAGCTCACCACAGGGAAGGCCGGACACCATGGCAAAGTCCTCTAGAGTCACGCCGACCTCCCCAAACTCCATGTGGAACGACGACGTCGTATCCCAGTACCGGTCCAACATGGCGCGGATCAAACACAGGTTCGACCTAATCGAGGACCCGTGAATGTCCCGCCAAGCGGCCACCAACGGCCCAAAAGCCGACCTCTCTATCAACACCTTCGACCCAGTCCGGAGAAAATCGTAGAGGCCCAAGCAGGTAGAAAAGCCCGCGAAAGTCCTCATTGTGCCGATCTCCTGAAATCAAAAACAAACAACGTCAGAATGCCTATTTAGGCTCGACACTTCAAACATGAATGATAAATTTCAACCGGGGAACGTGACTCACCATGCCCTCGTGAGCACGGTAGGAAAGGTGCCGGTCCAGTCGAAGCAACAACTGGCTACCGTCAAAACCCTCGGCCCACTCTGGCGCCGCCCGTAAAAGCAACCCCCGCGGGGCCGTAACTCGCCTGGCTCTGAAACTCGCGACGTCGGCGTCATCCTGGGCTGTCTCTGCTCTCCTTCTCTTATGACCGCTAGACTCAACGTGGTGGACAGGGCCCAAGTCAACGACCCTGTTGGCGTCCCGCAACGTCCGCCTAGTTCCCCGAGGATGCCGCTCCCTCGAAGAAACCCTCCTCCCGGAGGTACCCGCCTCGGCCCCAGTCTAAGCTCTACCAGCACTAACAGCCCCAACAACGGGCTCTGCACGCTCCTCAACGGCCCCTGAGGTCCCAGCAGTCCTCCTCCTCAGTAACGTCCTCCAACCACGGCAGGCGTGCTAACCGGAGTACTACCCGGGGCCGGCCCGAACAACTCCTCAAAAGTCGCAGCCATGAACCCGGCCAGCTCCGAACACTCCCCTACAAAAAAAACGTCAGCCGAAATTTCGGCATTACGACGACATGAAATGGACTAATCCAAAAACAAAAAAAACAACCTGCAATACAAAAAAAACAAGGGGCAATCCCGCCCCAAACCATTCACAAGAAAAAACAACACAAAACGACTCGCCCCTCTTTTCAAGCAAAAGATAAGTCAAAAACCACAAAAACTACTCGCCCCTCTTTTCAAGCAAAAGACGAGTCAAAACCACAAAAACGGCATTTCAAGACCCATACAAGGTCTGCCAACAACCCAAAATACGTTCCCGACACAATGGGAATTTTTCTATGGTTCAAAAAGGCAATTCATACGCTAATTTGAGCCCAAGCCGGTCAAAATTCAAAAACGACCGCATAAAGGCAAACATGATTTTATCACGCCTCAAGGCGACCTAAAATACCAATAAAGTCCATTTCAAGGCAAACTGACTCAATTCAAGCCCAAACAAGCGCTTATTTTGTCAGACGTAAGTCCGTCGCAAAAGGCAAAAATTCAATTTTGCCCACAAACATCCAATGAAGGTCCTTAAATGGCAAATGCGGGTTTTCCCAACTACAATGCAACCTAGTGGGACCCACTACCCAAGCAACTAAACTTGGCATTGTGAAATGAGACGGTTTCTCGCCTCAATCACGTTTTTCGAGCATAGGGAGCGGGAACGGGGATCAAAATGCAAACTAAAAGCACCCCTATACTCCAAAACAGGTTTCTAACCAAATGCAAACATCAATTTCACTCGAAATTGGCTCAATCAAAAACGCCCAATCGATTTTTAGGGCAAAATCTGCCCTAGTTCAATCTAGCTAACAATCAACAAATTTGAAAGGATTCAAGAGGAAAACTTACCTTGAGATGACATTTGTTGACAATGGCACGGATGAAAGCAAGCTTGAATGTCCGTCAATGGCAATTTTGGGCGAAATCTCGAAGTTGAAGATGAATATTCATCCGCAACTCAACCTCGTGTCTTTTTAACAAAAACTAGGGAAGCCGGCTTGCATCGCCAGGTGGCTCGCGCCTAAACCAGGCCTCCCCTTTTCTTTTTCAGCGAAATTTGGGCTTTGGCCCAATTTCCCACAACCGACTTCAAAATTTTCGTTGACAATATTAAATATTATCATTTCCTCGAAAACAAACAAAAACAAATAGTGAAAATTTAAAACTCGCTATTTTCAAGCAAACGGCGATCAAAACCACCAATTTCAAAAATAATAGCGAAAATTCGAAAACCGCTATTTTCTCCAAATTTCAAACAAACGGCGATCAAAACCGCCAATTTCAAAATAATGGCGAAATCAAAATTCACCATTTTCCTTCAAATTTTCCAAAATAATAGTGAAAATTCAAAATTCACTATTTCTTTCAGATGTCAACGGCGGCAAATAAACCGTCACTTCAATCAATAGTGAAGATTCCAAATTCACTATTTCCATCAAATGTCGACGGCGGCAAATAAACCGTCACATCAATCAATAGTGAAGATTCCAAATTCACTATTTCTTTCAAATGTCAACGGCGGCACATAAACCGTCACTTCAAATGTAATAGCAGATTTAAAATTTGCTATTTCCTTTCAAAATTAAAACAAACGGCGATCAAAACCGCCACTACAAATTCAAACCGAATGGTGAAAATTCCAAGCTCACTATTCCTTCAAATGCCAGCTCATTCCAGAAAAAACAGTGATGGTGAGGATCCATACTCACTATTTCCACAGCGACATCATGAGATTCGCTACTTTCAAAGAAAGCCCACTCGACGCGGCTATTCCCATGGTCCATTAACCGACCTTTACCGTGGCTGGCGAGCCTTTGTCCGCAATCCTTTCAAGGAAAGATCCCGAAGATGCCTCGGGTACAATTTTCCTGTCGCGGCTGGCGAGCCTTACAACGCACCGCGGCTGGCGAGCCCTCCTCACATACCCACCGTGGCTTGCGAGCATTTGTCCGCACACCTTTCAAGGATACATCCCGAAGATGCCTCAGGTACATTTCTTTGCCGCGGCTGGCGAGCTTTACAACGCACCGTGGCTGGCGAGCCCTCCTCACACACGCACCGTGGCTGGCGAGAATTTGTCCGCAACCCTTTCAAGGACAGATCCCGAAGATGCCTCGGGTACATTTCCTTGCCGCGGCTGGCGAGCCTTACAACGCACCGCGGCTGGCGAGCCCTCCTCACATATGCACCGTGGCTGGCGAGCCTTACAACGCACCGCGTCTGGCGAGCCCTCCTCACATACGCACCATGGCTGGCAAGCATTTGTCCGCAACCCTTTCAAGGACAGATCCCGAAGATGCCTCGGGTACATTTCCTTGTCTCGGCTGGCGAGCCTTACAACGCACCGCGACTGGCGAGCCCTCCTCACATACGCACCGTGGCTGGCGAGCATTTATCCGCACGCCTTTCAAGGATACATCCCGAAGATGCCTCGGGTACATTTCCTTACCACAGCTGGCGAGCCTTTATCCGCAAACGTGCAAGGACATATCCGAAGATGCCTCAGGTATGACTTCTTCCTATGGCTGGCGAGCCTTTGTACGTAGTCTAACGGACTTTAAACGACCTGCATGGACAGTCGACAGACTCTAAACTGTTCCTGACGACAGGTCCTTGACTCGTACCCTCGAGTCGCCTTGGCGTCGCCCTTCCCGACGACAGGTTCTTGGCCTGAATCCTTTCGAGCCGCCTCGACGTCGCTTGGGTCTTCAGGTTGTAATCTTCGATTGACCTGGGGACTCTACTTTGACTTTCGCCCTGTCCAAGCCACAGTCAAAGTGGGGGCTCAGAGATACCCGATGATCTGCGAGACTCCAACAAACACCCGATGATTATCGGACTACAACATGTTTTGGGATCGCAGCGTTTGATCGACAGTTTGTGTACAACTTTACGTCGTAAAACTTAAAACGATTTCGAAAATAAAATATTTCAAAACATTTCAAAAATACCTGGAGTGTTTAATGCATGACGACGGGGTCGCAATGACACTAACTAGAGTCAAAACCGACACCGAACCAAAAACCGACTCAAAAATTCAAATCCCGACTCCAACAACGAGTCAAATCGAGTCAAACACAAAAACCAAAAATATCTCAAGCCTTCTATACTAAGTTTTCCCGGATTCATGTTGGTCAAGTACCAAACATGTGACTACAAATCCTAGGATTGAACAAATCATGATTGCGTTTGTTGTGATAGTGACAACACAACTCGAAGTGCCGCGAACCTCCTCCGCGGAGTCGCCAATCTGTGGACATGGACCACCTGCGGGTCCGGTTCGATCTGCGGACGCGCAGCGGTCTTTTTGAAAGCCACGCTCGGCGGCGTAAAGGGTGCTTTCGACCGGATCGTTTTAGATCGGTCGGTTTCGTCTCGGTAAGGGTTTCGAAACGATTAGAGATGTTCGGAGTCGCCACCAAGCAGCGTTTGACATAGGTACTAAAGATAAGGAAATCGTCCCTCTTTAGCATCCTATCTCTAGAATGACTCTCGTACGCCCTGGATAAGGTCGCCCACTATCCAAAATTTTTGAGTAAGAGGTGAAGGTACGTATTGGGAAGCCCTTTAATCAGACACCCAATCCCGCCCGCGTTTAGCGGCCTCTACTGTTCGATCTTGGTTGGTTGAATGCAAAAGTTGATAAAACGGTTTAAATGCATGAATGCGCATCCAATGTTTTAAACCTAACATGTGAGCTTTCTAAGTCGGTTGATTTAATCCAAGTATCAAGTATAAGATGTCGAGTTGGATTAATGATTGATTTGCATGCAAGACGGAAATTAAACATCCATTTACCGTATTAGGTTTAGGGTGCATAACATGATCCATTTGTCTTAGTAAGGTATTTTGCAAATATGGTTTTGAATAATCGAATAGTCATCTGATCCGTCCTATATCCGGGTTAACCGGAGTCGGGATCGTCCTAGACTAATGCTGGAAGGGAACAGGCCCTGTACCAGACGGATATAAGAGGCGCGAGCCAGCCGGCGGTGTAAGGGGCCTCCCTCTGGTTTTGAAAATGAGAAGAAAAATGCCTGCTTGAGGCGCGGGTTAGCCAATGGTTGTATGCCGTGTTCTGGCTGTTTAGAAAACGTTATGAAACGTGTTGAAAATGGGTATTTGGACCCGGTTTGATTTTGAAAGGGTCGTTTAAACCGCATTTGTTGATTTGAAGAACTAGACTCGAATAATCATCATTGTTTGATAATATTCGATGTCGGGCTCGGTTTTGACAAGCTTGACATGAATAGTTTTGAAAATGATTATGGACTAATTGTTTTAAGTCCATTTTGAATGTAATTAGTCGGTACTTATCATCGTACCCGGGTTAAAATCCGTCATGGTATATAGAACCAAGGATGATTTCGTGTTGGTGACTAATATGTTTGTTTGAAAAATGTAAAGAAATGAAATAAAAGGCTTTAAAATACCTCTTAAATGTCATTAACCAAATATTATCACCGAAACACGGATTTAACCGTCATGGTATGAGGAACCAAGGGTGAAAAATGCTTTATGGTTAAAACATGTAAAATGAAACAAAAAGGTTTCGAAAATACTTGAAATTGTAAAAACCGATTACAAATATGAAAATGGATTAAGGGAAATGACGAGAACAAACACGGTTAATTTCTGGTCTGAGCACCCCATTTAGGCGCGAGCCAGTTGGCGACCTAAGGGGCTTCTGCCTCAGACCAAAAATCAGTTTTGGCTCGTTTATTCCATGTTTTGGTTCATGTTATGCATGTTTTAGCATGTTAAAGTCATGAAACAAATGAAAACACAATAAAAGAGGATTTTTACACCCTCATACTTACATGTTTGGTTATGGCGAGTGACCGACGTAAGTGTAACAACTTGTTTGATCGGAAAAAACTCGGTTTAAAACCGTTTTGGTAAGTAAAAGAGTGTTTTAAAAGTTTAGTGATGGTGTAGTGGTCAAAGTGGTCGGACAAGTGATTTAATGCACGATGACGGTACCAAACAATGTGTAAGGCTTGTATTTACGATCGGTAGGTCGTAAATACGCGTCGGATTGTGACTTAAGAAGTCGAGTCGAGAATTTTAAGGGAGAAAAGAGGGGGCGGACAATCGCGTAAGTCTCAAATGGGTGGCATTTGAGGGGTATTTATAGGAGAATGAGTGTTTGTGTGAGTTTTGAGCGACGTGGCCACCTGGGCTGCTCAAAGAGGCGCGAGTCATGTCGCGGCACTTCGAGTTGTGTTGTCACTATCACAACAAACGCAATCACGATTTGTTCTATCCTAGGTTTTGTAGTCACATGTTTGGTACTTGACCAACATGAATCCGGGAAAACTTAGTATAGAAGGCTTGAGATATTTTTGGTTTTTGTGTTTGACTCGGTTTGACTCGTTGTTGGAGTCGGGATTTTGAATGTTTGAGTCGGTTTTTGGTCCGGTGTCGGTTTTGACTCTAGTTAGTGTCATTGCGACCCCGTCGTCGTGCATTAAACACTCCAGGTATTTTTGAAATGTTTTGAAATGTTTTGTTTTCGAATTCGTTTTAAGTTTTCCGACGTAAAGTTGTACACAAATTGTCGATCAAACGCTGCGATCCCAAAACATGTTGTAGTCCGATAATCATCGGGTGTTTGTTGGAGTCCCAGCAGATACTGGGTATCTACAGAACCCCCACTTTGACTGAGGCTTGGACAGGGCGAAAGTCAAAGTAGAGTCCCCAGGTCAATCGAATATTAACACCTGAAGACCCAAGCGACGTCGAGGCGGTTCGAAAGGATTCGGGCCAAGGACCTGCCGTCGGGAAGGGCGACGCCAAGGCGAATCGAGGGTATGAGTCAAGGACCTGTCTTCGGGAACAGTTTAGAGTCTGTCGACTGTCCGTGCGGGTCGTTTAAAGTCCGTTAGAATACGTACAAAGGCTCGCCAGCCATAGGAAGGAGTCATACCTGAGGCATCTTCGGATATGTCCTTGCACGTTTGCGGATAAAGGCTCGCCAGCTGTGGTAAGGAAATGTACCCGAGGCATCTTCGGGATGTATCCTTGAAAGGTGTGCGGACAAATGCTGGCCAGCCACGGTGCGTATGTGAGGAGGGCTCGCCAGCCGCGGTGCGTTGTAAGGCTCGCCAGCCGAGAAAAGGAAATGTACCCGAGGCATCTTCGGGATCTGTCCTTGAAAGGTGTGCGGACAAATGCTCGCCAGCCACGGTGCGTATGTGAGGAGGGCTCGCTAGCCGCAGTGCGTTATAAGGCTCGCCAGCCGCGGCAAGGAAATGTACCCGAGGCGTCTTCGGGATGTATCCTTGAAAGGTGTGCGGACAAATGCTCGCCAGCTGTGGTGCGTATGTGAGGAGGGCTCGCCAGCCGCGGTGCGTTGTAAGGCTCGCCAGCCGCGGCAAGGAAATGTACCAGAGGCATCTTCGGGATGTATCCTTGAAAGGTGTGCGGACAAATGCTCGCCAGCTGTGGTGTGTATGCGAGGAGGGCTCGCCAGCCGCGGTGCGTTGTAAGGCTCGCCAGCCGCGGCAAGGAAATGTACCCGAGGCATCTTCGGGATGTATCCTTGAAAGGTGTGCGGAAAAATGCTCGCCAGCTGTGGTGCGTATGTGAGGAGGTCTCGCCAGCCGCGGTGCGTTGTAAGGCTCGCCCCAAGCCGCGAAGAAATGTACCCGAGGCATCTTCGGGATGTATCCTTGAAAAGGTAAGGAAATGTACCCGAGGCATCTTCGGGATGTATCCTTGAAAAGGTTGCGGACAAAGGCTCGCCAGCCATGGTAAAGGTCGGTTAATGGACCATGGAAGTAGCCGCGTCGAGTGGGCTTGCTTTGAAAGTAGCGAACTCATGATGTCGCTGTGGAAATAGTGAGTATGGATCCTCACCGTCACTGTTCTTTCTGGAATGAGCGAGTTCCGCGAGGAAGCCCCCTGCTGGCATTTGAAGGAATAGTGAATTTGGAATTTTCACCATTCGGTTTGAATTTGTAGTGGCGTTTTTGATCGCCGTTTGCCTTAATTTTGAATAGCAAATTTTAAATCTGCTATTACATTTGAAGTGACGGTTTATGTGGCGCCATTGATATTTGAAAGAAATAGTGAATTTGGAATTTTCACTATTGATTGAAGTGACAGTTTATTTGCCGCCGTTGACATTTGAAAGAAATAGTGAATTTGGAATTTTCACTATTGATTGAGGTGACGGTTTATTTGCCGCCGTTGACATTTGATGGAAATAGTGAATTTGGAATCTTCACTATTGATTGAAGCGACGGTTTATGTGCCGCCGTTGACATTTGAAAGAAATAGTGAATTTGGAATCTTCACTATTGATTGAAGTGACGGTTTATTTGCCGCCGTTGCTTGAAAATAGGGAGTTTTAAATTTTCACTATTTGTTTTTGTTTGTTTTCGAGGAAATGACAATATTTAATATTGTCAACCTTAAAATTTTGAAGTCAGTTGTGGGAAATTGGGCCAAAGCCCAAATTTCGCTGAAAAAGGAAAGAGGAGGCCTGGTTTAGGCGCGATCCACCTGGTGATGCAAGCCGGCTTCCCTATTTTTTGTTAAAAAGACGCGAGGTTGAGTTGCGGATGAATATTTATCTTCAACCTCGAAATTTCGCCCAAAATCGCCATTGACGGACCTTCAAGCTTGCTTTCATCCGTGCCATTGTCAACAAATGTCATCTCAAGGTAAGTATTTCCTCTTGAATCCTTTCAAATTTGTTGATTGTTAGCTAGATTGAACTAGGGCGGATTTTGCCCTAAAAATCGAATTGGGCATTTTTGTTTGAGCCAATTTCGAGTGAAATTGATGTTTGCATTAGGTTAGAAACCTGTTTAGGAGCATAGGGTGCTTTTAGTTTGCATTTTGATCCCCGTTCCCGCTCCCTATGCTCGAAAAACGTGATTGAGGCGAGAAACCGTCTCATTTCACAATGCCAAGTTTATTTGCTTGGGTAGTGGGTCCCACTAGGTTGCATTGTAGTTGGGAAAACCCGCGTTTGCCATTTAAGGACCTTCATTGGATGTTTGTGGGCAAAATTAAATTTTTGCCTCTTGCGACGGTCTTACGTCTGACAAAATAAGCGCTTGTTTGGGCTTGAATTGAGTCAGTCTGCCTTGAAATGGACCTTATTGGTATTTTAGGTCACCTTGAGGCGTGACAAAATCATGTTTGCCTTTTTACGGTCGTTTTTGAATTTTGACCGGTTTGGGCTCAAATTAGCGTATGAATTGCCTTTTTGAACCATAGAAAAAAATTCCCATTGTGTCGGGAATGTATTTTGGGTTGTTGGCAGACCTTGTATGGGTCTTGAAAGGACGTTTTTGTGGTTTTGACTCGTCTTTTGCTTGAAAAGAGGGGCGAGTCGTTTTTGTGGTTTTTGACTCGTCTTTTGCTTGAAAAGAGGGGCGAATCGTTTTGTGTTGTTTTTTCTTGTGAATGGTTTGGGGCGGGATTGACCCTTGTTTTTTTTGTATTGCAGGTTGTTTTTGTTGTTTTTGGATTCGTCCATTTCATGTCGTCGTAATGCCGAAATTTCGACTGACGTTTTTTTGTAGGGGAGTGTTCGGAGCAGGCCGGGTTCATGGCTGCGATTTTTGAGGAGTTGTTCGGGCCGGCCCCGGGTAGTACTCCGGTTAGCACGCCTGCCGTGGTTGTGGAGGACGTTACTGAGGAGGAAAGACCTCCGAGCGGATCGCTTGGGACCTCGGGGCCATTGAGGAGCGTGCAGCCCGTTGTTGGGGCATTTAGTCTTGGTAGAGCTCGGCCGGGGCCGAGGCGGGTACCTCCGGGAGGAGGGTTTCTTCGAGGAGCGGCGTCCTCGGGAACTTGGCGGACGTTGCGGGGACGTCCAACGGTCGTTGACTTGGGCCTGTCCACCACGTTGAGTCTCGCGGTCATAAAGGCGGAGAGCAAGAGATGACCACGATGACGCCGACGTCGCGAGTTTCGAGCCGAGCGAGTTCGCCCGCGAGGGTTGCTTTTACGGGCGGCGCCCAGTGGGCGGGGGTTTTGACGGTAGCCAGTTGTTGCTTCGACTGGACCGACACCTTTCCTACCGTGCTCACGAGGGCATGGTGAGTCACGTTCCCCGGTTGAAATTTGTCATTCATTTTTGAAGTGTCGAGCCTAAATAGGCATTCTGACGTTGTTTGTTTTTTATTCAGGAGATCGGCACCATGAGGACTTTCTCGGGCTTTTCTACCTGCTTGGGTCTCTACGACTTTCTCCGAGCTGGGTCGAAGGTGTTGATAGAGAGGTCGGCTTTTGGGCCGTTGGTGGCCGCTTCGCGGGACATTCACGGGTCCTCGATTCGGTCGAACCTGTGTTTGATCCGCGCCATGTTGGACCGGTACTGGGATACGACATCGTCGTTCCACATGGAGTTTGGGGAGGTCGGCGTGACTCTAGATGACTTTGCCATGGTGTCCGGCCTTCCCTGTGGTGAGCTGCCCATTGAGTTTACCGCGACTCCGGAGAGAGTGTCCTCTTCTGCGGTCACTGCTTTGATCGGTACTGGTTTGCCGGAGCCTTCCGACGTCACTCCGTACCTGATTGCGAGTTCGTACGTGAAGGACCTCTTCACTGAGAAGGTGGCAGGTGTTGCTCCGGCGCCGTTGGCGAGCCCGGAGGCAGAGGTTGAGGCCGACGCGAAAGAGGCGCGGCTGTGGTTGTGGTACTTCTTGGGTGCCACGTACTTTGGCGACAAGGGCGAGCGATTGTCGACCAAGGTGCTTCCTCTTCTTGCCGACCTTGACGCTTTGGGTCGGTTTGACTGGGTTACGCCGGCTTTGGCGAGTTTTACCCGGTACTTACACGCGGTGGTTCGTCCGGAGACAGTGGGAGCGTGTAGTGCTTCTGCTCTGGTTGGTCCCGGCCTCATCTTTGAGGTACGAGCGTTTTTTTTGTGGTAGTTTTTTTATTTTGATTTTGATTTTGTCTTTGGCAATTTTTTGAGAAATTGGATAATTTGTGTTTGCTGTGTCTGATTACAGGCTTGGTTGTATGCTTACTTCACTCCTCTGCGTCCGGGGACTACAGACGGTGTTCCCTCGGCTTACCCTGCTGTGAGGGGTTGGACGGTTGGTCGGAAGAAGTCGACTAAGTCGACTTACGAGGACTGCAGGCGTCGCGTGAACAAGCTTCGAGTTGCTGATGTAAGTTTCTGTTTTTCCTTCTCCTTTATAGCATTAGCTAGAGATAGGGTGATTAGGTAGCTTAGGAAGCCCCCAGTTAGCTGAGTAGCTTTGTTTCGAGTGCAGTTTGTTGGGCGGCCTTGGGAGCACTACACGGGTGTGCCGGCTGCTGTCACAGAGCGTTTGCGACCTCGCAGCTCCCTGCGCCTTTACTTGGAGACGGCGATTGAGCCGGTTTGGTACTTGGGTGAGCGCCTAGTTTGCTAGTGCCTTACCGAGACTTTCGTCGTGCCTGTTGACCCGCCTGGGGTGTTGTTCCAGGAGTCGACGCGTGATGAGGTTGAGGAGCACCTTCACGGTCGAGGAGGTGAGGAGCTCTTTTCTTTGTTTTCATTGGTTCCCTTGATAGGAGGGTTTGTCATTTTTGATGTGGGTCCAAATGACAGGGAGTCGACCCGCTGATGAGGACTCAGCCCCCAGCTTTCCCGACGGAGACCACTTTTCAGGGGCCGAGTGGCGAGGAGCTTCGGTTGCGCTTACCGGAGCCCGCAGTGGCCGAGGCGACCGATGCTGGCATGGAGTGGAGGTTGACTGTTCTGAGGGTAAGTTCCTGACTTGAACACTTTCTCCAATTATACTTTGCCTTATATTGAAGGACATTTTTGTTTTGTAGGTGACGACTGTTAGTCACCAGAACTTGTGGCGGATGGCTAAGCGCTGGAGAGCGTTTGCTGGTGACCTGGCTACGAGGGAGGCTCTGCTTTCTCAGGTACGTTTTGCGTGTTGTTTTTGTATATTTTGTGTTGTATTTCATGTTTTTAGATCTTGAGGATCTGTTATTGTATTTGGCAGGGCACAACGGATCCGGTGGAGCTTGCTCGGGTCCGTGCTGAGTTGGAGGCAGCCAGGTCGATGATCGAGGCCCAGGGGGTTAGGGATTACCCGTCGAGACCAGGAGTTGAGGCGTCACGAGAATGAGCTGCAGAGTCGAGACGCGGAGATTGCCTCTCTGAAGGCTCAGTTGGCTGCGGCGGAGGAGGTTCGCGTCGTGATGGAGGAGGAGACGCTAGAGATTTGTTCTCGTGATGGTGTCTGATACTAAGTTTTCCCGGATTCATGTTGGTCAAGTACCAAACATGTGACTACAAAACCTAGGATAGAACAAATCATGATTGCGTTTGTTGTGATAGTGACAACACAACTCGAAGTGCCGCGACGTGGCTCGCGCTCTTGGAGCGACCCCAGTGGCCACGTCGCTCAAAACTCACACAACCACTCATTCTCCTATAAATACCCCTCAAATGCCACCCATTTGAGACTTACGCGAGTGTCCGCCCCCTCTTTTCTCCCTTAAAATTCTCGACTCGACTTCTAAAGTCACAATCCGACGCGTGTTTACGACCTACCGATCGTAAACACAAGCCTTACACATTGTTTGGTACCGTCATCGTGCATTAAATCACTTGTCCGACCACTTTGACCACTACACCATTACTAAACTTTTAAAACACTCTTTTACTTACCAAAACGGTTTTAAACCGAGTTTTTTCCGATCAAACAAGTTGTTACACTTACGTCGGTCACTCGCCATAACCAAACATGTAAGTATGAGGGTGTAAAAATCCTCTTTTATTGTGTTTTCATTCGTTTCATGACTTTAACATGCTAAAACATGCATAACATGAACCAAAACATGGAATAAACGAGCCAAAACTGATTTTTGTCCGAGGCGAAAGCCCCTTAGGTCGCCAACTGGCTCGCGCCTAAATGGGGTGCTCAGACCAGAGATCAACCGTGTTTGTTCTCGTCATTTCCCTTAATCCATTTTCATATTTGTAATCAGTTTTTACCATTTCAAGTATTTTCGAAACCTTTTTGTTTCATTTCACATGTTTTAACCATAAAGCATTTTTCACCCTTGGTTCTTCATACCATGACGGTTAAATATGTGTTTCGGTGATAATATTTGGTTAATGACATTTAAGAGGTATTTTAAAGCCTTTTATTTCATTTCTTTACATTTTTCAAACAAACATATTAGTCACCAACACGAAATCATCCTTGGTTCTATATACCATGCCGGATTTTAACCCGGGTACGATGATGAGTACCGACTAATTACATTCAAAATGGACTTAAAACAATTAGTCCATAATCATTTTCAAAACTATTCATGTCAAGCTTGTCAAATCGAACCCGACACCGAATATTATCAAATAATGATGATTATTCGAGTCTAGTTCTTCAAATCAACAAATACGGTCTAAACGACCCTTTCAAAATCAAACCGGGTCCAAATACCCATTTTCAACACGTTTCATAACGTTTTCAAATAGCCAGAACACGGCATACAGCCGTTGGCTAACCCGCGCCTCAAGCAGGCATTTTTCTTCTCATTTTCAAAACCAGAGGGAGGCCCCTTACACCGCCGGCTGGCTCGCGCCTCTTATAGTCGTCTGGTACAGGGCCTGTTCCCTTCCAGCATTAGTCTAGGACGATCCCGACTCCGGTTAACCTGGATATAGGACGGATCAGATGACTATTCGATTATTCAAATCATATTTGCAAAATGCCTTACTAAGACCAATGGATCATGTTATGCACCCTAAACCCAATACGTACCTTCACCTCTTACTCAGAAACTTTGGATAGTGGACGACCTTATCCAGGGCGTACGAGAGTCATTCTAGAGATAGGATGCTAACGAGGGACGATTTCCTTATCTTTAGTACCTATGTCAAACGCTGCTTTGTGCTTCGATTTGACCGAGGTATAAAGTGGAATTCAAACGGGTTCCAGGCATCCCACAAATGCTTGGTGGCGACTCCGACCATCTCTAATCGTTTCGAGACCCTTACCGAGACGAAACCGACCGATCTAAAATGATCCGGTCGAAAGCACCCTTTACGCCGCCGAGCGTGGCTTTCAAAAAGACCGCTGCGCATCCGCAGATCGAACCGGACCCGCAGGTGGGCCATGTCGACAGATTGGCGACTCCGCCCGTAAAAGCAACCCCTGCGGGGCCGTAACTCGCCTGGCTCTGAAACTCGCGACGTCGGCGTCATCCTGGGCTGTCTCTGCTCTCCGCCTCTTATGACCGCGAGACTCAACGTGGTGGACAGGGCCCAAGTCAACGACCCTGTTGACGTCCCGCAACGTCCGCCTAGTTCCCCGAGGACGCCGCTCCCTCGAAGAAACCTTCCTCCCGGAGGTACCTGCCTCGGCCCCAGTCTGAGCTCTACCAGCACTAACAGCCCCAACAACGGGCTCTACACGCTCCTCAACGGCCCCTGAGGTCCCAGCAGTCTGCCCAGGAGGTCTCTCCTCCTCAGTAACGTCCTCCACAACCACGGCAGGCGTGCTAACCGGAGTACTACCCGGGGCCGGCCCGAACAACTCCTCAAAAGTCGCAGCCATGAACTCGGCCTGCTCCGAACACTCCCCTACAAAAAAAAACGTCAGCCGAAATTTCGGCATTACGACGACATGAAATGGACGAATCCAAAAACAACAAAAACAACCTGCAATACAAAGAAAACAAGGGGCAATCCCGCCCCAAACCATTCACAAGAAAAAACAACACAAAACGACTCGCCCCTCTTTTCAAGCAAAAGACGAGTCAAAAACCACAAAAACGACTCGCCCCTCTTTTCAAGCAAAAGACGAGTCAAAACCACAAAAACGGCATTTCAAGACCCATACAAGGTCTGCCAACAACCCAAAATACATTCCCGACACAATGGGAATTTTTTCTATGGTTCAAAAAGGCAATTCATACGCTAATTTGAGCCCAAGCCGGTCAAAACTCAAAAACGACCGCATAAAGGCAAACGTGATTTTATCACGCCTCAAGGCGACGTAAAATACCAATAAGGTCCATTTCAAGGCAAACTGACTCAATTCAAGCCCAAACAAGCGCTTATTTTGTCATACGTAAGACCGTCGCAAAAGGCAAAAATTCAATTTTCCCCACAAACATCCAATGAAGGTCCTTAAATGGAAAATGCGGGTTTTCCCAACTACAATGCAACCTAGTGGGACCCACTACCCAAGCAAATAAACTTGGCATTGTGAAATGAGACGGTTTCTCGCCTCAATCACGTTTTTCGAGCATAGGGAGCGGGAACGGGGATCAAAATGCAAACTAATAGCACCCCTATACTCCAAAACAGGTTTCTAACCTAATGCAAACATCAATTTCACTCGAAATTGGCTCAATCAAAAACGCCCAATTCGATTTTTAGGGCAAAATCTGCCCTAATTCATCTAGCTAACAATCAACAAATTTGAAAGGATTCAAGAGGAAAACTTACCTTGAGATGACATTTGTTGACAATGGCATGGATGAAATCAAGCTTGAAGGTCCGTCAATGGCAATTTTGGGCGAAATTTCGAGGTTGAAGATGAATATTCATCCGCAACTCAACCTCGCGTCTTTTTAACAAAAAATAGGGAAGCCGGCTTGCATCGCCAGGTGGCTCGCGCCTAAACCAGGCCTCCCCTTTTCTTTTTCAGCGAAATTTGGGCTTTGGCCCAATTTCCCACAACCGACTTCAAAATTTTCGTTGACAATATTAAATATTGTCATTTCCTCGAAAACAAACAAAAACAAATAGTGAAAATTTAAAACTCGCTATTTTCAAGCAAACGGCGATCAAAACCGCCAATTTCAAAAATAATAGCGAAAATTCGAAAACCGCTATTTTCTCCAAATTTCAAGCAAACGGCGATCAAAACCGCCAATTTCAAAATAATGGCGAAATCAAAATTCACCATTTTCCTTCAAATTTTCCAAAATAATAGTGAAAATTCCAAATTCACTATTTCTTTCATATGTCAACGGCGGCAAATAAACCGTCACTTCAATCAATAGTGAAGATTCCAAATTTACTATTTCCATTAAATGTCAACGGCGGCAAATAAACCGTCACTTCAATCAATATTGAAGATTCCAAATTCACTATTTCCATCAAATGTCGACGACGGCAAATAAACCGTCACATCAATCAATAGTGAAGATTCCAAATTCACTATTTCTTTCAAATGTCAACGGCGGCACATAAACCGTCACTCCAAATGTAATAGCATATTTAAAATTTGCTATTTCCTTTCAAAATTAAAACAAACGGCGAGCAAAACCGCCACTACAAATTCAAACCGAATTGTGAAAATTCCAAGCTCACTATTCATTCAAATGCCAGCTCATTCCAGAAATAACAGTGATGGTGAGGATCCATACTCACTATTTCCACAGCGACATCATGAGATTCGCTACTTTCAAAGCAAGCCCACTCGACGCGGCTATTCCCATGGTCCATTAACCGACCTTTACCGTGGCTGGCGAGCCTTTGTCCGCAACCCTTTCAAGGACAGATCCCGAAGATGCCTCGGGTACAATTTCCTTGTCGCGGCTGGCGAGCCTTACAACGCACCGCGGCTGGCGAGCCCTCCTCACATACGCACCGTGGCTGGCCAGCATTTGTCCGCACACCTTTCAAGGATACATCCCGAAGATGCCTCGAATACATTTCCTTGCCGCGGCTGATGAGCCTTACAACGCACCGCGGCTGGCGAGCCCTCCTCACATACGCACCGTGGCTGGCGAGCCTTACAACGCACCGCGGCTGGCGAGCCCTCCTCACATACGCACCATGGCTGGGGAGCATTTGACCACAACCCTTTCAAGGACAGATCCCGAAGATGCCTCGGGTACATTTCCTTGTCTCGGCTGACAAGCCTTACAACGCACCGCGGCTGGCGAGCCCTCCTCACATACGCACCGTGGCTGGCGAGCATTTATCCGCACGCCTTTCAAGGATACATCCCGAAGATGCCTCGGGTACATTTCCTTACCACAGCTGGCGAGCCTTTATCCGCAAACGTGCAAGGACATATCCGAAGATGCCTCAGGTATGACTTCTTCCTATGGCTGGCGAGCCTTTGTACGTAGTCTAACGGACTTTAAACGACCCGCACGGACAGTCGACAGACTCTAAACTGTTCCCGACGACAGGTCCTTGACTCGTACCCTCGAGTCGCCTTGGCGTCGCCCTTCCCGACGCAGCGGTTCTTGGCACGAATCCTTTCGAGCCGCCTCGGCGTCGCTTGGGTCTTCAGGTTGTAATCTTCGATTGACACAGGGACTCTACTTTGACTTTCGCCCGTCCAAGCCTCGGTCAAAGTGGGGGCTCAGTAGATACCCGATGATCTCTGCTGAGACTCCAACAAACACCCGATGATTATCGGACTACAACATGTTTTGGGATCGCAGCGTTTGATCGACAGTTTGTGTACAACTTTACGTCGTAAAACTTAAAACGATTTCGAAAATAAAACATTTCAAAACATTTCAAAAATACCTGGAGTGTTTAATGCACGACGACGGGGTCGCAATGACACTAACTAGAGTCAAAACCGACACCGGACCAAAAACCGACTCAAAAATTCAAATCCCGACTCCAACAACGAGTTAAACCGAGTCAAACACAAAAACCAAAAATATCTCAAGCCTTCTATACTAAGTTTTCCCGGATTCATGCTGGTCAAGTACCAAACATGTGACTACAAATCCTAGGATTGAACAAATCATGATTGCGTTTGTTGTGATAGTGACAACACAACTCGAAGTGCCGCGAACCTCCTCCGCGGAGTCGCCAATCTGTGGACATGGCCCACCTGCGGGTCCGGTTCGATCTGTGGATGCGCAACGGTCTTTTTGAAAGCCACGCTCGGCAGCGTAAAGGGTCCTTTCGACCGGATCGTTTTAGATCGGTCGGTTTCGTCTCGGTAAGGGTCTCGAAACGATTAGAGATGTTCGGAGTCGCCACCAAGCATTTGTGGGATGCCTGGAACCCGTTCGAATTCCACTCTATACCTCGGTCAAATCGAAGCACAAAGCAGCGTTTGACATAGGTACTAAAGATAAGGAAATCGTCCCTCTTTAGAATCCTATCTCTAGAATGACTCTCGTACGCCCTGGATAAGGTCGTCCACTATCCAAAGTTTCTGAGTAAGAGGTGAAGGTACGTATTGGGAATCCCTTTAATCAGACACCCAATCTCGCCCGCGTTAGCGGCCTCTCTTGATCGATCTTGGTTGGTTGAATGCAAAAGTTGATAAAACGGTTTAAATGCATGAATGCGCATCCAATGTTTTAAACCTAACATGTGAGCTTTCTAAGTCGGTTGATTTAATCCAAGTATCAAGTATAAGATGTCGAGTTGGATTAATGATTGATTTGCATGCAAGACGGAAATTAAACATCCATTTACCGTATTAGGTTTAGGGTGCATAACATGATCCATTTGTCTTAGTAAGGCATTTTGCAAATATGGTTTTGAATAATCGAATAGTCATCAGATCCGTCTTATATCCGGGTTAACCGGAGTCGGGATCGTCCTAGACTAATGCTAGAAGGGAACAGGCCCTGTACCAGACGGCTATAAGAGGCGCGAGCCAGCCGGCGGTGTAAGGGGCCTCCCCTCTGGTTTTGAAAATGAGAAGAAAAATGCCTGCTTGAGGCGCGGGTTAGCCAACGGCTGTATGCCGTGTTCTGGCTGTTTATAAAACGTTATGAAACGTGTTGAAAATGGGTATTTGGACCCGGTTTGATTTTGAAAGGGTCGTTTAGACCGCATTTGTTGATTTGAAGAACTAGACTCGAATAATCATCATTGTTTGATAATATTCGATGTCGGGCTCGGTTTTGACAAGCTTGACATGAATAGTTTTGAAAATGATTATGGACTAATTGTTTTAAGTCCATTTTGAATGTATTTAGTCGTTACTCATCATCGTACCCGGGTTAAAATCCGTCATGGTATATAGAACCTAGGATGATTTCGTGTTGGTGACTAATATGTTTGTTTGAAAAATGTAAAGAAATGAAATAAAAGGCTTTAAAATACCTCTTAAATGTCATTAACCAAATATTATCACCGAAACACGGATTTAACCGTCATGGTATGAGAAACCAAGGGTGAAAAATGCTTTATGGTTAAAACATGTGAAATGAAACAAAAAGGTTTCGAAAATACTTGAAATGGTAAAAACCGATTACAAATATGAAAATGGATTAAGGGAAATGACGAGAACAAACACGGTTGATTTCTGGTCTGAGCACCCCATTTAGGCGCGAGGCACTTGGCGACCTAAGGGGCTTCTGCCTCAGACCAAAAATCAGTTTTGGCTCGTTTATTCCATGTTTTGGTTCATGTTATGCATGTTTTAGCATGTTAAAGTCATGAAACAAATGAAAACACAATAAAAGAGGATTTTTACACCCTCATACTTACATGTTTGGTTATGGCGAGTGACCGACGTAAGTGTAACAACTTGTTTGATCGGAAAAAACTCGGTTTAAAACCGTTTTGGTAAGTAAAAGAGTGTTTTAAAAGTTTAGTGATGGTGTAGTGGTCAAAGTGGTCGGACAAGTGATTTAATGCACGATGACGGTACCAAACAATGTGTAAGGCTTGTATTTACAATCGGTAGGTCGTAAATACGCGTCGGATTGTGACTTAAGAAGTCGAGTCGAGAATTTTAAGGGAGAAAAGAGGGGACGGACAATCGCGTAAGTCTCAAATGGGTGGCATTTGAGGGGTATTTATAGGAGAATGAGTGGTAGTGTGAGTTTTTAGCGACGTGGCCACCTGGGCTGCTCAAAGAGGCGCGAGCCACGTCGCGGCACTTCGAGTTGTGTTGTCACTATCACAACAAATGCAATCATGATTTGTTCTATCCAAGGTTTTGTAGTCACATGTTTGGTACTTGACCAACATGAATCCGGGAAAACTTAGTATAGAAGGCTTGAGATATTTTTGGTTTTTGTGTTTGACTCGGTTTGACTCGTTGTTGGAGTCGGGATTTTGAATTTTTGAGTCGGTTTTTGGTCCGGTGTCGGTTTTGACTCTAGTTAGTGTCATTCCGACCCCGTCGTCGTGCATTAAACACTCCAGGTATTTTTGAAATGTTTTGTTTTCAAAATCGTTTTAAGTTTTCCGACGTAAAGTTGTACTCAAATTGTTGATCAAACGCTGCGATCCCAAAACATGTTGTAGTCTGATAATCATCGGGTGTTTGTTGGAGTCCCAGCAGATACTGGGTATCTACAGAGCCCCCACTTTGACTGAGGCTTGGACAGGGCAAAATTCAAAGTAGAGTCCCCAGGTCAATCGAAGATTACAAACTGAAGACACAAGCGACGTCGAGGCGGTTCGAAAGGATTCGGGCCAAGGACCTGTCGTCGGGAAGGGCGACGCCAAGGCGACTCGAGGGTACGAGTCAAGGACCTGTCGTCGGGATAAGTTTAGAGTATGTCGATTGTCCGTGCGGGTCGTTTAAAGTCCGTTAGAATACGTACAAAGGCTCGCCAGCCATAGGAAGGAGTCATACCTGAGCCATCTTCGGATATGTCCTTGCACGTTTGCGGATAAAGGCTCGCCATCTGTGGTAAGGAAATGTTCCCGAGGCATCTTCGGGATGTATCTTTGAAAGGTGTGCGGACAAATGCTGGCCAGCCACGGTGCGTATGTGAGGAGGGCTCGCCAGCCGCGGTGCGTTGTAAGGCTCGCCAGCCGAGACAAGGAAATGTACCCGAGGCATCTTCGGGATCTGTCCTTGAAAGGTGTGCGGACAAATGCTCGCCAGCCATAGTGCGTATGTGAGGAGGGCTCGCCAGCCGCGGTGCATTGTAAGGCTCACCAGCCGCGGCAAGGAAATGTACCCGAGGCGTGTTCGGGATGTATCCTTGAAAGGTGTACGGACAAATGCTCGCCAGCTGTGGTGCATATATGAGGAGGGCTCCCCAGCCGCGGTGCGGTGTAAGGCTCACCAGCCGCGGCAAGGAAATGTACCAGAGGCATCTTCGGGATGTATCCTTGAAAGGTGTGCGGACAAATGCTCGCCAGTTGTGGTGCGTATGTGAGGAGGGCTCGCCAGCCGCGGTGCGTTGTAAGGCTCGCCAGCCGCGGCAAGGAAATATACCCGAGGCATCTTCGGGATGTATCCTTGAAAGGTGTGCGGACAAATGCTCGCCAGCTGTGGTGCGTATGTGAGGAGGGCTCGCCAGCCGCGGTGCGTTGTAAGGCTCGCCAGCCGCGGCAAGGAAATGTACCCGAGGCATCTTCGGGATGTATCCTTGAAAAGGTAAGGAAATGTACCCGAGGCATCTTCGGGATGTATCCTTGAAAAGGTTGCGGACAAAGGCTCGCCAGCCATGGTAAGGGTCGGTTAATGGACCATGGGATTAGCCGCGTCGAGTGGGCTTGCTTTGAAAGTAGCGAACTCATGATATCGCTGTGGAAATAGTGAGTATGGATCCTCACCGTCACTGTTCTTTCTGGAATGAGTGAGTTCCGCGAGGAAGCCCCCTGCTGGCATTTGAAAGAATAGTGAATTTGGAATTTTCACCATTCGGTTTGAATTTGTAGTGGCGGTTTTGATCGCCGTTTGCCTTAATTTTGAATAGCAAATTTTAAATCTGCTATTACATTTGAAGTGACGGTTTATGTGGCACCATTGATATTTGAAAGAAATAGTGAATTTGGAATTTTCACTATTGATTGAAGTGACGGTTTATTTGCCGCCGTTGACATTTGAAAGAAATAGTGAATTTGGAATTTTCACTATTGATTGAGGTGACGGTTTATTTGCCGCCGTTGACATTTGATGGAAATAGTGAATTTGGAATCTTCACTATTGATTGAAGCGACGGTTTATGTGCCGCCGTTGACATTTGAAAGAAATAGTGAATTTGGAATCTTCACTATTGATTGAAGTGACGGTTTATTTGCCGCCGTTGCTTGAAAATAGCGAGTTTTAAATTTTCACTATTTGTTTTTGTTTGTTTTAGAGGAAATGACAATATTTAATATTGTCAACGAAAATTTTGAAGTCAGTTGTGGGAAATTGGGCCAAAGCCCAAATTTCGCTGAAAAAGGAAAGAGGAGGCCTGGTTTAGGCGCGAGCCACCTGGCGATGCAAGCCGGCTTCCCTATTTTTTGTTAAAAAGACGCGAGGTTGAGTTGCGGATGAATATTTATCTTCAACCTCGGAATTTCGCCCAAAATCGCCATTGACGGACCTTCAAGCTTGCTTTCATCCGTGCCATTGTCAACAAATGTCATCTCAAGGTAAGTATTTCCTCTTGAATCCTTTCAAATTTGTTGATTGTTAGCTAGATTGAACTAGGGCGGATTTTGCCCTAAAAATCGAATTGGGCATTTTCGTTTGAGCAAATTTCGAGTGAAATTGATGTTTGCATTAGGTTAGAAACCTGTTTAGGAGCATAAGGTGCTTTTAGTTTGCATTTTGATCCCCGTTCCCGCTCCCTATGCTCGAAAAACGTGATTGAGGCGAGAAACCGTCTCATTTCACAATGCCAAGTTTATTTGCTTGGGTAGTGGGTCCCACTAGGTTGCATTGTAGTTGGGAAAACCCGCGTTTGCCATTTAAGGATCTTCATTGGATGTTTGTGGGCAAAATTGAATTTTTGCCTCTTTATTGCGGCCTTACGTCGACAAAATAAGCGCTTGTTTGGGCTTGAATTGAGTCAGTCTGCCTTAAAATGGACCTTATTGGTATTTTAGGTCACCTTGAGGCGTGATAAAATCACGTTGTCCTTTTGCGGTCGTTTTTGAATTTTGATCGGTTTGGGCTCAAATTAGCGTATGAATTGCCTTTTTGAACCATAGAAAAAAATTCCCATTGTGTCGGGAATGTATTTTGGGTTGTTGGCAGACCTTGTATGGGTCTTGAAATGCCGTTTTTGTGGTTTTGACTCGTCTTTTGCTTGAAAAGAGGGACGAGTCGTTTTTGTGGTTTTTGACTCGTCTTTTGCTTGAAAAGAGGGGCGAATCGTTTTTTGTTGTTTTTTCTTGTGAATGGTTTGGGGCGGGGTTGCCCCTTGTTTTTTTTTTGTATTGCAGGTTGTTTTTGGATTCGTCCATTTCATGTCGTCGTAATGCCGAAATTTCGGCTGACGTTTTTTTGTTGGGGAGTGTTCGGAGCAGGCCGGGTTCATGGCTGCGACTTTTGAGGAGTTGTTCGGGCCGGCCCCGGGTAATACTCCGGTTAGCACGCCTGCCGTGGTTGTGGAGGACGTTACTGAGGAGGAGAGACCTCCGAGCGGGCTGTTTGGGACCTCGGGGGCCGTTGAGGAGCGTGCGAGCCCGTTGTTGGGGCCGTTAGTCTTTGGTAGAGCTCGAGGCCGGGCCGAGGCGGGTACCTCCGGGAGGAGGGTTTCTTCGAGGGAGCGGCGTCCTCGGGGAACTAGGCGGACGTTGCGGGACGTCAACAGGGTCGTTGACTTGGGCCCTGTCCACCACGTTGAGTCTCGCGGTCATAAAAGGCGGAGAGCAGAGACAGCCCAGGATGACGCCGACGTCGCGAGTTTCAGAGCCAGGCGAGTTACGGCCCTGCGGGGGTTGCTTTTACGGGCGGCGCCAGAGTGGGCCGAGGGTTTTGACGGTAGCCAGTTGTTGCTTCGACTAGACCGACACCTTTCCTACCGTGCTCACGAGGGCATGGTGAGTCACGTTCCCCGGTTGAAATTTGTCATTCATTTTTGAAGTGTCGAGCCTAAATAGGCATTCTGACGTTGTTTGTTTTTTATTTCAGGAGATCGGCACCATGAGGATTTTCTCGGGCTTTTCTACCTGCTTGGGCCTCTACGACGTTCTCCGAGCTGGGTCGAAGGTGTTGATAGAGAGGTCGGCTTTTGGGCCGTTGGTGGCCGCTTGACGGGACATTCACCGGTCCTCGATTAGGTCAAACCTGTGTTTGATCCGCGCCATGTTGGACCGGTACTGGGATACGACGTCGTCGTTCCACATGGAGTTTGGGGAGGTCGGCGTGACTCTAGAGGACTTTGCCATGGTGTCCGGCCTTCCCTGTGGTGAGCTGCCCATTGAGTTTACCGCGACTTCGGAGAGAGTGTTCTCTCCTGCGGTCACTGCTTTGATCGGTACTGGTTTGCCGGAGCCTTCCGACGTCACTCCGTACCTGATTGCGAGTTCGTACGTGAAGGACCTCTTCACTAAGAGGGTGGCAGGTGTTACTCCGGCGCCGTTGGCGAGCCCAGAGGCAGAGGTTGAGGCCGACGCGAAGGAGGCGCGGCTATGGTTGTGGTACTTCTTGGGTGCCACGTACTTTGGCGACAAGGGCGAGCGCTTGTCGACCAAGGTGCTTCCTCTTCTTGCCGACCTTGACGCTTTGGGTCGGTTTGACTGGGTTACGCCGGCTTTGGCGAGTTTTACCCGGTACTTGCATGCGGCGGTGCGTCCGGAGACAGTGGGAGCGGGTAGTGCTCCTGCTCTGGTTGGTCCCGGCCTCATCTTTGAGGTACGAGCTTTTTTTTGTGGTAGTTTTTTTTATTTTGATTTTGATTTTGTCTTTGGCAATTTTTTGAGAAATTGGATAATTTGTGTTTGCTGTGTCTGATTACAGGCTTGGTTGTATGCTTACTTCACTCCTCTGCGTCCGGGGACTACAGACGGTGTTCTCTCGGCTTACCCTACTGTGAGGGGTTGGACGGTTGGTCGGAAGAAGTCGACTAAGTCGACTTACGAGGACTGCAGGCGTCGCGTGAACAAGCTTCGAGTTGCTGATGTAAGTTTCTATTTTTCCTTCTCCTTTATAGAAGTAGCTAGAGATAGGGTGATTAGGTAGCTTAGGAAGCCCCCAGTTAGCTGAGTAGCTTTGTTTCGAGTGCAGTTTGTTGGGCGGCCTTGGGAGCACTACACGGGTGTGCCGGGCACATCACGAGCGTTTGCGACCTCGCAGCTCCCTGCGCCTGTACTTGGAGACGGCGATTGAGCCGGTTTGGTACTTGGGCGAGCGCCTAGTTCGCCAGTGCCTTACCGAGACTTTCGTCATGCCGGTTGACCCGCCTGGGGTGTTGTTCCAGGAGTCGACTCGTGATGAGGTTGAGGAGCACCTTCACGGTCGAGGAGGTGAGGAGCTCTTTTCTTTATTTTCATTGGTTCCCTTGATAGGAGGGTTTGTCATTTTTTATGTGGGTCCAAATGACAGGGAGTCGACCCGCTGATGAGGACTCAGCCCCCAGCTTTCCCGACGGAGACCACTTTTCAGAGGCCGAGTGGCGAGGAGCTTCAGTTGTGCTTACCGGAGCCCGCAGTGGCCGAGGCGACCGATGCTGGCATGGAGTGGAGGTTGACTGTTCTGAGGGTAAGTTCCTGACTTGAACACTTTCTCCAATTATACTTTGCCTTGTATTGATTGACATTTTTGTTTTGTAGGTGACGCATCGTTAGTCACCGTAACTTGTGGCGGATGGCTAACATTGGAGAGCGTTCTTTGGTGACCTGGCTACGAGGGAGGCTCTGCTTTCTCAGGTACGTTTTGCGTGTTGTTTTTGTATATTTGGTGTTGTATTTCATGTTTTTAGATCTTGAGGATCTGTTATTGTGTTTGGCAGGGCACAACGGATCCGGTGGAGCTTGCTCGGGTCCGTGCTGAGTTGGGGGCAGCCAGGTCGATGATCGAGGCCCAGGGGTTAAGGATTACCCGTCGAGACCAGGAGTTGAGGCGTCACGAGAATGAGCTGCGGAGTCGAGACGCGGAGATTGCCTCTCTGAAGGCTCAGTTGGCTGAGGCGGAGGAGGTTCGCGTCGTGATGGAGGAGGAGACGCTAGAGATTTGTTCTCATGATGGTGTGTGATACTAAGTTTTCCCGGATTCATGTTGGTCAAGTACCAAACATGTGACTACAAAACCTAGGATAGAACAAATCATGATTACGTTTGTTGTGATAGTGACAACACAACTCGAAGTGCCGCGACGTGGCTCGCGCCTCTTTGAGCAGCCCAGGTGGCCACGTCGCTCAAAACTCACACAACCACTCATTCTCCTATAAATACTCCTCAAATGCCACCCATTTGAGACTTACGCGAGTGTCCGCCCCCTCTTTTCTCCCTTAAAATTCTCGACTCGACTTCTAAAGTCACAATCCGACGCGTGTTTACGACCTACCGATCGTAAACACAAGCCTTACACATTGTTTGGTACCGTCATCGTGCATTAAATCACTTGTCCGACCACTTTGACCACTACACCATTACTAAACTTTTAAAACACTCTTTTACTTACCAAAACGGTTTTAAACCGAGTTTTTTCCGATCAAATAAGTTGTTACACTTACGTCGGACACTCGCCATAACCAAACATGTAAGTATGAGGGTGTAAAAATCCTCTTTTATTGTGTTTTCATTCGTTTCATGACTTTAACATGCTAAAACATGCATAACATGAACCAAAACATGGAATAAACGAGCCAAAACTGATTTTTGGTCTGAGGCAGAAGCCCCTTAGGTCGCCAACTGGCTCGCGCCTAAATGGGGTGCTCAGACCAGAGATCAACCGTGTTTGTTCTCGTCATTTCCCTTAATCCATTTTCATATTTGTAATCAGTTTTTACCATTTCAAGTATTTTCGAAACCTTTTTGTTTCATTTCACATGTTTTAACCATAAAACATTTTTCACCCTTGGTTCTTCATACCATGACGGTTAAATCTGTGTTTCGGTGATAATATTTGGTTAATGACATTTAAGAGGTATTTTAAAGCCTTTTATTTCATTTCATGACATTTTTCAAACAAACATATTAGTCACCAACACGAAATCATCCTTGGTTCTATAGACCATGCCGGATTTTAACCCGGGTACGATGATGAGTACCGACTAATTACATTCAAAATGGACTTAAAACAATTAGTCCATAATCATTTTCAAAACTATTCATGTCAAGCTTGTCAAATCGAACCCGACACCGAATATTATCAAATAATGATGATTATTCGAGTCTAGTTCTTCAAATCAACAAATACGGTCTAAACGACCCTTTCAAAATCAAACCGGGTCCAAATACCCATTTTCAACACGTTTCATAACGTTTTCAAATATCCAGAACACGGCATACAGCCGTTGGCTAACCCGCGCCTCAAGCAGGCCTTTTTCTTCTCATTTTCAAAACCAGAGGGAGGCCCCTTACACCGCCGGCTGGCTCGCGCCTCTTATAGCCGTCTGGTACAGGGCCTGTTCCCTTCCAGCATTAGTCTAGGACGATCCCGATTCCGGTTAACCCGGATATAGGACGGATCAGATGACTATTCGATTATTAAAATCATATTTGCAAAATGCCTTACTAAGACCAATGGATCATGTTATGCACCCTAAACCCAATACGTACCTTCACCTCTTACTCAGAAACTTTGGATAGTGGACGACCTTATCCAGGGCGTACGAGAGTCATTCTAGAGATAGGATGCTCAAGAGGGACGATTTCCTTATCTTTAGTACCTATGTCAAACGCTGCTTTGTGCTTCGATTTGACCGAGGTATAAAGTGGAATTCGAACGGGTTACAGGCATCCCACAAATGCTTGGTGGTGACTCCGAACATCTCTAATCGTTTCGAGACCCTTACCTAGACGAAACCGACCGATCTAAAACGATCCGGTCGAAAGCACCCTTTATGCCGCCGAGCGTGGCTTTCAAAAAGACCGTTGCGCGTCCGTAGATCTAACCGGACCCGCAGGTGGGCCATGTCCACAGATTGGTGACTCCGCCCGTAAAAGCAACCCCCGCGGGGCCGTAACTCGCCTGGCTCTGAAACTCGCGACGTCGGCGTCATCCTGGGCTGTCTCTGCTCTCTGCCTCTTATGACCGCGAGACTCAACGTGGTTGACAGGGCCCAAGTCAACGACCCTGTTGACGTCCCGCAACGTCCGCCTAGTTCCCCGAGGACGCCGCTCCCTCGAAGAAACCTTCCTCCCGGAGGTACCCGCCTCGGCCCCAGTCTGAGCTCTACCAGCACTAACAGCCCCAACAACGGGCTCTGCACGCTCCTCAATGGCCCCTGAGGTCCCAGCAGTCTGCCCAGGAGGTCTCTCCTCCTCAGTAACGTCCTCCACAACCACGGCAGGCGTGCTAACCGGAGTACTACCCGGGGCCGGCCCGAACAACTCCTCAAAAGTCGCAGCCATGAACTCGGCCTGCTCCGAACACTCCCCTACAAAAAAAAAACGTCAGCCGAAATTTCGGCATTACGACGACATGAAATCGACGAATCCAAAAACAACAAAAACAACCTGCAATACAAAAAAACAAGGGGCAATCCCGCCCCAAACCATTCACAAGAAAAAACAACACAAAACGACTCGCCCCTCTTTTCAAGCAAAAGACGAGTCAAAAACCACAAAAACGACTCGCCCCTCTTTTCAAGCAAAAGACGAGTCAAAACCACAAAAACGGCATTTCAAGACCCATACAAGGTCTGCCAACAACCCAAAATACTTTCCCAATACAATGGGAATTTTTTCTATGGTTCAAAAAGGCAATTCATACGCTAATTTGAGCCCAAGCCGGTCAAAATTCAAAAACGACCGCAAAAAGGCAAACGTGATTTTATCACGCCTCAAGGCGACCTAAAATACCAATAAGGTCCATTTCAAGGCAAACTGACTCAATTCAAGCCCAAACAAGCGCTTATTTTCACAGACGTAAGACCGTCGCAAAAGGCAAAAATTCAATTTTGCCCACAAACATCCAATGAAGGTCCTTAAATGGCAAACGCGGGTTTTCCCAACTACAATGCAACCTAGTGGGACCCACTACCCAAGCAAATAAACTTGGCATTGTGAAATGAGACGGTTTCTCGCCTCAATCACGTTTTTCGAGCATAGGGAGCGGGAACGGGGATCAAAATGCAAACTAAAAGCACCCCTATACTCCTAAATAGGTTTCTAACCTAATGCAAACATCAATTTCACTCGAAATTGGCTCAATCAAAAACGCCCAATTCGATTTTTAGGGCAAAATCCGCCCTAGTTC
Source organism: Silene latifolia (assembly GCF_048544455.1). Lineage (NCBI taxonomy): Eukaryota > Viridiplantae > Streptophyta > Magnoliopsida > Caryophyllales > Caryophyllaceae > Silene > Silene latifolia. The sequence goes on from NC_133531.1 coordinate 101,758,212, forward strand.
AATCTAGCTAACAATCAACAAATTTGAAAGGATTCAAGAGGAAATACTTACCTTGAGATGACATTTGTTGATAATGGCACGGATGAAAGCAAGCTTGAAGGTCCGTCAACGGCAATTTTGGGCGAAATTTCGAGGTTGAAGATGAATATTCATCCGCAACTCAACCTCGCGTCTTTTTATCAAAAAATAGGGAAGCCGACTTGCATTGCCAGGTGGCTCGCGCCTAAACCAGGCCTCCCCTTTTCTTTTTCAGCGAAATTTGGGCTTTGGCCCAATTTCCCACAACTGACTTCAAAATTTTCGTTGACAATATTAAATATTGTCATTTTCTCGAGAACAAACAAAAACAAATAGTGAAAATTTAAAACTCGCTATTTTCAAGCAAACGGCAATCAAAACCGCCAATTTCAAAAATAATAGCGAAAATACAAAAACCGCTATTTTCTCCAAATTTCAAGCAAATGGCGATCAAAACCGCCAATTTCAAAATAATGGCGAAATTAAAATTCACCATTTTCCTTCAAATTTTCCAAAATAATAGTGAAAATTCCAAATTCACTATTTCTTTCAGATGTCACCGGCGACAAATAAACCGTCACTTCAATCAATAGTGAAGATTCCAAATTCACTATTTCCATCAAATGTCAGCGGCGGCAAATAAACCATCACTTCAATCAATAGTGAAGATTCCAAATTCACTATTTCCATCAAATGTCGACGGCGGCAAATAAACCGTCACTTCAATCAATAGTGAAGATTCCAAATTCACTATTTCATTCAAATGTCAACGGTGGCACATAAACCGTCACTTCAAATATAATAGCAGATTTAAAATTTGCTATTTCCTTTCAAAATTAAGACAAACGGCGATCAAAACCGCCACTACAAATTCAAACCGAATGGTGAAAATTCCAAGTTCACTATTCCTTCAAATGCCAGCAGGGGGCTTCCTCGCGGAATCCGCTCATTCCAGAAAAAACAGTGATGGTGAGGATCCATACTCACTATTTCCACAGCAACATCATGAGATTCGCTACTTTCAAAGCAAGCCCACTCGACGCGGCTATTCCCATAGTCCATTAACCGACCTTTACCATGAATGGCGAGCCTTTGTTCGCAACCCTTTCAAGGACAGATCCCGAAGATGCCTCGGGTATAATTTCCATGTCGCGGCTGGCGAGCCTTACAACGCACCGCGGCTGGCGAGCCCTCCTCACATACGCACCGTGGCTGGCGAGCATTTGTCCGCACACCTTTCAAGGATACATCCCGAAGATGCCTCAGGTACATTTCCTTGCCGCGGCTGGCGAGCCTTACAACACACCGCGGCTGGCGAGCCCTCCTCACATACGCACCGTGGCTCGCGAGCATTTGTCCGCAACCCTTTCAAGGACAGATCCCGAAGATGCCTCGGGTACATTTCCTTGCCGCGGCTGGCGAGCCTTACAACGTACCGCGGCTGGCGAGCCCTCCTCACATACGCACCGTGGCTGGCGAGCCTTACAACGCACCGCGACTGGTGAGCCTTCCTCACATACGCACCATGGCTGGCGAGCATTTGTCCGCAACCCTTTCAAGGACAGATCCCGAAGATGCGTCGGGTACATTTCATTGTCTCGGCTGGCGAGCCTTACAACGCACCGCGGCTGGCGAGCCCTCCTCACATACGCACCGTGGCTGGCGAGCATTTAGCCGCACGCCTTTCAAGGATACATCCCGAAGATGCCTCGGGTACATTTCCTTACCATAGCTGGTGAGCCTTTATCCGCAAAAGTGCAAGGACATATCCGAAGATGCCTCAGGTATGACTCCTTCCTATGGCTGGCAAGCCTTTGTACGTAGTCTAACGGACTTTAAACGACCCGCACGGACAGTCGACAGACTCTAAACTGTTCCCGACGACAGGTCCTTGACTCGTACCCTCGAGTCGCCTTGGCGTCGCCCTTCCCGATGGCAGGTCCTTGGCCCGAATCCTTTCGAGCCGCCTCGACGTCGCTTGGGTCTTCGAGTTGTAATCTTCGATTGACACTGGGACTCTACTTTGACTTTCGCCCGTCCAAGCCTCGGTCAAAGTGGGGGCTCAGAGATACCCAAGATCTGCCGAGACTCCAACAAACACCAGATGATTATCGGACTACAACATGTTTTGGGATCGCAGCGTTTGATCGACAGTTTGTGTACAACTTTACGTCGGAAAACTTAAAACGATTTCGAAAACAAAACATTTCAAAACATTTCAAAAATACCTGGAGTGTTTAATGCATGACGACGGGGTCGCAATGACACTAACTAGAGTCAAAACCGACACCGGACCAAAAACCGACTCAAAAATTCAAATCCCAACTCCAACAACGAGTCAAACCGAGTCAAACACAAAAACCAAAAATATCTCAAGCCTTCTATACTAAGTTTTCCCGGATTCATGTTGGTCAAGTACCAAACATGTGACTACAAAACCTAGGATAGAACAAATCACGATTGCGTTTGTTGTGATAGTGACAACACAACTCGAAGTGCCGCGACGTGGCTCGCGCCTCTTTGAGCAGCCCAGGTGGCCACGTCGCTCAAAACTCACACAACCACTCAGTCTCCCATAAATACCCCTCAAATGCCACCCATTTGAGACTTACGCGAGTGTCCGCCCCCTCTTTTCTCCCTTAAAATTCTCGACTCGACTTCTAAAGTCACAATCCGACGCGTGTTTACGACCTACCGATCGTAAACACAAGCATTTTTCGCCCTTGGTTCTCCATACCATGACGGTTAAATCCGTGTTTCGGTGATAATATTTGGTTAATGATATTTAAGAGGTATTTTAAAGCCTTTTATTTCATTTCTTTACATTTTTCAAACAAACATATTAGTCACCAACACGAAATCATCCTTGGTTCTATATACCATGCCGGATTTTAACCCGGGTATGATGATGAGTACCGACTAATTACATTCAAAATGGACTTAAAACAATTAGTCCATAATCATTTTCAAAACTATTCATGTCAAGCTTGTCAAATCGAACCCGACATCGAATATTATCAAACAATGATGATTATTCGAGTCTAGTTCTTCAAATCAACAAATGCGGTCTAAACGACCCTTTCAAATTCAAATCGGGTCCAAATACCCATTTTCAACACGTTTCATAACGTTTTCTAAACAGTCAGAACACGGCATGCAGCCGTTGGCTAACCCGCGCCTCAAGCAAGCCTTTTTCTTCTCATTTTCAAAACCAGAGGGAGGCCACTTACACCGCCGGCTGGCTCGCGCTTCTTATAACCGTCTGGTACAGGGCTTGTCCCTTCCAGCATTAGTCTAGGACGATCCCGACTCCGGTTAACCCGGATATAGGACGGATCAGAAGACTATTCGATTATTCAAAACCATATTTGCAAAATGCCTTACTAAGACAAATGGATCATTTTATGCACCCTAAACCTTATACGGTAAATGGATGTTTAATTTCCGTCTTGCGTGCAAATCAATCATTAATCCAACTCGACATCTTATACTTGATACTTGGATTAAATCAACCGACTTAGAAAGCTTTCACATGTTAGGTTTAAAACATTGGATGCGCATTCATGCATTTAAACCGTTTTATCAACTTTTGCATTCAACCAACAAAGATCGATCAGTAGAGGCCGCTAAACGCGGGCGGGATCTGGTGTCTGATTAAAGGGCTTCCCAATACGTACCTTCACCTCTTACTCAGAAACTTTGGATAGTGGACGACCTTATCCAGGGCGTACGAGAGTCATTCTAGAGATAGGATGCTAAAGAGGGACGATTTCCTTATCTTTAGTACCTATGTCAAACGCTGCTTTGTGCTTCGATTTGACCGAGGTATAAAGTGGAATTCGAACGGGTTCCAGGCATCCCAAAAATGCTTGGTGGTGACTCCGAACATCTCTAATCGTTTCGAGACCCTTACCAAGACGAAACCGACCGATCTAAAACGATCCGGTCGAAAGCACCCTTTACGCCGCCGAGCGTGGCTTTCAAAAAGACCGTTGCGCGTCCGCAGATCGAACCGGACCCGCAGGTGGGCCATGTCCACAGCTTGTTGAGGGAGCTCGAGGTTCGTGACGCCGAGGTTGCTGCTCTCGAGACGAGAGTTGTGGAGTTAGAGGGCGACCGGCAGTTGCCTCATTTTGTTGTTGTTTGTATCTTGCACATTTGTACATTTTAGGACCTACATTTTTGGACATTTTGGATTTTGCTTCGGGCTCGAGCCCCCAGTTTGTTGTACATTTCCTTTTTTGACTCTGTATGATGGCTTGAGTGCCTTTGCTGCTGGGTTGTGTTGCTTGTACCTGCAGGTGAGCTTTGAACAGGTTTGGTAGATGATGGTTTATGCCATCATGCTGCCGACATTTACATAGAAATCACGTAAAACATACATTTGTATATACATATGACCTAAATTAGCGCAAAACGAATGACTCAAAAGTGCTAAAAATGCAAAAAATGCCAAAAATTTGCCGGAAATGACCGGACGGTAGGGAGGGTTACCCCCTAAAAAAAAGAAAACCAGAAATCTATAAGTTAGAAATGTAGTATAGGACGGGAGGGAAATGATTCCCCAGAAAAGAAATAAATGAAAGAAATATATAAGTTTGAAATAAATTACATTAAATTGGAGAAATGATTCCTCGAAAAAGAAAAAATAGAAAGAACTATGTAAGTGTGCTAAAATGACGAAAATGCTGATATTGCCTCGAAATGCGTGCCCACGAATTTAGGAAACACGAATTATGGTAATTTTGACGTATTTACCAAAACAATAACCCGTAGGAATAGGAAATTATTCGTTAAAGGATCTAGGAAAGATCCAACGCGGAAATTCACAGAAACAATGTTGAGGAAGAGGCGCAGGCGAGAGCGTGTCCTTTGAAGAGGCGCAGAGTCTTGCCGCGTTCCCAGTGTATCCGTTCTGGCGGATTTTAGGAAACAGATTTTAGTATAAATAGAGACGTCGATAGAGCTTTTATTCACGCAATTCTTCCGTCTCTTCTTCGTCTTATTACATAAAATTCTCAATATAATCACTCATCATGAACACTTTGGAGATTCGTCTAATAGAGTGGACCAACAAGTTTTCCAACATGGAGAAGCACGATATGGGTGCTTATAATCTTGGATCTTTTGTTGAGTTTGAAGCTTATCAAGGTTGTCAAACCATTCCTAGATGCTTGTCTTGATTATTGGGACCCGAATTATCATGTTTTTGCGTTTCCCGGAGGTGACATTTGCCCATTTCCTGAAGAAATTGCTGCGATCGGTGGGTGGGACCCAGACCACTTGCCTGCTATTCCTTCTACTTCCCAAGGGTATAAGAACAAATTTAGAGACTTGCTTGGGTTGACTAGAATTGAGGTGGACCGTTTAGTGACCTCAAAAGGAGTGCGAATGTTGGACTTCATTGACCGATTAATTAATAAGGCCGACCCCACCGTCTCTTATGTTGCTAGGCGAAGAGCATTCGGATTTTGCTTGTTACATGTATATGTCCTTCAAGGGCATGTTGATGAAGACTTGAGATGCGTTCCCCGTCTCCTGGGCCTAGTTGAGCAAATGGAGCTGCGCAAGAGCCCAGCCTGTTTATGTTTAGGAGAGATCCTATTGGGCTTGGATAATAGGAAAGCCCATCGTGACCTACCGTATTTGGGAAGTCCCGTTATTTTGCAGGTAAAAGAACACTTTTTCTCTTTTTCCTCTCTTTTTTTTTTCGTTTTTTTCGTGCTTTTTTTTTTGTTTTTTTTTGTTTTTTTTTCTTTCGTTCTGATACCCTGTGATGCGTGTCTTTTATATGATGTTTTACATCCTATTTTCCACACATTTCAAAGCTCATTTGTGTAGTTTAAGCTACCACTTCCCCCGTTTCCATCTACTTTCGTGTTTTTGTACATTATTGCAGAAATGTGAAGAATCCAGCGGAAATCGAGCTAAATCTGTCCCCGAGTAGCCTGCATTGCATTGGACGTGAAGTATTCGCTTAAGGAACGAGCTTGGTGCGCAATCCAAGGCCCAAAAGACAAATCCACGAGATTATAGAAGTCAAGTAGCAGCTAAAGCAGTCGATCGACCACTACCTTCCGTCGATCGACCAACCATCGGTTCCGAGAGGCTATCAGACATCGCTATTCGGTCGATCGACCGGTCACTTCGATCGACCAAGACGCTATTCCGGCATTTAGAATTAAAAGATCGAGATTTATCAAGCCCATGAGTTATTAGGTTTAGGAATTATGTTACGTATACTTTCTATATAACGTAACCTAGTTCGACAGATACAATCATCCAGTTTTATCAAGTTTTACAAAAAGTTTTACATACAGTTCTTTAGAAATAATTAGGGTTCGAGATTACTTTCGGTATTGAATACAATTCGCTTTGTCATTCGGCTTTGTTCTTTTCCTTCGCAATTCACACGGTACTCTCTGGTTTTATTCTGTTATTTTATTTTCGTTCATAGTTGTCGAATTGCTAGATCAGTTCCCAAGCCGAATTGCCATCTTTTGTTAATTGTTTATTTTACCGTTTTAAGCATGAATTCCGTAGTTTTAATCCTTAATATTATTGTTGCCTTTAATTTCAGTATGAGTAGCTAATTTATTCGTGCTAGGATATAGGGGAATTGTAGTGTAGGCGGCAATATAATGAACACGGCCTGATTCGCGTGTTGGTCGATCGACTGACCACGTGAGGTTTACCTTCGTTTTAAATGATTTAAATGTTATATTTGACGAATCGAGTGCACGCGACTAGTTGAATGCTTAATATATGACTGACCCATTAGATCGAGAGATAGGGACAGTTGTTAGATCACCAATTAAAATGACTAAACTATGCTGAGATCGAAAGATAGGTAAAGTTTAGACCGTTAGTCACTTTTCAGGACGAGAGTCAGTATTAGTGATATTAGGGACTTATAGCGAGATCGAAAGATGCTATCTGTTAAGAGTGGACCGAGAGGACCTCTTTATTTCCCGCCTCACGTGTTTGATTTAGACCTGTTTAGTATGTTTGCCAAACTAAAAACTATAACGAACCGACCATCCTAGTACCTCTTTTTATATTTGATTTTATATATTTCGTTAGTTTACATTTCTTTTATTGTTATTAGCTATAGACTAAATCCAATCAAACCCCCACCTTATTGTTACCTTAGACCGAATTTAAACAACTAGAATTTACGTCTGCCTCTCTGTGGTTCGATCCGACTGCCGCTAGCTATAGTTATAGTTGGAGATTATAAATTTATTTTTGACACCTCACGACGGGTATCACCCTGATTTTGGTAGGTCTGGCTTATGGAGCGTCTTCGATTGATCGAGCCCCCAGTTCATGTTCCTTCTTATCACGCTCATTCGATTGCAATGAGGACCAGGCTTTACATGGTGGACTTCACTCGAGTCTGCAATTATTGGGAGAATAAATTGAAGTGTGATGACGGCCCCTTGATTAGGTGGATTGTACCATGGTGGCACCTCAAATCATCGCGGAGTATCTTCCTTGGATCGTACCCGATCCGTGCGCATTCCCGGCTTGGAATTCATGGTATGCATCTTCCCGGAGAGGTGATGAGACAGTTGGACTAAAGCGCACAATCCCGAAGCTTGACACTTTCCCATGAGACTGCCGTGGCGCTACTACGAGAGTCGAAGGGAGTGGGCCATTAAATGGGCTCAAAGAAATGTATGGTTCTTGAACTCTTCTGTTAGTGCCTTATGGGTGTCGGACTCCTATCTGCGGTGGAGGAAAGCTACTACTCCGGAGGAGCGCGAGAGATTGAGGAAGCGCAAGCCTGTTGACTACAAGGTGTGCGAAGTGGAAAAGGAGAAAGAGAAGCATCTGACTGAGGGAGAGGAAGAAGCCGGGTTTCGAGTTGTTCATCCTTCGAAGAAACCGAAGACCTCTCCTGCCGTGGACAAAGTGATTGACAAGAATGGGAAGGCTAGACCGCGAGAAAGACCGTTGGTGATTAGGTCTGAAGTGGCGCAAGAGCGTCCGGCTTGGGGTCGTGACAAGAAATATAACAAGAATGACAAGGGCAAAGGGAAGATGGAGGAATAGCCCAAGTCTTTATTATTATTTACTATTATTATTATTGTAATAAGAAGGTGGAGTTTTTAGAATCCTAGACTATATTTTTTTATTTTTGTTATTATTATGTGACGTATTATTATTATTAGAAATGAATGAAATAAAAGAGATTATGGTTATGAAATCGTTTGTGATTTTCTATTTATTATTCTTGTCGAATTCCAAATGCAATTGCAGATGTCCTTCTATTTACATTTTGAAATTAGTGGGTTGTATCCCGTGAAGGATTGCCTACGTATTCATTTAAAAATGAAATCAAACCCTTGCGCGTAGTTCGAGTAAATGTAGAATAATTGTTCTAAGCAAGAGCTTGTAATGAACTTAGAAGATAACCATGAGCATTTTAGTTACTCTTAAGGTGCAAATTTAGTTTATTTGATGATATGAGGATGACGATTTGTCAAAATGCAAGAGCAGAGTGACATTGGCTTATTTCAGCTTGGCCAGGGGCCGTTTATTTAGTGCCACAAGAGCGACACGTGAGGTTACGCGAGGCGCGTTTTTGTTCCTATTCTAGGCATAATACCGTTTTAATTGGTCGAGGTTTGTTGGGTTGGCAAATTCATTCCCATCTAGGTCTGTGATTCTAACCGCACCCCCTGGAAGTATGGACTTGACTAGAAATGGCCCGGCCCAATTAGGTTTGAATTTTCCCCGGGGATCGACAGGCAAAAGAGCTCTAACTGACTTGAGTACTAAGTCTCCTTCCTTGATGTTCCTTGGCTTGACCCTTTTGTTGAAGGCTCGTTTGATACGTGCTTGATAGGTTTGGACATTATGCAGTGCGTGTAGCCTACATTCATCCAAGAGGATAAGTTCTTCGTATCTATCCCTCTTCCAATCGGCTTCCGGGATTTGACTTTCGAGTAAGATACGTAATGATGGTATTTCTAACTCGAGTGGCTGTACAGCTTCCATGCCGTAGGTCAAATAGAAAGGGGTGGCCCCAATGGGCGTCCTTACAGATCTGCGATATCCCCACAAAGCAAAGGGTATCTTGCTTGGCCAATCTCGATAGTTGTCAATCATTTTTTTGAGAATTGTGACAACGTTCTTGTTCGCCGCCTCTACTGCGCCATTAGTCTGTGGTCTATATGGCGAAGAGTGGTGATGCCTAATTTTGTACTTGGCTAGCAATTGCTCAGTCTCAGCTTGGAAATGTGATCCATTATCACTAATGATCTCATGTGGGCAACCTTATCGACAAATGATGTTGTTTTGTTTTAACTTTGCCACGTTTTTAGCCGTGAGGCTAGTGTAGGAAGCCGCTTATACCCATTTGGTGAAATAGTCGATTGCCACTAGGATGAAACAGTGACCTCCTGTTCCGGCTGGGGTTATCTTCCCGATTATGTCAATTCCCCAGGCAGAAAATGGCCAAGAAGATGTCATCGTATAGAGCAATGAAGGAGGGACATGTTGTACATTCCCGAAGATTTGGCAGTTGTGGTAATGTCTTACATATTTGATGCAATCGGATTCCATTGTGGTCCAATAATACCCCAAACGTGTGATTTTCTTTGCCATCATGGTTCCACTCATGTGAGGACCGCATTCTCCATCATGGACTTCTTCCATCACTTTCCGCGCCTGTGAATGATCAAGGCAACGTAGGATTACCCCAAGAGGTGTTCTTTTGTATAATTCCCCTTGCATGAGAACGTATTGGGAAGCTAGTAGGCATATAGCACGTTGTCCCGTTTTGTCCATATCCGGTGGATAGGTACCGTTGAGCTTGAAATTTAGGATTGCTTGGAACCATGGTTTTTCTGCGATTTCCTCTTCATCGGTGATTTGGTGGACATAAGCTGGCTCCGACCGTCGTTCGATGCATAAAGGCATTTCCACCATGTCATCTGGCATATTAATCAAAGATGCAAGTTTTGCAAGAGCATCTGCAAATTTATTTTCTTCCCGAGGTAGGTGTAGATAGGTCACGTGATCAAAGAATTGGGCAACTTGGTCTATCCTGGCTTGATAAGGTGCTAGGCTTTCGCTCCGGATTTTCCAAGATCCCGTAACTTGATTGATGATTAGGGACGAATCCCCATGCACTCGGAGGTTTTTAATGCCTAGGCTTAGTGCCGCCTGTAGTCCAATTAGGCAAGCTTCGTATTCTGCAGCATTGTTCGTCACCTCAAAGTCGAGTTTGACAAAGATTGGTGTATGCTCGCCTTCAGGAGAAATGAGCAACACTCCTATTCCAAATCCTCTTAAGTTTGACGCTCCGTCAAAGTAAAGGTCCCAGGAGTCTACATCGGTTTGGAGTATATCCTCGTCTCGAAATGACCAAGTATCTATTGTTTGTGCATCATTGATGGGATTTTCTGCAAAGAATTCGGCAACGGCGCGCCCTTTTATAACTTTTAGAGGCACGTATTTGAGATCGAACTCTGAGAGCATCAAAGTCCATCTTGCTAGGCGTCCGTTGAGGACAGGTTTCTCAAAGAGATATTTGACTGGATCCATTTTGGAGTATATCTTGACAGAGTAGCTAAGCATGTCTTTTCGAGTTGTGAGTATTTGCACTCGTACTCCAAGAACTTCTTACAAAGGTAGTAAATAGCCCTTTCTTCCTTTCCTACGGTTTGAGCTAGCATGGCGCCCATGGCTGTTTCGGTTACTGTGAGATACAAACCAAGAGGTTGATCTCGTTGAGGTGGCATGAGCACTGGTGGTTTAGCTAATATCTCCTTGATTCGGTCGAATGCCTTCTGACAGTCATCATCCCACATGGTGTGATCCGTTTTCTTGAGCTTCTTAAAGATAGGTTCACAAATCATGGTGAGTTTCGATATGAATCGACTTATATATTGTACTTTTCCCAGGAATCCTCTGACTTCTTTTTCTGTTTGAGGTTGTGGCATTTCGATCAGAGCCTTGATCTTGGAAGGGTCTATTTCTATACCTCGTTGGCTAACGAGGTATCCCAGGGGTTTGCCAGATGTTACTCCGAATGCGCACTTCTGAGGATTGAGTCTCATGTTGTACTTTCGTAGCCTTGCGAAAAATTTGCGAAGGTTCGCAATATGCCCTTCTCTATCCTTGGACTTGACAATCATGTCGTCTACGTATACCTCAACTTCTTTGTGCATCATGTCATGTAGGAGTGTAGTTGCGGTGCGTTGATATGTAGCTCCGACATTGATTAACCCAAACGGCATGACCGTATAGCAATAGGTTCCCCATTGAGTGACAAAGGCGATCTTATGCATGTCTTTTATGGCCATTTTGATTTGGTTATAACCCTTGTACCCATCCATGAAGGATAGTAACGCGTGGTCTGCGGTATTGTCCACTAATATGTCGATATGTGGTAGAGGAAAGTCATCTTTAGGACTTGCTTTGTTTAAGTCTCTAAAAACAACACAAACACGGATTCTCCCATCCTTTTTGGGTACAGGTACTATGTTGGCTACCCAGTCAGAGTACTCGGAAACTTTGATGAACCCGGCCTTGAATTGCTTATCGACTTCTTCCTTAATCTTGAGAGCCCATTCTGTTCTCATTTGACGAAGCTTCTGTTTCACGGGTTTGAAACCTGGTTTAATTGGGATTCTATGTTCGGCGATATCCCTGTCGATCCCTGGCATGTCTTTGTAGGACCAAGCAAAAACGTCTTTGAACTCGTGTAGGAGTTCTATGAAACTGGCCCTTTCGGTGGGGTTCTGGGTAGTCCCTATCCTAAGTTCTTGGGGTTCTAGTTCGGTTCCTACATTGATGGGTTCGGTGTTCTCTATTACTGGTCCCCCTTCCCCATCTTGTAGTATTTCCTTGGCTATGTAGGGAGGTATCTCAATTGAGTCTGGATCTGTGTTATCCTCAGTATCATCGTAAACAGAATTGCACTCAAGGTAACACAAAGAGTAAGCAGAACCTGATTTATTCATATTAAAGTTTGAGAAAAGTTGAAACAAAGAAGCCATCTGATCTGTGGTCAGTGGCGGTAAAGGGACAGTTGTTGGGACATTCCCCGAACTACTGTTACTATTTGAGACTAAGTTAGGAGAAACAAAGGGAATGGGGGTGACGACAGGAGGAGACTCCTTAGTGACTTCTCTAGACTCCGACTCTGACTCTGATTCCGACTCTGACTCGAATTCATCGTCTTCTGGTTCTCCCTTGAACGTCTTTCCTTCTCCAGCGGTGAGCTTGAAGAGTCTTCCTTGATTGTTGGTCCACTTGATTGACTTTCTCCATCCTTTCTGCTGGTTTGTGTTTGTTTCTGTGATTAATGCGGTAGGGTTGAAGTGGTCGTCTTGAAGTATCATCGTAATGATCTCATCCTGCGCGGCTCTAACAAATCGATCTTCTCCAAATAGTAGACTAACAGCTTGTTCGTCCAAGCAAGGTGTTTGACGAGTTTTGACGGTAGGAACCATTTCTGGAGGAATGAAGTAGCAATCGTGAAAGATCTCGATTCCGGCTAGCTTCCTTTCGAGATAGTGCCAAGGTTCTGGAAATCCGTGAAAGTGTTCTAGACTTCCTTCCTTAACAAAATATCCATTTAGGGTAGGGAGATAGGGTCGCATTTGGACTCCTACGTGCTTACGGTTTTGAACTTGAGCGAGCATCTTGAGAACTTCCTCTTTAGTGGGTTTGTACCCTAATCCAAGTGGTATTGTTTTTGAGTTGCCTTCCTTGTAGGGTGCGAAGGTGTTTCTTCGGATAGGGTTTAAAGGCATTCCAGGGAAGTATCCCTGGGATTTGAGTATGTGGTTGACCACCAAGTTGGAGTAGGGATCGTAGTATAGAGGTGCCAATTCACTTTCTATGACACTTACGCTTTGAGAGCCCCTCAAGTTCATATATTGGATCCGCAAGGACTTGATTATTCGACTTCTTTTCGATTATCGCCTTGATGGGTGATGAAGTGATCGTCACCACTTTGCCATTTAGTGGAATTTTGATCTTTTGGTGAAGGGTGGATGTTACCGCTTTCGAAGCGTGAATCCAAGGTCTTCCCAGAAGTATGTTGAAGGAAGCTTCAATGTCCACTATTTGGAAGTTAACCTTTCGCTCAATTGGCCCTGTGGCTATGGTTAAGGTAACGAGTCCTACGACCTTTCATCGTGTACCATCATATGCGCGAACGCCTTGATTGGTGGGGGTCCAATCCGACTCTTTCATGCCTAGTTTGTATGCCGTTTTCAGGGGTATGACGTTGACCGCGGAGCCATCATCAACCAAGGTCATTGGCACATTCTTCTTTAAACAAATGACAGTGATGTAAAGAGCCAAGTTGTGACTAGCACCAAAGGGTGGCAAATCTTCATCTGAGAAAGTAATAGGATTACTTAGCTTCGGTGATTCTTGGAAGACCAAGTTGACTACATCTTCGGGTGTGGAATTATGTGCTACATTTAGTTTGGCCAATGCTTGCAGTAAAGCTTGGCGATGTTGGAATGAGCTTCCTACTAGTTGCCAGACTGAAAGATCAGCCTTTGACTTCTGTAATTGCTTGAGCAAATGATCAGTGGAGTCATCATCGTTATCATTTGGTGTGACAACGTTGGTTGGACCATTTTGAGTAGTACTTTGATATGGGCGCCCCGAACGAGTTAGGTGGTCCACATCTTGGTCTTCACCATTTTGGACTATTTCCTTGACTAGAGAGTGTTCAATGAGATACTCGTCTTCATCATCATCGGCCCATACTCCATTGACTGTAGCTATTTCCCTCATTCTCATGATCTCGTCCTCTAATTGTGTGATTTGGTCGACTAGTTTATCAACCACGGCGACTATTTCTTGCATAGTAGGATTTTGAGAGAAGATTAGTGGCGCATGTTCTTTAGGTGTCGCATTGGGGTCATGTAAAGTTGTCATCAAATTTTCCAATTCCGAAACTTGCCTATCCACACTCCTTGCCCATGCGATGAAGTCGGCGATGGTAGGGGAAATGGTAGAGTAGAATCCTTCATTATCGATTGCGTGGATTTCATTTTCAACTGGAGAAATGAGGTGTAAACAATTGAAGGTAGATTCTTCACTTGTGATCACTAGAATTCCAAGAGGATTCTGAGTGTTGTTGGGTTTACCTCCCGGCGGTATTGGTAGTCGACCATCCTCGATCATGTCTTGAAGCACATTTTTCAACTTGTAGCATTTTTCTGTGTCATGCCCCTTACCCCTATGATATTCACAGTATGAGTTCTCGTCCCAGAACTTGGACTTCTTTTCAGGTTCGGGCGTAGGTCCTATGGGTTGGAGTTTGCCTTGTTTCATTAGCCTTTTTACAGCATTGGAGTAAGTGTCTCCAAGATTTGTGAATTTCCTTGGTGGGGTACTCTTCTTGGATGGCTCGAGAAGGTTAACCTCATCGGTCTTACTAGTGGAGCCGTAAGAACGACTTGTTGAGCCTTGATATCCTCGACCTACCGTTTTGGACAAGATTCCTTTACGGATATCATCTTCAATTCTCGTCCCTAGTACGATTAAGTCCTTGAAAGTTTTGATGTTTTGGTATCTCAAAAGGTTGGCATAGATGGGCTTTAAGTTGTCCACGAATTTCTCCACAAGGGTAGCCTCATCTGGGCGTTCAACTAGTTGGGTACTAGTCTTCCTCTAGAGTGCGCATGTTAACTTGGATCTCAGCATTATCCACATATTGCTTAGCAAACTCGATCGCGGCATCTTCCCAAGTAGTGATCTTCTTGTGTTCTAGAGAGTAGAACCATTGCTTTGGGATGGTGTCAAGAGATGAAGGAAAGATCCTTAAGAACATCTCGGGTTTGATGCCTTTGATAGACATGTAATCCTTGAAGGCACGGATATGGTTCAAAGGGTTTTCATGCCCCTTGAATTTAGGAATATCTGTCATGTTGAAGTTAGTTGGCAACTTGGAATTTACGGCCTCATACTTGCGATTGTTCTCCCTATAAATGTCATCCCCTTTAAGATACATCAATTGCTCCTCTAAGTATTGGAGTCTTTTCTCAGCTGCAGTCATTCCCATGGGAGGATTTTCGTCCTTGAAGTCATTCACGAAGTCATCAATGACTTCACTTTCTCGAGGAGGCAACCTTGCTTCTACGGCATAGATCCGACCTTCGATGGTGTCAAGGCGATCATACACTTGGTCTTGGGTAACTTGAATTTGAGCTAGCGCAGTTAGGATTCGATCATTACCATCTTGGAGTTGATTGAAGTTCACGTCGCTTGTTTCAGGCATCTTGAAAACTGGATAAGAGATCGACGACGAATCAAAACACGATCGACCACTCTAACACACTTACTAAGAAAGAAAATGTTTTTATTCGTGAAGTGGGTGTGTGCCACTTGTGTTGAGTGAGTTTTGAAGAAATGACAAAGTTTGAAAATGTGTGTCCTAGTCAACTATAGTGTAGTTGTAGGAGTGGACTCGAAGTGAGGTTTTGAAATGGGCTTGGGCCCGAAATTTGACTCGACAAATGGACAGAGTTTTGACTCGGTTTTGCGCTAATTATGGGCCTTTTTCGAAATTTACATTTAAAAAAGGGATTTTGATTTTACAAAAATCGTCATGGTTTCGTTTAGAAATGGTGATCACGTAAGGTACAAACATTTATACAAGCATTATAACCGGATGCTGAGTGCATTTAAAAGGGTTTTGGTTTAAAGGGTGGGTTGCCATACCGAACAATCAAACTCGAAGTCTGTGGAGAGGCTCGTACCAAACAAGAGTAAGGCCGATTCCTAGTCCATTTCCTCAAGTAGTGAAGGTCCTTGATACAAACAAGAGTAAGCATCATGGTATGGATGACGTTAATCGCTATCCATCCTTAGGCCCAAATAAGAATTAGGACCGTTTAGACGGGACGATTGGTCGAATGGGTTGGGTTGGGCCTAGGAAGGCCGAATGAAACGACCTAGGAAGACCGAGTTATGAAAACCGACAATTGTCTTTAACAAACTATTCCCTAACCTTGTTCAAGTTTCACCCTTTTGGCTACACGTAAGTGTATTATCCCCAGCGGAGTCGCCAAACTGTGGACATGGGGGCCACGGAGGCGCTTGTGAAACAAGCGTTTGTATTTGTGGAGTCACCACCAATTTTTATGGGAAATTGGAACCGTTCGAATACCTCGTGTCATGTCAAGACACAAAGTAGTGACATGAACACCAAGAACTCGTTACCCTTAGCATTTTATGTCTAGAATGACTCTCGTGGATGCCAATGAACACGGATGTTCACAAAGATCTGGAGTAAGGGGTGAGGGTACGTATTAGGAAGCTCTTTTGATCGAACACCTAATCCCCCCCCGCCTCGATAGCGACCTCTACTAATGATTAAGGAAGTTGTCTATACTCGATATATCGTCGATTATATGCATGCAATGCAACATCCAATAAATTGATCCTAGCATGTGAGAATTAAATAAGTCGGTGAACAATTAATTTAGCATACAATAAATGTCAAAGTTGGGATTAAGGTTCGATTACATGTGAAAACATACAAATGATAAAAAACAATGATAAATACAATAAAGGAAAATTACAATAATAATAATTACAATAATTACATCGGGTTTAGCGATTTATGTCGAAAATACTTCCAAAACGGATAATTTAAGAAAAAGAATAAAGGAATGAATTGAGAACAAATCAGTAGGCGATAATACGGATAATAGTTAATTATACGTAAACTAATTAATCAGGTCAAGGCAGAACGGAAGTTCAGAGATAGAAGTCAACCTGGAACAGGCGCAGTAGGACTGCGCCCTTTGGAAGAGGCTCAGCAGTTGCTGCGTCTGTTCCAAGGGTGAGTTCTGGCTTTGAAGCTGGAACTGCAAATCGTTAATATTAATTGGTGATTTTTAAGGATTGATTATGATAGCTAACTCGGATAGAAGTGATTTAATACATTAATTACATGCGAATGAGTCATAAAAGCAATAAAACATGGATGAGACGAATGTGAACGAATTATTTACATGGATGAAAGATTGATTAGTGACATGGGTGAACTAAATAGATTAAATATGACGAATTAATGACAAATTGATGACGAATATGACAATAGACAGATGAAAATATATCAAAGATCGAATTCCAGAAACTTAATATGAATGAATCGAATTTCTACAACCCGGATTGAGTTTAATGACGAAAACCCGCAAATATTGGATTATAAGGGATTTAAGTCGAATTTAATGACGAATTATATGCTAATGAATGATTAACAGCGTACATGTGAAATTATTATGCTATTGTATCAAAGAATTGACGAAAACAAACGAAAATAAATAAAAGCTAACGAATTTACAGAGGACGAAGGAAGAAGAAAGGAAGCAAGAACTGCGGCAGCCTCACGAAGAGGCGTATCAGTTGTTGCGTCCTTTATCGACGATTATCTTCTAGTAATCCGTAAAAAGGGTTTTAAACGAGGTTTTAGAAATCGGTTTTAATAAGTATTTTCGACATAAATCTTACATTAGTGATAAAAAAAAGTAAATAACAATAATAAAAGAGAGATTTACACCCTCAGACTTACATGTTTGACGAAACGAGATGAACTAAGTTTATGATTAGTGATGCTCGACTCGAATGTAACGAAAGTGCCCTCGTAAGAGGAAAACGATTAAGATTAATTAAGTTGATTGATTGTGGAGTTGGTCAAATTTGTCGGTCATGCAAACGAGGCTGGTACTCAGAAGGATCCGAGCTTACGTGGTCGAATGTTCAAGCACGTAGACGCCAAAAAGTAAGAACGTGGTCTAGAATGCAAAGGGAGAAGAGAAGGGCGGACACTCGCGTGAGAAATATGAGGAGCGAAGGCTCCTATTTATACTACTCACGTGAAGGCATAGGGTTTTTGGGAGAGACTTTGGAAGTGAATCTCGAAAAGATATGAAAAAGATACGAAAAATACGCGAAAAGGACCTGGGAAGAGGCGCAGCGATCATCGCGTCTGGGAAGAGGCGCAAAGACTGCCGCGTCCTGTTCCCAGGTGGTTTCCTCCTGCGGAAGAAAGATTTCCGTGTTTAATTTATGGAATAACGGGATAATCTTATTTTCCTTAATACTTTGTATGAATATTACGGGAAATTGTTTACCAAAGATTAAAAGATTGTGAAAGATTTATAAAATATGGAATAGAAATATCCGGAACATTCCAGAACATTCTGACTCGGGATTTAACGGTTATTAGAAAATGAAGACGGTTTTAGGCCCGGACTCCAAATGTACTCTAATTACTGTTAAAATGACCGTATCGGCGCGTAGATGACAACTAAGAGGTAGACATAAATGTTTGAGCAATCACTTGACGATAAACTTACGAACTGTCACAAATCGTTCCGCGTACCAAACATGCCGCCCAATCATCACCGGATGGTTTGCGGGAGGTGCAAAAATGAGGTATCTACACATCACTGATGCTCATGTACTCTCTCTCGCATCACGTGCTTGTCTACCGTATACGTTCCTTTATAAACATCACACTTATCTCAAGGTTCTTTGTTCAACTCTCATTACTTCCTCACATTCCGTATTTTCTCTTCCTTAATTTCCGAATTGTTACATTCACTCCCCCTAAAAGAGAACTTCGTCTCGAAGTTCAACTGTCAACCCTCATAGTGTGCTCTCATACGTTCATTACTAAATTCCACAAATGCTTATGTTCCAGGTTCGACACTCTCTCTTACCTATTGCAATTCCATTATCGAATCTCATATCGTCTTATGCCATTGTCATAATCCCACTCTAGAAGCCTCCCAAATGTCAAAGCGCAAGGTCCAACCCACGGTTCGAAACTTTAATCCCATAAATATATAACTCCCATTTCATGTTGGCTATATGTATATGTATCTATCATGGGTATAACTAGATTATTATTACGTATCTATATCACATCAAATCTCATACATTAACATGTATGCACATCAATCACGAATATGCGGACTCCATGCAACAATTAAACAATGCCAAAATTACTCGTAATGTGACTCAACCATGAACAACGTTAACACTTCCATTTCCACACACCATGCCACGCATGTACCGCGTCAAATACACCACATGATCACACATTTATTTCCATATCCGTTCCCATTTATCACCAACAATTCCGCTCATACGGAAGACCACAATCACAATCATGCAAACGACCATTAACTTTACTTTTACACAATAAATTAAAATCACGTCGATTAAAACACATCAAACAAGATTATCACATCATTTATGTCATCAGCCCACTCATAACAAATCAATAATTTCCATTTACTTTACAAAAATATCACACCATATTTTCAAACATAAACAATTATCACATATCACCCATGTAAGGTCAACATGCTCATCTAACACAAGTCAACTAATATAACCTGCCGCAAAATAAGGGTACACGCACAATATTTGGTCAAATATCAACCAAACAAGGGTCAAAGTAGGCCAATCGGTCGAGTGTAGGAGGCCACTCGGCCGAGTAGGCAACCACTCGGTCGAGTGCATGGTGCACTTGGTCGAGTGTCACCTGGGGCAGAATGTTTTCATTCTCAACTCGGTTCTAAACTTTCTTATTTCAACACACAAATGCTAATAGACTCCGAAGGTGACTAATACATCATCAATTTGCCGATTTTAAACACAAACTCTTGACCTTATGGCATCATTATTACACAATTAAGATGAAATATTTGAGAAATACTACCGACAGAAACATACTATTTCATAGTTCTTTTCGAAACCGTTCTATTTTCTCCCCATATCCGGCGGCGGTATCACCATACCATTAGTAATAACCGCAATATCACATCGGTATCCATAGCAATTACACTATCTCATGGACACGGCCTAACAACCCATTACCCTCAAGGGATAATAACAACATCATCACTCAAATGGACACTACCACAAGATCACGATATATACCCTGGACGCTTTACCTGACGTTTTGGAGGAAAGTTTACAAACAATATCTATAGTACCACTCCTAGGATCAAGTCTCATATAATCATTTTCACACTTATACACACATACTCCAATTAAACGCCTACACTCTATAACATGAATGATCAACTAACTCGACAATATGATTGAATCCTCAAGCATTACATGCCATACTCTTACTCTCATGACCACGAAACCAATTTGGTAATACTAAATCCACCATCATATATCTCAATTATCAGTCAACCCAAGTTATCATCTTATTTCACCCTTAGGTACCTCAATTATTTCCTAATTGTTCCACAAATATTTCCAAGTTATGTTCAACAATAATATTCCTTAATATGCAACCCAAACCTCATTCACTATCCACAAGTTCAAACATTCAACAAATACTCAACCTAGATCACACATCACTCATTATCCACAATTACCTCATACAATTATTTTACTCAATTGCAAAATACGCAAGCTAAAGTCACTTCCTACTACCCCTACTCCCCAAACATGAATCATACACCTACCAACTTACACGGTTCAAATCCAACTCAAGCAAAACTTACATTAATCCCAATAAAACACATGTTTCACACTCATAACTCTCAAATACAGCACCACTCATAAAAAAAATATTAGCATTTGCCCAACTACCCTCATGAAAACTACTACTCAACAAATTATCTACACATGTTTACTCATCAAAACTATACGACCGAAAATGTAAATAAAGCATTGATCCATATATAAGCAAAACAACATATTATTAACAAACATTACAACATTACGAAACAATGAAACTACGTTTCAAATACAAAATTTATAACTTCATCTTATACACCATGGTATAAAACAAATGTTGGGGAAAATTTTAAGGTGAGATTCTAAGCTTACGGCACAATAAAACCAAATATTAACCACAAAATCAAAATTTGAGCATCAACACTATAATTTCCACACATGTCACCATTGACAAAGTTGGGGCACTATGAGACAATTAAGCCATGTTGAAAACATAAAAATCAAAATTTTGTGATATACCCATGAAATCTCAAAAGAATTTGGTTTACTTTTAAAACGGAAATTTTTGATTTAAACGATTTTATTACAATGATACTCATAAGGATTATTGCATTAAAACACCGTGAAGCCAAGCTTAACATAAAACAAGGAATCAAAGATTTGGTCAAGATTTTAAGGCGAAATTCCCAACTTAAGACAATACATAGCATTAATAATAGGAATTGAAGTATTATTACTCAATTAATTCAAGAAACTTTAAACAAAATTTGCAAATTTCAAGGTCATTCCTAACATCATTAAACAACATGTGAATCTTTATGACGTAGTTAGACAAAATATTAGAGTATAAAAATCAAATTCGTTGGTATAACTAAAATAAATGCCAAATTTTGAAACATTTTATAAGGCAAAATTGCTAGTTTGGATCAACACAACGCAACATCCACAAGCACTAAATACCAAGAAACAATTGGATCAAGTCTCGAGTGCAAATATTAAAATCATTCGTTTTAAAATGAAACTTCAAAAGATTTGGTCAACATTTTAAGGTGAAATTTTGATTTGCGATAATACATGACGATACCAACAAAGAAAAATCAAAACTTAAGCGCGAGAAGATTCTTAATCTTCATTAGTCAACTAAACTAACTTTTAAAACACGAAAAATCAAAACTTACGCATGAACATTAAGGTTTCAACCTTTTCGGAACAGAATTTTCAAGACAAGATTTCAAACATATGACAAGAATTAGGAATAACAATTAACTTTAGTCCTTGTTAAACAATTAACCAAGCAACAAAAACACAAATTAAATTATTGATTGGAGAATACATTTTTTTGAATTCATATAACTTTCGGGCAAAATTCAATATAAAATTTCACAATTGACATCATAAATGGTATAAAAAGGTGATTAATACCATGAATCAGACAAAGCATGCAATAATTGACAAAATTTGGAGGAATCGTGTAGATTTAAACAAAATCAGATTGGAACAAATTAAGAGTGAGGAGAAAACCATTTACATTGTTTAATTAGTAAGAATTAAGAGGATAAAATGAAGTAGAAAACTTAAGTACAAGCAACAATCATCCACAATAGAGTTTTAGAAAAAAGATTTAAAAAGATTTTGGTATTTTTGTTATGAGAAATGATGAAGAAATGTAAGAAACAAGGTAATAATACAAATCTTGCGAATTTCACAACCCAGAAAATGGCACTCAGTCGAGTGCCTTCTCCACTCGGCCGAGTGACTCACTTCCAGAAATTTCCAAGTTTATGGAAATTGGTCCACTCGGCCGAGTGACTGGTACTCGTTCGAGTACTAGCTCGCACTCGGCTGGGTGCCTCTCTATGGTTTGCAATCTCCGCCTAAGGATTACTTCTTATACTAGCGACTACTTTACAAACAACTATTACTAATCACACTCTAACTATATCATTAGTGAAATCCAAAATTATATGCGATATTAACATGCCAAATGACGAGGCTAGTGCCCCAGCTTACACACTAACTCGTAATGACCATTTTCAAAACATGTTATACACATTACTCTTTTCATCCAATTTTCAAATGTTAACATCTACCAAAGGAATAACTACATTATGTAATAATCCTATCAACTATGCAAATTACGGCTTCAAAACTCATCGTACTCAAACACGCAACACTCATAGCAATGAATGCATTTCACATGAAACAATTCTCGACTCGTATCACATATATTCACTCAAGTAAACATTTAAATTCCATATTTTAAACTATCATATTATCATTTATCACACAACCTCTACATCATGCAAAATGTTCAAGGAAACTATAACACAAGTATTATCATGCAATATTTCAACGCACGTTTCCTGACACATAACCACCCACGTAGTGACCAACCGAAACAATATGATCTAGTTTTGAAATGAGGGATCCTACTCACCCAAAACTAACCTCCTATTGTACTCATATCGGGTTCATTTTATTAGACACACATATGTTAATTTTGGTTCATTGGTTAAGATTCCAAAATCGTCGCTCTGATACCACTTTGTAACACCCCCTTCTTACCCGGCGAAGGTAATTAGGAGATGTTACCATCTCGGTTTTCCGAGGCAGTAAATCGGAGATACAATCAAGAAACATTTATTTTAAATAACAAGTTTTGTGATTACAAACCATGAATGAATAAATAAAAGAGTAAAATTCATGACTACAATCTATCCAAGTACTCGACTCTATGTCCAAAGCGCGGCCCAAATCCAGATCACGTCAACTAGCAAAACCTGTACTTAACCTGCTCCTCATATGATCGGAAGTATCATATGGATCGACACAGGCCACCCCATAAATAGGTGACAATTACACAAACACATAAATGTCAGTTTTAATAAATAAAGTGTGACACGACTCGAGTGTGTGAATATGCAACATGACTATGATATGAATGACATGGTATCAAACAACCACCACCCACTTACTGGGACAAGCCCAGACATACCGAAAACCACACTGGTACTGGGACACGCCCATACATACCTACAACCACAAACAGGTACCGAGACACACCCAGACGTACCGGGTCCGGAATCCAACTGGATCCCCTGCCAGACGTCGTGTCTTAACCACACGAGTTCTTCCGTAACTCAAGCCATTAATGTGCATATGCATATCCCTCTTAGAGTGAGAAGCTCTAAGTGGTGACTTAAGCGTAAGACGGTCTCCAAACCGTCTTACGTCTCCTCAATAACCAAGTAACACCCATGCGTTCTCATAATGTTCATTACCAAATTCCACAAAAGGTTCCAGGTTCAACACTCTCTCTTACTCATTGCAAATCCATAATTAAATCACATATAGCCATAATGCCATCGATCTAATCCCACTCGACGAGCCTCCCAAACGTCAAAGTACAAGGTCCAGCCCACGGTTCGAAACTATAAGCCCATAATAACTCCCAACTCATGTTGGTTATATGAATACGTATCTATTAGGGGGTATAACTCGATTGTTGGACCATATAGATATATGATTGAGTTTTGATAATGACAAGTGTGTGCTTCGTTTTATATATACTCTTGCTTGTTATCGTTTGTTTAGTCTTTTTTAGATTGACTTAGGTTTACAAGTTTAGCAAGTAATGTTATAGCATCCTTGGCTATAACATTGAAGATTTGTGAAGCATCATTCACGTAATGTTATAGCTGCTTGAGCTATAACATTGAAGATTCCTAAAGCATCATAGCAATTGTAACTAGTTTCAAGTATGATGATTACTCAAGCTAAAGGCTCGATCAAGTCTATAACAAGCTCAAGATGAAGAGCTTATGATCAAGATAAAGAGAAGATCCTATCACTGAAGATCTCTAGGAAGATTAGCTAGTATAGGTCTTCATCTAATAATGGTACCTTAAGAAGAAATATTGGAAAAGTAAAGTTATAGCTATTTCACCTATAACTTTACTTACCAAGCTTAAGGTTATAGTTGTTTCTACTATAACTTTGAGTAGCAATTTTATGGCACGATTTTAATATTTTTAAAATCATTTTCAAAAGATAATATTCTTCAAATATGTTTCAAAATCATGTGTGTATATGATAAAGATGAAATATGGGTTGTTATAATGAATACTTTGCATTTCTCTATTGGTTAGTAAAACGGCTTATGGGTCGTCATGCTACCTAGGGTTTGCTAAATTATTTGACCTAACCCTAATCCAAGAATTGGATTTTCTACCTAGTTGGACCCGGCCAAGGGTTTTGGCCGCACGGTCTTAAGCCGTCTTTGTTCCGTGAGTCGTCTACTACAAGTAACCTATCTAATTAAATCTAATAATATTTTTGCAAGATATTCTCATATTTTAAATATATATTTGATTTAATTTGTTTACTTATCTGAAAATCATAGAGATTAAATTAAGGTAAGATAAGATTTACTTTTATCTTGTTTACTTATTTTAAATTATCTCCTGGATTAATTTAAGGAAGAGATAAGATTTATTTCTTGCAAAATAGTCTACCTATCTCACGACATCTATTAGGGTTTCAATCTAAACCCTAATATTCCTCTCTAGTATAAATACACATGATAGTTGTTCATTGAAAATAAGCTTTTCGAAATACAAAATTCCTTGCAAACAATTTTGAGTTTATTTCTAATCAGTTATTTTATTGTTTTGCTTTTGAAAATCTTTACGGAAAGTCGTGCTCTTTAATTTGCATATTATTTATTAAGGTTACGTTATAAGATAATAGTACTTCATATTGTTTCTTACTCGTTCAACTGTGTGAACACTTAGAAGAACAATCAAGTGCTTTCTTAGTAACTTAAGATAGTCAAATCGAATATCTAGTAATATTCAAATTGAGTTATAACTAGAGTTAGTTATACGAGTTGGTTTGATAATTTTGTAATCCTGAGAAAGGTACTAAAATTGTTAATCGAGAATAGTGGACGTAGGCTTCGACGTGTGAAGGTGAACCACTTCAAAACCATGTGTCTTTGCAGTTTTCATTTCTGTTCATTTCATTACGTTCACAATCACTTAGTTAATTAATTAAATTTTAATCAATAAACTTTAAGTAATTAATTGCATTGATATAAAATAAAAAGTAGGTATAAGTTTTTAAATACTCAATTCACCCCTTCCCCCTCTCGAGTATTTCGACTGTGATAGACTCTTCAATTGGTATCAGAGCCTCGTGCTCTTGATTGCCAAACCGCAAAGAAGCTAGATCCGTCTATCTTTTTATCTTTTTATTTTATTTTAATTTCGCTGCCTTACACGTGTGAAATGGATTCCAAGTATCTTAAATGTCCTATCTTTGATGAGAAGAATTATGGACTTTGGAAAAACATGATGACACACTACGTAAAAGCACATGATTGGGAGTGCTGGACGATTATTAAGAATGAACCACACAAAATTTTGGTCGCGTCTTCAGAAGGCACTACCTATGAGAAAAAGGAAGAAGACTATGTTGAGGCTGATTACAAGAAGGCTGAGAAAAACTCGAAAGCGGTAAGCCTGCTACAAAACGGCATAACTGTTGGGGTTGGTGTCCTTAACAGTTAGTGCAAGGACTTATAAATCTCAAAAAGGATCAAAGGGCATACTTTTGGTATTATTATCAGTTGATCCACGTTTATCAATAACGGTTGGCTTGCTAGATAAGTTTGACGTTATTGTCATACTGATGGCGGTGATCAACTGGTCCCTAAAAGTCACACCTATAGGATACGTTTGAGTGATGTGACGGTATGAAAATACAGTCATGTAGATGCCAAATTTGACTAACCAGTTAGTCTGAGTTATTTGACTAATAATTAGTCAAAATGTGATGTTGAGATCTTATATTTAATACGGATTAAATATCATGGGCTAAAGGCGAATTAACCAGTTAATTCGTAAAATTAAATATAAGCGTTTTATATTTAATTAAATGTATATTGAATATAATTATACAATACTGTTTTGTCGGACATGTATTAATAATTCAACTAACCCGTATTATTAGTTGATGCCTTAATTTCCGATAACCGATAACAGTTTATAATGAAACCGCGTCGTATACACTTAGCGAGCTATGGACCGGATCACGAGTTTAAGTGAAGAGGAAATGAAAAGCCCATTTCTCTCTTACTCACTCGGTTTGGCCGAGCACTACATAGACAAAAGGAGAGCTTCTCCTCTTGTCTAACCTAATTATCATTTGCTAATCAAAATTAGGGTTTTGGGAATTGTGCCTCTCAGAACTCGGATCTCACATCCAACAAAACTCACAAAACTATCCTCTCAATATTGCAAAGGCAATTAGAGGGTACGATCTAGCACAAGGGCATATCTCGGACTATCTTGGGTGCATCATTTAGGAGGAGGTCTAATTTGATCTCTCATTGCCTTATTGCACTAGGACCGAAGGTTATTTCTAATCTTTATCGTTTCATCATGCTTTTCGTTTTATGACTATAATCACATGTAAATTTTGCGTTATAATCCTACATTTAAAGGGTAGTATACGGATATTAACCCAAAAGTGGTATCAGAGCGAGGCCACGTAAATTTTTATATGTGTTTTTCATCAAACGATTTTGAATCGATAATCTTTGGTTAAAATTTTGTCTCGGCTGCAATTTTTTCTTCACGGCACAATCAGTTTTTGGCTCGGCAATTTATTTTTTATTGCTGCGTTTTTTTTGTTGTTTTTGTGCCTTGGGATCCGTGTCTTGTATACATGGATCGATTATTTTTTTTTGAAGCTAATTCCACACGGCTGGAATTTTTTTTTCCCTCACGGTTTTCCATTTTTTTTTTGCACGCTGTTTTGATTTTCGTGCCATGTTTTGTTCTTGTTGTCGATTTGATCTTTGCATATTATTTTGTAATCGATATTCAATATAATGTGTTAAAGATCTATCAATTGCTATTTCATTTCTATACGGATTAGGTGATATCGCAATTGGTTTTTATCAAATCGATAATTTTTTGTATAAAACTTTGATGAAACCGTGTGGCATGTTGGTCTCGACATTTCTATATGTCACGGCCTGTTTTGTGCATTGGGAACCGTGTCCAGTTTACACGGTTGTTTTGTGACGATTTTCTGTTTTGTTTTGATCTTTAGCTGCTCACGAATTTGAGCCGTATATTTTTTTTGGTTTTTTTGATGCTCTCGGTATTTTAAAGCATTTAAAAAAAAAAAAAAAAAAAAATTTTGGGCACTGGTACTGTTCACGTACAGCAGTACAGAAGAAAAAAAAAATTTTTTTTGTTTTTTTTTTCGGCCCTTTTTAATGCATAAAACGGTTTTTATGCTCTCGCTTGTTAGTGAAACGGTTCACCCACGTAAAATAAAGTTACTTTAACATGATTTATTGTAACGGATTATCTCGGATTAAATATAACTTGACTAAAGCGGTTTTGTCATGTAATTTTAATTATCTTTGGTGGTTTGGATAAAAATTTAACATAATTACGGAATTATGTCACGAATAAATTTAATTTTAGTTGATGCATTTTCATTTATCGTTCTTGTTTATATTTTGAATGTTTTGAATGCCTTTTAATTACGTATTTAATTTTTTTGCAAACGGTTGTAACTTAGTGTGGCCTTAGTAGAACGTGTTACCGTAATGATGGAACACGGTCTTGGTTGTATTTTGAGATCTCGTATCTCCATTTTATTTCTTTTAATTACAGTTTTTATTTAGAATGTAAATAGGTTTATATTTGTAAATTTTAATTGTAATTTTTGAGAAGACTAAAGATGGAGACCGGAGCTCACTCCCGCTACATGGACAAAGATGGAACACCAAGACAAGCTTTCGGGTCCAACGGTGGATTCCAAAGTTGTATTTTGTTCTTTTTACTAGGATAGGCCACACTAGGAATTTTTATTTACGTATCGCATTCATTTATTTATTTTATTGTAACGATAGTATGCATCATATTCCGCCTAAAAACCAAACCACCTAATTATTGCATGAAAACTGACACATATAGAGGTCACGAGTTAGTTTTCATTGACATTCTCATGTCACACGATTTTTAAGCCATCACCCAAATTAATTCATTCACGCAAAGGCTGGTTATTCGTTCACTTAATATGAATTACATTTTAGTTGATGGGATCTTCCTCGTATAAACAAAAATTGAGAATAGTCTTTATAGGTCAAACTCCAATGAATCCCTTCTTCGTCGGTAGGCATACTATGACCCCTTCTACGTTGGGTAAGTTGGAACCGATTGACCTATTTTATCTCAACACTATGATCACTCGTACGATCCTGTGATTATGGTGGACTATAGATAGGATTTACAGAAATCTATCGACCAAGAGTTCTTCCTAAGAATTAGCTAAATAGTTGGCTTATCAATTTACAGAAATTGAGTCTTGGGATCACTTGTATCATTCTTGAGGGAGATCAATTATGCAAGTGCATTGAGTCTACACGTTAAAATGAATTTTAAATAGACTTAAATCAACTCGATGAGTTGCTTATTTCGTTTTGTTTTTCCTTTCTTTTTCAGTGTAGATCACGTTCTTTAACTGCAAATAACAAATGGCTGGTTCTGCTGATAACCCAATGCCAAGTGCCACATTGGACCGTGAGTCCTGGCTTCGGATCTTCATGAATCAGATGAATCAGTCTACTCGACTGAAGAATGATGGATCCAACTTCGAGACTCGGGAGGCGGCATTACGGAATGCTGCCGCTGCGGCGACGGGAAGCTCAAATATCTATTAGAGCCACTCCCGCAAACCCAGTCCCACGGCTAGAGTCGCCGAAATCACCAAGTTTAATGATTTCTGTATGGAAGCGGGTGCGATTAAAAACGTACTCATTTTTGCAATGGAATCCAATTTGCAGAAACGCTTCATAGCCCATGGTGCAAACAAGATTTTCACCACGCTCACCAAGGAATTCTCGAAAGCACCGAGAATCGTGACCTATGAGCATACCACTCGCTTCTTTGATGCGAGACTCGAAAAGGGCCAACTGTTAGCCCACACATTCTCGAAGATGATTGAGAATGTCGAGAAACTGGAGACCTTTGATTGTAACATTAGCGAGAACATTGTTATCGACCGCATGCTTCATTCACTCCACGATGGTTTTTCGCAATTTAGAGCGAATTACTATATGAATGATTTGAAGAAAACCCCACATGAACGCACTCCCTTCTCGTACGCACCGAGAAGGACATGAAGCTCAGTGGGAGCGTGAAACAGGATGTTCTCGTTGTGTCCAACAAAGGGAAAGGTAAGGGCAAAGCTCGAGCAAACCTAGCGTGGTAAACCGAAGTTCAAGAAGTCGGGTTCAGGTAAGAGTGGGCCTGGTGAGTCGAGCACCTCATCAGGCACGACAAAGAGCAAGAATGAAAACATGGAGTGCCATCATTGCCACAAGACTGGGCATTGGAGGCGTACATGTCCTGTTTATCATGAGGACTTAAAGGCAGGTCGTGTTAAACCTGTTGGTATGTCTTCTCTCTCTTCTACTTTTATTCATATGATTGAGATTAACCACGCAAGTTACGGAACTTGGGTACTTGATACTGGTTGTGGTTCTCATCTGTGTAATCATGTGCAGGGGCTCCGAAACATCGAACCCCTCGTAAAGGGTGAGGTGGACCTGCGTGTTGGGAATGGAGCAAGAGTGGCTGCTATCTCAAAGGGGACATATGTGATCCAGCTTCCTAGCGGATTTGAGTTGTCATTATATGACTGCTATTATGTTCCTAGTCTTTCGAAAAACATTATTTCGGTTTACGCACTTGACAAACTTGGTTTTTCATTTGTAATAGAAAATAATGCTTGCATTTTCTCTTTACACGATATGATTTATGGCAAGGCAGTCTCCATGAACGGAATTTATGTTTTAGATCAGACCACGGAAATATTACACGTAATGAATAAAAAGTTAAAGGTTGGTGACAAAGATCAAACGTATCTATGGCACTGCCGTATGGGACACATTAATGAGAAACGCGTAAAACAGCTCATCAAAAATGGAGCTATCTCGGCCTTTGATTTTCAATCATTTGGCACGTGTGAATCATGTCTCATCGGTAAGATGACTCGGATTTCCTTCAAAGGTGTTGGAATGCGCGCTGCTGACCTATTAGGACTCATACACACGGATGTATGTGGCCCTATGTCAATCACCGCACGAGAAGGCTATATGTATTTCATCACTTTCACGGACGATTTAAGTAGATATGGCTATGTCTACTTAATGAAGCACAAAAGTGAATCCTTTGAGAAATTCAAAGAATACCGAGATAGGGTACAGAACCTATTGGGTAGAAAGATTAAAACACTGCGTTCGGATCGTGGTGGCGAGTATCTTTCTCACGAGTTTGATAAACACCTAAAGGATCGTGGGATTGCCCTACGCTTAACTCCACCCGAACACCTCAATTTGATGGTGTGTCCGAACGGAGAAATCGAACACTACTTGATATGGTTCGATCCATGATGAGTCACACGGTTTTACCTGATTCATTATGGGGTTATGCTCTTTTGTCAGCCGCTCTAATACTTAACCGAAGTCCGTCTAAAGCTGTTGACAAGACTCCATATGAACTATGGAAGGAACGGTCCCTAACTTGTCCTTTATACGGGTTTGGGGCTGCGAGGCTTATGTCAAGTGGAGACACGAGGATAAGCTCGGCCCGCGATCGGTCAAGACATACTTTATAGGTTATCCTAAAGGAACACTTGGTCATTACTTCTATTCGCCAACCGAACAACGTGTTTTTGTTGCGGCTAGTGCGACATTCTTAGAGAATGAATTTCTCGAGAATGCAAAGAGTGATAGAACCTTCGAACCGTCGGAGATTCCAGGAACCAAGTACCGAGCAACTATTGGAGGAACCTATTCCTTCAATCCCGGCTGCGGTTAACATTCCTGAGGAACCTAGGAGGTCGGGAAGAGTCTCTATTCCTCCGGACAGATACATTGGTATGGTCGAGGAACATGACATAGATGACGTTCTACTCTTAACGAGTAGTGAACCCGCAACCTATAAAGGTGCCATGACTAGTTCCGACTCAAAGCTATGGCTTGAGGCCATGCAATCCGAGATGGACTCTATGTATGAGAACAACGTGTGGGATCTTGTTGACTTACCTGCTAAGGTTCGTCCCCTTCAATGCAAATGGCTTTACAAGATAAAGCATTCTGTGGAAGGTCAACAAGATATCTACAAAGCACGACTAGTTGCTAAAGGTTTCACCCAAGTGCCAGGTTTGCACTACGATGAAATTTTTGCACCCGTAGTCATGCTGCGTTCCATTCGGATTATCTTAGCGATTGCCGCTTTTCATGACTATGAAATTTGGCGGATGGATGTGAAAACCGCCTTCTTAAACAGCTTTTTGGAGGAGGAGTTGTACATGGTACAACCCGAAGGTTTCATCGATCCGAACATCCTAAGAAAGTGTGCAAGCTTAAGCGTTCCATTTATGGACTTAAGCAAGCATCAAGGAGTTGGAATCATCGTTTCGACAAAGTGATAAAAAAAATGGATTTACTCGATCGGTCGAGGAACCATGTCTATATATCAAGTCGAGTGGGAGCAAGATTGTCTTCCTAATATTGTATGTTGACGACATACTCCTGATTGGGAATGACATACCTCTCTTAACTTCGGTGAAAGTATGGTTGAAAAACCATTTCCAGATGAAAGATCTGGGAGAGGCACAAAGAATTCTAGGCATCCGTATCTATCGAGATAGATCACGACGGTTGCTATCTCTCAGTCAGGAGTCTTACATAGACAAAGTCCTAGAGAGATTCAGCATGACTAACTCCAAGAAGGGGTTCCTTCCTATGTCTCCAGGGGTGCATTTGAGCAAGTCTCAGGCACCAGAGACACCGGAAGCAAAAGAGCGCATGGCACGGATACCTTATGCCTCGGCAATAGGATCTATCATGTATGCCATGATATGCACACGTCCGGACGTGGCATATGCATTGAGTATGACAAGTCGATTCCAACAAAGCATCCGGGTGAACCACATTGGTTGTCTGTCAAGAACATTCTTAAGTACCTACGGAGGACTAAAGATTGGGCATTGACTTATGGAGGCGAACAAAAGCTATGCGCAACCGATTCTGTGAGATGCTAGCTTCCAAACGGATCGTGATGACTCGAAATCTCGATCTGGATTCGTTTTTACTCTTAATGGCGCTGCGATCACTGGAAGAGTTCGAAACAAACTGTTACAGCAGATTCTACGACTGAGTCCGAGTACTATGCCGCGTCTGAAGCTACAAAGGAGGCGATATGGATGCGTCAATTCTTACATGGGCTATCTGTAGTGCCTAGTTCGAATGACCCGATCACCATCTATTGCGACAATAGTGGTGCCATCTTCCAAGCTAAGGAGCCAAAGTCTAGCAACAAGTCTAGACATGTACAACGGAAAGCTCATCTAATCCGGGATTACGTGGAGCAAAAGGCAGTAGTGATAGAAAAGATTGCTACAGATGATAACATAGCAGATCCTCTCACTAAAGCATTACGACAAGATAAGCATGAAGGGCATGTTAATTCCATGGGAATTAAACGTGTTCCTAAGTTGTAGTACTCTCTTATGGATTAGATTCATTCCCTTTTGTACTCTATACGACATCATCGTTTTGATATTTTATATATATTTTGTTTTTCATGTGGATTTGTACGACAAATTTTGAACACCACAAAGTGAACTGAACAAACATTATATTTTTCAGTCCTTAATTGCCCACATGAGCTGATAACTCTGGCAATTATTTTGTGACGTTGGTTGATGGTGGGTTCAACTAGCCATAAGTCAACAGGTTAGCTGACCAATCACAGAGGCGATTTATACGGATATTTCGTAGGACACAATTGTGACATCAACGTGGAGTCCTAAATGTTTTATAACATTCGGTGCCCGGTCGTGGATAGGAATTCCATGGTGATCCTAAGAGTCGATTCTTTTGACTATCGACTGTCTCTTGAGACTAAGGCAGATTTTGGGTGACTTTGGTTTCTTTCTCACGGTCATCCGTAACAGGGGCCAAGTAGATTGTTTCGGTCATTTCATGCTTTGTGCTTAGATCGGAAGGAGTCGAGTTGAAGGAAATATTCAGCCTTTATCGTACTAGATATTTCTCGGGGCCACTCGAGGAGTCAGAATCGAAATGCATGGCCATGCTCGGATACGGATTCGTTTTATCGGTTAAGTTACTCTCTAGTCGGGGAAACCACTCTTGATACGGATCGATTGTAAAATACGACCTTTGTGGATCCGGATCTGCAAATTGTTTTACATTGAGTGGGAGAAATTTTAAATGGATATGAGAATCGGTTATCGCACATACACTTGTACGGACAAGTGGGAGTTTGTTGGAGCTTGTGTCCTCCAATTAGTGCGGATAACGTCATTGCACATACACTTGTACGGACAAGTGGGAGCTTGTTGGGGTTGGTGTCCTTAACAATTAGTGCAAGGACTTATAAACCTCTAAAAGGATCAAAGGGCATACTTTTGGTATTATTATCGGTTGATCCACGTTTATCAATAACGGTTGGCTTGCTAGATAAGTTTGACGTTATTGTCATACGATGGCGGTGATCAATCAACTGTCCCTAAAAGTCACACCTATAGGATACGTTTGAGTGATGTGACGGTATGAAAATACAGTCATGTAGATGCCAAATTTGACTAACCAGTTAGTCTGAGTTATTTGACTAATAATTAGTCAAAATGTGATGTTGAGATCTTATATTTAATACGGATTAAATATCATGGGCTAAAGGCGAATTAACCATTAATTTTAAAATTAAATATAAGCGTTTTATATTTAATTAAATGTATATTGAATATAATTATACAATACTGTTTTGTCGGACATGTATTAATAATTCAACTAACCCGTATTATTAGTTGATGCCTTAATTTCCGATAACCGATAACAGTTTATAATGAAACCGCGTCGTATACACTTAGCGAGCTATGGACCGGATCACGAGTTTAAGTGAAGAGGAAATGAAAAGCCCATTTCTCTCTTACTCACTCGGTTTGGCCGAGCACTACATAGACAAAAGGAGAGCTTCTCCTCTTGTCTAACCTAATTATCATTTGCTAATCAAAATTAGGGTTTTGGGAATTGTGCCTCTCAGAACTCGGATCTCACATCCAACAAAACTCACAAAACTATCCTCTCAATATTGCAAAGGCAATTAGAGGGTACGATCTAGCACAAGGGCATATCTCGGACTATCTTGGGTGCATCATTTAGGAGGAGGTCTAATTTGATCTCTCATTGCCTTATTGCACTAGGACCGAAGGTTATTTCTAATCTTTATCGTTTCATCATGCTTTTCGTTTTATGACTATAATCACATGTAAATTTTGCGTTATAATCCTACATTTAAAGGGTAGTATACGGATATTAACCCACAATAACATCAACGAATTCGATCGTTTTTCTTCTTGCACTTTGGCAAAGGAAATATGGGATGGTCTTGAGTTGGCCTATGAGGGAACGTCGGCTCTTAGGAAATATCGTATTGACTTGCCGATTCAAAAATATGAACTTTTTAAAATGGAAAAGAATGAATCACTCGATAGCATGTCAGCACGATTCTCTACTATAGTCAATGATCTTAAAAATCTTGGCAAAACTTTCAACTCTGAGGATATTGCTAGAAAAGTACTTAGGAGTTTAACCAAGAAATGGCGTCCCAAGGTCACGGTTATGGAACAAGTCAGAGATCTCACCTCACTACCTTATGCAGAACTTATTGGTGCTCTCATGGCTCATGAACTCGTTCTGGATGACGATGAGGCCGAGGCCAATAACAGTTAGAGCATGTCTCTACAAGCTTCTGCTAAGGAAGAAGAAGATGTTGAAATAGAGGATGAAACAGTTTTGTTTGCTAAACGATTTAATAAACGCTTTTCAGAAATAAGCAAGCAAAATCGTTCAACAACAACAACAAGTCATATAATAAGAAAACTTCTGAGTCTAAGAATACGTTTGCTAATAGAGGATGCTTCAAGTGCGGAGAATCCAGTCATATGATTAAGGATTGTCCCATATGGGAGAAAATTAAAGACAAAGCAAAACGTGAGAAGACCAAGAAGGAATTCAAGCAAGTGATGATGGCATCATGCTGGGGAGATCTCGACACTGAGGACGATGAAGCATCAGAATAAGAAGAAGTTGCTAACCCATGTCTAAGCAACGTCAGTCTTGACCTCTTTTCAGACAATGATAAATATAGCGTGGACTCCTACTGCTGCTTTCTAGGAGATTCCGATTCAGAAGAAGAAGAAGCGGTAAGCAATCTTGAACTTAAGAAAAGTGTTAAGAAATTGCCTAATAATGCTTTAATTGAATACTTTGAGCAATATCTTGATAAGTGTCACGAACAAGAGATGGAATTGAAAGACTTAAAAGAACAAATTCTCGATATTGCTGAATAGAATCATCTCCTTAAAGCAAAGGCCAAAAAGCTTAAATCTAAAGTTACAGCTAATATGGCAACAACTTCAGATATGACAAATGCTGAGAAGAAGGCTCTTGAGTCTAAAGTTATAGCTAATGATGCTATAACCTCAGACCTGAAACTTAACATTAAGCATATTCAAGCTAAAGTTACAGCTAGTGAAGCTATAACCTTGGAATTGAGGAAAGTAAAAGAGCTTCTTGAGTCCAAGGCTACGGCTAGAGAAGCCGTGATATCAGATCAAAAGAAGGATATTGAATCTCTAACTCAGCAATTAAAGGAATCTAAAACCATTCTATCAAATACTAAAAGAACGTATACCGAGACGGTACGAGTTCTCAATGACAGATTCGAAAACTTTCGTGACAATTATGAAGACACTCATCCTCCCAAGGTCGTAGAGTCAGACCATTCCAAATGCAACCAAGAGATAAAGTCCTTAAAATAATTACTCTTGCATGCTAGAAAGGTTCACGAAAAATGGGAAGGTAGCACACGTGTCCTAAATTTCCTAACTGAGCAATCAGATAATAACATGAAAATGGGATTAGGGCACGAGTGCTATGGTCTTAGAGATCATTCTAAATGCAAACCAACCCCTTCCGAACGAGATTTCAGAAGAAGAAAATATTCAAATCTCCCAGAATACTTGATTTGCAATTACTGTGGTCATACTGGTCATATCCAAGAAACCTGTGTCAAACATGCTCAGGATTTAAGAAAAGGAATCAACATTGTTAAAGCTTCTGACACTGTTTTTGAGGATAATGATTGTACCCCATCTGAACCAAGTACAAATGAAGAACACAACAATGATTATCGTTAGTTCTATGATATGAGCTTTGATCTTAAAAAGGCTACCAAATCAGAACAAACACCTAAACCTAAAGAGCCCTTCAAAACCAAAGCAATCCACCACACATATTTTCCCAATAGGCTTTTGTTCCACAGTTTAGAGGCTTTTTTACCAAGCCCTCCTTCATCTTTGGGTGTGCAACAAGTATCCCACTTAATGTTAGGTGCTTTCATATATGTATCTTTGCCCCCCCAAAGATAATTCCTGCAGATATTGTCAATTTTCTTCAGGATGCCATTAGGAATAAGAAAAACTGAGGACCAATAAGAGTGAAGACTTGAAAGTACAGCATTCACCAGAACAAGTCTCCCAGAATAAGAAAGGTGTCTAGCCCCCCAAGATCTTATCCTTGAAGTGATCTTATCAATGAGCTTCATGCCTTCATTTTTTGTAAGTTTCTTGGATGAGATAGGGACACCCAAATATCTAAAGGGCAAGGATCCTCTCTTGAACCCAGACACTTGCAGAATGCTATTAATAGAAGCTTGGGGCATTCCATTGAAGTAAATATCAGACTTTTCCTTGTTAAGGGATAAGCCAGAGGCAATAGAGAAGGTAGAGAATGCCCTAAGCAACCACATAATAGAAACTTCATCTCCTTTGGAAAATAAGAGTAAGTCATCAGCAAAAAGCAAGTGGTTAAGCTGCAATGGACCACACATAGGGTGGAATTTGAAATCCTGCTGATGACCTACAACCTTCATGCATTAGAGTTGTATATATGTTAGTTGCATCATGACATGTAGTTGCATGGTTAGAAAATTTTGTGAAAATGCCTATTTAGGAAGCTTGACAAGCGTATATAAGGCCCTTGTAGATAATTTTTCTCCTTGAAACTTTGTTTGCTAGAATTCCCTCAAGACACCCTAGGATGTGTCATACTAGTATCTTTTGACCCATGGACTAAGGCCTAGTCAAGAGTATCTTGTGGAGTGATAACTCCTTGGCTACCGTTTATTCACAATGCCAAATAATTGGTGCAACAACGGTTAGATAAGGTGATATACCGATGTAATAC
Source organism: Silene latifolia (assembly GCF_048544455.1). Lineage (NCBI taxonomy): Eukaryota > Viridiplantae > Streptophyta > Magnoliopsida > Caryophyllales > Caryophyllaceae > Silene > Silene latifolia. The sequence goes on from NC_133531.1 coordinate 101,796,073, forward strand.
AAAATACGAAACCGTTATTACATCGACCGTTGTTATTTCGTGACCACGGTTGTTTAAAAGGCAGAACTGTTATGAAATGTAAATAACGGGTTCAGATAACCGTAATACAATATTAAGAACGGTTCAAAAACCGTTGTCTATAATATTGAACCGTGGTAGTATTAATCTGAATGCTCTACGGAAACCTATGACAACGGTTTTACTGAAACACAACCGTTGTAAAATAGTAAATATGACAACGGTTTATGCTTATTAAACCGTTTTAAATGTTATGAATTCGACAACGGTTTGTGATTTTTAAACCGTTATATTATGGATGAATATGTCAACATGTTTCTATTTAAATGCGACCGTTTTCAATAGATTTATTGATAACCGTTTTATTTTTAACCGTTATCGAATTTATAAACATTTTTTAAAAAAAATTGTTTTAGCAGGTTCCAGTAGCTACTGAAATGCTAATTTTTGCAGTAGCAGGTTCCGCTGAAATGCTACTGCAAAATAGCATTTCAGCAGCTGCGCATTGCAAAATTTCAATCCTGCAACATCAGAATATTACACAGATTGATCTATTCAACCCAGCATCAAAATATTATAAACAGGATGACCAAAACTAAATACACATGGCTCTATATACACACATTCATAATGAGCGAACTATTGACACTCCGGTAATGAAAGAAAATAAGTGGCCCACTTATTTCTCATGTCGGCGAGGTCTTCCTTCGAATAGGTTGGGCCTTTGTTGTTGATTCAAGGTGGGAACAAAAAATCAAAATATACTTAAATCAAAATAGATAAGTAAGTGAAATATTACACAGAATTAAACCCAAGTTATATTTGAAATAGGTATTAAAATACACTAACCGGTGAGGGTATGTCGATATACTTTCGGGTCATAATCTCCCACATGGACCGACAACAGAAAAAGACGCAGTCGTTGCTGCCTGGTTGTTGTACATGAGACTATTATATAAATCACATACAAATAAGCTAAATTAGATCAACCTCTAGCATAAACATAAATTAAATGATATGAGTAATTATTAAGAATACACTTACTTTTATCGTGACAAAAGTTGGACTTGATGCTCCAATTGTTTGAAACACACTAATTCATAAATATATACAGGAAATTATAATTAGCATTTGGCTCAGTAATACTGATGGGACATTAAAAGGATCATAGTCTTCAAAGGTCATACAATAACAATTGACATTATAATGTAAGGTTGTAAACTTACTCAGTCATCATCTTTACAAATCTCTCAGTGGGACTATGTCCGCAAGAGTCAATCCAGTACACTATGCCTTTTTGTACACTGATTGCCGTTAGCAGCCAATGCTTGCTATGAAATATTGAAAATTGAACTGTTAGTTCATATACATTGCATGCATGTAAGCGTGTTAATAAATGAATAGAATCGTGATTCATTATAATAAACTACTATACATACCGATTCTCATTGTATGGGGCAAACCATAGGCTTTTGGGAGTCATCAACCATTCAACAATTCTCTCGTTGTACTCTCTATATGTGTATCCAAAGGACTTATGAGAGAACAATTCAGGTGACACGAATCTGTAGTCATGAGAAACATAGTTCCTCTCAGCCATGTGTGTACACAGTTACCTATTACGTCAAATGGAACAAAGAATGTTATTTTCATTGATGATTTAAATAAACATCACTATTCGTAAAACCAAATGCCAAGTTTTAAATAAAAAATTTACTTCATCAAAATTCCAATGTGCATAGCATCTAACTCGTCAAGGACGAGAAACAGACACAATGATTCCCCATCCATATAAATAGTAAAACCGAAACCCATAACATCCTCTTCGATGTCAATCATGAGTACTTCCCCGACAGCTAGCTTCCTTTCAGCCAACTGGTGCAAAACTACGAACGCTGGAGTACTCAATTTTTGCTTATAATCATCGGTCTGATATTTAGCTTTAAGAGGAACACCAACGTTGTGTGCAGCAAGAGTAGATTTAACCCCGGTCTACAATTTAGAAAAAAAATATATACATTACACGAGACGTCATATATAATTTAAATAACCAAAAACAAGGAAAAACTCACAATCTAATTTTCAAATTATCACTACCTCTTGAATTTTGGGTGGAGAGGCAGTCGAATAAGTGACTTTGGGTGTTGACGTAGTAGTCCTAATTTAAGCCATAATGGCTTCGTGTAACTCCTGAAAATGTAAAAATCCAAATACTTACTATATATTAGATAAGGTTACTGGTTCGGTTCCGTTTCGTGTTCACAATTGAATAGATGTTGTCGTTGGGTCACGTCCGAATCAAAACACAATTTATAGCTTTACAAACAACTCTACAATTAGAAACGAGGCAAGTAAAGGTCGGATCCCAAGGGACGGGAATTGAGATGAGATTTCTATTGAAACTAGTGGTGTCTTAGGGGTGTCACAATTTGGGTTGATGTAGAAGGTCACTAAACTAAATAGCAATGAAAGTAAATAATCAAGATGAACTAAAAGGGTTGTAAACAATTGATAAAAAGCACTAGGGTGTCATAGGGTCATAGGGGAATCATGGGAATTAATCATACAAACATGTTCTCAAATTATAAGCAAGAAATTATTATTGTGATGGATAGAGTTGGGTTATATCTTACAATCCTAGGAAAGTTTGGGTCCCGGAGCCAAATCGATTAGATTGTACAACACCTACAAGTCGACTTAATCTTCCCTACTCAACAACATGCATGGTCTAATGAGACTCGAGTTGGTTTATGTCTTACAAGTCTCATTGAAAAGATAGGTAATGGGTAAAAAAATGCAAGGATTCATAGGCTCACATTTCATCAAACATAACATGTGCATGAGTTGAGATCAAAACAAGCAAGCAAATAAATCATGAAAGCATATTAATTTAAGCATGAATCATTCCCCATGTTGGTTTCCCCTAATTACCCATTAATCCTAGCTAGGTCACTACTCACTCATTATCATGTTGATCATGCTAGCAAGGTTGTCAATCATACCAACAAAAGGAAACATGATGAATAAATGAAAGTAATTAACAATAATTAAAAAGGGATTAAGAGAATTATACCTACTAATGATTCCAATAATAAATCAAAGAATAAAAGAAGTACTTGATGCTTGATTGAGAAGTTGTCAATCTCCCAATAATAACCTAAATAATCTTCAATTACCCAAAATAAAGGATGAACAAGAGAGAGATTAAGGGAATAGAACTTGTATTAAAACTTGATTAATTGTTGATTACAAAACTAAAGAGGAATTTGATTGATATTAACTACTCTAATAATTGATAAGAAGAACATGCTCTTCTAATTAGACTAATGGGGTATTTATAGTGGAAATTAGGTGGATGCATTAGGGTTAACTAAGGGCTAAACTAGTAATTACACTTTTTAGATTGAGCTGGGAGGAGCCGGTATTTTTCGAAGGAAGGGCTTCTTTCTTTGTAGCTTGGAGAAGACGAAATTTCGCTGTACTGGAATCCGTGCATATTGGAGTCGGGACGGGCGGATTGTAGCAGGGGAAGACGGGCGTCTTCAAGGGAATCCGGGCGGATTCTGTTGGTTGCTAACCCGGGCGTCTTTGAAGGAAGATGCACGGATTGTGCTTGTGGAGGACGGGCGGATTCAGGACAATCCGCTCGGATTGTAGCTCAGCATTGTTTCTTCTTCTTTTCTTCCCTTTTCTACATAAAATCCTTGGGGATTTCCTCGGGGATGCAAGGATCCTTTCTCGTCATTTGCCCAACTACTATAATATGTACAAAGGCCTTCTAATCTTGTATCTCCTTGATGCTTGGTCATTGAATTCAATCAATTTAGTCCCGTTTTGCCATGAAAATGCAAGATTCTTACTCCTTTCCTACCAAGGGATCAAAATCTCAAAGAATATGCAAAACAAAGAACTAAAGACAATAAATGACCCAAATATGCACTAAAAAGCATGGGAACAAGGCTAATTCGGGGGCTAAATATGCGCTAATTATGGTCACATCAAATATCCCCAAACCGAACCTTTGCTCGTCCCGAGTAAAGGGGTGACAAAGACTAGGACCATTATTTAAACTAACCTAATAACATAGCCGATATGAGACAATTAGCGGGTCTCACTCCGCCCCTTCAACTCACAACAAGACAACCATGAGGTAGGATGCCTTCTTGCAAGGCAAGGTGGGTCTTGCCAAAATGGCGACACATCTAAACATTAAGCACACAAAATCAAATAATGGATGCATCTACAAAAGGAATAGCCACTTCCTCATCAAGTGGCGGAGGCAACTAAAAGAGAACAAATTTAAGAGCATATAATCCTTCACAAATACTAGTTCAACAAATTACTAAGGCTAAGAGGATGGCACTAAATCACCTCCAAATGGTGTTAAACTAGACTACTTTCGTCCTCAATTTCCAAATGCTTTCGTTAAGAGCGATCAGATGGTGGTGTAATGATGATCCCTATGATGCTAGTAGCATATGACATGACAAGTCTCGAATTCTCTACAAAAGTAAAGGTCATGGATCGTCCCAAGCTCGACAAAGTGGCTTGACAAAATGGCTTTTTGGGAATGAAATGGTCAAATCGTTATAAACAAAGGGTGGATATGACTAGTATTCAAAAATTAACCTCATTTAACTTTCACATTTCAAAAATTTAAGATGGGGTTTGTCCCTTCCGGGTTAGTGTCCTTTGCTTTCGCCAATCGCTTATTAGGCAACCGGTTAACCTCTAGACAATAGATTTTCGGGGTGATAGTCACTCTGTCTCTGGGCGGTCGAATTCACAACCGTGTGGGGGTCCAATTCAATGGATCCCTTTCCAAAGCACATCGAAGTGGTACGCCTCCATCAAAACAACTAAGTTTCTCAACATTTCAACATTTCATAACATTTGAGGTTTCCTTAGCAATAAATTACTTCCACATAACAAAATTCTTTGAAATGAGCACTTCAAACTTATTGATAGAAAGTATTTTTCGGTTGCCTTACCACAAGGTCAATCAAGGTCACCTAGACAAGTTAACCAAGTCCACATCGCATCACGGGGTTGGATAGGTGACTCACATGCAAACCCTTGACTAGGCTTTGGGTCATGGGTCAAAAGACACTAGTATGACACAATCTAGGGTGTTTTACAACCATTCTAGTAGGCAAAGTCTTAAGTTGAAAAAGTATTTGTAATGGCTTATTTGCTATTGTCAAAGTTCCCAATTAGGCACTTTTCAAAATATTTTATCTAAATGCAACTACATGCCATGATGCAACTATTATATACATCCTAATGCAAGTGATTCTATCAACTAATATGACATATAAACTAAATGCAAATCCTAAGTTCACATTGTTATACCGCATCAATCAAAATAAAGCCACATAGTCATTAACATAAAGAGGAAAAAGGAGATTGGAAAGATCATACCATGCGGTCTTCATGATCCTCATGTCTCGGATGTGGCGTAGTCGATCAATGTGAACAAGGATAGAACAAACACAATATATACATGACTACACTACAAAAGAAATAAACATGTTTTTGGGTTTTTCAATTTTCAAATTTTTTATGGATTTTTGAAAATTTTCAATTTTTTGGATTTTTGAATAAAAGTTAAGTTAGAATTCCCCATCCCCACACTAATATGGGCATTGTCCTCAATGGCCAAAATGATAGGAAATTATGCAAATATGATGCATGATTTCTATACTAAATGCAAGCTACACTAATCTACACTACATGATGCATGGTTTTTGTTTATGACGGAGAGGATAATTTAGATTACCTCCCGTTGTGTATGCATTGACTTCCCCAAACCGATCTAGACATTATTGCTAATGTCCTAAGGATGGGTGTAGTTCATGCACACACTATGCAATGCATGAAACTAATTTGTCATTTTGGATTTTAAAAGTGGGAACAATAAAATGAGAATACCTCAAAGGTACCGAGGTGTGAGTCCTCTATGGTGCTAGGACTACTCAAACAATGATCAAGAAAAATAAATAAAAGTTAACAAAACACAAACTTCTTTTCATGAAACTTTGAAAATTAAAGAGGGGAGATGAGAAGACTTCACTTAAACTTAGGTGGGTGCCTCTCGCCCGCTTCACCTAGCTATGAAGTAATCCTTTAGAGATCGGCATCATCTCCCTCTACATCGCTATCCCATATCTCCTTTGATGCATCACTCATACTCGGGTCCATGAACTCGTCCTCTTCACTTTCAAGCTCCACCGTGTCTCCTCCACACGAATTGTTGCTTCCCTCCTCTTGTCTCCCGTTTGCTCCTTCATTAGCCCTCTCCGAATTGGGGGAAAAGTAGGTCCATTTGAGGGAAATGCTCCTTCCTCACTAATCTTTCCCTTTTGGACCATATCGTGGTATTGAGGATAGAGTGCATATTAAATGTCCACGTTGGTTTCGTATTGACGGTAGTGCAAATTTTGTAAGATTCCCGTGACAAAGTCGTCACGGGGAAGGATGAAGGGATTTGGGTGGTTGTACGGTTGGTAAGGAAATGGGTAGGGAGGCACTTTGATCTTCTTATCTTGAGTTTGTTGTTCTTGTTGTTGTGGTGGTGGATTTGGAGGTGGTGGTTCTTGCCTTGTTTGACTCGGGATGAGGTAGGATGGAATTGGAGCTAAAGGTCCTCTTCTTGGGGAGATACGTGGTAGGTCGGCCATTGGAAGATAAATCGGATCGCTTCCTTTTGTTAACCACTTTATCCGCTTATCGACCCCCTCAAGGGTTATCCAATGGTGGTGAATAAGAAGAAGATCTTCGTTTATCCTAGTGTTTTCCAAGAGAGGAGCATACTCATTATTCTCATTGAATCTCGGGTTGAAACGCTTTGCAAGCCTAGTAATGAGTCCTCCATTCACAATGTGCTTCATTCCATAATCGTCACCATTTCTAAATCTTGGCCATTTCTCTAGCAATACTAGAGGTGCATTGAAGTGATACACATTTCTTCCTTGAATGTTGAGGTAGGATTCCATAAACACAAGGTCTAATTGGCTCACGATCGCCGGATCTCGGCGGGCAAGTAGAGTGCCCGAAAGAAATCGATAAGTAAGCCTCAAGATCAGATTTTGGATATGAAAAGCGAGACATTCCTTGGTATGTATGAAATCCCGGCCGGTCATGGCCCTCCACAAAGGTTCAACACTATACTTCTTTGGCTTCGATGTTCGGGTAGGCGAAATATCGAGACCGAGTACATTTGCGAATTCTACAAGGGTCATCATCCTAGAAACATTCTCCAACCTAAATTCTATGCATATTGTTTTGTTCAAGGTTGTAATCTTCAAAAAGCTCAAAAATTCAAGCACAAGAGATCGATAAGTTTGTTCATACATGCGAAAAAGGGTTGAGAGACCAAATACTTCAAAGAGAGCTTCCACTTGGTGATAAATCCCAAGTTTCCTCAAGGTAGCATGACATAAAAACTTAGTGGGAAGAATATTCTTACTTAGAAGCCGGTGGAAGACCAATCTTTGCACATCATTGACAAATTCCACATTTGAGAAGTCATCAAGCCTTGTAAGATCTACAATCTCTTCATGCTCCCTTCTTAATGTGTTGACATGGGAGGTAGAAGAACTTCCCCTCATCCTTGGTCTCCTCCTATTCCTAAAAGAGGATCTCCTTGGTGCCATTCCTTGATTATAGAGCTGGATTCTTTTGATTTGATTTGGAATAAGGATGCTCCTTGTTGATTGAGTGTTGCCTTTGGAAACCCTAAAAAATTGGGGCTTTTTGATTTTGTGGGTTAAGAGAGTGATTTGGATATGATTGGGCGTCATAAGGAGGTGGGTTTTATAATGCAAGTGGAAGGAGGAGTGATGTGTCACTAAATGTGTGGTGGGGTGTAATTTTAATTAAGAAAAGACGGGTCAAATCACCGTGAGAAGACGAGCGGATTCGAGCAGAAGACGCTCGGATTCGGGCTCCTCGGGACGGGAAGATTCTGGGTAAGACGCCCGGGTTCTGTCACAGCTAAATTTCCAAAAATATAACGCCACAAGACGGGCGTCCCGAGCAAGAGACGCTCGGATTCTTTTTTATCGGGACGGGCGAATTCTTACGAAGACGGGCGGATTCCCGTCCAGGGATTTTTCTTGAAATGCATAGGTAGAAAGACGGGCGTCTTTCTGCAAAGCCGGCCGGATTCTTCAGGACGGGCGTTTTCCCTTCTGAGACGCTCGGATTCTCCTTCAGTCCAAAAAAATCTTCAAATTCTCAGCTTAGCAGGACGGACGGATTCTCCTCGGAACGCCCGAATTCCAGCAAGACGGCCGGATTCCAGGGAACACGCACGTGTTCAAGCTGTGAATTCATCATTTGACTTCCTTTCCTCTCATAGATGCTTTCCCACACTTGAAAATTGGTTCCTTCCTTCATTCAAAATTCATTAGTAACCCTCCCTCACTTACGCTCAAGAAAAGAGTTCATGCTAATTATTAAAAGAAATGCAATAAAACAATAAATACAAGTTAGAGGGTTAGTATATTTACAAGTGGTGGTTTAGGGAGGACTCCACCAAACTCTCCCTTTTGATGATTCTTTCAAGGGTGAGGAGGCCCGAGGTAAGTGACCTCGACCTCTCCATTAAATGCTCCTTCATAGTATGGCTTCAATCTTTGACCATTAACTTTGAACTTGCTTCCATCTTCCGCCTTGAGTTCAAAATCTCCATATCTTCCAACTTCGGTTATCACATAGGGACCCATCCATCTAGAGTTCAACTTTCCCGGAAAAAGTCGGTAGCGGGAATTGAATAGAAGGACTTTGTCCCCTTTGTGCAAGGCATTTTGTCTAATTCTCTTGTCATGGAGTAATTTCGTTCTTTCTTTGTAAATCTTTGCATTTTCATAGGATTGTAGTCGGAATTCCTCCAACTCTTGAATTTGAATCATCCTCTTTTGACCGCTCAATTTGAGATCAAGATTAAATGCTCGGATTGCCAAAAAAGCTTTGTACTCCAATTCGATTGGCAAATGACATGTTTTTCCATAGACAAGCTTGTAAGGGGAGGCTCCTATGGGAGTCTTATAGGTCGTCCTATAAGCCCAAAGAGAATCATCAAACTTTGTGCTCCAATCTTTCTGAGTCTTGTTCACAACTTTCTCAAGGATTTGTTTGATCTCTCTATTTGAAATTTCAACTTGACCGCTTGTTTGAGGATGATATCCCAAGCCGGTTCTATGTTGAACACCATATTTGGTCAAAAGAGATGCAAGTTTCTTCTCATGGAAATGCGTTCCTCCATCACTAATGATCGCTCTAGGAACTCCAAATCTTGGGAAGATTATATTCTTGAAGAGCTTGGTGACCGTTTTTGCATCATCATTTGGCGTGGCAATTGCCTCCACCCACTTTGAGACGTAATCTACGGCCACAAGGATGTACTTATTCCCATTGGATGTCACAAAGGGACCTTGGTAGTCGATTCCCCAAACATCGAAGATCTCCACTTCTAGAATGCCCCTTTGTGGCAATTCGTTCCTCCAAGAGATATTCCCCGTTCTTTGACAAGCATCGCAATGAATGATGAATTCTCTTGTGTCTTGAAACATTGTAGGCCAATAGAAGCCCGATTGAAGAATTTTTGCAATGGTCCTCCTTGCTCCATGGTGCCCACCGTAGGGTGATGAATGACATCCTTCCAAGATTCCTTTGACTTCCCATTGAGGGATGCATCTCCGATAGAGCCCATCACTACACTCCTTATAGAGGTTTGGGTCATCCCAAAAGTACCTCTTCACTTCGAATAGGAATCTCTTCCTTTGGTTGTGGTTCAAATTTGGAGGGAGTACTTTTCCAACAATATAGTTAGCATAATCGGCAAACCATGGGGTGATGTGCCTTTCAAGTTGTGTTTGAATGGCTATCAAAATATCGTCGGGAAATGAGTCATTGATCGGGGTTTCTCCATTTTCATCATGAAACCGGATCCTTGACAAATGATCCGCCACTACATTCTCGGCTCCTTTCTTGTCTCTTATTTCTAAGTCAAATTCTTGAAGAAGCAAAATCCATCTCAACAATCTTGGCTTTGCCTCCTTCTTTATCAAGAGATGTCGGAGAGCACGGTGATCCGAAAATACAATCACTTTGGATCCAAGCAAGTAGGAACGGAATTTATCCAAAGCATAGACAATGGCAAGAAGCTCCTTCTCGGTGGTATCATAATTCACTTGGGAAGGATCAAGAGTCTTTCTTATGTAATAGATGGCGTGAAGAGCTCTCCCTACCCGTTGGCCAAGAACCGCTCGAACGGTGTAGTTGCTAGCATCACACATAATCTCGAATGGTAATTCCCAATTTGGAGGTTGGATGATCGGTCCCGAGATTAGTGCTTCCTTGATTCTATTAAAGGCTTCAACACACTCATCAGTGAATTGGAATTGGGCATCTTTAAGCAAAAGTTGAGTGAGGGGTTTCGCTATTTTTGAAAAATCCTTTATGAAACGGCGATAGAAACCCGCGTGACCGAGAAAACTTCTCACCCCTCTAACATTCACGGGAGGTGGGAGTTTCTCTATCACCTCAACTTTAGCTTTATTGACCTCGATGCCCTTTTCCGAAATCAAATGACCCAAAACAATTCCTTCATTGACCATGAAGTGACACTTTTCCCAATTTAAAACAAGACTAACATCTTCACATTTTTGCAATACAAGAGAAAGATTATGCAAACATGAGTCAAAGTCCTTTCCATAAACACTAAAATCATCCATAAAAACTTCCATTATGGTCTCTAAGTAATCGGAGAAGACACTCATCATGCATCTTTGGAAAGTGGCGAGAGCATTACATAAACCAAAAGGCATCCTCCTATATGCAAAAGTACCATAAGGGCATGTGAAGGTGGTCTTATGTTGGTCATCCGGGTGTATAGGGATTTGGAAGAATCCCGAATACCCGTTAAGGTAGCAAAAGAATTTGTTGGAGGCTAACCTCTCAAGCATTTGGTCAATGAATGGTAGGGGGAAATGATCCTTTCTTGTTGCGGAGTTTAATTTTCAATAGTCAATACACATACGCCAACCGGTGATCATTCTTGTGGGTATTAGTTCATTCTTTTCATTTGTCACTACCGTGGTACCTCCTTTCTTAGGTACCACTTGGACGGGGCTAACCCACAAAGAGTCCGATATGGGATATATGATTCCCCCATCAAGTAATTTCATAACTTCTCCTTTGACAACTTCTTGCATGTGGGGGTTCAATCTTCTTTGGGGTTGAATGGTAGGTCTATGGTCTTCCTCTAGATGAATTCTATGCATGCAAAAGTTGGGACTTATCCCCTTAAGGTCATCTAGACTATAACCTATAACCTTCTCATGTTGTTTCAACACATCAAGCAATTTTCCCAATTGGTTCTCATCAAGTCTATCATTAACAATCACGGGTTTGGTCTTTGATTCATCAAGGTAAGCATAGGCTCACATGCATGGTCTAATGAGACTCGAGTTGGTTTATGTCTTACAAGTCTCATTGAATAGATAGGTGATGGGTAAAAAAATGCAAGGATTCATAGGCTCACATTTCATCAAACATAACATGTGCATGAGTTGAGATCAAAACAAGCAAGCAAATAAATCATGAAAGCATATTAATTTAAGCATGAATCATTCCCCATGCTAGTTTCCCCTAATTACCCATTAACCCTAGCTAGGTAACTACTCACTCATTATCATGTTGATCATGCTAGCAAGGTTGTCAATCATACCAACAAAAGGAAACATGATGAATAAATGAAAGTAATTAACAATAATTAAAAAGGGATTAAGAGAATTATACCTACTAATGATTCCAATAATAAAGCAAAGAATAAAAGAAGTACTTGATGCTTGATTGAGAGGTTGTCAATCTCCCAATAATAACCCAAATAATCTTTAATTACCCAAAATAAAGGATGAACAAGAGAGAGATTAAGGGAATAGAACTTGTATTAAAACTTGATTAATTGTTCATTACAAAACTAAAGAAGGATTTGATTGATATTAACTACTCTAATAATTGATAAGAAGAACATGCTCTTCTAATTAGACTAATGGGGTATTTATAGTGGAAATTAGGTGGATGCATTAGGGTTAACTAAGGGCTAAACTAGTAATTACACTTTTTAGATTGAGCAGAGAGGAGCCGGTATTTTTCGAAGGAAGGGCTTCTTTCTTTGTAGCTTGGAGAAGACGAAATTTCGCTGTACTGGAATCCGTGCATATTGGAGTCGGGACGGGCGGATTGTAGCAGGGGAAGACGGGCGTCTTCAAGGAAATCCGGGCGGATTCTGGTGGCTGCTAACCCGGGCGTCTTTGAAGGAAGACGCACGGATTGTGCTTGTGGAGGACGGGCGGATTCAGGACAATCCGCTCGGATTGTAGCTCAGCATTGTTTCTTCTTCTTTTCTTCCCTTTTCTTCATAAAATCCTTGGGGATTTCCTCGGGGATACAAGGATCCTTTCTCGTCATTTGCCCAACTACTATAATATGTACAAAGGCCTTCTAATCTTGTCTCTCCTTGATGATTGGTCATTGAATTCAATCAATTTAGTCCCGTTTTGCCATGAAAATGCAAGATTCTTACTCCTTTCCTACCAAGGGATCAAAATCTCAAAGAATATGCAAAACAAAGAACTAAAGACAATAAATGACCCAAATATGCACTAAAAAGCATGGGAACAAGGCTAATTCGGGGGCTAAATATGCGCTAATTATGGTCACATCAGTTACCCTTATAAATTTAAAGGCGTTCATTATATAAAATGCGTTCTCTTTAGCATAACTACCCCGGAGATGTCAACAATAATGAATTCTTCAGGCCATTGCAGAATAGAACCCACAGCATCTTGCAAAAGCAAATTTTCACTACATAGTACTATTAGAATACCATACTTCTCCACATATAACTCGGTCACTTCCACTTCCCTCCATCCCTCACGGGGGGCAATGCCTTCAACCTCAACTCCCCTAGAAACAACAATTCTGCCCGATGCCACTGTAGAGGTTTAGTAGTAAAGAACACAAGGCTTCTTGCAAACGACCTTCACATTTTTAATTAATTAGTATATATACATGCACTACTTTAAATAATAAATTTAATTAATTAGTATATATACAACAATTATAAACTAGTCGTAGTAGCTAATACCTCGTCAAAAACCGGAATTGGAGATGATAAGAACGTGTCTTCGGCTCCTACCTCCACGCCCTTCTCCCCTGCCTTCATGGCTTCCTCTTCATCTCCCCCATCTTAATCCTTTGCCATGTCTTTCTCACTTCGCATGCCCACTCTTTTCTTCTTCTCCCCTGCTTCCTTTATGACTTGCTGAACCATAACCAACTCTTTTTCAGATGGCTTATCCCCCGTTTCCACCATTCAGAGTATCAACCTGGCAATTGTTTGTAGCTGTGTAGTAGAAATAAATATGATTAAAATTAGTATAATTTCAGAATATATATATATATATATATATATATATATATATATATATATATATATATATATATATATATATATATATATATATATATATATATATATATATATAAAAGTTATGATGAATAAAATACAGTATTTATATACCCTGATTCGTGCAATTTATATAGACTTTTTAGCCTCTTATTGCACGCATTTCTATGCCTTTTTGTATCGCTTTGTATTGCAAAATGCCCCAAATTGGTTACTTTGGTTTGTTTTGTCTTAATTGCAGAAATGGACCCGAAAGTAGCGGAATAGTCCCTTATTCGTCCCATTTAGCATGCATTGTAAGGAGACGGAGATCTTAGAGCAAAGGTCGTACCTCGGAATGCGTGAAGAGTGGTCAAAAGATTCTGTCATTACGAGTTGAAGGCTGATCTCAGTGGAAACAACTCGATCGAGATGTTCTTGAGATCGATCGAGTGTTTGGCAGACTTTGGAGTTCGATCGAGTGGTTATTATACTCGATAAAAATGTGCTTTTATGGAGTTACTCGGTCGAGAGCCTAAAGTGCTCGATCGAGAAGATTTGCTGGAGAAGACCTCGATCAAGTAGTCTGAAAGTGCTCGATCGAGTAGTTTGCTGTGTTACACGGGTTTTAGTAATCCGTGATGGGTTTAATTATGCTAATTTTCGCTCCCCTATATAAGGGAGTCGTAATTAGGTCATAAAACATCTTTAATACTCTTAAAAACTTCTTACTTTCTGCTTAATCTCTGAACTTTGCTCTTACTTTCGTGGATTGGTCTTTACGCCGGATTCTATTAGATTATAATCATTCCTTTCTCCTTAATCTCAATACTCTATTTACTTTAATTTCTTGTTCTCTTATTATTACTCTTGCCTTTGTCTAATTTATGCTTGATTGTTATTCCTTAATCATGTTTTCCATTAGCATGCCTTTTGTTATTACTGTTAATTACATTAATAACATGAGTAGCTAATTTCTCTATGTTAGGATTAGGGGATCCATAGTAGAATTGTGACGATGTAGTGAATAGACTAGATGATTTACATGTGAGAATCTGTCACCATAGCAATATAACAGTAACACATATTTAGTTGAGTGCACGCTTCTAAATAACATTAATTCGGTTAAATTCGCCCCTGGATCGAAACATTGAGGAGAACAGACCTGCTATGAACAGTAGACTACCTAATGAGGGCGAAAGTTAAGTTAGTAGTAGTCTAGGGTGGATAGCGGACCGAAAGGACCTTTCCCTTGCCCTTTTCACTGTAGATTGTCTAGGCTATTTACGATTGAGTTGATAGGCTGCCATGGTGAACCAAAATACTGACATACTCTCTTTTATTTTATCACTTTTACCACATTTTCTCGCTTTACTGCTCTTACTTTATTTCTCTTGCCCTTAAACCTTCAGTAGTTTAGAAAATCAAATCCAAACCCCCCCATTTGTGACCTAGATAGACGGACTACAGATAGATATCTTTCCTCCCTGTGGAGATCGACCTTACTTATCACTAGCATCCGTTATTATATTTAGGTATTTATTTTTGGTACAAAAACGACCGTATCAAATTTTGGCGCCGTTGCCGGAGAGGGAATAGCCTTGTGTGTCTGTTGTGTTTCATTTATCTCTATTCGTCTCAGGGAAGTTTTATTCCTTGAGACAGTTCTCACTTATTTCTTTCAGTGTTCTGTATGCCCAGGTCCAACAGGTCAGAATTAGTTCCTGCTGATCCTTAGCCAGAGAGATCCTTTCGGCATAGACTCAGACTGCAAAGAAAGATTCAAAAGGAAGACTTGAGTACTTTTAAACCCGAGCTACAACACTTTCTGTTTACAGAAGATCCGTCTTATGAAGAAGACAACTCTGTTTCTGCTATCAAGCCAGTAAAGATGCCTAACATTGCGAGTCACTCAGAGCCCACGGCTGCCTCGATTCCTAAAGGTTTCAAACTTGCGATCGAGGATGGTAATACTTTCGACATTAGACCGTCCTACATCAATTTAGTCGAACAGAACCTGTTTCGGGGTGTGGCGGGTGAAGATCCGCGAAAACATATGGAGGTCTTTACTGACTATTGCTCTACCTTTCCCGCTACTAAGGGAGTAACCCAGGATAAAATAAAAGAAGTCTTGTTTCCTTTTTCACTGGCCGAAGGAGCCCGTGAGTGGCTCACTGATCTTAATCGTACCACAGCCGGTATCACCAACTGGGAGACTTTAGCCCTTGCCTTTTATAAAAGGTATTTTCCTCCACAACATACCAATCAGCTGAGAGGAAAAATTACTAGTTTCAAGCAGGCACCTGATGAGAATTTTTACGAAGCTTGGTGTCGTTTCAAGAAGTTGGTGCGGTCTCTTCCTCACCATGGTTTTGATCAGTGGTTTTTGTGCAACCAGTTCTACAATGGGTTGTATGATGACCACCGTGCTATACTTGACGCCTCATCTAATGGGCGATTTCAGAAGAACAATGACGATGATAAGGGATGAGGTATCATAAAGGAGATGGCTACCCATTGTGCTGAGTACGGGAACCCGAGAGATGGCATTCGGACAGCTCATTCAGTTGATAACGCAGTTGTGGCTCAGCTGGAAGCCATGAATGCCCGTTTTGATAAGTTAGAATTGCAAGCTGGTGGTGATCAACAGACGGTTCACTTGTTGACTAGACAAGAAGCTGTTACTTGTGAGAGATGTGGGAGTAATGACGGTCACACTGCTGTTGACTGTCTGACAGAGAAGGAGCAAGTCCTTGCCTTTTAGCAATATAGGCAAGGAGGAGGTTCCTATTTCAATAATCAAAGTGGAGTCCATCCCAATTTTAGATGGACCAGTCAGAATGTGCTCAATCCTACTCCTCCTCCGCAGCAGCAAGCCTATGTTCCTCCTCATAAGGCTAAACAAGGCTTTCAAAAGCCTTCATCCTTTCCACCGCCACATCAAGGAGCTTCTTCTAGTTGAGTTAGTGAGTTAGCTGAGTTGAAGTCGATGATCCAATCATTGACTAAGAAGATGCAGATGAGTGACCAACAAAAAGAAGCATCAATTAAGTCACTCGAGACCCAAGTTCCCAACTCGCCGCTAGCCAGTCCATGAGAAAGCCGGGTCATTTACCGTCTCAATCTGAGAAGAATCCACATGAGACGATAAATTTGATTGACTTGCGAAGTGGTCTTTCTTATGAAGGACCCAAATTGTCAACTGTTGAGGACATATCAGATCCAGAGGATGTCGTTGCTGACGATAAACTGTCGTCCATTACTGAAAACGTGCTTAATCCAAAGAAAATACTCGATCGACTGATTTCTGGTGGTCGATCGAGTAGAATTGCTGAAGATAATGCTCGATCGAGTGGAATTATGGGTCGATCGAGTAAAGTGGATATTCAAGGATTCGATCGAGAGGCTAAAACAGCTCGATCGAGTGAAAATTTTGGGAAAAGTGTTCAATCGAGTGAAATTGTGCCTCGATCGAACAATGCTGATAATGAAGGACTCGATCGAGCAGCTGAAAGTGCTCGATCAAGTGAAAAAGCTGCTGAAAGACCTCGATCGAGAGGTAAAAGAGATCGATCGAGCAGAAATGAGTTTGAACCTATCGAGACATTGGAAGAAAGGAATAAAGGGCTCCAAATTCCTATCACAGTGCCCTTTCCAAGGTGAATGCAGAACAACAAGGCCAACCAACAGTTCAGGAAATTTGCTGAGCTCCTGAAAAGCCTTCACGTCAATGTTCCCTTCGCCGAATTGCTTACTCAGGTACCCTCTTACATGAAATTCATGAAAAAAATTTTATCGCGTAAGAGGCATATAAATGACCATGAAACGGTAGCTTTAACTGAAGTAAGGACTGCCTTAGTTCAGAATAAGTTGCCACCCAAACAAACAGACCCAGGTAGCTTTTCAATTCCTTGTCATATAGGGACCCATTTGATTGATAACGCGCTATGCGATCTAGGTGCTAGCGTGAGCGTCTTTCCTCTGTCTCTCGCTAAGAGACTTGGTTTGACCAAGTTTGACTGCACTAATATGACCGTTCAGATGGCCGACCGTAGTATATCATGGCCACTAGGAGTTATAGAGGACATAACTGTCAAAATCAGGAGATTCTTCATTCCCGTAGACTTTGTGGTTCTTGACATACCCGAGGACACTCATACCCCTATCATTTTAGAGCGACCATTTTTATTTACTGCTCATGCAGTAATTGACGTCGGGGGAAAGACTCTTACATTTCAGGTAGGAGACGAGGAGCTGATATTTAATCAGTTTAAATCTCGTAGGGCTCCCATGCAAGTTCAACCTTGCAATGCCCTATCCTCTGTTGACTCAGATACAGACACTCCGACTGAGAATATTGAATATTATGCTGCAATTGTAACTCCTCCGCCTCAGACTGAGAGCAAAAAGGAGGACCATTCTTTTGTTTTCCTTGCTGCAGTTACAGATGGAGTGGATGCTGGAGCTGCTATTGGTCAAAGTACAGTTAAGGTCAGTCAAAGTGATGGAGATGCCAATGTCGATGGGAATGTCAAGAGGAAGAAGAAAGTTCGGGCATACATGGATGCCAACTACTCTCTTTCCGTTAGTTCAAATTGAAACTCGTGGCGATCGAAGAGGAAAGTCCGAGATGCTGAAGGGACCTCCTCCAGTCAGAAGCCCTCATGTGGGCTACTAAAGTGTTTTGGTTAATAAGTGGGGAATGCCCAGTTGTAATAATTTGTAATTTTGAATTTCCGTTAAGATATTTTAATTGCGTTTTAGACTATTAGACAGTAGCTTAGTTAGTTTTCGCAAAAACCGACTATAGACTGCTTATTTATGTGATTTGGTATTTTCGGGAAATATTTTTGCGTGTTTCTATGCAGATTTGGGGAAGATGTGTCGCATTGGGATGTGTTCCACGAGAAAACACCTCGATCGAGTACAAAAAGTACTCGATCGAGAGGATTGCCCAGCAAAAGAACTCGATCGAGTGGTTTCAGACACTTGATCAAAATGTCAAAAATGAGGATTTCTCGATCGAATGGATTTTTGCTCGATCAAGCAGATTGGATGCCAAAGTCCTCAAACGAGTGGTTTCAAATCACTCGAGCGAGTGAAGTGCCTATAACACGCAGGGAGTTATTCTTTTAACTTCTATTTTCGTTCTAAATTCATTCTTATTATTGCTTTCCTCAATATTGCGACAAACCCACTCGAAAATCCCCCAAATTCTCCCTTTCTTCTTCCCTAATACCAAATCCGTCACCCACCTTATGTTCACTATCAGTATATCGACCAAAGCCCTCACTTTCCCCTCTCTATTTTGTCCATGTTGCGTCGAATTAGGGAAATTAGGGTTGTCGGGTTTTTGTTCGAAATCTGTCTGTTTGCTTGGATTCTTGTCGATATTCTTGCTTTTTCTTGTGGGTCTTTCATCAAGTAAGTAATTGCCTTTATTCCTTTGTTGATTAATTGCTTTTGTTCGACATAATTGAAGGATTAGGGTTGGGTTTTTTCAAATTTTTTTGAAATAATTGGGGATTTCGTGTTCTCTGTTTAATTGATTGATTTTCCCCTTACTTGATTGATTAGGATGGATAATAGCACTCTCCCTTCGACTAGTTCGAATGTTGCCCCATCCTTGACTGAGACGGTGGTCCCTGCTGTTATCACCGTCACCTCTACTGTTAGTACCGCTGTTTTTACTGCTGTCTCTGCTGGTACTACTGCTGCCTCTATTGTTTCTGCTAGTACTGCTGCTAGCTCTGCGACTGCCACTGCGTCTACTTTTGGTACCACACCCTCTACGGTGACAACCCTGCTGCAACATCACCAGCTGTCACAGCCGCTTTCCGGGCTGCCCTAGTACCTCGCCCCGCTATTGGACGACCTTCTTCTTCAGGTACTGGAGGGCGTGGACGGAGTTGAGGATAAGGCACACCTGCTGCCGAACGTGTCACGTTCTATGCCGATGAGTCTCTTGACCCGCATCCTGACTACCCAGAGGTACGTTTCGTTAATGCTATTCATCGTACCCGTTTCTTTGACTTAGAGAGCTGTGACTTTGCTTCGACCAAATTTTTGTGCTGGAAATCGCTTGAGAAGTTAGTTATTTACGAGCCTGTTGTTGAGATTTTGAACAGGACGGGGATGTCTGGACTGATTACCATGAGTGCCACGACCTATAAGGAGCTGACCCTCGAGTTTTTCAGCCCCTTCACTTTTTCTGCATCTGCCTACGCCACTGACTAGGGTAGCTCGTGTGTCTCCTTCCGGTTGTTTAACCGGACTACAACCTGGACCATAGCTGAGTTTGGTAGTAGGTTAGAAGTGTCCTCCCACGGTGAGTCGGACCCTCTTAGGAAGTCATGCGTATTCTTTGGAGGACTTTGGCACATACACCCTTTGAGGAGCGCAGACTCGCTCATGCCCACCTCCCCCCGGCCCGTTACTTTTTGCGTCTCATTGGTGGGACGATTTTCGGCCGTAAAGAGCCCAACAACATTAACAATGTCGAGTTGTCTATTCTTGGAGGCTATCTGAACATTGATAACGAGGCCCCCTTTGTGCTTAACATTGCCTATTTGACTGCTCAATATTTTAACACTGTTGGGAGGAAGAAGTCGGGCACCATTGTCGGCGGTGGCATAACTACCTTTCTTGCCCGTTCTAGCTTCCATGTCTTCCCTCGTGACCTGGCACATATAGATACTGATAGGTACCTAGATATTCCTGCCATGCTGTCTATGTTTTGGCTAGCTTCTGACCAGCGGACTTGGAAGATTTGTGATTCCTTGTCCGAGACCTTACCTTGCACCACCCTACCCCGTCTTGTCGCTTTACCT
This sequence comes from Silene latifolia, assembly GCF_048544455.1. Classification (NCBI taxonomy): domain Eukaryota; kingdom Viridiplantae; phylum Streptophyta; class Magnoliopsida; order Caryophyllales; family Caryophyllaceae; genus Silene; species Silene latifolia. The sequence continues at coordinate 101,816,377 of NC_133531.1, forward strand.
ACTGTTAGGGGTAGGATACCTCCACTTTTGCTCTTCTACCACCTTCCACTCGCTCCACCTACCACTACTTCCGGTGCTAAGAAGCGGAAGAGACCTGAGACTGGACAGGGATCCACACAGACCACTGAGGCTGGGCAGTCTTCCACGCCCACGCCTCAGCCGATCCCTATTCCCACTCCTACTCCTACACAGCCGGTCTACCCGGCTAATTTTATTCCTCCTCCACCTTTTGAGGTGTCCGAGAACATTGACGAAGGGCGTCGTGACGGTTTGATTCTCGAGCTTCTTACCTGGCAGGCTCGTATGGAGCGGGACATTGCACTTACCTTGTTCCCTCTATACGAGTATCACATGAGACGAGGACGCCCCGTTCCTGAGGGCTGGCCACACCTTTCTTTCTACCGGTACCCAGCGGAGGGGTACCCACAGCCAGGCAGCGAGGCGGACACAACTGAGGAGGAGGAGGAGGAGAGAGCCCGAGCTGAGGAGGAGAGGAGGAGGGAGCAGGATCGAGATCCTGACTTCGTGGTGGTAGAGGAGGAGGAGGAGGAGGGCGACGAGTAGCTGCTGGTCTACTCACTTCCCCAGTTTTCAGGCTGGTTTGGAGAAGTTCGTCATTTTGTATGTATTTCTTGCTCTTTTATTTATTTATGTCTCCTTTTTATTTATTGTTTTTCATTCATTTATTGGTTGTATATCCCTTTCCCACTATATATCTGCTGGTGTATGCTGGAGGACAACGTGTGCGTCCGTTTTGGTTTGGGGAGGGTAATGCATCCTTTGAGTTTGCATTTTGTATTTGTTTTTGCATTCACGTTTACTTTTCTGTTTGCATTGCATTTATTTTCAAAAAAATCATTAGATAAAAAAAAAATAGAAAATTTCAAAAAATATTCATGTTTCATTTTGCATATAGGTTGAGTCGGAACGGTAGATTTCCATGATGAAATTGCACTTTAAACTTGTCATATCACTTATGCCTTGCATCTAATTGACGGTTATTAGTTTATTCATGCGCATATCTTCGAGTTAATGTCAAAAATATAGCTGATTGTGTAGACTTAACCTGATAAATTGGCAACTTACTTTACAATTTCTGAGTTTTAGAGCCATATAACTGGTGTCATTCGTGACCAGTTCAAGTAGGAATTGAGAGTAGTACTCCTTGCATAACATGTTCATCACTTTTGCACTTTTATGAAATTCGATTGCTTGTTGCTTGCGTAAATTCGGGTTTGTGGTCGGTGTCACATGCAGGGAGGTGCTTACAATTTCCCCCTTTCTTTCATTTTCATCCATTTAGCTCCACATTAGCCAAAATAGCCTTTTGACCCATTAGCTACACCCAAATTAAGCCTGCCTGTCAAGCTAGTTTAGTGTAAATTTTGTGGTATATTTTTATTGCTGCTAGTTGGTTTGTTCTCATTTATATGGAGTTGGTAGAAAAAGAAAGAACGTGGGCAAAAAAATGAGAAAAGCATGGAAAAGGATGAAAATACAAAAAATGAAAAGAGAAAAAGAAAATGAAAAAAAAATGAAAAAACGTGAACAGTGGAAGGAAGACAGAAAAGAGAAAAAAAAAGAAAGAGAATTTTAAATAAAAATTAGACCGTGTTAAAAAAGGGAAGTTTGTGACGGTGCCAATGAAGGGCACTTATTGGGTAGTGAGTTGTGTGCCAATGAAGGGCACTTGTGCTTTATTTTCTAGATAGCTGAGAATTGGATAGTTGTAAATGGTCCTGTTTAGGTGCTAGCTTGACGCTTTACCTCCACATTTCCATAATCTGTTTTGCCTTTTCTTACCTGTAACCTCACTTTCCCATATCTTTTGTAAGCCCTCGGCTGTGACGGATATTGTTGGTTGGAATGTATGTATGGTACTTGAATCGTCTATCATTTTTATTGCATGCATGTTATGTAGGTCGCAGTTTACGTGAGCGACTGTTTTCTCCTTCTCTCTTACACATATAATTTCACCCCTTGCTTCATGAGAGAAGATGGGTCAACTTATTTATATACATCATACAACTCGTTTGCGTATTTGACTGCTGTAGCTATGACTGTTGATTTTTGATTGCATTAAATTAGTTTAAGTGGACAAGTTATAGCTAGCTCTGAGTTTTCATATCTGTTCCATTAGTTTGCATAGTTTACTCGAGGACGAGTACGAGTTCGGTTTGGGGAGATTTGATACTTGCAATTTATATAGACTTTTTAGCCTCTTATTCACGCATTTTTATGCCTTTTTGTATCGCTTTGTATTGCAAAATGCCCTGAATTGGCTACTTTGGTTTGTTTTGTCTTAATTGCAGATATGGACCCGGAAGTAGCGGAATCGTCCCTTATTCGTCCTATTTAGCATGCATTGTAAGGAGACGGAGATCTTAGAGCAGAGGCCGTACCTCGGAATGAGTGAAAAGTGGTCAAAAGAAGCTGTCATTACGAGTTGAAGGCTGATCTGAGTGGAAACTACTCAAACGAGATGTTCTGGAGGTCGATCGAGTGTTTTGGCAGACTTTGAAGTTCGATCGAGTGGTTATTATACTCGATCGAAATGTGCTTTTATGGAGTTACTCGATCGAGACCCTAAAGTGCTCGATCGAGAAGATTTGCTGGAGAAGACCTCGATCGAGTAGTCTGAAAGTCCTCGATTGAGTAGTTTGCTGTGTTACACGGGCTTTAGTAATCCGTGGTAGGTTTAATTATGCTAATTTTCGCTCCCCTATATAAGGGAGTCGTAATTAGGTCATAAAACATCTTTGATACTCTTAATAACTTCTTACTTTCTGCTTAATCTCTGAACTTTGCTCTTACTTTGGTGGATTGTTCTTTACGCCGGATTCTATAGATTGTAATCATTCCTTTCTCCTTAATTTCAATACTCTATTTACTTTAATTTCTTGTTCTCTTATTATTACTCTTGCCTTTGTCTAATTTATGCTTGATTGTTATTCCTTAATGATGTTTTCCATTAGCATGCCTTTTGTTATTACTGTTAATTACATTAATAACATGAGTAGCTAATTTCTCTATGTCAGGATTAGGGGATCCATGGTTGAATTGTGACGATGTAGTGAATAGACTAGACGATTTACATGTGAGAATCAGTCACCATAGCAATATAACTGTAACACATATTTAGTTGAGTGCATGCTTTTAAATAAAATTAATTCGGTTAACTTCGCCCCTGGATCGAAAGATTGGGGAGAACAGACCTGCTATGAACAGTAGACTACCTAATGAAGGCGAAAGTTAAGTTAGTAGTAGTCTAGGGTGGATAGCGGATCGAAAGGACATTTTCCTTGCCCTTTTCACTGTAGATTGTCTAGGCTATTTACGATTGAGTCGATAGACTGCCATGGTGAACCGAAATCCTGACATACTCTCTTTTATTTGATCACTTTTATCACATTTTCTCGCTTTACTGCTCTTACTTTATTTCTCTTGCCCTTAAACCTTCAGTAGTTTAGAAAATCAAATACAAACCCCCCATTTGTGACCTAGATAGATGGACTACAGATAGATATCTTGCCTCCCTGTGGAGATCGAACCTACTTATCACTAACTTCCGTTATTGTATTTAAGTATTTATTTTTGGTACAGAAACGACCGTATCATACCCTATCATCACCACTCATTGTCCTTCGAGTATTTTTCCCAAAATACTTAGTGATACCAACACGCGTCGATACCCCTCTCACACGACCTGGATGCTCTGCTTTGCCGATTGCCCTAGCAAGAATGTCATCGCGTCCTTCAGGCTTCCATTTTCCTTCCTCTACCTCCTTCTCACAGATCCTCTACATACACATAAAACCATTATGCAACTAAATTTTATTTAAACTCACAATTATATAACCGACCACCAGTGGTAGGAGTGACACATTTATTCAAACTTACAATTTTCTCTTTGACGGCCTTATCATATGGAGTTTCTAACTTTCCATCTTAGGAGTTTGACCGGCCACCCAAGCGTCGTGACGAATGACAGTTCCAAGCTTCTTCTTAATCAATCTATAACCACCTCTGGAGCCATGAAAGACGCTCTCTTTCTTTGAAATGTTGTCTTGGTTCTGCCTACTCATAGTCTTCATAAAATGAATTGTATCGAGTAACGTAAGAATATTTCATTACTTATTAAGTGATTACTAATAAAGTGATCCCAATGAATCGCTGATAAATTACCTTAAACTTGTCAGACTACCTGTAAGCAATAAAGTTAATCCAATCTTGCTGGCTGACAAACTTATAGTTCTTCTTTGGTGGTTTCTTGTTTATCTGCCCGGCCTTCTTGTCGAATAAGTGGTTCTGAGCAACCTTTACCTTCCATGCTCTGAAGGAATCCCCTATATTTCTTTTTAGGTAACCATCATATTCTTGGGGGACAGTGTAAGCTGCCTGCATATATGGCAAGCATATTTGGTTAGTTTCGGCTAATAACACATATCGAATACTAAGATAATTTCATCTCACTGCATTTATTATTGTATATACATACCTTTATTCTCCCCCATAGCTTTTCCTCCTTGTCTTGACTCAACTGATTGATACGCGGCAAACCTAGAGGCACATAATCTCTTACACAATAACCAATCCAAGTCGCGAAATTTGCAGTAAAATCACCATCTGGCAGCCCCGTTAATGGATCCCATACAAGTTTATTAGGTATCTCACTTTGTATTGCTTCTAGGGAAACCCTATGAGTCCTTCGCCCAGTATCCGATTCCAAATTATTCTCATCACCTAAATCTTCTTCGTTTGACCTTTTCCCATCATTTCTTTTCCGCTTTCCACCCATATCTAAACCAGAAATTAACAAACTACTAACTTTAAGCATTAAGTCGACATAGCAGGAGCACTGTCTCAGATAAATGATCACACAGTATACCCAAAAATATAGATTTGTTTAACACACAATATACTTAAAATAATAGGTGTTGTTTAACACACAATAAACCTAAGATAATTAGGGGATAATATCACAACTAAGAAAATAAAGACATTAAGTTAATGAGACGAAGGAGTAGGGTTTATTATTACTTCAGGTATGGCGATGACGGAGGGGACAGCGACGGGGATGGCAATGGCAGAGGCAATGGGGATGGCAACGGCAGAGGCGACGGCGACGCCGACGACGACTGCAAAGACGACGACGACGGAGAATAGTAGTGGTTCTAGGGAAACTCAGTGTTCGAGGGTTTTAAGTGGGCGAGGAGAAGGTTTGCATGTGTGTTGTTTGAATATTTTATTGAAACTAGTAAACACGGGTTAAGCGAAACCGTATTCTGTATTTTGTAATATGACCACGGCTGATTATAAACCCCTAATTGTTTTCATTATATTACATCGGTTGGTGCCTAACCGTTGTCATTTATCTTTCATTGTGTCAAGTTTTTCCCGCAAAAAAAAAAGCATCTTCCATATTTGGTAATCCGTATTAAGTTAGTACAAACTCTTTCCTCAATTAGGCAACTGGGATAGCAAGTGGGGGAAAATGGAAATTTAAGACTAAATTATACACAACCCAATGTAACTTCTTTCCTTAATTGGTTTCCTAAATACAACCCAATGAGCAATTAATAAACATGCATTGTCCCTTAATCTTTTATTTTATGCTTCTTTTGACAACTTACGATCCCTCTGCACCCATGAACTCACAATATTTGTACCTTGGTTCAATAAAAAATAACTGAACCGTCCGTGCATTGGTTCAATAAAAAAATAATGAGTCGTATCGTCATATCTTACATTTATTTATTTATTTTTTTAATATATTGAGTCGTATGGTCAAACAATTAATAAATGGTGCACGTTGAAGTTAGAACGTCACGATTGACAACGGTTGTAGGTGAACCGTTGTTAATGAACAAATTTACAACGGTTGTAGTTGTAGGCTAACCATTGTTAATGAACCAATTTACAACTGTTGTAGTTGAACCGTTGTTGATGAACCAATTGACAACGGTTGCAGGTGAACCGTTGTTGATGAGTATTACGTGGCAGTAATCTGGATATTGATTACTGACTAATCTATGGAGTTCAAAATATGGAAGCAAATCAAACAAGCATAACTCAACACTTTCAAAATGATCATTTCATTTAATTTTAAACCAAATACATTACAGCAATTATCAGAAATCAAAAGATGTATAATAAGTCGGAACAACCCCGGTTAAGCGTAAAAAGCGCTTCTCAACCTGCCACCAATCACGCCACTATGGTATACCGCTAACTTCCGAGTCATTGGCTTCATATTTTGCAATAACAGGTTGAATATATGCAAGGACACGACTTGCATGTGCAGATAAGGTTGGAAGAGTACAACTCAACATATCTCTGGTTGCAGCCAAGTTGCGAGTAACTGGCAGACGAGGGTTTGAAGATGATGATGATGATGAGGCTTTGTTGACAAGCCGGACTGCTTCACGCCTCTTAATCCAATAATTCCGTTGATGTTCAAGCGATGCTTTGATTAATGGGTGTTGATCGACGGGAAGCCCGGCGAGAACCTTCCCATCATCTTCAATCGTTTGTGTAAGTCATTCTTCGTTGTTGATAAAATTAGGGTTCATTGCCATGTTGTTTCAAATTTGTGTAATGGGGATGAAATATTGTGATTTGATTAATGAATGTTAGTAAAGGATGCTTTAACATTTATAGTCACATTTATAAGTTTTTTCAAAACCGTTGGTAATTAATTTAAGGGATATTCTACATGGTATCCCTTAACTTTTTGACTTTCTACGTGGTACCCCTATACTTTTTAAAACATACGTGGTACCCCTAATTATTGTCATTATCACTAAGTGCACCCCTGAACTTTATTTCCCGTCAATTAAACTCAGTTTTTAAACCTACGTAACTTGCAATAAATAATTAGACAATAAAATACACTACCACGCATATATTATTCAAGAAAAACACATACATAACAAGAAATTAAAAGACGCGCGGTTTTAAAACCATTAATTAGAATAATAATAATAATAATTAATTAACATAATCATCTTGTAATTCCCCTGCGATTGCGATAAATATTGGGAATTGAATAAGTGGATTATTAAGAGGCACTTGTTCTGCCTCCCATGAATGAGGCACAGTGTCAATATAGTGCTGATATGTTTTTAATAGATTAATGTCACAATCGGTTGCAATCCATAAATATTGCGCTTATAACACATCATCCGTATAATAATTTTTCGTCCCAGCATCATGATCCTCGTATCTTGCTTGGAGTTTTCTCGCTTAACGAAAAGATTCCAGCTTCTTCCCAAAACCTTCAAACTCGATCATTTCGTAACCAAGAAATTCATGAACTTTAGTCCAAGCTGGGTGGACCTTTTTAACGTTCTTATAACCACCTTGACGAAGCATATCTCTCATCCAAGTAAAACTTCTCGAAAAAGCCTTACCATTGTTATCATATTTGATTGGAAGGTTGTGTATAATACACGTAATAGGATGGACATAGCGCGTATTTGATTGTGATTCGGCGGGTGTAGAAGATGACGACGACGTGGTGATAGAAGTGTAATATTTTTAATTAAATTATAGGCTATGATTAATTGAACGTTGAATCGGTGAATATGGTTAATTGATCACATTATAAGTGATATAGTTATAGGAAAATATGTATGCATGTGTGGATATAATAATGGACGGATAGTAAATAATGGTCAAACAAAACAATGCATGCAACGGTTCATTATTTATCATACATGCATCGGTTGAATATTTTACATTGAAAACAGTATATAACGGTTATTTTTCACCCGTAAATGATTAATGACAACGGGTACAGAAGAACCATTATATCATATTAGCAAATGATAACAGTTACAAGAAACCCGTAGCTATAACATAACAACGGATACCAAAAACCATTGCTAGTGTTAATTTAGTAACGGTTTTAGAAACGCCGTTTTCTCAAACTGGTAACGATTGTCTAACAACCGTTGATAAGGGTGATTATATAACGAGTTTATGGAAATCGTTAAACGTTTTTTATAACAGTTTGTTATACAACCATTGTCACATTATAATAAGAACGGTTTTCGACGGAAACCGTTATTCTTATTAGTGCGGTCTAGGTTTCCGCCAATATTTTGAAAACGGTAATCTAAGTGTCGTTATTAAATGCATTAAACCGTTGTGATACGCTCCTTATTGATGGTCCGATTTGGCGTAGTGATTCCAAGGTGACCTTTGAAGCCATGCAACCGTTCTTTCACTTCTATCATCATATTTTGTCAACAAAAAGGGAATGGGAACAAAAACATCAAATTGAGTTCATGTACCAAAATGAAAGTCAAAAAGGTTTGCAAAAAAATTGCATCAATGAAAAGAGGAGCAAATATAGACTCCTATGCTTTAATAAAAGTAACATTGCTACAAAATGGGGTTACTTTGAAAAATGTTCAAAAATGCAAATAATGAAAATTTTGCCAAGTATCAAAAATGCCAAACATCAAAAAAATGGGAAAGAAATGTTCTCAAAAGTCAAATACCACAAGAAATTGGGGGGAAAAACAAATCAAAAAGCAAACTACAAATGTGAAACTCAAAACATCTTGATCCCTTTCATCCATTGATCTTACTTTGTTGGATGGTGGAGAGGGGACGACCCTTCTTCTTGTCTAGGCAAGAGGGGGAGTTCCGCGATCCTACAGTGTTTCTAATACCATAAGGAGACTACTCTTGACAAAAGCATTTAGCGATTGTGGACAAAGGTACCCTAGTTTGACACAACTTGGAGGTGATTTGTTGGTATCCTTTTAGACTTAGTAGCTTGGAGAAACAATATCTATGATGAAGTGTGTACCCTTGAATTGCTTCCTCCTTAGATGATTTCCGCCACTTAGATGAGGAAAGTGGCTATTCTTTTGTAGATGCATCCATTACTTTTTTTGTGTGCTTAATGCTTGGATGTATCGCCATTTTGGCAAGCCCCACCTTGCCTTGCAAGAAGGAATCTTACCTCATATATGTGTTGTTGTGAGTTGAAGGGGCAGAGTGAGACCCGCTTATTGTCTCACATCGGTTATATTATTACTATGATAGTTTAAATAAAGGTCTAGTTCTAGTAACCTCTTTACTCGGGACGAGTAAAGGTTCGGTTTGGGGATGTTTGATGTGACTCTTAATTGCGCATATTTAGTCCCCTAATTGAACCCATTTTGCATACTAATATAGCATTTCATGACCATTTTATCCGTCAATTCCTTCCTATTTTGCTTTCCTATTGCATTGTATATGTCTTGTAAGAAAGAAGATAATGAGGCGGAATTCCCGTCTCTCGCGCATATTTGGAAGCTTGCTGACGATCTTGGATAGACTAGTATGAAGAGGAGGCAAGAATGATGACCAAGGATGTTGTAACAAAGAGTATATAGAAGGATCATAGGCTTAAAAGCAAGGATGACGAGAAGGAAGCCATTATTAGAATAAATTGCTCGGAACCAAATCAAGAGTTGCTTGTTTGGCTCTGAAAGTATACTAGATGAAACGGCGTTGAAAAATCAAGTGGTCTAGGCTTTTGAATCACTCCAATAGGAGTCCGGATGAGAAAATGACGTCCGTTTTACGATCCGAGCTCAAATAGACAAGCTGTCCCAGGATCCGCGTGTACCGAGACTCAATCCGCGCGTCCCGAGCTGCTTTGCCATTTCAGAAGGTACTGTCTGAGGATCCGCGCATCCCGAGCTCAGTATGAGCATCCCAAACCTAGGATCCGTGCATTTCCCTCAGGACTTCCAAAGCTCTACTCAACACTTAGCATTGTTATTTACTAATCTACCCTTGCTTAACCTAATGATGTACCACTATATATACTCCATTTGTAATAATCAATGGAAGCAAGTTCCCTTAGATTAGATTAAGCTTCTTTAGATTAGATTAAACTTCATTAGGAGTAGATTAGAATAAATTAATCTCAAGCATTCCACAAAAATTACATATTAATCTTTCCTTAATCATTGTTCAAGTTTATTATTATTGGGTAATTGAAGATTATTGGGTTTATTGTTAGAGAATTGACAACTCTTCATCAATCAATCAAGTTTTCTTCTATTATTCTTTCATTTCCATTTGTTCATCTTATGTTTGGTATAATTCCTTTACTCTTTACTCTTTATTGCTTATTTCTTCACTCTTTTATCATGTTTATACTTGTGATGATTGACACCATTGATGAGATGTTTTTGTTGGAGTAGTGTCCTCCACAATAAGTGCGTTTACATATTAAATCTCGTAAAAGGAATATCAGGGATTTATATTATTTATTTGTCAGATGGTCATCGTTAATCGGTAATGATTGGCTGACTAGAGTTTGACATTACTGTCGTGTGACGGCGGTGATCAGCTAATCCCTTTAAGTCACACCTATAGGATGATGCCAAAATGGTAAAACTAATTATTTGTATGAGATACAAATTAATTAAATCCTTGTGTTAATTGACTTTTAATAAGTCTAGTGAATATATTATTTGATGACGCGTTATGAACTCGGGCAAGGGGATTTATTATTTAATTATTCGATAATTAATTAATAAATGTTAATTGAAATTTAATAATTAATAGTTAATTAATTAATTTTATACGATATGTATATAAGTTTTGAGGTAAAGGTAATTAGCTATTATAATTTACACAGGGCCGTCTATCAACAAGTACAACCTGTTCAGTTGTACAGGGCCCCTAAAATTTTGGGGCCCAATCTTGGTCCAAAATTCCATTTAAAAAAAAATTAAGAAAGGAAATCCAACCTGGTCACCGCTTCACATTCACTGCTCTATCATTCATATTCCCAAAACACACTTTCCTTATTTCTCTCTTGTCTATCAATCAATCAGAAAAAAAGAAGACGTTACTTTCCTAAATTTCATTCATCTAAAATCCCCAATTCCTCCAATTTCCATAATTAATTAATTCTAGTGTTCTACCACAATATTTCTCTCAATTATTGATCATAATTCTCTGATTTCTCTCATGAAGAATTGAAGATGAAGGTAAAGTTTTATTTTTGTTTTCAATATTTTTTTTGTCTCATAATTTTATATTTATATATATAGGTTACAACTTTTTAAAGGCAAAGGGATGATCTTTATACAATTTTTTTTACAAGGGAGTAATGATGAAAAATTGAAGGTTGAAGAATGAAGATGAGTTCAAGGTCTTTGTCTCATAATTGGGAGTACTAGGTGTTTTTTTAATCATTCTACTGTCTTTGTCTTTTAAAATTTTATTGTTCCTTATTATTTGTTGCTGATTGCTGAACTAGAATGAATCACAAAACAAGAAAATATGACTCGGGTTGTGAAAAACGTAAGAAAAAAAGAGAATTGAAGAGCTAACTCGTTCTCAAAAAGTGCTCTTGATAAATTTGTTGTTAAAGATGTTGATAATTGTGCTGGTTTGAACGACACTCGGAATGAAAATATTGATAATGTTACTGTTAGTGCGCCCTTAATTGACGAAATAAATAATGATGAGTCTTTACATGTTGACGGTCTTCTTGCTGGAATAAATAATGATTTTGAAGATGTGCCCATGGAAAATGTCAATTCATCTTCTGAAAATGTTGAAGAAGAGGTTAATGATACTGATGATGCTAATTTTGAAGAAGGTGTTTACGATCCCAGAAACTGGGATAAACTAAATGCTAAACAAATAGACGAATTAGCTGTTAAGAGTCCATTGAGGGATTTAAGTATCGATAGGGGTCCTAAAAACTCAGGCAATAGATACTTTTCGTCAAAACTTTATACTAGATTTATGTCAAATGGAGAAAAATGGGATATAGAATGGCTTGTTTATTCAAAAGATCTAGATAAAGTGTTTTGCTTTTGCTGTAAATTATTTTGAAAATCTCAAGGTTGAGGCGAATTAGTATCCAGTGGCTTTAATGATTGGATTCATCTTGGTGTAAGACTTAAAGAGCATGAAATGAGTGTGGAACATGTTAGGAACATGACTATTTGGTATGAATTGCGTTTACGACTAGGTAAGAATAAAGTAATTGACGAGTTGAATCAAAAAAATGTATATAAAGAGAAGGAACACTGGAAAAATGTAATGGTAAGAATAATTGCAATTATCAAATACCTCGAAAAACATAAGTTAGCCTTTCGTGGCACTAATGAAAAATTGTATCAGGCAAGTAATGAAAATTTTTTTGGGGTTGGTTGAGATGGTGGCCGAGTTTGATCCAGTGATTCAAAAACATGTTAGTCGCATAACAAATAGCGATGCTAATTGCCATTATCTTGGTCACAATATCCAAAATGAGTTGATAAGCTTGCTCGGTCATACCATTAAATCTGATATCATCAAGAAAATTAAGCAAGCAAAGTACTTTTCTTTGATACTTGATTGTACGCCTGATATTAGCCACAAAGAGCAGATGTCTATAATATCACGGTATGTGGATACTTGTTTAGATGAGTTTCAAGTAGAAGAGTCATTTTTGGGATTTTTTAATGTGAATGATACTAGTGGTTTAGGACTTTTTAATGCTTTACAAGATGAGTTAAAATGTCTTGATCTTGATATAGATAACATAAGAGGTCAAGGTTATGATAATGGGTCTAATATTAAAGGAAAACATCAAGGAGTGCAAAAAAGATTGTTGGACATAAATCCTAGAGCCTTTTATACACCTAGTGGTTGTCATAGTTTAAACCTCACATTATGTGACATAGCTAGTTCATGTGGTCAAGGTAAATATTTTTTTGCAATCATACAACGTGTATACACTATATTTGCCCATTCAACAAAGAGGTGGAATATTTTGAAAGATAATGTATCAGGTTTAACTCCTAAACCGTTATCAGCTACACGTTGGGAAAGTCGTATTGATAGTGTAAAAGCTATAAGATTTCAACTTGTGGAATTTCAAGAAGCTTTGCTTGAAATTGCCAATGTCGATAATGATGGTATTATTAGAAGCCAAGCTAAATCCTTAGCATTGAATGAACTTGGTAGTTTTGAGTTCCTCGTGTCAATCATCATTTGGTATGAAATATTGTACTTTGTTAATGAAGTTAGTAAAAATCTACAATCGAAAAATATGCTTATTGATGTGGTTATTTTACAAATCAATGCTTTAATTTCAACTTTTGAAAAGTATAGAGATACCGGTTTCTCTAAAGCTATGGAAACCGCTAAAGATATAGCTAAAGACATGGACATTGATCCTTCTTTTCCTAAAAGACGAGAAAGACGAAGAAAAAAACAGTTTGATGAGGGTCCTGATGATTCATCATGTGTATCTGAAGAGGAATCATTTAGAGTTAATTATTTTTTATACCTTATTGGTCAAGCAATATCTTCACTTAAAACAAGGTTCGAACAATACGAGGAATTTGAAAGTATATTTGGCTTTATGTTCTTTACTACTAAGTTGAATTCAATAGATGATTTAATGTTAGAGTCTTGTTGTGTTAATCTTGAGAATGTACTAAAAAACAATGCGGATTCTGATATCGATGGAAATGCATTGTACTTGATTTGAAATTTTTTAAAAAATTAATGCCTGATACATGTATGGGTCCTCTGGTAATTTTGAATCATATGAAAAAAGTTGGTGGGTGTTTTCCTAATGCAGTCACAGCGTATAGGATCTTATTGACGACTCCGATCACCGTTGCATCAGCCGAAAGAAGTTTTTCAAAGCTGGAGTTATTGAAGTCATATTTGCGTTCGCCAATGTCACAAGACCGCCTAAATGGATTAGCTATGATAGCCATTGAGAATAAAGTTTTAGACAAATTTTGCTACGAGGAGCTAATCGATGATTTTGCTTCAAAAAGTGCAAGAAGAGCTTCTATGTTTAAGAAGTGATGGTTTGTAATTGTGAACTTGACTCAATCTAATTGAGAATAATTTTTTGAGCTGTGAAAGGAAAAACTTCATTTTTGTAATTTTTTTCTTGATGTATGAATTTTAGGGCCCCGTTTTAATAATTCGCACAGGGCCACGAATAACTCCCAGACGGCCCTGAATTTACAAGAGGTTGTAAAATTAGCTAAATGGGGTAATATTGACACATTATATGTTGATAATATGGTCTCATGATTACTTAATAGTTAAGTACTCATTAGTAGTTAATTTGTATTATTTAAGTGTCAAATAATTAAATTAATATTTAAGTGTTAAATAATTAAATTAATATTTAATTATGTAAGATAATTAAATATAAGACTTATAAGCATTTGTGGGACAAATGTCGGAAATAAAAATGGACTAAACGGGGTCCATTTGGACCGAATTATTTGAGGTCTTTAGAGACCACTTTTGTCAACATTTTGTGGAAAATCACATGTGATGTTCCTCTCAATTGTTTACATTTGAGAGCTCTATAAATACCCCTCATTATACACTTACATGTGTAGATTTTTTGACCAAAAAAAACCCTCTAAAACCTTCACTTGGCCGGATCATTGAAGAAGAAAAGGTGTCCATTTTTCTTCATTTTTCGTCATAAAAACTTGATCAATTGTTGACCATAAAACCAAAATATAATTTCACAAATAATAATATACATTATCTAATATTATTAGTGTAATAATATTACTTAATACAAGGTTATTACTACAATTACCTAGTTAGTAATTCTAGTAGTCTTTTCGGTTGATTCTTGGGTGCCACCATAGGAGGTACTCTTCTTTGAGTACTAGAAGACTAAGGAGGATCATCCTTTTGTAATAGCTGAAGAACTACAAAGGTAGGACACCTTTGTAGTGCCCAAATTTGCCTTATTCCAATGTAAGGAAATTTTCTCTTAAGATGGTTTTATACCATCTTCTTGTTATTTATCTTTGCATGCATGTAGATTTAGACCACATAATAAAATTAGTTGTAATTTTATTTTCACTAAGATAGTCTTATTTGGTCTAAATATGTAACAATTTTTCATGATAATAAGTGAGTAGTTACTTAACTAGGATTAGTGGGGGATTAAGGGAGTTAATCATGGGATATATTTATGCTTAATGAGTTCATATGAATGCTTGCTTATTGTTCTTCAACTTATGCACATATCATGTTTGATGAAATGCTAGACTATGAAACCTTACATTTTTTACCCATCTTTTATCTATTTAACAAGGCTAGTAAGATATAAACCAACTCAAGCCTTGTTAGACCTTGCATAGAGTTGAATAAGGATAACCCAAGTCGACTTGTAGATGTTGTAAAGTCTTAATCGACTCGGCTCCGAGACGTAAGTTTTCCTAGGATTTGGTTTATCATGTATGTAGTTTAATAGGAAGAATTAAGTCAACATGTAGGTGTTGTACAGTTACAAATTACTCGGCTTCGGGACCCAAATATTCTATGAATTATAAGACATGAACTAACTCAATTCCAACAATAATAAATTGCTTGCATCTATATAACTCATTTATGCTATCTGACCATGATTCCCCTATGATCCCATGACATCCTAGTGTGGACAGCGGGGGGCCCACGGGGCGCTTGGGAGGAAGAGAACAAGCGTTTGCATTTTTGTTGGAGTCGCCACCAATTTTTATGGGAAATTGGAACCGTTCGAATACCTCGTGCCATGTCAAGACACAAAGTAGAGACATGAACACTAAGCAATCGTTACCCTTAGCATTCTATGTCTAGAATGACTCTCGTAGATGCCAATGAACACGAGTGTTCACGGAGATCTGGAGTAAGGGGTGAGGGTACGTATTAGGAAGCTCTTTTGATCGAACACCTAATCCCGCCCGCCTCGATAGCGGCCTTAACTAATGATTAGGGACATCATTCGTACTCGATATATCGTCGGCTATATGCATGCAATGCAACATCCAAGTTTTAATCCTAACATGTGGAAATTAGGCTAAGTCGGTAGACAATTAATTTAGCATACAATTGGGTCGAAGTAGGATTTAATGCTCAATTACATGTGAAAACATACAAATGATACAAGAAATAATGATAAATACAATAAAGAAAATTACAATAAAGAAAATTACAATAATTACAATGGATTAGGCGATTTATGTCGAAAATACCTTTAAAACGGATAATTTGAGAAAACGAATAAAGGAATGAATTAACGAACAAAACAGAAGGCGATAATACGAATAATAGTTAACTAATACGTAAGCTAATTAACTAAGTCAAGTCAAAAACGGAGTTCAGGGACAGAATTCAACCCGGAACAGGGGCAGCAGAGCTGCGTCTCTTGGAATAGGCGCAGCAATTGCCGCGTCTGTTCCTGACCTGAATTATGGCTGTGAAGCCGGAATTGCGTGTTGTTAATACTCGTCGGTAAATTTAAAGATTGATTAAATTATTTACTCGGATGAAAGTGATTACTAGGTTATTTACATGCGATTAAGGGGTCATAAAACAATAAAACATGGATGAGACGGAATTAAACGAATTAATTACATGAAAGAATGATTGATTAGTGACATGGGTGAATGAAATAGACTAAGCAAGATGAATTAATGACAAATAAATGATGAACATGCGATGAATAACACAAAAGACAGACGTAAAAATGTCAATGATGAATTCCAGAAACTCAATATTGATGAATTGAATTCCTAAAACCCGAATTGAGTTTAATAACGAAAACCCGCAAATATGAGATTATAAGGGATTTAAGTCGAATTAACGATTAAATTACATGCTAATGAATGATAAATAACATACATGTGAATTATTAGACTATTATGTCAAAGAATAAACAGGAAACAAACGAAACAAATAAAAGTTTGACGAATTTCAGAGGACGAAGGAAGACGAAAGGAAGCAGGAACTGCGACAGCCTCACGAAGAGGCGCACCAGGAACTGCGCTCCTTCGAAGAAGCCGCAGCAGTTGCTGCGTCCTTTCACGACGTCTGTCTACTGGAAATTCGTAAAAAGAGGTTTTTTAAACAAGCTTTTATAAATCGGTTTTAAGAGGTATTTTCGACATAAACCTTACAATTGATGATACAAAAAGTAAAATACAATAAATAAAGAGATATTTACACCCTCAGACTTACATGTTTGACGAAACAAGATGAACTAAGATATCGATTAGTGATGCTCGACGCGAATGTAAAGAAAGTGCCCTCGTAAGAGGAATTAAAACAGATTGATTAAGTTGATTGATTGTGGAGTTGGTCAAATTGGTCGGTCATGCAAACGAGGCTGGTACTCAGAAGGATCTGAGCTTACGTGGTTGAAAGTTCAAGAACGTAGACGCCAAAAAGTAAGAACAAAGGTCTAGAATGCAAAGGGAGAAGAGAAGGGCGGACACTCGCGTGAGAAATATGAGGAGCGAAGGCTCCTATTTATACTAATCACGTGAAGGAATTAGGGTTTCGGAGAGTCTTTGGAAGTGAATCTCGGAAAGATATGAAAAAGATACGAAAATTACGGAGAAAAGGACATGGGAGGAGGCGCAGCAGACACTGCGTCTCTTGGAAAAGGCGCAGCACCTGCTGCGTCTGTTCCCAAGTGGTGTCCTCCTGCGGAAGAAAGATTTCCGTGTTTGAGTTTTGGTAGGACGGAATAATTTGGTTTTCCTTAATATCTTATGTGAATATTACGGGAAATTGTTTACCAAAGGATAAAGATTGTGAAATATTTATAAAATATGGAATAGAAATATCTGGAACATTCCAGAACATTCTGACTCGGGATTTAACGGTTATCAGAAAATGAAGACGGTTTTAGGCCCGGACTCCAAATGTACTCTAATTACTGTCAAAACAACCGTATCGGCACGTAGATAACAACTAAGAGGTAAACATTAGTGTTTGAGCAATCACTTGACGATAAACTTACGAACTGTCACAAATCGTTCCGGTAGCAAACATGCGGCCCAATCATCACCGGGTGGTTTGCGAGAGGTGCAGAAATGAGGTATCTACAGAGCCCCCACTTTGATTGAGGCTTGGACAAGGCGAAAGTCAAAGTATAGCCATCAGGTCAATCGAAGATTACAACCTGACGACTATGGCAACGCGAGGCGGCTCAAGGGGTCTGACCCAAGAACCTGTCGTCGGGAACATTTTAGAGTCTGTCGACTATCGGGGAGGGTCGTTTAAAGTCCATTAGACTACGTAAGGAGGCTCGCCAGCCATAAGAAGAGACCGTACCTGAGACTTCTTTCTCGAGATGCTTCCGGAGGTGCATGGGAGCTAAGGGTAAGACCTAAAAGGTAACTAAGGTTTTGAGATTGCGAGTAGCAAGACACAAGTGGGAACTGCTGGGAGAAAACTGCTTGGGTAGTCTTCTAGAAAAATTGTAAGTAGCAGGACACAGGCGGGAACTGCTGGGAGAAATCTGTTTGGGTTCAGCTTCAAACAAACTTCGGAAGAAATAGGGATTGATATTGATCTCCATGTCTCGAGAGGGAAAGTCCATCCGCTTACTCTCGTTGGGGAATATAATGAAGGCGTGTCGAAACACCTGTGAAGGAATATCTGCTCGTTGCGACAAGCAAAGGTCTTGGAAGTGATAAATAACGTGCAATAGTCTGCTCCTGGCTTAGAAATGTGGGCCGGAACGAAAGATAATCGTCAAACGGACCAAAAGGATAAAATAGCATCGGGGAAGAGGCGCACCAAAGATGGGCCCACAAATAACGAACTCATAACGAATTTTTGAAAACTCGTAAGGAGGGAACACCAGGAAGAGGCGCAGCGAGAGCTGCGTCTCTTGGAAGAGGCGCAGCGCCTGCTGCGTCTATTCCCAAAGGCGTGTCTTCTGCGTAAAAACGCGATAAACAGAGGGGTTGAAATCATTTGTTCGAAACATAAATCCTCTCTTTCTCTCTCAAATCTTAACCATTTCCGCCAAGGTTTGATCCAAAAGTTTGCATTAATCATGACTAATCGAGGTATGTATCTCATTCTTGCATTAATCTTCTGTATTTGTTCAATTTTGGATCGAAAAAATTAGGGTTTATGACCCAATTGATCGAAAATTTGGGGCTTTCCCCCCAAATGCATTTGCCTTGTCAAATTGACATTAGAAACGGGTAATTGGTAATATAAGGAACATAACCATGTATTTGTCTCGAATTTTCGTTGAGTTTTGAGCCTTTGAGTGAATTTGAGACGGTTTCACAGCTAAACCGCAAATTGCTTCGAAAATAGCCTTAGGATTGCCCATTTGCGATGAAACTTGATATTTGGGATCCTTGGATGATGGGTAAACTTCCTAACATCTCGGAATTTTGGTTTGTGACAACTTCTTCAGGACACTTTTCTAGGGCATAATCGCCGTTGTAACGAAATGCTGCCGAAATTTCGACTTGAACCCGGAACTAGGCTTCAAATTAAGCTTGACTTGACCCAAACTACCACATGAGTGATCGGGTTTGTGAGAATATGGACAAAGATGGCGAGAAAAGAGCGGTTTCAGGGCTTCCGAAGGCTCGAAAATCCCTTAACTAAGTCTCGTCGTCACGTGACGCGGCCTAAATTTGCTTTAATGTTGCAGGTGATGAGGCTTCTACTTTGGGAGGACTCCCATGGAGATAGACACCATTGTGATCGAGGAGGCTTTGGAGCAGGCCTTCACCGCTGCGGTGATGGCTGCTGGGGACGAGATCCATGAGGAGGAGGAGGCCCCGAGACGGGCCAACGTTGGGCGAGGAGGTCGTCAGCTGAGGGGAGCTCCCGCGTGGGCTGAGACCTGGGAGAGCAGGCACCTGCTTTGGGCTGCAGAGGGTCACCTATCCTACAGGACGGTGAAGAGCTTGGTAAATAGGAATTCACTACTCATCACCCATCTTCTTTCATTCATTTGTTCATATCTCTTTCAATTTTCATTCAAAACTAAAGATAGCTTTTGTTTCAAATCATAATAGGACGCCGGGAACATCAGGTCGTTCTCGGGCTATACGACAGCGATGGAGTGCTACGAGCGACTGTCGGCGGAGGAGCGCGCCATGATCGAGCGCGGAGCGTTCGGTGCTTTGGTGCAGGCCTGGAGGGATATCGCGAAGAGGAAGCTGCGGGCTAATCTTAGCCTGGTCCGCGCTTTCTTGGACCGATTCTGGGCTACGACTTCCACTTTTCACATGCCTTTTGGGGAGGTGGGAGTCACTCTGGAGGACTACGGCATGATTTCTGGTCTGCCGTGTGGGTCTGAGGTTGTGGAGTGGCCGGAGACTTCCATGAGGGTGGACTCGGCCGAGGCTAGGAGGTTGATCGGCTGGAACTTGTCGCCGAGGGCTGTCACAGTGCCGGGTTTGGTGCCCAGCTCCTACGTTTGAGACTACTTTGCGGGAAAGATCCCGGCGCTGGTGACGATTGACGGGAGGGAGACGGCTCCTCCTCCATGTACAGCTGAGCAGAGGGTCCGTTTGTGGCTCTGGTGGTTTATGTCTTCGATTTACCCCGGAGACAAGGGAGAGAGGCTGTCGACGAAGCTTCTTCCCTTCCTTTCTGACCTGAGCTCCCTAGGGCGTTGGGACTGGGTCACTGCTGGTTTTGCGGTCCTCATCCGCTTCATGAGGGCCATGGTTCGTCCGGAGTTGATGGAGAAGGGGACTTCTCCTGGCGCTGTATGACCTGGACTACTGTTGGAGGTATGAACCTTCATTTAGACCAAAATCAATTCCTTTCTTTATCAAATCACGAAAGATCATTATTGACTATCTTGCTTCGCAGGCATGGGTGTACTCCTACTTTCCGGGCCTCGCGCCCAAGAGGACGGAGCCGCTGGAGAAGGCCTATCCTGTGGTGAGGGATTGGGTGATGTGCAGGACGAAGAGCAAGCGTTCTTCTCACGGTGTCTACCGGCTGGACGTGAACGCTCTTCAGCTGGACAATGTAAGCATTTCACTTATATTTATTTGCTTCTTTATTGCTTTTAAATTGATCATAAGAATGATTCTTTGTCTATATAGTCTCAGTGGGTGCCCCGGCCTTGGGCGGAGTACGCTGACGCGCCTCCTTTTGTGGCTGAGGTCCTTCGACCTAGGAGCTCGAGCCGGCTGCTGTTGAGGACGTCGATGGGTCCTGTGTGATACTTGGGCGATCGCTTGGCTCGTCAGTGCTCGCAGGATGTGTTGACGGTTCCCATCGATCCTCCTAGGACGATGTTCAGGGAGCCTTCCGAGGCTGAGAGGGAGGCGGACTTGGCTGGCGCTAGTGGTGACGCCCTCCTTCTTCCTGGCGAGGACTGCTCGGCATTCCTCTACGGGAGGTTGGCATACTGGCCGGTAGTGGTAAGCATCTTTACTCTTCTTCTTTACTTGATTTTTTGAGAACAATGATGAAAGATCATCGGTTAATGAGAAACATTTGACTTTGCAGGAGGTTGAGGCGGCGGGCATCGAGCCCCCAGAGTACCCCGAGACCCTCGAGTACACTGACGGGACCGGGAGGACGACGATCTTCGAGCTACGTCACTTTGACGTGGCTGTGACGGATGCTGGCCTGGACGACTGGCAGCATCTGATTCGGAGGGTGAGCCTCTAATTTGCATAACTTTTTGTGTAAGAACACATTTGATTGAGTTTGTTCAATTATTGAGAACTTCTTTTTAAAAATGCAGGTTGCGCCGTCTCGGTTCGTTGCGTTATGGAGGGTGGCCAACCGGCCGCGAGCTACTGCCATCGAGGCACTTATCGGCGGTCGAGGCCGTCAGGTATGAAGCTTGTGCGTGTTTCATTTTTGAATTTTGATTTTCCAACTTTTCTTGTAATTGCTTGGAATGAGCCAATTTTGTTGTTTACAGGGGGACCGTGATCTGGAGCGAGAGTTGGCCCAGTCTCGGGAGGAGACAGCTCGCTTGTTGAGGGAGCTCGAGGTTCGAGACGCCGAGATTGCTGCTCTTGCGGTAAGGGTTGCGGAGCTGGAGGGCGACCAACAGTAGCTTTGTTTAGTTTTTGTTTGTTTGTTGGCCGTATTTTGCACATCTGTACATTTTGACTTTCATTTTGAACATTTCGGGCTTTGTTTGGGGTTCGAGCCCCCAGTTTGTTGTACATTTCCCCTTTTTGAGTTGTATATAAGATGGCCTGAGAGCCTTTGCTGCTGGGTTGCGTTGCTTGTACCTGCAGGTTAGCTTTGAATAGGTTTGGTAGATGACGGTTTACGCCGTCATGCTGAAATTTACATAGAAATCACGCAAAACATACATTTGTATATACATATGGCCGTAATTAGCGCAAAACGAATGACTCAAAAAGAATGCAAAAATGCAAAAATTTTGCCGGAAATGACCGGACGGTAGGGAGGGTTACCCCCTAAAAAAAAAAAAAAAAATAGAAACCTATAAGTTAGAAATGAAAAGATTAAAAAAGGAGTAATAGAAATAAAAAAGAAATAAATATATATATTAAAATGAAAGGTAATTCCGAAAATTAATTATATAAAAAAATGAAAATTATTTCCTAAAATGAAAATGATTTAAAAAATGAAAATTATTTCCTAAAATGAAAATGTGCAAGTGTGGTAAAATGGCGAAAATATCGATGTCGTCTCGAAATGCGCGCCCGCGGACTTTAGGAAACATGAAATATGGCAATTTCCACGTATTTACCAAAATAATAACCCATAGGAATAGGAAATTATTCGTCGAGGAATTAGGAAAGATCCAACGCGGAAAATCACAGAAATCAGGCTGGGGAAGAGGCGCAGCATGAGCTGCGTCCCCTTTGAAGAGGCGCAGCAGGTGCTGCGCCTGTTCCCAGGTGGTTCTGTTCTGGCATATTTTTGGAAACATAAATTAGTATAAATAGAGACGTCAATAGAGGTTTTATTCACACAATTCTTCCGTCTCTTCTTCGTCTTATTACATAAAATTCTCAAAAATAATCCTTCATCATGAATACTTTGGAGATTCGCTTAAAGGAATGGACCAACGAATTTTCAAACATGGAGAAATATGATATGGGCGCCTATAATTTTGAATCATTGTTGAGTTTAAAGCTCATCAAGGTTGTTAAACCGTTCTTGGATGCTTGTCTTGACTATTGGGACCCGAATTACCACGTTTTTGCATTCCCTGAAGGCGATATTTGCCCATTTCCTGAAGAAATTGCCGCTATTGGTGGGTGGGACCCCGAACACTTGCCCGCCATTCCTTCTACTTCGCAAGGGTACAAGAGCAAATTTAGAGACTTGCTTGGGTTGACAAGACTTGAGGTGGACCGTCTAGTGACCTCCAAGGGAGTGCGAATGTTGGACTTCATAGATCGATTTATTAATAGGGCTGACCCCACCGTTTCTTATGTTGCCAGGCGAAGGGCATTTGGGTTTTGCTTGTTGCATGTGTATGTCTTCCAAGGGCATGTTGATGAAGACTTGAGAGGTGATCCCCGTCCTCTGGGCCTTGTTGAGCAAATGGAGCTGCGCAGGAGCCCAGCTTGTTTATGTCTAGGAGAGCTCCTTTTGGGCTTGGATAATAGGAAAGCTAATCGCGACCTACCGTATTTGGGAAGTCCCGTCATTCGGCAGGTAAAAGAACATTTCGTTCTTTTTCTTTTCCTTTCTTTTTTTTCGTCTTCTTTTTTTTTCTTTTTTTTTTTCTTTTTTTTTGTCTAATACCCGCTTTTGGTAGGTTTGGCTTATGGAACGGCTTCGATTGATCGAGCCCCCAGTTCATGTTCCTTCCTATCATGCTCGTTCAATTACGATGAGGACCAGGCTTTACATGGTGGATTTCACCCGAGTCTGCAATTATTTGGGAGAACAAAATGAAGAGTGATGATGGTCCGTTGATTAGGTAGACTGTACCGTGGTGGCACCTCAAATCTGTCACTGGAGTGTCTTCTTTGGATCCTACTCGGTCCATGCGCATTCCTGGCTTGGAATTTATGGTGTGCATCTTTCCGGAAAGGCTGATGAGACAGGTGGGACTAAAACAGACAATCCCCAAGCTTGATACCGTCCCGCAGAATGCTGTGGCGCTTACTACAGAGAGCCGAAGGGAGTGGGCCATTAAATGGGCTCAAAGAAATGTGTGGTTCTTGAACTCTTCTGCTAATGCCTTATGGGTGTCGGATTCCTATCTGCGATGGAGGAAAGCTACTACTCCGGAAAAGCACGAGAGATTGAGGAAGCGCGAGCCCGTTGACTACAAGGTGCACGAGGTGGAGAAAGAGAAAGAAAAGCATTTGACTGAGGGAGAGGAAGAAGCCGGGTTTCGAGTCGTTCATCCTTCGAAGAAACCGAAGACCTCTCCTGTCGTAGAGATGGTGATTGGCAAGAATGGGAAGTCTAGGCCTCGAGAAAGACCGTTAGTGATTAGGTCTGAAGTGGCGCAAGAGCGTCCGGCTCGAGGTCGCGACAGGAAGTATGACAAGAATGACAAGGGCAAAGGGAAGATGGAGGAATTGCCCAAGTCTTTATTTATTATTTATTATTATTATTATTTATTGTTGTAATAAAAAGGTGGGGTTTTTAGAATCCTAGCCTATTTTATTTTTATTATGTAGAGTATTATTACTATTAGAAATTAAATGAAATAAAAAAAGTTAAATGGTTATGAAACCGTTGTGATTTTCTATTTATTATTCTTGTCGAATTCCAAATGCAAAGCAAATGTCCTTCTATTTACATTTTAAAATAAATGGGTTGTATCCTATAAAGGATTGCCTACGTATTCAATTAAAAAAATGAAATCAAACCCTTGCGCGTAGTTCGAGTAAATGTAAAAGAATAATTGTTCTAAGCAACAGCTTTTAATGAACTTAGAAAATAAGCATGAGCTTTTTGCTTACTCTGAAGGTGCAGATTTAGTTTATTTGATGATGTGAGGATGACAAATTTGTCAAAATGCAAGAGCACAGTGACATTAGCTTATTTCAGCTTGGCCAGGGGCCGTTTATTTAGTGCCACAAGAGCGACACGTGGGGTTACGCGAGGCGCGTTTTTGTTCCTATTCTAGGCATAGTACCGTTTTAGTTGGTCAAGGTTTGTTGGGTTGGTAAATTCATTCCCGTCTAGGTCTGTGATTCTAACCGCACCCCCTGGAAGTATGGACTTGACTAGAAATGGTCCGGCCGAATTAGGTTTGAATTTTCCCCGTGGGTCGACAGGTAAAAGAGCTCTAACCGATTTGAGTACTAAGTCTCCTTCCTTGATGTTTCTTGGCTTGACCCTTTTGTTGAAGGCTCGTTTGATACGTGCTTGATATGTTTGGACATTATGCAAGGCGCGTAGCCTACGTTCATCCAAGAGGATGAGTTCTTCGTACCTATCCCTCTTCCAATCGCCTTCTGGGATTTGACTTTCGAGTAAAATACGCAAGGATGGTATCTCTAGCTCGACTGGTTGTACAACTTCCATGCCATAGGTCAAATAGAAAGGAGTAGCCCCAGTGGGCGTCCTAACAGATCTGCGATATCCCCACAAAGCAAAGGGTATCTTGCTTGGCCAATCTCGATAGTTGTCAATCATTTTCTTGAGAATTGTGACAACGTTCTTGTTTGCTGCCTCTACCGCGCCATTAGTCTGTGGCCTATAGGGCGAAGAGTGGTGATGCCTAATCTTGTATTTGGCTAGCAATTGCTCAGTCTCAGCTTGGAAATGTGATCCATTATCACTAATGATCTCATGTGGGCAACCATATCGACAGATGATGTTGTTTTGTATGAACTTTTCCACGTTTTTAGCCGTGAGACTAGTGTAGGAAGCCGCTTCTACCCATTTGGTGAAATAGTCGATTGCCACTAGGATGAAACAGTGACCTCCTGTTCCGGTTGGGGTTATCTTCCCGATTATGTCAATTCCCCAAGCAGAAAATGGCCAAGGAGATGTCATCGTATAGAGCAATGAAGGAGGGATATGTTGTACATTCCCAAAGATTTGGCAATTGTGGCAATGTCTTACGTATTTGATGCAGTCGGATTCCATTGTGGTCCAATAATACCCCAAACGTGTGATTTTCTTTGCCATCATGGGCCCACTCATGTGAGGACCTCATTCTCCATCGTGGACTTCTTCCATCATCTTTCGTGCCTGTGAATGATCAAGGCAACGTAGGATTACACCAAGAGGTGTTCTTTTGTATAACTCTCCTTGCATGAGAACGTATTGGGAAGCTAATAGGCGTATAGCACGTTGTCCCTTCTTATCCATATCCAGTGGATAGGTACCGTTGAGCTTGAAATTCAGGATTGCTTGGAACAAGAGTTCCTGCGCGATCTCCTCTTCATCGGTGATTTGGTGGACATAAGCTGGTTCTGACCGTCGTTCGATGCACAAAGGCATTTCCACCATGTGATCTGGCATATTAATCAAAGATGCAAGTTTTTCAAGAGCATCTGCTAATTGATTTTCTTCCCGAGGTAAGTGTAGATATGTCACGTGATCAAAGAATTGGGCAACTTGGTCTATTCTAGCTTGGTATGGTGCTAGGCTTTCGCTTCGAATTTTCCAAGATCCTGTAACTTGATTGATGATTAGTGATGAATCCCCATGTACTCGGAGGTTTTTAATGCCTAAACTCACTGCCGCTTGTAGTCCAATTAGACAAGCTTCGTATTCTGCAGCATTGTTTGTCACCTCGAAGTCGAGTTTGACAGCGATTGGTGTATGCTCACCTTCAGGAGAAATGAGCAACACTCTTATTCCAAATCCTCTTAAGTTTGATGCCCCATCAAAGTAAAGGTCCCAGGAGTCTACATCAGTTTGGAGTATATCCTCGTCCGGAAATGACCAAGTGTCTATTGTTTGTGTATCATTGATGGGATTTTCTGCGAAGAATTCGGCAACGGCGCGCCCTTTTATTACTTTCAGAGGCATGTACTTGAGATCAAATTATGAGAGCATCAAGGTCAATCTTGCTAGGCGTCCATTGAGGACGGGTTTCCCGAAGAGGTATTTGACTGGATCCATTTTGGAGTATATTTTGACGGAGTAGCTAAGCATGTAATGGCGTAGCTTCTTCGTCGCCCACACAAGAGCGAGGCATGTCTTTTCGAGTTGTGAGTATTTGCACTCGTACTCCAAGAACTTCTGACTAAGGTAGTAGATAGCCCTTTCTTCACTTCCAACAGTTTGAGCTAGCATGGCACCCATGGCGGTTTCGGTTACTGTGAGATATAAACCAAGAGGTTGATCTCGTTGAGGTGGCATGAGCACTGGTGGTTTAGCCAATATCTCTTTGATTAGGGCAAATGCCTTTTGGCAATCATCGTCCCACATGGTGTGGTCCGTCTTCTTGAGTTTCTTGAAGATAGGCTCGCAAATCATGGTGAGTTTCGATATGAATCGACTTATATATTGCACTTTTCCCAGGAATCCTCTGACTTTTTTTTCTGTTTGAGGTTGTGGCATCTCGATCAGAGCCTTGATCTTGGAAGGGTCTATTTCTATACCTCGTTGGCTAACGACGTATCCCAGGAGTTTGCCAGATGTTACTCCGAATGTGCATTTCCGAGGATTGAGCCTCATGTTGTACTTTCGTAGCCTTGCGAAGAATTTGCGAAGGTTCGCAATATGCCCTTCTCTTTCCTTGGATTTGACAATCATGTCATCTACGTATACCTCAACTTCTTTGTGCATCATGTCATGTAAGAGTGTAGTTGCGGTGCGTTAATATGTAGCTCCGGCGTTGATTAATCCAAACGGCATGACCGTATAACAATAGGTTCCCCATTGAGTGACAAAGGCGGTCTTATGCATGTCTTCTATGGCCATTTTGATTTGGTTATAACCCGCATACCCATCCATGAAGGATAGTAATGCGTGGTCTGCAGTATTGTCCACCAATATGTCGATATGTGTTAGAGGGAAGTCATCTTTAGGACTTGCTTTGTTTAAGTCCCTAAAGTCAACACAAACACGGATTCTCGCATCTTTTTTTGGTACAGGCACTATGTTGGCTACCCAGTTAGAATACTCGGAAACTTTGATGAACCCGGCCTTAAATTGCTTATCAACTTCTTCTTTAATTTTGAGAGCCCATTCTGTTCTCATGCGACGAAGCTTCTGTTTTACAGGTTTGAAACCTGGCTTAATCGGAATTCTATGTTCGGCGATATCCCTGTCGATCTCTGGCATGTCTTTGTAGGACCAAGCGAAAACATCTTTGAACTCGTTTAGGAGGTATATGAAATCGGCCCTTTCGGTAGAGCTCAAGGTAGTCCCTATCCTAAGTTCTTGGGGTTCTGGTTCGGTTCCTACATTGATGGGTTCGGTGTCCTCTATTACTGGTCCCCCTTCCCCTTCCTGTAGTATTTCTTTGGCTACATAGGGAGGTATTTCAATCGAGTCTGGGTCTTGGTCATCCTCAGTATCATCGTAAACAGAATTGCACTCAAGATAACACAAAGATTAAGCAGAACCTGATTTATTCATATTAAAGTTTGAGTAAAGTTGAAACAAATAAGCCATTTGATCCATGGTCAGTGGCGGCAAAGGGACAGTGGTTGGGACATTTCCCGAACTACCGTGACTACTCGAGGCTAAGCTAGGAGAAACAGAGGGAATGGGGATGACGACAGGAGGAGACTCTCTAATGACTTCTCTAGACTCCGACTTTGACTCCGACTTTGACTCCGACTCGAACTCATCGTCTTCTGGTTCTCCTTTGAACATCTCTCCTTCTCCAGTGGTGAGTTTGAAGAGTCTTCTTTGATTGTTGGTCCACTTGATTGATTTTCTCCATTCTTTCTGTTGACTTGCGTTGGTTTCTGTGATTAATGCGGTGGGGTTGAAACGATCGTCTTGAAGTATCATGGTAATGATCTCATCCTGCGCGGCCCTAACGAATCGATCTTCTCCGAACAATAGACTAACAACTTGTTCGTCTAAGCAAGGTGCTTGACGGGTTTTGACGGTAGGAACCGTTTCTGGAGGGATGAAGTAGCAATCGTGAAAGATCTCGATTCCGGCTAGCTTCTTCTCGAGATAATGCCAAGGCTCGGGAAATCCGTGAAAGAGTTCTAGACTTCCTTCCTTAACAAAGTACCCATTTAGGGTAGGGAGATAGGGTCGCATTTGGACTCCTAAATGCTTACGGTTTTGGACTTGAGCAAGCATCTCGAGAACCTCTTCTTTAGTGGGTTTGTACCCTAGTCCAAGGGGTATCCTGTTTGAGTTGCCTTCCTTGTATGGTGCGAAGGTGTTTCTTCTGGTAGGGTTCAAAGGCATTCGAGGGAAGTATCCCTGGGTTTTGAGTATGTGGTTGATCACCAAGTTGGAGTAGGGATCATAGTATAAGGGTGCCAATTCGCTTTCTATGACACTTATGCTTTGGAAGCCCCCAAGTTCATATACTGGATCTGCAAGGACTTGATTGCTTGATTACTTTTCGATTATTGCCTTGATGGGTGATGAAGTGATCGTCACCACTTTGCCATTTAGTGGGATCTTGATCTTTTGATGAAGGGTGGATGTTACCGCTTTGGAAGCGTGAATCCAAGGTCTTCCTAGAAGTATGTTGAAGGAAGCTTCAATGTCCACTATTTGGAAGTTAACCTTTCGCTCAATTGGCCCTATGGCTATGGTTAGGCTAGCAAGTCCTACTACCTTTCGTCGTGTACCATCATATGCACGCACACCTTGATTGGTAGGGGTCCAATCCGACTCTTTCATGCCTAATTTGTATGCCGTTTTTAGGGGTATGACGTTGACCGCGGATCCATCATCTACCAAGGTCATTGGCACATTTTTCTTTAGACAAATGACAGTGATGTAAAGAGCTAAGTTGTGACTAGCGCCAAAAGACGGCAAATCTTCGTCTGAGAAAGTAATAGGATTACTTAGCTTCGGTGATTCTTGGAAGACCAAGTTGACTACATCTTCGGGTGTCGAGTTATGTGCTACATTTAGTTTAGCCAAAGCTTGCAGTAAAGCTTGGTGATGTAGGAATGAGCTTGCTACTAATTGCCAGACTGAAAGATCAGCCTTTGTCTTCTGTAATTGCTTGAGCAAATGGTCAGTGGGGTCTTCTTCGTTATCATTTGGTGTGACAACGTTGGTTGGACCATTTTGAGTTGTGCTTTGATATGGACGACCCGAACGAGTTAGGTGGCCCACATCTTGGTGTTCACCATTTTGGACTATTTCTTTGACTAGGGAGTTTTCAATGAGATACTCGTCCTCATCATCGTTGGCCCAAACTCCATTGATTGTAGCTAGTTCGCTCATTCTCATGATTTTATCTTCTAGTCGTATGATTTGATCGACTAGTTTATCAACTACGGTGACTACTTCTTGCATAGTTGCATTTTGAGAGAAGGTTAGTGGCACATGCTCCTTGGGTGTCACGTTGGGATCATGTAAAGTTGTCACCACATTTTCTAATTCCCAAACTTGCCTATCCACACTCCTTGCCCATTTGATGAAGTCGAAAATGGTAGGGGAGATAGTAGAGTAGAACCCCTCACTCTCTATTGCGTGGATATTATTTTCGACTGGAGAAATGAGATGTGAACAATCTAAGGTAGATTAGTCACTTGTAATCACTAGAACTCCAAGAGGATTCTGAGTGTTGTTAGGTTTGCCTCCCGGCGGTATTGGTAGTCGACCATCTTCAATCATGTCTTGAAGCACATTTTTCAACTTGTAGCATTTTTCTGTGTCATGCCCCTTACCCCTATGGTATTCACAGTACGAGTTCTCGTCCCAGAATTTGGATTTCCTTTCGGGTTCGGGAGTAGGTCCAATGGGTTGAAGTTTGCCTTGCTTCATTAACCTTTTTAGAGCGTTGGAGTAAGTGTCCCCAAGGTTTGTGAATTTCCTCGGCGGGGTACTTTTCTTGGATGGCTCGAGAAGGTTAACTTCATCGGTTTTGCTAGTGGAGCCGTATGAACGACTTGTTGAGCCTTGATATCCTCGACCTACCGTTTTGGACAAGAGTCCTTTACGGATGTCATCTTCAATCCTTGTCCCTAGTACGGTTAAGTCCTTGAAAGTCTTGATGTTTTGGTATCTCAAATGATTGGCATAAATGGGCTTGAGATTATCCACGAACTTTTCCACAAGGGTAGCCTCAT
Source organism: Silene latifolia (assembly GCF_048544455.1). Taxonomy (NCBI): domain Eukaryota; kingdom Viridiplantae; phylum Streptophyta; class Magnoliopsida; order Caryophyllales; family Caryophyllaceae; genus Silene; species Silene latifolia. Next base: position 101,847,294 of record NC_133531.1, read on the forward strand.
CCGGGCGTTCAACTAGTTGGGTACTAATCTTCCTCCACCTACTTAGGAAGTCGGTGAATCCTTCTTTGTCATTTTGGGTAAGAACCTCTAGAGTGCACATGTTTACTTGGATCTCGGCATTATCCGCATATTGCTTAGAAAACTCGATCGCGGCATCTTCCCAAGTAGCTACCTTCTTGTGTTCTAAGGAGTAGAACCATTGCTTCAGGATGGTGTCAAGAGATGAAGGAATGATCCTTAAGAACATCTCGGGTTTGATGCCTTTGATAGACATGTAATCCTTGAAGGCACGGATGTGGTTCAAAGGGTTTTCGTGCCCCTTGAATTTAGGGATATCCGTCATGTTGAAGTTGGTTGGCAATTTGGAATTGACGGCCTCGTACTTACGATTATTCTCCCTGTAAATGTCATCCCCTTTAAGGTACATCAATTGCTCCTCTAAGTATTGGAGTCTTTTCTCGGCTCGATTAGTCCCATGGGAGGATTTTCATCCCTGGATTCATCCGCGGAGTCACCTATTACTTCACTTTCATGAGGAGGCAACCTCCCCTCTACGGCATAGATCCGGCCCTCGATGGTTTCAAGGCGATCATGGACTTGGTCTTGGGTAACTTGGATTTGGGCTAGCGCGGCTAGGATTCGATCATTACCATCTTGAAGTTGGTGGAGGTTTGTTTTGCAGGATCCAGGCATCTTGAAAACTGGATAAGAGACCGATGACGAATCAAAACACGATCGACCAATCTAACACACTTGCTAAAAGAAGAAGTGTTTTGACTCGTGAAGTGGGTGTGTGCCACTTGTGTTGAGTGAGCTTTGAAGAAAGACAGGGATTTTGAAAATGTGTATCCTAGTCAACTATAGTGTAGTTGTAGGAGTGGACTCGAAGTGAGGTTCTGAAATGGGATTGTGACCCGGATTTTGACTCGACAAATGGACAGAGTTTCGACTGGGTTTTGCGCTAATCAAATGGCCTTTTCGAAATTTTGATTAAAAAAAGGGTTTTGATTTTTTTTTAAAAAAACGTCATGGTTTCGTTTAGAAATGGTGATCACGTAAGGTACAAACATTCATACAAGCATTATAACGGGATGTTGAGTGCATTTAAAAGGGTTTTGGTTTAAAGGGTGGGTTGCCATACCGAACCATCAAACCCGAAGTCTGTGGAGAGGCTCGTACCAAACAAGAGTAAGGCCGATTCCTAGTCCATTTCCTCAAGTAGTGAAGGCCCTTGATACAAACAACAGTAAGCATCATGGTATGGATGACGTCAATCGCTATCCATCCTTAGGCTCAAATAAGAATTAGGACCGTTTAGACGGGACGATTGGTCGAATGGGTTGGGTTGGGCCTAGGAAGGCCGAATAAAACGGTCTAGGAAGACCGAGTTATGAAAACCGACAATTGTCTTGTACAAATTATTCCCTAACCTTGTTCAAGTTTCACCCTTGGCTACACGTAAGTGTATTATCCCCGGAGGAGTCGCCAAACTGTGGACAGCGGGGGCCCACGGGGGCGCTTGGGAGGAAGAGAACAAGCGTTTGCATTTTTGTTGGAGTCGCCACCAATTTTTATGGGAAATTGGAACCGTTCGAATACCTCGTGCCATGTCAAGACACAAAGTAGAGACATGAACACTAAGCAATCGTTACCCTTAGAATTCTATGTCTAGAATGACTCTCGTGGATGCCAATGAACATGGGTGTTCACGGAGATCTAGAGTAAGGGGTGAGGGTACGTATTAGGAAGCTCTTTTGATCGAACACCTAATCCCGCCCGCCTCGATAGCGGCCTCTACTAATGATTAGGGACATCATTCGTACTCGATATATCGTCGGCTATATGCATGCAATGCAACATCCAAGTTTTAATCCTAACATGTGAAAATTAGGCTAAGTCGGTAGACAATTAATTTAGCATACAATTGGGTCGAAGTAGGATTTAATGCTCAATTACATGTGAAAACATACAAATGATACAAGAAATAATGATAAATACAATAAAGAAAATTCCAATAAAGAAAATTACAATAATTACAATGGATTAGGCGATTTATGTCGAAAATACCTTTAAAACGGATAATTTGAGAAAAGGAATAAATGAATGAATTAACGAACAAAACAGAAGGCGATAATACGAATAATAGTTAATTAATACGTAAGCTAATTAACTAAGTCAAGGCAAAAACGGAGTTCAGGGACAGAATTCAATCCGGAACAGGCGCAACAGATCTGCGTCTCTTGGAATAGGCGCAGCAGTTGCTGCGTCTGTTCCTGACCTGAATTCTGGCTGTGAAGCCGGAATTGCGTGTTGTTAATAATCGTCGGTAAATTTAAAGATTGATTAAATTATTTACTCGGATGAAAGTGATTACTAGGTTATTTACATGCGATTAAGGGGTCATAAAACAATAAAACATGGATGAGACGGAATTAAACGAATTAATTACATGAAAGAATGATTGATTAGTGACATGGGTGAATGAAATAGACTAAGCAAGATGAATTAATGACAAATAAATAACGAACATGCGATGAATAACACAAAAGACAGATGTAAATATGTCAATGATGAATTCCAGAAACTCAATATTGATGAATTGAATTCTTAAAACCCGAATTGAGTTTAATGACGAAAACCCGCAAATATGAGATTATAAGGGATTTAAGTCGAATTAACGATTAAATTACATGCTAATGAATGATAAATAACATACATGTGAATTATTAGACTATTATGTCAAAGAATCAACAGGAAACAAACGAAACAAATAAAAGTTTGACGAATTTCAGAGGACGAAGGAAGAAGAAAGGAAGCAGGAACTGCGGCAGCCTCACGAAGAGGCGCAGCAGGAACTGCGCTCCTTCGAAGAGGCGCAGCAGTTGCTGCGTCCTTTCTCGACGTCTGTCCACTGGAAATCCGTAAAAAGAGGTTTTTTAAACAAGCTTTTATAAATCAGGTTTAAGAGGTATTTTCGACATAAACCTTACAATTGATGATACAAAAAGTAAAATACAATAAATAAAGAGAGATTTACACCCTCAGACTTACATGTTTGACGAAACGAGATGAACTAAGATATCGATTAGTGATGCTCGACGCGAATGTAAAGAAAGTGCCCTCGTAAGAGGAATTAAAACAGATTGATTAAGTTGATTGATTGGGGAGTTGGACAAATTGGTCGGTCATGCAAACGAGGCTGGTACTCAGAAGGATCCGAGCTTACGTGTTCGAAAGTTCAAGCACGTAGACGCCAAAAAGTAAGAACAAAGGTCTAGAATTCAAAGGGAGAAGAGAAGGGCGGACACTTGCGTGAGAAATATGAGGAGCGAAGGCTCCTATTTATACTAATCACGTGAAGGAATTAGGGTTTCGGAGTGTCTTTGGAAGTGAATCTCGGAAAGATATGAAAAAGATACGAAAATTACGCGAAAAGGACTGGGAAGAGGCGCGGCACATCACTGCGTCTCTTGGAAGAGGCGCGGACTGCCGCGTCTGTTCCCAAGTGGTTTCCTCCTGCGGAAGAAAGATTTCCGTGTTTGAGTTATGGTAGGACGGAATAATTTGGTTTTCCTTAATATCTTATGTGAATATTACGGGAAATTGTTTACCAAAGGATAAAGATTGTGAAATATTTATAAAATATGGAATAGAAATATCCGGAACATTCCAGAACATTCTGACTCGGGATATAACGGTTATCAAAAAATGAAGACGGTTTTAGGCCCGGACTCCAAATGTACTCTAATTACTGTCAAAACGACCGTATCGGCACGTAGATGACAACTAAGAGGTAAACATTAGTGTTTGAGCAATCACTTGACGATAAACTTACGAACTGTCACAAATCGTTCCGTATAGCAAACATGCGGGCCAATCATCACCGGGTGGTTTGCGAGAGGTGCAGAAATGAGGTATCTACACCTAGTATCCTTTATTATTTGCTTACATCTTTATTTTCTTTGTTGCTTGTTTAACTTCCATTGCTTTTATTAGTGTAGAATCATCAACCCATTTCAATTGTGACAACTCTTAGCACAACTACAATTAGATTGAACAATTTGAGTACCCCCGTCCCGTCGATCGACCTCGACTTGTTTGCTATGCTAGTAGTTGGGTATAAATGTGTTTAATGGAGGACAACGACCCGCTCCATCAACCACTCTTAGGGTCGGAGTCCGACACAACTACTTTCACACTTCATGCATACACCCTTTAGCTTAAGCGGCCATACTATATAACACAAGTGATCAAATCTCTTAACAACATGATTAAACTCACACGCATTACGTATCACACTCTTACTCTCATAACCGCGAAAACCAAGCTTGGTAAAACCAACTCCACCATTATATATCCCAATTATTAAAACTCAAACTCATCCCTCGTACGTCATGGCCAACGACACGACCTCTTAACAAGGGTTCACCCAGTTTCATAAACCTTTGTCACCATTTATTCAATTCATACTATTCTTCAAGTCAAATCTCACACCCTTCAAAACTTTTATCAACTCACGTCATCAGTCTCTTTTACTCTTGATACCTCACAATTCTCAAATCATTTCATAAATATTAACACAAACATATGTTATACCAAGATACCCGAGTCATACTCAATAAGGTCACTCTCACTTGTCCTTTAAATACCGTTCGCGAACTATGAGTCCGAACAATCGCTATATATCCAACCTTGGTTGCACTTCACTCATTATTTATAGGTTGTCTCTCACGATCGACTCACTCAACTCAAAACTTTGCATAGGCTAGCATACCTTCCTAGGTTTCCTAAATTCTTAAACTCGGTGACTATATTCAATATCATATACCTTATGGGGTCATAGACCTAAGGCTAGGATGAGGAAATCAATCTATTGGGCTCACACACAAATTATATGCCCGTAAATATCGGGGGTTCAATCTCTAGAGGTACCACCGGCTCTTGGTGAACATCTCTTGCTTGACTGCTCCTCGCGTTCCATGATAGCCTTGACACGCCACGGAATCCATTTCACATGTCAAATTCCGGATAGGAGTGGTGAGAATTAAGACAATCCGTAATGATACGAAAAAGGTAAGAATCGAATGACTTGGGACAGATAGAAAATTTCCTTAGTGCTTTAAATAAACGACCAACACTTGAAAATAAACTCTTGACACGAGCTTGTCATTGAGAAGAAGTTTACTTAACCCGAAAATGGAATTAGAGAAATTACGGCATTACTTCCTTTGTATTTTAATCAAATCGCAAATTGTCTTAATAGCACACTTGAAATATCATGAACTTTGTAAAACGATGCAACTTCAAAACTCAACTCTAGCAACTTTACTAACTTTGTAAAATGCTTTTCCTTATTATGCAAATTTTACTCAAACTTGACTCAAATGTGGATTGATATATTAAAACTTTAACATAACGATCATTTGTCTCAAATTTCTTGAAAGTTTTAAGACGGAAAATTCCAACATAAGAGGAAACATGCTATTACAAACCAAATTAAATTATTAAGAAGCAATTAACACGAGATTTGACCTGACAAAATTAAAAATTCGAGTAAGCATAATACTTATTTCCACCACCTTAAGGTCCTTAAGACGGAAAAATTTTCGATGTAAAGCTTCCCCAAGTATCATGGTTTGAGATTCAAGGTAATCCCGAGTAAGTGAAACATGTAGTGAGCATAAAAATCAAACTTTTGACATGGTTAGTAACAAATTTTAGAGAAATTGGTCACATTTTTGGTTCGTCGGTTTTGTTACTCGTCGTCAAAAGTTACCTAGACCAAAACAATATTTATAACTTCACAAACTACTCTACTATTAGTAAAGAGGTAAGTAAAGGTCGGATCCCAAGGGACGGGTATTGATGTAGGATTTTCGATTGCAAATGGTCGTGTCTAAGGGTGTCACAATTTGGGTTGAGATAAGAGATCACTAAACTAAATAACAATGTAAATAAACAAGCAAGATGATTAAAATGAGATGTAAATGATTGATTAAAATCACTAGGGTGTCATGAGTTCATAGGGGATACATGGGAATTGATCATACAAACATATTCTCAAATTATAGATAAGCAATTACTGTTGTGATAGGATCGAGTTGGTTTATATCTTACAATCCTAGAAAGGTTTGGGTCCCGGAGCCGAATCGATTAGATTGTACAACACCTACAAGTCGAATTAATCCTCCATACTAAATATATGCATGGTCTAATGAGACTCGAGTTGGTTTATGTCTTACAAGTCTTATTGAATAGGTAAGTGATGGGTAAAAAATGCAAAGATTCATAGGCTCGCATTTCATCAAACATAACATGTGCATAAGTTGAGATCAAAACAAGCAAGCAAATAAATTATGAAAACATATTAGATTAATTAAAAATCATCTCCCATGTTGGTTTCCCCTAATTCCTCATTAACCTCAGTTAAGAGACTATTCACTCATTATCAAGTTTATCATGCTAACGGTTGTCAATCATATTAACAAGGCAAAACATGATGAATGAATGGAAATGATTAACAATAATTAAAAAGGGATTAAGAGAATTATACCTAATTATGATTCCAAAATAATAAGCAAAGAATAATAGAAGTATTTGATGATTGATGGAAGGTTGTCAATCTCCCAATAATAACCAAATAATCTTCAATTACCCAAAATAAAGGATGAACAATAGAGAAATTAAGGAAATGAGATTTGTATTAATGCTTAATTAAGAGTTGATTACAAGTTTAAGATGAGATTGAAACATAAAAAAAGCATAAGAGGGATATCCTAATCTAATTAGTACAATGGGGTATTTATACTAAGGATTAGGTACATAAATTAGAGTTACTAAGGGCTGAAATGACGATTAATACCTTTAAGAAAAGTTGAGGAAGTGCTCCTCTCGAATGAGATGCTCATCTCCGCTTCGTTAGTCTTCATAGAATGTGCTCATCCCAAGCGGACTAAGGAAGAGACGGACTGCAATGGAAAGGAATCCGAGCGGCTTGCTGAGGGCGACGCTTGGATTGAGAGGGGCCAGGATGAGCGGATTGGCAAGAGGACGCTCGGATTGTAGCAGGCCAGGACGCTCGTCCCGTGCACTGCGACGCCCGGATTGTTGACCAGTCAGCTTCTCTTCTTTTCTTTCTTCAATAATCCTCAAGGATTTTGTTGGAGATGCAAGGATCTTCCCATCATTGCCCATTTACTTCATTATTTACATAGGCCTTCTAGTCTTGTCTTCACTTCGATGCTTGGTCATTGGATTCGATCAATTTAGCTCCATTTTGCCATGAAAATGCAAGGTTCTTACTCCTTTCCAGCCAAAGGATCAAAACCTCAAAGAATATGCAAAACGAAAGACTAAAGATAGTAAATGACCCAATTATGCACTAAAAAGCATAGGAACGAGGCTAATTCGGGGACTAAATATGCTTTGAAATGAGTCACATCAAATGTCCCCAAACCGAACCATTGCTCGTCCCGAGTAAAGAGGTGACAAAAACTAGGACCCTTATTTAAACTAACCTACTAATATAGCCGATATGAGACAATTAGCGGGTCTCACTCCGCCCCTTCAACTCACAACAAGACAACCATGAGGTAGGATGCCTTCTTGCAAGGCAAGGTGGGTCTTGCCAAAATGGCGACACATGCAAACATTAAAGCACACAAAACAAGTAATGGATGCATCTACAAAAATGAATAGCCACTTTCCTCATCTAAGTGGCGGAAATTATCTACAAGGAAAGAAAACTAAGGGTACACATTCCATCATAGATACGGTTTCTTCAAACTACTAAGCCTAGAAGGATACCAATAAATCACCTCCAAGTTGTGTCAAGCTAGGGTACCTTTGTCCTCAATCGTTAAATGCTTTCGTCAACAGTAGACTCCCTATGGTGTTAGAAACACTGGAGGATTGCGGAATTCCCCTTCTTGCCTAGACAAGAAGAAGGGTCGTCCCCTCTCTACCATGCACAAAAGTGGATACGATGGAAAAGGGATCAATAGTATTTGAGTTTCATTTTGGGAGTTTGCTTTTGTTGTTGTTTTTCCCCCCAATTTCTTGTGGCATTTGACATTTGAGAACACTTTTCTTTTTGCCATTTCTTTTGATGTTTGGCATTTTCAACACTTGACAATTTTTCAACTTTTGGCATTTCTTTTGAACATTTTCAAAGTCACCCCATTTGTAGTGAGGGTGCTTATATTTGAAGCTTTAGGAGTCTATTTTTGCTCCTCTTTTCTTTTGATGCAATTTGCAAACCTTTTCTTTTCTTTTCAATTCTTGAACTCAAATTTTGAACAATTTTTGTACCCATTCCCTTTGATGACAAAATGTGGTAGAATATGGAAGGTGGTTGCATGGTTTCAAGGGTCACCTTGGAATAAACGGTAGCCAAGGAGTTATCACACCACAAGGTACTCTTGACTAGGCCTTAATCCATGGGTCAAAGGATACTAGCCTGACACATCCTAGGGTGTTTTACAAGTATTCTAACAAGCAAATTCTCAAGAAGAAAAAGTATCTACAAGGGCCTATATACACTTGTCAAGTTTCCCAAGTAGATGCTTTCACAAAATTCTCCTAAATGCAACTATATGCCATGATGCAACTAACATATATATAACCTAATGCATATGCTTCTACCAACTAGTATGCCAAATAAACTAAATGCAATCCTAATTTCACATTTTTTTATACCGCATCAATCAAAATAAAGTCACATAGTCATTAACATAAAGAGGAAAAACGAGATTGGAAAGATCATACCATGCGGTCTTCTATATCTTCATGTCTCGGATGTGGCGTAGTCGATCAATGTGAAAAGGATGAACAAACACATTATATACAAGACTACACTACAAAGGAAACGAACATGTTTTTGGATTTTTGAATTTTTAAATTTTTTTGTATTTTGTTTTAATGAAATTAAAAGACATATTTTTTGTATTTTTCAAAAAAAAATTCAATTTTTATCATTTTGTTTTAAAAAGGTCAAGTTAGAATTTCTCATCCCCACATTAGTATGGGCATTGTCCACAATGGCCAATACGATAGGAAATTATGCAATTTATATGAAAATGTATGATTTCTAAGCTAAATGCAAATTATATGATATATAAACAAGAGTGAATGCAAACTAAGCTATATGATGCATGGTTTTTGTTATGGTGGAGAGCATAATTTAGACTAACTCCCAATTCATATTCATAAATTTCCCCAAACCAAAATAGACACTATTTCTAATGTCAAAAATTGGGGGAGTTCATGCATAAAAAATGCTATGCATGAAACTAAAATTTGTCATTTTGGATTTTGAAAATGGGAACAATAAAATGAACACCTCCGAGGTGTTAGTCCTCTAGATGATGCTAGGACTCCGCAAATCATGATCAAGATAAAAAAAATTATAAGGAAAACAAGAGAAGTAGACAAACCATAAAGGAGGTGTAGGAGTGTAGGATCCTCCCAAGAGTTTGCTAGTCCTCGCCCATTGCGTCATCACCATCATCATCAACCTCCTCACTTGAGGCATCATCAACCTCCATGGATGTGGAGTCATAACCACTCTCACTTGCACTTCCCTCTTCTTCCTCTTCTTCATTCTCTTCTTCTTCTTCACCTTCTTGCTCACCACTCTCATCAACAACCATATCCTCTTCACCCAAGTTACCACCTCTAGAAGCACTAGGAAAGAATGTTTCCTTATCCGCCCAACTAGGCAAAGAACAAGATGGATCGAGAAGTCCTTGCCTAGCAAGATGTAGGAGGGGTGGATATTGTGCTTTGTAAGCATTGACTCTATCTTCATAAGCTTGCTTGTGCATTTCTTTCATCAAGAGAGTCAAGTAGTCATTCCCCGCCTTAACATTTTCGGGTTGAAATTCATGGTAGGTGAATGGGTAAGGTGGGGTGATAATGGAGGAGGAGGGCTCGGCAACTTCTTTCCCTTAGTGTTGAATAATATATTCGGCTTCTTCGGAGAGTGGGAGAAGGTAGTTCGGTCTATGAACATTCAAGCGGCAAATCTTGCTAGGCAATGTGAAGGATTTTGCTTTATTTGTCAACCACCCAAATTTGTTATCAAGAGTATCATTATTGACCCATTTGAACTTTAGAACCATGGTGGCTAGATCAATGATATGGCCTCCCTTTACCGGTGTATAAGTGTCATTCTTGTTGAAATCCCGGTTAAAGTGCTTAGCCAAATAAGTCACTAATCTCAATTGACAATAAAGGCCGTGCCTTCTTTGCCACAATCAACATTTACCCATCTTTCAATCAAGAGTCGTAAAGCATTGTATGGCTTTATAAACTCTCTTCCAATGTTCGAAGTCGACTCGAGAAGAATAAAGTCAAGTTCGGTGAGATGATTTGTACCTTTCCTAGCTATCAAGGTATGCCCAACAACCTTGTGCCATACTCTTATGCCCGGATGATGGACTAAGAGAGCACGACAATCATCATAAGACATAAATTCTTTTCCAGAAATGGCCTTTCATAGAGGAACGGGGTCATACTTGGTAGGCTTCTTTGTAAAAGTTGGATCATCACTAAGGCCAAATATTTTACCAAACTCTCTATAAGACAAACATCTATCAATATTCTCGAGACGAAACTCAATATTGGTTCGGGTCTCCACCTCGGTGACTTTCAAAGAGCTCAAAAACTCTAAGGTGTGGGATGAGTAAGTCAACTCTTGCATTTCAAATAATGTACTCAATCCCATAGACTCGAAAAAGGTCTTTGTTTGCTCTAGGACACCCAATTTCGACAAAGTCTCTTGACAAATGAACTTGGTGGGCAAGATAGTTTTCTTAGCAAAGGAAATAAATTTCTTCCTATGGGAGTCGGAAGTGAAAATTACCTCCGGATAATCGGTTAGTTGTTCAACAACCGGAGTAGTAGAAGTAGTAGCTTCCATAGGAGGATCTTGCTCTTGAATTTCCAACCTTGCATTATGAACTACCAATGCCTTTGATGCTTGTAGCTTGAAGAGCTTGTTGTCTCTTAGAAAAGTTCTTCTTTTGGGGTGCCTTACTTCCACCTTTTGTTCTTGCCATGCTCCTTCACTTAGTAACACCAAAGAAAGCTTGAAATCTTCAATTTCTAGTAATACCCAAATCGATTTAAGATAGTTGAATGTTTCCTTGTATCCCAAAAATCGACTCAAACTTTGAAGATTTTGGTGTTTTAATCACTTGTTATTTGCTAAAGGAGTGATTTAATTTTGTTTTGAGGAAGTTTGGATTTGATTTGGTTGATTTTGGTTGAGAAATTTGTTGTGGGTTGATGGAGAGAATGAGGGTTTTGGGGTTTTGGGTAGTGTTTATGTTTGAAAGAATGAAAATGATTGGGGAAAGGGGGGTTTTTAAGACCCGTTGGATTTGAAAACCAGATGGGAGACGAGCGGATAGGCTTCGGGATGCTCGGATTCTTCGGTTTCTAGGTTCAGGAAAAGATGACTAGGGACGAGTGTCTTATAGGCAAGACGAGCGGATTCTTGAGATAGGACGAGCGTCCTAAGTTGGAGACGCTCGGATTTCTTTCCAGGGCGAAATCCCAAAAATTGACAGTGCAAAGATGAGCGGATTACTGGTGAGACGCTCGTCCTGGCTGAGACGATCGGATTCTTTAGTGAGACGCTCGGATTCTCAGTCAGACCCAAATGTTGATTTTGCCAGCTTCTCAAGACGAGCGTCTTTGGCCTTGGACGCTCGGGTTCCCTTCAAGACGAGCGGATCCTCGTCGGGTCGCTCGGATTGTCCCTCTTCCTCACGGATTCAGGTCCATTCGTGGGTGCTTTGTAACCCGTGTCATTCATTCCTCATCTCTTGTGGTCTTCATTGTGGGGGCACTACAAAGGCTTGGATAGCCTAGGCAATTGCTATCCCCACATTAAGGTAAAACACTACACATCAATAAAATCATTAGTCCCTCCCTCACTTCTCTCAAAATGATGAAAATCTTGATCAAGGCATAAAAATGTAAATCCAAAATTGACAAAAATGCAATACAATAATTAAAATGCAAGTTAGGGAGTTATAATATTTACAAGTGGTGGTTTAGGGAGGACTCCACCAAACTCTCATCCAATAATGAGATGTCAAGGGGGCATGTTCAAGGTATTGTTGATGTTGCTCAACACCTTGAAAAAGTAGTCGAAAGCTTGTTCATTGTCATGATAAAGATATTCAATAGACCTTTGCACTTGTTGTTCTTCATGGTGGTCTTGGGTCATAGCATTACCGATATAGGGATTGAATATCCCTTCAAACTCATCATCCCAAAGACCGCATACTTCGTCTACTTGATCCCTAAAAATGTCATGAGTTGATAAAGACAACTCTCCTTCTTTCTTATCTTGGCCAATGAGACCTTCTTCTTCACTTGTCATGGGTGAGCTTTTCAAGCTCTCTTTGTTGAAATTTCCTTGCTCTTTTGATGGAGCATCATCCACTTTCTTCTTCCATTGAAATGCCAACTTCTTCCTATTATCTTGCCGGCTATAGTGATCAACCATAAAACATGGCTCATGTAATCGTGGAGCTCTCATTGTCTTGTCAATATTGAAAGTGATGGTCTCATATCCCACTTCAAGGGTGAGCTTTCCATGTTTTACATCGATCACCGCTCCCGTGGTGTGTAAGAAAGGCCTTCCTAAAATAATAGGAATGTTGGAGTCTTCTTCCATGTCAACAATAACAAAATCCACCGGGCTAAAGAACTTGCCAATTCTTACCGGCACATCTTCCCATACCCCTAAAGGTGTCTTTGTTAATCTATCCACCATTTGAAGCGTGATATTGGTTCACTTGATTTCTCCCATTCCTAGCCTCTTGCTTACCGAATATGGCATGACACTAACACTTGCCCCAAGGTCACATAAAGCTTTGTTGATCGTAGTGTCGCTAATAGTGCATGGAATGGAGAAACTTCCCGGATCCTTTAGTTTTGGAGGTGAACTTCCTTGTAGGATGGCACTACTCACTTTAGTGAAAGCAATAGTCTCAAGCTTCCGGATGGATTTCTTCTTCGTAAGAATATCTTTCATATACTTTCCATAGGCCGGAACATGATTGATTAATTCCGTAAATGGAATTGAGACTTCCAAATTCTTCACAATCTCCATGTATTTTCCAATTTGGTCATCAAACTTAGGCTTAGCTTGACGACTTGGAAAAGGAAGTCAAATCACAGTAGGCTCCTTCTCTTTGGCCTTCTCTTCATCCTCCTTTGAAACTTCTTGAATCGTGGATCCTTCTTCCCTAGAGTTTTGCACAACTCTTTCGTTGTCACTAGCATTCACAACATCTTCATCAACGGGCCTCTTCGGCCCTTCATACCTTATACCACTCCTCAAGTGGATGGCACTCACCGATTCTTGTCTTGGGGGATTACCTTGAGGTGGTAATTGCCTCTTTTATCTTTGTGGACTTGAAGATGCTAATTGAGACGTTTGGGTCTCCAACATCTTTGTGTGAGCTAGTATATTGTTAATGGTGATGTCTTTTGCCTGGTTATCCTTTGCATTTGAGTGAAAAACTCTTGTTGGTTCTTTTGCATTTGGAGGACCGCTTTTTGAACATCAAAACCTTGGTCATTTGATTGAGTGTATGGAGTTTGATTTTGGTAACCGTGGTTTTGGTTGTAAAAGGGTCTTTGATTTTGGTTTCTGATTGGAGGTGGGGTGTATGTTGTTTGAGGGTTTTGAACATTTTGGCTTTTGTATGAGAGGTTGCGATGGAATTTGGTGTTTTCATTGTAATAGTTAGAATAAGGGGTACCACTCTTGTATGCTTGGAAATCATTCACTTGTTCCCCTACATTCACTTTGGTCATGCCCCAAAGTTCCACAACTCTCACATATTCCATTTGGAATTGATGAAGATGCCATCATGGCATTAACATGTTGCTTAGGTGATTTGGAGGTTTCTTCAAGTTTAGCCATAGCCTTCTCAAAATTCAAATTAATGGTATCAATATGAGCACAAAGTTGAGCACCCAATTGAGTAATAGAGTCCACTTCATGCTTTCCTCCTCTAGTAGCCTTCCGAGGTCTACTATATTGTGAGTTATGGACCGCCATTTCCTCAATCTTATTCCATGTTTGATTATCATCAACTTCGGTGAACATACCATTTGATCCCATGTTGAGAATGTTTCGGGAGTCTTCATAAAGACCATTCCAAAATTGTTGTACCAAGAACCACTCGCTAAGTCCATGATGAGGACATGAGCGAAAAGTTCCTTTGAAGCGCTCCCAAGCTTCATACAAAGATTCTTCGTCCTTTTGTTTGATCCCCGTGATTTGGGCTCTTAGCATGTTAGTCTTTTCCAGAGGGTAGAACTTTTTTGTAGAAAGTAAGTGCCAATTTCTTCCAAGAGTCAATACCAAGAGTAGCCTTATCAAGGCTCTTTAACCATTGTTTCGCGGTACCAATCAAAGAAAAAGGAAATAAGACCCATTGAATTTGGTCTTGAGTCACTCCGGTTTGAGAAATCGCATCACAATAGTCACAAAAAGTCTCCATATGAGAATGAGGGTCTTCACTAGGCATCCCCCCAAATTGGCTTCTTTCGACTAATTGGATAAATGCGGATTTTGCAATGAAATTACCGGTCAAATGTTGTGGTGTGGGAGTACCATTTGGTAGGTTCTCCTCGGTTGGTACAGAATGTGATGAAAATTTAGGCATTGTGGGTTGATTTTGTGGTGGGTTATGTGTTGGGTTATCTTCTCCTTCTCTTGAAAAAGGGTTGATGAACTCAATATTGTTTGGTTGAATATCCACAATCTCACCAATACCTCTCAAAGTATTTCTAGCAAGTCTTCTATTGTTTGTCAAAGTTCTTTCAATATCGTGATCAGTGGGTAACAAGTTACCTTGTGATCTTCTAGACATGCAAAATATCAAACAACTTGAAAAATATTAGAACAAACCTAGAAGAGTTTTACTTCCCCAAGGCAAAGAAAGACACAACTAAGAACAATCAAAGAAAATCAAATCAAGTTAACCCGGTAACGGCGCCATTTTTGGTTCGTCGGTTTTGTTACTCGTCGTCAAAAGTTACCTAGGCCAAAAAAATATTTTTAACTTCACAAACTACTCTACTATTAGTAAATAGATAAGTAAAGGTCGGATCCCAAGGGACGGGAATTGATGTAGGATTTTCGATAGCAAATGGTCCTGTCTAAGGGTATCATAATTTGGGTTGAGATAAGACATCACTAACCTAAATAACAATGTAAATAAACAAGCAAGATGATTAAAATGATATGTAAACGATTGATTAAAAGCACTAAGGTGTCATGAGTTCATAGAGGATACATGGGAATTGATCATACAAACATATTCTCAAATTATAAGCAAGCAATTATTGTTGTGATAGGATCGAGTTGGTTTATATCTTACAATCCTAGGAAGGTTTGGGTCCCGGAGTCAAATCGGTTAGATTGTAAAACACCTACAAGTCGACTTAATCCTCCCTAATCAACTATATGCATGGTCTAAGGAGACTCGAGTTGGTTTATGTCTTACAAGTCTAATTGAATAGGTAAGTGATGGGTAAAAAATGCAAGGATTCATAGGCTCGCATTTCATCAAACATAACATGTGAGATCACAACAAGCAAGCAAATAAATTATGAAAACATATTAGATTAAGTAAGAATCATCTCCCATGTTGGATTCCCCTAATTCCCCATTAACCCTAGTTAAGAGACTACTCACTCATTATCACGTTTATCATGCTAACAAGGTTGTCAATCATATTAACAAGGCAAAACATGATGAATGAATGGAAATGATTAACAATAATTAAAAAGGGATTAAGAGAGTTATACCTAATGATGATTCCAAAATAATAAGCAAAGAATAATAGAAGTACTTGATGGTTGATGGAAGGTTGTCAATCTCCCAATAATACCCAAATAATCTTCAATTACCCAAAATAAAGGATGAACAATAGAGAAATTAAGGAAATGAGATTTGTATTAATGTTTAATTAAGAGTTGATTACAAGATTAAGATGAGATTAGAACATAAAAAGAGCATAAGAGGGATATCCTAATCTAATTACTACAATGGAGTATTTATACTAAGGATTAGGTACATAAATTAGTGTTACTAAGGGCTTAAATGACGATTAAGACCCTTAAGAAAAGTTGTGGAAGTGCTCCTCTCGAAGGAGATGCTCATCTCCGTTTCGCTTGTCTTCATAGAATGTGCTCATCCCGAGCGGACTGAGGGAGAGACGGGCTGCACTGGAAAGGAAACCGAGCGGCTTGCTGAGGGCGACGCTCGAATTGAGAGGGGCCAGGACGAGCGAATTGGCAAGAGGACGCTCAGATTGTAGCAGGCCAGGACGCTCGTCCTGTGCACTGTGATGCCCGGATTGTTGGCCAGTCAGCTTCTCTTCTTTTCTTTCTTCAACAATCCTCAAGAATTTTGTTGGAGATGCAACGATCTTCCCATCATTGCCCATTTACTTCATTATTTACATAGGCCTTCTAGTCTTGTCTTCACTTCGATGCTTGGTCATTAGATTCGATCAATTTAGCTCTATTTTGCCATGAAAATGCAAGGTTCTTACTCCTTTCCTACCAAGTGATCAAAACCTCAAAGAATATGCAAAACAAAAGACTAAAGATAGTAAATGACCCAATTATGCACTAAAAAGCATAGGAACGAGGCTAATTCGGGGACTAAATATGCTCTAAAATGAGTCACATCAATTTTTAAGACGAAGATTTCTTAGTTTACCTTATATTATAACAATAACCATCAAATTATTAGCTTAACAACATACTCAAATCATTTTTAAAACATAAATTCAAATTTGTCCATGGTATATAGGGATTTCGAAAATTTTACCAAGTTTTAAGACGAATTCGTTTAGTTTTAAGGCAATATAACACATTACTAACAAAGAGGGTAGTCTTATAAGGCAAATAAACCAAGTTTTACTCAAGAAAAATAAAAATTTGGGCATGACCTCCCTATATTTCGAAAATTGAAGACAAGGTTTAAGACAAAAAATTTCATATACCAAACAAGATCCGTCAATAACAACAAAGATTAAGCCTTTGTTGTTCAATTAAACCCAACAACAAGTAACAAAATCAATTTATAAGCTCAAGAACACCATTTTTGTGTTCCACCATTTATGTGGCAAAATTGATATAAAAAATTGATTTCTAGCAACAACAATGGTGTAGAAAGCTATTTACTACTATGAATTAAGCAAAAACATGTAAATAATTGACAAATCTTGGACAAATTAATGAAGATCAAAACAAATTAAGATGGATAAAACAACACTAGTACAGAAATGGCTTTTGGCTACGGTTAAAAAGCCCTTTTGGCCACGGTTTCACAACCGTAGTAAATCGGGGCGTTGCCTTAGATCAAGAACCAACGGCTACGGTTAATATGTAAGTTTTGGCTACGGTCACTCATGTAAACCATAGCTATATGGTAATATAAGGCTACGGTTATATCTGTTAATCGTAGCGTTATGTTAATATAAGACTACGGTTGTATCTGTTAACCGTAGCCATATGGTAATATAGGGCTACGATTGTATTTTTTAACCGTAGCCCTAAATCATATTATTTTTTTTTTTTAAATGCGGGCTATACGTTTGTACAGCCTATATATTATAGATGGCCGGTCATATTGCAATATGGTAAACCTCATGCAACTCAAAATCAATCCAATAACCTAGACAATATTCATAATGATGCATACATTATCCGCTTCAATTCCAAAAATAGCCGTACAAGAGTAATTCTTGTGCCATTATCCACTACAAATTAAAACTAAACCAATAACGGTTTTTGTGCCAATATATAATTACTAAAGAAGATTGTCCATAAAGTAAGTAGCCCACAAGTCTCAAACCTCGTTGAACTCTTGAATCGTATATGATGCTTTTTATCCAAACCACTACCAATAAATGAAAGTACGTACTTATTAGAACCAGAAAACAAAAGTTCAATATTTAATCCTACATTTTGACTAGTAGATTAGCTAGATAGAATGAAAAATACCTTCTTATGATCTTTAATGTTCTGGTAGGGTCTCACTATATCTAATATGTACCACATCACATTATAGCCACACTCTGTGCTTCCAGTTTGTTGATGACACTATGCCGAAAACATTTATTAAAAAAAGATAAGCAAACAAACTACCAACAACAACAACGTATTTAACTAGAATCAGAGCAAAAACAAACTAATTATAATATAAGAAATAAGAAAAGTAGCAACAATAATGCTAAGACAAATAATATTTATAATTGATATGGACTTATAACAATGTTACTCCATTTCATTGATAAGCCTTATTTCAATGTGGAACCTGCCCTAGCCTTAAAAGATAGAAATGCACTGCTCCTCGAAAGAACACAAAAAAAGTATTAGTTAGTCATGATCACCCGTTCATCTCATTCTTTTTTTCAATCATCAACCTAATCATACATACTACCAACCGGTACATGTAAAAATTTTAGTCAAACCAGAACCGTTGATCACTTAACAATGACACATTTTAGCCAAAAAAAGATAATATGCAAATACTTACATCTGTATCAAGTGCTTAAAAGAGACATCTCGCTTTGACGTTGCCTTTGGATCACAGAAATAGGCCTCATGAATTAACGGACAAATAATTGCTAGAAACCAGTGATCTATGCCCAATAAAGGTAAAAAAACAGAAATTCCACAAAGTTAGTCCTTACTCATAACAGTCCAGGAGAAGAGATATTAAAATGGTAGCAAGGATAAAGTTCATTTGCATAGGGTAGTTCAATGAGCATCTTATAGTTCTCTTGGCGTTGAAACAACATAATGGAATTAAAAACCTATGAAAAACACATAACATAGCTAGCCATGTTAGTTCTAGACAAAATGGCAAAACCGCTGCTTTTGAAACATATGCGCAGCTCAGTTGTGGTCAAAACAAGACATATTCAATATACCCTTTCAAACTTGCTAAAAATCTCAAAATGTATTAACCTGGGAATTATCCTTTTTACACCAAGTATATAATAAACCCATCTAAATTAAATATTCTAAAAAAGGAATAATCTTAACTAACATCAATTGTCACGCAATTCAAGCATCTCCAAGTTAATACCATGTTGAGCATATCTGCTTTTGAATTAGTACTTGGAATATTTGGTCCCTATCTTATAATGGTTGTTAACCTCTAGAATTTCCAGGTCTTGTTAAGCATCTATACATTGATTCTCCAAAAAAGATGTCTTTGAAAGTGGGTTTTTTGAATATTTGAAGGGAACAACAAAATCTTCATAAAACGGAGAAAGAGAATAATAAAGCAATTGCAAAATTACAATTAAAAAAATAACCGTTGGTTTTGAATCAACGGGAGGGAGTTTTACCAGATTTAGCAACACAATTGGTGTCCATTAATCAATTGCTAAAAAAAATAGACAAAAAAGATAAGACTTACCTTTGACAAAATGGAGCAAATATGATACGAACACCACGCATCTTAAGCAAGCTGCACTCCACATAATTCATTACTTCATCTTGACTTTTTTATCAGTTCCCATCTGAGACACGATTGTCGGGCACAAAAATCCAACACTGGACAGTCCTTCATGATTGTTCTCCTCACAAAACTTTTGTAAAAACCTTTGTACACATGAAAACAGCCCCTTAAATACCAGGCTAAAAAAAATATATTATTATGTAAAATAAATTCATATATATCTTACAGCATCCACACTTGAGTAGATGACACATTTAAAAAGGCCATTCAAAAAAGTTGCATGGCATCTTCTTCGGTGACAGACAAAGATTTATCCTCCTTCAAATGAAAAATCTTCGACGGGAGTACAACTTCAAACACCTTTGCCTCAGGCCCCAGTAGGGCTAGGTAATCGTGTAACTTTTGACATTTTATACTCATACTTGGTATATACTCATCAAAGTTGGGCTTGATTGGCGATTTGATGCCAGAACTTTTCGACAAATGTTTTCCCTTACTAGCGACTGATAGATTACCACCAGTACAAGACTCCTAAATAAAAAAGTGTAAGAAAAAGAGAGAGGGACGAACGAGAATTAGCCATGGATATTTCTTTAGGTTCATCTGCTGGATGTCTAATTTTATCGAAATAAGCTTACTTTAAATTAAATAATACACACCGAAATATAGTGACAATACACACCGAATTCAATAAAAAACTAGAATTACTAAGCCTTGAATCCAAAAGAATAACACTAAAGATCAATTGCATATACCAGATTAATTGCCGAGGATAAATCGGTTGCATATCCCTCTAAATAAGCTTACCCTAAATCCAATTAAGCAAAAAATTAAATATGTAATCAAGAAGTAATTGATTGGCCAGAAAAAATACCAGATTAATTGCCCAGAAGTCGTGGTGCATGTGGTGGCGTTGTGACCGTGGCTGCGCGAGCGTCGTCGCTGGTGATGGGGTGGTGGTGTCGAGACTGTTGTGATAGAGAGTATTTTTTTTATGAGGGAATTGTGTAGAATGTGTTTTGTTGAGTACTTTTTTTAAGAAATATAATATTTAATTGTGAGTGCCGAGTAAGAGTAAATACGTGTTTAGATAATAAGCAGCGCCAAAATATTATATGGTTGTGCGCCAAAATTCATTGTGATAAATGGCTATGGTTGATAAAGAGTCGTTGCCTTAATTGTGTACCAAAATAAATTTGGCTACGGTTTTTGAATGAACCGAAGCCTTTTGTTTTTTTATTATATTTAGCCACGGCTAGTTGCTAACAACCGTAGCCGTTTATGATAGGTTGCACCTATTTATCATGATCGTAGCCATTAGTACCCGCCTAATGTCATTTCTGTACTAGTGCAAGGTGAAAGATGGTCTACTTACATTGCTAATTAAGAAGAGATTTGAGACGAAAAATGGAGTAGAAAGCTTAACCCAAGTAACAAATTACAAAAATGGAGTTTTCGAATTAATTTTGGATAAATTTTGATGTTGAAGTTGTGGGGTGAAAAGAAGATAAGAAATAAGTGTAAAGAGTTAAACCTGTGTAAAAATCTTAGCTACAGCACCCACTCGTTCGATTGGCGAGTCCACTCGGTCGAGTGGTCGGGTTCACTCGATCGAGTGCCCCGTTTTCCAGAATGTTTCCAGAGTCTGGAAACTGGTCCACTCGGTCAAGTGCCAAGGTCCACTCTTTCGAGCGCACTGTACTCGGCCGATTGTGGACTCGTACTCGGTAGAGTGGTTGCTTATGGTTGTAATTTCGAGTCGAAATAGAACGATGAAATCCCTGAAACACAAAGAGAAGGTTCGGGAGTCCACCGGCTATCAGCGACTTACCTGAGTTAGTCCATACGTCATCCTACTTACCGTCTTTGGTACACTACCATAGTACTAGTAGTCACTCTACCAACTTCCATTACTAATCATAAGCTATCGATAAAACTATTAGTCATTTAATTAACACACATTGCAATTTCAAAGAGCGGAATCATTATTCGCATACCAACACATATTAACCATTTCTAAACATGCTACTCATATCATTCTAGCATTCAACTTCCTTACACATTCACACATCATGGAAAATAACTATGTCATACAAGAACTTAGTGTAAATCACATATTCATGCAACCATACAAGTTTCCATATAACGTTCACCCATACTCTTAACCACCCACGTAGTGACCAACTGAGACAATAGGCACTAGTTTTGATATGAGGGCACCTACTCATCCAAAATCGATCTCCTATTGTACTCATGTGGGGTTTATTTTATTAGACACACCTAGGTTCATTTTGGTTCATTGGTTTAGGTTTTAAAACCTGGCTCTGATGCCACTTTATAACACCCCTTTCTTACCCGGCCAAAGTATGGCTGGCGATCCTCAAGACATACCTTCAACACGAATGGCGAGTCCCATCATATCCACAAAATGGTTGGCGAGCCTTTGCGCGCAAACAATTCAAGGACGTATCCCGAAGATGCCTCAGCTATGATTCCTTATTATGGTTGGCGAGCCTTTATACGTAGTCTAATGAACTTTAAACGACCCGAATCGGAAGTCGACAGACTTTAAACTGTTACCGACGGCAGATCCTTGACTCGAATCCCCGAGTCGCCTCGACGTCGCCCTTCCCGACGGCTTGTCATTGGCTCAAACCCTTTTGAGTCGCCTCGACGTTGTAATGGTCTTCAGGTTGCAATATTCGATTGACCTGGAGGCCATACTTTGACTTTCGCCCCGTCCAACCCTCAGTCAAACTGGGGGCTCTGTAGATACCCAGTATCTGCACCTTCCAAAAACCACCCAATGATGATCGAACTATAACGTGTTTTTGATGTGCGTGCGTGGATGGGCTATACATGAGACGATTTAATACATTACTCGGATATGAAGAATGATTTCAAAAATGGTTGTCCAACTTCATTTGCAATAAAATAACACTATTCAGAGTTAAAACCGTCTTCGGACGCAAAACCAACACCGAAACCCGCAACTCGAGTCAACCCAAATCTCGAATGTCGAAAATAATGCCATGAATGATTTTATCATGCCATTTGCATTAAAATGACACTAGTTAGATGCCTCAGGTATGATTCCTTATTATGGCTGGCGAGCCTTTATACGTAGTCTAATGAACTTTAAACGACCCGAATCGGAAGTCGACAGACTTTAAACTGTTACCGACGGTAGATCCTTGACTCGAGTCCCCGAGTTGCCTCGACGTCGCCCTTCCCGACGGCTGGTCATTGGCTCAAACCCTTTTGAGTCGCCTCGACGTCGTAATGGTCTTCAGGTTGTAATCTTCGATTGACCTGGAGGCCATACTTTGACTTTTGCCCCGTCCAAGCCTCGGTCAAACTGGGGGCTCTGTAGATACCCAGTATCTGCACCTTCCAAAAACCACTCAATGATGATCGAACTATAACGTGTTTTTGATGTGCGTGCGTGGATGGGCTATACATGAGACGGTTTAATGCATTACTCGGATATGAAGAATGATTTCAAAAATGGCTGTCCAACTTCATTTGCAATAAAATAACACTATTTAGAGTTAAAACTGTCTTCGGATGCAAAACCAACTCAGAAACTCGCAACTCGAGTCAACCCAAATCTCGAATGTCGAAAATAATGCCATGAATGATTTTATCTTGCCATTTGCATTAAAATGACAATAGTTAGATGCCTCAGGTATGATTCCTTATTATGGCTGGCGAGCCTTTATACGTAGTCTAATGAACTTTAAACGACCCGAATCGAAAGTCGACAGACTTTAAACTATTACCGACGGCAAATCCTTGACTCGAGTCCCCGAGTCACCTCGACGTCGCCCTTCCCGAGGGCTGGTCATTGGCCCAAACCCTTTTGAGTCGCCTCGACGTCGTAATGGTCTTCAGGTTGTAATCTTCAATTGACCTGGAGGCCATACTTTGACTTTCTCCCCGTCCAATCCTCAGTCAAACTGGGGGCTCTATAGATACCCAGTATCTGCACCTTCCAAAAACCAACCAATGATGATCGAACTATAACGTGTTTTTGATGTGCGTGCGTGGATGGGTTATACATGAGACGGTTTAATGCATTACTCGGATATGAAGTGGTGCATGTCCTTAATATGATCTTTTACACCCTATTTTACACGCATTTTAGAGCTCATTTGTGTAGTTTAAGCTACTATTTCCCCTATTTCCGTCTACTTTTGTGTTTTTGTGTAATATTGCAGAAATGTGAAGAATCCAGGAGGAAAAGAGCCAAATCCGTCCCCGAGTACTTAGCATTGCATTTGACATGGAGTAAAGACTCGGGAAGCAAACTTGGTGCGCGTATCGAGGCCCGAAGGACGAAGTTACGAAGCTTTTGGAGCCAAGTACCTCTTGAAGTAGTCGATAGACTAGTGCTCTTGGTCGATAGATCAGCGTGCGATTATTAGAAGCGACTGTACAGAGAGGGTTTGTCGATCGACTGGTCCTTGTGGTCGATCGACCACACCGTGACTTTGGCGTGAATTAAAAGGACGAGAATTAGAAAGCCCAATGTAATTAGGTTTTAGGAATAAGTTACGTAAGACAATCTATATAACGTAACCTGATGTTTTCAGAAGAGGATCGAATTTTAGGGAAATAATTAGGGTTCATCACACCAAGATTGAACTTTTATTAGTTTAGAATAACTTTCGTCAATAAAGTTTACTTTCCGCATTTGGTTTTGGTCTTTCCTGTTCAATTCTTCTTACGGTATTCTTCTGTTCCTTTGTTCAGTTTGTTGCTTTAATTCCTCCGTAGTTAGAATTGTTAGTTTAGATTTCCCAAAGCCAAATTATCGTTTCATGATAGTTATTTATTTAGTTAATTTAAGTATGAATTCGTTTGCTTTATTAGTTTATTTTATTGCTGTTATTATCACCATCATGAGTAGCTAAATCCTTCGTGCTAGGATGTAGGGGATCTGTAGGTTAGACGGCTTTGACGTAGGTGACCTGCTGTCGGGCTCCAGTCGATCGACTGACCTACATGGTCGATCGACCAGGGCGTGTTAGATTTTCTTCAATTTAATTAATTTAATTGCTATATTTGACGAATCGAGTGCACGCGACTAGTTGAATGCTTAGGAATTGACCGACCCGACAAGATCGAAAGATGGGGAGGAAAATAGACTACTTAATTAAGTCGACTAAATTAATAAGATCGAGAGATAAGTTAAATTATATTTTGAGTTTCATTAGTCAAGAACGAAAGTTAGTATTAGTGAGATTAGGGACCCGTAGCTTAGGCCGAAAGGTTGCTACCAGTTAAATTGGACCGAGAGGACTTTTTATTTTCCCGTCTAACATGCTTAAGACAGTTTACCTAGAGTTGCCGCCGTCGAAACTACAGTGAACCGACCATCTTAGTATCCTTTTCATATTTGATTTCATCTTATTTCCTTAATTACTCATCTATTTGGTTTAGTTTAATTTTAAATTTGATTGCCCTTAGTTATAGAACTATTCAAAACAAACCCCCTCACAATTGTTACCTTAGACTAAAATTAGACAGCTATTAATTGCATCGCCTCTCTGTGGTTCGACCCTGACTGCCACTATCTATAGTAGTAGTTTGGATTATAAATTTATCTTTGATACTCCACGACGGTATCAAATTTTGGCGCCGTTGCCGGGGAGGCAATTGTTTAAATTTTTGTTGTTTTTATTTTAGTCTTTATCTTAGTTTAAGGGACATCTGTTCCTTAAACGTTTCTCATATTCTACTTGTAGTTTCTTCTTATGCGAAGGTCACAGGGTGGTGAATTACGACCGTTAGATCCTGAGATCGAAAGGACTTTGCGTGAGTTGAGATGATCATCTAGAGTATTGCCGATAGAGGAAGAGCTGAGTACTCTGTCCATTTACTACGAGAACGAGCTATTTGAGGAGGATCCACCTTCATCTCCTATTTCTACTTCTTCAGCTGAGACCGTTACATCTCCAGATATGGCTGAAGAAGCAAGTATAGCCAGTCACTCCGAGCCAAAAGCCGAAAATCTCTATAAGGGATTCGCATTGCCAGCCGGGACGGGAAGGAAATTCGATCCAAAACCGTCTTATATTAACTTGGTTGAGAGAAACCAATTTGGGGGAGCTGCAAATGAAGATGCAGCTAAACATATGGAGACATTCATTCACTACTGTTATTCAATACCCCCACCAGCAGGTGTGACCCAGGACCAGGTAAAGGAGATGATGGTCATATTCTCGCTTCGTGATGCTGCAAGGGAATGGTACCGAGATCTGGATCGAGCTGCTAATGGGATTACTGACTGGAATTCGCTGGCCCTAGTATTTTACAAGAAATATTTCTCTGCCTCGAAGACCAATGCGGTTAGAGCTCAGATCACGAGCTTTAAACAGGGTCCTGATGAAGATTTTCATGAGGCATGGGTCCGTTTCAAGAGACTGGTGCGAACTATTCCGCACCATGGGTTTGAGAAATGGTTTCTGTGCAACCAATTCTATAATGGTCTTTATGATGATCAGAGAGCTATCCTAGATGTCGCAGTTAATGGGAGATTTCAAGAAAATAGCGGTGAGACAAAAGGGGTGTAAAATCATCGATGACCTGGCCACCCATAAAGTTGAGCATGGGAATTCTAGAGGAAATCAGAGAAGATCAGCTGAATCTCCTCCTGTAGCTGCAATAGAGGCCCTTACTGCGAGATTCGACAAGATAGATTTTGGGGGATCCCAAAAAGGAGGTATATATAAAGTTAATGCAGTTTCAGACGGTCCCTTTACATGCAAAAGATGTGGAGGAGAGGGACATGTTTCGGAGTTTTGTACTAGTTCGAATGAAACATGTGCTGCCTTTCAACATTATAGGCAGACGGGTACCTATCCTGATCCTTCTAATGTCCACCCCAATTTGAGGTGGACTAACCAGAATGTCCTTAATCCGGGCCCACAGCAGCAGCAGCAACAAAGCTATGTGCCCCCTCATAAGCAGCAACAATTTCAAAAGCCCCCCTATGTGCCTCAGCAGCAGCAATTTCAAGGTTCTGATATTTCGGAATTGAAAAACATGGTTCAGAACTTGTCGGGTTTTCTGCAAAAGGAGTCTCTAGCTAGAGAGACTTCTACAAAAATGTTGGAGAGTCAAATTGCCCAACTGGCAAGCAAAAGTGCAACTAGAGCTCCGGGGCATTTACCGTCGCAGCCGGATCAAAAAGAGACTCTAAATAGGATCACTTTGAGGAGTGGGTCTACCCTTGATGGGTCCGCTATGGTCAAAGATGTTACTGAAAAATATGAGGCGGAACCTGGCAAGAAAAAGGGCAGAGTGAACAGTAGCAACAAAAAGACGATCAACAGGTATGTCAGACTGATCGACTGACACACATGGTCGATCGACCAGCCTGCGTAACAGTCCAGCTTCTGGTCCTGAGGAAGTCAGTCGATCGACCGACCTACATGGTCAATCGACTGAAGATACTGCTGATCGTGAACCTTTTCGTCTTCCAATGCCAGATAACTTAAGGGACCACTTATTTCGGGGTACGGCGACTCCGAAATTATCGAGGCAGGACCCAAATACTGATGGGTCAGTTTTGGTTCCAAATTATGACCCTACGACGGTTAATGGTTCATTCCTGAGACGGTCTAAAGAAGGTTCGGGCTACAACAATGACAAGGTAGTGGATTTTCAGCCTAAGTCCACTGATGCCGGTATGAGAGACCTAGAGGAGAGGGCTAAGTTGCTTCTTACAGCCCCTTATCTAGAGAGATTGGTGCCGACAAAGGAACAGGTATCGTTTAACAAATTTGAAATGTTATTCGTAGTTTAAATGTGCAAGTTCCTTTCTTAGAATTAGTTAATCAAGTGTCTACTTACACGAAATTTATGAAGCAGTTGTTGTCTAAAAAGAAGTCACTTGATACTGTGCAATCTGTCGCACTAACTGAGGAGTCATGTTTCTATTTGACTCATACTGCACCTCATAAGTTAGCTGACCCTGGTAGCTTTTCTGTTCCATGTAATATTGGCACCTTCTCAATCGAGAAGGCCTTGTGTGACCTAGGGGCCAGTATTAGTGTTATGCATTTGAGTCTTGCTAAGACATTGAAATTGACCAGGTTTGCAGTTACTAACATGACAGTACAGATGGCTGATCGTTCTGCGGTCCAGCCTATAGGAGTCTTAGAGGATATTCTTGTGCAAATAAGAAAGTTCTTTTTCCCAGTTGACTTCGTTGTACTAGATATACCCGAGGATGCTTACATTCTTATCATTTTGGGTAGACCATTTACGCACACCGCTATTTGGTGCGATTATAGATGTTGGCTCGGGGACATTGACCTTTAAAGTAGGGAAACGATCAATGTTTTTGCCCCTTTGACCGCTAAGAAGAAAGATCCTATGTGGCCAATCTTGTAATACGATTTACGAGAAGAAATCTTATTTTGTGCTTTCGATATGCCTGCCCCTATGCCTATTTCTGCTATAACAACTCCGCCCCTGATTGGGAGCAAATTGGAGGAAGATTCTTCTGTTTTAGATATTGCAGGAAATGGTTTGGGGAAGGAAGAGCCGTTCACTGCTCCAGCTGTGAAGGAGCCAATCGTTCAAAGAGGCGGCCTAGGATGTCTTAGCTATGGCACTGATGAGGAGCCTGATGAGGAGCCAGTCAAGGTGACGGAGCCCGATTTGGATTTTGACGAGCCAGACGAGGTCATTGATTGGGAAGATGTTAGAGATGCCTATACGTTGAGTTCTGCAGATATTGGAATTGATAGGAGTGCTGCTGAGGAGATGAGCACTGTAGAGGCTACCTCTTGTAGCCAGAAGCCGAGCAAGTGGGCCATTCCGTGACCATTCTTGATCAACTATTACTTGATTAAGACTTTTTGAAGAAACATTTTATTGCTTTTGTTAAACTTTTTATTGCTTTGGTTTGCGCGAGACTTTGCTTTAATAAGTTTGCTTAGGATTTAAAGACTTTAGACTGTTACTTTGGGTTTTGCGCAATTTTGGGCGCGTTATTATGTGTATTTGCAGGTTCATAAACCATATTAGCTCAATTTATTGAGTTAATTCGAAGAAATCAGAAACTTACAGCAGGTTTTCTCAATCGATCGACTGGCCATCTTGGTCGATCGACTGAGCCGCGATTCCTGGGGCTTCTGTTCTTGTCACCCATGGTCGATCGACTGGCTGCTATGGTCGATCGACCACTTCCCGCTGTTGTACCTGCTCACGACTATTTCCCCTGCTGTGTTTGGTCGATTTTCGGAGTTGAGGGAGTCTTTTCTCCACTTTATTCTCCGATTCATTTCTGTTTTCTTCCGTTTCCTTATTTTTCACATAATTCTGCATTTCGTAAATTGTTTTCTCGGAATTACGCGTGGTACTTTTTTTTCTTTTCAGGTACCTATGGTAGCACTGCTGGCTACTGAAACCTCCTAGCTCACGCTGGTTTGGGGAGGTTTCCTTTTGCTGCGCTTAAAGTCTTGTGAGTTTCCGAGTTTAACTTCATGTCTTGTTTAGTTATAATAACGCAAATTCACATTTCCCTTTTATTTTCTTGTATGATTTTGCACAATGGGGACATTGTGTGATTTGGTTTGGGGAAGGTTTTGCATTGCATTCACATGTTTTATTGCATTTCTGTTTCACGTTTATTGCACTTCAGTTTGCATTTGTTACTTCATTTCTCTTATATATACAGAAAACTCAAAAAAATTGAAAAATTTCAAAAACATTTCACGTTTATTTTAGCATGTAGGTCGAGTCGGAACGGTAGTATTTCAATGATGACATTGCATTTTCATCTGTTTATGTCTAAGCCTTGCTAATTGACATGTTATTAGTAGAGTCTTATTGCATATCTACGAGTTTTCGTTAAATATCTTGCGGAACTTGAGACTTGACTTAGATTTTTGGCAAATTACATCATTTTCTGAGGTTTAGAGCCTATAACTGGTGACATTCATGACCGGTTTATTTAGGATTGTGAGTAGTTACTCCTTTTAAGACATGTTACATCAATATGCATAAATATGAACTTAATCTCCTTAATACCTGTATGCATTCGGGTTCGAGGTTAGTTGACACATGTGGAAGAGGTCGCCCCTTTGTTCATTTTGCCCATAAGCTCCAGACTGCCAAAAATAGCCTTTTTGTCCCGTTACTACATCATACATTTAGCCTGCCCTTGTCAAGCTAGTAGTTTATGTTCTTGGGATTGATATTTCGTTTTTGGTAGCTAATGCTCTTTATGAGAACTTGGTGAAATGATTGAAGGGAAAGAAAAAAAAGAAAGGAAAAAAGGAAATTCGTCTTTGTCTTGTAGAAGGCGCCGATCGATCGAAAAACAATGGTCGATCGACTGAACCCCGTAGAAAAATTCGAGAATGAAAAAATCATATGCGGTAAAGTGAAAGATATTGGGTTGTGATTTATACTCCCATGTTATATTTGTATTTTATGGGGAGTTGACAATTTTATGGTGATTAGTGAGTTTGTGTGCTACAATCTGCACTGTTTTATTGTTGAATCTTGAGCAAGAAGTTGGAATGAATTATTAATTTGGTTCCCTTAGTTACTAGCTTGGCTTTTAACTCTGTTTTTATCCAAATTTATCTTAGCCCCTTCCTGCCCATACCTCACATATCCATATTTACCTTGGCATGTGTCATGGTCTTTTAGGGTTGGAATGCATATGTACGGTTGTAGAGATTATTTTCATATTAGATTGCAGGCATGTTCTTATAGGTCATAGTTAGGTGAGAGTCATTATAAAATTACTTCTTTCTATCTCTTACATATATTCACCTGTGCTTATGTGTGATATGAGCGACCCGTGAGAGTCCATAATGATAAGTCTCTAAAGTTGACGGTTCAGCAGTTTTTGACGACTACATAACTCGTTTGCATGATTCATATTGCTAATTGATTGTTAGTTGTTGCATTAAACTGGTTTAGGCTTTTCAGTTTGCATTTCTCTCTGAGAATGAACGTGTTCCATTAGGTTTTAGGATCGAGTCTAGTTCTTGCTTGGGGACAAGCAAGGGTTTGGTTTGGGGAAGTTTGATGCGTGTCCTTAATATGATGTTTTACACCCTATTTTACACGCATTTCAGAGCTCATTTGTGTAGTTTAAGCTACTATTTCCCCTATTTCCGTCTACTTTTGTGTTTTTGTGTAATATTGCAGAAATGTGAAGAATCCAGCAGGAAAAGAGCCAAATCCGTCCCCGAGTACTTAGCATTGCATTTGACATGGAGTAAAGACTCGGGAAGCGAACTTGGTGCGCGTATCGAGGCCCGAAGGACGAATTTACGAAGCTTTTGGAGCCAAGTACCTGTTGAAGTAGACGATAGACTGGTGCTCTTGGTCGATAGACCAGCATGCGATTATCAGAAGCTACTGTACAGCGAGGGTTGGTCGATCGACTGGTCCTTATGGTCGATCGACCACACCGTGACTTTGGCGTGAATTAAAAGGACGAGAATTAGAAAGCCCAATGTAATTAGGTTTTAGGAATAAGTTACGTAAGAAAATCTATATAACGTAACCTGATGTTTTCAGAAGAGGATCGAATTTTAGGGAAATAATTAGGGTTCATCACACTAAGATTGAACTTTTATTAGTTTAGAATAACTTTCGTCAATAAAGTTTACTTTCCGCATTTAGTTTTGGTCTTTCCTGTTCAATTATTCTTACGGTATTCTTCTGTTCCTTTGTTCAGTTTGTTGCTTTAATTCCTCCGTAGTTAGAATTGTTAGTTTAGATTTCCCAAAGCCAAATTATCGTTTCATGATAGTTATTTATTTAGTTAATTTAAGTATGAATTCGTTTGCTTTATTAGTTTATTTTATTGCTGTTATTATCACCATCATGAGTAGCTAAATCCTTCCTGCTAGGATGTAGGGGATCTGTAGGTTAGACGGCTTTGACGTAGGTGACCTGCTGTCGGGCTCCAGTCGATCGACTGACCTACATGGTCGATCGACCAGGGCGTGTTAGATTTGCTTCGACTTAATTAATTTAATTGCTATATTTGACGAATCGAGTGCACGCGACTAGTTGAATGCTTTGGAATTGACCGACCCGATAAGATCGAAAGATGGGGAGGAAAATAGACTACTTAATTAAGTCGACTAAATTAATAAGATTGAGAGATAAGTTAATTTAAATTTTGAGTTTCATTAGTCAAGAACAAAAGTTAGTATTAGTGAGATTAGGGACCCGTAGCTTAGGCCGAAAGGTTGCTACCTGTTAAATTGGACCGAGAGGACTTTTTATTTTCCCGTCTAAAATGCTTAAGACAGTTTACCTAGAGTTGCCGCCGTCGAAACTACAGTGAACCGACCATCTTAGCATCCTTTTCATATTTGATTTCATCTTATTTCCTCAATTACTCATCTATTTGGTTTAGTTTAATTTTAAATTTGATTTCCCTTAGTTATAAAACTATTCAAAACAAACCCCCTCACAATTGTTACCTTAGACTAAAATTAGACAGCTATTAATTGCATCGCCTCTCTGTGGTTCGACCCTGACTGCCACTATCTATAGTAGTAGTTTGGATTATAAATTTATCTTTGGTGCTCTACGACGGTATCATGAAGAATAATTTCAAAAATGGTTGTCCATCTTCATTTGCAATAAAATAACACTATTTAGAGTTAAAACCGTCTTCGGACGCAAAACCAACTCAGAAACACGCAACTCGAGTCAACCCAAATCTCGAATATCGAAAATAATGCCATGAATGATTTTATCATGCCATTTGCATTAAAATGACACTAGTTAGAATCAAAACCGACACCGGGCCAAAAACCGACTCCAAATTCAAATGCCGACTCAACACGGGTCAAACCCGAGTCAAACTCACAAAATGCCTACCCCAAATAACACCCAAGAGCAAGCTCACACGGCTAACCAATCACATAAGACCACAAATCACAACCAATAAAACATTGGTTAGAACAAATGGAAAATCTAAATTTCCGAAAGGGACATTACACCCCCTTGTAATACTAGGTGGCTCGCGCCTCTTTAAGCTTCCTGCTTAACCTCCAAGCAAACTCAACTGACCTACCACCCCTACATTTCTCTATAAATACCAACCTTCACACACCATAATCTTCACACGAGAGTCCGCCCCCTCACATCTCCCTTAAACTTCTATACTCGACTTCTTAAGTCAAAAAAATCGACACGTGTTTTCGACCTACCGATCGAAAACACAAGCCTTACACATTTTGTTTGGTACCGTCGCCGTGCATTCGACCGACCCATTCGACCAACTCAACATTAGTCAATATGTTTTTCAACAACATATTTTCAAAACAAAATCCTTTTTTAAGGCACACTTTTAAACTTCTTTGATCGTGAGTAGTCACATACGAGAAAACCGTCTCTAAATTCGTCTACCTCGCAAACATCATAACACGTAAGTTTGAGGGTGTAAACAACTCACTTATTTCATGTTTTAACAGTTTTTACGAGTTTATAAGCATGAACAATGCATAACACGATTCAAATATAGGTTAGATGAGCCAAAACCATGTTTTGGCCTGAGACAGAAGCTCTTTGCTATGCAAAGAGACTCGCGCCTCTTATGGCTTCTCGGGTCAGACTCAAACTTGTTTGAGTTCGTCTTTCCTCCATTTCATTTCTTATTTGCAATCGCTTTAGTTTCAAATGTCTCAAATCATTTTTATGACAAACATTTTAACCATAAATCATAATCACCCTTGGTTCCATATACCATGACAGTTTAATCCGTGACTCGGTGATATTAATTGGTTAATTACATTTTAAAGGAAATTCTTTTCTTTTATTTACCATTTTTTCTCATTTATTTACATTTGCAAACATATTGGTTATAATTCATAGTCATCCTTGGTTCTTTATACCATGTCGGTTTAATCCGAGTACGGTGATAAATATCGACTAATTACAAATAAATGAACTTAAATAATTAGTTCAAATCAAACATTTTCCTTTCACTTTTACTTCATTTTATTTTCAACTTTGTCTTGACCATAATGGATATATCACCATTGGTTAAAATAAATAACATGTCGATTAAATTCGAGTACGGTGATAAAATGGTTAAGCACGCATATTTTACATTTTTATTTGTAAACTATGTTTTTCAAACTTTTAAATCCGACAACGAATATTACTAACATAATAGTAATTATTCTGAGTCATGCATATCATACTTGAAAATCATTTAAATATAAATACGGTTTTAAATAACCTTTTTAACAACCAGGAGGCACCTCTTGGCTCGCCCCATGGCTCGCGCCCCAAGAGTATGACTATTTCCACTTTTCAAAACCTGGACAGACTCTGTTCTCTCGCCTAATGGCTCACGCCCCAATGGGGATGCCTGGCACTGTCTGTTTTGTCTCATTATGGTACTTGTCTAGGACGATCCCGATTATGGTTAACCTGAATACATGACGGATCAGATTGACAAGTTTACGTTTTTACACTTTGTCATTTGACACCCTTTTTCAAATAATGGATCGTGTTAAGCACCATAATCCGAACTTGGTAAATGGATGTTTAATTTCCGTTTTCACATGCAAATCAATCTAAATCCAACTCGATATCATTTTCTTGATATTTGGATAAACAAACCGACTTAGTAAATTCTCACATGTTAGGTTAAGCTTTTGGATGCGAATTCATGCATTTAAACCGTTTTATCAACTTTTGCACTTAAACAACAACGATCGATCAGTAGAGGCCGCTAACATGGGCAGGATGGGTTCCCGATTAAAGGGCTTCCCAATACATACCCTCACCCCTTACTCAGAACCTTTGGATAGTGGATGGCCTTATCCAGGGCGTACGAGAGTCAATCTAGTGATAGGATGCTGAAGGGGGACGAGTCCTTATCTTTAGTACTTATGGCAAGCACCGTTTTTGCCTTGATTGACGTAGGTATAAAGTGGATTCGAACGGTTTCCAGGCATCCCATAATTGCTTGGTGGCGACTCTGAACATCTCTACAACGTTTCGAGACCTTTACCAAGACGAAACCGACCGATCTAAATCGATACGATTGAAAGCATTTTTACGGCGCCGAGCGTGGCTTTCAAAAGATCGCTGCATGTCTATATATTGGCTTGGCATGCAGGTGGCCGTGTCCACAGACCGGCATGTGGCCCATGTCCACACTTCTTATCTTCAATTCTCCTTGGTTCCCGTGCCATGCCTCCTGTATTCCGCTATGCCATATCCGTAGTGATCATCTTTACTTGTTTCACCTCGTAAATCTGTCATTTCTTCATTTAAACACAAAATAGTGGCAGTACCGGCAGTATCGACATTCTAATATAAAAGGCATATAAATGACATAATAAGCACGGAAACCGTATCAAAACCAACATGAAAGTAGTCATAAAAGTGTATATTAAAGTGATACATCACTTTCACAAATTGGTTAACATATAATTAAGGAATATACTTGATTTTACTTGTTTTCATGCTACTTTTAGGGTGAAGAGGCCACTCCGTACAAGTTGTTTGAGCGGACAAAAAAAAAAAAAAGAAGGGCGAATGGGTTAATCCTCGAGCTACTGAAACAAACGTATGTTTTTGTAATCAATTTAATGTTTATTTTTCTTAAAAAGAACAGTAATATTTATTATATTTAATGGTCAAGACTGCAAACCTCTCATAGAAAAGATTATCAGCAAAATAAGAGGTTTGGGAACTAGGAAATTATCTTATGCAGGGAGACTAGTCCTGGTTAAAGCTGTCCTTCAAACTTTTCATAATTACTAGGGTTCACTGTTTGTACTCCCTAAAGGTGTTATTGTCAGAATTGAACAGATTTGCAGAAACTTCCTTTGGGATGGGGGTGTTGATTACATGAGATCACCTTTGGTCTCATGGGACAAACACTACTACAAAAGTAGACATAATGCAACATTTCGTGTGCAACACTTACGGTTTGTGTTGCAAGTTTTAGTTAATTAAGCAACACTTTATTTAAAAATGTTGCTTTTACCTACATAGGGCATCACTTTAAATTAAGTGTTGCAATGTATTACTATAAGTGCAATGTTCTTATACAAGTGTTGCATTTTGTCGCAATACTTGAGCAACACTTATGTCACATAAGTATATATTTCCTTTAAAAAATTTTCATTTTTATTTTTTGGGCCTTAAAATTTTTTCATTCCAAATAAAATTGCGCCAATTTTTTTAGGGAATTGCAACCATTCATTCACACGTCATCTTCATTCACATCCACCGCCTAAAATTTTTTGGCTCGTTCTCACACCGTCTCATTCATTCACTGATTCACTCGTTCATTCTTCATCACAACGTCTTCTTCATCACTTCATTCATCCTTCACGTCTTCTTCATCACTTCATTCCTTCACGTCTTCGTTTCACCAGTAAACGGCGAAGTCAATCTCAATTTTGATTCATCTTTAACGTCGATCAGTATAATTGATTGGGCTTTTGTCGAAAGGTATGATACTCATCCAATTTCAATTATTTTTACCATTTCTCATTGTTCAAATTCATTATTGAATTGTTTTTTTCGAATTTTGTTTCCTGCATCTAATTATCTTTTTTCATTCCTGTTAATTAATTTTTTTCGAATTTTTTTTCCTGCATCTAATCCATTTCTCTCGTTTTGGATGCTTTGTTGTTCTCATTATTGTTGTGATGGTCATGTATGTGTAATTGTTGAGTTGAATGGAATTAAACCTTACAGGTTCTTCAATTTTAGTACAGTTGAATTTAGGCTTAATCATGTGTTTTCAATTCACGGTCTTTGACCCTCGTTTCTTCCCTATTGTGGTCTCTGAATTGTGTTTCTGATGGTGTAGTTCCTTATTGCTGTTATGACCTAGCTTTTTCCTGATGAACATTGAAATACTTGTTAAAAGAAAAGGCTATCGCTTCAAATACCTGTCCCTGACACCAATAAATCATCCTCTATATACCTAAATCCCAGAAATGGCTACATAATACACACAAGGAGATATAACTCGTCGTGTTGTTCAGTAAAAAGTTTAATTGGCAACCTATGCACATTACCAAACAGGCAAACATCACGAGTTCATGACAATGTAGTGTAAGACAAAATCGTGGACATGTAACCGTGAGCATTATAGAATAATGTTCAATTGCCACAAATGTACAGAATAAGAAGTGAAAAACAGAATGGGTGGCAGAATTCGATGTTTCAAACCTATGACTGGCCGAATCAGGAATACAAGTATTGAGTAGCTGAGTAATAACTAAAGCAGAATAAAACAATTTTACCGCAATAAGGCTGTTTAAATTACGATAAGGTCCAGGCTTTCTTATGGCCACCCATTCTGTTTTTCACTTCTTATTCTGTACACTTAATATGGTCATTTAACTCTAGGTGTTCAACTGCTCATAATTAATATGGTCTCTCGTTTTGGGAACTTTTGAGTTTTCATTGAATACGAAACGAAAAAATATGGAATTTTAGTGCCTGATGTTTGGTGGTCATTAAGAGAAGGCCGTTGTTGCGGGTGATTTCTAAATAGTGATGGGAATAGTTCCTTGTTGATGTTATCACAATATACTTAATGTGGTCATTTTGTTGTTTGTACTTGCTTTGTTTAGCTAACAACATTCTTCCTGAATGCTATGAATGATCGAGGATTTTAAATCAAACTGACATGAATATATGAAGTAAGAAAACATTTGGTGGCGGGGGAATACATTCTGTGGTTTTTGATTTAATATTTATGTATAGGTTTTGGTTACTAGACAGAATTTATGAACTGTGGAAATATACTATTATATAAGATCTTAAGATTGTATATAATAGTATTAGCCGAAACCAAAGTTATAAGATCTAGAGGCTCATAAAGTGGGTATTATTAGCCGAAACCAAAGTTATTCTCTTTGGGCTGCAAATAGTAGGCAAGACGTCTTTGAGCTACAAAATTATTGTTGATAGTGATTATTTGCAGAATTACCGGTAAATTAATGGCATTACCTGGAGTCAAATTCCAAATTTTTTAATTTACTTATGTTGGAACATGGATGATATTACCACCATCACGCAACAATATCAGCAGTACACTCAGTGTCAGTGGCCTTACGTTTTTTAATTGACTTATGCTAGGTTCAGGTCTTTAGCTTATGAAGAAATGTTCTTCATAACCTCGTATGTCAAAGTAACATTAATAGTAACAAGGGGTAATTAATTTACAATTCCTGCTCCGTAGTTTCATAGTGAAATTAGTATATTGCCTCTGTTATTTTCATGTGTGATTAGGGTTTCAGTTAATTATTAGAACTTTCGAAAATCGAAGTGGGAAACAGATGGTTTTGTTTGATGCTTGCAAAACGTGAAAAGGAAGAGATATGTTCAACCTGATTCTCTCCTCAAAACCGGTTTCACTACCCCTCGCCAACACTCACCATCCCAAATTCCCATTTATGTCCAGGCATCCCCTTTCCTTTCCTTTCAATTCACCATCCCAAATTCCCATTTATGTCCAGGCATCCTCTTTGTCTGCTCTATTCATACAACCAGAAAAAATACCAGACACTTGCCTCTTGCAGTCTTGCTGAACCTCTGCAACCAGCTTGACTGGATGTGTTACATATCCTTACAACCTGCACAAGTTTCTACATCTCCAAATACCATAAGAAACTCCCACTACTGCAGCCATACATACTTGTCTGATAAACATAGAGCTTCTGAACTTCAGAATATTTTCACATCTACTCAGAACATCAAAAGACACCTGCAGCCAGTCAGCAAGTAGATGATAGCATTTTTTTAGCAAACCAGCAATGGATGAACAAATGATCATGATCCTCAGGTTCCAACCCACAAATATAACATAGAGATGGCACATCCATTCCCATTTTCCTCAGCCTGTCAAGTGTAAGTAACTTGTGATGCTGCCTAAGCCACATGATAAAATTCCATTTTGGCAGATTATACCTGTTTCATACTACTTTGTACCAAGTAACCTTCTCAGCAGGCACCTGCATTAGCCATTTATAGCCATCAGCAATGGTGTAAGGCTCATCAGTACCTCTCCATTTGCCAAGAACATACCCTGCCTGCATACACGTCCTCTTTAATAATTGACCAGCTAGCCTTAAAAAACAACTAGTATAACCATCTGCACCTGGACTTTTATCATCAGGAATAGAAAATAGGAGTCAATTTTCGCTTTTTTGGGGTTTTTTTAATAATTCGGTTTGCACAAATTCTAGAATAAGACCGTCTGACACAGTCCATTTTTGTAAAATTTTGTGCATTTAGTCCTAATAAATGGGATTGTTCTTTTATATAATGGAACCGTTTTCACAGTGTGACCGTCTCACACAAGAATTACTGGTTAATTTGATGTTGTAGTTTAATGTTTTTATTGACTTCTCATCTGGTTTTCGCTATCGGAGTCTTTTCATCTCTGGAAGCAGAAAACAGACTCCTTTAGTGATGATGTGAAGTTTATCTCTATTCTTAGGAGGTAGATCTATGTATGGTTTGATACGTTCTATTGATAGGCATATTGGTTAAGTTAACGATGAATGACTGGATAGGTTGATCCGTATTTAGTTTTAGTTGTCAAAGACTATTTTGGTCAATTTAGTTTGCCATCGACAATTTGTTTTGTGTATTTGACAATGCATGAGCAATCTCATTTATCCTCTTCTGATATGAAATTTAATTTGAATGTGAGCATTGATCAGTGTAAGAGTAAAAGAAAGATCGTCATTATGGAGGATGTGTAGTCTTTAGATGTATTCTTATGCTTTGCGTGTTTCAATTGATCAGGCTAAGCACTACAAAGAAAGCAACGAGAAGTACTATCTGATTGCTCTCAGGTATCTACTTTGGCATTTTTTTTTTCTTTTTTTTTTTTTTTTGCCAGGAGTATAAATAGTAACTTACACAGTACAAACTCGACTCATTGCTTATTTTTTTTGTGTTTGTGTTATTAAATCCTTGGGAGTCCCCATTTTGGTTAAGCCTCATTGTGTGGACTTATATATGAACCACTTTTCTTGTTTGGAATTATATATGAACCAGTTTTCTTGTTTGCAATCATAGACAATTATTATTTAAATTTAAAATACTAAATGTATTATTTTTACATGCTTAAACAAATTAATGCCTAAAATTCTCATCATTCCTATCATTCTCCAAGCGATTCTTTGTTTTTATATGTATATGATTTGTGCTTATTTAATCCAGAATTCAGAGGATGAGGAATGATAGAAGTTGGATGTATATAGCTAGACGTTTGCCTGAGTTTGGAAATGGAGTCATTGAGTTCCTTAATGTGTCATTTTCTAAGGGTGTTCATGGGAGTCAAATAAGATGTCCATGTAAGAGGTGTATTAACCGATATTGGTTACGAAAACATGAGGTGTATGATCATTTAAAAGCATTCGGTTTTGTTGAGAATTATTATGTTTGGACCTTTCATGGAGAGTCTCCTTTATCAACTGAATCCATAGTTGAAACCCTTGATGAAGAACCAAATTTCAATGACAATACCAACACATTGTTAGACGACAGATTTAGAAGTTGTTTTGAAGGTCCCACTAACGTACAAACTGGTCCAAATGATGAAGCTAAAAAATTTTATAAGTTGGTAGAAGAGGGTCAACAGGAATTATTCCCGGGCTGTAAGAATTTTTCAAAACTGTCTTTTATCATTCGACTATTTTTGTACAAGACAGTTCATGGAATTAGTAATGTGGCATTCAATGATCTCCTCCAATTGCTAAGAGACATGGTTCCGGAGGCAAAAATTCCAGTCAACTTCAATGAAGCTAAGAATATTGTGAGGGATTTGGGTCTTGATTATAAAAAAATATGTGCGTGTCCTAACGATTGTATGCTATTTTGGAAAGAGTTTGAAAATGCTGAAGAGTGTGTTAAATGTCATGCCTCTAAGTGGAAAAAATGCGAAGCGAATTCATCTAATAAGACTTCAATCACTAAGAATAATCGTCAAATACCTGCAAAGGTATTATGGCATTTTCCACTAGAACCTAGGTTGCAAAGAGTATATATGAATTCAGAAATGGCAGAAGTTATGACATGGCATGTTGATAAACGTCCTAAAGATGGGTATCTAAGACACCCTGCTGACGGGTCAGCTTGGAAGGAATTTGATTCGCTATACCCTTTATTTGCTAATGAACCTAGAAATGTAAGGTTAGGTTTGGCTTCTGATGGGTTCAATCCATTTCGAACTATGAGTGTATGTCACGGTATTAGATGGCCCGTTGTGTTGGTCAATTACAATTTGCCACCTTGGATGTTCATGAAACCGAATATTTTATGCTATCATTTGCTCATTCCCGGTCCCGAGGGTCCAGGGAATAACATTGACGTATACTTACAGCCTTTAATTGAGGAATTGAAAGATTTATGGAATGTAGGGCTCGAGACATATGATAAATTTAGGAATGAAACATTTAAGTTACATGCTACTTTGACATGGACAATTAGTGATTTTCCGGGTAATTCAATGTTATCGGGATGGAAAACAAAAGAGAAGTTTGCATGTCCAAGTTGTAACCATGAAACCGACTCCTTATATCTGAAGCATAGCAAAAAAAATGTGTTATATGGGTGGTCGCAGATTTTTAGATGCTAATGATCCTTTGCGCCATGATAAGAAGTCTTTTAATGGTAAATTTGAAGAAAGACCCCCTCCCAGACCCCTGACAGGATTTCATGTATTAGAAGAGTTGTCTGATTTTGTGAATTCTTTTGGGAAGAAAGAAAAGCAAAAGAACAAAAGTGATTGCCCATGGAAGAAGAAGTCTATATTTTTTGAATTGCCTTACTGGAAACACAATAAATGTCGGCATAACCTAGACGTAATGCACATTGAAAAAAATCTTTTTGACAATGTACTGGGAACTTTATTGGATATCTCTGGTAAGAGTAAGGATCACCCAAATGCTCGTTTTGACCTATTAGATATGGGTATTAAAGAGGATCTACAGCCTCAATTGTCAGAACACCAGAGACATGTCTTTTTCCCAAAGTCATGTTATTCCATGTCTACAAAAGAAAAGGATATCTTCTGTCGTGCTTTGAAAGGAGCAAAACTTCCTTATGGCTTCGGCTCTAATATTTCGCGATGTGTGAATTTAGCGCAAAGGAAAGTTTCAGGATATAAAAGTCATGATGCTCACATCATTTTACATTACTTACTTCAAGTTGCTGTGAGAAGGTGTCTTCCTAGGCATGTGGCTGTTCCTTTGATTAGATTAGGAAATTTTTTCCGGAAACTGTACAGTAAAGTCCTAAATCAACAAGAACTTGATTACTTAGAATCTGAAATTATCCAAATATTATGTGACTTAGAAAAAATATTTCTCCCAAGCTTCTTCGACATCATGGTACATCTGCCCATTCACCTAGTAGAGGAAATTAGGCTTGGGGGTCCTGTGCAAGGGAGAGGGATGTATTTCATTGAAAGATATTTATGCAAATTGAAATCATATGTGCGAAATAGAGCTCGTCCAGAAGGATCTATTGCAGAAGGTTATTTGATTGAGGAATGCATGAATTTTTGCTCTCGGTACGTGGACGGGGGCAAGACAAGAGATAACAGAAGCACGATTGACATGTCGGCTAATGAAACACAAGTACTTGACAAGACAATTTTTACAAGCTGTGGTCATCCTTTGGGAGGAAAAAAACAAAGAAATGGACGGGTGTTTACTCGGACGCCAAAGTAGTGACAAAGCATCGTTACGCATTATTCAACTCAGATAGTCAAGAGGTTGAACAATGCATAAAGTAAGTAAATTTAACATATAATTTGATTACTAACATTATCTTATAGGCATTAATTAATATATGTCTGCATTTAATTTTTAATTTATGAATTTATGTAGAGAACATGAAGCGGTTGTGAACTGTCAACGAAGGAAAAGTAAATGGAAACGTGCACGGCATCATAGTCATGATTTCCCAAGTTGGTTGAAAGAAAAGGCGACCCAAACCGGTATTTCTGACCAAATGTTTTGGCTTGCTAAAGGACCTGCTCCTACAGCTAAAAG
This sequence comes from Silene latifolia, assembly GCF_048544455.1. Taxonomy (NCBI): domain Eukaryota; kingdom Viridiplantae; phylum Streptophyta; class Magnoliopsida; order Caryophyllales; family Caryophyllaceae; genus Silene; species Silene latifolia. The sequence continues at coordinate 101,889,864 of NC_133531.1, forward strand.
GTTTAAGGGATATTATGCGAATGGTTATGACTTTTATACGAAATCACGCGATGCCAGATGCAAAACACAAAATAGTGGAGTAACTCTCTCTGCTTTAACTTCAAGTTTTGCTAGCTCTAAAGACAAAAATCCTGTTGATGGGGATGTTACGTATTATGGTGCAATTCTAGACATAATTGAGCTCAACTATTGGTCTAAGTTTACTGTTGTTTTGTTTCGTTGTGAGTGGTATCAAGTGGAGAAAGACGAATATGGGATGACTTGTGTTAATGTGAATAAATATTGTTCAGTGGATGATCCGTTTGTAATGCCATCCCAAGTGCATCAAGTATTTTATGTGGCGATCCGATTGTAGATGGGTTGCGGATGTCATGACTAAGGTTCCAAGAGACATATTTGATTATAACATTGAAAATGAAGAACCTAATAATGACCTTATAATGCGTGATGGGCATGTGGAACCTCAAGAGAATATCAGATTGTCAAGAGAAGATATAGATCCTACGGTTGTTGATGCTAATACTGTCTTGGGTAACATTAATAATTTGTTTGATTTAAATGCTGACAGTGACGACAATGATGACACCTTATGGGACTGCATGCAAGTAGAGGAAGAACGTAACGATGAGGAATGATGAGTAGTGTCAATCTAGTATTTATACATTTGTAGTGTGTCGTATTTGATTATTGTGTGCTAATTTATGTGACATTTTGCAGTTTCATTTATAATAAATTTGATTGTTTGTCTGATGCTTTTTTTTTGTGGAAACTTGAATGCAATTGAAATATATCAAGCCTGAATAATAAATTTTATTGTTTGTCTAATGCTTTTTTTTTTGTGGAAACTTGTATGCAATTGAAGTATATCAAGCCTGAAAATGGGAAAAGTCGATCAACAATTACGCTTGAATGAATATGAGAGAGTTCGAATTCCAAGAATTGCCCAAAATCGTAGTAAGGTTGAACAGCAGCTTGGGTTACGAATGCTGCATACGATCGTCGACAAGCCTGGTGGAAAGTAGCGAAAGTAAAAGACGAAAACAAAATAGATCAGGAAGAACATGTCATTCCGACAAAGATGATCTGGATTATTTTCCTACTAACAATGAGGCAGAGGATGATCATGTACATGCGGAAGTTCCTAAAAAGGTAATTGATATGTCAGTATTGTCGAGTTTGTCTTGATTTATATGACTCTGTAAGTAGTTAGTGTTGATGAGGATGCGAAATAGATGTGCAACATATTCCATGCATCATTGTGAAACTGAATTCCAACATTATTCCTTGTATTGGGGCCGAAAAACCCGAGTGAAAAATGTGCAAGGCCTGTGCTCGTTTTCGAGTTACTGTTAGTAGTCTTTCTTGATAATAAATTACAATAAGTGAATAATTTTGTATAAAGGGCGTTATGACAAATTAATTAACTTTTGTTCTTGATAATAAATTACAATAAGTGAATAATCAAATCAATAGCAATGATAGGTGCCTATCCCCTCTGGTATTTCATGTAGTTATTTATGATTTGGTGTTAGCAGTTCTTACTGGACGTTTCTTAATGGTTTCAGTTATTAAGTAATCTCATTAGTTATATCTTTATATACATGTGACTTGTGAGCATTAAATATAGGATTTTTATGATACTTGAACTCATTATCTCTAGTATGCATCTATCTCTTCGGTAAGATCATTTATATTTAATTTGTCATCTCATTATGCTTAGCCCTAAGACCTAATCCCGCAGTCCCTTGTATCTTTATTTTCAAAAAGGAAGATTATCTATCCCATGGCCTGAGACTTGGCAGTTACGAAGTATATAATTGCTGATAATAAGCTTTGCTTTCAATTCCTTCTGCTCCCTTTTGACTTCAGTTGGGTGTTGAGGTCAGTGGATGTTCTGCTAGTCCGTTCTTCTAACCGCTAACAAAGTGTTGATATGTTTGCCACAAATGTTCATATCAACCCATGTCAAGAGATCTGTTCTTGTTGACTGCATAATATTTCATCCATTGGTTTGATCTGGCTGATATAGACAGAGTTTTATGGTGGCTATGCCTTCAACAAATAGAACATCGATGACATGCTAATTGTACATTTTTCATCTCTTACTGTCGTATTTTTAGGAAAAGGCGTAGGAGTCTCCAAGGAAACGGGCTATTGGAGCAACATTGTATATAGAAGATGAACAAAGTTTATCTAATTTGATGAACTCTGCCAAAATTATTACCAAAAGTTGCTAAAATTTCTTGTCATCATGGTTCTCATAATCTCATGTACTTTCTTTTCTTTTACCATTGCGGACTGTGCTTTCTGCTACTGATGCTGAGTTAAACAGCAAAATTGTTTTAGTTAAGTAGGTGCAGACTTGAAGTTCATGGGTATCACTGTATCAGTGCTGCGCGTGGCCTGTAGATGATTTCTCTAGTTCTGAATGCTAGAGGAAACAGCCGGCATAACTAAATTGGGAGTAGTCGATGAATATCCCTTCACCGGAAGCATTATCCTGGAAAAATGGCACGCCATCTGGCGCCCCATTAAGTTATGAGGTGTTCGTGGCACAACGTAGCCATATTGTTCAGCAGTCAATAGGTCAAGCTGTTGGTGAAATGCGTTTGATGAATCTAAATATGACGAACCCTGTTTCTCTTGTTGAGAATCACTCTGCCTGTCGAAAGTTTTGATATCTGTCATTCGTTCTGCTGGGATATGCAGGTTTTTTATGTCCACCTATTTTTGAATATGCAGGTTTCTAAGTCTGGTAGTCGACAACGTGCACAATATATACCTCCTGGATCAGTGACGAGATACTCCAATTATAACAGATTGAGAAATCAAGGTCAAGCTAACAAACACCAACAAGGGTTTGAGCTCCAGCAACCCTTTGACAAAGATCGTGCACGTCAAAGGCATGGCGATGCATCTAATGTAAACCTTAACCCGAAAAATGATGTTAGAGAGATGACTATGGCTGAGTTGATCTTGAAGAGAAATCAGTTGCAAAGAGACGAAGAAAGGAGTACTGATTTTCATCAACCATCACATTTCACCCCTACTGAGGGAGATAATAACATGGGAGGTAATAATCATTTAAAGATTTAATTATCCTAAGTTAATCTATTTAATTTTTTCACTCAACTATTTCAAAACAAAACATGCAGTTCACTATGAAAATTCATCTCAATTGGAACGAGATCAACTTATAGCAGAATGTTTTGGAGGAGATGCATTAACTGATAGTAGTAGTGAAGGAGAGAACTCTGATACGTCACATAGCGATGAAGAGGAAGATCCTGAAGATGAGAGTGAGGAAATAAACTTGGATAGTCGAGATCTTGAATTAGCTGGTAAATTAATATCTACTTCTTAGCCATTGTCAATGTCTGAATGTGATACGTATTTCTTTTGTTGGTTTGACTTTTGGGCTAAAGGAATTCAGTTAGAATAATCAAAAGGGTAAATTGAGATCCTAAGACGCGAGACAATGACTACATTTAAACGGTACATTTGTATTAATAAATAACCATGCCAAAAAAAACTCATTTGCTGGATAACGTGATTTTTGTTGCTGGATATGGACTCTGATTGCGTTCCCTGTTTTTGATGCATCTTACCCAAGTACTTTAGTAAGGTATCTGCTCTTAAATATGCAAAATTTATTCATTTGGATTTAAAAAGCAACATTGACAACAATGATAATCTAATCCCATTTGATTTCGTAATTTTTGTTTCTATTGAATACTGTTGGTTTATTTGAAATTGCCAGATGTTGGTGTCATGAGTGGGGCAATCATATTCATCTAAGATGAACTGAAAGTAAATGAATTGATCAATTGATCAAGCCACATCTGATAACTTATATGATGTTTTATCTTATATACTTCTCCTAGATATCTCGGAAGGCGGTACAAGAGGACCAACCATGTTACACGATGTGCACACGCGACCGCTTCAGAAAAGGGTGGCCATTATTTTAAATGAGTTTGGGCAACCAATTGGTCCCATAGTTCAAAAACAAAACATTGTATGTGAATTTTCTCGTTTTTTAGGTACATTAGCTCGAGATTATACCTATGCACCTTTAGTCTTTGACTCTTGGCGGAAAGTCCCTAACAAAGATAAATTGTGGGAATATGTCTTGGTATGCATCCTTTAAATTACAACTTATTTGAATTCAGTAGCGCCCATTTATTTTTTTTCAAACTTATACGAAATCATTTTATTTTATGCAGACAAAATATATAGTACCAGATGAAGGTAAAGACTGGTGATGAAGACGTTAGAGATGCTTGGAGAGTCCATAAATGTCGTTTCAAGAAGAAGCATTTCTACAGGCATAAAGATGATAAAAGTAGGTGGAGAAAGAGATCTAACCTAGTTCCTGATGACGACTTTCTAAAATTACTTGCCACATGGAAAAAGAAATCTGAGAAGGTGATATTCAACCCCTTATACTTGAATTTATTAATCTGAAACTTTTTTGCCTAGCTTAATATGCTATAGATATCGTCTTTAATTACACTAATATGTTTCAATATCTATGCATTGCTCTAATGTGTAGAGGCGATGCTCTCGTAACCGTGATCGTCGGTTGGCTCAAAAAAATATGCACACCGCTGGCCCAAAAAGTTTTGCAGTTATACGCGAGGAACTGGTAATTTTAATGGTCATTTGTCATCGATTATATGAACCGTAGATAATATTAACTAAAGCATAAATTAAGTTTTGCTCAATTTACAGACAAATGAAAATCCAGACAAAGAGCCACCTTCTCTTGCTAAGATGTTTGAGCATACTCGTGAAAGAAAAACAGGAAAAAAGTACAAAGAGTCGTATGACGATACAGAAAGAAAGATAGTAAGTAAATCAATCCTGTCATGTTTATAGTTACTATGATGCTTTGATAAATTTTTTTGACGAGTGACTGTCTAATTATAGACAGAAATGAAGACGTATGTACCTGATGATGGGGAATGCCAACCAGACCCCTTTTTGGGTGTCATGGGCAAGGAATATGACAGACGTCGTAGATTATTTAGCAGGGGCGTGTCTAATAAAAAGTTAAAGGAGGTGAATGGTACACAAACGTCTTATGTGGTTCCAGGGGAAATTTTGGAGTCTCTAAAGACTAGTTTACGTGAAGATTTGCGGAAAGACATGGACTACGAAATGAGTAGACGAAACAAAGAACAGGAAGAAGAATATCTCAAGAGGAAGGCCGAGTTAGAAAGCATGGAAAAAGATATTGAAAATGAAAGAGAGTTAATGAGAGAGCAAATACTAACAAAGTTTTTAGAAAGGCTACCTCCAGAAGTTGTCAAGGAGTACTTATCTTGAGGTATGTATATATCTTCTTCATTGCTGATTCTTTATTTTTCTCTCTTTTCTCCCGTAAGTCTTGCCGATGAATGTGAGGAGTTATTGATGAGAATTGCCCCCTTGTTTTAATGTGGGAACATTTTGGTTAAAGTGTACCCTTTTCATTTAGAATTGGTTAAAGATTTTGGTCAACTTTAATGGCTTGCTATTGTTGGTTCATATGCTGTTTATAACCCACATGATTAGCTGTTTGGCCATTTCTATGTTTATCAATTCACATAGATTCTTTGTCTTAGGATTTAGGATAAACGTGAAACGTGAAGTACGGGTTTAATTGCTATTGTTTTCTAATGATTTTTGGTAAAATTTGTTGTGGTTCGATTGTCGCTAAAAATTGTGCATCCAAGTCGTAAGTTATGGTTGAATTTGGTTATGTTAAGTAGGTAACGGATGGTTGTATATTATTAAATCCAAAGCGATGTATCATTGACAGTAGCCGTTGCTTAAACTTTCACTCATGTTGAATTGTAATAGAATCACTGATGGCCAGTAGCTAAATTTCCTCACCTAGCATTTTATGTCGTCTGACCATACTAATTCATGCTATAATGGTTATAATGCTTAATTAATTGCATTATGAGAACTATGTTTAGTGGTGTACTGGATGTGCGGTTGTAACATGAACATGGTAAGTTGAGTTTTAAATGATAGATGCTTGTCTTAGTTAAATTTTATGCTGATGATGTACGCGCCCTCAGTATGCCGCTCGCGCTACGTGAAATGTTGGAGTCGTGCGTTGGTTTGTGTTGTTCAGGAACATGTTTGGTTCAATTTTCATACAAATGCACAGGGACATGTTTTACTATGCGTGAAACTTAACAACAAGAATTCTGGTTTCTAATTGTGTTCCATTTTTTATGTTACAGGTTGCATTTGAGGTATTATTTTGCCGTGGGTTGATTTTCTGCTCGGGTGGCAACATACATATGGTCCAAAGTACAACAATGAAGACTTTTAATATAATAATCGTTACTCATTTGTTCTATTTAAACATTTGCTACATTTTTCTACTTAAACATTTGCTAAGTTCTACTTTTGATTCTTTTTGGAAATGTAATGACATTCATTTTGAGACTGAATCTATTGTAATTTTGGAATGATTTGCAATTGAATGCACAATCAGTGAGAATTACAATTAAGTATTGTCTTTGGATAAAGTAGTAGTGTTGTATTTGTTTATTACAAGTGTTTTTATTGAACGTAACTAGTGTTGCGCTTGCAAAATAAAAATGTTGCATTTGTTTGTTATAAGTGTTGCTTTTCAACATGAAAAGTATTGCATTAGTTTAGGAAGTGTTGCTATTTTTTCACAAGAAGTGTTGCATTAGCAAATAAAAATGTTGCCTTTGAAATTGAAAAAAGCGTTGCATTAGCATAACATATGCAACACTTTATAAAAGTGTTGCTTTAGTTTGAAAAGTGTTGCATTAAGTGTTGCAATGAGCTAATGCAACAAGACTTTATGTAGCACTTCATTAAGTGTTGCATAAACTCTAAAGCAACATTTATACGACATTATGCAACAATAGCGAAGTGTTGCTACAGGATCAAAATGTAGTAGTGTAAACCAAAAAAAGGAAGAAGGCCTAGGTCTTAAAAATGATATAGACTGGAATAAAGCCGCGTTGGGGAAGATTGTGTGGTGGATTGTTACAAAACCCGATCATCTATGGGTTAAATGGGTCAATCACATCTATATAAAAGGAGTTGATTAGCAGACATATAAACCTCCAGCTGACTTCAATTGGTACTGGAGGAAAATCTGTCAAGTCAAGAGTCTTTTTTAGGAGGCTTATCAACATCAGATCTGGAATACAGAAAAGGGACATGAATACTCAATAGCAAAAGGGTATGAATACATCAGAGGCAAGGGGAACGTTGTAAATTGGGCTCAAATCGTGTGGAACAAATGGGTTATTCCAAAACACATCATCATTTCATAGATTTACCACCATAACAATTTAAATACGAATGGTAAATTGCATAGATTGGGGATAAGTACTACGGATACCTGTCATATATGTGAGGAGGAGACAGAATCAGAAGACCGCTTGTTTTTTTGCTTGTGTATACAGTGGAAGGATCATCAAGGGAATTGAGGTTTGGCTCCTAGTTGATATACCTACCCATGATCTCCTACAATGGAGATTAAGCAGACGTTCTTCTGTGGTTAGACGGGATCTTATCAATGCTACCATCAATGAATGTATCTACCATGTGTGGCAACAATGGAACGACTGCAAATTTGAACAAGCTTGCGAGACTAAAACAGTTGATTCAGGTGATTACTGCTGAGATGCGAACTATATTCATGGGGCACACACAACAGACTCAGGGAAGGTGACCGGAGATAGATCGAGAGATTGGTGGAGAAAACAAGATGATGGAGACTAAAGAGGAAAATGAAGCAACAGATTTTTGTTGTTAGAAATAGGTTTTCTATTTCGTTTTTTGTTTGCTGAATGGTTGATGTTGTCTAAAAATTGGTTTTGGGCCTGTTCTAAGTACGCATGGTTCGGTTCATTTTTGTTTGGGTGGGGATGGTCTTAATTTTAGGCCTACCATGTAACAAGAACGTTTTATCATTTTTCTAATACTACTTACATTTCATCAAAAAAAAATTTAACGTTTATTTTTCTTAAAAAGATTGGTAATATTTATTATATTTAATTTTTCATATGTATATCATTTCTGATGTTTTTTTTGTTTTTTCAGATTGCTTACAAGGAGGAGATGAGTCAATTATTGCCAGATGGACAGACTCCAGACGAGTACCGCGCGTACTACAAGGCTTTCAAGGCCTTCGACAAGAAGTCGAGGCTATTTGGGACCGGAGACAAGGGAGCCTAAGTGTGGTATGAACCTCCTTGTAACAAAGGTGCTCGACGATCTTTCTATTACACTCCTAGCATGGTTTCTCAAATTGCTACCCCAATGAACAATGAGCGAGCTGCTCGGTTAGCTCTTAAAAAACAATTTCGCAACACTGAAGAAATTGTTCGTCAACAGAGCTAACAGATGGCAGCCATGCAAAAGACTTGGGCTGAGCAGATATCTCAACCCACAAACTCGTGCTCAGGTTTCTCTCCACATCGTAGAAACAACTATGCGGACGAAGGCCATGAATTTGGAGGTAGTGGTCCTGTTCAGCCTATAGATTAGTATTGTCGTCGATGTTATTATGTAAAAAACAATGCTTATTTGTACTCCCTCCATCCACACCAATGGTAACATGGACCCACTTTTTGTGAGGAGAAAAGTGGGTCAATGTTACCATTGCTGTGGTATGGAGGGAGTATTTAATTAGTAAGACATTGTACGAATTTGACAAACTTTTTATGTAAATAACTTTGTTTTTCCAATCCCGCTCAATTTTTATTTTTTTTGTTGGCTACTCTTGATTCCCGCACTTGCGGTCGACATGAAAATGTATTCCCGCTTTGCAGTCGATGATTGTGTGTGTTTTGGAGGTTTTGGTTGTATATGTTGATTTGAAACGATGCAAATAGGCAACGTGGCTGGGTAGTAAGCTGTTGTTTTCAGCCCCTGACAGAAATTCTGTCGGGAAAGTCAAACCTTATTTGACTATCCAGACAGATATTACGTCACATATAACAGGCTTGTGACCGGAAATCCGTCAGTAAAATCAATATTTCGTTGACTTTACTGACGGAATTTCCGTCATACACCTCCATTTTCAGATTTTATGGAACCACCTAAGATGCCACGTGTCAGCTTTCTAACGGAAAATCCGTCAGTAAAGTCAATATTTCGTTGACATTACTGACGGAATTTACGTCAGACACCTCAATTTTCATTTTTCTATGGAACCACCTAAGGTGCCACGTGTCAGCTGTCTGACGGAAAGTCCGTCAATAAAGCATGTTCCTGCCGGAAAATTTGTTAGTAATGCGCTTATCAAGTATGGCGGTTTAACCGTCAGTGTTCCGTCATTATTCCTTATTACTGACGGATTTTCCGTCAGGATCGCAATTTTAGTGACGAATCGTACTGATGCGCTTTCCTAACGGAAAATCCCTTAGGAACGCGCATTACTGACGGAAAAAGGCGGGTGTTCGGAATGGTACTTTAACTCATACTCGTATTAGATTAGTTTCAAAGTTAGTTAGTTATGTCAGACGATAATATAGAAAAATGAAACAAAAAAAAGATAAAAAAAAAAACTATTAAAACGAGAAAATAAAAGGGAGAATGAGGGAGTTTTAATACACCCTCAACCTACATGTATCATTGACACTGTCTTGAGTCATAATCGATAGTATTTTGTCTCGAGGGTCTGTCGTCGATGAAATCAAATAATCAAATAACACGTTTTTGAAATCCGAACAATATTTTTCAAACTCACTTTTCTCACTCGTTTCTTAACCAAATTTTGATTAGAACTATTTTTCAGAATCGTGGTGAAGTGTAGATTTGGTATCTAAAATGAAACATGGGTCATTTTGGTGGAAGGGGCACGAAAAAAGAGGCAAAACAGAAGAGGTCTCACTTGAACAAGCTCTGTTTTCATATGAATTCGACGCAACTTAGGGTTAACTTTTTAAGTGTGGTTTCTTCTGGGTTGTGTATGAATGTATGGATATGCTAGAGGAATATAAGGGTGGTATGGAGGAGATATTTATAGGGAGTTTCGAAAGGGTTAGAATAAGGTTTAAAGAGGGAGGCGACCTTGGTTTTCTAGTTGTTTGTGGATTCTTGTTGCTGGTTTCGGGGGGTTTGTTAGGGTTTGTTATGGAGTTTACTTGGAAGGTAAGGTAGGGAAATGAATAGGGACATGGGTTGTGGCTTAAGGAGTGATTGGTGATGCATTTGAGAGGCATAAAGAGATAGATTCGCACTCTATTTTAGAGTTGATGTCCGTCGATTTCTTGTGAGGGTCTCAGAGATGTTATTGCCTGGTTTCGTGGTGGGAAAGGTAAGGGATGTGGGTAGGATAGTTGGGTACGGGTTGGTGGTATTGGGTTTACGGACCAAGGTCACCCGCGCGTTGTGTTGTATGAGGCGGCGACACTTCTCCCATGGAACCTTGGTGGATCCAAAGCACGTCATAAGCTGTTACCGATTCGAAAGGCATTGAAACCGGTGAATGGTTTGAACAAGCCTGCATTTTTGGAGTCGCCACCAAATTTTATGGAAAGTTGGAACCGTTCGAATATTTCGCGCCTTGTCAAGACACAAAGTAGTGACATGAACAATAAGAAATTCATTGTCCTTAGCATTCCATGTCTAGAATGACTCATGCGATGCCAATGAACACAGATGCTCACAGATATCTGAGTAAGGGGTGAGGGTACGTATTAGGAAGCTCTTTATTTGAACACCTAATTCCGCCCGCGTTGATAGTGGCCTCTACTAATGGTCAGGAAGCCATTTATACTTGATATGTTGTTGATTATATGCATGCAATGCAAGATCTACAGATTAATCCTAACATGTGAATATTGACTAAATCGGTTGACAAACAATTTAGCATCCAATTAGGGTCGAAGTAGAAGCTTGGATTCATTACATGTGAAAGCCAAGTAAAATAAATCATACGAGATAAACAAGTACATGACGAAAGATAAATTACAATGGGTTCGATGAATTTACGTTATAAACACGCTCAAAAGGAGTTTAGGAAAAGTAAGAAAATAAAAGAATAAATTAAAGATAAAATAAAATAAGAAAACATGAATAATATGTCGAATTATAAGTGATGACAAAGATAATAGTTAACTAAAATCCTAATTAGAAAACCCTACGTCAAAGCGAGACGAGTTCGGAGGCGAAGCCATCTCAAAACAAAGTGAGCATAAGTCGCTTCCTCTCGGAAGAGGCGCATCTATCTATGCATTTGTTACGAGATGGACTCGACATTTGTGAAAGTCGACTCGTGATTTGTTAATGTTCGTTTGCTAAGTTTACTTAGGTTGTTAATATATGACTCAAGTAGAAGTGATTAGAAGATTACATGCATATAAGATCGTCATAAAGCGGAAAACGAGCGAATTAAACAAGGTATTACAACGGTTTTACATGAATTATGATTACGATGTCAAGTTTACAAAGATTAAAACTTGGACTAAGAAGAAAACAGGAGAAGACAAAGAATTAAAACCGAGAAAAAGTTAAAAATCAATATACAAAAGACGGGCCCAAAAGACTTGATATGGAAGAATCGAGCCTCTTAAAATCCGGGTTTGATTTAACGATGAAAACCCACAAATATCGAATTATAAGGAATTTAGGTTAAAAAAGGAGTTTATAGAATACATAAGGAAGCGGGAAAAATATAGAATTTTGAAGAAAAAGGAAAAAAGAGGGACAACCAACGGATAGTCGAGGAAGAAGAAGAAGAGCAGCAGCAGACAAGGAGCCTCTCGAAGAGGCGCAACAAATGCTGTGACTATTCCAGAAGGCGCACATGTTGATGCACTTCTTTTCGACGGTCTTTGTGCGTTAGATCATCAAAAAGGATTTTAAAAACAAGTTTTGAGGTTTTGTGCGTATTTATGATATAAATTCGTACATAAATTAAATTCAAAAAATAAATACAAAATTTAAACTGGGATTTATACCCTCAAACTTACATGTTTATGAAGCGAGATTTAACTAAGTTGTTCTTTAGTGATTTCTCGACTTACTGTAATATTGAAAATGCCCTTGAAAACGGCTTTTTAGTAACAAAACGGATTGATTGATTTGGTGGAGTTGGTCAATTTGGTTAGTCTATGCAAACGAGACTGATACCTAGAAGGATCTGGGCTTACGTGGTCCAGTAAATCAAGCACGTAGGCGTCAATAGCAAAAGCTCGTGGTCTTAGAATGCAAAGGGACAAGAGAAGGGCGGACACTCGCGTGAAAATATGTGGGGCGGAGGCCTTGATGTGACTCATATTTGTGCACATTTAGTCCCCAAATTAGCCGCGTTCCTATGCTTTCTAGTGCTTATTAGTGTCGTTTCTTATCTTTAGTTCCCTACTTTGCATATTCTTTGAGGTTTTGTGTCCTTGGTAGGAGAGGATTGCTAGTCTTGCATTTATGGAGCAAAGTAGAGCTAAATGGAGTGCATCTAATGACCAAGAATAAAAGAGGAGACCATTACTAAAGACCTAAGTGAATAAATGAAGTAGAATGGGCAATGATGAAGACCCTCACGACCTCCCAACGATCCCCACGGATCCTTAGGCAGTCAAAGAAGAAGAAGAAGAGCTGATCAAAGATCCGGGCATCCCGAGCCCAGGTCGAGCGTCTCAAGCCTCAATTTGGGCGTCTCACCTTCAGGTCGAGCGGATCCCTGGGCAGCACGAGTTTGCTTCAATTTCAATCCGGACGGCTCCTTATGGGACTTGCAAAGCACTAATCTTCTTCTTAGGGACTTAATCGTCATTTAAGCCCATATTTACCCTAATACTTGTACTTAGTATAAATACCCCATTGTGTTGGGGATTAATCACCAAGTTATAATTGAGCATTAATCAAGTTGTATTTACTCAATTCAATATTAATCAAATCTTAATTTCTCTTTAATCATTCAAGTGTTCTTAGTTTTAGTTGGGTAATTTGAAGACTATTTGAGTTTATTGAAGACTTGACAGCTCTTCATCATTCTTCAAGTGTTCTTCTATTATTCTTTGCTTATTATTTGGATCATCCTTAAGTTGGTATAATTTCTTTTACCCTTGCTTAATTAATTATTGCTTACTCATTCATCATGTTTAACTTTGCTAATATGATTGACACCTTTATTATCATGTTTACAATAATCATGAGTGAGTAGTCTCCTAGCTAGGGTTACTGGGGGATTAGGGGAACTAAAATATGGGGGTAGATACATACTTAATCTAATATTTTTTCATAAGATTGCTTGCTTGTTGTAATGTCAACTTATGCACATATTATGCTTGATAAATTGCTTGATTGAAAACCTTGCATGCATATATCTCTTATCTATTCAACAAGACTTGTAAGATATAAAATAACTCGAGTTTTGTTAGACCATGCATAAAAGTGAATAGGAAGAAAGTAAGTCGACTTGTAGGTGTTGTACACTCTGGACCGACTCGGCTCCGGGACCCAAATCTTCCTAGGAATTGTAAGACATAAACTAACTCGATTCCACTACAACAATAATTTGCTTGAAACTATGTAAACATATTTGTATGATCACCACCATGAATCCCCTATGAACCCATGAAACCCTAGTGCCTTAATCTATTGTTTACAGACTCCCTACTTTACTTGCTTGTTTTACTTTCATTTCTCTACATTTCATTGTTAAGTTTGATACCTCAATTCTCGACCCAATTTGTGACACCCTAAGACATAGCTTTCTACAACCGATAACTTAATTCAATACCCGTCCTTTGGGATCCAACCTTTACTTGCCACTCTACTAAGAGTAGTTAGTTAAGATTATAAATATTGTTTTGATTGGTTAGCTTAAGCGACAAAGTTTGGAACGAATCAAAATTGGCGCCATTGCCGGGGACGGTGTTCAATTGAATTGTTATCACTTGTTGTTTTTAGTTGTGTCTTTCTTAACCTTAGGGAAGTCAAATTCCTCAAGGTAGTTTTAATTGTTTTCTAGTTGTTTGCTTTTTGCATGACTAGGAGATAACAATATATACTTTTACCTATTGATCCCGAGATTGAAACGACCTTGACCAATATTACAAGAGTTGTTAGAGGAACTTCAATAAGTGTGGGTATTGGAGAACTTGTGAGCATTGGTGTTGTCCAATCGGATAGTGTTGAGTTTACCAACCCTTTTGCAAGTGAAGGGGAGGAGAACCCAATTCAAAATCAACCACAAAATCAACCCACAATGCCTAAATTTTCATCTCATTCTGTACCAACTAAGGAGAACCTACCAAATGGTACTCCAACACCACCTCACTTAACCGGTAATTTCATTGCCAAATACGCATTCATACAATTAGTTGAGAGAAGTCAATTTGGAGGGATGCCTAGTGAAGATCCTCACCTACATATGGAGACTTTTTGTGACTATTGTGATGTAATCTCTCAAACCGGAGTGACCCAAGACCAAATTCGATGGGTGTTGTTTCCTTTTTCCTTGATTGGAACCGCAAAGCAATGGTTAAAGAGCCTAGACAAGGCTACCCTTGGTATTGATTCATGGAAGAAGTTAGCACTTGCCTTATAAAAGAAGTTCTATCCTCCGGAGAAGACTAACATGTTGAGAGCCCAAATCACCGGGTTCAAGAAAAGGGATGAGGATCATTATATGAAGCTTGGGAGAGATTTAAGGATACTTGTCGCTCTTGTCCAAACCATGGACTTAGTTAATGGTTCCTTGTTTAACAGTTTTGGAATGGCTTATATGAAGACTCATGAAATGTGCTTAATATGGGCTCCAATGGGAGGTTCACCGAGGTTTATGACAGCCAAACATGGGCTAAAATCGAAGATCTGGCGGCTCATAATTCCCAATATAATAGGCCACGAAAGGCCACTAGAGGAGGGAAGAATGAGGTGGATTCCATCACACAATTGAGTGCTCAACTAAGTGCTCACATCGACAATATAAACTTGAAGTTTGAGAAAGTCATGGCCAAGCTTGATGAAGCTTCCCAATCACCTAAACAACATGTCAATGCTATGATGGCAAAATCCTAAATCCCAAATAGAATGCGTGAAAGTTGTGGAACCTTGGGACATGATCAAAATGAATGTAGAGAAACAAGTGAATGCTTTCCAAGCATACAAAAATGGCACACCTTATTCCAACTACTACAATGAGAATACCAAATTTCATCCAAATCTTTCATACAAACGACAAAATTTCCAAAACCCTCAACCCACATATACACCTCCTCCAATGTGAAATCCTACTCAAAGACCATACTACAATAAACCCAATGACCAAGCTTATGATGTTCAAAAAGCAGTCCTCCAAATGCAAAAGAGCCTACAAGATTTCTTTGCTCAAATTCAAAGGGATAGTCAAGCCAAAGAGACTACCATCAACAATATCCTTGCTCACACCAAAATGTTGGAGACTCAATTGTCTCAATTGGCTTCTTCTAGCTCCCAAAGACTGATAGGATTCAATAACCCTCTAATTAAACTCTATAATTATTTATCTAAAATACTCATTAAAATAAATATTGATCTAGTACATGCATAACATAATATAAATAGATAAGTAAGAACAATGTTCCTTACATTTGTAGAAATCGGTTTTAGGGCACAAGTGAGGACTCCTTCCCACACTTGTTCTTGTGCTACAAATTAATGAATGATCCTCCAAAATCCCAATAGTAGAGATTCTCCTCTTGATGGCACCAAGACTACCCCTTAATTCTAATAGTATATTAACTAGGTATAATATTAGAACCCTTAAAAATTAATCTTAATATTATTTCTTATTACTACCTTTTAGTAATCTAAATAAATATAAGATTTTTGAACAATATTATTCTAAAACTTATTTTAGAGAGATGAGAGAAGTGAATAATAAGAATGAATTATGTGAGAATAAGAATAATTCTTATTCTCTAAAATAGGGTGGAAAAACCGGTGGAGGGGAGAGGCAAAAGGGAGCCAATGCATGCCTCTTATCTTTTTAGAGTTGTTCTTTTCTAGATGTATTAGGGTGTAGTATAGGCTAAAATAGTAATCATTGTGTTTTCCACAATTAAAAACAATTTAACCATTTCACCCTAATACCCTCTAAAAACCGGCGCCCCTTAGCTAATATGGAGACCATTTTATTTTTGTCAATTGTCATTTTGTCATATAATATGTGACATATAACATGTAACATGTTATTAATAATATTAATGCATATTTAACAATTAAATATCATTACATATATTAATTCAATTATATATAACAATTGATTAGTAATTCATAATCACAAGCATATAAAATGGGTCATGATAATATAATCTACAACACATTGTAATTATAATTAACTAATCATTCTTAATTTAATTGTTTCATAAACAAAATTTTTAGTAATATAACATTTTAATTACTAAAATGTATCTTATTTAATCGAATTACAATAAAATACATATTCTTACTCACATATGTAAATTTTTCAATTTTAAGGAATTAATTAATCTGTATCAATATACAATTAATTAATTTATCTATTAAGGGAATCGTCCTTTAGGTGTGACCTTAAGGCATCAACTGATCACCACCGTCAAACGACAGTAATGTCAAACTCTAGTCAGCCAATCATTACCGATTAATGTTGATCAGTTGACGTATAAAAATGAATCATCCCTTCATGTATTCTTATCATGAGTTTTAATAATGTGATCGCACTATTGTTGAGGACACATACTCCAACAATCTCTCACTTGTCCGAGACAAGTGTGCGTCACCAATTCTCTTGTCCTATTACAATCTCCCACTCAATTCAAGGTGTCTTGCAGGTCGTATTTGTATTTGATCATATCTAGAGTGGTTTCCTCGATCTGGAGAGTAATTGTTTGACTGGAATTTTCTACCGTAGATACTTTCCGAGTGTGGCCACGCATTTCCAGTTCACTACTCCTCGAGTGGCCTTGAGATTTCAAATAACTCTGACAAGGGGGTGGACAATTCCTATCGCACTATTCCTTTTATCTAGCCATAGCTCATCATGACACAAAAGATGCCCATTTGACCTCATTTACGAAAGTCGTAGAGCATAATTTAAAGTCACTCAGAAACTGTGCCAACTTGGGTGAACAGTCTCTAGTCAAAGAATTGACTCAAAAGAATACTATAGTAGCTCTCGCCACGACCAGGCTATATGAATTACCAGAACTCTATTAGCGGTCACTGCCCGGCAGAGTGTCTCATATAGTCTGCCTATGTGATCGACTAATCATCTCTTATGACTCTATGGCACTTGAACTTGCAATCAATCGCATCACACTCTAGTCACTTGGAGACGTCACCTCATATAAGCAACTAGGGGCCAATACTATGTTAATCCAGTTACCTTTAATAGGGTTCAATATTGTCTCAACAACCTATTTGGATATAACAAAGTAATAAAAGAGTTAGTAATTAAACTCTAACGACGAATGTATTATCACATATGTAAAATTGATACAATATCAATTACTATATAATCTATAATCCATACTTAATATAATATATAACAATACATCTTAACTCAATTGAAATGACATGACTTATCATGCTTAGCCTTTGAAAAGGACTTGGTTGGACATAGGCTCTCAGGCCTTGAATAACTTCCACTGTCCTCACAGTGTGTAGGGATAGGACCTTCGGTCATTGGAACGAACTATCATAGTTCCTCCAATTAACAAAACCGAATCCTAACTTCATCCCTTCCTTCTTGCATATCTCATTATTGCAAGTGTACTCAATTTCCGTTGTGTATATCTCATTGTTCAACTGCCTAGGACAATTCTAGCAGATTTCCTCCTTAAATAATATAGCCAAGATGGTCCTCTAATCATCTTTGTGTGTTAGAATATGGTCTTTGCGTAACTTCTTTCACATAAATCCATTTCATTTCTAAATGCTTAGCTTCATATCTTTAGTACTTCCTGAGTACTAACTAATGAACTTTGTGGTTATGTAGAGACTTCTCTCAAAGATTCGATTTGTAACATCTCATCATACTCCAAGTATACGACATTTAAGAATGGTAATACATCTTAGCGTAATGATGATGGGTTACGCGGTCGTCACACGCCCAATCAAACACATTTATATTCTCAACAAAAAAATAATTAGTGGTTAAGTCGAGGTCGATCCACGGGACGGTGTGCTTTAGGTTCTAAGTCTATCTATCTCAATTCATGCTAGTGTCACAATTGTTTTGTATTTGTAGTTGTGAAAGCAATAAAGTAGAACAAGCCGTGGAAGCAATGGAATAAGACAAGCAATAAATTAAGAGATGTAAACAATTAATTAAGATACTAGGATGTCATGGGATCATAGGGGAATCATGGTAAGATGGCATAAATGAGTTATATAGATGCAAGCAATTTATTATTGTTAGATTTTAAGTTAGTTCATATCAAATAATTCATAAGAAGATTTGGGTCCCTGAGCCAAGTCATTTGTGATTGTACAACACCTACATGTCGACTTAATTCTTCCTATTAAACTATATACATGATAAACCAAATCCTAGGAAAACTTACGTCTCGGAGCCGAGTCGTTTAAGACTTTACAACACCTACAAGTCGACTTGGGTTAACCCTATTCAACTCTATGCATGGTCTAATAAAGCTTGAGTTGGTTTATATCTTACAAGCCTCATTGAATAGATAAGAGATGGGTAAAAAATGCAAGGATTCATAGGCTCGCATTTCATCAAACATAACATGTGCATAAGTTGAAGAACAATAAGCAAGCATTCATATGAACTCATTAAGCATAAGTTTATCCCATGATTAACTCCCCTAATCTCCCACTAATCCTAGTTAAATAACTACTCACTCAATATAATGGAAGACATGTTATCAATGGTGTCAATCATCACAACAAGTATAAACATGATAAGAGAGTGAAGAAATAAGCAATAAAGAGTAAAGAGTAAAGGAAGTATACCAAACTTAAGATGAACCAATGGAAATGAAAGAATAATAGAAGAGAACTTGATTAATTCATGAAGAATTGTCAAATCTCCAAATAATAACCCAATAATCTTCAATTACCAAATAATAAAGCTTGAACAATAATTAAGGAAAGATTAATGTGGAATGATTGAGATTAATCTATTCTAATCTACTCCTAATCTAATTCTCCACTATGGGAACTTAATATCTTGATTATTACAAAATGGAGTGTATATATAGTAGTACATTATTAGTTTAAGCAAGGGTGGGTTAGTAAATAACAATGCTAAGTGTTGGATAGAGAATTGCAAGTCCCGAGGGAAATGCGCAGATTAGGCTGCTACTCCTAAGATGATCCGCCCGGCCTAGCTTGAGGCACGGTTGATTCTGTAAAGGGATCCGCTCGGATCACAAGTAAGACGCTCGGATCAAATCTCCATGATCCGCTCGTCTCATATTCAGACCGCTCGGATCAGGACATGGGAATCCGCTCGTCTGGTGCTTAGGACGCACGGATCTTGGCACAGTGTTCCATCCTCTTGCTTCAAAGCTTACGATCTATGTATACTCTTTATTCTTACTTCGTTGGTCATTGTTCTTGCCTCCACTTCATAATAGTCCATATAAGATCGTCAACAAGCTTCCAAATATGCACGGGAGGCGGGAATTCCGCCTCATTATCTCATTTCCTATAAGACATATAAAATGCACTAGGAAAGCTAAGTAGAAAGGATTTGACGGATAAAATGGCCATGAAATGTTATAATAGTATGCAAAATAGGTTAAATTAGGGGACTAAATGTACGCAATTAAGAGTCGCATCAAACATTCCCAAACCGAACCTTTACTCGTCCCGAGTAAAGAGGTGACTAGAACTAGACCTTTATTTAAACTATACTAATAATATAAACGATGTGAGATAATTAGCGGGTCTCACTCCGACCCTTCAACTCACAACAAGACATCTATGAGGTAAGATGCCTTCTTGCAAGGCAGGGTAGGGCTTGCCAAAATGGTGATGCATCCAAGCATTAAGCACATAAAACAAGTAATGGATGCATCTACAAAAGAATAGCCACTTTCCTCATCTAAGTGGCAGAAATCATCTAAAGGGGAAGCAATTTAAGGGTACACAATCCATCATAGATATTATTTCTCCAAGCTACTAAGTCTAGAAGGATACTAACAAATCACCTCCAAATTGTGTCAAACTAGGGTACTTTTATCCTCAATCGCTAAATGCTTTTGTCAAGAGTAGGCTCTCTATGGTGTTAGAAACACTGTAGGATCGTGGAATTCCCCCTCTTGCCTAGACAAGAAGAAGGGTCGTCTCCTTTCCACCATGCAACAAATAAGATCAATGGATAAAAGGGATTCAAAGTGTATGAGTTTCACATTTGTAGTTTGCTTTTGTTTTGTTATTCCCCCCAATTTCTTGTGGTATTTTAATTTTTAAGAATATTGCTTTGCCATTTTTTATGTTTGACATTTTGATACTTAACAAATTTTTCAATCTTTGCATTTTTTGAATATTTTTCAAAGTAACCCCATTTTGTTGTAAGGGTACTTTTATTGAAGCATAGGAGTCTATTTTTGCTCCTCTTTTCATTTGATGCAATTTGCAAACATTTGATTTTGATTTGGTACTTGAACTCAATTTGATGTTTTTGTGCCCATTCCCTTTTTGTTGGCAAAATATGATGATAGAAGTGTAAGAACGGTTGCATGGCTTCAAAGGTCACCTTGGAATAAAAGGTAGCCAAGGAGTTATCACACCACAAGGTACTCTTGACTAGGCCTTAGTCCATAGGTCAAAAGATACTGGTATGACACATCCTGGGGTGTCTTGAGGGTATTCTAACAAACAAAGTCTCAAGGAGAAAAATTATCTACAAGGGCCTTATATACACTTGTCAAACTTTCTAAATAGGCATTTTCACAAAATTTTCTAACCATGCAACTACATGCCATGATGCAACTAACATATATACAACCTAATGCATATGCTTCTATCAACTAGTATGCCATATAATCTAAATGCAACTCCTAACAACATATAGATACACAAACCGCAACAACAAAATACACCACATCCTCCTTGACATGTAAGTCCATCCTCCTCATAAATAATGAAAAGAAATTGAAGGGAAATAGGGATTAGAACGATCATACCAAGTGGTCTTCACATTCCCTTACTAATGCCTCAAATGTAATGTTGTATCTATGTGAGAAGAGAACAAAAACACAAGTATATACAATTCTACACTACTAAATTAAGGAACATGTTTTTGGTTTTTAAAATTTTCAAATTTTTATGGATTTTGTTTTAATGAAATTAAAGAACATATTTTTTGGATTTTTCAAAAAAAAACAATTTTTATGCATTTTGGAATATGAATTCCCATCCCCCACTTTATTTTGGACATTGTCCTCAATGTACGTGTAGGAGTAGGAGTGAAAAAGAAATACATGTTTTTGGATTTTTAAAGTTTTTTATGGAAATTAAAGTACAAATGCAATGATATGATATGAATGAATGCATGCTCTAACTAAATGCAATTCTATATGACATATATAACAAATGAATGCAATCTAAACTACACTAAATGATGCATGTTCTCACCTATGAGCAAACCTCCCCAAACCGATTTAAACACTATTTCTAGTGTAGAAATGTATAGGTTTAGTCATTAGTGATTATGTATGAATTCTAGTTTATACGTAACTAATTATATGAGATATATCACAATGCAAACTAATCTACTCATATGAGATATATTACAATGCAACTATACTATATGAACTAACTAATATAAATGCAATATGAAATATAATACAAATGCAAGTGAGGTGTAAACTAAATGCAAGATGATTTAAAATGCAATGCAACTATACATGAGAGATAGGGAGAAAGAGTATCATACAAGTGGAGGTGGTGTGGTCAAACACCTCTTGCCATCTCACTCGTCATCATCATAATCATTGCGGTACCCACGTTCGCTAGATCCTCCTTGGTCATATCCCCCTCCTTGGCCAAAGAATCCTCCACTTTGGCCACCAAAGTTCCCCTCTTGGTTCCCATAGTTAGGGAACAAAAGGTGTTTTTGAGCCCAAGATGGGTGAGGGCCTCTAGGGTTGATATACCCTTATTGAGCCATGTTGTAGTAGGAGGGGTATTGGGCCAAGTAGTTGTCGACCCTCCCTTCGTGCACTCCAAGATCTATATTTTGCATGAGTTGCATTAAATCATTCATGTTTGGAGCTCTTGGATCTTGGGGAGTGAATGGTACATGTGGTGTCAGGTAAGGTGGAATGGGTATATAGGATGGTGGTGCATCTCCCCATTCTGACAACTCACGAGGTCGACGAGGTGCTTCTTCTCTTTGTGTTGGGCTGTTATAAATCTCAATGGGGAGGAGGTAGTTCGGCCTAGGTGATCAGTACCAACTCAATTGGGGCTCGGTAGGTGGTATGTTCCACCCCAAGAGGAGAAGTGAAGAGCATCCCTTTGTGAACCACTCTACACTTCCGGCTTGATTGTAAGTGCACCACCGGTGGTGGTTGAAGATAGAATCCTCATCTATTAAAGTGCCCCCTTTGAGCTTTTCATAGCTCCCATGAAGGTTAAACCCGGGGCAAAGTTCAGTGGCCAAAATTGTGATTAGGCCTCCTATCACAAAGGTCTTGATATTAGAATTCCCTTGAGCATAGTCATTGAGCCTTGTAAGCATCTCAAGGGGAGTGTTCAAAATTATAAGCCCTTGTCCCTTGTACATTCAAGTAGGACTCTAAGAAGGTCAAGTCAAGAAGGGTGCACCTATCTTATTCTAGCCTCCCATTGACAGTTCCGGCTATAAAGCGCTCGGTGATCCGAATCACCGGATGTTGGATGGCAAAGGTATAGCATGTTTAAAAGAATGGAGTTCTCTCCCAGAAATGGCTCTCCATATGTGGTTAACGGTGAAGTCGGAGGGCTTATCGGTATTTTTCCTCGGCACTTCAAGACCAAAAATGTTTGCAAATTGATCTATGGTTAACTTATGGTCTTAATTACAAAGACGGAACTCCAAAGCAACATTTCGCCGTATATTAGTGACAATACGGAGACTACACAAAAACTCGAGGGTAAGACTTAAGTAGGTATCCTCATGAGCATAGAATAACTTCCCAAGACCCATACCATTGAAAAACATCTCGGTTTGATACCTTATGCAAGAACTTCTAAAACATCGGTATCAATAAATTGAGTAGGCTCGTAGTGCTTACCTAACAATTGTTCAAATCTTTGGCGGTGGTCATCGCTAGTGAAGAGTACCACGGGGAAGTATTCAAGTTGTGTAACACCGTGTATCTCTACATTTTGACGGCCCCTTGCCTCCCTTGGGGTGGATGAAGTAGCGACCTTACGCCGTTTAGGTGCAGCATCGGCGGATTTCCTGCTCTTGCCTCTTAGGTTCATCATTTTCTTAATGTGAATGTTAGGGTTTTGGTTGTTTTTGTGATGGGGATTATTTGTGGATGATGATATGAGATTTTTGGTCGATAAGATAAGGAAAAAGAGGGATGGTGGCGGGCGTTTATAACAAGGAAGTGATGGGAGACGAGCGGACCTGGGCTGGGCTCGGGCGGATAATTTGAGAACCCAGCCAAAAACCGTGCCAACCCGAGCGTCCCGAAGATGATCCGAGCGTCTTGCAGCTGCAGCCCGAGCGTCCTACTCAGAAGATGCTCGGATTCTCAGTCAGTGAGTCCGTGTGTTTTGCATTCAGTTGGGGATGAGCGGATTGCTGTGGGGACGAGCGGTTCTGCTGGGACGAGCGGCTTCTAAATAATATGCTCGGATTCACATCCAGTGCTTGATGCTACTCAAGGTACTGCCCAGGACGAGCCTTCCAGGCTTGGCTCGAGCAGATTCTTGTTGGGACGGGTGTCCCTCTGGTCAATTCGAGCGGATCTTTAGACAGAGTTGATTTTTGCCTGCAGCAGGGCTCAGGATGAGCGTCCTGAGCTGCTCTTCGTCAATCCCCTATTTCTTTCATTTGAATTCTTTCCCTTACACCCTTTTGTGATTCCTTCTTATCATTTTCCGAAAAATATACTCAAAGAATGGGTAAGAAACCCTCTCTCACTACTCTCATGTAAGAAAATGCAAGAAATAAAAAAGTATATACAATATTGTACAATGCAAAGATTATGGGAAGACATATATTACAAATGGTGGTTTGAGATAGGACTCCACCAAACTAGTTTGAATTGTCGAAATTCTTTGTCCATAGAGCTTAAGGCTCTTAGAAGAAGGTCAAAGGCTTGTGAACAAGCCCCAAATAAGCATAAGTACGGTTTGCTCTAATTCAAAATAAATATTGGCCAAGGAAGCTTGTCATTCATTCTCTTTTTTACCTCGCCCTTGGGACTTTGTTCTTTACAATGCTTCAAACTAATAGGCCCATGATTCTTGTCAACACTAGGTATGAAGTATGGCTAATTTTCATCCGGAGACTTCCACTTACCACCTTCTTCTCTAATTTTGGTGATGATGATAACGCTTGGATTTGTCAATCCTTTCAAAGTAGAAGGAGAGTTCTCATAACATTGATGACCAGACACCTTAGGAGTTGAAATTGTGGGTGCCAAATCTCCACAAGTAAGTTCATTTGAAAGTTTGTCTTGAGCTTTTCCACCAAGTACCCTTTATATGATTATTTGACTTTTTGGAGAAGGTCCACCATATCATCTCCAACAATCATAGGTTCCATGGTGGGTGTGAAATGGTCTTCATAAGTAATCGGAAAGAGACATTCATCTTCTTCATGATAGGATACCTTAAATTTCTCAAGGATGGGCTTCTCAAGTAAGGTGATCTCACAAGTCCATTCTTCTCCCCTATTCCAAAGGTCCTTGCAAGACACATATTCTTCATAAGCTTCTTTCACGATCTCGTCATCATGGCTATCCTCATAAGAATCATAATTAAATGGGGACTTCACTCTTCTTCAATAATTCTTCCTCCACTATCTCGATATTCACATCAAAGGACACACCCTCATACTCACAAAGGCTAAGAGTATTTGGCGTACTCAACCTCATATCTTCTTCATCAAACACAACACTTTCATACTCACAAGAGCTCAAGGAGATTGGCTCTTCCCACTTCTCATCAAAGGTAACTCCTTCAAACTCGCATTCATGATAAATGTCTGAGGAATGGTGAGGAGTAGTTACTTGGGCTTCCTTCATTTGGGCAATTTGAATTTCCAACTCCTCACCTTGGGTAACAATGCCTTGAAGAACATTGTCCCTATTTTGGCTCTCTTCTAGCATTTGTTTGAAGAAGTTTTGTTGATCTCCCATCATTTGGAGAATCATATTTTGAATGGGCTCATCTTCTTGTTGTGGGTAGGTGTGAAAGTGGTTGTAATGTGGCATTTAAAATTCATTGTGAAGTGGGTATTGGGTGGGTGGTTGTTGTGGATATTGGATGTGGGGATTTTGGTGGGAAAAGTTAGGGTAGTAGCTAGGATTTTCATTGTATGAGTTGTAAGGTAGCTTTGTGTTGACTTGCTCCTCAAACTTCTCATACCCATTGTAGTCATACTCAAAAGATCCACCACATACTCCATGTACCAAGTCTTGGGGCATCATCATAGCCAAGATAAAGGTACAACTACAAACATGGAAATTACAATAAAACGGTAAAAACGACCTTGAGGAACAAGTTCCTAAAGCTTAAAGCACAATTAAAATAAACAAACAAGTAAGAACTTAATCACATAACACCGTCCCCGGCAACGGCGCCATTTTGATGGGTTACGCGGTCGTCAAACGCCCAATCAAACACATTTATATTCTCAAAAAACAACTAGTTAGTGGTTAAGTCGAGGTCGATCCACGGGACGGTGTGCTTTGGGTTCTAAGTATATCTATCTCAATTTATGCTAGTGTCACAATTGATTTGGATTTGTAGTTGTGAAAGCAATAAAGTAGAACAAGCAATGGAAGCAATGGAATAAGACAAGCAATAAATTAAGAGATGTAAATAATTAATTAAGATACTAGGATGTCATGGGATCATAGGGGAATCATGGTAAGATGGCATAAATGAGTTATATATATGCAAGCAATTTATTCTTGTTGGATTTTAAGTTAGTTCATGTCAAATAATTCATAAGAACATTTGGGTCCTGGAGCAGAGTCATTTGTGACTGTACAACACATACATGTCGACTTAATTCTTCCTATTAAACTATATGCATGATAAACCAAATCCTAGGGAAACTTACGTCTCAGAGCCGAGTCGTTTAAGATTTTACAACACCTACAAGTCGACTTGGGTTAACCCTATTCAATTCTATACATGGTCTAATAAGGCTTGAGTTGGTTTATATATTTCAAGCCTCGTTGAATAGATAAGAGATGGGAAAAAAATGCAAGGATTCATAGGCTCGCATTTCATCAAACATAACATGTGCATAAGTTTAAGAACAATAAGCAAGCATTCATATGAACTCATTAAGCATAAGTTTATTGATGAGACTCATTTTAGTGCATATTTAGTCCTCGAATTAGCCTCGTTCCTATGCTTTTTAGTGCATAATTGGGTCATTTACTATCTTTAGTCTTTCGTTTTTCATATTCTTTGAGGTTTTGATCCCTTGATAGGAAAGGAGTAAGAACCTTGCATTTTCATGGCAAAATGGAGCTAAATTGATCGAATCTAATGACCAAGCATTGAAGTGAAGACAAGACTAGAAGGCCTATGTAAATAATGAAGTAAATGGGCAATGATGGGAAGATCCTTGCATATCCAACAAAATCCTTGAGGATTGTTGAAGAACGAAAAGAAGAGAAGCTGACTGGCCAACAATCCGGGCGTCGCAGTGCACGGGACGAGCGTCCTCTTGCCAATCCGCTCGTCCTGACCCCTCTTAATCCGAGCGTCGCCCTCAGCAAGCCGCTCGAATTCCTTTCCAATGCAGCCCGTCTCTCCCTCAGTTCGCTCGGGATGAGCATATTATATGAAGACTAGTGAAGCGAAGATGAGCATCTCCTTCGAGAGGAGAACTTCCTCAACTTTTCTTAAGGGTCTTAATCGTCATTTAAGCCCTTAGTAACCCTAATTTATGTACCTAATCCTTAGTATAAATACCCCATTGTACTAATTAGATTGGATATCCTTCTTATGCTCTTTTTATGTTCTAATCTCATCTTAATGTTGTAATCAACTCTTAATTAAGCATTAATACAAATCTCATTTCCTTAATTTCTCTATTGTTCATCCTTTATTTTGGTAATTGAAGATTATTAGGGTATTATTGAGAGATTGACAACCTTTCATCAATCATCAAGTACTTCTATTATTCTTTTCTTATTATTTTGGAATCATCATTAGGTATAATTCTCTTAATCCCTTTTTAATTATTGTTAATCATTTCCATTCATTCATTATGTTTTACCTTGTTAGTATGATTGACAACCTTGTTAGCATGATAAACTTGATAATGAGTGAGTAGTCTCTTAACTAGGGTTAATGGGGAATTAGGGGAAACCAACATGGGGGATGATTCTTACTTAATCTAATATGTTCATATAATTTATTTGCTTACTTGATGTAATCTCAACTTATGCACATGTTATGTTTGATGAAATGCGAGCCTATGAATCCTTGCATTTTTTACCCATCACTTACCTATTCGATGAGACTTGTAAGACATAACCCAACTCGAGTCTCATTAGACCATGCATATAGTTGAGTAGGGAGGATTAAGTCGACTTGTAGGTGTTGTACAATCTAATCGATTCGGCTCCGGGACCCAAACCTTCCTAGGATTGTAAGATATAAACCAACTCGATCCTATCACAACAATAATTGCTTACTTATAATTTGAGACTATGTTTGTATGATCAATTCCCATGTATCCCCTATGAACTCATGACACCCTAGTGCTTTTAATCAATCGTTTACATCTCATTTTAATCATCTTGCTTGTTTATTTACATTGTTATTTAGTTTAGTGATCTCTTATCTCAACCCAAATTGTGACACCCTTAGACACGACCATTTGCAATCGAAAATCCTACATCAATACTCGTCCCTTGGGATCCGACTTTTACTTACATCTTTACTAATAGTAGAGTAGTTTGTGAAGTTATAAATATTGTTTTGGTCTAGGTAACTTTTGACAACGAGTAACAAAACCGACGAACCAAAAATGGCGTCGTTGCCGGGGACGGTGTTAACTTGATTTGATTTTCTTTGATTGTTCTTAGTTGTGTCTTTCTTTGCCTTGGGGAAGTAAAACTCCTCATGGTTTGTTCTAATTGTTTTCAAGTTGTTCGATATTTTGCAAGCTGGATTTTATAAATTGTTTTGATGAGGACCACTTGAGTATACCTTTCTTCAAAGACCCCTTGCAAGCATTGGAAGCCTTAGAAGCAAGTGAGGCCAAAAATATGCATTGGGAAT
This sequence comes from Silene latifolia, assembly GCF_048544455.1. NCBI lineage: Eukaryota > Viridiplantae > Streptophyta > Magnoliopsida > Caryophyllales > Caryophyllaceae > Silene > Silene latifolia. The sequence continues at coordinate 101,918,268 of NC_133531.1, forward strand.
TGGAGGTGGATGATGCGTGTCATTTATATGATGTTTTAAACCTCATTTTACACGCATTTCAGAGCTCATTTATGTAGTTTATGCTACTATTCTCCCTATTTCCGTCTACTTTCGTGTTTTTGTACATTATTGCAAAAATGTGAAGAATCCAGCGGAAATCAAGCTAAATCCGTTCCCGAGTACCTTGCATTGCATTTGACGTGAAGTATTTACTCAAGAAACAAACTTGGTGCGCATTTCGAGGCCCGAAAGACAAATCCATGAGAATTTAGAAGTCAAGTATCAGCTACTTCGGTCGATCGACTGATGCCTATGGTCGATCGACCAGAGTACGAGTTCCAGGAGCTACTGTACACTGCAGTCCAGTCGATCGACCGGTCATAGTGGTCGATCGACCACACCGCTAATCTGCGTGAATTAAGAGATCGAGAATTAGGAAGCCCGTTGTATATTAGGTTTAGGAATAAGTGTTACGTTCTATTCCTATATAACGTAACCTGACATTATTCAGTTTTCATCAAGTCTTTTATCAGAAAACTTAAAGGAAATATTAGGGTTTGCATTTAAGTTTAATTATTCAATACAATCGGTGTTATTGCTTTACTTTCGTTCGTACTTTCGGTTTCCTCCTATTCCATTCGGTATTCTTCTGTTCTTATTGCTTTATTTTCATTCATAGTGTAGAATTGCTAGATTAGTTTCCCGAAGTCGAAATTATCATTTTTATGTTATTTGTTTGTTTAATTATTTCAAGCATAAATTCGTTAGTTTTACTTGTTAAACTTATTGTTGTTTTCGTAATAGTCATGAGTAGCTAAACACCTTGTGCTAGGATGTAGGGATTAGGCGGCATTAGAATTGTACGACCTAAATCGCGCCTTGGTCGATCGACCGCACACCCTGGTCGATCGACTGGCCACGTGAGATATGCTTCGTTTTAATTAATTTAATTGCTATGTTTGACGAATCGAGTGCACGCGACTAGTTAAATGCCTAGGATTTGACCGACCCAGTTAAGATCGAAAGATAGGGAAGGGAAATAGCCTACCTAATTAAGACGACTAGATTAATGAGATCGAAAGATAGGGAAGGGAAATAGCCTACCTAATTAAGACGACTAGATTAATGAGATCGAAAGATGAGTTAATTTAGCCTTTTTAGTCACTTTTCAGGACAAAAGTTAGTATTAGTGATATTAGGGACCTGTAGCGAGATCGAAAGATGCTACCTGTAAGAATGGACCGAGAGGACTTCTTATTTTCCCGTCTCACGTGTTTGTTTTAGACCTACCTAGTATACTGCCGCCGAAACTATAGTGAACCGACCATCTTAGCACCCCTTTAATATTTGTTTTCATCCGTTTAATTAGTTTACTGTCTTTTATTGCCTTTAGCTATAGACCAAATCAAATCAAACCCCCACTCACTTGTTACTTTAAAGACTAAAACCAGACAACTTTTAATTGCATCGCCTCCCTGTGGTTTGACCCTGACTGCCACTAACTATAGTAGTAGTTTGGACTATAAATACTATTTTTGGTGCACACAATGACGGGCATCAAATTTTGGCGCCGTTGCCGGGGAGGCAATTGTTTAAATTTTTAGTTGTTTTATTTTCAGTCTTTTTCTTAGTTTAAGGGACATCTGTTCCTTAAACTATTCTCATATTCTACTTGTAGTTTCTTCTTATGCGCAGGTCACAGGGTGGTGAATTACTACCGTTCAATCCTGAGATTGAGAAGACTTTGCGCGAGTTGAGACGATCATCTAGAGTATTGCCGACAGAGGAAGAGCTGAGTACTTTGTCCAGTTACTACGAGAACGAGCTATTTGAGGAGGATCTGTTGGAGTAGTGTCCTCCACAATAAGTGCGTTTACATAATAAATCTCGTAAAAGGAATATCAGGGATTTATTTTTTATTTGTCAGCTGGTCATCGTTAATCGGTAATGATTGGCTGACTAGAGTTTGAAATTACTGTCGTGTGACGGCGGTGATCAGCTGATCCCTTTAGGTCACACCTATAGGATGACGCCCAAATAGAATAAATTAATTGTTTGTATGAGATACGAGATAATAAATTCCTTGTATTATTTGACTCTTAGTTAGTCACATAAATGTATTATTTGATGACGGGTTACGAACTCGGGACAAAGAGATTTATTATTTAATTATGAGATATTTAAAAAATAAATGATTAGATTATTAATTAATTGTTAATTAATTAATTTTATACGATATGTGTATATGTTTTGAGGTAGAATCAATTAGCTATTATATTTTACAAGAGGTTGTAAAATTAGCTAAATGGGTTAATATTGACACATTGTATGTTGATAAAATGGTCTTATGATTACTTAATGGTTAAGTAGTTATTGTTAGTTAATTTATATTATTTAAGTGTTAAATAATTAAATTAATATTTAATTATATAAGATAATTAAATATAAGACTTATAAGCATTTGTGGGGCAAATGTCGAAAACCAAAATGGACCAAATACAGTCCAGTTGTTCCGGTTTTTTAGAGGACTACATGTGTCCATTAAGTGGCAAATTCCACTTCATTTTGTTCCCCATAATTGGCTATAAATACCCAACTATTCACCTCATTTTATAAGTTGGAAAAATTAGAAGTAAACTTGGTCATTTGTAGGTACCATAACCGGTTCCTCTTCATCATTTGGAGACCAATTTTCCTTCTTATTTTCTTCATCTTATTCATCTAAAAACACATATAATTATCAACTAATAATATTATCATAGTAATAATATTTATTAGTACATCAAATATATTACAAACAAGGATTACTACTAATTTTACCTAGTTAGTAATATAGTAGTTTTTGGGTCGATTCTTGGGTGTATCCTTAGGAGACCATCTTTTTGGTGGTTAGTTGTCTTGGAGGATCATCCAAAGTTGAATAGCTCAAGAACTATAAAGGTAGGAGACCTTTGTAGTGCCCATATTTCCCTTATAGCAATGTAAGGAACTTTTGTCTTAAGATGGTTTAATACCATCTTTTATACATTTTATTTGCATGCATGTAGATTTAAACCACATTAAATTAATTTGTAATTTTAATATCATAAGATGAGTATTAATTTGGTCTAAATAACTAACAGGATCCACATTCATCTCCTGTTTCCACCTCTTCAGCTGAGACCGTCACATCTCCAGATTTTCTAGACATGGCTGAAGAAGCAAGTATAGCCAGTCACTCGGAGCCGACAGCTGCGAATCTTTATAAAGGATTCGCATTACCAGGGGAGGATAGAAAATTCGAGCCGAAACCGTCATACATAAACTTGGTTGAGAGAAACCAATTCGAGGGAGCTGCAAATGAAGATGCGGCCAAGCATATGGAGACATTCATTGATTATTGTTGTTTCATACCTCCACCAACCGGTGTGACCCAGGACCAGGTGAAGGAGACTATGTTCATATTCTCTCTTCGTGATGCTGCAAAGGAGTGGTTGACGTGACCGTAATTAGCGCATATTTAGTCCCCGAATTAGCCTTGTTCCCATGCTTTTTAGTGCATATTTGGGTCATTCATTGTCTTTAGTTCTTTGTTTTGCATATTCTTTGAGGTTTTGTGTCCTTGGTAGGAAAGGAGTGCAAACCTTGCATTTTCATGGCAAAATGAGACTAAATTGATTGAATTCAATAACCAAGCATCAAGGAGAGACAAGATTAGAAGGCCTTTGTACATATTATAGTAGTTGGGCAATGATGAGGAAAGATCCTTGCATCCCCAAGGAAATCCCCAAGGTTTTTATGAAGAAAAGGGAAGAAAAGAAGAAGAAACAAGACTGAGCAGCAATCCGTCCGGATTGCTGCTCAGTCGCCCATCCTCCACCTTCACAATCCGTGCGTCTTCTACCAAAGACGCCCGGGCAGCAGCCACCAGAAGACGCCCGTCTTCTACCAAAGACGCCCGGGCAGAGACTCACGAATCCGGCCGTCCCGAGCCTAAGACGCACGGATTCCAAGACAAAAGCAAATTGCGTTTTTCAAGCTTCAAGAAAGATGCCCTTCCTTCGAAAAATACCGGCGTTTCCTTAAGTAGGGACTTAATCGTCATTTAAGCCCTTAGTTAACCCTAATGCATCCACCTAATTTCCACTATAAATACCCCATTAGTCTAATTAGAAGAGCATGTTCTTCTTATCAATTCTTAGAGTAGTTAATATCAATCAAATCTCCCTTTAGTTTTGTAATCAACAATTAATCAAGTTTTAATACAAGTTTTATTTCCTTAATCTCTCTCTTGTTCATCCTTTATTTTGGGTAATTGAAGATTATTTGGGTTATTATTGGGAGATTGACAACCTCTCAATCAAGCATCAAGTACTTCTTTTATTCTTGCTTTATTATTGGAATCATTAGTAGGTATAATTCTCTTAATCCCTTTTTAATTATTGTTAATTACTTTCATTTATGGATCATGTTTTACTTTGTTGGTATGATTGACAACCTTGCTAGCATGTTCAACATGATAATGAGTGAGTAGTCACCTAGCTAGGGTTAATGGGTAATTAGGGGAAACCAACATGGGGAATGATTCATGCTTAAATTAATATGCTTTCATGGTTTATTTGCTTGCTTGTTTTGATCTCAACTCATGCACATGTTATGTTTGATGAAATGCGAGCCTATGAATCCTTGCATTTTTTACCCATCACCTATCTTTTCAATGAGACTTGTAAGACATAAACCAACTCGAGTCTCATTAGACCATGCATGTTATTGAGTAGGGAAGACTAAGTCGACTTGTAAGTGTTGTACAATCTAATCGATTCGGCTCCGGGACCCAAAGTTTCCTAGGATTGTAAGATATAACCCAACTCAATCCATCACAACAATAATTTTTTGCTTATAATTTGAGAACATGTTTGTATGATCAATTCCCATGATTCCCCTATGACCCCATGACACCCTAGTGCTTTTTATCAATTGTTTACAACCCTTTTGATTCATCTTGCTTGTTTATTTTCATTGCTATTTAGTTTAGTGACCTTCTATATCAACCCAAATTGTGACACCCCTAAGACACCACTAGTTTCAATAGAAATCTCATCTCAATTCCCGTCCCTTGGGATCCGCCACTTGCCTCTTTACTAATTGTAGAGTTGTTCGTGAAGCTATAAATTGTGTTTTGGTCTAGGTGCTCCTAACGACAAGTTACCGAAAAGATTTAGTCCGACCAAAAATGGCGCCATTGCCGGGGACGGTGTTATCTTGATTTAGATTTTCTTATATTGTTATTAGTTGTGTCTTTCTTTGCCTTGGGGAAGTAAAACTCCTCAAGGTTTGTTCTAATTGTTTTCAAGTTGTTTGATATTTTGCATGTCTAGAAGGTCACAAGGTGATTTGTTACCTTTTGATCGTGAAATTGAAAGAACTTTGACAACCCATAGAAGACTTGCTAGGAGAAATTTGAGTGGTATTAGTGAGGTTGTAGATATTCAACCAACTATTGAGTTCATCAACCCTTTTGCAAGAGAAGGTGAGGAGAATCCAACACAAAATACAACACAAAATCAACCCACAATGCCTAAGTTTTCATCACATTCCGTACCCACCGAGGAGAACCAACCCAATGGTACTCCCACACCACAACATTTGACCGGAAATTTCATTGCTAAATCCGCATTTATCCAATTAGTCGAAAGGATCCAATTTGGGGGGATGCCTAGTGAAGACCCTCATTCTCATATGGAAACCTTTTGTGACTATTGTGATGCGATTTCTCAACCCGGTGTAACTCAAGACCAAATTCGATGGGTCTTATTTCCTTTTTCTCTAATTGGCACCGCGAAATAATGGTTGAAGGGCCTTGGAAGAAGTTGGCTCTAGCTTTCTACAAACAATTCTACCCACCGGAAAAGACTAACATGCTAAGAGCTCAAATTACGGGTTTTAAGCAAAGGGATGAAGAATATTTGTATGAAGCTTGGGAGCGGTTCAAAGGAATTTGTCGCTCATGTCCTCATCATGGACTTAGCGAGTGGTTCTTGCTACAACAATTTTGGAACGGTCTATATGAAGATTCAAGGAACATTCTCAACATGGGATCAAATGGAATGTTCACCGAAGTTGATGACAATCAAACTTGGAACAAAATTGAGGAAATGGCGGTCCATAACTCACAATATAGTAGACCTCGCAAGGCTACTAGAGGAGGAAAGCATGAAGTGGACTCCGTTACTCAATTGGGTGCTCAACTTAGTGCTCACATTGATACCATCAATTTGAAGTTTGAAAAAGCTATGGCTAGACTTGAAGAAGCCTCAAAATCACCAAAGCATCATGTTAATGCCATGACGGCATCTTCATCAATCCCAAGTGGGATATGTGAGAATTGTGGAACTTTGGGACATGACCAAAGTGAATGTAGGGGAACAAATGAACAAGTGAATGCTTTCCAAGCATACAAGAGTGGTACCCCTTATTCCAACTATTACAATGAAAACACCAAATTCCATCCAAATCTCTCATACAAAAGCCAAAATGTTCAAAACCCTCAAACAACATACACCCCACCTCCCATGAGAAACCAAAATCAAAGACCCTTTTACAACCAAAACCAAGGTTACCAAAATCAAAATCCATACAATCAACAAAATGACCAAGGTTTTGATGTTCAAAAAGCGGTCCTCCAAATGCAAAAGAATCAACAAGAATTTTTCACTCAAATGCAAAAAGATAGTCAAGCAAAGGAAACCACCATCAACAACATCCTAGCTCACACCAAAATGTTGGAAACCCAATTGACTCAACTAGCATCTTCAAGCTCACAAAGACAAAAGGGGCAATTACCACCTCAAAGTAATCCCGCAAGACATGAAACGGTTAGTGCCATTCACTTGAGAAGTGATACAAGGTATGAAGCACCGAAGAAGCAAGTTGAGGATGAAGTTGTGGAAGCTAGTGATAAGGAAGAAATTGTGCAAAACTCCAAGGATGGAGAATCATCAAAAGAAGAAATTTCAAAGAAAAATGAAGACAAGGTCAAGGAGAAGGAGCCCATTGTGATTAGACTTCCTTTTCCAAGTCGTCAAGCCAAGCCCAAATTTGATGACCAACTTGGAAAGTTTATGGAAATTGTGAATAATTTGGAAGTCTCAATTTCTTTCACGGAATTAATCAATCACGTGCCGGCCTATGCGAAATACATGAAATACATCCTCACAAAGAAGAAGTCGATCCGGAAGCTTGAGACTATCGCCTTCACTAAGGTGAGTAGTGCAATACTTCAAGGGAGTTCACCTCCAAAACTAAAAGATCCGGGAAGCTTCTCAATACCGTGTACCATTGGCGACACCACGATCAACAAAGCCTTATGTGATCTAGGGGCTAGTGTGAGTGTTATGCCGTACTCGTTGAGTAAAAGGTTGGGGATGGGAGAGCTTAAATGCACCAATATTACACTCCAAATGGCTGATAGATCAACGAAGACACCATTAGGGATATGGGAAGATGTTCCCGTAAGAATTGGGAAATTTTTCATCCCGGTGGACTTTGTCATTGTTGACATGGAAGAAGACTCCAACATTCCAATCATCCTAGGAAGACCTTTCTTACACACCGCAGGTGCGGTGATTGATGTAAAACATGGAGAGCTCACTCTAGAAGTGGGAGATGAGAGTATAACTTTTAATCTTGACAAGACTATGAGAGCTCCCCGTTTACATGAACCATGTTTTATGATCGATCATTATAGCCGGAAGGATGATAGGAAGAAGTTGGAACTCAAATGGAAGAAGAAAATTGAAGATGCTTCATTCAAAGAGCAAGTGAATTGTAACAAAGAGAGCTTGCAAAGCTCACCAAAGTCAAGAAATGAAGAAGATGGCCTTATTGGCCAAAACAAGAAATTGGGAGAGTTGTCTCCATCAAATGAAGAGATTTTTAATGATCAACTTAATGAAGTTTGTGGTCTTTGGGACGACGAATTTGAAGGGATTTTTAATCCCTACATTGGTAATGATATCGATCAAGACCGACACCAAGGGCAAAGGTCTATTGAAGACCTTTATCATGACAATGAACAAGCTTTTGATTACTTTTTCAAGGTGTTGAGCAACATCAACAACACCTTGGACATGCCCCCTTGACATCTCATCAACAATGAGAGTTTGGTGGAGTCCTCCCTAAACCACCATTTGTAAATATTTCTAACTCCCTAACTCGCATTTCAATTCTTGTAATGCATTCTTGTTATTTTTGGATTTTTATGCTTTGATCAAGATAATTATCATGTTTGAGATAAGTGAGGGAGGGACTAACGATTTCAATTGATGTGTAGTGCTTTAGCTTAGTGTGGGGATAGCAATTGCCTAGGCTATCCATGCCTTAATAGTTCCCCCACAATGAAGAACACGAGATTTTGAAGAAGAATGAAAAAATGACAAGGGATATGCAAAGTACACGGATGGAACTGAATCCGGGTAAAAGGGGTAGAATCCGAGCGGTTTCAGGAGAATCCGCCCGTCTTCAGGCAATCCGGGCATATTGGGCAGAAGACGCCCGTCCTTCTGAGCTGAATTTTTGAAATTTTGTGACTGTCAACGAATCCGGGCGTCCTGCAATAGAATCTGCCCGTCTTCTCTGAAAGACGCTCGTCCCGCATTTTCAAATCCGCCCGGCTTTGTTCAAATCCGCCCGTCTTTAGGCGAGAATTCTGAAACCCGAACGGGCGAGAATCCGGCGTCCCAAGGAAAGCCGCCTGTCTTCCCCTACATTTCAAATTTTTCGGGTTCATTATAAACCCCCTCCCACATTCATTTCTTCATTTCTTCATTCATAACACTACCCATAAACCCCATAACTCCAAAACCCTCATCCTCTCCATTACAAAAACAAGATTCCTCAACAATATTCACCAAAATCAAATCAAAACATCCTTTTAAACAACAAATTAATCACTCCTCTTTCAACAAAAATCAAAACCAAGCACAAAATCTTCAACCTTTGAGTCGATTTTTGAATTTATAAAGGCAAAGCCTTTCATCTTTAAATCGATTTGGGTGCACTAGAAATTGAAGATTTTCACTCTTTTCTTGGTTTATTCATCAATGGCAAGGACAAAGGGAGCAACAAAAGCAACAAAGGCAAAGGCACCAAAGGCAAAGGCACTCTCATCAAGACAAAAGAGTCTTCAAGCAAAGAAAGCATTGGCTATGGTGGTAGCTAGCCCAAACTTGGAAGTGCAACAACAACAACCTCCCATGGAAGCGACAACATCTACTACTCCGGAAATTGCTCAACTTTCGAACTATCCGGAGGTAATTTTTATTTCCAAATCCCATAGGGACACTTTTGCCAAGTATGCTAGAAATCATTTCTATCCACCAAGTTTATTTGTGAAGATGCCTTAGATAAGTTGGGTGTCCTTGAGCAAACTAGAGCCTTCTTTAAAGCCATGGGGTTGGAAAAATTGTTTGAATCAAAAGAATTAACATACCCCTCCCTTACCTTAGAATTTTTGAGTTCTTTGAAAGTTAATAAGGTTGAGACTACGGAAAGCATCGAGTTTCGCCTAGCTAATGTGAGTAGGCGCATCTCCTTTGAGGAAATGGGTAAAACTTTGGGTCTTAGTGATTCACCGAGTTATTTCAAGAATGTTGGCAAGTATGACCCCGACCCTCTTTGGGAGGCGATTTCCGGAAGGAAATTTGAGAACTTTCATGCTAGTCGCGCTCTATTAGTCCACCATCCGGGCATTAGAGTGTGGCACAAGGTCATAGGGAACACCATCATTGCAAGAAAAGACACCAACCATTTCACCAAACTCGATTTTGTTCTTCTTGAGTCGGCCTTGAACATTGGAAGGGAATTCACCAAGCCTTTCAACTCTCTAAGGCTTTTGGTGGATAGATGGCTAAACATTGATTGTGGGAAGCAAGGCACTACCGTTATTGTGAATGGAGGTCTAGCCACTATTTTAGCTAAATACTTTGATCCGAACTTCAACAAGGATAGCAAGTATGTGGCGAAGAAGGGTGGTCATCTCATTGATATTGATACTATGATAAACAAGTACAAGTGGGTCTCTCATAACCCTCTTGACACCAAGTATGGATGGCTCACAAGTGAGGCTAGATCTTTTACTTTGCCTTCGAAAATTTGTCGTTTAAGTGTCCACCGGACCAATTATCTCCTTCCCCTATCAAAAGAGGCTGAATACATTATCCGACAACAAAAGGGTGAAATTGAAATGCCCTCCTCTTCCATTGTCACACCACCCTATCCTTTCGAGTACCAAGAGTTCAAACCCGAAGGTGTTGAAGCAAGCAAAGATTATATGACTCTTCTTATGCAAGAGATGCACAAGCAAGCCTTCAAGGATCGGAAAGATGCTTACTTAGCCCAATATCCACCCCTCCTTCACTTAGCTAGGCAAGGACTACTTGACCCTTCATGTCCTTTGCCTAGTTGGGCGGATAGGGAAGTCTTCTTTTCGAGTGCATCTAGGGGTGAGTTTCCGGGTGATAATGAGGTTGTTGGTGAAGAGGTTGATGATAACATTGATGAAGAAGCTAGTAAAGAAGGATAAGAGGATGATGAGCAAGGTGAACAAGAAAGTGAAGAGGGAAGTGGTGATGAGTCCACTTCTAGTGAGGAAGATGATGATAGTGATGATATGATGGAAGATTAGCAAGCTTTGGAGGCTCCTACCCTCTTGAGAATTGTCTATTTCTCTCTTTGTTTTATTTATTTATCTTGATCATTGTTGAAGTAGTCCTAGCACCATAGAGGACTAACACCTCGGCCCCATTGAGGTGTTCTCATTTTATTGTTCCCACCTTTTGAAAATCCAAAATGACAAATTTAGTTTCATGCATTGCATCGTGTGTGCATGAACTACACCCAACCTTAGGACATTAGCAATAATATCTAACTCGGTTTGGGGAAGTACATGCATACACAACGGGAGGTAATCTAAGTTATCCTCTCCGTCATAAACAAAAACCATGCATCATGTAGTGTAGATTAGTGTAGCTTGCATTTAGTGTAGAACTCATGCATCATGTTTGCATAATTTCCCATCATTTTGGCCATTAAGAACAATGCCCATATTAGTGTGGGGATGGGGAATTCTAACTTAACTTTTATTCAAAAATCCAAAAAAATTGAAAAATTTCGAAAAACCATAAAAATTTGAAAATTGAAAAACCAAAAACATGTTCATTTCCTTTGTAGTGTAGTCATGTATATATTGTATATATTGTGTTTGTTCTATCCTTGTTCACATTGATCGACTACGCCACATCCGAGACATGAGGATATTGAAGACCGCATGGTATGATCTTTCGATTCTCCTTTTTCCTCTTTATGTTAATGACTATGTGGCTTTATTTTGATTGATGCGGTATAACAATGTGAACTTAGGACTTGCATTTAGTTTATATGTCATAATAGTTGGTAGAATCACTTGCATTAGGATGTATATAATAGTTGCATCATGGCATATAGTTGCATTTAGAAGAAATGTTTTGAAAAGTGCCTAATTGGGAACTTTGACAAGAGCAACTAAGCCATTACAAATACTTTTCAACTTAAGACTTCGCCTACTAGAATGGATGTAAAACACCCTAGATTGTGTCATACTAGTGTTGTAACACCCCGGCCCAAACCGGGTCGGGAGCGGTTACTTATGATAGCTCACCAGGATGTGTACATGGCCCACAGATCAACACGGGTCCTTTACAGCGCATTGTGTCCTCACTCATGCGCATCCCGGAAACCTTCCCAGGAGGTCACCCATCCTAAGACTACTCCCAGTCAAGCACGCTTAACTTTGGAGTTCTTTCGCATGGATGACCATAAAAGAAAGTGCACTTTGTTGATATGAGTAGTACTTCCAATCCCTTTAAGCACTAGTCATTTAAGCCTATCACTGGACCTCTTAAGTTACCGTGGGGTGTTACAAGTGTCTTTCGACCCATGACCCAAAGCCTAGTCAAGGGTTTGCATGTGAGTCACCTATCCAACCCCGTGATGTGATGTGGACTTGGTTAACTTGTCTAGGTGACCTTGATTGACCTTGTGGTATGGCAACCCAAAAATACTTTCTATCAATAAGTTTGAAGTGCTCATTTCAAAGATTTTGTATGTGGAAACGTTTTATTGCCAAGGAAACCTCAAATGTTATGAAATGTTGAAATATTGAGAATTTTAGTTGTTTTGATGGAGGCGTACCACTTCGATGTGCTTTGGAGAGGGACCCATTGAATTGGGCCCCCACACGGTTGTGAATTCAACCGCCCAAAGACAGAGTGACTATCACCCCGAAAAGCTATTGTCTAGAGGTTAACCGGTTGCCTAATAAGCGATTGGCGAAAGCAAAGGACATTAGCACGGAAGGGACAAACCCCATCTCTAATTTTTGAAATGTGAAAGTTGAATGAGGTCAATTTTTGAATGCTAGTCATATCCACCCTTGTTTATAACGATTTGAGCATTTCATTCCCAAAAAGCCTTTTTGTCAAGCCACCTTGTCGAGCTTGGGACGATCCATGACCTTTACTTTTGTAGAGAACTCGAGACTTGTCATGTCATATGCTACTAGCATCATGGGGATCATCTTTCCACGCCATCCGATCGCTCTTGACGAAAGTATTTGGAAATTGAGGACGAAAGTAGTCTAGTTTAACACCATTTGGAGGTGATTTAGTGCCATCCTCTTAGCCTTAGTGATTTGTTGAACTAGTATTTGTGACGGAATATATGCTCTTAAATTTGTTCTCTTTTAGTTGACTCCGCTACTTGATGAGGAAGTGGCTATTCCTTTTGTAGATGCATCCATTATTTGATTTTGTGTGCTTAATGTTTGGATGTGTCGCCATTTTGGCAAGACCCACCTTGCCTTGCAAGAAGGCATCCTACCTCATGGTTGTCTTGTTGTGAGTTGAAGGGGCGGAGTGAGACCCGCTAATTGTCTCATGTCGGCTATGTTATTAGGTTAGTTTAAATAATGGTCCTAGTCTTTGTCACCTCTTTACTTGGGACGAGCAAAGGTTCGGTTTGGGGATATTTGATGTGACCGTAATTAGCGCATATTTAGTCCCCGAATTAGCCTTGTTCCCATGCTTTTTAGTGCATATTTGGGTCATTTATTGTCTTTAGTTCTTTGTTTTGCATATTCTTTGAGGTTTTGTGTCCTTGGTAGGAAAGGAGTGCAAACCTTGCATTTTCATGGCAAAATGAGACTAAATTGATTGAATTCAATAACCAAGCATCAAGGAGAGACAATATTAGAAGGCCTTTGTACATATTATAGTAGTTGGGCAATGATGAGGAAAGATCCTTGCATCCCCAAGGAAATCCCCAAGGATTTTATGAAAAAAAGGGAAGAAAAGAAGAAGAAACAAGACTGAGCAGCAATCCGTGCGGATTGCCAAGAAGACGCCCGTCCTCCACCTTCACAATCCGTGCGTCTTCTACCAAAGACGCCCGGGCAGCAGCCACCAGAAGACGTCCGTCTTCTACCAAAGACGCCCGGGCGGAGACTAACGAATCCGGCCGTCCCGAGCCTAAGGCGCACGGATTCCAAGACAGCGCAAATTCGTTTCTTCAAGCTTCAAGAAAGATGCCCATCCTTCAGAAAATACCGGCGTTTCCTTAAGTAGGGACTTAATCGTCATTTAAGCCTTTAGTTAACCCTAATGCATCCACCTAATTTCCACTATAAATACCCCATTAGTCTAATTAGAAGAGCATGTTCTTCTTATCAATTCTTAGAGTAGTTAATATCAATCAAATCTCCCTTTAGTTTTGTCATCAACAATTAATCAAGTTTTAATACAAGTTTTATTTCCTTAATCTCTCTCTTGTTCATCCTTTATTTTGGGTAATTGAAGATTATTTGGGTTATTATTGGGAGATTGACAACCTCTCAATCAAGCATCAAGTACTTCTTTTATTCTTGCTTTATTATTGAAATCATTAGTAGGTATAATTCTCTTAATCCCTTTTTAATTATTGTTAATTACTTTCATTTATTCATCATGTTTTACTTTGTTGGTATGATTGACAACCTTGCTAGCATGTTCAACATGATAATGAGTGAGTAGTCACCTAGCTAGGGTTAATGGGTAATTAGGGGAAACCAACATGGGGAATGATTCATGCTTAAATTAATATGCTTTCATGGTTTATTTGCTTGCTTGTTTTGATCTCAACTCATGCACATGTTATGTTTGATGAAATGCGAGCCTATGAATCCTTGCATTTTTTACCCATCACCTATCTTTTCAATGAGACTTGTAAGACATAAACCAACTCGAGTCTCATTAGAACATGCATGTTGTTGAGTTGGGAAGACTAAGTCGACTTGTAGGTGTTGTACAATCTAATCGATTCGGCTCCGGGACCCAAACTTTCTTAGGATTGTAAGATATAACCCAACTCAATCCATCACAACAATAATTTCTTGCTTATAATTTGAGAACATATTTGTATGATCAATTCCCATGATTCCCCTATGACCCCATGACACCCTAGTGCTTTTTATCAATTGTTTACAACCCTTTTGATTCATCTTGCTTGTTTATTATCATTGCTATTTAGTTTAGTGACCTTCTATATCAACCCAAATTGTGACACCCCTAAGACACCACTAGTTTCAATAGAAATCTCATCTCAATTCCCGTCCTTTGGGATCCGACCTTTACTTGCCTCTTTACTAATTGTAGAGTTGTTCGTGAAGCTATAAATTGTGTTTTGGTCTAGGTGCTCCTAACGACAAGTTACCGAAAAGATTTAGTCCGACCAGTGGTACAGAGACCTGGATCGAGCTGCTAATGGGATCACTGACTGGAATTCTTTGGCCCTAGCATTCTACAAGAAATATTTCTCTACCTTGAAGACTAATGCCATTAGAGCTCAGATCACGAGCTTTAAACAGGGTCCTGATGAGAACTTTCATGAGGCGTGGGTCCGTTTCAAGAAGCTGGTGCGAACTATTCCGCACCATGGGTTTGAGAAATGGAGCCTATGCAATCATATTTATAATGGGCTTTATGACGATCAGAGGGCTATCCTGGATGCGACAGCTAGTGGCAGATTCCAGCAGAATGTTGGAGAGACTAAGGAGTGGAAAATTATTGATGATTTGGCCACCCATAAAGCTGATTATGGGAATTCCAGGGGAAATCAAAGGAGAAGTGCTGAATCTCCTTCTGTAGCTGCATTAGAGGCTCTTACGGCGAGATTTGATAAGTACGAGTTGGGAGGAACTTCAAAAGGAGGGATCTATCATGTGAATGCTGTTTCAGACGGTCCTTTCGTCTGCAAGAGATGTGGAGGAGAAGGACATGTTTCAGATAACTATCCTAATCTCTATGAGTCTTGTGCTGCCTTTCAACATTATAGGCAGACAAACACTTATTTTGAGCCGAATGCCCATCCTAACTTGAGGTGGAGTAGTCAAAATGTCCTAATCCAACTCCACCTCCACAGCAGCAGCAGCAGCAGAATTATGTGCCCCCTCATAAGCAACAACAGTTCCAAAGCCTCCGTATGTTCCTCAGCAGCAGCAGCAGTCCCAAGGCTCCAAATTTGCCGAATTGAAAAACTTGTTGCTGAAAGAGTCTCAAGGTAGAGAGGTCGGGATGAAAATGTTGGAGAGCCAAATTGCTCAATTGGCAAGTAAGAATACAACTCGAGCTCCGGTACATTTACCGACGCAGACTGACCAAAAGGAGACCCTTAATGCCATTACTTTGAGGAGTGGGTCACCCTTGATGGACCCGCTATGGTCGAGGATGTCGCTGAAAAAGATGAGGCGGAACCGAGCAAGACAGAGGCAGTGACGAACAATGGCAAAGAAAAGACGTCTACCAGGTATGTCAGTCGATCGACTGACATACCCAGTCGATCGACCAGTCCGCGAAAAGAAACAGCTTCTGTTCCTGTAGAAGTCAGTCGATCGACTGACATTCATGGTCGATCGACCGACAACGCTGCTGATGGTGAGTCTTTTCGTCCTCCAATGCCTAATAACTTGAGAGACCACTTATTTCGGGGTACGACTACTCCGAAAATATTGAGGCAAGACCCAAATACTGATGGGTCAGTTTCGGCTCCGAAATATGACCCGATGATGATTAATGGTTCATTTTTGAGACGGTCTGAAGAGGGTTCAAGCTACAACAAGGAGAAGGTGGTGGATTTTCAGCCTAAGTCCACCGATGCCGGCATGAGAGACCTAGAGGAGACGGCTAAGTTGCTTCTTTCAGCCCCTTATCCAGAGAAATTAGTGCCAACGAAGGAACAGGTATCATTTAACAAATTTGAAAATGTTATTCGTAGCTTAAATGTACAAGTTCCTTTTCTTGAGTTAATTAATCAAGTGCTTGCTTACATGAAATTTATGAAGCAACTTTTGTCTAAGAAGAAGTCACTTGAAACTGTGCATACTGTCGCACTAACTGAGGAGTCATGTTCTTATTTGACCCACACTGCACCTCATAAGCTAGAAGACCCAGGTAGTTTTTCAGTCCCATGTAGTATTGGCACCTTTTCTATTGAGAAGGCCTTGTGTGACCTAGGAGCCAGTATTAGTGTAATGCCCTTGAGTCTAGCTAGAAAGCTGAAATTGACTAGGATTGCAGTTACCAACATGACAGTACAGATGGCTGACCGATCTGCGGTCCAGCCTATAGGAGTCTTAGAGGACATTCCTGTGCAAATAGGAAAGTTCTTTTTCCCTGTTGACTTCGTTGTACTAGATATGCCCGAGGATGCCCACATACCTATCATATTGGGTAGACCATTTCTCGCACACCGCTTTAGTGCGATTATAGATGTTGGTTCAGGGACATTGACCTTCAAAGTAGGGAAGCACTCCATTGTCTTTGCCCAGACAGCTAAGAAGAAAGGCCCCATGTGGCCAGTCACTTGTAATACGGTTTCTGAAAAGAAATCATATTTTGTGCTTCCTGATATGCCTGTCTCTATGCCTGTTTCTGCTATAACACCTCCGCCCCAGATTGGGAGCAAATTGGAGGAAGATTCTTCTGTTTTGGATGTTGCAGGAGCTTGTTTGGGGAAGGAAGAGCCGCAGGTTGCTCCAGCTGTGAAGGAGCCAATCGTTCAAAGAGGCGGTTTAAGATATCTTAGCTATGGCACTGATGAGGAGCCTGATGATGAGCCAGTCAAAGTGACGGAGTCCGATTTGGATTCTGATGAGCCAGAAGAGGTCATTGCTTGGGAAGATGTTGAAGCTGTTGATCCGTTGAGTTCTGCGGATGTTGGAGTTGAGAAGAGTGCAGCTGAGGAGATGAGCACTGTAGAGGCCACTTCTTGTAGCCAGAAGCCGACCAAGTGGGCCATTCCGTGGCCGTTCTTGATCAACTATTAGTTGATTGAGCTTTACAAACATTTTATTGCTTTTTAAGACTATTTATCGTTTTTCGTGTGAGCGAGACTTCGCATTTTAATAAGTTTGCTTAGGATTTTATATGCTTTAGACCGTTACTTTGGGTTTTGCGCAATTTTGGGCGCGTTATTGTGTGTATTTGCAGGTTTATAGACCTTGTTGGCTCAATTTATTGAGCTAATTCTAAGAAATCAGAAAGTTACAGCAGCTATTGTAGTCGATCGACTGTTCACCTTGGTCGATCGACTGAGCTGCGAATTCCAGGAGCTTCTGTTCCTGTTCACCCAGGTCGATCGACTGGGTGATGTGGTCGATCGACCATGGTCGCTGCTGTGCCTGTTTTCGATCATTCCCCTGCTGTGTTTGGTCGCTTTGCGGAAGTTGAGGGAGTCTTTTCTCCACTTTATTCTCTGAATCATTTCTGATTTCTTCCGTTTCTTTATTTTACACATAATTTTGCGCTTCATAAATTGTTTTCTCGGAATTACACGTGGTATTGTTTGTCTTTTCAGGTACTTATTGGTAGCACTGCTGGTTAATGAAACCTCCTAGCTCACGCTGGTTTGGGGAGGTTTCCTTTTGCTGCGCTTAAAGTCTTGTGAGTTTCCAAGTTCTTACTTCATGTTTTGTTTAGCTAATTAAACGCAAATTCCCATTTTCCTTTTATTTCATTATATGATTTTGCACAATGGGGACATTGTGTGATTTGGTTTGGGGAAGGGTTTTGCGTTGCATTTCATTTGCTTGCATTCACATTTACATTTTTGTCTTGCATTGTTGTTTATTTTCTCTTATATATACAGAAAATTCAAAAAAATTGAAAAATTTTGAAAAATTCAAAAAAATGCACGTCTATTTTAGCATGTAGGTTGAGTCGGAACGGTAGTATTTCAATGATGACACTGCATTTGTATCTGTTTTTGCCTGAGCCTTGCTAAATTGACATGTTATTAGTAGAATCATATATGCATAATCTACGAGTTTTCGTTAATTTCTTGCTGAACTTGAGACTTGACTTAGATCTTTGGCAAACTACAACATATTCTGAGTTTTAGAGCTTATAATTGGTGTCATCTATCACCAGTTTATCTAGATTGTGAGTAGTACTCCTTATGAGACATGTCACATTAATATGCATAAATATGAACTTAATCTGCTTAATACCTGTATGCATTCGGCTTGTGGTTAGTTGACACATGTGGTAGAGGTCACCCCTTTATTCATTTTACCCATGAGCCCCACAAAGCCAAAAATAGCCTTTTTTGTCCCGTTAACTACATCCTACATTTAGCCTGCCCTTGTCAAGCTAGTAGTTTATGTTCTTGGGATTGTTACTTCATTTTTGGTTGCAAATGCTCATTTGAGATGATGTTGGGAAGGTGAAAAAGGAAAGAAAGAAGAAAAAAAATAGAATTGAAAAAGAAAAAAAAAAGAATAAGAAACGCATGTGTACTGTAGAGGACGGTCGATCGACTGCCCATCTTGGTCGATCGACTGATGTCCGAGAAGAAAGAAAAAAATCAATCGCATAATTCAAAGTCTTTATTAAATGGCGATTTTTGCTCCCATGTTGCATTCATATCTTATGGGGAGTTGATTATATCGGAGATTGTGAGATTTGTGCTTGCTATTAGCACCGTTCGATTGAAAGTTTGAGCAAGAAGTTAGATGTTGTTATAATTTGGTTCCCTTAGTTACTAGCTTGGCTTTTAACTCTGTTTTTATCCAAATTTGTCTTAGCCCCTTCTTACCCATCACCTCACATATCCATATTTACCTCGGCATGTGTCATGGTCAATTGTTTGGTTGGAATGCATATGTACGGTTGTAGAGATTATGTTCATATTAGATTGCAGGCATGTTCTTATAGGTCGTAGTTAGGTGAGTGTCATTACAAAATGAATTCTTTCTATCTTTAC
Organism: Silene latifolia; assembly: GCF_048544455.1. NCBI lineage: Eukaryota > Viridiplantae > Streptophyta > Magnoliopsida > Caryophyllales > Caryophyllaceae > Silene > Silene latifolia. The sequence goes on from NC_133531.1 coordinate 101,937,576, forward strand.
ATTATTCACCTATGTCCATGTGTGATATGAGCGACCCGTGAGAGTCCAATTCGATAAGTCTCTATAGTTGACGGTTCAGCAGTTTTTAATGACTTCATAACTCGTTTGCATGATTCATATTGCTAATTGATTGTTAGTTGTTGCATTAAATTGGTTTAGGCTATTCGGTTTGCATTTCGCTCTGAGATTGAACTCGTTCCATTAGGTCCTAGGATCGAGTCTAGTTCTTGCTTGGGGACAAGCAAGGGTTTGGTTTGTGGAAGTTTGATGCGTGTCATTTATATGATGTTTTACACCTCATTTTACACGCATTTCAGAGCTCATTTATGTAGTTTATGCTACTATTCTCCCTATTTCCGTCTACTTTCGTGTTTTTGTACATTATTGCAGAAATGTGAAGAATCCAGCGGAAATCAAGCTAAATATGTTCCCGAGTACCTTGCATTGCATTTGACGTGAAGTATTTACTCAAGAAACGAACTTGGTGCGCATTTCGAGGCCCGAAAGACAAATCCACGAGAATTTAGAAGTCAAGTATCAGCTACTTCGGTCGATCGACTGATGCCTATGGTCGATCGACCAGAGTACGAGTTCCAGGAGCTACTGTACACTGCAGTCCAGTCGATCGACCGGTCATAGTGGTCGATCGACCACACCGCTGATCTGCATGAATTAAGAGATCGAGAATTAGGAAGCCCGTTATGTATTAGGTTTAGGAATAAGTGTTACGTTCTATTCCTATATAACGTAACCTGACATTATTCATTTTTCATCAAGTCTTTTATCAGAAAACTTTAGGGAAATATTAGGGTTTGCATTTAAGTTTAATTATTCAATACAATCGGTGTTATTGCTTTACTTTCGTTCGTACTTTCGGTTTCCTCCTATTCCATTCGGTATTCTTCTGTTCTTATTGCTTTATTTTCATTCATAGTGTAGAATTGCTAGATTAGTTTCCCGAAGCCGAAATTATCATTTTTATGTTATTTGTTTGTTTAATTATTTCAAGCATGAAATCGTTAGTTTTACTTGTTAAACTTATTGTTGTTTTCGTAATAGTCATGAGTAGCTAACCACCTTGTGCTAGGATGTAAGGAATCTGTAGAAGTAGGCGGCATTAGAATTGTACGACCTAAATCGCGCCTTGGTCGATCGACCGCACACCCTGGTCGATCGACTGGCCACGTGAGATATGCTTCGTTTTAATTAATTTAATTGCTATGTTTGACAAATCGAGTGCAAGCGACTAGTTAAATGCCTAGGATTTGACCGACCCAGTTAAGATCGAAAGATAGGGAAGGGAAATAGCCTACCTAATTAAGACGACTAGATTAATGAGATCGAAAGATGAGTTAATTTAGCCTTTTTAGTCACTTTTCAGGACAAAAGTTAGTATTAGTGATATTAGGGACCTGTAGCGAGATCGAAAGATGCTACCTGTAAGAATGGACCGAGAGGACTTCTTATTTTCCCGTCTCACGTGTTTGTTTTAGACCTACCTAGTATACTGCCGCCGAAACTATAGTGAACCGACCATCTTAGCACCCCTTTAATATTTGTTTTCATCCGTTTAATTAGTTTACTGTCTTTTATTGCCCTTAGCTATAGACCAAATCAAATCAAACCCCCACTCACTTGTTACTTTAAAGACTAAAACCAGACAACTTTTAATTGCATCGCCTCCCTGTGGTTCGACCCTGACTGCCACTAGCTATAGTAGTAGTTTGGACTATAAATACTATTTTTGGTGCACACAACGACGGGCAACATTGGATCTTCTTGAGGCCGGTCTAGCCAACAAAGAACTTACTCATGAGCAATCCGAATTAGTACATAACATCCTTGTAGATGCATATCAACCCATAGAAGAAGAACAGGCGATCGAAGATGACATCATACATGCCGAAGAGCAAGAAGAATTTGTCATGAAATTTGAGTATGATAAGATTTGCGAGCTTGAAGAGCAAGTTGAATATGCCATGAGAATGGAATGTCTAATGGAAATGGAGCAAGTTCTTAATGAATCTTCAATGGAGGAAAGTGAGGTACAAGTTCCAACTCTAAAACCCCTTCCCCCAAATTTGAAAATGCTTATCTTGGTGAATCTAAGACCAAACCCATGATTTTTAATGACAAACTTGATGAGAACCAATTGGAAAAATTGCTTGATGTGTTGAAACAGCATGAAAAGGCTATAGGTTATAGTCTAGATGAACTTAAGAGGATAAGTCCCAATTTTTGCATGCATAGAATTCATCTAGAAGAAGACCATATACCTATCTACCATCCAATCTCAAAGGAGATTGAACCCCCACATGCAAGAAGTTGTTAAACGAGAGGTTATGAAATTACTTGATGCAGGAATTATATATCCCATATCGGATTCTTTGTGGGTTAGCCCCGTTCAAGTGGTACCTAAGAAAGGAGGTACCACGGTGGTAACAAATGATAAGAATGAGCTAATACCCACAAGGAAAATCACCGGTTGGTGTATGTGTATTGACTATCGAAAATTGAATTCCACAACAAGAAAGGATCATTTCCCCTACCATTCATTGACCAAATGCTTGAGAGGTTAGCCTCTAACAAGTTCTTTTGCTATCTTGACGGGTATTCGGGATTCTTTCAAATCCCCATACACCCGGATGACCAACACAAGACCACCTTCACATGCCCTTATGGTACTTTTGCTTATAGGAGAATGCCTTTTGGTTTATGTAATGCCCCCGCTACTTTCCAAAGATGCATGATGAGTGTCTTCTCCGACTACCTAAAGACCATAATGGAAGTTTTTATGGATGATTTTAGCGTTTATGGAAAAGACTTTGACTCTTGCTTGCATAACCTTTCTCTTGTATTGCAAAAATGTGAGGATTTTAGTCTCGTTTTGAATTGGGAAAAGTGTCACTTTATGGTCAATGAAGGAATTGTTTTGGGTCATTTAATCTCGGAAAAGGGCATCGAGGTCGATAAAGCTAAGGTTGAGGTGATACAGAAACTCCCACCTCCTGTGAATGTTAGAGGGGTGAGAAGTTTTCTCGGTCACGTGGGTTTCTATCGTCGTTTTATAAAAGATTTCTCAAAACTCGTGAAACCCCTCACTAAACTCTTACTTAAAGATGCCCTATTCCATTTATCTAATGAGTGTGTTGAAGCCTTTAATAGAATTAAGGAAGCACTAATCTCGGCACCGATCATTCAACCACCAAATTGAGAACTATCATTCGAGATTATGTGTGATTCTAGTAACTACGCCGTTGGAGCGGTTCTTGGCCAACAGGTAGGAAGGGCTTTGCATGCTATCTTCTATATAAGCAAGACTCTTGATTCCTCCCAAGTGAACTATGATACCACCGAGAAAGAGCTCCTTGCCATCGTCTATGCATTAGACAAATTCCGTTCTTATTTGCTTGGATCAAAAGTGATCGTTTTCTCGGATCACCGTGCTCTTTGACATCTCTTGATAAAGAAAGAAGCAAAACCAAGATTGTTGAGATAGATTTTGCTACTTCAAGAATTCGAATTGGAAATAAGAGACAAGAAAGAGGCCGAGAATGTAGTAGCGGATCACTTGTCAAGGATCCGGTTTCATGATGAAGAAGGAGAAACACCGATTAATGACTCTTTCCCCGATGATATCTTGATAGCCATACAAACGCAACTTGAGAGGCATATTACTCCCTGGTTAGCCGATTATGCCAACTATATTGTTGGAAGAGTACTCCCTCCACACTTGAACTACAACCAAAGGAAGAGATTTTTGTTCGAAGTCAAGAGGTACTTTTGGGATGATCCAAATATTTACAAAGAGTGTAGTGATGGGCTCTACCGAAGGTGCATCCCTCGATGGGAAATTCAAGGAATTTTGGAAGGATGTCACTCATCCTCTTATGGTGGACACCATGGAGCAAGAAGAACCATTGCAAAAATCCTTCAATCGGGCTTCTTTTGGCCTACTATGTTCCAAGATGCTAGGGAATTCATCCTTCATTGTGATGCTTGTCAAAGAACGGGAAATATCTCTTGGAGAAATGAGATGCCACAAAAGGGGATACTAGAAGTAGAGATCTTCGACGTTTGGGGGATCGACTACCAAGGACCATTTGTGACATCCAAAGGGAACAAATACATCCTTGTGGTCGTAGACTACGTCTCAAAATGGGTGGAGGCAATTGCCACCCCAACCGATGATACAAGAACGGTCACTAAACTCTTCAAACAAATAATCTTCCCAAGATTCAGAGTCCCTAGAGCAATCATAAGTGATGGAGGGACGCATTTTCACGAAAAAAAACTCACATCCCTTTTGACCAAATATGGTGTTCAACATAGAATCGGCTTGGGATACCACCCTCAAACAAGCGGTCAAGTTGAAGTCTCAAACAGAGAGATCAAGCAAATTCTTGAGAAAGTTGTTAACAAGACTCGTAAGGATTAGAGCATGAAACTTGATGACGCTCTTTGGGCTTATAGGACGGCCTATAAGACTCCCATAGGAGCCTCCCCTTACAAACTTGTCTATGGAAAAGCATGCCACTTGCCAATTGAGTTAGAATACAAAGCTTTTTGGGCAATCAAAGCTCTAAACCTTGATCTCAAACTAAGTGGTCAAAAGAGGATGATGCAAATTCAAGAGTTGGAAGAATTCCGACTACAATCTTATGAGAATGCCAAGATCTACAAATAGAGGACAAAGTTGCTTCATGACAAGAGGATCAAGCAAAAGGCCTTACACAAGGGAGATAAAATCCTTCTATTCAACTCCCGATACCGTCTCTTTCCCGGGAAGTTGAACTCTAGATGGATGGATCCCTATGTGCTCACCGAGGTAGGAAGGTATGGAGACTTCGAGATAAGGTCGGAAGATGGAAGCAAATTTAAAGTTAATGGCCAAAGATTGAAACCGTATTATGAAGGAGTATTTATTGGAGAGGTCGAGGTCACCTACCTCGGGCCACCTCCTACTTGAGAATATTGTCAAAGAGAAAGTTTGGTGGAGTCCTCTCTAAACCACCACTTGTAAATATACTAACTTCTTTAACTTGTATCGTTAACTTTACTGCATTTTTATCATAAGCATGATTCTTGCCATGAGAGTAAGTGAGGGAGGGTCACTAATCGTTTTTGATGAATGAAGGATCTAGAAATTCAAGTGTGGGAAATCACTTTCACCAAATTAGAGGAAAAGCAAGACGAACCCGAGCGTCCCGCAAGGAATCCGCTCGTCTAGACCGGCGATCCGAGCGACCTAGCTGGAAGTCGCTCGTCCTAAGAAAAGCTAAGAAGCAGCTATTTTGTTCTGACTAGAGATCCAAGCGTCCTCAATGACAATCCGTTCGTCTCTGTCGAGACGGTCGTCTCTCCAAGAATCCACTGGAAGAGAATCAGAGCGTCTTCTTTTGAATCCGCCTGTCCTGTTGGTAAGACGCTCGTCCTGGCCAGCATCCGCTCGTCCTCGCTACTTCAAATATTAGGATCTATCCTGGATGACAATCCGAGCGTCCCGTGAGGAATCCGCTCGTCTCTATTGTACACGATCTGAGCGTCCCGAGAGCGAGCCGCTCGTCGCCCTGCATCTTTTATTCCCAGTTTTCTCGCCAAATAAATTCTTCCCCACCACACATTTTATGACACCTCATCCTTCCTTCCAGTCTATAATATAAAACCCCCTCTCTTATGACCCAAATCATATCTCAAGCACTCATTTACCCCTCAAAAACAAAAACCCCCCAAAATCTAGGGTTTCACAAGTTTCAAAAGAATATCTAAATCATAAGGAACATCTCCATATTTCAACAAGTCAAATTCCAAATCTACATCCAAGAATGGGACCAAGAGGATCATTATCTAGAGAAAGAAGAAGACCAAGGGTAAGAGGAAGCTCATCCACTTCTCACATCAACACTTTAAGAAGAGAACATGAGGAGATAGTTGACCTCACCAAGCTTGATGAATTTTCCAATATAGAGTTTGTCAATGATGTTCAAAGGCTCGTTTCCACCGATTACTTGGTAAGAATATTCTTCCTACCAAATTCATGCGCCATAAAACCTTGAGACAACTTAGAATCTATCACCAAACGGAAACTCTCTTCGAGTTATTTGGTCTTTCTACTTTGTTCTATATGCATGAACGAACATATCGGTCTCTAGTCCTTGAATTCTTGAGTTTCTTAAAGATTACCACTCTGAACAAGACAATATGTGTAGAGTTTAGATTGGAAAGTACAACTAAGATGATGACCCTTGTTGAATTTGCAAGTGTGCTTGGGCTAGATGTTTCGCCTACCCGAACATCAAGGCCGAGAAATTATAGTGTGGCACCCTTATGGAGAGCTATGACGGGTCGGGATTTCTCCTATATCAAGGAATGTTTAGCTTTTCATATCCAAAATCCCATTATTAGGCTCACTTACCGATTCGTATCCGGGACTCTTCTTGCTCGCCGAGATCCGGTAATAGTAAATGAACTAGACCTTGTCTTTATGGAATCCTATCTTGAGATTCAAGGGAGAAGTGGGTACCATTTCAACGCCCCGCTTGTTCTCCTAGAGAAATGGGCAAAATTCTGAAATGGGGATGATGATGGTATGAAGCATATTGTAAATGGGGGACTCATCACAAGACTTGCAAAGCACTTCAACCCCAAGTTTAATGAAAACAATGAGCATACACCACTTCCGGGAAGTACGAGAATCAACGAGGAGCTAATTCTTATACAACACCATTGGATAACCCATGAGGGTTATGAAAAGAGGATTAAATGGATCACCAAGGGGAGCAACCCCATTTACCTACCCATGAATGGTTTCCCAAGAATTTCACCAAGAAGAGGCCCTCTTTCTCCAATCCCATCTTATCTCATCCCCACAAACCCAAATCAAGCCAATCAAGCACCACCTCCAACACAGCAACAACATGAGCAACCAAGAAATAAAAATGAGAAGATTGTGATACCGCCCTACCCCTTCCAATACCAACCCTACAACCACCCAAATCTTTTCATCCTCCCTAGGGATGATTTCGTGACGGAAATCCTTCAAGATATGCACCTCCGCCAATTCGAGGCCAATGTGGATAATTACTATGCCTTGTATCCATAATTTCACCAAATGGCTCGACAAGGAATTATTAGTGAAGAGGGAATGTTTCTCTCTTGGGCTCAAATGAATATTCTCTTCCCAAACTCGGAGAGGGCTAATGAGGGAGCACATGGTCAAGAGGGTGAAGGGAGTGACAAGTCAAATGGTGGAGATACGGTGGAGCTTGATAGTGAGGGTGATGAATTTATGGATTTCAATGGAAGCGATGCATCAAGAGAAGCTTGGGATAGCGACTTGGAAGGGGATGATGGTGACCTTTGAAGAACACTTTGTGAGCTAGATGGAGTGGGCGCGAGGCACCTATCAAGGCCAAAGTGAAGTTTTTTTTTCTCCCCCCTCATTTCTTTTTTTTTCATGACAAGAATATCATGTTTTGTTAACTTACTTCATATATTTGATTGTTTCATTTTTGGTGTCTCGTAAAAAGTAGGACTATTATTCCACCTAGGCAACATTTGGGTGCTGATAAATTAATTGTTCCCACATTCAAAATCCAAAATGACAAATGTAGTTTCATGCATAGAATTTTTTTTATGCATGAACTCCCCCAATTTTTGACATTAAAAATAGTGTCTATTTTGGTTTGGGGAAGTTTATGCATATGTATTGGGAGCTAATCTAAATTATGCTCTCCACCATAACAAAAACCATGCATCATATAGCATAGCTTAGTTTGCATTCACTCTTGTTTATATATATCATATAATTTGCATTTAGCTTAGAAATCATGCATTTTCATATAAATTGCATAATTTCCTATCGTATTGGCCATTGAGGACGATGCCCATACTAGTGTGGGGATGGAAAATTCTAACTTGACCTTTTTAAAACAAAATGATAAAAATTGAAAAAATTTTGAAAAAAATACAAAAATATGTCTTTTAATTTCATTAAAACAAAATACAAAAAAATTCAAAAATTCAAAAATCCAAAAACATGTTCATTTCCTTTGTAGTGTAGTCTTGTATATATTGTTTTGTATATATTGTGTTTGTTCATCCTTTTTCACATTGATCGACTACGCCACATCCGAGGCATGAGGATATTGAAGACCGCATGGTATGATCTTTTCAATCTCCTTTTTCCTCTCTATGTTAATGACTATGTGGCTTTATTTTGATTGATGCGGTATAAATAATGTGATTATAGGATTGCATTTAGTTTATTTGGCATACTAATTGGTAGAAGCATATGCATTAGGTTGTATATATGTTAGTTGCATCATGGCATATAGTTGCATTTAGAAAAAAATTTGTGAAACCGTCTATTTGGGAAGCTTGACAAGTGTATATAAGGCCCTTGTACATGCTTTTTTCTTCTTAAGACTTTGCTTGTTAGAATGCTTGTAAAACACCCTAGGATGTGTCATGCTAGTATCCTTTGACCCATGGATTAAGGCCCAGTCAAGAGTCCTTTGTGGTGTAATAACTCCTTGGCTACCGTTTATTCCAAGGTGACCCTTGAAACCATGCAACCATCTTTCATATTCTACCACATTTTCTCATCAAAGGGAATGGGCACAAAAATTGTTCAAAATTTGAGTTCAAGAATTGAAAAGAAAAGAAAAAGCTTGCAATTGCATCAAATGAAAAGAGGAGCAAAAATAGACTCCTAAAGCTTCAAATATAAGCACACTCACTACACATGGGGTGACTTTGAAAATGTTCAAAAAAATACAAAAATTTAAAAATTTGTCAAGTGTTGAAAATGTCACACATCAAAAGAAATGGCAAAAAGAAAAGTGTTCTCAAATGTCAAATGCCACAAGAAATTGGGGGGGAAACAACAACAAGAGCAAACTCCAAAAATGAAACTTAAATACTATTTATCCCTTTTCCATCGTATCTACTTTTGTACATGGTAGAGAGGGGACGACCCTTCTTCTTGTCTAGGCAAGAAGGGGAATTCCCCGATCCTCCAGTGTTTCTAACACCATAGGGAGTCTGCTCTTGACGAAAGCATTTAACGATTGAGGACAAAGTTACCCTAGCTTGACACAACTTGGAGGTGATTTATTGGTATCCTTCTAGGCTTCATAGTTTGAAGAAACCGTATCTATGATGAAATGTGTACCCTTAGATTGCTTCCCTTGTAGATAACTTCCGCCACTTAGATGAGGAAAGTGGCTATTCATTTTTGTAGATTCATCCATTACTTGTTTTGTGTACTTTAATGTTTGGATGTATCGCCATTTTGGCAAGACCCACCTTGTTCTGCAAGAAGGCATCCTACCTCATGGTTGTCTTGTTGTGAGTTGAAGGGGCGGAGTGAGACCCGCTAATTGTCTCATATCGACTATACTAGTAGGTTAGTTAAAATAAGGGTCCTAGTTTTTGTCACCTCTTTACTCGAGACGAGCAAAGGTTCGGTTTGGGGATATTTGATGTGACTCATTTTAGAGCATATTTAGTCCCCGAATTAGCCTCGTTCCTATGTTTTTTAGTGCATAATTGGGTCATTTACTATCTTTAGTCTTTCGTTTTGCATATTCTTTGAGGTTTTGATCCCTTGATAGGAAAGGAGTAAGAACCTTGCATTTTCGTGGCAAAATGGAGCTAAATTGATCGAATCTAATGACCAAGCATCGAAGTGAATACAAGACTAGAAGGCCTATGTAAATAATGAAGTAAATGGGCAATGATGGGAAGATCCTTGCATCTCCAACAAAATCCTTGAGGATTGTTGAAGAAAGAAAAGAAGAGAAGCTGACTGGCCAACAATCCGGGCGTTGCAGTGCACGGAACGAGTGTCCTGTCCTGCTACAATCCGAGCGTCCTCTTGCCAATCCGCTCGTCCTGGCCCCTCTCAATCTGAGTGTCACCCTCAGCAAGCCGCTCGGATTCCTTTCCAGTGCAACCCGTATCTCCCTCAGTCCGCTCTGGATGAGCATATTCTATGAAGACTAGCGAAGCGAAGATGAGCATCTCCTTCGAGAGGAGCACTTCCTCAACTTTTCTTAAGGATCTTAATCATCATTTAAGCCCTTAGTAACCCTAATTTATGTACCTAATCCTTAGTACAAATACCCCATTGTACTAATTAGATTGGATATCCTTCTTATGCTCTTTTTATGTTCTAATCTCATCTTAATCTTGTAATCAACTTTTAATTAAGCATTAATACAAATCTCATTTCCTTAATTTCTCTATTGTTCATCCTTTATTTTGGTAATTGAAGATTATTTGGGTATTATTGGGAGATTGACAACCTTCCATCAATCATCAAGTACTTCTATTATTCTTTGCTTATTATTTTGGAATCATCATTAGGTATAATTCTCTTAATCCCTTTTTAATTATTGTTAATCATTTCCATTCATTCATCATGTTTTACCTTGTTAATATGATTGACAACCTTGTTAGCATGATAAACTTGATAATGAGTGAGTAGTCTCTTAACTAGGATTAATGGGGAATTAGGGGAAACCAACATGGGGGGTGATTCTTACTTAATCTAATATGTTCACATAATTTATTTGCTTGCTTGTTGTGATCTCAACTTATGCACATGTTATGTTTGATGAAATGCGAGCCTATGAATCCTTGCATTTTTTACCCGTCACTTACCTATTCAATAAGACTTGTAAGACATAAACCAACTCAAGTCTCATTAGACCATGCATATAGTTGAGTAGGGAGGATTAAGTCGACTTGTAGATGTTGTACAATCTAATCGATTCGGCTCCGGGACCCAAACCTTCCTAGGATTGTAAGATATAAACCAACTTGATCCTATCACAACAATAATTGCTTGCTTATAATTTGAGAATATGTTTGTATGATCAATTCCCATGTATCCCCTATTAACTCATGACACCCTAGTGCTTTTAATAAATCGTTTACATCTCATTTTAATCATCTTGCTTGTTTATTTACATTGTTATTTAGTTTAGTGATCTCTTATCTCAGCCCAAATTATGACACCCTTAGATACGACCATTTGCAATCGAAAATCCTACATCAATACCCGTTCCTTGGGATCCGACCTTTACTTACCTCTTCACTAATAGTAGAGTAGTTTGTGAAGTTATAAATATTGTTTTGGTCCAGATAACTTTTGACGACGATTAACAAAACCGACGAACCATTTATCCCATGATTAACTCCCCTAATCCCCCACTAATCCTAGTTAAGTAACTACTCGGTCATTATCATGGAAGACATGTTATCAATGGTGTCAATCATCACAACAAGTATAAACATGAAAAGAGAGTGAAGAAATAAGCAATAAAGAGTAAAGAGTAAAGGAATTATACCAAACTTAAGATGAACCAATGGAAATGAAAGAATAATAGAAGAGAACTTGATTAATTCATGAAGAGTTGTCAAATCTCCAAATAATAACCCAATAATCTTCAATTATCCAATAATAAAGCTTGAACAATAATTAAGGAAAGATTAATGTGGAATGATTGAGATTAATCTATTCTAATCTACTACTAATATAATCTAAGGAGACTCTCCACTATGGGAACTTAATATCTTGATTATTACAAAATGGAGTATATATAGTAGTACATCATTAGGTTAGGCAAGGGTGGGTTAGTAAATAACAATGCTAAGTGTTGGATATAGAATTGCAAGTCCCGAGGGAAATGCGCAGATTAGGCTGCTACTCCTAACACGATCCGTCCGGCCTGGCTTGAGGCACGATTGATTCTGTAAAGGGATCCGCTCTGTAACACCCCGTAAATTTGAAGACCTTTATTTTATTTTAAAAGTAATATTTTAATCTATTTTAATTTAATATTAATTTATTTGAAATAAAATTTATTTGATAAAATATGATCTTATTTTATTTTGAAGAAATGTAATTATTTTTAATAATTTAGAAATGTTTAAAAGTGATTTAAACTATATTTAAACCTTTTCCTTTGATAAAATAGATTTCGGATAAAAGTCGTAATATTGGGATTTTCCCATTTCTTACGGTCGTTGGGTAAACGAGTTTGGATATTGGGCATATGAGCACTTAATCTTTTAGTAAAATCGTGTTTTAGAACTTTAATATTCTCGAAAATCGCGTTCGACGAATATTTCTAATTACCGTCGAAGCAAACCCAAAACGTAAACAATTGACACCTCCCCTTACCTCTTGACCGGCCACACCTCCCTCCATTGTCCCCTCTTTCAATTCTCATTTCCTCCATAATTCACTCTCTCTCTTCCTTTCATCAAACACCAAATTCATCTCAAAAATCCTCCTTACAATCCCTAAATCCACCATAAATCCTTCATTTCTCCACCAAATCTCATAAAAATTATATATTTGGAATCCTCTCTTCAATCCTCATCTACTAGTAAGCTTTATTTTTATTTCCCCCAATTTTGTTTTAAGGCTCATCTTTTAGGGTTTCGAATTTAAGCTTAATAATTGTGTTTTTTGTTGTTCTTATAGGTGAAGAATTTGAAGATGAGTTAGGTGACTCATATGTTGTTGAAGATGAAGAGTAATTTTGGGTTTTAGAAGCTTTCTCAAGTTATTACTTGTCTCTTTTCTAGCTTAAGGTAACTATTCCGAGTTACTCGACGATTTAATGTCACATAAATGTTGTGCTTGTTGTTTGTTAAGTGTTTAGGTGATTGATAATGTGTTAGTTTCATTTTTCACATGACTTGTGTTGTTAAAGTTTACTAATTTGTGGTTATTTCATATACTTGAGTATTGAAACGAAATGGGTATTGTTGATTGTTGCTTGAGACGGTATTAAATTGAGCTTGAAACGGATTTTGGTAAGAAAAAGGGAAAAGGGGCGGAAAAACCGCCCAAAACAGCCCGTAGAGGGCCGCGGCAGGCCCGGTGGGTCCGGCCCGGACTTTGACCCGTCACTTTGGGTCGGGTCTTGGGTCTATTGTTTGATGTTTTGGGTCTTTTGTTTGCATATTTATATATTTTGGTATTTTTAGCATGCGGGTAATCATTATTATGCGAGAATTTAATTGAATTGGACACTTTGTAAGTTGGAATATATTTTCTTATGTTGATAGTTTTTCACATGATAGAAATTGGAAATGGCATGAGAATGATATTGTGAGGAATTTTGGGATTTGGGCCAAAGTAGGCCAAGACTTTGAGCTGGGCCAGATTGACCGAACGAGTTTGGTCAAACTAGGTTTAAACCGGTCAGCCTCGATTTGACCGATGACCCATCGCGGGACTCGGGTCGAGGGTTTGTCTTTGAGGTGAGATTGGTTGTTATTGGATGTTTTATGTTGATGCCTTGATATTTGTGATTATCATTTCACATGTTGGTTGTTGGATGTTTTGGATGCCTTATGCTTGAGTCTTGTTGCCTCTTTGCCATTTTAGCTTGTTCTCATGGATTATGGTACTGTTGGTTAGCTGGAATTTGGATTATTATTGATATTGGAGATATTGTTGGATTGTCAGCTAAATATGCTCTTGCATAGCCTTTTATATGCTAGGCTGTGTATGATCATTTGTGTGTGCAAGTTTGGACTCTTTGCCCCTCTTATGGTTAATTGGGTGTCCTACTTGTCTTGTGTGGCGTGGGCTAAAGTATTCAAGCTGGGACTAGGTCCTAGGTGAGTATTTCGGCCTTCGTCATAGATAGGCCATTATAGTCTTTGACGAGTGTATGTTTGCGGCTTAATAGCCTTTGTGTCTTAGCTTGGTGGGTTTATATCCAAGTTAGGGCATGACCTCCTGACGTACTCTTAGAAGTATGTGGTCAGCTTAAGTACTAGCCAACCCTTTGGTGGACTCATTAGGGGTACTCATGTGTTGATATCATGGGTCTTGGATTCGGTAGTTTTCCGCATGTCGTTAGGTCTGCGCAGATTTAGGACTAGGGTGTTTACCTTACCTCGTGGTATAGACTCGAGTTACAGAGTGAATATTGACCGTCCTAAGAACTTATGCCTGTCTCTAGATATATTGTCCTTTCTTGTTTGATGATTCTATGAATCATAGAAGGTGAGATGCAAGCCGGCTATGGTTGATAGAGTTTGGATTCCTGGATGTTATGTGATTCACATGATAATGTAGTATGAGTCGGTCTAGTATTCACATGCTAGGACTATGTGTTGTTATATTGTTGTTCACATGATAAGCACGATTGTCTAGCATCTATATGCTAAGGCTATGTGTTATTCATATTCATATTCTTATGTTTACATGTTATATTAATTATGACATTTCGTGGCTGGGAGAACTCGGAGTTACTCCCCACTGACTGTGGCTTTCATATTTGTATAAAATGTGATTGACAGGTAGGTGATGCATATATGGGGTACATGGACGAGCTAGCGAGCAAAGTAACCTTGGGACCTAGATTGGCTTTATTTTATTGTGACCCTTAAACACTTTTTATGTCATATACTTTTTAGGGACATATGTCTCCCTTTTTCATATTTGGGTTGTATAACTTTATTTCGCGACTTTAGCGATGTTTTATTTATGAGATTTATTTTAGACCTTGCATGTTTGACACCTTCCCATTTGGATATTTTTATAACGAGTTCGGTTTCGTTTCGGTTTTAAAATTACAGGTTTTTACCCAAATGAACCTATTACAAACATATCCATGCGCTTTTATCTAGAATTATGTGTTTACTTTTCCGAATGAATGAGGGTGTCACGGTTGGTATCGAGCATATTTGCTCCCGACGCACGTTTTTGCACCCCCAATATAAATAACTTGACCTTAAAATAATAAACTTGAGAGATGGGTAGGATGGGTAGACTTAGGACTTTATGTTGTAGTCTCTTTGTGATTGCTATTTATTAGATGCTAATCAATGTTCTCTTTTACAAGATGGCTCTTACAAGAAACGTTGATAATGCAATCTTGCAAGCTCTTACTCGATTCTTGAGAATCAAAAACCAACCAGCTCCTCCCCCCCCCTCCTCGGTTTCCGAAGGTGATAGACCCGGTTCTTACACTTGGGTGGCAAGTCAATTGACTCGAAACAAGACTCAAACTTATGGTGGTGAAGTAGACCCGGTGGCACTCACCGAATGGTTTCGTGAATTGGAGAAAAGCTTTGTCTTGTATGATGTTCGTGAAGAAGACAAAGTGAAATTGGCTTCTCATTTCCTTGTGAAAGAAGCTGATAGATGGTGGTCCATGACTGGTCCTACTTCCACTCTTGAGCCTGGCTTTGGTTGGGATCGCTTTAAGGATCTAGTTGAGGCTAGGTTCTATCCAAAAGAGCTGAAACAACAAAGGCTTAAAGAGTTTATGAATTTGAAGCAAGGAAGTCTTTCTGTCCAAGCCTTTACCGACAAGTTCAATGAACTTTCTCACTATGCTTCTAGACTTGTCAAAAATGAAGAAGAAAAGGCTTTCTTTTACCTTGACAAGCTTACTCAAAGCTTAAGAGCTTGATCCGTAGGGATTCTACTTCCTTTGTCTCAATCTATGATGATGCATTATGGGCCGAGAGCTCTATTCGGGCTATTGATGAAGAGGCTCGTGCTTCTCATACTTCCCTTGGCAAGAGGTCACTCTACTCCACTTCTAGGCCTTATGTTGCTCCTTCTAGACCCTTTGTGCTTACTTCTTCCCCCTCATATCCTAACAAGAAGAGGTTTGTTCCGAGTGGACAAGCAAATCAAGGTGCTCGTGTTCTATCTCCTAGCAACGACAAAAATCCTAAGGGTCGTATGTGCTATCATTGTAAGAAGCCTTTGCATACCGGAATTGGTTGCTTTGATAAGCAAATTGTGTGTTTCTTCTGCAACAAGCCTGGACATAAGGCTAATGAGTGTCCTGAGAAGAAGACTACTACTACTCCTGCTGTTCCTGAGAGGCCGAGAGGTCGCATCTTTGTGATGAGCCGTGCTGAGGCTGAGGCACACCCAGACATAGTCACTGGTACGTTCTTAATTTTTGATGTCCCTTGTTTGGTTTTATTTGATACCGGTGCTTCTTTGTCGTTTATATCGATGAAATTCTCCGACAAGTTACCTCTTGAACCTTCACTTGGAGATAGTACATCAATATCTTTACCCTCCGGCGACATCTTCTCTTGTTCTTATTTTTATTCGGATGTCCCTATATCGATAGCGGAATCTATTTTCCCGGCTAATCTCCTTCGATTTCCACTTGAGGAGTTTGATGTTATTTTGGGCATGGATTGGTTATCTACCTATCATGCTCGATTTGAATGTCGAGATCAAAAGATTGTTCTTAAAAGCCCTTTGGGTACTCGCGTATCTTATCAAGGGGCCAGAAAGCAAACAGGTGTGAAGTTGATCTCAGCTATGAAGATGGTGAATGCTTTGAAGAAGGGTCATCAAGCATTCCTATGTGTAGTGACTACTAATTCTCCTTCTCTTCCTCCCTTGAAGGATGTTCCCATTGTTTGTGAATTTCCGGATGTATTTCCCGATGAATTACCCGGGATTCCTCCTGAAAGAGATGTTGAATTTTCTATTGACCTAGTTCCCGGAACCGGTCCTATTGCTAAAGCTCCTTATCGTATGGCACCTTCCGAATTGAAGGAGTTGAGAGTTCAACTTGATGACTTGATTGAGAAAGGCTTTATTAGGCCTAGTGCTTCTCCTTGGGGTTCCCCCGTCCTCTTTGTGAAGAAAAATGATGGATCTATACGACTTTGCATTGATTATCGTGAACTCAATCCTGTGATAATCAAGAACAAGTATCCTCTTCCACGAATTGATGATCTCTTTGACCAATTACGTGGTGCTTCTACTTTTTCCAAGATTGACCTCCGATCGGGTTATCATCAAATTCCGGTGCGTGAGTCCGATATTCCTAAGACTGCTTTCAGCACGAGATATGGTCATTTCGAATTTAAAGTGATGCCTTTCGGATTGACTAATTCTCCGGCTATCTTCATGGATCAAATAAATCGTACCTTTAGTGAGTACCTCGATAAGTGTGTGGTGGTGTTCATTGATGATATCTTGATCTTCTCAAAGAATGATGAAGAACATGCCCTACACCTCCGTATCATCTTAGACATTCTACGTCGTCAAAAGTGGTATGCTAAGTTCTCGAAATATGAATTTTGGTTGCATCAAGTAACTTTTCTTGGACATGTCATATCCAAAGATGGTGTTATGGTAGATCCTTCTAAGATTGAGGCCGTTGTTGATTGGAAGAGTCCGAAAAATGTGACTGAGATTCGAAGCTTTCTCGGTTTGGCGGGTTATTACCGTCGATTCGTGAAAGATTTCTCTAAGTTAGCTAGACCGATGACTCAATTGTTGAAGAAGGAGTCTAAGTTTGTGTGGACCGATGAGTGTGAGAATGCCTTCTTAGAGTTGAAGACTAGGTTGACTACCGCTCCGGTGTTGACCTTACCTGAGGATGGTGTGGACTACGATGTCTATTGTGTTGCTTCAAAGCATGGCCTAGGTTGTGTCTTGATGCAAAACCGAAGGGTTATTGCTTATGCTTCTCGACAACTAAGGGTTCATGAGGTGAACTATCCGACTCATGATCTTGAGTTAGCCGTCGTGGTACATGCCTTGAAGACATGGAGGCATTACCTTATTGGAGTTCATTGCCGCATTTATACCGATCATAAGAGTTTGAGGTGTATCTTTACCTAGAAAGAATTGAATATGAGGCAAAGAATATAGCTAGAGTTGGTGAATGATTATGATGCCGAGTTGATTTATCATGAAGGGAAAGCAAATGTGGTGGCCGATGCTTTGAGTAGGAAGACTAGTCACTCTGTGAGCACTATCCGTGTGTTACCTGATGAACTTACCACGGAATTTCAAAAGTTAGGGATAAGCCTTGTTGGGAAGGGCTTTGACTATCTTAGTGCCTTGAGTGCAGAACCCGACTTTTACCGTGAGATCCGTACTTGCCTACCTGAGGATGCTACTTTCATGTCCATTCAAGCAAAAATCCAACTTGGGCAAGCTAAGGATTGTGTGGTGGATAGTGATGGATACCTTCGTTACCAAGGTAGGATGTATGTTCCGAGAGTAGCCGAGTTGAGGAAGAAGATCCTTGATGAAGCTCGCCTTTATCCTTACTCTATTCATCCTGGTGGTGACAAGATGTATAAAGACTTGAGATTACAGTTTTGGTGGCCTAGGATGAAGATTGATGTCCTAGAGTATGTTAGCAAGTGTCTTACCTGTCAGAAAGTGAAGATTGAGCATCAGAAACCCGGGGGTTTGCTACAACCTTTGGATGTTCCCCTTTGGAAATGGGAGTCCATCTCCATG
The DNA here is from genome assembly GCF_048544455.1 of Silene latifolia. NCBI lineage: Eukaryota > Viridiplantae > Streptophyta > Magnoliopsida > Caryophyllales > Caryophyllaceae > Silene > Silene latifolia. The sequence continues at coordinate 101,955,853 of NC_133531.1, forward strand.
GACTTTGTGATGGCTTTACCTAAGACTGCTAGCGGAAAAGATGCGGTTTGGGTGGTTGTAGATCGATTGACCAAATGTGCTAGGTTTATACCTATCAAGGAGACATGGAGATTAGATGTCCTAGCTGGTGCCTATGTGAAGGAGATAGTACGCTACCATGGAGTGCCTAAGGATATAGTTTCAGATCGTGACCCGAAATTTTGTTCCCGTTTGTGGACTGCTTTGCAAGAAGCCATGGGTAGTAAGCTACTGATGAGTACCGCTTTTCATGCCGCTACAGATGGACAGACTGAGAGGACTATCCAGTCTTTAGAGGACCTCCTCTGTGCTTGTGCTTTAGACTTCCACACTTCTTCGGAGAAGTGCTTACCTCTTGTTGAATTCTCCTACAACAATAGCTATCATACTTCTATCAAGATGTCACCTTATGAAGCTTTGTATGGTAGGAAATGTCGTAGTCCGGACTGTTGGGATCAAGTCCAAGATGCTCATGTGTTGGGACCCGATTTGGTGACTGAGACCATCAATCAGGTTCAGATCATTCGAGAGCGTATGAAAGCCGCTCAAGACCGACAGAAATCGTATGCTGATGCCCGTCGTCGACCATTTGCCTTTGAGGTTGATGATCGAGTATTCCTTAAGGTGTCACCTATGAAAGGGGTGAAACGTTTTGGTGTGAAAGGAAAGCTGAGTCCCAAATACATTGGACCTTTCCGTGTGCTTGAGAAGATTGGTCCCGTTGCTCGAAAGGGCAAACAAGCAACTTAGAAACAAAGTGGTGCCCCTAGTTCGTATCCTTTGGCGTTGTGGAAATGTCGAAGAACAAACTTGGGAGCCTGAATCTTCTATGTTAGCTAAATATCCTGAACTCTTCTCGTGAGGTACTTTCCGTTCCTTTATCTAATCCTTGTGAGTTTTAGCTATCCTTTCGAGTGTTCCTCTCCTTCCCTGGAATATTCTCCGCGTTAGTAGTCATTGCTTAGTTGTATAAAAGTCGTAGTTAGAGTTTGGTCATAGCTAGTGGAGTTATTATCCTTATTATAGAGTTTCGAACTAAAGATTTTTGAAAATGTTTTAATGTTTTCCACTGGTTTTAACGTCAATGAGTGGTAAAGCTCGTTATTGGAGACGTCCGATAATTGGTTTTCTCATTTGTTGGTGTAAAAATATATATTTTTATGTCTTTGATTTGGAATGTTGATGATCTTGAACGGCCGACGAGGATATTCCGTTCAATTGAAAAGACACTTATACTTCATACGTCCATATTTTGAAGATTTTGTTTACTTGATTTTAAAGAGATAGACCTACATATATACAATGTTCCTTCTTCTAAGTTTCGGGGACGAAACTTCTTAAAAGGAGGGATGATTGTAACACCCCGTAAATTTGAAGACCTTTATTTTATTTTAAAAGTAATATTTTAATCTATTTTAATTTAATATTAATTTATTTGAAATAAAATTTATTTGATAAAATATGATCTTATTTTATTTTGAAGAAATGTAATTATTTTTGATAGTTTAGAAATGTTTAAAAGTGATTTAAACTATATTTAAACCTTTTCCTTTGATAAAATAGATTTCGGATAAAAGTCGTAATATTGGGATTTTCCCATTTCTTACGGTCGTTGGGTAAACGAGTTTGGATATTGGGCATATGAGCACTTAATCTTTTAGTAAAATCGTGTTTAAGAACTTTAATATTCTCGGAAATCGCGTTCGACGAATATTTCTAATTACCGTCGAAGCAAACCCAAAACGTAAACAATTGACACCTCCCCTTACCTCTTGACCGGCCACACCTCCCTCCATTGTCTCCTCTTTCAATTCTCATTTCCTCCATAATTCACTCTCTCTCTTCCTTTCATCAAACACCAAATTCATCTCAAAACTCCTCCTTACAATCCCTAAATCCAACATAAATCCTTCATTTCTCCACCAAATCTCATAAAAATTATATATTTGGAATCATCTCTTCAATCCTCATCTACTAGTAAGCTTTATTTTCATTTCCCCCAATTTTGTTTTAAGGCTCATCTTTTAGGGTTTCGAATTTAAGCTTAATAATTGTGTTTTTTGTTGTTCTTATAGGTGAAGAATTTGAAGATGAGTTAAGTGACTCATATGTTGTTGAAGATGAAGAGTAATTTTGGGTTTTAGAAGCTTTCTCAAGTTATTACTTGTCTCTTTGCTAGCTTAAGGTAACTATTCCGAGTTACTCGACGATTTAATGTCACATAAATGTTGTGTTTGTTGTTTGTTAAGTGTTTAGGTGATTGATAATGTGTTAGTTTCGTTTTTCACATGACTTGTGTTGTTAAAGTTTACTAATTTGTGGTTATATCATATACTTGAGTATTGAAACGAAATGGGTATTGTTGATTGTTGCTTGAGACGGTATTAAATTGAGCTTGAAACGGATTTTGGTAGGAAAAAGGGAAAAGGGGCGGAAAAATCGCCCAAAACAGCCTGTAGAGGGCCGCGGCAGGCCCGGTGGGTCCGGCCCGGACTTTGACCCGTCACTTTGGGTCGGGTCTTGGGTCTATTGTTTGATGTTTTGGGTCTTTTGTTTGCATATTTATATATTTTGGTATTTTTAGCATGCGGGTAATCATTATTATGCGAGAATTTAATTGAATTGGACACTTTGTAAGTTGGAATATATTTCCTTATGTTGATAGTTTTTCACATGATAGAAATTGGAAATGGTATGAGAATGATATTGTGAGGAATTTTGGGATTTGGGCCAAAGTAGGCCAAGACTCTGAGCTGGGCCAGATTGACCGAACGAGTTTGGTCAAACTAGGTTTAAACCGGTCAGCCTCGATTTGACCGATGACCCGTCGCGGGACTCGGGTCGAGGGTTTGTCTTTGAGGTGAGATTGGTTGTTATTGGATGTTTTATGTTGATGCCTTGATATTTGTGATTATCATTTCACATGTTGGTTGTTGGATGCTTTGGATGCCTTATGCTTGAGTCTTGTTGCCTCTTTGCCATTTTAGCTTGTTCTCATGGATTATGGTACTGTTGGTTAGCTGGAATTTGGATTATTATTGATATTGGAGATATTGTTGGATTGTCAGCTGAATATGCTCTTGCGTAGCCTTTCATATGCTAGGGTGTGTATGATCATTTGTGTGTGCAAGTTTGGACTCTTTGCCCCTCTTATGGTTAATTGGGTGTCCTACTTGTCTTGTGTGGCGTGGGCTAAAGTATTCAAGCTGGGACTAGGTCCTACGTGAGTATTTCGGCCTTCGTCATAGATAAGCCATTATAGTCTTTGACGAGTGTATGTTTGCGGCTTAATAGCCTTTGTGTCTTAGCTTGGTGGGTTTATATCCAAGTTAGGGCATGACCTCCTGACGTACTCTTAGAAGTATGTGGTCAGCTCAACCCTTTGGTGGACTCCTTAAAGGTACTCGTGTGTTGATATCATGGGTCTTGGATGCGGTAGTTTTCCGCATGTCGCTAGGTCTGCGCAGGTTTAGGACTAGGGTGTTTACCTTACCTCGTGGTATAGACTCGAGTTACAGAGTGACTATTGACCGTCTTAAGAACTTATGCCTGTCTCTAGATATATTGTCCTTTCTTGTTTGATGATTCTATGAATCATAGAAGGTGAGATGCAAGCCGGCTATGGTTGATAGAGTTTGGATTCCTGGATGTTATGTGATTCACATGATAGTGTAGTATGAGTCGGTCTAGTATTCACATGCTAGGACTATGTGTTGTTATATTGTTGTTCACATGATAAGCACGATTGTCTAGCATCTATATGCTAAGGCTATGTGTTATTCACATTCATATTCTTATGTTTACATGTTATATTAATTATGACATTTCGTGGCTGGGAGAACTCGGAGTTACTCCCCACTGACTGTGGCTTTCGTATTTGTATAAAATGCGATTGATAGGTAGGTGATGCATATATGGGGTACATGGACGAGCTAGCGAGCAAAGTAACCTTGGGACCTAGATTGGCTTTATTTTATTGTGACCCTTAAACACTTTTTATGTCATATACTTTTTAGGGACATATGTCTCCCTTTTTCATATTTGGGTTGTATAACTTTGTTTCCCGACTTTAGCGATGTTTTATTTATGATATTTATTTTAGACCTTGCATGTTTGACACCTTCCCATTTGGATATTTTTATAACAGGTTCAGGTTTCGTTTTTGGTTTTAAAAATTACAGGTTTTTACCCAAATGAACCTATTACAAACATATCCATGCAGTTTTTATCTAGAATTATGTGTTTACTTTTCCGCAATGAATGAGGGTGTCACACGCTCGGATCAGAGCTCCATGATCCGCTCGTCTCATCTTCGGGCCGCTCGGATCAGGACATGGCAATCCGTTTGTCTGGTGCTTAGGACGCACGGATCTTGGCACAGTGTTTCATCCTCTTGCTTCAAAGCCTACTATCTATGTATACTCTTTATTCTTACTTCGTTGGTCGTCGTTCTTGCCTCCTCTTCATACTAGTCCATCTAAGATCGTCAACAAGCTTCCAAATATGCACGGGAGGCGGGAATTCCGCCTCATTATCTCCTTTCCTATAAGACATATAAAATGCACTAGGAAAGCAAAGTAGAAAGGATTTGACGGATAAAATGGCCATGAAATGTTATAATAGTATGCAAAATACGTTCAATTAGGGGACTAAATGTGCGCAATTAAGAGTCACATCAAATGAATTAATCCCGCAGCGAAAGCATGTGGATTCAATTTATACATGTTCAATACTCATGAACTTGTCTAGACTCTTATCAAAGAATATTCATTTAACGCTAATATCCTCTTAGAACTATCTTTATAGGTCTAGATACTTTAGAGATGTATTATCCTTCTCCTAATTCTTTCATCACTCACAGTGATCAATATGTCATTCACATATAAGACTAATAATACCACCCTACTCCCACTAAACTTCACGTATAAACAAAACTACTCGACAATTCGAGAAAAGTTTATCACATGATCAAAACATACAATTCAACTCCTTAATTTCTACTTAAGACTTTTTCTTAAGTTCGTATCCTACCTTAGGATAGTTGCGATTTACAAAACTCATGCAAGATAATTTTAAAATCCAACAGTTAAATAATATTATGAAATCCGAATTTAACGAAGCATTACAATTGGTGTAAACCTCTTACCACCAATCAACCAAGTCACATAAACATCTTAATGTTTATGCTCAATTCGGACTTATGACGAATTGAAACTAGATAAAGCATCTTAATAAGTTATAGGTTTGTTACTTTCAAAAATAACATGACTCCTATCCACTTTAAGTTTCGAAGAAATAATTACTGATTTTGACCAAGAAGGAACATCTTCCTACGTCTTATTCTCAGTTTGTGGCTCTTGAACATTTTCTCCCACTCTGTCTTTAGGAAATAATCCTCTTTTCTTTAATAGACAGCATCGATCACGAGCCACAAAACCTTTGTTCTCGTGATCATGTAGTAAGAAAGAGCACATGTTTACTATCGAAATAAGCTACAATTTAGGTATCATGCTAACATTATCTCATACGAAAAGTAGATAATTGTTTTAACCATGTTTTGTTTTAGTGGAAAAATTTTAATGCCAAACAAATTTTATAACAGAAACTACCTCCAACTATATTGTAAAGATTCAATCATATCGTAATGAAAGTGAACTTGCGATACCATATCACTCTCTATTTGGTGTAAAATAAAGTCATTACTTCATGGTTCTCATCCTAAACAAAGTACTAATACTTTGGTTTTTATACTTCATAAGAAGAATTCGTTGAACTTATTCAAAGAATTTCTCTTTTTACCTCATTAAGTGGATACCAAGTATCTACCTAGTTTGTTGGTAAAAGAGAAGAAGTAATAATGACTTTCTCAGATTGAAAATATATTCGACCATACACATTGAAGTGTAATTAGGTGAATAACTTATTCTATTCGCTATACTTTTCAAGAAAAAGTCACGAAACATCTTGCTTTGAATACAAGATTCATACATTTCATGAGATTCACAATAAAATGGTATGAGATACTAATCAAAACTAGTTTTAATGCGACTTTCAATCGAGAAATGAGAAATAATTTGGGATCACCAACTTGAGTCTTATATATGTATGACATTTTATTTCTAGTTTAAATATAATTACCTTGATTTGTATGGCCTCACCATAAACTTAATCGTGATATGTTAGGGCACAACACTTGTTTTAATTGCATAATTGAGAAACCCTTTGCGTTTTATACAAAAACATGAATTATATTCTTATTTAGAGTTCGTGTACATCATAACAATTATTGAGGTACATTTCTAAATACAAAACTAAAATGAGTACACTACAACATTCATATGTTCATGGATGAAATGGCAACTACCCTAGTTCTATTCATGCAAATTTCTGAACTTATTCTTGTTAGTCGTCATACGATTATTCAATGTTAGGATTCTAAGGATTTACAAAACCCTCAGATTGTGTTATAAACAAATCCTCCCTCTAAAAACCCATTTTGGAAAGGTGGTTTTGACATCCTTTTGCCATATTTCATAATCATGAAATGTGGCAATTTCTAACATGATTCACAAATTTGTATCAAATACTCATGATGTGGTAATTGGCAAGAATGCAATGTCAATGTCATAGATATTCAGGAAGGAATATGTTGGAGTCACACGACCAACTTTCTAGATCTTTACTTATTTGGGGTTTGTCTCTATTTTAGTGTCTAACACCTTCTCTTTCGAGCGTAGTTCCATCCTTAACAATTAAGATAGGTACTTACTTCTTATTGCTCCCACTGACTTCAAGAATTCCTACTTGATGAAGACTTATCTTTATATAAATTCTTAGTTAATCCTTCACAAGGGTTAACTCTATTGTGGTATTTGGTTAATCAAAATTTCCAACAAATCAATTTACCAATTTAACATTGTCGTTCTTAATAATTTAAGAGCATGATAACAAGTGTTTAGTTTGAGCAATAAGACTTTTAAACCGTAGAAGCATAGATGATATTATCAAAATATATTTTGACTAATCATTACTTCTATTCATACTTCTTCACAAGAAATCATACATAGGCATGTTAGGAATTTAAGATGGTAATCTTATATGACATAGGTCAACTCCTATGGAGTTCTATTGGAATAGAACGATTCCTGTGGAACTAGTCCATGCCCTATTTAAACGGTTCATATGAGGATTTAGAAAGAGATTCTATTTGTCTTTGGTAATAGTGGTTTAATGGAGACATAAGTTAAAATCGAAATGATATCGTATATTAATAGGAGTAATGATAAAGAACAACCTAAAACAACGAAATAGTGGGAAAAGAAACATTCATCGTTAATATATGAAAACATATTAGCATGTTTTAGCATTTATATAATGACCCCCACCCAATTATATAAATGATTCCGAGATTCATCTTCACACAAACATGGGCATGGGAAACCGATATATCCCATACTTACATAAATTTGGTGAATTAACTCTTTAATTGATTCTACCTCAGAACTCTCGGTCAATGAATTTCATAAATTCCATCTCTAGCCCTGGAACATAAGACTAGTCTTTATATCCCGTTGAGTCCAACCAAATTTCACGTGTAATAACGTTTTATTACCCCACTTACCCAATGAAAAATGAAAGTACCCCGGAAAACCGAATCTACTCCAAATGTCAAAGGGATTCATGGGTCCTACTATTTGGTAAGGCTAATCTCAATTTTAAATATGTGAGAGGTTTTGTCGATTTATTATCTATCACTTTTATGTGAACTATATTAGTGAACTAACGATAATTATAATCGACACGGTCGAAAAGACGATATATATATATATATATATATATATATATATATATATATATATATATATATATATATATATATATATATATATATATATATATATATATATATATATAGAGAGAGAGAGAGAGAGAGAGAGAGAGAGAGAGAGAGGGTGGGATCCGGTGAGAACGACCATTCGGCGAGAACGGTGAGAATGCACTAGATACATTAGAATATATATATATAAAAGATACACTTTTTTTTTTTTTACCAAATCTCATATACACTTTTAAATAAAGTAGGTACACTTTTTTACCAAAATTCTATATACACATTTTAAGAATGTAGATACACTTTTTTTTTAACCAAATCTCATATACACTTTTAAATAAAGTGGTACAATTTTTTACCAAAATTTTATATACACATTTTAAGAATGTAGATACATTTTTTTTTTTACCAAATCTCATATACACTTTTAACTAAAGTAGGTACACTTTTTACAAAAATTCTATATACGCATTTTAAGAATGTAGATACACTTTTTTTTTACCAAATCTCATATACACTTTTAAATAAAGTAGGTATATTTTTTACCAAAATTGTATATACACATTTTAAGAATGTATATACACTTTTTTTTTTTACCAAATCTCATATACACTTTTAAATAAAGTAGGTACACTTTTTTACCAAAATTCTATATACACATTTTCAAAATGTAGATACACTTTTTTTTTAATCAAATCTCATATACACTTTTAACTAAAGTAGGTATACCAAAATTCTATATACACATTTTAAGAATGTAGATACTAGATACATTAAAATACATGCTAGATACATTTTTTTCATAAATTCTCAGATACACTTTACACTAATATAAATACGCTTGTTACATAAATTTTAGATACATTTTATGACGACGTAGATACATTTTTATCTATACTAGATACATTTTTTACATAAATTCTAGATACGTATTATAGCAATGTAGATTGATGAGTAGTATTTTGGTAGCATTTTACCCCTCATTTATACCTTATTCTGACTCGATTTTGCGTGCTTAATTGATTAAATAGCTCATTTAATTACTAATTTATAGTAATTAGTCGGCTTGATTATATTTAATAATTATTCGGATTTTTTATAATTTTAGTATTACTAATATTTTATTGTTTATAATTTGTAGGCGAGGTGATATAATAAAGTGGAGATTCGAGTTAGAATAAAATAAGATGGAAATTAAGGAGCAAGTCGCGTTGGGACTTGGGACGGGACAGAGTCAAATGGAAGAGTAAAAGAAAACGTTGACTCTTGTGCAGGTAAGTCAAAGTTGACTTCACCAAAAATCACACACACACCACATCCCTTGCTCCTTCATCATTCATCACCTTCATTCCCGTCTAACAGTCATCACAACATTCAAACCGACCAAAGCCAAAACCCGATCAATCCACCGTCTACTTTTCAAACTCAATGAAAGGTTTCAGAATCAGCCACGTACTACACTGGCTGCATCAAGTGGGGTTTTCTCCCTTTTGCTTTTAAACCCATCATTAAGTCTGGCTTAAAAGGGTTAATTTAAATCGATTGCAAGTACGCCGTCTGAAACAAGAATTTTTTGTCTTTAAAATGATATTCGACCCGAGAATCCTAAAAGGTCGAGTTTTTTCTGCTATAATTTTGATTTTGTCTTAATTACTCATTCACTAATTAGTCCCCCACTCCACCACTGATAATGAGACCCGAGAAAAACTCGTTTGTGTATATCAGTGCATGTATGTGTGTTGACAAACATAATTGACCCGAGAACAATTATGATTCTCACAATTTAGTAATATCATCCACGGTATACAATTGTACAAATGAAACCAATAAAGACATTAAGAGTCGTTGAAATTGATGCATTCACTGATAATACCAGGCACCTGTCGCAAGACAATTTACATTCACTGATAATACCAGGCACCTGTCGCATCACCTATAATTAGTCGGCGACCGGTGTCATCACTAATCACCTCCATATGTCGTCGACAACCTTCCCGGAGCCACCAAATCAATGGTCGTGTCCCAGACGACGCCGACAAATAGTCTAACAACTCGTCAGCCCTTAATCGCATACCCATCGGCGTTTTCATGGGAGTCTACAGATGGTTTCATCGCCGGTCAAACTCTTCTTTCCATCTCCTTTATTTTCCCCCAAAATCAAACCTTAATTCTCCAATTAATTCAATTTGTGTAATTTTGATTGATTTGACTATGAATAAACGATTTGTGGTGCAAACTTGGTACGCCGATAAAAGGCCGGCGAGCACGATGGCCGGAGTGAAGATGGAAAAGAGAAAGAGATAGGGGAGGAGTTGTATTGCAAAAGGAATGTCGGCCTGGTGGTTGTGGTGGTAATCACACAGTAACTGACGTTTAGTGGTGATGGTCGCCGGCTTCTGGTCTTGGTGGTGGCTGATCGGAATGTGTGATGGTGGACTGGTGGTGGATGGGGGATAAAGAAGATTATGGTAGGGCAGTGTGTGACGTGTGTGGTTAATAATATTGGGATAGTGAGCATTGGTCTCAGCCGTCAGATTTTTAAATCTAATGATTGTAGGTCGTTCTCACCGTTCTCACTGAGTAGTCGTTCTCACCGGATCCTAAATCTATCTATATATATATATATATATATATATATATATATATATATATATATATATATATATATATATATATAGAGAGAGAGAGAGAGAGAGAGGCGGGATCTCGTGAGTTTGGTTCTTACGGTGAGTTGTGAGTTTGTGTGCTCACAAATCTCAGCCATTAGATAAAAAGAAATAGATGGCTGAGATTGAACTTTTAAACAAAACAAAATCATGATAAGGCAGTAACAAAATTCTCACTACTATCTACTAATACAATCAAAATTAAATTACAACGTAATTACAAACATAAGAAAACCTAACCCTAACTCTAAAATTGAAAAATCTCCAAATTTTGGGATAATCAATTGATGATTTCAATCGGTCGTACCTCTAGAACCCTAGAACAAATCAATTGAGCAATACCCTCAGCATGTTGACTAAAATCACCAGCAATAATCGTGAGATCCGTAATTATAGGCTTCGAATTAATCGTGAGCTCGGATAGAACATCTTCGTAAATCCGAACGAATTCCTCGGGAGTAATCGCAACATCGTCGATCTCAGCTAATTAAACCATCGATGGTGACGGTAATGTCGATCTCAGTTCAAGAAGCGGATGACCAACATTACCTAATCGCAATCGTTATGATTAAGCGTGATTATTAAAGATTGATTAGCTGATAAAAGGTGAATATCAATTGTTTAATTTTATTGTGGGAGTGGTGGTGCAGGTGCATGAAGGATAGTGACGGCTCTGTTCAATCCACATAAGTTTGGCTCGGTTCCTGGTGTGGAAGTTGGTGATAAATTCTATTATCGAGTCGAATTAGTGATTGCGGGTTTGCACAGGTTGTTCCAAGGTGGGATTGATACTATAGAGGAACGCGTTGAATCTCTTGCCTTGAGCGGCGGCGGCAAGTTCTTCGATTGCGGTGATGCTTCGATAATGATGCCACCCCCGTTGTCTCCTTATATTTGCATCATTCGAGAAAGCATGTGGCGGTTTATGGCAGTGTTTTACACTGCACGACGTATGCATTTGGTTTAATCCAAGTGTTCAGCTTATCCTACCTCCATTCCCTAGTTGGGGATAATGAAGGCCATGTGTGTGTCGAATGTTCCGAACTTTATAATTAACACATGGTGGTGCTCTATTGTATGTTTGTTACTGAGTATTTGTCAGTTTTTTTTCCTGCGCCTTAATGAAATGAATTATTACCGCTCTTCCCTTTTGAGAAGTCATTCCCGTTAGCGCACTATAGAATTTTATGCAATTTTCGAAATGCGTAGAAATATACATGTGGCCAGATCATAAATATTGTTAAGGAAACAAAGGGAAGATTAATTATTAGCTTGGGCATACAGCATGCAATAAACGTTGTGTGTACAATTGTACAAAAAGAATAATGCTACTGATCAACAATAGAACAAAAGCCCCTTGACCGAGTATAAGCATCGGTTCTTTGGACAGTATTGTTCATTGGACTGAGTATAAGCGTCGGCTTGGTTAAGGTGTTAGTGTTTGGGATTGTTGTCTGCTTAGCAAATTATTGCTTGACTTAGCCTTGTCTTTAGTACTGTCTTGGACTTGGAGAATGTGTTCATCTAATTTTAGGGTGGTTGGTTAATATTGTGGGTCTCCTAGGTTATGGAATGGCTGAAAAAATCTGATTGTGTTTCAATGTATTTCACTGAATGAATGCAATAACAACACAATAAATCCAGTAACACTACAATAACAATGTAATAATACCAGAGTAACAACACAATAAATCCAGATAACACTACAATAACAGCACAATAATACGGGAAAAAAAAGTAAAAAAAATCAAAGTAGTTAAAAATATTAAAGTGACACGGTAATAACATCACAATAACACCAGAATAAGTGAATAACAGTACAATAACACGTGGTAAAAGAGAGTAAAAAAAGTCAAAGTGACATCGGAATCACGTCAGAATAACACCAGAATAACAGCACAATAACATGTGGTAAAAAAAGAGAAAAAAATCAAAGTAATAAAAAAAATCTAAGTGACACCGGAATAACATCACAATAACACCGGAATAACAATAACAGAAGAATAACAGCACAACAACATGTGGTAAAAAAGAGAAAAAAAAAATCAAAGTAGTAAAAAAAAATCTAAGTAACACCGGAATAACATCACAATAACACCGGAATAACAATAACATGTGGTAAAAAAAAAAGAGTAAAAAAATCACGGTAGTAAAAAAATCTAAGTGGACACCGGAATAACATCACAATAACACCAGAATAACAATAACAGCAAAATAACAGCACAATAACACATGGTAAAAAAAATCCAAGTAGTAAAAAATCAAAGCGACACCGGAATAACATCACAATAACAGTAGAATAACAGCACAATAACACGTGATAAAAAAAAAGAAAAAAAAAATCAAAGTCGTAAAAAAATCAAAGTGGCACCGGAATAACATCACAATAACACCAGAATAACCAGCACAATAACATGCGGTAAAAAAAAGAGTAAACAAATCAAAGTAGTAAAAAATATCAAATTAGTAAAAAATTAAAGTGACGCCAGAATAACATCACAATAACAGTAGAATAACAGCACAATAACACGTGGTAAAAAAAAATCAAAGTCGTAAAAAAAATCAAAGTAACAGCAGAATAACATCACAATAACAGCGGAATAACAATAACATGTGGTAAAAAAAAAAAGATAAAAAAATCAAAGTCGTAAAAAAAAAAAAGCACAATGACAGCATAATAACACGAGGTAAAAAAAAAAAGAACAAAAAAAATTCAAGTAAAAAAAAAAATTGGCACAAAAAGAAAAAGAAAAAAAGGTAACATAATGAGAAAATTAGAGAAAAAACACAAGAGAAAGAAATCAAAGTTGTAAAAAAAGCATAATAACACGAGGTAAAAAAAAGGGAGATAAAAAAAATTAAAGTAAAAAAAAAAAGAGTAACACTAGAAAAAAGAGAAAATAAGTAGATGACAGTGGTTTTATATGTCAGTTAAGATTAGATCTTGGCCATTCATCTCTAATATAATCTAGTGGCTGAGATTTAAAAACACAAAACTCACAACTCACCATAAGAAACAAAACTCACAAGAACCTAACTCTATATATATATATATATATATATATATATATATATATATATATATATAGGGTCGAGATCCAGTGAGAACCACACATATAATGAGAACCGTGAGAACCTCTCCCAATCCTTAAATCTAAAACAAATGACGGGCTGATACCATATTTTTTGACTAAACCCAACAGTTCAACATTATCCTCTGTAATTTAACTAAATTACTTTCTCTCTCCAAGTTCTTTTAATTTCTCCCTTCAATCACCTAGCTTCTTCCTCGAATTGAAGACATGCTTCAATATTCTGCTTCGTTCATCAATGGAGACGCAAATCGAACTACCTTTCATCACCGCTGTAAATTGGCTGAGGTTTGTTTAATTTCCCAGAAATTCGACTTTATTTATTGAGAATTTGTTAATTTGTTTAACAAATTATAATTGACGAATTTTGAATCGAGTTTATATACATATAATTGGGGCACATAATTAAAATTGTTGCCTAATGTTTGTGAAATTAGGGTTTATGTTCATAAAATTGGTAAAATTTACATCATAATGTTGGTAAATTAGGATTGGGGGAAATTGAGAAATTACCTCAATTAGTAGAAATCATGAAATTGGGAATGCAATTTCATGAATTAGGTTGGCTTTATTGGAAATGGAATTCTTTGGTTGGTATATTGTGTTAGTCGTAAGAAAAGTTGACGAGTTGTGTTTCATCACATGAACCTCCCGGATCGACATCCATCCTTGAACCTCCCGGATTGAATTCTTTGGCATCATCTCCCCACGAGATGTTGGTTTTGATGAATATGAACAATGAGACAATCTAATCTGCACCCCATTGCCGGCAAAACATTGTCGCCCAGTTTTATATCTTTGCAAACTTTCCGCATTGTTTCTTCTATTGGAGGATACAATCTCAAGACTTCGTATAGAATCATGTTTAATTGTCATCACATTCACAAAATAAATAACATCAATTAAGCACTAGACTATATACATATGAATAAACCGTGGAGTATTTACCGTTTTCAAGTTATTGAGTCGGGAAAAATCCGGGATGCTGTTCCCAAATGTTGCGAAAGCTTCTTGTCGAGCTAGTTCCTGCCAGTCTTGGTGCTTGCTGAGTAAGAGTACGGTCCAAACAAGCAGCGTGGAGGTGGTTCCTTGGCCTACTAAGTAGAACATCTTGCATTCGTCTACGACTTCCTCAAGACTTATGCTTATTTTTCCGTTCTGATTGTCGTTTCCAATGTTATACGACTCAAGTAGCAAGCCCAACAAATCATCTTTCAAAGACCACTTCACCCGTCCTTACATACTCCTGCCTCTTAGCAATTATATCTTTTAATAAAGATCTTATTTCACTTTGGATCTTCATTAATAACCAGCTCTTCTTTGTTGGGACAAATCTTCACAAAAAGTAAACGGAAATTGTCAATAACTCTAATACAAGCTAGACGGTCTAAGTGTCTAACACACGCAGGATAACTACCTCGATCCAGGGAAATGCACTGAGCGAAAAATAGGAAGAGCAAGTTCAAGTTGTTTAGTCAAGAGTTCGAATATCCTACGTCCCTCCTGATAGCTACTTCCGAAAGCTGCTCGAGATATAGCATCAGCAGATAGCTCACGAAGATACGGCCAAAAGTTGACCTCGCATGAACCCTTCTTTTCACAAATCTGAACCCATTTATCAACCATTTCAATTGAGCTTGCAACAAACGCGGGAACCATTAACTGCAATCAACCATTAGCTTAATTAATACAATTGTGTTTCATCACAAGTCATTATCTAAGAAAAGTTGTCCTTTATTTTTAAGTCAATTAGCTCAAATGGGAGAGCATTGTGCAATGCACAAGATGTGGGTTCGACTCCCATATTGGCTATGAAATACCAAATCTTTCTTTTACTCTAAAGAATGAAAAATAGTGTAGTTGGTAATCCTATTTGCACAATGGCATGTATGGTAGTAATAGTTTTGGTATATATGCTAGTCTTTGAAATGCTTGTATTGCTTGGATCATTACACATTCCTATAATTGGATTTATGATTTAATAGGCTATATGGGACTCGAACCCATATCTTTGTGCAAAATTTGCACATTGCTCTACCATTGAGCTAATAGCCTTTAAAATACGCTAAACAAATACGAGTCTGAAATAAATGACCAAAGTACACTGAAATGTTTCTCATATATTAGTAAGATAAGTAATAGATACACTAAAATGCCTTGTAGTTACACAAAAAGGCCGGTCAATGCATTAAATCTCCTCCACAATCATTTCCCTTATTTAATACACATAGAACCGTATTTCATGCACATAGAAACTTATTTCATGCACATTTAAAATTGATGTCCTTAACCAAAAGTAATTAGTATTATAATATAACCAACTGATTCAACTGAAGAATTTTTTTTAATGCACATAGAACCTTATTTCATGCACATAGAACCTTATTTCATGCACATATAAAATTTACGTCTTTAAACAATAGTAATTAGTATCATAATATAACCAACTAATGCAACCGAAGAATCTTATTTCATGCACATAGTACCTTATTTCATGCACATAGAACCTTATTTCATGCGCATATAATTTTATTTCATGCCCATTTAAACGAAACTAGAACATCAACCGGCATCCACAACCTGACCACACCAAAATTTTATCAATTGAAATGCATTTCCTCTTAAATAAACTACAAAATAGATCTAATTCAAGCTCGGTAAGCGAGATAATTATGAAAATTCACACCAAAGAAAACTTATAAACAAGAAAATAAAATAAAAGAACAATCATACTGAACTGAAATATGCCCTAGTGGAGCCAGGTCTGGAACAATTGGACTCTTGCAAAGCACAGAATGTTGGCCTGGTTGGTTCATCATAAAGCACTCAACACATGATAAACTGATTATGATAATCAATGTTGTATCTTTGAATCTGATGAGGAGACAATCACTCACATGTTCTTCAGATGAAAATATAGTTGAAAGATTATTAAACTAATAGAACAATGGCTAAATATAAGAATTGATGCTGCTATGGATACCTTGCTTACATTTGGCACCTACTCGTAGAGGCTCTCTTATTAAGAGATACACCATCAAAACCCTAGTGAATGCTTGCATATATTATATTTGGATGTAGGAAATAGTGTAGGATTGATCAGAAATTATATTGGGCAGGCCTCATTACACCTTTAGCAGAATCAAGTAGGAGATGAGAATGAGGATTGACAGATTAATCAAAACCCCTCTAAGCTCTAAGGATGAATGCTCGGTTTCAAAAATCAAGGAGTAGCAGGCAAGATCAAGATGTCTCTATAGGCTCATGGTGCATATAATGACATCAGATAGATTACATTTGATTTTATTTGTTTGGACTAGATGAGTAATATGAGACCAAGTTTATACGGGTATGAGAATTGGTTTACGCAACTAGAACATCAACCGCATCCACAACCCGACCACACCAAAATTTTATCAATTGAAATGCATTTCCTCTTAAATAAACTACAAAATAGATCTAATTCAAGCTCGTAAGCAAGATAATTATGAAAATTCACACCAAAGAAAACTTATAAACAAGAAAATAAAATAAAAGAACAATCATATCAACCTACACTTTAATAGAACATTAGCAAATAAAATCTATCTGAAGAAAATTAAAGATAATTGAAAGAGAGATTATACGATGTTCCTTTATTGTAGATATCAATGGAAACTAGAAGACGTTCAGCGCCAGATCGATTTGAGATGCTTGAGAGTGAATGTTTTGTGTGCAACGATGAACGAAGTTTCGGAAGAGGCGTCATTCTTCAATAAAAAAGAAGAACAAAATCAGGAATGCAACCCTAATCAACTAATTTGCTCATAAAAATTGAGGAATAAGAAATAAATTGGGGAAATTGAATTACCTAAATTGTAATTTGCTCGAAATCGGAAATCAGCGAGAACGAAGAAGGAAGCAAAGTTGAAGTCTGATGTACAGAGTAAGCTTGAAGATGGCCCAGTAATGTGCTCAAAATCATAGCAATGGCGGTTGATCGTCGTAGGACAGCTTGATAATCGAAAGAGGGCGAAGAATGAGTGAGAAAGGAAAGTTGTAAAAATGAATTGAGTTACAGGGGTTGGGGATTGGCAGAGCGTCCGTTTGATGGATTAGAATAGTTTATCAAATCCGTCCAATTCGTCTTAGATCTAAGGTTTATGAGTGGTTCTCACAGTTCTCATTATCTTAGTGGTTCTCATAGGATCCCGAATCTATATATATATATATATATATATATATATATATATATATATATATATATATATATATATATATATATATATATATAAATACATGTGATGTTAATGGCGATTTGGCAATGCATGTAACATATAAAGAAAAATGCAAAGCAATAAATAAATTTTCTAGTATAGCCTTTCCTAAAATAGAAAATATAATAATCTATTACATATTCGGAAACAAACTCCATTAGTCCCTTGAACTTCAAGTGGCACGCCTCTCAAGAACACCGTCTTCATCGAAACGCCTTTCCGAATGGCACCGTCTTGAAGGAACTTCGGAATTACAATTAATAATAAAATACATAGCTATTCCTATTATACATTTGTAATATGAAAAACTGGTAAAAATAAAAGTGATACGAGATCACATTAAAATTACAACCGAATCAATATTCCCTTACATTACGGGTAATATCGATTAAAACTAAGGCCATACTAAGATAAAATTACATAATTCAAAATTATATAAATAAAATATGACATTCATCAATGGAGAAAAGCAGCATTATAATATGTAATTAACATGCCAAATTAATGTGCCAAATTGCCCTTTTTAAAAACTTATATCGTATATGATCCGGTTTTATGGAAATGCGTGATATTAACTTATTAAAATCACAAATCAATACTTAAATCAAATTTAAGCCCAAGTTAATTATCCTAACCTTCTTAGGACTCAAAAATTAGTCTTTACACAATTTTGGACAATAATTCAACTTGACTTAACATTTATGCTCTTTTTTTTTACCTTAAAATCATAACCTTTTATGAAATAAATCCAAATTTAATTACAATAATTTCAAATTTTAAATTTCAAATTTTTGAACATTCTTGAATAATCCATGACACTCATAATATCAGGTTAAAATTTTCGAATTTATTCCGAGAAAAATATAGTTGCGATTTATCGGTTTTATCAAATAAAACATCTAAAGCATATGAAAATTAATCTCATAAATGTTAAAACTTTAGATCTGATATGTGGGATAATAATACAACCAAAAAAAATTTCTCATGCCATGTAATTCGTTTTAGCTATTTTTGCTAAAATAGTCACTATTTATGTCATTTTTACACTAAAAATTCATAAATCATGAAAAATGAATCAAGTTCATCTAAAAGTTTACACACATTGAGTAAAATATGCATGTGACAACATATTAAAATTTCATGGCCCGTTTCAAAGTTTAACTAATTTTAACCATTTTACCTCCATTTATTCCATTTTTATCTCATAAAAATTATAAATCATGCAAAATAAATCAAATTTATACGAAAGTTTGCATACAATAAGTAAAATATGCATGTGAGGTCATATAAAAAATTCAAGGTCAGAAACTAACTGTAACTATTTTTAGCATTTTAAATACCATTTTATTCATTAAAATGTAATAAAATCACTAAAAATCATTAAAATGAGCAACCAATTACCATAAATAATCAAAATGATCTAAATATATTTTAGGACCAGAATATATAACATGCAAAAAATTTCATGACTTTATAATATAAATTACAAAATCTCTAGTTTTATATGTTATACTTTTAACTCGAAAAAACAATAAACCGATTATGCATGCAACAACCTAAGCTCATGATACCAATTGATAGGATTCAATAACCCACTAATTAAACTCTATAATTATTTATCTAAATTACTCATTAAAATAGATGTTGATCTAGTACATGCATAACATAATATAAATAGATAAGTAAGAACAATGTTCCTTACATTTGTAGAAATCGGTTTTAGGGCACAAGTGAGGACTCCTTCCCACACTTGTTCTTGTGCTAAAAATTAATAGATGATCCTCCAAAATCCCAATAGTATAGATTCTCCTCTTGATGGCACCAAGACTACCCCTTAATTCTAATAGTATATTAACTAGATATAATATTAGAACCCTTAAAATTTAATCTTAAAATTATTTCTTATTACTACCTTTTAGTAATCTAAATAAATATAAGATTTTTGAACAATATTATTCTAAAACTTATTTTAGAGAGATGAGAGAAAGTGAGAGAAGTGAATAATAATAATGAATTATGTGAGAGTAAAGAACAATTCTTATTCTCTAAAATTGGGTGGAAAAACCGGTGGAGGGGAGAGGCAAAAGGGAGCCAATGCATGCCCCTTATCGTTTTAGAGTTGTTATTTTCTAAATATATTAGGATGTAGTATAGGTTAAAATAGTAATCATTGTGTTTTCCACAATTAAAAACTATTTAACCATTTCACCCTAATACCCTCTAAAAACCGGTGCCCCTTAGCTAATATGGAGTCCATTTTATTTTTGTCAATTGTTATTTTGTCATATAATATGTGACATGTAACATGTTATTAATAATATTAATGCATATTTAACAATTAAATATCATTACATATATTAATTCAATTACATATAACAATTGACTATTAATTCATAATCACAAGTATAAAAAATGGGTCATGTTAAGATAATCTACAACACATTGTAATTATAATTAACTAATCATTCTTAATTTAATTGTTTCATAAACAAATTTTTTAGTAATATATTATTTTAATTACTAAAATGAATCTTATTTAATCGAATTACAATAAGATACATATTCTTACTCACATATGTAAATTGTTCAATGTTAAGGAATTAATTAATCTGTATCAATATACAATTAATTAATTTATCTATTAAGGGAATCGTCCTTTAGGTGTGACCTTAAGGGATCAACTGATCACCACCGTCAAACGACAGTAATGTCAAACTCTAGTCAGTCAATCATTACCGATTAATGTTGATCAGTTGACGTATAAAAATGAATCATCCCTTCATGTATTCTTATCATGAGTTTTAATAATGTGATCGCACTATTGTTGAGGACACATACTCCAACAAAGACAAAAGAGACAATTACCTCCTCAAGGTAATCCTCCCACAAGACATGAGACCATCAATGCTATCCACTTGAGGAGTGGTACTAGATATTAGGGACCAAAGATGCCAATTGAAGAAGGAATTGTTGAGGAGAATGTCAAGCAAAGTGATGTGATTGAACCACTAAGGAGAAATCCTAAGGTGGTGGAGACAACTACCAATGACTCATCAAAGAAGAGAAGTGAAGATAAGGCTAAAGAAGTTGAGAAAGAGCCTATTGTGATTAGACTTCCATTCCCAAGTCGCCAAGCTAAGCCTAAGTTTGGAGATTGTGAAAAACTTAGAAGTTTCTATACCATTCACGGAGCTAATCCACCATGTTCCGGCCTATGCAAAGTATATGAAAGATATCTTTACCAAGAAGAAGTCCATCCGAAAATTGGAAACCATTGCCTTTACTAAGGTAAGTAGTACAATACTACAAGGGAATTCCCCTCCAAAGCTCAAAGATCCGGGAAGCTTCTCCATTCCATGTACCATTGGTGATACCACAATCAACAAGGCACTATGTGATCTAGGCACAAGTGTGAGTGTCATGTCATATTCGGTATGTGAAAGACTAGGAGTGGGAGAGCTCAAGTGCACTAACATGACCTTACAAATGACGGATCGTTCAACAAATAAACCACTAGGGGTATGGGAAGATGTACCCGTGAGAGTTGGAAAGTTTTTCATACCGGTGGACTTTGTCATTGTTGATATGGAGGAGGATTCTAACATTCCAATTATTCTAGGAAGACCATTCCTACACACCGTCAAAGCGGTGATCGATGTGAAATATGGAGAGCTCACCCTTGAAGTAGGTGATGAAACAATCACCTTCAATCTTGATAAGACTATGAGAGCTCCCAGCTTGTTTGAGCCATGCTTCATGGTTGATCACTATACTCGGGAAAGTGACAAAAAGAAGAAGGAATCTCCAGTCAAAGGACAAAGGAAAGGTGGAAATCTCAAAGAGAAGGGCAAAGACACACCGCCCAATTGGAAGAAAGATATTGATGATGTTGAAATGGCTCTATTCGGAGTGCATGGAATTTTTCACAACAAGAATGAGAGCTTGCAAAGCTAACCCATGACAAGTATAGATGGAGGCCTCATTGGCTATGATAACAAGGACGGAGAGTTGCTCTTGTCAACTCATGATCCACCCTACATAGAGGAGAAATCAAATGAAGTGTATGGTCTATGGGACGATGAATTTGAAGGATTGGTTAATCCCTACAATGGGAATGTTATGACTCTAGACCAAGGCTTGATGGATCCTTGTCAACACTTTGACTCGGTTTACAACAATGAAGACAACAATGTACAAGGATCTATGTAAGACCTTTACCATGAAAATGAACAAGTCTTTGACTACTTCTACAAGGTGTTGAGCAACATCAACAACACCTTGGCTTTGCCCCCTTGACACCTCTCAAAAGAAGGAGAGTTTGGTGGAGTCCTCCCTAAACCACCATTTGTAAATATTCTAACCTCTTAACTTGCATTTCTTTTAACTTGTACATTACTCATTTTTGCATTGCATTCTACATGCTTTGTTTGACGAATTTGGTGTATCATGAGAGCAAGTAAGGGAGGGATTTTAATGTGCTTTAAATGTGTAGTGTTTGATGATCAAGTGTGGGGAAGAACATGCCTAGGCTAAACCAAACCTTTGTAATGCTACCCAAGAAGAAAAGACGAAGAATTGACACGGGAAGAAGATTCCCACGAGCAGACCTGAGCTCGTGGGGACTGGGAAAGGAGTGCAGAGTGAAGTTTTACTCTGAAAGGAAATCTGCTCGAGCCGACCTCAACCCGAGCGACCCACTGCTAAAGTCGCTCGACCTCAACTCAAGTCGTGGGTCTTAAAGGAGCTCTCAAATGTTGAATTTTGCACTGGACAGCAATCTGCCCGTCTCAAACACAAGTCGAGCGAGCCAAGCAACAATCCGCCCGACTTGCCTTCAAGACACTCGTCTCCAAAGCCTTGCAGATTGTTGATTTTTCACTTGATGAAAATCCACCCGGCTCGAACTTCACCCGCCCGTCCCTACCTGCTATATCAACAAAACACAGGACCAAACCCTCTTCTTCATTTCATTTCATTTCATTCAAACACAAACACAATAGTTTTCCCTCACTTCAACCTTCAAACCCTCATCCAAAAACAACAATCTCTCATCCAAATTCGCCACAATCAAGTCCAAACTTGCTCAAATCAAAAACAAATCACTCCTTTATGAATCATAAGACCATTCAAACAATAATTTCTTCACAAAATCAATCAATTCCTCTAGGGTTAGGAGAAATCCGAAAATCCCCAAATTGATTGGGCATTCAATTGAAACTTGAAGAAGAAAGGAGTATTCAAGCATAAACTTGGTTTGTTGATACTAGTTTGAAAGGAGAATAGCAATGGCAAGGACCAAGGGAAGCATCAAGGCAATAAAAACACCAACATTGTCCAAAAGACAACAAGCTCTAGCATCAAAAGCATTGGTCTTGGTTCAACAAAAGGAGCAAGCTCCGTCAACTGTCAATGTTATCGACGAAGCTACTACTTCTATCCCGGAGGTAGAACAATTGAAGAATTATCCGGAGGTAACTTTCATATCTGATAAGCATAGGCTTGCATTCGAATCCCTAGCCAAGAAAAAGATTCTAGCTACAAAATTTGTATGTCAAGATGCTTTGAGTAAATTGGGTGTCGTTGAGCAAACAAAGGCGTTTTTCGAGTCTATGGGGTTATCAACCCTCTTTGAAATGAACGAATTGACATACCCCTCTTTGACATTGGAATTCATTAGTTCCTTGAAGGAGTATAAAATTGAGGCTCGAGATTATGTAGAATTCCGTCTCAAAAACAAGATTAGAACAATGCACAAAAGTGATTTTGGTAAAATGTTTGGGCTTAAGAACCATGACCGATTCAACAAGAAACCTTTGGAGTTTGATGCCAAACCACTTTGGCAAGCTATCTTCGGTCATGAGTTCACTACTTTCAATGAGTGTCATGCCTTGTACATTCATCATCCGGGTATAAGGTATTGGCACAAATTCGTCGCTAACACTTTCATTGCTAGAAAAGAAGCCAATCACTTGACGGGATTAGACTTTGTTTACCTTGAGTCCTTCTTGAATTTTGGTGGGAAGCCCAAAAGTGAGTACAATGTTCTTCAAATATTGATCAAGAGATGGTTGGATATTGAGAATGGGAAAGATGGTGCGGCTTTCATTGTTAATGGAGGCTTGGTGACGAGATTGGCAAGGCATTTTAACCCGGATTTCAACAAGGATAACACTTATAAATCGATTAAAGGAAGCCACCTTCTTGACATGAGCAATTTGATTCACAAGTTTCAATGGGTCAAGCATGATAACTTAGACCATACCTATGAGTGTCTCATCAAGGATGCTAATTCCATTGTCTTACCAAGCAAGATTTGTCGCATCTCCACCCACCGAACCAACTACCTTATTCCCGTTTTCGAGCAAGTCGAGACCATCATCAAACAAAAACGAAATCCAATTGAACAGCCATCATCCTCCATTGTTACACCACCATATCCCTTTTCCTACCACGAGTTCAAATCAAGTAATTCTATGGCGGGCAATGACTACTTGACCCAACTAATGCAACATATGCATAAAGAAGCATACAATGATTGGGTGAATGCCTACTACGCCCAATATCCACCCCTTTACCATCTTGCTAGGCAAGAACTCCTTGATCCTTCGAGTTCTTTGCCAAATTGGGTGGATAGGAAAGTATTCTTTCATAATGCTTCTCAAGATGAAGAAAGGGATGATCGGGAAACAAGGAGAGAGGAGGAAGTTGATGATGAGAGCGGGGAAGGTAGTGGGTCTTGCCAAGATGATGAGGAAGAAGAGCAAAGTTCAAGTGAAGAAGATGATGGTGAAACCTCCGGTTCAATGGAGGTAGATGATGATGATGATGTCGCAATGAGCGACAATTGATGGTTGACAAAGCTTGAAGGAGGGCACCACAATGCGGAGTTGATCACTTATGCTAGTATTAATCTATTCCATTGTGAATCTCCTACCCCTCTTTTTGCTTTGTTTTTGTCTCATGTTTCCATGACATGTATAATATTTAACTTGTTTCTTTTAGAGAGTCACTTTGGACTCTTGGTATTTTTGAGTTTGGAGTTCTAGTACCACTCAAAGGACTCTCACCTCGGTCACATTGAGGTGTTTATCTTTTTGCTCCCACTACAAGAATCCAAAATGACAATCTTCATTCATGCATTGCATTTCATGCCTTGTGAATGAACTTCCCTTTCTTTTTGCACTAGCAATAGTGTTTTGTCCGGTTTGGAAAAATTCACTCACAAGGAATGCGAGTTAATTCCAGTTAGCTCTCCGAACAATAGAAAGCATGCATCATATAGTCTAGCTTAGTTTGCATCACTTGTATATATTTATCACATGTAAATATTTCACATATAGTTTGCATCTAGTATAGAATCACGCATCATTCATTTCATTACATTTGCACAATTCCCTATTGTTTTGTCCATCGGGGACAATGTCCATTCTAAGTGCGGGGATGGGGAATTCTAACACTATCTAACTCGAAAAAAAAATCAAAAATGATAAAAATTTGAAAAATGTTAAAAATCCAAAAACATGTTCTTCCCTTTGTAGTGTAGAAATGTATATATTGTATATATTTGTTGTTTGTGTTCACTCCTATCACATTGGACAGACTACGCCATATTCGCGGCATGAGGAATATGAAGACCGCATGGTATGATCTTTCCAAATCTCCTTTTTCTTCTTATATGTTAATGACAATGTGGCTTCTTTTTGTTTTATGCAGTACAAACCAATGTGATTTTAGGAGTTGCATTTAGATTATATGGCATACTAGTGATAGTAGCATTTGCATTAGGTTGTATATATGCTAGTTGCATCATGGCATGTAGTTGCATTTTAGGAAAATGTGAAAATATCTAGTTGGGAAGCTTGGCAAGTGTATATAGGCCCTTATAGATAATTTTTCTCCTTGAGACTTTTTTGCTAGAATACCCTCAAGACACCCTAGGATGTGTCATACTAGTATCTTTTGACCCATGGACTAAGGTCTAGTCAAGAGTACCTTGCGGTATGATAATCCTTGGCTACTGTTTATTCCAAGGTAACCCTTGATGCCATGCAACCGTTCTTTCATTTCTATCATCATGTTTTGCCAATACAAAAGAGAATGGGCACAAAAATCTCCAATTTGAGTTCAGGTACCAAAGTGAAAATCAAAAAAAGTTTGCAAAAATTGCATCAATGAAAAGAGGAGCAAAAAAAAATAGCCTCCTATGCTTCAATAAAAGTACCCTTACTACAAAATGGGAATACTTTGAAAATGTTCAAAAGGAATGCAAAGAAATTGCCAAGTATGAAATTACCAAACATCAAAAATGGCAAAAAAATGTTCTCAAAAGACAAATGCCACAAGAAATTGGGGGGAAAACAAAACAAAAGAAAACTACCACTGTGAAACTCAAAGCATATTAATCCCTTTTATCCATTGATGATCCTTTCCTTTTTGCATGGGGGAGAGGGGACGACTCTTCCTCTTGTCTAGTCAAGAGGGGGAATTCCGCGATCCTTCAGTGTTTCTAACACCATAGGGAACCTACTCTTGACAAAAGCATTTAGTAATTAAGGATAAAAGTACCCTAGTTTGACACAACTTGGAGGTGATTTGTTGGTATCCTTTTAGACTTAGTAGCTTGGAGAAATAATATCTACAATGGAATGTGTACCCTTAAATTGCTTCCTCTTTATATGATTTCCGCCACTTAGATAAGGATAGTGGCTAATCTTTTTGTAGATGCATTCCTTACTTGTTTTTGTGTGCTTAAATTATAGGATGCATCGAAATTTTGGCAAGCCCCATCTTGCCTTGCAGGAAGGCATCTTACCTCATAGGTGTCTTGTTGTGAGTTGAAGGGGCGGAGTGAGACCCGCTAATTGTCTCACATCGGCTAGGTATTAATAAGGGTCATAATTTTAGTCACCTCTTTACTTGGGACGAGCAAAGATTCGGTTTGGAGATATTTAATGTGACTCATATTTGTGCACATTTAGTCCCCGAACTAGCCTCGTTCCTATGCTTTCTAATACTTATTAGGGTCATTTCTTATCTTTAGTTCCCTACTTTGCATATTCTTTGAGGTTTTGTATGCCTGGTAGGAGAGGATTGCTAGCCTTGTATTTATGGAGCAAAGTAGAGCTAAATGGAGTGCATCTAATGACCAAGCATCAAAGAGGAGACCATTACTAATGACCTAAGTGAATAAATGAAGTAGAATAGGCAATGATGAAGACCCCCGTGACCTCCCAACGATCCCCACGGATCCTTAGGCAGTCAAAGAAGAAGAAGAAGAAGAGCTGGTCAAAGATCCGGGCGTCCCGAGCCTAGGTCGGGCATCTCAAGCTTCAATCTGGGCGTCTCACCTTCAGGTCGAGCGGATCCCTGGGCAGCACGAGTTTACTTCAATGTCAATCCGGACGGCTCCTTATGGGACTTTCAAAGCACTAATCTTCTTCTTAGGGACTTAATCGTCATTTAAGCTCTTAGTTACCCTAATACTTATACTTAGTATAAATACACCATTGTGTTAGGGGATTAATCATCAAGTTATAATTGAGCATTAATCAAGTTTAGACATTATTAATCAAGTTGTATTTACTCAATTCAATATTAATCAAAGCTTAATTCATCTTTAATCATTCAAGTGTTCTTAGTTTTAGTTGGGTAATTTGAAAACTATTTGGGTTTATTGAAGACTTGACAACTCTTCATCATTCATCAAGTGTTCTTCTATTATTCTTTGCTTATTATTTGGATCATCCTTAAGTTGGTATAATTCCTTTTACCCTTACTTAATTAATTATTGCTTACTCATTCATCATGTTTAACTTTGCTAATATGATTGACACCTTTATTATCATGTTTACAATAATCATGAGTGAGTAGTCTTCTAGCTAGGATTAATGGGGGATTAGGGGAACTAAAACATGGGGGTAGATCCATACTTAATCTAATATGTTTTCATAAGATTGCTTGCGTGTTGTAGTGTCAACTTATGCACATGTTATGCTTGATAAATTGCTTGATTGAAAACCTTGCATGCATACATCTCTTATCTATTCAACAAGACTTGTAAGATATAAACTAACTCGAGTCTTGTTAGACCATGCATAAAAGTGAATAGGAAGAAACTAAGTCGACTTGTAGGTGTTGTACAGTCTTGACCGACTCGGCTCCGGGACCCAAATCTTCCTAGGAATTGTAAGACATAAACTAACTCGATTCCACTACAACAATAATTTGCTTGCAACTATGTAAACATGTTCGTATGATCACCACCATGAATCCCCTATGAACCCATGACACCCTAGTACCTTAATCTATTATTTACAAACCCCTACTTTACTTGCTTGTTTTACATTCATTTCTTTACATTTCATTGTTAAGTTTGATACCTCAATTCTCAACCCAATTTGTGAAACCCTAAGACATATCTTTCTACAACCGATAACTTAATTCAATACTCGTCCTTTGGGATCCGACCTTTACTTGCCACTCTACTAAGAGTAGTTAGTTAATATTATAAATATTGCTTTGATTGGTTAGCTTAGACGACAAAGTTTGGAACGAATCAGGCCTCTATTTATACCATTCACGAGGAGAATTTTAGAAAAATATAGAATTTGGAAAGAATCCGGAAATATTGGAAATTGACAAAAAAACCAGCACAGGAAAAGGCGCAGCATGGACCGCGACCTTTCCAAGAGACGCAGTGCCTACTGCGTTCTCTCCTGAGTCCTTTCCTCCTCAGCAAGAGAGATTTTCCGCGCTTTATTTAAGAATTGGGGAAGATGTATGCTTCCTTATTCCGCAAGGCAAGATATTTTCGAGATTTAAACACTAAAAAAATAATATTTTAGGAATAAAAAAACTCTAGAACATTTCTACTCGATTTTAAGACGGCTTTAGAAAATGAGGACGGTTTTTGACCCGGACTCCAAATGTATTCTAATTACTGTTAAAATGACCGTATCGGCACGTAAATGACGATCAAGGGGTTGACACGACTATTTGAGCTATCACTTGTCAACGAATTTACAAAATGTCATAAAATCGCTCCGTATGTTAAACATGCGGCCCAATCATCACTAGGTGTTTGGCGGGAGTTGCTGAAATGAGGTGTCTACAGGGTTGCAGGTTTGAAGGTGTTTGGTTGGGTCGGTTTGGGCGCGAAAACAGGGGCCTATTTGTGTCGTTTGGGCTGCTGTCTTATGCTGCTATTAGGGCTCAAACCGGGGGCCTAATAAGGGATTGGTGAGTGTCAAATGAGCATAGAAAAATGAGTCAAGGTGAGTGAAAAATCAGGTTGGAATGAAGCGGGTTTGGGCTCTTGTTTGACACGGGTTATGGGGGCTGCTTTGCAGGTTATTTTGGACGTGAATATGGGGACTGGTTTGGGCTTGGGATTATCTGGTTTGTTGGGTCTTGGTGAGGTCGAGTGTTGGTTAAGAGGAGGTGAAAAAGTCGGGTCGAAAATACTTCGAAATTAGAGCCCAAATCGAACAAAAAACGAGCTCAAACATTGTGTATAAACCGTCGTAAAAATCGATTTTTTTTCAAATACGATTTATAAAGCGACTTAAACTTTCAAATTGATTTTTCAAATAAATGATTATTTATTTTCAATAAAATAAATTAGCAAAATGATTTTTTTAATAAAAAACTAATTTTAATATCATTTAAATTAATAAAATATTTCATCGACAATGCTCATTCTACGTCGTAAAACGAGCTCCAAATAACGACAGTGCCAACTAGATAATACATGTCGTCCTATCATCATCACGTGTTTGTCGGGTTTTCTGCAAATTTCAATATCGACAAATACGGTTATCTACAGTTGATTTGATTATAACACGACTTTTATCTCTGGTGTTATAGTTGTTCTTACTATAACATTGAACTTATTCCATGTTTTGTTAATTAATGTTATCACATGCACTATAACATTGATCACATGATTTCGTATATAGATTGATTTGTTTATCCTTATATATTATGATATCGCACTATATATCATTGTATTGTATCATATACCACAACTATACATATTCTCTAGCAGCTTCGTATAAAATAACTAATTTTGCATTATTCTATGATGTTACGTTTATGGGTGTTAATTTAAGGATTTTTTGTGAAACACAACCTTTAAAAAAAACTCTTTGCGAAACACTACCTTTAAAAAAAATTGTAAAACACAACCTTTAAAAATAAAAAAGTTGCAAAACACTACTTTTAGGCCGGAGTTTGACCAAATTAATAAAAATCCGGTGATGACTCGCCATTAATTATGCTATAAGCCTATAAGTGCACCAAAAAAATCAATTACTCTATCACGTGTGAATGTGTGATGTCCAAACTATTCCTTCCATTTTATTTTACTTAATTTTAGATCTGAAATCACCTAAACAATCCCAAATTTTTACATGTTAGAAACCTTCTTCCTTGATTTTTTTCCATCATGAAAGTTTTAAGGCGGCAGAGATGCCACAACGACATTTGAGAAGCAGTGTGGACGAAGATTCTGAACTATCACTGAACATTGTGGAAAAAAAGAGGGGCTATTTAGAAAAATTGAGGCAAGAAAGTGGTGACGTGGATGACAGTGAGATAAAGAGGGAGGGGGCTTTTGCTGGGGGGGGGGATTAATCGGGGAGAAAACAATAAAAAAATATAAAAAGTCAAACAAACATGGCACGTGCGAGCTATTATGACACCGGAAATGAATTAAGCTGACGGAATTCGGCGAAAAAGTAGTGTTTCGCAACTTTTTGGTTTTTAAAGGTTGTGTTTTACAAAAAAAATTTTAAAGGTAGTGTTTCGCAAAGAGTTTTTTTTAAGGTTGTGTTTCACAAAAAAATCCTTAATTTAATGGCTCAGATTGAAAAATCAGACTGGACTTTGCAATTTGGTTTTGTCTAGACCATACTTTATTTGGTCGTGCCCACGATCCACCTATTTAGGTTAGTTTGGACTTTGGTCAGTCTTGGACCAAATAGAATAGGGCGCAGACGAGACCATGGACAAAACATGTGTCAAAAAAATCTTTAAAACTAACAAATATTTGTCCTAATATGATACCCTAATGTTAATTGTTATGTATTATTTTGACTAATTCGACTTCTCTAACAAACTAACTCCTAAATATAAATTAATTTATCGTGAAATAATAAAGTAATAAGCAATAAATTATTTGATCCATATGGTCCAGTACTGATTCGACCTACACATTTTTGGTCCAGACCGGATCAGACCAATTTAAATATGGTTTGGTCCACGGTCCAACAATTTACCCTTGTTTGGTCTTCAGTCCACAAAGTTTCTTCGATCCGATCTGGCCTTGGACCAATGAATACCCATAGTTATGTTTGCTTGCTTTGTTGACTTCCAGGATATACGTTGCCACCACATGTCTCAGATTTTGCCTTTTGTAGATTTTAATAAATATCTAGAGTCCAGAAACCCAATTAGAGTAGCACATTTCTTTCTTGGATAAAACAAAACCTAAATCCCGGGATTCCTTGAAGATATATTAACAAATCTTTCATCTCATGCAACGTATGTATCATGGTTAAGTGACTTATGCATATACGTAATCATGACATTTATAAGGCGCATATGTAATCCATTGGAGATCACATGTCAAGTTTGGAATCTTAGGTGGTTGTATAAATTACAGGGGAATATGTCTCAACATTGCAAGACATGATTCAGATAGTAAATTCAGCTCTCGTCACATTTTATAATCTTGTTTCTTATAATTTCTGTTTTGAATAGGTCTTCTGAGAGACGGTCTCTCAATAAACTTATTGAAATATATTTTATCGTTTTTAGAAAAAATGGTATGAAAGGTAATAAAATAGGTACATATCATTATTATAGATAAAATGAGTACAATTATTATGAAAATAGGTACGAAATTACTATGTCACGATCAACAACAAAAGGATCACAAAATACAAATAAAAGGGTACGGAAGACTGGTCTCTCAATAACTTATTGAAAAATCGTCTCTCCCAATTTTTAGTGTTTCTGTAAGATATTTTGCTCTATTCATAACCCCCTCCTAAAAGATATCCCCAAAATCCTTTCTGATACCCTAAACCTAACTATATTATTCACAAAATTGTGTTAGTCTAATATCTCTCACATTTTCTGATCGAGGATAAAGTTAAATCACAAGAGTTATAAGTGCTTTATATATTTTATGTTAAGTTGATATATATTCTACTATTTTTTTAAAAATATATGTCCAAGCATTTAACTGATTTTAGCAAAAGTCTCTAGTATATGTATGCATTCGGTCATGGCCTTTTTAGGTTAATCATCCTTTCACTTATCAAAACATGTTAATGATGTTATTATGCAAGTTATCTAAAAATCATATTTATAATTGACCTCCTTCAACCATCCTCAGATTTATTTGAGAAATAGGGTGTTTGACAAATCGAACTTGGAAAAATCGATGATCACATAGTATATCGTTTTCCTTGTAGAGTATTTCTACCCTATTTTGCCTTCGGGTTACAAGAAATCTCTCGCAGGATAATGCACCGATTTCTCTCTTGTTCTAGGCAAAGAAAGAAGAGAATACGAATGAAGTTTTTATTTTATTTGTTAACACCAAAATCTGAAACAATTAGTCTTCTGTATAACGGATATATCCGTTGTATCAATGAAACGGGTAAAGTTGTTATCATATAAGGTGAAATGGTAAGGTATAATTTAAAAAGATAAAATATATTAAAAAACGAAAACAGAATCATTAATTATCACTGTTTCCTATATTTCTGCCTTTATTTTCTTTTCAAATATCTCATAGAAGATTTGATTCTCCTTCCATCTCCTTATTTCGTCTATCACGCTTCCTGACTATTGCACTCCATAATTGTTATCTTCCTCCTTTTTTTGTTCAGATTCAACCTTTTTGAAGGTACTTTTTAATTTAATTATCGTTATTTCGGATTTTAACCCACTGTAATTTCGGATTTCATCTTATTTGTAGGAGACTAATTGATTTGTCATTTGTACTTTCGGTTTTCCAGAAATGACGAAGAAGACGGTAGCAAAAAAGGGTTTTGTTGAAGTCACTTCAAATAGTATTGAAGGTATGATTTAGCATAAAAGGTTGCTGATGCATAAGGAATATATGCAGATGTAAGCCAATGTCTTACCGTTTTAACTTTTTATACCATACTGTATTGACCAAGTTTGTGACCAGTTTGATGAACTTAGTGGCTATTTATTTGTTGTTAAAGTTTCACAATGTTGTGACCATATATGGTCATTTTTTATGTATAAGTAGCAATTCAATAAATGAACATGTGACCAAATTAAGTTCATTTTGTAACTACTACCATTTAATTAGTAGAAGTAAAGTATTACTCTTTTTGTAATTAGGTAAAATGAAAATGTGACCAAATTTATGCTATATGTAGATTAGGACTATTTGTTAACGAATTGTTATATTTTTTATTGTTTGTGACCAATTTTATGAACTTAGTGGCCACTTATTTGCTGTTAAAGATTGATAATATTGTGACCATATATGCTCAAGTTTTATGTAAGTAACAGTTCAATAAATGAGTGTGTCACCAAATTAAGTTCATTTTGTAGCTACTACCATCTAATTTGTAGAACTTAAGTATTACTCTTTTTGTAACTTAGTAATAAGATGAGAATGTGACCAAATTTATGCTATATATAGATTAAGACCATTTGTTAATGAGTTGTTATATTGTTATTGTTTGTAACCAGTTTGATGAACTTAGTGGCCATTTATTTGCTGTTTAAATATTATATCGTTTTTTTAGCGTGTACTCAATTTTTTTACTATAATGTTTTTATTTTGTAGCCAAGTCTGGCAAATTAGATGATGACAAAACATGATTTGAATTTTGTGTCGAGGCTACATGAGATTAGGAATAAAGAAGTGGAAAAGCTAAACGAAAGATGTCACCTCGATTGTTGAACAGGAAGAAAGTTTTGATGGAGTTGAAGGAGAGTCCACACAAGCATTGAAGGACCCAAACTTCTTGGCTAGTTATCTTGCTCTCGCTCAAAGGTTTGATAAGATAGTGGAAATGAAGTTGATTGAGGCTCCCTCGTTTGACCTTGGGATCAATTCACTTGGTACTACTTATAATCACTGCCCAAAGCGTTCACAACGGAAGAGTGTCCATTGCCCTAAGCCACCACGAGCGGCTAACAAGAGCGTATATACTAGAAGGTGCACAAGATTGGCAACAAAGAATGGAGTAGAAGGGGTCTTTTAAGAGGAAGGTGGAGGATAGGATAAGAAGTAGACATTTATTAGTATTTGGATTTGGTAGTTGATTAAAAACCGTTATTACTTTCTAGTTGTAGTTGATATGTCGTTCACAATTCTGCTCTTAATTTGTGAACGACCAAGTATTGAACGGCTCTTCTTTTGGTCATTTTCTAGTTCGGGTTGTGAATTAAGTGAACAACTTTTTCTTTTACGACAATATCACGCCTTCTGGATTTTCTAAGTCAAATAATTTTGTTGCCATACATCTACAATTTGTGGTTAGTAACAAGTTTACTATATAAGGTCACAACATTATCAAAGTTCTACCTAAGGTTATATATATGTCAACAAAATAAAGGATATCATGTTTATTTGGTCACAAATTTAACAAACATCTACCTTAGATAGTGAACAACTTTTGCTTTCAAAACAATAATACGTCTTCTGAAATTTCTTAGTCAGATAATTTTCTGGTAGTATTAACTACAATTTGTAGCTAGTAACAAGTTTACTACAAAATTAATCTTGTGACCAAGTATTTGTAACTTGTAACTCGGAAAATTAATTTTGTGACCATATAAGATGTGTTGTTAAAAAGTATGTATATTTATTTTGTGACCATAATAACAAGTAGCCTTAAAAAAATAAAGTTCAACGAAAAATCCACACTATCACAACCATCTTCGTTTGAGTACATGACTTCAATGGCGGCACATCAGAATTCAATGATCGTTCATTAGCATGCATTCCCTGACACAAACAAACAAAATATCTCTCATACTCGATATCCTTTTCAAGAGGACGAGTGCCTTTTATAATACCAAATTCCGTTGTTCGAGCATGTCTATTGTACACAGTGAGTAAGTGTTCTTACTTTATAGCCTTCAATCCGATGAGAGAGTCAGTAATATCAAATTCTAATAAATAAATAAATAAATAATCAACAGCTATTGAATACTGTTAAGAATAGTGTATATGTAGTAACATAGTAACCAATAAGGGTTACAATGTGTAAAATGGTGGATACAAACTATATTTGACGATATTAGGGTTAAAGAAAATGTCCATAAACTTCTTTAAGAGAATGAATTGATCCATCGTTCAAAATAATGGAACCAACATCGTCTTCGATATCATTATCATCTTCATCTAAAGATGGCCTTACCAAATCGTCATTATAGGGTGTAAATATTGTATCATCATCGGCTTCTACACAAATGAGATTATTGATCATCTTATTCATAGAAAAAAAAAATTGATGAAAATGATTGATTGTGGAGGTAGGAGATGAACGAATTGATATGAGTAACAATGGTGAAAGGTTGTGTATTTTTTTAACGTGGGAAAGAAATGGAAAATATTTTAATTAAGGTAAGCATATTATTTGGTGGCTAATTTTGTGGAAACTGTTTTTTTTTTAAGCACGTGACTAATAAAACCAAACCCGATTTAGTTGCTAATTGGATAAAAATACTAATATCCGAGTCCGTTTCACTATTGTCGTGTTTTACAACCGTTATAAACAAGAATTTGCGAATCTGAAAATAATTGTGTTTGTATTCCTCTACCTTTTTTCTCATGCATATCTTATATATATATATATATATATATATATATATATATATATATATATATATATATATATATATATATATATATATATATATATATATATATATATATACACCATTGTTGGACCATATAGATATATGATTAGTTTTGATAATGACAAATGTGTACTTTATATTATATATACTCTTGCTCGTAATTGTTCGTTTAGTCTTTAATAAATTGATTAAAGTTTACAATTTAAGCAAGTAATGTTATAGCAACCTTGGCTATAACATTGAAGATTTGTGAAGCATCGTTCAAGTAATGTTATAGCGGCTTGAGCTATAACATTGAAGATTCTTAAAGCATCATAGTAACTGTAACAAGTTTCAAGTATGATGATCACTCAAGCAAAAGGCTCGATCAAGTCTATAACAAGCTCAAGATGAAGAGCTTATGATCAAGATAAAGAGATGATCCTACCACTGAAGATCTCCAGGAAGATTAGCTAGTATAGGACATCGTCTAATAACGATATCTTAAGAAGTAATATTGGGAAGGTAAAGTTATAGCTATTTCACCTATAACTTTACTTACCAAACTTAAGGTTATAGCCAATTCTACTATAACTTTAGGTTGTATTTTTAAAAGCACGATTTTATAATTTTAAAATCAATTTTCAAAAGATAAAATTCTTCAAATATGTTTCGAAATCATGTGTGTATATGATAGAGATGAAATACGGTTTGCTTAGAATGAATAATTTACGTTATCCTATTGGTTAGTAAAACGACTTATGAGTCGTCATGCTACCTATGGTTTGCTAAATTATCTAAACCTAACCCTAATCTACTCCTTGATCTTTTTACCTAGGGTTTCGGCTAAGATGGGCTTATGAGCCGTGTGGATGTCGAGTTAACTCCCTATGCTGCTATGCATGTAAATATTATCCATAATATATTGCTATAAGATATTTTCATATCTTATCAATTATATTAGATTTACTTTATTTACTTAATCAAAATATTTAGTAGATTAAGTTAAGAAGAGATAAGATTTGTTTCTTATGAGACAAACTACCATGTCTCACGGCACACGTAGGGTTTCGACCAATACCCTAGTTTCTCTCTTCTAATATATATACGCATGATGTTCATTGATCAAAATAAGCTTTTCGAAATATAAAAATTCCTTGCAAACAAATTGAGTTTAAATTCTAATCGAGTATTTTATTTGTTTTGCATTTGAAAATATTTTACGAAAAGTCGTGCTCTTTAATTTGCGTATTAATTCTTAAGGTTACGTTATAAGATAATAGTACTTCATATTGTTTCTACTCGTTCAATTTTGTGAACACCTAGAAGAACAATCAAGTGCTTTCTTAGTAACTTAAGATAGTCAAAACCGAATATCTAGTGATATTCAAATTGAGTTATAGCTAGAGTTAGTTATACGAGTGGGTTGATAATTTTGTAATCCAGAGTAAGGTGCTAAAATTATTAATCGAGAATAGTAGACGTAGGCTTCAACGTGTGAAGCTGGACCACTTCAAATATCGTGTGTCCTTACAATTTTCTTTATCGTTCATTTCATTACTTTATAAATCGTTTAGTTAATTAGTTAAAGTTTAATCAATAAACTTTAAATAATTAATTATTTAGATATAAAATAAAAAGTGGGCATAAGTTTTTAAATACTCAATTCACCCCCCCCCCCCCCTCGAGCATTTCGACTTGGATAAACTCTTCAATTGGTATCAGAGCGTCGTGCTCTTCATTGCCTAAATGCAAAGAGGCTGATCCGTCTATCTCTTTATCTTTTTATTTTATTTTAATTCCGCTGCCTTACACATGTGAAATGGATTTCAAGTATCTTAAGTGTCCTATCTTTGATGGGAAGAATTATGGACTATGAAAAAACATTATGACACACTACATAAAAGGACATGATTGGGAGTGCTGGAAGATCGTTCAAAACAGACCAAATAAAATTTTGGCCGTTGGATCTACTGAAGGCACTACCTATGAGAAGAAGGAAGAATACTATATTGAGGTTGATTACAAGAAGGCTGAGAAAAACTCGAAAGCGATAAGCCTGTTGCAAAACGGCATGACATAGACTGAATTTGATCGTTTTTCTGGCCAAGGAAATATGAGATGGTCTTGAATTGGCCTATAAAGGAACGTCGGTTGTTTATCGTATTGACTTGTGACACGTCTGTCGCGTACCTGTCAAAAATAACCAACTGGCTTTAACTAATATAGCTAGGGAAGTCGGGTCGAATCCACAGAGAGGTAGGAATTTGTCAGCTAAATCTAAGTTCGTCAAGGTAACCAAATTGGGGGTTTTAATTATGATGTTCTAACTAATAAGAGAAGGAAAGAGAGAATAAAGGAAGGGATTTAAACAAATAGGGAGGAATAGCTAAGACAACGGTTCACCACAATCATTCAGTCAAGTAATCTAGGTCTCAGGTCAATGCAAATACGGTCTAAGGGGTAGCGAACGTCACCTTTCGGTCCTTAATTCACCCTAAAGTGTAAACAGCTTAACTTTCGCCCTCACTGCAATACTCTATTGTTCGCCACTAGTCTCGCCTTTTCCAACCTTTCGGTCCAGGTCAAGGATCACTAGCAATTAAAGGTCTAATTGTGTCGACTCAATTAGACAGATACAGTTAATTGTAGCATTTAACCAACAAAGACTATACTAGCATTAACCCGATAAATCGATTACTATTCCCTCATGATTATGGATCCCCTATAGTCTTAGCATAAAAGAATTAGCTACTCATTACCATTGAATTGACAATAATGATAGATAGATAATTAAAACTAGACATGATGATGAAATTAATAAGGATGCGATTAAGACAAATATGATAACAATTAAAAGAGGGAAAGGATTAAAGCAAAAATAAGATTAAGAATAAAAGTAGAATGATAATACCGATCACAAGATCCAAATCCGAGAAGCAAAGTACAAAAGAAGAACAAAATCCAAATAACAGTAGCAAGGTATACCGTCAAAATGAACGAACGAGAGAAGAGAGAGTAGTAACGTAGTTCACTCCCTCAGTCTTATACTAAAAATCCATCCCATAACCTAATCTATGGACTAATTACAAAAGCCCATAAAGTAATTAGGCGGAAATTAACTGAGGAAGGGAAAACCACTCGATCGAGTGGTTTTAAGCTACTCGATCGACCAATTCTTCAGCAAAAACAGCTCGATCGACTGGAAAGTTGCTCGATCGAGCAACAGCTCTTTCTGCAGCTTAAGGATCGAGTACAAGTACTCGATCAACCACTTCTTGGACATAGAAACCACTCGATCGACTAGTAAAACAGCTCGATCGAGTGCTTTGGCTTCATTTCAGCTCACGTCTTCGCCTAAGTGTTAGATCTGCAAACTCCGACTCCTTATTCTCCAAGAATGCATGCAATTGGGACAAATTAGGCTCGATTTAGCTCCCCTTCGGTTAATTCCTGCAAATTACATAAAACGAACCAAAGTAGGATATTCGGGGGTAATTGTAGCCAGATGCTACATAAATAGTACAGAAATGCGTGTAAAAATGAGGTATAAACCTTATATAAAAGACACGCATCAACTTGCTGATTCAAAAATACGAACTTTTTGAAATGGAAAAGAATTAATCACTCGATAGCATGTCAGCACGATTTTTTACTATCATTAATGAGCTGAAAAATCTTGGTAGAACTTTTAACTCCGAGGATATTGCTAGGAAAGTACTTAGGAGTTTGACCAAGAAATGGCGTCCCAAGGTCACGGTTATGGAGGAAGTTAGAGATCTCACCTCTCTACCTTATGCAGAACTAATTGGAGCTCTTATGGCTCATGAACTCGTCCTGGATGATGATGAGGCCAAGTCCAGTAACAGTAAGAGCATGGCTCTACAAGCTTCTGCTAAAGAAGATGTCGATGCTGAAATAGAGGACGAAACGGTTTTGTTTGCTAAACGATTCAATAAAAGAATTTTTAGAAATAAGCAAGCAAAATCGTTTAATAACAACAAGTCCTATAATAAGAAAACTTCTGAGTCTAAGAATACGTTTTCTAATAGAGGATGCTTCAAGTGCGGAGAATCTAGTCATATGATTAAGGATTGTCCCACATGGGAGAAAATTAAAGACAAAGCAAAGCGTGAGAAGACTACGAAAGAGTTCAAGTAAGTAATGATGGCATCGTGCTGGGGAGATCTTGACACGGAGGACAACAAAGGATCTGAAGAAGAAGAAGAAGAAGCTGCTAACATATGCCTAAGCAACGTAAGTCTTGACCTATTTTCAGACGATGATAAAGATAGCGTGGACTCCTATTACTGCTTTCTAGGAGATTCAGATTCAAAAGAAGAAGAAGAGGTAAGCTATCTTGAACTCAAGAAAAGCATTAAGAAATTGTATAAGAATGCTTTAATCGAATACTTTGAGCAATCTCTTGATAAATATCATGAACAAGATCTGGAGTTGAAAGATTTAAAAGAACAAATTCTCGATATTGCTGAAGATAACCATCTCCTTAAAGCCAAGGCCAAGAAGCTCAAATCTAAAGTTACAGCCAATATGGCTACAACTTCAGATGTGACAAATGCTGAGAAAAAGGTTCTTGAGTTTAAAGTTATAGCTAATGAAGCTATAACCTCAGATCTAAAACTCAACATTAAGTATCTTCAAGCCAAGGTTACAGCTAGTAAAGCTATAACCTTAGCATTGAGGAAAGCCAAGGAGCTTCTTGAGTCAAAGGCTACAGCTAGAGAAGCTGTGATCTCAGATCAAAAGAAGGAAATTGACTCTCTAACTCAACAATTAAAGGAATCTAAAACCGTACTATTAAATAAAGAATGCATACTGAAATGGTACGAGTTCTTGACGAGAGATTTCAAAACTTTCGTGACAATTATGAAGAGACTCATCCTCCCAAGGTTGTTGAGTCAGACCATTCCAAATAAAATAAAGAGATCCAGTCTTTAAGAGACTTAATCTTACATGCTAGAAAGGTCCACGAAAAGTGGAAAGGTAGCACACGTGTCCTGAACTTCCTAACTGAGCAATCAGATAATAATATGAAAATGGGATTAGGATATGAGTGCTATGGTCGTAGATACCATTCTAAATACAAATCAACTCCTTCCGAACGAGATTTCAGGAAGAGAAAATATGTCAATCTACCAGAATATTTGATTTGCAATTACTGTGGTCATACGGGTCATATCCAAGAAAACTGTGTCAAATACGTTCAGGATTTAAGAAAGGGAATCAACTTTGTTAAAGCAACTGGCACTGTTTTAGAGGATAATGACTTCCCCCCATCTAAACCTAGTACGAGTGAAGGACATAACAATAATCATCGTTGGTTCTATGATATGAGCTTTGATTTTAAGAAGGCTACCGAATCAAAACAATCACCTAAGCCTAAAGAGTCTTTCAAAACTAAGGCTTCCCCAAAACAACCCGAAAGACCACGTCAAGAAGAACCCAAAACACAACCAAAGACGGTTCCCAGACAAGCCTATTCGTTTCCAAAACGAAAGATTATTAGACAAGTTTAGGTTAGAAAAGATTTAATTTTTAGAGTGACTAACAACAAAGACCCAACTTAGCTTGGGTACATAAAAACTTTATCTAATTATTTTTCAGGTTGTGGTAAAAGAAAATAATCTATGGTACCTTGATAGTGGATGTTCAAGGCACATGGCTGGAGATATTAATTTATTTCTTTCACTTGAACCCTTCGACGGAGGTAAAGTTACATTTGGTGACAATAAGAAGGGTAAGGTTATTTCTATTGGTAAAGTTGGCATATTCTCTTCTCATGCTATTAGTGATATTTATGTTGTTAGTGGTCTCAAGCATAATTTACTGAGTATCTCTCAATTATGTGACAAGGCAAATAAAGTTGTTTTTCATTCAGATTCTTGTCGGATAATAATTGAAGGAACAAGTAGTGTTGTGCTTGAAGGACAGCGTAAAAGGAATTTTTATATGATTGATTTAAATAATATTCCTACTAACTCTTTTACATGCATGAAAGTTACAGCGGATGATCCTTGTCATTGGCACAAAAGATTTGCTCACATTAGTTCAACAATTTTGAATAAATTAAAGAGATGGGATTTGGTTGAAGGACTTCCCTCAATCAAATTTGATCAAGAAACTTTATGTGACTCGTGTGCTCGTTGCAAACATATGAGATCATCGTTCAAACCTAATAGAGTGGTAAGCACCAATGAACCACTAGAACTCGTGCATATGGATCTATGTGGCCCAATGAAGGTAAGAAGTAGAGGCGGATCCAGGTATGTCTTCGTTCTAGTTGATGATTACTCTAGATATGTTTGGCCAATATTTCTCAATTCAAAAGATGAAACTTT
This sequence comes from Silene latifolia, assembly GCF_048544455.1. Lineage (NCBI taxonomy): Eukaryota > Viridiplantae > Streptophyta > Magnoliopsida > Caryophyllales > Caryophyllaceae > Silene > Silene latifolia. Next base: position 101,997,916 of record NC_133531.1, read on the forward strand.
TGAAGAGTCTGCCGTTCTAATGAAGCTTGCCTAAAATAAGTATAAATCAAAATTAGTTTCTATTCGTACGGATCATGGCACCGAATTTGATAACCATGCCTTTATAGAATATTGTAGGGAGAATGGTGTTGGGCATAACTTCTCAGCACCACGAACCCCACAACAAAACGGTGTTGTTGAGTGTATGAATAGAACATTGGAGGACATGGCATGCACTATATTGTTATGTAGTGGTCTACCTCTTAATTTTTGGGCTGAAGCTATTATTACTGCATGCTATGTACATAATCGTACTTTGATTAGACCAATTCTTAAGAAGACTCCTTACGAGCTTCTTAGAGGACATAAACCCAACATATCACTTCTACGTCGCTTCGGGAGTAAGTGTGTTGTCCACAATAATGGTAAAAATAGACTAAGAAAATTCGATCCTAGAAGTGACGAGGCTGTATTTGTGGGTTACTCTAATTATAGTAAAGCATATAAGGTTTTTAATAAGAGAACCCTATGCATAGAAGAAAGTGTTCATGTTGTGTTTGATGAGAATAACATGTTTGACAAAGCTGAACAGGATGAAGAGGAGGATATGAACGAACCTGATTTTCGACTATCTAGGGATGATCTTCCAGAATTGGATGAGGAAGATAAATAAATTGAGGGCACAAATGATGAACAAGGAAGCCCTTAAAATGATAAAGGAAAGAGAACTGAGACTATAGTTGATGATACTATAACCTCTTCTCAATCCAAGCAATTGGAAACTGAAGTTATAGCTGATGATGCTATAACATCAAATCCAAATCAAAGAACAAGATCTAGAGTTATACTTGATTCTGTTATAACCTCGGGATTGGATTCAGGGGGAACGAGGCTTGGACCTCAATCATTCGAAGAAGGCGAGCCAAGTTCAGATGACGATGTGCCTTCTGTCTCTAAGAAATGGAGATATAAGGATTCTCATCCAATGGAAACTATCCTAGGTAGTTTAAATGAAGGAGTTTGAACTCATAGAAAGCTTAACAACTTTTGCTCATTTTACTCCTTCCTCTCCACCATTGAACTAAAAAATATCGAAGAAGCACTTGCAGAACCAGATTGGATCGTGGCCATGCAAGAAGAGCTTCAACAGTTCGAACGGAATAAAGTTTGGCATTTGGTTCCGAGACCTAAAGATCAAAATGTTATTGGTACAAGATGGGTTTTTAGAAACAAGTTGGACGATACGGGAGTTATTGTACGAAATAAAGCTAGATTGGTTGTACAAGGGTATAATCAACAAGAAGGAATTGACTATGATGAGACTTTCGCTCCCGTGGTCAGACTTGAGGCTATTAGGCTATTAATAGCTTTTGAAGCTCACAAAGGAATTAAATTATTTCAAATGGACGTTAAGATAGCATTTCTTAACGGTTATTTGAATGAAGAGGTTTTTGTTGAGCAACCTCCAGGATTTCTCGATAGCAAGTTTCAAAACCATGTTTTCAAATTAGATAAAGCCTTGTATGGTTTGAAACAAGCTCCTAGCTCTTGGTACGACAGATTGTCAAAATATCTTCTTGAAAGTGGTTTTAAAATAGGATCTATCGACAAAACCCTATTCTTGAAATCCGAAAATTCCGATCTATTAGTTATACAAATTTATGTTGACGATATTATTTTTGGTTCAACTAATAATCGTTTGTGTAAGTACTTTTCAGAATTGATGACCTCTGAATTCGAGATGAGCATGATGGGAGAACTCAAGTTCTTCCTTGGGCTTCAAATTCAACAAACTAGTGAAGGAATAATGATACACCAACATAAATACATCAAAGAGAGGATCAAGAAATTTGGTATGGAAAATTCTCATTCTAAGCCAACTCCTATGATTACAGACAAGAACTTGACTAAGGATGAAGACGGTAAGTCTGTCGATGAGAAAACTTATCGAGGTATGATTAGCTCACTTCTTTATTTAACTGCAAATCGTCCTGATATAATGTTTAGTGTATGCGTATGTGCTCGATTTCAATCGTGCCCTAAAGAATCGCATATGATTGCAGTTAAGAGAATTTTGAAGTATTTAATTGGTACATCGAAATTATATCTGTGGTATCCTCTTGAGTGTAATTTCGATATCATAGGGTATTCAGATGCAGACTATGCAGGTTGTTCACTTGATAGAAAAAGTACTTCCGGCATAGCTACGTTTGTTGGACCTTGCATTATTACATGGAGGTCAAAGAAGCAAAATTCCGTTGCGTTATCTACAGTTGAAGCCGAGTATATTATCTCTGGGTTGGTATGTTCTCAACTTTTATGGCTTAAGCAACAGTTATTTGATTACGGTGTTAACGTTGGGTGTATTCCCATTTTATGTGATAATACGAGTGCTATAATTATATCTAAGAACCCTGCGCAACACTCGCATACTAAGCATATAGACATTAGACACCATTTTCTACGTGACCATGTAGATAAGGGCAACATAAGACTGGAATTTTGTAGTACAGAAAAACAATGGGCTGACATTTTCACCAAAGCGTTAGCTAGAGAACGTTTTGAGATTTTACGGTTGGAAATTGGTTTAACTGGTGGCAGCTAAACTTGTCACAAATATTTTATTTCCAAACCGTATGACTGACTAGTTAAGACGAAATTGTATGTCTATGTCCGTATTTTTCGTTGCAAGTACATTCTTATATAGTATTTTATTATCTTATGAGAATATTCCGTTTGCTAGTATGTTATATTTTGTGTTGTATACAAACCATATTTCTCGTTATTCACATATACATTCTAAGGTTTAGAGCTTCATAAACCAATGACATTCATGATTGGTTTCATTTAGGATGTCAGTAATACTCCTTACATGGCATGTAACATCAAATTGCATAAGCATGAAATTTGTCTCTTATTGCCTGTATATACTCTGTTTATGGTGGTGACACATGTGGAGAGGCGAACCTTCCTCTACGTTTTACCCACTAACCTAACATTAGCCAAATTTGCCTCGTCTTGACCCATTTATTCAACTACATTCCATATGGCCTACCCTTGTCAAGCTAGTCTTGTTGGTAAGTTTGGAAGTCTTGTTGTGGTCAATTTTGTTGGTGTTGTGATGGATATTGGAGGAAGGAAGAAAAAGATGGATTAAAAAAAATGAAAAAAAATATACAAAAAAAGGAGAAAAGTGATACTATAAAAGATGAAAAAGCAGAAATCTTTTATTACTCCTATTCTTATCATTTCCATATTACTTGAAAAGAAGTACTTGTTGATGTGAGTGAGTTTGTGCCATACTTGGCATGGTGCATCATCTTTCATGTTGGGTTGGAAAGTGGAATATGGCTACTTTTGATTGTGATCGGTGCTAGCTTGGCTTTTACCTCCACATATCCAAATTATTTTGCCCCTTCTTACCCAATTACCTCATCTCACATTCATATGTAAGTCCTCAGCATGTGTTTTGGACCTCGCTTGGTTGGAGTGTATATGTACGGTCGCTAGAGATATCTATCATGTTAGATTGCATGCATGCTTTTGTAGGTCGTACTTAGGTGAGTGACTATTTTCATTCTCTCCTACAAAATCTCTACTCAACTTGGTTTGTATTACACACTTTATATTTAGGGCTTGCTTATGTTGAAGTCGTTCTTATGCTATAATATATGCTTTGATTATTATATATTTCTTGCCTTGGTTGATATCATTCTAGTCGTTTTATGTCTGTTCTCGTCTTTTCGATGATGTCAAGAGGGGAGGAGAAATGAACATGATTTCGTATTTGCCTAAGCTTTCTCCTTGTCAGAACCTTTAATCTCTTAAGGTCCTTAGATGCTATACTTTGTATATAAGTGGATTGTTCTTGCGTTCAACTGACTATGACTTTTATAGTATTATGTTGAGGGGGAACTTACACTTAGTCACAAATCGAAAGAGACTTGTCATCATCAAAAAGGTGGAATTTGTTGGACCATATAGATATGTGATTAGTTTTGATAATAACAAATGTGTACTTTATATTATATATACTCTTGCTCGTAATCGGTCGTTTAGTCTTTAATAGATTGATTAAAGTTTACAATTTAAGCAAGTAATATTTTAGCAACCTTGGCTATAACATTGAAGATTTGTGAAGCATCGTTCAAGTAATGTTATAGCGGCTTGAGCTATAACATTGAAGATTCTTAAATCGTCATAGTAAACTGTAACAAGTTTCAAGTGTGATGATCACTCAAGCAAAAGGCTCGATCAAGTCTATAACAAGCTCAAGATGAAGAGCTTATGATCAAGATAAAGAGATGATCCTACCACTGAAGATCTCAAGGAAGATTAGCTAGTATAGGACATCGTCTAATAACGATATCTTAAGAAGTAATGTTGGGAAGGTAAAGTTATAGCTATTTCACCTATAACTTTACTTACCAAACTTAAGGTTATAGCCATTTCTACTATAACTTTAGGTTGCATTTTTAAAGGCACGATTTTAATAATTTTAAAATAAATTTTCAAAAGATAAAATTCTTCAAATATGTTTCGAAATCATGTGTGTATATGATAGAGATGAAATACGGTTTGCTTAGAATGAATAATTTACGTTATCCTATTGGTTAGTAAAACAACTTATAAGTCGTCATGCTACCTATGGTTTGCTAAATTATCTAAACCTAACCCTAATATACTCCTTGATTTTTTTACCTAGGGTTTCGGCTAAGATGGGCTTATGAGCCGTGTGGATGCCGAGTTAACTCCCTATGCATGTAAATATTATTAGACCAAATCCATAATATATTGCTATAAGATATTTTCATATCTTATCAATTATATTAGATTTACTTTATTTACTTAATCAAAATATTTAGTAGATTAAGTTAAGAAGAGGTAAGATTTGTTTCTTATGAGACAAACTACCATGTCTCACGGCACACTTAGGGTTTCGACCAATACCCTAGTTTCTCTCTTCTACTATATATACGCATGATGTTCATTGATCCAAATAAGATTTTTGAAATATAAAAATTCCTTGCAAACAAATTGAGTTTAAATTCTAATCGAGTATTTTATTTGTTTTGCATTTGAAAATATTTTACGAAAAGTCGTGCTCTTTAATTTGCGTATTAATTCTTAAGGTTACGTTATAAGATAATAGTACTTCATATTGTTTCTACTCGTTAAGTTGTGTGAACACCTAGAAGAACAATCAAGTGCTTTCTTAGTAACTTAAGATAGTCAAAACCGAATTTCTAGTGATATTCAAATTGAGTTATAGCTAGACTTAGTTATACGAGTGGGTTGATAATTTTGTAATCCGGAGTAAGGTGCTAAAATTATTAATCGAGAATAACAGACGTAGGCTTCAACGTGTGAAGTTGAACCACTTCAAATATCGTGTGTCCTTGCAATTTTCTTTATCGTTCATTTCATTACTTTCTAAATCGTTTAGTTAATTAGTTAAAGTTTAATCAATAAACTTTAAGTAATTAATTATTTAGATATAAAATAAAAAGTGGGCATAAGTTTTTAAATACTCAATTCACCCCCCCCCCCCCCCCTCCTCGAGCATTTCGACTTGGATAGACTATTCAACCATGCACTAAGAGGGAAAGGGGTAGTTATTTCCGAATAAGAACCATTTAGGATAAGAATGAATAATGCAATACTCGTTTTCTGCCTTCAAAGACCAACAGCCTAATTTGCAGCATCCCCAAACCTTCGGGGTTTGATAGCCCCGATCGGGGACGTAACATTATTGTTAAAACTGAAAAAGTACGCTGAATTGATGTACACCAATTCAATCATTGACAATTAATAAATTATTCAACTTCATGTTTTTGCACGTGTCCTTGTATTCAATGCACAACAATACCATCACAATTAATTTATAATTTGTCAATTTCATATTTTTTCTTTTTCTTTTTGCATTATAACTTATTTCTAAAAGACCGCAACTTAAATCCGTTTATGTGAGCGTGTTCCCCACACTCCCGAACCCACATTATAACGATTCAAACTTGTTACAATTTTGATCGAATCCTGATTGCAATCAAATGATAAACGTGATTCACTTAAATCACCAACATTCCTCCCCCATTTAAGTGCAATCCTTGATTCAAAACAACAAACCAAACCAAACTTATACATAAAACGAAAATGTCACAAAGATTGAATTTTCATCTTAGTGAATTATACATTCTGCATTCGAGTATCGCGGTGTCTCAATGCATTGAACCCTTCAAAGTCATATGAATACATGAAGATAAACACATATAAGTTCATTACAACTTTATAAGCTTGTTAACCGACACTTTATTACATGACCTAGTGTCCCTATCCATTCATGAGTGCTTGAAAGCCAAGCCTGGGCTTCTTGAAGCGGCCAAACTTCACACTCACATAGGTGGACTCTTCTCCTCATGCTCCTACAAAAGCATTTTGTCAAAAGATTCATTAAGAAGATGAACTTCATCCTAACTTATCATGTAGGTCTAAGCACATACTTTCGGGATTATGTAAACATGTGCTTCAACTTCACATAATAGGCTTTTCACATTGAATTCTACCTCTAATGTCATATTAGAAGGGAATTGGGTGTCCTACCACCATAAGTTCAGCTAGATTTTGTTGAGATATCACAAAACAAACCGATATCACCCCTTTAGTGACCAACTCACGTACCGTGCTATGTCTAACACCTAGGTGTCACGATTTACCATTATATACTTGGCTATAGGCCTTAGTCAAGGTAGCTGCACTATCACAATATAGCAATTGGTGATATAGGTTTAGGCCACAACGGGATCTCAAAAATCAAATTCCGTAACCATTCCGCCTCTTTTACGGCTGAAGCCAAGGCTATAAATTCCGACTCCATTGTCGAACTTATGATGCAAGTTTTCTTCTTAGAAGCCCACAAAATGGCGCCTCCCCAAGCAAGAATACCCACCCACTTGTAGAAGAATGATCTTCCACGTTGTTGATCCAACTTGCATTCGAATATCCTTCTATTACCGATGGATTTCCCATATTTGTCAAACCATAGTTCATGGTTTTCTTTAAGTACTTCAATAGACGTTTAACAGCCACCCAATGATGAGTACTTGGGTTACTTGTGTATCTACTTAATTTTCCCACCGCATAAGCAACATCCGGTCTTGTACTCATCATTGCATATATTAAACATCCAATCACTTGCGAGTACTCAAGCTGTGAAATTGCATCACCTGTATTGGGCATAAGTTTCACTCTTGGATCCATGGGTGTACTAACCGGAGAACAATCATCATACTTAAATCTTTTAAGTACCTTCTCAATGTAATGAGATTGAGATAATGAAATTCCTTTATTCTTCCTTATAATCTTGATACCAAGTATAACATCCGCCTCCCCCCATGTCTTTCATGGCGAAACTTGATGATAAAAAGGCCTTTGTGAGGTCTACTTGATTTTGGTCGGTACCAAATATCAACATATCATCAACATATAGACAAATTATAACACCATTTTCGGCATCATCAAATTTGCTATACACACACACTTGTCTCATTAGTTTAGCTTATAACCATTTTACAACACAACTTCATCAAATTTATTATGTCATTGCTTAGGAGCTTGTTTAAGTCCATATAAGGATTTGACAAGCTTACACACCTTATGCTCATTTCCCGGCATAACAAACCCTTCTGATTGTCTCATATAAATTTGCTCATCTAAGTCCCCATTTAAGAATGCGGTCTTAACATCCATTTGATGGATCACTAAATTATTAATTGCTGCTAATGCAATCAATAATCTAATAGTGGATATCCGAGCAACCGGAGCATAGGTATCAAAATAGTCAATACCTTCTTTTTGCCTAAAACCTTGGATTACCAATCTTGCCTTGAACTTTTCGATTGAGCCATCGACTTTCATTTTCTTTTTGAAAATCCATTTGCAACCCAATGGTTTGCATCCATGAGGTAAATCTGTTAGGACCCATGTATTATTTCCCGTAATGGAATCTATCTCATCATTTATTGCTTCCTTCCAAAAAGCAACATCTTGGGACCTCATAGCCTCATCAAATGTCTTAGGATCATCATCAACATGGTAACAATACTCATATTGACATCCCATTTCATCTCTTGATCCTTCAACTAAATAGGTAAGTCGTATAATATCCATGAATAATGTACGATGAGTTAATGATGTTATTAATTATCATGTAAACTGGGGTAGATATACAAATAAGAAGCTAATATGTTGAAACGGAAGTATTAAGTGATTTATTTGCATGAAATTAGTCTAGCATGTCTAGTGATATGACAATATATGGTTGAAGGTGAAAATAGATGGCTTGTGTGATGACGTGAGCAGCTGAATGATAGTTAATTGATGGTAATATATTGGTGTTTAAGTGTGCACATTTTTTTTTAGAATTTTTATGATCCACATGAGTTGACATAGAACATGTTATTAATCACGATGGAAATGATGATTGTCCTAGTATGTACTGTGCTTGTAAACAAGTGCGTAGTAATGATTCGAACATGTGTGGGTACCGAGTTTGAGCATGATATGGAATTACGGGTTATACATGTATAATTGATTCATGTGCATATTTTAATTTATTTGCCAAGTAGTACTAATGTGTATACAAATTTGTGCGTAATATCGAGAATTAGCAACTTATACTATGTATGTACAGTTTAATGATAGTAATGAGCATGAGTAACGTTAAGATGGCTTTTGTTGTTTACATCCCTTGTGCATTTTTTATAATCGCGATGAAATTGGTAACTCTGTCGGGAAGCATGATTAGTAACATAATAAGTCAAGCATGTTCGGTTATTTGAACTAGTAATAACATTTATATGTAATTAAAGGTTGTGTTATTGCATATGTTTACAGTTCGAGTATATGTGCATAAACAGTGATTTTATTTTATATTGTCGATAACATACTTAGTAAGTTGTTAGTATATGTATAACACTCGTACATATGGTCGACAACGATTGGCGAATTATGACGGTCTCCAGGGGCTTGACACTGTGTATGGCATGAGATTTTGGAGATGGGGTTATTAGTTTATAATACGTCACGTGGTGCTGGTTGTCTAGTATCCAGTTATGAGTGGAAGTTGTTTATAGTGGTTGGTTTCGTCCTTTTGATATTAGTTGGCTAAGTGAGCTTTGGTCTGCACTAGGGCTTTACGAGTTGTTACTGAAATGTGACATGATTTGGCGATTTACAATCTTCTAGGAACGAGTTAAATATGACAGATGAGCACAAATATTGACCTTATGTGGTGGATTGTGGTTTGTTATATCGTTAAAGAGGTTGGTGGTGCATCACGAAACCCCAGGGTCTGTAGGTATATGGTATGAATAAGAAACTTCGGGACGAAGTTTGTTTTTAGGGAGATGTAATGTGATACTATGTTTTTCTACGTGGTTATTTGGATTTCCATTAGTAATTACTGCTTCAAGCAATGCGGTAACATGTTTATTATATTAAATGATAGCTTCCGTGTGTGGTCGAACTATAGTTGCATATGTTGTTTATATGTTTTATTTAGAATTGTATATTTGCATATGTTGTTTATATGTTTTATTATGAATTGTATTTGTGAGGAAGGACCGTGATATCGCATGGCTTGTGTGGTTTTATATGAGTTAGGTTACGGGGACGTAACCTTCTTTTTAGGGGGGATGAAATGTAACAACCCGAGTTTACTCAAGTTTATATGAGTTAGCATAAATTTTACTAGTTATGCATATGAGTTATATTATGGGTATGAGTTATATTGTGCTAATTATATGGGATGTTAGGTGTTGTTGGTTGTAGTTGGTGCGAACTTCGGGGACGAAGTTATTTTAAGGAGGGAAGACTGTAATACTCCGTATTTTAGTTGGAGTACTCGGTCGAGTACTTGGTTGATACTCGGTCGAGTGTGTGTTACTCTGCCGAGTGCACTTGATCGAGTAAACCGGTTCAGCAAGTTTGACGGTTTCTTTTATGTTTTGACCAAGGGTCTTGTTTATAAGGCTTAAATCATTTCTAGTTCATTTTAACATCTCTAAAAACATTTCTAAACCTAGAGAGAGGGAGAGGAAGAGGAATTGTCGAGCCTTTCATTTGATTGAAGATTTCTCACCGATTTCAACCTAATTCGATTTCCCTGTTTGTAAGTCGATTTCATTTAATTGTTTATACTTTTTTAAAATCTTCGTCTTCGAAAAGTTTGAAAAGAGAGTCCTGTTTATTTGAAGTCTAGTTTATTCATATCAAATTTCGTAGTCATATTCTTTGTGGTTTGTCCTAGGTGATTTATTTATGAACATGTCGCTGAAAAGTCCACGAATCTGATTTGGTTGTGGAAAATGATTTGAAACCCTAATTTATATATTGATTAAGTTTTGGGGCTTTTTAATACATCATATTTGTAGAGTCTAGATGACAATAGGATTTGGATTTACCAAAAAATAATGTTTTAAACTCGTTTTATGAATCAATACTTTTTATGCGACGGATTCTGTCAGCTTTTGAAAATCAGTCTGAAAACCATTGATAAGTTTGAAATTTGAGAAAAATACGTTAGATAAGATTTGTGGCTAAGACTCATGGGGTTCCAATCCAATTAGCCTTGCATCGATTAGATTTTTCTAGAATTAGTTATGCATTTTATACCGAGTCTGTCATGTGCTGGAAAATCAGGAAAAGTCGTGTTTGTTCTTTAAGTTGATATTCCTACTAACTTATGATGAGTCTAGGTTATGCGCATGATTAATTGATTGAGTAGGTGTTAATTATACATAGTTATGCTATGTAGGTGATGGATATGTGAAGGATCATAATTGATTGCTTGTGTGTGCTTGGATTGCAAAAAGGTAGGGTTTCCCTACTCGGTTTACTGTTAATTGATTTAAAATTGTATTGTGATTGTTGTACGATTTGATATTGTGATTATCTGCTGATTGTTGATTTGGAGTTGGGTGTTAGAGTTGTGATGGTTGATGGTGATGTTCGCGAGGTGCGTCCTCGGCTGAGTGGAGTCACTTGCGAGAGTGGCTTCACGCCCTAGTTTCGCCCTCTATGGAACCCACCACAGGAAGGGATGTGCATATTAATGGACAGGGTTATCGCCCGTTGATGATTGAGGGCTTAGGTGGGTACGGCTGCGGTCCCCCACTGGTAGGGCTACAAACTTTAGTGTGTAGTCAGTTACATGTTGTGATTGGGAGTTGGAGGTGGATGATGATCAACTGTTTATCTTTATCATACTTTGTCTTATTTTGATTATGCAGTGAACTGAACCCGTTTAATTGTTTTAAAAAACTGTGGTGAACCATTCGGGGATGGTGAGCAGTTTGTGACAGGTGGTGGTTGTCTTTAGCTACGGGGGCGAGATGGGATGCCATCACTTTGAGTCTAGATTTCGCTGTTACGAGTTTAGCTTTTTGATTCAGTTGTATTGAGACTTTATACTTTTCTTTTGAATCGGATTCCGAGACAATGTAATAGTTATCTTTAAATACTTCAATAAATGTTTTTGAATGGTTTCTTTTGATATACTAGCCTCGGGCAACCGAGATGGTAACAGTCTCCCATGCTAGAGTGGTCCTTGGTAAGGCACCTTGGTATGTGGGGGTGTTACATTGTCATTGTGACAAACCATGAAAGTAGAAGCAACGTCTTGCATATTATTCATATTATTTAACATAAACATTCCATTACATAAATATACAAAGCCTACAAATGTACCACATTTGCTTATTACATATTTGTCCGACTCATACACTTGCCTATAACCATACTTTGACAAGAGACCGCCGGAAACTAAGTTTTTCCTAATTCTGGGTACATGAAGTACATCATAAAAATGAATAGATTTCCCGGAACTAATATTAACACTACTACACCACGACGAAGGATTGGAGTTGTTGATTCGTTGCCCATGTAAAGAATTGAACCGTCATTAAACGGTTCATAAGTCTTGAACCATCTACGGTCCTTGCACACATGCTTTGTAGCACCCGAATCTACCCACCATGCAATCTCATCATCCTGAACATAAAATGCCTCAAAAATTAGTGGTACATATGTACAATATATTTAATACCATTGTCAAAACTCTGACCTTAATGAGTAGGAGGGTCTTGGTCCTTGAACCCCTGCCCGGATTTGTTCTTCTTAGAACCATTCTTGGTCTTCTTTAACCGGCAATCATTCTTAAATTGACCGATGTTTCCACATATCCAACAAGCACCCTTGGGTTTCTTATTAGAGTCATAGTTAGTGCTAGGCATGGGGCATTTCTTCCCCTTGTATCCCTTAGAACTTTCATCAACTTCCATTATATTGATAGAAGATGGTTCAATAATTTCCTTGCCCTTGCCCTTGGTACTCTCTTGTGCCCTAAGAGACTCCTCTATACGCAAGTGCCCCCTAGTTGTACAATAGACAACTCCTCTTTCTTATGTTTGAGAATATGCTTGAAATCCTTCCAAGAAGGAGGCAACTTGTCAATTATACTTGACACCGAGATGGACTCATCCATCTCCATCTTGTGTTGGGCAAATTGTCCCAACATCCGGAACAATTCATTGTATTGCTCCATTACCGACCTTGAGTCCATCATCTTATAGTTCATGAAATTGCCTACAATAAACTTCTTACTAGAAGCAACTTCGGACATGTATTTAGACTCCAATTCATTCCAAAATTCTTTTGCCGACTCAACATTTTGATAGACATCAAATAAAGAATCAGACATACCGTTTAGAATGTGTTCCCGACATATGTAATCATCATTTTCCCACTTGAGACGCTTGCGGGCTTCCTCTATTGGTTCATCTTCTTGAGGCTCGGGCATTGGGGTGCTTAACACGTAAACAACCTTGAGGGTGGTAAGTAGGAAATGTATTTTCTTTTGCCATCTCCTAAAATCGACCCCTTCAAATTTCTCAAGTTTTACAAACTTGGATGTCATTTCCTTAACATTCGACATTGTCAAATTTCAATTAAATACTCTTTAAGAATGTTGGAGAAATAGGGTGTTTGACAAATCGAACTTGGATAAATCGATGGTCACGTATTATATCGTTTTCCTTAAAGAGTATTTCTACCCTATATTGCCTTCGGGTTACAAGAAATTTCTCGCAGGATAATGCACCGATTTCCCTCTTGTTCTAGGCAAAGAAACAAGAGAACACTAATGAAGTGTTTATTTTATTTGTTACACCAAAATCTGAAAATAATTGTGTTTGTATCCTCTACCTTTTTTCTCAGCATATCTTATATATATATATATATATATACTAATACTAATACCATGAACTAAGAGAGAAAGGGGTAGTTATTTCCGAATAGGAACCATTTAGGATAAGAATGAATAATGCAATACTCGTTTTCTGCATTCAAAGACCAACGGCCTAATTTGCAGCATCCCCAAACCTTCGGGGTTTGATAGCCCCAATCGGGGACGTAACATTATTGTTAAAACTGAACAAGTACGTGATAAGGCTAAAGTCGTATCACCAATATCAAAATAAATCTATCTAAGTACTAACAAAATATCTAGTGGTAAGACATGTATCGAATCCACAAGGAGGCGGTAATAATCAGTTTGCTAATATTTAGATCGTATGAAAGTAACCGATTTCTTGGAGGTTTTGGTTTGTTTGTTTTCTATCAACTAAATAGCAAGTAATTAAAAGGTGTATAACAATAATATTAGAAAGTCTAGGATTTCCAGTTCACTAGGTCAATTATATGGGGTTTCTTAATCAATTGCTAGGTCAATCGAATTATCTAAGGTCATAAGATTGATTAATTCTATTATGTCCTTTAGATCAAGTCTAACATGCAATCGCTATTATTAAACACAATCTATTTGATTATCGCAGCCTATATTAATTATAACCCTGTCGGTGAAAGTATTAATTCGCTACATTAATTATCAATTCAGGCCTAAATCAATTAATTAGAATAAGAACAATAATCAAACGATAAGTCATGTGATATTACTAGCAATCAATTAATATTCCCCTTTCTAATTAACCTAGATCCCCTTCATCCTAGATGAAGAATTTAACTACTCATATTGAATTCAACAACAACAATAAAGATGAATGACAACATAATTATAGACATGAGATAATAACAATCAATTGAAAGCATAAAACTTGAATGATTAAATTAATGAGGAATGATTAGTACCTTAACAATTAACAAGGAATGATTAAGAACAAAGTACGAATGCAAAAGTATGTTTCCAGCCATCCAAAAATAATAAAAAGCGTAACCTAATAAATTCCACGAGTTTAGAATTTATATTACAAAAATACGTGTTTTAGGAAAATACGGAAACAAGACCGACAAAGAGGTTCCTCGATCGAGCCCTCATGCTACTCGATCGAGGACAGTTACTCGATCGAGCCCACTTGCTACTCGATCGAGGAACTAAGGTTCCAACTTGATTTCTTCTTTACTTCTCTTCTCGTCTTCAAGTCTCCTTGTTTCACGTGCCATGCTTCGTGTATTCCACTATGCCATAACCGCAATACTCATCTTAATTAGTGTCACCTCGTAATGCGTCATTTCTGCATTAAAACACAAAATAGCGACAGTATCGTCAATTCACTATAAAAGGCATATAAATGACATAAAAGGCACGAAAACGGCATATAAAACACCATGAAAGGAGTTATAAAAGTGTATATAAATGTGATACATCAGTACGCTGAATTGATGTACACCAGTTCAATCATTGACAATTAATAAATTAGTCAACTTCATGTTTTTGCACGTGTCCTTGTATTCAATGCACATCAATACCATACAATTCATAATTTGTCAATTTCATATTTTTTCTTTTTCTTTTTGCATTATAACTTATTTCTAATAGACCGCAACTTAAATTCGTTTATGTGAGCGTGTTCCCCACACTCCCGAACCCACATTATAACGATTCAAACTTGCTACGATTTTGATCGAATCCCGATTGCAATCAAATGACAAACGTGATTCACTTAAATCACCAACAAGATTTAGGGACAAAAATCAAGGTAAATAATAATGAGGACAAACATAGTAGGGTTATTTGACAGGAATAATCCTTTTTTGTCACGCTCTCAAAATAATCTGAATTTTAATTTAACTCACAATAAATTATACTATTGACTCCGTCTTCTTGTATTACACTCGATAACCTGCTACCTATTTAGCAAGTAACTTCTCTTTTCCTTTACAAACCAAACCATAGACCACCTTTACCTTCCTTCTAAAAAAAATAAAAATAAAATAAAAAATAAACCACTTTTACCTTCATCGTCATCACATCTGCACCACTATCCACCTATAACCATCTACCCCTAACTCACTGACCACCTACGTCCAACTGACGACCGTCATAATGACACCACCCACAACCTCCTCTAAATTAACATTTATCCCCAAATTAATTTGGAAATCTAAGGTTCTGAAAAATTACATTTATAATTACATGATTCTCGCATTCACCTTTTCTAGGACTTGGCTCGACAACACCTTTTCTTTAACATGCTCTAACCAGAGAGTATATGCTTTATTTTCATGCAATCTGAAGTTGTGAACTTTGGGCTTGAAGTTGCACCCCTTAGAAATGCATTTTGAGATGAATGTCATCATGATTATGTGTTTAAACAAAGTTTATCTTCATTTCCTTTTATCTGTAGTTGAAATCATCTGATGTATGAAAAAGTGATCTCGGATGCTTCACTTGTGCATTTGCTAAAGGTAATACTGTCTACTTTGCTTACTTTCACTAGAGGACTTGCTCCGACAAAAATGAAGTTGCTATTGCTGATATTTTGGCGACCGTAGAGGATGGTGTCAGCAAGATCTGAAAAAATTTAGTGGTGTCAATTTTGTAGATTTACCGTAGGTATGAGAAAGGAGGCGAGGGTGTTCTAGTTTTATCACCAGAAGATGGTGACGTGTTTTGGCTGGCCACAGTGGTGAATGGTGTAAATTGAAGAAGATGGCGCGGTTGGGAGGGTGTTGTAGTGGTGGTGGTAATGGGGATTGTTAATGAAGGAGAGGGAAGAAGTTTAAACAAAAAAAACAAGGACACCGGTTGAGTTACCGGATTTTGTAGGTAAAAAATGGACTAAGTCTAATATGAGTAAAAGAGGGGAATAATATGGTTTATTTTGAGTTGAATTGAAGTTAGGATTATTCTGAAAAGGCGACGAATAATTTGGATTATTTTATCAATTAAACCCAACATTATAATTTTTTTTTTTTTTTTTGTATTTAGGGCCTAGTCCATATATATACTAGGAGTATATCTTAAAATTGGAGGTTTTAGAGCAATAGCAATAATGGTTCTTATTTTTGGGGTCTTCAATAAGAACCCAAAATAAAAAGTTCTTCTACTGCAACTATAAAGTTGTTCTTAACTTTAAGAATTAAGTTCTAAAATAAGAACTTGGTTGTTTATACTTGGGAATTTAAGGACCAATAAACATGACTTTGAAAATTGTGAATACCAATTACATATTTACTATTTTTCATTTAAGAACTTTATAAAAATGACATCTATTGTGAATAAAAGTTCTTAAATATTGGAATTAAGAAAATGTGACATGGCAAAAGAAGAACTTTATATAGAGTCCTTCTATTGCTATTGCTCTTAGATTATGTTTATTTTTATTTTTTGCATGAATGTTAACAGTGTTATTATTAGCAATGGAAGGAGTCCTTGTTTGACTTTAGGATTCTGGAATGCCATTAATATGGACTTTGACGATTTTGCTGCTACTATTATTCTTCCCCGTAAAATTTTCCATCTTGCTTTGACCAAACTATTTATTATGCATTAAATAAACTAAAATGCAGATAATAAGCAACCAGGGTCGATATGTCCGAGTGGTTAAGGAGACAGACTCGAAATCTGTTGGGCTATGCCTGCGCAGGTTCGAATCCTGCTGTCGACGCTTTTTACCTATTTTCCCTTCATACCAAAATTACCATATAACCCCCGCACTCAATTACCTGTTTGTTTCCCACCATTTTCACCTCCTTGGTAATTGTTAAAATGTACTCCATCGTAAATCAGAAACCCTGAAACCAATCTCATCTCTCCCTTATAAATACACACAAGTCACAACACATCCAGTAAGTCAGCCATTAATATAAATTTACCCCCATCATCAATCCATCCTTTATTCCTTTTTACCAACCCCACTTCACCACCTCCTTCACCTTCTAATCTCTAACTCGGTACTTTTATCCCTTCTCTCTCCTTTTGCTTCCTTTTCACGCCTCTCCCCTTCTCCATTTGCATTTCTTTATTATTAAATATTAATATTAATATATTAATATATTAATATATGATGATTGATTGATTAATTAGGTTATTGTTGCAGGAGTAGTAGTTGTAAAGTTGTGTGGAGCTAGTACTATATGCTTCCTATCAAGAGACCGGTGGAAGGAGAGGCTGACGACGACGTCCACGCTACCGTTACCAACTCCGACCACAACCCTTCTCTTCTCAAAAAACCTTGCTTCATCGCCACTGCCGAATCCACGCCATCCTCAAATCTAGCTTTCGAAACCGGAATCGCTAAATCTGATCGTGTCGCTATGGGTCTTACTGACGGTAAACCTAACGGCAACAACGCCAATCCTTCCGAAATAGATGAGGATTTGCATAGCCGTCAACTCGCCGTTTATGGTCGTGAGACCATGCGCCGACTTTTCGCCTCTAATGTTCTCGTCTCTGGATTGCAAGGCCTCGGTGCTGAAATCGGTATATTCCTTTTCATCTTTTTTAGATTCATTTTAATCTATTCTTTCATTTTCTTTTGTCGATTCATATAGTTTGAGTTCGATTTGTGTGAGAATCGTATGAATTAAACTTGTGCTTGTATATGATTTGCTGTTGATTGAATCTTCTTACTGTATGCGACTTTTTGAATCTATCTATCTCCGTCATTTTGGTGTATTTTTTTTCCTAGATTTCACAATATTAGGTTTTGATATTTTATCTGCAAGTTTTGCTGTCGTTTGATCCGTTAACTTGTTTTTTCGTGTGGGGCGTGATCGAGTGTTGTGGAACTTTATGTGTGATATTATCCGGGGTAATGGAAATAGAAATAGCAAATGGATACCAGGTCGAGTTGATTATTAAGATGTGCATACATGGTTCAGACGTGTTTTTGGCTATGTTGAGGTTCTCAAGTTGTGACCCCTCCGTCAAAATAAGGTTGATACCAAGATTTTTAACCATGGATGGAACTGATTGCAGTGCCTAGGTCTATTTGTCGTATAACCATCTTCGAAGTGTCATATTGGGTTCGGTGCTCTTATGCTATTACTTACATCTTAGAATAGAAGTCATATATAGGTTGTCTCCAAATGTTGAACTACTGAAGATTAGTGTGGTATCTTGCACACACTGAAGATTCTCTATCAAGTGTTGTCTAGAGTTGAATTTTGCTCTTTAGGAGGTGATCTTTTGTTGTGTGTGTTAGTATACGTCTATGTTACTCCGACACTTAACTTAACCGCCGTGTCGCGTGTCAGACACGTGTTGGTGTCCGACACGACACTTTGACACTTCAATTTAGACCACAACATAGGAAAATTCACCCAGAATAGCCGTGTCAGACACGACACTGTGTCGGAGAGTCGGAGTAACACAGGTATACGTTAGCTGGACTTGAGATTCCTTAGACTCTCAGCACGCAATACCGGCCTGTATCAAGTCTAGTGCACCATCTATCTTTTAACACATGTCCACAAATCTTGCATTCTTGCCGTGAGATAAGGTAAGCACATAATGTTCGTGCTCAAAGAAGTGGAGCTTGGCACTAAGTGTTTTGAAATTTTTGTTAGTGTGGATTACATTTATTGTACATGATTGAAAAAAGCTGTCGTATTGTAGTGTTCATCATGCGACTTTCTGCATGTACAAGTCAGAATTGAACAAAACGGTGCTACACCTGTTTTGACAAGACTTGTATGGGAGGAGTGGAACTTAGCGACCGCTGCAAGTTTGCATGTTTTCTTATCGGTTCTTATTATATCTGCTTCACTTTAGTAGAACTCCTTCATCTTGGGGTTTGAAGGTGGATGTGATTTTAGGTGAAGTCTTGCGTATTGTGTATTGGAAAAGGCGACTGTCCTTGAGTCACATGTAGTTGATTACTTGTTCTTTATTTAATTGAGGTAATAGAGTAGTTCTTGCCTTAAATGTGGTCATATAGAGTAGTTTTTGCCTTCTTCGGAGTCACTGTATTATTTCCACTCCCTCGGTCTCTCAAAAATATACAGCATTCCATTTTTCACTATTTGGTTGTTTATGAAATACTGTCCAACATCTCACTTTTAACTCATCTCAACCACACAATCATCCCCACTTGCATCATTATACGCGGTCGGCGGTCCTCATTGCTTCTTTTTATACCCCCTTCAATTGTTCATTTTTGGGCTCTTGGTTTGACAGCTTGTTGGTTTTCATGAACTGTGGTGTTTGGTAGAGTGGACTTCCTTGCTTCTAATTGTTATGGCTTTCAATTATAGTTTTATGTGGTCAGGAGCTGGGGTGCATTAAATTTTAAATAATCTCGTCCTATTCGTTTGTGGAAAATGAAAGGCGTAATTTGTTATAGCTGATAAATAGCAATGGTTTTTTTTTTTTTTTTTTTTTTTTTTTTTTTTTTTTTTTTGTTTCTTTGGAAATCAGGCAATGAACATGAAATTCACATTTTCCTCGCGCCAGACTTGTTTTGAAAGGAATTGATGTGACAGTTGTAAAACAATTCTGCTTGTACTTTTATTTCATTAGAAAGCAAGTTAGAACTACAGAAAGACTTCCTCCACACCAAACTTTTTTGATCTACTATTCAATATCAGATTAAATATGATTATTAACGCTGTTTTGAATTTTGCAGCAAAAAATCTCATCCTTGCTGGCGTTAAGTCTGTAACATTGCATGATGAAGGAGTAGTGGAACTGTGGGATTTGTCCAGCAACTTTTTGTTTTCAGAGAAGGATGTGGGAGAGAACCGTGCTCGGGTAGCTCTTCCGAAGCTACAAGAACTGAATAACGCTGTGGCCGTTTCTACTTTAACCACTGAGCTGACTAAGGAAAAGCTTTCTGAATTTCAGGTTTGTTATCCCATACGCAATCAGTATATGTTTGCTATGTACTACTCCCTTCGTAGCACTCTTATGTTTACCTTTGATTAAAATATTGCTCACAAAGAATAAAGTTGTACAAATGATGGGGCCGATGGGGGACAAGGACGGAAGGAGTAGTATTTAGTTGTGCAAAATTCTACTCAACTGCTCTGGGGTCTTCTCTACAACTAGAACTACTCGCTCCAATTGCTATTTTAAAATGCTTTAGGCATCACATCATTACAAGTTTCTAAGGGATGTTAGCGTTTTTGTTTGGGGGCGGGGCTGGCGCTCGAGATTACAACTGTGACCCTAGAGGTTGAAAGCGAATCTAAGGTGGCCCGAAATTCACATAATTTTTTCCGGTATGACAATCTTTTGATCAGTTTAATACAAAGTAATTGTTGCGCTCATAGTATTTGAAGTCATAAAGCCGTTTCGAGTTATATATCTATTTTAATATCAAGTTAGATCCTACAAACAACAACAAACCAACATTAACTAGATGTCTCAATGGCTTCAATGAATGGTGGGTTAGGAAAGTTGTATGTACAGCCTCTTACCCTTTTCTATTAAACAACACAAATAGGCCCTTTTTGGATGATCCATGATTGAAATTCTGTTTAGACTTTAGAGTTTCATGGAATGTTTGGTATTTCGTTGTAAAAGGTAGCGCAACCATTTTAGTCATCCATTTTCCTTTTGTTCATTATAAACAAATAAAATAAAATAGGGTTATTTCATAGGAATAATCCATCCTTGGGATGGTCTGCTTAAATTACTCCATCCTTTAAGTAATCCGAATTTAATTCCTCCTATCCCCTCTTCCTTCCCAGAACATACTATACTAGAGTGACTGGCCACCTAAACAACAAGTTATCTTATGTTTTTAAAGGTTATTATACACCATTATTTTACAAGAATAATCCAAACTATGAGTGACCTACTTATAATACTCCCAACTATATTTAATCTCATAATAATCCGAACCCCGGCACGGACTCCCTCCATTCTCATGTCCTCTTTTTTCTTCTTCTCTCAATTCCAACCTTATCAATGGGCAACCCAACCATGCAACTAATCGTCCTAACCTGCATAACAAACTATAACAAAATGAAGATGTAAAATCAATCCAAAACAATCAAAACTCGAATCAAAACCAAAATGTCATTATCCCCAGCAACAATGCAACAACAACAGCATCACCCTCTTCGATCACCTCTCCAAAAAATCCCCACCTTCGCTTCAAAGACTCCACCACAACAACCACCACACCGCCACCACCAAACCAAGACGACAACAACAATCCTTTAGCCACCTTCTCCGGAGACCCAATATTCTCCTTCCTATTCCCAACATTCTCATCAACTCAATTCTCATCATATTGTGATCTCTTCCGCGACCGCCGCCTCAACCGCTGAACGTGGTGGTGATTGGGTGGTCAAAAATGCATGATGGTGATAGGAGGGATTAAAGGATGGAGTAATTTAAGCAGGTCACCCATAGGATGGATTATTCCTATGAAATATTAGTGGCCACGTCATTTTTCACCTGTTATAGCTGGTAAAAAAACAAGCAAGTTTGTTCTGGGAAAGAAGGGGGAATATGAGGGATTAAATTCAGATTACTTGGATGGAGTAATTTAAGCATGTCACCCATAGGATGGATTATTCCTATGAAATAACCCAATAAAATAATGAGTATTCCATCTCATTGAAAATGGAAACAAAGAATGGTTCAATTGAATGTATAGCTTACTCAAGGGATGTTGATGCGCTTGCGTCGGTAGGGCGAGAAATTTGCTTCACTAGACCTGACCTGATCTGTCATCTATTTTATGTTTCTCATTGATTTAACTAGACTTCGTGGATTGGATTGAATTATACAGGTTTCGGGTAAGAAAGTGTTATTGCCCATCCTAGATCTCCCTTATGGTCTGTCTAGTACCTATCTTTAGGACTATAATGATATCTTGTTATTTAACTTTCTTTTCAATTGTTTTTTAATCTTTACTGCGTGTGTAAAATGTTTTTTTTGTTTATTCTCAAAATACATTTATCAGTACAAGATGTTTTTAGTTTATTCTCACTTATATAGTCTGCCTTAGTACCTCTAAAGTTGTGTTGTACTAACATTAATTCATCGTATCCTGGTTTATAGAATCACATTTCCACCGTGTCACTGGCCTTACCTGATTAGGTCCACAGAGTTTCACCCAATCTGTCAGAATGTGACTTTGTAAGATTCTATACTAATCGGTTTGTAGATGGTCTGAATATGTTAGTTGGTGACATTGCATTTCAATGTTGATAATATTGTTTCGGGAAATAGTACTGATACCTCTAGATTTTAATTTTTTATTGGAAGGGTTTGATATTAGTTTTCATTTCCATGGGAGTCAAAGCCTCGCTATCTTTTGGCTTTGGAATGTGAGGGAAGAAGGGAAAATGAGATCCTAAAGGGTGTACATTTCTTATATTGTGCAGTAGCTATTGATTCATGCAATTCTAGACCCAATTGTGATTGGGGTTGTCCAGAAGCCGACTCTCACTTACCTTGCAAAAGTCAGGCTCCTTTGATTCAATGTGTCAATGTTGTTTTATCAAAGGGGTTGATATCAAGGATGAGTTATATGTTTGTTGGAGGCCTTGCTAGTTATTCATGAAGATAATGCTTCTTTTGTAGTGCAGTTTGAGGAGCAATATGTCTAGCTTGTGTTCGTAAAACTCTTTCTTCATCTGATAAGTGGATGGATTACTGAAGAATTAATAATAGCTAAGTAGCAACTTGTTATATATCTGACATAATAGACAGAATATTGAATATTCTTGTGACACTAAAGCCGTGTTTTGATGGGTAAGGAAGTGATAACTTTAATACAACAATGGAATAGTAGAAGTTGTAAAGTACTGCTGATGGCAACTTGCCAACTAGGGAGCCTTTGTGGTAAGTAGTAGTTTATGCTTTTAGCTATAGACTTTGAAAAGCAGAGATCCAGGAGAGGATTATGTAGATAGAATGGGTCACGGTGGTTTAAAGTGGGGATAGGAAGGGATTTATATAGTATTCTCTGTGTCTGGAAGAGGTTCCAGATGCCATTGTTCAGTTTGTGACGTAAATGTTTGTTATAACATTCAAAATGTTAAAGCACAATGTGTGGTTTTTGATGTTGCGAAGTATTTCAGGGTTCTTCTAAATGTCATGTATTTTTCTGAGTTCAAGATCAATGCTTATCTTCTTCATAATTTCATGCCTGGGATGATGCTTAGTTCTCTGTCTTGCATCATTTATCCAATTCCTTATTCTTATTATTCTTTTATAATTGTTTTTCAGGCTGTAGTGTTTACTAATATCGACTTGGCAAAAGCAATTGAGTTTGATGAATATTGCCGTAATCATCAGCCTCCAATTGCCTTCATCAAGACTGAAGTACGCGGCCTTTTTGGTAGCATCTTCTGTGACTTTGGACCTGGGTTTACTGTAGTTGATGTGGATGGCAACGATCCGTACACGGGGATAATTGCATCAATAAGTAATGACAACCCTGCTCTTATTACTTGTGTGGATGATGAGAGGCTTGAATTTCAAGATGGCGATCTAGTTGTGTTCTCAGAAGTGTGTGGCATGACAGAATTGAATGATGGAAAGCCTAGAAAGGTCAAGACTGCAAGACCTTATTCTTTCACTCTCGATGAAGATACCACTAATTTTAAACCATATGAGAAAGGTGGTATTGTAACCCAAGTGAAACAGCCAAAGGTGCTGAATTTTAAATCATTGCGTGAATCACTAACAGACCCCGGTGATTTCCTGCTCAGTGACTTCTCCAAGTTTGACCGTCCACCTCTACTTCATCTGGCTTTCCAGGCATTGGATAAGTTTATATCAGAGTTGGGTAGATTTCCTGCTGCAGGATCTGAGGCGGATGCTGAAAAGCTAAAATCTTTTGTTACTGAAATAAATGATAGCTCAGCTGAGGGAAGACTCGAAAATATTGATCAGAATTTGCTCCGACACTTTGCTTTTGGAGCAAGGGCTGTCTTGAACCCAATGGCTGCAATGTTTGGTGGTATTGTTGGCCAAGAAGTCATAAAGGCATGCTCTGGGAAATTCCATCCTCTCTTCCAGGTTAGTCTTCTAGAAGCTGTGCATAAAGTCAAGATCTGTGTAGGTACACTTATCTTTGTTCCTGACAGGGTTATCTGAGATATTCTTTTTGTGCATTGCATTTTTCCCTTTGTGTAATTTCTTACACCTAAAAACGAGTGATTTTTTGTTCAAATTATCTGACTTATCACACCTACCCCTCCCTTGTAAACTTTCATATTTGTTGTAGCAGCCAGTCAAATTATCTGACTTATTCACTGTCATCATCCACCCATCTCTCCGGTTTGTCTATGGCCTATGTCATCTGCTCCTCAACCTGTGGCTTACTGGCGAGTGTTGATAAGACAAAAGCCAAACATCTCTCGTGTTTGCCTATAGTCTATGTCTTCTTGTTGTGGCTGGCACAATTGGGAGAAAGAGGGGGTTTGGGTTCTTTTCTTGGTGGAATCCTTTTGTTTATTGGGTGGTTACATTATTAATCTTTGATCCATGCTTCAGTATATATGAAATTATTTTCTTTTCTTCAGCTTTTTAATTCCAAATCTTTCGTTGTGAAATATCATGTTTTTTCATTTGGCCACGGGCCGCCATGCTCATTTAGATTCTTATTTTCCCATTGTTTTTTTTTTGCAGTTTTACTACTTTGACTCTTTGGAATCCCTTCCGTCTGAACCACTTGATCCAAGTGATCTGAAACCCTTGAACAGTCGATATGATGCCCAAATTTCTGTTTTCGGAGCCAAGCTCCAGAAAAAGCTTGAGGCGGCGAAGTTGTTTGTCGTGGGATCTGGTGCTCTGGGTTGTGAATTTCTGAAGAATCTTGCTTTGATGGGAGTTTCTTGTGGCAGTGAAGGGACGTTGACTATTACAGATGATGATGTTATAGAGAAGAGCAACCTTAGCAGACAATTTCTTTTCCGCGATTGGAATATTGGGCAGTCAAAATCAACTGTTGCTGCTACAGCAGCTGCTTCAATGAATCCTTCCCTTCGTATTGAAGCTCTTCAAAATCGTGCAAGCCCCGAGACCGAGAATGTTTTTGATGATACATTCTGGGAGAATCTTAGTGTTGTTATCAATGCACTCGATAATGTCAATGCCAGGCTCTATATCGATCAAAGGTGTGTGTATTTCCAAAAGCCTCTTCTGGAGTCTGGCACCCTTGGGGCCAAGTGTAATACTCAAATGGTCATACCTCATCTGACTGAAAACTATGGTGCTTCACGCGACCCACCTGAAAAACAAGCACCCATGTGTACTGTACACTCTTTCCCTCACAATATTGACCATTGCTTGACGTGGGCTCGCTCTGAGTTTGAAGGGCTCCTTGAGAAGACACCTGCTGAAGTAAATGCTTACCTGAGCAATCCAGGTGAATATGCAGCTGCTATGACAAAAGCCGGTGATGCGCAGGCCAGGGACACTCTTGAGCGTGTAATTGAGTGTCTTGACACAGAGAGATGTGAGACATTTGAGGACTGCATCACCTGGGCGCGTTTGAGGTACTTCGGACTATGGATGGTTGTTTTCTTTTTTCAGTAGTATATAGGTTTTGCCTTATAAAACTGTCATCTGGTATGAGATGGTCCAAAATGATAGTGACCCAATATGTACATAGAGTAAATACTTGGATTTTATGTGATTTCATTTTAATAACCTAATATTATAATGATGAAACAATTTTAATTTGTCAGTCACTATTGTAAAAATATCACTTCTTCAAAAATAAAATCTATGTTACTCGGATTCGGTTAGACGTATTCGACACGGGTACGTGTCCAAGTGTCGGATTCGCCTATTTTATGAAGAAAATTCATGTTTTTGGTCTAAAATGAAGTGTCCGAGTGTCCCACCCATGTCCGAGTGTCTAGTATCCGACACGGGTACTCGAGGTCATATTGAAGAGTCCGAGCAACATAGAATAAAACTGCATGTTATATATTCAATAAACATTTTACTTGGGGTAATTGTTAATTTGTAGACCATCCTATGTTTGTGTTATTTTTCGTAACTTGTATCCTTCATTTGTCTAGGTTTGAAGACTATTTCTCCAACCGTGTGAAGCAGCTGACATTTACTTTTCCGGAGGACGCTGTAACAAGTTCTGGGGCACCATTCTGGTCAGCACCCAAACGTTTTCCGCGCCCATTGCAGTTTTCTGCTGATGACCAGAGCTACCTTCACTTTGTGACGGCAGCATCTATACTGCGTGCAGAGACATTTGGTATCCCTATACCTGACTGGGTCAAATCCCCACCAAAGATGGCTGATGCTGTTAATAATGTTATTGTTCCTGATTTCGAACCTAAGAAAGATGTGAAGATAGTCACAGATGAAAAAGAAACAAGTGTTTCCAATGCTTCAATAGATGATGGTGAGGTGATCGAGCAACTGATATCCAGGTTAGAAAACTGCAGGAAGAAACTTTCTTCTGGCTACAAGATGAGTCCAATTCAGTTTGAGAAGGTATATATTCTCTGGGAAGACTTGATTTGTTCCATTATGTGAAATTTCTTTGCTTAATATTTGCTGTCTCTGTAATTTCATGATGTGTTACTTGGACGTGGGTATGGGTTAGACACGAGGACTCTGTCCTAGAATTAGGATACAGGGGCATGGACATGTTTTTTGTAACAAATATAGTACTCGCTCCATTTATTCATTTTCTTCCCATTTGGTTTTGACACACTTCTTAAGAAATATTGTATAAAATCTTGCCAACGCGCACTTCTGATGAACTATGAGTAATAAATCTCTAGCAGTCATCACCAATCACCACCACCAGCCCAACACCAACTACTACAACCTGACACACAAAATTACTGATGAACTTGTGTGTATGGTGGGGGTGCTGTTGGGGAGGGAAAAGTACGCTGACCAAAACTGGTTTTCGAGATCTTTAATTTATCATAGATCTCATACATAGTAATTTTGAAATTGGTGAATTTTTTGGGAAGATGGGGGGTTGGTTTGTCGTAAAGCTGGTAGTGGCCTCATCGCTGGCTAGTTGTGTGCTTGTCATGGAACTCATTGTGGGCTTGCCGCCTGGCTGGTTGTGGGACTAGCGACTGTGCTTCTTGTTGAGCAACGGTGGAAGTAGATAAGTTTGCCACTAAGGGGATGTGAGGCACTGGAAAGCGAGGGGACAGGAAGGCTCTTACTTGGTGGGAGGAGGTGAAGGGAGGTTGACTTAAGGTTGAGGAATAGAGAATTGGTGTAGGTGGGTTAATCATAAAATGTGTAGGATTAGTTATTTTCCCCTTCTTTCCAATAGGAGATTTACTCCTTTAAAATGTGAGAATTTTTGAAAGTTTAAAGAACTTGCTATAGCTAGGAGAGTTAGCGTTCTGCTTTATATACTGTATATTGTTTGGATAACTAGATCATTTCACCCCAAAACCTTACCTAAATAAGAAATGTATGAAATAGGAAGAAACCTCTTGTGGAAAGTCGGAATTAACTTGCAAAATGGAGTAGTAATAAAAGAGAGAGAGAGAGAGAGAGATGCTGGAGAAATAAGGCTTAAATTTCATACCGAATCCGAAGTCTTACTTAACACCATTGTATGGGTCTAGATTGTGAAACGGGTCCATATTAACTCATTTACTAATATTACTAACAAGAGATTATCATTAATTACCACGAGAAAAATGACCCATTCTTTTGTTGGGAATGTTCAGGATGACGATACAAACTTCCATATGGACATGATTGCGGGACTTGCCAACATGAGGGCTAGGAATTACGGAATTCCGGAAGTGGATAAACTCAAGGCCAAATTCATAGCTGGGAGGATCATACCGGCCATTGCAACTGCCACTGCCATGGCTACAGGTTTAGTCTGTCTTGAGCTCTACAAAGTTGTGGATGGTGGGCACAAGGTGGAGGCCTACCGTAACACTTTTGCCAACCTGGCGCTTCCTCTCTTCTCAATGGCCGAGCCGGTACCACCAAAAGTTATCAAGCACCAAGATATGAGCTGGACTGTTTGGGACCGCTGGATCTTGAAGGACAATCCGACTTTAAAAGAGCTTCTTGATTGGCTCCGGAACAAAGGACTTAATGCCTACAGTATTTCATATGGGAGTTGCTTGCTCTATAATAGCATGTTCCCAAGACACAGAGACCGAATGGAGAAGAAGATGGTTGATCTTGCCAGGGATGTTGCTAAAGCCGAGCTGCCGCCTAATCGTAAGCATTTTGATGTGGTTGTTGCTTGTGAAGATGACGAGGATAACGATGTTGATATTCCTCAAGTTTCAGTTTACTTCAAGTAGTTGCATTTTTCTGCAGTTGGCTTGGGCGGACGATCTTTTAAACTGAAACTAGTAAACATTTTAATATGCAGTGTCTGAGAAGTTGGCATCTGATGAAATTACATTGGTGCTCGAAATTATAATCTCCAAACAATCAACTATGTTTCTTTTTCTCTTTGACGATGGTTGAACATGTGCTTTGTTATGTGCTACAGTTGATCTACTGCGCTTGTTTTCACTTGGCTCTGTGGGGGTGATAGTCCCATTGATCAGCATTATATCCCTTCGATTCATTTGGTCTCATTGGTTAGTTTCATTGTCTATGCTCTCATAGACTCCTTATGAAATTGGGGGCCGTGTATGCTGATCTTTGGCTAAGGGTTGAGAATTGGGTTGGGCGTGGACTGCCCGACTGACGACAATTGGTTGCGACTAAAACGTCGTCAAATGTGTGTGAACAATTGACAAGTAATGGGATATCGGGGTTGAGACTAAAACGTCAAGTGTGCTATTAGACCGACCACCTTTGTTCTACTAGGGGCAGGACTTGATTTGCGTGTCAGGACTGACAACGAGCATGACTTGAGCAGTTGAGCTATTACGGACGCGCAGAAAAGAACCTGCCCTTTTTTGGTAGTTCGATTACAGAATTTCTTTCTTCCAGTATTTCCGATTGGATGCTTGATTACACGTGAGGAGATATTTATCCGTAGGAGTATTACTACTATAAATAATGGTGCTCGTGAAGTTTCGAATTTTGTCCGAAATACTCAATTTTTTGTTCCGTGAAACTTTAAGAGGCTATAACTGGGGTCAACGAGTTCAGAAAGTGATAATTTTTTTTCCAAATCGATTATCTTTCCGAGAACTACGATTTGAAAAAAAAAGTCGTATTTGGATCCCGTGGCTAGGAGTTTTTGTTCATCAAAATTTTTTTTACCGAACAAATTTTGAGTGACCGTATCTTTTGGTCACGAATTCCAAACTCGACAATTTTTTTGTTCAAGTCGTAGCTCTTGAAAAGATAATCAATTTGAAAAAGAAAATCGTCACTTTCTGAGCTCGTAAATAGGAGTTATAGTCTCTTAAAGTTTTCCGGATAAAAAAATTGGGTATTTCGGGCAAAACATCAAAGTTCAAGGGCATCGCGTTCATTTTCCGTAATAGGAATTCATTTAACATTATCACCTCAAATACAACAAACATTACACCGTTACTTGGCAGTGAAATTAACTGTGCTCCATTATTATTCTCCTTCCAATTCAGCCTAAACTTCCCCTAACCCTTGAGCACAACTTTTAAGAAAACAAATAAAGAATGAATAAAAAGCACAAGTTTACTAGTATGTAGGAAAGAATAAAACATAATTAATTAAAGATAAGCAATATGGATTACTCATAATCCTTCCCTCCAACATAATGACCCGTGGGCCACTAGAAGTAAAGTACATTGTACTGTTCTGAAATTTCTACATTACAAAACATTTCTTACAAACAACTTTTACGATACTTAAATTACACATTGGGATTTCTAGATCAATAAAAGTACAACCCTTTAATAAAAATTCTGAAATTAAACTTACAATCTTTAAATTAAAAGTTTGAAGACTACAAAATGAAATCAACTTTAGATTTGCAGGTAGGTTTTCCTTAATAATCATAACTAAAAATCAAGAGGACACACAAGTGGAGAATTATGATGAAATTTGGCACCAAATTGGAACCAAAATTTTCTATTTTGCGCCATTTTGAATATTTCAAAAGATGTTCAAATTTTGCGCCAACATCAATCAAAATTTGTGCAAGTTCAAATATTAAGGTTATGTAACAGCTATATATAGAAAGATCACTGTTATAGGTAGGGTTGAGCAAAAATTTCCGAAACGGATTTTTAATACAGATACGATACGGTATACGGTTCTCATTATAGGGTTTTCCATATATACGGTTATTTTTTTCGGATATCCGATACGGTTTTTTAGAAACCGTTTCGTATCCGGGTCAGCAAAATTCGAAAAGTGTATACCCGGTTTGACCCGGTTTTAAGTTTTATTTAAAAAAAAAAAAGAAAAAAAAGAAAAAGAAAAACAACGCATAACGAAACTAAGTAACCCTACCTAATTCATATCGCCTCCCTCAACCTCACTCCTTCACTCCTTCATTCATTCAACAGACAAGTACAACAATCAACATTCAACAGTACAACACAACAAGGTTTATATCGCCTCCGCCCTCCTTCACTCCTTCCTTCATTCATTCAAAAAAATCAAAACCCCAAATCAGAAGATCAAACATCCCATTTAACCATTTTCCCCCAATTTAAAACCCTAGTTTAAAACCCAGATCCCCAATTAAATCATATTATTTCCCCAAATTCAGATCTGCCTCTCAAATCGTCACTTTATCAAGATTTGTTGTCTTTTATTGCTTAATTTTATTGTAGTTGTTTGATTTTGTGTCTTATAGTAGATTAATAATAAGTTGATACTTGTTAGTTGTTACATTGATAAATTCTTATCGAGGGCATGTTACGGACGATTAACAGCACAACATATGCATATAATCAGATCTGCCTTTCTTTCTTTCTTTCTCTCATTCTGCTTCATTTTTTTTTTTGCTGTCAGAAATTCGTATATAAAATCGTCTTATCTTATATGTTGTTTAATTTCTCATTGTGCACTTTGGCAGGTCTTTATTTGGCCTTGAAGCAGAATAGCAGTAGTGTACTAAGTGTCTCAGTTTGTGTTCCTTTTTTTTGGCGTTTAATGAAAATTCAGAAAACCGTATTCGGGTACCCGAATTTCGTATCACGGTTTAATCGGGTACCCGAAAACCGTATACCCGAAAAAACCGTAGCGTATCCGGAAGCAAAAAAATGGCGTTCAAAAAACCGTATACCCGATACGGTTTTGAAAACCGTATCGGGTACCCGATTTTGCTCACCCCTAGTTATAGGCAGATCATTTATAAGAAAACAAACAAAAATGGTGTATTTATAAATAAAGTGCCAAATCCCATTAAATACACTCAAACAAATCATCCTCAAACACAAACAAATTGATGACAAAGAAGACCAGGAACATGAGTAACTTAGAGAGAGCAAAGATAATTCAGATACTACTTCTAAAATGTATAGATGGGAAACCAGTCAGGGGTATAATGTTAGAGGTGGCTCAGCAATATGGTGTAACCAGGAAAGCCATCACTAATTTATGGAATGAAGCAAAGCAACAAAGATATGCATGTGAACTAATTAATGTGAATAGCAAGCTAAAGGGAAGGAAAGGTACTAACAAGATAGACTTTGATGCTGCAAGGTTGAAAAGCATTGACTACAGACTCAGAACTACTAAAAAAGGGTGGCAGCTGCTATAGATGTAAGTCAAGCAACTATGTCTAGGTGGGTTGCAAGCAAAGTAATCAAGAGTCATACCAATGCCATCAAACCAAGTTTGACAGACAAAAATAAACTTGCTAGGTTAATTTTATGTCTCTCTAAGCTATATTATGATGATATGCTTAGAAAAATCATGTTCAAAGATAAAAGTAATCTTATACACATAGATGAGTTTACATTACTAAAGATGGCCGAAGGTACTACTTAAGTCAAACAAAACCAAAAACAGAACCAAAACCCTATAGGAGTGTTCAGTCAAAATCTTACATAGACAAAATAATGTTTATGTGTGCTGTTGGAAGACCACATTATGTTGAAAACAATGAATGTATCTTTGATGGAAAAATAGGAATTTGGCCATTTGTTTCCTTGGAACCAGCCCAAAGAAATTCCAAGAACAGGGTTGCATGAACAATGGAGACAAAGCCAATTGAGTCCATCACCAAGCAAGTTGTGAATAAAATGATGTTAGGTGTGGTGCTACCAGAAATCAAGAGCAAATGGCCAGAAAATGCAAGTAAAACAATATACATTCAGCAAGATAATGCAAGGCCACACATTAAGAACTCTGATGTAGATTTTAGAGAGGCAGCAAGCAGTGATGGGTGGAACATACAATTAGTTCAGCAGCCCCCAAATTCACCAGACTTGAATGTCTTGGATTTGAGGTTCTTTAGAGCCATTCAATCACTTCAAACACTCATCAATTTAGAAGTGATTAAACTGCCTTTGATAATTTAGAAGTGATTAAACTTAATTATGTGTTCCATCACTATGCAAGGGTGTATGCTAGAAGTGTTAAAAAGAAGAGGACATAATGATTACAAAATACCACATGCATAAGAGCAAGTTAGCAAAGGCAGGAATACTACCACAATATTTAGAGGTAGAAACTAGCTTGGTAAAGGATAGCATCATGTATATTCAGAATGTTGACAGTGTTGAAGTTGCTAATGCAGGTAATGTAGATAGTATTAATGAATTGGTAGATTCAGTAATACCAGTTTCACCATATTTCATAGATATGTGCAATTAGAAACTTAAGACACCAATCATCAACTTTGGTTGGTTGTTATACTCATTCTGGGCAATTAGAAATAATTAGTACAATAACCAACCAACTAAACCAAGCAAGAAGAAAAAAGCATGTTCAAGATGCGAAAACAGCAAGTTCAACAACCACGAAACATAAGCAAACATTTAAACTCAGAGGCTGTAATTTTTGGTATTTATAGTTTAAATTAAAGTCCGTATGAACTTTGAATATTTTGATGACGATGATGATGTTGGTGTTGCACTTTATTTAATTATCCACTTGGCATACAACTTAATAACAATACTATACTGAGTAAAACAAGAATTATTCGAAAATTGTGGCGTAATGCATGCAATCAATTTTTTAGCCCTCAAGTAATTATCATTGGGCATTCAGTAACCCACATGTATGCAGTTCATCATAAGTTGACCAAAATAAATGGAAAACTAAAGAGAAGAAGGGTTTAGTTGAGATCAACCTCTAAACATCTTCAAGAACTTTAAATGTAGGAAAGTATTTGGAGATCTCCTCAATGAACCATCTCTTATGTTCAGAACTATCTTGCTTCGCCAATACCCTCTTGCTTCGCTCTTCAGCAGCTATTATTCTTCTATTAGCTTCATGATCAATTTCCTCTATCCTCGCATCAAATTCCAAAAACTCAGGATAGGTTTCTTGGACAAAAGTGTCAACATCTCCCAAAGAATCAGGAACAAAAGCCGAAGATGGAAGCTCAGATGTTTCAGGCCCTGTTTCTTTTGTAGAAGTCATCATTGAATCATCTTCAATGCCAGATTCAAAGGACAATGCTTCCTCAACTTCAAATTCAAACTCAACTTCTGGTTCATCAACAGTTAACATGTTAAATAAACATGGATCATCTTCAAAAACCAGATCAGAAGATTCACAATCATCTTCATAATCGTATTTCACAAATCCAGACATAGTAAAGATGAAAGAAAAGGATAGAAGTGAGTAAGAATAAGCGATGGAGATATTGAGGGAATATAATACCTCGTAGTTTCTAAGGCGTTCACTCGACCAAGTAGACCGAGTGTACCGAGTATAACCAATACTAGACTTAGTGGAGTTGTTATAATGTCCGCCTATAGAAGGGCACCTTAAAACTATCATAACTTGAGATATAGACATGCTATTGATATGAGTCCAATTGGAGGTGATAACCTGTTCTCTTACGATTACAACGGTAGGTCACACGACCAAAATGACCAAGAAACGAGCAAGATATGTTTATTTTACGAAAACTAGTCATTGCTGAGAACTGTGTCGCACTCGACCGAGTGAGGTTCACTCGACCGAGTGGACCGCCACTCAACCGAGTGAGCGAAAATAGACCGAGAGAGTGACACTCGACCGAGTGGACTCGCCACTCGATCGAGTGCCGCTGTTTTCAGAACACGAGATTAATCCATTTCTCCCCTAACCCTAAAATCATTTTCCACCTTCCTCCTTATCTCTCCAAACTCTCTCTCTTCTCTCTAAAACCCTCACAAACACCATATTAGGGGATTCAAGTTTGGTTTAGTAGATTTCTCACCTTCCTCCTTCCTTCCTCTTGATTTGTAAGTTAATATCTACCCTTTTCCAGTCTTATGAACCCTAACTTTTGGGGGTTTTTAATTAGGTTGATTAATTAGCAATAAATATGTGTTTATGGGTAATTAAAGGGTAATAATAAGGGGTTTTATATTTTATAATATATTAGGATGTATTATGTAGTTGTTATGTGATTATTTTAGGATGAGATGGATTGTTGTTGTCTTGGATTAGCTTATGGAGTATGCTAAAAGGTAGGTTTATCCTACTCGGTTTCAATATTTTTGTGTGCATATTTGTGTGTCTTGCAAAATTATTTTATATATGAGTCGATTGAGATAACATGTTGGTCTTTGAGGAAGTTTTATCCATGATATGTTGGGATTAAGTTCCTGATGAGTCATTGGTATTGTGTTGCATTTTCCATGTATGGTCATTGTTGTGTTGTGTTGGAGATCATTGGTGGTGTTACTTGGTTATTGAGGAGACGTAAGATGGTTGGGAGACCGTCTTGCACTTATGTCGCCTCTTGGAGCTTCCCACTCTAAGAGGGATATGCACATTAATGGCTTGAGTTACAGAAGGACTCGTGTGGTTGAGACACGACGTCTGGAAGAGGATCCAGTTGGCTTCCAGACCCGGTATGTCTGGGCGTGTCCAGGTACATGTTTGTGATTATCGGTATGCCTGGGCGTGTCCCGGTACCAGTATGGTTATCGGTATGTCTGGGCGTGTCCCGGTACCAGTGTGGTTGTCGGTATGTCTGGGCGTGTCCCGATACCGTGGTGGTGGTTGTTGATAGTGGTTTATTCATACTAGTAGTCATGTTGCATATTCACACAATTGAGTCATGTCGCACTTTATTTGTTTAATGAAAGTGACGTTTGTTGTGTCTGTATATTTGTCACCTGTCTCTTTTGGGGTGGCCTGTGTCGATCCATATGATAGCCTTTGGTCATATGGGGAGCAGGTTAGGTACAGATGGTTTGGATAGTACGCGGGAGACGGGACGAGCTTGATGAGTCACAAGACGAGTATAGTTAGTTAGATGAGTATAGTAACCATGAGTTGTATTTTATTCATTAGTTAATGGTTTGTAATCACTAAACCTGTCATTTATAATAAATGTTTCTTTATTGTATCTCCGATTCACCGCCTCGGGAAACCAAGAAGGTAACATCTCCCAATTACCTTGGCCGGGTACGAAGGGGGTGTTACAAAGTGGTATCAGAACGACGATTTTGGAACCTAAACCAATGGACCAAAATAAATCTAGGAGTGTCTAATAAAATGAACCCGACTTGAGTGTTATAGGAGGTCAATTTTGGGTGAGTAGGATCCCTCATTTCAAAACTAGATCCTATTGTTTCGGTTGGTCACTACGTACAGGTGGTTATGAGTCGGCAAACGTGAAGTGCAATGTTGTGTGATTTCATATGTGCAATGTTAAGTTGGCAAGTTATCGCATGACGTGGTTTTGTATATATATGCTGATACGAGTTCATAGATTTCTTGTCTTGCTTTATACAACCTTTCATTGGCATATGATAATATGCGATAGTTGAAATGATGCAATAGAAATGTTTACTTAAATGAGGTGTATGTGATATGAGTAGAGGATCGTTTTAGGTGAAATGCATTTACTTGTATGAGCGTTGAGTGCTTAAATACGATGAGTTTTGAAGCTATAATTTACATAGTTGATAGGATTCTTACATGATGTAGTTATTTATTTAGTACAGGTTAATATGTGAAAATTGGATAAAAAGAGTAATGTGTATAACATGTTTTGAAAATGGTTGTTACGTGTTGGTCTGTGAGGGGCAATAACCCCGTCTTTTAGCATTTCAATACCGCATAAATATTTGGATTTCACTAATGCTATAGTTAGAGCAAGATTAGTTGCAGTATAAAGCCTAGGAACAGGCAATAATGCAGTCTGGCTTGCAGGACACCTTAAAAATATCAAATGACTTTGAAAAATTCTGAATTTCTGTGACAAATAAGGATGAATATTGATCTAAATCTATACCAAGTTTCATGAATTTAGAAGGATTCTAAGTATTTTTAATCTCAACTGAAACAGCCTGAAATCCTGAGATTGCAGGCAAGCTGACTCAACTGGTTGTGTGACTTGTTTGTGTGATAAAAAGATATAGTTAAGACTCTAAATTCCCACAGAATACTCATAGGAAAGCAAAGATTATAACTTAATAAAATTCAGACTCAAACCCACAGTTGAACACAGGATTAAAGTTTGAACTTTGCTCAACACAATTAAACTGAACCACAGTTGGACACATGCTCAATTTAATGATGCTAAACTGACTTTGATCAATTAACCACAGAGATCAGAGGTTAATTATCAGGCCAGGTTTCCAAACTATAGTTTAAACATAAGTTTGAAAGAAATGAGAGAAGTCTCAAGGCTAATTGTCATTCAAAAGTAATCTGCTTGAAACAGATGAGACGCAGGTCCTTATATAGGCCTGGTCTTTGCATTACAATTCGAAACCCTAGCATCCAAAGGTCCAAAATTAATCTAAGATGAGTACAAACAACATAAATTATCTTACAAACTTGTAAATAAAGTGAACAAGTAAAAATAAAAGCAAATGGGTAAAACAGACTGAAAATAAAGCATTGATGCAGGCTGTCACTGTCACTTGTCTTCTTGTGCACAGTTTGCTGCACATTTTGCTGTTCATTTGGTGGCTAGCTGAAGTCAAGGTTTCTTGTTGTTGTATTGTGGCAGGCTTTGTGGAAAATGCTGCAGTACCCTTTATAAGGAGCCTCACAAATGCCTCACCAAATAAGGAAATGTTGCTTTATGCTTTAACTTCAACATGTGACTGCCTTACTTTGTTACTCAGGTATCCTATATTAAAGGTTCCATGTACCCTATACTCACCAAGAAGGTCTATCTTGTAAGCATTAGGACCAATTTTCTCAATGACTTCAAAAGGACCCTCTGCCCTAGGCATCAACTTGTTCTTTCTCTTAGCAGGGAACCTTTCCTTCCTTAAGTGGATCTATACAAGGTCACCTGGCATGAATTCTTTCTTTTGTTTAGGACTCTTGGCCTGCTTCTTGTACCTGTCATTGGCTTTCTCAATTTGCCTTTTGATAGTTTCATGGAGCTTCAATATTTGTTCCACCCACTTCTTAGCATCATAATTCATTTCTTCTTTAGGTACACTTGAAAGATCTAAGGGCATCATAAGATTGATCCCATAAACCACTTCAAATGGACTGTGACCAGTTATAGATGAAGGAGATCTGTTGAAAGCAAACTCAGCTTGTGGCAGTTTCTAATCTCAGTCTTTCAAAGACTTGCTAACAATGCACCTTAGAATTTTTCCCAATGTTTTATTTGTGACCTCAGTTTGGCCATCTGTTTGTGGGTGGTGGGAGGTGCTGAATAGCAATCTGGTGTTGAGGAGCTTCCATAGTGTCTTCCAAAAATAACTCATGAATTTAACATCTCTATCTGACACTATGGTCTTTGGAACTCTATGTAGCTTGACAATATGACTGAAATAAAGTTCAGCAACACTCACAACATCCTCAATTTTCTTACATGCTATGAAATGAGCCATCTTACTGAACCTGTCAACAATAACCATCACTGAATCATGTCCCCTCTGAGTTCTTGGCAATGCCACTATGAAGTCCATACTCACATATTCCCATGGTTTGTTTGGCACTGGCAGTGGAGTGTAGGGGCCTGCCTGAAATGTGCTCTTGGCCTTTTGGCAAATGGAGCATCTCCTTAGTACTACCCGAACATCCCCCATCATCCTGGGCCAATAAAACTGCTCCTGCAATATATCCAGAGTCTTTTGGATCCCAAAATGACCTCCTAAACCACTGGAGTGAACTTCCTTGATTAGTAGTTCCCTGTATGAACCTCTTGGAACACATAGCTTGTTTCCATGGAACAGGAAACCCTTTTGTAGCAAGAATTTGGTTCCCTGGACCTTAGTTCCTTCTGTTTGAGCTAGCCAATCTTCATAAAAATCAGGATCATCTTTGTCCAGCTCTTTCATGAACTCAAACCCAAGAATCTTCTGTTCCATCACTGATAGCAATGAATACCTCCTAGACAGTGCATCAACAACAATGTTTTGTTTACCCTCCTTATACTTACTTGAAAATGTGAAGGATTGCAAGAACTCAACCCATTTAGCATGCCCGTGATTTAGCTTATGCTGGCCATTGATATATTTCAAAGTCTCATGATCTGAATGTAGCATAAAAGGTTTTGGTTTCAGGTAATGGCTCCAATGCATAAGAGCCCTGACCATTGCATAGAACTCTTTGTCATAAGTGAAGTAGCTCAGCTTAGCTCCACTTAGCTTCTCACTAAAGTAGGCCACAAGTTTTCTCTCCTGAATCAATACAGCTCCTATTCCAACTCCACTGGTATCACATTCTACCTCATACAAACAGTTGAAATCAGGTAGCCTGAGAACAGGTGCCTCACATAGCATTCTTTTGATCAAGTTGAATGCTTGTTGAGCATTCTCAGTCCATTTGTACTCTCCTTTCTTCATACACTCTGTGATTGAGGCAGCAACAACACTGAAGTTTTTGAAAAATCTTCTGTAAAAAGAAGCAAGACCATTGAAGCCTCTTACTTCAGTGATGCTCTTGGGGATTGGCCAGGATTTAATAGCATCAATCTTATCCTGATCCACAAAAATTCCCCTCCCAGAGATGATGTATCCTAGGAACTTAATTTCAGAAGCCAAGAAGGTACATTTCTCCAACTTTCCAAATAATTTACTGCCTCTCAGGATTTGGAATACATTCTCAAGGTGGCTCAAGTGCTCTTTTGTGGACTTGCTGTAAATAAGGATGTCATCAAAGTACATGACACGGCTATCGCAACCCTGTCAAAGATAAAACCAACGGGTCTCAACTGAATGTAGCAGAGGCAGTCGGGTATCGAATCCACAGGGAGATGGGAATCCTATAGTCAGCTAGGTCTGTCGAAAGTAACCAAAATGGGGGGTTTGTTTGTTTGTTTTCTAAAAACTATGAGTAAAGGAGAGAATAAAAGAGACGAGAGAGAAATAAAATAGAGATGAACAAGAAAGAAAGGGGCACTAGGATTGTCGGTTCACCATGGCTTCTAAAGTCCGGACTAAATCATAAATGCCCTAAATTCAATCTGTGGGTAATAAACGTCACCTTTCGGTCCTTAGTTCGCCCTAGGCAATACTAGTTTAGCTTTCGCCCTAGCTAGTATAAATCCTAATGAAACGCTGCAGAACTACCCCTTTTTCAATCTTTCGATCTAGGAGAAGAGGATATCGAGACAGTTAATTGAGTGCGTCGACTCAAACAATTAAAAGATATTAAAGCAGCAGATACATACAAATAGACTACGGGTATTCTAATTAAATCGCCCTTCCTACGCCATGGCTACCCTAAATCCTAGCAAAACGTTTAGCTATTCATGATCGAAACGAGGAACAATAATAACGAAGCAAATGACAATAGATAACATGATAAATGAAGCTGAACTGAAATTATACGGATGATAATACCGAATTCAACAAAGGAAGAATTGAGAAATGGCGATGAAAAGTATTTCCGATTCAAAGACTAAAGCAACAGCCTTCGTTCTGCGTCTAAAATCTGATGATTAGGTCTCTAGTATTCCTTGCCTATTTATAAGAAAAATAGCAAAGAAACAAAGCGTATAAAATAACAACACAATCGATCCAAAGCCCATCAGCGCGTGGCCTCTCGATCGAACTCCACAGTTGCTCGATCGAGAGCTTTCCCTAAGTATATCCCTCGATCGAGAAAAGTGGTCTCTCGATCGAGGCCTTCACCTTTGCATTCACTCGATCGAGAACAGGACATATCGATCGAGGGGTTCTTGACTTCTCGTGTCTTCTCCTATTCCTTTGGATGCCTTCACGCGTCTCAAGACGGTAAGGTTTCACGCCGACTCTCTTAAGCAAGCTTGGAGGACCACAAATAGGCTGATTTTCAGTCATTCCGGTTCGTACCTGCAAATAATGCAAAGCAGACCAAAGTAGACTATTCGGGGCATTTGTAGTGAAATATTATGAAATAAGCATAAAAATGTGTGCTGAAAAGGCCTAAAAAGGTCTATAAGAAATGCACACATCAAACTTCCTCAAACCAAACCTTTGCTTGTCCTCAAGCAAGCTAATGCAACTAGCTAGGACGAAATGGATAGGATTATAACATAGACAAGCTGAAGACCATCGGCTTAAACCATTTAATGCATAAGAACCAACTACTAATAGCTCAATATCAAGGCAAACGAATTTATGCATATTTCAAAGAGATGTTGAACTTTTGACCTTGCAAGACTTTTAAAAATGGACTCTCACGGGTCGCTCAATCACACAATTAAGCACAAGGTGATATATAATATAAGATAGAAAGAATAAAGAACACTCACCTAACTGCGACCTATAAGAACATGCATGCAATCTAACATGAATAAAGTCTCTACAACCGTACATATGCATTCCAACCAAACTGATGACCAAGACACATGCCGAGGACTTACATATGGGTAAGTGAGGTAATAGGTAAGAAGGGGCTAAAATGAATTTGAATATGTGGGGTTAATAGCCAGGCTAGCAACAACGGATCCAAATTATACAACTTCCCTACTTCAAACTCCATACAAATCAATACGAAACAGTGCAAATTGGATGCACACAACTCACTAATCACCATAAAATTATCAACTCCCCATAAGATATAGATTAAACATGGGAGCATAAATCACAACATACAGTCTTTTCATTTTCCGCATATGATTTTTTTTTCTTTTTTTTTCTTTCATATCTCTTTTTGGATTTTTCTTTTCTTTTTTTTTTTCATTTTTTCTTCAATTCTTTTTCAATATTCCCCCTTCATTTCCTTCACCCATCCATCTCATGAAAAAGTTATAATAACCAACTGCAAATCAACACATTCCCAACATTGCTACCATTACTAGCGCGGCTAGGGTAGGAAAAATGTGGATTGTAGCTAAATAGGGACAAAATAGGCAATTTGGCTATGTGGAGCTCATGGGTAAAATGAAATAATGGGGTTGCCTCTCCAAACATGTGTCACCAACCACAGACCCGAATGCATACAGGTACTAAGTAGACTAAACTCATGCTTATGCAATTTGATGTTACATGCCTCATAAGGAGTAACTACTCACTTTCTATATGAACTGGTCATGGATGACACCAGTTATAAAGCTCTAAACCTTAGAAAGATATTGTAGTTTGCCAAAATTTCAAGTCAAGTCTACTTGTTCAACGAATTTTGAAACGAAATTCGAGAAATTGCAAATACTTTTGCTAAAAGATGTGAAACAATGCAAGGCTTAAGCAAAAAGACAGTTATCAGCAATGAAAAACTCCAATCAGACTCAACCTAAAATGCAGAAATAAACATGCTTTTTTTTTTCTTTTTTTTTTTTTAGGTTTAACCAATGCAAACGTAAGTAAACGTGATAACAGAAATGCAAGAAAAACAGCATGCAGACACGAAATGGATGCATACCCTCCCCAAACCAAACTGTACAATGTCCCCATTGTACAAAGCAAAGGAAAAGAAATGCAGATTAAAGAGAGGGAGAGCCGAAAACTTACAAAAGCGCGCAAACCACGAACCTCCCCAAACCGAACCAGGAAGAGAGGTTGGTAGGGTTCTCGATCGATAAAGGATCCGCTCGATCGAAAGGAGATTGGTACTCGATCGAGACACATAACACTCGATCGAGGCTTTAAGCGGTGCAGATACTCGATCGAAACACATAGTAGCTCGATCGAGAGCTTTGAAAGTAATGGACCACTCGATCGAGTAAGAAAACTACTCGATCGAGAGCTGTTGCATCAGTAAGCAACAGTACAGTACCTGTGCTGTACAATTCACGCATAAACTCTATTAAAATTGTTCAAACGCATACCAAACAGAAATAAAGAGTGTCAAAAGTTTCAAAAACAAACACAACAAATTACAATCGGGTTGCCTCCCGAAAAGCGCAGGTTTATGAGGTCCCGCACGACCTATAAGCGTCAAACATCACGCTCTGCCATCGCGTCGAAAAAGAGAACTTCGACGTGGCCAACAACAGCATCAGCCCCATAATAGTGCTTCACAAGATGACCATTAACTTTGAAGCGATTCCCCTCGGAGTCCTCTAACTCAACCGATCCAAATTTTGTGACGCCAGTCACCGTGTACGGACCACTCCACCTGGACTTCAGCTTACCAGGAAACAATCTCAACCGGGCATTAAACAGTAACACCTTTTGCCCAACACGGAACTCACGGGGTATAATCCTCTTATCGTGCCAACGCTTAGTCTTCTCCTTATAAATTCGGGAGCTATCATAAGCGTTCAGCCGAAACTCCTCAAGCGCATCTAGCTGCAATAAACGCTTCTCACCACACAAGTCAGCATCATAATTAAGCTGGCGGATAGCCCAACAAGCTTTATGTTCTAGCTCAACAGGTAAATGACAAGACTTTCCATACACTAAACGATACGGTGAAGCACCGATTGGTGTCTTAAAAGCCGTCCTATAAGCCCACAATGTGTCCTCTAATTTAGCACTCCAGTCTTTCCGTGATTTAGACACTACTTTGTTCAATATCTCTTTTAGTTCCCTATTAGAGACCTCAACCTGTCCGCTAGTCTGAGGATGATACCCCAAACCCCTACGGTGTTTGACACCATATTTAGACAGCAAAGCAGTCAACTGTTGTTCTCTAAAATGCATACCCCTATCGCTAATGACGACCCTAGGGACACCAAAACGGGGAAAAATAATCTTACGAAACAGCTTAATCACAGTCCTGGCATCGCAATTGGGAGTGGCATTCGCCTCCACCCACTTAGACACATAATCTACAAATTTGCCGCGAATATACCCGTTACCCTGGCTAGACGGGAATGGCCCTTGATAATCGATGCCCCATACATCGAAAATCTCAACCTCTAAGATGCCGTTCGAGGCAGCTCATGTCTCTTGGAAATGTTTCCGTTCTCGACAAGCATCACAAATAGCAACAAAAACTTTAGTGTCGGCGAAAAGAGTCGGCCAATAAAACCTGACCAATACCTTAGCCACGGTACGTGATGGACCGTGGTGTCCTCCATAAGGAGCCGAATGACAGCCTTCTAGGATAGCTTTGGTCTCCCACTGCGGAATACACCGTCTGTAGAGTCCGTCTGCACACTCCTTAAATAAATAAGGGTCATCCTAGAAATATTGCCGTGCATCGTGTAAGAATCTCTTGCGCTGCTGATGAGATAAATCCGGTGGCAGTGTCTGACTGACAGCAAAGTTAGCATAGTCTGCAAACCAAGGTTCAACATCATCCTTAGAATTCACAGAAGTCACAGAAAAAACATCAACAGAAAATAAAGAGTCATCAGCAAATGAATCATTAATAGGAAGAGAATCCTCCCCCTCCTGTGCCGCGTCGACGCGACAAATGGCCGGCTACACATTTTATGCTCCCTTCTTATCCTTAATCTCCAAGTCAAACTCCTGTAAGAGGAGTATCCATCTCAACAATCTGGGCTTAGCTTCCTTCTTGTTCGAAGGTGTTTCAATACGCATGATCTGTAAAAATAATAACTTTAGAACCCAACAAATACGATCTAAACTTATCTAACGCATAAACAACAGCTAAAAGCTCCTTCTCCGTGGTAGCATATTTCACTTGAGCCTCATCCAGGGTTCGGCTTGCATAATAGATCGCACTCAGCGCCTTATCTTTCCGCTGGCCTAGCACCGCTCCTAGTGCATAATCACTGGCATCGC
Organism: Silene latifolia; assembly: GCF_048544455.1. NCBI lineage: Eukaryota > Viridiplantae > Streptophyta > Magnoliopsida > Caryophyllales > Caryophyllaceae > Silene > Silene latifolia. Next base: position 102,042,229 of record NC_133531.1, read on the forward strand.
ACATAATCTCGAAAGGCAGCTTCCAATCCGGAGGCTGGATAATGGGTGCAGAGACCAAAGCCTGCTTCAAAGTGTTAAAAGCAGAAAGACATTCATCATAAAATCAAAAGGAGCATCCTTTAAAAGCAACTGTGTAAGCGGTCGAGCAATCTTTGAGAAGTCCTTGATAAACCGACGATAAAAGCCAGCGTGACCAAGGAAACTCCTCACCCCCTTAACATTAACTGGAGGGGGTAATTGCTCGATTACTTGCACCTTTGCTTTGTCTACCTCAATACCCCTGTTGGAGACTAAGTGCCCAAGGACTACGCCCTCATTTACCATAAAATGGCACTTCTCCTAGTTTAGCACCGGATTAACCTCAATACATCGCTGCAAAACTTTATCAAGGTTAGCTAAACAATTATCAAAGTCATTCCCATAGACACTGAAGTCGTCCATAAAGACTTCCATGATAGACTCGATATACTCAGAAAAGATCCCCATCATACACCTCTGAAAGGTAGCAGGGGCATTACACAAACCAAAAGGCATCCTGCGATAAGCAAAAACACCCTTCGGACAAGTAAAAGTAGTCTTTTCCTGATCATCTGGATGAATAGGGATCTGAAAGAACCCTGAGTACCCATCCAGATAACAGAAAAACTCATGAGAAGCCAATCTCTCTATCATCTGATCAATGAAAGGAAGGGGGAAATGATCTTTCTTGGTGGCGGCATTTAATTGCCGATAATCTATACACATCCGCCACCCGGTCACTAGTCTAGTAGGTATTAGCTCATTATTTTCATTTCGGACAACTGTAGTACCTCCTTTCTTAGGTACCACCTGAACGGGACTTACCCATTTAGAATTCCCAACTGAATAAACAATACCTGGGTCGAGTAGTTTCATAACCTCTGCCGTCACAACCTCCTCCATCTTCGGATTCAGCTTTCGCAGACCCTGTCTGCAAGGTTTGTGATCATCCTCTAGCTCAATCCTGTGCATGCAGACATCAGGGCTGATGCCCTTAAGGTCATCCAACGAATATCCCATCGCCTTCCTATTTCTCTTAAGAACAGTCAATAAAGCAGTTAACTGTTCGCCGTTGAGCTTAGCGCTCACAATCACTGGGAACTGCTCAGTATCATCAAGGAAAGCATACTTAAGATGAGAGGGAAGAGCCTTACGCTCGGGGATCTTTACCTCGACTGAGCACAAAGTATGTGCCAAGTTTTCTACCTGTTCCAGCTGAACGTCAGACAGCTCTATCTCATCTGTGGCAATTCCAAGCAACTCCTCGACATCATCCTCGTCATCTGAAAAATATGCACACTCATCTAGAAACATCAAAGACTCCTGCGGATCCTTAACCAAGGAATCCGACCAAAACTCGTAAGCAGACTCATCAATAATATCAACAGAATAACAAGTATCCTCTATCATTGGTCTAGACAAGGTCTCGGGCAGACTAAATGTAATCACATCATCCCCTACCTCTAGAGTCAAACGCCCGAGTTTGACATCAATAATAGCTCCAGCTGTACACAAAAACGGTCTACCCAGAATAATCTGGGTACGGGTATCCTCAGCAATATCTAATACAATAAAGTCCACTGGAATAAAGAATTTGCCCACCTTGACGGGCACATCCTCTAAGATACCTAAGGGCCGTCAAACGATCTCGTCGCCATCTCGTAGGGTGATATTGGTCATTTTTAGGTGACCCAATTTAAGCTTAGAAAAGATAGAATAAGGCATGACACTAACACTAGCTCCAAGGTCACACAGCGCCCTATTTATCACCATATCTCCTATAACACAAGAAATAGAGAAACTACCCGGGTCTTTCAATTTAGGGGGAGACTTTCCCGAAATTAAACTACTAGACTCTTCCATGAAAGCGACAGTAGCTGTTTCTCCAAATTCCCTCTTACGCGTAATAATATCTTTCATAAATTTTGCGTAAGGAGGTATTTGGGTAATTAACTCAGCAAAAGGAATGGTTACCTGAATATTTCTTACCATATCCGCGAATTTGCTGAATTGTCTCTCCATCTTCGTGTCGCACAATCGACTCGGATAAGGGACCTTGACCATAGGATGTGGGTCCTCTTCTTTCTCTTTACCTTTATCAGTTCTTGACACCCTCGCAGCACAGGAGGGTACCCCACTACGTCCACCATTGGAATGCGTGTCCGCAGGCTCAATATCTCTCGATCGAGGCTCAGAAGTGCTCGATCAAGTGCTTTTCTTACTAACCTCTCTCGATCGAGGGATTTCTTCCTCAGCACTGGTCGATCGAGAGGTAAGTTCACTCGATCGACCACCCTTCAGCAGTTCTTCGTCATTTTGCTGAACAGTAATCCCTGCCTCGGCATTTGAACTTTCTAGAGTACGTTCTGGTCCGTCATAAGTGCGACCACTCCTCAAACTTATTGCATTTACCGGGTCTTCCTCGAAGCACATTGACTCACACTTTTCGAGCAGTTTACGGAAGGCATCCGCACCAGATTCCTGCTCAAGATGTTGTGTGTGAATGGCGGCCTTAAGATTGTACTCGACCTGAATATTGTCAGCATAAAGCTCGAAGGAAGAGCCTCCTTGCCTAAACTTTCGATAGGCTAGAACTCTCTCGGATGTGGCCATACATGAAATGGGATTGTGTCCCCATTCGCCACATCTTCCACAAATTACCTCCATAGCTGAACTATAACCTGTAAGCACAAAAACACTCGGGCCAAGAATGAGAACTGTCTCAAAGAATAAATTCCCGGAGACAAAAGACAAACAAAGAAACTATAAAATTGCACCGTCTCCCCGGCAACGGCGCCAAAATTTGACACGGCTATCGCAACCCTGTCAAAGATAAAACCAACGGGTCTCAACTGAATGTAGCAGAGGCAGTCGGGTATCGAATCCACAGGGAGATGGGAATCCTATAGTCAGCTAGGTCTGTCGAAAGTAACCAAAATGGGGGGTTTGTTTGTTTGTTTTCTAAAAACTATGAGTAAAGGAGAGAATAAAAGAGACGAGAGGGAAATAAAATAGAGATGAACAAGAAAGAAAGGGGTACTAGGATTGTCGGTTCACCATGGCTTCTAAAGTCCGGACTAAATCATAAATGCCCTAAATTCAATCTGTGGGTAATAAACGTCACCTTTCGGTCCTTAGTTCGCCCTAGGCAATACTAGTTTAGCTTTCGCCCTAGCTAGTATAAATCCTAATGAAACGCTGCAGAACTACCCCTTTTTCAATCTTTCGATCTAGGAGAAGAGGATATCGAGACAGTTAATTGAGTGCGTCGACTCAATTTGCTTTTGCAATTCTCTTGTAGCATCAGGATCACACCTGTATGCAGGTCTGTTAGGGAGTACAGATCCTGGCACAAGGTCAATATGGTGCTCAATACCTCTTAGTGGAGGTATTCCACTAGGCAATTCAACAGGGAAGACATCCCGCACGCTTCGCAATGGTCTAACCTATGCTGGCAGTTGATGCTCCTCATCCTTATGAATTTCTTTGGACAACAAGATAAGAACAAACTGCTCTTGTTGCATTTCCTTGACCATTTCTGCTTCAGATAGAAATAGAACTCCATTGAGTCTATCAGTCACACTTGGACTCCCATAGTTCTTCTGATTAGGTGGTAGGGGGGTCAATATGATCTTCTTGCTGCCTTGCTTGAAGGAATAGGTATTATTCCTCCCCCGATGGATATAATTCTTGTCAAACTCCCATGGTCTACCCAACAGTAAGTGGCAAGCATCCATAGGGACCACATCACACAAGATCTCATCTTTATAAACATTGCCAATTGAAAATGGAACCAGGCACTGTTTATCCACCTTGACCTCTGCTCCCTTGTTTAGCCATCTGAGGTTGTAAGGGTTTGGGTGCTCCTGGGTACTGAGGTTAAGCTTGTTAACCATGGTGACAGAGGCTACATTAGTGCAGCTCCCACCATCAATGATCAAGTTGCATATCCTGCCCAGAATAGTACATCTACTACTGAAAATGAGGGATCTTTGATCCTCCTCCAATGGTGCCTGTTGAGAGTGCATTACCCTCCATAAAACAAGACTATGGCCTGTATCAGGGTGAGCCAAGACTTGTTCCTGGTTGGGCTCCTCCTCAAGAGTTGTCTCCTGATTCACTGGTTCCTCCTCATACTCAACTGAACCCTCTCTTTCCTACTCCTCTACTTCCATTGCTGTCAATGTTCTCTTGGAAGGACAATCCTTCCTGAAGTGGCCATACCCCTGGCATTGGAAGCATTTAATCTTTTCTTTGGTCAGAGGTGGGTTGGACTTAGGTAACATAGGTGCCTTCTCCTTGTCTCCTCCTGTTTGGGACACTGGTTTAGGTGTTTCAGTAATTTTAACACCAGTGTAGGGTCTAAAGATAGGTTTGGGTTTAGGTGTAGCAGGTTTAGACTTCCCCATTTTCTCCACTCTCAGTGCCAAGTTGACAACATCATCATAAGACCAAAGTGGTTGCATCCTAACCTTAGTAGCAATATTCTTATCAAGCCCTTCTAAGAAACTAACAATCCTTTGCTCAGGCTTCTCATTTATCTCACACTGTAAGGTTAGCTGTTCAAACTCCCTCAAATAGGTCTCAAGTGGTCTCTCATCCTGCCTAAGCTTAGAGAATTTAATGAACAGATCCTGGGTGTAATCTTTGGTAACAAACTTATCCAACAATTTCTTTTTAAGTTTGGACCAAGATTTAATAGCCTCCTTCCCTTCCCTTAGCCTCTGATGTTTAAGGTTATCATACCATAGTGATGCTGTGGCACCCCTATACTCCAAGTGCCTTACCAGGACCACTCAGGTATAGGAACGTCACCATCTCGGTTACCCGAGGCAATGATAATCAAAAGACAATAAAGAAACGTACTTTAAAAGTAAATATAGCTTAAGTGATTACATGTCGCAAACCAAAACTGTTAAATGAAATACAATCTAAAACCACAACTATCTACTAGCAAAACTGAAAACTAAGGACATCGTCTGACACAGCGGAAGACTCTTCTAATTGCCAAGTGACGACTCATCCCAGCTAGCCCAAATGCATCATATCGAACCCGCTCAACAACTGCTCACCATCCCCGAATGGATCACCATAGTTTTACAAAACAAAAACGGGGTCAGTACTAATTACACAATACAAATCTCAATAAAACAAATGCCAAACAGCTCGATCGTCACATCAAACCCCAGTCTCCATAATCAATCTCCACACAACTGACTACACACTAAAGTGTGTAGTCCTGCCAGAGTACCCATCGCAGCAGATACTCCACACCGCCAGTGGGGGACCGCAGTCGTACCCACCTAAACCCCGCCCATCTCCATCGAGCGATAAACCCATGTTCATTAATGTGCACATCCCTTCTGTGGTGGGTTCCACAGAAGGCGAATCAAGGTCGTGAAGCCACTCCTGCAAGTGACTCCACTCAGCCAGGGACGCACCCCGAAGATCACAGACAGATACAACAACAATCAACGATATTAATCAACGATATTAATCAACAATACAACCAACAATATAACCAACAACCGTCACAACCACCAACAATATATTTTAACAATAATCACAATGAAACCACCAAACACATCATGTAATTAATACTGAGTAGGGAAACCCTACGGGGAATACAATCACAGAATCAGACGATCTAGCAGCTGTATCAAAACCTCTCTTCTACGAACCCTCCTCCTATACATACATTCATACAATTACTGCTTTAACCATACAATCATAAAAACCCCCAAATCCCCAAATTAGGGTTTAACCAACATTAACCAAATGCTATAAAAATGATACGTAGAACTTATCCTTGATGCAAGGATCACAACGATATAAAGAACAAAGAAAACCGACACCTCTAGCTCCGGGATTTGCCAATAATGCGAATGAATCGATCAATGTAACTTGCAATCTCTCCTTTTTGTTTTTTTAGGTTTGTAAAAGTGTTTAGGAAAAAGATGACGGATTATTATATATTAATCCGCATTATTAACAAACCTGTCGCAAATCACCCGATAACCAACTTACTCGATCGAGTAAGTCACGTACTCGATCGAGTGCCAAGGCTACTCGATCGAGTACCCTACATGCAGATTACTGTTTCGTATACCAAACATACTTACTCGACAGAGTAAGCCCCACTCGATAGAGTACCCAAAGACTCATAAAACCGTAGTATTACAGTCTTCCCTCCTTAAAAAGAAATTCGTCCCCGAAGTTCAACCCACAACAAAACAAAAACACACTAACACTCTCCCGACACAACAACAAAAACAAAACTCAACATAAAACTCCAAAACATACTTACCAAACCAAACTCAACCCGACTCAAACCACTACTAACTATATCAAAATCAACATAAAAACATGTAAAACTCTTCGCGATCATCTCCTACCCCCCTAAAAGAAACAAGGTTACGTCCCCGTAACCATACATACCTGATCAAAAAAAGACGGGTAGCGCTCCCTCATGGTCTCTTCCGCCTCCCATGTAGCCTCCTTAACCTCATGATTAGACCAAAGAACCTTAAGCAACACTGTCTCACCATGTCTAGTTTTCCTAACCTTGCGATCAAGAATCTGTTTAGGCACCTCAAGATAAGACAAGGACTCATCCAACTCTATGTTCTCTACCTCTAACACATGTGACTGATCACTAACATACTTCCGCAGCTGAGAAACATGAAACACATTATGTACCCTATCCAAAGCAGACGGTAAAGCCAACCGATAAGCAACCTCTCCAACACGGTCTAAGATCTCATACGGTCCTATGAACTTCTGACTCAACTTCCCTTTCTTGCCAAATCTCATGACCCCACGCATAGGAGACACTTTCAAAAGAACCTTGTCCGCAACCTGAAACTCTATATCCTGTCGATGTAGATCAGCATAACTCTTTTGTCGATCCTGGGCCACTTTCATCCTCTGTCTGATCAGCTTAATCTGCTCCACCATCTCATGTACGGTCTCTGGTCCCAAAACCACTTCCTCAGCACTATCGTCCCAACAAATCGGACTCCTACATCTCCATCCATATAAAGCCTCAAATGGCGCCATGCCAATACTGGTGTGATAGCTGTTGTTGTAAGAAAACTCAATCAGATCTAACCTCTATTCCCAGCTACCACCAAAATCCATAACACAAGCTCGCAACATATCCTCTAGAGTCTTGATGGTCCTCTCCGTCTGGCCATCTGTCACAGGATGAAATGCTGTACTCATCTTCAAGGTAGTTCCCAAAAACTCCTGCAACTCTTTCCAAAACCGTGAGATAAACCTCGAATCTCTGTCAGACACTATATCTTTAGGCACCCCATGTAATCTCACCACATTCTTCCGATAAGCCATAGTTAACTGTGCCTTAGACTATGTATCTTTCATTGGCACAAAATGAGCTGACTTGGTCAGTCGATCCACTATAACCCATATCATGTTGTTACCCTGTTGACTCTTCGGTAAAACTACGATAAAATCCATAGAAATGGACTCCCACTTCCACTCAGGTACCTCAAGAGATTGAATCTTACCTTGTGATCGTTGCTGCTCTCATTTCACTCTCTGACATGTCAAACAACGAGCCACAAAATCAGTTGTTTTTTTCTTCATCCCAGGCCACCAGAAAGTCTTTTTCAAATCCTTGTATAGCTGGTCACCGCCTGGATGTACCGAGTATGGTGTGCAATGGGCCTCTGTCATGATCGTTATCTTCAGCTCTTCATCATTAGGAACACACCACCTCCCATCGAACCTCAGACTACCATCTGTATGAATAAAGAATCTAGACACTGTCCCTTTCTCTACTCCAGCTCTCCACTCCACAATCTTGGGATCCAACACCTGCTTACCGCAAATATCATCATAAAGGGCTGGCTGCACTATCAAATCTCCCATAACATCCCCTTTCTGGATCATATATATCCCGAACCTCCCCACCTCATCTCTTAATCTCATCAAGGATATAGTTGTGCACAGAGAATGCACACTCTTCCTGCTCAAAGCATCTGAAACAACATTGGCTTTCCCTTCATGGTAGATAATATCCATGTCATAATCGCCAATCAACTCCATCCACCTCCTCTGTCTCATGTTAATCTCCTTTTGAGTGAAGATGTACTTTAGACTCTTGTGATCTGAAAATACCTTAAGGGTCGCCCCATATAGGTAATGTCTCCAAATCTTAAGAGCAAACACAACTGCACCCAACTCTAGATCATGAGTAGGGTAGTTCTCCTCATAAAGCTTCAATTGCGTAGAAGCATAGGCAATCACATTTCCATTCTGTATCAACACACAACCCAACCCATTCTTTGAGGCATCCATATACACCTCAAAGTTCTCACTCCCTTCAGGAAATGCTAAGATTGGAGCAGTGGTCAAACGCTCCTTTAATGTTTGGAACGCCGTCTCATAACTTTCATCCCAGCGAAACCTGTTCTCTTTCCTCATCAAAGCTGTCATAGGTCTAGCAATCTTGGAGAAATCTTTCACGAACCGTCGATAATATCCTGCTAAACCCAAGAAACTCCTGATCTTAGCTACATTCTTTGGTGCTTCCTACTTGGTAACTGCTTCAATCTTTGCAGGATCCACAGCTACCCCTTTCTTTGAAATCACATGCCCCAGAAAAGCAACCTCCTCCAACCAGAACTCACACTTGGATAACTTTGCATACAACTCATGTTCCCTCAAGGTCTGCAACACAATCCTCAAATGTTCCTCATGCTCCTCCTTAGTCTTAGAAAAGACTAAGATGTCATCTATGAAAACCACCACAAACTTGTCCAAGAACTGACTGAAGACCCGGTTCATCAAATCCATAAACACAGCTGGTGCGTTAGATAACCCAAACGGCATCACCACATACTCATAATGGCCATACCTCGATGTGAAAGCTATCTTTGGTATGTCCTCCTCTCTAATCTTCACTTGATGGTACCCCGACCTCAAATTAATCTTAGAAAAGACTGCTTCACCACTCAACTGATCAAACAAATCATCTATCCTTGACAAAGGATACTTGTTCTTCACTGTCACTCTGTTCATCTCCCTGTAATCTATGCACAACCTCAGGCTCCCATCTTTCTTTTTCACAAACAGCACTGGTGCTCCCCACGGTGATACACTAGGTCTAATGTATCCCCTCTCAATCAGATCATCCAACTGCTTCTTTAGCTCCTCCAACTCCTTAGGACCCATCCGGTACGGTGCCTTAGAGATTGGCCCCGTCCCCGGTTTCAGCTCAACACTGAAATCTATCTCCCTCTTTGGTGGCAACCCCGGAATCTCCTCAGGAAAGACATCTAGAAACTCTCCCACAACTGGTATCTGCTCAACTGTCGGACTCTCCACTCTGTGATCCCTCACATGGCACAAGATCAACGGGCACCCCTTCCTCAGATAGGACTTCAAGGTCACTGCTGCAATCAACTTAACTTTGGGTTTGACAACAAACCTACGATAAGACACGCTAATCCCCTTAGGACCTCTCAGAGAAACTTTATTTTGATGACAATCTATCTTAGCTTTGTACTTTCCCAACCAATCCATCCCGACTATCATCTCAAACCCATCTAAAGGAAACTCCAACAAATCTACAAGTAGATCAACTTGCCCAACTATCATGGACACACCCCTATATAACCTCCCACAAGATACAGACTCCCCCGAAGGTATGAAAACTTTCTCTCTTACAGACTCAAACTCACTCAAACCCAACCTTTTAACATGACTCGATGATACAAATGACTGTGACGCTCTTGAATCAAACAAAACAAAGGTATAAACACCATTAACAATAAATGTACCAGTGATAACATGAGTTTCGTCCTCAGCTGCTTTCTTCTCCATTATAAATAGCTTGCCATTGGTCTTCTGCCCACCTCCCTGGACAGTACTAGCTGAGGTAGTCGGTTTAGCACCCGACCCCTGGTTGATGTTGGTGTTCGTAGCTGCTTTCTGATAAGAATTACCGCCATTGCGGTTACCCCCACCGTTGTTGTTCTGACCTTCCCTGTTGTTCCATGACCCAGCCGGTCTGTTGCTCGCATAACTCTGTGCAGGACACTGTGAAAAGCTCCCTTGTGATGGTCTCTGGAAACCCCCACTCACCGCACTGGTGCACTCATGTCTCTTGTGGCCCACACCGCCACAGTTAAAACAGGTCATTCCCCAGCTACTTCTACCACTCCCACGACCACGCCCATATGAAGTCCTAGCACTGAACCCTGAGCCCGAAGAATAGGCTCTCACCTGATTATGATTACTCTTCTTATAGCTGGACTGACCACCCCCTTCACTCTCAGACTTCCTATTCTCAGCACTCCTTTCTTTGGTCATCTCTACCAACCTCTCAGCCCTCCCAGCTCGCTCATAGACTTCCTTCACATCTGTAAGGACTCCCACCGGTAGCTTCTCCATGATCTTGGGGGTCAACCCCTTCTCAAACCTCAAAGCTAGATTCTCCTCACTCAGCCCCATATCCTCAGCGTATCTGGACTTCTCATTAAACTTACGGTAGTACTCAGCCACTGTCATATCAGATGTCATCTTAAACTCATCTAACTCCTCCCTCAGCTTACTCCTCACATGTTCCGGCACAAACTCACGTCTCATGGCTCTTCTGAACTCATCCCAAGGTATTGCAGGTAGTCCCTGCTTCATGTACATCTCCCTAGCAGTCACCTTGACCTTATCCCACCACTCACCCGCCGCTTCCCTCAAGTAGAACGCAGCTTGTTCCACTTTCAACTCATCCGGGCAGTGAACTAACTCCAGGATATTCTCCATCTCCCTGTGCCAATTATCCAGCAGAATTGGGGCCCCGGTCCCCTTATACTCTTTCGGATTGAACCTAGATATATGGATACTGATCTTGGAGTGATCAACCTCCTTATCCTTCCCCACTCTCTTCAAATCTTTCGTAAGAGCATCTTGGTGCTCTAACATCTTTACTATGTCGTCAACCGTCATACTCTCAGCTCTAGCATACAAGGCGGTTTTCTTTGGCGGCATTTTGTATCTATATAAGAGAAAGGTAGACATAAACACTCATACTATAACCCAAAACATGCATACGACCTGTATAAAACCCACTCGATCGAGTCCCAAAACCAGCTCGATCGAGTTGAGGCCACCCGATCGAGCCTCTCACCTACTCGATCGAGTGCCCCCCACTCGATCGAGTCATGCAGACTCGCTTAACTACCCGCATGCTTATCTTTCCTTCCCAACTATACAATACAATCTTCATATTATTAACATAACAACAACAATTCATATGTATAAACGCAGCTCTTTATATACTCAACATAATAACTTTGCTTCATATCACTAATATGCCACATTATAAAACAAACAACATGCCTTCATCCAATCCAACATATAAATCACATATCTTTCAACTTCTATTCCATACCTCCTAGCCTCCACATTCACACATCCACCGTTCCACGCCACATGTTACTATATAGATAAACAAACAAGAAGATAATACATACGATCCCGACACGTACCCCATGTGACCGGTTCAAAATTGTAGGGCGAGTTCGCGCCTTTAGGACGTCTCCCAAGCCTTTGCATTAGCTCCTACAACTTCTACCCCGGGTTCATTTTAATTGACTCCCTATGTTCATTAGGTTCATTGGTTACAGATTTCAGGATCGTCTCTCTGATATCACTTTGTGACACCCTCATACTCCAAATGCCTTAGCAGGACCACTCAGGTACAGGAACGTCACCATCTCGGTTACCCGAGGCAATGATAATCAAAAGACAATAAAGAAACGTACTTTAAAAGTAAATATAGCTCAAGTGATTACATGTCTAAAACCAAAAATGTTAAATGAAATACAATCCAAAACCAAAACTGTCTACTAGAAAAATTGAAAACTAAGGACATCGTCTGACACAGCGGAAGACTCTTCTAATTGCCAAGTGACGACTCATCCCAACTAGCCCAAATGTATCATATCAAACCTGCTCAACAACTGCTCACCATCCCCGAATGGATCACCATAGTTTTACAAAACAAAAACGGGGTCAGTACTAATTGCACAATACAAATAACAATAAAACAAATGCCAAACAGCTCGATCGTCACATAAAACCCCATTCTCCATAATCAATCTCCACACAACTGACTACACACTTTAGTGTGTAGTCCTGCCAGAGTACCCATCGCAACAGATACTCCACACCGCCAGTGGGGGACCGCAGTCATACCCACCTAAGCCCCGCTCATCTCCATCGAGCGATAAACCCATGTTCATTAATGTGCACATCCCTTCCGTGGCGGGTTCCACATAAGGCGAATCAAGGGAGTGAAGCCACTCCCGCAAGTGACTCCACTCAGCCAGGGACGCACCCCGAAGATCACAGACAGATACAACAACAATCAACGATATTAATCAACAATACAACCAATAATATAACCAACAACTGTCACAACCACCAACAATATATTTTGACAATAATCACAATGAAACCACCAAACACATCATGTAATTAATACTAGGGAAACTCTACGTGGAATGCAATCACAGAATCAGACGATCTAGCAGCTGTCTCAAAACCTCTGTTCTAAGAACCCTCCTCCTATAGATACATTCATACAATTACTACCTTAACCATACAATCATAAAAACCCCAAATCCCCAAATTAGGGTTTAACCAATATTAACCAAATGCTATAAAAATGATATGTAGAACTTACCCTTGACGCAAGGATCACAACGGTATAAAGAACAAAGGAAACCGACACCTCTAGCTCCGGGATTTGCCAATAATACGAATGTATCGATCAACGTAACTTGCAATCTCTCCTTTTTGTGTTTTTAGGTTTGTAAAAGTGTTTAGGAAAAAGATGACAGAGTATTATATATTAATCCACATTATTAACAAACCCATCGCAAATCACCCGATAACCAACTTACTCGATCGAGTAAGTCATGTACTCGATCGAGTGCCACTTACTCGATCGAGTGCCAAGGCTACTCGATCGAGTACCCTATAGGCAGACTAGTGTTTCGTTTACCAAACATACTTACTCGACAGAGTAAGCCCCACTCGATAGAGTACCCAAAGACTCATAAAACCATAGTATTACAGATGCACATCCTTTTAATTTCAACACAACAACTTTACAAGCCTTAGCATCATTTTAATTTTTGAACTCAAACATTTTTTCAACATCCCTAATCCATTATAGTAAGTCATCAGGTTTAAGACTACCAGAAAAATCAGGAAATTCTACCTTTAGATGCTTGTCTGCTTGCTCAAGAGCCTCCTCTTGTGTTCTGATGCTCTCCTCAGAGTCTGAGTCATAACAATGTGGTGGTTGTCCTCTCCCTGCTCCCATAAAGAAGCCTCTGCCTCTTCCACGTCCTCTGGCAGCTGGCTATCTCCTTGGATCATGGTTTGGAAATCTTTCCATTACCACATGAACAACATTGAGTAGTGTGTCTACATTTCCTGCAAGTGTTTCTATTCTGGTCTCAATACCAGCAAGTCGCTCTTCACTCATGGTTGTTTTTGTGTTTTTAATGTAGGTAGGGATAATAATCTCACAGCTTCTCTCAACCCAAGACTAACACAAAGGTGGAATTGTGTTAAACCTGAGCTCTGATACCAAAATGCAGTATAAAGCCTAGGAACAGGCAATAATGCAGTCTGGCTTGTAGGACACCTTAAAAATATCAAATGACTTTGAAAAATTCTGAATTTCTGTGACAAATAAAGATTAATATTGATCTAAATCTGTACCAAGTTTCATGAATTTAGAAGGATCTAAGTATTTTTAATCTCAACTGAAACGGCCTGAAATCCTGAGATTGTAGGCACTTGTTTGTGTGATAAAAAGATATAGTTAAGACCCTAAATTCCCACAGAATACTCACAGGAAATCTAAGATTATAACTTAACAAAATTCAAACTCAAACCCACAGTTGAACACAGGATTAAAGTTTGAACTTTGCTCAACACAATTAAACTGAACCACAGTTGGACACATGCTCAATATAATGATTCTAAACTGACTTTGATCAATTAACCACAGAGATCACAGGTTAATTATTAGGCCAGGTTTCCAAACTACAGTTTAAACACAAGTTTGATATAAATGAGATAAGTCTCAAGGCTAATTTTCATTCAAAAGTAATCTGCTTGAAACAGAAGAGACCCAGGTCCTTATATAGGCTTGGTCTTTGCATTACAATTCGAAACCCTAGCATCCAAAGGTCCAGAATTAATCTAAGATGAGTACAAACAACATAAATTATCTTACAAACTGGTAAATAAAGTGACCAAGTGAAAATAAAAGCAAATGGGTAAAACAGACTGAAAATAAAGCATTGTTGCAGGCTGTCACTGTCACTTGTCTTCTTGTGCACAGTTTGCTGCACATTTTGCTGTTCATTTGGTGGCTAGCTGAAGTCAAGACTTCTTGTTGTTGTATTATGGCAGGCTTTGTAGAAAATGCTGCAGTACCCTTTATAAGGAGCCTCACAAATGCCTCACCAAATAAGGAAATGTTGCTTTATGCTTTAACTTCAACATGTGACTGCCTTAATTTGTTGCTGAATTTTCTGCTGGATTACATTGCATTTTTAGGAGGACTGGTGTGGATGCTTAGGGTCCTTGCTGGAACTTTCAATTGAGACTCCTTTCAGCTGGCCAGGGTGGCAGCTGAAACCTTGATCTTGTGAACCTCTTGACAGGTACCTCTGGTGGTGCAGTGGGTGTTGCCTGGACCTGGACTGTGGCTTGATCAGGATTGGGATCCCCTGATCCAGCTTCTGCTGCATTAGTAATAGTTGTTAGTACAGTAGTCGCTAGTATAAGAAGTATCGCTAGTCGAAAATTGCAAACCATAGAGAGGCACCCAGCCGAGTACGAGCTAGTACTCGACAGAGTACCAGTCACTCGACCGAGTGGACCCTATCACTCGTCCGAGTGAACCAATTTCCAGAAACTTGAAAATTTCTGGAAGTGAGTCACTCGACCGAGTGGAGAAAGCACTCGACCGAGTGGAATGTCACTCGATCGAGTGGACTCAGCATTCGACCGAGTGTCAACTGCTGGGTTGTGAATTTAGCAAAAATTGTGTTATTGCCTTATTTTATCTCGTTATTTCTTCATTAAAATCATTTTTCTTGTAAACGTCATTGTTGATTGTTGTTACTCGAATTCAAGTTTTTACTCTATTTTTAGCCCCTTAGATTGGCTAATTTCACTACGCAAGTGACGTTTTCTTTTCTCTTATTTTTCCAATTTGACTTTGTTTAAGTCTATGCTAATTCCTTCAAAAAATTTTGTCAAGTAATGGCATGTTTTGTTTGATGAATGATATTAATCACCTTTTTACGTCATTTATGATGACAAATATGAAATTTTACCCAAATGTTTTTTATATAAACTCGGAAATATATGTTCTTGAGTAAATAATTTAAGTTGTGTTTGTTGCTTGCTTAATTGTTTAACAAGAACTAAAGTTGATTGTTAATTTGTTATTGCTAATTCTTGTCATATGATTGAAATATTGTCTTGAAAATTTTTGTTCCAAAATTTTGAAACCTTAATGTTCATGAGTAAGCCTTGATGTTTCGTGTTTAAAGACTTAGTTTAGTTGACTAATGATGCTTAAGAATCTTCTCGTGCTTAAGTCTTGATTTTTCTTCGCTGGTAACGGCATGTATTATGGCGAATCAAAATTCCACCTTGAAATGTTGGCCCAAGATATTTTAAAATCTCATTTTAAAAATAAATGATTTTGATGTGGTTTTATATACTCCGTTTGTTTTTGTCTAATTATGTTGAATAAATATTTAAATGTGGCCTAATGATGTTATGTATGGTCTCAAAATTTGATTTTTTTTGTTTTAAAGTTCTTTTGAATTAATTGAGTAATAATACTTCAATTTCCATTAGTAATTGATGTGGCTCTTAATTACGCACATTTAGTCCCCTAATTGAACCTAATTTTGCATACTATTATAGCATTTCATAACCATTTTATTTGTCATTTGCTTCCTATTTGCTTTCCTAATGCATTTTATATGTCTTGTAGGAAAGAAGGTAATGAGGAGGAATTCCCGTCTCTCTGGCATATTTGGAAGCTTGTTGATGATCTTAGATAGACTAGTATGAAGAGGAGGCAAGAATGATGACCATAGATGATATAAATAAGGACTATATAGAAGCATCATAGGCATAAAAGCAAGAAAAAATATTCTGCAGCTCAACCCGCTCGGTTCAAGAACAACCCGCTCGAGTTGATCCTCAACCCCCTTGGGTCAATCTCAACCCACTCGGGTTGAAGCTCAGGACGCTCAGATTTTGCCCAGATCGAGCAGATTGTTTGGCAGGGAGATTGTCTTCGCAATGAGGAGTCGTGGGGCTCCTTCTAGGACTTGCAAGGCTCTATTCGACACTTAAGCATATTATTTCCTAATCTACCCTTGCTTAACCTAATAAGGTACCACTATATATACTCCATTTGTAATAATCAAGAGATTAAGCTTCCTTAGTTTAGATTAAGCTTTCATTAGGAGTATATTAGAATAAATTAGCATTTAATCTTTCCACAAATGCACATTAATCTTTCCTTAATTATTGTTTAAGATTTGTTACTGGGTAATTGAAGATTATTGGGTTATTATTGGAGAATTGACAACTCTTCATCAATCAATCAAGTTCTCTTATATTATTCTTTGCTTTATATTTGGATCATCCTTAAGTTGGTATAATCTCTTTACCCTTTACTCTTTATTGCTTATTTCTTCACTCATTCACCATGTTTAACCTTGTTAATATGATTGACACCCTTATTAGCATGTTTACCATGACCATGAGTGAGTAGTCTTCTAGCTAGGGTTAATGGGGAATTAAGGGAACTATAACATGGGAGTAGATTCATACTTAATCTAACGTGTTCTCATGAGATTGATTGCTTGTTGTAAGTGTCAACCTATGCACATGTTATGCTTGATAAAATGCTAGACTATGAAACCTTGCATTTATATATCTCTTATCTATTCAACAAGACTTGTAAGATATAAACTAACTCGAGTCTTGTTAGACCATGCATAGAAGTGACTAGGAGAAAACTAAGTCGACTTATAGGTGTTATACAGTCTTGACCGACTCGGCTCCGGGACCCAAATCTTCCTAGGGATTGTAAGACATAAACTAACTCGATTCCACTACAACAATAATTGCTTGCATCTATGTAAACATGTTTTTATGATTTTCACCATGAATCCCCTATGAACCCATGACACCCTAGTACCTTTTATCAATTATTTACATTCTCATCTACTTATTTTGTTTCACTTGCCTAGTAGTTTAGATAACCATCTCAACCCAACCAATTGGGACAACTCTAAGTGCAATTATAATTAGATTGAACAATTTGAGTACCCCCCGTCCTTTGGGTTCGACCCCGACTTGGTTGTTATGCTATTAGTTGGGTATAAATGTGTTTGAGGGCGCACAACGACATGCCCATCAGTAATGCTATGTATTGTCTTAAGTTGGTAGTTCCGCCTTAAAATCTTGATCAAATCTTTGATTCCTTCTTTTATGTTAAATTTGGTTTAACGGTGTTTCAAGGCAATAATCTTTATGAGTATCAATGTAATAACATAGTTTACATCGAAATTTTCGTTTTAAAAGTGGACCAATCTCTTTTTGAGATTGCATGGGTACATCACTAAATTTTGATTCTTATGACTGAAACATGGCTTAAGTGTCTCCTAGTGCCCCAACCATTGTTAATGGTGATATGTGTGGAAAATATAGTGTTGATGCTCAAATTTTGATTTTGTGTGCTTAATACTTGGTTTTATTGCGCCGCAAACTTACAATTTTGTTAATAATGCTACGTATGGTATTGAATCGAGAATCTCACCTTTAAATTGTGCCCAACATTTTATATATATATATATATATATATATATATATATGTACCATAGTGTATAAAATTAAGTTTTAAATTTTATATTTAAAACGTAGTTCATTGTTTCGTAGTGTTGCTATGTTTGTTATTAATGTGTTGTTTGCTTATATATGGATCAATGCCTTGATTACCTTTTTGGGTCGTATAGTTTTGATGAGTAAAGACAGGTAGATAATTTGTTGAGTGGTAGTTTTGATGAGGTTAGTTGGCCAAATGCTAATAATTTGTGACGAGTCGTGTGGTATTTGAGAGTTATGAGTGTGAAACATGTGTTTTATTGGGATTACTGTAAGTTTCGTTTAAGTTGGATTTGAACTGTGTAAGTAGATAGGTGTATGATTCATGTTTGGAACGTAGGGGTAGTAGGAAGTGACTTTAGCTTGCATATGGTGTTTCGGAATTGAGTGAGATAGTTGTATGAGGTAATTGTGGATAATGAGTGATGAGTGATCTAGATTGAGTATTTGCCGAGTGTTTGAACTTATGGACAGTGAATGGGGTTTGGGTTGCATATTAAGGAATATTATGGTTGACATGGCTTAGAAATTTTGGTGGAAAAAGGAGAAAGTAATTGAGGTACCTAAGGGTGAAATAAGATGTTAAATTGGGTTGGCTGATAATTGAGATATATGATGGTGGATTTAGTATTACTAAATTGGTTTTTACGGTCATGAAAGTAAGAGTGTGACGTGTAATTCTTGAGGATTCAATCATATTGTTGATGTATTTGATCATTCGTGTTATAGAGCGTAACCGTTTAATTTGAGTAGGTGTATGTGAGTGTGAAAGTGGTTATGTGGGAATCCGATCCTATGAGTGGTAGTATAGATGTTGTTGTAAAGTTGCCTCCTAGTCCTCAAGTAAAGCGTCCGTGATATACACCGTGAGCTTGTTATAGTATTTGGTTGAGTTTAAATGCTATTATTGTCTTAGGTGGTATTAATACCATGTTGTATCATGTTTTGTTTTAGTTGGGTCGTAATAATGGCCATAAGGCCGTGCGTTTGTTTTAATTAGGTTATTTGGTGATGTATTGGTCACGATCGGAGTCTATTAACATTTGTGTGACGAAATAGAGAAGTTTGGAACCGAGTTGAGAATGAAAACATTCTGCCCCATGTGACACTCGACCTAGTTAACCATGTACTCGACCGAGTGGTCACCTACTCGACCGAGTAGCCGCCTATACTCGACCGAGTGGTCTGCTTTGACCCTTGTTTTGTTCATACTTGACCCAAATATTGGGTGTATACCATCATATCGCGGTTTATGTTAGTTGACTCGCGTTGTATGAACATGTGGACCTTAGATAAGTGATATTTTGCGAATTATTTACGTTTGACCATATTGGGTAGTTTTGCTATTTAAGAGTGCAATTAAAATGAAAGTGGTAATTAACATGTATAATTGGTTGACAAGAATGATGAGATAATCTTGTTCGATTTTGTGTTAATTGAGGTGATTTTATTTTTATTGTGTACAAGTAAGAGGAAAATGCAAGTTATGTGTCACAAAGTGGTCATTGCATGATAGTGATTGAGATCTTCCGTACGAGCGGAAGTATTGATGAGGAGTGGGAACGGATATGGAAACACATGTGTGATCAAATGGTGGATTTAACGTGGTATATGCGTGGCATGATGTCCGGAAATGGGAATGTTGAATATGGTTGAGTCACATAACGAGAAATTAAATTATTTGAGTGTTTCTTGTAGTCTGCATATTCGTGATTGATGTGCATACATGTGAAAGCATGAGATTTGACGTGATATAGATATGTAATAATAATCGAGTTATACACCGTGATAGATACGTATACTTATAACCGACATGAGTTGGAAATTAGTTATGGGATTATAGATGGGAATCGTGGGTTTGACCTAGAGCTTGATCTTTGGGAGGCTTGTAGGTGGAGGGGGGGGACCTTAAAGAGGCTTCTAGAGTGGGATTATAGCAATGGCATGACTTGATAATTGAGTTGTAATAGGTGAGAGAGAGTGTTCAACCTTGAACATAGTTATTCGTGGAATTTAGTAACGAGTGTATGAGATCATTATGAGGTTTGATGGCTGAACTTCGGGTCGAAGTTCTCATTTAGGAGGAGAGGATTTAATAATTAGGAAACCTAGGAAAGAGAAAGTACAGAATGTGAGAAGTAGTGAGAATTGAGTGAAGAACTCTGGGGATGAGTGTGATGTTAATAAGAGCGTATACGGTTGATAAACATGTGAGGTGCGAGAGAATGCATGAGATTTGAGGAAATGAGAGAGTGAGGTGAACTTCGGGGCCGAAGTTATTTTTAAGGAGGGAAGATTGTAATACCTCGTAGTTTCTAAGGCGTTCACTCGACCGAGTAGACCGAGTGGACCGAGTATAACCAATACTAGACTTAGTGGAGTTGTTATAATGTCTGCCTATAGAAGGGTCGCCATAAAACTATCATAACTTGAGATCCAGACATGCTATTGATATGATTCTAATTGGAGGTTATAGCTTGTTCTCTTACGATTCCAACGGTAGGTCACACGCCCAAAATGACCAAGAAACGAGTGAGATATGACTTTTTTATGAAACTGGTCATTGCTGAGAACCGCGTCGCACTCGACCGAGTGAGCGAAACTCGACCGAGTGAGTGACACTCGACCGAGTGGACTCACCAATCGATCGAGTGCCGCTGTTTTTAGAACACGGGATTAATCCCTTTCTCCCCTAACCCTAAAATTATTTTCCACCTTCCTCCTTATCTGTCCAAACTCTCTCCCTTTTCTCTAAAACCCTCACAAACACCATATTTGGGGATCGAAGCTTGGTTTAGTGGATTTCTCACCTTCCTCCTTCCTTCCTTTTGATTTGTGAGTTAACATCTACCCTGAACAGTCATATGAACCCTAACTTTTGGGGGTTTTCAATTGGGTTGATTAATTAACAATTAGTATGTGTTTATGGGTAATTTTAGGGTAATAATAAGGGATTTTATATTTTATAATAGATTTGGATGTATTATGATAGTTGTTATGTGATTATTGTAGGTTGAGACATTTTTATGAGATGGATTCTTGTTGACTTGGATTAGCTTATGGATTATGCTAAAAGGTAGGTTTATCCTACTCGGTTTCGATATTTTTGTGTGCATATTTGTGTGTCTTGCATCATCATTTTATGTATGAGTCGATTGGGATAACAAGTTGGTCTTTGAGGAAGTTTTATCCATGATATGTTGCGATTGAGTTCATGATGAGTCATATAATTTGTATTGTGTTGCATTTTCCATGTATGGTCATTGTTGTGTTGTGTTGGAGATAAATGGTAGTGTTACCTGGTTATTGAGGAGACGTAAGACGGTTTGGAGACCGTCTTGCGCTTAAGTCGCCTCTTGGAGCTTCCCACTCCAAGAGGGATGTGCACATTAATGGCTTGAGTTACGGAGGGACTCGTGTGGTTGAGACACGACGTCTGGCAGGGGATCCGGATGGCTTCCAGACCTGGTACGTCTGGGCATGTCCCGGTACCTGTTTATGATTATCGGTATGTCTGGGCGTGTCCCGGTACCAGTGTGCTTATCGGTATGTCTGGGCGTGTCCTGGTACCAATGTGGTTGTCGATATGTCTGGGCGTGTCCCGATACCGTGGTGGTGGTTGTTGATAGTGGTTTATTCATATTAGTGGTCATGTTGCATATTCACCTAATTGAGCAGTGTCGCAATTTATTTGTTTATTGAAACTGACGTTTGTTGTGTCTGTGTATTTGTCACCTGTCTCTTTTGGGGTGGCCTGTGTCGATTTATATGATATCCTTTGGTCATATGGGGAGCATGTTAGGTACAAATGGTTTGGATAGTACGCGGGAGACGGGACGAGCTTGATGAGTCACAAGACGAGTATAGTTAGTTAGATGAGTATAGTAACCATGAGTTGTATTTTATTCATTAGTTAATGGTTTGTAATCACTAAACCTGTCATTTATAATAAATGTTTCTTTATTGTATCTCCGATTCACTGCCTCGGGAAACCGCGAAGGTAACATCTCCCAATTACCTTGGCCGGGTAAGAAGGGTGTGTTACAGGGAATGAGTCTCAGATTTTTTTTTTATGTAAAGATGAAGATTATGAAGAATAGGCGGAGAGATTGAGGGTGAGGTAAAGAGGCAGATGAACAAGATGAATGAGGGAAGAGACCTTAGGGTTTTTCATAAGGAAGAGGCGGATAAGATTACGGTTATGTATGGGTTAGTTAGTGGGCTGAGTTAATTAGGAGGTCCAAAGTAGTATTGGGAGAGGGTAATTAGATTTGGTTAGTGTGAAAGTTGTGGGCCAAGTGCGTGGCATATTGTGTAAATAAGAAAAAGCAATAAGGACAAGTTGGTCATTTCGTTACCTAAAAACTTGCCAAATAAGGAAAGAGGGAACAAAACGTGATTACCACGAATAAGGAAAGAGAGAACTTTAAGCTGAATTGGAGGGAGTACATATTATTAGTATAACTGAGTTCTGACTTGATGCCTTGTGATTTTATTCTGATTTAAGGGTTTCCCATAAAAACTCTTGCACAAACTCTCATTTGTGACGGAGATACCCATCGCAAGCTACTTGCGATGGGCCAAATATTTACCATATTGCTTTGATGTGGTACCGGGTATGTAAGTCAAGTGGGAAATGAATTAGCCGGCTTTTTTGGTTATTGTGTTGTACCTTAGCAATATTTTATTTCCAATTTGTACTTGCCCCATTATTTTAATGCCAATAATTAGCATTAAACTCCAAGCATTTAATGGTCTCCTTCTTTCTACTGTTTCATTCAGCAACATCACCTCCATCTTTTGATGCACGCTTAACAACCTCTCAAACTTTTACCACCCATTTTCTATCCATTTTTTCTCTAAAAAAATATCATTTTCTCATCTGAAATCTCCTAAAAATGGCAATTTAACATTCAAAAAATTTGTTAAAAGGAACATGGCGGACGGCGGCATAGCTGATGGTGACGTAATTGACTGTGCCCTAATTCATCAAACAATGGACGATAATAATGGTGATGATGTCATAATTCATCAACCTTTGACGAAAAACAAGATGTGTAAAGGTATATTCTTATGGCATTTATTTTATTCAGAACGTAGATTTTCTTAGAGCATATTATCAGGATTATTATTATTTCTATTATCATAGAACTTCTTAACACAAAAATCAAATAATAAGATTTTCTATGGTATTATTGATGTTGTTAATGAGTGAATAATTTGTTGTCATCTCATAGAATATAAAGCTTGAATATCGGTGTATAGGTTTCTCAGTGTAGTATAAATGTTTGAATAGACATCTGTATGTTCGAATATAAGGAATATCTATATTTACTTACAGATTATTTAAAGGCACATGTTGTCGTGTATCACATTAATGTCTTTACTTATAGTGCCATTGTCACCCTGTCATGGGTTCTGAGCAATAGTTATGTTAATATATCACTATATGTGTAACACCCCCAGTTACCAAGGAGCCTTAACAACACCTTCCCCAATAAGTAAGGGCATTACCATATCGGTTGCCCGAGGTAATTATATCAAGTAGATCATAACATAACAATTAATTATCTCTTTACAAATTACAGCAGAAACAAAAGACAAAGAACTAACTATGACACTAAAAGAAAGTACAAGTGGTGAAGTACTATCGATTCCAACTTTATGTCATGCGATCACTCCAACTCTGCAGCTACAACCAGACAACAACCATAACAACCTGAAAAGTCTAACTGCTCACCATTTGCCGGGAATATCAAATGGATCACAGCAGACACAGACAAAGAGAAGAAACACACAAACACACCACATAAGTCAGTAACAGGATATAAAGACAGAAGAATAAAGTAACTAAACATAATAAAAAAACTTAACCAACGATTGCCGAACTCCACCACTCCAACCACATAGAATCTAATGGTACCTATCGCAACAGGTAACCAACACCGCCAATGGGGGACCGCAGCCTTTCTCACCTAAGCCCTGCTCATTGCAACGAACGAACCCAGATCATTAATGTGCACATCTCCGCGTGACGGGAGCTACAATGGGCGAACATTGGGGTGTAGACTATCTCCCGACAACGGCTTCACAATCAATATCAATAACAACAACAACATCACCAACACCATCTCCGTACTGTAACTGAATCAACTCCTTAAAGTACCTATAATAAGATAATAACAATAACAATAATCAGAACAAGGCAAACAATCATAAACTGTACTGAGTAGGGGAACCTTACATTTTTGCTATTCGATAGAAACGCATCAACCAACTACCATGCCAAGCATGAATCTACATCCTACCCTACAACCATGATTATGTCCTATTACTAAACTATCAAGATGGACAAAACAATAAACGAATATCCATAAACTCACCTTGATGAACAAAACAATGCCGACGGCGGCGAACCCGACTCGATGACTCCATGCATAAGCTACTTCCCTTCCCGCATTAGTGTTCAAGGTTACTCATGACTGGTAAAGAGAGATGAGAGATTTGGGAGAGAAAGGAAATTAGGTTAATGTTATCCACCTAAGGAGTGGTTTCACTTATGATAGACCAGAGATGTCTAGAGATGGTGCTGACTTGGTTAATGGAGAGTTAGATGTTAATGTTAATGACAAGATTGTTGATTCCTTGCCAATTACTGATGATTCGACTTCTAATACTGCTAAGAAGTCAAATTCTGATAAAGAGAAGAAAGCTGTGGAGCCACCAATTATGATTAAGCCCCCATTTCCAGCCCGACAGCTGAATACCAAGATTGAGCAGCAATTCGGGAAGTTTTTGAAGCTTGTCAAGAATCTCTAGGTATCTGTTCCATTCACAGAACTCATTACTCAGATACCTTTTTATGCTAAGTTTATGAAAGAAATTTTGACTCGAAAGAGAAGTTTTGATGAGGTGGAGACCATTGCCTTTACCGAGGAGTATAATGCACTCCTACAAAACAAGTCTCCACCTAAATTAGCTAACCCAGGTAGTTTCTCTGCCCCCTGTTCTATAGACACCCATACTATAGATAATGCTTTATGTGATTTGGGTGCCAATGTCAATGTCTTACCTTTGTCTTTAGCTAAAACGATAGGTTTGACTGAGTTTAAATACACCAATATGACTGTCGAGATGGTAGACCGTTCCTTGTCACGTCCCTTCGGGATCATAGAAGGTGTTCCTGTGCGGGTTGGGAAGTTCTTTATACCCATTGATTTCATTGCGTTGGACATTTCTGAGGATACTCATACCCCTATTATCTTAGAGAGACCATTTTTGCACACTGCTGATGCAATAATTGACGTAGGAGCGAGAACTTTGAAATTTAAGGCCGGGAGTAAGAAATTGACATACACCCAGTCCAGTGTCCGTAGGGCACCTATGCAAGTTGTACCATGCCATGCTGTTTCCCCTGTAGAATCTGACAGGGTAGCTGATAGTCACACAGTTGAGTCATGTTTTGCTATTGCTGTGACACCTCCGCCCCATGTTGGGAGTAAGAAAGAGGACAATGCTTCTGTTTCTCTTTCTGAAGGACATGACAGGTTGAGTCACCATGAGGGTTCGGGAGATGAACTTGGTGAATTCGGTGTAGTTGCTAAAGGTGGAGGTGTTGATTATGGCAGAATGCCAGGAAATTTAGTGCCACGTGCAAAGAAGGGATGCCCGAGGGTTAAGTGTAGTGAGGTAGCCTGTGCGACGATATGCTTTTTTGTTTCTGAAACAAGGTAAAGTGGTGGCCTATGGCCAAGATAAAGAATGCTGAGAGTACTTCATTCAGTCAGCAGCCATGTTGTGGGCTGCTCAGTTGTTTTGGTAAATGAGGTGACAGAGGTCGAGCGGGACCATATAAACCAGCGTTGATCGGGAGGCAACACGGGTTGTAAAACCTTTGTAAAAGTGTGCTTTAATTTAGTTTTAATTAGTATGTTATTATAGCTTCATATGAATATAATTTTTGGAAAGAGACTAATTTTTCATCTGAGTGTCATGCAGATCCTTATATGTGTGATAGAGTTTGATGCTGAAGACCCGACCTTTACGTGTGTTGATTGGTGGCAGCTGGCCACGACCTCCCTATATTTGATGCTGTTTTGGGGAGGTCCGTTTTGCAATAATTGTGAGTTCTTCTTCCCTCATTTATATTCATTTGCATTCATTTTGTTCGTATATCTTATCCCCTATATGTTGATGCTGTTGATTATTTGCTGAACACAATGAGGGCAATATGTGATTTTGTTTAGAGAGGGTATACATATGTCTGTGTTGCATCCATATGCATATTTCTTGTATTTCTGCATGCATTTATTTCAAAAAAAAATTGAAAAATTCCAAAAAAATACAAAAACATGTTTGCATTTAGTTTTCATTTAGGTAGAGTCTTAGGTCGAGTCAGAGTGGTTATGTAATGATGATGAAATTGCTTTTATACTTTTGCTAGCTCGTTTAAGCCTTGCATCGTTTCACATCCTATTTTGATAAATTCATTTGCTTTTATTATGAGTTTTTGATAAATTCTACCAAACGAATAGACTTGACCTACTTGTTGACAATCTACTATACATTCTAAGATTTAGAGCTTTATAACTGGTGACATTCATGACCGGTTTCATTTAGGATATGAGTAGTACTCCTTACATAGCATGTAACATCAAATTGCATAAGCATGAAATTTGTCTCTTATTGCCTACATACACTCGGGTTTGTGGCGGTGACACATGTAGAGAGGCGACTCTTCCTTTATGCTTTACCCCTATTAGCCTCACATTAGCCAAATTTGCCTTGTTTTGACCCATTTATTCAACTACATTCCTATATGGCCTACCCTTGTCAAGCTAGTCTTGTTGGTAAGTTTGGAAGTTATATTGTGGTCAATTTTATTGCTATTGCGATGGATATTGGAAGGAAGGTGAAAAAAATGATGAATGAAAAACTATTGAAAAAGAAATGAGAAAAAAAAGAAATGAGAAAAAAAAAGTGAAAAAAAAAGAATGATAAGAAAAATGAAGTTGAAAAGAAAAAAAAAAGATGGAAATTTTTATATTACTCCTATATTCATCCTATTCATAATTTGAGGAGTATTGTTGTGGCTGTGAACGAGTTTATGCCGCACTTAGCACTGTGCTTAATTCTTCATGTTGGGTTTATAAGTGGAATATTGTTACTTTTGGTTGTGTTCGGTGCTAGCTTGGATTTTACCTCCACATATCCAAACTATTGTGCCCCTTCTTACCCAATTACCTCACCTCACATTTATATATAAGACCTCGGCATGTGTTATGGACCTTGTTTGGTCAGAGTATATGTGTACGGTAGCGAGAGACATCTATCATGTTAGATTTCATGCATGCTCTTGTAGGTCGTAGTTAGGTGAGTGACTATTTTCCTTCTCTCTTATAAAATTTGTATTCACCATGTTCTTGAATGGGAGACGAGTGACTCGTGAGAGTCCGACATAGATTATCTTGCAAGGCCGACGGTACCCTAGTTTTCGGTCATTAGTCTAACTCGTTTGGATTTGGATTTTTGTGCTTTATAGCTTTGGAATTCATTTCTTAGCATGGGTGGTCTCTTGCATTAAATTGGTTTAACGAGTCTTTTGTATAGCTAGCTCTGAGTTATATGCCCCTCCATTAGTTCCCTTTCTGTGTATTGTGTCTATTTATTGCTTAGGGACAAGAAATGGTTTGGTTTGGGTAAGTTTGATGCGTGTCTTTTGTATGTGTTTATTCACATGTTTGGCACACATTTCTATGATCTTATATTATTATTTAGATCTCTTGCAGGTTTGAGACTCGTTTGTGCATTTAGAAGCCGAATCCGTCCGATATTGAAACAAGTGGGAAGTTTACAGGAGCTTAGACGAGCTTAGGAGAGCGAGGATTGAAGTTTTATACATGCTGTATATCGACTTGCTGCTCCTGTCGATAGACAGAGGGTCATATATCGTTAGACATAGCTCGTTAGACACAACTCTCTTTGCTAGGGAGTTGTTTGCTCATTGTCGATCGACAAGTGCTCAATGTCGATCGACCATTAGTGCTTTATGTCAATAGACAGTCCTCAATCGACACAGGAAGAACATTTTGGAGAGCTTCAGTCATTGTCGATTGACACAAGATCAATGTCGATCGACCAAGCTTACATTGTCTATCGACCATTGTAACACCCCGATTTATGAAGGAGCCTTTAGCAAGACATTCCCTAATAAACCAAACTGTTACCATCTCGGTTTCCCGAGGTAGTGAATAACAAATTAAACTCCAAGGCGAATTATATAATTTCTTTAACTTAATTTTTACAAAACCTCTTTTACATCAAATTACAAAGAACTAACATAAATGAAAGTGAAAGTCTTCTAAATGATGATCTAGCTACTAAGTCTTCTGATCCAGTGTCTCACGCCCATCAAGCTCCCATCCCATCTCATAAACCTGTCAAGTCTGCTCCCCAATATTTGGATCATCACAGGTGTTCACGAATACACAGGGTCAACCATGAGGTTGAGTAGGGAATACAATGAAACAACAAAATATGATATGCATGCTCCTCCGTCACATCCACCTCCATCTCAACTCATATCTCATAACCCGTACAACCCAGCCATACCGATCCCCGGTAGACTATATATCGACCGTAGCCGATCTCGCCACCGCACCGAGGACACCAGGGCAAATCTTTGCAAACCCGCCTGGGCCTTATCACAACATCATCATCACCACACCACATCACCACAACATCCTCCATCTCCAATGCATATGAATGCTCAAGAAATTAATGCAACACAATATGTATATCATTGAACTGGTAAATCATAGAATCATGCCGGTTGCCGAATGTTGTGATAATATACTCAATATGATCAATTCAGTCAAGCACATTCCAGGTTATGCATCATAACATGAATCAACAACCACGAATCAAGTCAACGTTCACAGTTTGGTCATATGAAACACAAACAAGTCAACACAATTCAACAACAACGATAATAAGTCAAGTGTATTTCCCTACCTTTTCGCAATCCAAGCACACAAGCAATCAATTATGATCCTTCACATATCCATCACCTACATAACATAATTATGTATAATTACCACCTACTCAATCAAATAATCATGCACATAACCTAGACTCATCATAACTTAATAGGAATATCAACTTAAAGAACAAACACGATTTTTCCCGATTTTCCAAAGACATGACATTCGGAATAAAATACATAACTAATTCCAGAAAAATCAAATTGAAACAAAGCCAATTGGATTGGAACCCCATGAGTCTTAGCTACAAATTATATCTAACGTGTTTTTCTCAAATTCCAAACTTATCAAGGGTTTTCAGACTGAATTCCAAAAACTGACAGAAACCGTCGCATAAAAAGTATTGATTCATAAAACGAGTTTAAAACATTATCCTCTATTTACTAAATGAATAGGTGAAACTTGAGATTTTCCCGCTCAAATTATTTCACCTATAAATTGGGCCTAACACTTTGGTTATTCTATATAAATATATATTGGGCCTTTGTAGAGAAAAAAATCTATTCAGTAAAATATTTTGGACTACCATATATATTTTGGGTTTTTATGTGTGTTAAAATCTACAAATCTTCCTATATACTACGAGTAAAAGAATAAAACTTATCTAATGTTTTTCCTCTAAAGTAATCTAACTTATATATGGAAACAAATTAGATTTCATTTATTAAAATAATTTTTCATTTAAAAATAACCTTTTTATCATTAAACTTAAAAATATAATCTTTTAATAAAAATAAAACGAAATTGGTATAAAACTATAATCTCTATACATAAATTGTTACCCCTATTATTAACTTCACTTTGCGGCGAAAAAAAAATTACTAAAATAATATGGGGTAGTTAAAATATTTTCATAAATAAACACAGTTCATGAAATTACTCAATTCCCTTGATTAATTTTAAAATTAATTTTTGTTTTTTAAAAATTCATGAGATATAAATCTGAAATCTATAAATATTATAGTAAAAATTAAAAGCTCTATATATACCGCGCATTTGCGCGGGATCTACACTAGTTTTGCAGTAATTCCAAATCCTATTATCATCTAGACTATACAAAGATGATGTATGAAGAAGCCTCATAACTGAATTGACATAAAAATTAGGGTTTCAAATCATTTTCCACAACCAAATCAGATTCGCGGACTTTTCAGCGACATGTTCATAAATAAATCGCCTAGGACAAACCATAAAGAATTTGACTACGAGATTTTATATGCATAAACTAGACATCAAATAAACAAGACTCTCTTTTCAAACTTTTTGAAGACGAACACTTTAAAACAGTATAAACAATGGAATGAAATCGACTTACAAATAGGGAAATCGAATTAGGTTGGAATCGATGAGAAATCTTCAATCAAATGAAAGGCTCGAAAATTCTTCTTCCTCTCCCTTTCTCTAGGTTTAGAAATGGTTTTATGAATGATAAAATGAAAAGAGGGGAGAGGGAGAGCGGCTCTTAGATTAGGTTTAGGGTAAATGGTGGTTACATGTTCCGGGTAAGGCAAATGGGTTAAACGGGTATGGTCGTTGGGTAAATGTAGATGGGTAAATGGGTGATACGATTCTTGACCCAAAAGACAAAATGTGATGTAGCCCGACTCAACATATACGATATAAACCCGACTTAATAACATTCACGATATTACGATGCAACCAATATAAAATGTATAATAACTAGTATATAATAATATCCGTTTAATCGATTATATAAAATACGGGGTATTACAGTCTTCCCCCCTTAAAATGAACTTCGTCCCGAAGTTCGCCACCCCGTAATGATAACCAAACATCCACAAGCATAAGACAAACACAAGTAGTACATATACATAAGCTCTAAAACGCGAAGTGTTATATTCTATCCCCCTTAAGAAACTTTGTCCCCAAAGTTGAACATACGACAGAAGTATGTGGCACTTAAAGAATCACAACATTGACCGAATAATAACAAAATAAAACAAAGAGACTCCATGCATGGTCAATTCTCGGTCGCCAATCATAACATACTGCTTAGCCAGATCGTAAACCATCAAGATTTTACAATCCTATCCTCCTTAAAACATGGTTACGTCCCCGTAACCCCATTATAAAATTCCACATTCAATGTTTAAGAAGATTACTGAAACAATAGACATAAATCATCTGATAAGCTAATTACTCTATACTGGCAACTAGCATCCGACCTTTCAAGCAACAAAACACACTTGTCCATTTCATGCTACGCATTACACAAAATCAAGGTAACAAATACTTGGATGCTTTGACACCAATTTATCACGTTTACATCAATGTAGACAATCAACTAACTCATAGTTCATACTTGACGAATTAAAATATTTCATATCAGTAATCATATCATAGAAGTAAAATCCATATTTCTGTAAATCAGGTTTAGAGAAAGACACTAGGCAAAATTCAAGCAATGTAATAGCGTTTGTATAATTGAGACTACTTTACATAAAACCCACCGAAACAAATAAGATTATATTATCATATAACAAGGTTCATACTCATATCATATGCCTACCGTTCATGCTACGAATTCATATCGAGTATTACATGGTTACATCACATAATTCATATTTGATTAAACTTTTATATGAAACTCACATAACTTACAATTTCAACAATCAAACATCATGCAACAACTTTCAAAATTCATAATTAAATAACCGCTTAGCTATTTTGCGAGCTATTATCGTTTTTAAGAAATATAATGAATTAACTAATCATAGGAAAGAGAATCAATTGCAAAGCTTAAGGAATTTATTTATAACAAATTTTACAACTCAGTTGGTTGGAACAAAACTTTACAAAGAAATTAGACAAAAAATGGGGCAACTTGCAAAAATTACTATTAAATAACGACTCGTTAAGATTTTACGTGGCTTATCATTTTGAAAACGCGAATGAATCTTCTAAACAGTGGAGTTGGAATTATGCATAAACAATAAACACGTTTTAAATGGTTTTTTTTTTTTTTTTTTTTTTTTTTTTTTTTTTTTTTTTTTGAAGACATGGGTCGAAAAGAACCGTAGTAAACAATCGACCACATGTCAACTAAAATATTTATTTCTCTCAAAATATAATTCATATTAGCATGAAACTAAAAGCATTGAAAAGCTAAATCAGAATGTTATCACACATAAAATTTTCACCATCATATAGAAGGGTAAAAAAAATAACAAGACGATTTAAGAAACTTCTCACATTTGTAAACATATCACAGAAAATAGATCTACCACTACTATCCACTACAATCACAGGATCTTATTGACATGTCCATACAACCATTTACTCACTCACTGGTTTAGGTCACGAATTAGGCCGATGAATTTAAACAATCAACAACATACTCATAATTCATATATTTTAAATTATCAAAATTGTGTATACGATATCAATTAAAAACATTTTCCCAATAAAATTACAACATATGATCCCGACAACAACAACATTACTCCCATATCACACATGTGTTTAACATTTTAGCAACCATATCATTCAATTGTGTCCAAAGAACTTAGTATAACTCATTTTCAAAGAAAAACAAAAGATATCGCATAAATAGCTTAAACATATACATTTGCCATCATATACTTTGTAGAACATTATTTATGATAAAAGATTAGCAACTCGAACAACTTCTCTGATTTGCGCGATTTGAATAATTAGGCAACTCGTAGGCTCAATTAAACGTAACTATAACGACTATCATTTAAACCAACGCATATCATGTGAATCATCAAAGGGTTATCCCATTATAATTGCCAACATAGTTATCATAAGCAATCTTCATTAGAATATAATTGATAGCAACGACTCGAGAATATAGCTATGTCAAATGTCGTGTTACATCAAACAGTTTCCTTCATATCACGCCCATACAATTGCAAGAATCACTTTAGCATTTTATGACAATATAATAACAAACATATCCAATAAGGAATAACAACACTGTTTATTATCATGTCATAGGTTTAGGTTCAATCAAATAATTTAATGCGATGAAGGTAATAAATATAACTATGGGCACACAAACTCACATGAAAGACATTAGAACTCAGATGGCATACTACATGTGTGGACAGTTGAACATAAATCATTACTACCATACGTGTGTAAACATTTAAACATGATTAATATTATCATAAAACATTCATACGGAAACAACAATAAATTGGCAACATCCAACTATCAGGTGCGATTCCAGCTTTCTACCAACATCCGTAGCATATATTATCTATGCAAGAGAAAATAACGATGGTAACAATCAAGAAACATATATTAGAATATCTGGATTTAATGCTTACCTGCCACTAACTTTAATAAGATAAGACAACATAGGTATTTATGTACATATTCCGGCCATTACAGAGATTAGGAACAACAAGAGACATTACGACATGACAACATCTAAAGTACGCAAACAACTGAACTCGTATAAAACATGTCACCTTTGATTAAGAATCATATTCAGCTATTCAATTTCACACATACTATCATGCCAACAATGTTATAAACTAAACTTTAATTTTTTATCACTTGTTAAGATACATAACCAATGAATATGCGTGCGACTATCATCATATAAGAACATTATAAATTCACATTAATAAGGCTCATGAAATAATCAAACATCTGTATGAAAACTCAACATAGAACTCACATTTTAAAAGTTATGATTCACGTTGTAACTTCCAAAAATCACGAATAAATAACCGTTCAACGAAAACTTGAGTTATATTACTTTTTATAACATACAGAGAGTTAATAATACGTGAGAAAAAGAATGAGGTCCAAAGCTCAAGAATTCAATTTTTAAAGGATTTTGCAACTCAGTTGGTCCAAACAAGTATGTGACAGCAATTGGTCCGAAACTTGGGTCAGTTTGCAAAACTTACCATTTAATATAGAGACATCAAGAATTTTCGTGGCTTATCAATATGAAAACACGTGCGAGTATTCTAATCACTCCAATTGGAATTATGCAGAAATTATTAATACAATTTAAATGAGGATTTTTACAAAATCGTTGGTCAAAACATCACTGCACAGGAACTTCCTGACCACAACCTACTAAAACATTTATTACTCCTAATCCGTATATCCTATAAGCATGAAACCAACGCCAAATGAACACTAACTCATGAGGCTATCTCTCATAAAATTTTCATCCATAGGAAATAAACAGAAAAGAAATGGCAGTAAGGTCAATTAAAGAGTAAAATCAAACAAAACGAGTTTCAGCACTAGGTCATTCTTTACTATGTTACAAGCTCTTATGAACATACTATGTATACTAACCCATCCCAACTTAAATCTCACACTTTGTGCTTACGTAAACATCTATCCCGTAGAATCCCTTCGCATCTCGATCTACTCCTGACATCTAAATCACAATTATTATGACTAGAAACATGCAATTCAATAGTGTTTCAGATTACTATCACAATACTATACTAGCATGGCTTCGGGGTCACATAACCGCATGTCGCTAGACATATTAGCTCTATCAACACGTCATTCAACATCCATCCAAATAAATATCATCAATTCGCAATTATTTTCACGCTCACGATTACCACAATCCAACACTTCATTGATTATCAACCAGAACACGAAAATTTATTTCACATCTCCACAACATCATATGATCACGCCATCATTCATACAAAATACTTACCGTAACGTCGTCTGCGCAATGGTTAGAATATATGGGTCTCAAGGTATACATCAACTCGATTATATCCAAGGTTTTCCTTCTAACTACCTCATTCACTCAATTTATCTCGGGTTACCTGGTTCAAAACTGAGAGGGCAAAAGAGCACGCATTAAGGGCGCCTTCTTAACCGCACTGTGAGCTCCTAACAGTTTATTCCCAGGGGTTCATTTTATTTAGACACATCCTACGTTCATTGGGTTCATTGGTTTAGGCCTGAGGATCGTTCGCTCTGATACCACTTTGTAACACCCCGATTTATGAAGGAGCCTTTAGCAAGACATTCCCTAATAAACCGAATTATTACCATCTCGGTTTCCCGAGGTAGTGAATAACAAATTAAACTCCAAGGCGAATTATATAATTTCTTTAACTTAATTTTTACAAAACCTCTTTTACATCAAATTACAAAGAACTAACATAAATGAAAGTGAAAGTCTTCTAAATGATGATCTAGCTACTAAATCTTCTGATCCAGTGTCTCACGCCCATCAAGCTCCCATCCCATCTCATAAACTCCGTCAAGTCTCGCTCCCCAATATTTGGATCATCACAAGTGTTCACGAATACACAGGGTCAACCACGAGGTTGAGTAGGGAATACAATGAAACAACAAAATATGATATGCATGCTCCTCCGTCACCTCCACCTCCATCTCAACTCATATCTCATAACCCGTACAACCCAGCCATACCGATCCTCGGTAGACTATATATCGACCGTAGCGATCCGCCCATTTCTCTTGTTGAGGACACCAGGGCAAGTCCTGCAGAACCCGCCTGGGCCTTATCACAACAACATCATCACCACACCACATCACCACAACATCCTCCATCTCCAATGCATATGAATGCTCAAGAAATTAATGCAACACAATATGTATATCATTGAACTGGTAAATCATAGAATCATGCCTAGGTTCTGAATGTTGTGATAATATACTCAATACGATCAATTCAATCAAGCACATTCCAGGATATGAATCATAACATGAATCAACAACCACGAATCAAGTCAACGTTCACAGTTTGGTCATATGAAACACAAACAAGTCAACACAATTCAACAACAACGATAATAAGTCAAGTGTATTTCCCTACCTTTTCGCAATCCAAGCACACAAGCAATCAATTATGATCCTTCATATATCCATCACCTACATAACATAATTATGTATAATTACCACCTACTCAATCAAATAATCATGCACATAACCTAGACTCATCATAACTTAATAGGAATATCAACTTAAAGAACAAACACGATTTTTCCTGATTTTCCAGCACATGACAGACTCGGAATAAAATACATAACTAATTCCAGAAAAATCAAATTGAAACAAGGCCAATTGGATTGGAACCCCATGAGTCTTAGCTACAAATTATATCTAACGTGGTTTTCTCAAATTCCAAACTTATCAAGGGTTTTCAGACTGATTTCCAAAAACTGACAGAAACCGTCGCATAAAAAGTATTGATTCATAAAACGAGTTTAAAACATTATTTTGAAGTAATTCAAAATCCTATTATCATCTAGACTATACAAAGATTATGTATGAAGAAGTCTCATAACTGAATCGACATAAAAATTAGGGTTTCAAATCATTTTCCACAACCAAATCAGATTCGCGGACTTTTCAGCGACATGTTCATAAATAAATCACCTAGGACAAACCATAAAGAATTTGACTACGAGATTTTATATGCATAAACTAGACATCAAATAAATAGGACTCTCTTTTCAAACTTTTTGAAGACGAATACTTTAAAACAGTATAAACAATGGAATGAAATCGACTTACAAACTGGGAAATCGAATTAGGTTGGAATCGATGAGAAATCTTCAATCAAATGAAAGGCTCGACAATTCTTCTTCCTCTCCCTTTCTCTAGGTTTAGAAACGGTTTTATGAATGATAAAATGAAAAGAGGGGAGAGGGAGAGCGGCTCTTAGATTAGGTTTAGGGTAAATGGTGGTTACATGTTCCGGGTAAGGCAAATGGGTTAAACGGGTATGGTCGTTGGGTAAATGTAGATGGGTAAATGGGTGATACGATTCTTGACCCAAAAGACAAAATGTGATGTAGCCCGACTCAACATATACGATATAAACCCGACTTAATAACATTCACGATATTACGATGCAACCAATATAAAATGTATAATAACTAGTATATAATAATATCCGTTTAATCGATTATATAAAATACGGGGTATTACAACCATACACTCATTGTAGATAGACCATATACTCAATGTCGATCGACACATAGCACGGATCAGACGGGTTCCTTCACTTAGTTTATTTCTTTTATTTGGGGTTTAGTATAAAAGCTCTTGTAATCTTTTTATTAGGTTGTCTTTTATACCTTTGATGGCTACAAACCTTTGTTACGTAATTCTCTTCTAAAACTTTTTAGATCTAAAAACTTTGCAATTTATCTCTTCCTCTTTTGCTACTCGGATTATTGGTAATTTAAATTAGTCTTTCGTTTATCTTTATCAACTTAATTAAACAGGTAAACTCCGACCTAAGATCGAAAGCCTGGTGAGAGTTAGACCTGCTACAAACAATAGAGTGCCCTAATAAGTTGCGAGAGCCCGTTAGAAGCATTCTAGAGCGAAAAGCTGTCCGAGAGGACCTTTTCATTACCCTGCAGACAGCCTTATGTCTGACCCTTGACCTTAGACTTGACTGTTGCATGTTCTATGGTGACCCGATGTCCTAGCTCTTTTTCCTTAAATTACTCTCAACTCTATTTATCTTTTTAATCCTTTTTATTTAATTGTTTTAGTTTAGTGACAAAATAAACAAACCCCATTTGGTTACTTAGACATACTTAATTTGACAAGTAGAATGCTAAAAGCCTCCCTGTGGTTATGATCCCGACTTCCCTAGCTATATTAGTTAGAGACCAGTTAGTTTATTTTTGATAGACTTACGACATGGAGTATTGTAGTAAAAACGTTCCCTCCAGAAGGGGTAAGGTAGGACATCAAGAGCATAACCTCATGGGTGTTAAGTTTGCTCACATCACTTCGGCCATACAACAGACATGTCATCATCCTTAAGAAAATGCGAAGGGACACATGTTGAACATTATTAATCAACATGGCACTAGAACTAGGGGCCGGTCGGCTTGTAATGTAAGGAAGGTAACTAGGAGCCCCTCTCTCACTCGTCACATCACTCAAGTACCCACTCCTTCTCGGGTTCCAACCCCAAATGCTCAGCAAACTTGTCAAGGGTCAAAGAAATGTCGGTCTTCATAAGACGGAAGGGGATGGTCTTTCTACCCACATCATACTTAAATGAAATCAAAATAATAAAGTAAGGAAAGGTTAAGACTTTTTCGAAGATGATACAACCCCTCAAAACCCAAAATGTCGAATATATGAGTTATATCCGACTCAATTCCCAAATCTTTCAAAATACCCGGATCCACACAACGGGCTGGTCTCATAGTACATCCCATTAAAGTGAAAAAAGCAGTCTGTTATTCAAAAGCTGCAAAGGTTACCGTATGATATTGGTCAACCAGAGGAACAAGCGACTCCTCACTCGTCTGTCCTTGCTCCACCGCGGTATTGGCGCGGGTACGCTTATTAGCGGGTGCTCTAACTTTCGGCATGCTGCAAGAATACATGTTCAATAAGAAATTCCCGGAATTCACACATTATCAAGATGAAAATTTCAGATTTGTTCTCTTTTAAGACGAAGTTTAAGACGGATTTTTATATCAAAATAAACAAGGTAATCATTTGGTAGAGCATTATTAACACCAGTTGAACTTCTATAAGCATCCTATAAGGAATTAAAGTGATGAAAATCAAAAGTTTGGGGCAAACCCTAGAAAATTTCCGGTACCAAATTGTGGATTTTGGGCTTAAAAATCTTCTTGTTCGCATACAAACCGATTATTTGGAGCACTTACTACCAATTACCAATATTTAAACATGATTATATGAATTTAAAGATCAAAACTTTCAGATTTGAGTAACCGTACATATTCAATTAATTCGAAATAAGAAGCTTAAAGATGCATTACCTTAAATGGGAAAGTTGATTGAATGAAGAGCAAGTTAAGAGGATAAATCCAAGAGTAAAATAGCAAAATCACCAAGGGTTTTTGTTGGGAGCTGAGAAAAAACTTTGAGAGACTTTGAGTGATTTAGAAAGAGTAGTAGAAATAATGCGGGGTGTGTGTGCTTATATTGTTCCGGAATTTCTATCGCTGAACCGGCCAAAAATAGGCGTACTCGGTCGAGTACTGTACTTACTCGGTCGAGTACTTAGGATTTGTAAAATATAGCAGCTACTGTTTTCTGAGTACTCGGCCGAGTGAAAAAGTGCTCGATCGAGTAAGACGTACTCGGTCGAGTACCCTATGTACTCGGTCGAGTACCCTGAATTGATAACGAAGTTTGTCAATTTTAATATAGTCGTCCCTATTTCTATCACACACTATGTAACACAACATGTAATTTAATAACTACACACACTTACTTCAAGTTAATCGCACACCTTGCATCACATCTCTGTGTAATTCTTTTCACAAACTTATCATGTTACGCACACACAATAAGAATCAAGCTTGATTAAATTACCCACGATGTCGTATGCATACAAGTATTCACTTAAGTACTTCATGAAACAATATCACATGTCATCCACACATAATATAAACACATTCATGTACCATACAGTTATCATTCACCGTTCCCCCTTTTATCACAGCCACCGATGTAAAACTTCAAACTAACCATACAATCTCGTAAAAGTGCACAACCACATACCATCTCTTGCATCATAACCGTTCCAACCTTATACCAAGATACAGTATGAAACCCAACATGATCACACATTCCACAACCAGCATACATACATATTCTCACGCATTTACCCCACGCGAAGTTGATGGCTTAAGCATGTTGGGGCCGGAATTCTGAGATGAGGGCGCCTTCTCACCAAAAACCGACATAAGAGGGCTCCCAATACACATACACCAGGTTCATTTTAATTTGACACCCTACATTCATTTGGTTCATTGGTTCAGGTTCCAAAATCGTCGCTCTGATACCACTTTATAACACCCCCACTTACCAAGGAGCCTTAACAAGACCTTCCCAATAAGGAAGGGCGTTACCATCTCGGTTGCCCGAGGTAAGTATATCAAGTAGACCATAACAGAACAATTAATTATCTCTTTACAAATTACAGCGGAAACAAAAGACAAAGAACTAAGTATGGCACTAAAAGAAAGTACAAGTGGTGAACTACTATCGACTCTAACTTTATGTCATGTGATCACTCCAACCCCGCAGCTACAACCAAACAGCAATCATAGCAACCTGAAAAGTCTCACTGCTCACCATTTCTCGGCAATATCAAATGGATCACCGCAGACACAGACAAAGAGAAGAAATACACAAACACACCACATAAGTCAGTAACAGGATATAAAGACAGAAGAATAAAGTAACTCAACATTATAAAACAACTCAACCAACGATTGCCAAACTCCACCACTCCAACCACAAAGAATCCCATGGTACCCATCACAAATAGTAACCAACACCACCAATGGGGGACCGCAGCCTTGCCCACCTAAGCCGCGCTTATCGCAACGAGCAAACCTATATCATTAATATGCACGTCCCGCTATGATGGGAGCCACAAGGGGCGAACATGGTGGTGAAGACCATCTCCCGACAATGGCTTCACAAGCAATATCACCAACAACAACAACATCACCAACACCATCTCCGTACTGTAACTGAATCAACTCCTCAAAGTACCCACAATAAGAAAATAACAATAACAATAATTACAACAAGACAAACAATCATAAACTGTACTGAGTAGGAAAACCCTACATTTTCGCTATTCCATAGAAACGCATCAACCAACTACCATGCCAAGCATGAATACACATCCTACCCTACAACCATGATTATGTCCTATTACTAAACTATCAAGATAGATAAAATGATAAACCAATATCCACAAACTCACCTTGACGAACAAACCGATGACGACGGCGGCGACAACCTGACTCGATGACTCGATGCATAAGCTATTTCCTTTCCCAGATTAGTGTTCAAGGTTACTCATGACTGGTAAAGAGATATGATAGAATTGAGAAAAAGAGGAAATTAGGTTTAGAGATGCTGAAATGTATCGTCCAACTGGATTAAGTCGCAACCTCCATGTTATATAATAACACGCTGTCAGAACGCATACTCGGTCGAGTATGGAACATACTCAGCTGATTATCCTGCACTCGGTCGAGTACCAACGTTACTCGGCCGAGTGACACTTACTTGGTCTAGTATTCAATAAAGAATGTGATACAACTCTCGCTTCCATATCTACTAAGGGCTCTTATGGTCAAAGGGTCAGTCAAAGGGTCCCTAACAGGGCGGATATTACAATATGTTACCATTTAAGATTACCGTATTAGATTATTTGATTGTCAACAATAATCCAACGAATGGTGACATATGATAGTAATGAACTTGTTTACTTAAATTTCAATATGTTACACATATGTCACTATATGTTAATCATTTTTTACATAACCTTATTAGATTAACTGATTGTTAACATTTATCGAAAATATGGTCACATTTTAAACTGATGAAGTTATTGACTTCAATACTAGTATTAGATTAAAACAGCAGTGTATGTAACCGTTTCACATAAAGTTATTTGATTAGTCAAATGTCTACAATAATCTCAAATATGATGACATATTGTATTGATGAACTGATGAGCTAAATTATAATATATCACCATATGTAGAACATAAGTAATCATTTGAAGCAACAATGGAATTATAAACATATGAGCTCGGTATGGTAACATTGTCTTATTTCCTGAGCAGATATACCCAGAAATCAGTCATAGGCTCTGTTTGGCAAGACATTTTAGGTACCTGATTTGGTCAAAGTAGCTTATTTGACCAAAATTTCAGGTACCTTAGTTTTTTGTAAGCGTTTGGCAAGTGGCTTATTTAACCTAATAAGCTACCTAAAATGAAATGCTACCTTGAGTAGCATTTGAAATTTCAGGTACCTGATTTGGTTTGATTTTCCGTTTTTACTCTTTAAATCTATACTATTAAATAATTATCATATCCTTTTACGTCATTTCATCAAAATCAGTTACCTTTTTAGTTAATTTGCCAAACATTTT
This sequence comes from Silene latifolia, assembly GCF_048544455.1. NCBI lineage: Eukaryota > Viridiplantae > Streptophyta > Magnoliopsida > Caryophyllales > Caryophyllaceae > Silene > Silene latifolia. The sequence goes on from NC_133531.1 coordinate 102,084,181, forward strand.
CTTATAAAATCAGCTACCTTATCAGTTCCTAATTTTCAGCTATCTTATCAGTAACCTTTTAAAGTTCCAGTTAGCTTTTCAGTTACCTTTTCAATTAGTTTTACCAAACAGAGCCATAGGCTATGTCAATGGCATATCCAACATAATGCCATCTCGCACTTTAGATCTTTAAAGCATGATAGGACATTCCAGAATATGTTCAACAAATGCCTGAATGGTTGCTCTAATAAATTCGAATAGGAAGCTACATGGCTGAAAATGACGACAAAGTACGGGATTGAAAATCACCCACGGTTCAATAGATTGTTAGTAATATATGCATGGCCTTTTGCTAAGTGATAAGCCAAATACATGTGCTCAAGTATTTGTCACTTTGAAATCAATATGTGGTTAACCATTTATCATTTTGTAATAATGTTGCGAATTATGGACAAGTATGTCAACAAATCGTTGAATAATATTCATGCCACCATTATGTTTATGTTCTTTTGCCTATTATGTTCTCATTTTTGAAGAAAATGACACCATTTCATAGCACATGACATCATATAAGTTATGTAATGTATTAAGCCTTGGACGATATGTTACCATATATGTAGACAAATAGTCTATGTATTTTTTATGGCACTGAACTTTAAAAGCCATGTTGCCATTCATGATAAATATGTCACCATTTATGAAGTGGTAACATAATTGTCGAAAATGCGAACATTTGTGCTCCTGTCCAACTTTACCACATTTTTTTAAGAAAATGTCACAATACCATAACAGTTAACATATTGTCAATTTGTGGGAACATTTGTGGAAAAGTAAATTCCCAAATTACATTTAGCATACATGTATTATTTAGGACAATACAACCCAAAAGATGTCCTAAATAAGGCTATAAACGATGGCAAAAACGATTCATAAGTTTACATACATATTAACATAATCACAATCCATGTCGAAAAGAATGCCGCAAACGATGTTCAAAATAAGGCCATAACATCGTGTTCAAAATAAACCACCCAAACACCGAACTACTGTTGCTTGCTGGTGGCCTTTTTGCCTCTGGTGCGGGTGTAAGTCTGGCTGAGTTAGACCGACAATATCATCAAGCCCGAGGTCAAACGACGACGACTTCACCATATTAATATCTTCCTCTTCAGCCACAACCTTTTCCTTTCCTTTCCCTTTTCCCGCCACAACTTTCTTCATTTCTTGAGCCTTTGATAGCTTAATCAGCTCATTTGTCACAACTTGTTCAGCATCTAACATCACCAAAATGAATACACCAATTTAACAATATCAAAATACGATAGTTTAAGTCATGAAACATAAAAAATCTGTAACTGATAACGTTTAGTTTGTGACCATTTCAACTATACAACAATGATATCTAAAATGATTATAAATTACATATTACCCAAATACATAACAACTATCTATTTTTAGTAAACATGTTACCTACCTACATTTTGAACATAACTCACAACAATTGAAGTTATGAATAATAAAAAAAATGTTAACATTTTAAGTCAGTTTGTAACCCATCCAACTATACAACAATGAAGTTTAAAGTGGTTACAAATTACATATTACACAAATACATAACAAGTACCTATTTTAACAAATAATGTTACCTACCTACATTTTTAACCAATGTCAACACAAGTTAAGTTATGCAATATACAGAAAATGTAAAACTTTTAAATTAGTTTGTGACCTATTTTTAACAAACAATGTTACCTACCTACATTTTGAACCAAATTCACAAGTTATGAAACGTCAAAAAAATGTTACCATTTTAAGTCATTTTGTAATCAACCCAACTATACAACAATAAATTTAAAGTGGTTACAAATTACATATTGCTCAAATACATAACAAGTACCTATTTTTAATAAAATAATGTTACCTACCTACATTTTTAACCAAATACACGACATATTATAAACTGAAAAAAATCAATGAAAAACAGTCAAAATCCATGAAAAAAAAAAAAAAAAAATGACAATCAATGATAAACCCTAAAAACAAACTGAAAAATCACTTGCATGTGTTTAAAAAATAATGAAAATAAAAAAAATCAATGACAATCAATGAAAAACCCTAAAATCAATAAGAATCTATGGAAATGATAATACTTCCTCCGACATCGCCGCTTGCATTTGTCTCTCTAGTAATCTTCTTAGTTGTCGCCCCTTTTTTGTTGTTGTTGTCTTCTTTACCATGTTACTAATTTTTTGTTTAAATGTTTGGGTTTGTGCTGAATTATTAGGTTTTTTTATCCAGAAAATTTGAAATTAGAGCGAGTTTGTTGAGAGAGAAGGTGAAAGAAAGAATTTGAAAAGAGAGTAAATGAGACGGTTGAATGCGTGATATTTAGATTTTGTGTGGTGATTATTGGTTATTGGGAAAGTAATAAATAATATTTAATTCAACAATGTCAAATCATCCTCCTTTTCTACCACATTTACATTACACATGCGTACACTTTCCCATGCGCTACACTATATGTATCATTTCGCAATAATACGATACTATCCGACCCGTTGCAACTTTGTGACGTATATATCCGTCACAAGGAAGACTAATTGAAACTCTTGTATGTTCATTCTTTTGTCTTATTTACTTATTGTTGTTTGTAATTCATTCCTGCACAATATTAATATTAATAGCGAATGAATTAATCCAACTACATATTTAGTGGTATATCTTATCTTTACACAAAAAATCCCTTTAACAGTTTAGCGCTCAGGGTGGGGAATTTAGTTCATAATTTTTTTTCACCCGCACAACTTAATCCCATTCGTAAGAGCCTTTTTTCGATGGAAAATCTTACTGTTGAATAACAAATAGAGAAAATAAAAAGGCAATTTGCAGAAATGCAAAGCCTAAAACAAAATAGGGCTTAAAGTGAAGTTGAGTTTTAGAGGCTGGAAGAATTTGAATCAAACCTTCTAGTAACGACTAAGAATTTCTCAAGCTTCCAATTTTGTGATTAAGCATTGAAAACCATTATCTTCTATGATCAAGAGCTTAGATTTTTTTCAATTTTAGGAGTCCTGCCTCTACCAAGAAAAGCAAAACCATTGAAAATGTGGAAGAAAGCAAAATTCCAGATGAAAATGAGAAGAAAAAAAAACTTCTGATAAAAATGGAGCAAACCGTTATAATAGCTATGGTCCAAGAGATTAAAAAATACCATGAAAAGATGGGCAAAATACCAGGCGTGACCTCTAATATGGTGAGAGCGAATTTTAAAAGTTATGCCGATTAGCCCTTTGCTAATGAGATCGCATTGATTGATCTCCCAAAGAAATTTGTTGCCCTACTATGAAAATTTGTGATGGGCTTCAGTTCCATATGCAAATCATGTAGCCTAGTATAAGTATAAGATCCTCTCGACATCTATCTTTAGAGATAAGAAGCAGGTATGCATGTGTGAAAAGTTTGGATCAACCTTGGTTGAACCAACACTGCAGTGGTACATCATAATACCCAATGAAAATATTAAGTCCTTTGTTAACTTGATTAACACTTTCGCGAGCAGTAGAGAGTTGGAGAAGAGAACCAACAATCTTTACATGGTTTACCCAGAAACCACAAGAGTCTCTAAAGACTTATCTGAATAGGTTCAACAAGTAGAAAGTATCCATTCGTAGGTGTGACTAGGGGTGGACATAATCCGATCCGGAATCTACCGGACCGGAACCAGAATTAAAGATTGTGGTTTTCGGTCGGGTCCGGTCTTGGACTTGAATTTCCCGGTCCGGATTGGAAAGACCTGAATTATGGTATTTTTTTAAATATTATATAAAAAACATGTGTACGTCTATTTAATCATGTCCAACCGGTCCATTCTGGACCAACCGGTTCGTTTTTTTGGACCGGAATTTGAAAAAGAGGGTATGTAAAAATAATTTCGGTCCAACCGGTCTGGTCCGGTGTTGGACAGGAATTTTTCTGGTCGAAATTTTTAATTCCGGTCCGATCTCCGGCCCATTATTTTTTTAGATTCCGGTTCCAGTCCGATTCGGTCCGGTGCCCAGCTCTAGGTGTGACATGGAAACTTTGTAGAAGCGTTCATGCAATGATTATTGGGCAATACTAAACTCTTCACTAAACTGACAAAGTATCCATGCCACACTTTTGAGGATGTCTAGGCCAAGTACTCGTCACCTCACACTGGAGGAGGATAAGAGATTCAAGTCGGGGACTGCAAATTACGAAAGACCAAACATGAGAAGCTCGAGCTACAAAGGCAGCAGCTCCTGGCCTACTTTCTAATGCATGTTAGGAAGATCCGAAGTGAATGAAACCTAGGAATATGGAGGTAACGCTTATACACCGATCCTCTTATTTTTTTTTTTTTTTTTTGGTCGAAACGGACAATAAATTAAAAAAGAGACAAAGAGTTCAAGTACATCAAGGGGGGGTCGGGGTTTAGAGACGTGCAAGCCTCTAAAAAGTCAAGAGTACATAAGTTCGAAACAAAGGGGGGAGCATAGTCCCAGCTAAAACTACCACTAGAAGAGGTAACATCCGCCGCAGAGAACTTGGCAAGAGCATCCGCCACCTTGTTAGCCGATCTCTTCTCAAAAACGAGCTTCAGTCCTGGTTATACCTTTAGGAGTTCCCTACACTCAATGATGATGTTAGCATGAGGGCCACAGGGGGAGGCCGAACTCAAAATAGCATTTACAGCATTAAAACAGTCAGAAGCAATTATAAACTTATCCGTGGACAAAATAGTAAAACGGATCCCTTCTCTAATAGCGAGGACCTCACTAATAAAGGGGGTAGTAGCAAAGCACCGGCTGGACCACCCAAAAACCCAAGAACCAACGGAGTCCCTAACCACACACCCAAAACAAGTGACCGAGGAGAGGGGGGAGAAGGCCGCGTCTACATTGATCTTATACCAATGTTGCGGAGGAGGGGCCCAACTACAAGAGAAGCGAAAGGCAGAGACAGGAGAGCTAACGGGGGTGGTAGGAGAGGAACGAGAGTTGGCGGCACGCCAAGAGGCGACCTGGGAGGAGATGGAGCTGCAGAGCAAAGGAGGGGGGAGGGAAGGGGAAGGGGAGAAGATAGTATCACAGCGTCTAGTCCAGAGACGCCAAACAATAAAGGAGAAGAGGGTGGGCCACTCGCCCTTCGCAGTGCAGTTCTCAAAGATCCAGAGCTGGATATCAGGGAGGAAGAAGGAATGGTTCACGTTAAAGTTGGACCAGGTGGCAGTCGCGAGATCACAGTCTCGGAGAGCATGGAGGGTGGACTCAGGGAGGGAGGGACTAGCACAAAGAGTACACCTAGGAGAGGGAATGATGGATCGAGCATGGAGAGTGCGGTTATGTGGGAGTTTATCCCACCAAGCAAGGCAGAGGAAGGCTTTGATTTTTGGCAGGGAGGGGATGTCCCAAAGCCAAAAAAGATCAGGGGAGAAGGGTGGGAGAGGAGGAGGAGGGGTGTCAAGGAGATGGGAGTAGGCGGTTCCAACGGAAAATTTGTTCTTGGGTGCAAGGGAGGTGGTGATAAAGTCCGATTTCGGGGTGGAGGGGAGGGGGATGCTAAGGATAGCGGTGATGGCGTGGTCAGGGAGGATGAAGTCAAGGGAGTGAAAGGACTAACCGATCCTCTTATTTATCATTGTAGCTATTCCGTTGATCTTCCAGAACTAATTAATCAGAAGACTGGACAACATAGGTTAAATGTTTAGATAATCCATGAAAAGCCAAGAATATAATCCTAGAAGAGGAACAACCAAATGACGTGACTTCAATAATGATCTATGAAACACAACTGAGGGTTGCATGGCTCTCAGGAAACAAAAGACTCACTTGTTAAAGCATGGCTACCTAAAAGACCTGTTGAAGATGTTCGATAGGCGAAATGGCCAGGACCAAAAGAAGGAACATGAGCTACCTCTACTTCCTCCAATACACAAACTGAGGTTCATCTCAGGAGGATCTAAAATATGTGGCTTGCCTTACTTAACTTCAAAAAGAGTAGCAAGAAATAACAAAATTATGCTTGCATCTCATGTAAACAATATTGTACATGTAACCTTTTGTGAGTGTGACATGCATAATGTACCAGACATGCACCACGATGGATTAGTCATCAAGATGTAGATTGTAACAGCCTTGACGAGGCATATTATGATCGACATCGACAACTCAGCCAATTTCATCATAATGGATGTACTGAAAGAAATGTCCATAAGTTATAATCAAATTATCAAGAAGTTCAGTATATTGGTAGGATTATGTGTAGAGGCCAGAGACTGGAAATACTCTTAGAGAAACATATCTACCAACCTATCTAAGATGTGACATCTTTTTAGAGTTTCAATGTCATGGATTGTCTATCTTCATATATTGTAATTTTAGGAAGTCTGTAGATCCACAATGTGAAAGCTGTTCCATCGACCTACTATAAACGTGTCAAAGTACCAATAGACTGGAGAGTAGTACTTCTTAAAGATGAACATCAATATGCTCAGGAATGCTTCATGATAGCCTTAAAGCTATCCAACTCAAATATGTTCATGGCCTAGCAACTACAGTATCTTGTGAAGAGTATCAACATATCACCTCCCAAATAGAGACAAATAAGATAATCCTAAATAAAGAGTATCCTCACATGTTTGTCTTGATAGGATTTGATGCACCAGATTATGTTTGACCGGAACGGATAAATTTTCTTATAAAGAAAACTTCTTGTTTTGTTTGGTCTCAATTTCGATATCAGCGGAATTAACTTTGATGTTATTACTCATAAATTGATTATGGACAAGTTTCAAGCTTGTGTAACAAAAGCGATGGAAGTTCGATCTTAAAAAGAATCAAAAAATCAATGAGGAAGTGCAGAAACTCCTGGACAATGATCCAAGAGGGAACGTATCCTATATGGTTAAGTGGTAGTTGCGGAAAAGAATGACAAATGGAGAGTCTGTATGGACTACACATGCTTGAACAAAACATATCCAAAAGATCCAATAACTCTAGTCCACATATAGGATGCCACAATATTTCATAATATGCTAAGTTTCATGAACATTTCTAGTGGATTTAACTAAATAAAGATGCACCCAAACGACCAAGAAAACACGTAATTTAAAACTGAAAAAGGCATATACTGCTACACATCAATGCTCTTTATCCCGAAGAACGCTGGGAGAATCTTTTAACGTCTTGTTAATATGATGTTAAGGATTGAGTAGACTGGGAACATCATGAAAGTTTACATTGATGACATGGTAGTGAAATCCAAACTCGTACAAGACCATGTTAAGTACTTGAAAATATCCTTCCGAATCATGGAGAAGTTCAACATGACACTCAATCCCTCAAAGTGAAACTTGTAAGTCTCAACAGGAAAGTTTCTTGCTTACATAGTCACCCAAACGAGGCATAAAAGTCAATCATGAACGTATAAAGACAACAATAGAGTTAAAGTACCCAAGTCAGTAGTTAAAGGATTTCCAAAAATCGAGAGAAAGAGTAGTTGCAGTAAATAGATTCATCTCCAGGTCCTAAAAAAATGCAAAACTTTCTACAACTTGCTAAAAAGGAACAAACATTCACATGGACTCCAGATCATGAGGCAATACTTTAGGAGTCGAAAATACTTTTATCTTCTCACTTGCTTTGTTAAAACCGAATAAGAGAAACCACTCGGTTTATATTTATGTAACTATGTAACTGAAACAACAATAAATGTTAGCCTAGCCAAGAACATTGATTGCAACATCATCCTGAGCACTATGTAAGTATTAAAAGTCTATTAGATACACAAATGAGGTATGTTTTACTCGAAAATTTTGCTTTAGCTCTTATTATAGCATGTACTAAACTTCGTCTTTATTTTAAATGTCATCCTATTTTAATTAGAAATAATCTTCCTATAAAGTTCATCTTTCGAAAACCTATGTTGTCTGGCAGGATAACCAATTAGTGACGTGGTTTGTGCAATTTGGCATATATAATATAACATTGAAACCAAGACATTAATAACGTCACAAGCTCCAGCGGGCTTTTTGGCTGATTTGTTTGTATTCTAACCTTGAGTAGTAGTTAGAAAAGAAGTTAATTAAGAAGTTGAGCATTAAAACTAGAAGATAAAAGTTGAGTGTTCACAAATGGAGTAGCAAACATGCGAGGTGTACACGGCTAGGTTTCATAGTGAAATCGCCACAAAGAAGCATATTACTCCGGACTATTTGTGAATTTAAAGCTACTAACAATGAAACTGAAGATGTGGCTTGACACGCCTAAAATGTCGCTATCACTACGCCAAATAATACCTTCAATAACGGTCAGATAATGCAATTACCGTTATTAAATAGAAACACGGAACCGTTATTAATAACGGTTTTAAACCCGTTATTAAATAGAAACACGGAACCGTTATTAATAACGGTTTTAAACCTGTTGTCCTAGTTTACTATTGACAACGGTTTAGTGGTTCCAAAACCGTTGTTAAATATTATATATGATAACGGTTTTATTTTGTTATCTTATTTAATTAAATGTCAAAAGTTAACAACGGTTTTATTGTGTGCTAAACCGTTGTTATATTTATCAATTGACAATGGTATTTAACTGTTATCTATTTTTATTGATGAAACTTTGACAACGGTTCTTCTTAAATAAATCGTTGTAAACGTTTTGAACTCGACAACGGTTATCGTTCGTTATCTTATATTTTTGGGGGTTTGAATGGGAGAGAAAAGAAGTCAACGGTTATTTATCTAAATAAAACCGTTGTCAAATAATTGTTTGCAACGGGTTGTTTTTAACCGTTATCGTTTTAATTTTTTTTAAAAAAAAATGATTTTAGCTTGTTCTAGCAAAAATTCTTTGAAATTCTATTTTTTCAGCGCGTTTAGCATAAATTCTTTGGTATGCTTATATTTCGATTCTTCATTTGAAAATAGCATTCCAAAGAATGCAAAAAAAATTCAATCTGCATCAAAATATTACACCTCGTGATCAATTAAACCCAGTTTCAAAACAGTACAAACAGGATGATCAAAAGCCAAAACACAACTTCCTCAAAAAAACAAAAGAAGCCAATACACAATGGCTCTATATATATCCACACACACACACACACGTACATAAAGCATGAGCAAACTATTGAGACTCCTCTAATGAAACAACATAACTGGCCCACATATTTCTCATCTGGTTGATGTCCTCTGGAGAATATTCTGGGGCTTTGTTGAGTATTAGTGGAAACTACAATTCAAAATATAGATAATCAAAATAGATATAATACATGGAAGTATAAAGAATTAAACTCAATTTACGTCTAAAATAGTTTTTAAATCACACTAACCCGTATCGGAATGATAGAAAGTTTTCTGTTGATAACCTTCCACATGGACTGACAAACGTAAAAGGCACATTGTTTGTCGTCTGGTGCTTTAGAAGACTATTATATAAATCAAACACAAATCAGTTGAATTAGATAATCAACCTCTCTGTAATACCCCGTTATTTCTTGTTATTTATCGTTATTTTGTGTGTTATTTATGATACAATTTGATATTGTTATTTATAATACATTTTGTGTATAATAATAATAATAATAATAATAATAATAATAATAATAATAATAATAATAATAATAATAATAATAATAATAATAATAATAATAATAATAATAATAATAATAATAATAATAATAATAATAATAATAATATTACCTAAAAGATAAGGAAAGTTCTTTCAGCTATTAACTAGTATAAATAGGACCCTACAACTATTCTTTTATTCACATAAATCACAAGAGAAAGATAAGAAGAGGAATTTACAAGGTTATACAATCGTCTTACAAGCATCTTGAGGTGACGGATTCATAGAAGGAGATCGCTTTTAATTATTATTATTTTTATATTGGTTGGACTCGGATTTGCTATTGAGGTAGGATAGCTACTCAACTACTTTAATATTTACTTGAATGACATTATTCGGTTGAATTTGTTGAATTACTTGGATGGATGATATATGATTGTTGGATGATTGCATTGAGATGAATTGATTGTGACTACCTCAGCTCGTGACTGAGATGAATTGATTATATATGACTACCTCAGCTCGTGACTGAGATGAATTGATTATGAGTAACTCATGTCGTGACTAAGATGATTATATTGATTATTGGATTCCTCAGCTTCGTGTCTGAGATGGTAAGAAATTGTGTTGTTGAATTGTTTGCATTTTCATATCATGAGCACTTGCATTGGATACCTCAGAAACTGGTTCTGCAGGACCTGTTTCTTGGATGATGAGACTACCTTAACTCCAGTTGGGATGATGAGACTACCCCGGCCAGGGATTGACGGGATGAACGGGAGCGTCGGAGGATTGAACATGAGCATGCATTGCATTTGAATTTAATATTGTTCTTGTATTCATTTATTGTTGTTGTTTGGCTATTCCTACTCAACCTTGGGTTGACGTGTATTTGGTAAACACCTGTGATGAACCATTATTGGGGAGCAGTTTGATTGGCAGGTTACAGGTTTGGGGCGTGTGGATCGACGAGTCAAGGGATAGAGCATTCACGAGATATTTTAGTAGATGTAATAGAAGACATTTTTATAATTATTTTCCGCTGCGAGTTTTGTAATTTATTTAAGACAGTACTTTATTAAAGTTATAATAAGACATTTGAGTTTAAATATATCTAAATTACCTTTGGATTGCTATACTCTTTATTACTGCCTCAGGAAACTGAGATGGTAACATCCTTATTTATCATGGAATGTCTAGTAAAGGCTCCTAGATAAATGAGGGTGTTACACTCTCGCATAAACATTAATTAAATGATACGAGTAATTATTAAGACTACACTTACTAATGGTGTGATAAAATTAGGAACAATGTTGCTTTCATATTTCCCAAGTGGACATAATCTTTTTTTGTTTCAAAAACACTAATTCATAAATATACACACATGTCATTAATATTTGCATATATATGGCTCAAGTCATACAATAACAAATGACATTATTGAAGGTTGTAAACTTAATCAATTATCATCCTTACACAACTGTCAGAGGGTTTGCCTTCGCGAGAATCAATCCAGTACACTATTTTTGTTTCCATTTGGATTGCCAGTAGCACCCAATGCTTCCTATTCAATTTGGGACATTGAACTGTTAGTTCATTTACACGCATTTAAGCATGTTAATAATAAATTTATATAACCATGATTCATTACAATAATCACGTACTATACATACATATTCTCATTGTAGGGGGCAAGCCATAGATTTTTGGACGACATCAACCGACGAGCGATACTATTGATTTGTTTTTCGTATGAAATTCTGTGCACGGAGAACGCCTTAGGACTCAAGAATCCGTAGGTGTGAATTGGGACCTTCAACTCAGCGAACTGATTATTGAGGTACCTATTACGCCACATGGAACGAAGATTGTTATTGTAATTGAGAGTTTAAAAAAACATCATTATTCGTAAATGGAAATGACTAAATAGTTTTATTAATAAAACTTACTTTATCCAAATCAAAATGTGAACAACATCTAAATTGTCAAGGTCAAAAAATTCCATCAGTTCCTTCGGGTCCAGTACGGCAATATCAGTTGCGCCCATAATTTCCTTTTCAATGTTAATCATGACTACATCCCCTCTTGGTGACCTCTTTACAGCCAAGTTGTGCAAAGCCTTCAGCGAAGCAGTTTTCATTTTTTTTTTCTTATATTCACACGATTCATAATAAGAATCATAAGCAGGCTTGACTGCAACAATTTTCGTTGACGTAGTAGTAATTGCTTTAGCTGCCATCATGGCTTTGCTTAACTTCTGCAAATGTAAATATTAAAGTACTTACGATATGTTAATATTGTTAGGATTCATTAATCTCAAATGTTTACATATTCATAGTATGATAGTTTAATTTAGTCATAAAATTAAATCGGATCTTATGCATGCAAAATAAATACAAGTATAAGGAGAAAATCAATTCTTACATTGATGATTTCGGAATATGGGCACTAGTAAGTTCACCTTCTTACTAGTTCTTGAGCTTTTCAAAGGTGGAAGAACAAGATTCAAGTGGAGAATCTCTCCTAAGGAATTATACCCAAATTAACACCCTTAATAATTTTAATTAATATGATCTAATATTAATTAAAATCTAACATAAAATTGACACAAAATATTGATTTTGGCCCTTGAGAATTTCGGACAAGGGGAGTAATTTTGTGAGGTTTATTTCTCTATGTTTATTTCACAAATTGTAGAGAATAGTTAATTTTCTTACTCTAGAAAATTATGTAGTGAATGGTTGAATAAATAATAGAAAAAACTCTTAGCTTTTCTTATACAAAAACCGGTTGGAGGGAAGGGTAGAGGGCCAATGCATGAGCTTCACATTCTACCCAAGACAAACTAGGTATGCATGGCTATAAGTAGAGTATAATCATTGTGTTTCCATTTAAAATAAACAACACAATATAAACCCCAATACTCCCTCCATATTTCGGTACACACATAAAATGAAAAGTCCATTTTATTTTGTCATTTGTCAATTTTGTCATATGTCACATGTTACATGACATGTTACAATATAATGTATTTTAACATATTAAAAACAACATATTAATAAAATATGTCACATACAAAATTAACTAGTAATTCTTAATTACTTGTATCAAAATAGTTTATCGAATTATAAATTTCAACAACTTGTATTTATAATAAATTATTCAATCTGTTTCAATTATTTCGTAAACAATAATTTAATCTAAGTAATAAAACAATTCGATTACTTAGACCGTATCTTATTTAATTGAATTACAATGAGACACGTTAATTTTACTCACAAAATCATCCGTCAATTTTAAGCAATTTAATTAACTCGTATCGGCATACGATTAATTAAATAATCAATTAAGAGTTTACCCTATAGGTATGACCTCAGGGTATCAACTGATCACCACCGTCGTACGACAGTAATATCAAACTCCAGTCAGCCAATCATTACCGATATGTGTGGACCAGTTGACTGTATAATATTACTTTCCCTCATGTATTCGTAAATATGAGATTTAAACATGTGATCGTCATGATCGACAATTGTGATCGCATTATTGTCGGAGACACTCCAACAATCTCCCACTTGTCCTCGACAAGTGTGCGACACCAATTCTCTTGTCCTATTACTATCTTCCACTCAATGCAAGGTGTCTTTCGGGTCGTACTTGTAAGTGATCATATCGAGAGTGGTTTCCTCGATCTGGAGTATAAACTGATTGACCGGAATTATCTACCATAGATGCCTTCCGAGCGTGGCCACGCATTTCTAGTTCATTACTCCTCGAGTGGCCCTGAGATATTGTTTTAACCCTGACAAAGGGGTGGACAATTCCTATCGCACTATTCCCGTCGACTAGCCACAACTCATCATAGCCCAAAATAATACCTTTAAGCCCATTTACGAAGGTCGTAGGATCATAAATCAAAGTTACTCTGAAATTGTGCCACCTAGGGCAAACAGTCTTTAGTCAAAAGAATCGACTCATTAGAATACTATAGTAGTTATTGCCACGACCAGGCTATATAAATTTGCCAGAACTCTATAAGCGGTCGTTAGGCCCGACAGAGTGTTCCTAACAGTCTGCCTATGTGATCGGCAAGTCATCTCACATGACTCTATGGCACTTGAACTTGCCATCAATCGCATCACACTCTAGTCACTTCGAGACGTCACCTTATACAAGTGACTATGGGCAAATACCATGTTAATCCGGGTTCACTTTAACGGGGTTCAATATTGTCTCTACAACCCGTTTGGATGTAACAAAGTACAAGATGAGTTAATGATAACTCAAACGATAAATGTAGACATTTCATTTGAGTAGTCAATACCATATTACTACCATATGTCTTACAAGTGTGTTAACACCTGTTGATGCAATAAAAGTTCATCACACCATGTGTCCACGTGCTCAAACTTTCGAATTGCGATTTCCCTTATTTTCATGTCATTCCTCATAGCATGAACTCTACCAAGCACATATCTAGTCTTCAAACTAGACTTTGGTTCTTTAATCTTGTAAGAAACCCTTTTGTTGTTATCACATAACCAACAATTTGGATTATGGTGGATGATACAACTTGCACTAGTCAAGTGTTCCACCAACTCACAATGCACTAGGTATATGTTTTGTAGGATCCTACAACAATTGTCAAGATGATTAGTCTAGGACTTCTCACAAATCCTTGCATTTTAGAAAATACTAGTTTTGTGTAACTTGTTACCATAACAAAGTATCCTTCCAAATTCTTATTTCTCTCTCAGCGTAATTGGCTTAGGATCTTCATACATCCTTATGTTTTTGGAAACTCCAGCATGTGTAACTTCTTATCACACAACTGAGTGTTATTTCAAACTCTAGAATAGCTCATTAGTTCTCCTCGAGAATTCATGACGATTCTTATATGGCTTACCAATGACTCATCATGCTCTAAGCATATGATTCATTTAGGACATGTGCATGATTATTCTAATGGCAGAAATATTAGTGATCTCAATCATGTAGTCAACAGTTCTTAGGTTCAATGAATGACCATGACCATCTCATGGCAATTCCATCTTCATCAATATGAATAACCTACGTATCTTGTTGATTTGATGTGCGCATCTTAATGCTAATCCAACATCCCATGTTTTAATTGGATTCATCTGAGTCCATATTCATCCTGAATTGAAAACTTAAGCGCTTTCTTTATTAAAGATAGTATATGCTCGTCATTCTCAATGAGTAATAAGTTGTAAAAATTCATGGAGGATGATTGCTCCCACTAAATCTCATGTCTACACATGACAATTTCAAACTCCCACTCAATTCCACATGTTTCGTGTTTGACCACTCAATCGAAACATTTCATGAATTGAAATCATTTTTGCTTTGCTAGGTTGTTATGATAAAACCACATATGTTATCAACATATCCTTTCAAAATACCTATTTGGAAAGAGGTTTCGATCTCTAACAATGGAAAGAGATTTTAATCTCTAACTTATTCAAGCGAAGCAATGTCATTATTAAAAGTAAAATTCAACATGGAGTTCACACGTCCCTCTCAAAATACTCATTTTGGAAAGAGGTATAACTTGTCCATTTTCATGAATTTTAACAATGACTCTAACATGGTTAACCATTAACTTAGCTATTATTGACATCGATATGTCTATCTATGCAACTCTTAATCATAAATCTCATTTATATTCAAGGATGCATTTCGTTTCATTGGGCTCTTAAGTAAACGTTAACGTTGAATCTTATTGTTTAGTTTGATCATAATCATACAAGAATCTTTATGTTAAGTCTTTTCATTAGTCATGTTCCATTAAGTACTTTCTTTTGGTCTCCTCACGTAGTTTCCTTAAGAACATCTTGTTTTTGTCTCCTCACGTAGTTACCCTAAGAACATCTTCTTTTGGTTTCTTCACATGGATCCAATCTATACATAATTAGTAATGTATACAAATTATTTTCTCTTATATAGATCTCATCTACTCAAGGTATACAAATCATACAAATCATTCTTTGTGTCTTAATATTGCTCCCACTCTATCTTTAGAATATATACACTAAATATTCAAAAGATAGCTTTTGTGATACAAATGATGTTTCGGTGAAGAAGGAGAGATATCACATAGATTAATGGACTCATTTGATTTTAAAGATTTAATGGGTGTATGTAGGTTATTAGGTTTCCTTTAAGTGAGTTCATTAACTCAATATCAGTTTATAATCGATCATACACAAACTCCAAGCTTATGGACATATAATGAATCTATCATTATAATTGTCTATTGGATCAATTTTAAGTAGATATTCATATGTTTCTATGTCAAGCATATAAAGATGAATTTTAGAACAATTAAAAATACGATAAACGTAGTGACTTGGGTTGCAAACCAAGTCACTATTAATCCAAAATTACAATCATTGTTCAAAGGATTAAAACAAATTTCCATGTCAAACAAGAAAATTAAAATAGTTCTAGAAATTAAAAACACAACATGAAATTAAAGACAATAAATAAAGCCAAGCTTCATGGGTGGCTACTCCTAGCTCCCTCACGATCTCTTAAGCTTGCTTTTCCTTGCCCTTGTTGTTGCTTGGAGGAGGCCCTAATTACAATAAAAAGGGGATACTTTATCACAACTTGTGTCAAAATACAAAGTTGAATTAGAAACATAAAAGAAGGGATAGTCATTACCTATTGGAGTGATCTTTCCAGATTTGATGTCACCAAGATATTTGGAACAATTCCTCTTCCAATGTCCAATGCCATTACAATAATGGCACTTGTCAAGGGGACTCTTCTTGGGTTTGGAAGTGCTAGCTTCAAAAGTTCAAGCCTTGGTTTTCATGGGAGCTTGCCTCTTGCCCTTTTTGCCACTTTTCTTGAAGGTTCCCTTGCTCTTATTGCTTATATTGAGCACATCCTTAGGGGAGCTAGCATTTAGCCCCATGTCCCTTTGGGCTTGCACAAGTAGCTTGTGCAACTCTTCAAGGGACGCATCCTTGTCTTGCATGTTGAAATTCACCCGGAATTGCACATATGCTTTGACTTTGCTTAAGGAGTGAAGAATTCTATCAATGATGAGTTCTTTGGGAATTTCAATCTTTTGAATCTTCAATGTCTCGACATGCTCCAACAATTTGAGCACATGAGGGCTAACCTTTTGGCCCTCTTTGAAGTCGAGATCAAAGAATGCCGAGGCCGCCTAATATTGGACGATCTTCGGTGTTTGTGAAAACATTGTCCCAAGCTTAGAGTAGATTTCATAGGCGGTGCCCATCTTAAAGGCTCTCCTTTGGAGATCCGCCTCCATAGCAAATATCAATACATTTTTTATTGCGACGGACTCTTTGTGGTAAGCTTCATATGCTTCCCTAGTGGCGGCACTTGACCTAGCATTAGGTTCGGGTGGAGAGGCCTCAATGAGGTAACGAAGCTTGTGGTCGCCTTGAGCGGCTAATTTGAGTTGGGCATCCCAATCGGAGAAATTTGACCCATTCTTTTCAAGTTTACATCGATCCATAAAGGATCGGAGCCATGAAACATTAGTGAGAGTGTTTGCGTTGGTGTTTGGTGCGGCCATTTGTTATTGAGAAATAAAAGCGGTCTACAAAACAAAATAGAAGGAATAATAAAACATTTATCGTTTTAATAATAATACTCGTAAATAATTTAAATTTAAACAAGTTTTATTGCATTTATCTAGTGACCTCTACCCAACTATGATAAATGATTCCAAGATCCAAGTTCATATCAACTCAGGTACGGTGAAGCCGGATAATCCCTCATCAATATAACTCGGTGAATTAACTCTTTAATCGATTCTACTTTTAGAATTCTCGGTCGATAAAATTACTCTAATATTTATCTTTAACCCGGAACACATGCGATTACGGTCACGAATACTTCCGTTGAGCTCAATCCAAATTTCGAAGTAATAACATTTTACTACCCACTTACCCAACGTAACAAGGTTTGTATTACGGTGAAGCCGGATTAATTCCCTTATGAAATTGGGTTTCGTGGGTTTTACTATTTGGTAAGGCTAAATCTCAATTGTTAATTTAGCGAGAGGTCATGTCAATTTATTATCTATCACGTTTTAAGTGAACTAAAGCGATGAACTACGATAATTATAATTGACACGGTCGATGACTCGATTAAATAAAATGCATGTTTAGTTATGGCGATTTAGCGATGCATGCAAACATATAAATAAAATGCAAAGCATAAATATAAAATCCTAGTATGGCCTTCCGAAAAAAAATTTAATTAACTATTACAAATTCGGAAACCAACTCCATTGGTCCCTTGAACTTTACTTGGCACGCATTCCAAGGCAACACCGTCTTGTCGGAACGCCTTTCCAAATGGCACCGTCTTCAAGGATCTCCGGAATTACAAGTAATAATTAAAAATTACATAATTTCCTATTATACATTTGTAATAAAATTTAAATCTATTAAATTACAAAACGGTGATACTAGATCACAATAATTACAACCGAATCGATATTCCCATACATTCCGGGTAATACCAATTAAAAAACTAAGGCCATATTAAGTAAAATTACATAATTCAAAAATTATATAAATCAAAATATGACAATCATAAATAAAATTCAGCATTAAAATATGTATGAACATGCTTAATTTTATGCTAAATCGCCTTTTAAGAGCCAATATCGTATATTTTATCGGTTTTTATGGATTTGCGTGATTATAAACTTGTTAAAATCACAATATGTTACATAAATTCATATTTAAGTTCAAGTTAATTACCCTAACCATCTTAGGACTCAAAACTTAGTCTTCACTAAAATTTTGACAATAATTCAACTTGATTTCTTAATATTGTTCATAATGGACCCAAAAATACAATTTTATAATATAAACTCCAAATTAAATAATAATAATTTCAAATAATTTAAAAATTTGAAATTCAAACTCTTGAACACTCTGGAAAAATTCCATGACACTCATAATATTCAAAACTTAGGTTAAAAATTTCGAAAATTTTCGAGAAAAACATCGTTGCGGTTTATCGATTTTATCAAATATGACCATTAAAATATGAGAAAATTAATTTTAATCAACTTTTCACTTTCAGATCTGAAATGTGGGATAAAATTCAACATACGACGTTTTTCTTTAGTCATGAAATATGTTTTAGCATTATAGGGTAATTTAAGTCACTATTTATTGGATTGTTACTCAAAAATTCATAAATCATGAAAACGAAGTTCGAACCATCTAATATTTTTACACACACTGAATAAAAATGCATGTGACAACATATAAAATTTTCATGACCAGATTCGAAATATAACTCATATTAACCTAATAATCCTTTTAAATTCGATTTAAACTCATAAAATTCATATTTTATGCAAAATAATTTAGTTTTTCATGAAATTTAACACGCAACCAGTAGATAATGTATGTAAAAACATATCCAAGAATCACTGAAAAATTCGAATTTTAACTATTTTTCTTCCAAAAATGACATTTTCTTCATAAAAATCATATTTTAATGCCAATAATATATATATAATGAACAATAAAATCCATAAATTATCCCATATGACCTAAAATCCATTTAGGACTAGAAACTTTTAACATGAAAAATTATTTCGTGATTTATCTTCATAAATCCTAAATAACAAGTTTTATTTGTTAACTAATTAACTCGGAAAAACAAACCCGATTTTGCATGCAACAACCTTGTGCTCTGATACCACTTGTTAGGATTCATTAATCTCAAATGTTTATATATTCATAGTATGATAGTTTAATTTAGTTATAAAATTAAATCGGATCTTATGCATGCAAAACAAATACAAGTATAAAGAGAAAATCAATTCTTACATTGATGATTTCGGAATATGGGCACTAGTAAGTTCACCTTCTTACTAGTTCTTGAGCTTTCCAAAGGTGGAAGAAGAAGATTCAAGTGGAGAATCTCTCCTAAGGAATTATACCCAAAATAACACCCTTAATAATTTTAATTAATATGATCTAGTATTAATTAAAATATAAGTTAAAATTGACACAAAATATTGATTTTGGCCCTTGAGAATTTCGGACAAGGGGAGTAATTTTGTGAGGTTTATTTCTCTATGTTTATTTCACAAATTGTAGAGAATAGTTAATTTTCTTACTCTAGAAAATTATGTAGTGAATGGTTGAATGAATAATAGAAAAAAACTCTTAGCTTTTCTTATGCAAAAACCGGTTGGAGGGAAGGGTAGAGGGCCAATGCATGAGCTTCACATTCTACCCAAGACAAACTAGGTATGCATGGCTATAAGTAGAGTATAATCATTGTGTTTTCATTTAAAATAAACAACACAATATAAACCCCAATACTCCCTCCATATTTCGGTACATACATAAAATGGAAAGTCCATTACTTGTACCAAATGGTTTATCGAATTATAAATTTCAACAACTTGTATTCATAATAAATTATTCAATCTGTTTCAATTATTTCGTAATCAATAATTTAATCTTATTTAATTTTGATCTTATTTCGTAATAAAACAATTCGATTACTTAGACCGTATCTTATTTAATCGAATTACAATGAGACATGTTAATTTTACTCACAAAATCATCCGTCAATTTTAAGCAATTTAATTAACTCGTATCGGCATACGATTAATTAAATGATCAATTAAGAGTATTACCCTATAGGTATGACCTCAGGGTATCAACTGATCACCACCGTCGCATTTACGATAATGTCAAACTCTAGTCAGCCAATCATTACCGATATGTGTGGACCAGTTGACTGTAAAATATTACTTTCCCTCATGTATTCTTAAATATGAGATTTAAACATGTGATCATCATGATCGACAATTGTGATCGCATTATTGTCGGGGACACTCCAACAAATATTCGTACCCTAATATATTTAAAGAACAAGTGATAATTAACGTCTGCATATAGGTACCTCAGGGATGGCAACATTGATGAGGTTGTCAGGCCATTGTACAAAAGAGCTTAGGGCTTCTTTCAAATAAGTGACCTCCTCATTAGGAAATGGTACTTTTACTTCCCCATACTCGTCTTTATATAATTGGGACACTTCCACTTTCATGCATTTGTCACGAAGGGGTATACCATGAACCTTAACTTGCTGAAGCTGGTCGTAATTGAACACGTATCCCCTGTAAATAGGACTGACGACAAGCCACCTTGAAATCGCCCTTCACGTCAGATTTAATCAATTAGTACACATACATTCACTACCTTTAATAAATTTCATAAGTAAAAAACGTGTATGATATGAATAATTATAAACTAGCAGCTATTACCTTTTTCGGTGTTGAGAAGAACATCTGATCATCAACTACCTCCACCTCATCCTGTGTCACAAATTTCTTCCGGCTTCCTCTTCCTCTTCAATCGCCGATATCGATCCTCGGCTCCCACCTCAGTCTCCTTTGCCATTTCCTTCTCCCTTGCCATGTCATCCTCGGCTTCCTTCTGTACATTAACACTTGTCCATATAACACGTACTGATTTTCCAAATCATATAACACACTGTATATAAGATATAAATATTATTACCTCTTTTTCATCCTCATCCTTCTCCTCCTCCTCCTCCTTTATGACTTCTTGAACCATATCCAACTCTTTTTATGATGGCTTTTCCCCATTTTCCAACATTCTCAGCATCAACCTGGCTATTTTCTGTAGCTGTGTAGTAGAAATTAATGTAAACATATTATAGTTATAGATTACGTTATATCAAATACATTATTTATACGGTTACCTTCTTGGTATCATCACCACTCATCATCATTCGAGTAGTTTTCCCAAAATACTTTGTGATACCAACATGCGTCGATACTCCTCTCACACGACCTGGATGCTCTGCTTTGCCGATTGCCCTAGAAAGAATGTCATCACGTCCTTCAGGTTTCCATTTCCCTTCCTGTACCTCCTTCTCACAGATCCTCTACATACACATAAAACCATTAAGCAACTCATAATTATATAACTTCGACCACCAGTGGTAGGAGTGACATATTTATTCAACTTACAATTTTTTTCTTTGATGTCCTTATCATATTCAGTTTCCGTCTTTCCATTATTAGGAGTGTGACCTTCCACCCAAGCGTCGTGACGACTGAATTTTCCAAGCTTTGCCTACAATTCATTCATCACATTGATATTCTCTCAAAATATGTATGATTACTATGAACATATATAACATCTGACTAAAACACCTAATAGTCTAATACTATAAGAATTATGTAATTATAAGTTTCGTCTTAATCAATCTATAATCACCTCGGGAGCCGTAAAAGACGGTCTGTTTCTTTGAAATGTTCGCCTTGTTCCTCTCACTCATAGCCTTCATCAAATAAATTGTATCAAGAAACGTAAGCATGACCAAACACTAAACTAAGTATACTTCTTTACTTATTATTATTACGTTACCTTAAACTTTTTAGACTGCCTATAAGCGATATAGCTATCCCAATGGTCCTGACTGACATGCAGATACTTCTTTTTTGGTGGTTTCTTGTTCTTCTCCCCGGTTTCCTTGTTGAACAAGTGATTCTCAGCAATCTTTAACTTCCAAGATTTGAGGGCTTCCCCTTTCTTTTTTTAGGTACTTATCATACTTTTCGGGGACAACGTAAGCTAACTACATATATGATGACCATAGTTAGTACAAGTGTTTCGGCTAATACACATATCAAGTAGTAACTTAATTTTAGCTAAAACATTTATTATTGTATATACATACCATTATTCTGTTTATTAGTATAGTGTTCCATATTTTACTCAGTTCCTTGATACACGACGTATTGAGAGGCACATACTGTCTTACACAACAACCAATCCAACTCGCAAAATACCCGGCATTCTCACCATATGGCAGCCCCGTATCATTATCCCATTGTAAAGGATTAGGTATCATTGAATTTATTGCTTCTAGGAAAATCCTGTGGCGCATTAGACCCGTAGTATGTTGAAAATTATTCTCATCACCTGAGTCATTGCCTGACGCATTTCCATCGTTTCTTTTCCGCTTTTCGACCATATCTAAAGCAGAAATTAATAAACAAATAATAACAATGCATACTTATAATAACAAATAAATCTCTAGAGATGAAGGTTTATTACTTCTTTAAGGAGGGGGAGGGCTTTTGAGCCCGAGGTAGGTGAGGGGAGTGGGGGACCTACGGTCCCAGCGGTACCCGAGTACCCTTCTATTGTCTTTGCGGACTTTACGCAAAGAGATGCTTTCATTGCTTTACAGAGATATCGTATGAGACCCACCCGTTGTATCGACACCACTCTCTTGACTAACCTGGGGATTGAGATTGATGTTAGGCACATCTTCGAGACCTTGGGTATGACTCGGTTGTACCATCTTCGGAAACATTCTTATGCCTTTCTGACCCTAGAGTTCATGAGTTCTTTTAAGTATGATGCGGTGGAACAGACCGTCGAGTTCCGCCTGATGAACACCAGTTTCTTTCTGACCATGGACATGTTTGCCACCCACCTCGGCCTTGCTAGACCTGCGAAGGGAGCTCTTAGGAATATCCCGACTGAGTGTGGAGCTAGTAGCCTTATTCCTTGCTTTACCGGCAAACCCGCCCCCACCTCCAGCGACATGTTGATTAATGATGTTCAACATGTCACCTTAAAGATCTTTCTCAGTGCTTTAAACTGTTTGCTTTAGGAGCAGAAATATGTGAGTAAGCTTAACTCACACGAGGTGATGTTGCTTGCAGCGTACCTTAACCCCACCCGATCTCAGAGAGTCACCTTTAGTGCCCTAGACATAGTGTGTGCCAGTTTAGCCTTGATGGCCACTTTCGACACCCATTTTCTGAGTTGTGGTGCCATTGCCACTCGGTTGGCGGAGAGGCTAACCACCTTTGAGGCCTCCTCGGCCTATACACCCTTGACCCCGGTGGTGCCTACCTTGGACAGAGAGTACTTTCTTGACACCAAGTGGTTGAGGACTTTGGAGGGTGGTGGGTTAGCATGAAGGGTTTGGGGAATGAGCTAGATGAGGATACCTGCTCCCGAGCACCTCTCCGTGACCGAGCCTTTTCCGGCAGCAGTGGTGGCTGCCGATTCTGATGATGAGGAAGAGGAGGTTCCTCAGAGGCAGCTTTATCTCATTGACCCGAATATCTTGGAGGTGATGCCTGAGCCGACGAAAGGGGATCGTGCTAGACCTGAGGATGCCCAGCTTAGGGTAGGGAGAGGACCACGACGAGTAAGGGAGAGGGTGGCTGAGACTCAGCCAGAGCAGCCTGTGCCTCCACAGTACCAGCTTCCCGGTCACCCTCCCTACTTCAGCCCCGAGATGAGAATGAGCGATCTCACGGAGAGGGTGTCCGCTACCTTGACACTCCAGAACCTCCACGAGATGGCATATGTGCAGGGCATCGGGACCGAGGCAGCTCAGCCGGTGTGGTGGAGGGGCATTGGGGATGACAACGGAGTCTTTCACTCCTTTTGGGTGGAGAAGTCAACCTCGGGAGAGCCTATGAGTTACCCCTATGGTTGCTTGGCACCATGGCGGGTGGGAGCCGATGCTGGCATTGGTGGAGTCGCAGGTCAGGATGCAGCTGGAGCAAGCACGTCGGGAGGTGATGGTGGAGACGAGGTGATGGATGAGCAGGCTATGGAGTGATGATACTCCTTTTGTTTCTATATCGTTTCATGGACTTGTAGCTGTTAGTACTTGTTTTGGTTGGTACTTTGATTTGACTTTGGTTTGTACTGTAATACTACGGTTTTATGAGTCTTTGGGTACTCTATCGAGTGGGGCTTACTCTGTCGAGTAAGTATGTTTTGGCAAACGAAACAGTGTTTTGTCTGTAGGGTACTCGATCGAGTAGCCTTGGCACTCGATCGA
This sequence comes from Silene latifolia, assembly GCF_048544455.1. Classification (NCBI taxonomy): domain Eukaryota; kingdom Viridiplantae; phylum Streptophyta; class Magnoliopsida; order Caryophyllales; family Caryophyllaceae; genus Silene; species Silene latifolia. The sequence continues at coordinate 102,108,648 of NC_133531.1, forward strand.
GTAAGCGGCACTCGATCGAGTATGTTACTTACTCGAACGAGTAAGTTGGTTATCGGGTAATATTTTGACGGTTTTTGTTAATAATGCGAATTAATATATATAATACGCCGTTATCTTTCATAAACACATTTAGAAACCTAATACACTGAAAAAGAGATTGCAAACTACGTTGTTCTCTCCATTCGCATTATTGGCAAATCCCGGAGCTAGAGAGGTCGGATTTCGTTGTTCTTTGCATCATAGTGATCCTTGCGTCAAGGGTAAGATCCACGTACCATTTTTATAGCATTTGGTTGACTTTGTTTAAACCCTAATTTTGGGAATTGGTGTCATGTTAAGTTATGTATGAGTTTTGCGGTAATGAAATAAAAGAACTTGAGGATCTAGTGTGAGTGTACGTAACAAGTGTGGATCGTGAGTTATGCTTTTGACGATGGGAGTTTTATATAGTTTATATAGAGAGGTATGCCATGTTGCGGTAATGTGGAAGAGTTGAAGTTTTGGGTTAAGCTAAAGATTTTGAGGTATAGGTTAGGTGGTGTGACGAGTGAATTGAAGTATGAGAATTGTTTAAGTAAGAGAGCCTTGGATATATGCATGGCGAGTGTTTAGAGTATAGGTGGTTATTTTTGACATGCGGTGGTGATGAGGATAATGAGAAGATATAGCTAGGATCTAGTATTAGTGAGTTACGAGGGCGTAACATTTATCTTAAGAGGAGTAGGATGCGACAAAGAGCGTTTAATGGTTGTACAGGTTGTAGTAGATTTGGAAGTTTGAGTCTTGATGTAGAATAAAAGATTGATTTGTGTTGTGGTTGATTTTATTAAAGATCATGACCGTGCTTGTAGTAGTGTGATGTCTAGGAGTGCGAGAATATTTCAATAGTGTTGACAGTTGAATGATGATGATTATGAGTTCGATAGTTTTGACAGTTGGAAGATAATGTTATGAGTGTGAGTAAACTTCGGGGACGAAGTTCCTTTTAAGGGTGGTAGAATGTAACATTCTGTTTGATGTTTATAAGTGTCTTGATATTGGATTTTCTAGTGGATAATATGTTAGTGAAACGGAGCTAGCAGCGTTAGTGGATGGTAGTTGGTAGTGTATGGAGTTAATGTCGGGAGAGTCTATGATGTAGTTGATACGATATCGTGAGCCATGTTGGGGAGGTAGGAATAGTTGGTGGAGTTGGTGTTAAGAGTTCCATGTTTTATAGATTGGGGTTTTGTTTTGAGTTCTTAGTTGCGTTGTTGTGTCTTGGTCGAGTTAGTATGTTTGTTTTTTATGTATGGGTTGAACTTCGGGGACGAAGTTCCTTTTAAGGAGGGAAGACTGTAATACTACGGTTTTATGAGTCTTTGGGTACTCTATCGAGTGGGGCTTACTCTGTCGAGTAAGTATATTTTGGTAAACGAAATAGTGTTCTGTCTGTAGGGTACTCGATCGAGTAGCCTTGGCACTCGATCGAGTAAGCGGCACTAGATCGAGTATGTTACTTACTCGATCGAGTAAGTTGGTTATCGGGTAATATTTTGACGGGTTTTGTTAATAATGCGAATTAATATATATAATACGCCGTTATCTTTCATAAACACTTTTAGAAACCTAATACACTCAAAAAGAGATTGCAAACTACGTTGTTCTCTCCATTCGCATTATTGGCAAATCCCGGAGCTAGAGAGGTCGGATTTCGTTGTTCTTTGCATCATAGTGATCCTTGCGTCAAGGGTAAGATCCACGTACCATTTTTATAGCATTTGGTTGACTTTTTTTAAACCCTAATTTTGGGAATTGGCGATTTGTATGATTTGTGGTGTTAGTAGTGATTGTATGATTATGTGAATAGGAGGAGGATTCGTAGAAGAAAGATTTTGAGACAATTTTGCTAGATCGTCTGTTGGTGTGTTGCATTCCGTAGGGTTTTCCTACTCGCATTAGTTACATGATATGTGTGGTGATTGTCTTTGTAGATAGTGATTGTTGATTGATTCAGACGGTTGTGATTGTATATTGTTGATTGATTCAGATGGTTGTGATTGTATATTGTTGATTGATTCAGACGGCTGTTGATTTTGGTGTTATGGTTATTTTTTATCTGTCTGTGTTCTTCGGGGTGCGTTCCTGGCTGAGTGGAGTCACTTGCGGGAGTGGTTTCACGCCTTTGATTCGCCTCTTGTGGAACCCGCCACAGGAGGGATGTGCACATTAATGAACATGTGTTTATCGCTCGATGGAGATGAGCGGGGCTTAGGTGGGAACGGCTGCGGTCCCCCACTGGCGGCGAGGAGTAACCTGTTGCGATGGGTACTCTGGCAGGGCTACACACTTTAGTGTGTAGTCAGTTGTGTGGAGATTGGAGATGGAGACTGGGGTTGTGTTGAGCTGTTTGAACTGTTTGTGTACTTGTTTCATTGTGGCTTTGTTTTTGTGTAATTAGTACTGACCCCGTTTAAATGTTTTAAAAACTGTGGTGATCCATTCGGGGGTGGTGAGCAGTTATTGAGCAGGTATGAGCTGATGCGTATGGGATAACTGGGAGGAGTCACCACGATGCAGTTTAGAAGTCTTCCGCTGTGTTTGATAGTTTTATAGTCTTTTGATAGTAGACAGTTTTGGAGAACTTGTATCTCTTTATTAGTTTTGGTTTTTGGCATGTAATCACATTAAACGTTATTTACTATTTAAATATTTTTCTTTATTGTCTTATGATTATCATTGCCTCGGGTAACCGAGATGGTAGCACTTTCATGCCTTAAGTGGTCCTGGTAAGGCACTTGGAGTATGGGGGTGTTACATGTACTTTGGCCATAAGGCCGTATTTTAGATACTTTTAGACTGTTTATGCAGGATTTTGGGTCGGGAAAGCATTTCTGACTCACGTATATATATTGCTTTGGACTTGAAGAGGCGTCTTAGGGGATTTTTGAATTGTGGCTACTCGATCGAGTGCCCCTCACTCGATCGAGTAACTGCAGGAGTGACAATTGGGGAGTATTCTGATCTCAGCCTACTCAATCGAGTAACTGATGAACTCGATCGAGTAAGTCCAGCTCGATCGAGTGCCTTACGAACTCGGTCGAGTAGCACTGTTACAGCTGTATTTCGTTTTAATACTTGGTGGCGTCGTCATGGTGATGTTGTTATAATATTTCTTGTTGTGGGTATATTATCTCGTAGTATTGTATCAACGGTGGCTATACAATGTGCATATTGGTATGATTTATACAACTTTCGGTGGTATTTATAAAATTTTGTATGCTAAATCGTTTTGTCTCAGGTAACATCATGTTAAATAGTTATAATCCGCATTGCGTAGTTTAAATGAATGTATAAGAAGTAATTGATGTCATGACTGCTAGTTGATGATAGTATATTTCGTGGTGTGATTTCCGTTTTCGATGGTTTCGTATTTATGTGAGTCAAACTTGTGTAATGTCAAGTAGTATATTGGTTAACACGAGTCAAGGCTTGCATTGCGGTTTGTAAGTAATGTCAATGTGGAATAATGTATATCGGTTTATGGGGACATGGAAGTTGTTTGATGGCGAACTTCGAGGACGAAGTTCCTTTTAAGAGGGAAAGAGTAATGTCGCGTAGAAAATAACGAAATTATAATAATTTTAAGAGGGGAAGAGTAATGTTGTTTAGAAAATGTCGTAATTGTAACAATTTTATAGTGTTTTCATGACATTTTAAGGTATTGTAAATGGTTGCTTGGATAATTTTGTAGTGGTTAGTGTGTAATTGAGCAACAGTTTATATTTGTTGAATAGAATAGCATGTTGTTAAATCTTATTTTTCTGTTAGTCGTTCACTATGTTGTCATGAGAATTGGATGTTATTAGCAGTAGTGGAGTTGCTATTAGTAGAATTGTGTTGAGTGGTTCAAATGATAGAGTGGAATGAATAATGTGTTGTTGTGAATCAATAGTAGGACCGTTGTTTTGAGTGTTTTGTAATTGATAATTGTTGGCAAGTAATTGATGATGGAATAGTAAGTGCAATGTTATGTAATAAGTGCAAGTAGTAGTCGAGTTGGTTATCCTTATGTACAATGTGTGTTAGGTGGTTCTATAGGAAGTTGATGACTCGACGGAGAGTCGTGTTTTGTAATATATGCTAGGGTAGGTGATGACGATGGTTGATGAACATACATAAGGGGATGGTATTCTTAAACGGTAATGTTGACCTGTGTCAGGTAAACGGTGGTGTTGACCTTGGTTCCTTTGTTTTGTGTCGCGGGGGAGGATGAGTCGAACTTCGGGGACGGAGTTCTTTTTAAGGGGGAAAGACTGTAATACCCGTCCTTTTAGGGACCCGTTGACCGACCTTAGACACTTATCTTGGCCTTCAGAAACCTTACAAGTGATGACTGGTGACGATATGAGCTTTGGTTTGTGTGTTACTCGATCTAGCTGAGGCTAAACGATCGAGTAGCTTGGGAGCTCGATCGAGTAGGGGTCACTCGATCGAGTAAGTCAGTTACTCGATCGAGTAACGAGGTTGCAGCGGGGATTTATAAATCGATAATCGTGAAACCCCAAATCATTTCCGCACCTTCTTCCTAAACCTAAATGCCGTCAACTCCTTTCTCCTTCACCATAATCCTTTCGATCCTTGAGGTCTTTGAGGATGCTTACACCATGGGGATGGGTTGCTTGAGTCGGGAAGCGGTCTTGACGCCGGATTGCTATGTATAGGTATGTTATCGCCATCATCATCATCGTCATCACTGTTTTCAGTAGATTTGTAGTGGTAGTGATAGATGGTTGTACTATTTGTATAGGTGTGTTGCTTGGTTGGTTGGTATCATGTGATCGGACGCGGAATCGCTGCGGTGTGCTAAAGGTAGGTTCGCCTACTCAGTACTGTTGATTGAATAGAGTGTCAGTTGATGTTGTTTGGTGTGTAGAGTCAGGATTGTTGATTGGTTGTGGTAGTTGTTAATGCTGTGTTGGTGCAGTAGTTGATGTTTGTTACTGTACAGCTGATTGTGATTGTTTGTCTATGGTTCTCGAGGTGCGTCCTCGGGTGAGTGGAGTCACTTGCGGGGTGGCTTCACGCCCATAGTTCACCCTCCGTGGAACCCGCCATGGGAGGGGATGTGCACATTAATGGACATGGATTTATCGCTCGGATTGATGAGCGGGGCTTAGGTGGGAACGGCTGCGGTCCCCCACTGGCGAGGCTGGTCCAGTGGACAGTCGGTGATGGTGGTTGGTTGGAGGAAGTGTGGTGTGTGTGTGTTGTTGTTCTTGTGTGTGTCTGTTTTACATGTTCGTTACTTCAATTACTGACCTTGTGTGGTTTTGTTTGTTGTTTGTTTCTGTTGTGTCTGCCGTGATCCACTATGGTGAGCAGTCAGTATTAGCAGGTTGTCGTTTGGATCATAGCTGGGTGCTTGGAGGGACGAGTCTATGACGAGTCACAACAGAAGTAGTTCACGTAGTAGATAGTGGTTTTGAGTTGTATCTTTTCATATCGTTTGTTGTTAGTAATCACTTGTAATATAACTTAATTGTTCTTTTATCGACATTTGACTATTACTGTCCTCGGGCAATCGAGATGGTAACGCCCTTATATGCTAGGGAAGGTCTTGTTAAGGCTCCTTGGTATATGAGGGTGTTATAATGGCGGTGATAACGATGACTGCGACAGCGATGGGGTAGGCTAGTGGTTCAGGGGAAGCTCAATGTTTGACGATATTATGTGGGGGAGGGGAAGCTCAGAGTATATATGTGTGAATAATACAACACTTGCAAGACATTGTTTATTGGAAAGTAATAAACACGGTATAAGAAAAACCGTTATATTTTGTTTCCAAACAGACTTCGGTTTTTTTTGAAACCGTAATTCATTAGTACTATCTACAACGGGTTAGAAATAACCGTTGTCTTAAATATTTTCATTTTGTTTGATTTTCCCGCCAAGAAATAAAGCATCATTTTTATATACATAATAACGGCCTGAACTGTTATAACTGTACACGTCCAGAACAACGGTTTAGGTATAACCGTTTTATTTTATATTTCATTTTGTTTGATTTTACCGCCAAGAAATAAAGCATCATTTTTATACAGATAACAACGGCATGAACCGTTATAACTGTACACGTCCAGAACAACGGTTTAGGTATAACCGTTATATTTAATAATTCATTTTGTTTGATTTTACCGCCAAGAAATAAAGCATCATTTGGTACGATTTTTCCCTAACCCGCCCGCTGCAACAGCAGAAAAAGTTTACAATAGCAGTTTGATATATAACATCAAGACAATAATTACACATGATGTAAGATATCTTGAATGGATTGCTGATATTTTCACGGCTGTCGGGAACCTTTTTTTGGATTTGCTAGTCTCTTCATTAACCCAAATACCTTCATCATGATCATCCCGTGTATATATGTTTGGAATGTTAACATTTTCAACATCATTACCAAATTGCGATATAGCACGGTGATCAAGTCCTTCAAATTCGACGTCTTCATCATCTGGAATTCGGCGATAGCAAGATAGAACAACTGACCACTTCTTATCCATAGGATCGTTAACATAAAACACTTGTTTTGCTTGTAACACTAATATAAAATGATTGTCTTTGTTTCCAACCTTGTCAAAATTTACTAATGTGAATCCTAAATTATCCTTTCTAACACCATTGTTGTTGTCAACCCACTTGCACCGAAATAGAGGTATATCAAAATCCATGTAGTCTAAAACCAATATCTCTTGAATAACTCCATAATATTGCATTGTACCCAAAATAGGAATTTTATCCTTTGAACTAGCAAAGTATATTGCCTCAGAATCTACGCAAACTCCACTGTTTTGCATTGTGTTCGCCTCATCTTGAATGCGGGTGTAGAAAGTGTACACATTGATTGCATACCCGCTATAAAAAGTGTAGATACCTCATTTCTGCACCTCCCGCAAACCACCCGGTGATGATTGCACTACTACAAATCTAGGCAACTACAACGCCCCATTAACAACGCTTATCCACGAAAATCACCATAGACGTTGTAGAACGGATGGCGCGAATTTTACTAAAACTAATTACAACGGTTATGGTTCCATAACCGTTGTTATAGGTTTTAACAACGGGTCAAACATGCACAATCGTTGTTAATAATTTGACGCAAAATTGGCGCAAAGTTAGTGAAAAGTAATTACAACGGTTATTTATAAACCCGTTGTTAATACTTTTTAACAACGGTTTACTATGGACCCGTTGTTAATATTTTCTGTAATGACAACGGGTTTATGTTTAACAACCGTTGTCAATACTTTCCATACTATAAACTACACAAACACAAATCAGCTACAGCCACACCACACAAACCCTAACACAAACACAATAAACATACACAAACACAAACACACTTTCTCATCGTCTCTTTCTCTCTTCCTCATCGTCGCTTTATCATCTCGCCGTCACTGTTGGTTTCATCGCCTCTTACTTTCTCTAATTATCAGGTAAATATGCATGATTTAATTTAGGTTTTGTCATTTCAGTCATTTTATTTTTCTAATTATTTCATTTGCATGTGTTTTGTCACTGTTGTTTTTCTGCATTTATTAGCTTGTAAAACAAATTAAATAAAATAAAACAAAGAAGAAGCAAGATGATAGAGAGGAATGCATGATAAACTCAATTAATTAACTAATATATATATATATATATATATATATATATATATATATAAATACATAAATACATAAATTAAAAAACGAATTACATTGATAAAAATGCAATTCTTAGATATGCATAGAGAGTCTCATTCTCTTCTATGATATCCATTCTCTCCTCCTTAGCTATTTGGAGGTTTCGTTCAGCAGTTGCTATATCTTCATATAGCTGCAACAAATGCTGCTCTGTCAAGCCATTTTTTTTGGCGTCCTTGAGTGTGGTCCGAGCGTCCTCAAGGTAGCTCCTGTACATGTCCTCGATGTCTAGCAACCGGCGGATGAAACTCCTGTTGTGCTCGGTCATAGTAACAATCTTACGGATGGTATCATTCATTGTTGATGAAGTTTGGAGTTTGTTTGAAAGATTTAGGGTTCGGAGTTTGTTTTAGCAGTTAGGGTTTGGAGATATATAGTGAGATAATGGAATGTTAGTTGAGATAATGCATGTATTTATACTAAGTAATGTGTCTTTTGAGTTGTTTTTTAATTAATATATGTTTAGGAAGTTGTGCCATCATATCTCTGCTTCAAATCTTATAACCCTTCTCATTCCATATATTGTCCATTCATATGCAGGGATTGGCAGTAATAATGCATGCATCGGAATTATAACGGGCCGCCGTAATAATGCATGCATCTAGTAATATTTAATTTAATTTTTTTTTGGAGGTAAATAAACAACAACGGTTATTTAACAAAAACCTGTTGTCTTTAGTTATAACAACGGTTTTTTTATACTGTAACCGTTGTTATAACTTTCCCACCAAAATTTAGTCACCCTTTCCAAAACGGTTTTTTCTACTTTAAACCGTTGTTAATAGTTTTCACAACGGGTTTCTTAGAAAAACCAACCGTTGTTAAAACCTACTACAACGGACGCTTTAACAACGTCCGCTTTTTTATATAACAACGGTTTTTAACCGTTGTTATAGCCTGTATCTGTAGTAGTGTTGGGCCACATGTTTGGTACACGGAACGATTTGTGACAGTTCGTAAGTTTATCGTCAAGTGATCGCTCAAACACTTGTGTCTACCTCACAGTCGCCATCTACGCGCCAATACGGTCGTTTTGGCAGTATTAGAGTACATTTGGAGTCCGGGTCAAAAACCGTCTTCATTTTCTAATAACCGTTTAAAATGCCGAGTCAGAATGTTCTGGAACGTTCCGGATATTTCTATTCCATATATTTTCCAATCTTTTGATATTTGGTAACGTATATCTCGAGATTATCATATAAAATATTAAGGAAATAAGATTAATCCACTATTCCATAATAGAAACACGGAAATCTTTCTTCCGCAGGAGGAAACCACCGAGGAAAAGACGCAGCAGGTGTTGCGCCTCTTCCAAGAGACGCAGTGCTTGCTGCGCCTCTTCCTCAGTCCTTTTCTGCATATTTTTCGTATCTTTTCGAGATTCACTTCCAAATTTTCTCCGAAAACCCTAATTTCCTCCGTGTGATTAGTATAAATAGAGACCTTCGGTCTCACATATTTCTCACGCGAGTGTCCGCCCTTCTTTTCTCCCTTTGCATTCTAGACCACGCTCTTGCTTTTTTGGTGTCTACGTGCTTGAACTTTCGACCACGTAAGCTCGGAGCCTTCTGAGTATCGGCCTCGTTTTGCATGACCGACCAATTTGACCAACTTCACAATCAATCAACTTAATCAATCTTATTCGTTTTCCTCCTAGAGGGCACTTTCGTCGTACATTCGAGTCGAGCAATCACTAAACGTTAACTTAGTCAATCTCGTTTCGTCAAACATGTAAGTCTGAGGGTGTAAATCCTTCTTTTATTATTGTTCTTTATTTATTGTAATTACAATTGTAAGATTTATGTCAAAAATACACTTAAAACCGATTTGTAAAACCATGTTTTAAAACTCTTTTCACGGATTATCAGAAGACAACCGTCGAGAAAGGACGCAGCAACTGCTGCGCCTCTTCGAAGGGACGCAGCACCTGCTGCGCCTCTTCGTGAGGCTGCCGCAGTTCCTATTTCCTTTCTTCTTCCTTCGTCTTTTGTTCGTCCTATTGTTTTTCGCTTTGTTTTCAATTGTTCTTTGTTCTTTAGCACGACAATTTGAGTATGATAACTTTAACCTGTAATTCATTAATCACCATTAATTAATCCATCATTAAAATTCCCGACTTAAATCCCTTATAATCCATATTTGCGGGTTTTCGTCATTAAAATCAAATTCGGGTTTTAGAGGATCGATTCCTCGATATTGAGTCTCCGGAATTCACTTTTGATATATTTCATCTGTTATTTATCATCACCATCATTATTTCATCGTTAATAACCTGTTTAACCTAATTAATTCAATTAATTTGATTAGTTTGTGTTTATTAATCCTTATGAATCTTGCATATAATTTATTCTAATTAGTTTTATCCCGTGTTTTATCGTTTTTATGAGTTCATTCACATGTAAATAATCTGATAATCACTTCCATCCGAGTCAAATAATATAATCAAGCATTAAAATCACCCACGAACATTAACGATTTGCAATTCCGGCTTCACAGCCAGAACTGAGCCAAGGAACAGACGCAGCGACTGCTGCGCCTCTTTCAAGGGACGCGGCTCTGCTGCACCTGTTCCTGGTTGAGTTCTATCTCTGAACTTCCGTTTTTGCTTTGACCTAGTTTATTAATTACGTATTTATCTAACTATTATTCGTATTATCACCCTAATTTCTGTTCGTTTATTTTTTTTCTTTTCTTTTCTAAAATTATCCACTTTAGATGTCTTTTCGACATAAATCAATTAATCCAATGTAATTATTGTAATTTTATTTATTGTATTTTTATTGTATTTCTTTTATTGTATTGCTTGTATGCTCTCACATGTAATCAACCTAAATTCCTACTTCGACTAAATTGCATGTAAAATTACGTGTTAACCGACTTAGTATTAATTCTCACATGCTAGGATTAATCTAATGAATGTTGCATTGCATGCATATAATCGACAACATATCGAGTATAGACGATTTTCCCTAATCATTAGTAGAGGCCGCTATCGAGGCGGGCGGGATTAGGTGTTCGATCAAAAGAGCTTCCTAATACGTACCCCCACCCCTTACTCCAGATCTCTGTGAACATCCGTGTTCATTGGCATCCACGAGAGTAATTCTAGACATAGAATGCTAAGGGTAACGAGTTCTTGGTGTTCATGTCACTACTTTGTGTCTTGACATGACGCGAAGTATTCGAACGGTTTCCAATTTTCCACAATAAATTGGTGGCGACTCCACAAATGCAACAAAAGAAAAGCTTGCTTCGCCTTTCGCCCCCGTGGGCCCACGTCCACAGTTTGGCGACTCCGCTAGGGATAATACACTTACGTGTAGCCAAAGGTGAAACTTGAACAAGGTTAGGGAATAGTTTGTACAAGACAGTTGTCGATTTTCATAACTCGGTCTTCCTAGATCGTTTTAATCGGCCTTCCTAGGCCCAACCCAACCCATTCGACCAATCGTCCCATCTAAATGGTCCGAATTCTTATTTGGGCCAAAGGATGGATAACGATTGACGTCAACCATACCATGGTACTTATTATTGTTTGTATCAAGGACTTTCACTACTCGAGGAAATGGACTAGGAATCGGCCTTACTCTTGTTTGGTACGAGCCTCTCCACAGACCCTGGGTTTGATTGTTCGGTATGGCAACCCACCTTCAAGCCAAAACCCTTTTAAATGCACTCAGCATCCCGTTATAATGCCTGTATAAATGCTTGTACCATATTTGACCACCATTTCTAAACAAAACCATGACGATTTTTGTAAAATCAAAATTTCTTTCAAAATGTAAAAATTTCCAACATAAGCCCAATATTAGCGCAAAACCAGTCAAAACTCTGTCTAATTGTCGAGTCAAAATTCGGGTCTCAAAACCCATTTCAAAACCTCATCTCGAGTTCACTCCTACGACTACACTACAGTTGACTAGGACCAACATTTTCAAACTTTGTCATTTCTTCAAAAAGCTCACTTGACACAAGTGGCACACTCCCACTTCACAAGCCAAACCTTTTCTTTGAGTAAGTGTGCTAGAATGATCGATCGTGTTTTGATTCGTCGTCAATCTCTTATCCAGTTTTCAAGATGCCTGGAACTAGTCACACAAGTGTCAATGGACAAACACCGAATGGTAATGATCTAATCCTAGCCGCGCTCGCTCGTCTCCAAACTGGCCAAGACCAAGTGAATAATCGCCTCAATACGATCGAGGGCCGAATTGTTGCTGTAGAAACTAGGTTACCTCCTGCAGAAAATGAAATACTTCATGATTTTATAAATAACTTCGCACGTGAAGATCCACCACCTTTTGTGGGAGCACAAGAGGTCAACCCTCCCATAGATCCGACTGCAGCTGAGAAGCGACTCCAATACTTGGAGGAACAACTGATGTTTCTCAAAGGGGATGATATCTATAGGGAAAACAATCGCAAGTATGAGGCCATGAGCTCCAAATTGCCAACCAACTTCAACATGACGGATATCCCGAAATTCAAGGGATATGAAAACCCTTTGAACCATATCCATGCTTTCAAGGATTACATGTCTATCAAAGGCATTAAACCCGAGATGTTCCTAAGGATCTTTCCTTCCTCTCTCGATACCATTCCTAAACAATGGTTTTATTCTCTAGAGCATAAGAAGATTGCCACTTGGGATGATGCCGCGATTGAGTTCGCTAAGCAATATGCGGATAATGCTGAAATCCAAGTCAACATGCGCACTTTAGAGGTTCTTACCCAAAATGACAAAGAAGGTTTCACCGACTTCCTAAGTAGGTGGAGGAAGACTAGTACCCAACTTGTTGAACGTCCAGATGAAGCTACCCTCGTGGAGAAATTCGTGGACAATCTAAAACCCATCTATGCGAGTCATTTAAGGTACCAAAACATTAAGACCTTCAAAGACTTAGCTGTACTAGGAACAAGGATCGAGGATGACATCCGTAAAGGGCTCTTGTCCAAAATGGTAGGTCGTGGATACCAAGGCTCAAAAAGTCATTCTTACGGCTCTACTAGCAAGACTGATGAAGTTAACCTTCTCGAGCCATCTAAGAAAAGTACCCCACCACAAAAATTCACAAATCTTGGGGACACATACTCTAATGCTCTAAAGAGACTGATGAAACAGGGTAAGCTTCAACCCATAGGCCCTACACCCGAACCAGAAAAGAAATCCAAGTTCTGGGACGAGAATTCGTATTGCGAATATCACAGGGGTAAGGGACATGATACAGAAAAGTGCTACAAGCTAAAGAATGTGCTTCAAGACATGATTGAAGACGGTCGCCAACCAATACCGCCTGGAGGCAAGCCTAACAATACTCAGAATCCTCTTGGAGTTCAGATGATTACAAGTGAAGAATCTACCCTAGATTGTTCACAGCTCATTTCTCCAGTCGAAGATGAGATCTATGCCATAGAAGAAGAAAGGAACTACTCTACCATTTCCCCTACCATCACCGACTTTATAGCATGGGCAAAGAGTATGAATAGGCAAGTCTCAAAATTAGAAAGTGTAGTGGTAACCCTACATGATCCACATGCAACACCCAAAGAACGTGCATCACTAAGTTTCTCTCAAAATGCTACAATGCAAGAAGTAGTAGCTGTGGTTGATAAAATAGTCGACCAAATTATCCAATTGGAGGCCGAGATCATGAGGATGAAAGAACTTGCTACCATCAATGGAGTGTGGGCTGACGATGATGAAGATGAGTATCTCACTGAACACTACTTAGTCAAAGTCAGTGAGGAAATAGTCCAAAATAGTGAGGATCAAGATGTAGACCACCTTACTCCTTCGAGACGTCCATACCAAAACACTTCTCAAAATGGTCCCATAACAAATGGTCCAACCAACGTTGTCACGTCAAATGATAACGAAGATACCTCCACTGACCATCTACTAAAGCAACTACAGAAGACAAAGGCTGATCTTTCAGTCTGGCAACTAGTTGCAAGCTCATTCCCACATCGCCAGGCTTTACTGCAAGCCTTGGCCAAACTAACTGTGGCGCCTAATTCCACACCCGATGACGTAGTCAACTTGGTCTTCCAAGAATCACCTAAGCTAAGTAACCCTGTTACTTTCTCAGATGAAGATTTACCACCTTTTGGCGCTAATCACAACTTGGCTCTTTACATCACTGTCATTTGTTTGAAGAAGAATGTGCCAATGACTTTGGTAGATGATGGCTCGGCAGTTAACGTCATACCTTTGAAAACGGCATACAAACTAGGCATGAAAGAGTCGGATTGGACCCCTACCAACCAAGGTGTTCGCGCATATGATGGTACACGACGAAAAGTGGTAGGACTTGTTAACCTGACCATAGCCACAGAGCCGATCGAACGAAAAGTCAACTTCCAAATAGTAGACCATGAAGCATCCTTCAACATACTTCTGGGAAGACCTTGGATTCACGCTTCCAAAGGGGTAACATCCACCCTCCACCAGAAGATTAAGATCCCACTAGACGGTAAAGTGGTGACAATCACCTCATCACCCATCAAGGCAGTAATAGAAAAGAGATCAAGTAACCAAGTACTCGCGGATCCAGTGCATGAACTTGGGGGCTTCCATAGCATATACGTCATAGAAAGCGAGTTGGCACCTTTATACTTCAATCCCTACTCCAATTTGGTGGTCAACCACATACTCAAATCCCAAGGATACTTCCCAGGAATGCCTTTGAATCCAATCCGAAGGAACACCTTTGCACCCTACAAAGAAGGCAACTCACAAAGGATACCACTTGGATTAGGGTACAAACCCACTAAAAAGGAAGCTCTCGAGATGCTCGCCCAAGTTCAAAACCGTAAAAACGTGGGAATCCAAATGAAACCCTATCTCCCTACCCTAAATGGATACTTCGTTAGGGAAGGAAGTCAAGAACTCTTTCATGGATTTCCCGAAACTTGGCACCATCTCGAAAGGAAGTTAGCCGAAATCGAGATCTTTCACGATTGCTACTTCATTCCTCCAGGAACGGTTCCTACCGTCAAAACTCGTCAAACACCTTGCTTAGACGAACAAGCTGTTAGCCTACTGTTTAGGGAAGATCGATTTGTTAGAGCCACGTAGGATGAGATCATTACCATGATACTTCAAGATGATCATTTCAACCCTACCGCATTGATCACAGAAACCAACTCAAATCAGCAGAAAGAATGGAGAAAGTCAATCAAGTGGACGAAAAATCAAGGAAGACTCTTCAAGCTCACCACAGGAGAAGGAGAGATGTTCAAAGGAGAACCAGAAGACGATGAGTCAGAGTCAGAGTCAGAGTCAGAGTCTAGAGAAGTCCCTAGAGAGTCTCCTCCTGTCGTCACTCCCACTCCCCTTGTTTCTCCTAGCTTAGCATCAAATAGTAACAAGAGTTTAGAAATGCCCCAACAAATGTCCCTTTACCGCCACCGACTACGAACGTATGGCTTCTTTGTTTCAACTTTTCTCAAATTTTAATATGAATAAATCGGTTACGCTTCTTGTTTGTGTTATTCTCAATGCAATGCGTTTTACGATGATAATGAGGATAACCCGGACCCGGACTCAATCGAAATACCTCCCTACATAGCCAAAGAAATACTACAAGAGGGGGAAGGGGGAGCAGTAATAGAAGATACTGAACCCATCAACGTAGGAACTGAACTAGAACCCCAAGAACTTAGGATAGGGACGACCTTGAGCCCCGCCGAGAGGGCCAGTTTCATAGACCTCCTACACGAGTTCAAAGACGTTTTTGCTTGGTCCTACAAAGACATGCCAGGAATTGACAGGGACATTGCAGAACATAGGATCCCGATTAAACCAGGTTTCAAACCCGTGAAACGGAAACTTCGACGAATGAGAACAGAATGGGCTCTTAAGATCAAAGAAGAAGTCGACAAACAATTCAAAGTCGGGTTCATCAAAGTTTCCGAGTACTCAGACTGGGTAGCTAACATAGTACCCGTATCCAAAAAGGAAGAGAGAATCCGGGTTTGTGTGGATTTCAGAGACCTAAACAAAGCAAGTCCCAAGGATGACTTTCCTCTACCACATATCGACATATTGGTGGATAACACAGCAGATCACGCGCTACTATCCTTCATGGATGGATACGCGGGATATAACCAGATCAAGATGGCCATAGAAGATATGCATAAGACCGCCTTCGTCACTCAATGGGGCACCTATTGCTACACGGTTATGCCATTTGGGCTAATCAATACCGGAGCTACATATCAACGCACCGCAACTACGCTATTACATGACATGATGCATAAAGAAGTTGAGGTATACGTAGACGATATGATCGTCAAGTCCAAGGATAGAGAGGGACACATCGCGAACCTTCGCAAATTCTTCTCAAGGCTACGAAAGTACAACATGAGACTCAACCCTCAGAAATGTGCATTCGGGGTAACATCTGGTAAACTCCTGGGATACGTTGTTAGCCAATGAGGAATAGAAATAGACCCTTCCAAGATCAAAGCTCTAATCGAAATGCCGCAACCTCAAACAGAGAAAGAAGTTAGAGGATTCTTAGGTAAGGTGCAATACATAAGTCGATTCATATCGAAACTAACCATGATCTGTGAACCTATCTTCAAAAAGCTAAAGAAAACAGATCACACCATGTGGGATGATGACTGTTAGAAAGCATTCGACCGAATCAAGGAGATACTAGCCAAGCCACCAGTGCTCATGCCACCTCAACAGGATCAACCTCTTGGTTTATATCTCACGGTAACTGAAATAGCCGTGGGCGCCATGCTAGCCCAATTCGTAGGAAAAGAAGAAAGAGCTATCTACTACCTTAGTAAGAAGTTCTTGGAGTACGAGTGCAAATACACACCACTCGAGAAGACATGCCTCGCTCTTGTGTGGGCAACGAAGAAGCTACGCCATTACATGCTTAGCTACTCCGTCAAAGTATACTCCAAAATAGATCCTGTCAAATACCTCTTCGAGAAACCCGTTCTCAATGGACGCCTAGCGAGATGGACCATGCTGCTCACAGAGTTCGATCTTAAGTATGTACCCCTGAAATTTATAAAAGGGCGTGCCGTTGCCGAGTTCTTCGCAGAAAATCCCATCAATGATGCACAAACAATAGACACCTGGTCATTTCCGGACGAGGATATACTCCAAACTGATGTAGACTCCTGGGACCTTTACTTTGATGGGGCATCGAACTTGAGAGGATTTGGAATAGGAGTGTTTCTCATTTCTCCTGAAGGCGAGCATATACCCATATTTGTCAAACTCGACTTCGAGGTGACAAATAACGCGGCGGAATATGAAGCTTGTCTCATCGGATTGCAAGCAGTAGTAGGTTTAGGCATAAAAAATCTTCGTGTACATGGAGATTCATCTTTGATCATCAACCAAATTACAGGATCCTGGAAAATTCGAAGTGAAAGCCTAGCACCTTATCAAGCCAGAATAGACCAAGTAGCCCAATTCTTCGATCAAGTAACCTACCTACACTTACCTCGAGAAGAGAATCAATTCGCAGATGCTCTTGCAAAACTTGCGTCTTTGATTAACATGCCGGATAATATGGTAGAAATGCCTTTATGCATAGAACGACGGTCAGAACCAGCTTATGTGCACCAAATTACAGAGGAAGAAGAAGTTACAGAGGAACCTTGGTTCCAAGCAATCCTGAACTTCAAACTCAATGGCACCTATCCACCAGATATGGACAAGAGGGGACAACGTGATATACGCTTACTAGCTTCCAATACGTCCTCATGCAAGGAGAATTATACAAAAGAACGCCTCTTGGTGTAATCCTACGTTGCCTTGATCATTCACAGGCACGGAAAGTGATGGAAGAAGTCCATGATGGAGAATGTGGCCCTCGATCACATGAGTGGACCAATGATGGCAAAGAAAATCACCCGTTTACGGTACTATTGGACCACAATGGAATCCGATTGCATCAAGTATGTCAGACATTATCATAACTGCCAGATATTCGGGAATGTGCAACACGTCCCTCCTTCATTACTTTACACCATGACATCTCCTTGGCCATTTTTTGCTTGGGGAATCGACATCATCGGAAAGATCACGCCAGCCTGAACAGGAGGTCACGGTTTCATTCTAGTGGATATCGATTATTTCACCAAATGGGTAGAAGCGGCTTCCTACACTAGTCTCACAGCCAAAAACGTGGCAAAGTTCATACAAACCAACATCATATGTCGATACGGTTGCCCACATGAGATCATTAGTGACAATGGGTCACATTTCCAGGCTGAGACTGAGCAATTGCTAGCCAAGTACAAAATCAAGCATCACCACTCCTCGCCATATAGACCACAAACTAATGGCGCGGTAGAGGCGACAAACAAGAACGTTGTCACAATCGTCAAGAAAATGATTGACAACTATCGAGATTGGCCAAACAAGATACCATTTGCCTTATGGGGATATCCCACATCAGTTAGGACACCCACTGGGGCCACCCCTTTCTATTTGACCTACGGCATGGAAGCCGTGCAACCAGTCGAGCTCGAAATACCATCTTTGTGTATTTTACTCGAAAATCAAATCCCGGAAGCCGACTGGAAGAGGGATAGGTATGAAGAACTCATCCTCCTGGATGAACGAAGACTGCACGTATTACATAAGGTGCAAACATATCAGGCACATATCAAACGAGCCTTCAACAAAAGGGTTAAGACAAGAAACATCAAAGAAGGGGACTTGGTCCTCAAATCAATTAGAGCTCTTTTACCTGTCGATCCACGAGGAAAGTTCAAACCCAACTGGGCCGGACCATTTCTTGTCAAGTCCATACTTTCAGGGGGTGCGGTTAGGATCACAGACTTAGATGGGAATGAATTTGCCAACCCGACAAACCTCGACCAATTGAAACGTTATAATGCCTAGAATAGGAACAAAACGCGCCTCGCGTAACCCCACGTGTCGCTCCTGTGGCACGAAATAAACGGCCCCTGGCCAAGCTAAATAAAGCTAATGTCACCTTGCTCTTGCATTTTGACAATTTGTCATCCTCATATCATCAAATAAATTGAATTGCACTTTAGGAGTAAGTAAAAAGCTCATGCTTATTTTCTAGTTCGCTACAAGCTCTTGCTTAGAACAATTATTCTTTTACGTTTACTTGAACTACGCGCAAGGGTTTGATTTCATTTTTTTTTAAATGAATACGTAGGCATCCTTCACAGGATACAACCCATTTATTTTAAATGTAAATAGAAGGACATTTGCATATGCATTTGGAATTCGACAAGAATAATAATAGAAAATCCCAAAGGTTTCATAACCAATCAACCTCTTTTATTTCATTTCTTTTAATAATAATACGTTACATAATAGAAATAAAATAGAAAATCAAAAAATAAAATAGGCTAGGATTCTAAAAACCCCACCTTCTTATTACAAATAATAATAATAATAATAAATAATAAAGTCTCAGGCTATTCTTCCATTTTCCCTTTGCCTTTGTCATTTGTATCATATTTTTTGTCTCGACCTCGAGCCGGACGCTCTTGCGCCACTTCCGACCTAATCACCAACGGTCTCTCTCGTGGTCTTGCCTTGCCATTCTTGTCAACCACCTTTTCCACGGCAGGAGAAGTCTTCGGTTTCTTCGAAGGATGAATAACTCGAAACCCGGCTTCTTCCTCTACCCCAATCAGATGCTTCTCTTTTTCCTTCTCCACATCACGAACCTTGTAGTCAACAGGCTCGCGCTTCCTCAATCTCCCGCGCTCCTCCGGAGTAGTGGCTTTCCTCCACCGCAAGTAGGAATCAGATACCCATAGAGCACTAACAGAAGAATTCAAGAACCACATGTTCCTTTGAGCCCATTTGATGGCCCATTCTCTTCGGCTCTCAGTGGTAAGGGCCATAACGGTCTGAGGGACGGTATCAAGCTTCGGAATCGTCTGCTTCAATCCAACCTGCCTCATCAACCTCTCCGGGAAGATGCATACCATGAACTCCAAGCCAGGAATGCGCACCGATCGGGTAGGATCCAAAGACGATACTCCAGTGACAGATTTGAGATGCCACCATGGTACGATCCATCTAATAAGTGGACCGTCATCACTCTTCAACTTGTTCTCCCAATAGTTACAGACTCGAGTGAAGTCCACCATGTAAAGCCTAGTCCTCATTGCAATGGAGCGAGCATGATAAGCAGGAACATTAACTGGGGGCTCGATCAATCGAAGACGTTCCATAAGCCAAACCTACCAAAAGCAGGCATTAGAACAAAAAAACAAAAAAAAAAGACGAAAAAAAAAAAGAGAGAAAAAGAGTTCTTTTACCTGCAATATGATGGGACTTCTTAAATAAGGAAGGTCACGGTTGGCTTTTCTGTTATCTAATCATAGCAGGATCTCTCCTAAACACAGGCAAGCTGGGCTCCTGCGCAGCTTCATTTGTTCAATTAAGCTCAAGTAACGAGGGTCGCCTCTCAAATCCTCATCAACATGCCCTTGAAGGACATATACATGCAGTAGGCAAAATCTGAATGCCCTTCGCCTTGTAACATAGGAAATGGTAGGATCTGCCCTGTTTATGAATCGATCGATGAAGTCCAACATTCGCACTCCTTTAGAGGTCACAAGACGGTCAACCTCAGCTCTTGTCAACCCAAGCAAATCTCTTAACTTATTATTATACCCTTGAGAAGTAGAGGGAATATCAGGCAAATGCTCCGGGTCCCAACCACCGATTGCAGTGATTTCTTCGGGAAATGGGCAAATATCTCCTCTAGGAAAGGAAAATACATGATAATTCGGGTCTCAATAATCAAGACAAGCATCTAGGAACGATTTGACTACTTTGACCAACTTCAAACTCAAGATCGATCCAAAATTATAGGCACCCATATCGTGTTTTTCCACATTAGAAAAATCATTTGTCCACTCTTTCAGACGAATTTCAAGAGTATTCATGATGTATGCTTAATTATAGAGCTTTTATGAAATAAGACGAGAGAAAGACGGAAGAATTATGTGAATAAAACCTCCCTCGACGTCTATATTTATACTAAAAGCTGTTTTCTAAAATGCAAAGGAAAGACACACTGAGAACAAAGCGCAAAGACTGCTGCCGCCTCTTTCAAAGGGACGCACTCTGCCGCGCCTCTTCCTCAGCGTTCTTTCTGTGATTTTCCGCGTTGGATCTTTCCTAATTCCTCCAGGAATAATTTCCTATTCATAAGGGCTATTATTTTGGTAAATCCATCAAATTACCATGTTGCGCATTTCCTAAATTCCGCGGGCACGCATTTCGAGGCAATATCGGCATTTTCGTCATTTCAGCACATTTATACATTCCTTTTTAAATTTCTTTTTTGGGGAATCATTTCACCAATTTAGATATTCATTTTCAAACTTACACATTTCCTTTTAATTTTCTTTTTTCTTTTTTTTTTGTGGGAATTATTTCACTCCCATTACATTTCACATTTCAAACTTATATGTTTCTATTTTTTTTTTCTTTTTTAGGGGGTAACCCTCCCTACCGTCCGGTCATTTTCAGTAAATTTCTTTGCATTTGCGAGTCTTTGTCTTGCGCTAATTTAGGCCATGTGTACAAATATATATTCTATGTGCAATCTCTGTGTACATTTCGGCAGCATGACGGCGTAAACCGTCATCTACCAAACCTGTTGAAAGCTAACCTGCAGGTACAAACAAGGCAACCCAACAGCAAAGGCACTCAGGCCATCATATACAACCAAAAAGGGAATATGTACACCAAACTGGAGGCTCGAGCCCGAAACAAACGGCATAAAGTGCAAAATAAAGGTTCCAAAATGTACAAAATGTATAAAGTACAACGACAAAAACGACAAAGGACGACAAACTACAGCTGGTCGCCGCCTAGCTCAGTGACTCTCGCCTCGAGAGCAACGATCTCGGCATCACGGACCTCTAGCTCCCTCAGCAGGAGAGCTGTCTCCTCCCAGGACTGGGCATGCTCTCGCTCCAGGCTACGCTACCTCTGCAAACAACAAGAATTGGCTCATATCAATCATTTCAAACACAAGGAAAGTTAGAAAATTCGAAAATGAAGTAAACGGAAGGTTCATACCTGACATCCTCGACCGCCAGCAAGTGCCTCGATGGCAGTAGCTCATAGCCGGTTGGCTACCCTCCACAAAGTCACGAACCGGGATGGCGCAACCTACATTTCAAGGATCCTCAATAAGTTGATAGGCTTAAACAAATGTATTCTTATACGAAAGCTGATTAAATTAGGGAGCATACCCTCTGAATCAGATGCTGCCACTCGTCTAGACCAGCATCTCTCACCACCGCATCGAAGTCGCGAAGCTCAGAGATCTTCGTCATCCCCGTCGCGTCAGTGTACTCGAGGGTCTCGGGGTACGCTAGGGGCTCGATGCCCGCCACCCCAACCTCCTGCAAAATCCAAATGGTTTTCATTAATTGATGATCTTTCATCGTGTTTTCACGTCAATTTCAAGGGAATAAAACACTTACCACGACTGGCCAGTACGCCAGCCTCCCGTAGAGGAACGTCGAGTAGTCCTCACCAGGAAGAAGGAGGGCATCGCCACCGGCGCCAGCTAAGTCAGCCTCCCTCTCAGCATCGGAAGGCTCCCTGAACATCGTCCGAGGAGGATCGATGGGAACCGTCAAGACATCTTGGGAGCACTGACGAGCCAAGCGCTCGCCCAAGTACCACACAAGACCCATCAACGTCCTCAAAAGCAACCGGCTCGAGCTCCTAGGTCGAAGGACCTCAGCCACAAAAGAATAAACGCCAGTGTAGTCCACCCAAGGCCGGGGCACCCACTATGAAAAGCAAACAAGAGGTCATTTATATGATCGGTTCCGAAAAGAAGCAATGAAAAGTAAACAAAGAAAAGTGGCTCGAAGATACTCACGTCGTCCACCTGCAGAGCGTTCACCTCCCGTCGACGGGCGTCGTGGAAGGAACGCTGACTCTTCGTGCGACACATCACCCAATCCCTCACGACGGGATAAGCTCTCTCCCCTGGCTCCATCCTCTTGGGCGCAAGTCCCGTAAAGTAGGAGTACACCCACGCCTGTGAAACAAGATAGTTAATGACGATCTTTCGTGATTCGATATAGAAATGATCTTTCATGGAAAGAAATAGAGGTTCATACCTCCAGCAACAGTCCAGGGCCAACAGTGGCAGGAGAAGTCCCCTTCTCTATTAACTCTGGACGTACCATGGCCCTCATATAGCAAATGAGGACCGCAAAGCCAGCAGTGACCCAGTCCCAATGGCCTAGGCCACCCGGGTTAGAAAGGAAGGGAAGAAGCTTCGTCGACAGCCTTTCTCCCTTGTCTCCGAGGTAGATCGAAGACAAGAACCACCAGAGCCACAAATGAGCTCTCTGCTCGGCAGTGCAAGGAGGAGGAGCCGTCTCCCTCCCATCGATCACCACCATCGCCGGTCTCTTCCCAGCAAAATAATCCCGAACATAGGAACTAGGCACCAACCCGGGCACCGCGGCAGCCTTCAGCATCATGTTCCAGCCGATCAAGCTCCTAGCCTCAGCCGAGTCTACCCTCATGGCTGTCTCCGGCCACGCCCGCCGCCTCGATCCCCGCACGACAAGCCAGAAATCATGCCGTAGTCCTTCAACGTGACCCCAACCTCACCGAAAGGCATGTGAAAGGTAGAGGTCGTATCCCAAAACCGATCCAGGAAGGCTCTAACCAGGCTAAGGTTAGCCTGAATCTTCCTCCTCGTGATGTCCCTCCAAGCCTGTACCAAGGAACAAAGCGCTCCTCGCTCGATGATGGCCCGCTCCTCTGCCGACAGTTTCTCGTAGGCCCCCATCATCGTCGTGTAACCCGAAAACGACCTGATGTTCCCAGCCTTTTATTTTGATTTAAAGCAAGAGCTATCTTTAGCTCGAATGAGAGGGAAAATGAATAGCAAATAGAAATGAAAGAAGATGAATGAAAGAGTGATGAGTTTGAGTTACCAAGCTCTTCACCGTCTTGTAGGACAGGTGACCCTCTGCAGCCCAGATGAGGTGCCTACTATCCCAAGTCTGAGCCCACTCTGGTGACCACCTCATCCGACGTTGGCCCGTCTCGGGGCCTCCTCCTCCTCAACAACCTCCTTCTCGACGACCTCGTCCTCAGCAGCTGCCACTGCGGCAGTGAAAGCCTGCTCTAACGCCTCCTCAAGCATACGAGAAGGGTCAAGAGCTATCTCCACGTCCATGGGAGCTCTCCCTAATATAGAAGCCTCATCATTTGCAAAATTAAAGTGAATTTAGGCCGCGTCAAGTGACGACAAGCCTTAATTAGGGGATTTTTGAGTTTTCAGAGCTCCGAAATCGCTCTTTTCTCGCCATCTTTGGCCAAGTTTCCCACAAACCTGTCCGCTCATGTGGTAATTTTGGTCAAGTCAAGCCTAAGTTGAAGCCTAGTCATGGGTTCAAGTCGAAATTTCTATAGCATTTCGTCATAACGGCGATTATGCCCTAAAAAGTGTCCTGAAAAAGCTGTCACAAATCAAAATTCCGAAATGGTAGAAAGTTCACCCATCATACAAGGATTCCAAATACTAAATTGCATCGCGAATGGGCAATTCTAAGGCTATTTTCGAAGCAATATACGGTTTAGCTGTGAGACCGTCTCAATTTCACTCAAGTGCTCAAAACTCAACGAAAATTTGAAATGAATACATGGTTACAATCCTTACACTACCAATTATACATTTGCAAGGTCAATTTTACAAGGCAAAATCATTTGGGGGCCCAAATTTTTCGACATTTAGGGTTGAAAACCCTGATTTTGTCGATCCAATTTGATCAAATACGGAAGACTAATGAAAGATTAATACACATACCTCGATTAGTCATGGCAAATGCAAGCTTTTGATCGAATTTTAGCAAGGAATGGTTGGAATTTGAGAGAATATTTGAGGTTTTATTGTTTCGAAATTATGAAGACAATCCCGTGTTTCATCGAGTTTTTACTCAGAAAAGCCACATTCAGGAAAAGACGCAGCAGGTGCTGCGCCTCATCCAAGAGACGCAGCTCTTGCTGCGCCTCTTCCTCAGTTTCCCTCCAAATGAATTTTTGAAGATTCGTTATAAGTTCGTTATTCGTGGGCCCATATTTGGTGCGCCTCTTCCTCGATGCCACACATCGTATATTTGGTTCATTTGACGTTTGTTCTTCGTCCGGACCCGCATTTCCAAGCCAACTGCAAACTATCGTAATATTTATCTTTTACCAAGACTTTGCTTGCCACAACGAGCGAATATTCTTTGACAGGTGTTTCGACATGCCTCTGTTATGTTCCCCCAGCGAGAGTACACGGACAGCCAATCGTCCCTCTCGAGACATGGAGATCAGTTCCCAATTATGTTCCCCGACGAGAGTACACGGACAGACATTTGCCCCTCTCAACACGTAAAGATCAACATCGACCCAAGTAGATTTCTCCTAGCAGTTCCTGACTACGTCTTGCTGCCTCTTCCAATATCGCGTTTTATTTCCTCTTGGAGTTTCAAGAAACTTCAGGTATGATCTCTTCTTATGGCTGGTGAGCCTCCTTACATAGTCTAATGGACTTTAAACGACCCTTCTCGATAGTCGTTAGACTCTAAAATGTTCCCGACGACAGGTCCTTGGCTCAGACCCCTTGAGCCGCCTCGCGTCGCCATAGTCGTCAGGTTGTAATCTTCGATTGACCTGATGGCTATACTTTGACTTTCGCCTTGTCCAAGCCTCGGTCAAAGTAGGGGCTCTGTAGATACCTCATTTCTGCACCTCCCGCAAACCACCCGGTGATGAGTGGGCCGCATGTTTGGTACACGGAATGATTTATGACAGTTCATAAGTTTATCGTCAAGTGATCGCTTAAAAAATTGTGTCTACCTCATAGTCACCATCTACGTGCCAATACGGTCGTTTTGGCAGTAATTAGAGTACATTTGGAGTCCGGGTCAAAAACCGTCTTCATTTTCTAATAACCGTTTAAAATGCCGAGTCAGAATGTTCTGGAACGTTCCGGATATTTCTATGAGGTATATTTTCCAATATTTTGATCTTTGGTAACATATATCCCGATATTATCATATAAAATATTAAGGAAATAAGATTAATCCGTTATTCCATAATAGAAACACGGAAATCTTTCTTCCGCAGGAGGAAACCACCGAGGAAAAGACGCAGCAGGTGCTGCGCCTCTTCCAAGAGAGTGCTTGTTGCACCTCTTCCTCGGTCCTTTTCTGCGTATTTTTCGTATCTTTTCGAGATTCACTTCCAATGTTTCTCTGAAAACCCTAATTTCCTCCGTGTGATTAGTATAATTAGAGACCTTCGGTCTCACATATTTCTCACGCGAGTGTACGCCCTTCTCTTCTCCCTTTGCATTCTAGACCACGCTCTTGCTTTTTTGGCGTCGTTTTGCATGACCGACCACGTAAGCTCGGATCCTTCTGAGTACCGGCCTCGTTTTGCATGACCGACCAATTTGACCAACTCCACAATCAATCAACTTAATCAATCTTATTCGTTTTCCTCCTAGAGGGCACTTTCGTCGTACATTCGAGTCGAGCAATCACTAAACGTTAACTTAGTCAATCTCGTTTCGTCAAACATGTAAGTCTAAGGGTGTAAATCCTTCTTTTATTATTGTTCTTTATTTATTGTAATCACAATTGTAAGATTTATGTCGAAAATACACTTAAAACCGATTTGTAAAACCATGTTTTAAAACCCTTTTCATGGATTATCAGAAGACAACCGTCGAGAAAGGACGCAGCAACAGCTGCGCCTCTTCGAAGGACGCAGCACCTGCTGCGCCTCTTCGTGAGGCTGCCATAGTTCCTGTTTCCTTTCTTCTTCCTTCGTCTTTTGTTCGTCCTATTGTTTTTCGCTTTGTTTTCAATTGTTATTTGTTCTTTAGCACGACAATTTGAGTATGATAACTTTAACCTGTAATTCATTAATCACCATTAATTAATCCATCATTAAAATTCCCGACTTAAATCCCTTATAATCCATATTTGCGGGTTTTCGTCATTAAAATCAAATTCGGGTTTTAGAGGTTCGATTCCTCGATATTGAGTCTCTGGAATTCACTTTTGATATATTTCATCTGTATTTATCGTCACCATCATTAGTTCATCGTTAATAACCTGTTTAACCTAATTAATTCAATTAATTTGATTAGTTTGTGTTTATTAATCCTTATTAATCTTGCATATAATTTATTCTAATTAGTTTTATCCCGTGTTTTATCGTTTTTATGAGTTCCTTCACATGTAAATAATCTGGTAATCACTTCCATTCGAGTCAAATAATATAATCAAGCATTAAAATCACCCACGAACATTAACGATTTGCAATTCCGGCTTCACAGCCAGAACTGAGCCAAGGAACAGACGCAGCGACTGTTGCGCCTCTTCCAAGGGACGCAGCTCTGCTGCGCCTGTTCCTGGTTGAGTTCTTTCCCTGCACTTCCGTTTTTGTTTTGACCTAGTTTATTAATTACGTATTTAATTAACTATTATTCGTATTATCACCCTAATTTCTGTTCGTTTATTTATTTTCTTTTCTTTTCTAAAATTATCCATTTTAGATGTATTTTCGACATAAATCAATTAATCCAATGTAATTATTGTAATTTTCTTTATTGTATTTTTATTGTATTTCTTTTATACCTATTGCTTGTATGCTCTCACATGTAATAAACCTAAATTCCTACTTCGACTCAATTGCATGTAAAATTATGTGTTAACCGACTTAGTATTAATTCTCACATGCTAGAATTAATCTAATGAATGTTGCATTGTATGCATATAATCGACAACATATCGAGTATAGACGATTTTCCCTAATCATTAGTAGAGGCCGCTATTGAGGCGGGCGGGATTAGGTGTTCGATCAAAAGAGCTTCCTAGTATGTACCCTCACCCCTTACTCCAGATCTCTGTGAACATCCGTGTTCATTGGCATCCACGAGAGTCATTCTAGACATAGAATGCTAAGGGTAACGAGTTCTTGGTGTTCATGTCACTACTTTGTGTCTTGACATGACACGAAGTATTCGAACGGTTTCCAATGCTCCACAATAAATTGGTGGCGACTCCACAAATGCAACAAAAGAAAAGCTTGCTTCGCTTTTCGCCCCCGTGGGCCCGCGTCCACAAAAAGTTGCACGAGCATCAGGACCGAAAGCGAGATGTCGTAGGCTGATTGAGCAATCATCAACTGGGTTGTCATCATCGTAAATAGTATCCTTAAACCAGTCACTAAATTGCTTGTATTGCTCATTTGCATACCACCTTTCATTCTTATGAGGGGGTTTTCCCTTATGGTAACTATGGTGTTCCATACTGTAAGGCTGGAAATGATCATCGTTAAAAAGATCGTATGTATGAGCTCTATGTCGCATGTCAGATGACATATCCTTGGAAACACGACCCCTTACACCTTTTCCATTCATCCAGTCACTATGACGATTCGTAGGAGCTCCAATTAACTCATCCAAGGAGAGGTATGCGTAACAATACGAAAGAGCTTCATTGATAATTTCTCGCTCAGCAATACACCCCTCTGGACGATACCTATTAGATATGTAATCCTTGTAAAAATTTATCAATCGTTCGAATGGGTACTGATATCTCAAATACACTGGCCCGAGATACAAAACCTCCTGGACTAGGTGGACAGTCAAACAAACCATAATAGTGAAAAATGAGGGAGGAAAATACATTTCAAACCGACAAAGACTGGTGACGAGGATGTCTTGCAAAGTTTCCGCTTCATCGGGATCAATGACTTTACTGTTGATTGATTTGAAGAAATAGCAAAATCTAACTATAGCATGTCAAATCTTTCGAGGTAGAATGGAACGAACGGCCACAGCTAGTAGTTGTTGCATCAATGTATGACAGTCATGTGACTTTAAACAAGTAAGTTTTAGGTCCTGCAACGAAACAAGGCTTCTAATATTAGACGAATAGCCCTCTGGTACCTTAATACCATGCAAGCATTCGCAAAATTCTTTTTTCTCCTTTTCTGAAAGAGTATGAGCTCCAGACGGCAAAAAAGTTTGTTTCCTTTTGTTTTAGCTGCCAGCTCGGGCCTAATACCCATATCAACCGTATCATCCCTAGCTGACTTGTTGTCTTTTCTCCTACCCGGAACATTCAGTAGAGTATTGATTATATTATCGCAAACGTTCTTTTCAATGTGCATAAAATCAAGGCAATGTCTAACCGGGAAGTCACGCCAGTACTGAAGTTTGGTAAAAAATATGGTTTTTTTTATAACCATGAGTAGACAACTTAGATCCCTTCTTCCCATAAGTTATCTCAATATCTTTCACTTTCTCATACACTTCCTGACCATTCAAAATCTGAGGACTCCCACGTTGCTCAGGACACCCATTAAACGCATTGTGAAGTTTACGATAATGATGATCAGGGCATAACCATCGACGATTTCCCCTATACACATGCTTGCGAGAATGCTTCAAATATTCTGATTCAACATCCCCCCCCCCCACACAATGGACAATCCTATTTTCCATGTACAGTATGTCTAGAAAGATCGGCGTATGCCGAAAAGTCAGTTATTGTACACAATAACATAGCTCTCAGATTGAAACTTTCCTTCTTATAACCATCAAACACTGTTATCCCTCTTTCTCACAGAATCTTCAGATCATCTAGATGTGGTTCCAAATACACATCTATGTCATTTCCAGGTTGTCGAGGGCCAGATATCAATAAAGATAACATCGGATACTTCCGTTTCATGCAAACCCATGGGGGCAAATTATAGATGTCCAACGCAATTGGACAAGTACTGTGTTGGGTACTCATATTTCCATGAGGGTTCATTCCATCTGTGGAGAGCGTTAGACGCAAGTTCCTTGCTTCATTGGCGAAGTAAGGATATTAAGCATCAAACTCTTTCCACTTTTGACCATCCGCTGGGTGTCTTAACTTTCCATCTTCAATCCTTCCACTATTATGCCAAGTCAACATTCTTGCATCTTCTTCATTCAAATAAGTCCTATGAATCTTGGTATTATTGAAAAATACCACAACACCTTAGCTGGGATCCCTTCCTTAGTCTTATAACGCCATACAGAGCAGCACGGACAATATGATAATTTCTCATAATCTTTACGGTATAATACGTAGTCATTGGGACAAGCGTGTATTTTCTCATATTCCTTGCCCAATTCTCTAATCATTTTTTTACCCTCATATGTCCGACTCGGAAGAACATTACCGTCAGGAAGCATGTCACATACCAAAGCTAGAAGATCCGTAAAACTCTTATCACTCCACCCATTTTCCCCTTCAAGTTATATAACTTTACCACTGCGGACAATTTGGTATACTTCTTACAACCAGTAAATAAAGGCATTTCAGAATGACTCAACTTCTCAATTAAATCATCAGCATTTATTTCCCCATCACCTGCAGCTTCAAAATCATCGAATCCATCATCATCAGCAAACTTCTCACCTAAAACAACTTCAGGTGTAGGTGAACGATTGTTTACACACACATCATATGCCCCATCCTCTATATCTAAACCAGCAGCTCCAGGTGTATGATTATTTACCTCTACATCAGATTCTTCATCCTTATCCTCTAATTCTCCATGAAAAATGCAATGCCTATAATCGTTACTGAAACTATTTTTTTCTAAGTGTATTTTGACATCTGGGATAGGCAAAAACCTAATATTACCACATCTATTACAAGGGCAGGGGATTGATGAGTGGAGATGAAAATTTTCACTAACGAAATTGTAAAATTCAGCAATTCCATCATTATAAATGGGATCACCAATTTCACCATCAATCATCCAAGTACGACCCATATATAAGCCAGTAGCTATGAAAATGAGATTACCTTTTTCAAGCTATAAAGATTAATGACGGCGACGACGGCAAAGATGACATGTTTACCATCAGTCATTCTATTATTAATACCTTTGAAATTGCATTTATTTTTAGAGTTGCATAATCTAAGACGGTTGTAATTGTGCATGTATGCATGAGGTGAATAATGGTCAAACAACCAATAATAATAGGGCATGCATTGGTAAACTAAAATCACAAACTTTTCAGTTTTCACATTGGATCTGTTTTTACAACGGTTTTAAGCTAAGAAACACCGTTGTTAATTGGTGTAATATGACAACGACTTTAAACTAACCGTTGTTGATATATGTAATATGATAACGGCTTAACAAAGAACCGTTATTATTTTGTCTTATTATTATTATAACGGTTCCAATTCTTATTATCTTATTATGCCGTTTCCATTCTTTTCTATTATTATTATAAGTAGAAAGTTAGTCATAATAATATTTTATTTAGTGGATTGCCTTTGAGTGTAAGGACTTAATTAAAATGTAACAAATAACATAAATAATTAAACTTTAATTCAAATAACCACCATAATCAAAATACAACTCATAATGTCAGATAATAATTAAAGACTTAATTAGAATCTGATGAAGTATTAGGATAGTCTTCATGCCCAATTTCGGCATAGATCAAGTCGTAGATTGACTCTTCATCATCAGCGGGTAGCGTAGATGGAATGGCCTCTTTCTCCCATGACATAGGCACGGTGGCAGGAATGTGATGCCTCCTGTAATGTGTCAGCAGATGATGATCAACATGGGTCGCAACCCATAGATAAGGGTCCTTTTGTCTAGCATCCGAATAAAAGTCCTCTTTCCCCGCAAATCTAGCCCCTAATTTTCTTGCCTGAGGAAAACTATCATGGCAGTTGGCTTCGTCAAACTCGATAAAAGTAAAGCCTACAAAACCTTGCTTGTTTGTAGACACAGGGTACACTTTTTTAACCGCAATGAAACCGGAGTCATGAAGCATTTGCATCAACCACCCAAAATTAGGGTTTAAACCCTTTCCATTCCCATCATAACGAACCGGGAGATTATGGAGAATGCAAGTAAAAGGTTGTGCGTAACGATAACGTGATTGTAGCTCCGATACACGTGCCATATTTTTTTAGAGAGAAATTAAAGAGTAAATGTTTGATAATTTAGATTTTGACCTAAAACATTATGAAGACATATTTATAGAATTATTTTGGTCAAATTGATTATTATTGGTCAAATTGAATATTTATTAAAGTTCTGATAAAGTTTTGCAGGCAGTGGTCAAACTGAGAGAAATCTAATCAAATAGTGACAACGGTTGAATTGAAAAACCGTTCTTTCATAATTGAAAATGATAACGGTTACAAGAAACCCGTATCTATAACATCATATCGGGTACCACAAACCGTTGCTGGTGTTAATTTAGTAACGATTTTTGAAATGCCGTTTTCTTAAACTGGTAACGGTTGTCTAACAATCGTTGATAATTAAGAGAGATTTTATAACGAACTTTTGGAAACCGTTAAAATGTTTTTGATAACGGTTTGTTAAGTAGCCGTTGTCACATTATAATAACAACGGTTTTCGTGGGAAACCGTTATTCTCATTATCGCGGTCTAGGTTTTCGCCAATATTTGGAAAACGGTAATCTAAGTGTCGTTATTAAATGCATTAAACCGTTGTGATACGCTTCTTATTGATTGCCAGATTTGGCGTAGTGTATAAAAGACGGCCAAATTAACAATTTATATACCACAATACATACTAATTACTATGACAAGTATAGAAGTAAGCAATGGGATCGAACCCAAGAGAAGGGGGATTTGCAATTGTGTAATCAAAAGAGCAATTAAAGTAACTATGCAATTAACAAACAAGTATGTAAATAAAAAGGGAGGTTTTTGGTTTGGTTTTCAAGTAACAAATTGAAATTCAAATAAAAGTAACAAGCAAGCAAGTAATTGAAGGTAATTATCAAATATGAGAGGAAAGACTTAACCCAACTCAATAAAGTGAGACGCTTTAGTTGATCCTTGACACAATCAATCCTTTAACTAATATTTATGCCCTATTAGTGAGATAAAATCTCCAAATTCCCTTAATGGAAGCCAACAACAAGGAATTCACACTTAGCAATTGATCCAACTTATTAGTTCTCCTAGTGGAAATCACACACATAGAGTAGTTAACAAGAAGATGAAGCAATAGGAATCCAATAGGTGCAGTTACTCACAATGAAAACACGATTAATGAGTAATCACAAATTAATCTCTCAATTGTCAATTAAACCAAGAAGAAATCACATTCATTAGAGTAATAACAAGTTGTTGCAAGATGGGATTACAAGGAAATCACACTTAATAAACCCAACAATAATAAATTAAAGAACTTGATTTAATTAAGTAACAAGGAAATCACACTTAATTACTATAATCAAACAAGGATTCCAAAATTCAACAAATAAAACACAAGAGATAAATAGCAATAACGAAAATTAAGGAAAGATTAGGGTGTCTTACAACCAAAGTTTACACCTTTGAGTTGGATTAAGAAAAGGAGATTAGTTCTCCATTCTAGATCTAAAACCCAATTAAAAGATGATCGATAATTCTTCAAATTACAAATTGATTCCCCCAATAAAGCTAAAAATGGTAAGAGATGTGCGAAAACCTAATGTAATCACCTATTTATAGCCTAAACCCAATTCGGAGTAATGGGCCTCGAATAACAAAGCTATTGCGGTTTGGCGAAAACAGGGCAGCAAGAAAACCGCATCGTGCGTGTTTTGGGAATGAGAAAACCGCACCGTGCGGTTTTTGGCTTGGACAACACTTTTTCGGAAGGCTATATCTCCCTCGTTACTTGGCCAAATGAGGCGTGTGACCTATCGTTGGAACACTAAGAACATAAGATTTCATCTTCACTTGGCCTTGCATCTATAGGAGCTCTAGAACTCAAGATATACCAATTTGAAGTCGATCCTTATGCAAACGAAGCTTCAAATCTTCAATTGCTTCATCCTTTCAATTCTTCATGTCTTAGTTAATCTTCTTTCTTGCATGTGGATTTTTTGTACCATGGTAGACTTCAAGACATGCCTTTGCTTCCGATTATTGCTAAAAAATCCATTATTACCCTGACACTCGAAAAACGGCAATAGTGACGTAAATCATGTAAAACCGCATCCCAATGTCGCCTTATTGTACTTAAAATATGCTACATTGATAGTAGAAATACGAGCCTATCATGGCCCTCATTGGAGGGTTAATGGTAGCTAGTATAGATCTTGACATTCAGGATATTAAAGGTAAAATCTGGCTCACTCCTTATTGTAAACCAAGTTAATAATGAAAATCATATAAAACTAAACTTTTGAGATAATTTTCATGGTATCCCTAAAGTTTGCATCTTTCCTTAAATACCCCTATTTTTCTGAAAAATTACTTTAACTGATCATATCTCTTAGTTACGATTTCTTAAAGCTGCGGTTCTTTTTCTAAAATTATACATCTCGGAAAGACAATCAATTTGAAAAAAAAGAAAACATCATTTTTTACATATATGACCGAAAATCAAAGCCGGTAAACTTTGACAAGTCGTAACTCTGTTCTAAGATGTCGGAAAAACACGAATGTTTTTTTTTTTTTTCAAACTGAAGATGTCATAAAGATGTTCCACTTAGGAAAAAAAATCGCGACTTTTCGATCTCGTATGTAAGAGATATGACCAATCAAACGTTTTTTTAGATAAAAGTAGGGGTATTCGGGGAAAAAATACAAACCTCGGCGGTACCACAAGAATTATCCCATGTTTAATTATCATTTAAAATATAATATATTAATATTTCTCTAATATATTTGTGGAGTATTTTAATAAAATGGGAAGAAAACATATAAATGGTGGGAGTAGTATTTTAATAATATTTCTGACTTAAATAATGTTACATATTCAAATTTAAGAAAAGCTTACCTTTGACCCGTCGAGTCGAGCGGATTGGGTTGGGTCGGGTTTCAACCTAAATGAATGAGTCATTTCAGGGTAATCGAGTCGTAGGTCAAACTTTACAAGTCTTGACCTTGAAAATAACCGGCATGCCAAACATATTCTTCACTGTTCGACTTTATTAATTATAAATCTTATAAATCACTCATTTTCACACAAATACATTAAGTTATGTTAATCTTTTTGAAAAAAATTGTTTCAATTTAAAATTTTCAGTTTTTATTCAGCCTTTCGATTATCATGCCAAGTACTTAGACTTAGCTATCAAGAGGACAAATCATACTTCAACAAGTATTTTAAGACAAGTATTAAGACAAATGATACGTATTCCCCTACTGCTACCTCAAGCTGGTGTTGGAGAAAAGTTTCTCAAGTGAAAGAAGTCTTTGCTGAAGCATACAAACAACACACATGGTCTAATCAATTAGGCCAGGAATCCACCATAGCAAAGGGATACGAATGGTTAAGAGAAAAGGGGCAAAAAGTTCAATGGTATGGAATTATTTGGAACAATGGTCCATTCCAAAACACAGTTTTCTTGCTTCGATCCATCAACATGGAAATATGAACATTAATGCTAAAATGTATAACTTAGGGATCAGAGACGATATCACCTGTTGTTGTATTTGCGGCGGTGGCATCAAGATCCGGATCATCTTTATTTCGATTTCAGGTATAGCAGAGAAGTCATCACCCTTATAGGGGAATGACTTAGAATGGACATACCTCATGACGATCTTTTACGATGGAGATTGAGCAGAAGAGGGACTAAAGATGATAG
Source organism: Silene latifolia (assembly GCF_048544455.1). Classification (NCBI taxonomy): domain Eukaryota; kingdom Viridiplantae; phylum Streptophyta; class Magnoliopsida; order Caryophyllales; family Caryophyllaceae; genus Silene; species Silene latifolia. The sequence continues at coordinate 102,144,037 of NC_133531.1, forward strand.
AGGTTCCCTTAATACAGTGATTAATGCCAGTATCTACCAAGTTTGGCAACAACGGAATGCTGTCAAGATGAATGCATGCATTTTGCGACCTTCGTCTCTGGCAAAACAAATCATCAAGGATTGTAAAGCTCGGTTCTTGGCGTTAGCTGGGAAGGGCAATGGTGGTGATGTTGGTGGTTTGGTGTGAGAGCTCCTGGACCGATAAGGAAGATGAAGTTGAGATTCCTCTGATCGCGATTTGTTAGGGTTTTATTTTGAGGATTTTTCTGAGTTTGTTGTCTAATCCCGCATCTGGTTTTGTTGGTAGTGATACCATGAGTTTTGGGCCTAGCTATGGGCCGTGTTTTGTGTTTGGTTGTATTGGTTTGGACTATTTGGGTCTATCACAAAAAGACGGCGAATAGTCTGCATATGGTTACTATTGATATATCAATATACTTACATTTTACCGAAAAAACAAATAACCCTAATACATCTTATATTTTAGGTTCACTGTTTAGAATATCCTAATTGCAAATGTAAATCACAAATCTTAAATATGACTTCATAAAACTTAATCACGTTTGTGGTTTTTCTATATTGAGCACATGTTAAGGGTGCCAATTAAGGAATGATTTGCAACAATTTATCAAGAAAAATTAAAATATGAACTCATGGTTAACATACTTAGACAATTAATGTTGTAAATCATTCCTTAATTGACATTTTAACATGTGCTCATTGACACATAATAGAAAAACTCGTTTGATAATAACAATGTTTAAATTACATACTCGTATAATTTTTCACGGATTTAGAACTAGTAGGTAAGAAAAGAGTTCCGTAAGAAAAGTATGACTAAGGACCTTGTATTGATTATGAAAGATGAATAATAGAAAACATTTAAGAAATAAATATGAGTATAGAAATTAGGCAAGTTGTGTGCCTTTTTATGAACATGAACTAGGGCCATCATGTCACATCCCAATTAATATGCACAGTTAGTTGCGTTAATGTGCGATTGTGAGGTGCCATTGAAGTTCAGTTTTCACAACTACACATTTAATTAATTTAATTAGGGCATTATCCATGCACGTTGATATACAGTCCTTAATTTCATTACGATTAACGTGTTGTCTTACCTATTCTTTCTTCACAAATTCTCATTATAGACGGACACTATCCGTCTATACGTATAGACGAATATCATTTTCCCTCACAAAATACCCATTTGCCATAAAGTGGGAAGCACATGGGGGTGCCCCACCTTGTCCCCCCTACCCATTTTATTAGAGGTTTTTACCCATCTGTTCGTCCCGCCCGTCTATACCAAGACCTATTGTTCTTTCTTTATGTTAGTAAATAGTACAAATAATTCACATAAATTTAACCAAAAACCATCAACCTTTCGTACAAAAGAAATTATAATTAGTTAAAACGTGTAAAATGTACATAACTAAGATAGTCAGATAGATAAGACAAAGGTTTATTGTTTTTTAGATAACATTCTTTTGTCTTCATCTATATATCAAGTAGGTTATATTTAACGGTTTTAAAATGGATATCTCAATTTTAAACAAGAATGTAATCATTAAGTAGAGTTTTTCCTAAATTACACAACAAATATTCAATTCCATTTTGCATATCCATTCTTCATCAAATTAAGCTAACAATTCGCAAAAAACTAAAAGTAATGAGACGAAAGTAGAATTCTTAAAACAAAAGGCTAATTATAAAATTTAAGATCTATATAATCTTCCTCCTTTAGATCTTGAATTGGGACAACGCTCACTAACTTGGGTTTACTCAAAAGCCAAAGGGTATGCTTGAAAATCCTCTTTGATAGGATAAAGATGAATATCTTCAATCCACGGGTTATCCATATTCGGCTCCACATTCTTTAACGCCTGCCAAATTACACTATTGCATTTAAAACCCGACCCGAATGCAATATGCCAAACCCGATCACCATTTTTAATCTTACGTTTAGCTTCGGTATATGCTAATCCGTACCAAACCGAACTACTAGAAGTATTACCGAACCTATGCAATGTCATCCTAGCTGGTTCGACATCAAGTTTAACCGTTCTCTCCAACGCATCAATTACGAATTTACCCCCGACATGGGAAACAAAATGGTCAATAACCTTTCCGAAATTTGGAACCCGGGGATTGGAACCTTTCTTGCTTAACCCAACCCGATCCACTAAATAATCCAAACAGAACATGATTTTGTCACTCAAGGGTAGGATCACGTAGCCTAATGTGGTTAGATTAGCTTTAATTGCATTTTTCGCCTCGACTATGAGATCTCTAGTTAAAGTAACCCCTCTTAGACCTAATGAGTCTTCGTCTAAGTGAATGCATTTATAGGAACTATTTGAATTACTAGTGTTTGTACGAACACTATGGACAAATTGGTACTTGGACACATGTCGGTCGGACGGGTTGTTGGATAGGAGAATGGCTGACCCGCCAACCCGAAAAAGACAGTTAATAGGCTGCTTATTCGGCTCGTCTCCGGTGTACATAGCTTGGGTCAATATTTCGGTACTTACTATCAGGGCGTAGGTGTCCTTGTGCACCTGAAAAGTACAAAATTTGATTAGTTATAGCAATAATGTTTGCATTGTCGTCTGGTACTGATGTTGATAAATCTTGTACTACAAATTCACAATAAAGACCGGTAGTTGTATAATTAGTGTCTATTGCCAGATTGATGGAAACCGTCGAATTTACTACGATGTACTTGTAATTGGGTTATCATTTTCTAAGGGGGTGAATAATTTTACAAATGTTGGATCATAATAGCAATATAATGTCCTTACTATACAAATTTGTATGCTCTTTGTATTACTGTTTACCTTTTATACTATTTAAAAGGGTATCAACGTAAACAAATGATTGAGATTGAGAGCGTATACAATCAACTATACAATAACACTTTGATAAGAATCTTACATGAAACCAACCGCTATTTTACGACTTTCAAAGAGTTACTATTAGACTATGTTTGTTGGTAAACCTAATAAGGACAAAATAACAGAGAGAAAAATGTACTCCTCAGCACGAGTTTGGGCTCGACTTAGAACTTAGCGAGTCAAGCCGAGCTAACTTTGGCTTGGCACAGAAAGCAAAGCTGGCGAGCAACTCGATTTTTTCTTCATGAACATTATTCGAGTAAGTTAAAGCTCGTGTTCAGCTCGACTCGTTATCAACCCTATACTGCCACTCACTATATATAAACTATGAGACGGTATTATTATACTCCGTATATGAAACTAGCACATTAATTCTTAAATAAGTTATCGTACCTGAAGAACGTCATGAGCTAGGGCAATGGCAGCAAGTCCAGCACTACAACCCATTCCAGAAAGACTAAAGCTCTTAACATCCTCCTTAAGCTTAAACTTGTTAACAATCATGGATGTTAACGAAGGAACCGGGTTAAAAATACTACAATTAACAATCAGCACTCCGATTTTCTCCGGTTTCACCCCGGTATTTGCTAACACTGACTTGACCGTCGTAAAAATGGCCACCTCAGCTTCACTCCTTGCATTATCAAGTGAAAAATTGAGTGGCATACTCAAGTATGCTTCTGGTGCATACGTGGCGTCCCCGATTCCCGACGTCAAGATCATCTTCTTAAGTAATTTAACTGTATCATCAGCTAAATTTGGGCCTAAGAGTTTGATCATGCCAATTGATTTTTTTCTAGTGACTTGTTGAGATTTCTTGGCTTTGAAACTTGCATGGTTTACTAAATACACGGCTTTACGTGATTTCTTCGACATGAATATTATTGCTATAATTAGGAGGAAAATTATGGGGAAAATCATGATTATTAATTTATGATGCTAGTAAAATACACACCTTTTTAAATTTATATGCTAATTTTTTATTTTATTTTTCGTTTATTTTTTTGCCAAAAAGAAATTATATATGATAAGGGATTTCAGAGACGGAAGATTTTGTTTAAAATAGATGCGTAAGGAAACATTCAAAGTCTAGCTTTATAGATTTTTAAAAATTACTTCATTTAGTTACATGCTGTTGCTCACTTTTTCCTATACGTAGACTACGTATTCTAATTAAAGTTAAGAAGGTAGTTAAGACGAAATAAATGTCAATTCAAGCACGTTGTTTCCTACACTAGGCCGTGGCTACTAGGCAAAGGACCCTCTTCTTACCTCGCAACGAAAGTTACAAGTCCATGTATATCGCAATTTTTTTTTTTATTTTTTTTTTTGATGGCGAGGGGGTTGAATTCCCAAGGATCCATGCATTCTCGCACCACCACATGGACCATATAAACCACCTCTTCGAAACCTGCATTGGCCAAGTGATCATCGCCCCAGCTGGTAGTCGAACCCGAGACCTCTCAACTCCTGCATTTCTGCAAGCTTCAAGGTTTAACCTGGCTACCACTCGACTAATACCACTTGGTTACAAATTCTAATTTAAGAAGAGCATATTGTCCAAACATTTAAAACAAAAGTTTTTAATACTCACTAGTAGAAAAAGTCTCATTGACATCGGTTATTTTACCCCATTTACATCGCTTTTGTGGCGATGTTTCTGAGGGCGACGTATTTAGTATTTTTACATTAACATCGGTTTTAGAACCGATGTAAATAGTATACAATTAACATCGGTTATAGGTGAAAACCGATGTTAATTTGTTTCAATTACATCGGTTTCTAAGTAAAACCGATGTTAATAGCATCTAATTTACATCGTTTTTGGTGTAGAACCGATGTAAATATCAACTTATTTACATCATTTATTGACTAAACCGATGTAAATAGGTATTTTTATTATTTAAAAAAAATACATTTGAGGCGTTTTTAGTGGGGAAAACGCCTCAAATGAGAGCTTCAATCAATTAAAAAAATTACATTTCCAAAACCCATAATGTATAAATATACATTGTTTTGAAAATAAATATTCTTAGATTTACACATAAATAGATACCCGTAGAATACCTCCTCGACTAAATAATGACAATATTGATAGTAAGATACAAAATGAAAATTAAAAAACTAATATAATAGTGTAATACTCCTTGTTTGTTCCATATATTTGAGCTCCTTCTAACTACCAACATTGTGTCGAGTTTTCATCCTTAAATCTTCATGGCTTGGCGGCTTTACCACTTCTTGGCAGCTTTTACAAGCTACAAACACACACGCAATTTACCACTTCCGCCTTGACCAGGCATGCCATATCCTTCTCCCAACCCATCACCTGTATGGCAAATAAAGTGAAACTTAACACAACCTTCAACTCTTTAAGGCTTCAAACCAAAAAAAATCATAAAACAATGGGATTACATCAGTAGTAGATAATTAAGAGGAAAAAAAAATAAAACCCAGTCTTTTGATAACAGGAGAGCTCATAAAAGACAAAAATCCCCTAACACAGGTTCACATTGCAACAAGATAGTGAACAAAAAATCCTGAGATTCATCCCAACAATTTAGTACCTGTAGGTACTAAATGAACCAGGGCAACTTCACAATTATAGCCTAGTATTAAAACATGAACATTATAGAGATATGCTAACCTTGCAATAAGCGATGTTGCGGTTTCTGTTTTAGTACACTTCTAGAAGTTTCAAGAACATCTGCTTGCCGTAGTTCGTCACATGCTACCCGTCATAGTAAAATGTAGCATGATTACCAATTTTTTAAGGCAGACGACAACCTACATCAGCATCTAAATCTTCTACTCCGTATCTTAATCATGTAGTGACACTGTTATTATAAACTTCCATTTTGTGTACAGTTAGTTGATCGTTATTAGAAACTTGAAACTTCTATACCATCCACTCGAGCGTTTACAAGAAAAACTAGTCAAACCGGCCCGACTCGAACTAGCCTACCCAAGATGACTTGATAATAGCACTTCAAACGGGCACACAAACCATGTGACCCTACCCGAAGTGAAAATCCCCATAAACAACCCGAAGGACCCGTTTGCCAAGTCTCGCTAAATAGGTATGCTTTGATGATGTTCATTGTTCAAGACAATTCATTAAAGTGTCGCTCTTTCTTTGTTGCAGGAAATTATATATCGTGACGCAAGAATTTTAATACAACTGGCAAAGTAGCGGAAGGAAGGAGGAGGGTCACTAATTCATCTAAGGTCTTAAAAAGGGGAAGGAGGGCGATTACCTCTAATGTCTCAAAAGACTTCTTCAAGTACTTAACCTCGGACTCAAAATTGGCAATATACAACATTGCTTGACCCTTTTGAATGCGAAAGGTATTTCAATCACCGCCTTCGAAACTTCTCGGCATGTCCAAGCTTGACAGGTGAATCATCCTTATATTCCATCAGCTTGCGTTCTTCTTCCTTGGTAGGAGCCATCTTTAGCAAACTCTCCGCTCGCTCCGTTCCAAGTGTCTCGCATTACACCGTACAAAACTAGTGCGTTATGACTTATGACTTACATGTCCTTCCCTGCCATACAAATACATATCTTATGACATTGTAATGGATTTCAAACCATGAGAGAAATTTAGAAAATTAAAATATAGATGCAATTATAGAAGGGGTGGCTAAATAATGTCTAAAATTGATGGTGGTGGCTAAATAATGTCTGACTTTGACCAATATTTCAATAGATAGCGATAACAACTTTTTGTAAGTGTTTATAAAGGACACTCGGGAATGCAGAAAAACAATCAGCTTTTTAGTACACTTTTTGAAGGAAAAAACACGATTATGACTAGATTTAGGACAAAAACATAAGCCAGATATTTATATAGGACACTCGGGAAATGATTCATACTGACCTTGAATTGTTGTTTCTTAAGGTTTTGGCATTGCCAAATGCTTCAAGAACCGGATTGGACTGTCACATGACCAAACAGGAATCAACTTGCTATTTCTTCTCTTTCTAGAAGACTAAAATGAGAATAGATATCCAATATTAGACAAAAAAGTGCGATTATTTTCAAACTGCATTTTTTCAACAAACTTAAGATGGAGAATACTTGAGAGAAGAATGAGGCCCACACTCATTTGAAAGTGTTTTTTGTGTTATTTCTTACCCAAAAATGGAATGTAGTGAATTAATTTAAAAGTCCAGAAAACGAAAATCTAGTGAATTAAAATGAATAGAGGGATTAATAATATTAATAGCATAACCTTGTCAGGGTGGCTGAATAAATACAATACTCGTATCACCTATAAAAAATCAGAGGCTAGAGCTCCTTACTTCGAGAACTTGTTGCTCAACTGTACGACCTTCCACACCAGTTCGTTCCCCAAGTATGCAAGATATCTCATAAGCATCTTTGTTGTCTCAGTCTTACCAGCACCACTTTTTTCACTAACCAGGATTGAATTACTCTTTCCTTCAGTAATCATCGCCCTTGTTGCAACAGATGTGTGTCACCATGGAAGATTAGGATGCTATAAAAAGGGGGAGAAATTAAAATATTGACAAGATAGATGTCACCTGTATTAAGTATATGCTATTGCGAAAACATGGGACCGAGCTCCCAATTGTGCTCCTTTATATTGATCCATCATGTGAATATCATACAAATTAGGTAATCTTTGAAATGGATTAACTGCAATAAAAATACTTCCTGTGTATGTCTGCAATTGACATGAAACCTGGTTATTCAAGAACATGGGCACACACCACCTATATAAAGACTTGTTGTCTCAAAACCCACTAATGTCGGCTTACATATATCTCATTTATTGAATATCTAATGGCTAAGTTAGAAAGGACTCCTGGTTCATGAAAGTCTGCAAGCTTTGTCATGTCATCAACACCTCCAGCTGGAGCTTCCTCGTCCTTAGGATAGACTTTTGAAACATTTGTGACAACCTTCAGATTAGAATTTTGGCTAGAATATCAAATGAATCATAAGCTTTGCATGGACTACAGATAAAAGTATATTACAGAATAAACTGAAACTTCATGGAAAATTTGTCTGTAACCACAGATATCGAAACAACATGCATGCCACAATTGAGTGAGTAGTTGACTTCAACTCACGAACCATAAATAATTAAAATCACAGTTGTTGGATAGCAAGTCTTGTCAAATTTGAATGTAGAGTTGTTCAATGTACAGGTTAGTCTTTCTCATTGCCTTATCTTATGACCATTTAATAAACCCTTATTATTAAACAAAATCTAAAGTAAATGGAACAAACTAAAGAAAAGTGTAGAATACTGAGAATGATGAAAGGAGTTGTTCGAAATAAAACCCTAACTGGTAGAGAAATCAATTAGCTTCATAGACGAAATTAGAAAGAAAATCAAGTAAATATGAAGATATGAAATCGGATAACAACAACAACAACAACAACTACTGACATAATTAAAATCGAAACTCAAACTTAACAACTGAATTGAATCGGAAATAACTGATCAAAAACAAATGGAAACGGGTGGTATCGACACCGTCATCAGAATCAGCTATCGAAAGAAGATGGCTCAAAATTAATTGAATCAAAGAAATAACATAAAAATAAAAGGACAACTCACCTGAAAAATCCATCCAAAATAGAAAAAGACGAGGAAATCTGGTAAGAATACACAACGGGTGGTATCGCACCGTCATCAGAATCGGCAGATCCCGATTGTGCTTGGAGGAGCTAATTCCCTAACGATTTAAAAATGGATAGAGGATGAGATGAAATCTGGTCTTCCTGCATATTAAACCTCTTCGATGATATAAAAAAATACAGGCATGATGCATGTTTGACGGGAGAGAGAGAGACGGACAAACAAATGAGACGGAAATTAGCGGCAGGCGTTATTGGTGAAGACAGTAGAAAAGAGCGAGGCAAGTAAATAGAAAAATAGAGGGATTGTAACTTGTGAGAGATGAAGGATACTGTGGATGGTAAGGGAAAGTGAAGGGTCGTGTGAACAAGAGACTCTAGGGCTAATCTTTTGCAGTAAACATAAAATGTTTACATCAGTCATTTAAAACCGATGTTAGTGATACCCTATTTACATCGTTTATGTTAAAACCGATGTCCCTAACATTTTTATACATCGTTTTTTAAGAATAATTGATGTAAGGGGAAAACGGTTGTACACATATTACATCGGTTTTGCATCGGTTTTGTAATAACCGATGTTATTTATAAACATTTACATCGTTTCAAATAAAACCGATGTCTTTATGGCGATGTTAATAGGACTTTTTCTACTAGTGACTAAATATAAGATAAAAGTAAAATGTATTGAGATTAGTAAAATATTTTTATTTAAGTGGCTGTTATTTGATCCGTTTTATTTTTAATAAGACAGATATTTCTACATCCATCGAAAACAAGTTGACTTAAATACGGATAAGATCACTTACAGGTTAAATCATATGTTTCGGTTAGGATTAGAATACAGTCAGGAGTGAATCCAACCCATGGCTATATGGGTTAGAGCCCAACCCATTTTTTTGAAGAAAAAGAAACTACCTCCGATTTTTTAGAAATGCCCAATTTATTTATTGTACGTTGTTTTTCAAATGAGCGCACTATTTCGTAGATGAGAATCAAATTCTTAATTTCATATTTGGGATAAGAGAGCATGCTTTTACTAATAAATAGAGAGTATATACTAAACATGAAAATCGGAAAATTGTAATGAATAGGTCAAAAATAGTAGTATAGGACATTTCTAAAGAATGGTAGAGAGTAATAGATAGAAAAATATGTCAATTCTAGGTTCGCGAGAAAGTAAGATTCAATTAGTAGTTATGCATATCAATACTATATACTAAATCCAGAAACCAAAGGACTTCAATATAATTAAAGAAAGTTATACAAATTAATTATACTATATAGTTTTAAATCACTAGCACCGTGTGATGGACCCGATTAAGGGATCTCAATGCAAATATTATAGAGAGTGGGTTAAAATTAAATTATATAGAAGTTTGGTAATTTTCTTAAACATAAGAGACAAAAATATGGTCAATTTCCTTAAAATAAAATAATTAATTAAGATGGTCAATTTCCTTAAAATAAAATAATTAATTAAGATGGTCAATTTCAAGGAGACTAAAAGAAAGAAGATATTGGTAATTTTCCTAAATATTAATAAAAGACTAGGAGATAGTCAATTTCCTTAAAATAAAATAACTAATTAGTATAAACATGCACACTTATGGTATTAATTATTATCATCATAAAATTATATATTAAATTTAAAATATATGTAATTTTATTAAACTTTATAGTTTATTAGATGTATAGAGATGTTAATTATTTAACATACAAAAATATAATATAAGTAGGTTATAAATAATTCAAGTTAGATTCCATAATATATAATATTGCATAATTCTTTCGATTTGATTTAATGTATATATGTAATATATTTATATAAATATATAATCCTCTTAAAATTGCATGCCTAATTAGTAAAAGTAATTTTGTCAGGAAAGAAAAGAATTGTTATAACATTGGATATAGCTATATGATAATAATCACTCATTTGAATAGTAAAAGTAACAATATTATCACCGAGATTAGTGAAAGTGGTAGAAACAACAACGGGAGTAGTGAAATAATCAATATCAATGCGGCAATAGTGAAAGTAACAATAATTACGGCGGGAGTAGTGAAATTATCAATATTAATGCGGCAGTAGTGACAGTAACATTAATTACGGCGAGAGTAGTGAAAGTAATAATGATTACGGGCAAGTAGTGAAATGTTATTAGTATTGTTTCATTAATAAGAGTAAAATATAAATAACGGGAGTAGTGAATTTGTCTCAAAATTTATTTCATCGTAATTTTATGATGTCATAGGAAAATATATTAATGATAAATTTATGGGTTATGCAACTTTAAGTAATTATATTTAATGAAAAAAAATAATGGTAAGTAGAGGTAGTCCGGGCGAAGCCGGGCACCAATACTAGTGTCTTCCATATTTAGAGGAGACCTGGTAAACGGGTCATCAGTTGAATTGGGTATGGGTCGAGTTGGTTTGAGTCAGGTCAGTTCGGGGTTTCCATTGTTTTTGGATTAATTCGGGTCGGGTCAGGTTATTTCGGTTTTGATCAAGTCCGTTTTGATATGTTGGTCAGGTCATTTTTGGGTTAGCTGGTATCAGATCGGGTCATTTTTAGGTCATGTTAGTTACAGGTCAAGAACGTTCGAGTCATGTTCGGGCGGGGTCGGGTCAATCCGGGTTTTGGATCACATTCGGGTGATGTAATTCAGGTCAATGTCGGGTCTCGAGGCAGCCTTTTCAGATTGGGTCAATCGGGTCGGATTGTTTTTGCCAGCTATAATTTTGAGGGTGTGTTCAGACCCCTATGAAGGCAGGTTTTGTAATTTTAGTACTCCCTCCGTCCCACTCAATAATTATCAATTGAATTCGAGACAAAGACCGAAGACATGTGAAAGAAAACATTTTAATAATAATATTGAACCACAAATTTCCCACCTACACATGAAGTACACTTGTACTCCCTCCGTTTCGGTCAATTGTTATCCATTGTTTTTGACACAAAGACCAATGAAAGAGGAAGAGGTCAATTACTAAGTGACAAGTAGAACAAATTGAATGTGAATGATCAAATTGTTCATCAAGTTCATGCTTAAAATAGCAAGAACATTAACTCACCGAGACACTTCAGTATGAAAAAGGACAACAAATAACCAGAATAGCGAGAGTAATTTAGAAATGATAACTATTGAAAGATACACCTAAAAATGAAAAATGATAACTATTGAGCGGATTATTGACCATAACAGGCCAAGTATTTTGCTTGTTTGATAACTCGTGTTAGACTGGTCCGTTGTTTATTCTCATAAGTTTGCTTGTTTGATAACTCGTGGTATACTTGGTATGCTGATCACTCTCCATCGATTCTATTTTGGAAACTTTTAATTATTGTTTTTTTGTTAATTGTTACGCTTTTATAGTCGAACAAAATTCTATACACTATCGTATGCAATTAGACGTATTGATGTTATACAGTTCCTAGCAAAGTTCCCTCTAGGGTTTTGTCCTTGAGAGGGTGTGCGCCACTAGGTGGTTTCCTAGGTTTTCTGCTCTTTTCTTTCGAATCTTTATATCCAAAAAGCGTCTTTTTGCCTCGTTTTCTGTGTTTTTCTTTACGGTTTGTTACCAGATTTCTTTTTTGCCTTTGTGGAAGTGCGCTGTTGACGGTTCTTTGATAGAAACCATGAATACGTTGAGTACGCTTAACCTAAATGAAGATTATGAGGAGGAAGGAGAGGATAATACTGCCGCCAGTCAGACGGTTGAACTTGAATGGGTGGCGGGTGAGGATGTGAAGAAGGATGAAGCTCGACTGTGTGTGGTGGGACGGCTCTGGACGGACAGAAATTAATGTAAATCTCAAAGCTCTTATTGATACCATGATATCGGCATGGAAAGCGAAGGGGGTTGTGGGCGAGATTGTGGACAAGAAGGAGAAGATTGTTACCTTCAAATTTGCAGAAGAGGACGACAAGAAACGAATTCTGGGGGAACAGCCATGGCATTTTGAGCGACATATCCTTGTTCTCACGGATGTAGACGGAGATGCGATCCCAACAGAGGTACCTTTGTATTTTTCACCAATATGGGCACATGTTTACGACTTATCTGTTATGGGTAGACAAAATTTGGAGAATGCTTGTAATATTGGCAATACTATTGGTACGTTTGTGGCAGTCGATAATTCGGTTAACCCGGCGATAAAAAGATCGATGCGAATTAGGGTTATTCTGGACGTTCGTAAAGCCCTAATTGACTCTATTACGATGAAACTAAAAGGGGGGAAAAAGTGGAAGGTTAGAGTTTGCTACGAGAGTTTACCCCTTTACTGTTATATTTGTGGACATGTGGGTCACGGGGAGAAGGACTGCGGGAAAAGGAGAGGTCCAATTGGGGAGGGCAGGCGCTATGGTGACTGGCTGAGAGCCTCGCCCTGGAAAGTGGCTCATGTTCCAGAGGACAGGGGTAGAAGGGATGTGTCGTGTGCTAGGAAACTTGCCATGGACAGTGAAATAGAGACTGCAGCGGAAGAGAAGGAACTGAATAGAATGGTGAAGATGCTACGGGGAGTATCTTTACTGGAAAGGAATGAGGGGCGGATGCAGGGGGCCAGGGAAAGGGAAGCTAATGGGGGAGAAACTCAGATGGTGGAAGGGGAGCAGGATGTGGCAGCGAAGATGGGTGGGGAGGGAGAGAGGAGCAGTGTAGGGAAAGAGAGGAGTACGACCAATGGAATCGAGGGGCAAAGATTCTTTAAAGCTAAAAGGAGTGGTGACCGTAAGGTTGTGTGTGGTGGCGGTGGAAACTCAAAACCGGGGAAGGAGAGGCTCTCCCTGGTAAGAAGAAGAGGAAGGACCGGGATGGGGGTGAGGAAGAGATAGCTGCTGAGAAGGATGGTGGGGTGCACAAGGTACGGGTGTTGATGGAGGGATGTATTATGTCATGTCAAGTAGCGGAGGCTGGCAGAGATCAGCCCCGCGAACAACAATGAAAATATTAAGCTGGAACTGTCAAGGGTTGAGCAACCCATTGACGGTTAATACCCTCCGCGATTGGTGCTGGAGGGAGAGCCCAAACATTGTCTTCGTTATGGAGACAATGATTAGTGCGAGTAGGTTGCAAAAAATTAGAAACAAATGTGGTTTTTTGTCAGCTATTTGTCTTGGTAGTAATGGTAGGTCTGGAGGTTTAGGGCTTTCGTGGAAGGACATTGATGCCCAACTCCTTTCTTATGATAGGCATCATATTGCTATGAAGGTGGTGGGGAGTGATGGAGGAACTTTGTGGAAAGCGGTGGGAGTGTACGGGTAGCCTGAGGTGGCGAATAGACATAAAACATGGAGGATGTTGAATGCTCTTTGTAGAAATAATGCTGACCACATGGTTCTTCTCGGTGATTTCAATGAAATTCTTTGTGACAGTGAGAAGGAGGGTGGCGTGGTTAGGAGCGAGCGATAAATGGATGCGTTTCAATCAGCTCTTGATGAGTGTGCTCTGGAGGATTTGGGTTTCTATGATAATATTTTTACTTGGCAGAGGGGGAGAGGGGATGGTACAGTAATAAGAGAAAGGCTTGATCGTGCTGTGGCCAATTTCGAATGGTGTCAGCGCTTTCCTAATGCGGTGGTCCGAAACTTTCCTCTATACTCCTCTGACCACAGTGCAATCCTCATACATGAACAGGTAGAGGGAGAGCAACACAAGCAAGGTAAACGTTTTTGTTGGGGCTGGTGTCCTTAACAGTTAGTGCAAGGACTTATAAATCTCTAAAAGGATCAAAGGGTATACTTTTGGTATTATTATCAGTTGATCCACGTTTATCAATAACGGTTGGCTTGCTAGATAAGTTTGACGTTATTGTCATACAGATGGCGGTGATCAACTGGTCCCTAAAAGTCACACCTATAGGATACGTTTGAGAGATGTGACAGTATGAAAATACAGTCATGTTGATGCCAATTTTTACTAACCAGTTAGTCCGAGTTATTTGACTAATAATAAGTCAAAATGTGATGTTGAGATATGTTATTTAATACGGATTAAATAATAATGGCTAAGGCGAATTAAGCAGTTAATTCGTAAATTGAATATAAGCGTTTTATATTTAATTAAATGTATATTGAATATAATTATACAATATCGTCTTTGTCGGACATGTATTAATGTTTCAACTAATCCGTATTATTAGTTGATGCTTTAATAACCGATAACCGATGACGATTTATAACAAAACCGCGTCATATACATTTTAGCGATTTACGAACCGGACCATGAGCTAATTCTAAAAGGAAGTGGAAGCCCACTTCCCAAGGCCCCTCTCGGTTTTGCCGAGATTAGGAGAACAAAAGGAGAGCTTCTCCTCTTGCTTAACCTAATTGTCATTAGTGAAAAATAATTAGGGTTTCGGAACATTTTTCTCTGAAACTCCTAGATCTCACATCGACAAAACTCACAATAGCTTTCTCAATATTGCAAGTCAATTAGAAAGCATTTCTAGCACAAGGGCATAGTCTCTGACGGTCTTGGGTGCAACAATTAGGAGGAAATCTCTGTTGATTTCTGTTCTTTACGCCGTGCATCAAAGGACCCGAGGTTGATTCTTTATCTTTATCGTTTTATTGTTGCATTTCGTTTATGACCATATTTCAAATGTTAAATTTACGTTATAGTCCTAAATTTAAAGGGTCTTATACGGATATTACCCCTCAAGTGGTATCAGAGCGAGGCCACGTAAATTTTCATTGTGATTTTTCATAAATCGATCTTGAAACGATTTTTATTGTCTTGAAATTCGTGCGGCAACAGCGTTTTATCCTCTCGGCAGAATTTTTTTTCATTTGCAAAATTTTTTGAAACCGTGACATGTTTTACACGGTTATATCATCTTGTTTTCGATTTGTTTTTGTGCATATTGTTGTTTTATACGGAGATTATAACAATATGTCAAGTTTTGTCAAATTGTGAAATTGTTTTGATGCGGTTTTGATCAAAATTACGTTTGTTTTGTTTCGTCAAAACTGTTTTCACGAGGGTTTTTGTTTTTCCAGAAATTTTATTCTCGATCGAGCATGTTTTAATCGATCGAGAGGTTTTTCTGTCTTGTTTTTACTCGATCGAGTCCTTGTTGTACTCGATCGACTCTTTTTAAAACCCTATTGCTCGATCGAGAAGTCCTCGTACTCGATCGAGCAGATTTGCTGATAAAAGTACTCGATCGACCACCAGTTTAGTCGATCGAGCACTTTCTCGTTTGCCATCCTCTCGATCGACTTGCAGTTCAGTCGATCGAGCCCTTTTGTTCCTCGATCGAGCACTAATGTCCCTGGATCGAGGGATTTTGTTTTGGCAGTTTTGAAAATTTATTCTTTTGCTTTAAATTTTCTTTTGGCCTTAATATGTACTTTATACGGATATTGTACACTCGCTATGATTGTGAAACGGTTCACACACGTACCATTAAGTTATTTTAAAGCGTATTTAAAGTAACGGATTAGATTAAAATTAAATTGATAGAAGCGGTTTTATCACATGAATTTTAATCATTAAAAGGTGGTTTGGATAAATTTAACATAATTACGGAATTATGTCACGAATGAATTTGTTTTTAGTTGATGCATTTATTTATCGTTAATTTTGAATGCTTTTGAATGCCTTTTTATTACGTATTTATTTTTACAATCAGTTGTAACTTAGTGTGGCCTTAGTAGAACGTGTTACCGTAATGATGGAACACGGTCTTGGTTGTATTTTGAGATCTCGTATCTCCGTTTTGGATTTTTCACTTGTAATTACAGTTTTAATTAGAATGTAAATAGGTTTGTATTTGTAATTTTAAATTGTAATTTTTGAGAAGACCAAAGAAGGAGACCGGATGCTCACTCCCGCTACATGGATCAAGATGGAACATCAAGACAAGCTTCTCGGGTCCAACGGTGGATTCCAAAGTTGTTTTATGTTCTTTTTATTAGGATAGGCCACACTAGGAATTTTTATTTACGTATTGCATTCTTTTATTTATTTTTTCGTAACGATAATATGCATCATATTCCGCCTAAAAACCAAACCACCTAATTATTGCATGAAAACTGACACATTTAGAGGTCACGAGTTAGTTTTCTTTGACATTCTCATGTCACACGATCTATGCTAAGCCATCACCTAAATTAATTCATTCACGCAAACGCTAGTTATTCGTTCACTTAAAATGAATTATAATTAAGTTGATGGGATCTTCCTCGTATAAACCAAAATTGAGAACGGTCTTTATAGGTCAAACTCCAATGAGTCCCTTCTTCGTCGGTAGGCATAATATGACCCCTTCTACGTCGGGTAAGTTGGAACCGATTGACCTATTTTATCTCAACACTATGGTCACTCGTACGATCCTGTGACTATGGTGGACTATAGATAGGATTTACGGAAATCTATCGACCAAGAGTTCTTCCGGAAGAATTAGCTAAACAGTTGGCTTATCAATTTACAGAAATTGAGTCTTGGGATCACTTGTATCATTCTTGAGGGAGATCAATTATGCAAGTGTGCAAGTCTACACGTTAAAATGTATTTTTAAATAGACTTAAATCACCTCGATGAGTTGCTTATTTCGTTTTTGTTTTTCTTTCTTTTCCGTGTAGATCACGAACTTTTAAACTGCTAAAAACAAATGGTGGTTCTACGATAACCCAATGCCAAGTGCCACATTAGACCGTGAGTCCTGGCTTCGGATCTTCATGAATCGGATGAATCGAGTCTACTCGATCAAGAATGATGGATCAAACTTCGCGGACCGGGAGGCGGCATTACGGAATGTCGCCGCCGCCGACGGAAGCTCAAATATCTATTAGAGCCCATCCCGGCAAAACCAGTCCCACGGCTAGAGCTGCTGAAATCACCAAGTTTAATGATTTCTGTATGGAAGCGGGTGCGATTAAAAACGTACTCATTTTTGCAATGGAACCCAATTTGCAGAAACGCTTCATAGCCCATGGTGCGAACAAGATTTTCACCACGCTCACCAAGGAATTCTCGAAAGCACCGAGAATCGTGACCTATGAGCATACCACTCGCTTCTTTGATGCGAGACTCCCGAGAAGGGCCAACCAACCGTTAGCCCACACATTCTCAAAGATGATTGAGAATGTCGAGAAGCTGGAGACCTTTGATTGTAAGATCGGCGAGAACATTGTGATCGACCGCATGCTTCACTCACTCCACGATGGTTTTTCGCAATTTAGAGCGAATTACTATATGAATGATTTGAAGAAAACTCCCCATGAACTGCACTCCCTCCTCGTATGCACCGAGAAGGACATGAAGTTCAGTGGGGGCATGAAACAAGATGTTCTCGTTGTGTCAAACAAAGGCAAGGGCAAGGGCAAAGCTAAAGCAGACCTAACAGTAGGTAAGGCGAAGTTCAAGAAGTCGGGTTCGGGTAGAGTGGGCTGGTGAGTCGAGCACCTCATCAAAGTGCGACAAAGAGCAAGAATGAAAACATGGAATGCCATCATTGCCACAAGACTGGGCATTGGAGGCGTACATGTCCTGTTTATCATGAGGACTTAAAGGCAGGTCGTGTTAAACCTGTTGGTATGTCTTCTCTCTCTTCTACTTTTATTCATATGATTGAGATTAACCACGCAAGTTACGGAACTTGGGTACTTGATACTGGTTGTGGTTCTCATCTGTGTAATCATGTGCAGGGGCTCCGAAACATCGAACCCCTCGTAAAGGGTGAGGTGGACCTGCGTGTTGGGAATGGAGCAAGAGTGGCTGCCATCTCAAAGGGGACATATGTGATCCAGCTTCCTAGCGGATTTGAGTTGTCATTATATGACTGCTATTATGTACCCAGTCTTTCCAAAAACATTATTTCAGTTTCTGCACTTGACAAACTTGGATTTTCATTTGTAATAGAGAATAATACTTGCATTTTCTCTTTACACGATATGATTTATGGCAAGGCAGTCTCCATGAACGGAATTTATGTTTTAGATCAGACCACCGAAATATTACACGTAATGAATAAAAAGTTAAAGGTTGGTGACAAAGATCAAACGTATCTATGGCACTGCCGTATGGGACACATTAATGAGAAACGCGTAAAACAACTCATCAAAAATGGAGCTATCTCGGCCTTTGATTTTCAATCATTTGGCACGTGTGAATCATGTCTCAACGGTAAGATGACTCGTATTTCCTTCAAAGGTGTTGGAATGCGCGCTGCTGACCTATTAAGACTCATACACACGGATGTATGTGGACCTATGTCAATCACCGCACGAGAAGGCTATAGGTATTTCATCACTTTCACGGATGATTTAAGTAGATATGGCTATGTCTACTTAATGAAACATAAAAGTGAATCCTTTGAGAAATTCAAGGAATACCAAAATAGGGTACAGAACCTATTGGGTAGAAAGATTAAAACACTACGTTCAGATCGTGGTGGCGAGTATCTTTCTCACGAGTTTGATCAACACCTAAAAGACTGTGGATTGCCCTACGCTTAACTCCACCGAACACCTCAATTGAATGGTGTGTCCGAACGGAGAAATCGAACACTACTTGATATGGTTCGATCCATGATGAGTCACACCGTGTTGCCGACTCATTGTGGGGTTATGCTCTTCTGTCACCGCTTAAATACTTAACAAAGTCCGTCTAAAGATGTTGACAAGACTCCATATGAACTATGGAAGGGAACGGTCCCTAACTTGTCCTTTATACGGGTTTGGGGCTGCGAGGCTTATGTCAAGTGGAGACACGAGGATAAGCTCGGCCCGCGATCGGTCAAGACGTACTTTATAGGTTATCCTAAAGGAACGCTTGGTCATTACTTTTATTCGCCAACCGAACAACGTGTTTTTGTTGCGGCTAGTGCGACATTCTTAGAGAAGGAATTTCTCGAGAATGCAAAGAGTGATAGAACCTTCGAACTGTCGGAGATTCCAGAACCAAGTACCGAGCAACTATTGGAGGAACCTATTCCTTCAATCCCGGCTGCGGTTAACATTCCTGAGGAACCTAGGAGGTCGGGAAGAGTCTCTATTCCTCCGGACAGATACATTGGTATGGTCGAGGAACATGACATAGATGACGTTCTACTCTTAACGAGTAGTGAGCCCGCAACCTATAAAGGTGCCATGACTAGTTTCGACTCAAAGCTATGGCTTGAGGCCATGCAATCCGAGATGGACTCTATGTATGAGAACAACGTGTGGGATCTTGTTGACTTACCTGCTAAGGTTCGTCCCCTTCAATGCAAATGGCTTTACAAGATAAAGCATTCTGTGGAAGGTCAACAAGATATCTATAAAGCACGACTAGTTGCTAAAGGTTTCACCCAAGTGCCAGGTTTTCACTACGATGAAATTTTTGCACCCGTAGTCATGCTGCGTTCCATTCGGATTATCTTAGCGATCGCCGCTTTTCATGACTATGAAATTTGGCAAATGGATGTGAAAACCGCCTTCTTAAACGGTTTTTGGAGGAAGAGTTGTACATGGTACAACCCGAAGGTTTCATCGATCCTTTACATCCTAAGAAAGTATGCAAGCTTAAGCGTTCCATTTATGGACTTAAGCAAGCATCTCGGAGTTGGAATCATCGCTTCGACCAAGTGATTAAAGAAAATGGATTTACTCGATCGGTCGAGGAACCATGTCTTTATATCAAGTCGAGTGGGAGCAAGATTGTCTTCCTAATATTGTATGTCGATGACATACTCCTGATTGGGAATGACATACCTCTCTTAACTTCGGTGAAAGTATGGTTGAAAAACCATTTCCAGATGAAAGATCTGGGAGAGGCACAGAGAATTCTAGGCATCCGTATCTATCGAGATAGATCACGACGGATGCTATCTCTCAGTCAGGAGTCTTACATAGACAAAGTCCTAGAGAGATTCAGCATGACTAACTCCAAGAAGGGGTTCCTTCCTATGGCTCCAGGGGTGCATTTGAGCAAGTCTCAGGCACCAGAGACACCGGAAGAGAAAGAGCGCATGACACGGATTCCTTATGTTTCGGCTATAGGATCAATCATGTATGCCATGATATGCACACGTCCGGACGTGGCATATGCATTGAGTATGACAAGTCGATTCCAACAAAGATCCAGGTGAATCACATTGGTTAGTCGTCAAGAACATTCTTAAGTACCTCCGGAGGACTAAAGATTGGGCATTGACTTATGGAGGCCCTCAAAAGCTATGCGCAACCGGTTCTACGCAGACGCTAGCTTCCAAACGGATCGAGATGACTCGAAATCTCGATCTGATTCGTTTTTACTCTTAATGGCGCTGCGGTCACCGGAAGAGTTCAAACAAACTGTTATTACAGATTCTACGACCGAGTCCGAGTACTATGCCGCGTCTGAAGCTACAAAGGAAGCGATATGGATGCGTCAATTCTTACATGGACTATCTGTAGTGCCTAGTTCGAATGACCCGATCACCATCTATTGTGACAATAGTGGTGCCATCTTCCAAGCTAAGGAGCCAAAGTCTAGCAACAAGTCTAGACATGTACAACGGAAAGCTCATCTAATCCGGGATTACGTGGAGCAAAAGGAAGTAGTGATAGAAAAGATTGCTAGAGATGATAACATAGCAGATCCTCTCACTAAAGCATTACGACAAGATAAGCATGAAGGGCACGTTAATTCCATGGGAATTAAACGTGTTCCTAAGTTGTAGTACTCTTTTATGGATTAGATTCATTCCCTTTTGTACTCTATACGACATCATCGTTTTGATATTTATATATTTTGTTTTTCATGTGGAATTGTACGACAATTTTTGAACACCACAAAGTGAACCAACGAACATTATATTTTTTTAGTCCTTAATTGCCCACATGAGCTGATAACTCGGCAATTATTTTGTGACGTTGGTTGATGGTGGGTTCAACGAGCCATAAGTCAACCGGTTGACTGACCAATCACAGAGGCTATTTATACGGATATTTCGTAGGACACAATTGTGACATCGACGTGGAGTCCTAAATGTTTTATAACATTCGGTGCCCTGTCGTGGATAGGACTTCCATGGTGATCCTAAGAGTCGATTCTTTTGACTATCGATTGTCTCTTGAGACTAAGGCAGATTTTGGGTGACTTTGGTTTCTTTCTCACGGTCATCCGTAATAACAGGGCCAAGTAGATTTTTTCTGGGTCATTTCATGCCGTGCTTAGATCGGAAGGAGTTCGAGTTGAAGGAAATATTCAGCCTTTATCGTGCACTCGATATTTCTCAGGGCCACTCGAGGAGTCAGAATCGAAATGCATGGCCATGCTCGGATACGGATTCGTTTTATCGGTTAAGTTACTCTCTAGTCGGGGAAACCACTCTAGATACGGATCGATTGTAAAATACGACCTTTGCGGATCCGGATCTGCAAATTGTTTTACATTGAGTGGGAGAAAGTTTTAAATGAATATGAGAATCGGTTATCGCACATACACTTGTACGGACAAGTGGGAGTTTGTTGGAGCTTATGTCCTCCAGTTAGTGCGGATAACGTCATTGCACATACACTTGTACGGACAAGTGGGAGCTTGTTGGGGCTGGTGTCCTTAACAGTAGTGCAAGGACTTATAAATCTCTAAAAGGATCAAAGGGCATACTTTTGGTATTATTATCAGTTGATCCACGTTTATCAATAACGGTTGGCTTGCTAGATAAGTTTGACGTTATTGTCATACAGATGGCGGTGATCAACTGGTCCCTAAAAGTCACACCTATAGGATACGTTTGAGAGATGTGACAGTATGAAAATACAGTCATGTTGATGCCAATTTTTACTAACCAGTTAGTCCGAGTTATTTGACTAATAATAAGTCAAAATGTGATGTTGAGATATGTTATTTAATACGGATTAAATAATAATGGCTAAGGCGAATTAAGCAGTTAATTCGTAAATTGAATATAAGCGTTTTATATTTAATTAAATGTATATTGAATATAATTATACAATATCGTCTTTGTCGGACATGTATTAATGTTTCAACTAATCCGTATTATTAGTTGATGCTTTAATAACCGATAACCGATGACGATTTATAACAAAACCGCGTCATATACATTTTAGCGATTTACGAACCGGACCATGAGCTAATTCTAAAAGGAAGTGGAAGCCCACTTCCCAAGGCCCCTCTCGGTTTTGCCGAGATTAGGAGAACAAAAGGAGAGCTTCTCCTCTTGCTTAACCTAATTGTCATTAGTGAAAAATAATTAGGGTTTCGGAACATTTTTCTCTGAAACTCCTAGATCTCACATCGACAAAACTCACAATAGCTTTCTCAATATTGCAAGTCAATTAGAAAGCATTTCTAGCACAAGGGCATAGTCTCTGACGGTCTTGGGTGCAACAATTAGGAGGAAATCTCTGTTGATTTCTGTTCTTTACGCCGTGCATCAAAGGACCCGAGGTTGATTCTTTATCTTTATCGTTTTATTGTTGCATTTCGTTTATGACCATATTTCACATGTTAAATTTACGTTATAGTCCTAAATTTAAAGGGTCTTATACGGATATTACCCCTCAGTTTTCGATTCGAGCTGTACTGGATGTCGAACCCGGAGTGTGAGGAGGTTATCCAGGCGGCTTGGAATCACATGGGTGGTGGCAGTGTAATGGAGAAGGTGGAGTGCAGCTCTAGGAAAC
This sequence comes from Silene latifolia, assembly GCF_048544455.1. Taxonomy (NCBI): domain Eukaryota; kingdom Viridiplantae; phylum Streptophyta; class Magnoliopsida; order Caryophyllales; family Caryophyllaceae; genus Silene; species Silene latifolia. The sequence continues at coordinate 102,167,179 of NC_133531.1, forward strand.
TCCAAACTTGGGCACGTAACATGTTTAGCAATCTGAAGAAGGAAATTAGGGCAAAGGAGGACGAATTGGTGAGATTGCAAAAGAAAGCTCCTTCGGCGGATATGTTGGCACATTGTAAAAAAGTTGTGGAGGAGCTGGAGAGTCTTAGGCAGCAGGAGGAAACTTATTGGTTCATTAGGGCTTGAAAATGTGAGTTACGGGACGGAGACAAGAATACCAAGTACTTTCACCACAAGGCTCAACAGAGGAAAAAACGATATACTATAAAGGGCATTGAAGATGAGGATGGCGTGTGGCAGACCGAGGAGGACAAAGTTGCGAATACTTTTTGAGAGTATTTTGGTCAGTTGTTCTCGTCAAGTAATCCTGCGTCGTGTGAGGAAACGTTGGGCTGTGTCAAGCCAGTCATAGAACCGTATATGAACGAATGATTGGATGCACCAGTCACTGATGAAGAAGTTCAACATGCGCTTTTTAATATGCACCCCAATAAGGCACCGGGACCGGATGGAATGCACGCCCTCTTCTACCAAAAATATTGGCATGTGGTGGGCAGGGACATATATAGCTTTGTTAGGGAATGGTGGAATGGAGGAGGAGATATGAAGCATATTAATCACACGCATGTGGTGTTGATCCCGAAATGCAACGACCAAAGAAGGTAACTGAGTTCCGCCCTATTAGTCTATGCAATGTGCTATATAAAATTATTTCAAAGACCCTTGCTAACAGACTTAAAGGCTTCCTCAATGATGTTATTACGGAGAACCAAAGTGCTTTCACACCCGGGAGATTTATACGGATAATGCTCTTGTTGCTTTTGAAAATTTTCATGCCATGAAGAGGGGTGGAGAGGGGAGGAAAGGTAATATTGCCCTTAAATTGGATATGAGTAAGGATTATGATAGGGTTGAGTGGCCTTTCTTGGGAGAGGTGATGAGGAGAATGGGCTTTTCGGATACTTGGCGAGGGAGGATAAGGAGATGCATATCCACGGTCACAGTCTTTTTTAATAAATGGTCGGCCAGTAGGGGGTGTTAGACCTAGTAGGGGACTTAGACAAGGTGACTGAGGAGTCTATTGATCGAATACGAAAGAAGGGGGGTGAATTGAGTATTAAAAACGATGCCCACTTTTTCGAAATATATGATGTAAAATTAATTATTGATTTTATTGATTAAAATCAACTAATTAATTTACTAATAAGCGCAAAATCGAAATAACAAAAATAAAGAAAGAGAGAAAGAGAGACACACAGGATTTTTGAAGTGGTTCAGTTTCACAAGTCGAAACCTACGTCCACTATTCTCGATTAATAATTTTAGTACGTTTCTACGGATTACAAAAATTATCAATCCACTCGTATAACCAACTATATGATTATAACTCAGATTGAATATCGCTAAATACTCTAGATTGCTCTTACGTTAATAAGAAAAGCACAACGATAAATACTAATCTCACGTTATGCGAGTGAGTATAATATCTTTGTGTACTTAGTATCCTATAACGATTTCTTTTTGAGTGATTGACAAATATGATGCGCAACTTTTGTATAAGCAATTTGTAAAATAAGAATTAAAACTCAAATAATTTTTGCTTAAATATTTTTTTCTCTTAAAAGTGTAGATGTGTGTCACTGTTTAAATGTTGAATGAAGAGAGGTATTGATAGTTGTAGGGAATTAGGGTTTTAGAATACTCTAGAAGGTGTGAAACCCTAAATGACTTGACGAACAAGTAGGAGGCTAGGGTTTGGGACAGGCTCGGCCTCTAGGGTTTCGGCCGGCCCCTAGGGCATCCTTCGGTCCATGTCGGCCTCCATAGCCCACAACAAATCGAGATAGAATTTTAGTTGAAACCCTAGGTTGCATGACGACATAAATATCGTGTTACAAACCAATAGTAAATCCAACTTAAATTCTAATTAAATAATTCCAATTATATAAATACTCTCTTATTTTTATAAAACATTAAAAATATATTTTTCAAAAATTAACGCATCATTTTTGTCTGGCAGTGAAGTTATGGCTATGAGGTCATAACTTCACTAACCTTTAAATCAAACAAAGTAAAACCATTGCCGGATGACGACCTATACTATCTAATCTTCAGTAGATCTTCAGTAAACGAATCATCTCTTCACAAGTCTCTCATCTTGAGTCTCGTGGTTGTTATTTGATCTTGATCTTGAATATTACGATCACATGTCCTTGAAGTTGTACCTCCTTGGTCCAAACTTCAAGCTTGCGTCATTGTAATTGTTCCTTTCTAAATTAAGACTTGAGCACACAATTACACGCATATGTTTATAATATTAAGTCCACATACAAATCATTACTGTCATTATAAAAACAACTAATTAGGACTAAAGGTCCAACAAATTCCCCCTTTTTGATGATGACAAGTCTCTTATGATTTGTGTCTAAGTCTAGTTCCCCCTCAACATAATACTTCCCAAATTATAGAACAGTTGAGCGCGGAAACTAATAATCTTTTCAAAGTTATAACTATTGAACGCCTTGAGAGAATTAACTTGAGACGGTCGCAAATCATAAAAACAATTCCCCCTCTTTGCATCATTGAAAAGATGAGAACAAACATAAAACAACTAGAATAATATATTATGAGACAAGAATTAATCATGAAAAACATATTATATTAAACGCATTCTAGTTCTTAATCAGCATAATAATATTATAAACCTGCAATCACACAAGGAATAAAATGCGGAATTGAAAAAGCTAATATCCATAAGAATGGACTTTTATTGTGAGCAAAGGAATTAAAAAGATAAGGCTAGGTTGGAAATTTGGATGGGTAGGGCGAGATGGTCACGAGTGGTAGGGGCTCGGTGGTCGTGACCTTGGACGGGTCCGGAACTCCAAATCCTCGAGTCATGCGTGACAATGGTCTAGGAGCGCAGCTTGAGCAGCTAATCGAGCATCGAAATTAACAATCCTCAAAGTCATAGCTTTAACTGCTTCATATATCATATGCATCTCATACCTTATTTCCTTTCCCGATTGCAAAAGCTCATCACCAAACTTAACCAAACTATCCATACCTTCTCTCATATGAGTAGATTTGGAGTGTGTTCGCACGGCTGTCTTTAGAGCGGTGTCGACTTGCGTGTCCAATCGTGACAACATGGTGTATACACGCGCCGGGCTAACACTACTCAGTCCACTAGTATCAACTCTCCTTTCCTTTGTAATGAGATCAAACAACTCACATAATTTCTTGTCTTGCTCATTAATCCTTCCAAGAATAGAACTAAAATTTGATTCCATCTTAGAATCCAACATCTCAAAACTCACATTGCTTTTCCCTCCTTTTTCTCCTTTATCTCCTTTCATTTCAAAACACAATTCCGGACCATTAATAACGAGCTTCATATAAGATAAATAAAGATCGTTCATCTCATCACTTGTTATAACTCCATAACTATGCATCCCAATAACTCCTTTCTTCTCTAAAATTCGAGAGATCCAATTTCCATAAGGCAAATTTAAAGTAGAAGCTAAATCGTCCATCTTAGCTGTTACACTAGCTTGTATAATTTTATGAAACACAAGCATAGGTAGACTAACCTTTTCTCCTTCAAGCCAAGCCTTCATAATAATCATCTCATGAACCCCAAATTTATCTCTACCTTCTTTGCAAGGAACAATAGTAGTCCAAAGAAAGTTAAAAAAGAACCTCAAAGATGGCGACAACTTGGTTGTTAAAATAGTTTCAGACGAAGTCGCATCTTGTTTGAAATACCGTTTCACTACTAACCTCTCATCAAGTGACACACTTCCCCATTCTACGCTTGGATTAATTTCGATTCCTCCTCTAGGAACTCGGGCCAAGTCGCAGAAATCACCATGTGAGACACGTATAGATGTCTCATTAACCACAGCAAGTAAATTTCCTTCCTTAAATTGAACAGTAGGATAAAATTGATATACCTCAATAGGAAAGACTGGACCACTTACAGCAACAATATTTTCCCAACCTTGATCTTTGAGAAAATTCCTGAAAAATCCAAGTGCTTTATATTGCTTTAACCAATCAACCGAATATACTCGTCCTGCGTGAATGCGGTATTGAGCAACTTGATTGATATTTCTGCGTTCTACTTGAGTTAATCGAAGATTATTTAGTCCATTGTTAGTGTAATCATCCATATGATGTGCGTAAAGAACACGTGAAGAACCATCTTGAAGTATATAGCTCTCCGTTTTCGAGCTTACCTCAGTTTCCGAAACCAATTTTCCCTTACCCTTAACCAATTTTCTTCGCTTCTTGTGGGTGTCGGGTAGGTCGGCGGCGGACCGGGGTGACCGTGGGGTCTCGGGCGGCGTGACGGAGCGGGAGGTTCTCGGGGATGATCGGGTTACCTTCTTTCCAACAACAACGGGTTTCTTAGATTGAAAACGGGTTGTAGGATGATTTCCATTATTAATATTGAAGGTTTTGAAAAAGTATTAGGGAAGAAGATGATTAAATTGATGAGAAATATGGAGAGGTTAAAAGGGTTTAAATAGTATTAAGGAGTTTGTGTTTTGGTAACCATAAAATTATTAAGGAAAGAAAATAATACCAATTTCCTTATTTTTTTTTCGGTGCCCCTTTTTTTTCGGCAACTTCCTTTTTTTTTCGTGCTTTTTTTTCACACTTTCCTTTTTTTTCCGCACTTTCCTTTTTTTTTTTGACATTATCTCCTTTTTCTTATATGATAAGAATAAGAAAAGAATCCTATTTGATGTGAGATAAGGAAAGAATCTTTTGTGTTGGTGTTTAGGCAGGATTTGTGTAGGAATATAATAAGATAGAAATATCTTTATTATATTTAGGCATTTTATTGTAGATTTTGTCAAATTTTTGTAAGAATATGTGATTATACAGAATATTAAATATTACCATACACATAAGCAAGATATAACACGTAAAATAAACATTATTTAACATAATTAAACTTGCAACAAAATATACGGACACAATCGTACAATCTCATCTTCCTAGCCAGTCATTCAGGTTCCCAGACATAATTATGACGGATTTAATTATCGCTAATTAAACCAATCTCTAGTCTAAATAACTCAAAGTGTTTTCTAGCTAACGTCTTAGTCAAGATATCAGCCCATTGCCTTTCGGTACTACAAAATTCAAGTGAAATGTTACCCTTCTCTACGTGATCTCGTAGAAAGTGGTGTCTAATATATATATGTTTGGTCCTCGAGTGCTGAGCAGGGTTCTTAGAAATTACTATAGCACTCGTATTGTCATACATAATAGGTATACGACCTACATTTATACCATAATCACATAGTTGTTGCTTTAACCAAAGTAATTGAGAACATACCAGTCAAGCAGATACATACTCCTTTCAAAGGAGACATTGCAACTGAATTTTGTTTCTTTGATCCCCATGTGATGATACAAGGTCCAACAAACGTTGCATACCCAGAAGTGCTTTTTCTATCTAAAGAGCATCCTGCATAATCTGCATCTGAATACCCTACTAGATCGAAATTACACTCAAGTGGATACCATAAGTACAAATTTGATGTACCAATTAAATATCTCAAGATACGTTTAACTGCAATCATATGTGACTCTTTAGAACACAATTGATATCGCGCACAGACACATACACTATACATTATATCAGGACGACTTGGAGTTAAATATAAAAGTGAACCAATCATACCTCGATATGTAGTCTCATCGACACACTTACCATGTTCATCTATAGTTATCTTCTTACCAGGTACCATAGGTGTATCGTAAGATTTTGCATTTTCCATACCGAATTTTCGAATTAGTTCCTTGATATATTTCTGTTGGTGAATCTTTATACCATCCTTTGTTTGTTGAATTTGTAAACCTAGAAAGTACTTCAATTCTCCCATCATGCTCATTTCAAACTCAGAAGTCATTAGATCTGAAAAATACTTGCACAATTTTTCATTAGTAGAACCGAATATAATATCGTCTACATAAATTTGCACAACAAGTAAATTATAACCCTCGGATTTTAGGAACAAGGTTTTATCGACAGATCCTCTTTTAAAATTATTTTGTAATAAAAACTTGGATAATCTGTTATACCATGCCCTTGGAGCTTGTTTCAAACCATATAAAGCTTTGTCTAATTTATAAACGTGGTTTTGAAACTTGCTATCTAAAAATCCGGGAGGTTGTTCTACATAAACTTCTTCTTCCAAATAGCCATTAAGAAATGCAGTCTTAACGTCCATTGGGAATAATTTCATTCCTTTATGAGCAACAAAGGCAATAATGAGACGAATAGCCTCAAGTCTTGCTACGGGTGCAAAGGTCTCGTCATAATCGATCCCTTCTTGTTGATTGTAGCCTTGGACAACTAGTCGTGCCTTGTTTCTTGTAATAAGTCCCGCATCGTCCGGTTTATTTCGAACACCCATCTTGTACCAATAACAATTCGATCACTAGGTCGTGGCACTAAGTGCCATACCTTATTGCGTTCGAATGGTTGAAGCTCATCTTGCATAGCGCTTATCCAATCAGTTCAAGAAGAGCTTCTTTGATATTGGTAGGTTCAATGGTTGACAGAAAAGAGAAGAACGAACAGAAATTATTGAAGGACCTTCTAGTTTTAATGCCTTGTTCTAGATCCCCTAGGATTTTGTCCAAAGGATGGGAGCTTTGATGTTTACACTTTTTGAGAACTCTAGGCTCATTATCATTTGGTGGACTAGCATCATCTGCAGATGAAGAATCATGACTTGTTCCCCCGAATTAGACTCGGATTTTCTTGAAGTATCACTAACTTCATTAGAAATATCATGATTTGGATCGGAAGTTACAACATCATTAGGTATAACTTCAAGATCTTTTTCTTTATCTAAGGAAGGGTCAATAGTATCACTAACTACAGAAACATCAATTCTCTTAGGATCGTTTGCAGAATTATCTAGTTCATCATTGATACCTTGAATATCTTCATCTTCATTTAAGGGCTCATTTCTTGCTAAGAAGAAATCGGGCTCATCTGGATCCTCTTCTTCTTGTTCAACTTTATCAAACACATTATCTTCGTCAAAGCGAACATGAACACTTTCTTCTATGCACAAGGTTCTTTTATTGAACACTTTGTAAGCTTTACTATGATCCGAATATCCCAGAAAAACAGCTTCGTCACTTCGGGGGTCAAATTTTCTTAAATTGTCTTTTCCATTATTGTGAACAAAGCATTTTCTTCCGAAGCAACGGAGATGTGATATATTGGGTTTTCTCCCTCTTAAAAGTTCATAGGGAGTTTTTTTCAAAATAGGTCGGATCATAGCTCTATTATGCACATAGCATGCGGTACTAACAGCTTCTGCCCAAAAACTTCTAGGGAGGCCACTACACAACAACATAGTACGGGCCATATCCTCTAGGGTTCGATTCATATGTTCTACAATACCATTTTGTTGTGGGGTTCGTGGTGCGAAGAAGTTATGCCCTACACCATTTTCCCTACCAAATTCTATAAACAATTGATTATCAAATTTCGTGCCGTGATCCGTCCGAATCGAAATAAGCTTTTTATCATATCTATTTTGGGCAAGCTTCATTAGTACCACAAATTCATCGAAAGTTTCATCTTTAGAGGAAAGAAAGATTGGCCAGACATACCTCGAGTAATCGTCGACTAGAACAAATATATACTTTGATCCACCTCGGCTTCTAACTTTCATAGGTCCACATAAATCCATGTGTACCAACTAAAGTGGTCGTTTAGTGCTAACTACTCTTTTAGGTTTAAATGAGGATCTAACATGTTTGCAGCGGGCACATGAGTCACACATTGTCTCCTGCTCGAATTTAATTGAGGGCAAGCCTTCAACTAAATCCATGGACTTAAGTTTCTTTAAAATAGTTGGACTTATGTGTGCAAACCTCTTGTGCCACAAGCTAGAATCATCCGAGGTTGCTTTCATACACGAGAAGGAATTTGTATTGACAACTTTTAAGTCAATCAATATACACATTCCTCATACGGTGACCCTCAAGTAAAACATTACTAGTACCTTCAATTATGATACGACAAACATTGGCATGAAAAACAACTCTGTTACCTTTGTCACATAATTGAGAAATACTAAGTAAGTTATGTTTAAGACCACTGACCAGATATACGTTATCGATTGAATGAGAGGTTGAAATTCCAATTTTTCCTACTCCAATAATCCTACCCTTCTTGTTGTCTCCAAAAGTAACCTTGCCACCAAAGAAGGGCTCTAGTGAAAGAAAAAGATTTCTGTCTCATGTCATGTGTCTCGAGCATCCACTGTCGATATACCATAGATTATTTTTTTTCACTACTACCTGCAAATAAATCAAATACAACTTTTAGGTACCCAAGCTAAGTTGGGTCCTTTATGGTTAGTGACTCTGTAGATTTGATCCTTTCTAACCCATACTTGTCTTATTATTCTTTTGGCTTTCACATTAGGTTGTCTTGGTCTTTGTCTAATAATCGGAACATAAGGTACTCTAGGTTTTGTTCTAACAGAAGTAGCTTTGGGTCTAGTACCTTCATGAGACGCTCTAGGTTTAGTATTATGAACTTTAGACTTGAATGTATGCTTTTGATTCTCATTTATTTTGTTTGATTTTGGAGGAACAGATGAGTAATCAAAAGCCATATCATAAGTCCATCTAAACTCATTATTACGTTCTTCATTGTTGTTAGAATCATCTATAGTTGAGACATCATCTTCCACTATGAAATTACAAGTCTTAACAGATTCGACATTCTTTTGCTTATCCGAAGCAAGTTTGACACAATTGACTTGAATATGTCCAGTAGAGCCATAGTAATTGCAAATCAAGTATTCTGGAAGATTAACATATTTTCTTTTTCTGAAATCGTGATCAGAGAGATTAGATTTACATTTATCATGGTTTCTACGGCTATAGCATTCATGACCAAGTCCCATCTTCATGTTATTATCAGATTGTTCAGTAAGGAAGTTTAAAACCTTTGTGCTTCCTTCCCACTTATCATGAACTTTTCGTGCATGTAAGAGTAATTCTTTCAAAGACTCAATTTCTTTTTCACATTTTGAATGATCTACACTTTAATCCTTGGAAGAGTTACCTTTTTTAAAATCTTCACGAAATTTATCAAAACGTTCATTCAAGACACGTTGCTCATTATCATGTTGTTTCTTAAGTTCAGACATACTATCACTAGCTTTTTTCAATTGCTTAGAGAGAAATGTAATTTCTCTCTTATGTTCGGAAACCACACTATCTTTGCCATTAAGTTCATCTTGTAAAATCTCATTGACTTTCTTCAACTCAGAAGTTATAGCATCACTAGCTGTAACTTTGGCTTGAAGATGCTTAATGTTGAGTTTGAGCTCTGAAGTTATGGCATCACTAGCCTTAACTTTTGATTCAAGAGCGTTTTTCTCAGCATTTGTCATGTCTGAAGTTATAGCTGGGGTAGCCATAACTTTAGATTTGAGCTTTTTGGCTTTGGCTTTTAGAAGTTGGTTTTCCTCAACAATGTCTAGAATTTGTTCCTTAAGGTCTCTTAACTCTAACTTCTGTTCATGGCAAAAATCAAGGGTTTCTTCAAGAGTATTAATTAAGGCCTTCTTAGGAAGTTTCTTAATTTGCTTTTTAAGTTCAAGAAAACTTACCACTTCATCATCTGAATCTGAATCTGAATTTCCAACAAGACACATCTCAGCATCTGAAGCATTACTTTCATTGTCGTTGTCGGAGAATAGGTCAAGACTGACGTTGCTTAGGCAAAGATTTGCCGTTTCTTCTTCATCTTCGGATTCGCCATCTTCAGAGTCCAAGTCTCCCCAACAATATGCCATCAAAACTTGCTTAAATTCCTTCTTTGTCTTGTTACGTTGATCTTTGTCTTTTATTTTCTTCCATGTGGGGCAATATTTGTGATGTGACCATAATTTGAGCATATTTAGTCCTCGAATTAGCCTTGTTCCCATGCTTTTTAGTGCATATTTGGGTCATTTATTGTCTTTAGTCCTTTGTTTTGCATATTCTTTGAGGTTTTGATCCCTTGGTAGGAAAGGAGTACAAACCTTGCATTTTCATGGCAAAATGAAGATAAATTGATTGAATTCAATGACAAAGCATCAAAGAGAAGACAAGACTAGAAGGCCTTTGTACATACTATAGTAGATGGGCAATGATGAGAAAAGATCCTTGCATCCCCGAGGAAATCCTCAAGGATTTTATGAAGAGAAAGGAAGAAAAGAAGAAAGGAAGAAGCTGTAAGAGAATCCGAGCAGATTGCCCACAATCCGCCCGTCCAAGAGGAGCAATCCGAGCGTCTTCCTCAGCTAGACGCTCGTCCAGAACCACCACAATCCGCCCGTCCTCCCCACGAATCCGCTCGTCCAACAAGAAGACAATCTGCCCGTCCCGTGCCCTGAACGCTCGGATTGTGTGACAGCTATTTCGTCTTCTACATGATTCAATGAAGGATGGGCATATTTTTCAAAGACCGGCGAAAAGGAGACCGGAGTCTCTCTTGAGACCGGCGATTCCTCAAGGACTTAATCGTCATTTAAGCCCTTAGTAAACCCTAATTTATGTACCTAATCCCCACTATAAATACCCCATTAGGCTAATTAGATTATGATGTTCTTCTTAGCAATCTTTAGTGTAGTTTATATCAATCAAATCTCTCTTTAATCTTGTAATCAACATTTAATCAAGTTTTAATACAAATCTCATTTCCTTAATCTCTCTTTTGTTCATCTTTCATTTTGGGTAATTGAAGATTATTTTGGTTATTATTGGGAGATTGATAACCTTCCAATCAATCATCAAGTACTTCTATTATTCTTTGCTTTATTATTGGAATCATTAGTAGGTATAATTCTCTTAATCCCTTTTCAATTATTGTTAATTATCTTCATTTAGTCATCATGTTTCACAATGTTGGTATAATTCACAACCTTGCTAGCATGTTCAACATGATAATGAGTGAGTAGTTTCCTGTAATACTCCGTATTTTATATCGCTATTTGAGTCGAGTTAATTGTTTAGTCGTATTGATATCGTAAGATCGAGTTATTCGTAAACTTGTTGAGACAGGTTTAACTGAACGAAGTCACGTTAGCTAGTCCTTTTACCAACCACGTTGACCCATGACACTTACCCATTTACCCAGGCACATTTACCCATGACCCATTTACCGTCTAACCTAACTTTAACCTAATTTTACCCTAACACTACAAAACTCTACTCCCTCACCCGCCTCCCTCATTTCAGCGGCACAAATCTAAACCTTCACGCAAATCGAGAGAGAGAGAGTGAGTGTGGGTGTTGACGGCGCAGCAAGGAAGGCTTTAGGATGGTTGTCGACGTCCGTAGGCGACCCTAGTGGTTGTTGTGGTGGCAGAAAAAGGTATGGGTGCAACCCTTCCCTTCTGTTTTCGTTTTGTCTGTCGGGTTTTGGTTGCTGTTGTGTGTCTTAGGGAGGTGATGCTGGTGGTCGTTGACGGGGTAAGGGAGTCGTGTGGTATGTGACGAGTGTGGTGGTGGTTGTTAGGGAGGTTTTAGGTGGTCGTAGAGGCAGAGATAGGCGGCATCGACACAGGGTAACAAACAGGTTAAAATATGGGTTTTCAGGCGGGTTTAGACGGTTAGGTTTGGCGTGGTGCCACCGTGGACTCGAGGGAGGTCGAAACGGCGGCGCCACGGCGTCTGGGTGCGTCGTCTGACGGCGAGCAGGGCTGTGGTGGTTTGGCAGGGGAGAGGTGATGGCTGCGGTGGTGGTAAGTCGAGAACAGGGGGCGGTTGGTAAGGCACGATGGTGAACCAGGCCAAACGACGGCCCTGGTTTGACTCGCCGGCAATAGTCGACCCTGTTGGGGGCGGTTGTTGGTGGCTGGGTCAAGTTGGGGGTTTAGGCTGGTGGCTGACACGGGCTAGTGGCGGCGCGTGGGAGCGTGGGAGTGCGTGTGAAGGGAACGGTGGTGATGACGGGTTGTTTTAGTTTTGAAACGGTTTTGTCATAGATTTAATCGTTATAATTCGTTAATTTGTCGTATTCTTAGTTAGTTAATTTAATTCCCGAGTTATTTAAAATAATTAGAAACGGGTTTTGAGTCGGGTTTGTTAAAAGTGAAAAGCTGCTATATCGGGAAAGTTTCCATTTAAGGAAACTTTCTAATTTAAGAAGTTTCTATTTTTAGTAACCTTCTATTTTGGGAACGGGAATAGTTAAGTAATCGTTTATCATTTATTTATCTTTCAGAGGGCGAATTTGTTGTGGAATATTACTGAGCACCGACTATTTGACTGCAGTACTGAGGTAGGGGAATACACTGATTAAGTTCTTACAATTATAAAGAGTTGGCATGTTCGGTGATTATATGACATATCTGTTTATCTTATTTATCTCGTTAAGCATCATTGTTTCATAAGTCTCATACATTTCATATGAATCGGAGTTGGAGTTGGAGGAGATGAGTTTATTGTGATTAAGGCCCAGGCGGGTTCTGCAGGACTTGCCCTGGTGACCTCGGCCATTTAGCCGGTATATCGACGATGGTCGATTGATATAGTCTGCCGGGGATCGGTATGGCTGGGCGTTCCGGGGATGTGTGTGATGGAGATGGACTTGGAGGAACATATCATTGCATTCTTTATACATATATCGTATTACCTACTCAACCTCGCGGTTGACCCTGTGTATTCGTGTATGCCTGTGATGATCCATTTATTGGGGAGCAGATTGACAGGTTGTTGAGACATTGGGAGCTGGCAGGGGAGAGAGCATGGATCACCTGACTTAGAGCTAGCTCACTTTTATTTCTGTTTAGCTATCAGACTTTATTTCCAGTTTTGAGACATGTTCCATTTCAGTTCTAAACATTTATAAACTTTTAATTTAAAGTACTGTTTATCTTTCCCTTTGTTATCTACTGCCTCGGGTTTCCGAGATGGTAACACCCTTCTTTATATGAGGAGTCCTAGTCCAGGCCCTTAAATAAATGGGGGTGTTACAAAGTGGTATTAGAGCGAACGATCCTCAGGCCTAAACCAATGAATCCAATGAATATAGGAAGAGTCTAAATAAAATGAACCCCCGGGATAGAACTGTTAGGAGCACACTAAAGGTAAGGGATGAGTTAGGGGCCCCCTCACACCGAACCATTGGCCCTCTTAGTTTGACCCGGGAACCCCGAGTATAAATGAGAGAAAAGGGTAGAAAAGTTGCATGATGTTGAGTATGAATTCATATATCGTTGCCTAAGTGTTAACTGATTGATATATTAATTGTTGCATAAAAGAGTTGATGGGAGGTTGTGGCATAATACTTTGCATGTTTTAAAGTTGATTCATACTTATATCTCTATAAAGTTTGTGTTAGAAGACTATGTCTAGTGATATGCGGTTATATGATCCCTAAACCATTCTAGGTAGACAAGTAGGGTAAGAAGTGATAGAATTGGCTAGAATTGCCAAGGTGATTTTGTGTTGCAGCTAATTCCAAAAAATTTCTTATAGTCATGCCTCCACGAAGGAACACGGCTGTAAACATCACCCAGGCTGAGTTAGATCAACTGCTGGCTGAGAATGAGGCCCTAAAGGCCAAAAGAATGGACCCTGCTAAGATGAGTACAATAGTGGCGAGGCATAACCCTACCATTTTCACTGGAGAGGGGGAACCTCACTTGCTGGGAGATTGGTGTCGGGAGTTCACCAACTTATTCGAGCTGATAGCTTGTCCTGAAGAGCTGCAAGTAGACCAGGCTGCCCACTACCTCAGGGCCACATCTGGGGAATGGTGGACTAGGAACAAGGCGGAGATCCGACATGTTGCTAGGGATATTGAGGAAGGATACGTGTCTTGGTTGGAATTTCAAGTGATACTGACGAACCAGTTCATGCCAGAGTTCAGGAAATCTAAGCTAAGGGAGGAGTTCGATACGTTTAAGATGACAGAGGACATGACAGTGGACACATACCATAGGAAGTTCCGACTGTTGGCTTCATATATCGATGAATTTGCTAAGAACGAGACCATGCTGGCTATGAGGTTTGAGAGGGGACTGACGGTGGATATCAAGAAGAGGCTCACGGCAGCTCCACCTACCACCGTTCAGGACATCTACCTGAGGGCTGGTGCTGCTGAAAGGCTCTCCGAGCAGATCAAGGAGGATAAGAAAGGAAAAGCCGAGAAGAGGAAGCCTGAACTCCATGATAATACTGGAGCCAAGAAGCTGAATTCAGGCAAGTTCGGTGGATACTCCACCAATAGTGCTCCTAGGGGGATGAGTAATCAAAGCGGAGGCAGTTACAGAGGTGCTAGTATTGGAGGTAATGCGCCCAGGGTCACTTGTTTTGGCTGTGGGAAGTTGGGGCACAAGAAATGGGAGTGCCGAAGTTCTGGAGGAAACCAATATGGGGGTTTCGGAACACCTACATCCGGTTCGATGGATCTCGAACAGCAGGATCAGGGTACAACAACTACCGTACTCCTAACACTGGCTATGGAGGAGGTGCCCGCTCTAGGGCAAGTAACAGTTATCAAGGAAGCTACAACAACTATCAGAACCGTAGCCAGCAAAACCAGCCCAGCGGGGGTGGTAACTTCCAGAAGAACCAGAACGAGGGGAACAAGCAATCCAATACCACTTCATCGAGTCAGTCTAGAGCTAAGTCCAGTGGCAAGCTCTTTGCCATGGGAAAGGAAGCAGCTAAGGAGGATGCTCACGTAGTGACTGGTACTTTTCTTGTCAACTCTAAACCCACCTTCGTGTTATTCGATTCTGGTGCTACACATTCATTCATATCTAGGGAGCATGTTAGAGCCTTGAACCTTACTGCATATGATAGAGTGGTCGATTCTGTTATAGTACCCTCAGGAGAGTCTGTGCCTTGTGATAGAATCTATACTAGTGTACCTATTCAGATTAGGGAGGTTGTCTTTCACTGTGACCTTATGGAGTTTCCATTGGGTGGTTTCGAGGTGATTCTAGGGATGGATTGGTTGGGGAAGTACAAAGCTTTCATTGACTGTTACCAAAAGAAAATATCATTGAGAGGACCTAAGGGAGTCGAGTAACCTACAAGGGATACGAGTCAAACCCAAAGTCAAATTTATCTCGGTAAATACCCTCAAATCGAGTCCGAGGAAGGGAGACCAGTTGATCTTGTGTCGATGTGGGATAGAGAGTCCGAGACCCCTAGGATTTCGACATACCTGTGGTGAGAGACTTTGAGGGGTATTTCCTAAGAGATTTACTGGCTACCACCTAAGCACGACGTTGACTTTTCCATTGATCTAAAGCCGGGAGCTGGACCTATTTCTAAACCACCATACCGTATGGGACCGAAAGAGATGGAAGAATTGAAGAAGCAATTGGATGAATTAGCTGAGAAGGGTTATATTCGACCCAGTGTTTCACCTTGGGGAGCACCTGTCCTATTTGTCAAGAAAAAGGATGGAAGTTTGAGGCTGTGTGTGGATTACCGAGAGTTGAATAATGTGACTATCAAGAACCGTTATCCATTGCCAAGGATCGATGATTTGTTTGACCAATTGAGTGGGGCTGGAGTGTTCTCGAAGATCGATCTGAGGTCGGGTTATCATCAACTGAGGATAAAGAATGAAGATATTCCTAAGACTGCTTTCAGAACTAGATATGGACACTATGAGTTCGTGGTCATGCCCTTCGGATTGACCAATGCGCCAGCTGTGTTTATGGACCTAATGAATCGGGTGTTCAGTCCTTATCTGGACAAGTTCGTGGTTGTATTCATTGGTGATATATTGGTTTACTCCAAGAATGAGGAAGAGCACGAGGAACATCTGAGGATAGTGTTGAGAACTTTGGCAGAGAACCAGTTGTATGCCAAATTGAGTAAGTGCGAGTTCTGGTTGAAGAAAGTTGCCTTTCTGGGGCATGTGATTTCCAAGGAAGGGGTGTCAGTGGATCCTAGCAAGATCGAGGCCGTGACTAGATGGCAGAGCCCAAAGAATGTGGGCGAAATTCGAAGTTTCTTGGGACTAGCTGGATACTACAGGAGGTTTGTCAAAGATTTTTCGAAGATAGCAAAACCATTGACATCCCTAATGAGGAAGGAGAACAAGTTTGTTTGGGATGAGAGTTGTGAGAAGGCTTTCTTGACACTTAAAGAGCGCCTAACCACAGCTCCTATCCTTGCTTTGCCGACGGGGAATGATAACTTCAAGTGTATACGATGCTTCCAAGAAAGGGTTCGGGTGTGTGTTGATGCAGAACGGGAAGGTAATCGCGTACGCTTCTCGACAGTTGAAGACCTATGAGGAGAATTACCCTACCCATGATCTAGAGTTGGGAGCCGTGGTGTTTGCTCTTAAGTTGTGGCGACATTATCTCTATGGAGCGACTTTCAAGGTATTTTCTCGATCACAAGAGCTCGAAGTATATCTATACTCGAAGAGCCGAATATGAGACAGAGGAGGTGGATCGAGTTGATTGGTGACTATGACATGGACCTACTCTATCATGAAGGGAAGGCGAATGTCGTAGCTGATGCTTTGAGTCGGAAGTCTATCCATGCCCTGATCAGTGCCAGATCCAGGGTGAGGATGCTTGGTGAGCTAAGGAAGATGGGGATTTACATGATCCGACGAGGTGAGACCATTGGAGATATGACAGTTGAGCCGGAGTTGTACGAGGAGATTCGAGAGCTACGAGAAAGAGGATGCTAGGATTCGTAAATGGCGCAATGCGGTAGAGCGGCAGTGCGAACCTTACTCTAAATTTAGTATTCATTCAGATGGGAGCTTGAGGTTTGGACAGAGGTGGTGTGTGCCAGCTAAGAGGAACTGAAGAAGAAAATTCTTACTGAGGCACATGCTACTCCTTATTCTGTACATCCTAGAGGGGATAAGTTATACAAGGATCTCAAGAAGACGTTCTGGTGGCCTAATATGAAGAAGGAAGTCGCCGAGTTCGTGTCTCGATGTTTGACATGCCAGAGGGAGAAGGGTGAGCACAAGAGACCACAGGGGAAAGTTCAGCCGCTAGATGTGTCAGAGTGGAAGTGGGAGAGTATATCCATGGACTTCATCGTCGGGTTGCCTCGGACTCAAAGAGGTAACAACATGATTTGGGTGATCGTCGACAGGTTGACCAAGTCAGCTCACTTTATTCCCATGAAGGATACTTGGAGTAAGGCTGAGTTGGCTAAGGCTTATGTTCGATGACGTGGTAAAGTTGCATGGTGTGCCTAAAGATATCGTCTCCGACAGAGATTCCGTTTTCTATCCAAGTTCGGCAGAATTGCGATCATTGATGGGTACTCAACTGAAGATGAGCACCGCTTTTCATCCTGCTACTGACGGTCAGACAGAGAGGACTATTCAGACCCTCGAGGATATGTTGAGAGCTTGTGTTCTAGAGTTTGGCGGATCTTAGGAGGACAGACTGGGGTTGATCGAGTTTTCTTACAACAACAGTTATCACGCTAGCATTGGGATGGCACCATTCGAGGCACTCTATGGTAGGAAATGCGAGGAGTCCCGTGTGTTGGGATGATCGATCCGACGCCGTCGTTTTGGGGCCGAGATGATTCAGAGATGGTTGAACAGTGCAGATTATCGGAAAAAAATGAGAGCTTCCCAGGACAGACAGAAGAGCTATGCTGACACTAGGAGAAGTGACATTTCTTTCGAGGTGGGAGGGAAGGTACTACTCAAAGTGTCGCCGATGAAGGGAGTTATGAGGTTCGGAAAGCGAGGAAAGCTGAGTCAGAAATTCATCGGACCTTATGAGATTTTGGACAGAGTTGGAGAGGTGGCATACCGTTTAGCTTTGCCACCAGCGTTAGCCAGAGTTCACAATGTCTTTCATGTTTCCCGATTGAGGTACTTGAGCGATCCATCACATGTGTTGAGTCCTGAGGTGATCGAGGTGGATGAGCAGTTGTCCTATCTGGAGACACCTAAGGAGATTTTGGACAGGAAAGTGAGGAAGACCAGGAATGGAGAGACAACTTTGGTTAAAGTCTTGTGGACTAACCACAATATTGAGGAAGCTACATGGGAGACTGAGGCATCTATGAGGGAAAGCTATCCACACCTGTTTGCATGAGGTAAGTTCCGGGACGTAACTTTCTTTTTAGGAGGGTAGAATGTAACATTTTGTTTTATGGGCCTAAATCCATGAGTTATCTACATTAGGAAATCTGTTTTGGTACCCACGGTGATACTTGGAGGTTTGATAGATGAGCGAACTTCGGGACGAAGTTCATTTTAAGGGGGGAAGACTGTAATACTCCGTATTTTATATCGCTATTTGAGTCGAGTTAATTGTTTAGTCGTATTGATATCGTAAGATCGAGTTATTCGTAAACTTGTTGAGACGGGTTTAACTGAACGAAGTCACGTTAGCTAGTCCTTTTACCAACTACGCTGACCCATGACACTTACCCATTTACCCAGGCACGTTTACCCATGACCCATTTACCATCTAACCTAACTTTAACTTAATTTTACCCTAACACTACAAAACTCTACTCCCTCACCCGCCTCCCTCATTTCAGCGGCACAAATCTCAACCTTCACGCAAATCGAGAGAGAGAGTGAGTGTGGGTGTTGACGGCGCAGCAAGGAAGGCTTTAGGGTGGTTGTCGACGTCCGTAGGCGACCCTAGTGGCTGTTGTGGTGGCAGAAAAAGGTATGGGTGCAACCCTTCCCTTCTGTTTTCATTTTTTCTGTCGGGTTTTGGTTGCTGTTGTGTGTCTTAGGGAGGTGATGCTGGTGGTTGTTGACGGGGTAAGGGAGTCGTGTGGTATGTGACGAGTGTGGTGGTGGTTGTTAGGGAGGTTTTAGGTGGTCGTAGTGGCAGAGAGAGGCGGCATCGACACAGGGTAACAAACGGGTTAAAATATGGGTTTTCAGGCGGGTTTAGACGGTTAGGTTTGGGGTGGTGCCACCGTGGACTCGGGGGAGGTCGAAACGGCGGCGCCACGGCGTCTGGGTGCGTCGTCTGACGGCGAGAAGGGCTATGGTGGTTTGGCAGGGGAGAGGTGATGGTTGCGGTGGTGGTAAGTCGAGAACAGGGGGCGGTTGGTGAGGCACGGTGGTGAACCAGGCCAAACGACGGCCCTAATTTGACTCGCCGGCAACAGTCGACCCTGTTGGGGGCGGTTGTTGGTGGCTGGGTCAAGTTGGGGGTTTGGGCTGGTGGCTGACACGGGCTAGTGGCGGCGCGTGGGAGCGTGGGAGTGTGTGTGAAAGGGACGGTGGTGTTGACGGGTTGTTTTAGTTTTGAAACGGTTTTGTCATAGATTTAATCGTTATAATTCGTTAATTTGTCGTATTCTTAATTAGTTAATTTAATTCTCGAGTTATTTAAAATAATTAGAAACGGGTTTTGAGTCGGGTTTGTTAAAATGGAAAAGCTGCTATATCGGGAAAGTTTCCATTTAAGGAAACTTTTCATTTTAAGAAGTTTCTATTTTTAGTAACCTTCTATTTTGGGAACGGGAATAGTTAAGTAATCATTTATCATTTATTTATCTTTCAGAGGGCGAATTTGTTGTGGAATATTACTGAGCACCGACTATTTGACTGCAGTACTGAGGTAGGGGAATACAGTGATTAAGTTCTTACAATTATAAAGAGTTGGCATGTTCGGTGATTATATGACATATCTGTTTATCTTATTTATCTCGTTAAGCATCATTGTTTCATACGTCTCATACATTTCATATGCATCGGAGTTGGAGTTGGAGGAGATGAGTTTATTGTGATTAAGGCCCAGGCGGGTTTTGCAGGACTTGCCCTGGTGACCTCAGCTACGAGCTGGTATATCGACGACAGTCGATTGATATAGTCTGCCGGGGATCGGTATGGTTGGGCATTCCGAGGATGTGTGTGATGGAGATGGACTTGGAGGAACATATCATTGCATTCTTTATATATATATCGTATTACCTACTCAACCTCGCGGTTGACCCTGTGTATTCGTGTATGCCTGTGATGATCCATTTATTGGGGAGCAGATTGATAGGTTGTTGAGACATTGGGAGCTGGCAGGGGAGAGAGCATGGATCACCTGACTTAGAGCTAGCTCACTTTTATTTCTGTTTAGCTATCAGACTTTATTTCCAGTTTTGAGACATGTTCCATTTCAGTTGTAAACATTTATAAACTTTTAATTTAAAGTATTGTTCATCTTTCCCTTTGTTATCTACTGCCTCGGGTTTCCGAGATGGTAACACCCTTCTTTATATGAGGAGTCCTAGTCCAGGCCCTTAAATAAATGGGGGTGTTACATTTCCTTAGCTAGGGTTAATGGGTAATTAGGGGAAACCAACATGGGAGATGATTCATGCTTAAATTAATATGTTTTCATAGTTTATTTGCTTGCTTGTTGTGATCTCAACTTATGAACATGTTATGTTTGATGAAATGCGAGCCTATGAATCCTTGCATTTTTTACCCATCACCTATCTTTTCAATGAGACTTGTAAGACATAAACCAACTCGAGTCTCATTAGACCATGCATATAGTTGAGTAGGGAAGATTAAGTCGACTTGTAGGTGTTGTACAATCTAATGGATTCGGCTCCGGGACCCGAACTTTCCTAGGATTGTAAGATATAAACCAACTCGATCCATCACAACAATAATTGCTTGCTTATGATTTGAGAATATGTTTGTATGATCAATTCCCATGAATCCCCTATGACCCCATAACACCCTAGTGCCTTTTATCAATTGTTTACATCCCTTTTTAATCATCTTGCTTGTTTATTTTCATTGCTAATTTAGTTTAGTGATCTTCTACTTCAAACCCCAAATTGTGACACCCCTAGACACCGCTAGTTGCAATTGAAAATCTCATCTCAATTCTCGTCCCTTGGGATCCGACCTTTACTTACCTCTTTACTAATTATAGAGTTGTTTGTAGAGTTATAAATTGTGTTTTGGTCTAGGTGCTCCTAACGACAAGTACCGAAAACTAAACCTCCAAGTGAGTCCGACCAAAAATGGCGCCGTTGCCGGGGACGGTGTTAGCTTGATTTAGATTTTCTTAAATTTTTATTAGTTGTGTCTTTCTTTGCCTTGGGGAAGTAAAACTCCTCAAGGTTTGTTCTAATTATTTTCAAGTTGTTTGATATTTTGCATGTCTAGAAGATCACAAGGTAACTTGTTACCCTTTGATCACGAAATTGAAAGGACTTTGATAAACAATAGAATATTTGCTAGGAGAACTTTGAGAGGTATTGGTGAGGTTATAGATATTCAACCAAACGCTATTGAGTTCGTCAACCCTTTTGCAAGAGAAGGTGAGGAGAACCCAACACAAAATCCAACACAAAATCAACCCACAATGCCTAAATTTTCATCACATTCCGTACCAACCGAGGATAACCTACCCAATGGTACTCCCACACCACAACACTTAACCGGAAATTTTATTGCCAAATCCGCATTTATCTAATTAGTCGAAAGAAGCCAATTTGGGGGGATGCTTAGTGAAGACCCTCACTCTCACATGGAAACTTTTTGTGACTATTGTGATGCGATTTCTCAAACCGGTGTAACTCAAGACCAAATTCGATGGGTCTTATTTCCTTTTTCTCTAATTGGCACCGCAAAACAATGGTTGAAAGGCCTTGATAAGGCTACTCTCGGAATTGATTCTTGGAAGAAATTGGCTCTAGCTTTCTACAAAAAGTTTTATCCACCGAAAAAGACTAACATGCTAAGAGCTCAAATTACGGGCTTTAAGCAAAGAGATGAAGAATCTTTGTATGAAGCTTGGGAGCGATTCAAAGGAATTTGTCGCTCATGTCCTCATCATGGACTTAGCGAGTGGTTCTTGGTACAACAATTTTGGAATGGTCTTTATAAAGACGCAAGAAACATTCTCAACATGGGATCAAATGGTATGTTCACCGAAGTTGACGACAATCAAACTTGGAACAAGATTGAGGAAATGGCAGTCCATAATTCACAATATAGTAGACCTCGCAAGGCTACTAGAGGAGGAAAGCATGAAGTGGACTCTATTACTCAATTGGGTGCTCAACTTAGTGCTCACATTGATACCATCAATTTGAAGTTCGAAAAAGCTATGACTAGACTTGAAGAAGCCTCAAAATCACCAAAGCACCATGTTAATGCCATGACGACATCTTCATCAATCCCAAGTGGGATATGTGAGAATTGTGGAACTTTGGGACATGACCAAAGTGAATGTAGGGGAACAAATGAACAAGTGAATGCTTTTCAAGCATAAAACAGTGGTACCCCTTATTCAAATTATTACAATGAAAACACCAAATTCCACCCAAATCTCTCATACAAAAGCCAAAATGTCCAAAACCCTCAACCAACATACACCCCACCTCCCATGAGAAACCAAAATCAAAGATCCTTTTACAACCAAAACCAAGGTTACCAAAATCAAACTCTATATAATCAATAAAATGACCAAGGTTTTGATGTTCAAAAAGTGGTCCTCCAAATGCAAAAGAATCAACAAGAGTTTTTCACTCAAATGCAAAACGATAGTCAAGCAAAGGAAATCACCATCAACAACATCCTAGCCCACACCAAAATGTTGGAAACCCAATTGACTCAACTAGCATCCTCAAACTCACAAAGACAAAAGGGGCAATTACCACCTCAAAGTAATCCCCCAAGACATGAAACGGTTAGTGCCATTCACTTGAGGAGTGGTACGAGGTATGAAGCACCAAAGAAGCAAGTTGAGAATAAAGTGGTGGAAGCTAGTGACAAAGAAGAAGTTGTGCAAAACTCCAAGGATGGAGAACCATAAAAAGAAGAAGTTTCAAAGAAAAATGAAGACAAGGCCAAGGAGAAGGAGCCCATTGTGATTAGACTTCCTTTTCCAAGTCGTCAAGCCAAGCCCAAATTTGATGACCAACTTGGAAAATTTATGGAGATTGTGAAAAATTTGGAAGTCTCGATTCCCTTCACGGAATTAATCAATCACGTGCCGGCCTATGCAAAATACATGAAAGACATCCTTACGAAGAAGAAGTCGATCCGGAAGCTTGAGACTACCGCCTTCACTAAGGTGAGTAGTGCAATACTTCAAGGGAGTTCACCTCCAAAACTTAAAGATCCGGGAAGCTTCTTAATACCGTGTACCATTGGCGACACCACGATCAACAAAGCCTTATGTGATCTAGGGGCTAGTGTGAGTGTTATACCGTATTCGGTAAGTAAAAGGTTAGGGATGGGAGAGCTTAAATGCACCAATATCACACTCGAAATGGCCGATAGATCGACGAAGACACCATTGGGGATATGGGAAGATGTTCCCGTAAGAGTTGGGAAATTTTTCATCCCGGTGGACTTTGTCATTGTTGACATGGAAGAAGACTCCAATATTCCAATCATTCTAGGTAGACCTTTCTTGCACACCGTGGGTGCGGTGATAGATGTGAAGCATGGAGAGCTCACTCTAGAAGTGGGAGATGAAAGCATAACTTTCAATCTTGACAAGACTATGAGAGCTCCCCGTTTGCATAAACCATGTTTAATGGTTGATCATTATAGCCGGAAGGATGATAGGAAGAAATCGGAACTCCAATGGAAGAAGAAAGTCGATGATGCTCCATTCAAAGAGCAAGGAAATTGTAACAAAGAGAGCTTGAAAAGCTCGCCAAAGTCAAGCAATGAAGAAGATGGCCTCATTGGCCAAAACAAGAAAGTGGGAGAGTTGTCTCTATCAACTCAAGAGATCTTTAGTGACCAAGTAGATGAAGTTTGTGGTCTTTGGGACGATGAGTTTGAAGGGATTTTCAATACCTACATTGGTAATGCTATCGATCAAGACCAACATGAAGGACAACAAATTCAAAGATCTATTAAAGATCTTTATCATGATAATGAACAAGCTTTTGACTACTTTTTCAAGGTGTTGAGTAACATCAACAACATCTTGGACATGCCCCCATGACATCTCACTAAGGATGAGAGTTTGGTGGAGTCCTCTCCAAACCACCATTTGTAAATATTTCTAACTCCCTAACTTGCATTTTAATTCTTACATTACATTTTTGTCATTTTTGGATTTTTATGCCTTGATCAAGATATTTATCATTTTTGAGAGAAGTGAGGGAGAGACTAATGATTTTATTGATGTGTAGTGCTTTAGCTTAGTGTGGGGATAGCAATTGCCTAGGCTACTCATGCCTTTGTAGTGCCCCTACAATGAAGAACGGGATTTGAAGAATGAAAATGACACGGGATATGCAAGTGCACGGATGGAACTGAATCCAGGTAGACCAGGAGGAATCCGAGCATCCTTATGGGTAATACGCTCGTCTTATGGGAATCCGAGCGTCTGTGGGAGAATCGGTCCATCCAAATGAGTTGCAAAATTGAATTTTTTGGTCTGTTAGAGAATCCGAGCGTCCAAGCTGAGAAGACGCTCGTCTGAAAGAATCCGCTCGTCTTTACAAAAAGACGCTCGTCTTTTTGCCAGTGCAGATTAAGACAATTCGCTGTAACAGAATCCGCTCGTCTTTAAGGGAATCCGCTCGTCCTGAATTGCAGAAATCCGCTCGTCTTCACTGAAAGACGCTCGTCTTTAGGCAAGATTTCCTGAACCCAAATTGAGCAGAATCCGAGCGTCCCGACAGGAATCCGCTCGTCTTCCCCCTGCAATTTTGAAAATTTCGGGTGTTTTAAATACCCCTTCCCACATTCATTTTATTTAGTCATTCATTCAAACACTACCCATAAACCCCAAAACCCAAAAACCCTCATCCTCTCCATCACCAAAAGCAAGATTTCCTCAACCGAATTCAACAAAATCAAATTTAAACTTCCTTACAACAACAATTAATCACTCCTTTTACAATAATAATCAATTCAAGCACCAAAATCTTCAACCTTTGAGTCAATTTTTGAAATACAAAGGCAAATCCTTTCATCGTAAAATCGATTTGGGTATAATTGGAAATTGAAGATTTTCAATCTTTTCTTGGTATAATCATCAATGGCTAGAACAAAAGGAGCAACAGAGGCACTCAAGGCAAAGGCACTCTCAAAAAGGCAACAATGCCTTCAAGCAAAGAAAGCTTCAATGGGTATGGTGGTTGCTAGTGCAAACTTAGAAGTTCAACAACAACAAGATCCTCCCTTGGAAGCAACAACAACAACAACTCTGGAAATTGCTCAATTACCCAACTATCCGGAGGTAATTTTCATTTATAACTCCCATAGGGATACATTTGCCAAGTATGCTAAGAAAACCATTCTACCCACCAAATTCATATGTGAAGATGCCTTGAATAAATTGGGTGTCCTTGAACAAACAAAAGCCTTCTTTGAAGCCATGAGGTTACGAAAATTGTTTACTACAAGAGAATTGACATACTCCTCCCTTACCTTGGAATTCTTAAGTTCGTTGAAAGTGACTAAGGTAGAGACTAGAACATACATCGAGTTTCGCCTTACCAATGTGAATAGGCGCATCACCTTTGATGTTTTGAGTAAAGCATTAGGTCTTAGTGATACACCTTATTATCACAAGATGCCCGAAAAGTATGACCCCGCTGCTCTTTGGGAGGCAATTTCCGGGAAGAAATTTGTGAGCTTTCATGCTTGTCGCGCTCTATTAGTCCACCATCCGGGCATTAAAGTGTGGCACAAGGTCATCGGGAATACTATAATTGCAAGAAAATACACTAACCACTTTACAAAGCTCGATTGTGTTCTACTTGAGTCGGCCTTAAATGTTGGAAGGGAATTCACTAAGCCTTATGTTGGGAAATGTGTCCACAACAATAGTGCGATCACATGATTTAAATATCATTATTAAATCTCATTTTAAGAATACATGTGGGATGTAATTTTTTACAGTCAACTGGTCCACACATATCGGTAATGATTGGCTGACTAGAGTTTGACATTACTGTCGTGCGACGGTGGTGATCAGTTGATCCCCTTAGGTCATACCTATAGGGAAATACTCTTAATTGATTATTTAATTGATCGTATACCGATACGAGTTAATTAAATTGCTTAAAATTGACGGATGATTTTGTGAGTATAATTTACGTATCTTATTGTAAATATGATTAAATGAGACACGGTCTAAGTAATCGAATTATTTTATTACTTAGATGAAATTATTGTTTACAGAAACAATTGAAACGGAATGAATAAATTATTAAAAATACAGAATGTTGTAGTTTATAATTTGGAAACATTTTTGGTACAAGTAATTACGAATTACTAGTCGATTTTGTAAATGACATATTTTATGAGTATGTTGATTTTTAATATGTTAAAAATACATTACATTGTGACATGTCATGTAACATGTTACATGTGACAAATTTGACAAATGACAAAATAAAATGGATTCTCCATTTTATGCTTAAAACTGAAAATGAGGAGGGAGTGTAAGATATGTATTGTGTTTTTATCTTGAGTGGAAAACACAATTATCATATATAAGTAGTAGCCATGCACACCTACCTTTTGAGAAGAGCAAAAATGAAAGGCATTGGGCATGCTACCCAAGGCCATTTTTTCGGCCATTCCACAAGAAAAGAGAGAAGAGTTTTTCTCTTACATATTATTATTCATTCCTTTCACAATATAATTTTTCTAGTGTAAGAAAATGCATAATCTCTACAATATGTGATTTTTCTAGAGAAATAAAATCTCATATACTCCCTCTTGACCGAATCATTCAAGAGCCAAAATACAATTTATTTTGTGTCAATTTTATAGTAAAACTAATATTATTACTAGATCTAAATAATATTGGTTAATTATGAGTTTCCTTGGGTATATGCTTTTGGGAGGGATTCTATACTTAAATCTTGTTCATCCATAAGGAAAGCTCAAGAACAAGTGAGTAGGTGAACTCATTTGTGCCCATAAATCCGAAAATCACAATGTAAGATGATGGTTTCTTCTTTATATTGTTTATTGGTTTGCATGCATAAGATCCACCATTTAATTTTATGACAATTAAATTAAAACATATATGAATATGTTGAGTATATAGATCTACTTATCCTTCACCTTACAATGCTCTAAGGCTTTTGGTGGAAAGATGGCTCAATGTTGATTGTGGTAAGGAAGGCACCGCTTTTATCATAAATAGAGGTCTAGTTACTCTCTTGGCCAAACACTTTGACACAAATTTCAACAAGGATAACACCTATGTGGCGATCAAAGGAGGTCATCTCATTGACATGGACGCCATGATTAACAAGTACAAGTGGGTCAAGCATAACTCTCTTGACACCAACTATGGTGGCTCACCAATGATGCTAGATCTTTCACTTTGCCTTCCAAGATATGCCGATTAAGTGCTCATCGAACAAACTACCTACTTCCACTCTCCAAGGGCGCCGAATACATCATCCGTCAACAAAGGGGCGAGATTGAAGAGCCCTCCTCCTCCATTGTCACACCACCCTATACATTCAAATATCAAGAGTTCAAACCCAAAGATGTTGAAGTGGGCAATGACTACATGACTCTACTTATGCAAGAGATGCATAAACAAGCTTACAATGATCGAGTAGATGCATACTTAGCCCAATATCCACCCCTCTTTCATTTAGCTAGGCAAGGACTACTTGACCCTTCATGTCCTTTACCTAGTTGGGCGGATATGGAAGTCTTGTTTCCAAGCACATCTAGGGGTGAAAGATCGGGTGAAGAAGAGAATGTCGATGATGAGGTTGTTGATGATGAGGGTGTTGATGAAGAGGTAGATGAAGAAGAATAGGCTAATGAAGATGATGAAGGAAGTGAGCAAGGAAGTGAAGAGGGGAGTAGAGATGAGTCCGCATCTATGGAGGAAAATGATGACAATGATGATTTGATGGAAGACTAGCAAGCTTTGGAGGCTCCAACCCTCTTGAGGTTTGTCTACTTCTTTCTTTGTTTTATTTATTTTTATCTTGATCATAGTTTGGAGAATCCTAGCAACATGAGGACTAACACCTTGGCCCCATTGAGGTGTTCTTATTTTCTTGTTCCCATTTGTAAAATTCAAAATGACAACATTAGTTTCATGCATTGCATCTTGTGTGCATGAACTACCCCAAAATTTAAGACATTAGAAATAATGTCTATCTCGGTTTGGGGAAGTACATGCATACGCAACGGGATGTAATCAAAATTACGCTCTCCGTCATAAACAAAAAAAACCCATGCATCATGTAGTGTAGCTTAGTATAGCTTGCATTTAGTATAGAAATCATGCATCATGCTTGCATAATTTCCTATCATTTTGGCCATTGAGGACAATGCCCATATTAGTGTGGGGATGAGAAATTCTAACTTAACTTTTATTCAAAAATCCAAAAAAATCAAAAACTTCGAAAAAATCAAAAATATTGAAAAATTTGAAAATCCAAAAACAAGTTCATTTCTTTTGTAGTGTAGACTTATATATATTATTATATATATTGTGTTTGTTCTATCCTTGTTCACATTGATCGACTACGTCATATCCGAGACATGAGGATATTGAAGATCGCATGGTATGATCTTTCCAATCTCCTTTTTCCTCTTTATTTTAATGACTATGTGGCTTTATTTTGATTGATGCGGTATAAACAATGTGAATTTAAGACTTGCATTTAGATTATATGGCATATTAGTTGGTAGAATCATTTGCATTAGGATGTATATATGTTAGTTGCATCATGGCATGTAGTTTTCATGTTAGAAAAATTTTGCGAAACCGTCTACTTGGGAAGCTTGACAAGTGTATATAGGCCCTAGTAGATGCTCTTTCTTCTTAAGACTTTGCTTGTTAGAATACTTGTAAAACACCCTAGGATGTGTCATGCTAGTATCCTTTGACCCATGGATTAAGGCCTAGTCAAGAGTACCTTGTGGTGTGATAACTCATTGGCTACCGTTTATTCCAAGGTGACCCTTGAAACCATGCATGCATCCATCATCCATGTTCTACCATATTTTTGTCATCAAAGGGAATGGGCACAAAAATTGTTCAAAAATTTGAGTTCAATGAAATGAAAAGTGAAAGAAAGTTTGCAAAATGCATCAAATGAAAAGAGGAGCAAAAATAGACTCCTAGCTTCAAATATAAAGCACCCTCACTGCATATGGGGTGACTTTGAAAATGTTCAAAAGAAATGCAAAGAAAAATTGAAAGTTGTCAAGTGTTGAAAAGCCAAAAATCAAAAGAAATGGCAAAAGAAAGTGTTCTCAAATGTTATATGCCACAAGAAATTGGGGGGAAAAACAACAACAAAAGCAAACTCCCAAATGAAACTCAAATACTATCGATCCCTTTATCCATCGTATTCATTTTTGTGCATAGTAGAGAGGGGAAGACCCTTCTTCTTGTCTAGGCAAGAGGGGGAATTCCGTGATCCTCCAGTGTTTCTAACACCATAGGGAGTCTATTCTTGACAAAAGCATTTAACGATTGAGGACAAAGGTACCCTAGCTTGACACAACTTGGAGGTGATTTATTGGTATCCTTCTAGGCTTAGTAGTTTGAAGAAATTGCATCTATGAAGGAGTGTGTACCCTTGAATTGCTTCCCTTGTAGATAATTTCCGCCACTTAGATGAGGAAAGTGGCTATTCTTTTGTAGATGTATCCATTACTTGGTTTTGTGTGCTTTAATGTTTGGATGTATAGCCATTTTGGCAAGACCCACCTTGCCTTGCAAGAAGGCATCCTACCTCATGGTTGTCTTGTTGTGAGTTGAAGGGGTGGAGTGAGACCCGCTAATTGTCTCATATCGGCTATGCTATTAGGTTAGTTTAAATAACGGTCCTAGTCTTTGTCACCTCTTTACTCGGGACGAGCAAAGGTTCGGTTTGGGGATATTTGATGTGACCATAATTTGAGCATATTTAGCCCCCGAATTAGCCTTATTCCCATGCTTTTTAGTGCATATTTGGGTCATTTATTGTCTTTAGTCCTTTGTTTTGCATATTCTTTGAGGTTTTGATCCCTTGGTAGGAAAGGAGTGCAAACCTTGCATTTTTATGGCAAAATGAAGCTAAATTGATTGAATTCAATGACCAAGCATCAAAGAGAAGATAAGACTAGAAGGCCTTTGTACATACTAAAGTAGATGGGCAATGATGAGAAAAGATCCTTGCATCCCCAAGGAAATCCTAAAGGATTTTATGAAGAGAAAGGAAGAAAAGAAGAAAGGAAGAAGCTGTAAGAGAATCCGAGCGGATTGCCCACAATCCGCCCATCCAAGAGGAGCAATCCGAGCGTCTTCTTCAGCTGGACGCTCGTCCAGAACCACCACAATCTGCCCGTCCTCCCCACGAATCCGCTCGTCCAACAAGAAGACAATCCGCCCGTCCCGTGCCCTGGACGCTCGGATTGTGTGACAGCTATTTCGTCTTCTACATGATTCAATCAAGGATGCGCATATTTTTCAAAGACCGGCGAAAAGGAGACCGGAGTCTCTCTTGAGACCGGCGATTCCTCAAGGAATTAATCGTCATTTAAGCCCTTAGTAAACCCTAATTTATGTACCTAATCCCCAATATAAATACCCCATTAGGCTAATTAGATTATGATGTTCTTCTTAGCAATCTCTGGTGTAGTTTATATCAATCAAATCTCTCTTTAATCTTGTAATCAACATTTAATCAAGTTTTAATACAAATCTCATTTCCTTAATCTCTCTTTTGTTCATCTTTCATTTTGGGTAATTGAAGATTATTTGGGTTATTATTGGGAGATTGACAACCTTCCAATCAATCATCAAGTACTTCTATTATTCTTTGCTTTATTATTGGAATCATTAGTAGGTATAATTCTCTTAATCCCTTTTTAATTATTGTTAATTATCTTCATTTGTTCATCATGTTTCACCTTGTTGGTATGATTGACAACCTTGCTAGCATGTTCAACATGATAATGAGTGAGTAGTTTCCTTAGCTAGGGTTAATGGGTAATTAGGGGAAACCAACATGGGGGATGATTCATGTTTAAATTAATATGTTTTCATAGTTTATTTGCTTGCTTGTTGTGATCTCAACTTATGCACATGTTATGTTTGATGAAATGCGAGCCTATGAATCCTTGCATTTTTTACCCATCACCTATCTTTTCAATGAGACTTGTAAGACATAAACCAACTCGAGTCTCGTTATACCATGCATATAGTTGAGTAGGGAAGATTAAGTCGACTTGTAGGTGTTGTACAATCTAATCGATTCGGCTCCGGGACCCAAACTTTCCTAGGATTGTAAGATATAAACCAACTCGATCCATCACAACAATAATTGCTTGCTTATGATTTGAGAATATGTTTGTATGATCAATTCCCATGAATCCCCTATGACCCCATAACACCCTAGTGCCTTTTATCAATTATTTACATCCCTTTTTAATCATCTTGCTTGTTTATTTTCATTGCTAATTTAGTTTAGTGATCTTCTACTTCAAACCCCAAATTGTGACACCCCTAGACACCGCTAGTTGCAATTGAAAATCTCATCTCAATTCCCGTCCCTTGGGATCCGGCCTTTACTTACCTCTTTACTAATTGTAGAGTTGTTTGTGGAGTTATAAATTGTGTTTTGGTCTAGGTGCTCCTAACGACAAGTACCGAAAACTAAACCTCCAATTGAGTCCGACCACTTTGATCATATGATCATTATCGTCACACTTGAAGCATCCACGATTAGAGGATGATCCTTTTGACTCAAAAGTTTTCTTGGGAGTTTGATTTGATTTGTTATTTGTTTTATTTTGATTTTGAAAGAAAGACTTTTTCCTAAGACGTTTAACAAGCAACACAGTTTCATCTTCAATATCTGAAGAATCATCAATCTTGCAAGACTCAGCTTGTAAGGCCATCTTCTTACTTGTACCAGCTTCCTCCTTATCCTGATTCACAGTAATCTCATGAGCCATTAAGGTTCCGAGTAGCTCCTGATAGGATAACGAAGTTAGGTCCTTACATTCCTCTATGACAGACACTTTATGTCTCCATCTGCGAGACATACTTCTAAGAATTTTTCTAGCAATTTCCTCGGAGTCAAATGTTCTTCCTAAATTCTTTAGCTCATTAATGATACTAGAAAAGCGAGAGGACATGCTGTCAACTGACTTGTTTTGCTCCATGGCAAACAGCTGTATTTTCGCGTTAGTAATGCCATGCGTTGCTTTTTGACAACAGCGGTTCCCTCATAGGCTAATTCTAAACCATCCCATATTTCCTTGGCAGATGAACTGGTTGAGAAACGATCGAATTCAGTTGCAATCATACCGTTTTGCAATAAGCTTATTGCTTTTGAATTCTTCTCAGTCTTTTTATAATCCGCCTCAATATAATCCTCTTCATTCTTTTCGACGGTAGTGCCATTAGTGGTTGCAAGTAATATCTTATTTGGACCATTCTTGATAATCAACCAGCACTCCCAATCGTTACCTTTAATGAAATGGGTCATCATATTCTTCCATAAACCATAGTTCTTCCCATTGAATATAGGACACTTAAGGTGTTTGGAATCCATTTGATAAAAAATAAATGCAGCGGAAAAACGATAATTAGACTCAAAAAAAGATCAGACTCTAGCTGTTAGGCTATCAAGAGCACGATGCTCAGATACCAATTGAGAAGTCTATTGATCGAATACGAAAAAGGGGGGGTGAATTGAATATTAAAAACGATGCCCACTTTTTCGAAATATATGATGTAAAATTAATTATTTGATTTTATTGATTAAAATCAAGTAATTAATTTACTAATAAGCGCAAAATCGAAATAACAAAAATAAAGAAAGAGAGAAAGAGAGACACACAGGATTTTTGAAGTGGTTCAGTTTCACAAGTCGAAACCTACGTCCACTATTCTCGATTAATAATTTTTAGTACCTTTCTACGGATTACAAAAATTATCAATCCACTCGTATAATCAACTATATGATTATAACTCAGATTGAGTATCGCTAAATACTCTAGATTGCTCTTACGTTAATAAGAAAAGCACAACGATAAAAACTAATCTCACGTTATGCGAGTGAGTATAATATCTTTGTGTACTTAGTATCCTATAACGATTTCTTTTTGAGTGATTGACAAATATGATGCGCGACTTTTGTATAAGCAATTTGTAAAATAAGAATTAAAGCTCAAATAGTTTTTACTTAAATATTTTTTCTCTTAAAAGTGTAGATGTGTGTCACTGTTTAAATGTTGAATGAAGAGAGGTATTTATAGTTGTAGGGAATTAGGGTTTTAGAATATTCTGGAAGGTGTGAAACCCTAAATGACTTGACGAACAAGTAGGAGGCTAGGGTTTGGGAGTGGCTCGGCCTCTAGGGTTTCGGCCGGCCCCTAGGGCTTCTTTCGGTCCATTTCGGCCTCCATACCCCACAACAAATCGAGATAGAATTTTAGTTGAAACCCTAGGTGTAACACCCTCTTATACCAAGGTACCTTTCCAAGGACTACCCTAGCATGAAGGACTGTTACCATCTCGGATTTCCGAGGTTAGTATATCAAAGTTACCAATTCCAAACAACCTTTATTAAAGTATAAAGAGTTAGCGAATACATGTTTTCAAAACCAAACCAAAACATAACTGCAAAATAACTATTAATTACAAAGAAAGCAAGCTAAGTCTCTCGACGGCGGAAGCTAGACTCGAGTGATGACTCCCCATAACTGTCCCATAGCTAAGCATCCAGATTACCTCATCACGGTCTGCTCACCATCCCCGAATGGATCAACGCAGGTTTTATAAAACAACAACAACGGGGTCAGTACCATTCAATCAATGTAAGATAAACAAACATTGTAACCGGCTGATCATCCACACTCTCCGGTCTCCCGATCTCACATAGTAACCGACTACACACCGAAGTGTGTAGCCCTGCCAGATTACCCATCGCAACAGGTAATCCACGCCGCCAGTGGGTGACCGCAGCCGATCCCACCAAGTCCAGCTCATCAATGAGCGACTGAAAATCCATGTCCCTTAATGTGCACATCCCCTCCCGTGACGGGTTCCACGGAGGGCGAACTAGGGTGTGAAGCCACTCCCGCAGGTGACTCCACCACAATCACAACACACACAGCATCACAGCTGTCACAACACCACAACTGTCACAACATAACAGCCATACTCCGATGATCAACAGGTAACAACAATTACAACACAAGCACAGTCTTAAATCAATTAACAGTAACCGAGTAGGGAAACCCTACCTTTCCGCAATCCAAGCACACATAAGCAATCAATAGCAATTCCTCATGACACCGTCACCTACATACAATAATCACATAATTCCAATTACCATATCGCACAATCCCATTTCCCCCAATTCATAAATATAGGCAAAACCCTAAAAGAACATAAATGACATGGGGAATAAAACTTACCAACAGTAGAATGAGAGATTACACGCAAGGACCACGACGATTGCACACACAACGAGATTAGGGGATAATTAGAGAGTGGTTGGAGTAATCGTAAAATGATTAGGGTTGAAAATGGTGTTTTAGAAACTGACTTTGAATATAAAATAACCCTAAACACCGCATCAAACAGCTAAAATAATACTCGTCAGACCGGATACTCGGTCGAGTAAAGTGCATACTCGGCCGAGTATCCTCTACTCGGTCGAGTATTCTTCATACTCGGCCGAGTATTCCTCGGCAGAACCAAAACAGACTACACAACTAGCACTACTCGGCCGAGTAGGCTCTACTCGGTCGAGTATACAACTTAAGAAAAACCGTAGTATTACAGTCTTCCCCCCTTAAAAAGAACTTCGTCCCCGAAGTTCCAACCCAACCTATAAAACATGGACACCAAACACTAACTCCACCAAGCACACTTACTAGTTAACATATCCTCTCGATATAAACTCCATAATACCATCGAATAACCACAATATAATGTTGCCTACCTTGTCTCACTTCCATAACACTCACTAGCAACTCAATACCAATACAATCCACAAAATAAGATCAACCATCAAAACGGAATGTTACACTAGGTTGCATGACGACATAAATATCGTGTTACAAACCAATAGTACATCCAACTTAAATTCTAATTAAATAATTCCAATTATATAAATACTCTCTTATTTTTATAAAACATTAAAAATATATTTTTCAAAAATTAACGCATCATTTTTATCTAGCGGTGAAGTATGGCTATGAGGTCATAGCTTCACTAACCTTTAAATCAAACAAAGTAAAACCATTACCGGATGACGACCTATACTATCTAATCTTCAGTAGATCTTCAGTAAACGAATCGTCTCTTCACAAGTCTCTCATCTTGAGTCTCGTGGTTGTTATTTGATCTTGATCTTGAATATTACGATCAAATGTCCTTGAAGTTGTACCTCCTTGGTTCAAACTTCAAGCTTGCGGCTTTGTAATTGTTCCCTTCTAAATTAAGACTTGATGATGTGAATCGCAAGCGGAAGTCTTAACTTGTACTAGCAAATAGACGGAGGATCCGAATACACTAGGTGCAACCCGATCAATCTGTATATTCGTAGCGAGATTTGAATGAAAAAGAAAGGATATTTGTCGTAGCTAGACCTATAGCTACGCCAATGGGTGAATTGTTTGATACTCGTCAAACAATCCGACTTAAACTTAGGATCACGTCCCTCGTTCAAGCAAGGTGCGAAATCGCGTTTCGACCTCTTAAGCCAAATCACTCGTGTAACAACACAAGAAGACAAGACAAGTTTTAGAGAATACTCTCAAGTTTTTACTTCAAAATTGGATGATAAACAAATGAGGACTACAAGCTTTATATAGGCCGAAATCCTTGGTGCCCAAGACTAGCCTTTAATGCCTTGTTGTGAATTCTAGGCTATGTGGAAGAACTAGGCAAGACTAAACCAAAAACTAGGTAAGACCTTTGTAAAAACTAGGCTATGACAAAAACTAGGTGAGCTTATTAATGCATTTGGTCTAGCCCATTTTCGAGGTTCATCCTTGCTCCACACGGTTCTCAACATGGTTCTACCCGTCCCATTGGCGGGTGATCATGCACTTTTCTCGACTCTTATTCGAACTAATCCATGCTTGGTGACTCGGGTTGTCTTGGTTGCTTGTTTCGAGAATTATTTCATCAAGGTGATTCGTATTCACATCAATTCCTCCCCCTTTGAAAGGAATTGTCCTAAATTCTTGCCTCAGTATGCCGGGATCAAAGATGAATATTATAAACCCGAACAAGCCCGAACACGTAGTCGAATCATCTTTGATGCCACCGGGATCAAAACAAATCTGGAAGTTAGTTTTAAACTTGATTAAGAACATGAAGCAGTTTACGCACCCCGTTGATCTCTTCTTCAGCTCATCATCTTCAATGTAGTCTTCATATTTATCCCTCTCCGGTGATTTGAATTTGTAATGAGTATTGTCAATCACAACCATTTTGTGCCATCTTTGCTTGTGCTTTACTTTCTTGTGATTTCCTTCCCACCACCTTCCATGCACAATTCTACCAAAATCCAAATAATGGTTGCTCGAAGCAACAAGATCATCATGAGCTCCCATGAAAATTGACTTCAATAAGAAATTAGAGTTCCCACCATGTAGCTTCTCATCAATTTATTTATCAATTGGTGATTGATACGGTTCTTTCACTTGAGAATCAAAATTAATGTGATCGCCTCCTGGTAGGACCTCCACCCATTCGGCATGTCTCGGATTCAACTTCTGCTTCCTGTTAATGTAGATCATATAGAACTCTTTGTTGTACGGAGGGTAGTTGAGTCTAGCACTACCAAGCTTCTCGGAAAAGTATGCGATGAGTCTCTTTCCTTGAACCAACACGACACCAATTCCAACACCGCTTATGTCACATTCCACCTCAAATGGTTGAGTGAAATCCGGGAGTGCCCATAACGGTGCCTCGCAAAGTTTTTGAATAATGGTTTCGAACTCCTTTTGAGCGGCCGTGGTCCATACGAAGGTTCCCTTCTTCGTACCCTCGGTGATAGGACTAGTAATGGTAATAATGTCCCGAATGAACCTCCGGTAGAATGAGGCGAGTCCATGAAATGACTGGACCTCCGTGATGGTCTTAGGAGTAGGCCATGACTTGATTGCTTCAATTTTAGATTGATCGACTGAAACTCCGTCTTTTGAAACCCTGTAGCCAAGAAGGATAACGCTCTCGACCAAGAATGAATACTTCTCCTTTTTACCATAGAGTTGTTGCCCTCGGGCGTATTGAACACCTCGTAAAAGTGTTTGAAATGATCATCCTTGCTCCGGCCGTAGATCAAAATGTCATCCAAGTAGACAACAACAATTCTGCTCAAGAAAGGTTCGAGTACCATGTTCATGAGTCGCATAAAGGTACTCGGAGCATTGGTTAATCCGAATGGCATGACGGCCCACTCGTATAACCCATGTCTAGTCTTGAACGCGGTTTTCCACTTATCCCTTTCTCTTATTCGCATTTGGTGATAACCACTCCTCAAGTCGATCTTAGAAAAGGTTTCGGATCCACGTAACTCATCAAGCATGTCGTCAAGCCTTGGGATAGGAAAACGATACTTAATAGTTATGGCTCGACTATCAACGCACATTCGCCACGTCCCATCCTTCTTTGGGACAAGTAGAGTAGGGACAACACATGGACTTATGCTTTCGCGCACATAACCTCGTTCCATCAATTCCTCGATTTGCAATTCCTTTGTCTCCATTGGATTGCATCTATAGGCGGCTTTGTTTGGTAAGGGAGCTCTGGGTAGGAGATCGATTTGGTGTTCAATACCTCGAATAGGTGGTAAACCAGCGGGTAGTTCCTCGGAGAAAACATCCTTGAATTCCTCATCCGAGATTGGCACAAGATTAGGATTATCTTGAGTTGCATCGTCATAACTTGTATGATCACCTTCGTCCATGTGAGTTTCATCATAAACTTCTTCCAATTCTTCATCAAAAACAATTGGTAGATTTGGATCAAATAAAGAAGTACCTCTTGTATGAGGTTCATACAAGTTGGAAAATATGTCATCTTCGATCACATCTTTAATTTGATCATCATCACTCAACGACTCCATAATCTCGCCCTTTTCTCTTTCTTCGAGATTGAACACATCACCCAATCGTTCCTCCTCATCAAACAACTCATCCCGACAAGCAACAACATCTCTCAAGGTAATCAATCGTTTATTTGGACACGTGCTTTGATAATGCCCAAACCCCGGATACTTTAAACATCGTGCTTTGGACACTACAAGAAAAAGGCCTATTTGCAACGGACCAATCCGTTGCGAAATAACCCTAATCCGTTGCTTATATACAGTTTGCAACGGATATCCGTTGCAAACTGGTGCGTTGCTTATATGGCGTTGCAAATGAAAAAATATGCAACGGACCGGCGTTGCTAATTTTTATGCAACGGACATATATATTATTTGCAACGAATGATCCGTTGCTTAAATGAGGTCCACGTGGCACCTGTTTGGTCAATTATGAGACGGATTTCCGTTGCAAAAAAAAAATGTTTTCCGTTGCATAGTAGAGGGAAAAGTCAACAAATTGACTTTTTAAAGTAATGGATAGCCGTCACAAAACCTGTAATTTCCGTTGCAAACACAAATGCATTGACTTTTTTAATTAATGGATAGCTGTCACAAAACCTGTAATTTCCGTTGCAAACACAAATGGGAGATTCAAGCATTCCTGCATCCATTTTCCTCCATTTCGTTACGATATCAAACAATTAAACAATAAACTTTAAAGAAGCCAACAATATAGAAACTTGGAATTATTCATTTAGCAAATTTAAAAGAGTGCATACATTGAAAACATCCTCAAAAAAAATCCATACGTAATTTGCTAAGCAATTTCGTTGTCTAGCTATTATGGAGTAATCTAGCTAATTAGTTGGGATTGATGTCGAGTTGCCACTTCCACCATCATCATTGAAGTCGTCTCGATTTTGGAACTGGTTGCTATCACAATTTGGGTCAAAGTCAGACCCAAGCTTTGCTTGTAGAAACGCCTCCATTCTTTGTACTTTGTCTTCGAGCACAACTGCAAATTAGCAAGAACTGATGAAAACCACGCCTAGACGAACCATTGAACCAATTAATTATTTGATTAATTTCAGAAACAGGTCAGTTAGAAATAAAAAAACGACAAATAATAAATCGTGTTCAACTAATCATATAAGCATCAATAGATCGGCCTGTTCAGGTTTTGGGAGTTGGGATAACCTGTGCAGCTCTTCCTTCCAATGTCAGCTCAAAACGGAACTAGTGATCATCTAGATCTTTGAAACTAGTAGTGTCTAGCATCTCAGGGTTCTTTGATCATAACAGGTCATCTGAACAAAATACATAGTGTGATGATCTATAACCAGGTTGTATGGTCAACTTCATCAACAACTTCATCATCGTCACTATCTGCCAGACCCACCAGATACGCATCAACATCATCCACATCAGATTCCGACTCGTTCACATCTGATTGGGGATCCAAACAAGGGTTATTAAACGCATTCCAATCGGGTGGAAAAGTTTTTTGCAAAGCTTCCGTAAGTTCTCCACCCATCCTCTCAATCTTACGCAAGCACCTTGACCAATGAACAGCGGTCCCCATATCAACAGTCAGACCAGAATCTGCCATTTCTTTCGAAATGTTAAGAATTCCTGAACAGATGTATTCTTCTGCCAGAGTTGCCCTTGATAGTAATGATGACATCAAGCGGTGATACACTTTGCCTTATCCGCTCTAACCCGGCTACTTTCATCTGTTCAAAGCATCTAAGTGCCTTCTCTGGAAGAGATGCTCGAGCCCAACCGTGAATTAATGTCGTGTAAGTTTTGACATTAGGGTTCACCCCAACTGCTTTCATTTCTTGAATTGTCTTCATCGCTCTCTGCGCAAAAAAACATGGATCAGATATAAAGACAGCGGAGGACTATTCGGACGCAATTCTAGTGTGCTAATAGAGGTGGCAGTCAGGCATGTTGGTTTTGTTACAAGCCAGGTATCGTAGGTACAACAGGATAGTGTTCACTTTGAAAAGACAACTAATCCTCATAAAAACAAGTGGCTTCCACAATATATACTCACCTGCTAGCCATTTTCAGCCTTTCTACTTTCCATTATCTTTAAGATTGGGTCCTATGCAAGTGTAATGATTCCAACCAAATGGAGGGAGTACGATTCTAGTATGTGGCCGAGAGTAAATCAGTAAACACCTCCATACTCCAATACAAAGAACACAAACAGAATATGAACATGAAATACCTTGGTGTAAAGATTCATAAGACATCCGTAAGTGATTACTGAAGGTACAAAGCCACATTCCTGAAAATGCACGACACAAGTGTCAGTGAAGCAGATAGATAAAAAAGATGCGAACTTGTCTTGATAGAAAGATTTGGAGTGATAAGGAGGATAGGAAAAGGGAGGGATGCAATTTGCCAGTCTAGATATTCAATTGGATTGAAAAAAAAAAGAGTGGTCCATTTTCCCCCCAACAGGACAGACTTAAAACCTTCCAACATAGGACATATACATCCATGCTTCATTCTCCCTTCCCCCTAATATTTATCTAGACAACGCCCTAAATTTAAGCATGCAAAAATACAATCTTCATGGAATAAAACGTAAATAAAATTTCAATGGACTAAGATATAGAATTATAAGTATATACAAAAAAACTACTTAGTGTTTTAAGTAGCAGTTAGCATTTACAGTATCCAGAAAGCACAAATGGTTAGCTGAAGGTAACTGATATTATTAAACATGTTCATGAAGACTAAAATTATGCAAGAAGAAATAATTGTTTCATCAATTAATCAACATATTGGGCTTGTACGTATTTATCACAATATTCAACTACAACTTATCTCTCTCAAACCTTTTTCCTTAATATTCGCTGTCACATTGACACCATCCAAACTCACAAGTGTTAAGCCATGTCACTCCTTTTGACTCCCTCATTTTTCAGTGACTTTAAGTGATCAGCCCTTCCCTGTGCACGATAAAAAGTAGCATATCCATCGTCCATCAAATTTTTACATCGGTCACACCTAGTCTTTACTGGGTGAATTGCAAGACATTAATCATAGAGGCATACACAGAGCACCTATATTTATTCTAATGTAATCCCTCAAAAACAAATAGACATTTTTATCTCTTACAGTCTTACGTACCAAGTACAAACAGTCTCCTTCTCAATGGCTATCATCGAACCAAAGTTATGAAAACAAATCTTGGACTGTTCTTTTACATATTAACAACAATGACAAAGCATTGAACCACATATATTTTTTAGGTTGGCTAGTCATATGAAAAAGTAAAGAGAGTATAACACATTAACAACAAATGGATAGACAAGAAGAGATGAAAAGCCGAGAGACAAGATTAAGACATATGGGCTTGGGCCTGGTTATATACAAGTTGGCATACAAGTTTGGGAAGCTTATCAATTCATGATTACCGTAAGACCAATGTTTAAAGCACTCGTGTAATGTTGTTATTGTTGTATGAAATATAGAGAGCATAGAAGGTGGACCAACCTAAAGGAAGTCACCTGCTTGAATCATAAAATCCTTGATCACCCTATGGAACTGACACCACTTGTAACCAACAGGTAATCCATTTTTCCTACCGCGTCGTGATCAGTGGAAAAAAAAAAATCAAATTATGGCAAAATCGCATAAGAAATATA
Source organism: Silene latifolia (assembly GCF_048544455.1). NCBI lineage: Eukaryota > Viridiplantae > Streptophyta > Magnoliopsida > Caryophyllales > Caryophyllaceae > Silene > Silene latifolia. Next base: position 102,208,850 of record NC_133531.1, read on the forward strand.
CGTGTAACACAGACCATTTTGAAACAATGGAGCAACTAATTTTAATCACACAAAGATTGAGAAGCATCGGTATTTAAGTATTTTTCTGAAAATGCATACCTACGTTCCCCAGTGCAGAGCTGCCTGAAAATAAACAATAAAACAATATCAAGCATAAACTGTGATAATCCCCAATTTCTAGGGTTTATCAAAATAAGGATCTCATAATAGCAATACCAACCTGAAATTTTCAAAGAAGCAATTAAGTTTCTCTATTTATAAGCGCAAATCGAACCTAAAGTAAAAAAAAAAAATCCCCAAATTCGAACCTGGTATGCAAAACCTAGAAATTTCGAATCAGATGAAAGATGCGGAAGGTAGTGATGAACAGTGGTGAGGCAGAGGGGTTTTTTTCTACTAGTATTTGTATCGTTGCTTGCGTGGTATAGCCGGGAAAGCCGGAGTAAATTGTCGTGTAAAAGGAGTTCGTAACGTCGGATTGAGGCAGAGGCAGGCACACTAGGGACGGTGGCTTGGTGGTTGACGGCGGCTTGAGTAAAGGGATTTAATAGTTGTCGACGGTGGGGTGAGTGATGATGATTGAGGGTTTCCCGGTACGGAGAAGAATGGAATATGAAGAAGATGGAAAACGTGAATGGTGATATCAGTCAATGATGAATTTCAAAGGGTTGGAGTTTAACCAATACGCAACGGATAGGCATTACAAAATCCGTTGCATAAATTAACCAGCTTTAAATTTACTAGATGGGTAAATAGATATGACGCATATCCGTTGCAAATTTTCATTAAGCCGTTACATAATTTAATATCCGTTGCAAAGTTTCATTTAGCCGTTGCATAATTTAATATCCGTTGCAAATATAATAATATCTGTTGCAAGTAATACTTAGCAACGGCTTATACAGTTCGTTGCAATTAGTCCGTTGCAAATCAGCCTTTTTCTTGTAGTGGGAGAGACTTGTTTCCTTAGAATCGGGCGTTCTTGCCGTGGAACTAGGGGTGGCAGCCGACTTGGGTTCACTAACACTACTCGTCGGACTCCCTTGTTTGAGATTGGCGATCTTACGATAAGTTGTAAGCGTATAAGTTGCTGGAACATATTTCTTACGCAACTTGCGTTTAAGAGAATTCCAAGATGATAATTTCTTTTTTCCAGCGCGAGCACGCCTTGCTTTCAAACTCTCGTACCATAGTGAAGCCCCTCCACTAAGTCTTCTAATAGCGTACTTGCAGCGTTTCGCGTCATCCAGAACTTTGAAATCAAACATTCGTTCGATTTTCCGTTCCCATTAGAGGTAGTCCTCGGGGTCCGTACCTCCTGTGAACTCGGGTAGTTCACTTACCTTGAACTTGTCAATGACTCGTTCACGCCTAGGCTGCCATTTGGAATCGGATTCTTGCAAATTCTTTAAAGCCTTTCGGAGGATCTTAAGAAAATTGGGATCTTCAAAGTTCATGTTGATAATTAAGTTTTTTTTTTTTTGTGATGAACAGTACCGCGAACAGTACTGGACGTGAACAGTAACCTTTTTTTTTCTTATGAAGAAATCAAGACCCCTGGATCGTCTCGATTAGTGGAAATCAAGAGCCGAAGCTCTGATACCACAATTGATGTGAATCGCAAGCGGAAGTCTTAACTTGTACTAGCAAATAGACGGAGGATCCGAATGCACTAGGTGCAACCTGATCAATCCGTATATTCGTAGCGAGATTTGAATGAAAAAGAAAGGATATTTGTCGTAGCTAAACCTATAGCTACGCCAATGGGTGAATTGTTTGATACTCGTCAAACAATCCGACTTAAACTTAGGATCACGTCCCTCGTTCAAGCAAGGTGCGAAATCGCGTTTCGACCTCTTAAGCCAAATCACTCGTGTAACAACACAAGAAGACAAGACAAGTTTTAGAGAATACTCTCAAGTTTTTACTTCAAAATTGGATGATAAACAAATGAGGACTACAAGCTTTATATAGGCCGAAATCCTTGGTGCCCAAGGCTAGCCTTTAATGCCTTGTTGTGAATTCTAGGCTATGTGGAAGAACTAGGCAAGACTAAACCAAAAACTAGGTAAGACCTTTGTAAAAACTAGGCTTTGACAAAAACTAGGTGAGCTTATTCAATGCATTTGGTCTAGCCCATTTTCGAGGTTCATCCTTGCTCCACACGGTTCTCCACACGGTTCTACCCGTCCCATTGGCGGGTGATCATGCACTTTTCTCGACTCTTATTCGAACTGATCCATGCTTGGTGACTCGGGTTGTCTTGGTTGCTTGTTTCGAGAATTATTTCATCAAGGTGATTCGTATTCACATCACTTGAGCACACAATTACACGCATATGTTTATAATATTAAGTCCAAATACAAATCATTACTGTCATTATCAAAACAGCTAATTAGGACTAATGGTCCAACAGGGACCCCATTTCCCCTTACCTTTTCCTCTTGTGTGCGGATGCGTTCTCTCATATGCTTCGGGATACGGCAGAGCGAGATGCTATCCATGGGATGAGGGTCTGTCGTGATGCACCTAAGGTATCCCATCTATTTTTTGCCGATGATAGTATCCTTTTTATCAAATCGACTACTGAGGAATGCTCGACTATAGCTAACATTATTAGCAAACACGAAAGAGCATCGGGGCAGAAGATTAATCTTGATAAATCGGAAATGGTATTTAGCAAAAAAGTGGGGTCACAAATGAGGGATACGGTGAAGGCCTTGCTGGGGGTTCGGGAAGTTGACAAATATGAAAAGTATCTTGAGTTACCTACAATTATTGGGAAATCTAAAAAAGTCATTTTTGCAAGTCTCAAGGAAAGAATATGGAAGAAAATGAGAGGGTGGAAAAAGAAGTTTTTATCTAAACCGGGAAAGGAAGTCCTTATTAAGGCTGTTGGCCAAGCAAATTTGGAGGTTGATGTTTAATCCAGGCTCTTTGGTGGGGAGGGTGTTGAAAGCTCGATATTTTAAGCATAGCTCTATAATGGAGGCTAGACGAGGCTACGATCCGAGTTTTACGTGGCGAAGTTTATGGGGTTCGAAAGCGCTTGTTTTTGAAGTTTTGAAATGGAGGATTGGCAACGGGCGTAGCATTGGAGTCTGGGACGAGGCCTGGTTACCGGGGAACTATGCAGGGAAGGCACCTACACCAAACATAGAAGCCGACCCCAATTTGAAGGTTTCAGATCTTATTGATGAGGAGCATGCGTGCTGGAATATTGAGGTATTGAGGGACCTGATGACGCAGAGGATATCCAATTGGCACTCAAACTATCGTTAAGCAAGAGGTTACCTGGTGACGAATTGTATTGGTGGCCGACAAAGGATGGGAAGTACTTGGTCAAGTCAGGGTATTGGTTAGGACGAAGAAATCGAACTGCTATGGGGGATGATGGGGTCGAACAGGGGATATGGAAGAATATTTGGAGCTTAAAGATACCTCCTAAACTGATTCATTTTGTTTGGAGGGTCTTTGCGGATATCCTGTCTGTGCGCCAATCTCTTTTTCGCAGACATAGCTGCCCAAGTCCACAATGCAGCTTCTGTGACGAGGAGGAATGTAGTGACCACGCTATTTTTTGATGCGAGTGGGCGAAGAGACACTGGGAAGCTAGTGGCTTTTGGGAGGTAATGGCGGTGGTACAGGGCAGTTCATGTCGGGACCGTATTTTGGAGATGCTGCAGACTTTGGAAAAACGAGAGCATGGTCGGTTTTTAGCTATGGCATGGGCAATATGGAAAATTCGCAATCAAAGACTCTTCGAGGAAGCTCCACCACCCGAGCATGTGGTTATTTCAAGTCTGATCAGGATGGTGGTCGACTACCAAAGTTATGCTGACCACGTCATAACAAGACCGAGGTGTGTAGCGGAAGTGGGTAGCAATGGCTGGTCTCCTCCAATGATGGGCACCATTAAAATAAATACCGATGCATATATGGCCGAAGATGGATCAGTGGGACTGGGTGCGGTTGCTCGGGACGGCAATGGTACGTTACTGTGGCTCGGATGTAGGAGAGTGAGGGCAGAATGGGATGTGGAAGTTGCGGAGGCTCAGGCGACTATTTTTGGTCTCTGTTTGGCTAGGGAGAGGGACTTGTCAAATATTGCTTTCGAAAGTGATGCTCTGAGGTTGATTATGGCAGTGAAGCGCAAAGAGTGTGAGAGGACACCTTTTGGTCTGTGTGTGGACGATGTACGAAGCCTTTTAAATTCTTTCGAGATGAATGTGTGTTCTCATGTAAAACGTGGGGGGAATACTGTTGCACATTGTGTGGCTAGGATTTGTGAAACTGTAGGGGAGGAAAGAGTCTTTATATCAGATTTCCCGCAAGGGGTTATCTCTCTTGCGGAGATTGATTTAATATAAAATACCCCAACCCCATGTTTTCCCTCAAAAAAATTCTATACACTATCCTATTGATTATTTACTTATTTCATCTCCTTCTCTTATTGTTGAATCTCAGATCTCATTGTTAAACGATATTATCCGATATCTTGAGATAATATTATTGTGATATTAGATGTATAATATCTTTGTTATATTAGTTAAGTGTATATATCGTTACCTTATATGTAGGATCTAATATAGGGTTTGATAGGTTGTAAGTTAGTATATATTTAGTTGTATTGTTTGACAGTAGTATCAATAAGAAATCCCTTCTTTCTTCTCTTGCACTGTACGTTCATTTTTTCATGGCATCAGAGCTATTCCTTTGATCCATACAAATTATAATCACGCACATACACATCATAATATGACGCAAGGAGAAGGAAACTCAAAAATTCACCAAGATACTAATTCTAATGTTAAACAAATTTCACAATCCTCGCCACTGTATTTGCATCCAAGTGAAAGCCCGAATTTGTCATTAACTCAAACCATTTTTAGTGGAGATAATTTTGAGTTATGGGCAGATACAGTACGAACGGGCCTCGATGATAAAAACAAACTAAGTTTTGTCGAGGGTACCGTAAAGAAACCTCTTGTTGGGGAAGGCGAGGAAGAAAGTTTAGAAGTCGTAGCTTGGCAACAATGCAACGCAATGATAAACCATGCCGCAACTACAGCCGAAAGTGACGCACAAAAGCTGGAGTTCACTCAGGAAGAAATGGTACAATTACGTGGTCTGCTAAGTAACAAAACTAATGGTAATGCAAAGCAAGCAGGTATGAATAATTATTGTTTTGCGAATTGGTTGCTTGATAGCGGAGCATCGCATCATATGACAGGGCAACGTAATCTGCTTAATAACATATGGACCGGTAAAACGTCTACTGTTGACTTACCCGATGGATCGTGTATCAAGGCTCAAGAACGTGGAAGTGTGGTCTTGAAAGAAAATTTCATGCTTAAAGATGTCCTTTTTGTCCCATCTTTAACTTGCGATTTGATTTCTATACAACAATTGATTAGAGAAAACAATTGTATTGTGACTTTTTACGCTGACCATTCTGTTATACAGGACCAATCAACGATGATGAAGATTGGAAAGGGTGAGCACAGAGACGGGGTCTATTATTTCAAGGGCAAAAGAGGAGATACTGTTGCGCGTACTAGATTTAATGGAGATGCGAGATTGTGGCACAAAAGGCTTGGACACCCATCATCCTGTATTTTACCTCTTTTCTCGAATTTAATTGGTTTTAATTTGTCGTGGAATGCTAGTGACATTTGTGCCCCGTGTTGTCGGGCCATACAGACTCGTTCGGTTTTTAATTTAAATAATAAAAGAAGTGATGAACTTTTTGGTATTATACATTGCGATATCTGGGGAAAATATCATGTTAAAAGTTTGTCAGGAGCCCAATATTTTCTTACCATTGTTGATGACCGAAGTAGAGGTGTTTGGGTTTATTTGATGCGTGATAAAGGGAAAGTCCAGGAAAGACTATTATAATGAACATGGAATAATTATCCAAACAAGTCAAATTGACACCCCACAACAAAATGGTAGGGTGGAACGGAAACATAGACACATTCTAGAAAAAGCCAGGGCCCTTCGATTTCAAAGCAATTTACCCATTAATTTCTGGGGGAAATGTGTTCTAACCGCTGCGTACCTAATTAATAGGACACCTACTCGTTTGCTAAATAGTCTTACTCCCTATGAAGTTTTGTATAGAACCAAACCTTGCCTTGATAATATCCGTGTTTTTGGGAGTGTATGTTATGCTCGCAGTAAAGACAAGCCCAAAGACAAATTCAATGAACGAGGAAAAAGGTGCGTGTTTTTAGGATATCCTCATAGCAAGAAAGGGTGGAAGGTTTACGATTTAAAGAAAAAGCAATTATTCGAGTCACGAGATGTAATATTTTACGAGCACGTTTTTCCCTTCGCAAATGAGTCTTCCACTGAGCAAGAAATAAAACAAATAAATCAAAATGATTTGCCGGCCTTTGATGATGAATTAAATATTGGGCATGAAGATTTAGTTGACCGTGGCAATACTCATGAGAATATTGATACCACTGAAATCATTACCACAAACGAATTAAGCCGAGAGACCGACAGTGAAGAGGTACAAGACGCAGGCAGCACCGAAATAGAAAACACAGGAGTAGAAAATGCAGAAACTGTGACACAAAATGAAAATATGGGAAGAGGTGCTCGTGAAAAATTCGACCCATATTGGAAGAAGGACTACGTTTGCAAGTCAACACGCATCATAGACCCCGGTTCGAAAGCTCACTCGACCCAATTGACATCCACAAAGAGAGGTACTCGTTATTCTATGGTTAATTACGTCACTACAAACTGTTTTTCTGCTAATCACAGGAGTTTTCTAGCCAAGATAGACGCAAAAAAGAACCGCGTAGTTATCATGAGGCTGCCCAAAGAAGCGAATGGAGACAGGCTATGTCGAAACAATATGAAGCACTCGAGATGAATGGTACTTGGAAGATTCCAAAAGACAAAAGACCCATTAGGTGCAAGTGGGTTTACAAGGTCAAATATAAGGCAGACAGGTCCATTGAGAAATATAAAGCAAGGTTAGTTGCTTAAGGATACACCCAAGTAGAAGGAGTGGACTATCATGAGACCTTTTCTCCGGTTGCCAAGATGACAAGCGTGCGTTGTTTACTCACTGTTGCGGTCACAAAAGGATGGTCCATTGCCCAACTGGATGTCAATAATGTGTTCCTCCAGGGTGAGCTACACAAGGAGGTCTATATGAAAATACCGCCTGGTTTTGATACAAAGGGATCAACTAAAGTATGCAAGCTAATGAAGTCTTTATATGGGCTCAAGCAAGCCTCACGAAATTGGTTTGCGAAATTGTCGGATTCTTTGACGAGGTACGGTTTTGTCCAATCCATGGCTGACTATTCGCTATTTACTTCCAATAAAAATAATATTTTCCTTGGTGTTTTAGTATATGTGGATGATATGATAATTATAAGTAATGACGATGAGGCTTGTAATCGTCTTAAGAGTTTTCTTGACCGAAGTTTTGGTATCAAAGACCTCGATAAGCTCAAGTATTTCCTCGGGATAGAGGTTAACACAGGATCCCGAGGACTCTTCCTTAGCCAAAGGAAATATGCCATGGAGATTATAGAAGAGGCAAAATTAGATGGAGCGAAGCCATAGACACGCCAATTCAGCCCAATCATCAATTGAAGTTGGCAACGGGGGACATTTTGGATGATCATATGAAGTATCGACGTCTAGTAGGGCGCCTCATTTACTTGACAATCACGAGACCAGATTTGGTGTATGCGGTGCATATATTGTCACAATTTGTACATGCCCCAAAAAAAGAGCATTTAAATGCGGTTTATCGAGTGATTCATTTCTTGAAAGGAAGTCCAGGAAAGGGAATTGTGATAGAACGAAATAATGATTTGAATTTATGAGGATACTCAGATTCCGACTATGGGACATGTCCTTTATCTCGAAAATCATTGACGGGCTACTTTGTCATGTTGGGAAATTTGCCCATTTCATGGAACGCACGAAAACAGAGCACGGTGGCAAATTAAATCTACGGCTGAGGCAGACTATCGTGTGTTGGCTAACGTGACTAGTGAAGTTATTTGGTTAAAATAGTTTCTAGGGTCACTGGGAATTAATCATACGAACCCCATCGAATTATTCTGTGACAACAAAGCTGCTTTGAGCATAGCGAAAAATCCCGTGTTTCACGATAGAACAAAACACATCAAGATTGATTGTTATTTCATACGGCATCATATCGTTAGCAAGACGATTACGACCTCTTATATACCAAGCAAGGAGCAAAGAGCAGATATCTTTACTAAGGCGCTTGGAGTTGACACTTTCCGTTATCTACAATTCAAGTTGGGCATCGACTACCGAGTGCTCCAACTTGATGGGGAGAGGTAAACGATATTATCCGATATCTTGGGATAATATTATTGTGATATTAGATGTATAATATCTTTGTTATATTAGTTAAGTGTATATATGGTTACCTTATTGTTTGACAGTAGTATCAATAAGAAATCTTTTCTTTCTTCCCTTGCACTGTACGTTCGTTTTTTCACTCATTCCTTCCAAGATTACTTGACTCGAATATGAGTAAATTGACATGTAAAATACAATATTATTGATAGAATCTAACTTTAATCATTCATAGGTAAATAATTAGAATAATTACATATATAACCTCATTTAGTGCCAAGTAGAGGTGGCAATTATTGACACGATCCGAAAACACGACACGAACCCGACACGAAGTTAGTGGGTTAGGGTTGGGAGGTTGTGACCCATTTACGTAATTGGGTTGACACGGACACGACACAAAACTTAAATGGATCGGGTTAGGGTTGAGCTCTCTTGACACGAACACGACACGAATAACCCATTTATTTAAAAGTGTGATAATATATTTGGGTTGAATCAATAATCCAACCAAACAACTTAAGAATAAGCATTCTCATTCATTATTTTTGGGATAATAAGGCTATAAAAATTAATTTATCTATTAGTTTATTGGGTTAAACGGGTTAAATAGGTTAAAAATAACCCGCTACAAGATAAACGGGTTAAACAAGTCGGGTTGGGTTATAGAAAAGTTAAATGGGTTGGGTTAAGGTTGAGACAAATGACATGTTTATGTAATTGGGTCGGGTTAGGGTTGGGGTAGTGATGACCCGTTTAACGTTGACACGGACACGAACACGACACGACCTGATCTGTTTGCCAGGTCACGTGCCAAGTACTTTAATAGTACAATATTGATAAAATCTAAAAATTCAAACTTTAAATTTTTTGACTAAAATTGCATGAAAATGTGGCATAAAATATTTTATTGAAGAGTTAAATAAATCTCTATAATTAACAACGTCAAGCTTCTTATTGTATAGCTGAACTTTTTAATCGATAACTATAATTATCTGCCCAACATACATATGGTTCCTAGATGGCTGGATCCGTCTCTTATTATACAACTCAAAAAAATTTAGACGTCTTTTTCTACCACTTTTTAAATAAATAAAAAACATTTTATGGTTTACATTACTTATTTGGTAAGAATTTTAAAAATTAAAATATTTATAACTATTTTATTTGTGTTTTTTTGTTAAATATACCAAAAAAAAAATATAAAATTGTTTCAAATATGATCTATAAATATTATTATTTCAAATTATTTTTCACCCATCACGTCGAGCAAATCGGGTCAAATTTCAACCAACCATAGATTAACATGTTATGTTCTATTCGAGTAAATTGAGTCATGGGTCAAGATTTACGTCTATCGACCTTGAAAATTACGAGTCGAGTTAGTCAAATTTAGTGATTAAGTTAGATTTTGACAGTAGTAATTGTACCTATAATTTAGCCAGCCCATTAAATGAAATAATGGCCCTTGCATCTGTAATTTAGCCCATTCAATAAAGTATTGGTCCCCGTTGTTTTTTGATATTTGTTTTCGTATTATACAATATTCTTTGGGACGTATTAAATCCCGCGCATCATTTTACTCAATCTCACTTATTTTTCTCCCTTATTCCAATTGTATCCCTCACATTTTTCAACAACCAAGAGAGAGAAAGAAGCATTGTTGTCAGAATCGCGATTCGATCCAACGATTCTTCGATTTTACGATCCAAAAATAATTGACCGATCCTGGATCCTACGATTCTATCATAGTTGTAGAATCTTACGATCCTATTAATTTGAAAATTTCTAGAAATGGGATCATAATACGATCCTACGATTTTACGATCCTACGATCCGATTCCATAATAAAAAATTAATATATATTTTTATATAATGACACCGTAAAACCCAAATTTCGTGCAAGTTGTTCATACAATGATACTAAAATCATTAATTACCAATATTAATAAATAAGTGTTTTGATTTTCAATTATATGTTTTTACCAAGTAAAAAATTATATTTAGTGAGTTTGTGCGATTCTACGATCCGATTCTACCGATTCGATCCTACCATCCCCAGTAGAATCTCGATCTGACAACATTGGAAAGAAGAAAGAATTGAAAACCTAAAAAATCATTTGTAACACAGCCACCACCAACACCTTCCCCACCACCCTCCCAGCGCCGCCGCCGACCACCCTTCCACACCCACATGCTCACGCCGACCACTCCGCCCTGCACTCGACCACAGGCCACCGACGACAGCGACGACGGCTGACTTAGGGCCATAGACCACGGGGTGGGTTCGACGATGAAGACGACGACTGGGCCCACATATCACCGTCGACGACTTGAGCCCGTAGACCACCGGTTGGGTATATACGCGAGATATGGTGAGGGCGCCAGAACGGAGCGGCCGACGGTGGAGGGAGATGGGGATGAAAAAGGGGGAATGGGTGGGAGGAGGGTGGTCACGGCGGTGACGAGTCGGAGGTCGGGGAAGGGGCTGTAAGTTTAGGTTTTATCATTATTATTATTTTTTTTTATTTTTTTTTAGAGAGGAAGGGTGTTAATGGAAATAATTGACAAAATGCGTAGGATATAGTAAAAGTTTGCCCGTGCATATTCAGATTACTTTTTTTCAAACATTTGCATATCCGGCCTACGGCCTACGGGTTACTTATTTTAGAATTCTAACAATTTGTGTTCTAACTAATATAATACACACTTGTCAAGCCAATCATTTTCAACTAAAGGACTGTGTCATAATTCGTTTGTATATCAGACTTGTGATCCATTATTAGAAGGGTTTAAGGATACCTACTAGGTTTCTATTGCACCCGTTTTAAAAACTACTATTAATAAGTTTTTTTTTTAAAAGAAAAACACTATTGAATTTCATCCAAACGCTACAAAACACAATCTTATCCATTTATTTTTGAATTTCCATCTTATGTAGTAAATTTTATCCCTTTTAACTAGTTACTTTGATGAAGTTTAAGCAACTTTTTTACCTTAGATAGGTGAATTAAATGAAGCTACATTAAAGTGATTTTGCCCCAAAATGATTGGTAAACGATAGTGTTGGTAGTGTTAAAGGGATAAAATTTACAACTTAATATAGAAATTAAAAAAAAATGGCTGAGATTGTATTTTATTGAGGTGGACAATATTTTTAAAAAAAATCAAACTTAATGGCAGTGGTTTTTAAACGAAATTATTTTGATAGTAGTTTTAAAACAGTCTAACACAAATGTAGTAGTTATCAAAAAACCCTTATTAGAAAGTTGAAACTACTGATGATTATTATTTACTTTTAGTTTCTTAGGATTTGCGGTAATTTCCTATCCACCTTTTCAATTTATATTTTACTTATTATATCCATCTCCTTTTCAATTTATATTTTACTTTTTGCTGAGCGTGTTCGGTTCCTATTATTAGTTAGCTAGTTAGGTAACAAGTAACAAATAAAATGATCGAGTTAGATCTAATTTAGTTTCCTATTTAAAATTTGAGTACGAGTAATTGTAATTTATAAAGGTATAAATGTAATCTATGATGCAATTTTGGGTTTTACCCTCCTTTTTCTAGGAAAAATTTGAGTGTTTATCCTTTGAGTAGATTTCTTAAACAAAAAGAAAAGAGTATATATAGATAACTTAATGAAGTTTATCTAAAACGAATCGGATTTAAATTTAGTAGTGGTAACCACATGTGTTAAGAGTAAGAAATATTGATGTATAGCTTAATCGTGTTTGTGTTTCATATGTACAATCCTATGTATACATATATTAGGTAGTCTTTGAGATGATCCAATATTAGTCATACTACTTCAAGCTACATACAAGTAATCTAAAAAAGTTTGATACAAGTAGAAGATAAAACCTATGTTTTCTTCTATAAAATAATGCAAATGTAGAATTAGTAGTATCTTTGTACTCTAAACAATCGGGAATTACGTACAATTAAAGTAACATGTACAATAAGTCTTTGCAAAAGATATAGACATAATAACTTTAATACGGAGTATTAGACCTTTTAAATTTTTACCATCATTAGTAAAATTATTTCGAACGACTATAGAGAATCCAACAACCGGAAATCAAAGTTAATAAATGACTGAGACGAAGGAAGTACGAAGTTAGATGCAAGTAGTCTAGAGAGACCAAATATATAACAAAGGGCATATAAAGAACCCGTCGGGTAGCGAGTCGGAAATCGTGGTGTGGGTAGAAGATGGATCGGACGTTGCTACATGAAAGAAGCATAGCCTTAGCCATGGCCCATGGGCATGGAGAGTATAAAACGCTTGAAAATGGCAAATTAAAGAACTCCTTAGAGGATGACTTTAGACAGTTAACTGTAGTATTTATGATCAGTATGAAGTTCTACGTTGTCACCAAACTTTTATCTAAATGGAAAATGTTATGATAAGATGAACAAATACTCCTTAGCATTGAGAGTGTCGGAGATCACTAGAAATTGATTATTGATCATCAATCACACTTTGTTTAGAGATTAAGTAAGCTACATCAGAGCTATCAAAGTTGATAATTGATGACATACTTTATTAAGTCAACTTCTTTTTCCATGCTAATTTGTTTGTAAATTTACATGACAGATAGTTTTATATTTTATATTTTATTTTGGTTTGTTATGTTCTTATTAATTTGTTTCTCGAGTATTAAAGATATTCCGCCCTAAGGGCTTGATTATTATTCCCTTTGTGCAGTTGTGCTAATTATTAATTGTCTTTATTTGAAATTCTTCTTACATAAAAGTCAATGTAACTATTAACTAGGACGAACGGAGGGAGGAAGGAAGAAAGGGAGTATTCAATTTGTCTGATGACAGTTAAATTGCAAAATAAGTTATTATAAATGTCACCCAATGTTTTATACAATGTACTTTTTATTTTGAAGGATAAAAGATGTACTACTGCGTATTAATTAGTTAAAGAGTAAATAAGCAGACTTAAATATCAGTCAATACAATAGAGTTATACTGTAATTTTTGGGAGCCCTATATAATATGGCCCGTACATCGCACTGATATTAAATCTCATATATGTAAATAATTGGAAGTGAAAATTGTAAATTACCACCTACTATTTACCGTATTTTACAAACAACCACCCTGTATTGTGTTTATTACAACTTACCACCTATATTACACGATATACATCCAAACTACCACCGTATTTCATTCCCGATCATCAATTTACTTAAGTCCCGACTCGTTAAGTTAATAAGCTATAAAATGACTAAAATACCCTTACTTTAATTTACTTAAAACCCTTGCTACCCCTAAATTAAAAGATAAATTACTTTATCCATCACCAACACTCTATAATTCATTCATCATCAGTACCTTCATCCTCCAAAAAGAAAAATGAAAAAAGAAAAAAACCAAAAATGAGCTGTGAATTATTGAATTGCAACACAAAACCCCCAAATTGAAAGAACCCTAAGAATTGGTTGCAGCATAAACACAACTAATAGCACCATAAATTAGTATGGAAAGCTCTTTCATCATCATCATAATCAATCTTATCCTACCCTCTTTTTGTTAATTTCCACCCACTAAATTTGTAGATCTTGGGTTTTCGTGAGAGGGGAGGGGATTTCGTGGGTTCGGGTGATGGTGGCTATAACTTGGAGGTCGTGGTGAGAAAGGCGGCAAATCTGGTGGTGCGATGAAATGGCATGTCTAGGATAGCGATGCGGAGGGTGGTGGTCAGGTGGCTACGGTGAAGAAGTTGTGGTGAGAATGTGAGGTGGTGGTGGGAAGGAGATGGTGGGAGGAATGATTGTTGGTTCTCCTAGCTGAAGGTGCTCACAATTTTGCCAGATTGATTTTGATTCTTCAAAATTAATTTGACTTAATTTGATTTTGATTGTATTTTGGGTTCAAAGACAGATTTTGTTTGTCTTTTAATTTAGGGGTAGCAAGGGTTTTAAGTAAATTAAAGTAAGGGTATTTTAGTCATTTTATAGCTTATTAACTTAACGAGTCGGGACTTAAGTAAATTGATGATCGGGAATGAAATACGGTGGTAGTTTGGATGTATATCGTGTAATGTAGGTGGTAAGTTGTAATAAACACAATACAAGGTAGTTGTTTGTAAAATACGGTAAATAGTAGGTGGTAATTTACAATTTTCACTAATTGGAACGGCGAAATAAAAGAAAAGCAAGAGGGGCCGGTATTTAATGGGCTAAGTTTCACAGCTACAACAAGTTGGGCTTGTTATTTTCGTTAAGGGGTTAGGACTTAGGAGTTAGGAGGGGCCCGATACTGGCAGTGTAGAGGGATAATCCCTCCATTTGCTCATCTTCTTCCCATATGAAAGTATGAAACTAAAAGCACCTTGCAAATGCAGAGTTGCAGTTGTTGTTGAAAAGTCCACAAAATTAATTAAGATGTCATTAGCATTAGCATTTTCCATCAATTTGAACAACTGGGCAATTTAAGAAGACAACAAATAGCTGTGACTTTTAGCTTACATAGTAGGAATAGGAAGAGGAAGACACAGACTACACACCCCACAAACAAAGAGTGCGTACCGTTGGCAGTTGGCAGATGCGCATTCAAATTTCCCACTAAATTTCCCACTAATTACTTGTTTGAGAAAGTTAAATGATTATAATCATGTACAGGGTCGCCATTAGATATGGTCGAGGGGGAGAATAATATTGTACTAGCTAGTAGAACTTAACTTTAAACTTTTGGAGTTCGTTCGCCATTAGATATGGTCGTCCTAGATGTGAGTGAGCCGAGATTGATGTTGGTTTGATTAGATAATTACAGAGATGGGAGGAGTACTTTGGATATATAGAGACTAATTTCACCAAATGTGTTTTTAATCACCAACGACTAATTATATTGTTCGTTTTCGCGGTTAACATGAATTTCATGTTAGTGTCTAAAACTATAAATGTTGTTTAGGATAATTAAAGAAAAATTCTACTTTGGCGGATTGGTCTCAATCTGTAATATGCAATTTGCATGGCAGTTCATACTACAAACCCTACTTGGATGGCATTCAATACATTTTACATCAATGGACCGGTTGAGTAAAGCATGGTTACTTAGGAGGAAACATAGGATATTTTAGTTCTGAGGCATTATTATCAAATAGGTTGTATACATTCATTTCCTTTAACATATGAGAACAACAGTTGCTCAATGATTATTATTATTATTATTGCTACTGTTAAAGGCAAAGGATAAGACAATTCCATTTCTGGCAAAAACATTATTTCAAGATCATTAGAGAGTTAATTAGTAACGGTAGAGTCTAGTTGTTAAAATTTAGGTGAATTTTTCGGGGAATTTACGTTCAAACCTCTACAAGAGCAATCATGTGGATGTTTATGGTTTGAGGCTATGTATTTTAGATTTCGAGCCTTTTACTTTTAGGTGGCTTACCGATTTACTCAGTATATATCAAAGGTAACGGCTATAGTCTCATCGTTATAAGAAAGAAAGAAAAATAGAGCTAAAGAAGATAGTGGAACAAAAGATACATTTGGGAGGTTTTTAATACTTAGATATTATTTAATTTTCTGTTGGTTACTTTGAAAGCATCTTTTTTGTATGGCTAACAAGGGGTAATGTTGTATACAATTGACTCACTTATTTCTTACCACGCAATTTGCAGAAGTTAATGGGACAATCGAGTAATGTTTTTGGTGTATCTAACTTCGTGTTGTATATATTGTACTTCCTCCAATTTCTTATTATCTTCCCTCTTTCTTTTTTCATATAAGTTTGATTATTTTTCCTATTTCCTTTTTTTATTAAGTTTCATTCATTATTTTATTATTTTCTCTCTCATAAAAATCAACAACTCCCACTACTTTATCTATTCTTTTATTCATTATTCATTCTTTATTATTTTCTATCTTCTATTATCTTTACAATTTACAATATTTACCAATACTTTATTTCTCTTTCTTCCCCTTTCTTATTTTTTGTGTCCAAAAGAAAGGGGAAGATATTAGGAAATTGGAGGGAGTAATATTTTATTTTGCTACAAGTGATGTGTCAAAATGCAATGCAAGTGGTATAACACACACAATGGAACACAAAAATGGGACAGAGAATCCTCACTGATATAAGAGGTTCACATACAATAGATAGAGTTCTCATAAAACTATACTCGACAATCTTCTATTACCAAAAAATATGTATATCGATAAAAGTCTGTTTAGAAAAACTCGTGGGAAGAATATACTCGACAATCTTCTGTTACCGAAAAACATGTATGGTTAACCTTTTTAGAAAAACTAATTTTAATCCCGTGCAAAAAATGCACGGGTATTTTTAATAATAAATTTTACTAAGAAACCTGAAAAGAGTAAACATCACGTTCATAAATAAACTAATCTAGATATAAAAAATACATTAGTTTGGACAGATTGAAGAGTAAAATTACTTAAAAAATTGTAAAATATGGATCGTACTTTTTCACATACGAATTTTACTTTTTCACATACATTTTTTACGATTTTACACTTGTCATTTTTTCTCATCTCACCCACACAAAACCAATTACCCACTCTTTCCCTTCCCATCCTCCGGCATACCCTTTTTCTCCGGCGTCCTCTGTCCCCGACCTCCCTTATTCCAGCCAACATGAACTCCCACCACCCACCACACCAGCCTATGGAGTACGTCATCTAATCTTGTACTGTATACATTGGAATTGCACCTTTTTTTCCCTCAAAACCCGGACAAAAATTGTCGGGGGACATGAGCCTGCTGCCTGCCTATGGAAAAGGCCGTTGAGTGTTAATTATACTGCAATTTTAAGTTAATCGATTATAAGTGGTGGAAAGTAAAAGCCAATTACAATCTTCCCTCTACAACAGTGCTATCAATCATCCGACATTGCATCATTATCAAATTATAATGTTTTTAATATTACCATAATCGCATTTTGTGACGGTCACTCATGGAATATTTATCATTTGTGACAGATTCTGGCAGTGAGCATAAACGCATGGTAACAGAAACTGGTGAATATTTTCAACGAATGTAATCAGATTAGGTTTTAGGGATAGAAATTGCAATTAGTCTTGCTGAAGACGGGTCGGAGTAAGTGACGGGTAATGCCACTCACAAAATGGACAGGGGGGACAAGGTGGGGGCACCCCCATGTGCTTCCATCTCTCCTCTATTTGGGTCATTTGTGAGAGGAAATAGTATCCGTCACTCCAAAGTGACGGATACGTGCCGTCTTCAATGAGATTTTGTGTAGAAATTGATATAAGAGGGCTAATTTAGTTTTTTTTGGTAAAAAGGGTATTAGACGGAAAGTTAATGAAAAAAATGTATGTGCAAAAAGTAAAATCTATATGCGAAAAAGTAATTCCGAATTTGAAATCACATTATATTATTTCTATTCAAAAATCGATTTTCCTTTGCAAGTTAATTTTATTTGTTGACTTAAATTTATACAAATTAAAAGTTGTTTGGTATTGTAAAGTAGTTTCTTAAAATTTAAAGTGCGGAAGTGCATAAATTAGATTTGAAATGACAATTTTATAAATATAATCGTGCAAAAGAAAATAACTGAAATTAATTAATTTGTTTTTTCAAATGGGGCCCGTCACTAACAAAACAAATGCATGTTTTCCTTAGATCTCTCGGTCAATCGAAAGCTTATAAAAACTCTGCTTTTATACTATGTAGACTCGTGGGAAGAACGCCAGCGAAACAAATAGTACATTATTCCTCAAACACGCATAACAATTTGTCTCATTAAAACCTGTTATAACGGAAGCAAGAAAGACAATAAAAACAATAAAGAAAATAATGCACAGAATTACGTGGTTCACTAACGGTGTGTTAGCTACGTCCACAGAGCAGAAGGGAGTGAGTTTTACCGATATGTGAGGAGTTTTCAGATTACAAGTTCAGACGGTATGATAAGCATGACTGCTAGGGAGAGACCTAAAGAGTTTATATTATACTCTCTAAAACTTAATACGCAATGACCTAATAAGCGAAGACAGATCCTAGCCTAGTAACAGATACGGATATCATTTAGACCCCCCATAATCGTTCAAAGCGTCGACTAACAGATTCAAGGCAGAAATCCAACAAAACCTTTTGTTAAAAATCTAACAGAACCTTTTGCTAATCTGGCTTTACTTGGAAAGCAAGTTTGGCGTTTGACTACTGAGACCGAAGGGTTGTGGGCTAGGATTATGCGTGCTCGTTATTATCCTAACGTTGCTTTCTCTACTGCTAGTCTGGGGTATAACCCGAGTTACACTTGGAGGGGCATTGTCGAGGCGCGGGCTGCTATTGAGGGTGGTTTACGGAAGAGAGTTGGGGATGGCTTGTCTACACGGATTTGGTCTGATGCTTGGATACCGGGGTCTCAATCCGGACGGGTTCTTTCTCCTTATAGTCCTGGGCGCGAAAATTTAATGATGGCTGATTTAATTGACAACAACGGTTGGAGGGAGGACATGCTTGCTGCGTTTTTCTTGCCTTTCGAAAGGGAGAGAATTCGTAATATTAGGCTTAGTGCGAATAGGCCTCGGGATGATTGGTATTGGAGTCGGGAAAAGGATGGCATGTACTCGGTTAAATCGGCATATAGGGCTTTGGCAGGGGAGAAGGATGTTCTTGATTGGGGAGGAGCGTCGGACTGGGAAAGGGAGAAGTGGTTATGGAATAGGCTTCGGAATGTCCCGGTGTGACCTCGAGTGAAGCTTTTCTTCTGGCAGCTGTGCAGCGAAGCTTTGGCGACTAGAGCGAACATCGCTACTCTGGTTCGAGGTGAGGTCTCTCTCTGTTCTTTATGTTCTTCTTCTCATGAAACAAGTATTCATTTATTTAGAGATTGTCGTATAGCTAAACGAGTGTGGGAGGGTCTTGGGCTCGATTTAGAGGAGGACGAAGGAGGGGGAATTAGGGACTGGGTGGAAGCGAGGTGGAGGGAGTATGGGTTGAGGGAGCAGTCTAAGTTTATGGTGGGGTGCTGGGCGTTGTGGGAGCATCGGAATAAGGTTGTTTTTGATTTGCGAGAGACGGACCCGCAAGGAGTTACAAAGCGTGCCTTGGATGTTTTAGACGAGATTGATGACGGTGGTGTGGTTAGCGGGAAAGGACGAGAAAGAGGAGAGCGTGGGGTGGGCATGGATAGGAGTTCGGGATGGATAGTGCCACAGGATGGGTATGTGAAGGTCAATGTCGATGCCGGTGTTAAGGAGGGAGAGGGAGTGAGCTTGGGGGTGGTGTGTAGGGACGGAAATGGACGAGTCTTGTGGGGTTTTTATTGTGTGCAGGAACAAGTGTGGGAGGTACAGGTTGCGGAAGCGGTGGCGGTCCTAGAAGGGGTCAAGGAAGCGTCAAGAAAAGGCCACTCACGAATCATTGTGGAAAGTGACTGTTTACCGGTGATCGAGGCTCTGAAACGGAAGTCGAAAGGAAGAAGTGTGCTAGCGTTAGTGTTGGACGATATTTTACATGCGTGTAATTCTTTTGATTCAGTTGTTTGGTCTTATACGGGTCGTGTAAACAATAGTGTAGCTCATGCTTTAGCTCATGTTTGTCCTATAGTCGTTGGGAGTGTCATGTGGTCGGATGTTCTACCACCGATCGCGAACAATGCTGTTTCTTTTGATTTATCGTTATTATAGTAAATCCTACGGGTTTTCACCTCGAAAAAAAAAATCCACTGGGACAAACTAGGGCTGAGCAAAAATAAATCATATGCTATACTATTTTAAAAACATGATTTTCCCTATCTATGACATGGTTCATTCTAGGTCTCTTTCTCTCTCTAGCTAAGAGAGCTTTTCTCCCGAAAAGGGGACCTTTTCCACGATTATCAAATTCTAGCCTGAAAAATCTAGGCTTCGTTTAATCTTCTCCAATTGTTCTTGAAATATCAAACTTTCCTAGCTTATGATTAGTGGCAAGCACATTTAATTTGCTGTCTTGGGATTTTTTTTAGATCTCTCTTTTTCTGGAAAATCTTTACCTATTTATCTTTTTGCTCTTTACACTATCCAATCAATTGCTTTATCTTATTCCCTTAAGACTCAGTTATTTATAATTTTTGATTGGGGGTTGTAAGCTCTTATGATTTCCGTCTGATAAAGCTGCATTAATTATTACTTCTGCTTTTTTACAATTGGGGATGGAAACCCTAATTTATAGGATGATTTGAAGGGGTGGAGTTTGGTGCGTCTAAATCTCTTCAGCTATCCCACAATCATTAAAATAAGGTGGCTGTTTATTGGGTATTCTTCTATTTGGGTGGCTCAAGGAGTGTTTAATGTATTGATTGGTGGTTTGGAATCATTGATTAATATAGACGCTGCTTATTCCATCTAGTAACGTGTGCAAGTTCCTTGAGTTTTCCCTATTTAAGCCAATTCTGATGGCTGTTGGTTCTCCATCCCAATCATCTCACTTCATTAATCTACTACATTCGAATAACAAGTCAAGGTATAAAAATAAACTTAATAAAACTTCTTCTTCTTCATCAAGTTCTTCTTGTTTAAGTCAGATTATGGAGGGTGAGTTCTTTTCTGGAAACAACGGGTTGGCTCAGAGGATGAATGGAAATGGGGATCATCATCACTTGCTTGAGGATGTTCTCCCTACTGAGTTCCACCCCAACAATCCTCTTCATGCTAATATATGGAGATACCCACGCTCAGGAGGGGTCATCAACATTAACCCGTCTGAGTTAGGTAAGTCACGGGAGTTCTGGGGTAAATGTGTACTGGGGTTTCTTGTAGATTATCGCCTGTTTGAAGCTGAACTGATCAATGATGTTATTAGACGCAAGTGGACTACTAATGGGACGGTTACGGCCTTTCGTATGGGGGAGGTCTACGTGTTTCATTGTTCTAAGGTGGAAGATATGAAGGCTCTATTGCAAAGGACTACTGCTACCATTGATGGGGCAGTGATGGTTTTTTCGAAGTGGTTCCCTGATATGGTACCACGCATTGTCAGGTTTCCTTATGCTGAGATTGGGGTTCGTGTTTGTGGGCTGCCCTTTGAGTACCTAACAATGGAGGTTACGCAGATTGCAGGTAAGCTTCTTAGTCATCAGTACCAAGTTGAACCTTTCCATTTGGTGCCTGATGAGGATTATCTGAAGTTGAAAGTGTATCTAAGGTTGAATGAACCCCTTATGTTGGGGTTTTTCCTAGCCATGGAGGGAGGTACTTGTTATGGGTTCAATTTAAATACGAAGAGGTCTTTAAGTATTGCATCCGGTGTGGCAAAATTGGGCATAAAGGATCCCAGTGTAGGGAGTCTTTAATGACTGTGGTGTCAAGTGTGAATGATATGTTAGACAGATTAATAGCAAAAGGGTTTCCCATGTATCAAGCAAATAGTAACCATATGATGTTCAACTTAGACCTCAGAGCAACACCTTCCACAACTAAGTTTCTGTCTTCTAGGGTTAAGCTGGGTAATGGGAGGGGCTTGCCTAGGAGAAGGAGAAGATGGGAGTCCCCTGAGAGGGCAGTTGAGTTTGATTTAGGGATTACTCCAGGCGGAAGGGTTGTACTTGGGATGATGTTTGCTGTAACTGCCCAACCCTTTGCTGGACCGGTGGTATTTCAGGCTGGTAATGGTGAAGAGGCTCAAGGGGTTGATATGGGTGGAAATAGAGATGCTGCTGCTGGGGTTGGTGGTGTTTCTTCAGTTAGAAATCCAAATACCACTGGTAATGATGGGATTGGAACTACCAGGGATGTTGTGATGATGGAGGTGCAGGGAGAAGGAAGTGGGGATGTAAGGGGAGGAGTGAATATTGAGCTGTCACAAGATGTTGAGATGATTCCTGTGAATCATTTCCCTAATGGTGGGGATGTTCCTGGAGCAGGGGGTGGTTGGATGAAGACAATTTGAATAATGAGGAATGTCACTGTGCAGGGGAGGAATTGGAAGGGCCGGCTGACCCTAATTTGCTTCAACAAGGCGTTCTGGTACAACTACAGGCTGAGGATCCCTATGTTGTTTATTCAAGGCAGGATTGTTTGAGTGGCTTGGTGGATAGGGATCAAAGGATACAGGATGCTATTTTGAACAGGATTGAAGGGGATTTGGACTGGGCAAGGATGGAGGATGAACAAAGGGGATATAATCAGACTTTTGAACCACCTGCATGGGGCTTGCCTAATTGGTACCATTTTCCAGATGGTCACACAATTAGGGAGGTGGGCCAAAGTTCTAGAGCTGTTAAGGTGACCACAACTGAAGAGGAAATGATGGGTGTGCTAGCTGGATCTGAGGATGCTGATGAGTTTACTGTTGTGGCTGAGGGAGGAACACAGAGTGATGCTGATGATATGGTTGAAGCTGATGATGAGGCTTCATCAGGTTCTGAGGGGCCTGCTAATCATGCTATCACTGAGAGTGGAACTAATTCTACTCAGGCATCAGATAATGACAGTGAAAGGGAGATTATTGTTATCTCCTCTGATGACACAACTGGTGATGCAAAGGCTGAGTCTGAAAAGATGCAGGTGTCTTTGGGTGAGGGTGCTGGGACTGGACAGCAGGGCTCAAATGGGAATACACTTGGTATTGGTGCTGCTAAGCTGGCCAACACATCTTCTTTGTTTAGTTCAGCTGCTATCATCAAAAAAGGGAAAGAACTGGATGAGGGATCCTCTAATCTGGCTCCCTTGGAAATTTTAATGCAGAATGCCTGTCCTAGGGAGGTTGGGCAGGTACAAATGGTCCACGATAGAGGTAAAAAGCTGAGATTGTTTGATATTCCTGCTGTTGGGAATAAAGCCAAGTTAATTGCTGAGTTACCAGTGGGGAGCAATTCTGATGGATGCTTTGGTTTGGCTGATGTGTATCATTTGTCCGACTTACGTGAGGATTATAAGGAGGATATAGGGGCTGCAAGAAAGAGGAAGTGTTGTACTGATGCAGGGGAATATATTCTTCCCGAGGAGGCCAAATTGTCTTTGGGACATGCAAAAGCTTATCTTCATGGGTTGGCTAAGAAGAGTAGGGTCTGCAATGGTATAACTGGGGCAGAACAAGGCAGGTTCAGGGACTGAAGTTTTAAGGCAGTCTTGGGGTTTCAGGGTCAATGTTGAAGATGTGATATTGGTGGATTCGAGTGATTCCTCAATTCCTTCTGTCAATGGTGGAGCTGCGGACTTGGATGGCTTTGCGGAGGTTGGGCCTTCACAACCTCCTCTTTCGCCATGAGGGGTCTTGTGTGGAATTGTAGGGGCCTCAATAATACGCTCTCCCCTACAATTCCGAAAATAAGAGCGTTGTTAGGTAGTAATTTTTATGATTTTGTTTTTCTAATGGAAACTAAATGTAGCTCGAGTCATGTCTTTACTATGTTTCGTTCTTTCGGGTTCATGGAGAATTTTGGGGTGGATGCGGTTGGGGCTGCGGGTGGTTTGTGGGTGGGGTGGAGGAGTTAGTCAAAAATGAAATTAATCAAGGCTTGTAATAATTTTATTATCCTTTTAGTGGAAAAATATAATGGACGTTTCTGGTATATTGTGCTCTTCTATGGTGCTCCGAGTGTTCATATGCGGGCATCGGGTTTCTTGGATTTGGAACAATGGATTGATACGTGTAAACTTCCCTTCCTTATAGTTGGGGATTTTAATCAAGTTGATTATCAGTGTGATAAATTAAGTGCTAGTCAACAACCAATTGAAGGTGCGGAGGAATTTAATCTCTGGAAATTAAGGAATGAACTTGTGGACATTCCTTTTAAGGGACCGCGATTTACATGGTGTAATAATAGAAAGGGAGAAAAGAGGGTTTATGAAAGGTTGGACAAAGCTATGGGGTCTAAGGATTGGTTGTCCCTTTTTCCGGATATGGGTCTCAAACACTATCCGATTCAAATTTCGGATCATGCCCCGATTGAGGTTGATCTAAACCTCACTTGCATGGCGGGAAAACGACCTTTTAAGTTAGATGCCTGGGCTTTGGATTTTGAGGAGTGTTTGGAAAAGGTTCGGCTCGTTTGGGGCACTACGGATGGTGGTTCTCCGGCTTATCGTCTAACCAGGAAGCTAACCAGAGTGCGGAGCTGAGTTAAAAAAACGACTTTGGATAAGAAAGCGGAATGGAATGCTAAGTGGGATGATTTTGATCGGCAGCTAGAGCATGGAATTAATTTAGCGTGCAATGGGGGAGGGGAGGAGGAGTATACGAGAGTGAACGAGGAGCTTCAGGCTTATACGGCTGATGCAGAAAAGTTTTGGAAGCAACGGGCAAAGATTAAGTGGACAGTAGGGGGGATACCTATACAAAATTCTTCTTTAATTGGGTGATGGGTCGGGCTGGAAGAAATTTTATTCATGGGATAAAAGGGGAGGATGGTCAATGGAGGTATGATGAGGAGGTCGTCAGTGGCGCTTTTCAAAGCTCTTATAAGGATTTATTTCGGGCTTCAAGCAATGGTATCATTTCGAGAGAGTCTACGAAGCTGGAACGACTAATAGGGCATTTAAAGTTTCAAGTGACTCAAGATGAGGCGGATAGGCTTTCCAGGCCATTCACTGCAAAAGAGGTACGTGGCGCTGTTTTTCAAATGGGAGCCTTTAAAGCTCCGGGTCCCGATGGTATCCCTGCTTGCTTTTATCAAAAATGTTGGTTCATGGTTAAGCATGATTTTACTAAGGCGACACTATCCATTTTAAATTCGGGGATGGTCTTGAAGGAAATTAATAGAACCTTTATCACTCTTATCCCAAAGAATGACGCTTTGGAAGGGGTCTCGGATTACAGGCCAATTAGCCTGTGTAATGTGATCATGCGTGTGATTACTAAGTGTATTGCCAATCGACTTGCAAAAGTTATGGGTGTTCTTATTAGTCAAACCCAAAATGCTTTCCTTCCGGGCAGAAGTATCAGTGATAATATTTTGCTGGCTCATGAAGCAGTTCACAGTGTTCCGCTCCATAAGAAGGGCTTGCAAGGGCGATACGTGTTTAAAGCAGATATGAGTAAGGCGTATGATAGAATAAGGTGGAATTTCTTAGAGTTGATCCTGGTCAGAGTTGGCCTCCCGCAAAAGATGGTAAGACTTATTATGAATTGTGTTACCTCAGTAAGTTATGAGATTCTTTTTAATGGGACGCCGCTCCCACAATTCAAACCTCAGTGTGGGCTATGACACGGGGATCTTCTGTCTCTGTATCTCTTTCTTCTTTGTATGGAGGTTCTCTCGGCAAATATTGAACATGCGCAGGAGGTAGGCAGAGTGCATGGGTTTAAATTATGCAGAGGGGTACGACCTATCACACACCTGTTTTTTGCTGATGACGGGGTTTTCTTCTTCAAGGATAAAGGAAGGTCGGCCTCGCATCTCATGAATATTATCAACGACTATTGTGAGGTTTTAGGACAGAATATTAACCCGGAGAAATCGGGGATCATTTTTAGCCCGAATATGACGCTTGCGAAAGCTCAAAACATTCTCAGAACCTTCAATGTTCGGCGGAATAAAGGTATTGGTAAGTATCTCGGTATCCCGGCAGAGTTTCAGGAGTCGAAGAAAGATATCTTCCAAGCTTTGGTGGATCATATAACAAAGCGGATCTCTTCATGGAATGGCATTTTCCTATCACCGGCGGGACGTTTAACCCTGATTTCATCGGTCTTATCCAATCTCTCAAATTATTTTCTATCGGTTTTTAAAATTCCGGTAAGTGTGGCGAAAAAGATCAATTCTCTTTTGGCACAATTTTGGTGGACGGGTTGCAAGTTAGGGAAGAATGTTCACTGGTGTAGTAAAAACTTTCTGAGTCTTCCAAAAAGTGCAGGAGGACTGGGGATCCGTAACATTGAATGTTTGAATCAGGCTTTGCTGGCAAAACATGAGCGGAGATTAGTTTCCGGGGATAACTCGCTTTTCTGCACGGTCTTTCGCCAAAAGCTGTTTGGATCGCAAATTTTTGATCCAGAGAAATTGCCGTGTAAAGGGAACAATGGATCATGGGGTTTGCGTAGTATTCTTCATGGATTCCAAAAGGTTAAGGACTTTTTTGGATGGAAACCGGGGCGAAACTCGAGTTTAAATGTCGGGACAACACGATGGGTGGGGGGTGCGTATCCGGAGCCTAAAGATAACTATCTTGGTCACGAAAATGTACACATGGCTAACTTACAGGTGAGGCATCTCTTGTTACCTAATGGAAATTGGAATGAACTTTTTGTCAAGGCGTTGTTTCGTGAGGAACATGCAGAGAGGATCCTGGCAACACGGTCAAGGTCAACAAACTTAGTTGATGGGATTTTTTGGCCCTTCACTAAGGATGGGGTTTTTACGGTTAAGAGTGGATATGGCCTGATCTTTGAAGAGTATATGAATAGGAAGGGTACGTTGAAAGATAAAACTAGAATTAGAAATCGTGGAAAGGCCTTCTGTCGAACGTAGTTATGGAACCTTCCGGTCCCTAACACATGGAAAATTCTTCTGTGGAGAATCATTACGAGTACGCTCTCTGTGGGGAAAGAATTTCAGCAACGAAATATGGATTTGGATGTGTCCTGTGGTCTGTGTGGTGAGTACCAAAATCATTTGGAGACTGTTGAACACTTGTTTAGGGATTGCGAGGTTTCTGCTAGAATTTGGACGGGATCAGATTTAGGTATTAAAGTTGATGGCGCGAAGTCCTTGAATATGACTGACTGGATCATTGATTGGACTCGGTACCTGGCGAGGCAGGAAGGAGGGGTAAAGAGGGTTATTCTTTTCATAGCAATCTTCTGGGGTTTATGGATCATTCGTAACAAGGTTAAGTTTGAAGGATTGGCTACGAACCCTCTTTTATTGTTTGAAAGGATGTTTGACTCAATCAATGAAAAGGTACGCACCCTATGTGAACAGATGGATGGCAAGGGTTCGAAGGCAGGGTCGGTAAGGAGTACTGGGGAGCCTTTTGAAGAGACTAACGCGGATTTAAGAGACGGACATCCTTTTCAAATGATTGGGAAGCCGGATCAGTGTAATGTACTACGGGTTAAGGTGGATGCTAGTTGGGAACGATCAGATAGGGCGGCCTTTGGTTGGGTGGTGTACGATGAGTCGGGGCAGGAGTTTTTTCGACGGCAAGTAAGGACTAGAGCGGAATCAGCATTGCAGGCGGAAACGATGGGTATTCGTGATGTTCTTGGTTGGGCAAATTCTGGGGGCTTTTTACACCTGAGCATTTCGTCTGATTGTTTACAACTTATCAATCAACTTGCAGGAGTAGCGAAGACTGATCATTTGATTTCGGGCTTGTTGGAGGAAATGCGTGGTCTGGCGAGTTCTTTCCATTGTTTATGTTTTAATTTTATTCCAAGACATCTTAATAGTGTCGCTCATGGTCTGGCACGACAGGCCATTCGTTTGTAAACCCTTTCTTTACAGCTGTCAAAAAAAAAAAAAAAAAAGACATGGTTCATTCTTTCTAATGCATTTATATAATGAAGGAATTTTAAAAATCCTTAAACATTGTGTAAGTGTTTTTCGTTCTTTTGATTAAGAAAAAGCATCAATATCTTTTTTGTTACAAACAAATCTCCATACACCCTATAATTTAGAGTACCTATAATGATAAGATTATAGGAGGGAGAATTTCATAAGATGTAGTTAATATATTAGTTGTATCTTCGAACGATAACAATACAACCTAAATTTATTGTATTCGTAGATAGGGGCGAGGCCAACAAGGTCTTTGGTGTAGCAGCCGCTAAACCGAAAACAAAAAACACGGTTAAAATGTCGTGATTTGTAGACCAATATTTACTACTTTTACACTAACTAGTATTGGAGCCCGGCTTCGCCCGGGCTACTCTACTTACCATTAAATTTGTTTTTTTCATTATATAAAATTACTTGAAGTTGCATAACCCATAAATTTATCATTAATATATTTTTCTATGACATATCCTAAAATTATGATGAAATAAATTTTGACATATTCATTACTCTTGCTATTAATATTTTACTCTTATTAATGAAGCAATAGTTATAAATTTCACTACTTGCCCGTAATCATTGTTACTTTCACTACTCCCGTCGTAATTATTGTTACTCTCACTACTGCCACATTAATATTGATAATTTCACTACTTCCACCGTAATTATTGTTACTTCTACTATTGCCGCATTAATATTGATTATTTCACTACTCCCATTGTTGTTTATACCCCTTTCACTAATCTCGCTGATAATATTGTTACTTTCACTATTCAAATAAGTGATTACTGTCATATAAATATATCCAATATTACTACAATTCTTTTCTTTACTGACGAAATTAATTTTACTAATTAGGCATGCAATTTTAAGAGGATTATATATTTATATAAATATATTACATATATGCATTAAATGAAATCGAAAGAATTATGCAATATTATATATTATGGAATCTAACTTGAATTATTTATAACCTACTTATTATATTTTTGTATGTTAAATAACTAACATCTCTATGCATCTAATAAATTATAAAGTTTAATAAAATTGCATAGATTTTAAATTTAATATATAATTTTATGATGATAATAATTAATACCATAAGTGTGCATGTTTCTAGTAATTAATTATTTTATTTTAAGGAAATTGACCATCTTCTCGTCTTTTATAAATATTTAGGAAAATTACCAAGCATCTTCTTCTTTCTTTTAGTCTCCTTAAAATTGACTATCTTAATTAATTATTTTATTTTTAGGAAATTGACCATGTTTTAGTCTCTTATAAATATTTAGGAAAATTACCAAAGCCTCTATATAATTTAATTTTAACCCAAACTATATAATATTTACATTGAGATCCCTTAATCGGGTCCATCACATGGTGCTATTGATTTAAAACTATATAGTATAATTAATTTGTATAACTTTCTTTAATTATATTGAAATCCCTTGGTTTCTAGATTTAATATATAGTATTGATTGATTATCTATACACTTTACCTTAAGTATATATTTTGCTACACCAAAATTAAAATTCCGGCATCATCTCTGTTCGTAGATCTAGAGTCTTCTAACTCATTCCCTAATAAGAAAGTAATAATAATATCTTATTTATTATACTCTCATAATATTTATCGGATATTGCTCTTTCATGTAGACGAAGCATGTTCATGTACAGGATGACCCATTTTACCCCCTCCCATTTCAATTCCCCCTTTGACATTCTGTTTCAACATCCTTAAAAAAAAAAAACCTAAAACTCCGCCACGTCCCCCTCCCCATCCCTACCAAGCCCCCCCCAACCTCTGCCACCCCTCCCCTACCCCTGCCACCCCCGTCATTCGCCGTGATCCCTCCTCTACCCAGACCCAAGTTTGATCTTCAAACAAGTTCATGAAATTTACCCCTTTGCTGAAATAATTAAGAATAAAACAAGGTAATTGTTCATCCAAATTTTATCACTGCACCAAAGTAGTATGGTCATTGTACCAATTATATCAAAACTGCATCACTAATTAACATAACGAACATGTTACATTTAATGTTACGCAATGGCAGGGGCATTAGGATGGTGTCAGTTGTTGAAATGTGAAAACCTAATCAGACAACTTAACCTAATTAAATTTGTATGTTACTAGGTTTGATAAAAATGGTTGAATATATAGTTGATAAATGAGAATCATTATTTGTATAAGGGTATTGTGACACGAGTTATGCGTGGTTCCCATTAACAAGGAGGTCTTTGAGTGGGTATTTTGTCTCTTTGGGAGGTGCACCAATTTCATGGCGATCCAAGACGCAAGTGACAGTAGCTAGGTCTACGGGGGAGTCGGAGTATCATGCAATGGCTGGCATAACAAGTGAATTAATTTGGATAAAATCTTTTTTAGCTTCGTTGGGTGTTTTTCACACACAACCTATCGATTTGTTTTGTGACAATGAAGCTGCGCTTCATATTTCGAGGAATCCGGTCTTTCACGATCGGACCAAACACATCGAAATTGATTGTCACTTTGTCCGACAATACTTGATGAACAAAACGCTGCAAGCACGTCATGTACGGAGCAAGGAGCAAATTGCGGACATGTTTACGAAGGCTTTAGGAGGAGCAGCCTATGACTACGTTCAGAGCAAGTTGGGACTCGGTTTGCCGAGGGCTCCAACTTGAGGGGGAGTGAAAAGATACGTTTAATATTTAGTATATATTTAATATGTATATATTTAATATGTTTTGTTTCCCATTCCTTTGGTTAAGCGTTGGGTAGATGTAGCATTAGTCCTTTATTAGGAGTTTAATTCCTTATTTTAAGGTATGGGAGTTGTATATATTCTGGACATCAGAAGTAGGAAAACAACCGCTACTACAAATCCAGGCAACTACAAAGCCCCTTTAACAACGCTTATCCACGAAAATCACCATAATACGTTGTAGAACGGATGGCGCGAATTTTAATAAAATTAATTACAACGGTTATGGTTCCATAACCGTTGTTATAGGTTTTAACAACAGGTCAAACATGCACAACCGTTGTTAATAATTTGGCGCAAAATTAGTGAAAAGTAATTACAATGGTTATTTATAAACCCGTTGTTAATACTTCCTGTAATGACAACAGGTTTTTGTTTAACAACCGTTATCAATACTTTCCATACTATAAACCACACAAACACAGATCAGCTACAGCCACAAAACACAAACCCTAACACAAACACAATAAACATACACAAACACAAACATAAACACAAACACAAACACAAACACAAACACAAACACAAACACAAACACAAACACAAACACAAACACAAACACAAACACAAACACAAACACAAACACAAACACAAACACAAACACAACCACAACCACAAACACAAACACAAACACAAACACAAAAACAAACACAAACACAAACACAAACACAAACACAAACACAAACACACTTTCTCATCGTTTCTTTCTCTCTTCCTCATCGTCGCTTTATCATCTCGCCGTCACTGTTGGTTTCATCGTCTCTTACTTTCTCTAATTATCAGGTAAATATGCATGATTTAATTGAGGTTTTGTCATCTCAGTCATTATTTTCTTTCTCTAATTATTTCATTTGCATGTGTTTTTATCGATCATTATGTTCTTTCTCTAAGTATTATTCACTTAATTAATTTTGTCACTGTTGTTTTTCTGCGTTTATTAGCTTTTAAAACAAATTAAATAAAATAAAACAAAGAAGAAGCAAGATGATAGAGAGGAATGCATGATAAACTTAATATATATATATATATATATATATATATATATATATATATATATATATATATATATATATATATATATATATATATATATATATATATATATATATATATATATATATATATATATATATATATATTGTGGACATGGGCCACGGGGGCGCTTGGGAAACAAGCGTTTGCATTTGTGGAGTCGCCACCAATTTATTGTGGAAAATTGGAAACCGTTCAAATACCTCGTGTCATGTCAAGACACAAAGTAGTGACATGAACACCAAGAACTCGTTACCCTTAGCATTATATGTCTAGAATGACTCTCGTGGATGCCAATGAACACGGATGTTCACAGAGATCTGGAGTAAGGGGTGAGGGTACGTATTAGGAAGCTCTTTCACTACTACAGATACAGGCTATAACAACGGCTAAAAACCGTTGTTATATAAAATAGCGGACGTTGTTAAAGCGTCCGTTGTAAAAGGTTTTAACAACGGTTGGTTTTCTTAAGCAACCCGTTGTTAAAACTATTAACAACGGTTTTAAGTATCAAAACCCGTTGTGGAAAGTGTGACTCAATTTTGGTGGGAAAGTTATAACAACGGTTACTTTACAAAGAACCGTTGTTATAACTAAAGACAACGGGTTGTTTCTACATAACCGTTGTTGTTTGTTTTTACAAAATAAAAAAAATTAAATTAAATATTACTAGATGCATGCATAATTACGGGGCCCGTTATAATTCCGATGCATGCATTATTACCGCCATCCCTGTGCATATGAATGGACAATATATAGAATGAGAAGGGTTTACATAAGATTTGAAGCAGGGAGATATGATGATTATGGCACAACTTCCTAAACATGCATATATTATATTAATTAAAAAACAACTCAAAGGACACATTACTTAGTATAAATACATATATTATCTCAACCACCATTCCATTATCTCACTATCTTCAAACCCTAACTGCTAAAACAATCTCCAAACCCTAATTAATCTTTCAAACAACTCCAAAGTTCATCAACAAAATGAACGATTACATCCTTAAAACTCTTACTATGACCGTGAACAAAAACAAACACAAACACAAACACAAACACAAACACAAACACAAACACAAACACACTTTCTCATCGTTTCTTTCTCTCTTCCTCATCATCGCTTTATCATCTCGCCGTCACTGTTGGTTTCATCGTCTCTTACTTTCTCTAATTATCAGGTAAATATGCATGATTTAATTGAGGTTTTGTCATCTCAGTCATTATTTTCTTTCTCTAATTATTTCATTTGCATGTGTTTTTATCGATCATTATGTTCTTTCTCTAAGTATTATTCACTTAATTAATTTTGTCAATGTTGTTTTTCTGCGTTTATTAGCTTTTAAAACAAATTAAATAAAATAAAACAAAGAAGAAGCAAGATGATAGAGAGGAATGCATGATAAAACTTAATTAATATATATATATATATATATATATATATATATATATATATATATATATATTGTGGACATGGGCCACGGGGGCGCTTGGGAAACAAGCGTTTGCATTTGTGGAGTCGCCACCAATTTATTGTGGAAAATTGGAAACCGTTCAAATACCTCGTGTCATGTCAAGACACAAAGTAGTGACATGAACACCAAGAACTCGTTACCCTTAGCATTATATGTCTAGAATGACTCTCGTGGATGCCAATGAACACGGATGTTCACAGAGATCTGGAGTAAGGGGTGAGGGTACGTATTAGGAAGCTCTTTCACTACTACGATACAGGCTATAACAACGGCTAAAAACCGTTGTTATATAAAATAGCGGACGTTGTTAAAGCGTCCGTTGTAAAAGGTTTTAACAACGGTTGGTTTTCTTAAGCAACCCGTTGTTAAAACTATTAACAACGGTTTTAAGTATCAAAACCCGTTGTGGAAAGTGTGACTCAATTTTGGTGGGAAAGTTATAACAACGGTTACTTTACAAAGAACCGTTGTTATAACTAAAGACAACGGGTTGTTTCTACATAACCGTTGTTGTTTGTTTTTACAAAATAAAAAAAATTAAATTAAATATTACTAGATGCATGCATAATTACGGGGCCCGTTATAATTCCGATGCATGCATTATTACCGCCATCCTGTCTTGTGCATATGAATGGACAATATATAGAATGAGAAGGGTTTACATTAGATTTGAAGCAGGGAGATATGATGATTATGGCACAACTTCCTAAACATGCATATATTATATTAATTAAAAAACAACTCAAAGGACACATTACTTAGTATAAATACATATATTATCTCAACCACCATTCCATTATCTCACTATCTTCAAACCCTAACTGCTAAAACAATCTCCAAACCCTAATTAATCTTTCAAACAACTCCAAAGTTCATCAACAAAATGAACGATTACATCCTTAAAACTCTTACTATGACCGTGAACAACAACAACTTCATCCGCCGGTTGCTCCACATCGAGGACAATTTTAGGAGCTATCTTGTGGATGCTCAAGCCGCACTCAAGGACGCCAAAATAAATGGCTTGACAGAGCAGCAGTTGTTGCAGCTATATAACGATATAGCAACTCCTGAACGAAACCTCCAAATAGCTAAGGAGGAGAGGAGGGATATCATAGAAGAGAATAAGACTCTCTATGAAAATATAAGAATTGCATTTTTAGAAATGTAATTTTTTTTTAATTTATGTATATATATATATATATATATATATATATATATATATATATATATATATATATATATATTAATGAATTATTAATTAAGTTTATCATGCATTCCTCTCTATCATCTTGCTTCTTCTTTGTTTTATTTTATTTAATTTGTTTTACGAGCTAATTAAGCGAATAATAACATAATAATGATCGATAATAACCCATCATATATACATGCAAATGAAATAATTAAAAAAAGAAAACAATGACGATGAAAGACGATGAAACCAACAAAGATGACGAGATGATAAAGCGGCGATGAGAAAGAGAGAAAGAGACGATGAGAAAGTGTGTTTGCTGTGTTTGTGTTTGTGTTTGTCTGTGTTTGTGTTTGTGTTAGGTTATGTATGTGTTTTGTAGCTGTAGCTGATCTGTGTTTGTGTGGTTTATAGTATGGAAAGTATTGACAACGGTTGTTAAACAACAACCGTTGTTAAATAAGTTTTAACAACGGTTGTAAATCAACAACCGTTGTCAAATAAGTTTTAACAACGGGTTTAAAAATATCCGTTGTGATTACTTTTCACTAACTTTGCGCCAAATTATTAACAACGGTTGTGCAAATTTGACCCGTTGTTAAAACTTATAACAACGGTTATATAACCATACCCGTTGTAATTAAGTTTAGTAAAAATCGCGCCATACATTCTACAACGTCTATTGTGATTTTTGTGCATAAACGTTGTTAAAGGGGCGTTGTAGTTGCCTGGATTTGTAGTAGTGTTTTGATCGAACACCTAATCCCGCCCGCCTCGATAGCGGCCTCTACTAATGATTAGGGAAGTTATTCATACTAGATATATCATCGATTATATGCATGCAATGCAACATCCAAGTTTTGATCCTGGCATGTGAAGATTAAACTAAGTCGGTGAACAATTAATTTAACAAACAATTAGGTCGAAGTAGAAATTAAGGTTCAATTACATGTGAAAACATACAAATGATAAAAAATACAATGATAAATACAATAAAGGAAAATTACAATAATTACACCGGGTTTAGCGATTTATGTCGAAAATACTTTTAAAACGGATAAAAAAAGAATAAGAATAAAGGAATGAATTAACGAACAAATCATTAGGCGATAATACGGTTAATAGTTAATTATACGTAAACTAATTAATCCGGTCAAGGCAGAACGGAAGTTCGAGAGATTTAATCAACTGGAACAGCAGTAGGATCGCGCTAGCCCTTTGAAGAGGCGCGCGCGATTCTGCGTCTGTTCCAAGGGTGAGTTCTCGGCTGTGAACGAATCGCAAATCGTTAATATTAATTGATGATTTTAAGGATTGATTATGATAACTAACTCGGATAGAAGTGATTTAATACATTAATTACATATGAATGAGTCATAAAGGCAGTAAAACATGAATGAAACGAATGTGAACGAATTATTTACATGGATGAAAGATTGATTAGTGACATGGGTGAACTAAATAGGTTAAATATGACGAATTAATGACGAACTAATGACGAATATGACAATAGACAGATGGAAATATATCAAAGATCGAATTCCAGAAACTCAATATGAATGAATCGAATCTCTACAACCCGGATTGATTTTAATGACGAAAACCAGTAAATATTGGATTATAAGGGATTTAAGTCGAATTTAATGATTAAATTATATGCGTTAATGAATGATAAATAGTGTACATGTGAAATTATTATGCTATTATATCAAAGAATTGACGAACAAGACGAAAACAAAACAAAAGAAAACGAATTTACAGAGGATGAAGGAAGAAGAAAGGAAGCAGGAACTGCGGCAGCCACACGAAGGGGCGCAGCAGGTACTGCGCTCCTTCGAAGAGGCGCAACAGTTGCTGCGTCCTTTCTCGACGGTTATCTTCTGGTAATCCATAAAAAGGGTTTTATACATGGTTTTATAAACCGGTTTTAATAAGTATTTTCGACATAAATCTTACATTAATGATACAAGAAGTAAATAACAATAAATAAAGAAGGATTTACACCCTCAGACTTACATGCTTGACGAAACGAGATGAACTAAGTTTATGATTAGCGATGCCCGACTCGAATGTAACGAAAGTGCCCTCGTAGGAGGAAAACGATTAAGATTAGTTAAGTTGATTAGTTGTGGAGTTGGTCAAATTGGTCGGTCATGCAAACGAGGCTGGTACTCAGAAGGATCCGAGCTTACGTGGTCGAATGTTCAAGCACGTAGACGCCAAAAAGTAAGAACGTGGTCTTAAAATGCAAAGGGAGAAGAGAAGGGCGGACACTCGCGTCAGAAATATGAGGAGCGAAGGCTCCTATTTATACTAATCACGTGAAGGAATAGGGTTTTCGGAGAAACTTTGAAAGTGAATCTCGAAAAGATATGAAAAGATACGAAAAATACGCAGAAAAGGACTTGGGAAGAGGCGCAACAGTCACTGCGTCCCTTGGAAGAGGCGCAACATCTGCTGCGTCTGTTCCCAGCTGGTTTCCTCCTGCGGAAGAAAGATTTCCGTGTTCAATTTATGGAATAACGGGATAATCTTATTTTCCTTAATATTTTGTATGAATATTACGGGAAATTGTTTACCAAAGATTAAAAGATTGTGAAATATTTATAAAATATGGAATAGAAATATCCGGAACATTTCAGAACATTCTGACTCAGGATTTAACGGTTATCAGAAAATGAAGACGGTTTTAGGCCCGGACTCCAAATGTACTCTAATTACTGTCAAAACGACCGTATCGGCGCGTAGATGACAACTAAGAGGTAGACATCAATGTTTGAGCAATCACTTGACGATAAACTTACGAACTGTCACAAATCGTTCCGCGTACCAAACATGCGGCCCAATCATCACCGGGTGGTTTGCGGGAGGTGCAGAAATGAGGTATCTACAGAGCCCCCACTTTGACTGAGGCTTGGACAAGGCGAAAGTCAAAGTATAGCCATCAGGTCAATCGAAGATTACAACCTGACGACTATGGCGACGCGAGGCGATTCAAGGGGTCTGAACCAAGGACCTATCATCGGGAACATTTTAGAGTCTGTCGACTATCGGGGAGGGTCGTTTAAAGTCCATTAGACTACGTAAGGAAGCTCGCCAGCCATAAGAAGAGACCATACCTGAGACTTCTTCTCGAGATGCTTCCGGAGGTGCATAGGAGCTAAGGGTAAGCGTAGGAGCTAAGGGTAAGACCTAAAAGATATATAAGGATTTGTGTTAGGGTGTGAGACCCTAAAGGAAAGTATCGACGGGAAGGAGGCCAAATATAAGTCCAACTTAAGGGGTAATCAAGGTTTGAGTGTAGGAACTCTACTAGTTTGGGAACTTCTGGAGAACGACGCCTTTATCGCACTCCGTGGGGAAACAAGAAATGTTGTGAGTAGCAGGACACATGCGGGAACTGCTGGGAGAAATCTGCTTGGGTCGTCTTCAAACAAACTTCGGAGGAACTTGAAAGGGACGATTATATGTCGTGAACTCTCGTGTTGGGAAACCTTATCAGGAACTTATCTCCATGTCTCGAGAGGGATTGTCGATCCGCTTACTCTCGCTTGGGGAATATAATGAAGGCGTGTCGAAAGACCTGTGAAGGAATACCTGCTCGTTGTGACAAGAAAAGTCTTGGAAGCGATAAATAACGTATAATAGTCTGCAGTTGGCTTAGAAATGCGGGTCTGAACGAAGAATAATCGTCAAACGGACCAAAAAGATAAAATGGCATTGGGGAAGAGGCGCACCAAAGATGGGCCCACAAATAACGAACTCATAATGAATTTTTGAAAACTCGTATGGAGGGAAGCTAAGGAAGAGGCGCAGCAAGAGCTGCATCTCCTGGAAGAGGTGCAGCGCCTGCTGCGTCTGTTCCTGAGTGTGTCTTTTCTGCGTAAAAACGCGATAAAACAGAGGGCTTCATTTCATTTTTTCGAAATACAAATTATCAATTTTTCTCTCAAATCTTAACCATTTCCGCCAAAATTTGATCTAAAAGCTTGAATTCACCATGACTAATCGAGGTATGTATATCATTCTTGCATTAATCTTCTATAATGGATGAATTTGATCGACAAAATTAGGGTTTCCAACCCTAAAATGTCGAAAATTTGGGGCTTTTCCCCCAAATGATTTTGCCTTTCAAAATTGATTTTAGAAATGGCTAATTGGTAGTATAAGGATCATAACCATGTATTTGTTTCGAATTTTCATTGAGTTTTGAGCATTTGAGTGAAATTGAGACGGTTTCACAGCTAAACCGTAAATTGCTTCGAAAATGGCCTTAGGATTGCCCATTTGCGATGAAACTTGATATTTGGAATCCTTGGATGATGGGTAAATTTCCTACCATCTCGAAATTTTGGTTTGTGACGGCTTTTTCAGGACACTTTCCTAGTGCATAATCGCCGTTATAACGAAATGCTGCCGAAATTTCGACTTGAACCCATGACTAGGCTACAACTTAGGCTTGACTTGACCCAAATTACCACATGAGTTATTGGGTTTGTGGGAATATAGCCAAAGATGGTGAGAAAAGAGCGATTTCAGGGCTTCCGAAAGCTCGAAAATCCCTAATCAAGGCTCGTCGTCACTTGACGCGGCCTAAATTTACTTTAACGTTGCAGGTGACGAGGCTTCTACTTCTGGGAGAGCTCCCATGGAGATAGACACTGCTGTTGACCCTTCTCGTGCTATCGAGGAGGCTTTGGAGGAGGCTTTCACCGCTGCGGTGATGGCTGTTGAGGACGAGGTCCAGGAGGAGGAGGCTGCCGAGGAGGAGGAGGCCCCGAGGCAGGCCAAAGTTGGGCGAGGCGGTCGTCAGCTGAGGGGAGCACCTGCGTGGGCTGAGACCTGGGACAACAGGCACTTGCTTTGGGCTGCGGAGGGTCACCTGTCCTATAGGACGGTGAAGAGCTTGGTAATCTTGTATTCATTACTCATCACTCATCTTCTTTCATCTCATTTGCTCATATCTCTTCCAATTTTATTCAAACTAAAGATAGCTTTTGTTTCAAATCACCAAAGGAGGCGATGGAGTGCTATGAGAGGCTGTCGGCGGAGGAGCGTGCCATGATCGAGCAGGGAGCGTTTGGTGCCTTGGTGCAGGCTTGGAGGGATATCGTGAAGAGGAAGCTGCGGGCTAACCTTAGCCTGGTCCGCGCTTTCTTGGACCGATTCTAGGACACGACTTCCACTTTTCACATGCCTTTTGGTGAGGTGGGAGTCACGTTGGAGGACTACGGCATGATTTCTGGTCTGCCGTGTGGGACTGAGGTGGTGGAGTGGCCGAAGACTGCCATGAGGGTGGACTCGGCCGAGGCTAGGAGGTTGATCGGCTGGAACTTGTCGCCGAAGGCTCTTACAGTGCCTGGTTTGGTGCCTATTTCTTATGTCCGAGACTATTTTGCGGGGAAGACCCCGGCGCGGGTGGTGATTGACGAGATAGAGACGGCTCCTCCTCTCTGTACAGCTGAGCAGAGGGCCCGCTTGTGGCTTTGGTGGTTTCTGTCTTCGATCTACCTCGGAGACAAGGGAGAGAGACTGTCGACGAAGCTTCATCCCTTCCTTTCTGACCTGAGCTCCCTAGGACGTTGGGACTGGGTCACTGCTGGTTTTGCGGTCCTCATCCGCTTCATGAGGGCCATGGTTCATCCGGAGTTGATGGAGAAAGGGACTTCTCCTGGTGCTGTCGGCCCTGGACTACTGTTGGAGGTATGAACCTTC
Source organism: Silene latifolia (assembly GCF_048544455.1). Lineage (NCBI taxonomy): Eukaryota > Viridiplantae > Streptophyta > Magnoliopsida > Caryophyllales > Caryophyllaceae > Silene > Silene latifolia. The sequence goes on from NC_133531.1 coordinate 102,248,822, forward strand.
ATTTATACTGAGATCATTTCCTTTCCTTATCAAATTACGAAAGATCGTTATTGGCTATCTTGCTTCACAGGCGTGGGTGTACTCTTACTTTTCGAGCCTCTCGCCGAAGAGGACGGAGCCGCTGGAGAAGGCCTATCCCGTCGTGAGGGATTGGGTGATGTGTCGCACGAGGAGCAAGCGTTCCTCTCACGGTGTCTACCGGCGGGACGTGAACGCTCTTCAGCTGGACAGCGTGATCATCTCACTTATATTTGTTTTGCTTCTTTATCACTTTTCAACCGATCATAAGAATGATTCCTTGTTTGTCTTTCCCCAGTGGGTGCCCAGGCCTTGGGCGGAGTACGCTGGCGCGCCTCCTTTTGTGACCGAGGTCCTTCGACCTAGGAGCTCGAGCCCCGCCGCTGAGGAGGGACGTCGATGGGTCTTGTGTGGTACTTGGCGAGCACTTGGCTCGTCAGTGCTCTCGGGATGTTTTGACGGTTCCCATCGATCCTCCTAGGACGATGTTCAGGGAGCCTTCTGAGGCTGAGAGGGAGGCTGACTTGGTTGGCGTTGGTGGTGACGCCCTCCTGCTTCCTGGTGAGGACTACTCGGCGTTTCTCTACGGGAGATTGGCGTACTGGCCGGTTGTGGTAAGCATCTTACTCTCCTTTATTTTTGCTGATTTTGAGAATACGATGAAATATCATCGATTAATGAGAAACATTTGAATTTGCAGGAGGTCGAGGCGGCGGGAATCGAGCCCCCAGAGTACCCCGAGACCCTTGAGTACACTGACGCGACCGGGAGGACGACGATCTCCGAGCTGCGTGACTTTGACGTGGCTGTGACGGATCTTTGGCTTGGACGATTAGCGATCATCGATTCGGAGGGTGAGCCTCTAATTTGCACGATTTTTGTGTAAGAACACATTTGATTGAACTTATCCAATTATTGAGAACTTCTTTTTGAAAATGCAGGTTGCGCCGTCTCGGTTTGTGGCGTTATGGAGGGTAACCAACCGGCTGCGAGCTACTGCCGTCGAGGCACTTGTCGGCGGTCGAGGTCGTTAGGTATGAACCTTTCGTTTATGTCTTTTCTTCCTAATTTTGATTTTCCAACTTTTCTTGTAATTGCTTGAAATGATTGACATGAGCCAATTTTGTTGTTTGCAGGGGGGGAGTGAGCTGGAGCGAGAGTTGGCCCAGTCTCGGGAGGAGACAGCTCGCTTGTTGAGGGAGCTCGAGGTTCGTGACGCCGAGGTTGCTGCTCTTGAGGCGAGAGTTACGGACTTAGAGGGCGACCAGTAGTAGTTTTGTTTTGTTGTTGTTTATATCTTGCACATTTGTACATTTTAGGACCTACATTTTTGGACATTTTGGATTTTGCTTGGGGCTCGAGCCCCCAGTTTATTGTACATTTCCTTTTTTGACTGTATATGATGGACTGAGTGCCTTTGCTGCTGGGTTGTGTTGCTTGTACCTGCAGGTTAGCATTGAACAGGTTTGGTAGATGACGGTTTATGCCGTCATGCTGCCGAAATTCACATAAAAATTAAATAAAACGTACATTTGTATATACATATGGCCTAAATTAGCGCAAAACGAATGACTCAAAGGTGCAAAAAAATGCAAAAGAAAGTGCCAAAAAATGCAAAAAATTTACCGGAAATGACCGGACGGTAGGGAGGGTTACCCCCAAAAAAATGAAAAAAAATAGAGATCTATAAGTTAGAAATGTAATGTAGGACGGGAGTGAAATGTTTAAATAAAAGGAATAAATAAAAGAAATATATATAAGTTTTGAAATAAATTAAAATAAAAATGATTTCCTAAAATGAAAATATACAAGTGTGCTAAAATGACGAAAATGCTGATATTGCCTCGAAATACGTGCCCGCGAATTTAGAAAACACGAATTATGGTAGTTTTGACGTATTTACCAAAACAATAACCCGTAGGAATAGGAAATTATTCGCTAAGGGATTTAGGAAAGATCCAACGCGGAAAATCACAGAAACATTGCTGAGGAAGAGGCGCAGCAGGAGCTGCGTCCTTTTGAAGAGGCGCAGCAGGTGCTGCGCTGTTCCCAGGTGTATCTGTTCTGCCGGATTTTAGGAAACAGGTTAGTATAAATAGAGACGTCGATAGAGCTTTTATTCACACAATGCTTCCGTCTCTTCTTCGTCTTATTACATCAAATTCTCAATATAATCACTCATCATGAATACTTTGGAGATTCGTCTAAAAGAGTGGACCAACGAGTTTTCCAACATGGAGAAGCACGATATGGGTGCTTATAATCTTGGATCTTTGTTGAGTTTGAAGCTTATCAAGGTTGTCAAACCATTCCTAGATGCTTGTCTTGATTATTGGGACCCGAAGTATCATGTTTTTGCGTTCCCCGGAGGTGACATTTGCCCATTTCCTGAAGAAATTGCTGCGATCGGTGGGTGGGACCCAGAACACTTGTCTGCTATTCCTTCTACTTTACAAGGGTATAAGAACAAATTTAGAGACTTGCTTGGGTTGACTAGAACTGAGGTGGACCGTTTTGTGACCTCAAAAGGAGTGCGAATGTTGGACTTTATTGACCGATTCATTAACAGGGCCGACCCCACCACTGTTTATGTTTCTAGGCGAAGAGCATTCGGATTTTGCTTGTTGCATGTATATGTCCTTCAAGGGCATGTTTATGAAGACTTGAGAGGGGATCCCCGTCTGCTGGACCTAGTTGAGCAAATGGAGCTGCGCAGGAGCCCAGCCTGTTTATGTTTAGGAGAGATCCTATTGGGCTTGGATAATAGGAAAGCCAATCGCGACCTACCGTATTTGGGAAGTCCCGTTATTTTGCAGGTAAAAGAACACTTTTCTCTTCTTTTCGTTTTTTTCGTTTTTTTTTGTTTCTTTTTTTCGTTCTAATACCCGCTTTTGGTAGGTCTGGCTTATGGAGCATCTTCGATTGATCGAGCCTCCAGTTCATGTTCCTTCTTATCACACTCGTTCGATTATAATGAGGACCAGGCTTTACATGGTGGACTTCACTCGAGTCTGCAATTATTGGGAGAATAAATTGAAGAGTGATGACGACCCCTTGATTAGATGGATTGTACCATGGTGGCACCTCAAATCTGTCACTGGAGTATCTTCCTTGGATCCTACCCGATCTGTGCGCATTCCTGGCTTGGAATTCATGGTATGCATCTTCTCGGAGAGGCTGATGAGACAGGTTGGACTAAAGCAGACAATCCCGAAGCTTGACACTGTCCCGCAGACTGCCGTGTCGCTTACTACTGAGAGTCGAAGGGAGTGGGCCATTAAATGGGCTCAAAGAAATGTATGGTTCTTGAACTCTTCTGTTAGTGCCTTATGGGTGTCGGACTCCTACCTGTGATGGAGGAAAGCTATTACTCCGGAGGAGCGCGAGAGATTGAGGAAGCGCGAGCCCGTTGACTACAAGGTGCGTGAGGTGGAAAAGGAGAAAGAGAAGCATCTGACTGAGGGAGAGGAAGAAGCCGGGTTTCGAGTTGTTCATCCTTCGAAGAAACCATAGACCTCTCCTGCCGTGGACAAAGTGATTGACAAGAATGGGAAGGCTAGATCGCGAGAAAGACCGTTGGTGATTAGGTCCGATGTGGCGCAAGAGCGTCCGGCTCGGGGTCGTGGCAAAAAATATGACAAGAATGACAAGGGCAAAGGGAAGATGGAGGAATAGCCCAAGTCTTTATTATTATTTATTATTATTATTATTGTAATAAGAAGGTGGGGTTTTTAGAATCATAGCCTATTTTTTTTTTATTTAGCATTATTATTATGTAACGTATTATTATTATTATTAGAAATGAATGAAATAAAGGAGGTTAATTGGTTATGAAACCGTTGTGATCTTCTATTTATCATTCTTGTCGAATTTCAAATGCAATTGCAAATGTCCTTCTATTTACATTTTGAAATTAGTGGGTTGTATCCCGTGAAGGATTGCCTACGTATTCATTTAAAAATAAAATCAAACCCTTGCGCGTAGCTTGAGTAAATGTAAAAGAATAATTGTTCTAAGCAAGAGCTTGTAATGAACTTAGAAGATAAGCATGAGCTTTGTACTTACTCTAAAGGTGCAAATTTAGTTTATTTGATGATATGAGGATGACAATGTGTCAAAATGCAAGAGCAGAGTGACATTGGCTTATTTCAGCTTGGCCAGGGGCCGTTTATTTAGTGCCACAAGAGCGACACGTGCGGTTACGCGAGGTGCGTTTTTGTTCCTATTCTAGGCATAATACCGTTTTAGTTGGTCAAGGTTTGTTGGGTTGGCAAATTCATTCCCATCTAGGTCTGTGATTCTAACCGCACCCCCTGGAAGTATGGACTTGACTAGAAATGGTCCGGCCCAATTAGGTTTGAATTTTCCCCGTGGATCGACAGGTAAAAGAGCTCTAACCGACTTGAGTACTAAGTCTCCTTCCTTGATGTTCCTTGGCTTGACCCTTTTGTTGAAGGCTCGTTTGATACGTGCTTGATAGTTTTGGACATTATGAAAGGCACGTAGCCTACGTTCATCCAGGAGGATGAGTTCTTCATATCTATCCCTCTTCCAATCGGCTTCCGGGATTTGACTTTTGAGTAAGATACGCAATGATGGTATTTCTAACTCGACTGGTTGTACAGCTTCCATACCGTAGGTCAAATAGAAAGGGGTGGCCCCAGTGGGCGTCCTAACAGATGTGCGATATCCCCACAAAGCAAAGGGTATTTTGCTTGGCGAATCACGATAGTTGTCAATCATTTTCTTGAGAATTGTGACAACGTTCTTGTTTGCCGCCTCTACAACGCCATTAGTCTGTGGTCTATATGGCGAAGAGTGGTGATGCCTAATTTTGTACTTGGCTAGCAATTGCTCAGTCTCAGCTTGGAAATATGATCCATTATCACTAATGATCTCATGTGGGCTACCGTATCAACAGATGATGTTGTTTTGTATGAACTTTGCCACGTTTTTAGCCGTGAGACTAGTGTAGGAAGCCGCTTCAACCCATTTGGTGAAATAGTCGATTGCCACTAGGATGAAACAGTGACCTCCTGTTCCGGCTGGGGTTATCTTCCCGATTATGTCAATTCCCCAGGCAGAAAATGGCTAGGGAGATGTCATCGTATAGAGCAATGAAGGAGGGACATGCTGTACATTCCCGAAGATTTGGCAGTTGTGGCAATGTCTTACATATTTGATGCAATCGGATTCCATTGTGGTCCAATAATACCCCAAACGTGTGATTTTCTTTTCCATCATGGGCCCACTCATGTGAGGACCGCATTCTCCATCATGGACTTCTTCCATCACTTTCCGCGCCTGTGAATGATCAAGGCAACGTAGGATTACACCAAGAGGTTTTCTTTTGTATAATTCCCCGTGCATGAGAACATATTGGGAAGCTAGTAGGCGTATAGCACGTTGTCCCCTTTTGTCCATATCCGGTGGATAGGTACCGTTGAGCTTGAAATTTAGGATTGCTTGGAACCATGGTTCTTCTGTGATTTCCTCTTCATCGGTGATTTGGTGGACATAAGCTGGCTCCGACCGTCGTTCGATGCATAAAGGCATTTCCACCATGTAATCTGGCATATTAATCAAAGATGCAAGTTTTGCAAGAGCATCTGCAAATTGATTTTCTTCCTGAGGTAGGTGTAGATAGGTCATGTGATCAAAGAATTGGGTAACTTGGTGTATCCTGGCTTGATAAGGTGCTAGGCTTTCGCTCCGGGTTTTCCAAGATCCCGTAACTTGATTGATGATCAGGGATGAATCCCCATGTACTCGGAGGTTTTTATTGCTTAAGCTCACTGCCGCTTGTAGTCCAATGAGACAAGCTTCGTATTCTGCAGCATTATTTGTCACCTCGAAGTCGAGTTTGACAGAGATTGGTGTATGCTCGCCTTCAGGAGAAATGAGCAACACTCCTATTCCAAATCCTCTTAAGTTTGATGCTCTATCAAAGTAAAGGTCCCAGGAGTCTACATCGGTTTGGAGTATATCCTCGTCTGGAAATGACCAAGTATCTAATGTTTGTGCATCATTGATGGGATTTTATGCAAAGAATTCGGCAACGGCGCGCCCTTTTATAACTTTTAGAGGCACGTATTTGAGATCGAACTCTGAGAGCATCAAAGTCCATCTTGCCAGGCGTCCGTTGAGGACGGGTTTCTCAAAGAGATATTTGACTGGATCCATTTTGGAGTATATCTTGACGGAGTAGCTAAGCATGTAGTGGCGTAGCTTCTTCGTTGCCCACACAAGAGCGAGGCATGTCTTTTCGAGTTGTGAGTATTTGCACTCGTACTCCAAGAACTTCTTACTAAGGTAGTAAATAGCCCTTTCTTCCTTTCCTACGGTTTGAGCTAGCATGGTGCCCATGGCTGTTTCGGTTACTGTGAGATACAAACTAAGAGGTTGATCTCGTTGAGGTGGCATGAGCACTGGCGGTTTAGCTAATATCTCCTTGATTCGGTCGAATGCCTTTTGACAGTCGTCATCCCACATGGTGTGATCCGTTTTCTTGAGCTTCTTGAAGATAGGTTCACAAATCATAGTGAGTTTCGATATGAATCGACTTATATATTGTACTTTTCCCAAGAATCCTCTGGCTTCTTTTTCTGTTTGAGGTTGTGGCATTTCGATCAGAGCCTTGATTTTGGAAGGGTCTTTTTCTATACCTCGTTGGCTAACGACGCATCCCAGGAGTTTGCCAGATGTCACTCCGAATGCGCACTTCTGAGGATTGAGCCTCATGTTGTACTTTCGTAGCCTTGCGAAAAATTTGCGATGGTTCGCTATATGCCCTTCTCTATCCTTGGACTTGACGATCATGTCGTCTATGTATACCTCAACTTCTTTGTGCATCATGTCATGCAGGAGTGTGGTTGCGGTGCGTTGATATGTAGCTCCGGCCTTGATTAACCCAAACGGCATGACCGTATAGCAATAGGTTCCCCATTGAGTGACAAAGGCGGTCTTATGCATGACTTCTATGGCCATTTTGATTTGGTTATAACCCGCGTACCCATCCATGAAGGATAGTAATGCGTGGTCTGCGGTATTGTCCACCAATATGTCGATATGTGGTAGAGGGAAGTCATCTTTAGGACTTGCTTTGTTTAAGTCCCTAAAATCAACACAAACACGGATTCTCCCATCCTTTTTGGGTACAGGTACTATGTTGGCTACCCAGTCAGAGCACTCGGAAACTTTGATGAACCCGGCCTTGAATTGCTTATTGACGTCTTCCTTAATCTTGAGAGCCCATTCTGTTCTCATTCGACGAAGCTTCTGTTTCACGGGCTTGAAACCTGGCTTAATTGGGATTCTATGTTCGGCGATATCCCTGTCGATCCCTGGCATGTCTTTGTAGAAGCAAGCGAAAACGTCTTTGAACTCGTGTAGGAGGTCTATGAAACTGGCCCTTTCGGTGGGGTTCAGGGTAGTCTCTATCCTAAGTTCTTGGGGTTCTAGTTCAGTTCCTACATTGATGGGTTCGATGTTCTCTATTACTGGCCCCCTTCCCCCTCTTGTAGTATTTTTTTGGCTATGTAGGGAGGTATTTCAATTGAGTCTGGGTCCGGGTCATCCTCGGATCATCGTAAATGTAGAATTGCACTCAAGATAACACAAAGAGTAAGCAGAACCCGATTTATTCATATTAAAGTTTGAGAAAAGTTGAAACAAAGAAGCCATCCGATCCGTGGTCAGTGGCGGTAAAAAGGGACAAATTGTTGGGACATTTCCCGAACTACTGTTACTATTTGAGGCTAAGCTAGGAGAAACAAAGGGAATGGGGGTGACGACAGGAGGAGTCTCCTTAGTGACTTCTCTAGACTCTGACTCTGACTCCGACTCCGACTCTGACTCGAATTCATCGTCTTCTGGTTCTTCTTTGAACATCTCTCCTTCTCCAGTGGTGAGCTTGAAGAGTCTTCCTTGATTGTTGGTCCACTTGATTGATTTTCTCCATCCTTTCTGCTGGTTTGCGTTTGTTTCTGTGATTAACGTGGTAGGGTAGAAGTGGTCGTCTTGAAGTATCATGGTAATGATCTCATCCTGCGCGGATCTAACAAATCGATCTTCTCCAAATAGTAGACTAACAGCTTGTTCGTCTAAGCAAGGTGCTTGACGGGCTTTGACGGTAGGAATCGTTTCTGGAGGAATGAAGTAGCAATCGTGAAAGATCTCGATTCCGGCTAGCTTCCTTTCGAGGTAGTGCCAAGGTTCGGGAAATCCGTGAAAGAGCTCTTGACTTCCTTCCCTAACGAAGTATCCATTTAGGGTAGGGAAATATCGTCGCATTTGGACTCCTATGTGCTTACGGCTTTGAACTTGAGCGAGCATCTCGAGAACTTCCTTTTTAGTGGGTTTGTACCCTAGTCTAAGTGGTATTCTTTTTGAGTTGCCTTCCTTGTAGGGTGCGAAGGTGTTTCTTCGGGCAGGGTTCAAAGGCATTCCAGGGAAGTATCCCTGGGTTTTGAGTATGTGGTTGACCACCAAGTTGGAGTAGGGATCGTAGTATAGGGGTGCCAATTCACTTTCTATGACACTTATGCTTTGAAAGCCCCCAAGTTCATATACTGGATCCGCAAGGACTTGATTATTCGACTTCATTTCGATTATCGCCTTGATGGGTGACGAAGTGATCATCACCACTTTAACATTTAATGGGATCTTGATCTTTTGGTGAAGAGTGGATGTTACCGCTTTGGAAGCGTGAATCCAAGGTCTTCCTAGAAGTATGTTGAAGGAAGCTTCAATGTCCACTATTTAGAATTTAACCTTTCGCTCAATTGGCCCTGTGGCTACGGTTAGGTTGATGAGTCCTACTACCTTTCGTCGTGTACCATCATATGCGCGAACACCTTGATTGGTGGGGGTCCAATCCGAGTCTTTTATGACTAGTTTGTATGTCGTTTTCAGGGGTATGACGTTGACCGCGGAGCCATCATCTACCAAGGTCATTGGCACATTCTTCTTTAAGCAAATGACAGTGATGTAAAGAGCCAAGTTGTGACTAGCGCCAAAGGGCGACAAATCTTCATATGAGAAAGTAATAGGATTACTTAGCTTCAGTGATTCTTGGAAGACCAAGTTGACTACATCGTCGGGTGTGGAGTTATGTGCTACATTTAGTTTGGCCAAAGCTTGTAGTAAAGCTTGGCGATGTGGGAATGAGCTTGCTACTAGTTGCCAGACTGAAAGATCAGCCTTTGTCTTCTGTAATTGCTTGAGCAAATGATCAGTGGAGTCATCTTCGTTATCATTTGGTGTGACAACGTTGTTTGGACCATTTTGAGTAGTATTTTGATATGGACACCCCGAACGAGTTAGGTGGTCCACATCTTAGTCTTCACCATTTTGGACTATTTCCTTGACTAGGGAGTGTTCAATGAGATACTCGTTTTCATCATCATCAGCCCATACTCCATTGACTGTAGCTAGTTCCCTCATTCTCATGATTTCGTCCTCTAATTGTGTGATTTGGTCGACTAGTTTATCAACCACGGCGACTATTTCTTGCATAGTAGAATTTTGAGAGAAGATTAGTGGCGCATGTTCTTTAGGTGTTGCGTTAGGGTTATGTAAAGTTGTCACCACATTTTCCAATTCCGAAACTTGCCTATCCACAATCCTTGCCCATGCGATGAAGTCGGCGATGGTAGGGGAAATGGTAGAGTAGAACCCTTCATTCTCGATTGCGTGGATTTCGACTTCAACTAGAGAAATGAGGTGTGAACAATCTAAGGTAGATTCTTCACTTGTGATCACTAGAATTCCAAGAGGATTCTGAGTGTTGTTGGGCTTACCTCCCGGTGGTATTGGTAGTCGACCATCCTCAATCATGTCTTGAAGCACATTTTTCAATTTGTAGCATTTTTCTGTGTCATGCCCCTTACTCCTATGATATTCGCAGTATGAGTTCTCGTCCCAGAACTTGGACTTCTTTTCAGGTTCAGGCGTAGGTCCTATGGGTTGGCGTTTTCCTTGTTTCATTAGCCTTTTTAGAGTATTGGAGTAAGTGTCCCCAATATTTGTGAATTTCCTTGGTGGGGTACTCTTCTTGGATGGCTCGAGAAGGTTAACCTCATCGGTCTTGCTAGTAGAGCCGTAAGAACGACTTGTTCAGCCTTGATATCCTCGACCTACCGTTTTGGACAAGAGCCCTTTACGGATGCCATCTTCAATTCTCGTCCCTAGTACGGTTAAGTCGTTGAAAGTTTTGATGTTTTGGTATCTCAAATGGTTGGCATAGATGGGCTTTAAGTTGTCCACGAATTTCTCCACAAGGGTAGCCTCATCTGGGCATTCAACTAGTTGGGTACTAGTCTTCCTCCACCTACTTAGGAAGTCGGTGAAACCTTCTTTGTCATTTTGGGTAAGAACCTCTAGAGTGCGCATGTTAACTAGGATCTCAGCATTATCCGCATGTTGCTTAGCAAACTCGATCGCGGCATCTTCCCAAGTAGCGATCTTCTTGTGTTCTAGAGAGTAGAACCATTGCTTTGGGATGGTGTCAAGAGATGAAGGAAAGATCCTTAAGAACATCTCGGGTTTGATGCCTTTGATAGACATGTAATCCTTGAAGGCACGAATATGGTTCAAAGGGTTTTCATGCCCCTTGAATTTAGGGATATCCGTCATGTTGAAGTTGGTTGGCAACTTGGAACTTACGGTCTCATACTTGCGATTATTCTCCCTATAAATGTCATCCCCTTTAAGATACATCAATTGCTCCTCTAAGTATTGGAGTCTTTTCTCAGCTGCAGTCATTCCCATGGGAGGATTTTCGTCCCTAAAGTCATTCACGAAGTCATCAACGATTTCACTTTATCGAGGAGGCAACCTCGCCTTTACGGCGTAGATCCGACCTGCGATGGTGTCAAGGCGATCATACACTTGGTCTTGGGTAACTTGGAGTTGAGCTAGCGCAGTTAGGATTCGATCATTACCATCTTGGAGTTGATTGAAGTTCACGTCGCTTGTTTCAGGCATCTTGGAAACTGGATAAGAGATCGACGACGAATCAAAACACGATCGACCATTCTAACACACTTACTAAGAAAGAAATGTTTTGACTCGTGAAGTGGGTGTGTTCCACTTGTGTTGGTGAGCTTTGAAGAAACGACAATGTTTGAAAATGTGTGTCCTAGTCAACTATAGTGTAGTTGTAGGAGTGGACTCGAAGTGAGGTTTTGAAATGGGCTTGGGCCCGAATTTGATTCGACAAATGGACAGAGTTTCGACTCGGTTTTGCGCTAATCATGGGTCTTTTTTGAAATTTACACTTTAAAAGGGGTTTTGATTTTACAAAAATCGTCATGGTTTCGTTTAGAGACGGTGATCACGTAAGGTACAAACATTTATACAAGCATTATAACGGGATGCTGAGTGCATTTAAAAGGGTTTTGGTTTAAAGGGTGGGTTGCCATACCGAACAATCAAACCCGAAGTCTGTGGAGAGGCTCGTACCAAACAAGAGTAAGGCCGATTCCTAGTCCATTTCCTCAAGTAGTGAAGGTCCTTGATACAAACAAGAGTAAGCATCATGGTATGGATGACGTCAATCGCTATCCATCCTTAGGCCCAAATAAGAATTAGGACCGTTTAGACGAGACGATTGGTCGGATGGGTTGGGTTGGGCCTAGGAAGGCCGAATAAAACGATCTAGGAAGACCGAGTTATGAAAACCGACAATTGTCTTGTACAAACTATTCCCTAACCGTGTTCAAGTTTCACCCTTGGCTATACGTAAGTGTACCTTCCCCAGCGGAGTCGCCAAACTGTGGACATGGGCCACGGGGGCGCTTGGGAAACAAGCGTTTGCATTTGTGGAGTCGCCACCAATTTATTGTGGAAAATTGGAAACCGTTCGAATACCTCGTGTCATGTCAAGATACAAAGTAGTGACATGAACACCAAGAACTCGTTACCCTTAGCATTCTATGTCTAGAATGACTCTCGTGGATGCCAATGAACACGGATGTTCATAGAGATATGGAGTAAGGGATGAGGGTACGTATTAGGAAGCTCTTTTGATCGAACACCTAATCCCGCCCGCCTCGATAGCGGCTTCTACTAATGATTAGGGAAGTTATTCATACTCGATATATCGTCGATTATATGCATGCAATGCAACATCCAAGTTTTGATCCTAGCATGTGAAGATTAAACTAAGTCGGTGAACAATTAATTTAACAAACAATTACGTCGAAGTAGAAATTAAGGTTCAATTACATGTGAAAACATACAAATGATAAAAAATACAATGATAAATACAATAAAGGAAAATTACAATAATAAAAATTACAATAATTACATCGGGTTTAGCGATTTATGTCGAAAATACTTCTAAAACGGATAAAAAAAGAATAAGAATAAAGGAATGAATTAACGAACAAATCATTAGGCGATAATACGGTTAATAGTTAATTATACGTAAAATAATTAATCAGTTCAAGGCAGAACGGAAGTTCGTGAGATGCAATCAACTGGAAGAGGCGCAGAGATCGCGCCATCGGAAGCGCGCGCCATCGCGTCTGTTCCAAGGGTGAGTTCTGGTGTGCCGAATCGCAAATCGTTAATATTAATTGATGATTTTAAAGATTGATTATGATAACTAACTCGGATAGAAGTGATTTAATACATTAATTACATATGAATGAGTCATAAAGGCAGTAAAACATGGATGAAACGAATGTGAACGAATTATTTACATGGATGAAAGATTGATTAGTGACATGGGTGAACTAAATAGGTTAAACATGACGAATTAATGACGAACTAATGACGAATATGACAATAGACAGATGGAAATATATCAAAGATCGAATTCCAGAAACTCAATATGAATGAATCGAATATCTACAACCCGGATTGATTTTAATGACGAAAACCCGAAAATATTGGATTATAAGGGATTTAAGTCGAATTTAATGATTAAATTATATGCGTTAATGAATGATAAATAGTGTACATGTGAAATTATTATGCTATTATATCAAAGAATTGACGAACAAGACGAAAACAAAACAAAAGAAAACGAATTTACAGAGGACGAAGAAAGGAAGCAGGAACTGCGGCAGCCTCACGAAGAGGCGCAGCAGGTTTTGCGCTCCTTCGAAGAGGCGCAGCAGTTGCTGCGTCCTTTCTCGACGGTTATCTTCTGGTAATCCGTAAAAGGGGTTTTAAACATGGTTTTATAAATCGGTTTTAATAAGTATTTTCGACATAAATCTTATATTAATGATACAAGAAGTAAATAACAATAAATAAAGAAAGATTTACACCCTCAGACTTACATGTTTGACGAAACGAGATGAACTAAGTTTATGATTAGCGATGCTCGTCTCGAATGTAACGAAAGGGCCCTCGTAGGAGGAAAACGATTAAGATTAATTAAGTTGATTAGTTGTGGAGTTGGTCAAATTGGTATGTCACGCAAACGAGGCTGTTACTCAGAAGGATCCGAGCTTACGTGGTCGAATGTTCAAGCACGTAGACGCTAAAAAGAAAGAACGTGGTCTTAGAATGCAAAGGGAGAAGAGAAGGGCGGACACTCGCGTCATAAATATGAGGAGGGAAGGCTCCTATTTATACTAATCACGTGAAGGAATAGGGTTTTCGGAGAAACTTTGGAAGTGAATCCCGAAAAGATATGAAAAGATACGAAAAATACGCAGAAAAGGACCTGGGAAGAGGCGCAGCAGTCACTGCGTCTGTTTAGGTATTTTTTACCAAGTTGATTGATTAGGGTTAATGCGGTCTTATTCGTTGGTTAATTGTATGATTGCTCGTTTGTTGATACTTAAATAAAGAAATAAAGTACGCAGTGTAAGTTAACACGCAAGGTTTGGTGACGCGGAAAACCCAATGTGGGAACAACCGCGGGAGGGACGGTACCCTGCCAAGTATTGCACTATTTGAATAGGAGGATGATTAAAATTGTGGCACAAAGCTAATCCTGCTGGCCCTAGGCGTCAGGCCTTCAAGATCTTGGACGAATGTATATTTGAGTATAATAATATGTCGTGGTGTTGATGTGTGAATACGGATGTGTTGAATGCCCTTCTTGATTTGCTTCCTTGGCTATTTATAGGGTAAGAACCCTAGATATGCCCTACCTCGAATATGGAAAGGGAATATAATTTCCATAAGGACTCTTTCCATACTTGGCCGCCTTTCCCAATTCTCCCCGATCTCCCTAACTTCTCCCTATCTTCTCCCTAACTCCTCTTTCCTAAATCCGGACGCCTTCTATGATGGGCTCCCGATCTCCATTGGGCCCGTTTCTCCTTTTTCCAACCGCGGGCTTCCTTCCTCCTTATCACTCCCTTCATAGTTTTTTTTATTTTATTAAGTGGGCCTTTTTTATTGTGCTATTTTTAGCCCAAAAAGTTTGCCCCAAATTTCTTGTGAAGTACGCTTCTAGGTATCGAGCAAGGAATTTACGTAACCGAATGCTAAAACCCTAAGCCGTCTTTTACACTCCTTCCCATGCAATCCATCATGTCAGCCGCCCTATTCCTCTTTTCTCGCACCTAACTCCCTCTCTCCTCTTTATAACTCCAACCTCCACCTTCCACTTTTCATTAATCTTAAATCATTTCAAAAATTTTCTTCTCTCTTAAACCCTCAACCTTCCTTCTTCTTTATTCTTTGCCGGCTTCACTGTTCCACTTCCTCCGTCTCTTTCACCAAGTAATCCACCCTCTTTTTCTTCTTTGATTTCCATTTTCTCTTTCCACCATGGGCAAAACTCGACAATCCTCCACACCCTCTAACCGTAATCTCGACCTCACTTTTCCTTCTCGGTGACTTTTTAAGCATCCCCACGACTGTGACTCCGCCTTGACTCCGGCCGACATTCCCACAATCAAGAATCTGCTTGGTCTTGGTGACGGGGTGGACATTGCCATTCCTGAACCGGGACAGAAAGCTGATGCCCTCCGTCCAGGGTGGGTTAGTTTTTACCTGTACCCATTTAGATACGGCCTCCGTTTTCCTTTTCCTAAACTCGTTCAAGACTTCATTTTCACCAACAACTTTGTCATGACACAAATTTCTGCTGCCATTTGGAGAGTTCTTCTCTATTCCCTTGCCGCCGGTCAGAATATTGGTAAATCTGTCACTCTGGGCGACCTTGCCCATATGTACAACATCAGATCCCTGGGCAGGGGTCAATTCTCATTCCGGGGCCGTGGAGAGGCTCCCTTCAGACACGTGTCATAATCCCATGATGAGAAATGGTTTGAGGACTTCTTCTTCGTGAGGAAGGACTCCATCCGGCCTCCTGCTGATTATATTTTCGAGAAATGGGTTCTAACTTCGAGTAAGTAGCCTTACTGTCACCTGATTTATTTTATCTCGCTGCTTACTAGCTTACTTCATCGTCTTCGTGCAGGCCCCTGTAACCTGACCCGCATTGGTGCCAAGATCCCTACTGCGGCAAAGAAACTGCTCAAAGATCTCCGAATCGAGAGAAAGTTTCCGGACACTTCCGGTTTTTCACCGCTTCCTCCTCCAATCCTCCTCGGTCGGCTCACGATGTCTGTCTTCGGTAAGACTTCTACAGCCGTTTTAATTTGCGTGCTATTTCTCCTGATGTTTTAAGCATCCTGTCGTCTGAGACTATATATGCTTGCAGGTTCAAAAGTTGATCAATTAGAAATTATCCTCCAAAGTGCCAAAAGAAAGAGACCTTCTGCCAGCCCTGACGTGGCCTCTGCCTCCAAGAGGAGTGCTCCTGCTGCCTCCTTCCAGACTCCTCCCACATTTTCCAGTTCTGCTGCACGCGAGCCCTTGGAGGTCGACCCGTTGTCTCGTCATCCGCCTACTCCTCCTGCTTCATCCAGCGGAGGCATTACTGCTCATTTCCCAGAGGGCTTTGGGAATGTGGACAAGGTGCCATATTGGCCGAAGATTGACCAGCTGCTCTTCCCTCCTGTTGAGGAGACGTTTTCGGAGTTCTCCCCAGAGGAGATGGCTGAGAACGGCGTGCACAATGCCTTCATGGTAAATATTCTTCGTCCTCTACCTGTTTGTCTTCTCTTGTTTAGATTTTATCTTTTAACTTTCTTGCTGACTTCTGATTTTTCCTGCCCCAGACCCTCCAGTCTGCACTCTACAACAGGAAAATGATCAACATAGTACATACCACTAACCGTGCTACCAACGTTAAGAACCAGGAGCTGAAGGGGACAATTGCTGATCTGGCGCAGCAGCGGGCTGATCTAAAGGAGCGAGTGGTGGAGCTGAAGACTGAGCTTGCTATCACCAAGAAGAAACTGAAGGAGGGGGCTGATCAGCTGGCTCGCACTCAGGCGGTGTGCAACACTTTTTCTGACTCCCTCAAGCGCTCTAATGAGAAGATCAGTGAGCTGATATCCCTAGCCACCAATGTTGTTGCCTATGCTACCTGGCGGGGAAAAATCAGTGGGATGTGTGCTGCTCTTGAAGAGGATCTTACCCAGAAAGCTATAGAGGAAGAGGAGAAGCAGCTGAAGATGCTCTACCCCACCCAACTCGATCCGAGTGTCTTTGATGCCTCGAAGTTGGGAGGTGAATTCTCCGCACCGGGCCGAGCAAGCTCGGGGGTGAAGTTGGAATGTCCCAGGATGCTGCTGATGGAGCTCAGGGAGCTATGGCGGCTGAGGATGTGCAGGCTGGTGCGGTACCTGAAACGGGAGGTCAGCAGGCAGAGGAGATGCCAGAGGTAGAGGTCATTAATGTGACCGATAATTAAGTATTTTTGTGTTTTAATGAACTTTTTGGCAGTCTGGCCTAGAGGTGGCAGACTCTGTAAGTTTTAAAACTTTCTTTCTGTGGTTGCTCCGCCAAGGTGGCGGTTAAACTTGGGGCCGTATTTTGGCCATGTTTTGAAATGCCCCCTGTCATAGTTTGGCATGGTTTTAGTTTTACATATCGTGTGCTTGTTATTTATTTTCCCTATTTTTAGGAAGTTTGTCGTGTCAGCTTGTTGACTGATTTAGGCGAGTCCTGTCAACCTGAAAAGGCTGGAGTTCTGACTTAGCTAGCTGCCGTGTCAGCCTGATGGCTGATTTAGGCATGTGCCGTAATGTTAGGAGGAGTGGCCGTGTCAACCTAGGAGGCTGATTTAGACCAACCTGGTCAGCCTGAATAGGCTGATCCAGACTAAGCTAGCTGCCGTGTCAGCCGGATGGCTGATTTAGACGTATGCCACAGTTTTGGACTACTTAACCTTGTTCATGACGCAATGTGTGTTCATCACGTTTAAAGCCAGCAGGGACGTAATTTAGGCAAGTTTATCGTCATTCTAGGACCAATGGGACGCTGCAGGATTCTGGTAGCGCAGATATCCCTACGTTCCATGTTCGTGTGCATGCATTCTGGGGCCCTGATTAATTGCGATTAGTGCGAGCTACGTCCAGGGGGTGGTATCAGGGGTGGCTGGATAAGCGCACTTAGCTGTCAACCAGGCTCCCCTTTCGTATGTTCCACAGTCCGCCGGTGAGGGTGCTCCTTGTGGAGAAAATAGGTTAGGCATGTTGGAGTGCCGTGTGCCTTGTCACCACGCGTTGGCAGTTGACAGTCCTGCTAGACATCCTTTCAAAGTACCATAGACACTAGGATTCAAAGTGATGTACTTAGAGAAGCCTGAAAATAAGAAAATCTATTAAAATGATGTGAAGTACCTGTCGCCATCTCATGGGGTACCAGAGCAATTGTGGTCCCAGGACGCTGCCAGACCACACCATCTAATAGTAGTTTAAAGTTTTAAAAGTGCTATAGACACCAGAAATAAAAGTGAAACTGGCAGTATGCCTACTACCGGATTTTATTTTAACTTTTTTTAAAAGTGATTTGGCTTTTCATAGTACATCATTATGAAAGCTAAAGTTTACTTATTATTAAAAGTAATATCTCTTCAGGTGAAGTATTTTCCATGTGCGTTGTATGATTTGACCGTCCATAGTCATCAGTCCGTATGCACCATGGCCAACAACTCCTTCTACCTGGTATGGTCCTTCCCATTTGTAGGCGAATTTGCCTGCTTTTCGATTCTTGGTGTTTTGGATCACTTCTAGGAGAACCAGGTCTCCTACCTCCAAGAGCCTGACTTTCACATTCTTGTTATAACTTCTGGCCACAGACTGTTTGTAGGCTGCCAGACGGATTTTTGCGCTTGCTCGCAGCTCGTCAATTGTGTCCAGGCTTCTGATCATCTCTGTATTGTTTAGTTCCCCTGTCATATTTTCATACCTGTGAGTGGGAACTAGAAGTTCGACGGAATGATCGCTTTCGCGCCAAACACCAGGTTGAAGGGTGTTTGACCTGTTGCTATCTTTGGTGTCGTTAAATCCGACCATAACACTAGTGGCAATTCATCTGCCCACTTTCCTCCTAACTCCCGTAACCTCCTTCTCAAATTGTCCATGATGATTTTGTTCTTGGGATTCACTTGCCCGTTGGACTTTGGAGTCCTAGGTGCTGACTTTTTTAAGGTGATGTTCCACTTGGCACAGTATCCCTCGGTATCGTTGGAGATGAATTGTGAACCATTGTCACATATGATTTCTGATGGGATACCAAACCTGAAAATGATGTTTCGTTTTATAAACGAAATGACTTGTTTATCCTTTACTTCGTGAATGCTTCGCCTCTATCCACTTGGAGAAGTAATCATCATTGCCAAAGCATCCGTGTCCTGTTTCCCGTGGCCCGTGGCGAGGTCCTACTATGTCCATGGCCCATGCCATGAATGGCCAGGAGAAATGACAGGGTGCAAGGGTTCTCACTGGTGATGGATCATCGGTCTTTGGCGCCGGGCAAAGGCCACATTTGCGTGCGTACTCTACTGCATATGCCTTCATTGTAGGCCAGTAGTATCCCTATCTGAGGGCTTTATTTTCCAGACTCCTGCCCCCTGCATGGTTTCCACATTCGCCACTGTGGAGAGCATGTAACACAGTCTGTGCTTCTTCCTTGTCCAGGCACCGTAGGTAGGGGCCTGCTAGCGATTTTCTGAATAATATATCATCAATAAGTATGAATCTGGAGGCCTTCACTCTAAAAGCTCTCACTTCCTTCTTGTCATCTGGTAACTTGTTATGGCGCAACCAGTCTAGGTAAGGTGTGCGCCAGTCGCCTGTTTGGTCAGGTGTCTGCCTGTTTGGCTGGGAGTTCTCACCTTCCTCTGTAACTGTTTGGACTTCGCTCTGTGGGTCCTCCAGTTCACCTTTATCTATTTCATCTGCCTTCTGGATGGAAGGCTCCAGCATGTGTGCTATTGGAATGCTGGATAGCTCTGTTGGTTTAAATGTTGCCCCCAGAGTTGCCAAGGCGTCTGCTTCCACATTCTGATCTCTGGGGATCTGCTTAAGCTTGCAAGTTCCGAATTTCTGTTTTAACTCCTTTGCTACTTTTAGGTATGCAATCATCTTCGAATCTCTGGCTATAAACTCATCATTCACGTGGTTGACTATTAATAGTGAGTCACTAGATATGAGCAAGTGCATGACCCCTAACTCCAAAGCTAACTTCATTCCTAATATCAAGGCTTCGTACTCTGTTTCATTGTTGGTTGCCTTTAATTCACATCTTACTGCTTGCGCTATCAGGTCTCCCTGTGGTGATCGCAGGATTAATCCCACGCCTGCCCCCTTTGGTTTGAGGCTCCGTCAATATGCATCTGCCAAACTTCTGTCTCCTTGCTTCCTTCTAGGGTGAGGATCTCCGTATATGCCAGATTCTGGATGGCGGGGCTGAAGTCTGACACGAAGTCAGCCAGTGCTTGCGATTTGATTGCTGTTCTGGGGTCATACTGGATATTGTACCCACTGAGGTGTATGGACCATTTTGACATTCTGCCTGATAGTTCAGGCTTCCTCATGATAGATTTTAGCGGGTAGTTGGTCACGACATGTATGATGTGGGACTCAAAATAGGGGCGCAGCTTGCGAGATGCTACTACCAATGCTAGTACTAACTTTTCAAGAGATGTGTACCTGGTCTCTGCCGGCAGCAGAGACTTGCTCGCGTAGTATACTGGTTCTGCTCCTTTTCTTACTCTCTGACCAAGACAGCACTCACTGCCACTTCTATGACGGCCAGGTATAGGAATAGTGGTTCTCCGCTTTGCTTCGACAAAGAGCGGCGGGTCGGCCGAGGTAGTGCTTCAGCTCTCTGAAGGCTTGCTCGTGCTCAGAGGTCCATTCAAACTTCTGGCTTTTCCTTAGTACGTCGTCAAACAACCTGCATTTATCTGAAGATCTTGAAATGAACCTGTTCAGGGCTGCTACCTTTCCAGCTAGTCTTTGAACATCTTTAGGCTTCTCAGGCAATTCCAGCTGCAAGACGGCTTTGATCTGCTCGATGCTGGCCTCTATTCCTCTTTGGGTTACTATATAGCCTAAGAATTTGCCAGAAGATACTCCGAAGGTGCACTTAGATGAATTTAACTTCATTTTGTATTCTCTGAGGGTGCTGAACATTTCTGCCAGGTGCCGCATATGATCTTTGGCCTTTTCTGATTTCACCACCATGTCATCAATATACACCTCCATTGTTCATCCTATCTGTTCTTTGAACATTCGGTTAACCAGCCTTTGATATGTGGAGCGTGCGTTCTTTAGGCCGAATGGCATGACGTTGTAGCAATATATTCCTCTTTCAGACATAAATGCCGTCTTCTCTTGATCTGCAGGATCCATCTTAATCTGATTGTTTCCACTCCATGTGTCCAGGAATGTTAACATCTCATGTCCAGCCGCCGCATCTACCATTGCGTCAATATGAGGCAGCGGGAAGGGATCTTTGGGGCATGCTTTATTGAGATCGGTGAAGTCCACACATACTCTCCACTTCTCATTCTTCTTAGGCACCACCACTACTTTAGACAGCCATTCTGGATATTTTACTTCTCTTATTTTCTTCGCTGCTAGCAGGCTATATACCTCCTGGTTGATCACTTTGTTTCTTTCCGCTGCAAACTTTCTTCTTCTCTGCTGGATGAGTTTACACTTTGGGTCCACCCTAAGCTTATGTGTTATGATGGACGGATCTATTCCTATCATGTCATGGTGTGACCATGCAAAACAATCCATGTTATCCTGTAAGAACTTGACTAGTTGCTGTCTTAAGCTTCCTGTGCATCCTGCTCCAATGAGCACGGTTCTTTCTGGGTGCAGCTTGTCCAGGTTGATTTGATCCACTCTTCTTCTTTGGGGTTCAATGTATTCGTCCCGTATATGCTCGCTTCAGAATTGCTATGCGGGAGGGTCGGCAAAGCAGCACTTGAGTACCTTCTTATAGCAGCCTCTAGCTTCCTCGTGATCTCCTCTTATTGTTTCTACTCCCCATGGTGTGGAGAACTTTATGCACTGGTGGTATGTTGAGGGGACTGCTTTCATCTGGTGCAACCATGGTCTTCCCAAGATGACGTTGTAGGTGGAGGGGCCGTCTATAACCAGGTACCTGACTTGCTTGTTGACTCCTCCCACATAGGTTGGGATGACTATCTCGCCTAGCGAGCTGGCTGTTTCCCCACTGAAGCCTACTAGCGAAATAGTCTTCTTCTGCAAATCCTTCTCGCTGAATCCCATGTTCTCTATAGTTTTCAACATGATTAGGTTAACCGAGCTTCCTGTATCCACCAAGACCTTCCTAACTGTGCAATTGGCCATCGATAAGGTGATAATGAGTGCGTCGTGATGTTCTCGCTCGTCGTATGTATCTCCTTCATCAAAGCTGACCGCTGGCAGGTCACTGTGAGAAATTCTGCAAGAATTGGCTGGCCTGTCTTCTTTGATCTCGGTGGCACGTCTTTTAGCAGCTGAGTATGTCAGTCCGCTTAAGTCTGAGCCGCCTGTTATCACGTTTATGATTTTGGTGCATGTGCGTGGATCTGCAGGCTTAGCGGAGCCTACCTTGTCTTGCTGTTTGCCCCCACGTGGTAATAGGTGGCCCAGCTGTCCTTGTTCATACAGGCGTTTGATCTCTCTTCGTAATTTGTAACAATCCTCAGTGTTGTGCCCAATATCACGGTGGAACTCACACTTCTTCTTGCTATCCTTTCTCCAAGCTTGTTCTCCTACTGGTGGGTTGGGCCACGTAACTCCATCTCCCATTTCCCTGAGTGCATTCAGGATTCCTCCGATACCTGTAGTGAATCCATACTCTGCCAGAGTGGGGAGTAGCTGATTTTCCTCGATTCTGTTGACTCCCCTTCCATATGGTCTGTATCTCTCATCTTTCTTGCTGGTGGTTTGCTTTCTTCCTGATTTTGCCACGGCTGAGGTACTAGAAATACTTGGCGTGCTCAGTATGCTGACTCTGGCTAGGATATCTTCCTCCAATCTGATTGCGGCAGCTGCCTTTTCCTGTACCGCCTCGAAGCTATGGCATGGATGCATGGTTAGCTGCTTATATAGGTCGGAGTCGTGGTGGAGGCCTCTTCAAGGCTTCTACTGTTGGGACATCACACTCTCGTCATCGCTACCTTTTCATTGTTGAACCTAGTATTGTATTCTCCAATGCTCTCTCCGCCCGGATGATTTTGTACGGATCTCCCCCGTGCTTCGTGGTTTTCTCGCCGCTTGAATCGTTGAGTAAATGCGTTCACCAATTCAAGAAATGTAGATATCGACATGTTGGGCGGGCTTACAAACCATCGAAGTCTTGGTCTGTTAGGGTGGACCCGAACCCTTTGCACATGCAAGCCTCCTTGACTTGCCCTACAATTTATTCTTGTCGCTCATCATTTTCTCGCTTGTACGGCTTATATGATCAAAGGGATCTGCCGTGCCATCGAAGAGAGGCATATTTGGATTTGTGAATCCCTTTGGCATGGCTCATCGGGATATGGTGTCCACAAATGGTGAGTCGGCGTAGTCCGTGTCTAGAGCTTTCTCGAGTGGGGGTGGCAATCCCGGGACCCCGCTTCGGTATTTCTTTTAACTCCAATCTACCGCCGATTCGTTATCTTTTTGCTCGAATCTGGGTCCGCCCGTCACCGCCTTCTTTGGTTTAATATATTGCCTCATAATCCGAGCTCTTGAAGGTTCTGATGTGTTCCAGCTGCTAGGGGAGTTGTTGTAACGACTGTCCCCTGCTGTCAGTCCAATTGTTGGTTTGACTCGGATCCTGCTCCAGGCGTCTGATCGATTGTGGCGGGGCTACTGACGGGGATGCCACCTGCTCGTGCTTCCATACAGCTAGCTGCGGGCCAGTTATCTGGCGTGAGGTATCCCAGCCCTTGTGGGGTTATCCTTCCATCTGATGGTATCGTGGATAGATCCAATCTCGTTATCAATTCAGCCGGTACCTGTCGAAGTGGATTCCTACTGCCTGATGCCCCCTGCGTCAGATCTACTAGTGTAGGCCTTCCCACGTCTGTCCTGCTTGCTGGGGTGAGAGACTGCTGTTTCAA
This sequence comes from Silene latifolia, assembly GCF_048544455.1. Lineage (NCBI taxonomy): Eukaryota > Viridiplantae > Streptophyta > Magnoliopsida > Caryophyllales > Caryophyllaceae > Silene > Silene latifolia. The sequence goes on from NC_133531.1 coordinate 102,272,241, forward strand.
GATGTCTATCTGCGCCCAGAGCTCTATGTCCCTCCTTCTTGCTTCAGTTTCAGCTTTCCTCTGTTCTTCTCTCATGTTTTCCATAACTTTTTGAAGATTTTCTACGCCAGTGAGTAAGATTTGTGTGGGACTAAGTGGCGGAGGGAGGCCTGAACTTGCTGTTCCTTTATCTGATCTGGCTTGGGCCGCGACAGCAGGAGTCCTAGGAGGTTAAGAGGTTTTTGTTATCGGTATGATTCTTGGAGTGTGTCCGGGAGCCCGTGTAGCCACTGTTGTCAGGTTTTGAGTAGTTGATGGCGGTGGCGATGGTTGCCTGCTCCCCGACACGGCTTCAGATGCTTGCTTATCCATTGTATATCTAGAATATCAACGATTGACGACCACAATGCCCCATGGTGGGCGCCAAACTGTTTAGGTATTTTTTACCAAGTTGATTGATTAGGGTTAATGCGGTCTTATTCGTTGGTTAATTGTATGATTGCTCGTTTGTTGATACTTAAATAAAGAAATAAAGTACGCAATGTAAGTTAACACGCAAGGTTTGGTGACGCGGAAAACCCAATGTGGGAACAACCGCGGGAGGGACGGTACCCTGCCAAGTATTGCACTATTTGAATAGGAGGATGATTACAATTGTGGCACAAAGCTAATCCTGCTGGCCCTAGGCGTCAGGGCTGCAAGATCTTAGACGAATGTATATTTGAGTATAATAATATGCCGTGGTGTTGATGTGTGAATACGGATGTGTTGAATGCCTTTCTTGATTTGCTTCCTTGGCTATTTATAGGGTAAGAACCCTAGATATGCCCTACCTCGAATATGGAAAGGGAATATAATTTCCATAAGGACTCTTTTCATACTTGGCCGCCTTTCCCAATTCTCCCTGATCTCCCTAACTTCTCCCTATCTTCTCCCTAACTCCTCTTTCCTAAATCCGGACGCCTTCTATGATGGGCTCCCGATCTCCCTTGAGCCCGTTTCTCCTTTCTCCAACCGCGGGCTTCCTTCCTCTTTATCACTCCCTTCATAGTTTTTTTATTTTATTAAATGGGCCTTCTTTATTGTGCTATTTTTAGCCTAAACAGCGTCCCTTGGAAGAGGCGCAACACCTGCTGCGTCTGTTCCCAGGTGGTTTGCTCCTGCGGAAAAAAGATTTCCGTGTTCGATTTATGGAATAACGGGATAATCTTATTTTCCTTAATATTTTGTATGAATATTACGGGAAATTGTTTACCAAAGATTAAAAGATTGTGAAATATTTATAAAATATGGAATAGAAATATCCGGAACATTCCAGAACATTCTGACTCAGGATTTAACGGTTATCAGAAAATGAAGACGGTTTTAGGCCCGGACTCCAAATGTACTCTAATTACAGTCAAAACGACCGTATCGGCGTGTAGATGACAACTAAGAGGTAGACATCAGTGTTTGAGCAATCACTTGACGATAAACTTACGAACTGTCACAAATCGTTCCGCGTACCAAACATGCGGCCCAATCATCACCGGGTGGTTTGCGGGAGGTGCAGAAGTGAGGTATCTACATATATATATATATAAATTAAAAAACGAATTACATTGATAAAAATGCAATTCTTAGATATGCATAGAGAGTCTCATTCTCTTCTATGATATCCATCCTCTCCTCCTTAGCTATTTGGAGGTTTCGTTCAGCAGTTGCTATATCGTCATATAGGTGCAACAACTGCTGCTCTGTCAAGCCATTTTTTTGGCGTCCTTGAGTGTCTGAGCGTCCTCAAGGTAGCTCATGTACCTGTCCTCGATGTCCAGCAACCGGTGGATGAAACTCCTGTTGTGCTCGGTCATAGTAACAGTCTTACAGATGGTATCATTCATTGTTGATGAAGTTTGGAGTTTGTTTGAAAGATTTAGGGTTTCAAGTTTGTTTTAGTAGTTAGGGTTTGGAGATATATAGTGAGATAATGGATCGGTGGTTGAGATAATGCATGTATTTATACTAAGTAATGTGTCTTTTGAGTTATTTTTTAATTAATATATGTTTAGGAAGTTGTGCCATCATATCTCTGCTTCAAATCTTATAACCCTTCTTATTCCATATATTGTCCATTCATATGCAAGGATTGGCAGTAATAATGCATGCATCGGAATTATAACGGGCCGTCGTAATAATGCATGCATCTAGTAATACTTAATTTATTTATTTTTTTAAAATAAACAACGGTTATTTAAAAAAAGCCCGTTGTCTTTAGTTATAACAACAGTTTTTTATACTGTAACCGTTGTTATAACTTTCCCACCAAAATTTAGTCACCCTTTCCATAACGGTTTTTTTTACTTTAAACCGTTGTTAGTAGTTTTCACAACAGGTTTCTTAGAAAAACCAACCGTTGTTAAAACCTACTACAACGGGTGCTTTAACAACCACTACTACAAATCCAGGCAACTACAACGCCCCTTTAACAACGCTTATTCACGAAAATCACAATAGACGTTGTAGAATGTATGGCGCGAATTTTACTAAAATTAATTACAAAGGGTATGGTTATATAACCGTTGTTATAAGTTTTAACAACGGGTCAAACATGCACAACCGTTGTTAATAATTTGGCGCAAAATTGGCGCAAAGTTAGTGAAAAGTAATCACAACGGTTATTTTTGAAACCCGTTGTTAAAACTTATTTAACAACGGTTGTCTTTTTACAACCGTTGTTAAAACGTTTTAACAACAGTTTTTGTTTAACAACCATTGTCAATACTTTCCATACTATAAACCACACAAACACAGATCAGCTACAGCCACAAAACACAAACCTTAACACAAACACAAACACAAACACAGACAAACACAAACACAAACACAAAACACACACTTTCTCATCGTCTCTTTCTCTCTTTCTCATCGTCGCTTTATCATCTCGCCGTCACTGTTGATTTCATCGTCTCTTACTTTCTCTAATTATTAGGTAAATCTCGCCGTCACTGTTGGTTTCATCGTCTTTCATCGTCATTATTTTCTTTTTTATGTTGGTTTCATCGTCTTTCATCGTCATTATTTTCTTTTTCTAATTATTTCATTTGCATGTATGTGTTTTTATCGATCATTATGTTATTTCTCTAAGTATTATTCGCTTAATTAGCTAGTAAAACAAATTAAATAAAATAAAACAAAGAAGAAGAAAGATGATAGAGAGGAATGCATGATAAACTTAATTAATATATATATATATATATATATATATATATAAATACATAAATTAAAAAAAAAAATTACATTAATAAAAATGCAATTCTTATATTTTTATAGAGAGTCTTATTCTCTTCTATGATATCTGTCCTATCCTCCTTAGCTATTTGGAGGTTCCGTTCAGCAGTTGCAATATCGTCATATAGCTGCAACTGCTGCTGCTCTGTCAAGCCATCTTTTTTGGCGTCCTTCAGTACGGATCGAGCATCCACAAGGTAGTTCCTGAAACTGTCCTCAATGTGGATATTTATGGCGATCCAAGAAGCAAGTGACAGTAGCTAGGTCTACGGGGGAGTCGGAGTATCATACAATGGCTGGCATAACAAGTGACTTTTTCTCTTTGGGAGGTGCACCAATTTTATGGCGATCCAAGAAGCAAGTGACAGTAGCTAGGTCTACGGGGGAGTCGGAGTATCATACAATGGCTGGCATAACAAGTGAATTAACTTGGATAAAATCTTTTTTAGCTTCGTTGGGTATTTTTCACACACAACCTATCGATTTGTTTTGTGATAATGAAGTTACGCTTCATATTTCGAGGAATCCGGTCTTTCACGATCGGACCAAACACATCGAAATTGATTGTCACTTTGTCCGACAATACTTGATGAACAAAACGCTGCAAGCACGTCATGTACGGAGCAAGGAGCAAATTGCGGACATGTTTACGAAGGCTTTAGGAGGAGCAGCCTATGACTACCTTCATAGCAAGTTTGGACTCGGTTTGCCGAGGGCTCCAACTTGAGGGGGAGTGAAAAGATACGTTTAATATTTAGTATATATTTAATATGTATATATTTAATATGTTTTGTTTCTCATTCCTTTGGTTAAGCGTTGGGTAGACGTATGTAGCATTAGTCCTTTATTAGGAGTTTAATTCCTTATTTTAAGGTATGGGAGTTGTATATATTCTGGACATCAGAAGTAGGAAAACAACATGATGAATTCCTCAAATACTTGTTCTCCTTGTTTTAATTTTATCCTAATTAAATTTGTATGTTACTAGGTTTGATAAAAATGGAGGAATAGTTGATAAATGAGAATCATTATTTGTATAAGGGTTTTTTTGTCAAAAACTATTAGAGGGTATTTGTAAAAGACTACCTTATACTCTGTTGTATTTTTCTTGTTTTATTAGACTATCTTTGTTTTCTCTTTTTTTTGGTAAAAAACTACCTATGTCGAAAATATGGCGAAATTTGGTTGATTTAACACATTAACCTATCTCACACTGCTTTCTCAACACCAAACAACAAATGATCAAGTGCGTTCAAACCACAATTTAACTTTAAATAAGCATAATTTATGTTTTCAAATTTCAATAATAACTACAAACATATCTTAAAGTTAAGCGTAAGTAAATTATGACTTCTAAAAATAGGCTCTAAGCAAGTTTAAAACATAAAGGACTCATGCGAGATAGCTTAAGGCCAGAAATCTGACCAATTCTATCTAGACTCTTAGCATAGGTAGTTATTGACCAAAAATAAAGAAACCAAAGGTAGTTTAAGATATGTTTGTAGTTATTATTGAAATGTGAATTTCGGGTCAATTTCGGGTGACCTGTTGTCGGGTCATTTCGGATCGGGTCATTTTCGGGTATAAGTCATTTTGGGTCAGGTTGATTTTGAGTTAATGGCTAAACACTTCAGTTAATACTATTTTGATTAAGAAATACTATTTTCTAAATTTAACTATTTATTAGGGATTATTTTAACCAATGAAACTTTATTTTGATATATACTCTCTCCTATTCATTTTAACTCTCCCCCTTTCCTTTTTCATCTATTCATATAACTCTCCCTCATTCCTTATTTAGTAAAGTTTTATACTTATTTTAATCACCTTAACTCACAATACTCATACTTTATCTTATTTTAATCACTTTACCCCACAACAATATTTATTTTAATCATCTTACCCCACAATAATATATTCTCTCTCTCCAATTACCTTACACCACCACAATACTTTACAATAAAATAATCATCCCCTTAATTTGCGTGCCCTTTTGATAAGGGAGACTTAAAATGAATAGGAGGGAGTATATAGTATTAATATGAGTTAGTACTAGTCGTTTCGGGTGATTTCGGGTCACTTCAAGTCATTTGGGCTCAGGTTAGTTATCAGTCGGTTTTTTTTCGGATTGGGACACCTCTGGTCGGGTCAACATTCGGTCAGACAATGTTCGGGTTGGGTCTGGGTCGGGTTTCAAGTCATATTCGAGTCAAGTAAATTCGGGTCATTTTCGAGTCTTGGATCAGCCTTTTGAATCGGGTCATTCAGGTCTGAGTGTCTGACTCATTTTGCCAAGTCTAATTGTTAACTCTTAAAAGCTTTGCCGTATGTGAAGCTTGTCTTCGAGACTAGAAAAGCCAATACCATCGCATATGCTCTTGCTAAATTATTAAGGAAGGATTCCTCTAATTCAAATGGGGTCTTCATCACATGCGATTCCCCACCACCTTACCCTTTGTTACTTACCTTTGTATTCATCACTCGGCGGCTTGTGTGGAGCTTTCACCGTCCCCCCACTAAATGACATGTGGAGTGTGGATTGAGTGTGAATAACCAAATTGTTCACCAAGCATTCTTAATATAGAAAGGACAATAAATGACTGAGACATTCCAAAATGGAAAAGGATAATAAATGGCCGGGATGGAGGAAGTATTTATCATATTGTGTTTCCTAATTTTACTCTAATATACCTTAATACCCTCCCTTATGATAATTTGCGAAAATTCTCATGAGTTTGAAAATAAAATAGTAATTAAAATATAAGAAAAAAAAACATGTCAACTTTGCATCCTCTTAATAATCTTCTTCTTCTTTATCGGTGCATCTATGACCCCCGATGAAGATAGATGCGTAACTATTCAGTACAACAATGCGTAACCGACTCGCCATTTAAGATAAGTGCGTAACTCACCAGTATAATAATGCGTAACTAGCAAGTACAATATTGCATAATTAACTCGCCATTCAATACTCAATACATGCGTAATTAGCCAGTATATTACGAGGGCTAACCTACCCTCTCATATAATAAACTAAGAGTCAGGCTTAATCAATTTTCTCTCTCGATTATAAAATTTGTCATATAGGTAAAAAGTTAAACTTAAATCAAATTTCTAAAAGTAAACAAACTAAGCTAAATTGTTAAAATAATACTCCCTTCATCCTCCCCATAAATTGTTATTTATTTTCATTTAAGATGTACAGTATTCATTTGTTATTCATTTTTATTTTGACAAATATTGATCATATGGCTAGTTTGTGTAAGTTCCATCTATTTCACATATTGACATACAATAGTTGTTGTGTAAACGGAATAAATAATAATTTATTTGAAGAGAGAGTGTATAAGTAAGTACCAAGTATTTACTTACGAAACTTTTTTATTTGAGTGGGGTTTTCTGAGAGATGATCTCTCAATAAGTTTATTGGGAGATTATTTTATAATTTTGAGAAAAAATGGTAGTAAAGCTAATAGAATAGGTACAAATCATCATTAATGATAACATATGTACATTTATTATGTAAATATGTACGAAATTAGCGTGTTACGATTAACAATAAAAGAGTTACGAAATATAAATAAAAGGGTACGAAAAACTAATATCTCAATAACTTATTGAAATATCGTCGGTCCTAAGTTTTAGTGTTTCTATTTTAACGTCCATCTCATAATATGGTGGCATCTTTAAAATATGATGACCCGACATTGTTGGAAGTTAGAAAAAAATTAAATCATGAATACGTTATTTGAGGAGACAAAGTCGTACGTAAGTCTGTTTGTCTATATAAACCGCCCAGCAACACAACATTTTTCCATAAAACCTCTTTTTTTCCTTAGATACTTCCCACAAAAAGATGGGTTCAGATGAGAAAATGAAGACAGTCCAAAAAGTGAATGGTAAAGCCACCATACTATCAATTGGTACTGCAAACCCAACCAACGAAATGACCCAAGAAGAATTTGTTAATTTCTATTTCCGGGTTACCAATTGGGGAGATGATATGACTGAAATTAAGGAAAAATTCAAGCTAATCTGTATGTATTCTATCCTCTTCTTATGATTATGTCTATACTAGCTTAAGTTGAATACTGCAGTGCATATAAACCTCCAGCCAAATTCACTTCCCCATAATATTTTATGTACATCTTACACTACAGTTTTTGTAATGTGTGTCTTAGGTTAGGTAACACGGACACTTTCACTAATCAGCCGTCCCGTGTCCGACACCGCATCGGACACCGACACTTCTCGAATACACGCCGAAACGTGTCAGATACCTATAAATCCGTGTCTAACTTTCTGCATTTATTTGGGCATGTGTCCGACGCATGTCTATAGTATTTGAGCTGTGTCCGACGCGTGTCGTCCATGACATTTGGACATCATTTTGGGTGAATAATGTTCTTTAAACGAGAAATGAGTAGTCGAAACAGATTGATTAGAAGATGCTTTTGGATGGTAAATGAAAATGAGTTATAATCAAGGGCAAAATTTACCTTCACTTATTTAAATTTATTATCAAATAATTTTACAAAAATAAAATCGAACATTTATAATTATAAAAAATATATTTTATTAAATTTAAATAACGTGTTCCTTGTCCTAAATTTTTGGAGGTGGAAAACAAGTCAATCGGATCAGTTTCGATTCGGGTTCTTTCGGATCGGGTTCTTTCAGTTTATCCTTTTTCGATTTCAGTTCGGTTCAACTCAGATTGGATTCAATTTTCAATTTTAATCGGTTGTAGATATTTCGGGTCGGTTTAGGTTCGAGTTAGGTCAATATCGGTGCAAATAAAGTTCGAGTTAGGTCAATATCAGAGCAGATGAGATTCGAGTCAGGTCATAATCGGATCAGATGTCAAGGGATTAGATCTTAATTCAAAACATTGGATATAATACGAATAATTTTTTTTTTAAAAAGTATAAATAATGTTTCTTTGTATAACTACGTTATAATATTAATTCATTGACGTCAAAGGGGTGACACTCATGTACAAAAAGACACCCTAGATGTGACGCCTATATACATTCGGGTCATTTCGAGTTTCAATGTTGGGTTTCTGTCATCAATGTACGGGTTGAAATCGGTTCAGGTATATATCGGTTCGGATTAAAACAATTCAGGTTTAAACAGTTTAAGTTCATTCGATCTTGGGTCTATTTCGGACATTACAAATTTGGTTAGATTTCGAATCAATTCAGGTCAATTCAGGTTTCGGGGTGAAGTTCAGTTATACCTTTCGGGTGTATGGTCAGGTGTCGATTCAGGTATTTTCGATCGGTTTTTCGGGTTCGGTATACTTTTGTTAGGTCTATAAATTTTATCGGATGTCGTGTCACGTGTCTGTATCGTGTCCGTGCCCAAGTCCGTCTCCATTTTGGTGCTACCTAGGTATTGGGACACACATTAATAACATAAATATGAAAAACCTTCACACGATATATTATCATAAGATATTCAAGTAGAAACTCATTTTTACCATAATTAATGAAAATATCATGTGAATCTTTCACGTTATAAAAACCGCTTACACTATTAATCTATTATACTAGCTATTTTCCTTGTCACTTTTTTCATCTTAATTGCTATATCCAACACGTCATTTTACTCAATTTCTTTTCGCCTCTACCCTTCAAACAAAAAAAAAACGTAATTCCCAAACCCCACACCCCTTCCAACAACCCTAATCTCCCTTCCAATAGCCCTAATCACCCTCCACGAGCACCGACCTCATGCCCTCGGCGCCGACCTCCTGTCCCTTCGCTGTCAACTCCCTCCCAATCTCGTCGTCGATCAAACACTTTCGTCGCGGCTGAAGGTGGATCGAATGATGACGCGGTTTGAGTCGAGGCGATGAACATGGTCGGGAAAGGGTTGTCAGCGCAGGTATGGTGGCGGGGAGGGGTGATCGGCGTGGTGATAGGGTGGCGAGGAGTGGTCAACGGTGGCAGGAGTGGGGAGGGATTGTTGGTTGTTGGTTGTTGGGTGTTAGGGTTACATAAGGTTTTTTTTGGGGTTTAATTCCCTCCCTTGTGAGAGTGAGATATTAGGGTGAGAAATTAGAGAGATAAACTTGAAATAAGACGAAAAATTGTGCGGGATTTAGTAAACTTGTGTGCGGGATTTAACATGTGTTTTTTTTTTTTTTTTTTGAACCCATACTTCAAATAAGTGACTATCTAATCTAAGCTATCTAATACTGTATATAAATTGGAAACCTGGGATTTTAAGTAATGATATAAATATAAACAAATTTACTATAGAGAAAATTATTGATTACAGCCTTTTATAAACCTCATTTTGAAAATTACAGCCTTATATAATTTTTTTTGAAAATTACATCCAAAATATTACTTTTCTTCTAAAATTGCACCAACTTGAGGTTTTTGGTGATTTTTGATGATGTTTTTTATGATGTACCCTTTATTATTTGAGAGCCTACTTACCCAAATTTCTTACCTCTCCTTAACACAAACCAATTAATCACCCCAAACATCATAAAAACATCATAAAAATTCACCGGAAAACTCAAGTTGGTGCAATTTTAGAAGAAAAGTAATATTTTGGATGTAATTTTCAAAAAAAATTATATAAGGCTGTAATTTTCAAAATGAGGTTTATAAAAGGCTGTAATCAAAAAAAAAATGAGAGTTTTTCTAAAATGTGTCCTAAGGGCACATATTAATAACCTTAATATGGTAAGATTGATAACATATTCTCATGAGATATTTAACTATAAACTCATTGTTACTATAATTAGTGAAAATATATTGTTAAACTTGACGTCAGGGGCGTAGCTACTAAGTAGCATGGGGTAGCAGCTGCTACCCCAAACCCAGAAAAATCAACGAGAAAGATGAAGATCCGCTACTCCATTTGTCGCTGGTTTGATGTTAAGGATAATTATAAATCACTTCTCTATTTTTGCATCAATCTGTTTGCGGTCTAGTGGTGAAGCTATTCTTTGTTCTACAGGAGACCCGGTTTCGATTCCTCTTAGAAGCGTTTTTTTTTGCCTAATTTAGATTTTCTCTCCAAATTTCATATCTTCGTATTCTTAAAATCCCAATTCAACCTATTGTTGGATTACATAAATTTTACTCCGTATATACTACTTCTCTAAGCAAATGACTGAGACGAAAAGAGTATGATTTATATGAAGCTTTTCACTTTTGTCTCATTTATTTTATTGGTGCCGTTTTAATCTTAAGATGAATATGCGTGTCTTAAACAAGAATTTGTATATAAAATATGACACGCTTTCAACAACTACGCGATAATCGCGAAATTTTTTACCTTATTTCCAAATTAAAAAAAAATGTGATTACTATAGATAATAAAAAAAACGAACTCGTACTATAAAATTTATAAGGTTCTTATGATAACGCTTCTTTTAATAGGAAAATAACTTATAAAAATTTCGCTACCCCTTAATCTAAATCCTGGCTCCGCCACTGCTTGACGTTAAAACTTATCGTGAGTTGCAGGTAAAAAGACTGGAATAAAGAAGCGTTACATGCATTTAACCGAGAAATTCTTAAAGGAGAACCCACAAATATGTGATGAAAATGCTTCATCTTTCCATACTCGTGAAGACATACTCATAGACGAAGTTCCAAAACTTGGACATGAAGCATCTTTAAAGGCCATAAGTGAATGGGGACAACCCAAGTCTAAGATCACTCACATTATATTTTGCACTGTGTGTGGCATTGCCATGCCAGGGTGTGACTATGAGCTGCTTAAACTCCTTGATCTTGGCCCGAGTGTCCAACGATTTATGCTCTACCAACAAGGATGCTATGGAGGCGGTACAGTCTTGCGCTTGGCTAAGCTGATTGTCGAAACTACCCCTGGTGCTCGTGTCCTTGCAGTGTGCTCTGAGTTCAACACTATGTGCTTTCGAGGACCAGGTATAACTCTACTTTCCAAATGTATATTATACATCATAATATGGTAGAAATATAGTACTTGTAGTAATTTGTGTGTATAAACACAGTTTCCTATTATTGTACTCCTTATAATTTATTTTCGTTAATCTTTACTGCCAAATATTGCAATAATCTATATTTTAAAGAAGTGATATCTAGTACGACTAAGTTAAATAGACTCCTTTCTCTACAACACTAAAAATTTGTTGAGAAATTCTCTTCCATAATTTTTATAATAGTTTAAAACTGATTCTTAAAATGGACTAGGCCAATGTATCAAAAATGAAAAGATCTAAATAAGCATATACTATCATGGGGTAATAAAATGTTTTAACTATAAATTCGGGCCGTTTCTCATAGGTAAAGGCAATATAGGCCCCATGGTGGGACACGCCCTCTTTACCGACGGTGCGAGTGCAATGATAATCGGCGCAAATCCGGATGAATCTTTAGGGGAGAGACCAATATTTGAACTAGTATCGGCTTTCCAAAGTTTAATACCTGATACAAAATGGGGTGCTGGAGGTCAATTAAGAGAGATGGGCTTAAACTTCTACTTGTCTAAGAAACTCTCCGAAGTGGTCGCAAATAACATTGAAAAGCCACTACTTGAAGCCTTTGCTCCGTTAAATATAAACAACTGGAACTCTATATTCTACGCGGTTCATCCAGGTGGACCGGCGATTTTAGACAAAGTCGAAGCTCAACTTGAGCTAACAGAGCACAAACTTGAAGCAAGTCGGCATGTGTTGAGTGAGTTTGGGAACATGTGGAGTACAACAGTTATATTTGTGTTGGATGAGATTCGGAAGAGGTCGTTCAAGGATGGTATGTCCACGACCGGCCAAGGGTTAAGTTATGGTGTTTTGATTGGTGTTGGTCCTGGAATTACTGTTGAGACGGTTGTGCTTCGTAGTTTTCCAATTAATAATTAACGGTTTGCAACTTGCAAGTTTTTGTTATGAAAGTTTATTTGATTAAATTTCTTACTTTTGTGTTAGTTGTAGTTTATTTGTTTACTATGTGTGTTAAATGTCTACCAATGTGTACGAAATAATTTGATTTGATACTTTTATCTAAACTTAAGTGTATTATGATATGCAAGGATGTCACTATTGTATAACCGTATATTATAATTGTTAGCGCTCAATTTAGTTAGGTTACTATATTTATTATTTTAAGGGTACTTGAGCCCGCTATCTAAAGATAGATGTTGGCGCTCAAGTGCGGTTTCACGAGATATCAGCGGTTATCAAATCGCTCCCCACTAAAGAAATAGTTGCAACGAATCGATGAAAAATGCCTATATAAGGAAGAATTTACCAAGATTAACAACACACACGCAACTCAAACAACTAAAACTTAGTCTATCCTTAAATCGTAGATTTTGGTCTATCTTAGATTACATTAGACTAGCACAGTGAAACCATCCATCTATCCATGAAGGTAATTAGTTATTTATCCCTTACTTTGTAATTTAGCATTCACAAGTACTCTTGTGAAACTCTAGTGACGTTGTGTAATTGACATTTTCATGATATATAACTCTTTGAAAGTTCTTGTGTTTGAGCTATAAGAATCACATCATTCACAATTGAGTGCTAAATTATAAAAGTAATTTAGGACTGTTTTTTAGATTACGCATCTGCAACCGTTACTTGAGCCCTTATAATTCAGGGTAGATCTGCAACACCCGCATACACCAATGTGCCTTACCAAGACCACCCTAGCACACAGAGATTCTAGCATTTCGGTTACCCGAGGTATAGTAATCAAAGGAGACCATAAAAAAGTATTCTTTAAGTTTAAATATTTAAATACGTACAACTTATAAAACCAAACCGAGCGTAAGAATACAACTGTCTCAAACTGGAATCCAAAACTGAAATAAAACTATCATAAACTATCAGCGGAAGACTAAAAGACTCATACTAGTGATGACTCCATCTCCAGCTAGATCCCACGCGTACTCCATAGAAATACCTGTTAACCAGTTAACCAACTGCTCACCATCCTCGAATGGATCACCACAGTTTTCAAAACATTTAAACGAGGTCAGTTACCGAATAATCAAACTAAGAAAAACAGCAACATCCAAATACATAAGCACATTCCTCCAACTCCAGTTCATCACCAATCACCTCTCTACACACTTTACACACTAAAGTGTGTAGACCTGCCAGAATACCCATCGCAACAGGTATTCCACTCCATCAGTGGGGACCGCAGCCTTTCCACCTAAGCCCCGTTCAAAACCGTAGAGCATAACCCTTTTACCATTAATGTGCACAACCCCCTTGTGACGGGAACCACAAGGGGCGAATCAAGGATGTGAAGCCATTCTCGCAAATGACTCCACTCATCTGAGGGCGCACCTCACGAACCACATACAATTACAACTACAAACCACAATACGGATAATCATGCCAATACCAAGAAATACAATTAACCATAGAGATAATCATATGATTCACCCACCACAACAATTAAATCAATTATACAGTAACCGAGTAGGAAAAACCCTACCTTTTCGCAATCCGCTATAACTGCATCCAAACATACCATTGTACAAGAGTACCACATCGTCACTTACAACAATAACCAACAACTATACATCATAATCCGATTTCTACCCAAAACCCCCAAATCACACAATTAGGGTTAGACCAAACTTAACGAATCAACATTAAAACAACATAAGGAACTTACCCAAATATCGACGATTGCAAAGGTGTAAAATCCCCAAAAGTTACGAACCCTAACTTTAGATTTGATTGTAAAAGGTGGAGAGATTGAACGTCGTTGAAGTTTTGTGAAACCCTTTGAGAATAAAATGTAGAATGAAAAGAAACTCACGAAATAACCTTTAAATATCTCTTCCACTTTTACTATCGAACCACGACAAAAACCCATAAATAAACCAACACTCGATCGAGTAACTCACGTACTCGATCGAGTTGTCTCCATTCGATCGAGTACACTCATATCAGAACGTACTCCAGAACCCACATACAACTTACTCGATAGAGTTCCCTAAGACCAGAATACCCGAGATATTACAGTCTTCCCTCCTTAAAAATGAACTTCGTCCCCGAAATTCAAACCCAACCTATAAAACATGTACACTTAACACTAACTCCACCAACTATGCCTATCTCTACAATGCGGCTCACGATATCGTATCAACTATAGCATAGCCTTTCGACACTAACTACATAATACTACCTCCAAAAATGTCGCTAACTCCGTCTCACTATCATATTATCCACTAGCAAATCCAATATATATCAAGACAATCCACCAAGCGAGATTAACCACCAAACGGAATGTTACATTCTACCACCCTTAAAATGAACTTCGTCCTTGAAATTTACTCATACTCATAATCGACATACTACTACAAGCACTGCCATTACCTTTAATAAAATCAACCACAACACAAATCCATCCTTTATTTTACACCGAGACTCAAACTTCCAAATATACTACAACATGCACAACCATCAAACTCTCTTTGTGGCATCCTACTCCGCTTAAAATAAATGTTACATCCTCGTAACTGATGTGAACATTATTTGCGCACATTTAGTCCTCTAATTGAGCCTATTTTGCACATTATTATAGCGTTTCATAGCCGTTTTAAACGTTAAATACTTCCTATTTCGCTTTCCTATTGCTTTGTGTTTGATTTGTAGGAGAGGAGACAATTAGGCAGAAATTCCCGTCTCTTGAGCTTATTTGGAAGGACATTGACGATCTTGGTTGAACGAGTATTGAAGGAGAGGCAAGAATTAAAGACTAATCCCTCAAGAATGAGAAGTAAGTGAAGAGAAGGATTCTGAAGAAGGATCCGAGCGGCAAAGGAGACAAGACGCCCATCCAAGAGCCAGAATCCGAGCGTCCAAGCCTTGAAGACGCTCGGATTCCCTTGTAACAATCCGAGCGGATTTGCCCAAAGACGCTCGTCCACCTTTGCAACAATCCGAACGGATTCCCCTCCTGGACGAGCGGATCGTGGCGTCTTCAGCTGAGATGCTCATCTCTCCGAAAGACTAGCGATTCCCTGCTTAGAACTCACAAATGTTAATTACTAGTTTAGCCTTAGTTAACCTAATGAAGATCTACTATATATACCCCATTTGTAAATAATCAAAGCATGAAGTTTTTAGAATAGAAAGCCTCCACATTAGAAATTCTTCTTAGATTAGATTAGGAGTAGATTAGAATAGATTACTCTTTAATCTTTCCACAAATTTCACATTAATCTCTCCTTAATAATTGTTCAAGTTTGTTACTTTTGGGTAATTGAAGATTATTGGGTTATTACTAGAGGATTGACATCCCTTCATCAATCAATCAAGTTATCTTCTTTTACTCTTTGCGTTATTATTTGGAATCATCTCAAGTTTGGTATAAATCTTCTACCCCTTTACTCTTTATTGATTATTTCCTCATTCTCTTATCATGTTTTCACTTGTTGTAATGATTGACACTATTAATGACATATTCTCCATGATAATGAGTGAGTAGTCTCTTAGCTAGGATTAGTGGGTAATTAAGAAAACTAACATGGGGATTGATTCATGCTTAATCTAATATGTTCACATAATTAATTTGCTTGCTTGTTGTGATGTCAACCTATGCACATGTTATGTTTGATGAAATGCTAAGCCTATGAATCCTTGCATTTACAACCATCTCTTATCTATTCAACTTGACTTGTAAGATATAAACCAACTCGAGTCTTGTTATACCATGCATAGAAGTGATTAGGAGGAAAGTAAGTCGATTTTAGGTGTTGTACAATCTAATCGATTCGGCTCCGGGACCCAACTCTTCCTAAGAACCGTAAGACATAAACCAACTCGGTTCCTTTACAACATTAATTGCTTGCAACTTTGTAAACTTGTTTGTATGATCAACACCATGAATCCCCTATGACCCCATGACATCCTAGTGCTTTTAGTCATTTGTTTACATTTCTTAGTTCATTGTTTGCTTTACTTTATTGCTTGCATTAGTCTAGGACACAACTACAAACCCAAACAAGTTGTGACACTAGAATAAATTGAGATAGATAGACTTAGAACCCAAAGCACACCGTCCCATGGATCGACCTCGACTTACCACTAACTAGTTGTTTGTTGAGTATTATAAATGTGTTTGATTGGGAGACCCGACGACATCACCCACGTCAAAATGGCGCCGTTGCCGGGGAATGGTGCTATGTGATTAAGTTCTTACTTGTTTGTCTATTTTAATTGTGCTTTCACCTTGAGGAACTTGTTCCTCAAGGATTGTTCTTACCGTTTTTGTGTAGTTTCCATGCATGTAGTTGTTTCCTTCTCTTAGCTATGATGGCTCAAGACTTGACATATGGAGTATGTGGTGGATCTTTTGAGTATGACTATGGGTATGAGGAGTTTGAGAAGCAAGTCAACACAAACCTCCCTTACTATTTGTACAATGAAAATCCTAACCACTACCCCAAATTTTCCCACCAAAATCACCACATCCAATATCCACAACAACCACCCACCCAATTCCCACTTCATAATGAATTCCAAATGCCACAATACAACCATTTTCACACCCACCCACAACGAGAAGATGAACCCATTCAAAATGTGATTCTCCAAATGATGAGAGATCGACAAACTTCTTCAAACAAATGATAGAGGAGAGCCAAAAGAGGGACAATGTTCTTCAAGGCATTGTTACTCAAGGTGAGGAATTGGAGATTCAAATTGCCCAAATGAAAGAATCCCAAGCAACCACTCCCCACCATTCTTTGGACATTGATCATGAATGTGAATTTGAAGTAGTAACTTTTGACGTGGAAAATGAAGAATGGGAAGAGGCAATCTCCTTGAGCTCTTGTGAGTATGAAAGTGTGATGTTTGATGAAGAAGACACGAGGTTGAGTAAGCCAAATACTCTTAGCCTTTGTGAGTATGAGGGTGTGTCCTTTAATGTGAACATTGAGATGTTGGAGAAAGAATTGCATGAAGCTCCCATTCATGATTCATATGAAGATAACAATGATGATGAAACCATAAAAAGGGCCTATGAAGAATACGTGCCTTACAAGGACCGAGAGGGATGGACTTGTAATATCACCTTGCTTGAGGAACCTATCCTTGAGACATTTGAGATATCCTATCATGAAGATGAATGTCCTTTCCCTATCTCCCATGAAGACTACTTGACACCTACCATGGAGCCAATGATTGTTGAATAGGATATGGTGGACCTTCTTCAAAAGGTCAAAACATCTTACAAAAGCTACTTGGTGGAAAAGCTCAAAGAGAAACTTGCACGTGAAGCTACTTGTGGAAATTTGGCACCTACGATGCCAACTTCTAAGGAACTCGATCATCAAAGCCATGACAATTCTCCTTCCACCTTGAAAGGATTGAAAAATCAAAATGCTATTACCGTCACCAAAATTGAAAAAGAAGGTGGTGAGTTAAAGTCTCCGGACGAATATGAACCATACTTCATACCTAGCGTTGACGAGAATCATGGGCTTATTTATTGGAAGTATTGGGAAAGCTCTAGTACCAAGGATAAGGTGAAAGAAAGAACTTATGGCAAGCTTCCTTGGCCTAATTTCACGTTTAAATGAAGCAACCAATACTTGTGCTTATTTGGAGCTTGTTCACAAGCTTTCGATCTTCTATTGAGAGCCTTGAGCTCTATGGACAAGAATTTCTACAATTTGAACTAGTTTGGTGGAGTCCTATCTCAAACCACCATTTGTAAGATATTTCTTGGAATTTTACCTTGTATAATATTGTACATTTTTGCATTTCTATTTTCTTGCATGAGAGTAGTGAGAGAGAGTTTTCTTACATTTTTATTGAGCAAAATTTCAGAAAAAGATAAGGAGGAACAACAAATTGGTGTAAGGATATGATTTTGCAAAGAAAAGGAAGATAAACAGCGAAAAGACGCTCGTCCCGAGGGCTGGACGCTCGTCCAAAGCCTTCATCAGGGTACTGTTCAGCGCTGTATCGAAATCCGAGCGGATTTGGAAAGAGACGCTCGTCCATAGGGAAGACGCTCGGATTACTTTCTGGACGCTCATCCTAAAAGACACCGAAGAAAAGTTTTGGAACTGTATCAAAATCCGAGCAGATTTTTGAGAAGCCGCTCGTCCAAAGTCAGACGCTCATCTAAGACAGAAGACGCTCGTCTTCCGCCTACTTCAGAAAATGCAAAGTTCCTGTAACGAAATCCGAGCGGATTTTCTGTAAGACTCTCGGACTACCAGAGGCAAGACGCTCGTCCCGCAAGGAAGACGCTCGGATTCTGGCGTTTTTCTCGAATTATCCGCCCAGGCCCCACCCGTGTCCGCTCGTCTTCTCCCTTTTTCTATAAAAACGCCCCTTTTCCCCTCATTTCCTCACCTTATCTAACCCTAAATCACTCATCTTCATCCCCAAAAAAACACTCCCCTCACAATAAAAGCTAACAAAACCCCAATTTTCTCAATTCAAGATGATGAATCCTGATGCGTGTCCTAAATATGATGTTTACACCCCATTTTACACGCATTTCAGAGCTCAATTGTGTAGTTTTATGCTACTATTTGCCCCATTTCGTCTACTTTCGTACTTTTATGTAATATTGCAGATTTATGCGGAAATGAGTAGAAATCGAGCCGAATCCGTCCCCGAGTAACTTGCATTGCATTTGACGTGAAGTATTTACTCAAGAAACAAACTTGGTGCGCATTTCGAGGTCCGAATGACAAATCCACGAGAATTAAAAGCGGATTATCAGCTACTCTAGTCGATCGACTGGACCCAATGGTCGATCGACCAGAGCCCGACTTACAGGAATTCTTGTTCAGCTTACCTCAGTCGATCGACCAGTCACAGTGGTCGATCGACCAAGCCGCTACTCTGACGCAAACAAAAAGATCGAGAATAAGGAAGCCCAATGTGTATTAGGTTTTGCGAATAATGTTATGTTATATTCCTATATAACGTAACCTGACATTAAGCTTTAATCATTCAGTTTTCATTCAATTTTTATCTAAGTTTTAAAATATCAAATAATTAGGGTTTAATATTGTTTCGTACAATTTACAATTGCATTCGGTTTCTGGATCTTTATTCTCTGCAATTCCGTTCGGTATTCTCCTGCTCTTATTCAGTTTCATTGCTTATATTTCGTTGATAGTATAGAATTGCTAGTTAGTTTCCCGAAGCCGATTATCGTTTATTGTTATTTGTTATTTAACTATTTAAAGCATGAATTCAGTAGTCTATTTCGTTAATATTGTTGTTGTTTTCATCATCGTCATGAGTAGCTAAACCCTTTGTGCTAGGATGTAGAGGAACTGTTGGATTAGGCGGCAGTAGAATGATACGACCTGAGTCGCGCCACGGTCGATCGACCGCACACCCTGGTCGATCGACTGGCCACGTGAGGTTTTGCTTCGTTTTAATTGATTTAAACTCTATATTTGACAAATCGAGTGCACGCGACTAGTTGAATGCTCAAGAAATGACCGACCCATTAGATTGAAAGATAGGGAAAGTTGTTAGACTACCAATTAAAATGACTAAACTATGCTAAGATCGAAAGATAGGTAGAGTTTAGGTTTTTAGTCACTTTTCAGGATGAAAGTCAACTAGTGATATTAGGGACCCGTAGTGAGATCGAAAGACGCTACTTGTTGAGAGTGGACCGAGAGGACCTCTTGTTTTCCCGCCTCATGTGTTTATTTCAGACCTACTTAGTATCTTTCTTTGCTAAACTACGATGAACCGAACATCTTAGTACCCTTTTTATTATTTGATTTAATCTATTTCTTTTATTAGCTCGCTTATTTGCCATTAGTTATAGACCAATTCAATTCAACCCCTACACTTGTTACCCTTGGACTTAAATAGAACAACTAATAATTACATCTGCCTCTCTGTGGTTCGACCCTGCTACCGCTATCTATAGTTGTAGTTAGCATTTATAAATATTATTTTTGGTGCACACAACGACGGACATCAAATTTTGGCGCCGTTGCCGGGGAGGCAATTGTTCTAATTTTTAGTTGTTTTATTTTAGTTTGTTTCTTAGTTTAAGGGACATTCGTTCCTTAAACTATTCTCATATTCTTTTTGTAGTTTCTTCTTATGCGCAGGTCACAGGGTGGTGAATTACTACCGTTCAATCCCGAGATTGAGAAGACCTTGCGTGAGTTGAGACGATCATCTAGAGTATTGCCGACAGAGGAAGAGCTGAGTACTCTGTCTAGTTACTACGAGAACGAGCTATTTGAGGAAGATCCACAATCATCTCTTATTTCTACTTCATCAGCTGAGACCGTCACTTCTCCATATTTTCTAGAGATGGCTGAAGAAGCGAGTATAGCAAGTCACCCTGAGCCGACAGCTGCAAATCTATATAAGGGTTTCGAATTACCGGGAGCGGATAGGAAATTCGAACCGAAGCCTTGTTATATCAACTTGGTTGAGAGGAACCAATTCGGTGGAGCTGCAAATGAAGATGCAGCCAAGCATATGGAGATATTTATTGATTATTGCTGTTCCATACCCCCACCAACCGGTGTGACCCAGGACCAGGTGAAGGAGACAATGTTTATATTCTCTCTTCGTGATGCTGCAAGGGAGTGGTACAAAGACCTGGATCGAGCTGCTAATGGGATCACCGACTGGAATTCTTTGGCCTTGGCATTCTACAAGAAATATTTCTCCGCCTCGAAGACGAATGCTATTAGAGCTCAAATCACGAGCTTTAAACATGGTCCTGATGAGAACTTTCACGAGGCATGGGTCCGTTTTAAGAAGCTGGTGCGAACCATTCCGCATCATGGGTTTGAGAAATGGAGCCTATGCAATCAGTTCTACAATGGGCTCTATGACGATCAGAGAGATATCCTGGATGCGGCAGCTAGCGGCAGATTCTAGGATAATATGGGGGAAACTAAGGGGTGGAAGATCATTGATGACTTGGCCACCCATAAAGCTGAGTATGGAAATTCCAGGGGAAATCAAAGGAGAGCTGCTAAATCCCCCTCTGTAGCTGCATTAGAAGCTCTCACGACGAGATTTGATAAGTACGAGTTGGGAGGGGCTTCGAAAGGAGGGATCTATCATGTAAATGCTGTTTCAGACGGTCCTTTCGTCTGTAAAAGATGCGGAGCTGAGGGACATGTTTCAGACAATTGTCCTAGCCCCTTTGAGTCTTGTGCTGCCTTTCAACATTATAGGCAGACAACCACTTACTATGAGCCGAATGTCCATCCGAATCTGAGGTGGAGTAGCCAAAATGTCCTAAATCCAACTCCACCTCCACAGCAGCAGCAACAGAATTATGTTCCCCCTCACAAGCAGCAGCAGTTTCAAAAGCCTCCGTATGTTCCACAGCAGCAGCAGCAGTCCCAAAATTCCGATCTTACTGAGCTGAAGAATTTGTTGCTGAAAGAATCCCAATCTAGAGAGGCCGGGATAAAGATGTTGGAGAGCCAAATTGCCCAATTGGCTAGCAAAAATACAACTCGAGCTCCGGGACATTTACCGACTCAAACTGTTCAAAAGGAGACCTTAAATGCAATTACCTTGAGGAGTGGGTTTACCCTTGATGGGCCCGCTATGGTTGAGGATGTCGCTGAAAAAGATGAGGCGGAACCGAGTCAAAAGAAAGCTGGAACAAACAGTGGCAAGAAAAAGACGTCTACCAGGTATATCAGTCGATCGACTGATATACCCGATCGATCGACCACCCGCGACAAACAAAGAGCCTCTGTCCTCAGAAGCGGTCGATCGATCGCACTACCTGATCGATCGACCGACAATACTTCTTGAAGGTGATTCGTTTCGTCCTCCAATGCCCGATAACTTAAGGGACCACTTATTTCGGGGTACGACCGCCCCGAAAATATTGAGGCAAGACCCAAATGCTGATGGGTCAGTTTCGGTTCCAAAGTACGACCCTTTGTCGATTAATGGTTCACATTTGAGACGGTCTGAAGAAGGGTCAAGCTACAACAAGGAGAAGGTTGTGGACTTTCAGCCTAAGTCCACCGATGCCGGCATGAGAGATTTAGAGGAGAGGGCTAAGTTACTTCTTACAACCCCTTATCCGGAGAGATTAGTGCCGATGAAGGAACAGGTATCATTTAATAAGTTTGAGAATGTTATTCGTAGCTTAAACGTACAAGTTCCTTTTCTTGAGTTAGTCAATCAAGTGCCTACTTACATGAAATTCATGAAACAACTTTTATCTAAAAAGAAGTCACTTGAAAATGTGCATACTGTCGCACTAACTGAGGAGTCATGCTCTTATTTGACCCATACTGCACCCCATAAGCTAGAAGACCCGGGTAGTTTTTCAGTTCCATGTAGTATTGGCACCTTTTCTATTGAGAAGGCATTATGTGACCTAGGAGCCAGTATTAGCGTTATGCCCTTGAGCTTGCTAGAAAGCTGAAATTGACTAGGTTTGCAGTTACCAACATGACAGTACAGATGGCTGACCGATCTGCGGTCCAGCCAATAGGAGTCTTAGAGGACATTCCTGTGCAAAAAGGAAAGTTTTTCTTCCCTGTTGACTTCGTTGTACTATATATGCCCGAGGATGCCCACATTCCTATTATATTGGGTAGACCATTTCTGCACACTGCTGGTGCAGTTATAGATGTTGGTTCAGGGACTTTGACCTTTAAAGTAGGAAAGCACTCTATTGTCTTTGCCAAGACTGCTAAGAAGAAAGACCCCATGTGGCCAATAACTTGTAACACGGTTTCTGAAAAGAAATCATATTTTGTGCTTCCTGATATGCCTGTCTCTATGCCTGTTTCTGCCATAACACCTCCGCCCCAGATTGGGAGCAATGTGGAGGACAATTCTTCTGTTTTAGACATTGCAGGAGCTGGTTTGGTTTGGGGGAAGGAAGAGCCGCATGTTGCTCCAAAGAGTGAGGGAGCCAATCATTTAAAGAGGCGGCTTAGGATGTCTTAGCTATGGCACTGATGAGGAGCTTGAAGATGAGCCAGTCAAAGTGAGGGAGTCCGACTTGGACTTTGATGAGCCAGAAGAGGTAATTACTTGGGAAGATGTTGAAGTTGTTGATCCGTTGAGCTCCGCGGATGTTGGAGTTGAGAAGAGTGCAGCTGAGAAGATGAGCACTGTCGAGGCTGCCTCTTGTAGCCAGAAGCCGACCAAGTGGGCCATTCCGTGGCCGTTCTTGATCAACTATTAGTTGATCAAAGACTTTACAAACATTTTATTACTTTCGTTAAACTCTTTTTATTGCTTTAGTGTGCGCGAGACTTCGCTCTTTTAAGTTTGTTTAGGATTTTTAAACACTTAAGACTATTACTTTGGGTTTTGCGCAATTTTGGGCGCGTTATTATGTGCTTTTACAGGTATATAGACCATATTAGCTCAAGTTAGTGAGCTAATTCGAAGAAATCAGAAAGTTGCAGCAGCTATTCCAGTCGATCGACCGTCTCGTATGGTCGATCGATCGGTCGCACGCGATTCTGAGAGCTTCGTTCCTAACATCCTGGTCGATCGACTGGGTGAGGTGGTCGATCGACCGTTGCTCGCTGTTGTACCTGTTTTCGATCATTCCCCTGCTATGTTTGATCGATTTGCGGAGTTCAGGGAGTCTTTTCTCCACTTTATTCTCCGCTTAATTTCTGTTTTCTTCTGTTTTATCATTTCCGCACATAATTTTACCGTCCCAATTTTGCTTTCTCGGAATTACGCGTGGTATTTGTTGTCTTTTCAGGTACTTATTGGTAGCACTGCTAGCTACTGAAACCTCCTACCTAACGCTGGTTTGGGGAGGTTTCTTTTTGCTGCGCTTAAAGTCTTGTGAGTTTCCGAGTTCTTACTTCATGCCTTATGTAGTTAATTTACGCAAATTCCCGTTTTCCTGTTATTTCATTATATGATTTTGCACAATGGGGAAATTGTGCGATTTGGTTTGGGGAAGGGTTTTGCGTTGCATTTCATTTGCTTGCATTCACGTTTACATTTTGTCTTGCATTGTTGTTTATTTTCCTTTATATATACAGAAAATTCAAAAAAAATTGAAAATATTTCAAAAAAAATATTTGAAAATATTTGAAAAATTCAAAAAAATTTCACGTTTATTTTAGCATATAGGTTGAGTCGGAACGGTAGTATTTCAATGATGACATTGCATTTGCATCTGTTTTGCCTAAGCCGTGCGCAATTGACATGTTATTAGTAGAATCATTTGCATAGTCTACGAGTTTTCGTTAATTTCTTGCTGAACTTTAGACTTGACTTAGATTTTTGGCAAGCTACATCATTTTCTGAGATTTAGAGCCTATAACTGGTGTCATTCATGACCAGTTTATCTAGATTGTGAGTAGTACTCCTTATGAGACATGTTACATAAATATGCATAAATATGAACGTGATCTGCTTAATACCTATATGCATTCGGTTTGTGGTTTGTTGACACATGTGGTAGAGGTTTTCCTTTATTCGTTTTGCCCATAAGCTCCACACTGCCAAAAATAGCCTTTTTGTCCCGTTACTACATTCTACATTTAGCCTGCCTTTATCAAGCTAGTAGTTTACGTTCTTGGGATTGTTACTTCGTTTTTGGTGGCATAGGCTCATTTTGAGATGAAGTTGGGAAGATGGAAAAAGGAAAGAAAGAAAAAATAGAATTGAAAAGAAAAAAAAAAGGAAAAAATGATTCGAAAAAGAGAAGTGCGTCTGTACTATAGAGGCAGTCGATCGACTGCATATCATGGTCGATCGACTGCAGCCCGAGAAAAAGAAGAAAATCAATTCGCATAATTCAAAGTCCTTATTAAATGGCGATTTTTGCTCCCATGTTGCAGTTATATCTTATGGGGAGTTGATTGATTTTTATGGAGATTGTGAGTTTTGTGCTTGCTATTAGCACCGGGTTATTTGTTGAATTTTGAGCAAGAAGTTGGATGTTGTCGTATGGCTTTGTTTAGGTACTAGCTTGATCACCTGTACCTCCACATTCCCATAAATGTTTTGCCTTCTTCTTACCCATCACCTTACATATCCATATATACCTCGGCATGTGTCATGGTCATTTGTTTGGTTGGAATGCATATGTACGGTTGTAGAGATTACTTTCATGTTAGACTGCAAGCATGTTTTCATAGGTCGTAGTTAGGTGAGAGTCATTACATATTTACTTCTTTCTATCTTTTACATATACTCACCCGTATTTATTGTGTGATATGAGCGACCCGTGAGAGTCCGAATTGATAAATCTCTATAGTTGACGGTTCAGCAGTTTTTAACGACTATATAACTCGTTTGCATGATATACAATGCTAATTTATTGTTGATTTGTAGCATTAAATTGGTTTAGGCTTTGCATGTTGCATTTCGCTCTGAGGTTGAACTCGTTCCATTAGGTTTTTAGGATCGAGTCTAGTTCTTGCTTGGGGATAAGCAAGGGTTTGGTTTGGGGAAGTTTGATGCGTGTCCTAAATATGATGTTTACACCCCATTTTACACGCATTTCAGAGCTCAATTGTGTAGTTTTATGCTACTATTTGCCCCATTTCGTCTACTTTCGTATTTTTATGTAATATTGCAGATTTATGCGGAAATGAGTAGAAATTGAGCCGAATCCATCCCCGAGTACCTTGCATTTCATTTGACGTGATGTATTTACTCAAGAAATGAACTTGGTGCGCATTTCGAGGTCCGAAAGACAAATCCACGAGAATTAAAAGCGGATTATCAGCTACTCTAGTCGATCGACTGGACCCAATGGTCGATCGACCAGAGCCCGACTTACAAGAATTCCTGTTCAGCTTACCTCAGTCGATCGACCGGTCACAGTGGTCGATCGACCAAGCCGCTACTCTGACGCAAACAAAAAGATCGAGAATAAGGAAGCCTAATGTGTATTAGGTTTTGCGAATAATGTTACGTTATATTCCTATATAACGTCACCTCACATTAAGCTTTAATCATTCAGTTTTCATTCAATTGTTATCTAAGTTTTAGAATATCAAATAATTAGGGTTTTCAATATTGTTTCGTACAATTTACAATTGCATTCGGTTTCTGGATCTTTATTCTCTGCAATTCCGTTCGGTATTCTCCTGCTCTTATTCAGTTTCATTGCTTATATTTCGTTGATAGTATAGAATTGCTAGTTAGTTTCCCGAAGCCGATTATCATTTATTTTTATTTGTTATTTAACTATTTTAAGCATGAATTCAGTAGTCTATTTCGTTAATATTGTTGTTGTTTTCATCATCGTCATGAGTAGCTAAACCCTTTGTGCTAGGATGTAGGGGAACTGTAGGATTAGGCGGCAGTAAAATGATACGACCTGAGTCGCGCCACGGTCGATCGACCGCACACCCTGGTCGATCGACTGGCCACGTGAGGTTAAGAAACTTGTTAGCTCGCTTATTTGCCATTAGTTATAGACCAATTCAATTCAACCCCTACACTTGTTACCCTTGGACTTAAATAGAACAACTAATAATTACTTCTGCCTCTCTGTGGTTC
This sequence comes from Silene latifolia, assembly GCF_048544455.1. Classification (NCBI taxonomy): domain Eukaryota; kingdom Viridiplantae; phylum Streptophyta; class Magnoliopsida; order Caryophyllales; family Caryophyllaceae; genus Silene; species Silene latifolia. Next base: position 102,298,954 of record NC_133531.1, read on the forward strand.
GACCCTGCTACCACTATCTATAGTTGTAGTTAGGATTTATAAATATTATTTTTGGTGCACACAACGACGGGCATCTAATCTCAAGGGCAAGGCTAAGAAACTTGTTGAATCCGCCGCTAGGAAACGCAAGGGTTCATCCTCTTCATCCCCACAAGAAATGATGCCGCCAAGAAACTTCCGCCCCATCATGAGAGGAGGGATAGAGCAACTTGAGTACTTCCCGGAGGTACTCTTCACCTCCGATGCCCACCGTAAAAAGTTCGTCGAGTTGCTAGGTAAGCACTATGAACCCACTCAGTTTATCGATACTAGGGTGTTAGAAATCCTTGGGATAAGGTACCACACCGAAATGTTCTTCGATGGCTTAGGGATTGGAAAATTATTCCATGCCCATGAGGAGACATACTTTTGTCTCACCCTGGAATTTTTGAGTAGCCTCCGTATTGTCACGAACACTCGAACCAATATGAGCACGGAGTTTCGGTTGTGCAACCTAGACCATGGCCTCACACTTGATCAATTTGCTCACATTTTCGGTCTTGTTGTACCAACCGACTATACCGACAATCCCGCCGATTTCGATGTGGACCTACTTTGGAAGGCTATTTCCGGGAGGGATTTCATCCACCAAAAACAGTGCTATACCTTCGCTATCCAACACCCGGTGATTCGGATCACTGAACGTTTCGTAGCCGGCACCATCAATGGGAGATATGAACAAGATAGGTGCACTCTCATTGATTTAACATTCCTTGAGTCCTATCTAAATGTTCGGGGGACGAGGCGATACAAATTCAATACCCCCCTTGAGATGCTTACAAGGTTCTATGACTTTTCTCAAGGGAGCACCCAACTCAAGACCTTCGTGATGGGAGGTCTAATTACTATATTGACTAACTTCCTTTGCCCCGGGTTCAACTCCCGTGGAACTTATGCTCCTCTTGAGGGGAGTACTTTGATTGATGAGGACGCCATCTTCAACCACCACCGGTGGTGTGACTACACTGAAGGCGGGAGTGTAGAGTGGTTCACAAAAGGGTGTTCCTCCATTATTCTTTCGGGGTGGAATATACCGGGTACCGATCCACGGTTGAGCCCGTATTCGCCTAGGCCGAGCTATCTTATCGACATCCAAATCATCGGCAACCCCCCTCAAAGGGAAGAAGCACCCCGCCAACCGCAAATACCTCGTGGGATACCGGCAAGGCCTATTCCCCCACCTTCCTATGTGCCCATCCCACCATACCCTACTCCTTATACGCAATTCAAGCCGCAAATCCCCGATACCTTGGGCATTAATGACCTGATGAACCTTATGAATAGAGTTGACCTCGGGGTACATGAAGGGAGGGTCGATAACTACATGGCCCTTTATCCCCAGTACTATCAAATGACACAACAAGGGTATATCGACCCTAATGGCCCTCGGCCCTCTTGGGCCCAACCACACCTTTTGTTCCCTAATCAAGGGGACCAAGCCTGGAATCTTGGTGGCCAAGGTGGAGGGCATTCTAGCCAAGGAGAAGGGTATGACCAAGGAGGAAGTTCTCACCGGTATGGCTATCCTCAAGATGATGATGACGAGTGAAAGATGCCTACCTCATCACCTCCATTTGTATGATACTTTTCTCTCCCTCTCTCCTTTGTATATACATTGCATTTAGTTTAGCTTTCACTTGCATTTGTATTATATTTCATATTGCATTTGCATTAGTTAGTTCATATAGTATAGTTGCATTGTAATATATCTCACATGATTCATGTAGATAGTTGCATATAGACTAGAATTCATGCATAATCACTAATGACCAATCCTATTCTTTTCTACACTAGAAATAGTGTTTAAATCGGTTTGGGGAGGTTTGATCATAGCTGACCATAGTTTACTAGAAAACTTGCATCATCTAGTGTAGATTGCATTTATTTGTTATATATGTCATATAGAATTGCATTTAGTTAGAGCATGCATTCATTCATATCATATTGCATTTGTACTTTATTTTAAAAAATCAAAAATCCAAAAACATGATTTCCTTTTTCATTCCTACTCCTACATGTACATTGAGGACAATGTCCAAAATAAAGTGGGGGATGGTAATTTATATTCCAAAAATGATAAAAATTGAAAAATTTCGAAAAATCACAAAAATATGTTCTTTAATTTCATAAAATCAAAAACCATAAAAATTTGAAAAATTCAAAAACCTCAAAAACATGTTCATTCCTTTTTAGCGTAGTCTTGTATATATTGTTTGTATATATTATGTTTGTCTATCCTTGTTCACATTGATTGACTACGCCACATCCGAGACATGAGGATATTGAAGACCGCATGGTATGATCTTTCCAATCTCCTTTTTCCTCTTTATGTTAATGACTATGTGGCTTTATTTTGATTGATGCCGTATAAAAAATGTGAATTTAGGATTGCATTTAGATTAATTGGCATAATAGTTGGTAGAAGCATATGCATTAGGATGTATAAATGTTAGTTGCATCATGGCATGTAGTTTGCATCTTAGAAAAATTTTGCGAAACCGTCTACTTGGGAAGCTTGACAAGTGTATATAGGCCCTTGTAGATGCTTTTTCTTCTTAAAACTTTGCTTGTTAGAATACTTGTAAAATACCCTAGGATGTGTCATTCTAGTATCCTTTCACCCATGGATTAAGGCCTAGTCAAGAGTACCTTGTGGTGTGATAACCCCTTGACTACCGTTTATTCCAAGGTGACCCTTGAAACCATGCAACCATCATTCATCCATGTTCTACCATACATTTTGTCATCAAAGGTAATGGGCACAAAAGGAAATTGTTCAAAAATTTGAGTTCAAGAAATGAAATGAAAAGTTCAAAAAGTTTGCAATTGCATCAAAAGAAAAGAGGAGTAACAAAAATAAAAACTCCTAATGCTTCAAATATAAGGCACCCTCGTTACTAATTGGGGTGACTTTGAAAATGTTCAAAAGAAAAATGCAAAAAGTTGAAAAGTTGTCAAGTATTGAAATGCCAAAAATAAAAAAGAAATGGCAAAAAGAACGTGTTCTGAATTGTTATATGCCACAAGAAATTGGGGGGGGGGGGGGGAAAAACAACAACAAAAAGCAAACTCCCATATGAAAATCAAATACTATTGATCCCTTTTTCCATCGTATCCACTTTTGTGCATGGTAGAGAGGGGACGACCCTTCTTCTTGTCTAGGCTAGAAGGGGAATTCCGCGATCCTCCAGTGTTTCTAACACCATAGGGAGTCTATTCTTGACAAAAGCATTTAAAGATTGAGGACAAAGGTACCCTAGCTTGACATAATTGGAGGGGATTTGTTGGTATCCTTCTAGGCTTAGTAGTTTGAAGAAATTGCATCTATGAAGGAGTGTATACCCTTGAATTGCTTCCCTTGTAGATAATTTTCGCCACTTAGATGAGGAAAGTGGCTATTCTTTTGTAGATGCATCCATTACTTGATTTTGTGTGCTTAATGTTTGGATGTGTCGCCATTTTGGCAAGACCCACCTTGCCTTGCAAGAAGGCATCCTACCTCATGGTTGTCTTGTTGTGAGTTGAAGGAGCGGAGTGAGACCAGCTAATTGTCTCACATCGGCTATATTAGTAGGTTAGTTTGAATAAGGGTCCTAGTTTTAGTCACCTCTTTACTCCGGTCGAGTAAAGGTTCGGTTTGGGGATATTTGATGTGAACATTATTTGCGCACATTTAGTCCTCTAATTGAGCCTATTTTGCACATTATTATAGCGTCTCATAGCCATTTTACCTGTCAAATACTTCCTATTTGGCTTTCCTATTACTTTGTGTTTGATTTGTAGGAGATGAGACAATTAGGCGGAAATTCCCGTCTCTTGAGCTTATTTGGAAGGACATTGACGATCTTGGTTGAACGAGTATTGAAAGAGAGGCAAGAATTAAAGACAAATCCCTCAAGAATGAGAAGCAAGTGAAGAGAAGGATTCTGAAGAAGGATCCGAGCGGCAAAAGAGACAAGACGCCCGTCCAAGAGCCAGAATCCGAGCGTCCAAGCCTTGAAGACGCTCGGATTCCCTTGCAACAATCTGAGCGGATTTGCCCAAAGACGCTCGTCCACCTCTGCAACAATCCGAGCGGATTCCCCTCCTGGACGAGCGGATCGTGGCGTCTTCAGCTGAGATGCTCATCTCTCCGAAAGACTAGCGATTCCCTGCTTAGAACTCACAAATGTTAATTACTAGTTTAGCCTTAGTTAACCTAATGAAGCTCTACTATATATACCCCATTTGTAAATAATCAGAGCATGAAGTTTTTAGAATAGAAAGTCTCCACATTAGAAATTCTTCTTAGATTAGATTAGGAGTAGATTAGAATAGATTACTCTTTAATCTTTCCACAAATTTCACATTAATCTCTCCTTAATAATTGTTCAAGTTTGTTACTTTTGGGTAATTGAAGATTATTGGGTTATTATTGGAGGATTGACATCCCTTCATCAATCAATCAAGTTCTCTTCTTTTACTCTTTGCTTTATTATTTGGAATCATCTCAAGTTTGGTATACATCTTCTACCCCTTTACTCTTTATTGATTATTTCCTCATTCTCTTATCATGTTTTCACTTGTTGTAATGATTGACACCATAAATGACATGTTCTCCATGATAATGAGTGAGTAGTCTCTTAGTTAGGATTAGTGGGTAATTAGGGAAACTAACATGGGGATTGATTCATGCTTAATCTAATATGTTCACATAATTAATTTGCTTGCTTGTTGTGATGTCAAACTATGCACATGTTATGTTTGATGAAATGCTAAGCCTATGAATCCTTGCATTTACAACCATCTCTTATCTATTCAACTTGACTTGTAAGATATAAACCAACTCGAGTCTTGTTAGACCATGCATAGAAGTGATTAGGAGGAAAGTAAGTCAACTTGTAGGTGTTGTACAATCTAATTGATTCGGCTCCGGGACCCAACTCTTCCTAAGAACCGTAAGACATAAACCTACTCGGTTCCTTTACAATATTAATTGCTTGCAACTTCGTAAACAATTTTGTATGATCAACACCATGAATCCCCTATGACCCCATGACATCCTAGTACTTTTAGTCATTTGTTTACATTTCTTAGTTTATTGTTTGCTTTAATTTATTGCTTGCATTAGTCTAGGACACAACTACAAACCCAAACAAATTGTGACACTAGCATAAATTGAGACAGATAGACTTAGAACCCAAAGCACACCGTCCCATAGATCGATCTCGACTTACCACTAACTAGTTGTTTGTTGAGTATTATAAATGTGTTTGATTGGGAGACCCGACGACATCACCCACGTCAGTAACCCACTAATACTAGATCCTTAACTGTCACCTATCACTGTCTATAACTGGTCGGTCCACTTTGAGCTTAGATTTTGGTTACTTGTCGTTTGGAGCACCTAGACCAAAACAATATTTATAACTTCACAAACAACTTACCACTAGTAAAGAGGCAAGTAAAGGTCGGATCCCAAGGGACGTGTATTAATGTAGGATTTTCGATTGCAAGTAGTGGTGTCTAGGGGTGTCACAATTTGGGTTGAGATAAGAAGATCACTAAACTAAATAACAATAAAAGTAAACAAGCAAGATGACTAAAATGAGATGTAAACAATTGATTAAAAGCACTAGGGTGTCATGGGTTCATAGGGGATTCATGGAAATTGATCATAGAAACATATTCTAAAATTATAAGCAAGCAATTATTGTTGTGATAGGATCGAGTTGGTTTATATCTTACAATCCTAGGAAGGTTTGGGTCGCGGAGCCGAATCGATTAGATTGTACAACACCTACAAGTCGACTTAATCCTCCCTACTAAACTATGTGCATGGTCTAATGAGACTCGAGTTGGTTTATGTCTTACAAGTCTCATTGAAAAGATAAGTGATGGGTAAAAAAATGCAAGGATTCATTTGCTCGCATTTCATCAAACATAACATGTGCATAAGTTGAGATCACAACAAGCAAGCAAATAAATTATGTGAACATATTAGATTAAGCATGAATCATTCCCCATGTTGGTTTCCCCTAATTCCCTATTAACCCTAGTTAAGGAAACTACTCACTCATTATCAAGTTTAACATGTTAACAAGGTTGTCAATCATATTAACAAAGCAAAGCATGATGAATAAATGAAGATGATTAACAATAATTAAAAAGGGATTAAGAGAATTATACGTAATGATGATTCCAAAATAATAATGCAAAGAATAATAGAAGTACTTGATGATTGATGGAAGGTTGTCAATCTCCCAATAAACCCAAATAATCTTCAATTACCCAAAATAAAAGATGAACAATAGAGAAATTAAGGAAATGAGATTTGTATTAATACTTAATTAGAAGTTGATTACAAGATTAAAGAGAGATTAGAATAATATAAACTACACTAAAGATTGATAAGAAGAAGATGATAATCTAATTAGACTAATGGGGTATTTATAGTGGGGATTAGGTGCACAAATTAGGGTTACTAAGGGCTTAAATGACGATTAAGTCCTTGAGGAATCGCTCCTCTCAAGAAAAGATGCGGGTCTCTTTGTAGCTAGTCTTTCAAAAATATGCGCATCTCGAATTAAGAAAGAAGAGGGCGTGTTTCTCTGGAGGACAATCCGAGCGTCCAAAAGGTCGGGACGAGCGGATTGAGTAGCTTCTGGACGAGCGGCCTGGGGTGCTTCTGGACGAGCGTCCCGAGGGGTGAGACGCTCGGATCTCAGTCCAGCTTCTTTTCTTCTTTTCTTCTTCCAACAATCCTCCGGGATTTTGTCGGGGATGCAAGGATCTTCTTCATCATTGCCCATCTACTACATTATGTACAAAGGCCTTCTAGTCTTGTCTTCTCTTTGATGCTTGGTCATTAGATTTGATCAATTTAGCTCTAATTTGCCATGAAAATGCAAGGTTTGCACTCCTCTCCTACTAAGGAAACAAAACCTCAAAGAATATGAAAAACAAAGGACTAAAGATAGTAAATGATCCAAATATGCACTAAAAAGCATAGGAACGAGGCTAATTCGGGGACTAAATATGCTCAAATATTGATCACATCAAATATCCCCAAACTGAACCTTTGCTCGTCCCGAGTAAAGAGGTGACAAAACTAGGACCCTTATTTAAACTATCCTACTAATATAGCCGATATGAGACAATTAGCGGGTCTCACTCCGCCCCTTCAACTCACAACAAGACAACCATGAGATAGGATGCCTTCTTGTAAGGCAAGGTGGGTCTTGCCAAAATGGCGACACATCCAATCATTAAAGCACACAAAATCAAGTAATGGATGCATCTACAAAAAGAATAGCCACTTTCCTCATCTAAGTGGCGGAAATTATCTAAAGGGGAAGCAATTCGAGGTTACACACTCCTTCATAGATATGGTTTCTTCAAACTACTAAGCCTTGAAGGATACCAATAAATCACCTCCAAGTTGTGTCAAGCTAGGGTACCTTTGTCCTCAATCGTTAAATGCTTTTGTCAAGAATAGACTCCCTATGGTGTTAGAAACACTGGAGGATCACGGAATTCCCCTTCTTGCCTAGACAAGAAGAAGGGTCATCCCCTCTCTACCATGCACAAAAGTGGATAAGATGGATAAAGGGATCAATAGTATTTGAGTTTCATTTGGGAGTTTGCTTTTGTTGTTGTTATTCCCCCCCAAGTTCTTGTGGTATTTGATATTTGAGAACACTTTCTTTTTGCCATTTCTTTTCATGTTTGGCAATTTCAACACTTAACAATTTCAACTTTTGCATTTTTTTTTGAACATTTTCAGTGTCACCCCATTTGTAGTGAGGGTGCTTGTATTTGAAGCATAGGAGTTTTTATTTTTGTTACTCCTCTTTTCTTTTGATGCATTTGCAAACTTTTTGACATTTCATTTCATTTTTTGAACTCAAATTTGAATAAATTTTGTGCCCATTCCCTTCGATGACAAAATATGGTAGAACATGGATGAATGATGGTTGCATGGTTTCAAGGGTCACCTTGGAATAAACGGTAGCAAAGGAGTTATCACACCACAAGGTACTCTTGAGTAGGCCTTAATCCATGGGTCAAAGGATACTAGCATGACACATCCTAGAGTGTTTTACACGTATTCTAACAAGCAAAGTCTTAAGAAGAAAAAGCATCTACTAGGGCTTATGTACACTTGTCAAACTTCCCAAATAGACGGTTTTGAAAAAATTTTCCTAAATGCAACTATATGACATTATGCAACTAACATATATACATCCTAATGCATATGCTTCTACCAACTATTATGTCAAATAATCTAAATGCAAGTCCTAAATTCAGATTGTTTATTCTGCATCAATCAAAATAAAGCCACATAGTCATTAACATAAAGAGGGGAAAGGAGATTGGAAAGATCATACCATGCGGTCTTCAATATCCTCATGTCTCGGATGTGGCGTAGTCAATCAATGTGAACAAGGATGAACAAACACAATATATACAAGTAATATATACAAGACTACACTACAAAGGCAATGAACTTGTTTTTGGATTTTCAATTTTACAATTTTTTTGGATTTTTCGAAATTTTTGATTTTTTTGGATTTTGTATAAAAGTCAAGTTAGAATTTCCCATCCCCACACTAGTATGGGCATTATCCTCAATGGCCAATACGATAGGAAATTATGCAATGAATATGCATGATTTCTAAACTAAATGCAAACTATACTAAACTACACTACATGATGCATGTGTTTTTTTTTATGGCAGAGAGCATAATTTGAATTAGCTCCCAATGCATATGCATGGACTTCCCCAAACCAAAATAGACATTATTTCTAATGTCATGAATTTCGGGGGAGTTTATGCACATGGAATGCAATGCAAGAAACTAAATATTGTCATTTTGGATTTTACAAGTCGGGAACAATAATAATGAACACCTTAATGAAGCCAAGGTGTTAGTCCTCCAATGTTGCTAGGACTCCAATAAAATGATCAAGATAAAATAAAAAACAAGAGAAGTAGACAAACCATAAGGGAGGTGTAAGAATGTAGGAGCCTCCAAAGTTTGCTAATCCTCACCCATCGTATCATCATCATCATCATCATCATCATCATCATCATCATCATCATCTCTTGAGGCATCATCAACCTCCATAGATGTGGAATCATGTCCACTCTCACTTTCACTTGCTTGTTCTTCCTCACTTTCCTCTTCCTCTTCTTGGACTTCTTCTTCTTGAACCTCTTCTTCTTCTCCTTCTTGGTCACCACCCTCTTCAACAACTTTCTCCTCTCCACCCGGTCTACCACCACTAGGAATGCTAGGAAAGAATACTTCCCTATCCGCCCAACTAGGCAAAGGACAAGACGGGTCAAGAAGTCCTTGCCTAGCTAGATGAAGGAGGGGCGGATATTGGGCCTTGTAAGCATCCACTCTATCATTGTAAGCTTGCTTATGCATTTCCCTCATAAGTAGAGTCAAGTAATCATTTCCCATTTTGACATCTTTGGGTTTGAACTCGTGGTATTCAAATGGGTAAGGTGGGGTGATAATTGAGGAGGAAGGCTTGGCAATTTCTCCCCTTTGTTGTTGAATGATATACTCGGTCTCTTCGGAGAGTGGGAGAAGGTAGTTCGGTCGGTGAACATTCAATCGGCAAATTTTGGAAGTCAAGGTGAAGGATCTAGCTTCATTTGTTAACCACCCATATTTGTTGTCAAGGGTGTCGTGCTTGACCCACTTAAACTTGTGAATCATGGTGTCCATATCAACAAGATAGCCTCCTTTAACCGGCACATAAGTGTTGTTTTTGTTGAAATCCCGGTTAAAATGCTTAGCCAAATGGGTAACTTGTCCTCCATTGACAATAAAGGCGGCGCCTTCTTTGCCACAATTGGCATTAATCCATCGTTCAACCAAAAGTCTCAGAGCATTGTATGGCTTGGTAAATTCCCTCCCAATGTTCAAGGCCGACTCAAGAAGAATACAATCGAGCTTGGTAAGATGATTTGTGCCATTTCTAGCTATCTAAGTATTCCCAATGACCTTATGCCATACTCTAATGCCTGGATGGTGGACTAAGAGAGCACGAAAATCATGAAAGCGTATGAATTTCTTTCCGGAAATTGCCATCCAAAGAGGAGCGGGGTCATACTTGATAGGAGTCTTTGTATATTTCGGGTTATCACTAAGGCCTAATATCTTACTCAATTCGCCATAAGTTATGCGTCTATCAACATTTTCAAGGTGAAACTCGATGTTGGTTCGAGTCTCCACCCTTGTGACTTTCAAAGAACTTAAAAATTCCAAGGTGAGGGAGGCGTATGTCAATTCTTTCATTGTAAACAATTTACCCAATTCCATAGACTCACAGAAGGTTTTGGTTTGTTCAAGAACACCCAATTTTGACAATGCATCTTCACAAATAAACTTAGTAGGCATGATGGTTTTCTTGGCAAAGAGAATGAATTTCTCCCTGTGAGAGTCGGAAGTGAAAATTACCTCCGGATAATTGGATAATTGTTCAATGACCGGAGTTGTTGATGTTGTAGCTTCCATAGGGGGATCTTGTTGTTGAACCTCCAACCTTGCCTCATGGACTACCAATGCCTTTGACAATTGTTTTGCTTGAAGAGCTAGTTGCCTTTTGGAAAGTGCCTTCTTTTGGTGTGTCTTGTTGCCTCCTTTAGTTCTTGTCATTCTCCTTTGCTTGATTACACCAATGAAAGATTGAAATATTCAGTTTTTAGTGATACCCAAATCGATTTAGGATGAATGAATGTTGCTTTGTATCCTAAAAATCGACTCAAAAGTTGATGATTTTGGTGTTTGAATCACTTGTTGTTGCAAAAGGAGTGATTAATTTTTGTTGTGAGGAAGTTTGGATTTGATTTGGTTGAGTTTGGTTGAGGAAATTTGATTTTGTTGATGGAGAGGATGAGGGTTTTGGGTTTTTTGGGTTTTTGGGTAGTGTTTGTATGTTGAAGAAATGAGAATGAATGGGAGAAAAGGGTTTAAGACACCCGTTATATTTGAAAATGCAGTGGAGAACGAGCGGACCAGGTGTCGGGACGCTCAGATTCTTCAATGTTTGGCTCAGGAAAAGACGCCACAGGACGAGCGTCTTTCTGGAAAGACGAGCGGATTCTTTGTGGAGGGACGAACGTCTTTCTGGGTGGACGCTCGGATTCCTTTACAGAGAAACTCCCAGATTTTTGCAGCAAAAAGACGAGCGTCTTTTGTGAAGGACGACCGTTCAGAATGAGACGAGCGGATTCTCAGCTGAAACGCTCGGATTCTTTGTCAGATTAGATTTTTGTATTCTGCAGCTCTACCAGACGGGCGTCTGGTGACTTGGACGCTTGGGTTTCTTCAGGACGAGCAGATTGTCCATTTGGCCGCTCGGATTCTTCCTTGACCACACGGATTCAGGTCCATCCGTGGGTACTTCGTAACCCGTGTCATTTTCATTCTTCAATTCTCGCGTTCTTCATTGTAGGGGCACTACAAAGGCATGAATAGCCTAGGCAATTGCTATCCCCACACTAAGGTAAAGCACTACACATCAATAAAATCATAAGTCCCTCCCTCACTTCTCTCAAAATGATGAATATCTTTATCAAGGCACAAAAATATAAATCCAAAAATGACAAAAATGCAATGTAATAATTGAAATGCAAGTTAGGGAATTAGAATATTTATAAATGATGGTTTAGGGAGGACTCCACCAAACTCTCATCCAATGTGCGATGTCAAGGGGGCATGTTCAAGGTGTTGTTGATGTTACTCAACACCTTGAAGAAGTAGTCGAAAGCTTGCTCATTATCATGATAAAGGTCCTCAATAGATTTTTGCACTTGTTGTTCTTCATGATGGTCTTGGTTCATAGCATTACCAATATAGGGATTGAATATCCCTTCAAACTCATCATCCCAAAGACCGCAAACTTCGTCTACTTGATCATTAAAAATTTCTTGAGTTGATGGAGACAACTCTCCTTCTTTCTTTTCTTGGCCAATGAGGCCTTCTTCTTCACTTATCATGGGTGAGCTTTTCAAGCTCTCATTATTGCTATTTCCTTGTTCTTTTGATGAAGCATCATCCACTTTCTTTTTCCATTGAAATTCCAACTTCTTCCTATCATCCTTCCGGCTATAGTGATCAACCATAAAACATGGCTCATGCAATAGGGGAGCTCTCATGGTCTTGTCAAGATTGAAAGTGATGGTTTCATCTCCCACTTCAAGGGTGAGTTCTCCATGCTTCACATCGATCACCGCTCCCGCGGTGTGCAAGAAAGGTCTTCATAAGATATTAGGAATGTTGGAGTCTTCTTCCATGTCAACAATAACGAAATCCACCGGGATGAAGGATTTTCCAATTCTCACGGGAACATCTTCCCATACCCCTAAAGGTGTCTTTGTTGATCTATCCGCCATTTGAAGCATGATGTTGGTACATTTGAGTTCTCCCATTCCTAGCCTCTTGCTAACCGAATATGGCATGACACTAACACTTGCCCCAAGGTCACATAAAGCTTTGTTGATTGTAGTGTCACCAATAGTGCATGGAATGGAGAAACTTCCTGGATCCTTGAGTTTTGGAGGTGAACTCCCTTGAAGGATGACACTACTCACCTTAGTGAAGGCAATAGTCTCAAGCTTCCGGATTGATTTCTTCTTCGTAAGGATGTCCTTCATGTAATTTGCATAGGTCGGAACGTGATTGATCAATTCCGTGAAAGGAATCGAGACTTCTAAATTCTTCACAATTTCCATGAATTTTCCAAGTTGGTCATCAAACTTAGGCTTAGCTTGACGACTCGGGAATGGAAGTCTAATCACAATGGGCTCCTTGTCTTTGGCCTTTTCTTCACTTTTCTTTGAAACTTCTTGATTGGTAGGTTCTTCTTCCATAGAGTTTTGCACAACTCTCTCCTTGTCACTAGCTTCCACAACTTCATCCTCAACTTGCTTCTTTGGCCCTTCATATCTCGTACCACTCCTCAAGTGAATGGCACTAACCGTTTCATGTCTTAGGGGATTACTTTGAGGTGGTAATTGCCCCTTTTGTCTTTGAGAGCTTGAAGATTCTAGTTGGGTCATTTGAGTTTCCAATATTTTTGTGTGGGCTAGGATGTTGTTGATGGTGATGTCTTTTGCTTGGCTATCTTTTTGCATTTGAGTGAAAAATTCTTGTTGATTCTTTTGCATTTGGAGGACCGCTTTTTTAACATCAAAACCTTGGTCATTTTGTTGATTGTATGGAGTTTGATTTTGATAACCTTGGTTTTGGTTGTAAAAGGGTCTTTGATTTTGGTTTCTCATGGGAGGTGGGGTGTATGTTGGTTGAGGGTTTTGAACATTTTGGCTTTTGTATGAGAGATTTGAGTGGAATTTGGTGTTTTCATTGTAATAGTTGGAATAAGGGGTACCACTTTTGTATGCTTAAAAAGCATTCACTTGCTCATTTGTTCCCCTACATTCACTTTGGTCATGTCCCAAAGTTCCACAATTCTCACATATCCCACTTGGGATTGATGAAGATGCCACCATGGCATTAACATGATGCTTTGGTGATTTTGAGGCTTCTTCAAGCTTAGCCATAGCCTTATCAAACTTTAAGTTGATGGTATCAATATGAGCACTAAGTTGAGCACCCAATTGAGTAATAAAGTCCACTTCATGCTTTCCTCCTCTAGTAGCCTTGCGAGGTCTACTATATTGTGAATTATGAACCGTTATTTCCTCAATCTTGTTCCAAGTTTGATTATCGTCAACTTCGGTGAACATACCATTTGATCCCATGTTGAGAATGTATCTTGAGTCTTCATAAAGACCATTCCAAAATTGTTGTACCAAGAACCACTTGCTAAGTGCATGATGAGGACATGAGCGACAAATTCCTTTGAATAGCTCCCAAGATTCATACAAAGATTCTTCGTCCCTTTGCTTAAAACCCGTAATTTGAGCTCTTAGCATGTTAGTCTTTTCCGGAGGGTAGAATTGTTTGTAGAAAGCTAGAGCCAACTTCTTCCAAGAGTCAATTCCAAGAGTAGCCTTATCAAGGCTCTTCAACCAGTGTTTCACGGTACCAATTAGAGAAAAAGGAAATAATACCCATCGAATTTGGTCTTGAGTTACTCCGGTTTGTGAAATTGCATCACAATAGTCACAAAAAGTCTCCATGTGGGAATGAGGGTCTTCACTAGGCATCCCCCCAAATTGGATTCTTTCGACTAATTAGATAATGCGGATTTTGCAATGAAATTTTCGGTTAAGTGTTGTGGTGTGGGAGTACCATTGGGTAGGTTCTCCTCGGTTGGTACGGAATGTGATGAAAACTTAGGCATTATGGGGTGATTGTGTGGTTGATTTTATGTTGGGTTCTTTTCACCTTCTCTTGCAAAAGGGTTGATGAACTCAATAGTGTTTGGTTGAATATCTACAAGCTCACCAATACCTCTCAAAGTATTTCTAGCAAGTCTTCTATTGGTTGTCAAAGTCCTTTCAATTTCGTGATCAATGGGTAACAAGTTACCTTGTGATCTTCTAGACATGCAAAATATCAAACAACTCGAAAACAATTAGAACAAACCTTGAGGAGTTTTACTTCCCCAAGGCAAAGAAAGACACAACCAATAACAATCAAAGAAAATCAAATCAAGTTAACACCGTACCCGGCAACAACGCCATTTTTGGTCGGTCCGCTTTGAGCTTAGATTTCGGTTACTTGTCGTTAGGAGCACCTAGATCAGAACAATATTTATAACTTCACAAACAACTCTTGTGGACAGCGGGCCGCCCACGGGGGCGCTTGGTGAAGGGGCTCGAAAACAAGCGTTTGCATTTTGTATGGAGTCGCCACCAATTTTTATGGGAAATTGGAACCGTTCGAATACCTCGTGTCATGTCAAGACACAAAGTAGTGACATGAACACTAAGCAATCGTTACCCTTAGCATTCTATGTCTAGAATGACTCTCGTGGATGCCAATGAACACGGGTGCTCACGGAGATCTGGAGTAAGGGGTGAGGGTACGTATTAGGAAGCTCTTTTGATCGAACACCTAATCCCGCCCGCCTCGATAGCGGCCTCTACTAATGATTAGGGAAGTTATTCGTACTTGATATACCGTCGGCTATATGCATGCAATGCAACATCCATAGATTAATCCTAGCATGTGAGAATTAGACTAAGTCGGTTGACATGTAATTTAGCATACAATTGGGTCGAAGTTGAGATTTAAGGTTGATTTACATGTGAAGCATACAAACAATAAAAGGAATATGATAACGATAAATTACAATAATGAAAATTACAATAATTACATTAGAATAGGCGATTTATGTCGAAAATACCTTTAAAACGGATGATTTGAGAAAAAGGAATAAAAGAATAAAACACGACAGAACAGAAGGTGATAATACAGATATTAGTTGATTAATACGTAGCTAATTAAACTAGGTCAAGGCGAAAAGGAGTTCGGGACGAACTCATCCTGAACAGCGCAAGAAAGATCGCGCCCTTTGGAAGAGCGCGCGAACACTTTGCGCGTCCTTCCAAGGGTGAGTTCTGGCTGTGAAGCCGGAACTGCAAATCGTTAAGGTTAATTGGTAAATTAATGGATTGATTACGATTTTAGACTCGGATAAAAGTTATTAGCAGATTATTTACATATGATTGAGGTCATAAAACAGTAAAACATGGATGAGACGGAAATAAGACGGATTAATTATGTGAAGGGTCGATGTTAATGAATGATTAATTAAACTAACTAACTAAACGAATTATTAACTAAACATGATGAATTGACGATGAATTAATGAACAAACAGGTGAAAACTATATCAACAATGAATCCCAGAAACCCAACATGAACGGATTGAATTTCTAAAACTCGAATTGAATTTAATGACGAAAAACCCGCAAATATTGATTATTTGGGATTTAAGTCGGTTTTATGACGATTTAAACATGTTAATGATGATGGTTAATATACATATGAATTATTAAACTATCATGTGAACGAATTAACAGACGAACAAAACAAAAGAAATAAATTTGAGACGAATTACAGAGGACGGAGGAAGAAGAAAAGAAGCAGGAACTGCGGCAGCCTCACGAAGAGGCGCAGCAGGTGCTGCGCTCCTTCGAAGAGGCGCAGCGGTTGCTGCGTCTTTTCTCGACGTCATCTCCGGAAATCCGCAAAAAAAAAAAAAGGTTTTAAAGACGGTTTTAGAAATCGGTTTTAATGGGGTACTTTCGACATAAACCTTACAATTGTTATACAATAATAAAATACAATAAATAAAAGAGAGGTTAATACACCCTCAGACTTACATGTTGACGGAACGAGAAGAACTAAGAAGATCGATTAGTGATGCTCGACGCGAATGCAAGGAAAGAGTGCCCTCGAAAGAGGAAAACGATTGATTAATTAAATAGATTGATTGAGTGTAGTGGTCAAATTGGTCGGTCATGCAACGGAGAGGCTGGTACCCGGAAAGATCCGAGCTTACGTGGTCGGAAGTCCAAGCACGTAGGCGCCAATTAGTAAGAACGAAGTCTAGAATGCAAAGGGAGAAGAGAAGGGCGGACACTCGCGTGAGAAATATGAGGAACGAAAGCTCCTATTTATACTAATCACGTGAAGGAATAGGGTTTCGGAGACTTTTTGGAAGTGAATCTCGGAAAGATATGAAAAAGATACGTAAATCATGCAAAGAAGGGCCTGGGAAGAGGCGCAGCAGCCACTGCGTCTCTTAGAAGAGGCGCAGCACCTGCTGCGTCTATTCCCAGGAGGTTTCCTCCTGCTTAAGAAAGATTTCCGCGTTTGAGTTATGGTAGGACGGAAATAATTCGATTATCTTATGAATATTACGGGATATTATTTGCCAAAAGATAAAATTTGAGAAATATGGAATAGAAATATCCGAACATTCCGAACATTCGACTCGGGATTTAACAGTTATCAGAAAATGGAGACGGTTTTTGACCCGGACTCCGAATGTACTCTAATTACTGCCAAAACGACCGTATCGGCACGAAGATGACAACTAAGAGGTTGACATTAATATTTGAGCAATCACTTAACGATAATCTTACGAACTGTCACAAATCGTTCCGCGTACCAAACATGCGGCCCAATCATCACCGGGTGGTTTGCGAGGGGTGCAGAAACGAGGTGTCTACAGAGCCCCCACTTTGACTGAGGCTTGGACAAGGCGAAAGTCAAAGTATAGCCATCAGGTCAATCGAAGATTACAACCTGACGACTATGGCGACGCGAGGCGGCTCAAGGGGTCTGAGCCAAGGACCTATCGTCGGGAACATTTTAGAGTCTGTCGACTATCGGGGAGGGTCGTTTAAAGTCCATTAGACTACGTAAGGAAGCTCGCCAGCCATAAGAAGAGATCATACCTGAGATTTAATCGAACTTCGCGGGGAACAAGAGATATTGAAAACCGCAGGACGTCGGTAGAAACTGCTGGGGATCCGCTTGCGTCGGTCTCAAACGAACTCTGGCGAAATTTGGAGGTTGAATCTGCTTGCGTTGGCCTCAAGCGAACTTTGGGTTGGAGCATATGTCGACGACTAGGAACATCTTGATCGTCGTAGGGGAAACCTTGAGTGAGCAGTACTGCAAAATACTACTGCGCTGGGGACAGACGACCAGGAACATCTTGATCGTCGTGAAAGAAAGTCTTGAGTGAGCAGTACTGCAAAATACTACTGCGCTGGGCATAAAAATTGAGCAATACTGCGAAATACTGCTGCGCGGGATAAAATGAATTCGGACGATACTGCGAAATATTGTCGCGCTGGATAAAACGTGGGCCGGAACGAAAGGAAATCGTCGAAACGGACCAAAATGATTGAATGTCATCGAGGAAGAGGCGCACCAAAGATGGGCCACGAATAACGAACTCATAACGGATTTTTGAAAATCCGCCAGGAGGGAAACAAAGGAAGAGGCGCAGTAAGAGCTGCGTCTTTTCCCCAATTTGGCAATTCTGCGTAAAAACGCGAAAGTCAGAAGGTTTATGTTCATTTTATTCGAAACATAAATCACTCCATTCTCTCTCAAATCTTCACCATTTTCGTCGAGGTTGGATTCAAAAGCTTGCTTAAAACATGACTAATCGAGGTATGTGTTTTAATCTTGCATTAATCTTTCACATTTGTCGAATTTTGAGCCGCGAACATTAGGGTTTTCGACCCTTTTGATCGAAAATTTGGGGCTTTTCCCCCAAATGGATTTGTCTTGCCAAATTGATGCTAGAAATGGATAATAGGTTATGTTAGGAACATAACCATGTATTTACTTTGAATTTTCATCGAGTTTTGAGCCCTTGATCGAATTTTGAGACGGTTTCACAGCTAGATTGTAAATTACTTCGAAAATGGCCTTAGGATTGCCCATTTGTGATGAAACTTGATATCTGGGACCCTTGGATGATGGGTAAACTTTCTACCATCTTGGAAGTTTGGTTTGTGACAACTTTTTCAGGACACTTTTCTAGGGCATAACCGCCATTTATAGCGAAATGCTGCCGAATTTTCGACTCGAACCCGAGACTAGGCCTTGACTTTGTCTTGACTTGACTCAATTCATCACATGAGTGATTGAATTGGTGGGAATATGGCCAAGGATGGCCAGAAATGGGGAATTCCGGGGCCTTGAAGGCTCGAAAACTTCTTAACAAAGGCTTGTCGTCATATGATGCGGCCTGGATTTGCTTTAATGTTTGCAGGTGACGATGCTTCTACTTCTGGGAGAGATCCCATGGACATAGACGCCGCTGTTGTTGAGGAGGCGCTAGAGCAGGCCTTCACCGCTGCGGTGATGGCTGCTGCGGACGAGGTTCCCGAGGAGGAGGCTGCTGAGGAGGAGGAGATTCCGAGACGGGCCCACCTCGGACGAGGAGGTCGTCAGCTGAGAGGTGCTCCTGCGTGGGCTGAGACTCGGGAGAGTAGGCACCTCGTGTGGGCTGCAGAGGGCCACTTGTCCTACAGGACGGTGAAGAGCTTGGTAAATAGGAATTCCCTAACTCATTACCTATCCTTTTCTATTTTTGTTCAAATTTCTTTCAAATTTACTCAAAACTAAAGATAGCTTTATTTCGAATCATAATAGGAGGCCGGGAACATCCGGTCGTTCTCGGGGTATACGACGGCGATGGAGCATTACGAGCGGCTGTCGGAGGAGGAGAGGGCCATGATCGAGCGTGGAGCGTTCGGTCCTCTGGTTCAGGTCTGGAGGGATATCGTGAAGAGGAAGTTTCGGGCCAACCTTAGCCTGGTCCGCGCTTTCTTGGATCGATTTTGGGATACGACTTCCACGTTTCACCTGCCTTTTGGTGAGGTGGGAGTCACCTTGGAGGACTACGGCATGATTTCTGGTCTGCCATGCGGGACCGAGGAGATGGTGTGGCCGGAGACTGGCATGAGGGCGGATTCGGCCGAGGCGAGGAGGTTGATCGGCTGGAACTTGTCGCCGAAGGCTGTTGCGGTGCCGGGTTTGGTACCCAGTACCTACGTTCGAGATTACTTTGCGGGGAAGACCCCGGCATCGGTGGTGATCGATGGGAGGGAGACGACTCCTCCTCCCCGTACAGCTGGTGAGCAGGGCTCGTCTGTGGCTTTGGTGGTTCTTGTCTTCGATTTACCTCGGAGACAAGGGTGAGAGGTCACGACGGCTTCTCCCCTTTCTTTCGACCCGAGTTCCCTAGGGCGTTGGGACCGGTCATCATTGGTTTTGCGGTCCTCATCCGCTTTATGAGGGCCATGGTTCGTCCGGAGTTGATGGAGAAGGGGACTTCTCCTGGCGCTGTCGGACCTGGGCTACTGTTGGAGGTATGAACCCTCCTTTAGACCAAAGTAAATTCCTTTCTTTTATCAAAGATCGAAAGATCGTCATTGACTATTCTGTTTTACAGGCGTGGGTGTACTCTTACTTTCCGGACCTCGCGCCCAAGAGGACGGAGCCGTTGGAGAGGGCCTACCCCGTGGTGAGGGATTGGGTCATGTGCCGGACGAAGAGCAAGCGTTCTTCTCACAATGTCTACCGGCGGGATGTGAACGCTCTTCAGCTGAGCAGCGTGAGTATCCCATTTGTATTCATTCACACCTTCTTATACTTTGTTTTAAATTGATCATAGGAATGACCTTTGCCTTTATTTTATCGCAGTGGGTGCCCAGACCTTGGGCGGAGTACGCTGGAGCGCCTCCTTTTGTCGCTGAGGTCCTTCGACCTAGGAGCTCGAGTCGGCTGTTGTTGTGGACGTCGATGGGTCCTGTGTGGTATCTGGGCGAGCGGTTAGCTTGTCAGTGCTTTCGGGCGCGTTGACGGTTCCCGTCGATCCTCCTAGGACGATGTTTAGGAGCCTTCGAGGCCGAGAGGGAGGCGGACTTGGGCGGTGCTAGTGGCGACGACCTTCTTCTCCCTGACGAGGATTACTCGGCGTTCCTTTACGGGAGGTTGGCGTATTGGCCGGTAGTGGTGAGTATCTTTTGTTTTCTTGTTGGATTTTGATTTTCGAGAATTGCGACGAAAGATCATCGATTAACGAGGGCCATTTGTCTTTGCAGGAGGTTGAGGCGGCGGGCATCGAGCCCCCGGAGTACCCCGAGACCCTTGAGTACACCGACGCTCGGGAGGACGACGATCTCCGAGCCGCGTGACTTTGACGTGGGCCGTGACGGATCTTGCCGGCCTGGATGATCAAATCCGATTCGAGGGTGAGTTCCCATTTTACATAGTTTTCGTGTAAGAACACATTTGATTGAATTTGTTCAATTTACTGAGAATTCTTTTGAAATGCAGGTCGCGCCATCTCGGTTTGTGGCACTATGGAGGGTGGCCAACCGGCTACGAGCTACCGCCATCGAGGCACTCATCGGTGGTCGAGGTCGTCAGGTATGAACCTCATTTGTTTTTTCCTTGATCTTTGGTTTTTTTAGTTTTGTTTGAATTGATTGACATGAGCCAATTTCTTGTTGTCCACAGGGTGACCGCGAGCTGGAGCGAGAGTTGGCCCAGTCTCGGGAGGAGACGGCTCGTTTGTCGAGGGAGCTCGAGTTTCGGGACGCCGAGATTGCCGCTCTTATGGCGAGGGTTGCCGAGCCGAGGGTGCCCAGCAGTAGTCCGCGTGGTTTTGTAGACTTGATTTTGAACATTTTTGGACTTGTTTGGGGCGCAAGCCCCGGTTACTCGGACTTTTGAAATTGTTTGGGGCGAAGCCCCGCTTACTTGCACATTTGGACTGTTTGGGCGAAGCCCCGGTTGCTTGTACATTTGCTTTTTTGTTGTATATACGACGGCCTGAGTGCCTTTTGCTGCTGGGTTGTGTTGTTTGTACCTGCAGGTTAGCTTTTGAACAGGTTTGGTAGACAACGGTTTACGCCGTCATGCTGCCGGAATTTACATAGAAAATCACGCAATGCATACATTTTTATATTCACATAGGGCCTTTAATTAGTGCAAAATGAGACTCGAAAGGACGCATTACAAAAATTTTGCCGGAAATGACCGGACGGTAGGGAGGGTTACCCCTGAAAAAAAAAGAAAAAGAGAAATCTATAAGTTAGAAAATGGAAAAAATAGAAATTAAGAAAATGAAATGACTAAGTAAATGTTGAAATAAAAAAAGAATTAAAATGAAAACTAAATATAAAGGTGTGAGAAAAATGGCGGAAAATGTCGATGTCGCCTCGAAATGCGTGCCCGCGGATTAAGGAAACCTGAAGCATGGTAAATTTCTCGGATTTACCAAAATAAAATCCCGTAGGAATAGGAAATTATTCGTTTATAGAATTAGGAAAGATCCAAACGCGGAAATCACAGAAGTGAGGTCTGGGGAAGAGGCGCAGATGAGTGCGTCCCTTTGAAGAGGCGCAAGGTGCCGCGCCTGTTCCCAAGCAGTGTCGGTTCGACGGATTTTTGAAACAAAGAATTAGTATAAATAGAAGCGTCGACGAAGCTTTAAATCATATAATTCTTCCGTCTCTTCTTCGTCGATTCACACATAAAAACTCCCAATAAATTTTCAAGAGAAAATTATCATCATGAATACTTTGGAGATTCGCTTGAAGGAATGGACTAATGAGTTTTCGAACATTGAGAAACACGATATGGGTGCTTATAACCTTGGGTCTTTATTGAGTTTGAAACTCATTAAGGTTGTAAAACCGTTCTTGGATGCTTGCCTTGATTATTGGGACCCAAATTATCATGTTTTTGCGTTCCCAGGAGGTGATATTTGTCCTTTTCCGGAGGAAATTGCTGCTATTGGCGGGTGGGATCCCGAACATTTACCTGCTATCCCTTCTACTGCTCAAGGGTATAAGAGCAAGTTTAGAGATTTGCTTGGACTTACTAGACTGGAGGTGGATCGCTTAGTTACCCCGAAAGGCGTGAGAATGTTGGACTTTGTAGACCGATTCATCAACAGGGCCGACCCTACTGTTTCTTATGTTGCTAGGAGGAGAGCATTTGGCTTCTGTTTGCTGCATGTGTATGTCTTTCAGGGACATGTTGATGAAGATTTGAGAGGTGATCCCCGTCTATTGGGTCTTATTGAGCAAATGGAGCTGCGCAGGAGCCCAGCTTGTCTATGCCTAGGGGAGATCATCTTGGGCTTGGATAATAGGAAATCCAACCGCGATCTTCCATTTTTGGGGAGTCCCGTTATCCTACAGGTAAAAGACACCTTTCTTTCTTTTTTTTTGTTTTTTTTTCTTTTTTTTTTTTTTTTTTTTTTTTTTTTTCGTTTTTTTTTTTTTTTTTTTTCGTTTTTTTTTTCTTTTTTTTTTATGTCTAATGCCTGTTTTTTGGTAGGTTTGGCTTATGGAACGGCTCCGACTGCTCGAGCCCCCAGTTCATGCACTTTCCTATCATGCCCGCATGATTTCGATGAGGACACGGCTGTACATGGTGGACTTCACCCGGGTCTGCGATTATTGGAAGAACAAGCTGAAGAATGATGATGGCCCGCTGATCAGGTGGGTCGTTCCGTGGTGGCACCTCAAGTCTGTCACTGGGGTGTCTTCTTTGGATCCTACTAGGTTCGTGCGCATTCCTGGATTGGAGTTTATGATATGCATCTTCCCTGAGAGATTGATGAGGCAAGTTGGGTTGAAGCAGATGATCCCTAGGCTTGACACCGTTCCGCAGATCGCTATGGCGCTTACTACGAAAGCCAAGAGAGTGGGCTATGAAATGGGCCCAAAGAAACATGTGGTTCTTGAACTTCTCCTCCAATGCCTTGTGGGTGTCGGACTCTTATCTGAGGTGGAGGAAGGCTGCAACTTCGGAAGAGCGCGAAAGACTGAGGAAGCGCGAGCCCGTTGACTACAAGGTGCGCGAGGGAGAGAAAGAGAAGGAGAAGCATCTGACAGAAGGAGAAGAAGAAGCCGGGTTTCAAGTCATTCATCCTTCCAAGAAATCGAAGACTACTCCTGTCGCAGAGATGGTGGTTGGCAAGAATGGAAGAGTCAGGCCTCGAGAAAGACCGTTGGTGATTAGGTCTGAAGTGGTGCAAGAGCGCCCGGCTCGAGGTCGTGACAAGAAATATGACAAGAACGACAAGGGCAAGGGAAAGATGGAGGAATAGCCCAAGTCTTATTTATTATTTAATTATTATTATTGTTGTTGTAATAAGAAAGGAGGGATTTTTAGAATCCTAGCCTGATCTATTTTTATTATTTGTCGTATTATTATTGTTAGAAATTGAATGAAATAAAAAGGTTAAATGGTTATGAAACCGTTGTGATTTTCTTTAATTATTCTTGTCGAATTTCATATGCAATGCAAATGTCCTTCTATTTACATTTTAAATATAATGGTGGGTTGAATCCCGTGAAGGATTGCCTACGTATTCACTTAGAGAAAGCGAAATCAAACCCTTGCGCGTAGTTCGAGTAAATGTAAAAGAATAATTGTTCGAAGCAAGAGCTTGTAATGAACATAGAAAATAAGCATGAGCTTTTGCTTACTCGGGAGGTGCGAATTTAGTTTGTTTGATGATATGAGGATGACGAGTTTGCCAAGATGCAAGAGCATAGTGACATTCAAATGGGCCAGGGGCCGTTTATTTAGTGCCACAAGAGCGACACTTAGGTTTACGCGAGGCGCGTTTTTGTTCCTATTCTAGGCATAGTATCGTTTCAGTTGGTCGAGATTTGTGGGGTTTGAAAACTCATTCCCATCTAGGTCTGTGATTCTAACCGCACCCCCTGGGAGTATTGATCTGACTAGATATGGTCCGGCCCAATTAGGTTTGAATTTTCCCCTCGGGTCGACAGGTAAAAGAGCTCTAACCGATTTGAGTACTAAGTCTCCTTCTTTGATGTTTCTTGGCCTAACCCTTTTGTTGAAAGCTCGTTTGATACGTGCTTGATATGTTTGGACATTATGTAAGGCACGTAGCCTACGTTCATCCAGGAGGATGAGTTCTTCATATCTATCCCTTTTCCAATCGGCTTCCGGGATTTGACTTTCTAGCAGAATACGCAAGGATGGTATTTCTAGCTCGACTGGTTGTACGGCTTCCATGCCGTAAGTCAAATAGAAAGGGGTAGCCCCAGTGGGCGTCCTGACTGATGTACGATATCCCCACAAAGCGAAGGGTATTTTGCTTGGCCAATCTCTATAATTGTCAGTCATTTTCTTGAGGATCGTGACGACATTTTTGTTAGCCGCCTCTACCGCGCCGTTAGTCTGTGGTCGATAGGGCGAGGAGTGATGATGCTTGATCTTGTACTTGGCTAGCAATTGTTCGGTTTCGGCTTGGAAGTGGGACCCATTATCGCTAATGATTTCATGTGGGCAACCATATCGGCAGATGATGTTATTCTGTATGAATTTGGCTACGTTTTTGGCCGTAAGAGCGGTGTAGGAAGCCGCTTCTACCCACTTGGTGAAGTAGTCAATTGCTACTAGGATGAAACAGTGACCTCCTGTTCCTACCGGGGGTTATTTTCCCAATTATGTCAATTCCCCATGCGGAGAATGGCCAAGGAGATGTCATCGTATAGAGCAACGAAGGAGGGACATGTTGTACGTTCCCGAAGATTTGACAGTTGTGGCAATGTCTCACATATTTGATGCAATCCGATTCCATTGTGGTCTAATAGTACCCTAGACGTGTGATTTTCTTTGCCATCATAGGTCCACTCATGTGAGGACCGCATTCTCCGTCGTGGACTTCTTCCATCACTTTTCGTGCCTGTGAATGATCAAGGCAACGTAGGACTACACCAAGAGGTGTTCTTTTGTACAATTCTCCTTGTATTAGGATGTATTGGGAAGCTAGTAGGCGTATAGCGCGTTGTCCCCTTTTGTTCATATCTGGTGGATAGGTGCCATTGAGTTTGAAATTCAGGATTGCTTGGAACCAGGGTTCCTGTGCGATTTCTTCTTCATCGGTAATTTGATGGACATAAGCCGGCTCCGACCGTCGTTCGATACACAAAGGCATTTCCATCATGTAATCTGGCATTTTTATCAAAGATGCAAGTTTCGCAAGAGCGTCTGCAAATTGATTTTCTTCTCGAGGTAGGTGTAAGCAGGTTACGTGATCAAAGAATTGAGCGACTTGGTCTATCCTAGCCTGATAGGGTGCTAGGCTTTCACTTCGGATTTTCCAGGATCCCGTAACTTGGTTGATGATCAGTGATGAATCCCCGTGCACTCGGAGGTTTTTGATGCCTAAGCTTACTGCCGCTTGTAGTCCAATTAGACAAGCCTCATACTCTGCGGCGTTGTTCGTCACCTCGAAGTCGAGTTTGACAGCAATCGGTGTATGCTCACCTTCAGGAGAAATGAGCAACACTCCTATCCCAAATCCTCTTAGGTTTGATGCTCCATCAAAGTATAGGTCCCAGGAGTCTACATCTGTTTGAAGTATATCCTCGTCGGGAAATGACCAAGTATCTATAGTTTGTGCGTCGTTGATGGGATTTTCTGCGAAGAATTCAGCGACGGCGCGACCCTTTATAACTTTCAGTGGCACATATTTGAGGTCAAATTCCGAGAGCATCATGGTCCATCTTGCCAGGCGTCCGTTGAGGACGGGTTTCTCGAAGAGGTATTTGACTGGATCCATTTTGGAGAATATCTTGACGGAGTAGCTAAGCATGTAGTGACGTAGCTTCTTTGTTGCCCACACAAGAGCGAGGCATGTTTTTTCGAGTTGTGAGTATTTGCACTCGTATTCCAAGAACTTCTTACTTAGGTAGTAAATAGCTCTTTCTTCACTTCCTACGGTTTGAGCTAACATGGCACCCATGGCGGTTTCGGTTACCGTGAGATATAAACCAAGAGGTTGATCTTGTTGTGGTGGCATGAGCACTGGTGGTTTAGCCAATATCTCCTTGATTCTGTCGAACGCCTTTTGACAATCATCGTCCCACATGGTGTGGTCTGTTTTCTTGAGTTTTTTGAAGATAGGCTCGCAAATCATCGTAAGTTTCGATATGAATCGACTTATGTATTGCACTTTTCCCAGGAATCCCCTGACTTCCTTTTCTGTTTGAGGTTGTGGCATTTCGATCAGAGCTTTGATTTTGGAAGGATCTATTTCTATGCCTCGTTGGCTAACGACGTATCCTAGGAGTTTGCCGGATGTCACCCCAAATGTGCACTTTTGAGGGTTGAGTCTCATGTTGTACTTCCGTAGCCTTGCGAAGAACTTGCGAAGGTTCGCAATATGTCCCTCTCTTTC
This sequence comes from Silene latifolia, assembly GCF_048544455.1. Taxonomy (NCBI): domain Eukaryota; kingdom Viridiplantae; phylum Streptophyta; class Magnoliopsida; order Caryophyllales; family Caryophyllaceae; genus Silene; species Silene latifolia. The sequence goes on from NC_133531.1 coordinate 102,325,674, forward strand.
CTTGGATTTGACGATCATGTCATCTACATATACCTCGACTTCTTTATGCATCATGTCATGTAGGAGTGTAGTCGCGGTGCGTTGGTATGTGGCTCCGGCGTTGATCAATCCGAATGGCATTACTGTATAGCAATAGGTTCCCCATTGGGTGACGAACGCGGTTTTATGCATGTCTTCCATGGCCATTTTGATTTGGTTATAACCCGCATATCCATCCATGAAGGATAGTAATGCGTGGTCTGCAGTATTGTCCACTAATATGTCGATGCGAGGTAGAGGGAAGTCATCTTTTGGGCTTGCTTTGTTCAAGTCCCTAAAGTCAACACAAACTCGGATTCTCCCATCCTTTTTGGGTACGGGTACTATGTTAGCTACCCAAATGTAATACTCGGAAACTTTGATGAACCCGGCTTTGAATTGTTTGTCAACTTCTTCCTTAATCTTTAGAGCCCATTCTGTTCTCATTCGTCAAGCTTCTGTTTCACAGGTTTGAAACCTGGCTTAATCGGAATCCTATGTTCGGCGATATCCCTGTCGATCCCTGGCATGTCTTTGTAGGACCAAGCGAAAACGTCTTTGAATTCATTTAGGAGGTCTATGAGGTCGGCTCGTTCGGTAGAGCTCAAGGTAGTCCCTATCCTAAGTTCTTTGGGTTCTAGTTCGGTTCCTACATTGATGGGTTCGGTGTCCTCAATTACAGTCCCCTTCCCCTTCCCGTAGTATTTCTTTGGCTACGTAGGGAGGTATTTCGGTCAAGTCTGGGTCTTGGTCATCCTCAGCATCATCATAAACAGAATTGCACTCAAGATAACGCAAAGAGTAAGCAGAACCCGATTTATTCATATTAAGATTCGAGTAAAGTTGAAACAAAGAAGCCAACCGATCCATGGTCATGGTGGCGGTAAAGGACAAAGAATTGGGGCATTTCCCGAACTACGTGGGCTACTTGAAAATAAGCTAGGAGAAACGAAGGGAGTGGGGATGACGACAGAGTAGACTCTCTAATGACTTCTCTAGACTCGACTCGACTCCGACTCCGACTCCGATTCGAACTCGTCGTCTTCTGGTTCTCCTTTGAACATCTCTCCTTCTCAAGTGGTGAGCTTGAAGAGTCTTCCTTGATTGTTGGTCCATTTGATTGATTTTCTCCATCCTTTCTCGCTTTGCTTTGTGTCGATTTCTGTGATCAATGCGGTGGGGTTGAAGCGATCGTCTTGAAGTATCGTACTAATGATCTCATCCTGCGCGGCCTTAACAAGTCGGTCCTCTCCAAACAGGAGGCTCACAGCTTGCTCGTCTAAGCAAGGTGCTTGATGGGTTTTGACGGTAGGAACCGTTTCTGGAGGGATGAAGTAGCAATCGTGAAAGATCTCGATTCCGGCTAACTTCCTCTCGAGGTAATGCCAAGGTTCGGGAAATCCATGAAAGAGTTCTGAACTTCCTTCTTGAACGAAGTATCCATTTAAGGTGGGGAGATATGGCCTCATTTGGACTCCTACATACTTGCGATTTTGGACTTGGGCAAGCATTTCGAGAACTTCTTCACAAGTGGGTTTGTACCTAGTCCAAGTGGTATTCTCGATGAGTTGCCTTTCTTGTATGGCGCGAAGGTGTTCTTCCGAATTGGGTTCAAAGGCATTCCAGGGAAGTATCCCTGATTTTTGAGTATGTGGTTGACCACCAAGTTAGAGTAGGGATTATAGTATAAGGGTGCCAACTCACTTTCTATGACATTTACACTTTGGAAGCCCCCAAGTTCGTATATGGGATCCGCAAGGACTTGATTGTTTGATTGCTTCTCAATTATTGCTTTGATAGGCGACGAAGTGATCGTCACAACTTTGCCATTGAGTGGGATCTTGATCTTTTGGTGAAGGGTGGATGTTACTGCTTTGGAAGCGTGAATCCAAGGCCTTCCCAGAAGTATGTTAAATGAAGCTTCGATGTCTACTATTTGGAAGTTAACCTTTCGTTCGATTGGTCCCGTTGCTATGGTTAGGTTAGCAAGTCCTACCACTTTTCGTCGTGTACCGTCATATGCACGTACACCTTGATTGGTGGGAGTCCAATCCGACTCTTTCATGCCTAGTTTATATGCCGTTTTGAGGGGTATGACGTTGATCATGAGCCATCATCTACCAAAGTCATTGGCACATTCTTCTTTAGACAAATGACGGTGATGTATAGAGCAAGGTTGTGACTAGCGCCAAAAGGTGGCAGGTCTTCATCTGAGAAAGTAATAGGATTACTTAGCTTCGGTGATTCTTGGAAGACCAAGTTGACTACATCTTCGGGAGTAGAGTTATGCGCTACATTCAATTTGGCCAAAGCTTGCAGTAAAGCTTGGCGATGCGGAAATGAGCTTGCCACTAGTTGCCAGACTGAAAGATCAGCCTTGGTTTTCTGTAATTGCTTGAGCAAATGATCAGTGGGGTCGTCTTCGTTGTCATTTGGTGTGATGGCATTGGTTGGACCGTTTTGAGTGGTGTTTTGATATGGGCGACCCGAACGAGTTAGGTGATCCACATCTTGGTCTTCACCATTTTGGACTATTTCCTTAACTAAGGAGTTTTCGATGAGATACTCGTCTTCATCATCATCGGCCCAAACCCCATTAACTGCGGCTAGTTCCCTCATTCTCATGATATCACTTTCTAGTCGTATGATTTGATTGACTAGTTTATCGACCACGGCGACTACTTCTTGCATAGTGGCATTTTGAGAGAAGATCAATGGTACGCGTTCTTTAGGTGTTGCATTGGGATCGCGCAAGATCATTACCATGTTTTCTAGTTCCCACACTTGCCTATCTACACTCCTTGCCCATGTGATGAAGTCGGAAATGGTAGGGGAGATGGTAGAGTAGAGTCTTTCTTTCTCAATTGCATGAATTTCATTTTCGGTGGGAGAGATGAGATGTGAGCAATCTAAGGTAGATTCGTCACTTGTAATCACTAGAACTCCAAGAGGATTCTGAGTGTTGTTGGGCTTACCTCCTGGTGGAATTGGAAGTCGACCATATTCAATCATATCCTGAAGCACATGTTTCAATTTGTAGCATTTTTCTGTGTCGTGCCCTTTGCCCCTATGGTATTCACAGTAGGAATTTTCATCCCAGAATTTGGACTTCCTTTCAGGTTCGGGAGTAGGCCCAATGGGTTGGAGTTTACCTTGCTTCATTAGTCTTTTTAGAGCATTGGAGTATGTATCCCCAAGGTTTGTGAACTTCCTTGGTGGGCTAGTTTTCTTGGATGGCTCGAGAAGGTTAACTTCGTCGGTCTTGCTAGTAGAGCCGTATGAACGACTCGTGGACCCTTGGTATCCTCGACCTACCGTTTTGGACAAGAGTCCTTTACGGATGTCGTCTTCAATTCGTGTCCCTAGTACAGTTAAGTCCTTGAAGGTCTTGATGTTTTGATATCTCAAATGGTTGGCATATATGGGCTTGAGATTGTCCACAAACTTTTCTACAAGAGTAGCCTCATCCGGGCGTTCAACTAGTTGGGTACTAGTCTTCCTCCACCTACTTAGAAAGTCGGTGAATCCTTCCTTGTCATTTTGGGTAAGAACCTCTAGAGTGCGCATGTTGACTTGGATCTCGGCGTTATCCACGTATTGTTTCGAGAACTCGATGGCGGCGTCCTCCCAAGTAGCGACCTTTTTGTGATCTAAAGTGTAGAACCATTGCTTTGGGATGGTGTCAAGAGATGAAGGAAAGATCCTTAAGAACATCTCGGGTTTGATGCCTTTGATAGACATGTAGTCCTTGAAGGCGCGGATGTGGTTCAAAGGGTTCTCATGTCCTTTAAACTTAGGGATATCCGTCATGCTAAAGTTAGTGGGCAATTTGGAATTGACGGCTTCATACTTACGATTGTTCTCCCTGTAAATGTCATCCCCCTTAAGGTACATCAATTGCTCCTCTAGGTATTGGAGTCTTTTCTCACCGGTTGTTCCTAGGACAGGATTCTCATCTTTAGATTCGTCATCGGAAAATTGTAGCACTCCACCTTTAGGGGGAGGTAGCTTTCCCTCTACATCAAAGATACGGCCTTCGATAAGCTCAAGGCGGTCATAGGTTTGTTCTTGGGTAATTTGCATTTGGGCTATCGCGGCTACGATTCGATCATTACTCTCTTGAATTTGCTGGAGGTTTGTTTCATCACTTGACCCAGGCATCTTGGAAACTGGATAAGAGATCGGCGACGAATCAAAACACGATCGACCATTCTATCACACTTGCTAAAAGAGGAAAAGTTTTGACTCATGAAGTGGGTGTGTGCCACTTGTGTTGAGTGAGTTTTGAAGAAAGACAAGGTCTTTGAAAATGTGTTCCTAGTCAACTGCAGTGTAGTTGTAGGAGTGGACTCGAAGTGAGGTTTTGAAATGGGCTTGTGGCCCGAATTTTGACACGACAAACAGACAGAGTTTTGACCGGATTTTGCACTAATTAAAGGCCCTATTTCGAAATTCTTGTTTTGAAATTGGGTTTTGATTTTTTGGAAATTCGTCAAGATTTGTTTTGAAATGGTGATCATGTAAGGTTTACACATTTATACAAGCATTATAACGGGATGCTGAGTGCTTTTAGAAGGGTTTTGGTTTAAAGGGTGGGTTGCCATACCGAACCATCAAACCCGAAGTCTGTGGAGAGGCTCGTGCCAAACAAGAGTAAGGCCGATTCCTAGTCCATTTCCTCAAGTAGTGAAGGCCCTTGATACAAACAAGAGTAAGCATCATGGTATGGATGACGTCAATCGCTATCCATCCTTAGGCCCAAATAAGAATTAGGACCGTTTAGACGGGACGATTGGTCGAACGGGTTGGGTTGGTCCTAGGAAGGCCGAATAAACGGTCTAGGAAGACCGAGTTATGAAAACCGACAATTGTCTTGTACAAACTTATTCCCTAACCTTGTTCAAGTTTCACCCTTGGCTACACGTAAGTGTATTATCCCAGTGAGTCGCCAAACTGTGGACAGCGGGCCGCCCACGGGGGCGCTTGGTGAAGGGGCTCGAAAACAAGCGTTTGCATTTTGTATGGAGTCGCCACCAATTTTTATGGGAAATTGGAACCGTTCAAATACCTCGTGTCATGTCAAGACACAAAGTAGTGACATGAACACTAAGCAATCGTTACCCTTAGCATTCTATGTCTAGAATGACTCTCGTGGATGCCAATGAACACGGGTGCTCACGGAGATCTGGAGTAAGGGGTGAGGGTACGTATTAGGAAGCTCTTTTGATCGAACACCTAATCCTGCCCGCCTCGATAGCGGCCTCTACTAATGATTAGGGAAGTTATTCGTACTTGATATACCGTCGGCTATATGCATTCAATGCAACATCCATAGATTAATCCTAGCATGTGAGAATTAGACTAAGTCGGTTGACATGTAATTTAGCATACAATTGGGTCGAAGTTGAGATTTAAGGTTGATTTACATGTGAAGCATACAAACAATAAAAGGAATATGATAACGATAAATTACAATAATGAAAATTACAATAATTACATTAGAATAGGCGATTTATGTCGAAAATACCTTTAAAACGGATGATTTGAGAAAAAGGAATAAAAGAATAAAACACGACAGAACAGAAGGTGATAATACAGATATTAGTTGATTAATACGTAGCTAATTAAACTAGGTCAAGGCAGAAAAGGAGTTCAGGGACAGAACTCATCCTGAACAAAGCGCAGAGCGATCTGCGCCCTTTGGAAGAGGCGCAGCAGCTGCTGCGTCTGTTCCAAGGGTGAGTTCTGGCTGTGAAGCCGGAACTGCAAATCGTTAAGGTTAATTGGTAAATTAATGGATTGATTACGATTTTAGACTCGGATAAAAGTTATTAGCAGATTATTTACATATGATTGAGGTCATAAAACAGTAAAACATGGATGAGACGGAAATAAGACGGATTAATTATGTGAAGGGTCGATGTTAATGAATGATTAATTAAACTAACTAACTAAACGAATTATTAACTAAACATGATGAATTGACGATGAATTAATGAACAAACAGGTGAAAACTATATCAACAATGAATCCCAGAAACCCAACATGAACGGATTGAATTTCTAAAACTCGAATTGAATTTAATGACGAAAAACCCGCAAATATTGATTATTTGGGATTTAAGTCGGTTTTATGACGATTTAAACATGTTAATGATGATGGTTAATATACATATGAATTATTAAACTATCATGTGAACGAATTAACAGACGAACAAAACAAAAGAAATAAATTTGAGACGAATTACAGAGGACGGAGGAAGAAGAAAAGAAGCAGGAACTGCGGCAGCCTCACGAAGAGGCGCAGCGGTTGCTGCGTCTTTTCTCGACGTCTGTCTACTGGAAATCCGCAAAAAAAAAGGTTTTAAAGACGGTTTTAGAAATCGGTTTTAATGGGGTACTTTCGACATAAACCTTACAATTGTTATACAATAATAAAATACAATAAATAAAAGAGAGGTTAATACACCCTCAGACTTACATGTTGACGGAACGAGAAGAACTAAGAAGATCGATTAGTGATGCTCGACGCGAATGCAAGGAAAGAGTGCCCTCGAAAGAGGAAAACGATTGATTAATTAAATAGATTGATTGAGTGTAGTGGTCAAATTGGTCGGTCATGCAACGGAGAGGCTGGTACCCGGAAAGATCCGAGCTTACGTGGTCGGAAGTCCAAGCACGTAGGCGCCAATTAGTAAGAACGAAGTCTAGAATGCAAAGGGAGAAGAGAAGGGCGGACACTCGCGTGAGAAATATGAGGAACGAAAGCTCCTATTTATACTAATCACGTGAAGGAATAGGGTTTCGGAGACTCTTTGGAAGTGAATCTCGGAAAGATATGAAAAAGATACGTAAATCATGCAAAGAAGGGCCTGGGAAGAGGCGCAGCAGCCACTGCGTCTCTTGGAAGAGGCGCAGCACCTGCTGCGTCTATTCCCAGGAGGTTTCCTCCTGCTTAAGAAAGATTTCCGCGTTTGAGTTATGGTAGGACGGAAATAATTCGATTATCTTATGAATATTACGGGATATTATTTGCGAAAAGATAAAATTTGAGAAATATGGAATAGAAATATCCGGAACATTCCAGAACATTCTGACTCGGGATTTAACAGTTATCAGAAAATGGAGACGGTTTTTGACCCGGACTCCGAATGTACTCTAATTACTGCCAAAACGACCGTATCGGCACGTAGATGACAACTAAGAGGTTGACATTAATATTTGAGCAATAACTTGACGATAATCTTACGAACTGTCACAAATCGTTCCGCGTACCAAACATGCGGCCCAATCATCACCGGGTTGTTTGCGAGGGGTGCAGAAACGAGGTGTCTACTGAAGGAAATGTAGATTCATATACATAAAAACATACTCATATATGTCTAATTAATTTGTCATAAAATTAAAACGGATCTTATGCATGCAAACAATAAAATAAATAGAGGAGAAATCATGTCCTTACATTGTAGATTTCGGTTATTAGGGCACAAGAGAGATCACCTTTCTCTTCTTGTTCTTGAGCTTTTCCAATGGAAGAACAAAGATCTAAGTGTAAGATCTCTCCCTATGCTTTATACCCAAGGCTTTCACTTAATTTAATTAATATTATTTGATCTAGTATAATATTAATCTTAGTAGAAAAATGGAACCAAAAATTTATAAACTCTTATATATTTTCGGTTTTTAGAGAGATAATAAGGAGGATTTTAATTCTCTCTAAAACTATATTTTGGATGAGTGAAATTGGAATGAATACACACTAAAACATTTTAGTGTTATTAGGTAAAATTATAAGAAAAACAATGATGGCATTTGTCTTCTCCAAACCGTGTAAGAGGAGGACATAGGGTGAGCCAATGCATGGTAAGGTTGTTCTTCACAAGGAACAATAGGCTTGCATGGCTAGTTTGCTTTTTAATCATTGTGTTTTCCACTAATCACAAACAACTTATAATTAGCTAAAAACCTTCTAATTTTCGGCCCTTTACATAATATGGTGTCCATATTATTTTTGTCAATTGTCTATATGTTACATGTCACATGTCACATATATTTGTCATGTATTTTTAACATATTAAAAATCAACGTATTAATAAAAATACGTCACATACAAAATTGACTTAGTAATTTCATAATTACTTGTGCCAAAAATTTTACCAATTTATAAATTACAACAGATTGTATTTATAATAATTTATTCAATTCCGATTGTTTCTTTAAACAATTTATTTCATCCGAGTAATGATACAATTCAATTACTCAGACCGTATCTTATTTAATCACATTTCAATTTGATACGTAAATTTTACTTCCAAAATCGTCCGTCAATTTTCAAGTAATTTAATTAACTCGTAACATTATACGATTAATTAAATAATCAATTAAGAGTATTGCCCTTTAGGTATGACCTAGGGGGTCAACTCGATCACCACCGTCACACGACAAAGAATAATGTCAAACTCTAGTCACCAATCATTACCGATATATGTTGACCAGTTGACAGTAACAAAATTACTTCCCAATTGTATTCTTTAAAATGAGATTTAATAATGATATTTAAATCACATGATCGCACTATTGTTGAGGACACATTTCCCAACAATCTCCCACTTGTCCTCGATAAGTGTGCGTCACCAATTCTCTTGTCCTATTACTATCTCCCACTCAATGCAAGGTCTCTTTCAGTCGTACTTGCAAGTGATCATATCGAGAGTGGTTTCCTCGATCCGAGAATAACGATTGACCGGACTTATCTATCATAGATACTTTCCGAGTGTGGCCACGCATTTCCAGTTCATTACTCCTCGAGTGGCCCTGAGATATTGTTTTAACCCTGACAAGGGGGTGGACAATTCCTATCGCACTCATTCCCTTCGACTAGCCACACCATCATAACCCAAAATATGCCCATTTGACCCCATTTACGAAGGTCGTAGTAACACAAATCAAAGTTAATCAAACCGAGCCATCTTAGGTGAATAGTTTTTAGTCAAAAGAATCGACTCATTTGAATACTATAGCAGCTCTCGCCACGACCAGGCTATATAAATTTGCCGAACTCTATAAGCGGTCATAAGGCCCGACAAGGTGTTCCTAACATCTGCCTATGTGATCGACTAGTCATCTCTCATGACTGTATGGCACTTGAACTTGCCATCAATCGCATCACACTCTAGTCACTTCGAGACGTCACCTCATACAAGTGACTATGGGCGAATACAATGTTAATCCGAGTTCACTTTAACGGGGTTCAATTGTCACTACAACCCGTTTGGATGTAACAAAGTATAAAAGGAGTTTTTAAAGAAAAAACTCGAACGACAAATGCGATTATCACATATGAATAGTCAATGCCTGATTACTATTTCATGTTCTATAATCTAATTTGATCTTGTACGTAGTTGTTCATTTCAATTCAATTGAAATGACATGACTCATCATGTTTAGCCTTGGAGAAGGCTTTGGTTAGTAGGTTTTATCAATTTCTTGTACCTTACTTAACCTCACTACATACTCGTTTTCCTTTTGTAATGTATACATTTGCATTACAAAACTTTCTGAGTACGTGTCGAGATCCAATCAAGACATAGGCCCTCTAGCCTAAGAATAGCTCCCACTGTCTTCACAGTGTGCGGGACTCATCCCTCTTGCACATCTCATGATCGCAAGTGTACTCAATTTCCGTTATAAATATCTCTCATTGTTCTTTATTGCCTAGAACGATTCTAGAAAATCTATTTCTTAATTATCATAGCCACAATGGTATCTTAACCATCCTAATGTGTTTTGATTATGGTTTTGTCGGAAACCATGCGCAACCTCAATTGTCAATTGTCACTTGTGCAACACCCTTACACAAAATTGCATCATAAACACTCTGCTTTACTTTCTTAATGCTTCTGCAAGCACTTAAGGGCAATCTTTATATACTAGGTAAAGATTACTTAAATTCGATTTTGAAAACAGTTCATCATACTCAAAGCATATGAAGTGTTATACATCATTTCTTTTAATTGATTCGGCAAATGAAGCAAATGAAATCAATCAAATATGTTCAATTTAATTGAACTAGTCATGAATCTTATCAACATAAGACTTCTTATTGACGCTAATATCACGTGGATTTATCTTCATAAATCTGGATATTAAAGATGTATTGTAATACTCCAAAAGTCTTAAATCATTCCTAATGATCAATATGTCATCCACATATCGGACTAATTAAAATTTCCGTAACTCCCACTAAACTCCATGTATAAACACAACTTCTCGACTTATCGAGAAATGTTTTATCACATGATCAAAATGTTGATTCTAACTCATTGATGTCCTACTTAAGACCCTCTCTTAAGTTTCACATTATCTTAGGATTGCAAGAATCTACTAAACTCAAGACATGTATTGAATACATTCCTTCTATTGAAGAAGTGGGTTTTAGATTCACTTACTATGTATTTCATAACTTCATAATGAAACACAATCCCTAAGAAGATCCAAATAGACTTAAGCATTTCAATTAGTGCAAAACTCTTTGCAACCAATCTTGCTTTGAAATATCTCTTTATTAGTGCAAAACTCTTTGTCACTAATCAAGCCCTTTTGTTTCGGATTTTCATGGGTCTAAGCCTTGTATTGAGTTGTGACTTAAACACTCTTATGTAAGTCATTCGTTCATTACTTTCTAGAAGTAATTAACTTGAATCAAACAATTTCTTTGTAAGTTATAAGCTCTTTACTTTCTTAAAAGTAGCATGAATTCATCATTTTTGACAAGTGACGAATTTAACCTCCTAGGTTTTAAAGAAACAATGTCTTACACAAAACGTCTCATGTAGCCAAGAAAGACCAGTTTCTTGCGACATAACATTCTCTGTGGCATTCTTTGTGGCTCTTGAATAATTTCTCCCACTCTGTCTTCTAAAAATAAACTTGTATTTTAGAAAGACAGCTTCACGAGCCGCAAACCCGTCGTACTCGTGATAATTTAAGAGGGAAAAATGAGCATTTGTTTCTTGTGAAAACTTACAAACATGGTACCCTTACCATTTCATATCACATATGATTCGATTTAGTGGAAAAATAATCTAGACAAAATGATAAAATCCCCAAAAGGATCAAGTAACTCAAAGTAACTTGATCGAAGTCCAAACCTTATCAAATAGCGTTTGAATTCTTATCAATCATACATTATCCCATAATGCGTGTTAAGAGAGATTAATTTGTGATACTATATCACAATTCATTTGGCTTATATCAAAGTCTTCACTTTGATAATCCCATCACGACTAAATCGTGATTACTTGAACTCTTTGAAATTCTTCAAAGATTTCTCTATTTACCTTATTAAGTGAACATATTAGCGTCAACTTAAATCGTTGGTAAAAGAAAATGATCAACCTATTTTGAATCAATGATTTACAACCTCGATCTCCTTTTCAACCAAAAGGCACGAGACATCTTGCTTTGAATACAAGATACGCATATACCATTAACAATCTAATGGTTTCAAGAGTACTCGATAACTCTTTGCGTTCATCATTCCAGAATCTTAGGTTTGATCTTGGGTTACCAATTTGAATCTTTACATCATCTACATGATATATCATTCTAGTTTGGTTTAGAATATAATCACCTTGATAATGGGCTAGCCATACATCAAATCGTGGTGTATAGGGTCACAAAAGTGAAAACCTCTTTTGTATCTTAACAAGTTTATATTCTTATTTAGAGTTTATGTACTTAATAGTCACAATTAAGTACAACTCCAAACCCAAAAACTAGATTGAGTACACAATTACTCTATCTCTCGATATTATTGTTGCTAGTCGTCATATTCTAATCATCTTATGTATCAAGTACAACGATGTAAACCACCACCGGTTTCTAATATTGACGAAGTAGTACTAGCAAAATTTATGTTTAATCAAATAAACATTTAAAGAAGAAGGTCTCATTAGATGTCCCACAACTAACTTGTTGATTCTTCAATAATTTGGGGTAGTTTCCTTTCTAGTGTCCAACATTTAAGACAATGGAAACTTTATCGGTCGGGATTGATAGGTTTAGTATCGTCATTCTCAACAACTTTACCTTTAACATTACCTTGTATCAATTCCATTATAATCTTTACTTCTTGAACCTCATTCTCATCTTAACGGTTTAAGAGAATGCTCCCACTCAATTCAATGAGTCTTTGCTTTGAGAAGCAAAATTGAATTCATGAAGATCACTCTTCATTTGTTCGTTTTAGTCTTAAAACTTTCATTGAAGTGGTTGCGTTATTTTGGTCAATTACGAATTCTTGACAAAACTAATTACCAAAACAATTTATCGCTTCAAGGTACTTAATTCATTTAAGTACATGAAAAATAATCCATTGTAAGTAGATGTGTTAGTCAAGAATCAAAAACCTGTTTGATAATGAATAACTTTAATCTATACTCTTTACAAGAGATCCTTAGCAATGGTTCATATGAGGTTTTAGAAGCAAATTCATATTTTGTCTTTAGTTACGATGTTTTAATGGAGTTTTGAATCAAAAACGAAATGATATCGTATATGAATTGAGGTAAAGAAATAGAACAATATAACAACGGAATAGAGGAAAACTTAACATTTATCGTTTTATTAATACTTGGAAAAACAAGTATAGCATTTACATAGTGACCTCTACCCAACTATGATAAATGATTCCAAGATCCAAATTCATATTAACTTGGGCACGGTGGGGCCGATACATCCCTTATCAATATAACTCGGTGGATTAACTCTTTAATCGATTCTACTTTTAGAACTCTTGGTCGATAATATTACATTAACAATTATCTTTAGCCCAAAACACATCGACAAGGGCACGGTGGGGCCGATACATCCCTTATCAAATACTTTTGTTGAGTTCAATCCAAATTTCGAATAAATGTGTCCATGATCCAAACCCACGTTAACTTGGGCACGGTGTGGCCGATACATCCCTTATCAACATGAATTCGGTGGATTAACATTCATCACCCACTTCCCCTACGTAACAAGGTTTGTACCCCGGTGGGGCCGAGCGCACTCCCTCGCGAAATAGGTTTTCATGGTTTCTACTATTTGGTAAGGCTATGTCTCAATTGATAGTTTTAGCGAGAGGTCATGTCAATTTATTATCTATCACGTTTAAGTGAACTAAAGCGGTGAACTACGATAATTTTAATTGACACGGTCGATAAACTCGATAAAATAAGGATGCATGTTTTAGTTATGGCGATTTAGCGATGCATGTGACATAAAATAAAATGCAAGCATAAAAGATAAATAAATCCTAGTATGGCCTTTCCTAAAATAGAAAAACTATTAATCTATTACATATTCGGAAACCAACTCCATTGGTCCCTTGAACTTCGGTTGTGGCACGCATCTCGAGGTAACACCGTCTTTATGTATCGCCATTCTTGAAGAAATCCGTCTTTTGGAACTCCGGAATGAATAAAATTACATAATAAATTACATAATTTCCTATTATACATTTGTAACTAAAATAAAATAAATCTATTAAATTACAAAACGGTGATACGAGATCACAATAAAAATTACAACCGAATCGATATTCCCATACATTTCGGGAAATAACAATTAAAATCTAAGGCCATACTAAGTAAAATTACATAATTCAAAAATTACATAAATTAAAATTATGACAATCATAAAGAAAATGCAGCATTATAATATGTATGAACATGCTCAATTTTATGCTAAATCGCCTTTGAATAGCCAATATCGTATATTACTCGGTTTTTACGGATTTGCGTGATTTCAACATTTTATAATCACAAAAATACATAAACTCATATTTATGCATAAGTTAATTACCCTAACCTCTTAGGACTCAAAATATAGTCTTCACTAATAATTTGACCATAATTAACTTTTATATTCAAAATTGTTCATAAATGGACAAAAATTACAAAAATAAGCTATTAAACTTCAAATAAATCACAAAATTTCAAATAAATTCAAAATTTGAAATTTAAATTCATGAACATTCTGGAAAAATTCCATGACACTCATAATGTTCAAAATCTTAGGTTAAAAATTTCGAAAATTTACCGGAAAAACAATGTTGCGGTTTATCGATTTTTAATAAAATAATCATAAAAACATGGAAAAATTATTTTCACTAACTTTTCAATTTTAGATCTGAAAAGGATAATAAAATGCAACATTAGACGTTTTTCCTAAGTCATAGATTATGTTTTATTAATTTTCACTAATAATGTCACTATTTATGCTATTTTTCTTCAAAAATTCATAAATCATGCTAAAGACTTCTTTATAGCCAATTATTTTACACACATCTTTTAAAATTGCATGTGACAACATATTAATTTTCTATGACCAGATTCGAAATTTAACTCATATTAACCTATTTTTCTCTTAAATCCGTATTTAATAATTAAAAATTCATTTTTCGAGCATAACAAGTCCAAAAATTATGAAAATTTACAGGTTATCTCAAAATAATATATGTAACAACATATCCAAAAACCAAGTGAAAATTCGAAGTATAGCTATTTTTAGACCAAAAATGACATTTTTACTCATAAAATCACATTTAAATGCCATTATTGTAAATTATGAACAATAAAAATCCGAAAAATTAACCAAAATATCCTAAAACATTTTAGGACCAGAAATATTAACATGCATGTAATGATTTCGTGATATATCATAATAACACAAAATTTACAAGTTTTATTTTGTTATTCTTATAACTCGGAAAAACTTTTAACCAATTTGCATGCAAACAACCGTGGCTCTGATACCAATTGAAGGAAATGTAGATTCATATACATAAAAACATACTCATATATGTCTAATTAATTTGTCATAAAATTAAAACGGATCTTATGCATGCAAACAATAAAATAAATAGAGGAGAAATCATGTCCTTACATTGTAGATTTCGGCTATTAGGGCACAAGAGAGATCACCTTTCTCTTCTTGTTCTTGAGCTTTTCCAATGGAAGAACAAAGATCTAAGTGTAAGATCTCTCCCTATGCTTTATACCCAAGGCTTTCACTTAATTTAATTAATATTATTTGATCTAGTATAATATTAATCTTAGTAGAAAAATGGAACCAAAAATTTATAAACTCTTATATATTTTCGGTTTTTAGAGAGATAATAAGGAGGATTTTAATTCTCTCTAAAACTATATTTTGGATGAGTGAAATTGGAATGAATACACACTAAAACATTTTAGTGTTATTAGGTAAAATTATAAGAAAAACAATGATGGCATTTGTCTTCTCCAAACCGTGTAAGAGGAGGACATAGGGTGAGCCAATGCATGGTAAGGTTGTTCTTCACAAGGAACAATAGGCTTGCATGGCTAGTTTGCTTTTTAATCATTGTGTTTTCCACTAATCACAAACAACTTATAATTAGCTAAAAACCTTCTAATTTTCGGCCCTTTACATAATATGGTGTCCATATTATTTTTGTCAATTGTCTATATGTTACATGTCACATGTCACATATATTTGTCATGTATTTTTAACATATTAAAAATCAACGTATTAATAAAAATACGTCACATACAAAATTGACTTAGTAATTTCATAATTACTTGTGCCAAAAATTTTACCAATTTATAAATTACAACAGATTGTATTTATAATAATTTATTCAATTCCGATTGTTTCTTTAAACAATTTATTTCATCCGAGTAATGATACAATTCAATTACTCAGACCGTATCTTATTTAATCACATTTCAATTTGATACGTAAATTTTACTTCCAAAATCGTCCGTCAATTTTCAAGTAATTTAATTAACTCGTAACATTATACGATTAATTAAATAATCAATTAAGAGTATTGCCCTTTAGGTATGACCTAGGGGGTCAACTGATCACCACCGTCACACGACAGTAATGTCAAACTCTAGTCAGCCAATCATTACCGATATATGTTGACCAGTTGACAGTAACAAAATTACTTCCCAATTGTATTCTTTAAAATGAGATTTAATAATGATATTTAAATCACATGATCGCACTATTGTTGAGGACACATTTCCCAACATCTACAACTCTACTACTAGTAAAGAGGCAAGTAAAGGTCAAATCCCAAGGGACGGGTATTGATGTAGGATTTTCGATTGCAAGTAGTGGTGTCTAGGGGTGTCACAATTTGGGTTGAGATAAGAAGATCACTAAACTAAATAACAATAAAAGTAAACAAGCAAGATGACTAAAATGAGATGTAAACAATTGATTAAAAGCACTAGGGTGTTATGGGTTCATAGGGGATTCATGGAAATTGATCATACAAACATATTCTCAAATTATATGCAAGCAATTATTGTTGTGATAGGATCGAGTTGGTTTATATCTTACAATCCTAGGAAGGTTTGGGTCCCGGAGCCGAATCGATTAGATTGTACAACACCTGCAAGTCGACTTAATCCTCCCTACTAAACTATGTGCATGGTCTAATGAGACTCGAGTTGGTTTATGTCTTACAAGTCTCATTGAAAAGGTAAGTGATGGGTAAAAAATGCAAGGATTCATAGGCTCGCATTTCATCAAACATAACATGTGCATAAGTTGAGATCACAACAAGCAAGCAAATAAATTATGTGAACATATTAGATTAAGCATGAATCATTCCCCATGTTGGTTTCCCCTAATTCCCCATTAACCCTAGTTAAGGAAACTAATCACTCATTATCAAGTTTAACATGTTAACAAGGTTGTCAATCATATTAACAAAGCAAAGCATGATGAATAAATGAAGATGATTAACAATAATTAAAAAGGGATTAAGAGAATTATACCTAATGATGATTCCAAAATAATAATGCAAAGAATAATAAAAGTACTTGATGATTGATGGAAGGTTGTCAATCTCCCAATAAACCCAAATAATCTTCAATTACCCAAAATAAATGATGAACAATAGAGAAATTAAGGAAATGAGATTTGTATTAATACTTGATTAGAAGTTGATTACAAGATTAAAGAGAGATTAGAATAATATAAACTACACTAAAGATTGATAAGAAGAAGATGATAATCTAATTAGACTAATGAGGTATTTATAGTGGGGATTAGGTGCACAAATTAGGGTTACTAAGGGCTTAAATGACGATTAAGTCCTTGAGGAATCGCTCCTCTCAAGAAAAGATGCGGGTCTCCTTGTAGCTAGTCTTTCATAAATATGCGCATCTCGAATGAAGAAAGAAGGGGGCGTGTTTCTCTGGAGGACAATCCGAGCGTCCAAAAGGTTGGGACGAGCGGATTGGGTAGCTTCTGGACGAGCGGCTTGGCAGCTTGGACGAGCGGCCTGGGGTGCTTCTGGACGAGCGTCCCGAGGGGTGAGACGCTAGGATCTCAGTCCAGCTTCTTTTCTTCTTTTCTTCTTCCAACAATCCTCCGGGATTTTGTCGGGGATGCAAGGATCTTCTTCATTATTGCCCATCTACTACATTATGTAAAAAGGCCTTCTAGTCTTGTCTTCTCTTTGATGCTTGGTCATTAGATTTGATCAATTTAGCTCTATTTTGCCATGAAAATGCAAGGTTTGCACTCCTCTCCTACCAAGGAAACAAAACCTCAAAGAATATGCAAAACAAAGGACTAAAGATAGTAAATGACCCAAATATGCACTAAAAAGCATAGGAACGAGGCTAATTCGGGGACTAAATATGCTCAAATATTGATCACATCAAAAACTTCAACACCGACAACCATCCCATATCCAAGGCTCTCTCTACCTAACAACTCTCGTGCCTCCAATTATTCTGCACTCCATCTAACCTATACCATAAAATCCTGAGCATAACCACTACTCTAACTCTTCAACATTACCGCAAAACGACATACTTCTTTATACATGCACTTATCTCCACAATCATAACGATCCACAATTGTTACACACACTCACACTAGATCCTCAAGTGCTTTTCTTTTATTACCGCAAAACTCACCCATAAGTTAACATGATAGTAAGTCCCAACGCTCCGTACTTACTTTCCCGATAAAAGGTTATAAACCACCTGTAAATTCCAGTTCAGTACAACACATGTTCCGCAAATCAGTTGCCACTACTATGTCAACCAATGCCTCCTCTAAAACAAAATCGAAAGTAATCCAACAACCTCTCACAACTGTATTCCATTAACAGAATATCATTATCGCAACTCTTTTCCATATCATACTCTACCCTCACTCCCAAGCCGAAACTGGTAAGAAACACCAATAAACAAAACAACAGACTATATGTCCAACCCGAAACTCAAAGGAAACAACAGTAAACAAAATAACAATCTATATAACTGATATACACTTTCGAAAATTCGTCTCATAAGTATCCCGCCTACTCCACCACAACCGATGACGACATCGCAACACCGCCACCAACAACCGCACCGCAGCGCGAAAGTACCGCATCACAACACGGAGTACCGTGCCTGGATCGCACCCGGAACACAACAACCACATTACCACAACACCAGACTATCAACACAATAATCATCACATGACTCCTTGAACCACCATTACCCTTTCTAAATACCGTCCTATTAGGTTACCATACACAACATATAATACGGAACACTTAGATAACAACTTTGTGACTATCACACTATACCACTACTCGTGAGGTCAGAACCTCACACAAACACTTACACACATCATATACCCATAATCGAATCTAACTAGCCAATCCTGTTCACGTAAGTTACTATCTGATAAAGGTTACCTCTCGCCCGAGCTTAAACCGTACGCCCCTCGTAACCCATTCTCCCATTCGCATAACCATCACCTCCTGACAAATGTAACCACACCATTAATACCCAACTACTAGCAGACGCCTCCTATATCCACATCTTATACCCTCGCAACCATATATACCAATCCAGCCTCCACAAAATCAACCTCCCTAGTACGGCTATCTTCTCTATTTAACGTCATCCATAACTACTAATGATAACATCACGACACCACCATATTTCGTATAAAAATCCCTTACACTCACCTCTAAAAATAATAGTTCATTTTTATTTCGGTTAACATCTTAATTAACAAACAACAAATCCGTCAACATAATTTACCTCAGCATTCATTCCAATTCTGTCCTTAATTGTATCGTCACCTATCTCACCACCAAAATCTCATATCGTGAAAATACTCTACCAAATTTTTACTCCCCTTAATTCTTCGAAACTCATGACTAACATATCGTCCCGAAGTTCCTATATAACCATTAACTCACACCCTCATGATAGTATCATACATCTCGGAGATTCTTTACTTCCACATCGCTTAACTGAGGTCAAAATTCTCTTAGTTTACTCCCCTCATTCTTTTCCCTTTACACTTGACAAAATAAATTAGCAATTCAACTTCTTATTCCTACTACCTAATTCTTTAGTGCTTCGGTTACCTTCTCATTGCTCCAAAACCCAAATTCCATTAATTCATACCAGTACCTTCTCACTCTTTCTTACCATGGATCCTCTCTCAGCATGCTATCACTCACACTTGCCACCAATCAGTCCACACAATCAACGTTTACTCTTCAATTAATTCCATTTCCCTTTTAGATCTCTAGAAACCAAAATTCATTTCCTACCATACCGTTAATTGCCCAAGGATATTACACACTAGGCTCACCTCTTCATAATCCAAATTGCCAAACTCGGCCACTATCGACACATCGCGGCATAACTCGATCTAAGCTCACTATACACCATTCCTTTTCATCCCTCTATAACGACCTTCCATCACATATATTCTTAACCAACAAAATCCCAACCTTCTTCCTCCATAAATCCTTACACATCCCAAGTTACCACTATTCACATCCTTCCTTTCAATCTTTTCATTCTCACATTCCTCATACTTACCTACCCCTCTGACCATGTACGATTATCACTACCCTACTTAAACCCACGACCATATCACTCACCATACCTCACCAAATGTGCTCATTGCCTTAATAAACTCAACAATCTTCCCTTCCTCTTTCTACTATCCATCACAATCATGTATAATCCATGTCCTCCTCACCAAACTCATACCCATCATAAGGTGCTACTCCTTACATCATAAGATCTGGCAACTTACGCATCAGAACCAACACATATGTAAAACAATGCATAAAGAAGCAAAAGAACATATTTGAAATAAATATGATATGCGACGAGGTCAAAAGATCAGCATATGACCAAAACAAGGGTTACTAGATCGAGTACAGCCTACTCGATCGAGTAGGTAAAGATCAGAAGCACGCATAATAAATTACCAAGGCTACTCGATCGAGTACGAGCTACTCGATCGAGTACGAGCTACTCGATCGAGTACGAGGTACTCGATCGAGTACAAATAGGTGTAATCGATCGAGTAAGGAGTACGCGATCGAGTACCCTACGCAGTTAACAGCACTGTCCGATTTTCGTAAAACTGTCGTATCTCACTCGTTTCTTGGTCGTTTTGGGCGTGTGACCTATCATTAGAATCGTAAGAGAACACGCTATCACCTCCAAGTGGAATAAAATCAATATCATATATGCATCTCAAGTTATAATAATTTAAAGACAACTTCTCTATAGTCGGACAACGTAAATACTTGATTTTTCCTTCCAAACAACTTAAACAATAACAAAGCAACAAAAGCAACTCGATACTCGTAAAACCAGTATCCCTAACCACATGTTACTATATACAAAATCCAAACAATAACATCCATCAAGCTCATATAATATTCTACTTATCAATGATGTACTACCCGCATGCTTACTTGGTATAACTTCAACACATATCCACTGATATATACATATCATCATATCCTCCTAATATCACATGCTACTAATATCGACCAAACAATAAACATCAATTATCACTTAAACATATTCTGCATCATACTTCACATACTTCTATCATTCCATCCAATTCCACCACATGCTTCATCCAACACATATACTTTGAAAACAATAAACAATTAGCGATCCCATGACACACCCATAGTGACCGGTTCAAAGTTCAAGGAAAAGTTCATGACTTTAGGATGTCTCCCAAGCCTTTGCATTAGCTCCTAACAACTCCTACACTACTACAGATATGGTGGACAACAAGGGCTAATGACCGTTGTTATAGAAAAAAGCGGGCGTTGTTGTTCGGGCCGTTGTTAAAACTTTTAACAACGATTAAGTTTTTTACTAATAACCGTTGTCAAAGGTTTTAACAACGGTTTAGAACCGTTGTCGTTATTAGTTATCCATTGTGAAATGAAGTCCTTGTATTGAATAAATTTTTGGTGGGAAAGTAATAACAACAGTTTCATGACATAAAATCGTTGTTGATAGTAATGCGCGGGCTTAATAGTTTATTGTAAGGATGTTAATAACAGCGGAATTTTGTATGATAACTGTTGTTATTACTAATGACAACGTTTTTTTTTGTTTAATAACCGTTGTTATTGGAGTTTTTTTTTTAAAAAAAAAATTACAAAGTCAGTGCATTACTGCCAAACTCCTTGCATCAATTAACAGTAGCATCACCATTACAATAATGATTTTACTAAAACATTCTCCATTACAATATGCAACAACAATATCATAGTCTTATTGCAATGTTCAACAAAATTTTCCTAAAGCTCTAAGTCTAAAGCTCTAAATCAATAAAAGTAGAACTAAATTGACCCAAATATATACCTCTTTATTTTCGTTGCAATGTTCAAGGACGTACTTGTTGCTTTTTGTACTCGGAGTCATGTGGCTCGTTGATAACATACTGAAAACAAAGGCATTAACGAAAACATATATGTTAGAGTAGCATATAGCAGCACGCAACATGAACGTAACAACAACAAGGCATCGTATAATATTTAATTTACTTTAATAATTTAATTAATAATTTAATTAATAATTTAATTTAATTTAATTCAATAATACTTGGCATATGAAACGAAAATATATTAATTTACAGGACATACATTGTCATTTCCGAAACATATTAATTAAAAAAAACTCTTGGCATATGAAAGGACACATACACTACTTAAAAATTCATTCCACTATGTATCTCAATCAATCCATTATCTCATTTATCTTTCAACACACTCCAAACCCTAAACTCCAAACCCTAAATCTTCCGAACCTAAACTCCAACTTCCTTCAATAATGAATCAGAACATTCGTTTAACGATCGAGTACAACAAATGTTTCATACGCCGCTTAGAGAAAATCGAGAGGAAGAACAGACACTTCCTTGATGATGTTCAGATCCCACTCAAGGAGGCCACCCTTCATGGCTGGGTGCCGGAGTTGGAGCAGCTGTATGCATATATTGCATCTGTTTTACGAGACCTCTAAATATCAAAGGAGGAGAGGATCATTCTCATGGAAGAGAATGCCTTCCTAAAATCCGTTCTAAGGAGTAGTTTAGTTTAGTTTTTTTATTTTATTTCGTATATCAATTAACTAAGTTTATGAATATTAAATGTGTATTTGTCTTACTATCCTCATCATGATCTTCTTTGTTTTATTTTATTTTATTTTATTTGATTTGTTTTACTAATAAATGCAGAAAAACTATTCGCATAATTAGAGAAAGAACAATGACGGAGAAAAACATACAAAAAAATAATACCTGGTAACTAGAGAAAGAACACTGACATAGACGATGAGAAAGAGACGACGACAACGGCAAGGACGAAGATGACAGAGCGACAGCGAGGGAGAGTTTTAACGGTGAGGGAGAGTGTGTTTATGTTTGTGTTTGTGTTTGTGTTTGTGTTTGTGTTTGTGTTTGTGTTTGTGTTTGTGTTTGTGTTTGTGTTTGTGTTTGTGTTTGTGTTTGTGATTGTGTTTGTGTTTGTGTTTGTGTTTGTGTTTGTGTTTGTGTTTGTGTTTGTGTTTGTGTTTGTGTTTGTGTTTTTGTTTGTGTGGTAATGTGGTGTTTGTTTTTGTTTTTCTATACACTGAAATTATTGACAACGGTTTTGTATATTATAAACCATTGTCATTACTAATAACAACGGTTATCACAAATTAACCGTTATTATTTTTCACTGATTTGCGCCAAAATAATATAATCCAATTAACAACGTTATTATATATTACGTGTTAAACTGTTATTATTATTTTATGAATGCCAACGGTTATTATTTATATATCCGTTGTTATAAGTAATTACAACGGTTCTAATTCTGGCAACCGTTGTTATTAATTTTCAGTGAATTCCTCGAAAATAAAATAATACAACTAACAACGTTATTACCAATTCGCGTTAATATGCATTTTTGAAGGACCGTTGTTATTGCCTATATTTGTAGTAGTGCTACCCAGGTTCATTTTAACTTGCCTCTCTACATTCATTGGATTCATTTGTTACAGGTTCAAAAATCGTCGCTCTGAAACCACTTTGTAACACCCCTGAAGAGTCTATCGATCCAAAATACTCAAAAGGGGAGGGGGGGGGGGTGAATTGAGGATTAAAACTTTAACCTACTTTTTCGATTGAAAGTGTATAATTAATTATTTAAAGTTTATTGATTAAACTTTAACTAATTAATTGATTAACTAATTAAAATGATGCTGATAAACGAAAGAGAGAAGGAGACACACGGATTTTTGAAGTGGTTCAGTTTCACAAATGGAAACCTACGTCCACTATTCTCGATTAATAAAGTTAATACCTTTCTACAGATTACAAATATACTAACCCAACTCGTGCAACTAACCCTAGCTGTAAATCTAGTGAGTACCGTTAAATACTCGAGTGACCAACTTACTCTAATAAGAAAGCACTAATGATTCTTCTAAAAGTTCACGTTGAAGAACGAGTAAGAAATCAATTAAGCACTATTATCTTATAACGATAATAAAAGAGCGAATGCACAAATTTATAAACACACGACCTTTTCGAAAATTACAAAACGGTTTTCTTGTTTGAAACACACGGTTTTTGCTCTTAAAATAAAATCAAATTATGCTTTAAAGGTCTTACTTTTAAATGTAGCAAAGAGTAAAGTATTTATAGCAAAAGAGGAAGCATGACACTCGGTTCACACGAAACCCTAGAGGCCGAAATAACAAACATATAAACAAATCATATCTTTGTTATTTCCTTCCTTAAAATCCTAAGAGATAATAAAGAATATTACAAAAGATAATTTATAAATTATTCTCTTATTATCCTTTCCTTAAATCTTAAGATATGATAGGATTTTCCATAACAAAATATCCTTATCATAAATAACTATATCAAGCTAGATATAAAAGATATGTTAAGATAATTCTAGAGAATAAAATCTTAACAATAACAACTTTTATTCCTTAAGCTCACACGAAACCAACACGACTCATATGCCTTGTTTTTCGTGAAAACCCTAACTTGATATTAGGTTAGATTTAGGGTTTTAAGAATATGCTATATTAGAAACCCTAATTAGTAATATGGCTAAACTCATAAGTTGATCCAACATGATTACTAATCACAAGTTTAAAATAAAACCACACTTAATATGAACATGAGCTTCCTTGTTAAACGAATACCTTCTTGCTAAAACATTTAAAAGAACAAAAACATTTTCAAAAACAATTTGAAAACTTCTTGAGTCGTGTGTAATATAAGTTCAGCATCTCAATGTTATAGTAGAAGAACTATAACATTGAGCTCTTGCATAAGTAATGTTATAACTGCCAAGCTATAACTTTACCAACATAAGGAACCATTCTTATGTTACCATTACGAGATAATCGCCTACACTATTCTAATCTTCTTAGGAGATCTTCGAGTATAAGCTACTTCATCATTCAAGCTTGATTAATCTTTAGATGAGCTTCATCTTCTCATGATGCTTGAATAATTCTTTCACTATCTTGTGATATATTGATCCTTGATTGAGGGCTTTACCACAATAGTTCTTTGTATACTTACATCACAATCCTTTAAGCTTTGCATATAATAAGTCTAATCTGAATAGACTAAACGAACAATTACACGCAACAAGTATACAAAGTATTCTTGACATCATCAAAACATAAACATATATTCTATATGGTTCAACAAATTCCCCCTTTTTGATGATGGCAAGTCTCCTAAAATTGTGATGACTCCTTCCCCAGCTAGATCCCGTGCGAACTCTATAGAAATACCTGCTAATCAACTGCTCGCCATCCCCGAATGGATCACCACAGTTTTCAAAACATTTAAACGGGGTCAGTTACTGAATAATCAAAATAAGCAAAACAGAAACATCCAAATACATAAGCATATTCCTCCAACTCCAGTTCATCACCAATCACCTATCTACACACTAAAGTGTATATACCTGCCAGAATACCCATCGCAATAGGTATTCCACTCCACTAGTGTAACACCCCCATGTATTCGGGAGCCTTTAGCTAGACATTCCCAAGTAAATGAGAGCGTTACCATCTCGGTTTCCCGAGGTAGTAGATAACCAAGTCCAACTCACCAAAGTACTTTAAATAAAAACTTTAATGATTACATAAGTTTTACAATTTTAATCAACTAAAACTTAATATAAAAATAAATACAACTCGCAGCGGAAATTAAATAAGTGATATAACTACATTTGTGATCTAGACTCCTGCAGGTCCGAAAGCTCACACGCCCAAGCTCCCCATATCTAGCTAACTCAAAACCTGCTATTTAAATCTGCTCCCCATTTAACCGAAAATATTAAATGCTTCACCACAGGATGCCATCAATTAAAGCAGGCATCAATTTTATTTTGACACAAAAGCAAACACGTCAACCAATGGTTGAGTTGGAATAAATACTAACAACAAAAACACACGATAACAGTCCAACTTCCTTTTTATATTGCACAACCCCCTGACAACATGCCCATTCTTTTTTTCTTAGCACACCTTCCTTAACAACGTGCTCACTATACATCATTCCAACCGAAGTGAAGTATCCACCATCCCAACCGAAGTTGAGGTATTCACCATCCCAACCGAAGTTGAGGTATCCACCATCCCAGTACCGAGGTATCCAACATTTACGACATGAGATAACCAACAACCACAATATAAACCAATGACATATACTTCACAACTGATAATTCATCCAACAACATTATCGAGTAAAAGTTGAGTAGGATTTATTCCTACCTGATAAGCAATATCCAATTAAGCAGCTTAAGTAATCCGAATAATTAAAGCAATCCGACCCGATTATAATTCTTCACAACCGTCACCTAATCAAAATATTATAATTCAATTCAATTCAATTCAATTATTCATTTATTTATTCCTTTTTTTTCATTAAATATTCAAACTAATTATTTATTAAAGATTACGATATTATAATTATTATGTAAAACCCGATTGCTTAACAAACCCGAATCACCCGAATTACCCACTTAAAACCCGTCACAAAACAAACACACAAAAACCCCCAATACATGGTTTAGAAACCGTGTACACACACCCCTATAAACACACCCAAAACCGACACCACTGACCACCACGACCACCACCCAACCTGCCTACCTCCTCCCTACACCGCGGCCTATCCAAACACCCACTCACCACCCCTCAAACCACCACCAGCCGACCATAAAAACACGCCCTAACCCCCTCTCTACTCGACATTACCAACCAAACACTCCCACCACCGTGTATAAAACCTATTACCACGACCACTACAGCCACTCCCACATCCAACGGCCACCACCACAGCCACCCTTGGTCCAGGCGGTTTCAACGGTACCATCCAACCTCACTATTGGTCAGAAACGCATCCACGCTAACCGTTCCAACACACCCACGACACAAATCCCTGTTTACCGCCATCACCAACGCCAGCCGCCACCCGCCGCCACGCCAACACCACCAAAGTGGTCGACTCAACCACCTGAACATAACCCCTCTATACCCAGGTCACGACATAGCCAATTAGGGGTTCAATTACCCACTATAATTACCCACGACCTAACCCGCAACACCCCCTGACCAGCCACCTTTAGCCGCCCTAAACACCACCCTATCACGGTCAACAACGGTCAACAATGGTCAGGTCAGAAACTTTGTAGTCCAATGTCGCTATAGGTCCAATTCCCAAGTCCTATGGTGGTCTATAGAAGTCATACTATCGATCTAAAGATGCTTGCATGAAAAGAATATAAACCGATTTAAGATGAATAATTACCTCGAGTTGATTAATTGATTTATGTTAATTCCTTCTTCTTCCGTCTCCTAAAGCTCCTTCTTTTAATTTGTGAATTATTTCTCAGATTTAAGGTGGTATTTATAGTGTAAGATTTAGAGAATACGAGGTCAATTAGGAAACTATGTAACTTACTTTATTCTAGTTAGTATAGGAATTGTCATTATAATTATATCATTATTATTATCACATATTATCAATCTTAACATAACTATGATTTCCTCATATAATACTTACTAATTTATTATTGCCATAACTTTATTATTATTATTATAATTATAATTACCTTTATATATTATTATTTCCATATTATATTATTATTAATTACCGACACAAATCCCGATCACACTCATACTAGATGAACAATAAAATTCGGCCCAAATAACAATGGCACACGGCCCAATGCTAAATATTAGTTAAACCCAATTCCCGACTAGAATTATTAATTTATTTATTTAATTAACGTCTTACTTGTATTTATTATTAGAAATGTCATTTAATCAATTATTAAATTATATAAATTACTTTCATAAATTATTATCAAAATATGGAGTATTACAGTCTTCCCCCCTTAAAATGAACTTCGTCCCGAAGTTCGCCCACAACTACTACCACAACACTTATAACATCCCCATCACTAAGCATCATCCAACACAATTAAGCATTTTATGATTATCAATCACGCCAATCTTATCACAAGGTAACACAACAATAACTCAAAATATTCGTAGTATTACATTCCTTCCCCCTAAAAATAATCTTCGTCCTCGAAGTTTGGAACATCAAATAATAGGAACAATCAAGCCATTGTTGTAACGTCACAAAATATCAAAACACAGATTCTAACCCAAGACAACCATTATTTCCAAGACAACACAAATTAATGGTTAAATGAATAAAATCTTTGATTTACCTCCAAATAGCAAAATCACATCATATAGGATATTCGAACTAACTTTATTTAAATTCAACTACTTTACTTAACTACCGACGAATACATTGCCAGACTAAATAATAATCTATAACAAAATACGCACAATTGTTTAGTTTAATTTTTCTCCATAATGATATCTAACTTAAACATGGATGCAATATAGGCTTAGGGCAACACGTTCCGCATATCACTAGACATGTCATTCTACTTTACATAATTGGCAACAACATGTTATAACTTCTAAAAATCATAAATAAATAATAACTTAAGTAATCTTTGAGAACTTATACTTTTTAGAAAATAAAGAGAGTTATTAAACTATGAGAAAAATAATCAAGCCAAAAATTCAAAGGGTCAATTTATAATGCATTTTACAAGCTATTTGGTCGAAACAAAAATTTTACAGCAACTTGTCAGAAACTTAGGTCAACTTGTAAAAATCACCATAAATTGTCAAAATATTTCCTTACAACGTGGCTTACCAATTTAGAAATATACATGAGTCTATTAAAAAGTAGAGTTGGAATCACTAGTAGAAAAAATTCCTATCGTGACGCTGTTATAGTGGCGGTTCTAATAGAAAACGCCACCAAAAGTAGTTAAGAAAATATTGGTGGCGGTTTTATTTAAGAACCGACGTATAAAATAAACTATTTGTGGCGGTTTTATTTAAAAACCGCTGTTATAGGGTTTTTGTGGCGGTTTAATTTACAACCGACGTGAAAAGAGTGTGGTGGTTTTATTTAAAAACCGCCGCTATAAAGTTTTTGTGGTGGTTTAATTATACAACCAACGTGAAAAATGTGTGATGATTTAATTTAAAAACGCCACTATAAGACCTTTATTGTGGTTTTATTCAAGCACAAATTCTCATTTGTGACGGCGATATCCGTCATGAAAGCATCATGACGATACCGCTTTCCTCTCACAAAATGCCCATTGAGAGGTGAGTGGGAAGACACGTAAGGCGCCTTTGCACCGTCCTCTACCTTTTTGTGAGAGGTCACAAGCTTGTGACGGGATTAACCCGTCACAAGCACGACTAGCTGTTATTCAAGACATGACAGCCTCATTTAATCCCCCTAATTCTCATTGTATTGAGTACTGCTGACTCTTGAAATTAAAAAATACCGACTGCCCAATTACCCACCTTCACAAAGAACCCCACGGCTGCACATTTCACCCATCTTTCCAAACTGACTACCCATTTTCACCAAAACGCACTTCCCCTATTTTCTCTGTTTCGTCTCCACCTTCATCAATCATCTCCATTCTTCTCTCATTCAACCCCCCTTCCTCTTTGATTAGCTAATTAATCACGATCTGATACCCCTTGCCCTCATTCTCATTATATTTAAATTGAACAAAAATCAACTCCCCCATCTTCACAAAGCACCCACCGCTGCACATTGACCGCCTAACGTCGGTTCGCCGCATACCTACCGTTGAACGCCAGCGCCAACTTGCCCTATTTCCGCTCTTCTTTATCTCATTTCTAGGTATTTTCTTTTGTTAATTGTTGGCTGGCATGACACCTACCGCATTATTTAGAATAAATTTGATGTTATTTGTTGTTCTTTTTACTTATATTATTGTTAATAGACCTAATATAATATGTTATTGCTTAGTTATTGTCATTTTGCGATATTATTGAAGG
The DNA here is from genome assembly GCF_048544455.1 of Silene latifolia. Lineage (NCBI taxonomy): Eukaryota > Viridiplantae > Streptophyta > Magnoliopsida > Caryophyllales > Caryophyllaceae > Silene > Silene latifolia. The sequence goes on from NC_133531.1 coordinate 102,355,474, forward strand.
TATTGTAGGTCAGGGTATACAGAAATTTGGGGTTTTGGCAAATTACTTGTATTATCGAAGGTAATATGATATTTGTGAGGTTGTTTGAGTCGCATTTCCGCTGCCGAAGTTTGTTATCAGGTATGCCTTTCGAGATTCTCTAATTTTGCTTATTTTTCTCGCATATTACCTGCCTCTATTTCTCTATCTCGATTGATAGGAATTTTGTTGTATTCTTCTTGATTGATTGAAATTTGTTGCGTTCATCATTTTTGCATAAACCTTTTTTGTTCCCCAAATTTTACAATCATGACTAATGATTCTACATATGCTTCTGCATCTGCAATTAATACTACTACGGATCCTATTATTCTTGTACCTGGAGATAATGTTATTTCTCAAATTCTGGCCGCTGAAACGCTACCTACTGTGGAGTAGTACATGATTAGTATATATTCAGTATTGCTTATCACTTGCTGCAAACTTAAGTTTGTTCAGATTCCTGGGTTTGTACAATCAGTCATATAATGTAATTTCTTCTATCATTGGTGCAATCAAAGTCAAGTAAGGTAATATCCTTCACAATCAAGTTGGTATAGCATATGCAATGGATTTGCTCGACAACCTGCAGAAGGTAATATATTGATAATCTTGTTTCCAATCTTAAAATCAAATTCCATAATTACATTTTGTTCGTTACTAATATACTACACATTCAAGAACAGATTGACGGATCAGTGGCGCGAGACATACTGCAGCCTGCATTTTTTGTACCTGGTAATTACTTTAGTGTCAAATGATTGAAATCCTTACTTTAGTTCCAAATGTTCGGTTCAAGAGAGCTATGCCTTTTAGTGTGTGTTGGTACTTGTGCTGAATGTAGATTTTATTTATCTACCGTAAGAAAATATAGATTGTGTTAATTGTGATAAACAAGTTTAACCAATTTACTGAACCCCACCATTATGAGTTGTCTGAAAGCGAGTGTGGTAGACGAGTAACTAATGTTCTAAGACGACCGAGCTTGTTATGAACATTATGAAACTAAAATGGCAGAAAAATGTGCTAAAATTTAAATACATTTTTCCTATGGTTTAGTTAATATATTCAAAGTAATTGTCCTCTGATGTTACAGTTCTTAAATTGTCCATATCACAGATAGTTACTATGAAAGATGTCGTAGAGGAGATTGTTGGAGAAATCTTTGATGAAAATGATTCCAAGGTAATCTATTTCATCCGAGAGCTTTTGTTTAAAGATTTGCGATAAAAGTACTACTGTGTAGTTTGTTACACGAAATATATATTCACCTGTATTTAATAGTCTAAACTCTAAAGTGGAGATCAATTTTGTTTTCATTCTACCTTGAGGAGAGTTCTGAAATAAGCTTCTTTTTAATTCAACTTTTTCAATCACTATCTTCCTGTCCTAACTTCATATTGTTTCAGATGGTGCCATGTATATATGTTATCTGTAAATTTGTATATGTCCTAACTTCATATTTTTTTTCAATCAATATGTTCTATAGTGTCTTATGTTGATTTTAATAATATTTAGGTTGTTTTTCTAACTATTGATTTGTTAAATGTATTATTGCAGATTCGAGATGAAAGATGTTATGGAGGTGTGGGCTATAAAATGTTTAGAGAACATCAAATATTGATTAGTTTATTAACTAAGACGTGTATGTGACATTATTGTTTTGCGGATCAAAGTCTATTTGTGGCCTCAATTCGGTCACGCCCCATTGATTTGGTTGATACTTCCGGACCTTCGTGACTTTTTCTAACTAAGTTGCTTTGAACTCTGAAAGTGTCGGAGTAACATGGTCCATGGCTAATGGTGACAAAGATTTATTCTTGCATATTTTACCAAGTGAGCATCCTTCGGTTAATTGTTCTAATTTGTCTATTTTTTTTTTTCGATTGTTGAGTTCATTGTTTGTTCTAGTGAAATTAGTGAAAGGTGGAAACCAAGCTACATACAAGGAATTCATTTTTCATTTTATTCTGACATGAAATATATGTGGTATAAGGTGCTATAATTGAAACTTTTGAGCTTTTTATCTTGTTTTTTCTTTATATATATTTATTTATATAGGTACCCTTTTTTTCATTGTTTGATTTTTAGTAACGCTAGACGTTGATTTAATAATGCTTAGAGTGATTTTCTTACTATGGGTTTTGTTTATTGTATCATTGCAGATTTAAGAGTAAGAGTGTCAATTGACGAGATAAAGAATGTAAAAGAGGTGTAGTCTACCAAATGTATATGTAAATGTTGATTAGTCTATTAAATAAGATGTGTATGTCATTATTTATACACTTCGATGTAAAATTTTTGAACATGGACTTATTGTTCTGCCGGATGATATGGAAGTTTTTGGGTAGTTGGTTGCATTCTTGTGTATGTATTGTTTGTTCAATTCAATATTAGATTGTTAAATTTATGGGAGGTTGCTACAGAAATTTAGGTAGCAATTTTTTTTTTAAAAAAATACCTATCTATGGCGGCGGTTCTAAGTTAGAAACGCCACGAGCTATAGTGACGGTTTTCAAGTAAAACCGCCACTATAGATAATCAATGGTGGCGGTTCTTAAGTTAAAACCCGCCACTATAGATAATTAAAGTGTTCATTAAAATACCTATGGTGGCGGTTTTCTTACAATAACCGCCACTATAGATGAGTTACAGTGGCGGTTCTTGTCTAACAACCGTCGTATTATATAAGTCTATAATGGCGGTTTTGTATAAGAACCGCCACTATAGGAGAGCTATAACGGCGGTTGTACAACCACCTATAACCGCCGTAAAGTTTATACGACGCCGCGATAAACGACGCACCCTAAATCTCTAAAAACCGCCATAAAAGGTCATTTATAACCGCCACCGTAGGGGGTTTTTCTACTAGTGAATTTTACCAAATCATTAATCAGTTTTTAAATGACAAATTTTACAAAAACATGGCACGTAAGCAATACTGTATAGGAACATTTCGACCACTGTCCACTAAAATATTTATTTCTCCTAAACCGTATATTATTTGAACATAACACCAGTGGCATATGAAAGCTAACTCGCAAAGATATCACACATAAAATCTCGGACAAGAATTTTAAACAGACAATAAATGGCAGCTAAAACGATCAAGGGTAAAAATCTTGTGAAATCAACCAAAATCACATTCTTCACAATTCCACACAATAATTAATACTTTACATTTTTAATCATATTCACACCTTCCACATACATGCCAACATATTTTCCCCGTATCATCATGCTTATAACAATGCTTAATAAGAAATCACGTCATTTAATCTATTATTAAATTATATAAATTACTTTCATAAATTATTATCAAAATACGGAGTATTACAGCTAGTGTGGACCGCAGCCTTGATACCTAAGCCCTGCTCAAAACCGTAGAGCGAATAACCCTATGAACATTTATGTGCACATCCCCCTTGTGACGGAAACCACAAGGGGCAAATCAAGGGCGTGAAGCCATTCCTACAAATGACTCCACTCTGCCGAGGGCGCACCTAGCGAACCACATACAATTAAAACCAGAAACCACAATACGGATAATTATGCTAATACCAAGAAATACAATTAACCATAGAGATAATCATATGATTCAACCACCACAACACTTAGATCAATTATACAGTAACCATGTAGGGAAAACCCTACCTTTTCACAATCCGCTATAACTGCAGCCAAACATACCATTGCACAAGAGTACCACATCGTCACCTACAACAATAATTAACAACTATACATCATAATCCGATTTCTACCCAAAACCCTCAAATCACTCAATTAGGGTTAGACAAAACTTAACGAATCAACATAAAAACAACATAAGGAACTTAACCAAATAACGACGATTGAAAAGGTGTAAAAATCCTCAAAAGTTATGAACCCTAGATTTAGATTTGATTGTAAAAGGTGGAGAGGTTGAACGTCGTTGAATTTTTGTGTAACCCTTTGAGTATAAAATGTAGAATGAAAAGAAACTCACGAAATAACCTTTAAACACCCCTTCCAGTTTTACTATCAAACCGCGACAAAACCCGTAAATAAACCGACACACGATCGAGTAACTCACGTACTTGATCGAGTACACCCTACTCAATCGAGTTGCCTCCACTCGATCGAGTACACTAAGATCATAACGTACTCTAGAACCTTCATACCACTTACTCGATAGAGTACCTGAAAGAGTTAGTGTGCCCATATGTCCGGAATATTGTATAACCGATTAATTCTATGTGGCTACAATGTTCTGCTAGGAGTTGCTTGTAGTCTGAGTCCTAAATGAGTTAGGATTTGGGTAGTATTAATCGGTCCTACAGGGTTACACACTAGATGAGTTTTGGACAATTATAATTAATATAGATTAATTATTATAAAGGTAATAAGAATAATAAAAGATTATTTTATTAGACTTTCCATATCCTAGATAGTCTAGGATTCTCCTTGAACTCACTATATATAGAGATATAAGGGGGAGATGTTTGAGGATTAGTTTTTCAAAAAGACAAAAATCTCAAGGCAGAAAGAGGTAAAAAAATTGCCCTTAAATTTGTACTAGCATACATGCTCATATTGTGTGGATACCGCTAGAGGCACAACACTTGGGGCATTATTGTAAGACGGTCTCATAGATTATACTATGATTCAAGCAACTACAATTTGGGTTTATATACTTCTTATTATTAGCATCTTATCGGAGTTCTTCCGCATCCAAGTAAGTTTGCTAATCACCATTTTGTTTAATTTTAATACTTAACATGCATGAGGTCTTGGGAATTTTATAATTAAATGTTTTAAAAATCGTTACACAACCCTTCAGCACCCCCGTACTCGATAGAGTACCCTAAGACCAGAATACCCGAGGTATTACAGTCTTCCCTCCTTAAAAATGAATTTCGTGCCCGAAGTTCAACCCCAACCTATAAAGCATGTACACCTTACACTAACTCCACCAACTATGCCTATCTCCACAACACGGCTCACGATATTGTATCAACTATAGCATAGCCTTTCGACACTAACTACATAATACTACTTCCAGAAATGCCACTAACTCCGTCTCACTAACATATTATCCACTAGCAAATCCAATATCAAGACAATCCACCAAGCGAGATCAACCACCAAACAGAATATTACAAGATCACAAAGTGTAGGAGGGTACTACTACCTCCAAGGTACCTGAAGGTAATGTACTTGTTTTCACATAAACAAGTTTTTGGCTACCACAGTGAGAGTATTAATATCATTAGTCTTTCTAATATTTTTGAATATCATTAGAAAGAGGGAGATATACTCAACTAGATCAAAGTCTAGAATGAGATAAGTGGGAGATCAAGGTAAAAGGACAAGACTTTACCAACGCTGAAAATTCATCCTTACATAATAAAGTACTTAACAGTGATTTATTAGAGACTACCCATAAAAGGAACATGGAAATCCCTCATTCCAGGTCTATTTCTAATGATGAATTTTTGAACAAACAAAAAGTGTGGCAGATGACGTAGATGATGTAAAAAAACGTTATCTACGTAAACTACATACAAAATATATAGGATCTTTGAATAATGTGTTGGTGAGATTAGAGAAGCCATAAGATATAATTTTCATGCACACTACTATCAGCTCTAACTCAAGAAAATGCTAGGGTTTTCATTAATATTGTGAGTTCAATTGCTGAGAACCTTGATGATAATCAATCAATTCAAGGGAATTAGTAAGGATGCTAAAAGTGATGTAAAATTTCTTAACCGCTACGCAAAAATGCTTTATCAAAAGATGTAGTCATATGCCAATTAGAGTAATTGATATATGAACATAATAACTTGAATGAGTGTTTATATAAGTTACTGGATGATGGATTCTAAGACATGAATGCTAGAAGTAACAGAGGAGAACATATTAGGGGACATCCTGATTTGGTGGTAAAGTCTATGAGACCCCGGCCAACACGCACAGGTTTCGCGGATTTAGGGTCAGCAAGAATAACTACCTTCCTGTTTACGGCCAGAAGAATACACATACATTATATATTATATCTCAAAATTTAATAGAATTCATATAAATTTCATTAATTAAAGACTTCACGCATACCTTGCCGAAAACTGTGAACTGATTTGAAGGGGATGTATGCTGCTGTTTTCCATCAATCGTCTTCTCAAGTTGCATCCCTTGATTATTGTCAGCTGTGGCGGATAACTCAAGTTGCATCTCCTTTTCAAACTCATTTACCTAATAAAATTAACCAATGGCACGATGTCAGAAGTTATAGCATTAGAGCTGGCAGGGAACACACCCTCTGATCTTACCAAAAAAAAGAAAAGAAAAATAGGGAAGTCATATATTTACCTTATCGGCTTTAGTTGTTACAACTTCAGAAGCAGTAGGTACCTGATCTTTCTGAATCTTGTTGACCGATACATCCTTCTCATATATTGTCAAGGTAGTAGTGTTCTCGGCCTCTTGACCAATCTGTTGTACTTTACCCCCTTTAATGACATCCTCCATCATCTTCAATTCTTCATCGGAAGCCTTGCCTCCAGAATTCATCTTTAGTATCACGGATGCCAATAACTGAACCTGCGTGCCAAGAATGTAATGTTTCAGCAATTTATTTAAAACAATAACATGTGAACTTAAATGAAAATAATAGAATAAATGGTACCATGTCAGCCTTCTCAGCCTTAGCCTTCCTTTTCTTATTTTTCGGGGCAGTTGTCCCATAATATTTCGTGACTCCAACATGTAACGGGATGCCCCTCAATCGACCTGGATGTTCGGGTCGGCCGATCTCTCTAGAAAGAACGTCATCACGACCATTGGGAGTGAATTTCCCTTCTTCTACCTCTTTCAATACCTTCTCCTATAATATATTAAATAAACTTCAAATTATATTTGTGACTAAAATAATAAAGTTAGTAATGAACTCGTCTTAATAAAATAATGCTTATTATGTTGGCCAACACTTCCTGATCATATTTGTCACACGACCGGGATGATCCTTTAGGCGTGTGCCCTTCTTTATAAGTTACGTGCCGATTCAAGTCGGTCACTCCCTTTGCCACCTACACATTAACATGGTAACAGTTATATATATAAATGTGTATCAAGTCCAAGTGTGATTAAAAAAATCAAATAAACAGGGGGATGCATGCTACTTATGAGTTGGTCTTCTATCAATCTGTAACCGCCTCGAGAACCATACCATTTCCCCTTCTAGCATGAAATGTTAGAACGATTTCTTTTGCTAACGGCCTTCAAATTATATAAAAGAACAAGTAGATGAGATAATAAAAAGATTATAGAGAACTCATTAATTAAAAAAATGATAGGTAAATCATTAAAGGCGAGGATATTTAACCTCAAACTTCTCACTAGTTCGAATCGCTTTGAAAAGATCCCATTGTTCCTGAATGATGGTGGGACACTTGTTTGACGGTGGGCTCTTATGCATCTCCCCCGTCTCCTTGTCCACATATAACCAATACTTACCAACGTCACACTTCCACTGCCTTAAGACACTCCCTGCCTTCTGTATTAAATACTTATCATAGCATTCGGCAATATCAAAGGCTTCCTTTATACGATCCAAGAATAACTGCGCCGATTTTGGATTCATTTTCCTAATTTCATGTAAATGGATAGGCACAAACTGTCTTGTGCAACATCCAATCCAAGTGGATAAATCCTTCGCATTTGGACCAGTAGGGAAACCCTTCGCGTTCCATGTTATTTTAAGCGGCTGTTTAGCCACTATAGCTGCAAGGGCTGCAGGGCACTTCGTAGCACCCCTCTCACCAGGCTTATTATTCTTTTGACTTCTTTTCCGTTTTTCACCCATGATAATCCTAAAACCCTAAATATGAGTGAATAGGAAATGAACAACGACATGCAGAGTATCTAAAACCCTAAAGAGGAATGAAAATTTAAAACAACAGTTTGAGCTTCTAAAATCCTAAAACCCTAATAAGAGGAATGAAGTAGATGATGCGGGATGATAAAGATAACAAAGAAGACGAAAAACAAACAGATGAAAAACAAAAAAGATAATCTTAAAACCCTAATGACGAAACACAAAAGTGAACATACCTGATGATGATGATGATAAAGAGAACGAGCAGGATGATAAGGGAAGGCAATGGAATCTGGGCGTCGGAAGCTGGACGACGGCCGACAACGGAATGTAGAAAGCGGGGAAGAGAGAATCAACTCAGGATACCAACGGTTGAATTGATGTTGTGTGTGTTTGTGCTGTGTTTATGTGGTATGCTGTATACCTGTATGTGTTTGTAAATTAGTTTTTTATTAAGACAAACTATTAACAACGGGTCCTTAAAACAAAACCGTTGTTATATGTTAATAACAACGGGTCAATAAAAGTCAACCGTTGTCATAACTTTATTACAACGGTTAAAATATACCCGTTGTAATATATTTTCACCCAATTTGCGCTAAAATGAAATATGTCTAGAAAAAGCAATGACAACGGGTAGAAGTACTACAGCCGTTGTTGAAAGTAATAACACCGGTTAATGTCAATATAATCGTTGTTGAAAGTAATAACAACGGGTAATGTCAATATAACCGTTGGTGAAAGTAATAACAACAGGTATTGTCAATATAACCGTTGTTATTGTTTAACACTTTTTTTTTTAAATTACTGTGATTGCATTATAGTCCAAACCTATATCAATACAGCAGCATAACAACTGTAATAGCAGAAGCACTATATACTGCAACATTAATCAGCAATTTTAACAACAACATCCACATCTAATAATAAGATCAAGAAAATAAGACAAAAACACCAGCTTGCATACTGAATATCTACATGATTTACCATATGCCACGCAAATTTGGGAATCTTTAACAATGACCATTGCTTCAATTGGCTTTTTAAAGCTACCAAAAGCTAAAGACAACATACATACACTCCAGCAACACATCTCAAACTTGCTATAAATTCAGAAAAGAGGCATCCCATTAGCTCAGTATCCATTAGCTCCCCACAACTCACAAATAAACCATCAAATTACTGGTCTGAAAATGACTCAAAATATTGGTCGTCCATATCACTGTGTCCTGATTAATGCCCCAGGCCACATAGATATAGACAATGGAAAATTTGCTGCCAAAAGCTTTAATCCTTTTAGGAATAAGCTTATTGAGCTGGGATACTCGGTCAGCAAAATTAAGCCACAATGGGGGCCATGGGGATTCAAAGGGAGTCTACTAATTCAGTTTGGAACATCACCTGCACATGCAGAATCAGCATTTAAGCTTGACATGATGTTTTAACTCAGAGGCCTGATGTGAACATTATTTGCGCATATTTAGTCCCCTAATTGAGCCTATTTTGCATACTATTATAACGTTCTATGGCCATTTTATCCGTTAATACCTTCCTATTTGCTTTTCTATCGCATTTCATATGTTTTGTAGAAAAGGAGATAATAAAGCGGAAATTCCCGTCTTTCGTGCGTATTCGGAAGCTATTTGACGATATTTGATGGACTAGTATGAAGAGGAAGCGAGAACTAAAGGCCAATCCCACAAGAATAAAGTGGAAATGAAGGAAAGGGAAGAATAGAAGAGAAAACGAGATAGCCCTCCAACCCGTGCGGATTCTCTAGAATCCGGCCGTCCCCAAACCACAGAAGACGTGCGTCTTCTCCCAAATCCGCCCGTCTTCCCCTTCTACAATCCGCCCGTCCCGACAACAATCCGCCCGGATTCCTTCACAGCACAATTTCGTCTTCTTCAAGCTTCAAAGAAAGAAGCCCTTCCTTCAAAAAATACCGGCGTCTCCCTGCTCAATCTAAAAAGTGTAATTACTAGTTTAGCCCTTAGTTAACCCTAATGCATCCACCTAATTTCTACTATAAATACCCCACTTGTAAATAATAAAAAGGGGATCCTTTTTATCAAGTTTTTAGAGTAGAAAATCCTTCTTTAGATGAGATTAGGAGTAGATTAGAATAGATTACTCTTTAATCTTTCCACAAATTACACATTAATCTTTCCATAATTATTGTTCAAGTTTGTTATTCAAGTTTATTATTGGGTAATTGAAGATTATTGGGTTATTATTGGGAGATTGACAACCTTCCATCAATCATCAAGTTTCTTCTATTATTCTTTGCATTATTGTTTTGGAATCTCCATAGGTATAATCCTCTTAATCCTTGTTTTAATTATTGTTAAATCTTTCTTACTTGTTCATCATGTTTTACCTTGTTAATATGATTGACAACCTTGTTAACATGCTAAACTTGATAATAAGTGAGTAGTCTCTTAGCTAGGATTAGTGGGTAATTAAGGGAAACCAACATGGGATTGATTCATGCTTAATCTAATATGTTCACATGATTAAATTGCTTGCTTGTTGTGATGACAACTTTATGCACATGTTATGTTTGATGAAATGCTAAGCCTATGAATCCTTGCATTTTTACCATCTCTTATCTACTCAACTTGACTTGTAAGATATAAACCAACTCGAGTCTTGTTAGACCATGCATAGAAGTTGATTAGGAGGAAAGTAAGTCGACTTGTAGGTGTTGTACAATCTAATCGATTCGGCTCCGGGACCCAACTCTTCCTACGAACCGTAAGATATAAACCAACTCGGTTCCTCCACAACATTAATTGCTTGCTTATAATTGTAAACATGTTTGTATGATCAACACCATGAATCCCCTATGACCCCATGACATCCTAGAACTTTTAATCATTTGTTTACATCTTTCCTCTTATTGCTTGTTTTACTTTATTGCTTGTATTAGCCTAGGACACAACTACAAACCCAAATAAATTGTGACACTAGCATAAATTGAGATGGATAGACTTAGAACCCAAAGCACACCGTCCCATGGATCGATCTCGACTTACCGTTAACGAGTAGTTTGTTGAGTATTATAAATGTGTTTGATTGGATGTGTGACGACCAACTCTTGTCCCATCAAGGCCATGGCAGGAACGACTGGAATGCTCCGAATAGATCAACACTCGAACCATACCTCTAGGTAGCCACAGACAAGGATGCCGAGCTTCTTAAGAATACCGTGGACTATGTCCAAGTGCCGTATGCGACCATCTTTGATGGGCAGCAGTCGGCCAGGTCAGAAAGCGTCGATGCCTACAACCAGGTTGTGGCTGTTTTCCAAGCAATGTACCCCTAAAACCCCTACAAAATGTGTCCGTTTCTGTAGCTGAAACTTCCAAGCAACGTCGTGTGTTGTTTGTTGAGTGTCAAACTTTGTGTGTCTGTATCCGCCTATCATAAGCAGTGTCGTGGGCCTGTATGAAAAGGCAACTTAAATAAAGGTAATGCGTAACCCTATGGTCTTGTAAGATTTCCAGTACTGTTGTATAAGTAGCGTCGAGAGTATCAGTGCTTTACGTTTGTATTAAATATGCAGTTCCTAAATGCAAATCTGTTCAGTGGAGATAGTTATTTAAAAAAAAATTAAAAATAAAAGGAAGATATATATATTTAAAAAATAATAATAAAAATAAAAGCTAATAACTTACATTATAGACCATCTCAGGATCGGGGACGTTTCTTGGATGTCATAGTTTCTTTGTTAACCCAAATACCTTCACCATGGTCATCACGCATATAGATGCTTTCAGTGTCCTTATAATCAGTGTCAACATCTTCGAAATAAGATACAGTGGTAGAGTGATCCATTCCCTCAAAAACGACATCATGATCATCATCACCATTATCGGATGGACTACTCCTTCTACTCCTTATAGATAGTACAACAAACTACTTCTTATCCATAGGATCGGTGACATAGAACACTTGTTTAGCTTGGGATGCCATTATGAAAGGATCATCCTTATTATTGCCAACCTTACCCAGATTGACCAACGTAAATCCCATCTTATCCTTTCGGACACAATGGATGTTGTTATCAACCCAGTTACATCGAAACAAAGGCATTGTGAAATCAATGTAATCTAATACCAATATTTCTTGAATAACACCATAATAAAGGCATTTTCTCCAAATAGGCTTTTTATCTTTTGAAGTAGCAAAGTGCATTGCCTCAAATTTAGAACTCACACCACTATTTTGCATTGTGCTCAACTCATCTTGCTCGCGGGTGTAAAAAGTATATTCATTAATGGCAAAACTGCTGTAAAAGGTGACCCTGGCATTTGGACCTAAACCAAGACGTAGTAACCTAGGAGAGATGTCATCACCAGTTTGATTCGTACACTCTAAAACAATATTCCTAAACCACTCTCCAAACGTCTTCGTATGCTCGTTTGCAATCCACTTTCAGTCTTGTTTGGGTGATCGTATTTGAGCTCATATTTGTGTTGTTGAATATAAGGTTGCACCTCATCTTCGTTGTTTAGCACATACGTGTATGTGCTAAATGCAACATTTCACGTGTCACAATTTTTTCAACCAGGCCCCTAATACTTTTTCCGGTCATCCAATCACTATGATGATTCTTAGGAACGCCAATCAACTCCCCAGGGGAGAGATGAGCGTAACAATATTAAAGATCTTTGTCTAAAATAGCGCGTTCAGCAATACAACCTTCCGGACGATACCGATTAGATGTATAGTCCTTGTAGACTTTCATCAATCTTTCGAAAGGATACTGGTATCTCAAGTACACGGGCCCAAGGTACAAAATCTCCCTAACCAAGTGAATGGTCAGATGAATCATGATAGTGAAGAAAGAGGGTGGAAAATACATTTCCAACTGACAAAGAGAGGTTACAACGAGGTCCTGCAATGAATCCGCGTCATCGGGATCGATGACTTTCTCGCATATGGACTGGAAGAAGAGACAGAATCTAGTTATAGCATATCTTACCTTTTCAGGTAAAATGGAACGAATAGCCACAAGTAGTAATTATTGCATCAAAGTGTGACAATCATGTGACTTTAACCCGGTGAGTTTTAAGTCTCGTATCGACACTAGGCTTTTCATGTTCGAAGAATAACCATGTGGCACTTTAATTCCATTCAAGCATGCACAAAACTCTTTTTTCTCATTCCGTGAAAGGGTATAGGCTGCTGGCGGTAAAAATGTACAATTACCTCTCTTCTGTGGTGCCAACTCTAGCCTAATACCCATCATTTTCATATCTTCCATAGCTGCGGCGTTATCCTTTGTTTTACCGGGAACATTCAGAAGGGTATTGATAATATTATCACAGACATTTTTCTCAATGTGCATGAAATCGAGGCAATGCCTGACCTCCAGGTCAGGACAATATGGAAGTTTATCAAAAAATATGGATCTTTTCTTATACCCACGAGTTGATAATTTAGAGCTGTTCTTCTTCCCATAATCTATCTCAATATGCTTTACTTTCTGATAAACTTCATGCCCACTCAAAATTCTAGGAGGTTGACAAAGTTCTTGTCTTCCATTAAATGCTTTCTGCATCTTGCGATAACAATGGTCATGATACAAGAACCTCATATTTTCCATATACACATATTTACGAGAAGACTTCAATTATTCAGACTCGATATCCTCCCCACACAATGGACAAGCCTCTTTCCCATGAACTGTGTGCCCAGAAAGGTCGCCATATGCCGGATAGTCAGATATTGTACACAATAACATCACTCTCAAATTGAAAGTTTCGTTCTTATATGCATCAAATATTTCTATCCCACTATCCCACAACATTCGCAAATCATCTAGAAGAGGTTCCAAATAGACATTTATATCATTTCCAGGTTGTTTAAGGCCGGAAATTAACAACGACAACATCAAATACTTTCTTTTCATGCACACATATGGAGGTAAGTTATAAATAGCCAACACTACTGGCCAAGTACTATGTTGGCTACTCATGTTTCTGTGTGGGTTCATTCCATCAGGGGACAGTGCTAGACGTAAGTTTCTAGGTTCATTGCCGAACTCGGGATACTTAGCGTCGAACGATTTACATTGCACACCATCTGCCGCGTGTCTTAGCTTTACATCATTTATTCTTCAAGTTTCATGCCAGGTTAACATTTTTGAATCATCGGGATTCGCATAAATCCTTATGAATCTTGGTATCACTGGAAAATACCACAACACCTTAGCCGGGATCCCTTCCTTATCCTTATAACGCCACTCCAAACATTTAGGGCAATTGGTTAAGTTTTGATATAATTTCCGATACAATATGCAATCATTTGGACATGCATGTATTTTCTCATATTTCATACCCACTCCTCTTATTAGTTTTTTAGCCTCATATTACTTAACAGGTAGAACATTACCATATGGAAGGAACTCCTTTATCAAGGCTAAAAAACTAGTGAAACACGTGTCACTCACCCCATTTGCCCCTTGATATTATACAACTTCACCACAACCGACATTTTTGTGAACTTAGAACCAGGATATAGAGGTGCTTCAGACTCACACAACTTCTCATAAATGTTGTTAAGGTCATCCCAATTAATAGTGTTATCACCTACATCTTGAAAAGCATTTGACTCATCATCATTCTCTTCATTATCTATAGACCCAACATTCACCTTGTCTTCTTCCAACTCTTCCAACTCAAAAAACTCGGCAAACTCAGGATCATCAGTTAGCCTTTCGTATACTTCAACATCATCTTCTTCAAAGCTATTCTCGTCCTCTAATGGTTCTCCATGAAAAATCCAACGTGTATAGGATCGACTAAATCTCCACTTTTCTAGGTGTATTTTAACGTCCGGAAAAGCAATATACCTAATATTACCACATCTTTCACAAGGACATGGAATACTAGAAGAACCTTTCAAATTGTTCGCAACGACTTCATAAAATTCAGCTAAACCATCCTTATAGTTGGGGTCACTCAAATTTGCAGCAATCATCCAAGTTCAAGTCATTTTTCTACATTCGTAATATATAGACAACTAATTCAGAAAATCCAATAATAGGCAAACAAATAAACAAAATTCAGGAAATCAATTAAGCTAAATTATCAACAAATTAGATAATAACCCAACAAATTCACAAATTCAAAAAAATAATCGACATTCATAGGCCAGAAAATTGAACAATCCTATATCTATATATAGCTTGAAAATCTTAATAAGAAATAGTTAATAAGCTAAGAAACATATATACCTGATTGATAAACACGATGAGGAAGAGAAGGCGGTGACAATAGTGACGGAGATGAAGACAGAGAGAGAGAGAGACGATCAGGGAGGACTGGAGGATGATATTTGTGTAGCAGTATTAGCTTGTGTTTGTGTTTTGTAGCGTATAGCCGAATAAAGCAATCTGTTGTTCTTTAGATCTTCATAACTTCAATAACAACGGTTATTGAGTCTACAACCGTTGTTAAAACCTAAAAACAACGGGTTCCAATATAACCGTTGTAATTACTTTTCACTAATTTTGCGTCAAATTATTAACAACAGTTATAATGTATTACAGATTAAACTGTTGTTATTAGTTTTTATATTAACAACGGTTGTGCAAGTTTGAACCGTTGTTAAAACCAATAACAACGGTTAACAACTCATAACCGTTATAATTAAGTTTAGTAAAATTCGCGCCATCCATTCTACAACGTCTTATGGTGATTTTCGTGAATAAGCGTTGTTAAAGGGCCATTGTGGTTGCCTGGATTTGTAGTAGTGAATTCTGTATACTTCTATGTATTATATCTATTTTGATTATGTAAAATTTGAATTGTAGTTTCCACTAATACTCAACAAAGTGTCAGAATATTCGCCAGAGGACATCACCCTGTTGAGAAATATGTGGGCCAGTTATGTTGTTTCATTAGCGAAGTCTCAAAAGTTTGCTCATGCTTTATGTATGTGTGTGTATATAAAGAGTCATTGTGTATTGGTTTCTTTTGTTTTTTTGAGGAAGTTGTGTTATGGCTTTTGATCATCCTGTTTGTACTGTTTTTAAACTGCGTTTAATTGATCATAGGGTATTTGATGAAGGATTGAATTTTTGTAGTGCACAGCTGTTGGAATGATATTTTTTAGCAGCAGCTGAAAAAATAGCATTTCAGCAGCTGCTAAAACAAGTTAAAATCATTTTTTTTAAAAAAATAATTAAAAACGATAATGGTTAAAAAAGACCCGTTGCAAACTATTATTTGACAACGGTTTTATTTAGATAAATAACCGTTGACATATTTTCCCTCCCATTCAAACCGCCAAAAATATAAGATAACGAACGATAACCGTTGTCGAGTTCAAAACTTTTACAATAGTTTTTTTAAGCAGAACCGTTGTCAAAGTTTCATCAATAAAAATAGATAATGGTTACATACCGTTGTCAACAGATAAATACAACAACGGTTTTGCATGCAATAAAACCAGTGTTAAATTTTGACATTCAATTAAATAAGATAACGAAATGAACCGTTATCATATATGATATTTAACAAAGGTTTTGAAACGATAAAATATTCTCAATAGTAAACTACGATAACGGATTTGAAACCGTTATTAAGATTTAATAACGGTTTCTTAAGAGATTTTATAACTGTTCTTGAGTTGTGATAACGGTATTATAGACCCATTATTGATGTTATATAACGGTCGCGTGTTAATTGTACAACCGTGGTATATATTTAACAACCGTCGTTGCAATAATAGTCTCGTATTTCTATTTAAAAACGTTAATTGTATTATCTAACCGTTATTTAAGGTCTTATTAACATTAACAAAAATGATTAAAATTAGGACAATCATCCACTAGTCTGAACCATCTAACAAACAATCATATACAAGCCTCTATTTATAAGTGTGTTTCAATAAAATCATCTCTACACACTCACAAGTTTGCTACAATATGTATTTAAACCAATTAAACCATCTAATCAAACACTAGCAATAATTAAATTAATAATAAACAAAGTTCATCAAGCTAAATAAATTAAACATTCAACATAAAATAATTAACAAGAGGAAATGTAATAGATAAGTGAAAAAGGATTAGTAGTTTCACAAAATAGGTAAATATTAAGGAAAATTAGGCATTGTTCTTTTGGACTTAAATTTGCTGGACGTTTTTGAATTATACTTAATAGATCTCAACTTTTATGAACTGAACTTAATTATAGGAGCTGAGCTTTTTTGAACTTATAGAATCTGAACTAAACTAAACTTGTAAGATCTGAACTGAATTTATAGGTGTAACACCCGCTCCGTTAGGGACCCGTTGACTGACCTTAGACACATGTCTAGATCTCTTGAGACCTTTGTTGGATCGATCTTACCTTATAATAACCCTTGGATTTAGGAAGCGATAAAATATAAATCGTGAAGTTATGAACCCAAAATCAGTTTTCAGTTTCATTTCTCCCTAAACCTAATCATCAATACATCTCTCTCTTTCACCAACCTTCATCCCTTGGAACCCTTTGTGCTTTGAGACACCATGGGGATGAGAGGCATGAGTCGGGTAACGGTCATGTCGTCGGAACACCGAGCGTAGGTAAGTCATCATCATCATCGTCTTCCTTAGTTTTGGTTGTTGTTGTGATTAGTAGTAATAGGGTTGTCATATTGTTTATAGTAGGTGGTAATGGTGGTTGCTTGTCGCCATATGGTCGTATGCGGTGTTGCTGCTGATTGCTAAAGGCAGGTTTTCCTACTCAGTATTGTTGATTGTTTAGTATGTTGATTGTGTTTATTAGTTGGTATTGGTTTTTTTTATATTGGTATTGTAGTTGGTTGTTGTTGATTGTCTGTGGTTTGTGTTGGAGTATTTGTCCTCAACAATAGTGCGAGATAATATTATTAAATCTCATTAAGGAATATTCATGGGATATTCATTGGCAATACTAGTCAGCTGATCAATGTATATCGGTAACGGTTGGCCAACTAGGGTTTGACGTTACTGTCGTGAGACGGCGGTGTTCAGCTGATCTCTTTCGGTCACACCTAAAGGAACGGGCCCCAACATGAAAGCTAATTAATTATATGAGATATAGTTTAAATTAGTCCCTTGATTAAATTGACTAAGAGTTATTCGATTAAATTGATTTAGAGAGATATCGAGTTGTGAACTTGAGGTGCGGAAATTATTATTTCATTATGCGATAATTGAATAATAAATTATTTGAGACGGGAATTAATGATTAAGCAGTTAATTATTAAATTAGTACTAATTGACTAATGTGATTAGTATTAGTACGTAAATAATATGTGTAGCAGTACACGTTTATTTACGGAGTGTTTTGAACGAAATTAATTATGGAAGTATTTAAACATGAAACGATGTTTAAAGTAAAATTACACGTATTTGTGCGACAAATATAAGAACCAAAATGGATCCGTAAATGGGACATTGGACCGTGTAAATGGAGTGTAGTGGATGATTACAAACATAATCATTACAGTTTATTTATTTATTCTTCCACAAGTTAACTTATGTCTTTTGCATGTGATATGTAATTGAACATAAAATAAGACAATTTCAACACTCCACCAATTCCCTACTCCACCGGTTTTCCCCTCCTATATACTCCAAATTGTTGTTCATTTTTGTACACTACTTCACTTGTGCATTTTGCATGTGAACAATGTTGGTGCATCTCTCTAAAATTAATATGAACATTATACTAAGCTTGTTAGTAATTAAAATAATTATTACTAAGATTGTTTGTAATATTTACATATTATCAAGAGGAATCTTATTAATATCTAGTTAATATTAGTAAGGTTGTTGGGTAAATTCTTGGGTGCTTAATAAAGGAGGTGTTCTATTTTGGACACTTGAAGATGGAGGATCTTGCCATTTACTTTAAGCTCAAGAACAACCAAGATGGGTGATCTTAGTTGTGCCCAAATACTACCATTTCTCAATATAAGGAAAATTGTTTTCCTCTTCTTTTATATTAATATGCTTTTATTTTGCATGCATGTTACATCGATCACATAAACACAAATTATGAGATAATTTGATTATTAATTAGAGAGTCTAATATGGATCTATGATCTTTCAGTTTGCAAGGTGCGTCCTCGGCTATGTGGTGTCATCTCGGGAATGGGTTCACGCCCTTGTTTCGCCCCTTGTTGTTCCCGCCACAAGGGGGATGTGCACATTAATGAACATGGGTTATGCGCTTGATGGAGATTAGCGGGGCTTAGGTAGGCACGGCTGCGATCCCCCATTGGCGGTGTGGAATATCTGTTGCGATGGATATTCTAGAAGGACTTTACCTTCGAGTAGTCAGATGATTAATGGGTAATTGGAGGCGGAGTTGGGTTTTTGTATGCCGGACTTTGTGTTTTGTATTTCTTTAGTTACTGACCTTGTGTGGTGTTGTCTATGTTTCTTCTTGAGTTGTGTCTGTAGTGATCCATTATTGTGAGCAGTCAGTCTTAGCAGGTGTTGATATGAAAAGCTTAGCTGGGTGCTTTGGAGAGACGAGTTTATCGTTGAGTCATGGCATGGATAGTATCACCGTAGTTGATAATGGTTGTCATCAGTTGTACCTTTTATTTTTATTTTAGAGTTAAACTTGTAATAAACTTAATTGTTATTTTATTGACGTTATGATATTTACTTTTTCTCAGGCAATCGAGATGGTAACGCTCTTATCTGTTGGGGAAGGTCTTGTTAAGGCTCCTTGGTAGATGCGGGTGTTATAATAGGACCTGAACTTTTCTGGACTGAACTTATAAGATCTTAACTTTTTTTGAACTGAACTTATAGGGTATGACCTAAACTTAAATTAATAGGTCTGAACTGTACCTATAGGATCAAAACATAAACTAACTTAATTTAATTTAGGGATAATTCAAATGGTACCCATGTGGTTTGAACTTTTCTGTAACATCCTCATTTATCCAAGAGCCTTTAGCAAGACATTCTCAAATAATTGAGACGGTTACCATCTCAGTTGCCTGAGGTAGTAAGTATAAAAGACAAATATTACAAAAGTACTTTAAGATAAATAAATTAATACTGTCTCAACCCGTCTTAGTACAAAAGTTTCAAACCAACCGTTTAAATAAATTAAATACTAAGCGGCGGTATAATAAATATTGTCTCATAAACTAAGTGATTGCTAGACTCCAATTATAGATCCTCCACGAGTCCCGAATTCCCAAAAGCATCTAGTAAAGCATCTTAAAAATCTAACCTGTTATTTAATCAGCTCCCCATTTAACCGAAAATTAAATATTAAATGGTTTATAACAGACCACCCCAATTAAAGCAGGCGATAATTTTATTTTTCAATTGAAACATGAAAACGTCAACCAATGGTTGAGTAGGATAACTAAACAATGCGTTAATAAAAATCATGAACATTAACAACCAAATGGGTGCCTGAAAGTAAGACAACAAATATTATATATCACCACAACCACCAACACCTCGTTTCAAACACTACCAACGAGTCACCCACGCCATACCCGTGGGTCTGCAGGTCCACAGCCACCCCAACACCACCGTTCTTGGCCACTAAGTCAGCAGGTCCACAGCTTTTCCACATCCCTGTGCCTGGCCACTAAATCATCAGGTCAAAGTCTTGTTGTACCTGGCTAACCAAATCATTTCAACAATAACCAACAACAACCAACCCTTCTCCATAGCAATAATAATACAACAATGACGGAATATAATCTCCAGCAATAAAACATAACAACAAGATACATTGCAAGATAACAATGACGATCTGGTCTTAGAGATGCTTAACATAGAGAGAGAAAGAGAAAGATGTTGTCACCTCTAGGTCTGCTCTTAATCTTGATTTCTATTATGACTAATAAATCTAATCAATCAAACTCCAGTAAGCATCATAGTACATCGAAAGAGTCAACAGTTTCTAAACGTATACAAGATGAAAAACTAAAAATCCTGGGCAGACCAGATGTGGATATCATACAAAAAGAGAAAAATATTCATGATATTACAGGGATCCCTGCCTACGACTTAGAGGAAGGATTTGTGGAAGACGTTGATGAGGAGTCCCCTGAGAACCATGAAAATATTGATGAAGGTGCATGGTTCCAGAGACATGGGAAAAAGATTCTTCAAATAATTGAAGAGGACCCGCAGGATATGCTTCAATTAACTGAGGAGGACGTTCAGGAGGAACTGCAATTCTGGAAATTGGCAATCTATGGCTTTGTTGTGGGCGCCAATCCACCTTGGCAAATTATGGAGGGTTTCCTGAAACGAATTTGGGGTAAATATGATATAGACAAAATATCGTTTTTACCTAATGGAGTTTTTCTGGCTCGATTCAAAACAGAAGAAATACAGCAGAAAGTTTTAGCCAGTGGACACTTTTTATTTGATAATAAGCCTCTTATTATCAGACCTTGGAAACCAGATATTGAATTGGAGAAGGAAGAGATCAAAAATGTTCATGCCTGGATAAGATTGAACAAATTATCTCTGAAATTTTGGGGACAAAGTCTCAAAAAGATTTATGGTTTGGTTGCAAGTACATCAAAAGTGACACTATAACAGAGGAAAAAATAAGGTTAGGATTTGCTCGTGTCATGGTGGAACTATAATTAGGTCAATCCTTTCCACATAAGATTAAATTCATGGATGAAAAGAAGCAACTGGTTGAGATCTCTATCGATTATGAGTGGAAACCTAGCTTATGTACAAAATCCAAACAATTAGGGCATGAAAAGGAAACCTGCAGGAGGAATTAGGTTCAAAAAATTCAGAAAGTTCAAAAGATTTGGCGACCTGTTAAGCAGACCCAGCAGGCTCTACCTCTGATTTCACTCAAACCTGCACAGTAGGACACAAAATCAGCAGATACAATATCAGAAATGACTCCCATAACCAGTCCTGTGGCTGCCACTAATGGGACAATTTCCCCTATCAGGGAGTTAAGGGTTACTAGATAGGGCCTTGAAAATGTGAGCAGAAATCTTCAGGTTTCTCCTACTTATATTGAAGCTCTTTGTGGATCCAGGTCTCCCAAGGAGGGCATTGGTATAGATGGTAGTGAACTTCCCAATCAAAACTAATGCTTAAATTTGGTTTTTGGAATGTTCGAGGGATGAATAAGGAAGGGAAGCAAAGGGAGGTAAATAGTTTTTTGCACAATAATAATATTGGTTTATTTGATCTCCTTGAGACTAAAATAAAGCCAAACAATCTTAATAAAACTTTATATAGTGTTTTTAGTGACTGGAGTATTACTACTAATACTGTGTATAATAAAGGAGGGAGAATCTGGGTTCTTTGGAAGCTTAATCAGGTTAATGTTCAGGTTTTGGAGTACAATGCTCAGTTTATTCATATGAGTATTACTGATAAGTATTCTCAGGTTCAATTTTTCCACACCATTGTTTATGTTTTCAATGGAGTAAATGAGAGGGAATCTCTTTGGTCCAGACTTAATTTTTTTGGTAGCTCTATTCAAGGGCCTTGGACTGTGTGTGGGGATTTTAATTGTGTTCTGCTTGATAATGAAAGGCTAGGGGGTAAGGTGACCAAGGCTGAATCTGAGCCTTTTCAGAATTGTCTGGATTTCTGTGGTTTAATGGATATTCAAGCTATAGGAGCATATTACACTTGGAATAATAAGCAACCCCCTGAGACAAGGACTTATAGCAGGATTGATAGATGTTTTGTGAATCATGAATGACTTGCTTTATTCCCTGATCACTTTGCTAATTTTCTACCTGAAGGCTGACTGGGCTGTCGTATACCTATAAAAAATAACTAACTAAACTAACTATATAGCTAGGGAAGTCAGGTCGATCTCCTCAGGGAGGCAAGATATCTGTAAAGATCCGTCTATTTGGTCACAAATGGGGGGGGGGGGTGTTTGTAATTGGTTTCCTAAACTAAAAGATTTAAAGGAAGAGAAGCAAGAAAAGAGCAATAAAGACAGAAAATGAGAATAAACTATCAATAGAGAGGGGACATGTCAGGATTTCGATTCACTACGGTAGTCCAGTGACTCAACTGTAAACAACTTAGATAAATTACTGCGAGACGGATATGGAAAGGTCCTTCCGGTCCACTTTCTATCCTAGATTCCCACCAACTTAACTTCCGTCCTCGTCAGACTAGTCTACTGTTCATAGCAGGCCTATTTAGTCCAATCTTCCGATCCAGGATTAAATTTAACCAGATTAAAAGGGTGACTCAGAAGCGTGCACTCAAGTAAGTCGGTAAATACAGTTATATTGCTATGGGGACAGAGTCTCACAATTAATTCATCTAACCTATTTACTATATCGTCACATTTCTAGCGTAGATCCCCTAATCCTAACATCAAACAGATTAGCTACTCATGCTATTAATATTATCAAAACTAATAACAAAGAATAAACTAACATTAAGCATGATGAAATAATAATTTAATTGCATAAAAGAAATTAGGGCAGAAAATTAAAGGAACAAAACAAGTAATTAAGATGAATAAATGAAAGATTAAGAATAAAAGAGAGTAAGGGATTACAATCGCAAGAATCCGGCGTAAAGAACAACTAAATCCCAGCGATAAAATCCGAAAGCAAAAGTTACAGTGAAAGAGAGAAAGCAACGTAATGTTTACAGTAAAAGATGAATGATAGGATAAAAACCTGAATGCCAATGACCTAGTTATTATGCGTTTAAATAGAAAAATTACTAAGTCCATAAGCTAAAACCCGTTCACGGACTAATTAAAGCCCATGAAAGACAAAACCACTCGATCGAGCAGTCTGAAACAGCTGGATCGAGTACTTCTCCAAGTAATCTACTCGATTGAGAAGAATTGTTGCACGATCGAGTAACTCCTAATTCCAGCCTTGTCGATCGAGTAAGACAAAGCACTCGATCGACCAACTTAGCCATAGAAACCACTCGATCGAGTAACAAAAGGGCTCGATCGAGTATTCTTCCTCCAAAATAGCTCAAACTCGTAAACGAATGCTCCGTAGACCGTTCCTTCACGCATCCCAATGCAAGATCTCACTCTGAACAATCCCGTCTCCTCAAAATGCATGCAAAAAGGGACGAAAATGGTACGATTCTACTACTTCCACAATCATTTCTACAAAATGGACAAAACGAACCAAAGTAGCCAATTCGGGGCATAATACTATATAAACAGTACAAAAGTACATGGAAATACGTGCTGAAATAGGCTAAAAAGACTATACAAAATGCACGTATCAAAGGCAATTATGATCATACTCCTTGTGTAGTCAGCAAAGATAATAGAGGGCAATACAGGACCAGACCTTTAAATATTTCAACATCTGGAGCTCTGCCCCCAATTTCAGTGATTGTGTTCAGCATATTTGGTCTCAAGATATTGCAGGTACTAAAATGTTTCAGGTGGTGAGAAATTTAATATTTTTGAAACCTGAACTCAAGCAACTAAACAGAAACCTTTTCTCTGATGTTGAGAACCGTGCCAATCTAGTCTATACACAGCTCATCCAGATACAACAACAATTGATTACTGATTCAGGTAATGAGATGCTGGTGAAGCAGGAATATGACCTTGCTCAAACCTCAAAGGTGCTGCAACAAGCACAAATCGATTACCTAAAATAGAAGGCTAAAGCTCATTGGGTTATCCATCGGGACTGCAATTCAACCTATTTTCATAGCCTACTCAAAGCAAGGAGGAGCAAGAATTTCATTTATCAGATCAAGGACCAATACAATCAGGTGCACTCTGATGAGGAAGGGATTCAAAATGCTTTTTTAAGCTATTATCAGATGCTACTAGGGTCCAGAAGCAAAACTGTGCAGGTTAATAAGGGGATAGTGGAAAAGGGCATTATATGCACTACTTTCCATGCTAATATTCTTCTGCAGCCAGTCACCAAAGAGAAGATCAAAGACATTATTTTTCACATTCCTAATGACAAAGCACCAGGCCCTGATGGTTACTCAAGTAAGTTCTTTAAGGATACTTGGGAGATAGTGGGAGATGATATTTTTGAAGCCATCTTGGACTTCTTTAATACTGGCCCACTCTTGAAGCAACTCAATGCCACTACAATTACTCTCATTCCTAAAGTGGAGAGGCCAACCAATGTGATGCAATACAAGCCCATAGGTTGCTTTTAAAAGTGTATCTCTAAGGTCCTTTGCAATAGACTTGCCAGAGTCCTACCTGATCTTATTTCTCCTAATCAAGGAGGTTTCATTCATGGCCGAAGCATAATGGAGAACATTCTCATTTGTCAATATATCATTAGGTTATATGGGAGAGAGGCAGTATCACCCAGATGCCTGTTCAAAATTGATCTACAAAAAACCTATGATACTATAGAATGGGATTTTTTGGACCAGATGTTGAAGGCTATGTATTTTCCTGAAAAATTCAGATCCATGCTCATGCAATGTGTGACCAGTGCTAGCTACTCTCTAAACCTAAATGGTAATATGTTTGGTTTTTTTAAGGGTCAGAGAGGACTGAGGCAACGGGATCCCCTCACCCCTCTTTTATTTACTACATGCATAGAGTACCTAACTAGATTGTTGATCCATACCACTCAACAAACTGGTTTCAAGTATCATCCCCTTTGCAAGGCCATGAAGCTCACCCATTTGATGTTTGCAGATGACCTCCTTCTCTTTTGTAAGGGTGACTTAGCCTCCATTATGGTCCTCCTTAGAACTTTCTCAACTTTCTCCATTGCCTCAGGTCTTAAGATGAGTAAAGGGAAATCCAATGCCTATTTCAAGGGGGTAAGGGCTGCTGTTAAAGCTGAAATCATTCAATCTCAGGCTTTGTTGAGGGTCAACTACCCTTTAAATACTTGGGAGTACCTATCAAGACAACTAGACTTAATTCCCAGGATTGCAAACCTTTGATAGAGAAAATTGTGGCAAAAATCAGAGGTTTGGGTGCTAGGAAGCTCTCCTATGCTGGGAGACTGGTTCTGATCAGATCAGTTCTAAAGACCTTTCATAATTATTGGGCTTCCATGTTTATCCTACCTAAGAGTGTGATTCTGAGAATTGAGGCTTTGTGCAGAAATTTTCTATGGGATGGGGGGGACTGAATACATTAGAACTCCCATAGTGGCCTGGGATAAAGTGTGCAAACCTAAAAACGAATACGGTCTGGGTCTGAAAAATGATGTTTTTTGGAATAAAGCTGCAATTGGGAAGTTAGTGTGGTGGATTTACTCTAAATCAGATCACTTATGGGTTAGATGGGTAAATCACCCTTATCTAAAAGGCAAAACTTGGCAGGATTATGAAACAAATTCTAAACCAGCTGGTACTGGAGAGGAATTTGTAAGATCAAAACTCTATTTGTGGATGCCTATCAACAAAAGCTATGGAAGAATAAAAAAAGGACTCGAGTACTCCATTTCTAAAGGATATCTTTTCCTTAAAAACGGAGGGGAAAAGGTTCAGTGGTCTGGTTTCGTCTGGACAAAAAGATCTCTACCTAAACACAGCATGATTGCCTGGTTATACCACCACAACAGCTTAAATGTTAAAGACAAACTTTACAGGCTAGGTGTAGGAGATGATAATACCTGTTGCGTATGTGGGGACGGAGTTGAGACTACAGACCACCTGTTTTTTTTATTGTCCTTACAGCAAAAAGGTCTTGGATCTGGTGGCGAATCGAATGCACATCAAAATACCTCATCAGCAAAATCTAATTTGGCGGATGAATCAAGTAGGCTCCAAGTTCAATTTGGGTCTCATTGATGCTATCATCAATGCTTGCATTTACAACATCTGGAGGCAACAGAACCTTAGCCGGTTTGAACATACGTTTGTAACGCCGAGCCGACTCGTTCTCGCCATTTGTGAAGATATTAGACACAGATTAATAGGAGGCCCCCTTACTGATGCCAAAAATGGGGATACAAGTTAGATTACAAACATCACCAACAGAATATGAGGATTTTCGAAGGTCCTTCTTTTGAGTTGGTGATGGGTAGAAGATGAAGGAATGGGATAAAAGAGTAAAGTGTCCTGATGTTGTAATGAGATAGATTTTTTATCTTCTTTTGTTTTCTTTTGCTGTTTGTTTGGGCTATTAAGCAGTTTTGGATGTCCTAGTCCATTTGGTCTGAAGAATGGGCTATGATGTTTGTTAAATCATATAGTATATATGTTTATGTTTTGATGATGTCAAGAGTGTTTTAATATTGTATGTACTCGTTGCGCGTAATCGTTTGTTAAGTATTTTAGATTAGATTTATCTATTATAAGCAACAAAGAGAATTGTGATGGGAGTATATGATAGTCAAGCCTCAATTAAAGATCAAACATATCTGAAGATTTATTCAAAATTTATATGAAGACGAAGTCCGTCTAAAGATTAACCAAGCTTGGATGATGAAGTAGCCTATACTCGAAGATCTCCTATGAAGATTAGAAAGTATAGGTGATTGTCTCGTAATGGTAACTACAAATGAATTTCTTGAATTGGTAAAGTTATAGCTTTGCAGCTATAACATTACTAGTAAAAGGGCTCAATGTTATAGCTCTCCTCTACTATAACATTGAGATGCTGAGTTTATTATACACGACATATATTATTTCAAAATTGTTTTTGAAAATTGTTTAATGTTTATTTTAAATGTTTTAGTACGAGTATTTATTTAATAAAGCCCGGTTTAGTGCGGAGTTCGGTTTTATGTTAAACGTTGGTTAGTAGTTGTTTTGGGTCAACTTATAAGTTGGACCATGCTACTAATTACGGCTTTAACATAGCCTCTCTTAAAACCTAAATTCTAACCCATATATTGAGCTAGGGTTTGCACGAGTCACAAGGCATATGAGCCGTGACATCTCGTGTGACCTAAGGTATATCTTGTAACGATTTTATTCTGTAAGGAATATCTTTACATATCTTATATATCTTACTTAATATATTTCTTTATGATAAAAGATATATTCTTGTTATGGAAAATCTTATCATATTTTAGAATTTATGGTAAAGATAATAATTGAATAAGTTATATTCTATCTTTTAGAATATTTGTTATTATCTTTTACGCTTTAAGGAAAGAAATAATAGAAGATATGATTTGTTGACATATCCCCTATTTCGGTCATTTGGGTTTCTTGAAACCGAGTGTTCCTTGCTCTTTCCTTCCTATAAATACTTTGTCTTTGCAACATTTAAATGAGAGACCTTAAGCATAAAATTGATTTTATTTTTAAAAGCAAAACCGTGCATTTCAAGCAGAAAACCGTTTTGTTATTTTTGAAAGGTCGTGTGTTTTAAACTCGTATATTCATTTGATAAGTTATCGTTATAAGATAATAGTACTCAATAGATTTCTTACTTGTTCATTAACGTGAACCTTTGCAAGAATCATTAGTGCTTTCTTATTAGTGTAAGTTAGTCACTCGAGTATTTAACGGTACTCATTGAGTTACAGTTAGAGTTAGTTGTACGAGTTGGGTTAGTAAATTTGTAATCCGTAGAAAGGTAATAAATTTATTAATCGAGAATAGTGGACGTAGGTTTCGATTTGTGAAACTGAACCACTTCAAAAACCGTGTGTCTCCTCTCTTTCATTCTTTCGTTTACTTTGTTTTAATTGCTCATTGGTTGATTAGTTAAAGTTTAATCAATAAACTTTAAATAATCAATTATATATACATAATCGAAAAAGCTTTCAAAAGTTTTAAATCCTCAATTCACCCCCCCCCCCCCTCTTGAGTATTTCGGATCAATAGACTCTTCAACATGTATCAAAGCCTCGTGTTCTTGATTGCCTAACCGCAAAGAGGCTGATCTATCTTGTTTTCATTTATCTTATCGTTTTATATTCCGCTGCCTATCACGTGATAAATGGATTCCAAATATCTCAAGTGTCCCGTCTTTGATGGGAAGAATTATGGATTTTGGAAAAACATGATGACTCACTATGTGAAAGGTCACGATTGGGAGTGCTCGAGGATTATCCAAAACGGACCGCAAAAAATCTTTGTTGCATCCACTGAAGGCATGACCTATGAAAAGAAAGAAGAGGACTATGTCGAGGCCGACTACAAGAAGGCCGAAATGAACTCCAAAGCAATAAGTCTTTTGCAAAACGGCATGATTCTATAGAGTTCGATCGGTTTTCTTCGTGTTCTACGGCCAAGGAGATATGGGATGGGCTTGAACTAGCTTATGAAGGTACTTCCATTGTTAGGACGCACCGAATAGATTTGTTAATGCAAAAATATGAGCTATTCATTACGGAGCCTAATGAATCCTTGGATAGTATGTCCGTAAGGTTTTCAAGAATTATAAACGAACTGAAAAACCTAGGTAGGAAGTTCAGTACTGAGGAAATTGCTAGAAAGGTTCTTAGGAGCCTGACTAAAAAGTGGCGTGCCAAAGTCACATCAATGGAGGAATCACGAGATCTTGAAAACCTTTCCTACCAAGAACTCATTGGTGCTCTCATGGCCCATGAAATTACTCTTAACAAAGATGACGCTGAACCAAGAAGAAGTAAGAGTATGGCCTTAAAAAGTGAAGATGTCGACTCCGACATAGAAGATGAAACTGTCTTGTTTGCAAGCCATTTCAAAAATAGAATCTTTCTAAATAAACAAGCAAAATCATCTTACAACAACAACAACAAGTCGTCCAACAAGAAAGTTACTGAATCAAAGTCATCTTTCACAAATAGAAATTGTTTCAAGTGTGGAGAATCCGATCACATGATCAAGGATTGTCCAACATGGGAGAAGATCAAGGACAATACAAAACGCGAAAAGACAAAGAGAGAATTCAAACAAGTAATGATGGCTACGTGCTGGGGAGACCTTGACACGGAGGATGACGAGGGATATGAAGACGACGAAGTAGCCAACCTTTGTCTCAGTAGTGTTAGTCTTGACCTAATCTCCGACATCGACAATGAAAGCACCAACTCTCACTCAAACTATTACTTTCCTCGGAGAATCAGACGAAGATGACGATGAAGAGGTAAGTTATCTTAAGCTTAAAAAACGTGTTAAGAAATTATCTAAAAGTGCTTTAATTGAATTCTTTGAGCAATCTCTTGATAAGTGTCAGGAACAGGACTTGGAGTTAAAAGATCTGAAGGAACAAATTCTTGATATTGTAGAAGAGAATCATACTCTGAAGGCCAAAGCTAAGAAGTGAAAATCTAAGGTAATAGCTGAGAAAGCAACAACATTAGATTATACTATGGCTGAAAAGAAGGAATTAGAGTCCAAAGTTATAGCTAATGAAGCTATAACTTCAAACCTAAAGCTTAATATCAAGCATCTTCAAGCCAAAGTTATAGCTAATGAAGCTATAACTTTAGAACTTAGAAAAGCCAAAGAACTTTTGGAAACTAAGGTCACATCTAATGAAGCAGGGATTTTAGACCAAAAGAAAGAGATAGATTCCCTAACAAAGCAATTAAAGGAATCTAAGACCGACATGATCAATGTTAAGAAACAACATTCCGACGTTGTATTCATTCTTAACAAACGATTCCAAGACTTTCGTGATAACTTTAAAAAGGATAATGATGTAGATCATACGAAATGTCAAGAAGAAATTAAAACCCTAAAGGATCTACTCTTACATGCTAGGAAGGTCCATGATAAGTGGGAAGGTAGCACAAAAGTCCTAAACTTCCTAATCCAACAGTCTGACAATAATATGAAGATGGGGTTAGGACATGAGTGCTACAGCCGTAGAGATCACGCTAAATGCAAATCAACACTTTCAGACTTTGACTTTAGAAAAAGGAAGTATGCTGATCTTCCTGAATATCTGATTTGGAATTAATGTGGTCATACGGGTCACATCCAAAACAATTATGTCAAAAAGGCTCACGATATACGGAAAAATGCCGACCATGCTAGAACTGTTGACACAACTGTCGAGGATGATGAATCCCCCATAGATGAACCTAACGAAGAAAGGAACAATAACTTTCGTTGGTTCTACGACATGGATTTTGACTACACCAATAAACCTAGCTCTTCATAAAACCCTTGTCGACCTAAACCTAGTAAACCTGTTTACAAGGGAAACAGTCATGATAGACCTAGAGAAATTCCAAGACCGAGAGAAAACCCTAAACCTAGAACTCCTCCCAAGCAAAATAACCCAAGGGTTAGAAAAACGGTTATTAGACATGTTTGGGTTCAAAAGGATTTAGTATATAGAGTAACTAATCATAAGGGACCCAACTTAGCTTGGGTACCTAAAAACTGTATCTAATCCCTTTTGCAGGAAGTACTGAAAGAAAACAATCAATGGTATCTTGGCAGTGGATGTTCAAAACACATGACCGGAGACAAGAATCTTTTTCTTTCACCCAAGCCCTTTAATGGAGGAAAAGTGACGTTCGGGGACAATAAATAGGGTAAAGTAATCGGCGTTGGCAAAATCGGAATTTCTAAGTCTCACGCGATCAGTGATGTCTATCTCGTGGACGGTCTAAAACATAACTTGCTAAGCATATCTCAACTATGCGACAAAGGTAACAAAGTTGTCTTCCATACTGATAGTTGTCGCATTATAATCGAAGGAACTAGCAATGTTATCCTTGAAGGCCACATGAAAAGGAATGTTTATATGGTAGATTTAAATGTTGTGCCTACTAACTCTTTCTCTTGCATGAAAGTTACACTTGATGATCCTTGTTTATGGCATAAACGGTTTGGTCACATTAGCTCAATAACCTTGAACAAACTCAAGAAGTGGGACTTGGTTGAAGGATTACCTAAGATCAAGTTCGATCAAGAAAAGATGTGTGACACGTGTGCTAGGTGCAAACAAGTAAGATCATCATTCAAACCTAAAAGAGTAGTAAGCACAAATCAAGCCTCGGAATTAGTACACATGGATTTATGTGGGCCTATGAAGGTAAGGAGTAGAGGAGGATCCAGGTACGTCTTTGTTCTTGTAGATGAATACTCAAGGTATGTATGGCCTATCTTTCTTCATTCAAAAGACGAAAAGTTTGATGAATTTGATTGTCTTATAAAACTTGTTCAAAATAAGTATAAGACTAATCTTGTATCTATTTGTACGGACCATGGCACCGAGTTTGACAATCAAGCTTTCATAGAATATTGTAGAGTTAATGGTGTAGGGCATAATGTTTCTGCACAAGAACTCCTCAACAAAACGGTGTCGTTGAACGTATGAATAGAACTTTGGAAGATATGGCTCGTACAATCCTTTTGTGTAGTGGTTTACCTCTTAACTTTTGGGCTGAAGCCATTAGTACTTCTTGTTATATCCATAATCGTGCTATGATTTGACCTATTCTTAAGAAACCTCCTACGAACTCCTTAGAGGTCGAAAACCTAATATCTCCAATCTTCGCTGCTTTGGGAGTAAATGTTTTGTTCACAATAACGGTAAAAACCAGTTAAGTAAATTCGACCCTAGGAGTGATGAGGCGATTTTCATAGGATACTCAGATCATAGCAAGGCTTAGAAAGTCTTCAATAAGGGAACTCTCCGTATTGAAGAAAGTATCCACGTTATTTTTGATGAAGATAACGTGTTTGAAAAGCCTTTACAGGATGTGGAAGAAGACTTGGATGAACCTGACTTTCGTCTTTCTAGAGACGATCCCCCGGAACTGGAATTGGAAGATAATGAGATTGAAGTAACAGGTGATGAACTTGATCGTTCCTCAAAAGATAAAAAGGATAAAACCAAAGTTATAGTTGATGATATTATAACATTGACTCAAAATAAGGACTCCCAAACTTATGTTATAGGTGATGTTACTATAACATTGGATCCAAATCAAGGTGTAGAATCCGAAGTTATAAACGGCTCTAATACAACACCCGGATTGGATTCAGGGGGAACTTTTTCCAATTCCGATCCAAATGAAGTTGGGTCAAGCTTAAATAACGATGAAGAAACAAGTACTTCAACAAAATGGAAATGCAAGAGCTCACACCCCATGGACACTATTCTAGGGAATATTAAGAAGGGTGTTCAAATAAGACAATCCTTGAACAACTTCTGCTCCTTCTACTCTTTTCTATCTACGATCGAGCCAATGAATATCAATGAAGCTCTTGCAGAATCAGATTAGATTCACTACTACAAAAATCATCATAGACATCTGACATTTTCATCAATAGGCATCGGATTTTTAACTGATGGACAGTTGACACATGTATATTCTCTAAGCTTATGCATCAGTCTTAAGTCTGATGTCTATTCAAGAATAGACATCGGTTTTAATTTTATCTGATGCCCATTCCATGAATACGCATCAGAGTTTTACTAAAACCCGATGTCTATTGCATAAATAGACATCAGTTTTTAGTAAGGTCTGATGCATATTGTTTTATTTTATTTTAAAAAAAAAATTATTACCGAATAAACTACATTCCTTTCATCAATGAGACAAACACAACTGACTAGTTTGCAAAATATTGTATACATACAATTGTTGTTTATATACAACCAAACCCATCATCTACACAAACTAATGAAGTACATTACATTATACTGAACATTCAGAAAAACATGGAATAGATAATTTGATGATGATCAATGTACCACGTCAAACAAAAGAGCACAACTTTGTTAGCTCAACAGCTCTTTTAAACTCACGAACTCCACCCCCTACAACAACAACAACAACAACAACAACAACAACAACAATAACAACAACAACAACAACAACAACAACATTAGCTAGGTCCCTCAAGGGCTCCCACAAATAATGAGGTATAGGGTTAGTCAGACAGAATATTATGCAGCTTTAACTATGTCGGAAGGTTGTTTACGACCCAAGACGAAGGTTGCATCAAATGACTCCTCTAGCCATGTCGCATACAAAATGGCACATATTCATAGCTACTCACAAATATTTATGGCCTTTAAATTTGTCTAACGACAACGTCTTCTTCCATCATAAAACTCTTGAATGAGATCTAATAACCAGTTCAGTTTTTCACATTTTATTTACTGTCAGAAGTTAGAACATAACGAAGATGTTGGCTAGTACATCTAACCATTTAATAATTGAAGTATGAGCCTCCACTGTGAACAAAACGCGCTACTGCAAAGTCTAAGTCTTCAACTGTTGGTCGGTCATAAAATGGACCACCAGATGCTGTAAACCTTCAATCCACAGAAAAAAAAATGTTATCAAAAACGACCGGTGAATGAAAAGGTTAAAAAGAAATTATCAAGAAAACTTATATGGACTGGAGACCAACCCTCCCTCTAATCCCGTGAAATAACTGAATAAAACACCAAGGAAATTAACCCTTCAATGTTCCATTTTCTATTGAGTGTTCCTAAAAAGACCAAGAAAGGACTAAATTGTTGCATACCATCTGACACCCTTATCCTGCTTACCTGTTAACCCACCGAAAACTGAAATTAAGGATCAAATCAAACCAATGTAATGTAACTCAATTAACTAAAAGTATCTGCCTGGTACCTGTTAACCCAATAAAAACTGAAATTAAGGAATAACTACATCAAAATATGATTTAGACATATGATAATTTTACCATTACACCTTTCATAGAAAAAATTGTGTGATTATATCAGTAGTTAAGAAAATGGTTTAAAGTTGCATAGCCATCTCAAACACTGAAATAAGAACACTACCTGTTCACCATCTTTAATACTGCCCTGGTCTTGCCAACTTCCGGCTGTCAACTCCAGGCTATTGCGAGGAGCATCCACGCCAACTGTACAACATTTACAAACAACTGCGATTACATTTATAGATATCAGATATTAAACAATTTTTTTCTTTATAGTCTGCTAGATATCTTGAGGCACTAGGGTAATTTTGTTGTAAGCTAGATATCTTGCGGATTAAATTATGTAATACATTCGTTATAACGAACACAATGCGAATCATAAACAAGGAATGCAACAATTCTATTGAGCAAAATTGCTTACCATCCTCTTGTTTCTTATGTTTCCGGTGCTCGTAATGAAAATCAAAAAGGTAAAGTAAGCCACCCATGCAGTTTTCAGATCATTTAAAATATATCAGATGATGGAAATCTTGATAATTCATCAACCCATGAAGCCTTCAAATCCGAACTTATGATTTCGCAAATTATACCAATGAAGTCAACTTATAACCTGCATATTTACAATTTTAAACATTAAATGTAATAAATAAGAGTGCTTTAGTCAAGGGAGATATAACACAGAAAAAGACCATAAAAATTCACATAAGGCAGATCAAATCTAATCTTTCACCAATTTTCTTCATAGCTCAATCAAATCCTCAATTTTAATAACCCTAAAAATCAAGTAATATTAATTTAATCCTAATACTTCAAATACAGCAGCAATTGATTATCAAACAAGAACAGTAACAGCATACAACAAACTAATATAGTCGATTTAGCATGAAAATAGATCAAAAATATACATATAAACCTTAACTAAAATGAAATTATTGAAATGGTAGATTATACCCAGTGTGTTCAGAAACTTTTCAAATGTGAGAATGGAAAAAAAAGGAAGAGATGATGAATCGCCAAGTGAAAGACTGCGTGGGTCAAATGATGAGAGATCGAGTGGTTTTCGAGGGATTGTAATGGTGGAAGCCGATAGTAGAAAAGATGGAAGGGAGGATGTAATGTGAGAGTGAGAAAAGACGGTGTGCTGAGGGAGTGAGTGCGAGTGGTTTGGTCATTTTTTACCTATTTTGGGTGAATTTAATATACATGAGATATTATAAATGTCTAATGTCTATTTAATAGGCATCCGTTTTTTTAAAAAATCCAATGCATATTGAATTGTATAGACATCGGTTTTTTTAAAATATCTGATGCATAAACTTATGCATCGGATTTTTTGAAATATTTTATGTCTATTGAGTGATGTCTATTATGATTTTTGTAGTAGTGATTGTAGCAATGCAAGAAGACCTACAACAATTCGAACGAAACAAGGTTTGACACTTAGTTCCTAGACCAAAGGATCGATCTGTCATTGGAACAAGGTGGGTGTTTAGGAACAAACTAGATGATGCCGGAGTCATTATTAGAAACAAAGCAAGATTAGTGGTCCAAGGTTATAATCAACAAGAAGGAATAGATTATAATGAGACCTTCGCACCTGTCGCTCGTCTTGAAGCTATTAGACTTTTAATAGCATTTGCAACACATAAAGGAATGAAGCTCTTCCAGATGGACGTCAAGACTTCATTTCTAAATGGGTATCTACAGGAAGAAGTCTTCGTTGAATAACCCCCCGGATTTAAGAATAGCAAATTTGAAGATCACGTCTTCAAGTTAGATAAAGCCCTATATGGATTGAAGTAAGCACCTTGGGCATGGTACGACAGATTATCCAAATTTCTACTTGACAGTGGATTCAATAGAGGATCCGTTGATAAAACCCTATTTCTAAAATCCGAGGGTTCTAACCTTTTGGTTGTTCAAATCTACGTCGATGACATTATCTTTGGATCGACCAACCGAAGCCTATGCAAGTATTTCTCTGAATTGATGACTTCCGAGTTCGAAATGACTATGATGAGAGAGCTGAAATTCTTCCTAGGTCTGCAAATACAACAAACCGATGAAGGCATTAAAATCCACTAACAAAAATATATCAAGGAATTGATTCGTAAGTTTGGAATGGAAAATTCTCATGCTATGCCTACTCCGATGGTTGCAGATAAGAAGTTGACATTAGATGAAGACGGTAAACCGATTGATGAAACAACTTACCGTGGGATGATTGGGTCATTGTTATATTTGACTGCAAGTAGACCTGACATTATGTTTAGTGTATGCATTTGTGCGAGATATCAATCATCTCCCAAAGAATCGCATATGACGGCCTTAAAACGAATTTTACGATATTTAATTGGAACGGCCAAGCTGTATTTATGGTATCCGATGGAGTGTAACTTTGATCTAGTCGGTTATTCTGATGTCGACTACGTAGGATGTTCTCTAGACAGGAAAAGTACGTCGGGTGTTGCCACATTTTTCGGATCATGTATTATTACGTGGGGTTCGAAGAAGGAAAATTCGGTTGCCCTCTTAACTGCTAAAGCCGAATATGTCGTTGCAGGACTGGTATGTACTCAATTATTATGGATTAAGCAACAATTACGTGATTATGGTGTTGACGTAGGATGTATTCCTATTTTATGT
The DNA here is from genome assembly GCF_048544455.1 of Silene latifolia. Classification (NCBI taxonomy): domain Eukaryota; kingdom Viridiplantae; phylum Streptophyta; class Magnoliopsida; order Caryophyllales; family Caryophyllaceae; genus Silene; species Silene latifolia. The sequence goes on from NC_133531.1 coordinate 102,392,496, forward strand.
GATAATACTAGTGCCATAATTATTTCTAAAAACCCCGCACAACATTCACGTACCAAACATATTGAAATAAGACACCATTTTATTCGAGACCATGTTGAGAAAGGGAATATAAAACTTGAATTTTGTAGTACTGAAAAACAATGGGCAGACATTTTGACAAAATCGTTAGCTAGAGAACGATTTGAGACTTTACAGTTGAAAATTGGTTTAATCAGTGGTACCTAAGCTTCTGTATATGTTTAATTTCCTAATGACTGACTAGTTTAAGTTAAGATTGTATGACTATGTCCGTATATTGCGTTGCAGAATAATTTCGTTTATAGGAAAATATTTATCGTAAATTCTATTTGTTATTTAGAATTTGGTTGGTATACAAACTTAATCATTTATCAAAAATTCAAGATACACCGTATCTTTTACTTTCCAAATCATACAAAAAATTCTCCTATATTGCTCTACAAAGTCACACGCCTCATATTTCCTACATCTAATACAATTCCTAAAATTTATCTCTTATTCTACCAAATTTTATCACTTACCATATTTCAAATTTACCATAAATTGAATTGACACTTCCCATATACACCTAACCCTAAGTCCTAGACCTTATAATTACCCCCCCCCCCCCTTTGCCGTGTACACCTTACCACACCCCACTTGCCTACTTTTTCTCTTTTAAAAAAATCAACACAATCTTACCTTCATCCTCTTCACTCAACCATCAACATTACCATGAATTCTCACCATGCAAAAACCCGATCATCAACACGACATCAACAAAACCGCAACTTTAACAACCCACCATCACCACTACCATCTCGTAATCCTAATTCTCCTACCTTTCCTTCACCTCACCCATAATCGTCCACACCCCTGTTTCATGGTCGAGACGACACGATGTCCGAGGGAAAAAGACGCCGTCTTTTTAAGGGGAAGAATAAGGTAGTTGTTGATTAGGGGAATAATATTGATGAACCCGAGGTTTGTAAGGAATGGTGTTACCAGAACTCTACTCCGGGATGTTTCGAAAAGAGCAACAAGGGAAGGGTTAAACTGAGTTTGTTTGACACATGATGAAAGTGTCCTTGTTTCTCGTGTCTTGAACTATTCCATCCATGGAGGAAGGTATTATCCTAAATCTTGGTTGGTTAATGTCCCGGCTCTTAAATTTTTCATTGATTTTCTTGATTTTCAAGGGTGGAGTCACATTAGTCAATTTTCGGGTCCAATCTATCCGGTTGAAGTTGTTCAATTTTTCGCTAGTGTGACGATTAAGAAAGGGGTCTTGCATGCGACGGTTAATGGTGTTGATGTGACGGTCTCTTTTTCGGATTTTTGCTCTGCTTTTTCGGTTCCGGATGATGGAATTGATATTAATCCGAGTCTTGAGTGGTCTAATGTCGTTGGTGAAAAGGAGATGTTAATTAAGAAGTATTTTGAGGAAGTTGGGACGGACGGTGGGAAAATTGTTGTTCGTCCTCTCTCGGCCAAAATTAAATTTCTCCTTAATTTTCTTTGGAACACCATTGTGCCGAGAAGGGGAGGACGAGACAAGGTTTCTAGTTATGAGGCCATTATTATTTATTCATGGTTGGAGGGTCAAAAAGTGAATTTAGCGAGTCTTGTCTTAAACTGTATAGTCCAAACAAGTCTCACGGTTACCAAGGAGAAAGTTAGCACAACAATCAATCTTCCATATGGGATGTGGGTGTCTCGGTTGTTAGAAGTGAAATAAGTTGTGGGACGGGCTAGCTACGGTGTGAGCGCAAAAGATTGTATGTATGATCTCTTAATTAAGCTTATGGGTCTTGTGGTTGATGGACCCGAGTTAGTACTTGTGAAGGATGTTGAGAAGGTTCCTAATGAATCGGGTTTGGGGGCAATGGAGGAAAAAATGGAAATTTTTATGACTTCTTTGATGGAGAAGTTTTAGGAGAAATCCACTACCTTGGCTAAGGTTTTATCGCAAGTTGGACCATCACCGTCTATGGAGTCGGGTTTGGATGCTACTCGGGTTTATGCTTGGATGGATGAGGTGGATAAAAGGTTGATGGGTTTTGAGAGGGAGTTGAAGGCCATCCGTGGGGAAGTGTTCCCACGTGGAGATCGTCTTACCTTTCTCACAAGTCAAGGAGGTGCGTTTGTCTTGCATGGAAAGGCTATGGCAAACGATCAATCGTTAACTTTGGAGGCGAATAAAGCTTTGTCCTTGATGGTCCTCAACTTTGAACGTAGTCTTCAAAGTCTTGCTCAACTCGTGAGGACCTCGTTTGACCGTCTCGATGCCTTGGAACATCGTTCCCGTCCCGACTATGTGAACCCGTACAAAACCCGTAACATTTGACCTTGCCTCACCTTACCTTATTTAGCACTTTCTATTTTTAGCTTCTTTTCATTATTCTAGTGGTGTATTTTGCAAACTTAATTCGGCCCATTTTGGCATGTACTTGTGGATTATGGCCCAAATACCTCTTCAAACATGTGTTTATTCGGCCCATTGTCACTAAGATGTTTTCTTAAGTTTGTATGACAATTCATCCTCTAGATGCTTATGGTTATGCGTGGTTAATTTGTTCTCTATAGCGTTTTATCTCTTGTTTCGTCTTATGTTATTCTAGTCATTTTAGTTTTGTTCTTAACTTTTCGATGATGTCAAGAGGGGGAAAAGAACGTCTATGGTAAGCATCTACCTACGCTTTCTCCTTATCAAGACCAATTAGCTCTTAAAGTCCTTGCGTTTTCGATTGTATGTTAATCGTCTTGATCTTGCGTTTATCTTTATTATTAAGATGACGGTATTATATTGAGGGGGAACTTTATACATAGTCACAATTTTAGGAGACTTTCCATCATCAAAAAGGGGGAATTTGTTGAATCATATAGTATATATGTTTATGTTTTGATGATGTCAAGAGTGTTTTAATATTGTATTTACTCGTTGTGCGTAATCATTTGTTAAGTATTTTAGATTAGATTTATCTATTACAAGCAACAAAGAAAATTGTGATGGGAGTATATGATAGTCAAGCCTCAATTAAAGATCAAACAAATCTGAAGATTCATGCGAGATTTATGTGAAGACGAAGTCCGTCTAAAGATTAATCAAGCTTGGATGTACTCGAAGATCTCCTATGAAGATTAGAATAGTATAGGTGATTGTCTCGTAATGGTAACAATAAATGAATTTCTTGAATTGGTAAAGTTATAGCTTTGTAGCTATAACATTACTAGTAAAAGGGCTCAATGTTATAGCTCTCCTACTATAACATTGAGATGCTGAGTTTATTATACACGATATATATTGTTTCAAAATTGGTTTTGAAAATTGTTTTTAACGTTTATTTTAAATGTTTTAGTACGAGTATTTATTTAATAAAGCTCAGTTTAGTGCGGAGTTTGGTTTTATGTTAAACTTTGGTTAGTAGTTGTTTTGGGTCAACTTATGAGTTGGACCATGCTACTAATTAGGGTTTTAACATAGCCTCTCTTAAAACCTAAATTCTAACCCATATATTGAGCTAGGGTTTGCACGAGTCACGAGGAATATGAGCCGTGACATCTCGTGACCTATGGTATATCTTGTAAAGATTTTATTCTGTAAGGAATATCTTTACATATCTTGTATATCTTACTTAATATATTTCTTTATGATAAAAGATATTCTTGTTATGGAAAATCTTATCATATCTTAGAATTTATGGTAAAGATAATAATTAAATAAGTTATATTCTATCTATTAGAATATTTGTTATTATCTTTTAGGCTTTAAAAAAAGAAATAATAGAAGATATGATTTGTTGACATATCTCCTGTTTCGGACATTAAGGTTTCTTGAAACCGAGTGTGCCTTGCTCTTTCCTTCCTATAAATACTTTGTCTTTGCAACATTTAAATGAGAGACCTTAAGCATAAAATTGATTTTATTTTTAAAAGCAAAACCGTGCATTTCAAGCAGAAATCCGTTTTGTTATTTTTGAAAGGTCGTGTGTTTTAAACTCGTATATTCCTTTGATAAGTTATCGTTATAAGATAATAGTACTCAATAGATTTCTTACTTGTTCATTAACGTGAACCTTTGCAAGAATCATTATTGCTTTCTTATTAGCGTTAGTTAGTCGTTCGAGTATTTAACGGTATTCATTGAGTTACAGCTAGAGTTAGTTGTACGAGTTGGGTTAGTAAATTTGTAATCCGTAGAAAGATACTAAATTTATTAATCGAGAATAGTGGACGTAGGTTTCAATTTGTGAAATTGAACGACTTCAAAAACCGTGTGTCTCCTCTCTTTCATTCTTTTGTTTACTTTGTTTTAATTGCTCATTGGTTGATTAGTTAAAGTTTAATCAATAAACTTTAAATAATCAATTATATATACATAATCGAAAAAGCTTTCAAAAGTTTTAAATCCTGAATTCACCCCCCCTCCCCCTCTCGAGTATTTCGGATCAATAGACTCTTCAATATTGTAATGGTTCTGTTTCTATTGTTATAATATTCTTACATTTTAACAAAAAACAAAAAAACTTATTATAAGACAATTGGTCGGACTAAATCTTTTCGGTAACTTGTCGTTAGGAGCACCTAGACCAAAACACAATTTATAGCTTCACAAACAACTATACAATTAGTAAAGAGGCATGTAAAGGTCGGATCCCAAGGGACGGGAATTGAGATGAGATTTCTATTGCAACTAGTGGTGTCTTAGGGGTGTCACAATTGGGGTTGATGTAGAAGGTCACTAAACTAAATAGCAATGAAAGTAAATAAGCAAGATGAATTAAAAAGGGTTGTAAACAATTGATAAAAAGCACTAGGGTGTCATGGAGTCATAGGGGATTCATGGGAATTGATCATACAAACATGTTCTCAAATTATAAGCAAGCAATTATTGTTGTGATAGATTGAGTTGGGTTATATCTTACAATCCTAGGAAAGTTTGGGTCCCGGAGCCGAATCGATTAGATTGTACAACACCTACAAGTCAACTTAGTGTTTCCTACTCAACAACATGCATGGTCTAATGAGACTCGAGTTGGTTTATGTCTTACAAATCTCATTGAAAAGGTAGGTGATGGGTAAAAAATGCAAGGATTCATAGGCTCGCATTTCATCAAACATAACATGTGCATGAGTTGAGATCATAACAAGCAAGCAAATAAACCATGAAAGCATATTAATTTAAGCATGAATCATTCCCCATGTTGGTTTCCCCTAATTACCCATTAACCCTAGCTAAGTGACTACTCACTCATTATCATGTTGAACATGCTAGCAAGGTTGTCAATCATACCAACAAAGTGAAACATGATGAATAAATGAAAGTAATTAACAATAATTAAAAAGGGATTAAGAGAATTATACCTACTAATGATTCCAATAATAAAGCAAAGAATAAGATAAGTACTTGATGCTTGATTGAGAGGTTGTCAATCTCCCAATAATAACCCAAATAATCTTCAATTACCCAAAATAAAGGATGAACAAAAGAGAGATTAAGGAAATAAAACTTGTATTAAAACTTGATTAATTGTTGATTACAAAACTAAAGAGAGATTTGATTGATATTAACTACTCTAAGAATTGATAAGAAGAACATGCTCTTCTAATTAGACTAATGGGGTATTTATAGTGGGGATTAGGTGGATGCATTGGGGTTAACTAAGGGCTTAAATGACGATTAGGCCCTACTTAAGGAAACGCCGGTATTTTTGGAAGGATGGGCATCTTTCTTTGAAGCTTGAAAAACGAAGTTGTGCTGTCTTGGAATCCGTGCGTCTTAGGCACGGGACGGCCAGATTCTTGGGTCTCTGCCCGGGCGTCTTTGGGAGAAGACGGGCGTCTTCTGGGGTTGTTGCCCGGACGTCTTGGGTTGAAGACACACGGATTGTGGAGGTGGAGGACGGGCGTCTTCTAGGCAATCCGCACGGATTGCTGGACAGCTTCATTTCTTCTTCTTTTCTTCCTTTTCCTTCATAAAATCCTTGGAGATTTCCTCGGGGATGCAAGGATCTTTTCTCATCATTGCCCATCTACTATAGTATGTACAAAGGCCTTCTAATCTTGTCTCTCCTTGATGCTTGGTCATTGAATTCAATCAATTTAGTCTCGTTTTGCCATGAAAATGCAAGGTGACACGTCTGTCGCGTACCTGTCAAAAATAAAACCTAACGGTCTCAACTAAAAATGTAGTAGAGGCAGTCGAGTATCGAATCCTCAGGGAGGTAATGCAACTACAGCTGTCTATTCTAATCCTACGGTAACAATGGGGGTTGATTGAATTTTTGGTTTCTAAACTACGGAGTAAAAGGAAGAGAAATAAAGAGGGAAGCAGATAAGCAGGAAAATGATTTAAACTATCAATAAGAGGGAGACATGTCGGGAACTCGGTTCACTACGGTAGTTCAACAACTTAGCGAAGAAATGACTCGGACGAACTAATGCGAGACGGATATTAGAAGGTCCTTTCGGTCCACTTCCCACCCTAAAATACCACTAACTTAACTTTCGTCCTCATTAGGGTAGTCTACTGTTTATAGCAGGCCTATTTAGTCCAATCTTTCGATCCAGGATTAATTGTAGCCAGATTAATGGGTGACATAGAAGCGTGCACTCAACTAGGTCGAGAATTACAGTTATATTGCTATAGTGACAGGGTCTCTTAGTCAATTCGTCTAATTCATCTACTACGTCGTCATTATTCTACCGCAGATCCCCTAATCCCAACATGAAGGGAGATTAGCTACTCATGTTCGTAATAAGACTAACAACAAACAATTTCCCAGCAGATATCATGACGAAATAACAATAAAATGCAAAAATAGAAATTAGGGCAGAAAGAATAATAACAAAAACAAGAATTACAAAGCAATAGAAGGTTAATTATTATTAGGAGAAGAGAAGAATTACAATCCAAGCAATTTCCGGCGTAAAGAGCACGAAATCCGATGAAGCAATCCGAAAACGAAAGTAACAGTAGAGGGTTTTAGCAACGTAACTAGTTCTCCAGTGAAGGAAGGTAAAAAGATAGACAAAAAGATTAAGTAAAAGATGATGCCTAATTAACCTAGTAAACATAGGTTAAATAGGAAACAAACAATGTTTTGCGAAAATTAAACACACGGACTGAAACAAAGCCCATGCCCGTGAAAGACCCCTCGATCGAGTGGATTAAACCACTCGATCGACCAAGATCTCAGCAGAACTCCTCGATCGACCAGCATGGTTCTCGATCGAGGACTTGGTCAAATGCAGCTAACTCGATCGAGGAAGGGACCTCTCGATCGAGCCTCAGGGAGCCTAGGAACCCTTCGATCGTCCTCCAAACAGCTCGATAGACCACTTGGATCTTCAATTCAGCTTACGTCTTCACTCAAGTACCTCGTAATGCGTGCAACGACACTTCTCAGTGCAACATCTCACTCTGGGATAATCCCGTCTCCTCTAAATGCATGCAAAAGGACAGAAAAGAGCATGGTTCCGCTACTTTTGCGATCATTCCTACAAAAAGGACCAAATACACCAAAGTAGCCAATTCGGGGCAAAATACTATAAAAATAGCATAGAAATGCATAGAAATACGTGCTGAAATAGGCCAAAAAGACTATACATTAGGCACGTATCAAATCTCCCCAAACCAAACCTTTACTCGCCCTCGAGTAAACTCAAAACTAAACTAATGGAACGGAAATGATAACTCAGAGCTAGCTTAACTTGTCTACTTGAACCAATTTAATACAACGAAAATCAACGGTTAAAGCTAAGCAAATAATACGCAAACGAATTATAAGTCGTTCGTAAATAAAGTCGACCTATCGACCTTGCAAGACCAACAAAACTGGACTCTCTCGTGGTCACTCTTCTCTCATGAAGCAAAGGGCAAATGTAATATGTAAAAGAGAGAAGAAAAGGCAGTCACTCACCTAACTGCGACCTACACAGCATGCATGCAACAAAGATGAAAGACAATTCAAGTACTAATGCACAAATTCCAACCAACAATGTCCGTCACAGCCGAGGGTATGCAAACAATATGGGAATAGTGAGGTTCAGGTGAGAAAAGGCAAAACAAGTTATGGAAATGTGGAGGTAAAAGCGTCAAGCTAGTTCCTAACAGGACCATAATAAACCATCCGGATCTCAAACTGACTGAAAGACTAAGTACTAGTGCCCTTCACTTGGCACAAAGCTCACTAGACTCAAACACAATCTCCTCAAAAAATATTGGAATAAGAGTGGAGGAGTCAGACGGTCACAAAGTTCCCTTTTTTAAACGCATCGTCTGAAACAACTAACTGAAACAACCAACCCTCTTATCGATTGTACATCTTCGAACATCTTCTCAACTCTGGCAAGAGGGGACAACACTTTAGACAATTTCTCTTTTTTTTTTTTTTTTCTCTCACGTGAATATCATCATTTTTTTTCATTTTCTATTTTTTTCTTTTCTTTCTTTCACGTTTTCTTTCTTTTTTTTTTCTTTCAATACTCTTTTTTTTTCTTTCTTTCCTCCTTCCTTAATACAAACACCAACTCCAAACGGGAATTACAGACCAAACTGCAATGGAAAACATACCACAAAAGGACAGACTAACTAGCTTGACTAGGCAGGCTTAGTTTGGAATGTAGCTAATGGGTCAAAAAGGCAAGTTTTGGTCAATGTGGAGCTAAATAGGTGAAAGATGTAAAGAAAGGGAAATTGCAAGACCCTCCCTGCATGTGACACCAACCACGAACCCGAATATGTGCATTTGACGAGAAATTGAATGTCATAAATGTGCAAATGAGACAAACATGCTATGCAAGGAGTACTACTCTCAAAATTCCTAATGAACTGGTCATGAATGTCACCATTATGGCTCTAAAACTCGAAATTTTTAAGTAGTTTGCCGTTTATAGGTCAAGTCTAAACAATCACTATTATTTGAACAGAAATTAAATAGACTATGCGTATGACAAAGCTAAAAACCATCAATTGAAGTGCAAGGCTCAAGTAATATGACAAGCTATAGTGCAATTTCATCACGGGAATCTACCGTTCCGACTCAACCTAAATGCAAAAATAAACGTGAAATTTTTTGAATTTTTAACATTTTCTAATTTTGTTTGTATTTTTGATTTTTATGAAAATAAACAACAAATGCAAACTGAAAAATTAAACGTGAATGCAAAACAAATGCAGATGCAGACTCAAAAGGATGCAATACCCTCCCCAAACCAAAACGGACAACGCCCTCGTTGTCCTCCAGCATACACCAGCAGAAAAATGGGGGATGGGAGTATACAACCAACAAAAGAAAAATAAAGGAGACGAAATAAAGAGAGTAAGAAAACATACAAAGCACGAACTTCCCCAAACCAAATGTAAAACCGGGAAGTGAGTAGACCAAGAGCTACTCGTCGTCGGCACTTGTCTCTCGGGTACTCCGACTCAACAAAACAGTCTCCCCAAACCAGCAACAAACAAGGGGGAGACTCAGTCGTCATCTCCAGCCTGATCCTCCGGACTAGGTACGAACGGAGGGTCTCTCTCCTCCTCTCTGGAAGCTCGCTGTGCCGCCTGCTCTGCCCGTAACCGCACCTCTCGTGCTACCGCTGTCTCCTCCGGCTCCTCCTCTGAGTCAGAAGAAAGTGGAGGGTACCCGTCCGCTGGGTATCGGTAGAAGGAAGGATGAGGCCACCCCTCTGGAATCGGTCGCCGGGCTCGGATGTGGAACTCGTAGAGCGGGAATACAGCCAAAGCCATATCCCGCCTCATCTCAGTAATGTACCGTTTCCGGTGAGCCTCTGAAGTGAAACGTACCGTGGGCAGCTTCGGTATAGGTGTGAGAGCACCCTCTCCTGTAGCTGTAGCCCCTGATGGGCTGGCGGTGATGGCTAGCTGGCTAGCCTGCTGGTGTGGTCTCGGTGGCACCATACCAGGCTGCGGAAAACGGGGTCTGAACCCGCAGTCCAGTAAAGAGAAAGGCCCGGCAGGAGTGATGGCCTGTGAAGCCTGAACCGAGCTCCCGGCTGAGCTGGCCGCGGAGTAAACCGTCCCTGCAGCTGAGACAAGTAGAACTGGGGCTGCAGTGGTGACCAAGGCAGAGCTAGTGGCAACAGCAGGGGCCACTGACTCGCTCACTGACGAGCTGGAGGACGTACTAGTAGAAGACAGAGAACTCGCGTCCATCCTGCAAAGTGTCAAAAGGGCATGAATAAGAGAGTATGCTGCTAACCGTGGTTAAAACAAACGCTAACCAACATGTGACAGCAAAAAGAACGGCCCTAATAGTCGAAAAAATTCGACTTCCAGCAATCAAAACCAAACAATTCCTCAAAAGATTCGAAAAGCAGCAAGCGAGTGGTGAATGAATGATAAAGCAGTGACTGCAAAAGGGCTAAAACAGCATGAAACCAGAAATGGGGGCATGTATGACTCTGGGCAGTCGAAAAGAACCACTCACAGCGCGAGATTCCTAATAATTCACAGCATAATGGCGATAGGGGACGGAAAAACAGTTAACAGCGGTTAACAACAGTAGCAAGTAGGTGATAACCGCAAATAATAAAGCATGGCAGCAAGACAACCGTCTAACAGTCGAAATTTGTCGACTGAGAAGCCCTAATCGCGGAATCTCGCGCAAAAATCGAATAAAGCATGTAGAACAGCGAGGAATTGCTAAAATATCATCATCAAGCTAGTCAAGGGCAATTAAACACAATTTAATCGAATAAATTCAACTAGACATGGAATTTTCGAGCCCTAATTCAAAATCACCTCAAAAATGCGAATTAAATCAAGAGAAATTGCAAAGAGTGTGATAGAAATACTTACTTGATGATGATTAACCTACAATGTGCAATTAAACTTCAAAAACAAGCAAGCAAGACGGATTTTCGATTGAAAAACCGCAAACCCTAATCCCTTTTAAAAACCGCAAAAACGAGCACGAAAGAGGGGAAAAATAAGGGGCTATTGAAGAATAATTAGCTAGTTATAGAATGTAGGTGATTGATTTGATAATTTTGGGCAAGAAATGGGGATTTGGGGGAAATGGATGTCGCAATTAGGGAGGTGTTAGGAGAAATTAGGGACAAAATTAGAAAATGAAACGGAAATAAGGAGTTAAGTAAAGAAAACTCCCGTCCACTGTTCATTTCACTCGATCGAGTGATTTTAAGTCACTCGATCGAGGTCTTTTGGATGTCCCTTTGCTCGATCGAGTAGTCGGTCTATCGATCGACCATTTCCTCTGTGGCCTTCCTCGATCGAGTAGCAAGCACGCTCGATCGAACCAACTTCCACTCGATCGAGTACAAAAAGTACTCGATCGAGGACTTCTTCGTGAATTTTCGTCCTTTCTTCCTTGAATTGCGTGCATCTTCCCCAAACCTGCAAAAAGCATATCCAAACACATCCCAAAAATACCAAATATGCAAAGAACACGCCTATAGTCTTATTCTACGCTAAAAAGAATGTCTAACTAATTGTCCTAATAAAAACGTAATAAAGTCAATTCAAAGGAAATTCAAACAATATGTCTATTACACTTTGTTACACGGGGCATTTCCCCGTTTAATTCCCATTAGCTTTCAGTAGCCCCTTCGTGGGCTTCTGACTGGAGGACGTCACTTCAGCGATACTGACCGTCCTCTTTGACTTCCATGAGCTTGAATTACTGTTTGTGACAGTAGGAGGGATGTAGTTCCCATCTATGTAGGTGCGAACTGCCTTCGTTATCGCCCCTCTGTCAGCTTCCTTAGCCTTCTTGGCTCCAGTTTGATTGACAATGGTTCCACCCCCGTCCTTTGACTCGCTCCTTTCTTGCCTTCATCCGTACTGCGAAAGGACAACGATGAATTTTCCTCCTTGTTGCTCTCAATCTGAGGCGGAGGGTTAGCAATAATAGCAATATTCTCCAAACTTTCATCTGGAGTGTCAATAATAGGGTCAACAGAAGAGAGGGCATTGCAAGGCTGAGCTTGCATGGGAGCCCTCCGGAATTTGGACTGATGAAAGGTCAGCTCCTCATCCCCTACCTGAAATGTCAAAGTCTTCCCACTGACATCTATCACTGCACGGGCAGTAGACAAAAATGGCCTCCCTAAAATGATAGGGGTGTGCACATCTTCGGGGATATCTAGGACGACAAAATCGACGGGAATAAAGAACTTCCCGATCCGAACAGGTACGTCTTCCGCTACACCTAGTGGCCGTGATAAACTACGGTCGGCCATCTGGACAGTCATGTTGGTGCAACTCAGTTTTGTCACACCAAGTCTCTTAGCTAGAGACAAAGGTAAAACACTTACACTAGCGCCTAAATCGCATAGTGCATTATCAATCAATTGCATTCCTATGTGACAAGGGATCGAAAAACTACCCGGGTCTGATTGCTTAATAGGTAGCTTATTTTGAGATAGGGGTGACCCCACCTCTGTCAAAGCTACGGTCTCATTATCATTTATACTCCTCTTACGACCTAAAATTTCCTTCATAAATCGTAAATAAGAAGGTACCTTAGTAAGCAATTCAGTGAACGGCACAGAAACCTCCAAACTCTTCAAAAGCTCAACAAATTTGCTGAACTGTTGATTAATCTTGGTATTCTGCAGCCGCCTCGGGAAGGGAACAGTAATTGGAATCTCGAGTCCCTTATTTCTCGCCTCCAAAGTGTCTTCCGGAGCAAGTTTAGTATCCTTCGGACGCTTCTTTCCTCTCGAACGGCCTTTCTGGTAATTCATCGCTTAAACGAGCACTAGCAGGCTCTCGAATAAGCTTCCCGTCAGCAATATCACTCGATCGAGCAATGTGTGTACTCGATCGAACATTTTCTTCAGCAACCTCAGTCGATCGAGCAACATTCCCACTCGATCGACCATCCTCAGCTTCCAGTTCACTCGATCGAGCAGAAGGACTACTCGATCGACCAGATTCCTCACCTTTTCCACTCGATCGATCACCTGATTTCAGTCGATCGAGTAACTGCTTTGTCGTGAGACCCTTCTTTTTGACAGAACACTGTTCATCCTCAGTTGCAGCTATTTCCAAGTCTGATTTCTTCATTTCTGGTCCCTCATAAGAAAGACCGCTTCTCAACTCTATCAGATGCACCGTCTCATTTAGGTTCTTGTCATTTTGAGTCGGTAAATGACCTAAGCCTCGAAGATTGATTTTCACCCGGTTGAGCAACTTGAGTCTCAAGTGCCTTGAATGCCGTGTCCTTCTGTTGTAATTGCTTTGCAATGGACTGCATCATGGACTTTAACTCGCCTATCTCGCTCACCCCACTAGATGACGAAGCACCTTGGTTAGGAGGGTTAAAAGACGGAGGCTTCTGATAGCCTTGTCGCTTCTGGTGTGGTGGAATATAGGGCTGCTGCTGATTTGGAGTGGAAGTGGGATTGAGTACGTTGTGCTGGTTACTCCACCTCAAATTGGGGTGGATATTTGGCTCGTAATGAGTGTTGTTTTGCCTGTAGTGTTGAAAGGCAGCACATTGCTCATAAGGACTAGGACAATAATCGCGACATGTCCATCTACCCCACATCTCGTATGCACGAAAGGACCGTCTGTCATGGCATTAACCTGGTACATCCCTGGCTTTAGAGCTCCCCCTAGTTCGTACTTGTCGAACCTAGCAGTAAGGGCCTCTAACGCAGCCACTGAAGAGGACTCAGCAACTCTCCTTTGGTTTCCCCTTGAATTCCCGTATTCAGCCCTATGAGTGGCTAAATCATCTATGATTTTCCATCCTTTCGTCGGCCCCAAGTTGTCGGAAAATCGACCGTTGGGCTCGCAAAGATCTAATATAGCCCTCCGATCATCATATAAACCATTGTAAAAATGGTTGCACGTACTCCATTTTTCGAAACCGTGATGCGGTATGGTCCGCACCAATTTCTTAAATCGCAACCATGCCTCGTGGAAGTTCTCGTCGGGACCCCGTTTGAAATCGGTTATCCGAGCTCTAATGGCAATGGTTCTCGAAGCAGAGAAATACTTCTTATAAAACGCCAATGCTAGCGAATTCCAATCTGTTGCCGTGAGCGACTTTGTCTAAATCCACATACCACTCCCTCGCAAAGATCGCGGAGTGAGAAGATGAACATAGTTTCTTTAATTTGGTCGGGTGTCACGCCAGTGGGAGGTGGTATGGAGCAGCGATAATCAATGAAAGTCTCCATATGTTGAGCCGCATCTTCCTTCGCAGCTCCCCGAACCGATTTTCTCGACCATGCTAATGTAAGAAGGCTTAGGCTCGAACTTCCTAGCATCTCCAGGCGATTCGAACCCTTTATAAAGATTGTCAGCGGTGGGCTCGGAGTGACTAGCAATGGTAGCTTCCTCGGCCATTTCGGGAAATTCCGGGAAAGTGATAGACTCAAGTGATGAATTGGAAACTGGAGAAGATGGTGGATTGTCTTGAAAAGCTCGTTCTCGTAAAAGTTACCACGAGAACCGGGCTCTTCCTCGGCTGTTGCTCTTGAAATAGTCTCCTTTTTACGTGCAGAGATCTCTCAATCTCGGGATCAAAAGGTAGTAGTGGACCACCTTGCGACCTGCGCATAAGAAGAAACTGCGGACAAGATATAAGAATAGTCTAAGGAACGATGTTCCTTAAACTAAAAGAAGAATTAAAATAAAACAAATAGTAAATTGAACAATTGGCTCCCAAGAACGGCGCCAAAATTTGACACGTCCTGTCGCGTACACTGTCAAAAATAAAACCTAACGGTCTCAACTAAAAATGTAGTAGAGGCAGTCGAGTATCGAATCCTCAGGGAGGTAATGCAACTACAGCTGTCTATTCTAATCCTACGGTAACAATGGGGGTTGATTGAATTTTTGGTTTCTAAACTACGGAGTAAAAGGAAGAGAAATAAAGAGGGAAGCAGATAAGCAGGAAAATGATTTAAACTATCAATAAGAGGGAGACATGTCGGGAACTCGGTTCACTACGGTAGTTCAACAACTTAGCGAAGAAATGACTCGGACGAACTAATGCGAGACGGATATTAGAAGGTCCTTTCGGTCCACTTCCCACCCTAAAATACCACTAACTTAACTTTCGTCCTCATTAGGGTAGTCTACTGTTTATAGCAGGCCTATTTAGTCCAATCTTTCGATCCAGGATTAATTGTAGCCAGATTAATGGGTGACATAGAAGCGTGCACTCAACTAGGTCGAGAATTACAGTTATATTGCTATAGTGACAGGGTCTCTTAGTCAATTCGTCTAATTCATCTACTACGTCGTCATTATTCTACCGCAGATCCCCTAATCCCAACATGAAGGGAGATTAGCTACTCATGTTCGTAATAAGACTAACAACAAACAATTTCCCAATGAGATATCATGACGAAATAACAATAAAATGCAAAAATAGAAATTAGGCGAAAGAATAATAACAAAAACAAGAATTACAAAGCAATAGAAGGTTAATTATTATTAGGAGAAGAGAAGAATTACAATCCAAGCAATTTCCGGCGTAAAGAGCACGAAATCCGATGAAGCAATCCGAAAACGAAAGTAACAGTAGAGGGTTTTAGCAACGTAACTAGTTCTCCAGTGAAGGAAGGTAAAAAGATAGACAAAAAGATTAAGTAAAAGATGATGCCTAATTAACCTAGTAAACATAGGTTAAATAGGAAACAAACAATGTTTTGCGAAAATTAAACACACGGACTGAAACAAAGCCCATGCCCGTGAAAGACCCCTCGATCGAGTGGATTAAACCACTCGATCGACCAAGATCTCAGCAGAACTCCTCGATCGACCAGCATGGTTCTCGATCGAGGACTTGGTCAAATGCAGCTAACTCGATCGAGGAAGGGACCTCTCGATCGAGCCTCAGGGAGCCTAGGAACCCTTCGATCGTCCTCCAAACAGCTCGATAGACCACTTGGATCTTCAATTCAGCTTACGTCTTCACTCAAGTACCTCGTAATGCGTGCAACGACACTTCTCAGTGCAACATCTCACTCTGGGATAATCCCGTCTCCTCTAAATGCATGCAAAAGGACAGAAAAGAGCATGGTTCCGCTACTTTTGCGATCATTCCTACAAAAAGGACCAAATACACCAAAGTAGCCAATTCGGGGCAAAATATTATAAAAATAGCATAGAAATGCATAGAAATACGTGCTGAAATAGGCCAAAAAGACTATACATTAGGCACGTATCACAAGGTTTGCACTCCTTTCCTACCAAGGGCACAAAACCTCAAAGAATATGCAAAACAAAGAACTAAAGACAATAAATGACCCAAATATGCACTAAAAAGCATGGGAACAAGGCTAATTCGGGGACTAAATATGCTCTAATTATGGTCACATCAAATATCCCCAAACCGAACCTTTGCTCGTCCCGAGTAAAGAGGTGACAAAGACTAGGACCATTATTTAAACTAACCTAATAACATAGCCGATATGAGATAATTAGCGGGTCTCACTCCGCCCTTCAACTCACAACAAGACAACCATGAGGTAGGATGCCTTCTTGCAAGGCAAGGTGGGTCTTGCCAAAATGGCGACACATTCAAACATTAAAGCACACAAAATCAAATAATGGATGCATCTACAAAAGAATAGCCACTTTCCTCATCTAAGTGGCGGAAATTATCTACAAGGGAAGTAATTCAAGGGTACACACTCCTTCATAGATGCAATTTTTTCAAACTACTAAGCCTAGAAGGATACCAATAAATCACCTCAAAATTGCGTCAAGCTAGGGTACCTTTGTCCTCAATCGTTAAATGCTTTTGTCAAGAGTAGACTCCCTATGGTGTTAGAAACAGTGGAGGATCGCGGAATTCCCCCTCTTGCCTAGACAAGAAGAAGGGTCGTCCCCTCTCTACCATGCACAAAAATGGATACGATGGATAAAGGGATCGATAGACATTTGAGTTTCACTTTGGGAGTTTGCTTTGTTGTTGTTTTTCCCCCCAATTTCTTGTGGCATATAACATTTGAGAACACTTTCTTGCCATTTCTTTTTGATTTTTGGCATTTCAACACTTGACAACTTTCAACTTTTTTTTGCATTTCTTTTGAACATTTTCAAAGTCACCCCATATGTAGTGAGGGTGGCTTATATTTGAAGCTTTAGGAGTTCTATTTTTGCTCCTCTTTTCATTTGATGCATTTTTTTTGCAAACTTTCTTTCACTTTTCATTTCTTTGAACTCAAATTGATTTCTTTTTGTGCCCATTCCCTTTGATGACAAAAATGTGGTAGAACATGGATGATGGATGGATGGATGGTTTCAAGGGTCACCTTGGAATAAACGGTAGCCAAGGAGTTATCACACCACAAGGTACTCTTGACTAGGCCTTAATCCATGGGTCAAAGGATACTATCATGACACATCTTAGGGTGTTTTACAAGTATTCTAACAAGCAAAGTCTTAAGAAGAAAAAGCATCTACTAGGGCCTATATACACTTGTCAAGCTTCCCAAGTAGACGGTTTCGCAAAATTTTTCTAACATGCAACTACATGCCATGATGCACTAACATATAAACATCCTAATGCAAATGATTCTACCAACTAATATGTCATATACACTAAATGCAAGTCCTAAGTTCACATTGTTATACCGCATCAATCAAAATAAAGCCACATAGTCATTAACATAGAGAGGAAAAAGGAGATTGGAAAGATCATACCATGCGGTCTTCAATATCCTCATGTCTCGGATGTGGCGTAGTCGATCAATGTGAACAAGGGTAAAACAAACACAATATATACAACAATATATACATGACTACACTACAAAGGAAATGAACTTGTTTTTGGTTTTTCAATTTTTCAAATTTTTATGGTTTTTTCGAAATTTTTCAATTTTTTTGGATTTTTGAGTAAAAGTTAAGTTAGAATTCCCCATCCCCTCACTAATATGGGCATTGTCCTCAATGGCCAAATTGATGGGAAATCATGCAAGCATGATGCATGAATTCTATACTAAATGCAAGCTACACTAATCTACACTACATGATGCATGGGTTTTTGTTTATGACGGAGAGGATAATTTAGATTACCTCCCGTTGTGTATGCATGTACTTCCCCAAACCGAGTTAGACATTATTTCTAATGTCCTAAGATTGGGTGTAGTTCATGCACACACGATGCAATGCATGAAACTAAATTTGTCATTTTGGATTTTCAAAAATGGGAACAATAAAGTAAGAACACCTCAATGGGGCCGAGGTGTTAATCCTCTATGTTGCTAGGACTATTCCAACCATGATCAAGATTAAATAATATACAAGTTAACAAAACACAAACTTCTTTTCAAGAAAATTGAAACTTAAAGAGAGGAGATGAGGAAACTTCACTTAAGCTTGTGATGGGTGCCTCTCGCCCGCTCCACCTAGCTATGAAGTAATCCTCTAGAGATCGGCATCATCTCCTTCTAGATCACTATCCCATATCTCCTTTGATGCATCACTCATATTCGGGTCCATGAACTCGTCCTCTTCACTTTCAAGCTCCACCGTGTCCCCTCCGCAAGAATTGTTGCTCCCCTCCTCTTGTCTCCCGTTTGCCCCTTCATTTGCCCTCTCCGAATTGGGGAAGAGTAAGTCCATTTGTGCCCATGAGGGATATGCTCCCTCCTCACTAATCTTTCCCTTTTGAACCATATCGTGGTATTGAGGATAGAGTGCATAGTAATTGTCCACGTTGGTTTCGTATTGGCGGAAGCACAAATCTTGTAGAATTCCCGTGACAAAGTCGTCACGGGGAAGGATGAAGGGGTTGGGATGGTTGTACGGTTGATAAGGAAATGGGTAGGGAGGCACTTTGATCTTCTCATGTTGAGATTGTTGCTCTTGTTGTTGTTGTTGGGGATTTGGAGGTGGTGGTGCTTGTCTTGGTTAGGTTGGGTTTGGAGGGATGAGGTAGGATGGTATTGGAGACAAAGGTCCTCTTCTCGGGGAAATTCGTGGTAGGCCGGTCATCGGTAGATAAATCAGATCACTTCCTTTTGTTAACCACTTGATCCGCTTATCAAACCCCTCAAGGGTTATCCAGTGATGATGAATAAGAAGAAGATCTTCATTTATCCTCGTGTTTCCCGAAAGAGGAGCATACTCATTATTCTCATTGAATCTCGGATTGAAATGCTTCGCAAGCCTAGTAATGAGCCTTCCATTTACAATGTGTTTCATCCCGTCATCATCACCATTCCTAAACTTTGCCCATTTCTCGAGTAGCACAAGGGGTGCATTGAAGTGGTACACATTTCTTCCTTGAATATTGAGGTAGGATTCCATAAACATAAGGTCTAGTTGGTTCACGATCGCTGGATCTCGGCGAGCAAAGAGGGTGCCCGAGAGGAATCGATAAGTGACTCTCAAGATCGGATTTTGAATATGAAAAGCGAGACATTCCTTGTTGTGTATGAAATCCCGGCCGGTCATGGCCCTCCACAAAGGTTCAACACTGTATTTCTTTGGCTTCGATGTCCGGGTAGGCGAAACATCGAGTCCAAGCACATTTGCGAATTCTACAAGGGTCATCATCCTTGGAACATTCTCCAACCTAAATTCTATGCATATTGTTTTGGTCAAGGTTGTAATCTTCAAAAAGCTAAAAAACTCAAGCACAAGGGATCGATAAGTTTGCTCATACATGTGGAAAAGAGTAGAGAGACCAAACACTTCAAAGAGAGCTTCCACTTGGTGATAAATCCCAAGTTTCCTCAAAGTATTATGACATAAAAACTTAGTGGGGAGAATATTCTTACTTAGAAGCCGGTGGAAGACTAGTCTTTGCACATCATTGATAAACTCAACATTTGAGAAGTCATCAAGTCTTGTAAGATCCACTATTTCTTCATGTTCCCTTCTTAATGTGTTGACATGGGAGGTGGAAGAACTTCCTCTCACCCTTGGTCTCCTCCCATTCCTAAAAGAAGATCTCCATGCCATTCTTTGATTTATTGAGCTGGGATTTTTGATTTAAAGAATAAAGATGCTCCTTGTAGATTGAATGTTGCCTTTGAAACCCTAGCCATTTGGGGCTTTTTGATTTTGTGGGGTAAAAGAGTGATTGGGATATGCTTTGGAGTCATAAGGAGGTGGATTTTTATAATACAAGTGGAAGGAAGGGTGATGTGTCACAAATTGTGTGGTGGGGTGTAATTAAATTAAGAAAAGTCGGGCCGAATTACCGCAGGAAGACGGGCGGATTCGAGGTAAGACGCTCGGATTCCAGCTTATCGGGACGGGCGACTTCAAGTGAAGACGGCCGGATTCTGTCACAGTCATCTTTCAAAAATTGACGCCACAGGGACGGGCGACTTCAAGTGAAGACGGCCGGATTCTGTCACAGTCATCTTTCAAAAATTGACGCCACAAAGACGGGTGTCCCGAGCCTAAGACGCTCGGATTCTTCAATTGCGGGACGGGCTTCTTCTGCTGAAGACGGGCGGATTCCTTTCCAGGGAATTTTCTTGAAATGCACAGGTAGAAAGACGCCCGTCTTTCTGCAAAGAAAGGCGGATTCTTCAGGACGGGCGTCTTCCCTTCTGAGACGCTCGGATTCTTCTACAGTCCCAAAATTTTCAATTTCTCAGTTTAGAAGGACGGACGGATTCTTCCCAGGACGGCCGGTTTCCAGGGTACACGCACGTGTTCAAGCTGTGAATTCTTCCTTTGACTTCCTTTCCTATCAAAAATGCTTCCCCACACTTGAAGATTTGTTCCTTCCTTCATTCAAAATTTGTTAGTGACCCTCCCTCACTTACTCTCATGAAAAGAGTTTATGTTTATTATTAAAGAAATGCAATAAAATTATAAATACAAGTTAGAGGGTTAGTATATTTACAAGTGGTGGTTTAGGTAAGACTCCACCAAACTCTCCCTTTAATGGTTCTTTCAAGGATGAGGAGGCCCGAGGTAGGTGACCTCGACCTCTCCAATAAACGCTCCCTCATAGTATGGCTTCAATCTTTGACCATTGACTTTGAACTTGCCTCCATCTTCCGCCTTGAGTTCAAAATCTCCATATTTTCCAACTTCGGTTATCACATAGGGACCCATCCATCTAGAGTTCAACTTTCCCGAAAAGACTCTGTAGCGGGAATTGAATAGAAGGACTTTGTCCCCTTT
This sequence comes from Silene latifolia, assembly GCF_048544455.1. NCBI lineage: Eukaryota > Viridiplantae > Streptophyta > Magnoliopsida > Caryophyllales > Caryophyllaceae > Silene > Silene latifolia. Next base: position 102,413,590 of record NC_133531.1, read on the forward strand.
GTGAAAGGCCTTTTGTCTAATCCTTTCGTCATGGAGCAATTTCGTTCTTTCTTTGTAAATCTTGGCGTTCTCATAGGATTGTAGTCGGAATTCCTCCAACTCTTGAATTTGAATCATCCTCTTTTGACCACTCAATTTGAGATCGAGATTAAGTGCTCGGATTGCCCAAAAAGCTTTGTACTCCAATTCGATTGACAAATGACATGCTTTTCCATAGACAAGTTTGTAAGGGGAGGCTCCTATGGGAGTCTTCTTGGCCGTCCTATAAGCCCAAAGAGCATCATCAAGCTTTGTGCTCCAATCTTTTCGGGTCTTGTTCACAACTTTCTCAAGGATTTGTTTGATCTCTCTATTTGAAACTTCAACTTGACCGCTTGTTTGAGGATGATATCCCAAGCCGGTTCTATGTTGAACACCATATTTGGTCAAAAGAGATGCAAGTTTCTTCTCATGGAAATGCGTTCCTCCATCACTTATGATTGCTCTAGGAACTCCAAATCTTGGGAAGATTATTTTCTTGAAGAGCTTGGTGACCGTTTTTGCATCATCATTTGGAGTGGCAATGGCCTCCACCCACTTTGAGACGTAGTCTACGGCCACAAGGATGTACTTGTTCCCATTGGATGTCACAAAGGACCCTTGGTAGTCGATCCCCCAAACATCGAAGATCTCCACCTCTAGAATGCCCCTTTGTGGCATTTCGTTCCTCCAAGAGATATTCCCCGTTCTTTGATAAGCATCGCAATGAATGATGAATTCTCTTGTGTCTTGAAACATTGTAGGCCAATAGAAGCCCGATTGAAGAATTTTTGCAATGGTCCTCCTCGCTCCATGGTGCCCACCGTAGGGTGACAAGTGACACCCTTCCAAGATTCCTTGGACTTCCCATTGAGGGATGCATCTCCGGTAGAGCCCATCACTACACTCCTTGTAGAGGTTTGGGTCATCCCAAAAGTACCTCGATCTTCACTTCAAATAGGAATCTCTTTCTTTAGTTGTGGTTCAAATTTAGAGGGAGTACTTTTCCAACAATATAGTTAGCATAATCGGCAAACCATGGGGTGATGTGCCTTTAAAGTTGTGTTTGAATGGCCATCAAAATATCGTCGGGAAATGAGTCATTGATCGGGGTTTCTCCATGTTCATCATGAAACCGGATCCTTGACAAGTGATCTGCCACTACATTCTCGGCTCCTTTCTTGTCTCTTATTTCCAAGTCAAATTCTTGAAGAAGTAAAATCCATCTCAACAACCTTGGTTTTGCCTCCTTCTTTATCAAGAGATGTCGGAGAGAACGGTGATCCGAAAAGACAATCACCTTGGATCCAAGCAAGTAGGAACGGAATTTGTCCAAAGCATAGACAATGGCAAGAAGCTCCTTCTCGGTGGTATCATAATTCACTTGGGATGGATCGAGAGTCTTGCTTATATTGTAGATGGCATGAAGAGCTCTTCCTACCCGTTGGCCAAGAACCGCTCCAACGGCGTAGTTACTAGCATCACACATAATCTTGAACGGTAGTTCCCAATTTGGAGGTTGAATGATCGGTGCCGAGATTAGTGCTTCCTTGATTCTATTAAAGGCTTCAACACACTCATCAGTAAAATGGAATTGGGCATCTTTAAGCAAGAGTTGAGTGAGGAGTTTCGTTATTTTTGAAAAATCCTTTATGAAACGTCGATAGAAACCCGCGTGACCGAGAAAACTTCTCACCCCTCTAACATTTACGGGAGGTGGGAGTTTCTCTATCACCTCAACTTTAGCTTTATCGACCTCGATGCCCTTTTCCGAGATTAAATGACCCAAAACAATTCCTTCATTGACCATGAAGTGACACTTTTCCCAATTTAAAACAATACTAACATCTTCACATTTTTGCAACATAAGAGAGAGATTATGCAAACATGAGTCAAAGTCCTTTCCATAAACACTAAAATCATCCATAAAAACTTCCATTATGGTCTCTAGATAATCGGAGAAGACACTCATCATGCATCTTTGGAAAGTGGTGGGGGCATTACATAAACCAAAAGGCATCCTCCTATATGCAAAAGTACCATAAGGGCATGTGAAGGTGGTCTTATGTTGGTCATCCGGGTGTATAGGGATTTGGAAGAATCCCGAGTACCCGTCAAGGTAACAAAAGAATTTGTTGGAGGCTAACCTCTCAAGCATTTGGTCAATCAATGGTAGGGGGAAATGATCCTTTCTTGTTGTGGAGTTTAATTTTCGATAGTCAATACACATACGCCAACCGGTGACCATCCTTGTGGGTATTAGCTCATTCTTTTCATTTGTCACTACCGTGTTACCTCCTTTCTTAGGTACCACTTGGACGGGGCTAACCCACAAAGAATCCGATATGGGATATATGATTCCCGCATCAAGTAATTTCATAACCTCTCCTTTGACAACTTCTTGCATGTGGGGGTTCAATCTTCTTTGAGGTTGAATGGTAGGTCTATGGTCTTCCTCTAGATGAATTCTATGCATGCAAAAGTTGGGACTTATCCCTTTAAGGTCATCTAGACTATAACCTATAGCCTTCTCATGTTGTTTCAACACATCAAGCAATTTTCCCAATTGGTTCTCATCAAGTCTATCATTAACAATCACGGGTTTGGTCTTTGATTCATCAAGGTAAGCATATTTCAAATTTGGGGAAGGGGTTTTAAAGTAGGAGTTTGTACCTCACTTTCCTCCTTTAGAGTTTCATTGAGAATTTGCTCCATCTCCATTAGACATTCCATTCTCATAGCATATTCAACTTGTTCTTCATTCTCGTCAACCTCATCACATTCGAATTCCATAATGGATTCCTCTTGCTCTTGAGCTTGTAAGATGTCTTCTAGGATGTATTGCTCATCTTCTATAGGTTGACATGCTTCCACAAGGATGTTATGCACCAATACGGATTGTGCATGAGTGAGTTCTTTGTTAGCTATAGCGGCCTCAAAAAGATCTACCTCCAATTCCCAATACATATTTTTAGCCTCACTTGCTTCCAAGGCTTCCAATGCTTGCATGGGATCTTTGAAGAAAGGTATGCTTAAGTGGTCCTCTACAAAACAATCTATAAGGTCCATCTTGCAAAATATCAAATAACTTGAAAATAATTAGAACAAACCTTGAGGAGTTTTACTTCCCCAAGGCAAAGAAATACACAACTAATAACAATGTAAGAAAATCTAAATCAAGTTAACACCGTCCCCGGCAACGGCGCCATTATTGGTCGGACTAAATCTTTTCGATAACTTGTCGTTAGGAGCACCTAGACCAAAACACAATTTATAGCTTCACAAACAACTCTACAATTAGTAAAGAGGCAAGTAAAGGTCGGATCCCAAGGGACGGGAATTGAGATGAGATTTCTATTGCAACTAGTGGTGTCTTAGGGGTGTCACAATGTGGGTTGATGTAGAAGGTCACTAAACTAAATAGCAATGAAAGTAAATAAGCAAGATGAATTAAAAAGGGTTGTAAACAATTGATAAAAAGCACTAGGGTGTCATGGGGTCATAGGGGATTCATGGGAATTGATCATACAAACATGTTCTCAAATTATAAGCAAGCAATTATTGTTGTGATGGATTGGGTTGGGTTATATCTTACAATCCTAGGAAAGTTTGGGTCCCGGAGCCGAATCGATTAGATTGTACAACACCTACAAGTCGACTTAGTCTTTCCTACTCAACAACATGCATGGTCTAATGAGACTCGATTTGGTTTATGTCTTACAAATCTCATTGAAAAGGAAGGAGATGGGTAAAAAATGCAAGGATTCATAGGCTCGCATTTCATCAAACATAACATGTGCATGAGTTGAGATCATAACAAGCAAGCAAATAAACCATGAAAGCATATTAATTTAAACATGAATCATTCCCAATGTTGGTTTCCCCTAATTACCCATTAACCCTAGCTAAGTGACTACTCACTCATTATCATGTTGAACATGCTAGCAAGGTTGTCAATCATACCAACAAAGTGAAACATGATGAATAAATGAAAGTAATTAACAATAATTAAAAAGGGATTAAGAGAATTATACCTACTAATGATTTCAATAATAAAGCAAAGAATAAGAGAAGTACTTGATGCTTGATTGAGAGGTTGTCAATCTCCCAATAATAACCCAAATAATCTTCAATTACCCAAAATAAAGGATGAACAAAAGAGAGATTAAGGAAATAAAACTTGTATTAAAACTTGATTAATTGTTGATTACAAAACTAAAGAGAGATTTGATTGATATTAACTACTCTAAGAATTGATAAGAAGAACATGCTCTTCTAATTAGACTAATGGGGTATTTATAGTGGGGATTAGGTGTAGGAATTAGGGTTAACTAAGGGCTTAAATGACGATTAGGTCCCTACTTAAGGAAACGCCGGTATTTTTGGAAAGATGGGCATCTTTCTTTGAAGCTTGAAATACGAAGTTGTGCTGCCTTGGAATCTGTGCGTCTTAGGCACGGGACGGCCGGATTCTTGGGTCTCTGCCCGGGCGTCTTTGGGAGAAGATGGGCGTCTTCTGGGGTTGCTGCCCGGACGTCTTGGGAAGAAGACGCACGGATTGTGGAGGTGGAGGACGGGCGTCTTCTAGGCAATCCGCACGGATTGCTGGACAGCTTAATTTCTTCTTCTTTTCTTCCTTTTCCTTCATAAAATCCTTGGGGATTTCCTCGGGGATGCAAGAATCTTTTCTCATCATTGCCCATCTACTATAGTATGTACAACGGCCTTCTAATCTTGTGTCTTCTTGATGCTTGGTCATTGAATTCAATCAATTTAGACTCGTTTTGCCATGAAAATGCAAGGTTTGCACTCCTTTCCTACCAAGGGCACAAAACCTCAAAGAATATGCAAAACAAAGAACTAAAGACAATAAATGACCCAAATATGCACTAAAAAGCATGGGAACAAGGCTTATTCGGGGACTAAATATGCTCTAATTATGGTCACATCAACAACAATTAAAGCAATAACTCATCCTCCAAATGAAGTTAATTAAATGCTATAAATTTGGTATGTAGATCTTACCCTTGACGCAAGGATCACTAAGATGCAAAGAATGATGAAATCCGACCACTTAAGCTCCGGGATTTGTCAATAACACGGATGAAGTGAACAACGTACAATCTCCTTTTTAATTTTATTAGGTTTGTAAAAGTGTTTAGGGAAGAAGACGATATGAATTATATACTAATCCGTGTTATTAACAAAACCCGTCAAAATAATACCCGTTAACCGACCTACTCGATCGAGTAACTAACGTACTCGATCGAGTGCCACTTACTCGATCGAGTACCCAGGCTACTCGATCGAGTACCCTACAGGCAGAATACTGTTTCTAAAACCAAAACACCCTTACTCGACAGAGTAAGGCCCTCTCGATAGAGTACCTAGAGACTCATAAAACCGTAGTATTACAGTCTTCCCTCCTTAAAAAGAACTTCGTCCCCGAAGTTCAAACCACAACAAAATAAAACATACTACCACACTCCCGACACAACAAACAACACAAAACTCGACACAAAACTCCGACACATACTACCAACCAAACTCAACCCGACACAAACCATTACTAACTATACTAAAAACAACATAAAAAGATGCAAAAACTCTTCGCGATCATCTCCTACCCCCCTAAAAGAAACAAGGTTACGTCCCCGTAACTATATATACCTGATAAAAAAGGAACGGGTAGCTCTCTCTCATGGACTCCTTTGCCTCCCATGTAGCTTCCTCAACCTCATGATTAGACCAAAGAATCTTAAGCAAGACTGTCTCACCATTTCTAGTCTTCCTAACCTTCCGGTCAAGGATCTGCTTAGGCACCTCAAGGTAAGATAAGGACTCATCTAGCTCTATGTTCTCTGCCTCTAACACATGTGACGGATCACTCACATACTTCCGCAGCTGAGATACATGAAATACATTATGCACCCTATCCAAAGAAGACGGTAAAGCCAAACGATAAGCAACCTCTCCAACCCGGTCTAAGATCTCATATGGTCCTATGAACTTCAGACTAAGCTTTCCCTTCTTCCCAAATCTCATGACCCCACGCATAGGAGACACTTTTAGAAGAACCTTATTCCTAACCTGAAACTCTATATCCCGGCGATGTAGATCTACATAACTCTTTTGCCTATCCTGAGCCGCTCTCATCCTTTCCCTGATCATCTTAATCTGCTCAACCATCTCATGTACCATCTCTAGTCCTAAAACCACTGCCTCATCACTGTCGTCCCAACAAATCGGACTCCTACATCTCCGCCCATATAAAGCCGCAAATGGCGCCATGCCAATACTAGTGTGATAGCTGTTGTTGTAGGAAAACTCAATCAAATCTAACCTCTGTTCCCAGCTACTACCAAAATCCATCACACAAGCTTGTAACATATCCTAAAGAGTCTTGATTGTTCTCTCTGTCTCACCATCTGTTGCAGGATGAAATGTTGTACTCATCTTCAATGTCGTTCCCAAAGACTCCTGCAACTCTTTCCAAAATCTTGAGATAAACCTCGCATCTCTATCAGATACTATGTCTTTAGGCACCCCATGTAACCTTAGCACATTCTTCCGATAAGCCATAGCTAATTGTGCCTTAGTCCATGTATCTTTCATTGGCATAAAGTGAGCTAACTTGGTCAGTCGATCCACTATAACCCATATCAGGTTGTTACCCTGCTGACTCTTTGGCAAACCCACGATAAAATCCATAGAAATAGATTCCCACTTCCACTCAGGTACCTCTAAAGACTGAATCTTACCTTGTGGTCGTCGCTGTTACCCTTTAACTCTCTGACATGTTAAACAACGGGCCACAAACTCAGCTGTTTTTTTCTTCATCCCAGGCCACCAGAATGTCTTCTTTAAATCCTTGTACAACTTGTCACCACCTGGATGTACCAAATATGGTGTACAATGTGCCTCTGTCATGATTGTCTTTTTCAGCTCCTCATCATTAGGGACACACCACCTCCCATCAAACCTCAAACTACCGTCTGTATGAATAGAGAATCTAGACACTGTCCCTTTCTCTACTCCAGCTCTCCACTCCACCATCTTGGGATCTAACACCTGTTTACCTCGAATATCATCATATAGATCAGGCTGCACTGTCAAATCTCCCATGGCATCCCTTTTCTGCATCATGTGTGTCCCAAACTTTCCAACCTCATCTCTCAACCTCATCAAGGATATAGCTGTGCACAAAGAATGTACACTCTTCCTACACAAAGCATCTGCAACTACATTGGCTTTCCCTTCATGGTAGATAATATCCATGTCATAATCGCCAATCAACTCCATCCACCTCCTCTATCTCATGTTCAACTCCTTTTGAGTGAAGATGTACTTGAGACTCTTGTGATCAGAAAATACCTTAAAGGTCGCCCTATAATGGTAATGTCTCCAAATCTTGAGAGCAAACACAACTGCTCCCAACTCCAGATCGTGTGTAGGATAATTCTCCTCATAAGGCTTCAATTGCCTAGAAGCATAGGCAATCACTTTACCGTTATGCATCAACACACATCCCAACCCGTTCTTTGAGGCATCTGTATAAACCTCAAAGTTCTCACTCCCTTCAGGCAATGCTAAGATTGGAGCTGTGGTCAAACGCTCCTTTAATGTTTGGAATGCCGTCTCACAACTCTCATCCCAACGAAACATGTTCTCTTTCCTCATCAAAGCTGTCATAGGCCTAGCAATCTTGGAGAAATCTTTCACGAACTGTCTGTAATATCCAGCTAAACCCAAGAAACTCTTGATCTCTGCTACATTCTTTGGTGCTTCCCACTTGGTAACTACCTCAATCTTTGCCGGATCCACAACTACCCCATCCTTATAAATCACATGCCCCAGAAAAGCAACTTTCTCCAACCAGAACTCACACTTGGACAACTTTGCATACAACTCATGCTCCCTCAAGGTCTGCAACACAATCCTCAGATGCTCCTCATGTTCTTCCTTAGTCTTGGAATAGACTAAGATGTCATCAATGAAAACTACCACAAACTTGTCCAAAAACTGACTGAAGATTCTGTTCATCAAATCCATAAACACACCCGGCGCATTAGATAACCCAAAAGGCATCACCACATACTCATAATGGCCATACCTCGACGTGAAAGCTGTCTTTGGTATGTCCTCCTCTCTAATCTTCACCTAATGGTACCCCGACCTCAAATCAATCTTGGAAAAGACTGATGCACCACTCAACTGATCAAACAGGTCATCTATCCTACGCAAAGGATACTTGTTCTTCACCGTCACTCGGTTCAGCTCCCTGTAATCTATGCACAACCTCAGACTCCCATATTTCTTTTTCACAAAAAGAACTGGTGCTCCCCACGGTGATACACTAGGTCTAATGTATCCCCTCTCAATCAGATCATCTAGCTACTTCCTGAGCTCCTCCAACTCCTTTGGACCCATCCGGTACGGTGCCTTAGATTGGCCCCCCCGGTTTCACCAACACCGAAATCTATCTCCTCTTCGGTGGCAACCCTGAATCTCCTCCTCGGAAAGACATCTCAAAAACTCCCCACAACTCGGTATCGATAAACCGTCGGACTCTCCATCCTGTTATCTCTCACATGGCACAAGATCATCGGGCACCTCTTCCTCGTATAGGACTTCAAGGTCACAAACAAATCAACTTAACTTTGGGTTTGACAACAAACCCACGATAAGACAAACTAATGCCCTTAGGACCTCTCAGAGACACTTTCTTTTGATGACAGTCTATCTTAGTTTTGTACTTTCCTAACCAATCTATCCCGACTATCATCTCAAAACCATCTAAAGGAAACTCTAGCAAGTCTACAGGTAGATCAACTTGCCCAACTATCATAGATACATCCCTATACAACCTCCCACATGATACAGACTCACCCGAAGGTATAAAGACTTTCTTACTTACAGACTCATATTCCCTCAGACCCAACTGTTTAACATGACTCGAAGATACAAACGACTGTGATGCCCTCAAATCAAACAAAATAATGGTATGAACACCATTAACAAGAAAAGTACCAGCGATAACATGTGCGTCGTCCTCAGCTTCTTTCTTCTCCATCATAAATAGCTTTCCACTGGTCTTCTGCCCACCTCCCTGGACAGTACTGGCTGAGGTAGTCGGCTAAGCACCCGACCCTTGATTGTTGTTGGCGTTCGTAGCTGGCTTCTGATAAGAATTACCGCCATTGCTGTTACCTCCACCGTTATTGCTCTTACCTCCCCGGTTTTTCCATGATCCAGCTGGTCTGTTGCTCGCATAACTCTATGCCAGGCCCTGAGAATAGCTCCCCTGAGCCAGTCTCTGAAAACCTCCCGGCAACACACTGGTACACTCATGTCTCTTGTGGCCTACACCGCCACAGCCGAAACAGGTCATTCCCCAGCTACCACTACCACTCCTACGGCCACGCCCAAAGGAAGCCCCAGCACTAAACCCCAAACTAGATGAAAATGCTCTAGCCTGAGTGTGGTTGCCCTTCTTATAATTGAATTGGCCACCACCCTTACTCTCAGCCTTCCTTTTCTCAGCACCCCTCTCTCGGGTCATCTCTACTAGCCTCTCAGCTCTCCCAGCCCTCTCATAAGCTTCCATAACATCTGTAAGGATTGCCACGGGTAGCTTCTCCATTATCTTGGGGGTCAACCCCTTCTCAAACCTCAAAGCTAGGTTCTCATCACTCAATCCCATATCCTCAGCATACCTAGACTTCTCATTGAACTGTCAGTAGTACTCGGCTACCGACATGTCAGATGTCATCTTAACCCATCGAACACCTCTCTCAGCTTACTCCTCACATGCTCAGGTACAAACTCTCTCCTCATGGCCCTCCGAAACTCTTCCCAAGGTATAGCAAGCAGCCCCTGCTTCGCATACATGTCCCTAGCATTCACCTTTACCTTGTCCCACCACTCACCTGCCGCTTCTCTCAAGTAGAACGTAGCTTGTTCTACCCTCATCTCATCCGGACAATGCACCAAATCTAGGATGTTCTCCATCTCTCTGTGCCAATTATCGAGAAGCATTGGCTCTCCGGTTCCCTTATACTCATTCAGGTTGAACCTCGCTATGTAGAGACTGATCTTTGAGTGATCAACCTCCATATCTTTCCCCACTCTCATTAAAGCTTCCGTAAGAGCATCTTAGTGCTCCAACATCTTAACTATGTCATCTGTGGTCATGCTCTCAGCTCTAGCGTACAGGGCGTTTCTCTTAGGCGGCATCTTGAAACTATATAAGAAAAGGTAGATATAAACGCGCATACCATATCCCAAAACACGTATATAAACTGCACATACCCCACTCGACCGAGTACCAGAACCCACTCGATCGAGTTGAGGGTACTCGACAACTCGATCGAGTGCCCAACCTACTCGATCGAGTGCCTCGACTCCAGAACCTAATCAGACCTCCTGATCACACACATACTCGACCGAACTGACATGCCACTCGATCGAGTGACCCCTACTAGATCGAGTGCCCCTATGTACTCGATCGAGTACCCAAAAATACGGTTCTGACTAGAAAAACATCAAACTAACCACTCGATCGAGTCAGACCCACTCGATCGAGCACCTCACCTACTCGATCGAGTGCCCCCCACTCGATCGAGTCATGCAGACTCGTATACAACTACCCGTATATTATCTCACTTTCCCCAACATACTATGCAATCTTTAAAATTTTAACCAAAATAAACATGACTACGCATGCAAATCTACGCAACTCTTATATAATCACCAAAACGATATATTCATGTTATCAAAATGCCACATTATAAACATCCAACATATTTTTCATTCAATTCAACATGTAAACACATCTACTCCAACTTTTATTCATACTTTAAATTCTCCACATCCAACATCCAACAATTCACCACACATGCCGTTATGCACACATACAAACCAAAAGACAACACACACGACCCTGACACATACCCCCCATGTAACCGGTTCAAAATTGTAGGGCGAGTTCGCGACTTTAGGACGTCTCCCAAGCCTTTTCATTAGCTCCTACAACTTTTACCCCGGGTTCATTTTAATTGACTCCATATGTTCATTAGATTCATTGGTTACAGGTTTCAGGATCGTCTCTCTGATACCACTTTGTGACACCCCCATACTCCAAGTGCCTTACCAGGACCACTCAGGTATAGAAATGTCACCATCTCGGTTTCCCGAGGCAATGATAATCAAATCACAATGACGAAACATCATTTAAATAATATAAAGTTTACAGTGATTACCATCCAAATCCAAACTGATAAAAGTATAGTACATGTTCTCGAAAAACCAAATGTCTAAAAACTAAACAACAATGTCTGACAACAGCGGAAGACTCTTCTAACTGCGAGTGATGACTCATCCCAGCTAGCCCATAAGCTCCATATCAAACCTGCTCAACAACTGCTCACCATCCCCGAATGGATCACCACAGTTTTACAAAACAAAGACGGGGTCAGTACTAATCACACAATTATATAATCACAAAAAGACAGAACCCGAACTCCATCACCAACTCCTCAAACTGACTACACACTAAACTGTGTAGCCCTGCCAATGTACCCATCGGAAAATGTTACTCCTTGCCGCCAGTGGGGGACCACAGTCGTTCCCACTTAAGCCCCGCTCATCTCCGTCGAGCGATAAACCCAAATCCATTAATGTGCACATCCCTTCTATGTCGGGTTCCACAGAAGGTGAATAATGGGCATGAAGCCACTCCCGCAAGTGACTCCACTCAGCCAGGGACGCACCCCGAAGAACACAGTCAGATACAATCACAGCAATCAACAACACCCAAATCCAACAACCATCACAATATAAACATGATACTTTACAACAATCACAATCAACACAAACCACATTATGTGACTAATACTGAGTAGGGAAACCCTACCTAGAATGCAACAAAAGCAGACGATCTCAACAGCTGTATCAAAACCTCTCCTCTAGGAGTCCTCCTCCTATCACATGATCACATAATTACTACTAGCAAAACTAACCAAAAAAACCACCAATCCCCAAATTAGGGTTTAAACAAAGTTAATTAAATTCTATAAATTTGGTATGTAGATCTTACCCTTGACGCAAGGATCACTAAGATGCAAAGAATGATGAAATCCGACCTCTTAAGCTCCGGGATTTGTCAATAACACGGATGAAGCGAACAACATAGTTTCAATATCCTTTTTAAGTTTATTAGGTTTGTAAAATTGTTTAGGGAAGAAGACGATATGAATTATATACTAATCCGTGTTATTAACAAAACCCGTCAAAATAATACCCGTTAACCGACCTACTCGATCGAGTAACTAACGTACTTGATCGTGCCACTTACTCGATCGAGTACCCAAGCTACTCGATCGAGTACCCTACAGGCAGAATACTGTTTCTAAATCCAAAACACCCTTACTCGACAGAGTAAGGCCCACTAGATAAAGTACCTAGAGACTCATAAAACCGTAGTATTACAAACTAACCCTCCGAATCAGATGTTGCCACTCGTCCAGGCCAGCATCTGTCACCGCCACGCCAAAGTCGCGTATCTCGGAGCTCGTCGTCATCCTCGCCGCATCGGTGTACTCGAGGGTCTCGGGGTAATCTGGGGGCTCGATGCCCGCCACCTCAACCTCCTGTAAAAGTCTAATGGTTTCCATTAATCGATGATCATTCATCATGTTTTCAAGATAATCAAAAGAAGATTAAAACACTTACCACGACTCGCCAGTACGTCAACCTCCCGTAGAGGAACGCCGAGTAGTCCTCGCCAGGTAGAAGGATGGCGTCGCCACCGACATATGCCAAGTCAGCCTCCCTCTCAGCATCGGAAGGCTCCCTGAACATCGTTCAAGGAGGATCGATGGGAACCGTCAAGGTATCTCGAGAGCACTGACGAGTCAAACGCTCGCCCAGGTACCACATGGGACCCATCGACGTCCACAAAAGCAACCGGCTCGAACTCCTAGGTCGAAGGACCTCAGCCACAAAAAGAGGAGCGCTAGCGTAGTCCACCAACGGCCTGGGCACCCACTATGAAAAGCAAACAGAGGTCATTCTTCTGATGGGTTCTAAAAGAAAGCAATGAAGAAGAAAACAAAGAAAGGTGAGTCGAAGATACTCACGCCATCCAACTGCAGAGCAATCACGTCCCATCGACAGGCGCCGTGAAAGAACGCTGACTCTTCGTGCAACACATCACCCATTCCCTCACAACGGGATAAGCTCTATCCACTGGCTCTGCCCTCTTGGGCACGAGACTCAGAAAGTAGGAGTACACCCACGCCTGTAAGATAAGATAATCAATAGAGATCTTTCGTGATTCGATAAGAAAAGGAAATGATCTTTCATGATATGAAATGGAGGTTCATAGCTCCAGCAACAGTCCAGGACCAACTGTGGCAGGAGAAGTCCCCTTCTCCATCAGCTCTGGATGAACCATGGCCCTCATATAGCGAATGAGGATTGCAAAGCCAGCAGTGACCCAGTCCCAACGGCCTAGGTCACTCAGGTCAGAAAGGAAGGGAAGAAGCTTCATCGACAGCCTCTCTCCCTTGTCTCCGAGGTAGATCGAAGACAAGAACCACCAGAGCCACAAACGGACTCTCTGCTCTGCAGTACAGGGAGGAGGAGGAGTCATCTCCCTCCCATCGATCACCACCGACGTCGGTGTCTTCCCAGCAAAATAATCCCGAATGTAGGTACTAGGCACCAACCCGGGTATCGTAGCAGCCTTAGGCATCAGGTTCCAGCTGATCAAGCTCCTAGCCTCGGCCGAGTCTACCCTCATGGATGTCTCTGGCCACTCCACCACCTCAGTCCCGTACGGCAAGCCAGAACTCATGCCGTAGTCCTCCAACGTGACCCCAACCTCACCAAAAGGCATGTGATAGGTGGAGGTCGTGTCCCAAAATCGATCCAGGAAAGCTCGAACCCGCCTAAGGTTAGCCCGAATCTTCCTCCTCATGATGTCCCTCCAGGCCTATACCAAGGCACCAAACGCTCCCCGCTCGAGGATGGCCCGCTCCTCTGCTGACAGCCTCTCGTAGAACCCCATCATCGTCGTGTAACCCGAGAACGATCTGATGTTCCCGGCCTCCTATTTTGATTTGAATCAAGAGCTATTTTTAGCTTGAATGAAAGAGAAAAAGGAATAGCAAATGAGAAATGAAAGAAGATAAATGAAAGAGTGATGAGTTCAAACTACCAAGTTCTTCACCGTCCGGTAGGACAGGTGACCCTCCGTAGCCCAGATGAGGTGCCTGCTGTCCCAGCTCTCAGTCCACTCTGGTGCCCCCCTCAGGTGGCGACCACCTCGTCCGACGTTGGCTCACCTCAGGGCCTCCTCCTCCTCAACGACCTCCTCCTCGATGACCTCGTCCTCAGCAGCTTCCACCGCAGCAGTAAAAGCCTACTCTAACGCTTCCTCGAATGAACGAGAAGGGTCAAGAGCGGTATCCACGTCCATGGGATCTCTCCCTGACGTAGAAGCCTCGTCACCTAAAAGATTAAAGTGAGTTCAGGCCGCGTCAAGTGACGATAAGCCTTAGTTAGGGGATTTTCAAGCTTTCAAAGCTCCGAAATTGCTCTTTTCTCCCATCTTTGCCTGTTTTCCCACAAACCCGTCTGCTCATGTGGTAATATGGGTAAAGTCAAGCCTAAGTTAAAACCTAGTCATGGGTTCGAGTCGAAGTTTCGACAGCCTGAACAAGCCGTCACAAATCAAAATTCCGAAATGGTAAACCTACCCAACATACAAGGATTTCAAATACCAAGTTTCATCACAAATGGGCAATCCTAAGGCTATTTTTGACACAATATACGGTTCAGCTGTGAGACCGTCACAATTTCACTCAAATGCTCAAAACTCAACGAAAATTCGAAACAAATACATGGTTATGATCCTTATACTACCAATTAGCCATTTACCAAGTCAATTTTGCAAGGTAAAATCGTTTGGGGGAAAAGCCCTAAATTTTCGACATTTTTAGGGTTGGAAACCCTAATTTGTCGATCCAATTTGACCAAATACGGAAGATTAATGCAAAAATAATACACATACCTCGATTAGTCATGGAAAATGCAAGCTTTTGATCAAATTTTGGCGAGAAATGATTGGAATTTGAGAGAGTATTTGAGGATTTGTGTTTCGAAATTATGAAAATAAACCCGTGTTTTATCGAGTTTTTACTCAGAAAAGCCACGCCCAGGAAAAGAAGCAGCAGGTGCTGCGCCTCTTCCAAGAGACGCAGCTCTTGCTGCGCCTCTTCCTCAGTTTCCCTCCAAATTAATTTTCGAAGATTCGTTATAAGTTCGTTATTTGTGGGTCCATCTTTGGTGCGCCCCTTCCTTAATACCATATATCGTATATTTGGTCCATTTAACGTTTATTCTTCGCCCGGGCACGCATTTCCAAGCCAACTGCGAACTGTCGTGGTATTTTACCAAGACCTTTCTTGTCACAACGAGCGATTATTCTCTGACAGGTGTTTCGACACACCTCTATTCTGTTCCCCCAACGAGAGTCTTGGACAGCCAATCGTCCCTCTCAACACGTGGAGATCAGTTCCCGATTACATTCCCCCAACGAGAGTGCAAAACAGACAATCGTCCCTCTCAACACGTGGAGATCAACATCGACCCCAAGCTTTTTCCAAAGTTTGTTTGAAAGCCGACCCAAGCAGATTTCTCCCAGCAGTTTCTACCGACGTCCTACTGCCTCTTCCAATATCGCGTTTTGTTTCCCCTTGGAGCACAACAGAGTAAGGAGTTTCAAGGAATCTCAGGTATGGTCTCTTCTTATGGCTGGCGAGCTTCCTTACGTAGTCTAATGGATTTTAAACGACCTACCCCGATAGTCGACAGACTCTCAAATATTCCCGACTATAGGTCCTTGGTTCAGATTCCTTGAACCGCCTCGCGTCGCCATAGTCATCAGGTTGTAATCTCCGATTGAACTTATGGCTATACTTTGACTTTTGCCTTGTCCAAGCCTCGGTCAAAGTGGGGGCTCTGTAGATAACTCATTTCTACACCTCCCGCAAACCATCCGGTGATGATTGGGCCGCATGTTTGGTACGCGGAACGATTTATGACAATCCGTAAGTTTATTGTCAAGTGATAGCTCAAACACTTGTATCTACCTCATAGTTGTCATCTACGCGCCGATACGGTCGTTTTGACAGTAATTAGAGTACATTTGGAGTCCGGGTCAAAAATCGTTTTCATTTTCTAATAACCGTTTAAAATGCCGAGTCAGAATGTTCTGGAATGTTCGGGATATTTCTATTCCATATTTCCAATTTTTTAAATATTTGGTAAAATATATCCCGAAATTATCATATAAAATATTAAGGAAATAAGATCAATCCGCTATTCCATAATAGAAACGCGGAAATCTTTCTTCCAAGAGACGCAGTGCTTGCTGCGCCTCTTCCTCAGTCCTTTTCTGCATATTTTCGTATCTTTTCGAGATTCACTTCCAAAGTTTCTCCGAAACCCTAATTTCCGTCGTGTGATTAGTATAAATAGAGACCTTCGGTCTCACATATTTCTCACGCGAGTGTCCGCCCTTCTCTTCTCCCTTTGCATTCTAGACCACGTTCTTACTTTTTGGAGTCTATGTGCTTGAACTTTCGACCGCGTAAGCTCGGATCTTTCTGAGTACCAGCCTCGTTTTGCATGACCGACCAATTTGACCAACTCCACATCAATCAACCTTAATCAATCATATTCGTTTTCCTCCTAGAGGGCACTTTCGTCGTACATTCGAGTCGAGCAATCACTAAACGTTAACTTAGTCAATCTCGTTTCGTCAAACATGTAAGTTTGAGGGTGTCAATCCTTCTTTTATTTATTTTTCTTTATTTTTGTAATCATTATTATAAGATTTACGTCGAAAACACACTTAAAAGCGATTTACAAAACCTTATTTTAAACCCTTTTTACAGATTATCAGGAGACAAACGTCGACAAAGGATGCAGCACCTGCTGCGCCTCTTCCTGAGGCTGCCGCAGTTCCTGCTTCCTTTCTTCTTCCTTCGTCTTTTGTTCGTCTCATTGTTTTTGCTTTGTTATCAATTGTTCATATTTCTTTTAACATAATAATTTGAGTATGATAATTTTAACATGTTAATTATTATTAATTAATTCATCTTTCAAAATCCCGACTTAAATCCCTTAAAATTCATATTTGCGGGTTTTCGTCATTAAAATCAATTCGGGTTTTTAGAGGTTCGATTTATCCATATTGAGTCTCTGGAATTCATCAATGATATATTTTCATCTTTTGTTTATCGTCACTATCATTAGTTCGTCATTATTAATCTAATTAATTTGATTAGTTTGTTTAATTTGTGTTATTAATTCTCATAATTAACCTTTTAATGTTGTAAATTATTCGTTCTAATTAGTTTTATCCATGTTCTACTGTTTTTATGACTCAATCACATGTTAATAATCTGTTAATCACTTCTATCCGAGTCAAGTATCATTAATCAAGCTTTAAATCACCAATGAATATTAACGAGATGCAATTCCGGCTTCACAGCCAGAACTAAACTTAGGAACAGACGCATCGACTACTGCGCCTCTTCCAAAGGACGCAGCTCTGCTGCACCTGTTCCGGGTTGAGTTCTGTCTCTGAACTTCCGTTTTTGATTTGACCTAGTTTATTAATTACGTATTAATTAACTATTACTCGTATTATCACCCTTAATCTGTTCGTTAATTTATTTATTCTTTCCTTTCTCAAACCATCCGTTTTAAGTGTATTTTCGACGTAAATCAATCAACCCGTTGTAATTATTGTAATTTTATTCATTGTATTTTTATGATATTTTATTATTATATTGCTTGTATGCTCTTACATGTAATCAATCTAAATTCCTACTTTGACCCAATTGCATGTTAAATTACGTGTTTACCGACTTAGTCTAAATTCACATGCCAGGATAAATCTAATGGATGTTGCATTGCATGCATATAATCGACAACAAATCGAGTATAGATAATTTCCCTAATCATTAGTAGAGGCCGCTATCGAGGCGGACGGGATTAGGTGTTCGATCAAAAGAGCTTCCTAATACGTACCTTCACCCCTTACTCCATATCTCTGTGAACATCCGTGTTCATTGACATCCACGAGAGTCATTCTAGACATAGAATGCTAAGGTTAACGAGTTCTTGGTGTTCATGTCACTACTTTGTGTCTTGACATGACATGAGGTATTCGAACGGTTTCCAATTTTCCACAATAAATTGGTGGCGACTCCACAAATGCAGAAAAGCATGCTCGCTTTTCGCCCCCGTGGGCCCGCGTCCATACCTTCAAATTGCTCACTGACTGTCAAATTCAGTTACAGAGTGATACTGCCAATGCTAGCTTGATGGATCAGGAAAGACAATTGAGGGAGTCTTATATGTTAATGGCAGAAGCTAGAGATGATTTTCTGAAGCAGAAGGCCAAATGTGATTGGGAAAAGGATAGTGATACTAATTGTGATATGTTTCATCATGCTATAAGGAAAAGGCACTTGCATAATTAGGTTTTGCAAATAGAAAATAGTAGGGGGATGCAATGTAATGACCCTGAGGATATCTTGCAAGCCTTTGTGGAATACTATAAGGAGTTACTTGGTTCAAATGCTCAAATAAGAGACTTTCAGAAACATTGTCACCCAAGGGGAGCTGCTAGAGAAACATGATTGGGATAGTATGTGCAGGATTCCTACTGAGGAGGATGTTAGGAATGCTTTGTTTTCTATTCCTGATGACAAAAGTCCTGGCCCGGATGGGTATACTAGTTGTTTTTTCAAGGCAAGCTGGTCTATTATTAAGAATGATGTGTATGCTGATATCAAGGACTTCTTTTAGCAGGGCAAGCTGCTTAAACAATTAAATTGTACTACCCTTGTCCTTATTCCCAAAGTTGAGAATCCAAATTCAGTCAAGGAGTTCAGGCCAATTGCCTGTTGCAACACAATATATAAGATCATCTCAAAGCTCTTATGTGATAGAATGAGTTGTGTCCTTGGTAAGATTATCAGTCCAAATCAGTGTGCATTCATTAAGGGGAGGAGCATCCTTGGAAATATTCTGATCATTCAGGATTTGGTTAGGTTGTATACTAGAAATAGTGTTTCTCCTAGGTGTTTAATGAAAGTTGATCTTAGAAAAGCATACGACTCCATTGAATGGGTCTTTGTTGAACAAATGATGACAACACTTAATTTTCCTCCAAAGTTGATCAGCTTAATTATGCAATGTGTCACTACTAACTCATATCCATTGCCTTAAATGGTCAGTTACATGGGCTCTTTAATGGTAAAAGGGGACTCGGGCAGAGGGATCCTATGTCTCCTCTTTTATTCACTTTATGTAGGGAATATTTGAGTAGGCTTCTGAAACTAGTCAGTCAGATGCATGGATTCCAGTTTCATCCTTTGTGCAAAAGTTTGAAGCTCACTCATCTTATGTTTGCAGACGACTTATTGATTTTTTGTAAAGGGGATGTCAGAACAATTTTTATTGTGATGGAAGCCTTCAAGAGATTTTCCAATGTTTCAGGTCTGAATATTAACTCTGATAAGTCTGATTTTTATTCTAACGGGATGAGTCCTGCTCTTGTGCAAAAAGTGCTTCATGGCACTGGTTTTAAGAGTGGAGATTTACCTTTTAGGTACTTGGGAGTTAAAATATCGCATAAGAGATTATCTAAGACTAATTGCAATATCCTTGTGGATAGAATGGTCCACAGAATTCGGGGATGAAATAGTAGGAAAATCTCTTACTCAGGTAGATTGGTTCTAATCAAGTCACTACTGGCTATTATCCGCAACCATTGGGCACAAATTTTTGTGCTGCCTGTTGGGGTTATGGATAGGATTCAGGCTCTTTATATGAACTTTATTTGGGAAGGTGAGGATAAATACTCAAAGGCTCCCTTAGTGGCTTGGAATGTCCTTTGTCCAGGTAAGGAATATGTAGGATTGGGGATTATTGATAGCAAGTTGTGGAATGTTGAAGCTATTGGTAAACTGGTGTGGTGGTTGGCTAGCAAGCAAGACCAGTTATGGATAAAATGGGTCAATAACATCTATATTAAAGAAGCTAACTGGTTGCAATATGAACCTACCAATTACAGCTCGTTGGCTTGGAGGAAAATTTGTGAAGTGAAAAATACTCTTAAGGCAGGGTATGTTAATGGCAAATGGAGAGGTACTGATGTGCCTTACACTATAGCTGATGGCTATCAATGGCTAATGCAGGGCCCTGCTGTGAAGGTTAATTGGTATAAAGTGGTGTGGAATAGGTATAATATGCCCGAGTGGAACTTTATCATAGTGGACGTAGGTTTCGATTTGTGAAACTGGGCCACTTTAAAAAATCGTGTGTCTCCTCTCTTTCATTCTTTCGTTTATTTTGTTCTTACTTGTTCATTAGTTAATTAGTTAAAGTTTAATCAATAAACTTTAAATAATCAATTATATTCATACCATTGAAAAAGCTTTCAAAAGTTTTAAATCCTCAATTCACCCCCCCCCCTTCTTGAGTATTTCGGATCGATAGAATCTTCAGTGTACAGCCTATGTTGAAGCTTACTGAGGATGATGTCAAGGAGGAAATGGCGTATTGGAAATTGGCGATTTATGGGTATGTCATGGGCGCGAATCCGCCATGGAAAGTCCTGGATGGGTTCCTGCGTAGGATTTGGTCTGCATACAAAATCAAAAAGATCTCTTTCCTCCCTAATGGGCTATTTGTGGTAAGATTTGCTAAAGCTGAGCATCATAAATTGGTTTTAGCCAATGGTAGGTTTCTGTTTGATGGAAAGCCTATTGTTATTAAGCCGTGGGATCCATCTGACAGAATCTAAAAGGTGTTTGTTAAGAAGGTGCCTATATGGGTCAAACTTGTTGGATTAGACCTTAAATTCTGGGGTGCAAAATGTCTGGAGAAACTGGCTAGCCTTGTGGGACGTTTTGTAAGGATAGATGACTCTACCTTGGACAAAACTCTACCGGGCTTTGCTAGGATTATGGTAGAAGTTGAAATAGACCAGTCTTTTCCAAATAGTATTAACTTTTGAGGATGAACTGGGGAATGAGGTTAGAGTGGCTATAGAATATGATTGGCTTCCTATCACTTGTCACCAGTGCAGAGGGATTGGGCATGCCACCAATGCTTGTAGGAGAAAGGTGATATGGGAGGGAGGGAAGGCCTCTGACAAAACAACCTCAGAGACAAGTCTGGAAGCCTAAGGAAACTGGTGGGATGGACAATAATACTGTGGATCCAAAGGAGTTCCCCCCATTAGTTCCTAGAGAGATGCATTAGCATATTGTGCATGTTCCTAGTTCTAGTGGGCTGGTCACACCTGTGGTTACCCCTGGACCAATATACACACCAGCAAGGGTAATTACAAGGATGACTAGGCATGAATCAAGGGCTAATGAAGGGCAGGATACTGTGTTTTCTTTGAATTATCATGCTGAAATGACGAAAGCTACTGGTGCTGCTGAATTGGTTGATAAATGAGGTTGTGGAGGGCAGAGCTATTTCCCTAATGATTAAAGTTGGAGTGTGGAATATTAGGGGCCATAACAGTGATACTAAACAAAAAGATGTGAAATGGTTTCTACATTAAAATAAGGTAGATATGGTTGGGCTCCTTGAGACCAGGGTAAAACTTGCCTCTAAATAGAATTGCTAATAAAGTTTGTGGTAATTGGAAGTATGTCACCAATACTGCCTGTCATCCAGGTGGCAGGGTTTGGATCCTTTGGAACTCTGGTAGCCTTGAGGTGGATGTATTGGAAATGGATCCTCAATACATTCATGTTAAGGTCAAAGTGAGATTAACTGGGTATGAATTTATAGCTACTTATGTTTATGCTTTCAATAAAATTGAAGATAGGGCTTCGTTATTGGATAATTTAGTTAAGCTCTGTGTGTATGGACCTTGGATTGTCCTGGGGGATTTTAATAATGTTATGTATGCAAATGAGAGGTTGGGAAATACAATAAAATATGATGAGATGCTCCCTTTCCAAAATACTGTGGCTATGTATGATTTACATGATCTGAAAACTACTGGAGCTTTTTCTACTCGGAATAACAAACAGCCAAGTGAGACAAGAATATTTAGTAGATAAGATAGAGTCCTTGTCAATGGGGATTGGTTGAGTTTATGGTCTGATTGGTTTGCTCATTATTAACCTGAGGGTTCTTTTGATCATTGTCCCTGCATTATTTCGTGTGGAGGAATTGTAAGTGGGAATAAGAAACCTTTCAAGTTTTTCAATATGTGGACCAAAGTGGATGAGTTTAAAATTTTGGTGCAGCATGGATGGGATAAAACTGTGGTTAGCACTGCCAGGTTCCAGGTGGTCAGAAAGCTTAAGTTGCTTAAATCTGATCTCAAGGGTTTGAACAAAGAGCTTTTCTCTGACATTGAGAGAAATGCTGATATGGCCTTCTGTAGATACCTCATTTCTGCACCTCCCGCAAACCACCCGGTGATGATTGGGCCGCATATTTGGTACGCAGAACGATTTATGACAGTTTGTAAGTTTATTGTCAAGTGATAGCTCAAACACTTGTGTCTACCTCATAGTCGTCATCTACGCGCTGATACGGTCGTTTTGACAGTAATTAGAGTACATTTAGAGTCCGGGTCAAAAACCGTCTTCATTTTCTAATAACCGTTTAAAATGCCGGGTCAGAATGTTCTGGAATGTTCCGGATATTTCTATTCCATATTTCAAATTTTTTAAATCTTTGGTAAAATATATCCCGAAATTATCATATAAAATATTAAGGAAATAAGATCAATCCGCTATTCCATAATAGTAACGCGGAAATCTTTCTTCCGCAGGAGGAAACCACTGAGGAAAACACGCAGCAGGTGCTGCGCCTCTTCCAAGAGACGCAGTGCTTGCTGCGCCTCTTCCTCAGTCCTTTTCTGCGTATTTTTCATATCTTTTCGAGATTCACTTCCAAAGTTTCTCCGAAACTCTAATTTCCGTCGTGTGATTAGAATAAATAAAGACCTTCGGTCTCACATATTTCTCACGCGAGTGTCCGCCCTTCTATTCGCCCTTTGCATTCTAGACCACGTTCTTACTTTTTGGTGTCTACGTGCTTGAACTTTCGACGACGCAAGCTCGGATCTTTCTGAGTACCAGCCTCGTTTTGCATGACCGACCAATTTGACAAACTCCACATCAATCAACCTTAATCAATCTTATTCGTTTTCCTCCTAGAGGGCACTTTCGTCGTACATTAGAGTCGAGCAATCACTAAACGTTAACTTATTCAATCTTGTTTCGTCAAACATGTAAGTCTAAGGGTCTCAATCCTTCTTTTATTTATTGTTCTTCATTTTTGTAATCATTATTGTAAGATTTACGTCGAAAACACACTTAAAACCGATTTACAAAACCTTATTTTAAACCCTTTTACGGATTATCAGAAGACAAACGTCGAGAAAGGACGCAGCAACTGTTGCGCCTCTTCGAAGGGACGCAGCACCTGCTGCGCCTCTTCCTGAGGCTGCCGCAGTTCCTGCTTCCTTTCTTCTTTCTTCGTCTTTTGTTCGTCTCATTGTTTTTGCTTTGTTATCAATTGTTCATATTTCTTTTAACATAATAATTTGAGTATGATAATTTTAACATGTTAGTTATTATTAATTAATACATCTTTCAAAATGCTGACTTAAATCCCTTATAATTCATATTTGCGGGTTTTCGTCATTAAAATCAATTCGGGTTTTTAGAGGTTCGATTTATCCATATTGAGTCTCTGGAATTCATCATTGATATATTTTCATCTTTTGTTTATCGTCACTATTATTAGTTCGTCATTATTAATCTAATTATTTTGATTATTTTGTTTAATTTATGTTATTAATTCTCATAATTAACCTTTTAATCTTGTAAGTAATTCGTTCTAATTAGTTTTATCCATGTTCTACTATTTTTATGACTCAATCACATGTAAATAATATGTTAATCACTTCTATTCGAGTCAAGTATCATTAATCAAGCTTTAAATCACCAATGAATATTAACGAGATGCAATTTCGGCTTCACAGCCAGAACTGAACTCAGGAACAGACGCAGCGACTGCTGCGCCTGTTCCGGGTTGAGTTCTGTCTCTGAAATCCCGTTTTTGTTTTGACCTAGTTTATTAATTACGTATTAATTAACTATTACTCGTATTATCACCCTTAATCTGTTCGTCAATTTATTTATTCTTTCTTTTCTCAAACCATCCGTTTTAAGTGTATTTTCGACGTAAATCAATTAACCCGTTGTAATTATTGTAATTTTCTTCATTGTATTTTTATTATATTTTATTATTATATTGCTTGTATGCTCTCACATGTAATCAATCTAAATTCCTACTTTGACCTAATTGCATGTTAAATTACGTGTTTACCGACATAGTCTAAATTCCCATGCTAGGATAAATCTAATGGATGTTGCATTGCATGCATATAATCGACAACATATCGAGTATAGATAATGTCCCTAATCATTAGTAGAGGCCGCTATCGAGGCGGGCGGGATTAGGTGTTCGATCAAAAGAGCTTCCTAATACGTACCCTCACCCCTTACTCCAGATCTCTGTGAATATCCGTGTTCATTGGCATCCACGAGAGTCATTCTAGACATAGAATGCTAAGTGTAACGAGTTCTTGGTGTTCATGTCACTATTTTGTGTCTTGACATGACACGAGGTATTCGAACGGTTTCCAATTTTCCAAAATAAATTGGTGGCGACTCCACAAATGCAGAAAAGCTTGCTCGCTTTTCACCCTCGTGGGCCCGCGTCCACAGTTTGGCGACTCCGCTGGGGATAATACACTTACGTGTAGCCAAGGGTGAAACTTGAACAAGGTTAGGGAATAGTTTGTACAAGACAGTTGTTGTTTTTCATAACTCGGTCTTCCTAGACCGCTTATTCGGTCTTCCTAAGGCCCAACCCAACCCATTCGACCAATTGTCCCGTCTCGACGGTCCAAATTCTTATTTTGGCCTAAGGATGGATAGCAATTGACGTCATCCATACCATGGTACTTAATCTTGTTTGTATCAAGGACCTTCACTACTCGAGGAAATGGACTAGGAATCGGACTTACTTTTGTTTGGTACGAGCCTCTCCACAGACCCCGGGTTTGATTGTTCGGTATGGCAACCCACCCTTTAAACCAAAACTATTGTAAATTCACTCACCATCCCGTTATAATGCCTGTATAAATGCTTGTACCATATGTGATCACCATTTCTAAACAAAACCAGGACGGTTTTTGTAAAATCAAAATCTCTTTCAAAATGTAAAAATTTCGGAAATAAGGTCCAATATTAGCGCAAAACCAGTCAAAACTCTGTCCAATTGTCGAGTCAAAATTCGGGCCTCAAAGCCCATTTCAAAACCTCACTTCGAGTCCACTCCTATAACTATACTACAGTTGACTAGGACCAACATTTTCAAGCTTTGTCATTTCTTCAAAACTTATTTAACACAAGTGGCACACTCCCACTCCACGATTCGAAACATTTTTTTAGTAGGTGTGCTAGAATGGTCGATCATGTTTTGATTCGCCGTCGATCTCTCGTTCAGTTTCCAAGATGCCTGATACAAGCGACGTGAGCAACAACCAACCCTAGAATGGTAATGATCAAATCCTAGCTGCGCTAACTCGTCTCCAAGTTACCCAAGACCAAGTGTATGATCGCCTCGACACAATCGAAGGCCGAATAGTTGCTGTGGAAACTAGGTTTCCTCCTCGAGAAAGTGAAGTGTCTGATGAATTTGTGAATAACTTCGGGAATGAAAATCCTTTTATGGGAGCACATGAGGTTAACCCTCCCGTAGGTATGACTGCAGCTGAGAAACGACTCCAATACTTGGAGGAACAATTGATGTATCTCAAAGGGGACGATATCTATAGGGAGAATAATCGCAAATATGAGGGCGTGAGTTCCAAATTGACAACCAACTTCAACATGACGGATATCCCTAAATTCAAGGGGCATGAAAACCCTTTGAACCATATCCGTGCTTTCAAGGATTACATGTCTATGAAAGGCATTAAACCCGAGATGTTCTTAAGGATCTTTCCTTCATCTATTGACACCATCCCGAGACAATGGTTCTATTCTCTAGAGCAAAAAAAGATTGCCACTTGGGCTGATGCCACAATTGAGTTTGCTAAGCAATATGCAGATAATGCCGAAATCCAAGTCAATATGGGCACTTTAGAGGTTCTTACCCAAAATGACAAAGAAGGTTAAACCGACTTCCTAAGTAGGTGGAGGAAGACTAGTACCCAACTTGTCGAACGTCTAGATGAAGCTACCCTCGTGGAGAAATTCGTGGACAATTTAAAGCCCATCTATGCAAGTCATTTGAGGTACCAAAACATTATGAGCTTCAAAGACTTAAGTTTACTTGGAACAAGGATCGAAGATGACATCCGTAAAGGGCTCTTGTCCAAAACGGTAGGTCGTGGATATCAAGGCTCAACAAGTAGTTCTTACGACTCAACTAGCAAGACTGATGAAATTCACCTTCTCGACCCATCTAAGAAGAGTACCCCACCAAGAAAGTTCACAAATATTGGGGATACATACTCCAATGCTCTAAAGAGGTTGATGAAACAAGGTAAGCTTCAGCCCATAGGCCCTAAGCCTGAACCAGAAAAGAAATCCAAGTTCTGGGACGAGAATTCGTACTGCGAATATCATAGAGGTAAGGGACATGATACAGAAAAATGCTACAAGCTAAAACATGTACTTCAAGACATGATTGAAGACGGTCGCCTACCAATACCACCTGGAGGCAAGCCTAACAATACTCAGAATTCTCTTGGAGTTCTAATGATCACAAGTGAAGAATCTACCTTAGATTGCTCACATCTTATCTCCCCAAAAGAAGAGGTAATCAACTGGATATGGACAGATAGCGAGGAAGATGTCTACCTCCAGGATCTTCCCTTAATCAAAAAGCGCCGAAAGCATCATAGATGAGATCATTGCCACGCTGGGCACAGAAACCAATTCAAATCAACAGAATGGATGGAGAAAGTCGATCAAGTGGACAAACAACCAAGGAAGACTCTTCAAGCTCACCACTAGAGAAGGAGAGATGTTTAAAGGAGAACCAGAAGACAACGAATTCGAGTCAGAGTTAGAGTCGGAATCAGAGTCGGAGTCTAGAGAAGTCCCTAGAGAGTCTCCTCCTGTCATCA
The DNA here is from genome assembly GCF_048544455.1 of Silene latifolia. NCBI lineage: Eukaryota > Viridiplantae > Streptophyta > Magnoliopsida > Caryophyllales > Caryophyllaceae > Silene > Silene latifolia. Next base: position 102,440,879 of record NC_133531.1, read on the forward strand.
CTCCCACTCCCCTTGTTTCTCCTAGCTTAGCATCAAGTAGTAACAGTAGTTGTGGACGCGGGCCCACGGGGGCACTTGGGAAACAAGCGTTTGCATTTGTGGAGTCGCCACCAATTTATTGTGGAAAAATGGAAACCGTTCGAATACCTCGTGTCATGTCAAGACACAAAGTAGTGACATGAACACCAAGAATTCGTTTCCCTTAGCATTCTATGTCTAGAATGACTCTCGTGGATGCCAATGAACATGGATGTTCACAGAGATCTGGAGTAAGGGGTGAGGGTACGTATTAGGAAGCTCTTTTGATCGAACATCTAATCCCGTCCGCCTCGATAGCGGCCTCTACTAATGATTAGGGAAATTGTCTATACTCGATATATTTTCGATTATATGCATGCAATGCAACATCCATTAGATTAATCCTAGCATGTGAGAATTATCTAAGTTGGTTAACAATTAATTTAACATACAATTGGGTCGAAGTAGCAATTAGGTTGATTACATGTAAAAAACATACAAGCAATAATAAAAGGAATACAATAAAAATACAGTAAAGAAAATTACAATAATTACATTGAATTAATTGATTTATGTCGAAAATACATCTAATACGGATAATTTGAGAAAGAATAAATAAATAAATAAACGAACAAGAATTAGGGTGATAATACGATTAATAGTTAATTAGATACATAATTAATAAACTAGGTCAAAGCAACACGGGAGTTCAGGGACAGAAATCAGCCAGGAACAGGCGCAGCAGAGCTGCGTCCCTTGGAAGAGGCGCAGCAGTTGATGCGTCCGTTCCTTGGCTCAGTTCTTGTTGTGAAGCCGGAATTGCAAATCGTTAATGTTCGTTGGTGATTTTACGGAACGATTATGTTATTCGACTCGGATGAAAATGATTAGCAGGTTATTTACATGTGATTAAGATCATAAAAATAATAAAACATGGATGAAAACAAATTAGAACGAATTATTTACAAGATTAATAAGATTATTTACAAATTAACAAACTAATCAAATTAATTAGACTAAACAAGTTATTAATGATGAACTAATGACGGTGACGATAAATAACAGATGAAAAAATATATCAAAGATGAATTCCAGAGACTCAATATTGATGGATCAAATCTCTAAAACCCGAATTGACTTTAATGACGAAAAACCGCAAATATGAATTACTTGGGATTTAAGTCGAGATTTAATGACGAATTAACAATGAATTATTAACGATATGTCAGATTATCATGCTTAAGTTATTATGTCAAAGAACAACGAACGATTGAAAACAAAAGAAAAACAAACAAATTAACAAAAGACGAAGGAAGAAAAAAGGAAGCAGGAACTGCGGCAGCCTCACGAAGAGGGTTTTAAACACGGTTTTAGAAATAGGTTTTAAGAGTACTTTCGACATAAATCTTACAATATGATTACAATAATAAAGAACAATAAATAAAATAGGAATTATACACCCTCAGACTTACATGTTTGACGAAACGAGATGAACTAAGTTAACGTTTAGTGATGCTCGACTCGAATGTACGACGAAAGTGCCCTCATAAGAGGAAAACGAATAAGATTGATTAAGTTAATTATTGTGGAGTTGGTCAAATTGGTCGGTCATGCAAAACGAGGCTGGTACTCAGAAAGATCCGAGCTTACGTGGTCGAATGTTCAAGCACGTAGACGCCAAGAAGTAAGAACGTGGTCTAGAATGCAAAGGGAGAAGAGAAGGGCGGACACTCGCGTGAGAAATATGTGAGACCGAAGGTCTCTATTTATACTAATCACACGGAGGAAGTTAGGGTTTTCGGAGAAACTTTGGAACTGAATCTCGAAAAGATATGAAAAGATACGAAAAATACGCAGAAAAGAATTTGGGAAGAGGCGCAGCAGGCACTGCGTCTCTTGAAAGAGGCACAGCACCTGCTGCGTCCTTTCCCAAGTGGTTTCCTCCGGCGGAAGAAAGATTTCCGTATTTTGGTTATGGAATAACGGATTAATCTTGTTTTCCTTAATATTTTGTGTGAATATTACGGGAAATTATTTGCCAAAGATTAAAATATTGCAAAAATATGGAATAGAAATATCCGGAACATTCCAAAACATTCTGACTCGGTTTTAGAAAATGAAGACGGATTTTGAACCGGACTCCAAATGTACTCTAATTACTGCCAAAACGACCGTATCGGCACGTAGATGACGTTTAAGAGGTAGACACAAGTGTTTGAGCGATCACTTGACGATAAACTTATGAACTGTCACAAATCGTTCCGCGTACCAAACATGCGGTCCAATCATCACCGGGTGGTTTGCACGAGGTGCATAAATGAGGTATCTACAGAGCCCCCACTTTGACTGAGGCTTGGACAAGGCAAAAGTCAAAGTATAGCCATCAGGTCAATCGAAGATTACAACCTGACGACTATAGCGACGCGAGGCGGCTCAAGGGGTCTGAGCCAAGGACCTGTCGTCGGGAACATTTTAGAGTCTGTCGACTATCGGGGAGGGTCGTTTAAAGTCCATTAGACTACGTAAGGAAGTCGCCAGCCATATGAAGAGACCATACCTGAAATTCTTCAAAACTCCAGGGGAAACAAAACGCGATATTGGGAGAAGACAGCAGGACATAGTCTGGAACTGTTGGGAGAAATCTGCTTGTGGTCGGCTTCAAACAAACTTCGAAAGAGCTTGGGGTCGATGTTGATCTCCATGTCTCGAGAGGGAATGACTGTCGGTCGTTAACTCTAGCTGGGGGAACATAATCGGGAACTGATCTCCATGTCTCGAGAGGGAATGTCTATTCGTGTACTCTCGCTGGGGGAACATAATAAAGGCGTGTCGAAACACCTGCCAAAGATGAAACGCTCGTTGTGACAAGATAGGTCTTGGCAAAAATAGGGCAACAGTTTGCTGCTGGCCTGGAAATGTAATACTCCGTATTTATAAGTCTTTGGGTACTCTATCGAGTAGGCCTTACTCTGTCGAGTAAGGGTGAGTTGCGTTTTAAAATAGTTTCTGACCTGTTGGGTACTCGATCGAGTAACTATGATACTCGATCGAGTAAGGGGGTACTCGATCGAGTACCTTAGCTACTCGATCGAGTAGCCGGTTTACGGAGAGTTATTTCTCGGGTTTTGTTAATTATGCGATTAAGGTATATAATCTTTTCCGTCATTGTTCTAAACACTTTTTCAAAACCTAATTTACTGTTAAGAGAGAAAGCAAAGTACGTTCATCACCTTAATCGCATTGTTAGCAAATCCCGGAGTTTGGAAGGTCGGATTTCATCGTTCTTTATACCGTTGTGATCCTTGCATCAAGGGTAAGACCTATATACCATTTTTATAATGTTTCTTTAAAGTTGGTTAAACCCTAATTTGGGAATTGGGGGTTTTCTAGTATGTTATGCTCGGTAGTGATTATATGTTTGTATGTTAGGAGGAGGATTCGTAGAGGAGGCTTTTTTATATCAGCTGTGAGATCGTTTGATTGTTGTGATTTCCAGGTAGGGTTTCCCTACTCAGTATTAGTTACATAATGTGTGGTGATTGTGCTGTAATTAGTACTTGTTGTTTGGTTTCGTAAAGGTTGTTGATTGATTGTTGTTGATGGATGTGATTGTTTGTCTCTGGTTCTCGAGATGCGTTCTCGGCTGAGTGGAGTCACTTGCGGGAGTGGCTTCACGCCCTAGTTTTGCTCTCCGTGGAACCCGTCACGGGAGGGGATGTGCACATTAATGGGACAGGGTTATCGCTCAGTATGATGAGCGGGGCTTAGGTGGAACGCAGCCGGTCCCCCATCGCGCGTGGCTGGTCCAAAGGATGGTCGGTGACGGAGATGGAGTGGAGTGGATGATTGTGTATGATTGTGTGAGTGTATTGTTTTCTGCCCGTTGGTTATATGATTTATGTAAATAGTCTCGACCCGATTATTGTTTTAAAACTCGCGGTGATCCATTCGGGATGGTGAGCGGATATTGAGCGGTATGAGATGAGTACTGGGATAGCCGGGGATTGCCACGATCCGATGATAGAAGTCTTCCATTTGTAGCTTAGAGTTTTTATGACATTTCAGTTGGATCAGTAAACAGTCAGTTTGAGAACATGTATTGTACTTTTGGTTTTGATTTGAGATTGTAACCTTTCACTAAGTATTTCTATTTAAACGTTGTTTCCCTATTGTTTATTTTATTATCATTGCCTCGGGTAACCGAGATGGTAACATCCTTATACCTGGGTGGTCCTGGTAAGGCACTTGGAGTATGGGGGTGTTACAAAATGGTATCAGAGCGACGATCCTGAAACCTGTAGCCAATGAACCCAATGAATATAGGGAGTCAATTAAAATGAACCCGGGGTAAAGGTTGTAGGAGCTAATGCAAAGGCTTGGGAGACGTCCTAAAGTCGCGAAATCTCCCTACAATTTTGAACCGGTCACATGGGGGGTGTATGTCGAGTCGTATATGTGTTTGTCAACCTGTGTGTGTGGATGTGATGAAGTATGTCGTAATTGTTGGATGTTTGGAGTAGAGGATTGATATATGAATGAAAGATTGATGAGATATACGGAATTGTTATTGGAATAGAAAAGCATGATGGATGTTTACTATGTGGCATTTGATCATATGATATAACTGTTTCATTGATTTTATGAAAAGCTTGGTAGAATTGCATGCTTAGCTATATCACATGTTGAGTTTATAATGTTGTTTAGTATGTTGTGAGATGTGAGATAACATGCGGGTAGTTTATGCGAATCAGCATGACTCGATCGAGTAGGTGTGATACTCGGTCGAGTGGGTTTAACTCGATTGAGTGGGTATTTGACGATTTTGAATCCAGAATCGTGTTTTTGGGCACTCGATCGAGTACCTCGGGCACTCGATCGAGTAGGGGGTCACTCGATCGAGTAGCCGGGCTACTCGGTCGAGTATGTTATAGGTCAGAAGGTCTGTTTGGGTTCTGGAGTCGAGGCACTCGATCGAGTATGCTGGGCACTCGATCGAGTAGCCTCTTACTCGATCGAGTAGGTTTGGGTACTCGATCGAGTATGTCCTGGGAAGTCTGTTTTCGTGTTTTGAGGTTTAGTACGTGTGTTTATGTCTACCCTTTCTTATATATAGTTTCAAGATTCCACCCAAGAGAAATGCTTACTATGCGAGAGCTGAGACCATGAACATAGATGATGTTGTTAAGATGTTGGAGCACCAAGATGCCCTGACAGAGGCCTTAAAGAAAGTGAATAAGGATAAGGAGGTTGATCACTCTAAGATCAGTCTCTATATAGCAAGGTTTAACCCAAAAGAGTACACGGGAACCGGGGAACCAAACCTTCTTGACAACTGGCATCGTGAGATGGAGAATATCCTGGACCTGGTTCATTGTCCTGATGAGATGAGGGTGGAGCAAGCTGCGTTCTACCTGAGGGACGCAGCTGGCAAGTGGTGGGATACGGTAAAGGTGGGTGCTAGGGAGATGTATGTGAACCAGGGCTTACCTGCTATACCTTGGGAAGAGTTTAGGAGAGCTATGAGGAAGGAGTTTGTACCGGAATATGTGAGGAGTAAGCTGAGAGAGGAGATCGATGGGTTTAAGATGACATCTGATATGTCAGTTGCTGAGTATTACAAGCAGTTTAATGAGAAGTCTAGGTATGCTGAGGATATGGGTCTGAGCGAGGAGAACCTAGCGCTGAGGTTTGAAAGAGGGTTGACACCCAAGATTATGGAGAAGTTACCCGTGGGAGTCCTTACCGATGTTAAGGAAGCTTATGAGAGAGCTGGGAGAGCTGAGAGGCTGGTTGAGATGGCTCAGGAGAGAGTGAGTGGGAAAAGAAAGGCTGAGAGTGAGGGTGGTGGCCAGTCTAGTCACAAGAAAGGCAACCACAATCAAGCTAGAGGGTTTTCTTCTGGGTCCGGGTTTAGTGCTGGGGCTTCCTTCAGGCGTGGCCGTGAGAGTAGCAAAGAGTAGTTGGGGTGTGACTTGCTTTGGGCTGTGGCGGTGTAGGCCACAAGAGACATGAGTGCACGAGTATGCCGGGAGCTTTTCAGGGATCGGCTCGGGGGAGCTATTCTCAGGGACCTGCTCAGAGTTATGCGAGCAATAAACCGTCTGGATCATGGTCTAACCGGGGAAGTCAGAGCTACCAGGGTGGAGGTAACCGCAATGGCGGTAATTCTTATCAGAAACCAGCTACGAACAACAACAACAATCGGGGTCGGGTGCTAAGCCGACCACATCACCAAGATCTTGTCGGGGACGTGGACGAAGACCAAAGGGAAAGTCGTTCATGATGGACAAGAAAGCAAATGAGGAGGATGCCCATGTTATCACTGGTACTTTTCTTGTTAACGGTATTCATACCTTTGTTTTGTTTGATTCAGGGGCTTCTCAGTCGTTTGTATCTTCGAGTCATATTAAACGGTTGGGTCTGAGGGTATATGAGTCTGTAAGTGAGAAAGTTTTTATACCTTTGGGTGAGTCTGTATCATGTGGGAGGTTGTTTAGAGATGTATCTATGATAGTTGGGCAAGTTGATCTACCTGTAGACTTGCTAGAGTTTCCTTTTGACGGTTTTGAGATGATAGTCGGGATGGATTGGTTAGGAAAGTATAAAGCTAAAGTAGACTGTCATCAAAAGAAAGTGTCTTTGAGAGGGCCTAAGGGTGTTAGTGTGTCTTATCGTGGGTTTCTAGTCAAACCCAAAGTTAAGTTGATTGCAAATTGTCACCTTGAAGTCTTACCCGAGGAAGGGATGTCCTTTGATCTTGTGCCATGTGAGAGATGACCGGATAGAGAGTCCGACAGTTGATCGAGATACCGGTGGTGGGAGAGTTTGCAGATGTTTTTCCAGAGGAGATTCCGGGGTTGCCACCGAAGAGGGAGATAGATTTCACCGTTGAGTTGAAACCGGGGACGGGGCCAATCTCTAAGGCACCGTACCGGATGAGTCCAAAAGAGATGGAGGAGCTCAGGAAACAGTTAGATGATCTGATAGAGAAGGGATACATTAGACCTAGTGTATCGCCGTGGGGAGCACCAGTTCTTTTTGTGAAGAAGAAAGATGGGAGTTTGAGGTTGTGCATAGACTACAGAGAACTGAACCGAGTGACACTGAAGAACAAGTATCCTTTGCCAAGGATAGATGACCTGTTTGATCAGTTGAGTGGTGCATCAGTCTTTTCCAAGATTGATTTGAGGTCGGGGTACCATCAGGTGAAGATTAGAGAGGTGGACATACCAAAGACAGCTTTCACGTCGAGGTATGGCCATTATGAGTATGTAGTGATGCCGTTTGGGTTATCTAATGCACCGGCTGTGTTTATGGATTTGATGAACAGAATCTTCAGATAGTTTTTGGACAAGTTTGTGGTGGTGTTTATCGATGGCATCTTAGTCTACTCTAAGACTAAGGAGGAGCATGAGGAGCATCTGAGGATCGTGTTGCAGACTTTGAGGGACCATGAGTTGTATGCTAAGCTGTCCAAGTGTGAGTTCTGGTTAGAGAAAGTTGCTTTTCTGGGGCATGTGATCTCTAAGGAGGGAGTAGATGTGGATCCGGCGAAGATTGAGGCAGTGACAAAGTGGGAAGCACCAAAGAATGTTGCTGAGATTAGGAGTTTCTTGGGTTTAGCTGGATACTACAGACGGTTCGTGAATGATTTCTCCAAGATATCTAGACCTATGACAGCTTTGATGAGGAAAGAGAACAGGTTCCGTTGGGATGAGAGTTGTGAGAAGGCGTTCCAAACATTAAAGGAGCGTTTGATATCTTAGAATTGCCTGAAGGGATTGAGAACTTTGAGGTTTATACAGATACCTGAATGGATTAGGATGTGTGTTAATGGAGAACGGTAAGGTGATTGCCTATGCTTCTAGGCAATTTAAGCCGTACGAGGAGAATTATCCTACACACGATCTAGAGTTGGGTGCAGTGGTGTTTGCTCTCAAGATTTGGAGACATTAACTGTATGGGGCGACCTTTAAGGTATTTTCAGATCATAAGAGTCTCAAGTACATATTCACTCAAAAGGAGTTGAACATGAGATAGAGGAGGTGGATGGAGCTGATTGGCGACTATGACATGGATATTATCTACCATGAAGGGAAAGCCAATGTTGTTGCAGATGCTTTGAGTAGGAAGAGTGTACATTCCTTGTGTACAGCTCTATCTTTGATGAGGTTGAGAGATGAGGTGGGGAAGTTTGGGATACATATGATGCAGAGGGGGATGTTTGTGGGAGATTTGTGATTCGGCTGATCTTTATGATGATATTCGAGGTAAACAGGCTTCAGATCCTAAGATGGTTGAGTGGAGAGCTGGAGTAGAGAAAGGGACAGTGTCCCGATTTTCTATTCATACAGATGGTAGTTTGAGGTTCGATGGTAGGTGGTGTGTCCCTGATGATGAGGAGCTGAAAAAGACATTCATGACAGAGGCACATTGTACACCGTATTCAGTACATCCATGTGGTGACAAGCTATACAAGTATTTAAAGAACACGTTTTGGTGGCCTGGGATGAAGAAAGAAATAGCAGAGTTTGTGGCCCGTTGTTTGACATGCCAGAGAGTTTAAGGGGAACAGCGACGACCACAAGGTAAGATTCAGTCTTTAGAGGTACTTGAGTGGAAGTGGGAATCCATTTCTATGGATTCTATCGTGGGTTTACCAAAGAGTCAACAGGGTAATAACATGATATGGGTGATAGTAGATCGACTGACCAAGTCAGCTCACTTTGTTCCAATGAAAGATACATGGACTAAGGCACAATTGGCTATGGCTTATTGAAAGAATGTGCTAAAGTTACATGGAGTCCCTAAGGACATAGTTTCTGACAGAGATGCGAGGTTTATATCACGATTTTGGAAAGAGTTGCAGGAATCTTTGGGAACAACTTTGAAGATGAGTACAGCTTTTCATCCTGCGACAGACGGTCAGACTGAGAGAACAACCAAAACTCTTGAAGACATGTTACGAGCTTGTGTGATGGACTTTGGTGGTAGCTGGGAACAGAGGTTGGATTTGATAGAGTTTTCTTACAACAACAGCTATCACACTAGTATTGGCATGGCACCGTTTGAGGCTTTATATGGGAGGAGATGCAGGAGTCCGATTTGTCATGCGACAAAGGCTTGTCTTGAGGCAAAGGGTTCTAGGACCAGAGATGGTACATGAGATGGTTAAACAGATTAAGATGATCAGGGAACGGATGAGAGCAGCTCAAGATATAGAGTTTCAGGTTGAGGATAAGGTTCTTCTGAAAGTGTCTCCTATGCGTGGGGTTATGAGATTTGGGAAGAAAGGCAAGCTGAGTCAGAAGTTCATCGGGCCCTATGATATCTTAGAGCGAGTTGGGAAAGTTGCTTATCGTCTGGCTTTACCTGCTGCGTTAGAGAGAGTGCATAATGTGTTTCATGTATCGCAGCTGCAAAAGTATGTGAGTGACCCGTCACATGTGTTAGAAGCAGAGAACTTAGAGCTAGATGAGTCTTTATCATATCTTGAGGTACCTAAGCAGATTCTTGACCAGAAGGTTAGGAAAACTAGGAGTGGTGAGACAGTTTTGCTTAAGATCCTTTGGTCTAACCACGAGACTGAGGAAGCTACATGGGAGGCAGAGGATGCCATGAGAGAGCGCTACCCTTTCCTTTTTGATCAGGTATGTTTGGTTACGAGGACGTAACCTTGTTTATTTTAGGGGGGTAGGAGATGATCGCAAAGAGTTTTTAAGAGCTTTATACCCTTTTTATGTTGTGTCGGTATGGTTGTTGTCGTTTGAGTCGGGCTGAGTTTGAGTTAATAACATGTTTTATGTTGAGTTTTGTTTTGGTTGTTGAGTGGGGAGTGCGTAGTGTGAGTCTTTGTTTTGTTGTGGTTTGAACTTCGGGGACGAAGTTCTTTTTAAGGAGGGAAGACTGTAATACTCCGTATTTATAAGTCTTTGGGTACTCTATCGAGTAGGCCTTACTCTGTCGAGTAAGGGTGAGTTGCGTTTTAAAATAGTTTCTGACCTGTTGGGTACTCGATCGAGTAACTATGATACTCGATCGAGTACCTTAGCTACTCGATCGAGTAGCCGGTTTACGGAGAGTTATTTCTCGGGTTTTGTTAATTATGCGATTAAGGTATATAATCTTTTCTGTCATTGTTCTAAACACTTTTTCAATACCTAATTTACTGTTAAGAGAGAAAGCAAAGTACGTTCATCACCTTAATCGCATTGTTAGCAAATCCCGGAGTTTGGAAGGTCGGATTTCATCGTTCTTTATACCATTGTGATCCTTGCGTCAAGGGTAAGACCTATATACCATTTTTATAATGTTTCTTTAAATTTGGTTAAACCCTAATTTGGCAATTGGGGGTTTTGTAGTATGTTATGCTCGGTAGTGATTATATGTTTGTATGTTAGGAGGAGGATTCGTAGAGGTGGCTTTTTTATATCAGCTGTGAGATCGTCTGATTGTTATGCTTTCCAGGTAGGGTTTCCCTACTCAGTATTAGTTACATAATGTGTGGTGATTGTGCTGTAATTAGTACTTGTTGTTTGGTTTCGTAAAGGTTGTTGATTGATTGTTGTTGATGGATGTGATTGTTTGTCTCTAGTTCTCGAGATGCGTTCTCGGCTGAGTAGAGTCACTTGCGGGAGTGGCTTCACGCCCTAGTTTCGCCCTCCGTGGAACCCGTCACGGGAGGGGATGTGCACATTAATCGGACAGGGTTATCGCTCGGTATGATGAGCGGGGCTTAGGTGGGAACGGCTGCGGTCCCCACTGGCAGGGCTGGTCCAGTGGACAGTCGGTGACGGAGATGGAGTGGAGTGGATGATTGTGTATGACTGTGTGAGCTGTATTGTGTTCTGTTCTGTTGGTTATATGATTTATGTAAATAGTACTGACCCCGATTATTGTTTTAAAACCTGCGGTGATCCATTCGGGGAAGGTGAGCAGATATTGAGCAGGTATGAGATGAGCACTGGGATAGCTGGGATTGCCACGATCTGATGATAGAAGTCTTCCGCTGTAGCTTAGAGTTTTTATGACATTTCAGTTGGATCAGTAAACAGTCAGTTTGAGAACATGTATTGTACTTTTGGTTTTGATTTGCGATTGTAACCTTTCACTAAGTATTTCTATTTAAACGTTGTTTCTCTATTGTTTATTTGATTATCATTGCCTCGGGTAACCGAGATGGTAACATCCTTATACCTGGGTGGTCCTGGTAAGGCACTTGGAGTATGGGGGTGTTACAGGAAATACGGATCCGGGCGAAGAATATACGTCGGACGGATCAAATATGTGATACGACATCGAGGAAGAGGCGCACCAAAGATGGGCCTACAAAATAACGAACTTATAACGAATCTTCGAAAATTCCCATGGAGGGAAACTGGGGAAGAGGCGCAGCAAGAGCTGTGTCCCTTGGAAGAGGCGCAGCACCTGCTGCTTCTTTTCCTGAGTGCGGCAATTCTGCGTAAAAACCCGATGAAACAGAGGGGTTTGTTTCATATCTTCGAAACATAAACTCTTAATTTCTCTCTCAAATTCCAACCATTTTCGTCAAAATTTGATCCAAAAGCTTCCATTTGCCATGACTAATCGAGGTATGTGTATCAATCTTGCATTTATCTTCCTTATTTGATCAAATGAGAGCGACAAAATTAGGGTTTTCGACCCTAATTAGTCGAAAATTTGGGGCTTTTCCCCCAAATGATTTTGCCTTGCAAAATTGACTTTGTAAATGGATAAATGGTAGTATAAGGGTCGTAACCATGTATTTGTCTCGAATTTTCAATGAGTTTTGAGCATTTGAGTGAAATTGAGACGGTTTCACAGCTAAACCGTAAATCGCTTAGAAAATAGCCTTAGGATTGCCCATTTGTGACGAAACTTGGTATTTGGAATTCTTGCATGATGGGTAAACTTCCTACCATCTCGGAATTTCGATTGGTGACGGGTTTTTCAGGACATTTCCTAGGGCATAATCGCCGTTATAACGAAATGTTGTCGACATTCCGACTCGAACCCATGACTAGGCTTCAACTTAGGCTTCACTTGACCCAAATTGCCACATGAGCGAACGGGTTTGTGGGAAATTTTCCAAGGATGGCGAGAAAAGAGCGATTTCGGAGCTCTGAAAACTCAAAAATCCCCTAATTATGGCTTGTCGTCACTTGACGCGGCCTAAATTCACTTTAATTTTGCAGGTGACGAGGCTTCTACGTTTGGGAGAGATCCCATGAACGTGGACATTGCCGTTGACCCTTCTCAGGTGCTTGAGGAGGCGTTAGAGCAGGCTTTCAATGCTGCGGTGACGGCTGCTGAGGACGAGGTCCTTGAGGAGGAGGTTGTTGAGGGGGAGGAGGCCCCGAGACGGGCCAACGTTGGACAGGGTGGTCGCCAGCTGAGGGGAGCATCTGCGTGGGCTGAGACCTGGGACAGTAGACACCTACTTTGGGCTGCGGAGGGTCACCTATCCTATAGGATGGTGAAGAGCTTGGTAAATCGAATTCACTGCTTTTAATTCATCTTCTTTCATTTCTTGTTTGTTATTCCTTTTCTTCTTCATCTGAGCTAAAGATAGCTTTTGTTTCAAATCAACATAGGAGGCCGGGAACATCTGATCGTTCTCGGGCTATACGACGGCGATGGGGTGCTACGAGAGGCTGTCGGCTGAGGAGCGAGCCATGATCGAGCGGGGAGCGTTCGGTGCTTTGGTGCAGGTTTGAGGGATATCGCGAGAAGGAAGCTTCGGGCTAACCTCGGTCTTGTCCGAGCTTTATTGGACCGGTTCTAGGACACGACCTCCACATTTCACATGCCTTTTGGCGAGGTGGGGGTCACGTTAGAGGACTACGGCATGATTTCTGGTCTGCCGTGTGGGAATGAGGTGGTGGAGTGGCCGGAGACAGCCATGAGGGCTGATTCGGCTGAGGTTAGGAGGTTGATTGGCTGGAACTTGGCGCCGAAGGCGGCTGTGGTACCTGGTTTGGTGCCTAGTTCTTACGTTCGGGACTACTTTGCGAGGAAGACCCCGGCGTTGGTGGTGATCTAGGGGAGGGAGACGGCTCCTCCTCCCTGTACTACAGAGCAGAGGGTCCATTTGTGGCTCTAGTGGTTTCTGTCTTCGATCTACCTCGGAGACAAGGGAGAGAGGCTTTCGATGAAGCTCCTTCCCTTTATTTCTGACCTGAGCTCCCTAGGCCGTTGGGACTGGTTCACTGCTGGTTTTGCGGTCCTCATCCGCTTCATGAGGGCCATTGTTCATCCGCAGTTGATGGAGAAGGGGACTTCTCCTGCTGCTGTCGGCCCTGGACTGCTGTTGGAGGTACGAACCTTCATTTTATTTCATGAAAGATCCTTTCCTTTTCTGTCGAATCACGAAAGATCGTTGTTGATTTTCTTGTTTTACAGGCGTGGGTTTACTCCTACTTTCTGGGACTCGTGCCCAAGAGGACGGAGCCGGTGGAAAAGGCATATCCCATTGTGAGGGATTGGGTGATGTGTCGCACGCGGAGCTGGCGTTCCTTCCACGACGTCTGTCGGCGGGAGGTGAACGCTCTTCAGCTGGACGGCGTGAGTACTTTACCTTGCATCGTTTGCCTCTCTTCTTTTACTTTTAGAACTGATCGTAATAATGACCCTTCGTTCTCTTTTCTAGTGGGTGCCCAGGCCTTGGGAGGAGTACGCTGGCGGTCCTCCCTTCGTGGCTGAGGTCCTTCCGCCTAGGAGCTCGAGCCGGTTGCTGTTGAGGACGTCGATGGGTCCTGTGTGGTACTTGGGTGAGCGCTTGGCTCGTCTTTGCTCTCGGTATGTCTTGACGGTTCCCATCGATCCTCCTCAGACGATGTTTAGGGAGCCTTCTGAGGCTGAGAGGGAGGCTGACCTGGCTGGCGTCGATGGCGACGCCCTCCTTCTTCCTGGTGATGACTACTCGGCATTCCTCTACGGGAGGTTGGCGTACTGGCCGATTGTGTAATACCCCGTATTTTATATAATCGAGTAAACGGATATTATTATATATTAGTTATTATACATTTTATATTGGTTGCATCGTAATATCGTGAATGTTATTAAGTCGGGTTTATATCGTATATGTTGAGTCGGGTTACATCACATTTTGTCTTTTGGGTCATGAATCATATCACCCATTTACATTGTAATACTCCGTATTTTAGTTGGAGTACTCGGTCGAGTACTTGGTTGGTACTCGGTCGAGTGTGTGTTACTCGGCCGAGTGCACTTGACCGAGTAAACCGGTTCAGCGGGTTGACGGTTTCTTTTATGTTTTGGCCAAGGTTTTTATTTTTAACAGTTGGGTCATTTCTAATTTCATTTTATCATTCATAAAACCATTTCTAAACCTAGAGAGAGGGAGAGGAAGAACAATTGTCGAGCCTTTCAATTGATTGAAGATTTCTCATCGATTTCAACCTAATTCGATTTCCCAGTTTGTAAGTCGATTTCATTCCATTGTTTATACTGTTTTAAAGTCGTCTTCTTCGAAAAGTTTGAAAAGAGAGTCTTGTTTATTTGATGTCTAGTTTATGCATATAAAATCTCGTAGTCAAATTCCTTATGGTTTGTCCTAGGTAAATTATTTATGAACATGTCGCTGAAAAGTCCGCGAATCTGATTTGGTTGTGGAAAATGATTTGAAACCCTAATTTTTATGTCGATTCTGTAACACCCTCGTTTATCGCGGAAAAGTAAACACGTAATTTCTAAATAAAAACTGCATGGATATGTTTGTAATAGGTTCAGTTGGGTAAAAACCTGTAATTTTTAAAACCTGAACCTGTTATATAAAAATATCCAAATGGGAAGGTGTCAAACATGCAAGGTCCAAAATAAATCTCATGAATGAAACATCGCTAAAGTCGCGAAACAAAGTTATACAACCCAAATATGAGAAAGGGAGACATATGTCCCTAAAATGTATGTGACATAAAAAGTGTTTAAGGTTCACAATAAAATAAAACCAATCTAGGTCACAAGGTTACTTTGCTCGGTAGCTCGTCCATGTACCCCATATATGCATCACCTACCTGTCATTCGCATTTTATACAAATACGAAAGCCACAGTCAGTGGGGAGTAACTCCGAGTTCTCTCAGCCACGAAATGTCATAATTAATATAACATGTAAACATAAGAATATGAATACGAATCACACAATGCCTTAGCATATAGATGCTAGACAATCGTGCTTATCATGTGAACAACAATATAACAACACATAGTCCTAGCATGTGAATACTAGACCGACTCATACTACACTATCATGTGAATCACATAACATCCAGGAATCCAAACTCTATCAACCATAGCCGGCTTGCATCTCACCTTCTATGATTCATAGAATCATCAAACAAGAAAGGACAATATATCTAGAGACAGGCATAAGTTCTTAGCACGGTCAATAGTCACTTTGTAACTCGAGTCTATACCACGAGGTAGGGAAGGTAATCGAACCGGTATCCTGGCTCAGAGGTTCTATAAAAACATGGCCAAGACACAACACAACCCTAGTCCTAAATCTGCGCAGACCTAGACATGCGGATACACACCACCGCACCCAAGACCCACAATTTTATAAAACCATGTGAGTACCCTAAGGAGTCCACCAAAGGGTTGGCTAGTACTTAAGCTGACCACTTACTCTCAAAATAAGTAACGAGGTCATGCCCCAACTTGGATATAAACCCACCAAGTCAGGAACACAAAGGCTATTGAGCAGTGAACATACACTCGTCAAAGACTATAAAGGCCTATCTATGATGAAGGCCGAAATACTCACCTAGGACCTAGTCCCAGCTAGTCCCAGCTTGAATACTTTAGCCCACACCACACAAGACAAGTAGGATACCCAATTAACCATAAAAGGGACAAAGATTCCAAACTTGTACACACAAAAGGTCATACACACCCTAGTATATGAAAGGTTACGCAAGAGCATATTCAGCTGACAATCCAACAAAATCTCCAATATCAATAATAACCCAAATTCCAGCTAACCAACAATACCATAATCCATGAGAACAAGCTAAAACGGGAAAGAGGCAACAAGACTTAAGCATAAGGCATCCAAAGCATCCAACAACCAACATGTGAAATGATAATCACAAATATTAAGGCATCAACATAAAACATCCAAAAACAACCAATCTCACCTCAAAGACAAACCCTCGACCCGAGTCCCGCGACGGGTCATCGGTCAAATCGAGGCTGACTGGTTTAAACCTAGCTTGACCAAACTCGTTCGGTCAATCTGGCCCAGCTCAGAGTCTTGGCCTACTTTGGCCCAAATCACAAATTTTATCACAAAATTATTCTCATGCTATTTCCAATTTCTATCATGTGAAAAAAAAAACGAAAGTAACACATTATCAATCACCTAAACACTTAACAAACAACAAGCACAACATTTACTACTAATGTGACATTAATTCGTCGAGTAACTCGGAATAGTTACCTTAAGCTAGCAAAGAGACAAGCAATAAACTTGAGAAAGCTTCTAAAACCCAAAATTATTCTTTATCTTCAACCACATATGAGTCACCTAAAATAATTATATGAAAGGGCGATATTAACGAATTATCGTTATATAAAATATGAGACGGAAATTAATTATATTTTAATTAAACCAAACTAGCGTCAAAACAATTTATAGACACGGCCCAAAAGTTATTATGGCAACCTCAAACTCGGCCTAACAACCAACTGCACATGGCCTCAAACTCGTGACTTAGCTAGGCACCTGCCTAGGCCACGGCCAGGCCACAGCAGGCCACTGCCCGGTCTCATAACCCGCCACCACACAGCTCATAACTAGCTCATAACTAGACTGCAAGAGACCACCCATGACGACTACCCACGGCTGCCAAACAGCCGTGAAACCATTCCACAATCCGTGATGAAAACATGGTCTAAGTGTCCAGTTTTGCGTTCTCAAAACCCGCCCCAAGCACTCATCCTTACGACCCAACTCAGTCCCAAACATGTTTAGTGAATCGTCTCAACCTCAGTCGCTCTTACGCCCCAAAAACAGTCCCGAAAGGCACCATTTTATCCATCCCAAACTGCCCCAAAACAATCCCTACATGTCAGTATACACCGTCTCAACTATAAAAGACAACAATTAGCACCCAAAACAATCCATACATGTCAGCATACACCGTCTTAAATATACCACTTACTAACTAGCATCCCAAATGATCCCTACAGGTCAGTATACACCGTCTCAATCATCTCCACATATCAGTATACACCGTCTCAACTATCTCCACATATCAGTATACACCGTCTCAACTATACAACTGACTAATTAACATCCATAAGGATCCCTATATATAATTATACACCGTCTTAAATAAATAAAGCTGAAAGTATAAATTGCGTTTGTAAAAATACATGACGAAAAAGAATTTTACTTACAACGGATTGACAGGAACGATGAAAGCAGCACTATGGAACGAAAATCATTGATAACGGATGACAAACGGAGTGGCAGGATCAATTTAAAATCTGATAAAAATTAGAACAGAACGAAAAGAAGAAAAAAGAAGGAAGAAGAAGGGATGATGCGTGAGAAATGAGGGAGCAACCAGCTATCTAGCTATTTATTATACGTACGTTTCTTCATCGTTAAGAAATTTCACTAGTTTTTAAAACCGTCTCGAGTTAATAAAATCGGTTTTAGTAAAAGTTTCAGTAATAAAACGGAATCAATAATAAATAAATTTAATGAGTGAAAATAAAATAAACTCAGCTAGTTAACGTAAATAATACAATATCAGCTTGAATCGGAATTATTAGCGATTTTTACGAAACTAACGGATATTAATAAAAATTGCTAATTTAGTGAAATAAGCTCGAAATAGCTAATTGGACGGTTTTGTTCCCAAAATTCATCTTGGGTTCACTTAAAACAACTTTCATAAGGACTCGTAAAGAAACGGAAATTATTAAATAAATAAACTCGAACTAACTTCAATAAACTCGAACTAACTTTAAATAAACTTATTAATGATTATTAAAATTAACGTATCAAATTATGATGAAATTAATTAATTAGCTAAGCATATATATATAAATCGTTAAATGATGTAATTAAATTCAAAATAGCAATTAAAAGAATTTTATCCAACTTAATAAAATACGGGGTGTTACAATCACCCCATCTTTTAAAAAGTTTCGTCCTCGAAACTTGAAAGTATAAATGAAAGGTTATAAAGATAAAACTGGAATTGGAATCGGTAACCAAAACATTTTAAAGGTTATTTATCGTAAGAATCAAAATTCTTTCAAAAGTTTCAAATAAAATTTTCCATCGAACAGATCCTCATCAAAGGAACGGAAGTGTTCTCGTTGCGCATTCAAGAACATCACATTCCAAATCAAAGATAAGGTCAAAAAGGCAAATCATTTGTATGAATCAAAAATCAAAATGCTTTCAAAAACATTTATAGAGAGTTTTCGAAAATATAAGTCTCCTCCATGGAACGAAATTGCCCTTGTCGTGCACACAAGAGCGCTAACTTTCCATGTCAAAGACAGATTTAAAATAAAAATCATTCACCGATAAGCGCAGGGCAAGTTATTAGACGTCTTTAATAACGAGTCCTAACATCCCATCAACGTTAAAACTAAATGAAAATGGCAATCCATTCAAATTTTTTCTTTCGCAAAAGCCAAATGAAAATTAAGGGATTCATGGTTAAACTCAAAAAGGAGTCAAGTTCGTGAAAATATAACATTAAATTTTGACAAAGAATCATAAACAAATCAAAGTTAGTTAGAATTTGAACAAAATTTAAAAGCAACTCGGGTTTAACAATCAAAATTTAGGATAAAGGAGTCGATGCTCAAAGATCAAAATGGGAACTAAATTAAATTTTCATTTTCAAACCTTTAAAATAGGTAAAGTTTTGTAGGAGTAACATATTTTTTTTTTTTAAAACAACGAATCGAAAATGATAGTTTGAATTGTTTAGAAATTGTACGAAAAGAAAAGTAACTTAGACATCAAAATACAAGATACGCTAAGAGAGTCCAAACTTAACCAACCAAAAGAGCTATGGTGAACTTTCCTAAGGGTAAGAGTCGAAGTTAGGTCAACAAGGATGTCAAAGGTAGAATTATATAGGTTATCAGCATCGAATTTAAAGGAGGAGCATGATGAACTGAGGAAGAGAGATATGAACGACAACGCTTATGGTGAAAGAAGAAGGGAAATGAGACAACAAGGAAACGCCAGATACTCATATCCCAAACAACAATGTCATCACTCCACTAAGGAAACAAAGGGTAATAACCAGGTCAGGAAATGATAGGAAATTTAAAAAGGGATATATGAACATGCCAAGATGTGAGACTAAAAGAGTCGAATCATAAAGACAACTAGTTACCAACCAGTAAGAGATATTAGAATTAGGAAGGTATTCAAGACAAGGAAATAACGAGTAAACTTTTATACTTAAGAATCAAATCCAACCAATGTATGGACGAAAGGGAGGAAAACGATTAATGGTACGAAAGAGGATTTTTAAGGCTTAATCCATACACTTCCTAAAACTTAAGGTTCTCTCTAACAAGGTCACGTCTATTAGGGTATTGTACCTTTATAACACAACGACCAAATCCCAAAACAAGGGTCTAGGTAAAATAAATGCTCGCTTAAGGGGTGATAAATCGGTTAGATACTTCTTCCACCTATCTGATCACATATTAGGATTTCCCTAAAGCAAATCTACCACTCAAGTATAAAAGCATCTCTGTATCTCAAGCACTCGACACAACCTCAATGTTTTAAAAAAAAAACAAAGAATGAATTGACAAAGACTTCTCAACAAAGTTCTCAAGGAACAACTAACACCAAATCACATCCCCGACATCTGATAAAAATTAGAACAGAACGAAAAGAAGAAAAAAGAAGGAAGAAGAAGGGATGATGCGTGAGAAATGAGGGAGCAACCAGCTGGCTAGCTATTTATTATACGTACGTTTCTTCATCGTTAAGAAATTTCGCTAGTTTTTAAAACCGTCTCGAGTTAATAAAATCGGTTTTAGTAAAAGTTTCAGTAATAAAACGGAATCAATAATAAATAAATTTAATGAGTGAAAATAAAATAAACTCAGCTAGTTAACGTAAATAATACAATATCAGCTTGAATCGGAATTATTAGCAATTTTTACGAAACTAACGGATATTAATAAAAATTGCTAATTTAGTGAAATAAGCTCGAAATAGCTAATTGGACGGTTTTGTTCCCAAAATTCATCTCGGGTTCACTTAAAACAACTTTCATAAGGACTCGTAAAGAAACGGAAATTATTAAATAAATAAACTCGAACTAACTTCAATAAACTCGAACTAACTTTAAATAAACTTATTAATGATTATTAAAATTAACGTATCGAATTATGATGAAATTAATTAATTAGCTAAGCATATATATATAAATCGTTAAATGATGTAATTAAATTCAAAATAGCAATTAAAAGAATTTTATCCAACTTAATAAAATACGCGGTGTTACAGATTCAGTTATGAGGCTTCTTCATACATTATATTTGTATAGTCTAGATGATAATAGGATTTGGAATTTCTGAAAAATAATGTTTTAAACTCGTTTTATGAATCAATACTTTTTATGCGACGGTTTACGCTTTTGGAAATCAGTCTGAAAACCCTTGATAAGTTTGGAATTTGAGAAAAACACATTAGATATAAATTGTAGCTAAGACTCATGGGGTTCCAATTCAATTGGCCTTGTATCAATTCGAATTTTCTGGAATTAGTTATTCATTTTATACCGAGTCTGCCATGAGCAGGAAAATCAGGAAAAGTCGTGTTTGTTCTTTAAATTGATATTCCTATTAAGTTATGATGAGTCTAGGTTATGTGCATGATTAATTGACTGAGTAGATGGTAATTATACATAATTATGTTATGTAGGTGATGGATAAGTGAAGGATCATAAGTGATTGCTTGTGTGTGCTTGGATTGCGAAAAGGTAGGGAAATACACTTGACTTATTATCGTTGATGTTGAATTGTGTTGACTTGTTTGTGTTTCGTAGGACCAAACTGTGAACGTTGACTTGCTTCGTGGCTGTTGATTTACGTTATGATTCATATACTGGAAGGTGATTGACTGAATTGACCGTATTGAGTATGTTATCACAACATTTGGTAACCGGCATGATTTTATGATTGATCAGTTCAAAGATATATATATATTGTGTTGCATTAATTTCTTTTGAGCATTCATATGCATTGGAGATGGAGGATGTTGTGGTGATGTGGTGTGGTGAAGATGATGTTGTGATAAGGCCCGGGCGGGTTCTGCAGACTTGCCCTGGTGTCCTCAACAAGGAAATGGCAGATCGGCTACGATCGATATATAGTCTACCGGGGATCGGTATGGCTGGGTGTTCCGGGTTATGAGATATGAGTTGAGATGGAGATGGAGGTGACGGAGGAGCATGCATATCATATTTTGTTGTATCATTGTATTCTCTACTCAACCTCGTGGTTGACCCTGTGTATTCGTGAACACCTGTGACGATCCAAATATTGGGGAGCAGGCTTGACAGGTTTATGAGATAGGCTGGGAGCTTGATGGGCGTGAGACACTGGATCAGAAGACTTAGTAGCTAGATCATCATTTAGAAGACTTTCACTTTCATTTATGTTAGCTCCTTGTAATTTGATGTAAAAGAGGTTTTGTAATAATTAAGTTAAAGTAATTATATATTTTGCCTTGGAGTTTAATTTGTTATTCACTACCTCGGGAAACCGAGATGGTAATGATCCGGTTTATTAGGGAATGTCTTGCTAAAGGCTCCTTCATAAATCGGGGTGTTACAAAGTGGTATCAGAGCGAACGATCCTCAGGCCTAAACCAATAAACCCAATGAACATAGGATGTGTCTAAATAAAATGAACCCCTGGGTACGAACTGTTAGGAGCTCACAGTGCGGTTAAGAAGGCGCCCTTAATACGTGCTCTTTTGCCCTCTCAGTTTTGAACCAGGTAACCCGAGAGTAAATTGAGTGAATGGGGTAGTTAGAAGGAAAACCTTGGATATAATCGAGTTGATGTATACCTTGAGACCCATATATTCTAACCATTCTGCAGGACAACGTTACGGTAAGTATTTTGTATGAATGATGACGTGATCATATGATGTTGTGGAGATGAGAAATAAATTTTCGTGTTCAGATTGATAATCAATGAAGTGTTGGATTGTGGTAATCGTTAGCGTGAAAATAATTGCGAATTGATGATATTTATCTGGATGGATGTGAATGACGTGTTGATAGTGCTATTATGTCTAGTGATATGCGGTTATGGGATCCCGAAGCCATGCTAGTATAGTATTGTGATAGTAATCAGAAACACTATTGAATTGCTTGTTTCTAGTCATAGCAATCGTGATTTAGATGTAAGGAGTAGGTCGAGATGCGAAGGGATTCTATGGGATAGATGTTTACGTAAGTACAAAGTGTGAGATTTAAGTTGGGATGGGTTAGTATACATAGTATGTTCATAAGAGCTTGTTTTGTTTGATTTTACTCTTTAATTGACCTTACTGCCATTTCTTTTCTGTTTATTGCCTATGGATGAAAATTTTGTGAGAGATAGCCTCGTGAGTAGTGTTCATTTGGCGTTGGTTTCATGCTTATAGGATATACGGATTAGGAGTAATAAATATTTTAGTGGGCTGTGGTCAGGAAGTTCCTGTGCAGTGATGTTTCGACCAACGATTTTGTAAAAATCCTCATTTAAATTGTATTAATAATTTTTTCATAATTCCAACTCTATCGATCAGAAGATTCGCATATGTTTTCAAATTGATAAGCCACGAAAATTCTTGATGTCTCTATATTAAATGGTAAATTTTGCAAACTGACCCAAGTTTCGGACCAATTGCTGTCACATACTTGTTTGGGCCAACTGTGTTCTAAAATTCCTTAAAAATGGAATTTTTGTGCTTTAGACCTAATTCTTTTTCCCCTGTGTATTTAACTCTCTGTATTTTATAAAAGTAATATGAATCAAGTTTTGATTGAACGGTTATTTGTTCGTGGTCTTTGGAAGTTACAACGTGAATCATGACTTGTAAAATGTGCGTTCTATGTTGAGTTTTCATACAATTGTTTGGTTATTTCATGAGCCTTATTAATGTGACCTTATAATGTTTTTTATATGATGATAGTAGCACGCATGTTCAGTAGTTATGTATCTTAACAAGTGATAAAATTAAAGTAGTTATGTATCTTAACAAGTGAAATATTTTATACGAGTCCAGTTGTTTGCATATTTTATAAATGCTTGGCATGTTGTAATATCTCTGGTGTATTCATCATATTTGTGTAGTGGTCGGATATATATATATATATATAAAACTATATTGTCATATCTTGGTAAAGTTGGTGGCGTTAAATGTTAACTTGATTGTTCTAATATACTCGCATGAATATTTATAATAATTATGTTTAAATGTTTACACATGGATGGTAGTAATGAGTATGTCTAAATGTTCACACATGTAGGATGTCATCTGAGTTCTAATGTCTTTTATGTGAGTCTGTGTGCCTATAGTTATACTTATTACTTTCATTGCATTAATTTATTTCAGTTGAACCTAAACTTATGATATGATAATAAAATAGTGTTGTTGTTCCTTATTGGATATGTTCATAGTTGTATTGTCATGAAATGCTAAGGTGATTGTTGCAATTGTCACGATATTTGAAATATAGTTTGATATAGTTACGATATAGTTACGATATTCGAAATATATTCTCGAACCGTCGCTATGAATTATAATGAGATAACCCTTTGATGATTCACATGTTATGCGTATGTTTAAATGATAGTCGTTATAGTTACGTTTAATTGAGCCGCGAGTTGCCTGTTTGTTCAAACCGTGCAAACCAGAGAACTTGTTCACCTTGCTAATCTTTTGTCATAGATAATGTTTTACAAGTTATATGATGGTATATGTACATGTTTAAGTTGTTTATGCGATATCTTTTATTTTGCTGAAAATGAATTATACTGAGTTGATGGATACAATTGAATGGTATGGTTGCTAAAATGTTAAACATATGTGTGATATGGAAGTAATTTTGTTGTTATTGTGAATCATATAACCATTAATACTCAATTGTAATTTCAGTTGTTTGACTTCTACATTATTAAGTTAATTACTCATGACGCGCAGTCGATGGTTCCGTAAGGAGTTTAACAGGGAATTTTATAATGTGCCTCCGATCTAAACTAATAATCTGCTTATATTGACTATATGGTTAGACTCTTGTCTAGTTCTTATGACGTGATAAATCGTTTTAAAATTTAACATGTGATTGAGTTGGTACTTATACTTTTGTGTGACCATGCAACCCGTGATAAATAGATCTGTAATAAAGAGGTAAAATTTTGGTTGAACACAGTTAATTTGTAGTTACTTGCTTTACATCATGGTACGAATCGTATGCTTTGATGAGACGTCACCAGGGAATGTGTACTATCTAAAAGGTCTCTTATTAAATGCTGTAGTCGTGTTAGCCGTGAATATAACTGAGTAAAGAAGTGCAACTAAAATCCTGATGTTGAGGTAATAGTCGTTCATTAGTAAAGATAGGACTGAAATAAATAAGATGAACTCCGTAAATTACGAAATATGAGTCGACACCTAAGCTTGTATTGTTTGAAGGAATTGAATTAAGTTTATCTCGATTTTGAGTTTCGTAGTAAGTCAGAATGGATTCTATGGACGGCTCTGTTATAAGATTTATGTTAAGAAAGTTATTCACCGTCCAGTATGAAAGTAAAAGTTTTGAAAATGAAGTTAAATTTAGTCATGTTGTTCGTTCATGTAGTGAATTGGTGGGTTGTGGTTAGTTACGAATGTCAAACGGGAAATGTAATGTGGTGATTTAAGTGAGTTATGTGTTAACATGGTATGTTGATATTAGCATGATATGTAATGAATATTTGTAAAATTGGTGTAGTTTAATACATTTAATCTTTTATGTCATTGTGTTGGGTGCAGTTTAAATATATTTAACACCAAGAACGAAATTTTATGTATGATAGTCTTGTATGTTAACTTTCCAATATCGCTGTTTACTCACTTGATTGACTCGACCAATAAGTTTGTAAAAATTGCCAATCAATGTGCATTCGTCATTCGTGAATAAATCCCAAACCCCTTGTTATGAGGATTAAAAAAAAAAAATTCTAGGATGATAAGTACTGCGAAACTGGTTGTCTTCATTTTATTGGTGATTCTGTGTCTTGACCTAAATCAGATAAATTATGTAAAGGAAAGTCGACAGACCTATTAGGTTACAAATTTTCATAAATCGATTTATTAAGTTTTGACCCTAATTCTTTTCTTATGTTGATTGATTCCCTATGTTTCTAAGGTATGAGATTACAATGATT
Source organism: Silene latifolia (assembly GCF_048544455.1). Taxonomy (NCBI): domain Eukaryota; kingdom Viridiplantae; phylum Streptophyta; class Magnoliopsida; order Caryophyllales; family Caryophyllaceae; genus Silene; species Silene latifolia. The sequence continues at coordinate 102,466,344 of NC_133531.1, forward strand.
AGTGAAATGAATAATTATTAATGATTTTTACTGGTAACCTTATAAAGCATTGTTCCATTCATAATTTGATTATTCACATGAATAAATGTTACCAATATTTATTAGAAAATATGCCGCCACGAGAATACGCCGGATAGGATTATCGTGGTATGTTACGTTAGTGATCTTGCTTAGTAACCTTGATGAAGCGATGTTATTTGACATGAACCATATGTGAGCACCTAGGCATCTTCATCTTTGTAACCTGAGCAGTAATGTATAAATTAGATTGACAAGCAGATCCTGTGAATATTATTGCATGTATTGATTGATATGAAGAGTGTCTAGATTAATACTGAAATGTCTTAAGTTATTCAACGTGGCTTTTGCTCCGATCCGTGGCGATGTGCTGTAGCAGCAGTAACTGTAGCTTCCTTGAGAGAGCTTGTATATTGATTGTCTTTAGTAGGGATTAGTTAACTTGAGCGTGAGTTGTGAATCTTTTATCCTCTTTCAGTTGTTAGCAGTAGTTTGAGAACTTTTGTTATAATAATGAAGGTTACGGGGACGTAACCATGTTTAAGGAGGGTAGGATTGTAAAATCTTTATACCTTCATGTGTGATTTCTCAGTTTAGCTATATTGGTTATGCGTTGTGTGGGTTATGTTGGAGTGTTACATGATGTGTTTCTGTTATGGTTAAACTTCGGGGACGAAGTTTATTCTAAGGAGGGTAGAATGTAATACTGCGTTTAATATTCAATTTGGTGGGTGCCTTACATACTTTTGTATATGCGTTTCATAATTCGTTGCGTTGGTTGGTAGGAGAGGGTAAACTTCGGGACGAAGTTTCTTTTAAGGAGGGTAGACTGTAATACCCCGTATTTTATATAATCGAGTAAACGGATATTATTATATATTAGTTATTATACATTTTATATTGGTTGCATCGTAATATCGTGAATGTTATTAAGTCGGGTTTATATCGTATATGTTGAGTCGGGTTACATCACATTTTGTCTTTTGGGTCTTGAATCATATCACCCATTTACATTGTAATACTCCGTATTTTAGTTGGAGTACTCGGTCGAGTACTTGGTTGGTACTCGGTCGAGTGTGTGTTACTCGGCCGAGTGCACTTGACCGAGTAAACCTAAGTTCAATGAGTTGACGGTTTCTTTTATGTTTTGGCCAAGGTTTTTATTTTTAACAGTTGAGTCATTTCTAATTTCATTTTATCATTCATAAAACCATTTCTAAACCTAGAGAGAGGGAGAGGAAAAACAATTGTCGAGCCTTTCAATTGATTGAAGATTTCTCATCGATTTCAACCTAATTCGATTTCCCAATTTGTAAGTCGATTTCATTCCATTGTTTATACTGTTTTAAAGTCGTCTTCTTCGAAAAGTTTGAAAAGAGAGTCATATTTATTTGCTGTCTAGTTTATGCATATAAAATCTCGTAGTCAAATTCCGTATGGTTTGTCCTAGGTAAATTATTTATGAACATGTCGCTGAAAAGTCCGCGAATCTGATTTGGTTGTGGAAAATGATTTGAAACCCTAATTTTTATGTCGATTCAGTTATGAGGCTTCTTCATACATCATATTTGTATAGTCTAGATGATAATAGGATTTGGAATTTCTGAAAAATAATGTTTTAAACTCGTTTTGTGAATCAATACTTTTTATGCGACGGTTTCTGTCAGTTTTTGGAAATCAGTCTGAAAACCCTTGATAAGTTTGGAATTTGAGAAAAACACGTTAGATATAAATTGTAGCTAAGACTCATGGGGTTCCAATTCAATTGGCCTTGTATCAATTCGAATTTTTTGGAATTAGTTATTCATTTTATACCGAGTCTTCCATGAGCAGGAAAATCAGGAAAAGTCGTGTTTGTTCTTTAAATTGATATTCCTATTAAGTTATGATGAGTCTAGGTTATGTGCATGATTAATTGACTGAGTAGATGGTAATTATACATAATTATGTTATGTAGGTGATGGATAAGTGAAGGATCATAAGTGATTGCTTGTGTGTGCTTGGATTGCGAAAAAGTAGGGAAATACACTTGACTTATTATCGTTGATGTTGAATTGTGTTGACTTGTTTGTGTTTCGTATGACCAAACTATGAACGTTGACTTGCTTCGTGGCTGTTAATTTAAGTTATGATTCATATACTGGAAGGTGATTGACTGAATTGACCGTATTGAGTATGTTATCACAACATTTGGTAACCGGCATGATTTTATGATTGATCAGTTCAAAGATATATATATATTGTGTTGCATTAATTTCTTTTGAGCATTCATATGCATTGGAGATGGAGGATGTTGTGGTGATGTGGTGTGGTGAAGATGATGTTGTGATAAGGCCCGGGCGGGTTCTCGCAGACTTGCCCTGTGTCCTCAAATGAAAGCGATCGGCTACGATCGATATATAGTCTACTTGGGGATCGGTATGGTTGGGTGTTCCGGGTTATGAGATATGAGTTGAGATGGAGATGGAGGTGACGGAGGAGCATGCATATCATATTTTGTTGTTTCATTGTATTCTCTACTCAACCTCGTGGTTGACCCCGTGTATTCGTGAACACCGTGACGATCCAAATATTGGGGAGCAGCTTGACAGGTTTATGAGATAGGTCAGGAGCTTGATGGGCATGAGACACTGGATCAGAAGACTTAGTAGCTAGATCATCATTTAGAAGACTTTCACTTTCATTTATGTTAGCTCCTTGTAATTTGATGTAAAAGAGGTTTTGTAATAATTAAGTTAAAGTAATTATATATTTTGCCTTGGAGTTTAATTTGTTATTCACTACCTCGGGAAACCGAGATGGTAACAGTCCGGTTTATTAGGGAATGTCTTGCTAAAGGCTCCTTCATAAATCGGGGTGTTACAAAGTGGTATCAGAGCGAACGATCCTCAGGCCTAAACCAATGAACCCAATGAACATAGGATGTGTCTAAATAAAATGAACCCTGGGTAGGAACTGTTAGGAGCTCTTAGTGCGGTTAAGAAGGCGCCCTTAATACACGTGCTCTTTTGCCCTCTCGCCAAACCGGGTAACCCGAGAGAAAATTGAGTGAATGGGGTAGTTAGAAGGAAAACCTTGGATATAATCGAGTTGATGTATACCTTGAGACCCATATATTCTAACCATTCTGCAGGACAACGTTACGGTAAGTATTTTGTATGAATGATGACGTGATCATATGATGTTGTGGAGATGAGAAATAAATTTTCGTGTTCAGATTGATAATCAATGAAGTGTTGGATTGTGGTAATCGTTAGCGTGAAAATAATTGCGAAATGATGATATTTATCTGGATGGATGTGAATGACGTGTTGATAGTGCTATTATGTCTAGTGATATGCGGTTATGGGATCCCGAAGCCATGCTAGTATAGTATTGTGATAGTAATCAGAAACACTATTGAATTGCTTGTTTCTAGTCATAGCAATCGTGATTTAGATGTAAGGAGTAGGTCGAGATGCGAAGGGATTCTATGGGATAGATGTTTACGTAAGTACAAAGTGTGAGATTTAAGTTGGGATGGGTTAGTATACATAGTATGTTCATAAGAGCTTGTAACATAGTAAAGAATGACCTAATGCTGAAACTCGTTTTGTTTGATTTTACTCTTTAATTGACCTTACTGCCATTTCTTTTCTGTTTATTGCCTATGGATGAAAATTTTATGACAGATAGCCTCGTGAGTTAGTCTTCATTTGGCGTTAGTTTCATGCTTATAGGATATACGGATTAGGAGTAATAAATATTTTAGTGGGCTGTGGTCAGGAAGTTCCTGTGCAGTGATGTTTCGACCAACGATTTTGTAAAAATCCTCATTTAAATTGTATTAATAATTTTTGCATAATTCCAACTCCATCGATCAGAAGATTCGCATATGTTTTCAAATTGATAAGCCACGAAAATTCTTGATGTATCTATATTAAATGGTAAATTTTGCAAACTGACCCAAGTTTCGGACCAATTGCTGTCACATACTTGTTTGGACCAACTGAGTTCTAAAATTCCTTAAAAATTGAATTTTTGTGCTTTACACCTAATTCTTTTTCCCCTATGTATTTAATTCTCTGTATTTTATAAAAGTAATATGAATCAAGTTTTGATCGAACGGTTATTTGTTCGTGGTCTTTGGAAGTTACAACGTGAATCATGACTTGTAAAATGTGCGTTCTATGTTGAGTTTTCATACAATTGTTTGGTTATTTCATGAGACTTATTAATGTGACCTTATAATGTTTTTTATATGATGATAGTAGCACGCATGTTCAGTAGTTATGTATCTTAACAAGTGATAAAATTAAAGTAGTTATGTATCTTAACAAGTGAAATATTTTATACGAGTCCAGTTGTTTGCATATTTTATATATGCTTGGCATGTTGTAATATCTCTGGTGTATTCATCATATTTGTGTAGTGGTCGGATATATATAAATATAAAACTATATTGTCATATCTTGGTAAAGTTGGTGGCGTTAAATGTTAACTTGATTGTTCTAATATACTCGCATGAATATTTATAATAATTATGTTTAAATGTTTACACATGGATGGTAGTAATGAGTATGTCTAAATGTTCACACATGTAGGATGTCATCTGAGTTCTAATGTCTTTTATGTGAGTCTGTGTGCCTATAGTTATACTTATTACTTTCATTGCATTAATTTATTTCAGTTGAACCTAAACTTATGATATGATAATAAAATAGTGTTGTTGTTCCTTATTGGATATGTTCATAGTTGTATTGTCATGAAATGCTAAGGTGATTGTTGCAATTGTCACGATATTCGAAATATAGTTTGATATAGTTACGATATAGTTACGATATTTGAAATATATTCTCGAACCGTCGCTATGAATTATAATGAGATAACCCTTTGATGATTCACATGTTATGCGTATGTTTAAATGATAGTCGTTATAGTTACGTTTAATTGAGCCGCGAGTTGCCTGTTTGTTCAAACCGTGCAAACCAGAGAACTTGTTCACCTTGCTAATCTTTTGTCATAGATAATGTTTTACAAGTTATATGATGGTATATGTACATGTTTAAGTTGTTTATGCGATATCTTTTATTTTGCTGAAAATGAATTATACTGAGTTGATGGATACAATTGAATGGTATGGTTGCTAAAATGTTAAACATATGTGTGATATGGAAGTAATTTTGTTGTTATTGTGAATCATATAACCATTAATACTCAATTGTAATTTCAGTTGTTTGACTTCTACATTATTAAGTTAATTACTCATGACGCGCAGTCGATGGTTCCGTAAGGAGTTTAACAGGGAATTTTATAATGTGCCTCCGATCTAAACTAATAATCTGCTTATATTGACTATATGGTTAGACTCTTGTCTAGTTCTTATGACGTGATAAATCGTTTTAAAATTTAACATGTGATTGAGTTGGTACTTATACTTTTGTGTGACCATGCAACCCGTGATAAATAGATCTGTAATAAAGCGGTAAAATTTTGGTTGAACACAGTTAATTTGTAGTTACTTGCTTTACATCATGGTACGAATCGTATGCTTTGATGAGACGTCACCAGGGAATGTGTACTATCTAAAAGGTCTCTTATTAAATGCTGTAGTCGTGTTAGCCGTGAATATAACTGAGTAAAGAAGTGCAACTAAAATCCTGATGTTGAGGTAATAGTCGTTCATTAGTAAAGATAGGACTGAAATAAATAAGATGAACCTGTAAATTACGAAATATGAGTCGACACCTAAGCTTGTATTGTTTGAAGGAATTGAATTAAGTTTATCTGATTTTGAGTTTCGTAGTAAGCTGTAAATGGATTCTATGGACGGCTCTGTTATAAGATTTATGTTAAGAAAGTTATTCACCGTCCAGTATGAAAGTAAAAGTTTTGAAAATGAAGTTAAATTTAGTCATGTTGTTCGTTCATGTAGTGAATTGGTGGGTTGTGGTTAGTTACGAATGTCAAAACGGAAATGTAATGTGGTGATTTAAGTGAGTTATGTGTTAACATGGTATGTTGATATTAGCATGATATGTAATGAATATTTGTAAAATTGGTGTAGTTTAATACATTTAATCTTTTATGTCATTGTGTTGGGTGCAGTTTAAATATATTTAACACCAAGAACGAAATTTTATGTATGATAGTCTTGTATGTTAACTTTCCAATATCGCTGTTTACTCACTTGATTGACTCGACCAATAAGTTTGTAAAAATTGCCAATCAATGTGCATTCGTCATTCGTGAATAAATCCCAAACCCCTTGTTATGAGGATTAAAAAAAAAATATTTCTAGGATGATAAGTACTGCGAAACTGGTTATCTTCATTTTATTGGTGATTCTGTGTCTTGACCTAAATCATGTACGGTTATGTAAAGGAAAGTCGATCGACCTATTAGGTTACAAATTTTCATAAATCGATTTATTAAGTTTTGACCCTAATTCTTTTCTTATGTTGATTGATTCCCTATGTTTCTAAAGTATGAGATTACAATGATTAGTGAAATGAATAATTACTAATGATTTTTACTGGTAACCTTGTAAAGCATTGTTCCATTCATAATTTGATTATTCACATGAATAAATGTTACCAATATTTCTTAGAAAATATGCCGCCACGAGAATACGCCGGATAGGATTATCGTGGTATGTTACGTTAGTGATCTTGCTTAGTAACCTTGATGAAACGATGTTATTTGACATGAACCATATGTGAGCACCTAGGCATCTTCATCTTTGTAACCCGAGCGTAATGTATAAATTAGATTGACAAGCGATCCCGTGAATGTTATTGCATGTATTGATTGATATGAAGAGTGTCTAGATTAATACTGAAATGTCTTAAGTTATTCAACGTGGCTTTTGCTCCGATCCGTGGCGATGTGCTGTAGCAGCAGTAACTATAGCTTCCTTGAGAGAGCTTGTATATTGATTGTCTTTAGTAGGGATTAGTTAACTTGAGCGTGAGTTGTGAATCTTTTATCCTCTTTCAGTTGTTAGCAGTAGTTTGAGAACTTTTGTTATAATAATGAAGGTTACGGGGACGTAACCATGTTTAAGGAGGGTAGGATTGTAAAATCTTTATACCTTCATGTGTGATTTCTCAGTTTAGCTATATTGGTTATGCGTTGTGTGGGTTATGTTGGAGTGTTACATGATGTGTTTCTGTTATGGTTAAACTTCGGGGACGAAGTTTATTCTAAGGAGGGTAGAATGTAATACTGCGTTTAATATTCAATTTGGTGGGTGCCTTACATACTTTTGTATATGCGTTTCATAATTCGTTGCGTTGGTTGGTAGGAGAGGGTAAACTTCGGGACGAAGTTTCTTTTAAGGAGGGTAGACTGTAATACCCCGTATTTTATATAATCGAGTAAACGGATATTATTATATATTAGTTCACTACTACAAATCCAGGCAACTACAACGCCCCTTTAACAACGATTATTCACGAAAATCACAATAGACGTTGTAGAATGTATGGCGCGAATTTTACTAAAATCAATTACAACGGGTATGGTTATAAAAACCGTTGTTATTCGTTTTAACAACGGGTCACACATGACCAACCGTTGTTAATAATTTGGCGCAAAATTGGCGCAAAGTTAGTGAAAAGTAATCACAACGGTTATTTTTGAAACCCGTTGTTAAAACTTATTTAACAACGGGTTTTTTTTACAACCGTTGTTAAAACATATTTCACAACGGTTGTTGTTTAATAACCGTTGTCAATACCTTCCATACTCTAAACCACACAAACACAAGTCTGCTGCAGCCACAAAACACAAACCTTAATACATACACAAACACAAACCCAAAGAAAGACCAAACACAAACACAAAACACACACTTTCTCATCGTCTCTTTCTCTCTTTCTCATCGTCGCTTTATCTTCTCGCCGTCACTGTTGATTTCATCGTCTCTTTACGTACGTTCTTTAATTATCAGGTTTGTTTCATCGTCATTATTTTATTTTTCTAATTATTTCAGTTCCATGTATGTGTTTTTATCGACCATTAGGTTCCGTTCAGCATCTGCTAATTATTTCATTTCCATCTTCTTTGGCGTCCTTCAGTACGGATCGAGCATAGTAAGAGTCTTAAGGGTGATATCATTCATTTTGTTGGAGTTTGGAGTTTGTTTTGAAAGATTAAGGAGAGGGTTAATTTATTTGGAGTTTGTTTTAGCAGTTAGGGTTTGGAGAATATATTGAGATAATGGAAATGCATGTTAGTTGAGATAATGCAATGTATTTATACTAAGCAATGTGTGGGTTGAGTTGTTTTTTAATTAATATATATGATAGGAAGTTGTGCCATAATCAAAGCATCATCATATCTCTCAATACCGCTTCAAATCTTATTGACAAGAATGGCGGTAATAATCGGATCTTGATGATGACTGATAGATCTATGGAGTTGAAAAAAATGGAAGCAAATCAAACAAGCATAACTCAACACTTTCAAAATGATCATTTCATTTAATTTTAAACCAAATACATTACAGCAATTATCAGAAATCAAAAGATGTATAATAAGTCGGAACAACCCCGGTTAAGCGTAAAAAGCGCTTCTCAACCTGCCACCAATCACGCCACTCTGGTATACCGCTAACTTCCGGGTCATTGGCTTCATATTTTGCAATAACAGATTGAATATATGCAAGGACACGACTTGCATGTGGAGATAAGGTTGGAAGAGTACAACTCAACATATCTCTGGCTGCAGCCAAGTTGCGAGTAACAGGCCGACGAGGGTATGAAGATGATGATGATGATGAGGCTTTGTTGACAAGCCGGACTGCTTCACGCCTCTTAATCCAATAATTCCGTTGATGTTCAAGGGATGCTTTGATTAATGGGTGTTGATCGGCGGGAAGCCCGGCGAGAACCTTCCCATCATCTTCAATCGTTTGTGTAAGCCATTCTTCGTTGTTGATAAAATTAGGGTTCATTGCCATGTTGTTTCAATTAATGAATGTTAGATACTAAAGGATGCTTTAATATTTATAGCTAGTCACATTTATAAGTTTTTTCAAAACCATTGGTAATTAATTTAAGGGATATTCTCGTATGCATCGAATTCTAACGGGCCGTAATTATACATGCATCTAGTAATATTTAATTTAATTTTTTTTTATTTTTTAAGAACAAACAACAACGGTCATTTACAAACAACCCGTTGTCTTTAGTTATAACAACGGTTTTGTATATTACAACCCGTTGTTATAACTTTCCCCCCAAAATTGAGTCACACTTTCCACAACGGGTTTTTATACTTAAAACCGTTGTTAAAACTATTAACAACGGGTTGCTTAAGAAAACCAACCGTTGTTACAACCTTTTACAACGGACGCTTTAACAACGTCCGCTTTTTTATATAACAACGGTTTTTTACCGTTGTTATAGCCTGTATCTGTAGTAGTGGTTATTATACATTTTATATTGGTTGCATCGTAATATCGTGAATGTTATTAAGTCGGGTTTATATCGTATATGTTGAGTCGGGTTACATCACATTTTGTCTTTTGGGTCATGAATCATATCACCTATTTACATTGTAATACTCCGTATTTTAGTTGGAGTACTCGGTCGAGTACTTGGTTGGTACTCGGTCGAGTGTGTGTTACTCGGCCGAGTGCACTTGACCGAGTAAACCTATTCAATGGTTGACGGTTTCTTTTATGTTTTGGCCAAGGTTTTTATTTTTAACAGTTGGGTCATTTCTAATTTCATTTTATCATTCATAAAACCATTTCTAAACCTAGAGAGAGGGAGAGGAAAAACAATTGTCGAGCCTTTCAATTGATTGAAGATTTCTCATCGATTTCAACCTAATTCGATTTCCCAGTTTGTAAGTCGATTTCATTCCATTGTTTATACTGTTTTAAAGTCGTCTTCTTCGAAAAGTTTGAAAAGAGAGTCCTGTTTATTTGCTGTCTAGTTTATGCATATAAAATCTCGTAGTCAAATTCCTTATGGTTTGTCCTAGGTAAATTATTTATGAACATGTCGCTGAAAAGTCCGCGAATCTGATTTGGTTGTGGAAAATGATTTGAAACCCTAATTTTTATGTCGATTCAGTTATGAGGCTTCTTCATACATCATATTTGTATAGTCTAGATGATAATAGGATTTGGAATTTCTGAAAAATAATGTTTTAAACTCGTTTTGTGAATCAATACTTTTTATGCGACGGTTTCTGTCAGTTTTTGGAAATCAGTCTGAAAACCCTTGATAAGTTTGGAATTTGAGAAAAACACGTTAGATATAAATTGTAGCTAAGACTCATGGGGTTCCAATTCAATTGGCCTTGTATCAATTCGAATTTTCTGGAATTAGTTATTCATTTTATACCGAGTCTGCCATGAGCAGGAAAATCAGGAAAAGTCGTGTTTGTTCTTTAAATTGATATTCCTATTAAGTTATGATGAGTCTAGGTTATGTGCATGATTAATTGACTGAGTAGATGGTAATTATACATAATTATGTTATGTAGGTGATGGATAAGTGAAGGATCATAAGTGATTGCTTGTGTGTGCTTGGATTGCGAAAAAGTAGGGAAATACACTTGACTTATTATCGTTGATGTTGAATTGTGTTGACTTGTTTGTGTTTCGTATGACCAAACTGTGAACGTTGACTTGCTTCGCGGCTGTTGATTTACGTTATGATTCATATACTGGAAGGTGATTGACTGAATTGACCGTATTGAGAATGTTATCACAACATTTGGTAACCGGCATGATTTTATGATTGATCAGTTCAAAGATATATATATATTGTGTTGCATTAATTTCTTTTGAGCATTCATATGCATTGGAGATGGAGGATGTTGTGGTGATGTGGTGTGGTGAAGATGATGTTGTGATAAGGCCCGGGCGGGTTCTGCAGACTTGCCCTGGTGTCCTCAACAAGGAAATGCGGATCGGCTACGATCGATATATAGTCTACCTGGGGATCGGTATGGTGGGTGTTCCGGTTATGAGATATGAGTTGAGATGGAGATGGAGGTGACGGAGGAGCATGCATATCATATTTTGTTGTTTCATTGTATTCTCTACTCAACCTCGTGGTTGACCCTGTGTATTCGTGAACACCGTGACGATCCAAATATTGGGAGCGGGCTTGACAGGTTTATGAGATAGGCTGGGAGCTTGATGGGCGTGAGACACTGGATCAGAAGACTTAGTAGCTAGATCATCATTTAGAAGACTTTCACTTTCATTTATGTTAGCTCCTTGTAATTTGATGTAAAAGAGGTTTTGTAATAATTAAGTTAAAGTAATTATATATTTTGCCTTGGAGTTTAATTTGTTATTCACTACCTCGGGAAACCGAGATGGTAACAGTCCGGTTTATTAGGGAATGTCTTGCTAAAGGCTCCTTCATAAATCGGGGTGTTACAAAGTGGTATCAGAGCGAACGATCCTCAGGCCTAAACCAATGAACCCAATGAACATAGGATGTGTCTAAATAAAATGAACCCCTGGGTAGGAACTGTTAGGAGCTCATAGTGCGGTTAAGAAGGCGCCCTTAATACGTGCTCTTTTGCCCTCTCAGTTTTGAACCAGGTAACCCGAGAGAAAATTGAGTGAATGGGGTAGTTAGAAGGAAAACCTTGGATATAATCGAGTTGATGTATACCTTGAGACCCATATATTCTAACCATTCTGCAGGACAACGTTACGGTAAGTATTTTGTATGAATGATGACGTGATCATATGATGTTGTGGAGATGAGAAATAAATTTTCGTGTTCAGATTGATAATCAATGAAGTGTTGGATTGTGGTAATCGTTAGCGTGAAAATAATTGCGAATTGATGATATTTATCTGGATGGATGTGAATGACGTGTTGATAGTGCTATTATGTCTAGTGATATGCGGTTATGGGATCCCGAAGCCATGCTAGTATAGTATTGTGATAGTAATCAGAAACACTATTGAATTGCTTGTTTCTAGTCATAGCAATCGTGATTTAGATGTAAGGAGTAGGTCGAGATGCGAAGGGATTCTATGGGATAGATTTTTACGTAAGTATAAAGTGTGAGATTTAAGTTGGGATGGGTTAGTATACATAGTATGTTCATAAGAGCTTGTTTTGTTTTATTTTACTCTTTAATTGACCTTACTGCCATTTTTTTTTTGTTTATTGCCTATGGATGAAAATTTTGTGAGAGATAGCCTCGTGAGTTAGTGTTCATTTGGCGTTGGTTTCATGCTTATAGGATATACGGATTAGGAGTAATAAATATTTTAGTGGGCTGTGGTCAGGAAGTTCCTGTGCAGTGATGTTTCGACCAACGATTTTGTAAAAATCCTCATTTAAATTGTATTATTAATTTTTGTATAATTCCAACTCTATCGATCAGAAGATTCGCATATGTTTTCAAATTGATAAGCCACGAAAATTCTTGATGTCTCTATATTAAATGGTAAATTTTGCAAACTGACCCAAGTTTCGGACCAATTGCTGTCACATACTTGTTTGGGCCAACTGTGTTCTAAAATTCCTTAAAAATGGAATTTTTGTGCTTTAGACCTAATTCTTTTTCCCCTGTGTATTTAACTCTCTGTATTTTATAAAAGTAATATGAATCAAGTTTTGATTGAACGGTTATTTGTTCGTGGTCTTTGGAAGTTACAACGTATTTATGACTTGTAAAATGTGCGTTCTATGTTGAGTTTTCATACAATTGTTTGGTTATTTCATGAGCCTTATTAATGTGACCTTATAATGTTTTTTATATGATGATAGTAGCACGCATGTTCAGTAGTTATGTATCTTAACAAGTGATAACCTTGGTTGTGGAAAAGGTTCCTCCGCAATTTCCTTTTCATCGGTGATTTGGTGCACATACGCTGGCTCTGATCGTCGTTCGATTCATAAAGGAATTTCTACCTTGCTATCCGGCATATTAATCAAAGATGCAAGTTTTGCAAGAGCATCTGCAAATTGATTTTCTTCTCGAGGTAGATGTCGGTAGGTCACTTGATCGAAGAATTGGGCTACTTGGTCTATTCTGGCTCGATAAGGTGCTAAGCTTTCGCTTCGGATTATCCAAGATCCCATAATTTGATTGATGATCAAAGATGAATCCCCATGTACTCGAAGATTCTTGATGCCTAAACTTACTGCCGCTTGCAATCCGATGAGACAGGCTTCGTATTCTGCAGCGTTATTTGTCACCTCGAAGTCGAGTTTGACAGAGATTGGTGTATGCTCGCCTTCAGGAGAAATGAGCAACACTCCTATTCCAAATCCTCTTAAGTTCGATGCTCCATCAAAGTAGAGGTCCCAGGAGTCTACATCCGCTTGGAGTATGTCCTCATCCGGAAACAACCAGGTGTCTATCGTTTGTGTATCATTGGTGGGATTTTCTGCGAAGAATTCTGCAACGGCGCGCCCCTTTATAACTTTCAGAGGTACATACTTGAGATCGAACTCTGAGAGCATCAAAGTCCATCTTGCTAAACGTCCATTGAGAACGGGTTTCTCGAAGAGGTATTTGACAGGATCCATTTTGGAGAATATTTTAACGGAGTAGCTAAGCATGTAATGGCGTAGCTTCTTCGTTGCCCACACAAGAGCGTGGCATGTCTTCTCGAGTGGTGTGTACTTGCACTCGTACTCCAAGAAATTCTTACTAAGGTAGTAGATAGCTCTTTCTTCTTTTCCTACAATTTGAGCTAGCATGGTGCCCATGGCCGTTTCAGTTACCGTGAGATATAAAGTAAGAGGTTGATCTCGTTGAGGTGGCATGAGCACTGGTGGCTTGTCCAGTATTTCCTTGATTCGGTCGAAAGCCTTTTGACAGTCATCATCCCACATGCTTTGATCTGTTTTCTTTAACTTCTTGAAGATAGGTTCGCAGATCATGGTGAGTTTCGATCTGAATCGACTTATGTATTGAACCTTGCCTAGGAATCCTCTAACTTCTTTCTCTGTTTAAGGTTGCGGCATTTCGATTAGAGCTTTGATCTTGGAAGGGTCTATTTCTATACCTCGTTGGCTAACAACGTATCCTAGGATTTTGCCAGATGTCACTCCGAATGCGCATTTCTGAGGGTTGAGCCTCATGTTGTACTTCCGCAGCCTTGAGAAGAATTTGCGAAGGTTCGCAATGTGTCCCTCTCTTTCCTTGTGCTTGACAATCATGTCATCTACGTATACCTTAACTTCTTTATGCATCATGTCATATAAGAGCGTAGTTGCGGTGCGTTGGTAGGTAGTTTCGGCGTTGATTAACCCAAATGGCAAAACCGTGTAGCAATAGGTTCCCCATTGAGTGACGAAGGCGGTCTTATGCATGTCTTCTAAGGCCATCTTGATCTGGTTATATCCTGCGTATCCATCCATGAAGGAAATTGTAACGCGTGATCCGCCGTATTATCCACTAATATGTCGATATGTGGTAGAGGAAAGTCATCCTTAGGACTCGCTTTATTTAAGTCTCTAAAGTCAACACAAACACGAATTCGCCCATCCTTTTTGGGTACAGGTACTATGTTAGTGAAGAGTCTATTGATCCAAAATACTCAAGAGGGGGGGGGGGGGCTGAATTGAGGATTTAAAACTTTTTAAAGCTTTTTCGATTGTGCGTATGTAATTGATTATTTAAAGTTTATTGGTTAAACTTTAACTAATCAACTAACGATTGTAAGTAAAATAAACGAAACAAATGAAAGAAGAAGAGACACACGGATTTTTGAAGTGGTTCAGTTTCACAAATCGAAACCTACGTCCACTATTCTCGATTAATAAATTTAGTACCTTTCTACGGATTACAAATTTACTAACCCAACTCGTACAACTAACTCTAGCTGTAACTCAATGAGTACCGTTAAATACTCGAGTGACTAACTTACGCTAATAAGAAAGCACTAATGATTCTAACAAAGGTTCACGTTAATGAACAAGTTAAGAATTCAACTAAGCACTATTATCTTATAACGATAAACGAAGAACGAGTATGCGAGTTTTGTGACACACGACCTTTCAAAATTGCAAATCGGTCTTTCTGCTTAAAACACACGGTTTGCTTTTTAAATATGAAAACAATTTTTATGCTTAAGGTGTCTATCTTAGATGTTGTAATTAGCAAAGTATTTAAAGGAAAAGAAGAGGTAGGCTACACGGTTTCTATACAAACCCTAATAGCCGAAATAATAAGATATAATTACAAATTATATCTTCTTATTATCTCTTTCCTAAAAGCCTTAAAAGATAATAAAGAATATTCTAAAAGATAGAATATAATCTTTCTAAATATTATCTTTACTATAAATTCTAAGATTATGATAAGATTTCCTAAATCAAGAATATCTTTTACCATAAACAAATATATTAAGAAGATATATAAGATATGTAAAGATCTTATTATAGAATAGAATCTTTACCTAATATCTCTAAGGCAACACAACATATCACGGCTCATAAGCTCGTGAATCATGCAAACCCTAATCTTAACATATAATTAGAATGTAGGTTTTAGGAGAGGCTATATGGAAACTCTAATTAGTAGTAAAGTCCAACTCATAAGTTGATCCATCATAACCACCAACTAACCCTTACCATAAAACCGGACTCCTCACTAAACCGGGCTTTATTAAAATAAATACTTTCATTAAAACATTTAAGACAAACTTTAAACAATTATAAAACAATTTTCGAAATGTTTATTAGTCGTGTATAAAAACTCAGCATTTCAATGTTATAGTAGAAGAGCTATAACATTGAGCTCTTTAACTAGTAAGGTTATAGCTGCAAAGCTATAACTTTACTAATCAAGAAACTCATTCTTGATTACCATTATGAGATAATCACCTATACTATTCTAATCTTCAAAGAGATCTTCGAGTATAGGCTACGTCATCATCCAAGCTTGTTTAATCTTTAAACAAACTTCGTCTTCACATGATACTTGAATGAATCTTGAATTGCTTGATCTTGAAGAAAGGTTTGAACTTCTCATGCAATTGTCACAATCCTCTTTGTTGCTCGTAATAGATTAGTTCTAAGATACTCAACAAACGATTACACGCAACAAGTATATAAAATGTAAAACACCTTGACATCATCAAAACATAAACATATAAGCTATATGGTCCAACAGTTAGCTACCCAGTCTGAGTACTCGGAAACTTTGATGAACCCGGCTTTGAATTGTTTATCGACTTCTTCTTTGATCTTGAGAGCCCATTCTGTCCTCATTCGACGAAGCTTCTATTTCACGGGTTTGAAACCTGGTTTGATTGGGATTCTATGCTCTGCGATGTCCCTGTCAATCCCTGGCATATCTCTGTAGGACCAAGCAAAAACGTCTTTGAACTCGTGCAGGAGGTCTATGAAATTGGTCATTTCGGTAGGGCTCTAGGTCGTCCCTATCCTAAGTTGTTGATGGGTTCAGTATTTTCTATCATTGGTCCCCCTTCCCCCTCTTGTAGTATTTCTTTGGCTATGTAGGGAGGTATTTCGATTGAGTCTGGGTATGGGTCATCCTCAGTATCATTGTAAACAGAATTGCATTCAAGATAACACGAAGAGTAAGCAGAACTGATTTATTCATTTTAAGATTTGAGAAAAGTTGAAACGAAGAAGCCATCTGATCTGTAGTTAGTGGCGGTAAAGGGACAGCGGTTGGGACATTTCCCGAACCACTGTTGCTATTTGACACTAAGCTAGGAGAAACGAGGGGAGTGGGAATGACGACAGGAGGAGACTCTCTAGGAACTTCTCTAGACTCCGACTCTGACTCTGACTCTGACTCTGAATCGAATTCATCATCTTTTAGTTCTCCTTTGAACATCTCTCCTTCTCCAGTGGTGATCTTGAAGAGTCTTCCTTGATTGTTTGTGCACTTGATCGATTTTATCTATCCTTTCTGCTGATTGGTGTTGGTTTATGTGATTAACGTGGTAGGGTTAAAGTGACCGTCTTGAAGTATCATGGTAATGATCTCATCCTGCGCGGCTCTAACAAATCGATCTTCTTCAAATAGTAGACTCACGGCTTGTTCGTCTAGGCAAGGTGCTTGACGAGTCTTGACGGTAGGAACCGTTTCTGGGGGAATGAAGTAGCAGTCGTGAAAGATCTCGATTCCGACCAGCTTCCTTTCGAGATAGTGCCAAGGCTCAGGAAATCCGTGAAAGATATCTTGACTTCCTTCCCTACCGAAGTATCCATTTAGGGTAGGGAGGTAGGGTCGCATTTGGATTCCCACGTTCTTACGGTTTTGAACTTGAGCGAGCATTTCGAGAACTTCCTCTTTAGTGGGTTTGTACCTTAGCCCAGGGGTATTCTTTGTGAGTTACCCTCTTTGTAGGGTGCAAAGGTGTTTCTTCTGATAGGATTCAAAGGCATTCCCGGGAAGTATCCTTGAGTTTTGAGTATGTGGTTGACCACTAAGTTAGAGTAGGGATTGAACTATAAGAGTGCCAACTCACTTTCTATGACATTTATGATATGGAAGCCCCCAAGTTCAGGTACTGGATCTGCAAGGACATGATTACTTGACTTCTTTTCGATTCTTGCCTTGATGGGCGACGAAGTGATCGTCACCACTTTATCATTTAGTGGGATTTTGATTTTCTGGTGGAGTGTGGATGTTACCGCTTTGAAAGCGTGAATCCAGGGTCTTCCTAGAAGTATGTTAAAGGATGCCTCAATGTCCACTATTTGGAAGTTGACCTTTCGCTCAATCGGCCATGTGGCTATGGTTAGGTTAACAAGTCCTACTACCTTTCGCCGTGTACCATCATATGCGCGAACACCTTGGTTGGTAGGGGTCCAATCCGACTCTTTCATGCCCAATTTATATGCCGTTTTCAAGGGTATGACATTGACTGCGGAGCCATCATCTACCAAAGTCATTGGCACATTCTTCTTTAAGCAAATGACAGTGATATAAAGATCCAAGTTATGACTAGCACCAAAGGGTGGCAAATCCTCATCCGAGAAAGTAATAGGATTACTTAGCTTTGGTGATTCTTGGAAGACCAAGTTGACCACGTCGTCGGGTGTGGAGTTATGTGCCACATTTAGTTTGGCCAAGGCTTGTAGTAAAGCTTGGCGATGTGAGAATGAGCTTGCCACTAGTTGCCAGACTGATAGATCAGCCTTTGTCTTCTGTAGTTGCTTTAGCAAATGGTCGGTAGAGCCTTCTTCATTATCATTCGGTATGACCACATTGGTTGGACCGTTCGCTATGGGACCATTTTGAGAGGTGTTTTGGTATGGGCGTCCCGAACGAGTGAGGTGGTCTACATCTTGATCTTCACAATTTTGGACTATTTCCTCACTGACTTTGACTAAGTAGTGTTCAGTGAGATACTCGTCTTCATCATCATCAGCCCATATTCCATTGACAGTAGCAAGTTCTCTCATTCCCATGATTTCAGCCTCTAATTGGATAATTTGGTTGACTAGCTCATCAACCATGGCTACTACTTCTTGCAATGTAGTGTTTTGAGAGAAGACTAGTGGTGCACGTTCTTTAGGTGTGGCGTTGGGGCCACGTAGGGTTGCCACTGCACTCTCTAGTTCCATGACTTGCCTATCCACACTCTTTGCCCATGCAATGAAATCAGTGATGGTTGGAGAAATGGTAGAGTAGTTCCCTTCATTTTCAATTGCATGAATTTCATCTTCGACTGGAGAAATGAGGTGTGAACAATCTACGGTAGATTCTTCACTTGTAATCACTAGAATTCCAAGAGGATTCTGTGTGTTGTTAGGCTTACCTCCAGGTGGTATTGGTGGGCGACCGTCTTCAATCATATCTTGACGTACATTTTTCAGTTTGTAGCATTTTTCTGTATCATGTCCCTTACCTCTATGGTATTCATAGTATGAATTCTCATCCCAGAACTTGGATTTCTTTTTTGGTTCGGGTGTAGGGCCTATGGGTTGAAGTTTACCCAGCTTCATCAACCTTTTCAGAGCGTTGGAATATGTGTCCCCTAGATTTGTGAATTTCCTTGGAGGGGTACTCTTCTTAGATGGTTCGAGAAGGTTAACTTCATCAGTTTTGCTACTAGAGCCGTAAGAACGGCTTGTTGAGCCTTGATATCCACGACCTATCTTTTTGGACAAGAGCCCTTTACGAATGCCATCTTCGATCCTCGTCCCTAGTACGGATAAATATTTGAAGGTCTTGATGTTTTGATACCTCAAATGATTTGCATAGATGGGCTTTAGGTTGTCCACGAATTTCTCCACGAGAGTAGCTTCGTCCGGACGTTCAACAAGTTGAGTACTAGTCTTCCTCCACCGACTTAGGAAGTCGGTGAAACCTTCTTTGTCCTTTTGGGTAAGAACCTCTAAAGTGCGCATGTTGACCTAGATTTCAGCATTATCCGCATGTTGTTTAGCAAACTCGATTGCGGCATCATCCCAGGTAGCGATTTTATTGTGCTCTAGTGAATAGAACCATTGTTTTGGGATGGTGTCAAGAGATGAAGGAAAGATCCTTAAGAACATCTCGGGTTTAATGCCTTTGATAGACATGTAATCCTTGAAAGCACGGATATGGTTCAAAGGGTTTTCATACCCTTTGAATTTAGGGATATCCGTCATGTTGATGTTGGTTGGCAACTTGGAACTCACGGCCTCATATTTGCGATTGTTCTCCCTATAAATGTCATCCCCTTTGAGATACATCAATTGCTCCTCCAAGTATTGGAGTCGTTTCTCAGCTGCAGTCATACCTATGGGAGGGTTTTCGTCCCCGATGTTGTTCACAAATTCATCAGACACTTCACTTTCTCGAGGAGGCATCCTCGTTTCCAGGGCATATATTCGGCCCTCAATGGTGTCAAGGCGATCATACACTTGGTCTTGCGTAACTTGGAGACGAGCTAGCGCGGCTAGGATTTGATCATTACCATTCTGGAGTTGGTTGAAGTTCACGTCGCTTGTTTCAGGCATCTTGGAAACTGAATAAGAGATCGACGATGAATCAAAACACGATCGACCATTCTATCATACTTACTCGAAAAGAAATGTTTTGACTCGTGAAGCGGGAGTGTGCCACTTGTGTCAAATGAGTTTTGAGGAAATGACAGAGTTTGAAAAAATGTTGGTCCTAGTGAACTTTAGTGTAGTTGTAGGAGTGGACTCGAAGTGAGGTTTTGAAATGGGTTTTAAGACCCGAATTTTGACTCGACAATTGGACAGAGTTTTGGCTGATTTTGCGCTAATATTAGGCCCAAGTTTCGAAAATTTTTACATTTTAAAGAAGGATTTTGATTTAACAAAAATCGTCATGGTTTGTTTTAGAAATGGTGATCACATATGGTACAAACATTATACAAGCATTATAACGGGATGCTGAGTGCATTTAAAGGGGTTTTGGTTTAAAGGGTGGGTTGCCATACCGAACAATCAAACCCGAAGTCTGTGGAGAGGTTCGTACCAAACAAGAGTAAGGCCGATTCCTAGTCCATTTCCTCGAGTAGTGAAAGTCCTTGATACAAACAAGAGTAAGTACCATGGTATGGATGACGTCAATCGCTATCCATCCTTAGGCCTAAATAAGAATTAGGACCGTTTAGACGGGACGATTGGTCGAATGGGTTGGGTTGGGCCTAGGAAGGCCGAATAAACGATCTAGGAAGACCGAGTTATGAAAACCGACATTTGTCCTGTACAAACTATTCCCTAACCTTATTAAAGTTTCACCCTTTTGGCTACACGTAAGTGTATTAATCCCCAGCGGAGTCGCCAAACTGTGGACGCGGGCCCACGGGGGAGCTTGGGAAACAAGCGTTTGCATTTGTGGAGTCGCCACCAATTTATTGTGGAAAATTGGAAACCGTTCGAATACCTCATGTCATGTCAAGACACAAAGTAGTGACATCAACACCAAGAATACGTTACCCTTAGCATTCTATGTCTAGAATGACTCTCGTGGATGCCAATGAATACGGATGTTCACAGAGATCTGGAGTAAGGGGTGAGGGTACGTATTAGGAAGCTCTTTTGATCGAACACCTAATCCCGCCCGCCTCGATAGCGGCCTCTAATAATGATTAGGGAAATTGCCTATACTTGATATATTGTCGATTATATGCATGCAATGCAACATCCATTAGATTAATCCTAGCATGTGAGAATTATCTAAGTCGGTTAACAATTAATTTAACATACAATTGGGTCGAAGTAGGAATTAGGTTGATTACATGTAAAAAACATACAAGCAATAATAAAAGGAATACAATAAAAATACAGTAAATAAAATTACAATAATTACATTGGATTAATTGATTTATGTCGAAAATACATCTAAAACGGATAATTTGAGAAAGAATAAATAAATAAATAAACGAACAGGAATTAGGGTGATAATACGATTAATAGTTAATTAGATACGTAATTGATAAACTAGGTCAAAGCAACACGAGAGTTCAGGGACAGAAATCAGCCAGGAAGAGGCGCAGCAGAACTGCGTCCCTTGGAAGAGGCGCAACAGTTGTTGCGTCCGTTCCTTGGCTCAGTTCTGGATGTGAAGCCGGAATTGCAAATCGTTAATGTTCGTTGGTGATTTTAAGGATCGATTATGTTATTAGACTAGGATGAAAGTGATTAGCATGTTATTTACATGTGATTAAGGTCATAAAAACGATAAAACATGGATGAAAACTAATTAGAACGAATTATTTACAAGATTAATAAGATTATTTACAAATTAACAAACTAGTCACATTAATTAGATTAAACAGGTTATTAATGATGAACTAATGACGGTGACGATAAATAACAGATGAAAAAATATATCAAAGATGAATTCCAGAGACTCAATATTGATGGATCGAATCTCTAAAACCCGAATTGACTTTAATGACGAAAAACCGCAAATATGAATTACTTAGGATTTAAGTCGGGATTTAATGACGAATTAACAATGAATTATTAACGATATGTCAGATTATCATGCTTAAGTTATTATGTCAAAGAAACAACGAACGATTGAAAACAAAAGAAAAACAAACAAATTAACAAAAGACGAAGGAAGAAGAAAGGAAGCAGGAACTGCGGCAGCCTCAGAAAGAGGCGCAGCAGGTGCTGCGTCCCTTCGAAGAGGCGCAGCAGTTGCTGCGTCCTTTCTCGACGTCTGTCTTTTGATAGATCCGTAAAAAGGGTTTTAAACACGGTTTTAGAAATCGGTTTTAAGAGTACTTTCGACATAAACCTTACAATATGATTACAATAATAAAGAACAATAAATAAAATAGGGATTATACACCCTCAGACTTACATGTTTGACGAAACGAAATGAACTAAGTTAACGTTTAGTGATGCTCGCCTCGAATGTACGACGAAAGTGCCCTCGTAAGAGGAAAACGAATAAGATTGATTAAGTTGATTATTGTGGAGTTGGTCAAATTGGTCGGTCATGCAAAACGAGGCTGGTACTCAGAAAGATCCGAGCTTACGTGGTCGAATGTTCAAGCACGTAGACGCCAAGAAGTAAGTACGTGGTCTAGAATGCAAAGGGAGAAGAGAAGGGCGGACACTCGCGTGAGAAATATGTGAGATCGAAGGTCTCTATTTATACTAATCACACGGAGGAAGTTAGGGTTTTCGGAGAAACTTTGGAACTGAATCTCGAAAAGATATGAAAAGATACGAAAAATACGCAGAAAAGAATTTGGGAAGAGGCAAAGCAGGCACTGCGTCTCTTGGAAGAGGCGCAGCACCTGCTGCGTTCTTTCCCAAGTGGTTTCCTCCTGCGGAAGAAAGATTTTCGTGTTTTGGTTATGGAATAACGGATTAATCTTGTTTTCCTTAATATTTTGTGTGAATATTACGGTAAATTATTTGCCAAAGATTAAAAGATTGCAAAAATATGGAATAGAAATATCCGGAACATTCCAGAACATTCTGACTCGGTTTTAGAAAATGAAGACGGTTTTTGACCCGGACTCCAAATGTACTCTAATTACTGCCAAAATGACCGTATCGGAACGTAGATGACGTTTAAGAGGTAGACACAAGTGTTTGAGCGATCACTTGACGATAAACTTACGAACTGTCACAAATTGTTCCGCGTACCAAACATGCGGCCCAATCATCACCGGGTGGTTTGCGGGAGGTGCAGAAATGAGGTATCTACAATAGTTTGGGAAATGTCCCAACGGCTGTCCTTTTCCCGCTACTGACTACTGAACAAATGGCTTCTTTGTTTCAACTTTTCTCAAATTTTAATACGAATAAATCAGGTTCTGCTTACTCTTCGTGTTATTATGAATGCAATTCTGTTTACGATGATAATGAAGATGACCCAGACCCAGACTCAATCAAAATACCTCCCTACATAGCCAAAGAAATACTACAAGAGGGGGAAGGGGGACCAGTAATAGAAAACACTGAACCCATCAATGTAGGAACCGAACTCGAACCCCAAGAATTTAGGATAGGGACGACCTTGAGCCCCGCCGAAAGGGCCAGTTTTGTAGACCTCCTACACGAGTTCAAAGATGTTTTTTGCTTGGTCCTACAAGGATACGCCAGGGATCGACAGGGATATCGCAGAGCATAGAATCCCGATAGAACCAGGTTTAAAACCCGTAAAACAGAAGCTTCGTCGAATGAGGACAGAATGGGCTCTTAAGATCAAAGAAGTCGATAAGCAATTTAAAGCTAGGTTCATCAAAGTTTCCGAGTACTCAGACTGGGTAGCTAACATAGTACCCGTACCCAAAAAGGATGGGAGAATCCGTGTTTGTGTTGATTTCAGAGACTTAAACAAAGCAAGTCCAAAGGATGACTTTCCTCTACCACATATCGACATATTGGTTGACAATACAGTAGATCACGCGTTGTTATCCTTCATGGATGGATAAGCAGGATATAACCAAATCAACATGGCTATAGAAGATATGCATAAAAACGCCTTCGACACTCAATGGGGTACCTTTTGCTACACGGTTATGCCGTTTGGGTTAATCAATGCCGGAGCTACATATCAATGCACCGCAACCACGCTATTACATGACATGATGCATAAAGAAGTTGAGGTATGTGTAGATGATATTATTGTCAAGTCCAAGGATAGAGAGGGGCGCATTGCGAACCTTCGCAAATTCTTCTCCAGGCTACGAAAGTACAACATGAGGCTCAATCCTCAGAAATGCGCATTCGGGGTAACATCTGGTAAACTCCTGGGGTACGTTGTTAGCCAACGAGGGATAGAAATAGACCCTTCCAAGATCAAAGCTCTAATCGAAATGCCACAACCTTAAACAGAGAAAGAAGTTAGAGGCTTCCTAGGTAAGGTGCAATATATAAGTCGATTCATATCGAAACTCACCATGATCTGTGAACCTATCTTCAAAAAGCTAAAGAAACCAGATCACACCATGTGGGATGATGACTGTCAGAAGGCATTCGACCGAATCAAGGAGATACTAGCCAAACCACCAGTGCTCTTGCCACCTCAACGAGATCAACCTTTTGGTTTATATCTCACGGTAACTGAAACAGCCATGGGCGCCATGCTAGCCCAAACCGTAGGAAAAGAAGAAAGAGCTATCTACTACCTTAGTAAGAAGTTCTTGGAGTACGAGTGCAAATACACACCACTCGAAAAGACATGCCTCGCTCTTGTTTGGGCAACGAAGAAGCTACGACATTGCATGCTTAGCTATTCCGTAAAAATATACTCCAAAATGGATCCTGTCAAATACCTCTTCGAGAAACTCGTTCTCAATGGACGCCTAGCGAGATAGACTTTAATGCTCTCAGAGTTCGACCTCAAGTATGTACCTCTGAAAGTTATTAAAGGGCGCGCCGTTGCCGAGTTCTTCGCAGAAAATCCCGTCAATGATTCACAAACAATAGACACCTGGTCATTTCCGGATGAGGATATACTCCAAACCGATGTAGACTCCTGGGACCTTTACTTTGATGGGGCATCGAACTTAAGAGGATTTGGAATTGGAGTGTTGCTCATTTCTCCTAAAGGCGAGCATACACCAATCTCTGTCAAACTCGAATTCGAGGTGACAAATAACGCGGCAGAATACGAAGCTTGCGTCATTGGATTACAAGAAGCAGTAGGTTTAGGCATCAAAAATCTTTGCGTATATGGAGATTCATCATTGATCATTAACCAAATTACGGGATCTTGTAAAATCTGAAGTGAAAGCCTAGCACTGTATCAAGCCAGAATAGACCAAGTTGCCCAATTCTTCGATCAAGTAACCTACCTACACCTAGCTCGAGAAGAGAATCAATTTGCAGATGCTCTTGTAAAACTTGCATCTTTGATTAATATGCCGGATAATATGGTAGAAATGCTTTTATGCATCGAACGACGGTCGAAACCTTCTTATGTGCACCAAATCACAAATGAAGAAGAAATCACAGAGGAACCTTGGTTCCAAGAGATCCTGAACTTCAAACTCAATGACACCTATCCACCAGATATGGACAAGAAGGGACAACGTGCTATACGCTTACTAGCTTCCCAATACGTCCTTATGCAAGGAGAGTTATACAAAAGAACACCTCTTGGTGTAATCCTACGTTGCCTTAATCATTCACAGGCACGAAAAGTGATGGAAGAAGTCCATGATGGAGAATGTGGCCCTCGCATGAGTGGACCAATGATGGCAAAGAAAATCACACGTTTGGGGTATTATTGGACCACAATGGAATCCGATTGCATCAAATATGTCAGACATTGCCACAACTGCCAAATCTTCGAGAATGTGCAACATGTCCCTCCTTCATTACTCTACACCATGACATCTCCTTGGCCATTTTCTGCTTGGAGAATTGACATCATCGGAAAAATCACTCCAGCCAGAACAAGAGGTCACTGTTTCATCCTGGTGGCAATCGACTATTTCACCAAATGGGTAGAAGCGGCTTCCTACACTAGTCTCATAGCCAAGAACGTGGCAAAGTTCATATAAACCAATATCATTTGTCGATACGGTTGTCCACACGAGATCATCAGTGACAATGGGTCACATTTCCAGGCTGAGACTGAGCAATTGCTAGCCAAGTACAAAATCAAGCATCACCATTCCTCGCCATATAGACCACAAACTAATGGCGCAGTAGAGACAGCAAACAAGAACGTTGTCACAATCCTCAAGAAAATGATTGACAACTATAGATATTGGCCAAGCAAGATACCTTTTGCTTTATGGGGATACCGCACATATGTAAGGACGCCCACTGGGGCCACCCCTTTCTATTTGACCTACGGCATGGAAGCCGTACAACCAGTCGAGCTAGAAATACCATCCTTACGTATTTTATTCGAAAGTCAAATCGCAGAAGACGATTGGAAGAGGGATAGATATGAAGAACTCTTCCTCCTGGATGAACGTAGATTGTGCGCATTACATAAGGTGCAAACATATCAGGCACGTATCAAACGAGCCTTCAACAAAAGGGTTAAGCCAAGGAACATCAAAGAGGGAGACTTGGTTCTCAAATCAGTTAGGGCTCTTCTACCTGTCGATCCACGAGGAAAATTCAAACCCAACAGGGCCGGACCATTTCTAGTCAAGTCCATACTTCCGGGGGGTGCGGTTAGAATAACAGACTTAGATGGGAATGAATTTGTTAACCCGACAAACCTCGATCAATTAAAACATTACTATGCCTAGAATAGGAACAAAAACGCGGCTCGCGTAACCTCACGTGTCGCTCCTGTGGCACGAAATACACGGCCCCTGGCCAAGTTATAATGAAGATAATGTCACCTTGCTCTTGCATTTTGACAATTTGTCGTCCTCATATCATCAAATAAACTGAATTCCACTTTAGGAGTAAGTAAAAAGCTCATGCTTATTTTCTAGTTCATTACAAGCTCTTGCTTAGAACAATTATTCTTTTACATTTACTTGAACTACGCGCAAGGGTTTGATTTCATTTTTAAAATGAATATGTAGGCAATCCTTCACAGGATACAACCCATTATTTATTTTAAATGTAAATAGAAGGACATTTGCATCTGCATTTGGAATTTGACAAGAATAATAATAGAAAATCACGACAGTTTCATAATCAATTAACCTTTTTTATTTCATTTCTTTTAATAATAATAATACGCCACATAATAAAAATAATGCAAAAAATAATAAATAGGCTAGGATTCTAAAAACCTCACCTTCTTATTACAAACAATAATAATAATAAATAATAATAAAGACTTAGCCTATTCTTCCATTTTCCCTTTGCCTTTGTCATTTTTGTCATATTTTTTGTCTCGACCTCGAGTCGGGCGCTCCTGCGCTATCTCAGACCTAATCACCAACGGTCTCTCTCGTGGTCTAGCTTTGCCATTCTTATCAACCACCTTTTCCACGGCAGGAGAGGTCTTTGGTTTCTTCGATGGATGAACAACTCGAAAACCGGCTTCTTCCTCTTCCTCGGTCAAATGCTTCTCTTTCTCCTTTTCTACATCACGAACCTTGTAGTGAACAGGCTCGCGCTTCCTCAACCTCTCGTTCTCCTCCGGAGTAGTAGCTTTCCTCCACCGGAAGTAGGAATCTGATACCCATAGCGCACTAACAGAAGAGTTTAGGAACCAGATGTTTCTTTGAGCCCATTTGATGGCCCACTCTCTTTGGCTCTCAGTAG
Source organism: Silene latifolia (assembly GCF_048544455.1). NCBI lineage: Eukaryota > Viridiplantae > Streptophyta > Magnoliopsida > Caryophyllales > Caryophyllaceae > Silene > Silene latifolia. The sequence goes on from NC_133531.1 coordinate 102,493,949, forward strand.
TAAGTACCATAGCAGTCTGCGGGACAGTATCAAGTTTTGGAATCGTCTGCTTCAATCCAACCTGTCTCATCAGCCTCTCTGAGAAGATGCATATCATGAATTCCAAGCCAGGAATGCGCACCGATCAGGTAGGATCCAAGGACGCTACTCCAGTGACAGATTTGAGATGCCACCATGGTACGATCCATCTAATCAGGGGACCATCCTCGCTCTTCAGCTTATTCTCCCATTAGTTGCAGACTCGAGAAAAGTCCACCATGTAGAGCCTAGTCCTCATTACGATTGAGCGAGCATGATAAGCAAGAACATTAACTGGGGGCTCGATCAATCGAAGACGCCCCAGAAGCCAAACCTACCAAAAGCAGGTATTAAAGCAAAAAAAAAAATGAGAAAAAAAAAAGAAAAAAAACAAAAAGAAAAAAAAAGTTATGTTCTTTTACCTGCAAGATGATGGGACTTCCCAAATAAGGAAGGTCCCGGATCTCTCCTAAACACAGGCAAGCTGGGCTCCTGCGAAGCTCTATTTGCTCAATTAGGCTCAAATAACGAGGGTCACCTATCAAATCCTCATCAACATGCCTTTGAAGGACATATACATGCAGTAGGCAAAACCCGAATGCCCTACGCCTCGCAACATAAGAGATAGTGGGATCTGCCCTATAAAATCCAACATTCAAACTCCTTTTGAGGTCACAAGACGGTCAATCTCAGCTCTTCTCAACCCAAGCAAATCTTTGAACTTGTTCTTATACCCTTGAGAAGTAGAGGGTATAGCAGGCAAATGTTCCGGGTCCCAACCACCGATTGCAGCAATTTCTTCAGGAAATGGACAGATATCGCCTCCAAGGAAGGCAAATACATGATAATTCGGGTCCCAATACTCAAGACAAGCATCCAAGAACGGTTTGACTACCTTGATCAGCTTCAACCTCAGAATCGATCCAAAATTATAGGCACCCATGTCGTGTTTCTCCACATTCGAAAACTCATTTGTGCATTCTTTCAGACGGATTTCAAGAGTATTCATGATATATGATTAATTAGAGAGCTTTAATATAATAAGACGGAAGAAAGACGGAAGAATTATGTGAATAAAATCTCCATCGACGTCTATATTTATACTAAAAGTTGTTTCCTAAAATCTGTCAGGACGGACACATTGAGGAACAGGCGCAGCACCTGCTGCGCCTCTTCCTCAGCCTTCTTTCTGTGATTTTCCACGTTGGATCTTTCCTAATTCCTCAAAGAATAATTTTCTATTCATACGGGTTATTATTTTGGTAAATCCGTCAAATTCCATGTTTCGCATTTCCTAATTCCACGGGCACGCATTTTGAGGCAATATCAACATTTTCGTCGTTCCAACACACTTACCCATTTCTTTTTAATTTTCTATTTTGGGGAATCATTTCACCAATTTATTTTTTTTCATTTTCAAACTTACACATTTCCTTTTAATTTTCTTTTTTTGGGGAATCATTTCACTCCCATTACATTTCAAACTTATATGTTTCTGTTTTTTTTTCTTTTTTTAGGGGGTAACCCTCCCTGTCGTCCGGTCATTTCCAGTAATTTTTTTGTATTTTTGCATTTTCGAGTCTTTGTCTTGCGCTAATTTAAGCCATGTGTACAAATATGTGTTTTATATGTAATTTCTGTGTAAATTTCGGCAACATGACAGCATAAACCGTCATCTACCAAACCTGTTCAAAGCTAACCTGCAAGTACAAACAAAGCAACCCAGCAGCAAAGGCACTCAGGCCATCATGTATACCAAAAAGAGAATATGTACACAAAACTGGGGGCTCGAGCCCGAAACAAAGTCCGAAAGTCCAAAATGAAGATCCTAAAAATGTACAAAATGTATGAAGCACAGCCAAAAACAACAAAAAATAACAAACAGACTACTGCTGGTCACCGCCTAGCTCGGTAACTCTCGCCTCGAGAGCAGCAATCTCGGCGTCACGTACCTCTAGGTCCCTCAACAGGCGAGCTGTCTCCTCCCGGGACTGGGCTAGCTCTCGCTCTAGGTCACTCTCCCCCTGAAAATGCAACAAATTGGCTCATGTCAATCATTTCAAGCAATGAAAATTCGAAAATGAAGTAAACGAAAGGTTCATACCTGACGTCCTCGACCGCCAACAAGTGCCTCGATGGCAATAGCCCATAGCCGGTTGGCTACCCTCCACAAAGCCACAAACCGGGATGGCGCAACCTGCATTACAATAAACAATGATTCTCAATGATCGAACAAATTCAAACAAATGTGTTCTTACACAAAACTATACAAATTGGGGAACTTTGTGACACCCCCATACTCCAAGTGCCTTACCATGACCACTCAGGTATAGAAATGTCACCATCTCGGTTTCCCGAGGCAATGATAATCAAATGACAATGACGAAACATCATTTAAATAGTATAAAGTTTAAAGTGATTACCATCCAAATCCAAACTGGTAAAAGTATAATACATGTTCTCCAAAACCCAAATTTCTAAAAACTAAACAACAATGTCTGACAACAGCGGAAGACTCTTCTAACTGCGAGTGATGACTCATCCCAGCTAGCCCATAAGCTCCATATTAAACCTGCTCAACAACTGCTCACCATCCCCGAATGGATCACCACAGTTTTACAAAACAAAGACGGGGTCAGTACTAATCACACAATTATATAATCACAAAAAGACAGAACCCAACACAGCTCAATCGTCACATCAACCCGAACTCCATCACCAACTCCTCAAACTGACTACACACTAAAGTGTGTAGCCCTGCCAGAGTACCCATCACAACAGGTTACTCCTCGCCGCCAGTGGGGGACCACAGTCGTTCCCATCTAAGCCCCGCTCATCTCCGTCGAACGATAAACCCAAATCCATTAATGTTCACATCCCTTCTATGGCGGGTTCCACAGAAGGCGAATAATGGGCGTGAAGCCACTCCCGCAAGTGACTCCACTCAGCCAAGGACGCACCCCGAAGAACACGGGGACGATACAATCACAAAGAATCAACAACAACCAAATCCAACAACCGTCACAATATGAACATGATACTTTACAACAATCACAATCAACACAAACCACATTATGTGACTAATACGAGTAGGAAACCCTACCTGAATGCAACACAAGCATTTCGATCTCAACAAATTATCAAAACCTCTCCTCTACGAATCCTCCTCCTATCACATGATCACATAATTACTACTAGCACAACTAACCATAAAAAACCCCAATCCCCCAAATTAGGGTATGATACCCTCCATGTTTGATTTTCATGCACAACATGCCCTTTTTGTCGCTATAAAAAAAACTCAATTACGCATAGTTCATAGACCGAAATTTAGAATCGGCCAATTATTTTTATTAAAAAATGATTATCTAGTCATAATATACAATTTGAGAAAAAAACAATTGTCGACTGACATTTTATAGGATTTTTTTTAATGAAAATCTAAAATCAACCGAATCTTCGATTTTAAAATTCCAAATGACCAATTTTGTTTTATAGACCTCGAAGAGGTAATCAATTTGAAAAAAAAAAGTTTAGTCAATTCCGATTTCTGGTCTATGATTTATGCTCAATTGAAAATTTTAAAAACGATAAAAAGGGCACGTTGTGCTTGAAATCCAAAGCTCAAGGATATCCTGTGCACAAAATTAAAAAGTTGTATACCCCGTGCAAAATGTCAAAGTTCGAGGGTACTAAATGAATTTTCCGTAAATTGTATCAAGAAACGTAAGCAGACCCAAACACTAAACTAAGTATACTTCTTTACTTATTATTATTATTATTAAGTTACCTTTAATTTGTCAGATTGCCTATAAGCGAAATAGCTATCCTAATGGTCTTGACTGACATACGGATACTTCTTTGTTGGTGGTTTCTTGTTCATCTCCCCGGTTTCTTTGTTGAACAAGTGGCTCTCAGCAATCTTTAACTTCCACGAACTGAGAGCTTCCCCTGTCTTTTTTTAAGGTACTTATCATACTTTTCGGGAACAACGTAAGCTAACCGCATATATGATGAACATAGTTGGTACAAGTGTTTTGGCTAATACACATATCAAGTAGTAACTTAATTTCAGCTAAGCATTTATTATTGTATATACATACCTTTATTCTGCTTATTAGCACAGTTTTCCGTATTTTACTCAATTCACTGATACGCGGTGTACCGAGAGGCATATACTGTCTTACACAACAACCAATCCAACTCGCAAAATACCCAGCATTCTCACCATATGTCAGTCCGGCATCTTTGAATTTATCGCTTCAAGGGAAACCATGTGGCGCATTCAACCCGCAGTGTGTTGCAAATTATTCTCATCACCTGAGTCGTCGCCTGACACATTTCCATCGTTTCTTTACCGCTTTTCGACCATATCTAATGCAAAAACTAATAAACAAATAATAACAATGCATACTTATAATAACAAACAAATCTCTAGAGACGAGGGTTTATTACTTCTTTAAATAGGAGAATCCGGATTGATCTGGCGGCCTTAATGACGATGACTGAGATGGCGACGGGGTAGGCTGGTGGTTGAGGGGAAGCTCAGTGTTTGAGGATGTTATGTGGGGGAGGGGAAGCTCAGAGTATATATGTGTGAATAATACAACACTTGCAAGACATTGCTTAATGGAAAGTAATAAACAAGGTATAAGAAAAACCGTTGTATTTTGTTTTCAAACAGACAACGGTTTTGTTTGAAACTGTAATTTATTCGTATTATCTACAACGGGTTAAAAATAACCGTTGTCTTAAATATTTTCATTTTTTTTTATTTTTCCGCCAATAAATAAAGCATCATTTTTATATACATAACAACGGCCTGAACCGTTATAATAGTATACGTTCTGAACAACGGTTTAGGTATAACCGTTTTATTTTATATTTCATTTTGTTTGATTTTACCGCCAAGAAATAATGTATCATTTGGTATATATGCCAGGTAATTACAATATGTTTCTCAGAAAATATTGCTTATTTTCATTAATTTAATGGATTAAAACTTTACATATAACAAGTACAAACTACCACCATACATAATAAACTAGGTAAATAACAATTAGAAGAAGAAATTTGACAATTATCTTAAGCCATGCCTCATTATTTTTGAGTTCTATGATATCCATGGTTAACTTCTTGTATTATTCTTTTGCCTTGAATATTTCACTGTCATTTCCCTGCTTCGATTCTTCAAGTTGATGTAGTATATGTTGGGGTTGGTGTCCTTAACAGTTAGTGCAAGGACTTATAAACCTCTAAAAGGATCAAAGGGTATACTTTGTATCATTATCAGTTGATCCACGTTTATCAATAACGGTTGGCTTGCTAGATAAGTTTGACGTTATTGTCATACAGATGGCGGTGATCAACTGGTCCCTAAAAGTCACACCTATAGGATACGTCTTGAGTGATGTGACGGTATGAAAATACAGTCATGTAGATGCCAAATATGACTAACCAGTTAGTCTGAGTTTTTTGACTAATAATTAGTTAAAATGTGATGTTGAGATATAATATTTAATACGGATTAAATATCATGGGCTAATGCGGATTAACCAGTTAATTCGTAAAATTAAATATAAGCGATTTATATTTGATTAATGTATATTGGACAAATTAATTATACAATACTGTTGTGTCGGACACGTATTAAGAATTCAACTAACCCGTATTATTAGTTGATGCCTTAAAATCCGATAACCGATGACAGTTTATAATGAAACCGCGTCGTATACACTTAGCGAGTTTTGGACCGGACCATGAGTTTAACTTAAGGAGAAAATGGAAGCCCATTTCCCCCTAAGTCCATTCGGCCAAACCGAATTAGAGGAACAAAAGGAGAGCTCTCTCCTCCCTTCCAACCTAATTCATTTTGTAAAAATAATTAGGGTTTTTGGGAATTGTGCCTCCTAAAATTCCGGATCTCTCATCCAACACAAATTCACAAAAACCAATCCCCTCGATATTGCAAGGCAATTAGGGGATTATCTCTAGCACAAGGGCATTACTCGGACATCTTGGGTGCATCGTTTAGGAGGAGATTTGCTTTAATCTCTCATTGCCTTATTGCACTAGGACCGAAGGTTATCTCTACATCTTTATCGTTTCTATATGTTTTTCGTTTTATGACAATATTCACATGTAAATTTTACGTTATAATCCTATAAAGAAAGGGTTTTATACGGATCTAACCCTACAAGTGGTATCAGAGCGAGGCCACGTAAATTTTTATATGTGTTTTTCATTAAACGATTTTGAAAACGATGAATTTTGTTCAAAATAGGCCACGGCTGCCTCCTTTTTGGTCTCGGCAATTTATAAAAAAAAAAAAAATAAATTGCTGCGTTTTTTTTTGTGATTGTTGGAAACCGTGTCTAGTTTACACGGTGTTGATTGTCTTGTTTTAATTTTGATCTTTGCATATTGTCTATGTAATCGATATTCATCGCTATATGTTAAAGATCGGTTAAAATCATTGCTTAAAATTTCGTGTGGTACATTTTCTGGTTCGAAAATTTTGGAAAACCGTGCTTCATGAATCACGGCCTGTTTTTTTTAGTTTTTGCATTGATTTGCGTGCCACACAATTTTGTTAGATCGTTCGATCTCTTGTTTTCGTGTTGTTCTTAGCGATTTGTTGTTTTAATCGATAATTACAACAAAATGTGAAGAACATGTCAATTGTATTTTTATTTTAATCCGGATTAGAGTAAATTGCAATTGTGTTTTAATCAAACCGTTTTGTTTTGATCCTTTTTGCTCACGTTTTGAGCCGCGTAAAATTTTTTTTGCTTTTAGAAGCTCTCGGCAATTCTGCCATTTAAAAAAAAAAAAAAAAAATTTTTTTTTGGCCCCTGGTACTGTTCACGTCAACAGTACAGAAGAGAAAAAAAAAAAAAAAAAAATTTCTGTTTTTTTTTCTTTTTCGGCCCCTTTTTATGCATAAAACGTTTTTATGCTCTCGCTTGTTAGTGAAACGGTTCACCCACGTAAAATAAAGTTACACTAACATGATTTATTGTAACGGATTATATCGAATTAAAATTAAGTTGATGAAGCAGTTTTGTCACATAATTTTAATTATCTTCGGTGGTTTGGATAAAAAATTTAACATAATTACGGAATTATGTCACGAATAAATTAAATTTTTAGTTGATGCATTTTGTTTTATCGTTCTTATATATATTTTGAATGTTTTGAATGCCTTTTAATTACGTATTTAATTATTTTGCAAACGGTTGTAACTTAGTGTGGCCTTAGTAGAACGTGTTACCGTAATGATGGAACACGGTCTTGGTTGTATTTTGAGATCTTGTATCTCCATTTTATTTCTTTTAATTACAGTTTTTATTTAGAATGTAAATAGGTTTATATTTGTAAATTTTAAATTGTAATTCTTGAGAAGACTAAAGATGGAGACCGGATGCTCACTCCCGCTACTTGGATGAAGATGGAACATCAAGACAAGCTTTTCGGGTCCAACGGTGGATTCCAAAGTTGTACTTTGTTCTTTTTTTTTACTAGGATAGGCCACACTAGGAATTTTTATTTACGTATCGCATTCATTTATTTATTTTATTGTAACGATAGCTTGCATCATATTCCGCCTAAAACCAAACCACCTATTTATTGCATGAAAACTGACACATATAGAGGTCACGAGTTAGTTTTCATTGACATTCGTATGTCACACGATCATGCTAAGCCATCACCTAAATTGATTCATTCACGCAGACGCTAGTTTTTCGTTCACTTAAAATGAATTATAATTAAGTTGATGGGATCTTCCTCGTATAAACCAAAATTGAGAACGGTCTTTATAGGTCAAACTCCAAGGACTCCCTTCTTCGTCGGTAGGCATACTATGACCCCTTCTACGTCGGGTAAATTGGAACCGATTGACTTATTTTATCTCAACACTATGGTCACTCGTACGATCCTGTGACTATGGTGGACTAATAGATAGGATTTACAGAAATCTATCGACCAAGAGTTCTTCCGGAAGAATTAGCTAAACAGTTGGCTTATCAATTTACAGAAATTGAGTCTTGGGATCACTTGTATCTTTCTTGAGGGAGATCAATTATGCAAGTGCGAGAGTCTACATGTTTTAAAATGAATTTTAAAATAGACTTAAATCACCTCGATGAGTTGCTTATTTCGTTTTGTTTTTCTTTCTTTTTCAGTGTAGATCACGATTTTAAACTGCTAAAAACAAATGGTTGGTTCAAGTGATAACCCAATGCCAAGTGCCACATTGGACCGTGAGTCCTGGCTTCGGATCTTCATGAATCAGATGAATCGGTCTACTCGATCAAGAATGATGGATCAACTTCGCGGACGGGAGGCGGCATTACGGAATGCTTGCCGCTGACGGGAAGCTCAAATATCTATTAGAGCCCCTCCCGGCAAACCCAGGTCCCACGGCTAGAGCTGCTGAAATCACCAAGTTTAATGATTTCTGTATGGAAGCGGGTGCGATTAAAAACGTACTCATTTTTGCAATGGAATCCAATTTGCAGAAACGCTTCATAGCCCATGGTGCAAACAAGATTTTCACCACGCTCACTAAGGAATTCTCGAAAGCACCGAGAATCGTGACCTATGAGCATACCACTCGCTTCTTTGATGCGAGACTCCGAGAAAGGGCCAACCGGTTAGCCCACACATTCTCGATGATTGAGAATGTCGAGAAATGGAGACCTTTAACTGTAACATCAGCGAGAATATTGTTATCGACCGTATTCTTCATTCACTCCACGATGGTTATTCGCAATTTAGAGTGAATTACTATATGAATGATTTGAAGAAAACTCCCCATGAATCGCACTCCCTTCTCGCATGCACCGAGAAGGGACATGAAGCTCGGTGGGAGCATGAAACAAGATGTTCTCGTTGTGTCAAACAAAGGGAAAGGTAAGGGCAAAGCTCAGGCAAACCTAGGAGTAGGTAAACCGAAGTTTAAGAAGTCGGGTCCAGGTAAGAGTGGGCCTGGTGAGTCGAGCAACTCATCTGGCGCGACAAAGAGCAAAACCGAAAACATGGAATGCCATCACCGCCACAAGATCTGGGCATTGGAGGCGGACATGTCCTGTTTATCATGAGGACATAAAAGCGGGTCGCGTTAAACCTGTTGGTATGTCTTCTCCTTCTACTTTTATTCATATGATTGAGATTAACCATGCAAGTTACGGAACTTGGGTACTAGATACTGGTTGTGGTTCTCATCTGTGTAATCATGTGCGGGGCCTCCAAATCTCGAGCCTCTCGTAAAGGGTGAGGTTGACTGCGTGTTGGGAATGGAGCAAGAGTGGCTGCCATCTCAAAGGGGACATATGTGATCCAACTTCCTAGCGGATTTGAGTTATCATTATATGATTGCTATTATGTTCCTAGTCTTTCGAAAAACATTATTTCAGTTTCTGCACTTGACAAACTTGGTTTTTCATTTGTAATAGAAAATAATGCTTGCATTTTCTCTTTACACAATATGATTTATGGCAAGGCAGTCTCCTTGAACGGAATTTATGTTTTAGATCGACGACGAAATATTACACGTAATGAATAAAAAGTTAAAGGTAGGTGATAAAGATCAAACATATCTATGGCACTGCCGCATGGGACACATTAATGAGAAACGCGTAAAAACGACTCATTAAAAATGGAGCTATCTCGGCCTTTGATTTTCAATCATTTGGCACGTGTGAATCATGTCTCATCGGTAAGATGACTCGTATTTCCTTCAAAGGTGTTGGAATGCGCGCTGCTGACCTATTAGGGCTCATACACACAGATGTATGTGGACCTATGTCAATCACCGCACGAGAAGGCTATAGGTATTTCATCACTTTCACGGATGATTTAAGTAGATATGGTTATGTCTACTTAATGAAGCACAAAAGTGAATCCTTTGAGAAATTCAAAGAATACCAAAATAGGGTACAAAACCTACTTGGTAGAAAGATAAAAACACTACGTTCAGATCGTGGTGGCGAGTATCTTTCTCACGAGTTTGATCAACACAGCTTAAAGACCGTGGGATCGCCCTACGATTAACTCCACCTGGAACACCTCAATTGAATGGTGTGTCCGAACGGAAAAATCGAACACTACTTGATATGGTTCGATCCATGATGAGTCACACGGTTTTACTTGATTCATTATGGGGTTATGCTCTTTTGTCACCCGCTCTAATACTTAACAGAAGTCCGTCCGCCTAAAGTCATGACAAAACTCCATATGAACTATGGAAGGGAACGGTCCCTAACTTGTCCTTTATACGGGTTTGGGGCTGCGAGGCTTATGTCAAGTGGAGACCTGAAGATAAGCTCGGCCCGCGATCGGTCAAGACATACTTTATAGGTTATCCTAAAGGATCACGTGGTCATTACTTCTATTCGCCAACCGAACAACGTGTTTTTGTTGCGGCTAGTGCGACATTCTTAGAGAAGGAATTTCTCGAGAATGCAAAGAGTGATAGAACCTTCGACACATCGGAGATTCCAGAACCAAACACCGAGCAACCATTGGAGGAACCTATTCCTTCAATCCCGGCTGCGGTAAATATCCCTGAGGAACCTAGGAGGTCGGGAAGAGTCTCTATTCCTCCAGACAGATACATTGGTATGGTCGAGGAACATGATATAGATGATGTTCTACTCTTGACGAGTAGTGAACCCGCAACCTATAAAGGTGCCATGACTAGTTCTGACTCAAAGCTATGGCTTGAGGCCATGAAATCCGAGATGGACTCTATGTATGAGAACAACGTGTGGGATCTTGTTGACTTACCTGCTAAGGTTCGTCCCCTTCAATGCAAATGGCTTTACAAGATAAAGCATTCTGTGGAAGGTCAACAAGATATCTACAAAGCACGACTAGTTGCTAAAGGTTTCACCCAAGTGCCAGGTTTGCACTACGATGAGATTTTTGCACCCGTAGTCATGCTGCGTTCCATCCGGATTATCTTAGCGATTGCCGCTTTTCATGACTATGAAATTTGGCAAATGGACGTGAAAACCGCCTTCTTAAACGGCTTTTTGGAGGAAGAGTTGTACATGGTACAACCCGAAGGTTTTATCGATCCAGCACATCCTAAGAAAGTATGCAAGCTTAAGCGTTCCATTTATGGACTTAAGCAAGCATCAAGGAGTTGGAATCATCGCTTCGACCAAGTGATAAAAGAAAATGGATTCACTCGATCAGTCGAGGAACCATGTTTATATATCAAGTCGAGTGGGAGCAAGATTGTCTTCCTAATATTGTATGTTGACGACATACTCCTGATTGGGAATGACATACCTCTCTTAACTTCGGTGAAAGTATGGTTGAAAAACCATTTCCAGATGAAAGATCTGGGAGAGGCACAAAGAATTCTAGGCATCCGTATCTATCGAGATAGATCACGACGGATGCTATCTCTCAGTCAGGAGTCTTACATAGACAAAGTCCTAGAGAGATTCAGCATGACTAACTCCAAGAAGGGGTTCCTTCCTATGTCTCCAGGGGTGCATTTGAGCAAATCTCAGGCACCAGAGACACCGGAAGAGAAAGAGCGCATGGCACGGATACCTTATGCCTCGGCAATAGGATCTATCATGTATGCCATGATATGCACACGTCCCGACGTGGCATATGCATTGAGTATGACAAGTCGATTCCAACAGCATCCAGGTGAATCACATTGGTTGGCTGTCAAGAACATTCTTAAGTACCTACGGAGGACTAAAGATTGGGCATTGACTTATGGAGGCGAACAAAAGGCATGCGAACCGATTCTGCAGATGCTAGCTTCCAAACGGATCGTGATGACTCGAAATCTCGATCGGGATTCGTTTTTACTCTTAATGGCGCTGCGATCACCGGAAGAGTTCAAACAAACTGTTACAGCAGATTCTACGACTGAGTCCGAGTACTATGCCGCGTCTGAAGCTACAAAGGAAGCGATATGGATGCGTCAATTCTTACATGGGCTCTCTGTAGTGCCTAGTTCGAATGACCCGATCACCATCTATTGCGACAATAGTGGTGCCATCTTCAAGCTAAGGAGCCAAAGTCTAGCAACAAGTCTAGACATGTACAACGGAAAGCTCATCTAATCCGGGATTACGTGGAGCAAAAGACAGTAGTGATAGAAAAGATTGCTACAGATGACAACATAGCAGATCCTCTCACTAAAGCATTACGACAAGATAAGCATGAAGGGCACGTTAATTCCATGGGAATTAAACGTGTTCCTAAGTTGTAGTACTCTTTTATGGATTAGATTCATTCGCTTTTGTACTCTATACAACATCATCGTTTTGATATTTTATATATATATATTTTGTTTTTCATGTGGATTTGTACGACAAATTTTGAACACCACAAAGTGAACTGCAAAACCATTATATTTTTTAGTCCTTAATTGCCCACATGAGCTGATAACTCCGGCAATTATTTTGTGACGTTGGTTGATGGTGGGTTCAACTAGCCATAAGTCAACAAAGTTGGTGATGACCAATCACAGAGGCGTTTTATACGGATATTTCGTAGGACACAATTGTGACATCGACGTGGAGTCCTAAATGTTTTATAACATTCGATGCCCGGTCGTGGATAGGACCTCCATGGTGATCCTAAGAGTCGATTCTTTTGACTATCGACTGTCTCTTGAGACTAAGGCAGATTTTGGGTGACTTTGGTTTCTTTCTCACGGTCATCCGTAACAGGGGCCAAGTAGATTGTTTCGGGTCATTTCATGCTGTGCTTAGATCGGAAGGAGTTCGAGTTGAAGGAAATATTCAGCCTTTATCGGTACTCGATATTTCTCGGGGCCACTCGAGGAGTCAGAATCGAAATGCATGGCCATGCTCGGATACGGATTCGTTTTATCGGTTAAGTTACTCTCTAGTCGGGGAAACCACTCTAGATCCAGATCGATTGTAAAATACGACCTTTGTGGATCCAGATCTGCAAATTGTTTTACATTGAGTGGGAGAAATTTTAAATGAATATGAGGATCGGTTATCGCACATACACTTGTTCGGACAAGTGGGAGTTTGTTGGAGGTAGTGTCCTCCAGTTAGTGCGGATAACGTCATTGCACATACACTTGTACGGACAAGTGGGAGCTTGTTGGGGTTGGTGTCCTTAACAGTTAGTGCAAGGACTTATAAACCTCTAAAAGGATCAAAGGGTATACTTTTGGTATTATTATCGGTTGATCCACGTTTATCAATAACGGTTGGCTTGCTAGATAAGTTTGACGTTATTGTCATACAGATGGCGGTGATCAACTGGTCCCTAAAAGTCACACCTATAGGATACGTCTTGAGTGATGTGACGGTATGAAAATACAGTCATGTAGATGCCAAATATGACTAACCAGTTAGTCTGAGTTTTTTGACTAATAATTAGTTAAAATGTGATGTTGAGATATAATATTTAATACGGATTAAATATCATGGGCTAATGCGGATTAACCAGTTAATTCGTAAAATTAAATATAAGCGATTTATATTTGATTAATGTATATTGGACAAATTAATTATACAATACTGTTGTGTCGGACACGTATTAAGAATTCAACTAACCCGTATTATTAGTTGATGCCTTAAAATCCGATAACCGATGACAGTTTATAATGAAACCGCGTCGTATACACTTAGCGAGTTTTGGACCGGACCATGAGTTTAACTTAAGGAGAAAATGGAAGCCCATTTCCCCCTAAGTCCATTCGGCCAAACCGAATTAGAGGAACAAAAGGAGAGCTCTCTCCTCCCTTCCAACCTAATTCATTTTGTAAAAATAATTAGGGTTTTTGGGAATTGTGCCTCCTAAAATTCCGGATCTCTCATCCAACACAAATTCACAAAAACCAATCCCCTCGATATTGCAAGGCAATTAGGGGATTATCTCTAGCACAAGGGCATTACTCGGACATCTTGGGTGCATCGTTTAGGAGGAGATTTGCTTTAATCTCTCATTGCCTTATTGCACTAGGACCGAAGGTTATCTCTACATCTTTATCGTTTCTATATGTTTTTCGTTTTATGACAATATTCACATGTAAATTTTACGTTATAATCCTATAAAGAAAGGGTTTTATACGGATCTAACCCTACAGTATACTTCTCACTTGAGTAATCTCGATATCCATGCTTTTTTTCTCATTCACTAACCTGTTTATAACCTTTTTCTGCCACTCAGTCATTGGTTCATCAACCCACTTGAAGTAATTGCATCCACGCATTTTTGTCTCGGGATTATAGAATTTACAAGTAAGAAACTTTCTTCCCAGATTTTGCAAAGTCCAAGAAGTCCGCAATGCTGCCAAAACTGAGCAATTACATGTCCCTGTTGAAATAGAGAAAGAAGAAGAGTTACCACTTGACATAATTTAAGTAATAAGAGAGAGAGAGAGAGAGAGAGAGAGAGAGAGAAGGTTATTTAAAATCTATATTATTCAGCAATTGCATAATCTAACACGGTTCTTATAAGAACCGTTATAATTATATTATTAATATATTCCAATTTCCATTTATTTTCAGAGGTTTTTATTATCTAACACAGTTCTTATGCACTACCGTTGTCATTATACTGTATGTTATTATAATTAATGTAACTTAAATTATTATTATTATTTCATTCATTTGTCTGTTCGCAAGTTATTTAAAATCTATGTTGATAAGCATTTGCGTGTAATAAAGAGTAGAACTATATATTAAAACGAGTATATCATCCAATGGCAAAAAAAAACAGTACAACAAGGGAAAAAAAGGAAACACAATAAAAGATAAAAAAACCACAAAAACAAACAGCTAAATAAGTAAATTAATTAAACATCCAAACAGAAGTTTGACTAGGAGGTGGGTACTGAGGATAAACTTGATTATAAATCAAGCTTACTACATCGGCATCAAGACGATGATCAAAATGAGGCACTTCTTCGTCTTCCTATGATTTCAGTACATTAATAAAACTGTATGAAATGAACCTTCTCATCAGATGAGCGTCCTCAGCAGTGGCAACCCATAAGTAAGGCCTAGCGTGTACATAACGATCCATAGGGTCGTCGACATAAAGGTCACTTTTGCTCCTTTGATGGTCACGTGATGCATACCTTGCAGCGAGTTGTTTTGCTTGGCAAAAATCGTCAAGACCATCCTCAAAACTCGATCAGAGCATATCCAAGAAACTCACGACCAGAAATCCAAGCCGGGTGGATTGCCTTAACATTTGAAAACCCATTCTCAATAAAGATGTCCGTTAATGGGGTAAGGGTCTTAGAAGTTGGCTTCCCAGCAGCATCGCGTATGACTGGGAGATTGTGAATTATGCACGTAATCGAGTTGATATAGCAGGTTACCGATTGCTGAGGAGGTGCGACTGCGGATGATAAAGATGACGACATTTTAATTATGATATGTATGTATATGTATGTTATTTAAAAAGTGAAGTAGAAAGGATAGTAATAATAAAGTGATTCTTATTGTTACTGCAAATGTGATGCTATTTATAGTATAATAATGCTATAATTAACTAGATTAATTTCATTCATAGGTTACATTCAACCTTGTATTAATTGTGCATGCATACATGAGGTGAATAATGGTCAAACAACCGATAATAATAGGGCATGCATTGGTAAAACCACAAACTTTTCAGTTTTTACAGTGGATCTGTATTTAGAACGGTTATAAGAAAAACTGTTGTTTATTGGTGTAATATGACAACGGCTTTAAAATAACCGTTGTTGATTTATGTAATATGATAACGACTTAACAATGAACCGTTATCATTTTATGTTATGCATACGGTCAACCAATCAATACTGCAACTTTGAGTCAGAAAAAGTAAAAATTAAAGGCCATGCATTAGTCAAATCACAAACACTGGAAAATCACAAATAATTAAACAATTTATTTTAAAACAGGTTTTGTCCAACCGTTGTTGATATATGTAATATGATAACGGCTTAACAAAGAACCATTATCATTTTTATGTTATGGATATGGTCAAACAATCAATATTGCAACTTTGAATAAAAAAAACTAAAAATTACATGGCATGCATTAGTCAAATCACAAAAATTACAGGGCATGCAACCGTTGTGTTTTTACTCATTAGACAACGGTTTTTTGATAACCGTTTTGTTTTTACTAATTGGACAACGGTTTTGTGATAACTTTTGTGTTCTTACTCATTGGACAACGGTTTTTTGGATAGCCATTGTAAGTTTATATATTTAACACGGTAGAGTTAACCGATTTTTATTTAACTTGTACCGTTTCCACTTTCCAATTCTTAACTCATTAAGTTTCCAATTCTTATCTTATTATACCGGCTCCAATTCTTATTATCTTATTATACCAATTCCAATACAACCCAAAATCATTATAAATAGAATTAAAATTTTCCCTCTTTAAAAAAAAAGCTAGTCCTCCATTAATTTTCCACATCGATTATGTCGTCAAGTTCGTCAACTTATAGTGGTTCATATTATTCATCCGCTGATGATGATGATGATGATGAAGCATCATATGAACCTCTTGTAGGACGCCCAAGTAGAATTATGTACACTAAACCCTTTACGTGCATCATTCACAATCTCCCGTATACAGAGGATGGGCATGGAAAGGATATACTCTCTTATAGCCTTGACTGATTAATAGGTTTCATTCGGTTAGCCGGATTGAATTTGGTTCAAACTATCAACCCGGACAATGATGCGAATTCGGTCAATGTTAGGATCGTAAAAGTCTTATTTATGTGTGTCTAGTTTTGTGAAGTTGTTGTTTCTTTGTACTTACAACTCTAACTTAAAAGGATGTGTAATAATTTATATATAAGATGTAAGTTATATTAACTTAAACCATACACTTATATTAATGTATGAGTACTCATGTTTAATTAGTATCATACACATCATTGCTCCTTATCACATTGATTAAATTAGTATCATAAATTCGTCTCTCGTATTATGTACATAAAAATTATATCATTGCACAGTGTCTGCCACGTCATTAATCCGCGCCACCGTCTCTCCTCCAATAGGAGTCCGCTATTTCGGCAATCCATATATCCACCTTTTGCCCGTTAGTAGTCCGCCATGTCATCAATTCACACCTCCTCTCCCCTCTACCCATTTGATAACAATATTATGTTAATTAATTTAAATTTAATTAAGTTTATGGAAGAAGATTTGTTATTCGGTCCCGTCTTAGTTATTACCTATATTTATATTTTGTTTGTATGGATTAAATTTACATTTACTTGTCTAATTCATACATTTATTTACCACTTATGAAATTTTTTTATGATACTTTTACGATTTTCTAGGTTTAATTTAAGGCGTTTAGGTTTGGTTTATTTTAGGGTTGGGTATTTTTAGGGTTTTAGTGTTTCTATGTTTGGTTTATTTTAAGGTTGAGTGTTTTTAGGGTTTTAGTGTTTTTAGGTTTGGTTTATTTTAGGATTGGTTATATTTAGGGTTTGGTTTAGTGTTTCTATGTTTGGTTTATTTTAGGGTTGGGTGTTTTTAAGTTGTTAGTATTTTTAGGTTTGGTTTATTTTAGGGTTGAATTTTTTTAAGCGTTTATAGGGTATATACTTAACTAAACTATAGTTACTACCAAGAGTAACTATGCTAGACTTCTCAGTCTAATTCCATTTCCAACTTTCTATGTTTGGTTTATTTTAGGACTGACGTAGTTGCTCTTAGCGATGTTCAAAATGTGGTCCGGACCGGCAAATCGGACCGAACCGGACCGGTCGGTCCAGACCGGCCCGGACCGGTTCACTACCGGGTCGGTCTTCGGTTCTTACAAATAGGCACTTCCGGTCCCCGATCCAAACCGGTCTAGAACCGGACAAACCCGGACCAAGACCGGAGACCGGCTTTTGGTAACTGTCTGTTAATATATGCGGTACTCCATGTTCCAATAACTGCAGTCCGTCTATCATGGGGAATTCAAGAGTCATAATTTTAGTCAATGCATGCTTGCCAACTGTCATTATTTCTCATACATTGGAATTTAATTTGATTAATAAAAGCATATTTAAAAGCCCATATGTTCGATTGATATTCTTTTGTATTTTAGGGCTTAAGCTTGTAATCCTATAAATTCCTCATCTGACTATTATATTGTTTACCTTGCCTCTCTAATTCTCTATTTCTATTCTCCTTTGAGTCATTCTCGAGTCTCAATTCTACATTTCTACAAGTTTTCTTCTGCATTTTTTTTTGCTTTTATTATATTTTGTTACATTCACCAACCACTTTCTTATAGATTTTACCTGATTCATTCCGGATCTTTAACTCTATTTCGGTTTTTAAAAATCGTTTTAATCTTTTCTCTCGATTTAAATTTTAAGTTATTATAAAAGAAAGACGGAATTCGATTTTAAAACCCCTAAGTTTACCTTGACTTTCCATTACATTTTCGTTCTTCCTTTTTGTTTTTCATCTTCCCTTTTTTTATTCGCATTTTGAGGCGTGCGTTCGCCCATGGACGGTTCGAAAGGATGATTCATGTCATCCGACCCCAAATCATTTTGGGATTAAGGCTCTGTTGTTGTTGTTGTATTATATTTTTTTACAAAAGGCTTACAGCATATGATTGTGGTGGATGAATTATCTGTGCGAATTATTGAGAGCCACAGATTTAAATATTTTATGCGTGTTCTCTACCCCGATTACCACATTCCATCACTCAGTACAATAATTCGTGACTACCATCATATATATTCAAATAAAGAGGACATCAATGATATGGAGGAGAACTTAAATACTCTCAAAAAACATGAAAAAGGTATGTAAACTTGACTTGTGCATTTCTGTTTTGATTGTAATGATTTTAGTTTTCGCCATCAATTACATTTTGTTAATTAAATGTGTTTTTTTTTGTTTGTAGATCTGGAGAATATGAGAATAATGGAGGAAGAGTTTGGTGAAGTATCTAAAGAATTTTAGATCGGAATACTTAAGAACAATGGATGCAGGACGGAATTACAAAGAAATTATCAATTATTGATATATTTTATACTCATACTAAAAATTAGAAAGCAGAAGTTTGTATATTTAAGTAATTTCTTATAAGGAATTAATTAATGGCATTAATTTAGGGTATATTATTTGGTATATGACCGCTTCACTAACAGTATGCCTCAAGAAAACTAATTGGCTAGTTCTATTAGCGATATAAATGAAATGAAAACGAACTTTTAATGTTACATTCGGTCCACGTGGTCCGGTCCGGGTCCTTGGACCGTACACCCGGTCCAGTCCGGGTTCGGTCTTACAATGGCAGGTCCGGTCTTCGGTCCTTGTCTTTCGAGCCATCCGGTCTACGGCATTTTTTGTTTTAATTTTATAGAAACCGCTTAAGGAATAATAGAAAACCGATTGAAAGAAGACCGGATTTAGATTAGACTTTAGTAGGCAATTGGATCACCGAAGCAAGCAAATTCAGCGTCTAAATTCCGTCTCTACCATGAACATTAACATGGTAACACCATCCCACCCCCATTTCATCCACCAGATGCGATCCCAAAACCCGAATCCGCTACCCAATTCGAGCGGCTTAAAACCGACAACAGTTTGCTATAATCAAGGCTACCATAACCGCCAGCAATCGACAACGCCAGTCTCCGCACCAAACACCTCACGCGACCAGTCAAAGTCGGCCGGCAACTCTAGCATCAACAAACAAACCAACCCCACCTACTCCGCCACCATCTCACCAATCCGTCGTTTTGAACGCACCAGTTTCCCACCACCAGTGCAGAAGTCGGGATGACATCATGTAGTAGAAGCAAGTTGCACTACACTATCCAAATTCCTCCTCCCCATTGTTGTAAAAACTCACTCATGTGAGCCGTGCCTTTATGGCGAAGACTATTCAACTCAATCAAATAACAAAACCAGCATATAGTCCAAATAATTACTCTAAATTCATCCTCCTACTTCCAATATCAAACTTTAAATTAATATAACCCACAATCTAATCAACTCAATCAAATAATTATGAAACCAACTATTTATCCTCTCATCTCATACCACTATCACTTGAAACCACCCTTGATCGTATGCCGACAAAGTTCTGATGGTAACTCTTTAAATTATAGAGTCAATTTTTTTAGATCTGGCTTTTAAATCTCGATTTTTGTCGTTGACGGTGATGTTATAGCGTCGTCCGTGGTGGTTGATGATATCGCCTGCGTAGGAGCTGTTGGGGATGTATGGGTTGCTACATTGGGATGTGTGGGCTGCTACAGTGAAGGGTGAAGGTGACAGTGGAGGGTGACGTGGGTGGGAGGAGAAATGGGAGGAGAGGTAAGAATTGACATGAGGGAAAATTGTATATTACGTAAATTAATATTTAAAAATAATTAAAAGCATAAAAAAATTAATAAAAGTACTGGTAGAAAATTAAAAGATCATACAAAAAGAATGACTATTCAACTTCTTAAATTTGAATTTGAAATTCAAAATACTTCAGTTTTAGTACCAAAAATTACAATTGAAAAAGATTCTATATAGAGCCCACACTTTTACACGTGTCATGCTATTACAGGTCTGTGTACAAAGGGTCTTGTACACCCCGTGTACATGTAGCCTTTTCGTACGATAATTTAAGCACATGTTTTCTTTGATTTGTCTTGGTCTTGAATTACATGATTCATAATTGATCTGTTAGCGGATTACATATTTACGTAGCTAGAAAGCTCATTTAAGGCCAATCATGACTTACAACCGAGCAACTTCAGCTTTTACGGAGTGAATAAAAAACAAAAATTTCGTCAAATATATAATATTATAAATAAATTTCAAGTCTTACCTTCCAAGTCCCCAGTGGAATCGCCACTGTGAGATCCCTGAAAAATCCCTTTTTCAAAATAAATAAATAATATGGAGTCGCCAGTAGGTTTTATAAAAAAACATACAAAAATAAGGTTAACGGAAAAGTCCCCTTTTGATCCCTGTAATGAGGACTGGTCCGTCGCTCTGGTCTAAACCAAAGATTGTGAATTCGGGGGTAAAGGTACGGTCAGGGAAGGTGTTAGGCGCCCTGACCGCCCATCAAACTGATGGCCTCTACTATTTATTTCTTATATTATATATTTGACGAAATTAAGTCAAAGAAACGAAAGTTAGAAACAAACTTTATACAATTATTTACAAGGACAAGTTTATTAGGTTAGTCAATACAATAAACAGAGAAAATAAATAAAATACACAATAAAAGAATTAAATAAAAAGAAAGAGTAAAGAAAAACTTATTTAATATTGGTAACCTCATGCCTATTTATTGGCTCTTATTCGCTTATATGGAAACTGGGATGATTTTTATGTATGGTCTGATTTGAAACTGGGGTAGTATATTTAATACGGTGTATTAGAGTATAGAATTTATGGGTTTGGTCTTGTATCTCATATGTATCGCTAGTCCTGAATATTCCCCCGTCTGTTCATGTCGCAGGGTGTATATTTATAGTGTGTGGAGTTTGGGGTATACTCAGCCACTTGCTTTCGTCGTACAGCTTGCAAAGAACATATGATTGCATGTGGTATATGATAACTCCAATTCTACGCACAATAAACATCCTTCGTTATTCCAACCTAACCTGTGTCCAACATCCTTTATTTTTCCTAATCCCATAGTCCCTCTACTTATCATAATTATTAATCACTAATCCAATAAGAGTGGAATTCTCATCTTATAAGACGAACAAGCACACATGCGTACATTTATACGGATCATTCGTCTCTTGGGCTTATCAAATTAACATGATTTTGGACCTTTGGATCGAAAATGGGCACAATTATAAGTTAGACTGGCTTAATTTATCGGGCCTATTTGAGACCGCTACAATATGAACCCGATTCGTTTTAGGCGGATGATACCCCATTTAACGACTCGTTACTCCATAGCTTAAAAGTATAATTATCAAGGTGAAATTAAAGGAAATGGAAGGCTTAAGGTGGTTTTGTGTCATTTTGAGTAATTTATGAGAAATAAGCGTAAAGAGCCATTTAAGTATAACATTGTCAATTTCCATTTAGTCACTAAATCTTAGCCTCATTATCGGGTACCCGTAAAGCTAGTAGACAACTTTGAGGTGTCGACAGTGGGCACCTAGGGAAGATTGGGAAAGGTGGCCGAGGACGGGATGAAAACCCGAAAGGCCATTCCAGGCAAAATGAAGAAACGAGTTGCGAGCCACCATAAAAGGTAAGTAAAAAGGCAAGGTAAAATAACCGAAAGGGCACCTTAGGCAAAATGAGAGATTTTCGAAAAAAAAATAGAAAAAGAGAAAAAGAAGGAAAAAAAACCGAAAATTGAAAAACATTCAACACCAAAAAGATGGAGGGATAAGGAGGGAGTGATAAGGAGGGTCTTGGAAGGAGGTTAGATTAGGATTTAATTTCTTTTTGAGTCACCAAAATTTATTCTAAATTGGTGGTTTTTGCATTGGCTACTTATGTTGTTGATTCTTGTAGGTGTGTGGCCAACCAAGTAGCACAATTCTCATTGTGTGGAGTTATATAAGGAGGGTAGTTGTGGGATGATGAGTCGGAGTTGGAGTGTATCGTGCCTTGTTTGAGGGATGATATAAGGAGTAGGAGTGAGAGAAGAGCATATGTCAACTTTGAGTCTAGATTTTCCTTTAATCGACGGATTGTTTATGAAGGAGATATAAGACACTACGCCAAATCTGCCAATCAATAAGGAGCGTATCACAATGGTTTAATGCATTTAATAACGACACTTAGATTACCGTTTTCCAAATATTGGCGGAAACCTAGACCGCGCTAATAGGAATAACGGTTTCCCTCGAAAACCGTTTTTATTATCATTTGACAACGGCTGCTTAACAAGCCGTTGTCAAAAATTTTTAACGGTTTCCAAAAACTCGTTATAGAATCACTCTTATCAACGGTTGTTAGAAAACCGTTAGCAGTTTAAGATATCGTCATTTCGAAAACCGTTATTAAATTAACACCAGCAACGGTTTTTGTTACCTGTTGTTATGTTATAGCGACGAATGTTTTGTAACCGTTATTATTTTCTATTATGAAATAACGGTTTTCCAATTCAACCGTTGTCAGTATTTGATTAGATTTTTCAATTTGTTTATTGCATTCAAAACTGAACTTTAATAAATATTCAATTTGACTAATAATATTCAATTTGACCAAAATAATTCTATAAATATGTCTTCATAATGTTTTAGGTCAAATTCTAAATTATCAAACATTTACTCTCTAATTTCTTTCTAAATTTCTCTCTAAAAAAATATGGCTGGTGTATCGGAGCTACAATCACATTCTCGTTACGCACAACCTTTTACTTGCATTCTCCATAATCTCCCGGTTCATTATGGTGTGAAAGGAAAGGGTTTAAACCCTAATCTTGGGTGGTTGACGCAAATGCTTCATAACTCCGGTTTCACCGCGGTTAAAAAAGTGTACCATGTGTCTAGAAACAAGCAAGGTTTTGTAGGCTTCGCTTTTATCGTGTTTGACGAAGCCAATTACCATGATAGTTTTTGTCAGACAAGAAAATTAGGGGCTAGATTTGCGGGGGAAGATGCAGGGAAAGAGGACTTCTATTCGGATGATAAACAACAAGGCCTTATCTATGGGTGCGACCCATCTTGATCATCATCTGCTGAAACATTGCATGAAGCATCACATTCTTGCCACCGTGCCTATGTCATGGGAGAGAGAGGCCATTTCACCTGTGCTTCCCGGTGATAATGAAGGGCCGATCTACGACTTGCTCTTTACCGAAATTCATAATGAATATCCTAATACTTCATCAAATTCTAATAATTAAGTCTTTAGTTATTATCTGGCATTCTAATTTGTATTTGGATTATGGTGATAGTTTGAATTAAAGTTTAATTATTTATGTTTTTTGTTACGTTTTTTGTTACCCCATCCTCTGGAATTCAGAGACAATATCACCAGAAATATATCAAACTTTTATTATAATGACTTAGGTTTTTAGGAGTACATTAAAATATCAAGCTAAAGAAAAAAATCGCGTAAAACAAGCGTTGACAAACATGAAAAAGCAAATGTGTAGTGTGGAGTTGAATGGAGGGAGTATGTTTTTTGTTAACCCATCCTCTGGAATTCAGAGACAATATTACCATATATGTCTCTTTCACCTTCAGCCCAATCCACACAGTCCTTTTCCCATTGCAACGATAATGTCCCCTGCTCGGCAATGCGACCTTGGCGGTGCAGAATTGGAAGTAGTAGGAGACGGTTAGATTCATTCGCAACCCATAAATATGGGGCTACCCGATGTTCATCTTGATCAAACCAGAGTCTCGAAGAGTCATTGTTATAGAATGCCCGCTCACGTTTGCGAGCCTGACGAAAGCATTCCCGCTCCTCACCCCCGCCAAACTCGATGAGGGCACACCGCCCGAAGCCACGATGCGCATCATTGCATGGGTATATAGTTTGAACCAAATTCAATTCGGCTAACCGATTCAGACCTATTAACCAGTCAAGGCTATACGAGAGTATAGCCTTTCCATGCCCGTCCTCTGTATACGGGAGATTGTGAATAATGCACGCAAAGGGTTTAGCTTACATAAATCTACTTGGGGGTCCTACAAGAGGTTCATATGATGCTTCATCATCATCAGCGGATGAATAATATGAACCACTATAAGTTGATGAACTTGACGACATAATCGATGTGGAAAATTAATGGAGGACTTAATAAGTTAAGAATTGGAAAGTGCAAACGGTACAAGTTAAGATTGTGAAAATTATAATTCTACTTATAATGAGTTTGGGTTGTATTGGAAACGGTACAATAAGATAGTAAGAATTGGAACCGGTATAATATTAACATAAGAATTGGAAACTTAACAAGTTAAGAATTGGAAAGTGGAAACGGTACAAGTTAAATAAGAATCGGTCAACTCTACCGTGTTAAACATATAAGCTTACAATGGTTATAAAAAAAACCGTTGTCCAATTAGTAAAAACACAACGGTCCAATTACTTAACAAGACTAATGCATGCCTTATAATTTTTACTTTTTCTGATTCAAAGTTGCAGTATTGCGTGTTTGACCATATTTATAACATAAAATGATAACGGTTCTTTGTTAAGCCGTTATCATATTACACATATCAACAACGGTTGGACAGAATCCGTTTTAAAAAAAATTGTTTAATTATCTGTGATATTCTAGTGTTTGTGATTTGACTAATTCATGCCCTGTAATTTTTACTTTTTCTTATTCAAAGTTGCAGTATTGATTGATTGACCGTATGTATAACACAAAAAGATAACGGTTCTTTGTTAAGCCGTTATCATATTTCATATATTAACAACGGTTATTGTAAATCCGTTGTCATATTATACCAATAAACATCGGTTTTTCTTATAACCGTTGTAAATACAGATCCAATGTGAAAACTGACAAGTTTGTGGTTTTACCAATGCACGCCCTATATTATTATTGTTTGTTTGACCATTATTCACTATATGCATGCATGCACAATTAATACAAGTTTGAATGTAACGTATGGATGAAATTAATCCAATTAATTATAGCTTTATTATAATATAAATAGCATCACATTTCCACTAACCTTTCTACTTCACTTTTTAAATAATCTACATATACATACCTATCATAATTAAAAGAATGTCGTCGTCTTCATCATCCGCAGTCGCACGTCCTCAGCAATCGGTAACCCGCTATTTCAACCCGATTACATGCATAATGCACAATCTCCTTGTCATACGCAATGCTGCTGGGAATCCAGCTTCTAAGTCTCTTATCCCATTGAGGGACATCCTCATTGAGAATGGGTTTTCAAATATTAGAGCAATCTACCCGGCTTGGAATTCTGGTCGTGGGCTTCTTGGATATGTTCTGATCGTGTTTCGAGGGGATGGTCTTGACGATTTTCGCCAAGCAAAACAACTCGCTGCAAGGTATGCATCACGTGACCATCAAAGGGGCATAAGTGACTATTATAGCGACCACCCTAGGGATCGTCATGTTCACGCTGGGCCTAACTTATGGGTTGCCACCGCTGAGGACGCTCATCTGATGAGAAGAATCATTCCGTACAATTTTATTTTTGTACCGAAATCATGGGAAGTCGAAAAAGTGCCTCATTTTGATCCCCGTATTGATGCCGATGTAGTACGCATGATTTATAATCATGTTTATCCTCAGTACCCACCTCCTAGTCAAACTCCTGTTAGGGTGTTTGATTAATGTACTAATTAGTTAGCTGTTTGTTTTTGTGGTTTTTTTTATTTTTTATTGTGTTTCCTTTTTTTTCCCCTTGTTGTACTGTTTTTTTTTACGCCATTGTATAATATGCTCGTTTTAATATATTGTTCTACTCTTTATTACATGAAAATGCTTATTAACATAGATTTTAAGTAACTTGCGAACAGACAAATGAATGAAACTATAACATATAATATAATGACTAAGGTAGTGCATAAAAACCGTGTTAGTTCACAAGCACCTCTAAAAATAAATGGAAATTGGAAGATATTAATAAGATAATTACAACGGTTCTTATAAGAACCGTGTTAAATTATGCAATTACTGAATAACATTATTTTAAATAACCTTCTTTGTTTCTTTATTTCTTCATTTCTCTCTCTCTCTCTATCTCTCTCTCTTATTACTCAAATTATATCAAGTGGTGGCTCTTCTTCTTCCTCTATTTCAACAGGGACATGTAATTTCTCAGTTCTGGCAGCATTGCGGACTTCTTGGACTTTGAAAAATCCGGGAACAAAGTTTCTTACATGCAAATTCTATAATCCCAAGACTAAAATGTGTGGATGCAATTACTTTAAGTTGGTTGATGAACCAATGACTAAGTGGCAGAGGAAGGTTATAAACAGGTTAGGGAATGAGAAAAAGAGCATGGATATCGAGATTACTCAAGTAAGAAGTATACTATATATATTCGAAGAATCGAAGCGGGGAAATGACAGTGAAATATTGAAGGCAAAACAAGAATGCAATAAGTTAACCACGGATATCGTAAAACTCAAAATAATGAGGCATGGCTTAAGTTAATTGTCAAATTTCTTCTTCTAATTGTTATTTACCTAGTTTATTATGTATGGTGGTAGTTTGTACTTTTCATGTGTAAACTTGTAATCCTTTAAATTAATGGAAATAAGCAAGATTTTCTAAGAAACATATTGTAACTAGCTGGCATATACCAAATGATGCTTTATTTCTTGGCGATAAAATCAAACACAATGAAATATAAAATAAAACGGTTATACCAAAACTGTTGTTAAAGACGTATACAGTTATAACGGTTCAGGCCGTTGTTATGTATATAAAAATGATGCTTTATTTCTTGGTGGGAAAATCAAACTACATGAAAATATTACAGACAACGGTTATTTCAAACCCGTTGTAGATAGTACTAATCAATTATGGTTTCAAACAAAACTGTTGTCTGTTTGGGAACAAAATACAACGGTTTTTCTTCTACCGTGTTTATTACTTTCCTATAAACAAGGTCTTGCAAGTGTTGTATTATTCACACATATATACTCTGAGTGATGTGACTCTTAATTGCGCACATTTAGACCCTTAACTGAACTTATTTTGCATACTATTATAACATTTCATGGCCATTTTATCCGTCAAATCCTTTCTATTTTGCTTTCCTAGTGCATTTTATATGTCTTATAAGAAAGGAGATATAATGAGGCGAAATTTCCGTCTCCCGTGCATAGTTGGAAGCTTGTTGACGATATTGGATGGACTAGTATGAAGAGAAGGCATGAACGATCACCAATGAAGTAGGAATAAAGAGTATACGTATGTCATGGGTTACTAAAGCAAGAAATGGAAAACTGAATGAAGATCTGTGCGTCCCAAACGCAAGACGGGTGGATTGCCTGGTCCAAATCCGATCGGCTCGTGCTAGATCCGAGCGGATCCAAAACCTATGATCTGAGCGTCTTCTCCTCAAGACGGGCGGGTCCCTTGGCAGAACCAACCACGCTTCAAGCTGATCCGAGCGGATCATGGTAGGACTAGCAACGTGATATGCGCATCTCCGTAGAGACTTTCAATTCCCTACTCAACACTTAGCAATGCTATTTACTAAACCGCCCTTCCTTAACCTAATGATGTACCACTATATATACTCCATTTGTAATAATCTAGATTATCAAATTCTCTTAGCTTAGAAGAAGCCCTCTTAGAGGAGGCAAGCATTCCTTAGATTAGATTAGGAGTAGATTAGAATAGATTAATCTCAATCATTCCATAAAATTACATTTTAATCTTTCCTTAATCATTGTTCAAGTTTATTATTATTGAGTAATTAAAGATTATTGGGTTACTATTGGAGAATTGACAACTCTTCATCAATCAATCAAGTTTTCTTCTATTATTCTGTGCTTTATTATTCCATCTCATATAGGTATAATCCCTTTTACTTTTATTTAATTATTGTTAATCACATCATTTATTCATCATCTTTTGCTTTGTTAGTATGATTGACAACCTTATTAGCATGTTCAACTTGATAATGGGTGAGTAATCTTCTAGCTAGGTGTAGATACCCAGTATCTGCTGAGACTCCAACAAACACCCGATGATTATCGGACTACAACATGTTTTAGAATCACGGCGTTTGATCGACAGTTTGTGTACAACTTTACGTCGGAAAACTTAAAACGATTTCGAAAATAAAACAATTCAAAAATACCTGGAGTGCTTAATGCACGACGACGAGTTCGCAATGACACTAACTAGAGTCAAAACCGACACCGGACCAAAAACCGACTCGAAAATTCAAATCCCGACTCCAACAACGAGTCAAACCGAGTCAACCACCAAAAACAAAACTTTCCAAACCTTCTACCTTAAGTTTTCCCGGATTCATGTTGGTCAAGTACCAAACATGTGACTAAAAAACCTAGGATAGAACAAATCATGATTGCGTTTGTTGTGAAAGTGACAACACAACTTGAAGAACCGCGACGTGGCTCGCGCCTCTTTGAGCAACCCAAGTGGCCACGTCGCTCAAAACTCACACAACCACTCCTTCTCCTATAAATACCCCTCAAATGCCACCCATTTGAGACTTACGCGAGTGTCCGCCCCCTCTTTTCTCCCTTAAAATTCTCGACTCGACTTCTTAAGTCACAACCCGACGCGTATTTACGACCTACCGATCGTAAACACGAGCCTTACACATTATTTGGTACCGTCATCGTGCATTAAATCACTTGACCGACCACTTCGACCACTACACCATTAGTAACATTAAAACACTCTTTTTACTTACCAAAACGGTTTTAAAGCAAGTTTTTTCCGATCAAACGAGTTGTTACACTTACGTCGGTCACTCGCCAAAACTGATTTTTGGTCTGAGGCAGAAGCCCCTTAGGTCGCCAACTAGCCCGCGCCTAAATGGGGTATTCAGACTAGAGATCAACCGTGTTTGTTCTCGTCATTTCCTTTAATCCATTTTTCATATTTGTAATTGGTTTTCACCATTTCAAGTATTTTCGAACCATTTTTATTTTATTTCACATGTTTTAACCATAAAGCATTTTTCATCCTTGGTTCCTCATACCATGACGGTTAAATCCGTGTTTCGGTGATAATATTTGGTTAATGACATTTAGAAGGTATTTTAAAGCCTTTTATTTCATTTCATTACATTTTCAAACAAATATATTAGTCACCAACACAAAGTCATACTTGGTTCTACATACCATGCCGGATTTTAACCCGGGTACGATGACGAGTATCGACTAATAACATTCAAATGGACTTAAAACAATTAGTCCATAATCATTTTCAAAACTATTCATGTCAAGTTTGTCAAATCGAACCCGACACCGAATATTATCAAAATAATGATGATTATGCGAGTCAAGTTCTTCAAATCAACAAATGTGGTCTAAACAAACCCTTCAAATGAAACCGGGTTCAAATACCAATTTTCAACACGTTTTATAACGTCTTCTAAAAGGTCAGAACATGGCACATAAACCGTGGGCTAACCCTCGCCTAAACAGGCTCCCCATTTCTCATTTTTAAAACCAGAGGGAGTCCCCTTGTATCGCCGGCTGGCTCGCGCCTCATATGGCCGTCTGGTACAGGGCCTGTTCCCTTCTAGCATTAGTCTAGGACGATCCCGACTCCGGTTAGCCCGGATATAGGACGGATCAGATGACTATTTGATTATCCGAAACCATATTTGCAAAATGCCTTACTAAGACAAATGGATCATGTTATGCACCCTAAACCTAATACGGTAAATGGATGTTTAATTTCCGTCTTGCATGCAAATCAACCATTAATCCAACTCGACATCTTATACTTGATACTTGGATTAAATCAACCGACTTAGAAAGCTCTCACATGTTAGGTTTAAATTATTGGATGCGCATTCATGCATTTAAACCGTTTTATCAACTTTTGCATTCAACCAACCAAGATCGATCAGTAGAGGCCGCTAACGCGGGCGGGATTGGGTGTCTGATTAAAGGGCTTCCCAATACGTACCTTTACCTCTTACTCAGAAACTTTGGATAGTGGACGACCTTATCCAGGGCGTACGAGAGTCATTATAGAGATAGGATGCTAAAGAGGGACGATTTCCTTATCTTTAGTACCTATATCAAACGCTGCTTTGTGCTTCGATTTGACCAAGGTATAAAGTGGAATTCGAACTGGTTCCAGGCATCCCACAAATGCTTGGTGGCGACTCCGAACATCTCTAATCGTTTCGAGACCCTAACCGAGACGAAACCGACCGATCTAAAACGATCCGGTCGAAAGCATTTTTACGCCGCCGAGCGTGGCTTTCAAAAAGACCGATGTATGTCCACAGATCGAATTGGGATCGCAGGTGGGCCGTGTCCACAGATTGGCGACTCTGCTGGGGAAAACTAGGACACTTACGTCTTTGTGATCCCTAGATGGTGAGACTCGAATGAGGTCTTGGTTGGAATGTATTAATTGATATCACGGTCACGGTCGGGTTCCTTGTCCGGCCCTACAACCTAACCCTTTTCGACCAATTGGCTCAATTTGTCGGCGTGAGTTTTCTCATCCCCGCGTTTCGAATCTCGATTGAGTCAAGCATACCGTTGACGTTACACATTTCTGTTTCGTCAAAGAGCTTTCATCACTTTCGAGCACGAGGCTAGGGCACCCTCCTTACACTTTTTGTTTGGATTGGTATCCCTCTCGCAAATCGGGGTTTGATTGCTTGGTGTGTAACCCACCCTTTTAAGCCAAAACCCGTGTCAGCATAATGCATAACATAACGAATTGCGAGTGCTTATGTGCTACTTGATCATAAGTCTTTCCATGTCATTTTCAAACTTTCAAAAACACCTTTTTGCGCCGTTATAATGGCTATTTCAAACCTCGGTCTTTTGCCGACCGTTGCACGCCTTTCTAGGCCGTCGTAATGACGATTTTCAAACTCGGTTTTGTATAACCATTTCAACACGCCTTTCTAGGCCGTCGTAATGACGATTTTCAAACTCGGTTTTGTATAACCATTTCAACACGCCTTTCTAGGCCGTCGTAATGACGATTTTCGAACCTGGTTTTTTATAACCATTTCAACACGTCTTTCTAGGCCGTCGTAATGACGATTTTTAAACCCGATTTTGTATAACCATTTCAAATCACCTTTTTACGCCGTTATAATCGTCGCGTCTAGACACGGATTTTAACCCGTTTCGCATCGACAATGGCTCTTTCAAAACTCGAGAAAAGCACACGCCCTTTTCTCGAGACACTTTCAGGATCCCGAGGACCATCCACCGTCCCCGAGACATTTTCAAACATTTCAAATTCGATTTTCAAAACATACAATTTTGAATTTCAAAAACCGTCTTGGGAAACAACGCACTGTTTTCCGAGCCGACTCAAACTCAAACCGTCTTTTGCAAATAAACTTAAGACGACCCCTTTCAACTGATCGACTTGCGGAGCACTCTATCTTCGGAAGCCGTCCATTAAAGCGACAAATGAATCTTTTTGAAAATTCTATTTTCGAAAACTTCAATCCACCATTCCAATTCCACCTCGTGTCTATCGAGTCAAAGCAAACGTACTTATGGGTCTTTACTTATGAGTCGTCTCACCACGAGACCCGTCCAATGGCGTCATGCCATCATGTTGGACTCGTGTTAAAGGTTCGGTCAAACATCGTCACGTCATAAATCGAGTCAGCACCGAGGGACCACACACGGTCGCCCCGTCTTGTTGAGTCTGATCTTTGTCTCGTCCTTCGTGTTGTCTGCGTTCAGTCTTGGAACCGTGTCAGATTGAGTTGTAATGTGAGCCGTTTTTCTGCCTCAGAGCCATGGCCCCGTCTTCAACTTCCTCCAACAACAACAATGACAACAACAAAGATGTCACAACTGATCAGCTAGCCAGCCTGGTTACCGCTCTTAAGGTCACCTTGGATCGCGTCGAGACCCGTATCGACGCCCTGGAGAACAAGGAAACTGGGGAACATAATACCCCACCTCTGACTGAAACTGATAAGAGACTGAAACTCTTGGAAGAACAGCTCCTAGCCCGGGGTAACAATACCCATCTTGAGAACAACCGAAGGTTCGAACCTGTTAGGGACCAGTTACCTGACAACTTCATCCTGACTGATGTGCCTAAGTTCAAAGGAGTGGAAGACCCACTCAACCCTATCCGTGCTTTCAAGGACTACATGGCCATTAAAGGGGTCAAACAGGAACTTTTTACCCGGATCTTCCCATCCTCTTTGGAGCCGATTCCTCGCCAATGGTACTAATCCCTTGATCCGAAAAACCTTACTACTTAGGATGAGATCGCAGTTGAGTTTGCCAAACAGTATGCCGACAATGTCGAGATCCAAGCCAACACCCGTACTCTCGAAGTGCTAACCCAGAACGACAAGGAGGGGTTCACTTAGTTTCTAACCCGTTGGACGAGGGTGAGTAATCAATTGGTCAGTAAGCCGAGTGAATCAACTTTGGTGGAAAAGTTTGTCAACAATCTCCGCCCAGTTTATGGCAACCTACTGAGGTATCAGAATATCAAGACCTTCCAAGATTTGCAGATTCTGGGGACGCGCATTGAGGACGACCTCCGAAAGGGTGTCTTAGCAAAGACCACTGGCAGAAGCTATCAGGGATCCACCTCAACCGGATCTCTCCCTTACGGCCAGACAAACAAGATTCATGAGGTTAACCTCGTTGAACCATCTACGAAGAAAACTGAACGCCCCCAGAGAGTGTTTACCAACATAGGGTCGATTTATGCAAGTGCCCTGAAGTCCCGGTTCTGGAACCCCAACGCTTACTGTCAGTATCATCGAGGGAAAGGGCATGATACCGAAGCTTGTTTCAAACTCAAGCACCTCATTCAAGACATGATCGAGAAAGGAGATTTGCCTTTACCCCCACCAACTAAACCGAACAACAAAACGAACCCCCTGGGAATTCACGCCATCTCTGACGATGAGCCGACCCTAGACTGCTCTCACCTCATCCTGCCAGTTGATGACGAGGTGAATGCTTTGGAGAAAGATCCTTCAGACGGAGTGTTTGTGTTTAGTGCTGCCACTATGCTCACTATGTTTCAGCAAGTTGAGGAGGCCATAGCCAGCCTCTCTGAAAGAATCACCCGACTCGACGACGCCTACCGTCGACCCATCTTCAATCCCCCAGCACCGCGTCCGAGGGAGAATTCCCCAAACATTCAAAACTACCCACCCCAGTATGGATTGCTCCCACGACCATTCTGGCATAGACCCCACGAAAATCACCCTCAAAATAACTACCCTGAAAATAACTACCCTCAAAATAACTACCCCCATAAAAATCGCCCTCACAAAAGTATCCCTTACAAGAACTACCCACCGAGGAATACCCCTCCAAGGTATCCTCGAGACTCCGAAATTAACGGCATATGGAGAGATGATGTTGAGGATGTCTATATCATCCCAGGGAAGGAGAAGCGGGAGAAAGAAATCGGGCATATCACCCGGTCCGGACGTCCCTATTAAAATACGAACAATCCAGCGGTCATTCCAACAACGAATGACCAAATCGTCCCAGAGGTGGACACTCAACCAAAGGCCCCTGAGAACTCAATCCTGAAGCAGCTCCAGAAAGCAAAAGCCGAAATCTCAATTTGGCAACTGATCGCAACCTCTTTGAGCATCGATAGGCCTTGCTGCAGGCCCTGGGAAAATTAACCGTGCCCTCCACCTCTTCCCCAGAAGAAATAGTGGTGCACATGACAAGGGACGCCCCTGATCTAAACAACCCGATCGTCTTCTCCGACGAGGACATCCCTCCATTCGGAGCCAATCATAACCTGGCCCTGTATATCACCGTACAATGCCTCCAGAAAAATATACCCATGGTCCTCGTGGATGACGGTTCCGCCGTGAATGTCATTCCACTCAAAACTGCCCACAGGCTGGGTATCAAGGAATCTGATTTGATCCCAACAAATCAAGGTGTACGCGCCTACGACGGCACTCGTCGCAAGGTCGTCGGGCTTGTCACTTTGACTGTCGCAACCGGAGCACTGGAAAGACAAACTAGTTTTCAAGTGGTCGACATCGACGCGTCCTTCAACATGCTCCTGGGACGTCCCTGGATTCACCCAATAAAGGCGGTCACCTCAACTCTCCACCATAAGATCAGGGTCCCCTTCAACGGGAAAACAATCACGATTCCCACTTCCCCGATCAAGGCAATCATGAGAAAGGGGATAGCCTCCCAAGCCATTGAGGAAGACGACAATGAAATGTGGGGTTTCCAAGCCGTAAACGCCATAACTGATGAATTGACGCCTTCTGATTGTGACCCGTTCACCAACCTCACGGTCAACCATATTATGATGCGTCAGGGTTATTTCCCGGGTTTGCCGCTCAATCCACTGAAGGACCCGTTGCCTCCCTTGAAATAGGCTAAGGTCCCCAACATTCCCTTTGGGCTGGGATACGAACCTACCGACGAAGATATCCAGGAGATGAACCTCCTAGTCCGAAAACGCAAGAAGCACGGGGTTATCCTCCGTCCCTACCACCTGACTCTCAACGGATACTTTGTCCCCGAGGGAGAGTCCGAGCTCTACCACGGTTTTCCGGAACCAATCTATGACTCTGTGGTGAAGGCTAGGTACCCGGGAGTGGAAGTCTTCCAGGACTGCTACTTTATCCCCGACAACATCGAAGCTGCATCAACTGAGTCTAAGCCGTCACCATGCCTTGACGGACAAGCTGTCACACTCCTCTTTAGGGAAGATAACGTCAAACACCTCGACTATGAGGACATCATCAACATCGCCCTGAAGGACAATCAATTTGATCCAACGGCCTTGATCTTCGATACTGACCCGGAGAAAGCCACCCAGGGCTGGAGGAAGACCGTCAAGTGAACCGATCGCCAAGGCCGCATTCTCAAGATAACAACTGGAGAAGGCCATATGTTCAAGGAGGGAAGTGAGGAAGGATTTGAGTCTGAGTCTGAGTCAGAGTCAGAGTCTGTCATAGCTCCTAAAACTCCTGATGTCCCAATCAAGGTCCCCTTCCCACTATTTTATCACAAAGTCGTGGCTGATTCAGAGGCTGAGTCAACAAGGGTCACCCCCACTCCCATGAAAGATGACAACCTGGAGCCTGTTCCAGGGGCCACTTCCTCTGTTGTGTCGCCTCTGATTGACCACGAGATGTCTGTCCTTTCCGAGCTTTTCGCTCGTGTCAACTTAATGAACGCTAAGTTTGCTTATGACTCGTCTCAATTTAACTGCAATGCAATTCTGAATGACTATGAGGAATTTGACTTGAGTGACTACCCACCTCACCTAGCCAAAAAACTCGACAAGCGGGAAACCAGAACCCCCATCATTGAGGAGACCGAACCTATTAACGTAGGAACCGATAATACATCTCAAGAACTTAGGATAGGGACAACCCTGGACCCCTCGGAAAGACAACAGTTCATTGACCTCCTCCACAAATACAAGGACGTGTTCGCCTGGTCTTACAGAGATAAGCCTGGGATTGATAGAGAAATTGCGGAGCACCGGATACCCATTAAACCCGGGGCTAAACCTGTGAAGCAGAAGCTGCGCCGGATGCGTCCTGAGTGGGCCCTAAAAATCAAAGAAGAAGTAGACAAACAGTTCAAGGCTGGTTTTATCAAGGTGTCTGAATACTCGGATTGGGTGGCCAACATTGTGCCAGTACCGAAGAAAGACGGAAGAATTCGGGTTTGCGTCGACTTCAGGGATCTGAACAAGGCGAGTCCAAAGGACGACTTCCCCTTGCCACATGTTGACATTCTGGTAGACAATACCGCCGAGCATGCTCTCCTATCCTTCATGGACGGGTATGCTGGGTACAACTAGATTAAAATGGCTGAAGAAGACATGCACAAGACTGCGTTCACTACGCAGTGGGGTACATATTGCTAAACGGTCATGCCTTTCGGCCTCATCAACGCCGGAGCAACCTATCAAAGAACCGCTACCACTCTCCTGCATGATATGATGCACAAGGAGGTAGAGGTATATGTCGATGACATGATTGTCAAATCAAAAGAACGGGATGGCCACATCAGTGCCCTCCGGAAATTCTTCGCTCGACTGCGGAAATATAACATGAGACTAAATACTCAGAAGTGTGCATTCGGGGTCACCTCCGGAAAACTCTTGGGACATGTCGTCAGCAAGAGAGGCATTGAGATTGATCCAACCAAAATCAAAGCCCTTCAACAAATGCCTCGGCCTAGGAACGAGAAGGAGATTCGGGGATTTCTCGGTCAGGTCCAATACATCAGCCGGTTCATTTCTAAGCTCACTATGATTTGTGAACCAATATTCAAGAAGCTTCGAGCCTCCGATCACACCGATTGGGACGACGACTGTCAGAAAGCCTTCGACAGGATAAAGGAAATCCTATCCAAACCTCCTGTCCTCATGCCACCTCAACCGGGTGTCCTTCTATCCCTATACTTGACTGTTACCAACACAGCCATGGGAGCAATGCTAGCACAAACAGTTGGCAACGAAGAGCGAGCCATCTACTACATCAGCAAAAAGTTTATTGAGTACGAGACGAGGTATACCCAACTGGAAAATACATGCCTTGCCCTAGTATGGTTAACAAAGAAGCTGCGGCATTACATGCTCAGCTACACGGTCCACATCTACTGCAAGATGGACCCGGTTAAATACATCTTCGAAAAACCCATACTAAACGGAAGGCTGTCTAGGTGGACACCGATGCTTTGTCGAGTTTGATCTCAAGTTCGTACCCCTCAAGGTTATCAAGGGAAGAGCGGGGGCGGCGATTTCCTAGCAGAAAATCCCGTCAACGAGGATCAACGACCGACACATGGTCACTTCCTGACGAAGACATCCTTTGTGCCGACTCCGACGCATGGGACCTATACTTCGATGGTGCATCAAATCTGGCAGGCTTCGGGGTAGGAATCCTTCAAATATCACCAGAGGGAGAACATGTTCCAATCTCGGTCAAGCTAGACTTTGCCGTCACCAACAACGCCGTTGAATATGAAGCATGCCTCATCGGCCTACAAGCAGCCATCACACTTGGTATCAAGAGACTGAGGGTCTACGGCGATTCCTCGCTCATCATCAATCAGGTGTCCGGATCATGGAAAATTCGATCTGACGGCTTAGCTCCCTACCGAGAAAAGATCAATCAAGAGGCCGAGTTCTTCGACCAAGTCGACTACTTCCATTTGCCACGAGAGGAAAATCAATTTGCTGATGCCTTGGCAAAAAACTTGCCGCGCTCGTCAACATACCTGACGACATGACATCAATGCCCCTATGTGTCGAGAGAAGGAGCGAGTCAGCCCACATTTGTGCCATTATCGACGACGAGGAAAGCCATGATGAACCTTGGTACCAAGCCATCCTCAATTACAAAACCAAAAACGAATCCCCTCCCAACTCTGATCAAAGAGGACAAAGAGCCATCCGTTTACTTGCATCACAATTCGTGATAAACCAAAATAAACTCTACAAAAGAACACCTTAAGGGATTCTCCTCCTTTGCATTGACCATCACAAAGTCAAAAAAAGTCATGGGAGAGGTTCACGACGGAGAATGTGGCCCTCACATGAGTGCAATGATGCTTACACGGAAAATCATGCGGCTAGGTTACTACTGGACCACCATGGAAGCCGATTGCCGTAACTACGTCAAGCATTGCCACAATTGCCAAATCTTCGCCAACATACAACACATACCACCATCCCTTTTATACACCATGAAATCACCCTGGCCATTCTCAACCTGGGGCATCGACATCATCGGGAAAGTCAACCCGATAGGCGCCAAGGGGCATTGCTTCATCCTCGTCGCCATCGACTACTTTACCAAATGGGTAGAAGCACAGTCATATGCAGTCTTGACCGCCAAACAAGTGGCCAAGTTCATTCAAAACAACATCATCTGCCGATATGGGGTACCCCATGAAATCATCAGCGATCAAGGCTCTCACTTCCGGCGAAACTCAAGCTTTCTTTGACAAATACAAGATCAAATGACATCGATCATCCCCCTACCGTCCCCAAACTAACGGAGCGGTGGAGGCAGCGAACAAAACTCTTGTCACCATTATCAAGAAAATGCAAGACAACTACCGCGATTGGCCGAGCAAACTCCCATTCGCACTCTGGGGATACCGAACCTCCATTCGAACACCGACAGGCGCCACACCCTTCTACCTAGCATACGGTATGGAGGCGGTTCAACCGGTAGAGTTAGAGGTCCCATCTCTACGCATCCTACTCGAGAGTCAAGTCCCTGAGGCGGAATGGACCCGTCGAAGGTACGAGCAACTCACCCTTCTAGACGAACGGCGACTCAACGCCTTGCACAACGTCCAACTATACCAACGACGTATACAACGGGCATTCAACAAGAAGGTTAAACCCAGAAACATCCAGGAGGGCGAGTTGGTCCTCAAGTCAGTTCGAGCACCATTATCCGTCGATCCGAGGGGAAAATTCAAACCCAACTGGGCCGGGCCATACCTGGTCAAGAAAATACTTTGGGGGGCGCAGTGAGACTGAGTGACCTAGATGGGGTGGACTTTACAAACCGACCAACCTAGACCGACTCAAGAAATACTACCCTTGAACTATAACAACCAACGACCTAGCCTAGTTTTACAACTAGCAACGACCTCAACCCTTTTCAAGTCAAGTTCCTCAACGTGTTCTGATTTGAAATTGCATGTTTTATCGAGTCTAAGCTGCGGCACCTTGCCCATTTCAAATGTTCTTTGATCTGTCAAAGGCAACATCCATTTGCACTAAAACAAACCCCCTGAACTACGAGCATGGTTTGATTTCACCTCTTCAGGTGAATACGTAGGCAGTCCCTCTTATGCCTGAGGGATACAACCACAAAACCCAATTCAAATTTACAAAAAATTTTGAACTACGATCATGGTTTGATTTCACCTCTTCGGGTGAATACGTAGGCAGTCCTTTCTTACACAAGAAGGATACAACCATTCCCACAATCAAAAAACGAACATCCCCATACAAAAAAAACATCCCAAAAAAAAAGAGAAAGGGAAAACCACTCCCTTTCCCACCAACATACGAAAATGAACCTTTCCCCCTTTCCACAAAATACCACTTTCCCGAGTGCAAATGTTTAGGACGATTCAAAGCGAATTGCCTTTACAAAATGGATGAAAGAAACAGGCGTTCACAATTTT
Source organism: Silene latifolia (assembly GCF_048544455.1). Classification (NCBI taxonomy): domain Eukaryota; kingdom Viridiplantae; phylum Streptophyta; class Magnoliopsida; order Caryophyllales; family Caryophyllaceae; genus Silene; species Silene latifolia. The sequence continues at coordinate 102,533,727 of NC_133531.1, forward strand.
TGACGCGAGCAATCCTCTTATTTAATTAATAATGGGAGGGATTACAATTTCAACAACAAATAAAGCTCGACGAGTCTACAACTTGTCAAAGCTAATGTGTCAACTACAACACCTCACATAGTAAAACTAGCACAAAACACACAATAACTAGCTAGTACAACATAATAAAAACTTACAAAAATAATACAACATAATAATAAAGTGAGTAATGGAGGTCTTCATTCTTCCACTCTACCTTTGCCTTTTCCCTCGTGGTACATCTTCCCCTTATTCTTCTTGTTGGCCCGCCTAGCACGGATTTCCTCCTCGAAACGGATCCTAAACGGATCTAAGACGGCGACAGCCTCCGGTCTAGCACAAGACCCCACGTTCGACCCAAGACGAGCCAATGCACGGCCCACCAAATTCTTGGGACCGGAACTCCTCCTCTTCGGCGGTCGCATCACATCGAGAGTAGCTCCATCAACATACTCCTCAAAGAAGGCACGGTTGGCCTTGCCAACTTCTCGGTACTTCAAATCGACAACCTCGTCCTTAAGAAATTTGGATCTCTCTTCCAAGGACGGAGCTCGTGACCACTTGACATAAGCGGGAGTCACCCATGTCGTGGCAACGGGGTTTGGTACCTCCCAAAGCGGCCGAGTGGCCCACCATCTTTCGAAAAACTCCACAAGCTCGGAGTTCCGAAAAACATTCTCTTGAACAAGAGTATCTTGAGCGGGCACCTTTTGTTGACGCCCCATTTGCCTCATGAGCCTTTCGGGATAAATGAAGGAAACAACCTTCAAGCCCACCACCATCAAAGAACGAGGACTAGCGCCCGTAGTGGGCAACCTCGTGAAGGACCTCAAGTGCCACCACGGCACCACCTAACGGATATGAGGACCACCCTTCTGTGTCAATCTTGCGGCCCAATAGGCCTCGGTGGAAGCAAAAATATCCGGGTACAACTTCTTCCTCATAGTAAGGTGACAGAAGGAGTAAGAAGAAGGATTAACCGGAGGCTCTATATACCTTAGCCTCTCCAGTAGCCACACTTGAAGGACCCTCGGGGATCCGAAAGAGGGAGCTTCTCCACAAGAGCCTTCCTTGTCCAAAGCTTGGATAGTCTCTCCAAGCACCAACCATGATGGATCTCTACCATGCTCTATTTGCTCAATCACATGGATAAGTGTCATGCTACCATGACATCTTAGCCCCTCCTTCTTCAAGACATCAACAAAGAGGTACACATGGACGAGGCAAAAAGCAAGAGCCCTTCTCCTAGCCACCTCCGAGACATTAGCATCTAATCGGTTTGAAAAGATGTCAATAAGAGGCAACATGTCCACACCATGTGGAGCAAGAACAAAGTTTATTTGGCTTGTTGATAAGCCCAACATGGAACGGAATTTCTCCTTGTAGCACAACCGAGTCGGAGGAAGCACCGGAGCACAACCCGGCCACCCACCAATGGCTCCAACTTCTTCGGCAAGAGGACAAAGCTCACCTTTCGGGAAAACGAAAACATGGTGTTCCGAATCCCAAAACCGAGAACATGCTTCAAGAAACGAAGGTTGCACCTTGACTTGACGAAGCACCAACAATTGACCAACTCCCATGCAAACGAGTTGATACTTTTCGGGAGGCGACAAATCCCGACACCATTGTCGCAATGCATTCTCAAAAGCATCCATGAAATATTTTTGTGGAAGAAGAAGAGGTTTTGTAGAGATGTTTTTGTGTTTCGGATGATGAAACAATGAAGCGCAAACGTCCCTATTTATACAAAATGATCAGCGTTTTTTTGGAAAAAGGGGAGAGCTGGCTTCCATCGCCAGGCTGCCCGCGCCTCTTTGAGGCTTCCCCGGGATTCCCGCTGTCGACTTGTCTCTTTCACCTTGTGTTTTCTCCTGACACCTTAAACCTCCCGCCAGGTAGCTCGCGCCTCTTCGGGATGATCCGGGATACTTTGTGTTTCCTCACACTCACATTTCCTTGTTTCCGCGTTTTACAAAATCCGACACGGTTTCCATGACGCAGCTTTAAACATACGGATTTTTCTTTCTTTTCTTAAGGGGGGAAGAGCTAGTCGCCCCGAACTGCGATGGATCGTTTCCATGTCAGTCAAAATTCCGAAATGTTTTCGCTTTTTCGCAATTTTCAGGCAAAAATCAAAATCGAAATTGATAATATAACATCAATTTTCATCAAAATTCAAGCACTCACAAATTCGAGTCTTGACCTCAAAATCATAAACCAATTATACTCGCAAAAATCCTTTTCTAAAAACTCTTTCCTGACGGTTTGAGTTTGAATTTTTCGAGTCGCAAATCAATTTCAATAATTTCGATGCAATTTAATTCGCGACGCGAGTTAATTGCTCAAATTTTCAAATCAGTTCCTTTTGAATTCCGAACGTGACGATTTGTCACGGAATTTTCAAAATTCATTTCAAAATGTCAATTTTAACTTCAAGTCATCTTGGTTAATTTTGATTTTCAAACGAATGCTTTGAGTGTTTTCAATCAAATGCTTCTACGTGTTTGCATTTATGCGTATGTGCCATCTGTTGCTTGTTTTCTACACTAACGATGCAGGAACTAATGCAAAGCAAAAGGAGAATCGACAGCCGACAGCGCTCCTCCGAAACACAACACAAAAAAGCCAAAAATCACAAAATGAACCACAATCCAAAAACACATATATACAAACCGCCTTACGCAAAATACATCGACAACCGTCTATCATACAGACACTGGTCTAAAACAAATGTCTATCATACAGACACTGGCCTAAGACAACGAACTGGGAGCTATCCGCCACCTACCGAACTAAGCACTCTCTATCCTCTCAAACGGAAAAGAAAGAGAGCAACACAAGAAACAAAGGAGCAACAACGGAATCAGAGGTGATTACCATTATGGTAATACCCCGTTCCTGCTCCACGACAAAAAGAAAAATGGTGCCTGGCAGATTTTGGACGACGCGATAATCGAGGCTCATAGCTCAGCGCGCTACCCCGACGTTGGCCTCCAATCGTCAGAATTCGAGGATGAAAAGGGATCACGACAACGGATACTACCCCGATGTTGAACCCCACTCACCGAATTCAACAAATGATCAAAAGCGGCAACGTGGGATAACACACTCGTACTGAACCCCACTCATCGGACGTCCGGACCTCCGCAGGCAGCGACCAACGATCGATACCCGATCATTGGCCGGGCAAAGGCCGCCAGGCAGAAACACAACCAAGCATGTAACAAAAAACAGTCATCTTTCCCCCTCTAGGATCGACTTCCTCCCCCAAAGCCTCAACGACGGACCCCATAGGTCCCAGACGATACCCTGCGATCAAAAAAAAAACAAACAAAAAAACGTCAGCCGAAATTTCGGCATTACGACGGCATGAAATGGATAAATCCAAAAAAAAACAACCTGCAATGCAAAACAAGGGCAATCCCGCCCAAAATCCAACCAAACAAAAAGTTCACAAAAAAACACAAAAAACGACTCGCCCATCTTTTCAAGCAAAAGACGAGTCAAAACCACAAAAACGACATTTCAAGACCCATACAAGGTCCGCCTACAAACCAAAATACATTCCCGACACAATGGGGTATTTTTCGGCGACTCAAAAAAGCAACTCATACGCTAATTTGAGCCCAAACCGGTCAAAATTCAAAAACGACCGCAAAAAGGCAAACGTGATTTCATCACGCCTCAAGGTAACCTAAATTACCAATGAGATCTTTTTCAAGGCAAACTGACACAATTCAAGCTCAAACAGACGCTTATTTTGTCATACATAAGACCGTCACAAAAGGCAAAAATCCAATTTTGCCAACGATACCCAACGAAGGTCCGTAAATGGCGATGTAATACCCCGTATTTTAATTATATTTCATAAATCATACTTTATAAATAATAGTGATTAGTTATATTTATTAATTATAATAATCGCGGATTAAGTAGTTAGACAGAAATAATTAATAAAATAATAATGATTCGGGATGGAAGTTGTGTAATAAGAATATACGATAATTCATAAAATAATAATAATACTTGATAATCACGTTATAATAATAATAGTAATAATAATAATAATAATAATAATAATAATAATAATAATAATAATAATAATAATAATAGTAATCGTATTTCATAATAATAATAGTAATAAGGTAAGTACATAGTTTCCTAATTGCTCTCTTATAGATCTAAACCAACTCTATAAATAGAGATAAATACCTTGCTCTAGTTTATGATATGCAAACTGGAGATTTGAGAGAAGAGGAGACGTAGAAGGAATAAAAAGACGGAATTTACATTGCTAATTAACTTGAGGTAAGACCGTCTCATGTATACTCTTTGCTATGCTATAACTAGTAAACTAGACCACCATAGGACAAGCCGTGACCATCGTTGTGACCGTGGACCACCAGGGACCACTGTTGACCTCATTTGACCAGCATTGACCGACGGGAGAGGGGTGTTTCAGGCGGGTTTTTATGGGTGGTTGTATGATGCGTTTTATATGGTTTTGAACCCGTATTTAAGCATGACTGACCTAGGTTGTTTAAGGACATAATTAAAGTGTATTCGACTACTATGGGTGGTATGGGTCGTTTTATGGTGGTGGTTTGTGCGGTGGTGGACGAAATTTCGTGGGTGTTAAATGGTTGTCAATCCTGCGTATAGACTCCATTTTACCCTCTTATGTGTGTCGAATGGACTCGGGTTTGGGTTGGTTGGTGTCGTGGTGATGGGTCGTCGGTTTTGGGTTGTTTTGGGTGGTTGTAGGTGGTGGTGGGTGCAGTGGTTGCCGGATTTGCGATAAAACAGGGGAAATCGTACTTTGGCGTATGATCGTTTTCAGACGGCTACCATGGCCGTGTTCGTTGACTAACCTGGGATAGGGGACCACCCCTGGAGTCACCGTGTGTCATTGGTGACATCGGTGGTGTCCAAAGGTGATGTTGGTGGCTGCTAGTGGTGGTTATTGGCGGTTTACAGGAGTGAGTGGTGGCTGTTATTATTTTTAGGAGTTGTCGAAGGTGGCGGTTTCTAGGGCGTGGTCTGGTGGCTATGGCAGTGGTGTGGTGTGTGCTGCCGGTGATGGGTGGCTCTTGGTTGTTTATGGCGGCGGATGGCGGTGTTATGGGTGTGTAGTATAGTCATGGTGTAGTTGTTGTGCTCGTTGTTGTGCTCGTCGTTGTTGTAGTTTTAGGCTCGAGTTGGGTTGTTGATGCGAGGTTAGGGCAAGAGTTAGGGCTTTGAATGGGAGTGGTAGTGGTGGCTGGCCAGGTCTATGGCTGGGCTACTGATGTGGTGTCTCACGGTGGTGATATGGGAAGGAGTTGGTTCAAGCGTATGAGTTCATGGGACATGTTTTGGGAGTATTTAACAGGCTACGTGGGGAGTGTGGGGAAGTGTTTGGTTAAGTTTTAACTAATCATCATACATATCGTCTTATAATTTGATTAGTTTCTAATTATAGTTATCGTAATTAGTTTATAACTAGTTAGTTATTTAAGGCGGGTTTAATTAATTATATTATTATATATCGTCTTATCGTCTTATAATTAGAATAATTAGTAATTATAATTATTACTTGTCTCAATGTGACGGAGTTGTGAGAAGCTTTGTTAATTGGATTTCTGTTTATTCGGATTGCATTATTGGAATTTGCCGACCAGGTAGGAATTTCCTACTCAACTCGGGTTTTTATTATTAACTGAATGGATGTTTAAATGTGACGGTTGATGAGACTAAAAATTAACAATTATGATTTATTATTGGAATAGAGTATTTGAGTATGTTAAATTATTGGTTGAGCAGTAAGACGGGATTGTCATTGAGTATTGGATTGTTGGAGAGTTGATTATTCAGTTGAGCAAAACACGAAGGGTGTTACTGCCAGTTGTGCATAGCGAGCAATCGTTACTACCAGATGAGCATAGTAAGTAATTACTACTGCCAGATATAGTTATGCATAGTAAGCAATTACTACTGCCAGTTGAGAATAGCACGGTGTTAAGGGGGTTGTGCTACTGCCAGTGACGTAAGTGAATTGTACGGATGAAGTGATGAGAATTTGAAGAATGTTTATTTTGGTTGGATTATTATTATTGTTGTTTAGTTTATTCCTACTCAACCTCGCGGTTGACTGTGTATTCGTGAACACCTGCGGTGAACCATAATGGGGAGCAGATTTGACAGGTACTAAAGATTAACTGACGTGGGAGCTATGGGATGCGTGAGGACTTGGCCAATCTACCTAGAAGTCTAGACCACATAGAAGATTTTATCACTTTATTTATTTTCCGCTGCGAGTTGTATTTATTTTATATTAAGTTTAGTTGGTTAATTTGTAATAAACATGTAATCATTAAGTTTTAATTTAAAGTACTTTGGTGAGTTGGACTTTGTTATTCACTACCTCGGGAAACCGAGATGGTAACAGTTCTATTTATTTGGGAATGTCTGGCTAAAGGCTCCTGAATAAATGGGGGTGTTACAAAGTGGTATCAGAGCAAAACGATCTTCAGGCCTAACCAATGAACATAATAATGAACATAGGATGTGTCTAATAAAATGAACCCGGATAGAAACAGTTAGGAGCCCACTTAAGGCTTGGGATGAGTTAGGGGCCCCCTCACACCAAACTTCTGGCCCTTTCAGTTTTGAACCGGTTACCTTGAGAGATATTAAAGCGTGGGGTAATTTAAAATGAATATTGTTTATTTTGTCGTAGGAGTTTGAGTTGCTTTGTTTGAATATTGTTTTCATTGATGACTGGGGTTACTGGACGTAACCTTGATTTTAAGGAGAGTTGAAGGGATGAAATTAGGATTTGATGTTGAATTGTTTTGATCATAAGCATGAAAGTATTTAAAAATTTATATTGATTATGTGGTTGGACGTTGTGTGATAGTAGTATCATGTCTAGTGATATGCGGTTGTGTGAATCCCAAAGCCATGTTATTTACAATATATTATGAAATGATTAAGCTTGTGATATGAATGCTTTAGAGTATATACTAGTCGTGTGTGAAAGTTTATCGACCAAGTTGTGTTGATATAGGAGTAGAAGGGTGTTAATAAGGGCTTGTGACCTAGTAGAAAGGAACCTAGAGCTGAACTTTATTCCGTAACATTTTACCTCTATTTGATTTAGTTGCCATTTGACTTCCGTTCATCATACATGGTTGAAATTTTTATGAGTGATAACCCAATGAGTTATCTTACCAATTCCTTTGGTCTTATGTTTAAAAGTTTTACGGTTTGGGAGAAATAAATAATTTAGTGGACAGTGGTCAGAATGTTCCTGTACAGTTATGTTTTCGGCAAACAATTTTGTAAAATTTCTCATTTAATATCTACTTAATAATTTTGCTTAATTCCAACTCCACTGTTTAAAAGACTCAAATATGTTTCTAAATTGATAAGGCATGTTGCAAGGTAAAGTTTTGACAATTAATAGTGATTTTTACAAGTTGACCCAAGTTTTTGACAAATTGCGGATCAGTTTCTGTTTCGACCCACTGAATTGTAAAAATCTTTATAAAATGAGTATTCGAGATTTGAGCTTAATACTTTTTCTCATGATTTGAAAACTCTTTATATTTTCTGGAAAGTATAAAAACTCAATGTATAATATAACGGTTATTTAATGGTGATTTTTGAAAGTTACAGCTTGACTTTGATTTCCGAAAAAACGCGAGTTTACCAAAAATTTAATATAAATGTTTTGTCGATTCCTAACCTATGATAATTGGGAGGTAGGAGTAATGATAGGAGGACCTAAAGAGGGGTGAGAAAGGATAGAATTGACCAAACCTTGTTTTGTCGATATAGAACATTTAAAAATGCTAAGTCATCTTTCCTCGGGTAGAAAACTTATGCTATCTTTTTTTACTTTTATAGAATCATGCCTCCAAAGAAATCTACACCTACACCCTCTACCATGTTCTAAGAGGAGATTGACCATTTGATATCTATGAATGAGGCTTTGACTGCAGCTCTGAAGGCTAAAGGTTCAGTTCAGGATCCAGCAAAGATGAGTGCCAGTATCGCAAGGCACATCCCAACGAAATATGACGGATTAGGGGAACCATCTTTACTTGGGGATTGGCATAGAGAGTTTGATAACCTTTTTGAGTTGCTAGGATGTCCTGCGGAGTTGCAAGTGGATCAAGCTGCTTACTATTTGAGGGGAAAAGCGGGTTTGTGGTGGAATCGTAGTAAGGAAGTCTTAAGGGAAGCTTGGAGGGAGAGTGATGAACCTTTTATCACTTGGAAGGGTTTCAAGGAGAATATGAGAGCAGTATTTGTACCAGAATATATTAGGAGTAAGATGAGAGCTGAATTTGATTCTTTCAAGATGACTGAGGAGATGACAGTAGAGACTTATTATAACAGGTTTATGGAATTGTCAGAATATGTAGCTGATTTGAATTTTAGTGATGAGATGCTGGCACTCAGATTTGAAAAGGGATTAACAACCACTATTAAGAAAAGGCTTGCAGTTGGTCAACCAAGTACCATGGACGATGTTTATCAACGATGCAGAGAGGATTGCAGATATGTTAAAGGAAGAGAGGAGGGAGAAGGAGGAGAAGAAGGAAAAAGAGTGAGAAGAGAAAGGCTGAGTCATCAAGTGAGGTAGTTGGGGGTAGTAAGAAAAACAATACTCAATCTAAACATTTTTCACCTGGAGGGTTTAGTTATAGTGGAAGTGCAACACGAAGTGGAGAAGGAGGCTCGGGTCACATTCCAGTTCGAGGATGGAGATGTTTTAACTGTAACAAAATGGGGCATAGAGCTTTTGAATGCAGGAGTGCACCTAGGGGAAGTAATGAAAATAAGAACCAAGAGGGTTATCGAACTCCCGCACCAAGTATTGAGGGAAATAGGAATGCAGGGCAATGGAGTACCTAGAGGAGCTACAACAATAGGCAAGGCAATGGGGGCAATCAGAGTAATGGTGGAAAGACTTTTGGTACAGCTAGTACAATGCAAGGGAATGGAGAGAAGGGTAACTTGTTTTATTGAGAGGATTAGAGTCTTATAATTTATATAAGTATTTCCGTTGTTAGTAATTTAATAAGCAATAGTAGTTCCGAAACTTCGGGACGAAGTTTATTTTTAGGGGGTAGAATGTGACACCCCATGTTTTAAGTTTATCTTGTGATACATTTTTATATTTTGAATTAGTTTGTGATACGATTTGATAAGTATTATATGATTTGATAATGATTAAGTAAGTTATTATGTTGCAATGATCATAAGTTTAAATGAGGCTCAGTTGTGCAGATGTTTATAAATATTGTTGTAGTAGTTATGGGTGAACTTCGGGACGAAGTTCATTTTAAGGGGGGAAGACTGTAATACCCCTTATTTTAATTATATTTCATAAATCATACTTTATAATAATAGTGATTAGTTATATTTATTAATTATAATAATCGCGGATTAAGTAGTTAGACAAAAATAATTAATAAAATAATAATGATTCGGGATGGAAATTGTGTAATAAGAATATACGATAATTCATAAAATAATAATAATACTCGATAATCACGTTATAATAATAATAATAGTAATAACAATAATAATAATAATAATAATAATAATAATAATAATAATAATAATAATAATAATAATAATAATAATAATAATAATAGTAATCGTATTTCATAATCATAATAATAATAAGGTAAGTACATAGTTTCCTAATTGCTCTCTTATAGATCTAAACCTACTCTATAAATAGAGATAAATACCTTGCTCTAGTTTATGATATGCAAACTGGAGATTTAAGAGAAGAGGAGACGTAGAAGGAATAAAAAGACGGAATTTACATCGCTAATTAACTTGAGGTAAGACCGTCTCATGTATACTCTTTGCTATACTATAACTAGTAAACTAGACCACCGTAGGACAAGCCGTGACCATCGTTGTGACCGTGGACCACCAGGGACCACTGTTGACCTCATTTGACCAGCATTGACCGACAGGAGAGGGGTGTTTCAGGCGGGTTTTTATGGGTGGATGTATGATGCGTTTTATATGGTTTTGAACCCGTTTTTAAGCGTGACTGACCTAGGTTGTTTAAGGACATAATTAGAGTGTATTCGACTACTGTGGGTGGTATGGGTCGTTTTATGGTAGTGGTTTGTGCGGTGGTGAATGAAATTTCGTGGGTGTTGAATAGTTGTCGATCCTGCGTATAGACTCGATTTTACCCTTTTATGTGTGTCGAATGGACTCGGGTTTGAGTTGGTTGGTGTCGTGGTGATGGGTCGTCGGTTTTGGGTTGTTTTGGGTGGTTGTAGGTGGTGGTGGGTGCAGCGGTTGTCGGATTTGCGATAAAACAGGGGAAATCGTACTGTGGCGTATGACCGTTTTCAGACGGCTACCATGGCCGTGTTCGTTGACTAACCTTGGATAGGGACCACCCCTGGAGTCACCGTGTGTCATTGGTGACATCGGTGGTGTCCAGAGGTGATGTTTGTGGCTGCTAGTGGTGGTTATTGGCGGTTTACAGGAGTGAGTGGTGGCTGTTATTATTTTTAGGAGTTTTCGAAGGTGGCGGTTTCTGGGGCGTGGTCTGGTGGCTATGGCAGTGGTGTGGTGTGGTGCTGCCGGTGATGGGTGGCTCTTGGTTGTTTATGGCGGCGGATGGCGGTGTTATGGGTGTGTAGCATAGTCATGGTGTATTTGTTGTCCTCGTTGTTGTGCTCGTCGTTGTTGTAGTTTTAGGCTCGAGTCGGGTTGTTGATGCGAGGTTAGGGCGAGAGTTAGGGATTTGAATGGGAGTGGTAGTGGTGGCTGGCCAGGTCTATGGCTGGGCTACTGATGTTGTGTCTCACGGTGGTGATATGGGAAGGAGTTGGTTCAAGCGTATGAGTTCATGGGGCATGTTTTGGGAGTATTAAACAGGCTACGTGGGGAGTGTGGGGAAGTGTTTGGTTAAGTTTTAACTAATCATCATACATATCGTCTTATAATTTGATTAGTTTCTAATTATAGTTATCGTAATTAGTTTATAACTAGTCAGTTATTTAAGGCGGGTTTAATTAATTATATTATTATATATCGTCTTATCGTCTTATAATTAGAATAATTAGTAATTATAATTATTATTTGTCTCAAGGTGACGGAGTTGTGAGAAGCTTTGTTAATTGGATTTCTGTTTATTCGGATTGCATTATTGGAATTTGCTGACCAGGTAGGAATTTCCTACTCAACTCGGGTTTTTATTATTAACTGAATGGATGTTTAAATGTGACGGTTGATGAGACTAAAAATAAACAATTATGATTTATTATTGGAATAGAGTATTTGAGTATGTTAAATTATTGGTTGAGCAGTAAGACGGGATTGTCATTGAGTATTGGATTGTTGGAGAGTTGATTATTCAGTTGAGCAAAACACGGAGGGTGTTACTGCAAGTTGTGCATAGCGAGCAATCGTTACTACCAGATGAGCATAGTAAGTAATTACTACTGCCAGATATAGTTATGCATAGTAAGCACTTACTACTGCCAGTTGAGCATAGCACGGTGTTAAGGGGGTTGTGCTACGCGCCGAAGACGTAAGTGAATTGTACGGATGAAGTGATGAGAATTTGAAGAATGTTTATTTTGGTTGGATTATTATTATTGTTGTTTAGTTTATTCCTACTCAACCTCGCGGTTGACTGTGTATTCGTGAACACCTGCGGTGAACCATAATGGGGAGCAGATTTGACAGGTACTAAAGATTAACTGACGTGGGAGCTATGGTATGCGTGAGGACTTGGCTAATCTACCTAGAAGTCTAGACCACATAGAAGATTTTATCACTTTATTTATTTTCCGCTGCGAGTTGTATTTATTTTATATTAAGTTTAGTTGGTTAATTTGTAATAAACATGTAATCATTAAGTTTTAATTTAAAGTACTTTGATGAGTTGGAGTTTGTTATTCACTACCTCGGGAAACCGAGATGGTAACAGTTCTATTTATTTGGGAATGTCTGGCTAAAGGCTCCTGAATAAATGGGGGTGTTACAAAGTGGTATCAGAGCAAAACGATCTTCAGGCCTAACTAATGAACATAATAATGAACATAGGATGTGTCTAATAAAATGAACCCGGATAGAAACTGTTAGGAGCCCACTTAAGGCTTGGGATGAGTTAGGGGCCCCCTCACACCAAACTTCTGGCCCTTTCAGTTTTGAACCGGTTACCTTGAGAGATATTAAAGCGTGGGGTAATTTAAAATGAATATTGTTTATTTTGTCGTAGGAGTTTGAGTTGCTTTGTTTGAATATTGTTTTCATTGATGACTGAGGTTACGGGACGTAACCTTGATTTTAAGGAGAGTTGAAGGGATGAAATGAGGATTTGATGTTGAATTGTTTTGATCATAAGCATGAAAGTATTTACAAATTGATATTGATTATGTGGTTGGACGTTGTGTGATAGTAGTATCATGTCTAGTGATATGCGGTTGTGTGAATCCCAAAGCCATGTTATTTACAATATATTATGAAATGATTAAGCTTGTGATATGAATGCTTTAGAGTATATACTAGTCGTGTGTGAAAGTTTATCGACCAAGTTGTGTTGATATAGGAGTAGAAGGGTGTTAATAAGGGCTTGTGACCTAGTAGAAAGGAACCTAGAGCTGAACTTTATTCCTTAACATTTTACCTCTATTTGATTTAGTTGCCATTTGACTTCCGTTCATCATACATGCTTGAATGTTTTATAAGTGATAACCCAATGAGTTAGCTTACCAATTCCGTTGGTCTCATGTTTAAAAGTTTTACGGTTTTGGAGAAATAAATAATTTAGTGGACAGTGGTCAGAATGTTCCTGTACAGTTATGTTTTCGGCAAACAATTTTGTAAAATTTCTCATTTAATACCTACTTAATAATTTTGCTTAATTCCAACTCCACTGTTTAAAAGACTCAAATATGTTTCTAAATTGATAAGGCATGTTGCAAGGTAAATTTTTGACAATTAATAGTGATTTTTACAATTTGACCCAAGTTTTTGACAAATTGCGGATCAGTTTCTGTTTCGACCCACTGAATTGTAAAAATCTTTATAAAATGAGTATTCGAGATTTGAGGTTAATACTTTTTCTCATGATTTGAAAACTCTTTATATTTTCTGGAAAGTATAAAAACTCAATGTAGAATATAACGGTTATTTAATGGTGATTTTTGAAAGTTACAGCTTGACTTTGATTTCCTAAAAAACGCGAGTTTACCAAAAATTTAATATAAATGTTTTGTCGATTCCTAACCTATGATAATTGGGAGGTAGGAGGGATGATAGAAGGACCTAAAGAGGGGTGAGAAAGGATAGAATTGACCAAAGCTTATTTTGTCGATATAGAACTTTTAAAAATGCTAAGTCATCTTTCCTCAGGTAGAAAACTTATGCTATCTTGTTTTACTTTTATAGAACCATGCCTCCAAAAAATTCTACACCTACACCCTCTACCATGTCCCAAGAGGAGATTGACCGTTTGATATCTATGAATGAGGCTTTGACTGCGGCTCTGAAGGCTAAAGGTTCAGTTCAGAATCCAGCAAAGATGAGTGCCAGTATCGCAAGGCACAACCCAACGAAATATGACGGATTAAGGGAACCATCTTTACTTGGGGATTGGCATAGAGAGTTTGATAACCTTTTTGAGTTGCTAGGATGTCCTGCGGAGTTGGAAGTGGATCAAGCTGCTTACTATTTGAGGGAAAAAGCGGGTTTGTGGTGGAATCGTAGTAAGGAAGTCTTAAGGGAAGCTTGGAGGGAGAGTGATGAACCTTTTATCACTTGGAAGGGTTTCAAGGAGAATATGAGAGCAGTATTTGTACCAGAACATATTAGGAGTAAGATGAGAGCTGAATTTGATTCTTTCAAGATGACTGAGGAGATGACAGTAGAGACTTATTATAACAGGTTTATGGAATTGTCAGAATATGTAGCTGATTTGAATTTTAGTGATGAGATGCTGGCAATCAAATTTGAAAAGGGATTAACAACCACTATTAAGAAAAGGCTTGCAGCTGGTCAACCATGTACCATGGACGATGTTTATCAACGAGCTGGGCACGCAGAGAGGATTGCAGATATGTTAAAGGAAGAGAGGAGGGAGAAGGAAGAGAAGAAGGAAAAGAGTGAGAAGAGAAAGGCTAAGTCATCAAGTGAGGTAGTTGGGGGTAGTAAGAAAAACAATACTCAATCTAATCATTTTTCACCTGGAGGGTTTAGTTATAGTGGAAGTGCAACACGAAGTGGAGAAGGAGGCTCAAGTCACATTCCAGTTCGAGGATGGAGATGTTTTAACTGTAACAAAATGGGGCATAGAGCTTTTGAATGCAGGAGTGCACCTAGGGGATATAATGAAAATAGGAACCAAGAGGGTTATCGAACTCCCGCACCAAGTATTGGGGGAAATAGGAATGCATGGCAATGGAGTACCCAGAGGAGCTAAAACAATAGGCAAGGCAATGGGGGCAATCAGAGTAATGGTGGAAAGACTTTTGGTACAGCTAGTACAATGCAAGGGAATGGAGAGAAGGGTAACTAGTTTTATTGAGAGGATTAGAGTCTTATAATTTATATAAGTATTTCCGTTGTTAGTAATTTAATAAGTAATAGTAGTTCCGAAACTTCGGGACGAGATATATTTTTAGGGGGTAGAATGTGACACCCCATGTTTTAAGTTTATCTTGTGATACATTTTCATGTTTTGAATTAGTTTGTGATACGATTTGATAAGTATGATATGGTTTGATAATGATTAAGTAAGTTATTATGTTGCAATGATCATAAGTTGAAATGAGGCTCAGTTGTGCAGATGTTTATAAATATTGTTATAGTAGTTATGGGTGAACTTCGGGACGAAGTTCATTTTAAGGGGGGAAGACTGTAATACCCCGTATTTTAATTATATTTCATAAATCATACTTTATAATAATAGTGATTAGTTATATTTATTAATTATAATAATCGCGGATTAAGTAGTTAGACAGAAATAATTAAAAAATAATAATGATTCGGGATGGAAATTGTGTAATAAGAATATACGATAATTCATAAAATAATAATAATACTCGATAATCACGTTATAATAATAATAATAATAGTAATAATAATAATAATAATAATAATAATAATAATAATAATAATAATAATAATAATAATAATAATAATAATAATAATAATCGTATTTCATAATCATAATAGTAATAAGGTAAGTACATAGTTTCCTAATTTCTCTCTTATAGATCTAAACCTACTCTATAAATAGAGATAAATACCTTGCTCTAGTTTATGATATGCAAACTGGAGATTTGAGAGAAGAGGAGACGTAGAAGGAATAAAAAGACGGAATTTACATCGCTAATTAACTTGAGGTAAGACCGTCTCATGTATACTCTTTGCTATGTTATAACTAGTAAACTCGACCACCGTAGGACAATCCGTGACCATCGTTGTGACCGTGGACCACCAGCGACCACTGTTGACCTTATTTGACCAGCATTGACCGACGGGAGAGGGGTGTTTCAGGCGGGTTTTTATGGGTGGTTGTATGATGCGTTTTATATGGTTTTGAACCCGTTTTTAAGCGTGACTGACCTAGGTTGTTTAAGGGACATAATTAGGGTGTATTCGACTACTATGGGTGGTATGGGTCGTTTTATGGTGGTGGTTTGCGCGGTGGTGGACGAAATTTCATGGGTGTTGAATGGTTGTCGATCCTGCGTATAGACTCGATTTTACCCTCTTATATGTGTCGAATGGACTCGGGTTTGGGTTGGTTGGTGTCGTGGTGATGGGTCGTCGGTTTTGGGTTGTTTTGGGTGGTTGTAGGTGGTGGTGGGTGCAGCGGTTGCCGGATTTGCGATAAAACAGGGGAAATCGTACTGTGGCGTATGACCGTTTTCAGACGGCTACCATGGCCGTGTTCGTTGACTAACCTGGGATAGGGGACCAGCCCTGGAGTCACCGTGTGTCATTGGTGATATCGGTGGTGTCCAGAGGTGATGTTGGTGGCTGCTAGTAGTGGTTATTGGCGGTTTACAGGAGTGAGTAGTGGCTGTTATTATTTTTAGGAGTTGTCGAAGGTGGCGGTTTCTGGGGCGTGGTCTGGTGGCTATGGCAGTGGTGTGGTGTGGTGCTGCCGGTGATGGGTGGCTCTTGGTTGTTTATGGCGGCGGATGGCGGTGTTATGGGTGTGTAGCATAGTCATGGTGTAGTTGTTGTGCTCGTTGTTGTGCTCGTCGTTGTTGTAGTTTTAGGCTCGAGTCGGGTTGTTGATGCGAGGTTAGGGCGAGAGTTAGGGCTTTGAATGGGAGTGGTAGTGGTGGCTGGCCAGGTCTATGGCTGGGCTACTGATGTGGTGTCTCACGGTGGTGATATGGGAAGGAGTTGGTTCAAGCGTATGAGTTCATGGGGCATGTTTTGGGAGTATTAAACAGGCTACGTGGGGAGTGTGGGGAAGTGTTTGGTTAAGTTTTAACTAATCATCATACATATCGTCTTATAATTTGATTAGTTTCTAATTATAGTTATCGTAATTAGTTTATAACTAGTTAGTTATTTAAGGCGGGTTTTGTAATACTCCGTATTTATGAGTCTTGGGGTACTCTATCGAGTAGGCCTTACTCTGTCGAGTAAGGGAGTTTTGCGAAATAAATTAGTTTCTGACCTGTTGGGTACTCGATCGAGTAACTAGGGTACTCGATCGAGTAAGGGGGCACTCGATCGAGTACCTTAGCTACTCGATCGAGTAGCCCATTCTGGGTCGTTTTGTCGGGTTTTGTTAATAATGCGATTAAAGTATAAAACACTTCCGTCATTGTTTCCAAATCACTATTCCAAAACCTAAATTTCTGTTTAAGAGAGAAAGCAAACAAGTTCATCTTCTTAATCACATTCTTAGCAATTCCCGGAGTTCAGACGGTCAGTTCTTGTCGTTGTTTATACCGTTGAGTTCCTTGCGTCGAGGGTAAGATCTATGTACCCTTTTTATTGTCTTTCCTTTGATTTGGTTAAACCCTAATTTTGGGATTGGGGGTTTTTATGATTTGTTATGGTTAGATTGTGATTATGTGATTATGTGATAGGAGAAGGATTTGTAAGGGAGAGGTTTTGAGACAGCTGCTAGATCGTCTGATGATTGTGTTGCTTTCCAGGTAGGATTTCCTACTCAGTATTAGTCCCATAATGGGATATTGGTGATGTCTTTGTAGTTAGTTGTTTGATATAATGATTGTACTGTGTTTGTGGTTGTGATTGTTGTTGATGGTTCTCGAGATGCGTTCTCGGCTGAGTGGGGTCACTTGCGGGAGTGACTTCACGCCCTAGTTTCGCCCTTCGTGGAACCCGCCACGGAAGGGGATGTGCACATTAATGGGACGGGGTTATCGCTCGGTATGATGAGCGGGGCTTAGGTGGGAACGTGCGGTCCCCATCGCTGGCGGCTGGTCCAAAGGGACAATCGATATTGAGATGATGGGAATTGGTTGGTGGTGTGTGTGTGTGTGTGTGACAGTTCGGTTTGTCTGTTTATCTTATTATTGTTATCTATATTGATTGTGTGATTAGTCTTGACCCCGTTTAAATGTTTTAAAAACGTGGTGATCCATTCGGGGTGGTGAGCGATTGCTTGGCGGTATATCTTGGATACGCGTGGGATCTAGTTGGGGATGGAGTCATCACATATCCGAGTCTTTAGTCTTCCGCTGTGTTTGTTAGGACAGTTCCTTTCAGTTGGTTTATAGTTTGAGAACAGTTGTATTTTGCTTACAGTTGGTTTTGTAATGTAATCACTTAAACTTATTTAATAAAGTATGTTCCTTCATTGTCTTATGATTACCATGCCTCGGGTAACCGAGATGGTGGCATCCTTATACCTGAGTGGTCCTGGTAAGGCACTTGGAGTATGGGGTGTTACAAATGGTATCGAGCGACGATCCCGAAACCTCGTAACCAATAAATCCAATGAATATAGGGAGTCAATTAAAATGAACCCGGGGTAAAGGTTGTAGGAGCTAATGCAAAGACTTGGGAGACGTCCTAAAGTCGCGAACTCGCCCTACAATTTTGAACCGGTCACCATGGGATATGTGTCGGGATCGTTATGTGCATATTGTGTGCTGTGTGTATCTATGTAGTAGTATGTTGCATGAATTGATGATGATGACGTGAATTATATGTTGGTTGATTGTAAAGCATGAAAGTATAATGATGGATACATGTAATTTGGCATGTTATAGTTATGTAAGGAAAAGTGTTTTGTCTATATATATATATATATAAAGCGATGTGTAAGTATACATGTTGTTGTTGTCGTGTTGAGTAAAAGTACAGAAGGTTGGGAGTGTGAATTGAACAGGTGCTGGGTGAATGTGTTGAACGAATATGGTGGGTAAATATGTGGTATGATGGATGAATTAGTGGGAAAAGATGAATCATCGTGGTGTGATAACATGGTTCCTGATTAAGCATGTCATATAATGGAAGTTATTTTATAATGTTGTTATGCTAGTAACATGTGAATAGGGGACTTGATGTCGTGTATTTGTGATTTTGTTTACGAAAAGTGATAGAATAAAAACATGTGGGTAAGTCATAATTGGCAAGTTATATAAATTATGTGCATGATGAATGTTGTTGTTTGGCTTTTGAAAATAGTAACATATGATTATGAATACTGATTTTATGAGTTTTGGACTGGTTTTGTTTGCTTGGTTGTTGTTTAAGTTGTTTGGAAGTAAAATCAAGTAGTTGTGTTTTTCGATTATAAAGAGGTTGATTTTAAACTGTTATAACTTGAGATGCATAAATTATTTTGATGTGATTCCAATTGGAGATGATAGCTTGTCCTTTTACGATTCTAACGATAGGTCACACGCCCAAAACGACCAAGAAATGAGTGAGTTATGTCATTTCTACGGCCCCGACGGTCTTTGAGAATTGAGGTACTCGATCGAGTATCCTCGGTACTCGATCGAGTAAGGGGGCACTCGATCGAGTACGTTAGATAATCGATCGAGTAGCCCTGGTGATTTGTTTTACGTGCTTCTGATCTTGACCTACTCGATCGAGTAAGTCCCTTACTCGATCGAGTGGCCTGTACTCGATCTAGTGACCCCTGTTTTGGGTCACATGCTTATCTTTTGACTTCGTTGCATATTATGTTTAATTCAAAGTGGTTATTTTGCTTCTTTATGCATTGTTTTACATGTATGTTGGTCTTGATACGTAAGTTACCCCATCCTATGGGGTGGTGAGTGACACCTTTTGGTGAGCATGAGTTTGGTGGGAGGAGATGAGCTATATGTGGTTGTGATAGATAGTGGAAAAAGAAAAGAAAGATCGTTATGGCTTAATTGAGACATAGAGCATGTTTTGTGAGATGAGATGAGCGATATGTTTGTACGTCGAGTAATGTAAAAGTAAATGAATGTGGACAAGGGATGATGTGAGTTTATGGAACGTGAGAATGAAAAGATTGAAATGAGGGACGCAAATGGCGGCAGCTTGAGATGTGTAAAGAATCATGGAGGGGGATGGTTAGGAGTCGTGTGGGTTAAGAATATACATAGTGAAAGTTCGTTTTAAAGGGGTTGAGAAGAGGGGTATATAGTGAACTTTGTGGAGACATGTCGCGAGGTGGATTTGTAGACAGTGAGGGAGTTTGGGGAGATTTGGTTTATTAAGAGGTGAAACCACTTTGTGGGGATTTCCTTGGGCAATTAACGGTATAAAAAGAATTTTGATTTCTAGAGATGTAAAAAGGGAGATGTAATTGGTTGAACTTTAAACGTTGATTTTTTATGGACAAATTAGTGATAAGTGTGAGTGAGTGATAGCATAATAAGAGAAGATCCATGGTAAGAAAGAGTGAGATGATGTCGGTAGAAAATAATGGAATTTGAGTTTTGGAGCAACGAAAGGGTAACTGGATTTCTAAAGAGTTAGCTAGAAGGAATAAGGAGTTGAACTATTAATTGGTATTATTGAGTGTAAAGAGAAAAGAAGGATAAAAGTAAGCTGAGGAAAATGTTCACCGGAGTTATGTGATATAGAAGTAAGGAATCGTCGAGATTTATGATATTATCATGAGGATATTAGCTAATGATTATATAGAAGTTTCAGGACAATATGATTGATAATGAGTTTCGAGGAATTAAGGGAGTAATAAGTTGGTGGAGTATTGGCAGGATACGAGATATTTGGTTGAGAGTTGGATGACAATACAAATAAGAACGATATTGGGAATGATGTTGATGTAATTTTGTTGGTGAATTTGATGATAGTTATTTGGGATGTTAACCAAAGATAGGAAAGAAATCGTGATGTTTAGAGATGAGTGAAAGAGGTTTGATGTCCGGACAGTGGTGGTGTTATGGTTTGTTACTAAGGGTTAAGAGTGATGGTATATTAGAAAGGTAGCAATTCAAAAGAGGTTGATTTGGTAGGGACCTGATTGTTGTGTATAGTTGTGAGAAGGTATAAGATGTGGTTAGATGAGGCGGATGCTAATAGTTGAATAGTAATGGTATGGTTATACTTGACAAGAAGTGATGGTTGTGCGAATAGGGGAAAATGTTGTGAGGGGCATATGAGTTAAGCTCGGGCGGCAGGTAACCTATGTTGAGTGGTAACTTACGTGATCAGGATTGACTAGTGGATGTGATTATGGGTCTATGATGTCTATAAATGTTTGTGTGAGGTTCTGACCTCACAAGAAGTGGTATGGTGTAATAATTATAAAGTTGTTTTATGAATGTTACGTAATATATATATTGGACACGGTAATTTAATTGAATAATATCCAAAAAGGTAATAACTTGATTAATTTGACATGGCTAGTTATAATTTTATGTGTATTAATAACACATGTGTATTCCGTGAAATGGTAGAGATGACGTTCATGAGATGTTTATTTGTTTATCCATATAATATGTTGTGTTATGATTTAGTAAAGTGGATTTGAGTAAGTTTTCTTGTCGAAAAGTTATTATTCGAGTCGGTGTTTATGGGAGCTGTATGCGATTGTGATATCTATCGGTGTGGTTGTGGTGCCTCGGGTGGTGATCCGGGCACGGTACATAGTCTTTGTGATACGGGTATTTTCGCACTACGGTGTGGGCTGTTGGTGGCGGTGTTGTGATGCCGTCACGGTTGTGGTGGAGTAGGCGGGATGATTATGATTCGAGTTTCGAAAGTGCATACCGGTTATTCATAGTTTGTTGTTTTGTTTGATGTTGCTCCTGCGAGTTTCGGTTTGAGATAGACGATTGTCTTGTTTATTGATGTTTTCTTTACCGAGTTAAGTTGGGAATGAGGGTATAGTATGATATGAAATAGAGTCGTATATGTTTTCGTTGTTGTCATGGTATAGTGATGTTCTATTGATGGGACACGGTTGTGAGAGGTTATTCTGATAATTTTGATCTTGTTCTAGATAAGGCTTTAGTAGACATGGTAATGACAAGTGGTCCGTAGAACATGTGTGGTAATGATCTGAAAGTGCAGTGGTCATAATCTTTTGTTGGGACAGTGAGTGTAGGGTGTTGGGGGAATTAGTGTCATATTAGGTTATGTATGAGTCTTGCGGTAATGAAGGAAAGAACTGGAGGATCTAGTGTGAGTGTACGTAACGAGTGTGGATCGTTAGTTATGCGTTTGGGAGATAGGTGTTTTATATAGAGAGGTATGTCATGTTGCGGTAATGTGGAAAAGTTGAAGTTTTGGGTTAAGATAAAGATTTTGAGGTATAGGTTAGGTGGTGTGACGAATGAGTTGAGGTATGAGGAATGTTTAAGTAAGAGAGCCTTGGATATATGCATGGCGAGTGTTTAGATTATAAGTGGTTATCTTTGACATGCGGTGGTGATGAGGATAATGACACGATATAGCTAGGATTTAGTATTAGTGAGTTACGAGGACGTAACATTTGTCTTAAGAGGAGTAGGATGCGATAAAAGAGAGTTTCATGGTGGTGCATGTTGTAATATAATTGGAAGTAGAGTGTTAGCGTAGCGTAAAGGAGGGATTTGTTTTGTGGATGATACTTATAAAAGGCCATGGCCGTGCTTGTAGTAGTGTGATGCTTCGAAGTGTGAGAATATTTTGTATAGTGTTGACAGTTGGATGATGATGTTATGAGTGCGAGTAAACTTCGAGGACGAAGTTCCTTTTAAGGGTGGTAGAATGTAACATTCCGTTTGATGTTATGAGGATTTTGGTAGTGTATGGAGTTAGTGTTGAGAGAGATACAATGGAGTGGATACGATATCGTGAGCCATGTTGTGGAGGTAGGAATAGTTAGTGGAGTTGGTGTTACGAGTTCATGTTTGGGTTGGAGTTTTGTTTTGAGTTCTTAGTCACGTTGTGGTGTCTTGATCGAGTTAGTATGTTTGTTTCATGTATGGGTTGAACTTCGGGGACGAAGTTCTTTTTAAGGAGGGAAGACTGTAATACTCCGTATTTATGAGTCTTGGGGTACTCTATCGAGTAGGCCTTACTCTGTCGAGTAAGGGAGTTTTGCGAAATAAATTAGTTTCGACCTCTGTTGGGTACTCGATCGAGTAACTAGGGTACTCGATCGAGTAAGGGGGCACTCGATCGAGTACCTTAGCTACTCGATCGAGTAGCCGGTTTACTGGGGTCGTTTTGTCGGGTTTTGTTAATAATGCGATTAAAGTATAAAACACTTCCGTCATTGTTTCCAAATCACTTTTCCAAAACCTAAATTTTTGTTTAAGAGAGAAAGCAAACAAGTTCATCTTCTTAATCACATTCTTAGCAATTCCGGAGTTCGACGGTCGATTCTTGTCGTTGTTTATACCGTTGAGTTCCTTGCGTCGAGGGTAAGATCTATGTACCCTTTTTATTGTCTTTCCTTTGATTTGGTTAAACCCTAATTTTGGGATTGGGGGTTTTTATGATTTGTTATGGTTAGATTGTGATTATGTGATTATGTGATAGGAGAAGGATTTGTAAGGGAGAGGTTTTGAGACAAACAGGCTAGATCGTCGATGATTGTGTTGCTTTCCGGTAGGATTTCCTACTCGTATTAGTCCCATAATGGGATATTGGTGATGTCTTTGTAGTTAGTTGTTTGATATGATGATTGTGTTGTGTTTGTGGTTGTGATTGTTGTTGATGGTTCTCGAGATGCGTTCTCGGGTGAGTGGGGTCACTTGCGGGAGTGACTTCACGCCCTAGTTTCGCCCTTCGTGGAACCCGCCACGGGAGGGGATGTGCACATTAATGGGACGGGGTTATCGCTCGGTATGATGAGCGGGGCTTAGGTGGGAACAGTGCGGTCCCCCATCGGCGGGCTGGTCCAAAGTGGACGATCGGTATTGAGATGATGGGAATTGGTTGGTGGTGTGTGTGTGTGTGTGTGATTCGGTTGTCTGTTTATCTTATTATTGTTATCTATATTGATTGTGTGATTAGTACTGACCCCGTTTAAATGTTTTAAAAAACTGTGGTGATCCATTCGGGGGTGGTAAGCAGTTGCTTGGCAGATATATCTTGGATACGCGTGGGATCTAGCTGGGGATGGAGTCATCACATATCAGAGTCTTTAGTCTTCCGCTGTGTTTGTTAGGACAGTTCCTTTCAGTTGGTTTATAGTTTGAGAACAGTTGTATTTTGCTTACCGTTGGTTTTGTAATGTAATCACTTAAACTTATTTAATAAAGTATGTTTCTTCATTGTCTTATGATTACCATGCCTCGGGTAACCGAGATGGTGGCATCCTTATACCTGAGTGGTCCTGGTAAGGCACTTGGAGTATGGGGGTGTTACAGGTTTAATTAATTATATTATTATATATCGTCCTATCGTCTTATAATTAGAATAATTAGTAATTATAATTATTACTTGTCTCAAGGTGACGGAGTTGTGAGAAGCTTTGTTAATTGGATTTCTGTTTATTCGGATTGAATTATTGGAATTTGCTGACCAGGTAGGAATTTCCTACTCAACTCGGGTTTTTATTATTAACTGAATGGATGTTTAAATGTGACGGTTGATGAGACTAAAAATTAACAATTATGATTTATTATTGGAATAGAGTATTTGAGTATGTTAAATTGTTGGTTGAGCCGTAAGACGGGATTGTCATTGAGTATTGGATTGTTGGATGGTTGATTATTCAGTTGAGCAAAACACGGAGGGTGTTACTGCCAGTTGTGCATAGCGAGCAATCGTTACTACCAGATGAGCATAGTAAGTAATTACTACTGCCAGATATAGTTATGCATAGTAAGCAATTACTACTGCCAGTTGAGCATAGCACGGTGTTAAGGGGGTTGTGCTACTGCCAGTGACGTAAGTTAATTGTACGGATGAAGTGATGAGAATTTGAAGAATATTTATTTTGGTTGGATTATTATTATTGTTGTTTAGTTTATTCCTACTCAACCTCGCGGTTGACTGTGTATTCGTGAACACCTGCGGTGAACCATAATGGGGAGCAGATTTGACAGGTACTAAAGATTAGCTGACGTGGGAGCTATGGGATGCGTGAGGACTTGGCCAATCTACCTAGAAGTCTAGACCACATAGAAGATTTATTTTATCACTTTATTTATTTTCCGTTGCGAGTTGTATTTATTTTATATTAAGTTTAGTTGGTTAATTTGTAATAAACATGTAATCATTAAGTTTTAATTTAAAGTATTTTGGTGAGTTGGACTTTGTTATTCACTACCTCGGGAAACCGAGATGGTAACAGTTCTATTTATTTGGGAATGTCTGGCTAAAGGCTCCTGAATAAATGGGGGTGTTACAGGCGAATACGGGTTTTCCCAACTACAATACAACATAGTGGGACCCACTACCCAAGCAAATAAACTTGGCATTGTGAAATGAGACGGTTTCTCGCCTCACTCACGTTTTTCGAGCATAGGGAGCGGGAACGGGGACCAAAATGCAAACTAAAAGCACCCCTATACTCCTAAACAGGTTTCTAACCTAATGCAAGGATCAATTTCACTCGAAATGGGCTCAATTAAAAATGCCCAATTCGATTTTCTAGGGTAAAATTCGCCCTAATTCAATCAAGCTAAGGATCAACAAATTTAAATGGATTCAAGAGGAAATACTTACCTTGAGATGACATTGTGGATAATGGCATAAGTGGAAGCTAGCAAAGGTCCTTCAATGGCGATTTTTGCGGGTTTTTGTGTCGAAAGGTTGAAGATGAAGTGAGGTTGATATGCGGACCAACCTCGTGTCTTTTACAGAAAAATAGGGAAGCCCCTTTGGTTCGCCAGGTGGCTCGCGCCTAAACCAGGCTTCCACTTGCTCTTTCAGCGAATTTTGGGCTTTAGCCCAATTTCCACATAACAAAATTCGGATTTTCATTGACGATATTGGAAATCTTCATTTCCTCAAAGACAAACAAAAGCAAATAGTGAAAATTTAAATTCGCTATTTTCAAAAAATTTCAAGCAAACGGCGATCAAAACCGCCAATTTCAAAAATAATGGTGAAATCAAATTCACTATTTTCCTTCACTAAATAGCGAAAATTCGAAAAGCCGCTATTTCTCCAAATTTTAAACGACGGCAATTAAAACCGTCATTTTCAAAATAATAGTTGGAAATTGAATTCCACTATTTTCACCACATATGTCAACGGCGGCACATAAACCGTCACTTTAATTAATAGTGAAGATTCCAAATTCGCTATTTCCATCAAATGTCAACGGCGGCACATAAACCGTCACTTCAATCAATAGTGAAGAATCCAAATTCACTATTTCTTACAAATGTCAACAGCGGCATATAAACCGTCACTTCAAACGCAATAGCAAACTCAAAATTGCTATTTTCCTTCAAAAATTAAAATAAACGGCGATCGAAACCGCCACTTCAAGTTCAAAGAAGAACGACGAATGGTGAAAATTCCAAAATCACTATTCCTTCAAATACCAGCAGGGGGCTTCCTCGCGGAACCCGCTCATTCCAAAAACAGTGATAGTGAAAATCCATACTCACTATTCCCACAGCGGCATCACGAGTTCGCTACTTTCAAAACAAGCCCATTTGACGCGGCTATTCCTGTGGTCCATTAATCGATCGCCTTATCATGGCTAGCGAGCCTTTGTCCGCAAACATCCAAGGGCAGATCCTGAAGATGCCTCGGGTACATTTCCTTGTCGTGGCTGGCGAGCCTTTGTCCGCAAACATCCAAGGGCAGATCCCGAAGTCGCCTCGGGTACATCTCCTTGTCGTGGCTGGCGAGCCTTTGTCCGCAACCTTTCAAGGACAGATCCCGAAGATGCCTCGGGTCCATTTCCTTGTCATGGCTGGCGAGCCTTTGTCCGTAAAACATCCAAGGACATATCCCGAAAATGCCTCGGGTACATTTCCTTACCACAGCTGGCGAGCATTTGTCCGCAAACGCGCAAGGACATATCCGAAGATGCCTCAGGTATGACTCCTTCTTATGGCTGGCGAGCCTTTGTACGTAGTCTAATGGACTTTAAACGACCCGCACGGATAGTAGACAGACTCTAAAATGTTCCCGACGACAGGTCCTTGACTCGTACCCTCGAGTCGCCTTGGCGTCGCCCTTCCCGACGGCAGGTCCTTGGCCTGAATCCTTTCGAGCCGCCTCGACGTCGCTTAGGTCTCCAGGTTGTAATCTTCGATTGACCTGGCGGCTCTACTTTGACTTTTGCCCTGTCCAAGCCTCAGTTAAAGTGGGGGCTCTGTTGATACCCAGTATCCGCTGAGACTCCAACAAACACCCGATGATTATCGGACTACAACATGTTTTGGAATCGCGGCGTTTGATCGACAGTTTGTGTACAACTTTACGTCGGAAAACTTAAAACGATTTTGAAAATAAAACATTTCAAAACATTTCAAAAATACCTGGAGTGTTTAATGCACGAGGACGGGGTCACAATGACACTAACTAGAGTCAAAACCGACACCGGACCAAAAACCGACTCGAAAATTCAAATCCCGACTCCAACAACGAGTCAAACCGAGTCAACCACCAAAAACAAAACTTTCCAAACCTTCTACCTTAAGTTTTCCCGGATTCATGTTGGTCAAGTACCAAACATGTGACTACAAAACCTAGGATAGAACAAATCATGATTGCGTTTGTTGTGAAAGTGACAACACAACTCGAAGAACCGCGACATGGCTCGCGCCTCTTTGAGCAGCCCAAGTGGCCACGTCACTCAAAACTCACACAACCACTCATTCTCCTATAAATACCCCTCAAATGCCACCCATTTGAGACTTACGCGAGTGTCCGCCCCCTCTTTTCTCCCTTAAAATTCTCGACTCGACTTCTTAAGTCACAACCCGACGCGTATTTACGACCTACCGATCGTAAACACGAGCCTTACACATTGTTTGGTACCGTCATCATGCATTAAATCACTTGACCGACCACTTCGACCACTACACCGTCACTAACATTAAAACACTCTTTTTACTTACGAAAATGGTTTTAAACCGAGTTTTTTCCGATCAAACGAGTTGTTACACTTACGTCGGTCACTCGCCATAACCAAACATGTAAGTATGAGGGTGTAAAAATCCTATTTTATTATGTTTTCATTCGTCTCATGACTATAACATGCTAAAACATGCATAACATGAACCAAAACATGGAATAAACGAGCCAAAACTGATTTTTGGTCTAAGGCAGAAGCCCCTTAGGTCGCCAACTAGCCCGCGCCTAAATGGGGTATTCAGACTAGAGATCAACCGTGTTTGTTCTCGTCATTTCCCTTAATCCATTTTTCATATTTGTAATTGGTTTTCACCATTTCAAGTATTTTCGAACCATTTTTATTTTATTTCACATGTTTTAACCATAAAGCATTTTTCACCCTTGGTTCCTCATACCATGACGGTTAAATCCGTGTTTCGGTGATAATATTTGGTTAATGACATTTAGAAGGTATTTTAAAGCCTTTTATTTCATTTCTTTACATTTTCAAACAAACATATTAGTCACCAACACAAAGTCATCCTTGGTTCTACATACCATGCCGGATTTTAACCCGGGTACGATGACGAGTATCGACTAATAACATTCAAATGGACTTAAAACAATTAGTCCATAATCATTTTCAAAACTATTCATGTCAAGTTTGTCAAATCAAACCCGACACCGAATATTATCAAAATAATGATGATTATGCGAGTCAAGTTCTTCAAATCAACAAATGCGGTCTAAACGACCCCTTTAAATCAAACCGGATTCAAATACCCATTTTCAACACGTTTTATAACGTCTTCTAAAAGGTCAGAACATGGCACATAAACCGTGGGCTAACCCGCGCCAAAACAGGCTCCCCATTTCTCATTTTCAAAACCAGAGGGAGGCCCCTTGTATGGCCGACTGGCTCGCGCCTCATATGGCCGTCTGGTACAGGGCCTGTTCCCTTCTAGCATTAGTCTAGGACGATCCCGACTCCGGTTAGCCCGGATATAGGACGGATCAGATGACTATGTGATTATCCGAAACCATATTTGCAAAATGCCTTACTAAGACAAATGGATCATGTTATGCACCCTAAACCTAATACGGTAAATGGATATTTAATTTCCGTCTTGCATGCAAATCAACCATTAATCCAACTCGACATCTTATACTTGATACTTGGATTAAATCAACCGACTTAGAAAGCTCTCACATGTTAGGTTTAAATTATTGGATGCGCATTCATGCATTTAAACCGTTTTATCAACTTTTGCATTCAACCAACCAAGATCGATCAGTAGAGGCCGCTAACGCGGGCGGGATTGGGTGTCTTATTAAAGGGCTTCCCAATACGTACCTTCACCTCTTACTCAGAAACTTTGGATAGTGGACGACCTTATCCAGGGCGTACGAGAGTCATTCTAGAGATAGGATGCTAAAGAGGGACGATTTCCTTATCTTTAGTACCTATGTCAAACGCTGCTTTGTGCTTCGATTTGACCGAGGTATAAAGTGGAATTCGAACGGGTTCCAAGCATCCCACAAATGCTTGGTGGCGACTCCGAACATCTCTAATCGTTTCGAGACCCTAACCGAGACGAAACCGACCGATCTAAAACGATCCGGTCGAAAGCATTTTTACGCCGCCGAGCGTGGCTTTCAAAAAGACCGTTGTATGTCCACAGATCGAAATGGGCTCGCAGGTGGGCCGTGTCCACACTAGGATTAATGGGGAATTAGGGGAAATAAACATGGGCAATGATTCATGCTTAATCTAATATGTTTTCATAATTTATTTGTTTGCTTGTTGTGATTTTAACTTATGCACATGTTATGTTTGATGAAATGCGAGCCTATAAATCCTTGTATTTTTTTTATCCATCACCTATCTTTTCAATGAGGCTTTTAAGCATATAAACCAAGTCGAGCCTCATTAGACCATGCATAATGTTGAATAAGAAGAATTAAGTCGACTTGTAGGTGTTGTACAATCTAATCGATTCGGCTCCGGGACCCAAACCTTCTTAGGCATTGTAAGCTTATACACCAACTCGATCCCATCATAACAATAAGTGCTTGCATATAATTGAGAACATGTTTGTATGATTTACTCCCGTAAATTCCCTATGAACCCATGATATCCTAGCACTTTTAGTCATTTGTTTACATCCTTCCTTTTGTTGCTTGTTTACTTTCCATTGCTTTTATTAGATTAAAATCATCAACCCAAATCAATTGTGACACTAGCATAAATTGAGATAGATAGATTTAGAACCCAAAGCACACCGTCCCATGGATCGACCTCGACTTAACCACTAACTAGTTGTTTGTTGAGAAATATAAATGTGTTTGATGAAGTGAACAACGACTCGCTTCTACCATCAAAATGGTGCCGTTGCCGGGGACGGTGTTATGTGATTAAGTTCTTACTTGTTTGTCTATTTTAATTTTGTTTTAACCTTGAGGAACTTGTTCCTCAAGGTTCGCTCTTACCATTTTTGTGTAGTTTTCCTTGGTTGTAGTTGTTTCCTTGTCTTAGCAATGATAGCCCAAGCCTTGGTACATGGAGTAAGTGGTGGATCTTTTGAGTGTGACTATAATGGGTATGGGGAGTTTGAGGAGCAAGTCAACACAAACCTACCTTACCACTCATACAATGAAAGTTCTAACTACTACCCCAACTTTTCCCACCAAAATCCCCACATCCAA
This sequence comes from Silene latifolia, assembly GCF_048544455.1. NCBI lineage: Eukaryota > Viridiplantae > Streptophyta > Magnoliopsida > Caryophyllales > Caryophyllaceae > Silene > Silene latifolia. The sequence goes on from NC_133531.1 coordinate 102,563,913, forward strand.
TATCCATAACAACCACCCAACCAATACCCACTTCACAATGAATTTCAATTGCCACAATACAACTACTTTCACACTCACCCACAACAAGAAGATGAGCCCATTCAAAATGTGATTCTCCAAATGATGGGAGACCAACAAAATTTCTTTAAGCAAATGCTAGAGGAGAGCCGAAATAGGGATAATGTTCTTCAAGGCATTGTTACCCAAGGTGAGGAGTTAGAGATTCAAATTGCCCAATAAAGAAAGCCCAAATAACTACTCCTCACCATTCTTTAGATCATGAATGCAAGTTTGAAGGAGTTACCTTTGATGAGAAGTGGGAAGAGCCAATCTCCTTGAGCTCTTGTGAGTATGAAAGTGTTGTGTTTGATGAGGAAGATATGAGGTTAAGTAAGCCAAATACTCTTAACCTTTGTGAGTATGAGGGTGTGTCTTTTGATGTGAATATTGAGATGGTGGAGGAAGAATTATTGAAGAAAAATGAAGCCCCCATTTATGATTCTTATGAAGATATATAGCCATGATGATAAGACCATAAAAGAGGCTTATGAAGAATACGTATCTTACAAGGACCTTTGGAATTGGGAAGAAGAATGAACTTGCGAAATCACCTTACTTGAGGAGCCAATCCTTGAGAAATTTGAGGTATGCTTCCATGCGAAAGATGAACTTCTCTTTCCTATTGACCATGAAGACCTTTTCGCACCCACCATGGAACCTATGATTGTTGGAGATGATATGGTGGACATTCTCCAAAAGGTCAAAACCTCATACAAAGGGTACTTGGTGGAAAAACTCAAGAACAAACTTGTGAATGAACTTACTTGTGGAGATTTGGCATCCACAATTTCAACCCCTAAGGTATCCGGTCATCAATGGTATGAGAATTCTCCTTCTACACTTGAAGGATTGATAAATCCAAATGCTATCACCATCACCAAAATTGAAGAAGAATGTGGTAAGTGGAAGTCTCCGGAGGAATATGAACCATACTTCATTCCTCCTGTTAACAAGAATCATGGGCTTATTGATCAGAAGCATTGCAAAGGCTCTAGTGCCAAGAACAAAGTGAAAAAAAGAATGAATGACAAGCTTTCTTGGCCAAATTTCGTATTTAATTGGAGCAACCCATACTTATGTTTATTTGGAGCTTGCTCACAAGCCTTTGATCTTATTTTAAGGGCCTTGAGCTCTATGGACAAAGAAAAGAATTTCAACAAATTAAACTAGTTTGGTGGAGTCCTATCTCAAACCACCATTTGTAAGATATGCCTTTCCATAATTTTTGCATTGTATAGAATTGTATATACCTTTATTTTCTTGCATGAGAGAAGTGAGAGAGGGTTGCTTACCTATTCATTGAGCATATTTTCAGAAAATGATAAGAAGGAATCACAAAAGGGTGCAAGGGAAAAAATTCAAAAGAAAGAAATGAGAATTGACGAAGGGCAACACAAGACACCCGTCTCCTTATTAAGACGCTCGTCTTAAGCCACGTTAGGAGCACGAATCATCACTGTTTACGAATCCTCCCGGATTGTCAAGAAGACGCGCATTTTCGCCATAAGACGCTCGGACCGCCCTTGAGACGCTCGTCCTGGTCAATATCCTAAGAAATTTCCTGCACTGGATGGGAATCCGCTCAGATTCTTCAAAATCCGCTCGTCTTAGCCGAGACGCCCGTCTCCTACCCAATATGCTCGTCCTCAACCGCTGGCAAAAACATCCAGGCTCACTGACTATGAATCTGCCCGTCTCCTATATAAGCGCTCGGATTGCTGCCCCAAGACGCTCGTCTCTTACACGGCCGCTCGGGTTTGCTCAATTTCTAGCCGGATTCTCGAATCATCCGCCCGAGCCCGACCCTAGACCGCTCATCTCCCACCCGTTTTCTTTATAAACACCCCCACCATCCCTTATTTTCCTTATCTTATCTCCTCAAAAATCTCACATCATCATCAAAAACAATCCCCATCACAAAAACCAACCCAAAACCCTAACTTCTCAATCAAAAATGATGAACCTAAGAGGTAAGGGCAAGAAATCCGCCGAGACCGCACCTAAAAAGCGCAACGGTACTTCTTCATCCACTCCAAGGGAGGCAAGGGGCCATCACAATGTGATGATACAAGGTGTTGAACAACTCGAATACTTCCCCGAGGTAATCTTCACTTGCGATGAGCACCGCCAAAAATCTGTACATTTGCTAGGTAAGCATTACGAGCCCAATCAATTCATTAATACCGCTATTTTAGAAGTTCTAGGCATAAGGTATCAAACCGAAATGTTCTTCGATGGTTTGGGTCTGGGAAGTTACTCTATGCTCATGAGGATACCTACCTAAGTCTTACCCTCGAGTTTTTGTGTAGTTTTCGAATCGTCACTAATACACGGAGAAGTGTTTATTTCGAGTTTCGACTTTGTAATCAAGACCATAGGTTAACCTTGGACCAATTTGCAAACATTTTTGGTCTTGTAGTGCCAAATGACAACACCGATAAGCCCTCCGACTTCAACGTTAACCACGTTTGGAGAGCCATTTCGGGGAGGGAACTCTTTGCCTTAAAACAATGCTATACCTTTGCCATCCAACATCTGGTGATTCGGATCACCGAGCGCTTTATAGCCGGAACCATCAATGGAAGGCTAGAACAAGATAGGTGCACTCTTCTTGACTTGACCTTCTTAGAGTCCTACTTGAATGTTCAAGGGACAAGGCTTTACAATTTCAACACACCCCTTGAGATGATTATAAGGTTCTTTGATTATGCTCAAGGGAATTCTAACATTAAGAGCTTTGTGATGGGAGGCCTAGTCACAATGTTGGCAATGATCTTTGCCCAGGGTTTAACCTTCATGGGGCCTATGAAACGCTCCCATGGAGCACTTTGATTGACGAAGATGCTATCTTCCACCACCACCGGTGGTGCACTTACAACCAAGCCAGAAGTGTGGAGTGGTTTACAAAGGGATGCTCTTCAATTGTTCTCATTGGGTGGAACGTACCACCTACCGAGCCACAGTTGAGTCGGTACTCACCTACACCGAGCTACCCCTCGACATCGAGATTCACCGCAACCCACCACAAAGAGAAGAAGCACCTCGTCAACCCCGTCAACCTCATGAGTTGCCGGAACGAGGTAATGCACCACCATCATATGTGCCTATTCCACCCTACCCGACACCACATGTGCCTTTCGCTCCCCAAGATCCAAGAGCTCCAAACATGAATGATCTAATGAAGCTCATGCAACGTGTCGATCTTGGAGTTTACGATGGGAGGGTTGACAACTACTTGGATCAATACCCCTCCTACTATAACATGGCTCAACAAGGGTATATCAACCCTAGAGGCCCTCACCCATCTTAGGCTCGACCACACCTTTTGTTCCCTAACCAAGGGAACCAATAAGAGAACTTTGGCGGCCAAGGTGGAGGATTCTTTGGTCAAGGAGGAGGATATGACCAAGGAGGTTCTAGCGGACATAGGTACCGTGATGATGATGATGATGATGACGAGTGAGAAGACAAGAGGTGTCTACCACACCGCCTCCATTTGTATGATACTTCTTTCTCATTCTCTCGTGTATATTTGCATTGCATTTTCAATTACCTTACATTTAGTTTACACCTCACTTGCATTTGTATTATATTTTATATTGCATTTACATTAGTTAGTTCATATAGTATAGTTGCATTGTAATATATCTCATATGATTAGATTAGTTTGCATTGTAATATATCTCACATGATTCATGTAGATAGTTGCATATAGACTAGAATTCATGCATAGTCACTAATGACCAATCCTATTCTTTTCTACACTAGAAATAGTGCTTAAATCGGTTTAGGGAGGGATCATAGGTGACCATAGTTTACTAAATATCATGCATCATTTAGTGTAGTTTAGATTGCATTCATTTATTATATATGTCATATAGAATTGCATTTAGTTAGAGCACGCATTCATTCATTTCATATCATTGCATTTGCACTTCAATTTCCATAAAACTTTAAAAAATCCAAAAACATGTATTTCTTTTTCATTCCTACTCCTACATGTACATTGAGGATAATGTCTAAAATAAAGTGGGGGATGGGAATTTATATTCCAAAATACAAAAAAATTGAAAAATTTTGAAAAAATCCCAAAAATATGTTCTTTAATCCATAAAAATTTGAAAATTTCAAAAACCAAAAACATGTTCTTTAATTTAGTAGTGTAGAATTGTATATACTTGTGTTTTTTGTCCTCTTCTCACATAGATACAACACTACATTTGAGGCATTGTCAAGGAAATGTGAAGACCGCTTAGTATGATCGCTCTAATATCTATTTCCCTTCCATTTATTTTTATTATTCTTATGAGGAGGATGGGCTTACATGTCAAGGAAGATGTAGTGTATTTTATTGTTGCGGTTTGTGTATCTATGTGTTGTTAGGAGTTGCATCCAGATTATATGGCATCTTAGTTGATAGAAGCATATGCATTATAGTTGTATATATGTTAGTTGCATCATGGCATGTAGTTTGCATGGTTAGAAAATTTTTGTGAAAATGCCTATTTGGGAAGCTTGACAAGTGTAATATAAGGCCCTTGTAGATAATTTTTCTCCTTGACACTTTGTTTGCTAGAATTACCTCAAGACACCCTAGGATGTATCATACTAGTATCTTTTGACCCATGGACTAAGGCCTAGTCAAGAGTATCTTGTGATGTGATAACTTCTTGGCTACCGTTTATTCCAAGGTGACCTTTGAAGCCATGCAGCCGTTCTTACACTTCTATCATCATATTTTGTCAACAAAAAGAGAATGGGCACAAAAATTTCCAAAATTGAGTTCAAGTACCAAAATGAAAAAGTTAAAAAGTTTGCACAAATTGCATCAAAGAAAAGAGGAGTACAAAAATAAACTCCTATGCTTCAATAAAAGCACCCTCGTAACAAATTGGGGTGACTTTGAAAAATGTTCAAAAATGCAAATATTGAAAGTTTTGCCAAGTATCAAAAATGCCAAACACCAAGAAATGGCAAGAAAATTGTTCTCAAATGTCAAATACCACAAGAAATTGGGGGGAAAAACAAATCAAAAAGCAAACTACAAATATGAAACTCATACACTCTTCATCCATTTTTATCCATTGATCTTATTTGTTGCATGGTGGAGAGGGGATGACCCTTCTTCTATTCTAGGCAAGAGGGGGAATTCCGCGATCCTACAGTGTTTCAAACACCATAAGGAGCCTACTCTTGATAAAAGCATTTAGCGATTGAGGATAAAATTACCCTAGTTTGACACAACTTGGAGGTGATTTGTTGGTATCCTTTTGGACTTAGTAGCTTGGAGAAACAATATCTATAATGGAGTGTGTACCCTTAAATTGCTTCCCCCTTAGGTGATTTCCGTCACTTAGATGAGGAAAGTGGCTATTCTTTTGTATGATGCATCCATTACTTGTTTTGTGTGCCTAATGATTGGATGTATCGCCATTTTGGCAAGCCCCACCTTGCCTTGCAAGAAGGCACCTTACCTCATGGACGTCTTGTTGTGAGTTGAAGGGGCGGAGTGAGACCCGCTAATTGTGTCACATCGGTTATATTAGTAGGATAGTTTAAATAAAGGTCTAGTTCTAGTCACCTCTTTACTCGGGACGAGTAAAGCTTCGGTTTGGGGATTTTTGATGTGACTCTTAATTGCGCACATTTAGTCCCTTAATTGAACCTATTTTGCATACCATTATAACATTTCATGGCCATTTTATCCGTCAAATCCTTTCTATTTTGCTTTCCTAGTGCATTTTATATGTCTTATAGGAAATGAGATAATGAGGCGAAATTCCCGTCTCCCGTGCATAGTTGGAAGCTTGTTGACGATATTGGATGGACTTGTATGAAAAGAAGGCATGAACGATCACCAATGAAGTAGGAATAAAGAGTATATGTATGTCTTGGGTTACTAAAGCAAGAAATGAAAACTGAATGAAGATCTGTGCGTCCCAAACGCAAGACGGGCGGATTGCCTGGTCCAAATCCGAGCAGCCCGTGCTAGATCCGAGCGGATCCAAAACCTATGATCCGAGCGTCTTCTCTTCAAGACGGGCGGGTCCCTTGGCAGAACTAACCGTGCTTCAAGCCAATCTGAGCGGATCATGGTAAAACTAGCAACGTGATATGCGCATCTCCCTAGAGACTTGCAATTCCCTACTCAACAGTTAGCAATGCTATTTACTAAACCGCCCTTGTTTAACCTAATGATGTACCACTATATATACTCCATTTGTAATAATCAAGATTATCAAGTTCTCTTAGCTTAGAAGAAGCCCTCTTAGAGGAGGCAAGCATTCCTTAGATTAAATTAGGAGTAGATTAGAATTGATTAATCTCAATCATTCCACAAAATAACATTTTAATCTTTCCTTAATCATTGTTCAAGTTTATTATTATTGGGTAATTGAAGATTATTAGGTTATTGGTCGTGATCCCTAGTGAGGGGTTTAGTTTTCAGTACTTGTCGTCAAGAGCACCTAGACCAAAACACAATTTATAACTTCACCAACAACTCTACAATTAGTAAAGAGGCAAGTAAAGGTCGGATCCCAAGGGACGGGAATTGAGATGAGATTTCTATTGTAACTAGTGGTGTCTTAAGGGTGTCACAATTGGGGTTTGAAGTAGAAGGTCACTAAACTAAATAGCAATGAAAGTAAACAAGCAAGATGAATTAAAAGGGATGTAAACAATTGATGAAAGGCACTAGGGTGTCATGGGGTCATAGGGAATTCATGGAAATTGATCATACAAACATATTCTCAAGTTATAAGCAAGCAATTATTGTTGTGATGGATCGAGTTGGTTTATATCTTACAATCCTAAGAAAGTTTGGGTCCCGGAGCCGAATTGATTAGATTGTACAACACCTACAAGTCGACTTAATCTTCCCTACTCAACAATATGCATGGTCTAATGAGACTCGAGTTGGTTTATGTCTTACAAGTCTCATTGAAAAGATAGGTGATGGGTAAAAAAATGTAAGGATTCATAGGCTCACATTTCATCAAACATAACATGTGCATAAGTTGAGATAACAACAAGCAAGCAAATAAACTATGAAAGCATATTAATTTAAGCATGAATCATTCCCCATGTTGGTTTCCCCTAATTACCCATTAACCCTAGCTAAGGAAACTACTCACTCATTATCATGTTGAACATACTAGCAAGGTTATCAATCATACCAACAAAGTGAAACATGATGAATAAATGAAAGTAATTAACAATAATTAAAAAGGGATTAAGAGAATTATACCTACTAATGATTCCAATAATAAAGCAAAGAATAAAAGAAGTACTTGATGCTTGATTGGAAGGTTGTCAATCTCCCAATAATAACCCAAATAATCTTCAATTACCCAAAATAAAGGATGAACAAGAGAGAGATTAAGGAAATAAAACTTGTATTAAAACTTGATTAAATGTTGATTACAAGATTAAAGAGAGATTTGATTGATATTAACTACACTAAAGATTGCTAAGAAGAACATGCTCTTCTAATTAGACTAATGGGGTATTTATAGTGGGGATTAGGTACATGAATTAAGGTTAACTAAGGGCTTAAATGACGATTAAGTCCCTTGTTGAGGAAACGCCTGTCTTTTTGGGAAGGCTCCGGTCTCTAGAAAAAGATGTGCATCCTTCCTTGAAGCTTGAAGAAGACGAAATGGGACTGTCTGGGAATTCGGGCGTCTTTAGCACGGGACGGGCGGATTTGGTGATTTCTGCCCGGGCGTCTTGTGGAGGAAGACGGGCGTCTTCTGGAGCTTTTGCCCGGGCGTCCAGAGGGTGAAGACGCACGGGTTGTGGGTGGTGGACGGGCTTCTTCATGGGAAGACGCACGGATTGTTAGGCAGTCTTGTTTCTTCTTCTTATATTCCTTTTTCTTCATAAAATCCTTGGGGATTTCCTCGGGGATGCAAGGATCTTTTCTCATCATTGCCCATCTAATATAGTATGTACAAAGTCCTTCTAATCTTGTCTCTCATTGATGCTTGGTCATTGAATTCAATCAATTTAGTCTCATTTTGCCATGAAAATGCAAGGTTTTCACTCCTTTCCTACCAAGGGATCAAAACCTCAAAGAATATGCAAAACAAAGAACTAAAGACAATAAATGACCCAAATATGCACTAAAAAGCATGGGAACAAGGCTAATTCGGGGACTAAATATGCTCTAATTATGGTCACATCAAATATCCCCAAACCGAACCTTTGCTCGTCCCGAGTAAAGAGGTGACAAAGCCTAGGACCATTATTTAAACTAACCTAATAACATAGCCGATATGAGACAATTAGCGGGTCTCACTCCACCCCTTCAACTCACAACAAGACAACCATGAGGTAGGATGCCTTCTTGCAAGGCAAGGTGGGTCTTGCCAAAATGGCGACACATCCAATCATTAAGCACACAAAATCAAATAATGGATGCATTTACAAATAAATAGCCACTTTCCTCATCTAAGTGGCGGAAATTATCTACAAGGGAAGCAATTCAAGGGTACACACTCCTTCATAGATGCAATTTCTTCAAACTACTAAGCCTAGAAGGATACCAATAAATCACCTCCAAGTTTTGTCAAGCTAGGGTACCTTTGTCCTCAATCGTTAAATGCTTTTGTCAAGAGTAGACTCCCTATGGTGTTAGAAACACTGGAGGATCGCGGAATTCCCCCTCTTGCCTAGATAAGAAGAAGGGTCGTCCCCTTTCTACCATGCACAAAAATGGATACGATGGATAAAAGGATCAATAGATATTTGAGTTTCACTTTGGGAGTTTGCTTTTGTTTTTGTTTTGGCCCCAATTTCTTGTGGCATATAACATTTGAGAACACTTTCTTGCCATTTCTTTTGATTTTTGGAACTTCAATACTTGACAACTTTCAACTTTTCGTTTGCATTTCTTTTTGAACATTTTCAAAGTCACCCCATATGTAGTGAGGGTGCCTTATATTTGAAGCTTTTGGAGTCTATTTTTGCTCCTCTTTTCATTTGATGCATTTTTGCAAACTTTCTTTAACTTTTCATTTCATTGAACTCAAATTGATTTCTTTTTGTGCCCATTCCCTTTGATGACAAAAATGTGGTAGAACATGGATGATGGATACATGGTTTCAAGGGTCACCTTGGAATAAACGGTAGCCAAGGAGTTATCACACCACAAGGTACTCTTGACTAGGCCTTAATCCATGGGTCAAAGGATACTAGCATGACACATCCTAGGGTGTTTTACAAGTATTCTAACAAGCAAAGTCTTAAGAAGAAAAAGCATCTACTAGGGCCTATATACACTTGTCAACCTTCCCAAGTAGACGGTTTCGCAAAATTTTCTAACATGCAAACTACATGCCATGATGCAACTATCATATATACATCCTAATGCATATGATTCTACCAACTAATATGCCATATAAACTAAATGCAAGACCTAAGTTCACATTGTTATACCGCATCAATCAAAATAAAGCCACATAGTCATTAACATAAAGAGGAAAAAGGAGATTGGAAAGATCATACCATGCGGTCTTCAATATCCTCATGTCTCGGATGTGGCGTAGTCAATCAATGTGAACAAGGAACACACAATATATACAAAACAATATATACAAGACTACACTACAAAGGAAATGAACTTGTTTTTGGATTTTCAATTTTTCAAATTTTTATGGTTTTTCAAAAAATTTCAATTTTTTTGGATTTTTGAATAAAAGTTAAGTTAGAATTCCCCATCCCCACACTAATATGGGCATTGTCCTCAATGGCCAAAATGATGTGAAATTATGCAAACATGATGCATGATTTCTACACTAAATGCAAGCTACACTAATCTACACTACATTATGCATAGGTTTTTGTTTATGACGGAGAGCGTAATTTAGATTACCTCCCGTTGCGTATGCATGTACTTCCCCAAACCGAGATAGACATGATTTCTAATGTCCTAAAGTTGGGGGTAGTTCATGCACACAAGATGCAATGCATGAACCTAAATTTGTCATTTTGGATTTTCAAAAGTGGGAACAATGAAATAAGAACACCTCAATGGGGCCGAGGTGTTAGTCCTCTATGTTGCTAGGACTCTCCAACCATGATCAAGGTCAAATAATGTACAAGTTAACAAAACATAAACTTCTTTCATGAAAATTTGAAAAATGGAGAGAAGAGATGAGGAAACTTCACTTAAGCTTGAGATGGGTGTCTCACGCCCGCTCCATCTAGCTATGAAGAGATCCTCTTTTCAACCCCCTCAAGAGTTATCCAATGATGATGAATAAGAAGAAGATCTTCATTTATCCTTGTGTTTCCGGAAAGAGGAGCATACTCATTATTCTCATTGAATTTCGGATTGAAATGTTTGGCAATCTTTGTAATGAGCCCTCCGTTAACAATGTGTTTCATCCCATCATCATCACCATTCCTAAACTTTGCCCATTTTTCGAGTAGCACAAGAGGCGCATTGAAGCGGTACCCAACCCTTCCTTGGATATTGAGGTAAGATTCCATGAACACAAGGTCAAGTTCGTTCACTATTGCCGGATCTCGGCGAGCAAGTAGAGTGCCGGAAAGGAACCGGTAAGTAAGTCTCAAAATAGGATTTTGGATGTGGAAAGCTAGATACTCCTTAATGTACATGAAATCTCGGCCGGTCATGGCCCTCCATAGGGGTGAAACACTATATCTCTTTGGTTTTGATGTCCGGGTAGGCGAGACATCGAGACCAAGCACATTAGCGAATTCCACTAGAGTCATCATTATTGAAACACTTTCCAACCTAAATTCTATGCATATTGTTCTATTCAAGGTTGTAATCTTCAAGAAGCTCAAAAATTCAAGCACAAGGGATCGGTAAGTTTGCTCATGCATGTGGAAAAGGGTAGAGAGACCAAACACTTCAAAAAGGGCTTCCATTTGGTTATAAATCCCAAGTTTCCTTAAAGTATCATGACATAAAAACTTAGTAGGGAGAATGTTCTTACTAAGAAGCCGGTGGAAAAAGAGTCTTTGCAAATCATTGACGAATTCAACATTTGAGAAATCATCAAGTCCTGTAAGATCCACAATTTCTTCATGCTCCCTTCTTAATGTGTTGACATGGGAGGTGGAAGAGCTTCCTCTTACCCTTGGTCTTCTCCTATCCCTAAAAGAATATCCTCTTGGTGCCATTCCTTGATTATTGAATTGGAATTTTTGATTTGTTAAAGTATAAAGATGCTCCTTGTGGATTGAATGTTGCCTTTGAAACCCTAGGAATTTGGGGCTTTTTGATTTTGTGGGGTAAAAGAGTGATTGGGATATGCTTTGGAGTCATAAGGAGGTGGGTTTTTATAATACAAGTGGAAGGAAGGGTGATGTGTCACAAATTGTGTGGTGGGGTGTAATAAAATTAGGAAAATCGTGGTTGGTTTACCGCAGGAAGACGAGCGGATTCGAGCCTAAGACGCTCGGGTTCCAGCTTTTCGGGACGAGCGGATTTGAGCGAAGACGCTCGGATTCTGTCACAGTTAACTTTCCAAAAATATGACGCCACCAAGACGGGCGTCTCGAGCCCAAGACGCTCCGGTTTTCTGAAGACGAGACGGGCGTCTTTTCTCAAAGACGGGCGTATTCTGAGACAGTACCCTTTTTTGTTTTTTCACAGGCAAAAAGACGGGCGTCTTTCTGCAAATACGGGTGGATTCCTCAGGACGAGCGTCTTCCCTGCTGAGACGCTCGGATTCTTCGACAGTCCCAAAATTTTCAATTTCACAGCTTAAAAGGACGGACGGATTCTACCTAAAACGCCCGGATTCTAGCAGGACGGGCGGATTCCAATGAAGACGCTCGGGTTCCTTGCTACGAATTTTTCCTTTAATTTCCTTTCCTCTCATAAATGCTTCCCCACACTTGAAGATCGGTTCCTTCCTTCATTCAAAATTCGTTAGTGACCCTCCCTCACTTGCTCTTATGGAAAGAGTTTATGTTTATGATTAAAGTGTTGGGGCTGGTGTCCTTTACAGTTAGTGCAAGGACTTATAAATCTCTAAAAGGATCAAAGGTATACTTTTGTATCATAATCAGTTGGTCCACGTTTATCAATAACGGTTGGCTTGCTAGATAAGTTTGACGTTATTGTCATACAGATGGCGGTGATCAACTGGTCCCTAAAAGTCACACCTATAGGATACGTTTGAGAGATGTGACGGTATGAAAATACAGTCATGTTGATGCCAAATTTTGACTACCAGTTAGTCGGAGTTATTGACTAATAATTAGTCAAACGCGATGTTGAGATAATTATTTAATACGGATTAAATAAAAATGGCTAAGACGAATTAAGCGGTTAATTCGTAAATTAAATATAAAGCGATTTATATTTGATTAATGTATATTGAATAAATTAATTATACGATATTGTCTTTGTCGGACATGTATTAATAATTCAACTAATCCGTGTTATTAGTTGATGCTTTAATAACCGATAACCGATGACAATTTATAACAAAACCGCGTCATATACATTTTAGCAATTTACGAACCGGACCACGAGTTAAAATTAAGAGGAAGTGGAAGCCCACTTCCCCATGATGAGCTCGGTTTGGCCGAATGCTAGAGAACAAAAGGAGAGCCTTCTCTCCTTTTGTAACCTAATTCATTTTGACAACAAAATTAGGGTTTTGAGAGACATTTTTCTCTCAAAATTTAGATCTCACATCTAAAGAAAACTCACATCAAGTTCTCTCAATATTGCAAGGCAATTAGAGAACACATTTCTAGCACAAGGGCATATTCTCAGACGATCTTGGGTGCAACAATTAGGAGGAGATCTACTTTGATCTCTCATTGCCGAATTGCACTAGGACCGAAGGTTAATTCTTGTGCTTTATCGTTTTTCATTGTTTTTCGTTTATGACAATAAATCACGTATTAAATTTGCGTTATAGTCCTATAATTTAAGGGTATTATACGGATATTACCCCACAAGTGGTATCAGAGCGAGGCCACGTAAATTTTTCTATGTGATTTTCATCAAACGAATTTTGAATCGATGATTTTTGCTTAAAAATTCGTGCGGCAGCCATTTTTTCCTCTCGGCAGAATTTTTTTTATGTTGCGTTTTTTCTGTCTTGGGAACCGTGTCAAGTTTACACGGTGGTGGTTGTTGTTTGTCTTGTTTTCGATTTGATCTTTGCATATTGTTTTGTAATCGATATTCATTGCAATATGTTAAAGATCTATCAAATTGTTTGCATAAAATTTCGTGCGGCACAAATTTTTTGTCTCGGCCAAAAATTTCTTTCCTGGAAAACCGTGCGGCCATTGGTGTTTTTATCGGCCTGTTTTCTGTTTTTTTGCCTAGAAATGCGTGCCACACATTTCTTGCTAGATCAGACGATCTTTTGTTATCTTTTTGTTCTTTGCATATTGTAATTTTAATCGATAATTGTTGCAATATGTTAAAGATGTATCAATTGTAGTTTCAATTCTATACGGATTAGATTAAAATTGCAATTGGGTTTTAACAAATCGTTTTGTTTTGATCGTTGTTGCTCACATTTTGAGCCGAAATTATTTTTTTTTGGGTTTTTTTTTGTTGCTCTCGGCATTCAGCAACATTATAAAAAAAAAAAAAAAATTTTTTTTGGTACTGTTCACGGCAGACGTGAAGAAAAAAAAAAATTTCGAGTTTTATTTTTTTTTTGGCCTTAACATGTGCATAATACGGATCTTATGCATTCGCTTAATAGTGAAACGGTTCACTCACGTACCATTTAGTTATTTTAAAACAATTTAAAGTAACGGATTATGATGAATTAAAATTAAACTGATAGAAGCGGTTTTATCACATAATTTTAATTATTTTTGGTGGTTTGGATTAATTTTAACATAATTACGGAATTATGTCACGAATAAATTATTTTTTTTTAGTTGATGCATTTTTATCGTTATTGTTGAATGCCTTGAATGCTTTTTATTACGTATTTATTCATTTTACAAACAGTTGTAACTTAGTGTGGCCTTAGTAGAACGTGTTACCGTAATGATGGAACACGGTCTTGGTTGTATTTTGAGATCTCGTATCTCCATTTTTATTTTTTTTGTAATTACAGTTTTTATTTAGAATGTAAATAGGTTTATATTTTGTAAATTTTAATTGTAATTTTGAGAAGACTAAAGATGGAGATCGGATGCTCACTCCCGTTGCATGGACAAAGATGGAACATCAAGACAGCTTCTCGGGTCCAACGGTGGATTCCAAAGTTGTATTATGTTCTTTTTACTAGGATAGGCCACACTAGGAATTTTTATTTACGTTTTTGCATTCTTTCATTTATTTTTCGTAACGATAGATTGCATCATATTCCGCCTAAAAACCAAACCACCTAATCATTGCATGAAAACTGACTCATATAGAGGTCACGCGTTAGTTTTCTATGACATTCATATGTCACACGATTTAAGCCATCATCTAAATTAATTCATTCACGCAGTTGCTAGTTATTCGTTCACTTAAAATGAATTTAAACTTAGTTGATGGGATCTTCCTCGTATAAACCAAAATTGAGAATGGCCTTTATAGGTCAAACTCCAATGAGTCCCTTCTTCGTCGGTAGGCATAATATGACCCCTTCTACGTCGGGTAAGTTGGAACCGATTGACCTATTTTATCTCAACGCTATGGTCACTCGTACGATCCTGTGATCATGGTGGACTATAGATAGAATTTACGGAAATCTATCGACCAAGAGTTCTTACGGAAGAATTAGCTAAACAGTTGGCTTATCAATTTACGGAAATTGAGTCTTGGGATCACTTGTATCATTCTTGAGGGAGATCAATTATGCAAGTGCAATGAGTCTACACGATTAAAATGAATTTTAATAGACTTAAATCACCTCGATGAGTTGCTTATTTCGTTTTTGTTTTTCTTTCTTTTTCAGCGTAGATCACGTTTTTTAAAACTGCTAATAACATAATGGCTGGCATCCTCGATGACCCAATGCCAAGTGCCACATTGGACCGTGAGTCCAGGCTTCGGATCTTCATGAATCAGATGAATCAGTCCACTAGACTGAAGAATTATGGATCAAACTTCGCGGAATGGGAGGCGGCATTACGGAATGCTGCCACTGCTAATGGGAAGCTCAAGTATCTGACTGAGCCCCTCCCGCCAGCCCCAGGCCCCACGGCTCGAGTTAACGAGGTCTCCACGTATAGCGACTTCATCATGGAAGCGGGTGCGATTAAAAACGTACTCATTTTTGCAATGGAATCCAATTTGCAGAAACGCTTTATAGCCCAAGGTGCAAACAAGATTTTCACCACGCTCACTAAGGAATTCTCGAAAGCACCGAGAATCGTGACCTATGAGCATACCACTCGCTTCTTTGATGCGAGACTCCAGAAGGGCCAACCGGTTAGCCCACACATTCTCAACATGATTGAGAATGTCGAGAAACTGGAGGCGCTTGATTGTAAGATCAGCGAGAACATTGTGATTGACCGCATGCTTCACTCACTCCACGATGGTTTTGCGCTCTTTAGAGCCAATTACTATATGAATGATTTGAAGAAAAGTCCCCATGAACTGCACTCCCTTCTCGTACAGACCGAGAAGGACATGAAGTTCAGTGGGAGCATGAAACAAGATGTTCTCGTCGTGACAAACAAGGGCAAGGGTAAGGGCAAAGCTCAGGCAAACCTAACAGTAGGTAAACCGAAGTTCAAGAAGTCGGGTTCAGGTAAGAGTGGGCCTGGTGAGTCGAGCACCTCATCAGGCACGACAAAGAGCAAGAATGAAAACATGGAATGCCATTATTGCCACAAGACTGGGCATTGGAGGCGTACATGTCCTGTTTATCATGAGGAATTAAAGGCAGGTCGCGTTAAACCTGTTGGTATGTCTTCATCCTCTTCTACTTTTATTCATATGATTGAGATTAACCACGCAAGTTACGGAACTTGGGTACTTGATACTGGTTGTGGTTCTCATCTGTGTAATCATGTGCAGGGGCTCCGAAACATCGAACCCCTCGTAAAGGGTGAGGTGGACCTGCGTGTCGGGAATGGAGCACGAGTGGCTGCCGTCTCGAGGGGAACATACGTGATCCAGCTTCCTAGCGGATTTGAGTTATTTTTATATAACTGCTATTATGTACCCAGTCTTTCTAAAAACATTATTTCAGTTTCTGCACTTGACAAACTTGGATTTTCATTTGTAATAGAGAATAATACTTGCATTTTCTCATTACACGATATGATATATGGCAAGGCAGTCTCCATGAACGGAATTTATGTTTTAGATCAGACCACCGAAATATTACACGTAACGAATAAAAGGTTAAAGGTTGGTGACAAATATCAAACGTATCTATGGCACTGCCGTATGGGACACATTAATGAGAAACGCGTTAAACAGCTCATAAAAAATGGAGCTATCTCGGCCTTTGATTTTCAATCATTTGGCACGTGTGAATCATGTCTCATCGGTAAGATGACTCGGATTTCCTTCAAAGGTGTTGGAATGTGCGCTGCTGACCTATTAGGACTCATACACACGGATGTATGTGGACCTATGTCAATCAACGCACGAGAAGGCTATAGATATTTCATCACTTTCACGGACGATTTAAGCAGATATGGCTATGTCTACTTAATGAAGCATAAAAGTGAATCCTTTGAGAAATTCAAAGAATACCGAATAGGGCAGAACCTCTTTGGGTAGAAAGATAATAACACTACGTTCGGATCGTGGTGGCGAGTATCTTTCTCACGAGTTTGATCAACACCTCAAAGACTGTGGGATTGCCTTACGATTAACTCCACCTGAACACCTCGGTTGAATGGTGTGTCCGAACGGAGAAATCGAACACTACTTGATATGGTTCGATCCATGATGAGTCACACCGTGTTGCCCGACTCATTGTGGGGTTATGCTCTTCTGTCGACCGCTCTAATACTCAACCGAAGTCCGTCTAAAGTCATGACAAGACTCCATATGAACTATGGAAAGGAACGGTCCCTAACTTGTCCTTTATACGGGTTTGGGGCTGCGAGGCTTATGTCAAGTGGAGACACGAGGATAAGCTCGGCCCGCGATCGGTCAAGACATACTTTATAGGTTATCCTAAAGGAACACTTGGTCATTACTTCTATTCGCCAACCGAACAACGTGTTTTTGTTGCGGCTAGTGCGACATTCTTGGAGAAGGAATTTCTCGAGAATGCAAAGAGTGATAGAACCTTCGACCTGTCGGAGATTCCAGAACCAAATACCGAGCAACCATTGGAGGAACCAGTTCCCTCAATCCCGGTTGCGGTTGATATTCCTGAGGAACCTAGGAGGTCGGGAAGAGTCTCTATTCCTCCAGACAGATACATTGGTATGGTCGAGGAACATGACATAGATGACGTTCTACTCTTAACGAGTAGTGAACCCGCAACCTATAAAGGTGCCATGACTAGTTCCGACTCAAAGCTATGGCTTGAGGCCATGCAATCCGAGATGGACTCTATGTATGAGAACAACGTATGGGATCTTGTTGACTTACCTGCTAAGGTTCGTCCCCTTCAATGCAAATGGCTTTACAAGATAAAGCATTCTGTGGAAGGTCAACAAGATATCTATAAAGCACGACTAGTTGCTAAAGGTTTCACCCAAGTGCCAGGTCTGCACTACGATGAAATTTTTGCACCCGTAGTCATGCTGCATTCCATTCGGATTATCTTAGCGATTGCCGCTTTTCATGACTATGAAATTTGGCAGATGGATGTGAAAACCGCCTTCTTAAACGGTTTTTTGGAGGAAGAGTTGTACATGGTACAACCCGAAGGTTTCATCGATCCACAAAATCCTAAGAAAGTGTGCAAGCTTAAGCGTTCCATTTATGGACTTAAGCAAGCATCTCGGAGTTGGAATCATCGCTTCGGCCAAGTAATTAAAGAAAATGGATTTACTCGATCGGTCGAGGAACCATGTCTTTATATCAAGTCGAGTGGGAGCAAGATTGTCTTCCTAATATTGTATGTCGATGACATACTCCTGATTGGAAATGACATACCTCTCTTAACTTCGGTGAAAGTATGGTTGAAAAACCATTTCCAGATGAAAGATCTGGGTGAGGCACAAAGAATTCTGGGCATCCGTATCTATCGAGATAGATCACGACGGATGTTATCTCTCGATCGAGAGTCTTACATAGACAAAGTCCTAGAGAGATTCAAAGATGACTAACTCCAAGAAGGGGTTTCTTCCTATGGCTCCAGGGGTGCATTTGAGCAAGTCTCAGGCACCAGAGACACCGGAAGAGAAAGAGCGCATGATACGGATTCCTTATGCCTCGGCTATAGGATCAATCATGTATGCCATGATATGCACACGTCCGGACGTGGCATATGCATTGAGTATGACAAGTCGATTCCAACAAAGCATCCGGTGAATCACATTGGATGGTTGTCAAGAACATTCTTAAGTACCTACGGAGGACTAAAGATTGGGCATTGACTTATGGAGGCGATCAAAAGCTATGCGACCGGTTCGCAGATGCTAGCTTCCAAACGGATCGAGATGACTCGAAATCTCGGTCGGATTCGTTTTTACTCTTAATGGCGCCGCAGCGATCGGAAGAGTTCCAAAGAAAGTGTTACAAAGAGATTCTACGACTGAGTCCGAGTACTATGCCGCGTCTGAAGCTGCAAAGGAAGCGATATAGATGCGTCAATTCTTACAAGGACTATCCGTAGTGCCTAGTTCGAATGACCCGATCACCATCTATTGCGACAATAGAGGTGCCATCTTCCAAGCTAAGGAGCCTAAGTCTAGTAACAAATCTAGACATGTACAACGGAAAGCTCATCTAATCCGAGATTACGTGGAGCAAAAGGAAGTAGTGATAGAAAAGATTGCTACAGATGATAACATAGCAGATCCTCTCACTAAACCATTACGACAAGATAAGCATGAAGGGCATGTTAATTCCATGGGAATTAAACGTGTTCCTAAGTTGTAGTACTCTTTTATGGATTAGATTCATTCTCTTTTGTACTCTATACGACATCATCGTTTTGATATTTTATATATTTTGTTTTTCATGTGGATTTGTACGACAATTTTGAACACCACAAAGTGAACTGAACAAACATTATATTTATGGTCCTTAATTGCCCACATGAGCTGATAACTCTGGCAATTATTTTGTGACGTTGGTTGATGGTGGGTTCAACGAGCCATAAGTCAACCGGTTGACTGACCAATCACAGAAGCGGGTTATACGGATATCTCGTAGGACACAATTGTGACATCGACGTGGAGTCCTAAATGTTTTATAACATTCGGTGCCCGGTCGTGGATAGGACCTCCATGGTGATCCTAAGAGTCGATTCTTTTGACTATCGATTGTCTCTTGAGACTAAGGCAGATTTTGGGTGACTTTGGTTTCTTTCTCACGGTCATCCGTAACAGGGGGCCAAGTATATTGTTTTTAGGGTCATTTCATGCTGTGCTTAGATCGAAAGGAGTTCGAGTTGAAGGAAATATTCACCTTTATCGGTACTCGATATTTCTCGGGGCCACTCGAGGAGTCATGGATCGAAATGCATGGCCATGCTCGAATACGAATTCGTTTTATCAGTTGAGTTACTCTCTAGTCGAGGAAACCACTCTAGATACAGATCGATTGTAAAATACGACCTTTGCGGATCCGGATCTGCAAATAGTTTTACATTGAGTGGGAGAAATTTTAAATGAATATGAGAATCGGTTATCGCACGTACACTTGTACGGACAAGTGGGAGTTTGTTGGAGCTGTGTCCTCCAGTTAGTGCGGATAACGTCATTGCACATACACTTGTACGGACAAGTGGGAGCTTGTTGGGGCTGGTGTCCTTTACAGTTAGTGCAAGGACTTATAAATCTCTAAAAGGATCAAAGGGTATACTTTTGTATTATAATCAGTTGGTCCACGTTTATCAATAACGGTTGGCTTGCTAGATAAGTTTGACGTTATTGTCATACAGATGGCGGTGATCAACTGGTCCCTAAAAGTCACACCTATAGGATACGTTTGAGAGATGTGACGGTATGAAAATACAATCATGTTGATGCCAAATTTTGACTAACCGATTAGTCGGAGTTATTGACTAATAATTAGTCAAACGCGATGTTGAGATAATTATTTAATACGGATTAAATAAAAATGGCTAAGACGAATTAAGCGGTTAATTCGTAAATTAAATATAAAGCGATTTATATTTGATTAATGTATATTGAATAAATTAATTATACGATATTGTCTTTGTCGGACATGTATTAATAATTCAACTAATCCGTGTTATTAGTTGATGCTTTAATAACCGATAACCGATGACAATTTATAACAAAACCGCGTCATATACATTTTAGCAATTTACGAACCGGACCACGAGTTAAAATTAAGAGGAAGTGGAAACCCACTTCCCCATGATGAGCTCGGTTTGGCCGAATGCTAGAGAACAAAAGGAGAGCCTTCTCTCCTTTTGTGACCTAATTCATTTTGACAACAAAATTAGGGTTTTGAGAGACATTTTTCTCTCAAAATTTAGATCTCACATCTAAAGAAAACTCACATCAAGTTCTCTCAATATTGCAAGGCAATTAGAGAACACATTTCTAGCACAAGGGCATATTCTCAGACGATCTTGGGTGCAACAATTAGGAGGAGATCTACTTTGATCTCTCATTGCCGAATTGCACTAGGACCGAAGGTTAATTCTTGTGCTTTATCGTTTTTCATTGTTTTTCGTTTATGACAATAAATCACGTATTAAATTTGCGTTATAGCCCTATAATTTAAGGGTATTATACGGATATTACCCCACATAAAGAAATGCAATAAAGTTATAAATAAAAGTTAGAGGGTTAGTATATTTACAAGTGGTGGTTTAGGGAGGACTCCACCAAACTCTCCCCTTTTGATGATTCTTTCAAGGATGAGAAGGCCCGAGGTAGGTGACCTCGACCTCTCGAATAAAAGCTCCCTCATAGTATGGCTTCAATGTTTGACCATTGACCTTGAACTTACTTCTGTCTTCCGCCTTGATTTCAAAATCTCCATATTTTCCAACTTCGGTGATCACGTAGGGACCCATCCATCTAGAGTTCAACTTTCCCGGAAAAAGTCTGTAGCGGGAATTGAATAGAAGGACTTTGTCCCCTTTGTGCAAGGCTTTTTGTCTAATCCTCTTGTCATGGAGCAATTTCGTCCTTTCCTTGTAAATCTTGGCATTCTCATAGGATTGTAGTCGGAAATCCTCCAACTCTTGAATTTGAATCATCCTCTTTTGACCACTCAATTTGAGATCAAGGTTAAGTGCTCGGATTGCCCAAAAAGCTTTGTACTCCAATTCGATTGGCAAGTGGCATGCTTTTCCATAGAAAAGCTTGTAAGGGGAGGCTCCTATGGGAGTCTTATAGGCCGTCCTATAAGCCCAAAGAGCATCATCAAGCTTTGTGCTCCAATCTTTTCGGGTCTTGTTCACAACTTTCTCAAGGATTTGCTTGATCTCTCTATTCGAAACTTCAACTTGACCGCTTGTTTGAGGATGGTATCCCAAGCCGGTTCTATGTTGGACACCATATTTGGTCAAGAGAGAAGCGAGCTTCTTCTCATGAAAATGCGTTCCTCCATCACTTATGATTGCTCTAGGAAATCCAAATCTTGGGAAGATTATTTTCTTGAAGAGCTTGGTGACCGTTTTTGCATCATCGTTTGGAGTGGCAATTGCCTCCACCCACTTTGAGACGTAGTCTACGGCCACAAGGATGTACTTATTCCCATTGGATGTCACAAACGAACCTTGGTAGTCGATCCCCCAAACATCGAAGATCTCCACCTCTAGAATGCCCCTTTGTGGCATTTCGTTCCTCCAAGAGATATTCCACGTTCTTTGACAAGCGTCGCAATGAATGATGAATTCCCTCGTGCCTTGAAACATTGTAGGCCAATAGAAACCCGATTGAAGAATTTTTGCAATGGTCCTCCTTGCTCCATGGTGCCCACCGTAGGGTGATGAGTGACACCCTTCCAAGATTCCTTGGACTTCCCATTGAGGGATGCATCTCCGGTAGAGCCCATCACTACACTCTTTGTAGAGGTTTGGGACATCCCAAAAGTACCTCTTTACTTCGAATAGGAACCTCTTTCTTTCGTTGTAGTTCAAATTTGGAGGGAGTACTCTTCCAACAATGTAGTTGGCATAATCGGCAAACCATGGGGTGATGTGCCTTTCAAGTTGTGTTTGAATGGCCATCAAAATATCGTCGGGAAATGAGTCATTGATCGGTGTTTCTCCTTGTTCATCATGAAACCGGATCCTTGACAAGTGATCCGCCACTACATTTTCGGCTCCTTTCTTGTCTCTTATTTCCAAGTCAAATTATTGAAGAAGCAAAATCCATCTTAACAACCTTGGTTTTGCCTCCTCCTTTATCAAGAGATGTCGGAGAGCACGGTGATCCGAAAAGACAATCACCTTGGATCCAAGTAAGTAGGAACGGAATTTGTCCAAGGCATAGACAATGGCAAGAAGCTCTTTCTCGGTGGTATCATAATTCACTTGGGAGGGATCAAGAGTCTTGCTTATATAATAGATGGCATGAAGAGCTCTTCCTACCCGTTGGCCAAGAACCGCTCCAATGGCGTAGTTACTAGCATCACACATAATCTCGAATGGTAGTTCCCAATTTGGAGGTTGAATGATCGGTGCCGAGATTAGTGCTTCCTTGATTCTATTAAAGGCTTCAACACACTCATCAGTGAAATGGAATTGGGCATCTTTAAGCAAGAGTTGAGTGAGGGGTTTCGCTATTTTTGAAAAATATTTTATGAAACGGCGATAAAAACCCGCGTGAAATGGAATTGGCTTCCTTGATCGGTGTCGAGATTAGTGCTTCCTTGATTCATTAAAGGCTTCAACACACTCATCAGTGAAATGGAATTGGCCATCTTTAAGCAAGAGTTGAGTGAGGGGTTTCGCTATTTTTGAAAAATATTTTATGAAACGGCGATAAAAACCCGCGTGACCGAGAAAACTTCTCACCCCTCTAACATTCACGGGAGGTGGAAGTTTCTCTATCACCTCAACTTTAGCTTTATCGACCTCGATGCCCTTTTTCGAAATTAAATGACCCAAAACAATTCCTTCATTGACCATGAAGTGACACTTTTCCCAATTTAAGACAAGACTAACATCTTCACATTTTTGCAACACAAGAGAAAGATTATGTAAACATGAGTCAAAGTCCTTTCCATAAACACTAAAATCATCCATAAAAACTTCCATTATGGTCTCTAGGTAGTCGGAGAAGACACTCATCATGCATCTTTGGAAAGTGGCGGGGGCATTACATAAACCAAAAGGCATCCTCCTATATGCAAAAGTACCATAAGGGCATGTGAAGGTGGTCTTATGTTGGTCATCCGGGTGTATAGGGATTTGGAAGAATCCCGAATACCCGTCAAGGTAACAAAAGAATTTGTTGGAGACTAACCTCTCAAGCATTTGGTCAATGAATGGTAGGGGAAAATGATCCTTTCTTGTTGCGGAGTTCAATTTTCGATAGTCAATGCACATACGCCAACCGGTGATCTTCCTTGTGGGTATTAGTTCATTCTTTTCGTTTGTCACCACCGTGGTACCTCCTTTTTTAGGTACCACTTGAACGGGGCTAACCCACAAAGAATCCGATATGGGATATATGATTCCCGCATCAAGTAATTTCATAACCTCTCCCTTGACAACTTCTTGCATGTGGGGGTTTAATCTTCTTTGAGGTTGAATGGTAGGTCTATGGTCCTCCTCTAGATGGATTCTATGCATGCAAAAGTTGGGACTTATCCCCTTAAGGTCATCTAGACTATAACCTATAGCCTTTTCATGTTGTTTCAACACATCAAGCAATTTTCCCAATTGGTTCTCATCAAGTGTATCATTAACAATCACGGGTTTGGTCTTTGATTCATCAAGGTAAGCATATTTCAAATTTGGGGGAAGGGGTTTTAAAGTAGGAGTTTGTACCTCACTTTCCTCCTTTGGAGGTTCATTGAGAATTTGCTCCATATCCATTAGACATTCCATTCTCATAGCATATTCAACTTGTTCTTCATTCTCATCAATCTCATCACATTCGAATTCCATGATGGATTCCTCTTGCTCTTGAGCTTGCAAAATGTCTTCTAGGATGGATTGCTCATCCTCTATAGGTTGACATACTTCCACAAGGATGTTATGCACTAATTCGGATTGTGCATGAGTAAGTTCTTTGTTAGCTAGAGCGGCCTCAAAAAGATCTACCTCCAATTCCCAATACATATTTTTAGCCTCACTTGCTTCCAAGGCTTCCAATGCTTGCATGTGATCTTTGAAGAAAGGTATACTTAAGTGGTCCTCTACAAAACAATCTATAAGGTCCATCTTGCAAAATATCAAACAACTCGAAAATGATTAGAACAAACCTTGAGGAGTTTTACTTCCCCAAGGCAAAGAAAGACACAACTAATAAAAATACAAGAAAATCCATATCAAGTTAACACCGTCCCCGGCAACGGCGCCATTTTTGGTCGTGATCCCTAGTGAGGGGTTTAGTTTTCAGTACTTGTCGTCAAGAGCACCTAGACCAAAACACAATTTATAACTTCACCAACAACTCTACAATTAGTAAAGAGGCAAGTAAAGGTCGGATCCCAAGGGACGGGAATTGAGATGAGATTTCTATTGTAACTAGTGGTGTCTTAAGGGTGTCACAATTGGGGTTTGAAGTAGAAGGTCACTAAACTAAATAGCAATGAAAGTAAACAAGCAAGATGAATTAAAAGGGATGTAAACAATTGATAAAAGGCACTAGGGTGTCATGGGGTCATAGGGGATTCATGGGAATTGATCATACAAACATATTCTCAAGTTATAAGCAAGCAATTATTATTGTGATGGATCGAGTTGGTTTATATCTTACAATCCTAGGAAAGTTTGGGTCCCGGAGCCGAATCGATTAGATTGTACAACACCTACAAGTCGACTTAATCTTCCCTACTCAACAATATGCATGGTCTAATGAGACTCGAGTTGGTTTATGTCTTACAAGTCTCATTGAAAAGATAGGTGATGAGTAAAAAAATGCAAGGATTCATAGGCTCACATTTCATCAAACATAACATGTGCATAAGTTGAGATCACAACAAGCAAGCAAATAAACTATGAAAGCATATTAATTTAAGCATGAATCATTCTCCATGTTGGTTTCCTCTAATTACCCATTAACCCTAGCTAAGGAAACTACTCACTCATTATCATGTTGAACATACTAGCAAGGTTGTCAATCATACCAACAAAGTGAAACATGATGAATAAATGAAAGTAATTAACAATAATTAAAAAGGGATTAAGAGAATTATACCTACTAATGATTCCAATAATAAAGCAAAGAATAAAAGAAGTACTTGATGCTTGATTGGAAGGTCGTCAATCTCCCAATAATAACCCAAATAATCTTCAATTACCCAAAATAAAGGATGAACAAGAGAGAGATTAAGGAAATAAAACTTGTATTAAAACTTGATTAAATGTTGATTACAAGATTAAAGAGAGATTTGATTGATATTAACTACACTAAAGATTGCTAAGAAGAACATGCTCTTCTAATTAGACTAATGGGGTATTTATAGTGGGGATTAGGTACATGAATTAGGGTTAACTAAGGGCTTAAATGACGATTAAGTCCCTTGTTGAGGAAACGCCGGTCTTTTTGGGAAGACTCCGGTCTCTAGGGAGACTCCGGTCTCTAGAAAAAGATGTGCATCCTTCCTTGAAGTTTGAAGAAGACGAAATGGGACTGTCTGGGAATCCGGGCGTCTTTAGCATGGGACGGGCGAATTTGATGATTTCTGCCCGGGCGTCTTGTGGAGGAAGACGGGCGTCTTCTGGAGCTTTTGCCCGGGCGTCCAGAGGGTGAAGACGCACGGGTTGTGGGTGGTGGACGGGCGTCTTCATGGGAAGACGCACGGATTGTTAGGCAGCCTTGTTTCTTCTTCTTTTCTTCCTTTTTCTTCATAAAATCCTTGGGGATTTCCTCGGGGATGCAAGGATCTTTTCTCATCATTGCCCATCTACTATAGTATGTACAAAGTCCTTCTAACCTTGTCTCTCCTTGATGCTTGGTCATTCAATTCAATCAATTTAGTCTCATTTTGCCATGAAAATGCAAGGTTTGCACTCCTTTCCTACCAAGGGATCAAAACCTCAAAGAATATGCAAAACAAAGAACTAAAGACAATAAATGACCCAAATATGCACTAAAAAGCATGGGAACAAGGCTAATTCGGGGACTAAATATGCTCTAATTATGGTCACATCAGTTACTATTGGAGAATTTACCAACTCTTCATCAATCAATCAATCAATCATGTTTTCTTTTATTATTCTTTGCTTTATTATTTGGATCATCTCATATAGGTATAATCCCTTTTAATTTTTTTTAATATTTGTTAATCACATCATTTATTCATCATGTTTTGCTTTGTTAGTATGATTGACAACCGTATTAGCATATTAAACTTGATAATGAGTGAGTAGTCTTCTAGCTAGGATTAATGGGGAATTAGGGGAAACAAACATGGGGAATGATTCATGCTTAATTTAATATGTTTTCATAATTTATTTGCTTGCTTGTTGTGATTTTAACTTATGCACATGTTATGTTTGATGAAATGTGAGCCTATGAATCCTTGCATTTTTTTTTATCCATCACCTATCTTTTCAATGAGGCTTGTAAGGATATAAACCAACTCGAGCCTTATTAGACCATGCATAATGTTGAATAAGAAGAATTAAGTCGACTTGTAGGTGTTGTACAATCTAATCGATTCAGCTCCGGGACCCAAACCTTCTTAGGGATTGTAAGCTTATACACCAACTCGATCCCATCACAACAATAAGTGTTTGCATAAAATTGAGAACATGTTTGTATGATTTACTCCCATGAATCCCCTATGGACCCATGATATCTGTTGACGCGGGCCCACGGGGGCGAAAAGCGAGCAAGCTTTCCTGTGCATTTGTGGAGTGGCCACCAATTTATTGTGGAAAATTGGAAACCGTTCGAATACCTCATGTCATGTCAAGACACAAAGTAGTGACATAGACACTAAGAACTCGTTACCCTTAGCATTCTATGTCTAGAATAACTCTCGTGGATGCCAATGAACATGGGTGTTCACAGAGATCTGGAGTAAGGGGTGAGGGTACGTATTAGGAAGCTCTTTTGATCGAACACCTAATCCCGCCCGCCTCGATAGCGACCTCTACTAATGATTAGGGAAATTATCTATACTCGATATGTTGAAGGTTATATGCATGCAATGCAACATCCATTAGATTAATCCTAGCATGTGAATTAATACTAAGTCGGTTATCATGTAGTTTAATCATACAATTGGGTCAAAGTAAAAATTTAGGTTGATTGCATGTGAAGGCATACAAGCAATACGATAAAAGAAATACAATAAAATTCCAATAATTACATCGGGTTAATGGATTTACGTCGAAAATACATTTAAAACGGATGATTTGAGAAAAGAAGGAATAAATAAATGAACGAACAGATTAAAGGGTGATAATACGAGTAATATTTAATAAAATACGTAATTAATAAACTAGGTCAAAGCAGAAACGGGAACTCAGAGACAGAACTCAACCCGGAACAGGCGCAGCAGAGCTGCGTCCTTTGGAAGAGGCGCAGCAGTCGCTGCATCTGTTCCTGAGTTCAGTTCGGGCTGTGAAGCCGGAATTGCAAATTGTTAATGTTCGTGGGTGATTTTAATGCTTGATTAATAATATTTGACTCGGATGGAAGTTGTTTAACAGATTATTTACATATGATTGAATCATAAAAACAGTAAAACATGAACAAAATTAATCAAGAAGAATTAATTAAAAGGCAAATAACGGATTAAACAAACTAAACGAATTAATTAGGTTAAACAAGTTATTAATAACGAACTAATGATGATGATGATGATAAACAACGGATGCAAATATATCAATGATGAATTCCAGAGACTCAATATCGATGAATCGAATCTCTAAAAACCCGAATTGATTTCAATGACGAAAACCCGCAAATATGAATTATAAGGGATTTAAGTCAGGATTTTGAAAGATGAATTAATTAATAATAATTAACATGTTAAAATTATCATACTCAAATTATTATGTTAAAAGAAATATGAACAATTGATAACAAAGCAAAAACAATGAGACGAACAAAAGACAAAGGAAGAAGAAAGGAAGCAGGAACTGCGGCAGCCTCAGGAAGAGGCGCAGCAGGTGCTGCGTCCCTTCGAAGAGGCGTAGCAGTTGCTGCGTCCTTTCTCGACGTTTGTCTCCTGATAATCCGTAAAAAAAGGTTTAAAATAAGGTTTTATAAATCGGTTTAAGTGTGTTTTCGACGTAAATCTTACAATGATGATTACAAAAATAATGAACAATAAATAAAATAAGGATTTACACCCTCAGACTTACATGTTTGACGAAACGAGATTGACTAAGTTAATGTTTAGTGATTGCTCGACTCGAATGTACGACGAAAGTGCCCTCTAAGAGGAAAACGAATAAGATTGATTAAAGTTTATTGATGTGGAGTTGGTCAAATTGGCCGGTCAAGCAAAACGAGGCTAGTACTCAAAAACATCCGACCTTACGTGGTCGAAAGTTCAAGCACGTAGACGCCGAAAAGTAAGAACGTGGTCTAGAATGCAAAGGGAGAAGAGAAGGGCGGACACTCGCGTGAGAAATATGTAAGACCGAAGTTCTCTATTTATATTAATCACACGACGGAATTAGGGTTTCGGAGAAACTTTGGAAGTGAATCTCGAAAAGATACGAAAAATACACAGAAAAGGACTGAGGAAGAGGCGCAGCAAGCACTGCTTCTCTTGGAAGAGGCGCAGCACCTGCTGTGTCCTTTCCTCAGTGGTTTCCTCCTGCGGAAGAAAGATTTCCGCGTTTTTATTATGGAATTGCGGATTGATCTTATTTCCTTAATATCTTATATGATAATTTCGGGATATATTTTACCAAAGATTAAAAGATTAGAAAATAAGGAATAGAAATATCCGAAACATTCCAGAACATTCTGACTCGGCATTTTAAACTGTTATTTAGAAAATGAAGACGGTTTTTGACCCGGACTCCAAATGTACTCTAATTACTGTCAAAACGGCTGTATCGGCGCGTAGATGACGACTATGAGGTAGACACAAGTATTTGAGCTATCACTTGACGATAAACTTATGAATTGTCATAAATTGTTTCGTGTATCAAACATGCGGTCCAATCATCACCGGGTGGTTTGCGGGAGGTGCAGAAATGAAGTATCTTTAGAGCCCCCACTTTGACTGAGGCTTGGACAAGGAAAAAGTCAAAGTATAGCCATCAGGTCAATCAAAGATTACAACCTGACGACTATGGTGACGCGAGGCGGCTCAAGGGGTCTGAGCCAAGGACCTGTCGTCGGGAACATTTTAGAGTCTGTCGACTATCGGGCAGGGTCGTTTAAAGTCCATTAGACTACGTAAGGAGGCTCGCCAGCCATAAGAAGAGACCATACCTGAGACTTCTTTCTCGAGATGCTTTCGGAGTTGCGTAGGAGCTAAGGGTAAGCGTATGAGCTAAGGGTAAGACCTAAAAGATATATAAGGATTGTGCTAGGCTGTGGGACCCTAAAGGAAAGCATCAACTGGAAGGAGGTCAAATATAATTTCAACCTAAGGGGTAACTAAGGTTTGAGTGTAGGAACTCTAAGGGAGGTGATTCTAAAGAGAAAAGGTGATCCTAAAAGAATATGATCCTAAAGGGTATAAGTATATGAACTCTAGGGAGTTTGGGAACTTAAAAGAAGCTAGGTGTATGATGAACCCGGGTATATGAACCTAAAAGAACGGCTGGTATGGGAACTAAAAGGTTTGTGAACCTAAGAGGATTTGGGATCCTAGGGTTAAGTTTAGGAACTTACTGGGTGAAATATCGATGACTCTGGGGAATCTGCTTGTCTCTGTCCTCAAGCAAACTCTCACTGGGGAACAAAACGATGATTCTGGGAAATCTGCCTGTCTCTTTCTTCAAGCAAACTCTCGTTGGGGAATAAAACGAGGATTCTGGGGAATCTGCCTGTCTCTGTCCTCAAGCAAACTCTCACTGGGGAGTAAAACGATGATTCTGGGAAATATGCCTGTCTCTGTCCTCAAGCAAACTCTCATTGGGGAATAAATCGATGATTCTGGGGAATCTGCCTGTCTCGGTCCTCAAGCAAACTCCCGTTGGGGAATAAATCGATGATTCTCGGGAAGTTGCATATCTTTGTCCTCAAGCAAACTCTCGTTGGGTGATGATTCTGGGGAATCTGCCTGTCTCTGTCCTCAAGCAAACTCTCGTTGGGGAATAAATCGATGATTCTGGGGAATCTGCCTGTCTATGTCCTCAAGCAACCTCCTGTTGGGGAATAAATCGATGATTATGGGAAATCTGCCTGTCTCTGTCCTCAAGCAAACTCTCGCTGAGTGATGATTCTGGGGAATCTGCTTGTCTCTGTCCTCAAGCAAACTCTCGTTGGGTGAGAAATACTGCAAAATACCGCTGCGCTGGAGAGAAATGACGATTAGGAACATCTTGATCGTCATGGAAGAAGTCTTGGGTGAGCAATACTGCAAAATTCTGCTACGCTGGACATAACAATTTGAGCAATACTGCAAAATACTGTTGTGCTGGGAGAATGAAGACTTGAGTGAAGCCCCCAGTTGGAGCGAGCACTGCTTCTGATACTTACCTGCATGGTTTGTAGCCACACGAGGACGCAAGCTAATAGGAAACAATAGCACATAAACACATATGCACGTAAGCAACGGACCTCAAATGAGGAAGCACATAGGTTTTGCAAAAGTTGTTTCCTTATAAAAGTGTTTAAAACTTGCTTAAAGAAGTTCGTCGTTTGTAATGCGATATGCATATTCAATGGGCTTTAGACATAGGACTTGACATGACATAGACCTTATACGGATGCAAAATATAGACTTAGGTTTGACTGACGCGACACAGGGATGACTCTGACATGACGCACGGATAACTTTGCCTAAGTATGCGCAACCCCTAGCCAAGTGTGGGTGACAATGCCTATCAGTTCCAAAGGTAGAAGAATCTCAAGAATGATGGGGACATATAAATGCAAGGCATGAGCCGTGGAGCAGCTATCTATTTGAACGTGTTTTGCTGCCGCTTGCTGTAAAAGAGACCCCTCTTGAGGCACGATAACTTGGAGAATCGATCTAAGACCTTTGTCATCGTCCGAACCGAGCACTAGCTATAGGAATAAAGGAAGGGTGGAATCTCGGAAGAGAAGCCCCCAGGATGAGAAGATAACTCTAGATTTTTGTAAAAAGAAGAGACTGGGCGACAAAAAGGAGGAGTCCCCAGTATAGAGGTATAAATGGAAATTGTGGTTGGAAGGTTGTGAAATGGAAAGGGATGGTATTTGAGGTCGAAATTTTGGTGGTTGAGTTGGTTGATAATTGAAAGTTGAACGTTGATGGTATGGCTGGTTGTGTCCATGAGGACCGCCTACGTATTCACGTGAAGTGGAATCAAACCAGATCGTAGTTCTGAGGTTTGGTTAATTTTATTTGGGTGTTGTGGTTGTATCCTTCTTGTGTAAGAAAGGACTGCCTTCGTATCCACCTGAATAGGTAAAATCAAACCATGCTCGTAGTTCAAGTATGTGCCTAAGCTTATGTTGTCAGGACCTTAAAGTGCATGGGTCACAAGGGTGTATTCCTTTGGTGACTCGAAGAATCGATTTGAGATAACTCCCTATGATCATAGACCAAAGAGGTATAACTTATTTTGTAAAAAAAAAAATTCCTTGTCGCGTGAGCACACCTAAAAGTGGACCGTAAGGATTAATTGGGTATGTCCCGTTCTAGGTAGAGAAGTATTTGAAGATTCCGTGTCTGGGTTAAGGTGAAACTGGATTGGATATTTGGAATGTGGAGCTCGGTAATAAGAGGCTTTGACGAACAAATCTCTGGAGTTTAATTTTGTGGAGTTAAGGCTTTATGGGGTCATGGCTTATAATATGGCTTGGAAATGGAGTCTCTTGGCTTGATGTAGCCTGAGCACATAAAGGTAGGCTAAAATGACGTGGGATCAAGTTTCCATGTCTTGGCCCTAAAGGATGGGTATACTTGACGAGCTTGAGAGGATTCTCAAAATTCCTAACTATCTCTCTATAACGGTCTCGAGAAGGACTTAGGGTGTGTAATGTATGAAAGGCTAAGCGAGGGTGCTAGCTGACCATCTTCATTGATGTCTTGATTCTATATAGAATTCAGCAGCATTCTGTATTTGATTTCAGGCTTGTTCTCTGATTCAGACTCGGATTCTTGGTCTGGAATATATCTCGGCTTTTTGCTCAGATTCTTGATTCAAGTTTTGAAGACAACTTTGACTTTGGATATTGACATTGACTTGTTTGATTGATTGAGCCTTGTTCTTTTGACTCTTTTATCTTGGATATTGATCTTGGTTTATTTCTCTTGATTGAGCCTTTGTTTTTATCATGGCTCGTATCGTCTTGGATTTGCTTGCTATCATGGATTTGGGTCAGACTAGCACCTTTGGTGTGAAATGGGTTGGTTTTTTAGTAAACAGGTTGTTTATTGTGGGGAATGGGCTTGCCCTCCGTCATGAATTGTTAACAAGGGAGACGGTCTGGATTCGTCCAAGAATCTCTTGAGATATGCTCGTCCTAAACCAGGGTTATAACAAGGTTTCTATTGCCAGACATGGAATAGGTAAGAAAGGAACATGGAGTTTCGGATCCTCTATAGCATAGAACGAAACATCATCTAAGCTCACTCACATTGACTTAGCATGTGTTGTTGTTCGTTTTAAAATGTCTCAAATCAATTCTTGTTGTCACAGGAAAAGGATAAAAGATATGAAGAACATGTGGATTGAGAATTATACTTTTATTGAAATGGATAATGAATGTATTTAACATAGACTCGAGAAGACATGTGACTCGTGGGATAGCCCCCAGGTTGTCACTAGGAATGGAAATGGATAAGAAGAAAAACACTAGAACAAATATGAGATAGAAAGCCTAAGACTCGGACTCGGACTTTGACGCGATCTTGGATCCAGACTCGTAATCATTGACCAATGCTTGAACATTTTCTCTTTCAGCAACTGGCTTTGGCATCTGACTTTGAGCATTCACCCATTTGAGAAACTCATCCTCATCATTGGGAACAATGGAAGGATAACAGTCAAGAAGAGTTTCATGAGCGGCATGTCCATGAGGATTGCCTAAGCTACCTTGTGGGTTAAAGGTTGAGAGGGACAACCTCCCACTTTCGATCATATCCTGAATGACATGTTTTAATTTGTAACATTTCTATGTATCATGCCCTTTGCCTCTATGGTATTTGCAGTAGGCATTCTCATCCCATAACTTGGATTTCTTCTCTGGGTTAGGCGTAGGTCCTATAGGCTTCAACATTCGTTGTTCCATGAATTTCTGAAGGGCATTGGCGTATCTAATACCAATGTTGGTAAATTTCCTAGGAGGTGTGCCCTTATTTTCGGAAGCCTTTTTAAATGACCTTGGAGAGTCGTTAGGGTTTCTTTGACGAAGGGTCCATGAGGTTGCCTTTGTTGATTTTGATTCCCGGATGAGAAGAACTAAGAATAGATTGCCCGCCTATCGTTTTCTCTTTAGGACTGTCAAGTTGAGGGTTTGTCTGGATATTTTTCATCTTGAAAGATTGGGTCTCAAGCTTCTTATCCATTTCAGCAAATTGATTTCCTATGTTGTAAAGCCGAGAGTTTAGAGTATCAATGGCTCCCTCTATCTTAGAAAGCATGAGCATTCCACTTTGGACATCGTCCTCCTTCAGCACTTTGATTTCTTTGTCATCACGAGGATCGAGGAGATTAGAAAAGTCCAGGAATGAATCTTCATCGTGTTTAGTGCTGTTAGACCCAAGAGGGTCGGTCCCATCAAATTGCTCCACAAATGGTGGCATCGGAAGCTTGCCATCCTCGATCATCTCCTGAATAATATGCTTTAGCTTATAGCACATCTCAGTATCGTGTCCCCTACCTCGATGGTACTGACAATATGAATTGTCCTTCCATCTAGGCAGTATCTTTTCGGGGTCCGGGGTTGAACCAATTGGATGAAGTTTTCCTTGGGGAACTAGTCTTTGTAGAGCTACTTCATATGTGATTCCGAGGTCAAGGAATTCCCTATGAGCTCGTCCTGGCCTCTTGGGTGGAGTTTGCAAGAGGTTATGCCATGGCCTTGGGGTATGAGAAGATGGTAAAGGTTTTATCATATCTATCTTGTTTTCCATATGGATGACACGAGTGCTCAAATCTTCGACGGTGGCCTGAAGCTTAATGACTGCAGCCCTTAGTTCTTCGACGTCGACAGATAAACGCTCTTGAACACTTTCATTAGAAATTGCAGAATTCCTACCGAGAAGAAAATGATGCGCATTACAACTTGATTTGACGTGGGATCACGCATACTAGAGCAACAAACAAAGGACATACGACGAGACGCGATGACTAGACTCTTGACTTGTGAATCCAGGAAACGTCGTGAGTGACTTCTCGTGTTTGAATTCATGGTGCTTGACTGTAATTTTAGACTCGAGTGTTGACTTTGACAGAGTGACATTTGTATGGTGGACTTGATTGACGGGATTGATGACACGTGATTCTAAGACGCATGTTTTAAGACGGACTTGATTCGAGGTTCGAGTAGGTGTGTCCCGAACGTATACTAGGAGAATTCAAGAGACCGATTTTGGAATGACTTGATGTGTTAGCCTCAAGTGCGTGAGTCGAGGTGTGGAAATGTTTAGACCCTAACTTAATTGGGGTAGGGGGTCCAAAATGACGGCGTGACGCCTTAGGACTTGACTCGAATTTGAAAAGACCCAAAAAGTAGGAAAAGTCGGGTTTATAAGTTTATAGAGTTCGGACTAGGACATAGTCGGTTTGAACTTTAACTTTAACTTAGCCCAATTGAATTTACACAATTACATTTAAATGGTTTGAAAAATATTTTGATTAGAACACATTTTTTTTGGTTTTTTTTTTTTTTGGTTTTTTTTGCTTTTTTTATTACACGGATTTTTAAATAGGTTTTAGGCCTGAAGTTTGACTCGACGTTTGGATAGAGTTTCGGCTTATTTTGCACTATTTTGAAAATGTTTACATTTTGAAAATGATTTTTGATTTTACAAAATTCGTCATGGTTTCGTTTACAAAAAAAAGTGATCACCTATGATACAAGCATTCATATAGGCATTATAACGGTATGCTGAGTGCATTTAAAAGGGTTTTGGTTTAAAGGGTGGGTTGCCATACCGAACAATCAAACCCGGTGTCTGTGGAGAGGCTCGTACCAAACAAGAGTAAGGCCGATTCCTAGTCCATTTCCTCGAGTAGTGAAAGTCCTTGATACAAACAGAAGTAAGTACCATGGTATGGTTGAAGTCAATCGCTATCCATCCTTAGGCCCAAATAAGAATTTCGACCGTCTAGACGGGACGATTGGTCGAATGGGTTTGGTTGGGCCTAGGAAGGCCGAATAAACGATCTAGGAAGACCGAGTTATGAAAACCGACAACTGTCTCGTATAAACTATTCCCTAACCTTGTTCAAGTTTCACCCTTGGCTACACGTAAGTGTATTATTCCTCAGCGGAGTCGCCAAACTGTGGACGCGGGCCCATGGGGGCGAAAAGCGAGCAAGCTTTCCTGTGCATTTATGGAGTCGCCACCAATTTATTGTGGAAAACTGGAAACCGTTCGAATACCTCGTGTCATGTCAAGACACAAAGTAGTGACATAGACATTAAGAACTCATTACCCTTAGCATTCTATGTCTAGAATGACTCTCGTGGATGTCAATGAACATGGGTGTTCACAAAGATTTGGAGTAAGGGGTGAGGGTACGTATAAGAAAGCTCTTTTGATCGAACACCTAATCCCGCCCGCCTCGATAGCGGCCTCTACTAATGATTAGGGAAATTATCTATACTCGATATGTTGAAGGTTATATGCATGCAATGCAACATCCATTAGATTAATCCTAGCATGTGAATTACTAAGTCGGTTATCACGTAGTTTAATCATACAATTGGGTTAAAGTAGAAATTTAGGTTGATTGCATGTGAAGGCGTACAAGAAATACGATAAAAGAAATACAATAAAATTATAATAATTACATTGGGTTAATGGATTTACGTCGAAAATACATTTAAAACGGATGATTTGACAAAAGAAGGAATAAATAAATGAACGAACAGATTAAAGGGTGATAATACGAGTAATAGTTAATAAAATACGTAATTAAACTAGGTCAAAGCAAAAATGGGAGTTCAGAGACAGAACTCAACCGGAACAAAGCAGCAGAGTCAAATCCTTTGGAAGAAGAGGCGCAGATCAGCTGCGTCTGCTTCTGAGTTCGATCTCAGTCGTGGCCAAATTGCAAATTGTTAATGTTCGTGGGTGATTTTAATGCTTGGTTAATAATATTTGACTCAGATAGAAGTTGTTTAACAGATTATTTACATATGATTGAGTCATAAAAACAGTAAAACATGAACAAAATTAATCAAGACGAATTAATTAAAAGGCTAATAACGGATTAAACAAACTAAATGAATTAATTAGGTTAAACAGGTTATTAATAAAGAACTAATGATGATGATGATGATGATGATGATGATGATAAACAAAAGATGCAAATATATCAATGATGAATTCCAGAGGCTCAATATCGATGAATCGAATCTCTAAAAACCCGAATTGATTTTAATGACGAAAATCCGCAAATATGAATTATAAGGGATTTAAGTCGGGATTTGGAAAGATGAATTAATTAATAATAATTAACATGTTAAAATTATCATACTCAAATTATTATGTTAAAAGAAATATGAACAATTGATAACAAAGCAAAAACAATAAGACGAACAAAAGACGAAGGAAGAAGAAAGGAAGCAGGAACTGCGGCAGCCTCAGAAAGAGGCGGAGCAGGTGCTGCGTCCCTTCGAAGAGGCGTAGCAGTTGCTGCATCCTTTCTCGATGTTTGTCTCCTGATAATCCATAAAAAGGGTTTAAAATAAGGTTTTATAAATCGGTTTTAAGTGTGTTTTTGACGTAAATCTTACAATGATGATTACAAAAATAATGAACAATAAATAAAAGAAGGATTAACACCCTCAGACTTACATGTTTGACGAAACGAGATTGACTAAGTTAACGTTTAGTGATTGCTCGACTTGAATGTACGACGAAAGTGCCCTCTAAGAGGAAAACGAATAAGATTGATTAAAGTTGATTGATGTGGAGTTGGTCAAATTGGCCGGTCATGCAAAACGAGGCTGGTACTCAGAAAGATCCGAGCTTACGTGGTCGAAAGT